>NC_135629.1:32042500-34542500 GCF_053574225.1 Canis aureus
TCTTGTTACTGCTATTGTGCTGGATGAAGGTGAAGAGCAAGTACAATGTCTCCTGCTGAGCTTCTATTCTGCCTTCGTGGTACCTCACTCGGAGTTTATATGCTATAGTGAGTGAGCCAATGGTCTGGTTTCATAAATAATATTTTATGAGAACACAGCCATGCTCATTTGTTTACATATGACCTAAAATATTTACTAATTGGATCTTTACAGGAAAAGTGCCAATTCCTGGCCTGGGCGGTACTGGACCCACAGCAGCTAATTCTTAAACCCTTCATTGACTTGTAGAGTTCCAACGTCACCTAATTGGCACAGAGCTGCCAGAAGCCAAATTTTTGTTAGTTCGCTGAGACATTCTTTCCCTAGGTGAGGGTTCTTTGATGCTCGAGGGTGGATACCAGCAGAAGTCACATTGCCAGTGTTTTCCTTAAATGGTTAAGACCTTTCTTGCCTCCCTATTCCAGGTGTGTCAGCCTACCCCCAACCATCATCTGCCCACTCAGATGAGATCATTTTCCATTTGTGAAAATGTCTGAGAAGTTCGGTATTTCATCTGCATCATCTCATATGCCCACATGTGCCCCTGGAGGTAATGTCACCTCTTATTTCTGAAGTTCAATGCTAATGGAAGAGCAAAACACAGAAGGGTTATGTCACTTGCCGGAGGTCCCACTTTGAATCATGCTCAGGGTTGAAATCCAGGCCTAGAAAAACATGGGTAGGCGAGGCTGTTGTAAAGCCAGATGTGATACGGCTTTGGAACAGAGAGGTGGCAGCAAGGATTCTGGTGACAGACCTGGGGACAAAACTTTCTGCTGATACCTAGTATCATTCCTTGGAGTCTCAGTCTCTTCACTGGCAAAATGAGGCTAAAAATATTTTCTAGGTCACAGAGTAGTTTGAAGGATTCCATCTGACAGTATGTATTAATTGCCTAGCAGAATACCTGGCATGTGATGCTCAGTAAATGTTAGCACCCGTTGATGTTGTTGCTGTTACTATTATTATTTTACTACTGTAAGTAAGAGATCAGTGTCTGAAATTGAACTTCATGGCTCTTCATTCAGTGTCTGGAGTTATAAGGTCAAATGCCCACAGAAGGAAGAGAGCATAAATGATTTAAGTCGGCTGGGAGTAAGAAAACAAAATCTGTAGAGTGTATTTATTATTTAAAAGATGCAGCTGCATGTTCCTTTCTGGTTCATTCTTGCCAAGCAGGAATGTAAGACTAAAATTGCCAGATCTAATAATTATTCCTGGAAATTCTACTTTTTAACACTGGAAAACAGTTTCCATTAAAAAAATACACATGACAGGACACCTGGATGGCTCAGTCAGTTGAGTGGTGACTCAGGTCACAGTCTCAGGCTCATGAGATGGGGCACCACATAAGGCTCCAGGCTTGGCGGAAAGTCTGACTGAAATTATCTCCTTCTCCCAATGTCCCTCTCCCCCATGTTCTCCCTCTCTCTCTCTCAGTTCTGTCAGTCTATCTATCTATCTATCTATCTATCTATCTATCTATCTATCTATCATCTATCTATCTACCTATCTTTAAAAAATATATGCATGGGAAAATACAACCAAATCTGAAGGTCATATCTGGTTTGTAACTTCTTCTATGAAGGCAGTAAGATCTTCCCTGGGGAAGAACTTCCTGGGAAGCTCTGCTCATATTTGCTGACATTGAAAGATGGTTTCGCTATCTCACTTGAGCATCCAGCAAATATTTGTCAAATAACTCTCATGTGCCAAACACAGAACTAAGGATTTAGAGATGATCCAGGGTCCCTGCCCTCAAGAGAATCACATCTAGTGGAAGGACCAAATTGTCATAAAATAACTACAATAGAATGATAAATGAATATTTTCAAAGTATATGCACTTGCCACAGAGGGAATAGGAAGGGCATTCTAAAAGAGGGGACATTTTTGTTGAGTCTTGTATGGTGAGTAGGTGATTGCTAGACCAATAAGGGAGGGAATAACAGAAGCCACTTAGGTTTTTGTTGTGCAATATGGTAGCCATTTGCCACATATTGCATGTGGTGAATTTGATTAAAATTAAATCAAACATTTGAATCCTTGGTTGTGCAAGCCACGTTTTAGGTGCTCAGTGGCTATGTGTGTTCAGAAGCTACATCATTAATGGAGAATTAGATCATTCCATCACTGTGGAAAATTCTGTTGGATTGCACTGACCTATGATGTCAGTGAAGAAACAGATACCCCAAGACTCTAGCAAGTTCATAACACTATAGGTTTTGGGAGGTTGCTGGAGTGATAACACCTGGAGTTGGAATGGTGGGCAGAAAGCAGAGCAAGACAAGGTGTATGGGGCCATTCACCATTGTTTTTTCATCGTTGACTATGCTCAATTCAATATGCCATCATTTACCCACCCTCCCGACCACTGCCAACATATTTCTGGCTTCTTTTCTTTAGAACTGACATGCATGCAAATATATCACACAGTCCTAAAAAAGCAACATTACGCTTGTATATGTTCCAGGTTTCTGCAAGGGATGGCACACTCCTATTCTTGCCTCAGATACTGCCTGTGAATATTAAATATTTTAATGATTTTTTTTCACAGTGACAAAAACTATAAAAGGAAAACAGACTTAAATTTATTTTCATACCATGCTGGTTCACCAAATATTGCTGAACCATATTTGGAAGCCTATGAAATTATTGCTATGATTATATATTGAGCATTATTAAAATTATTCACTGTATTTTCATGTCATTATTTCATTGTCTCTGCTTGTAAGAGATTTAAAAATATAGGATGAACTTTAATTTAGTGTTCATGAAAAGAATGAAAGATTTATACTAACACATTCTTAATTTAATTTGGGTTTTATCTGGTGATTGATAAACATTAGCCACTTTTTAAAAATTGTTCTGATGATTTGGCTTATGTTGGATTGATCTCAGTTAAACAAAGGATGCAATTTGGGGTTTAATTTGGAAATTTAAGAAAACTTTTTTGTAGGTGGAAGTTCCTATTTCCTTTTGGATGACAGTTTTTTTCTCTTCATAGTTCATTTTCATATCATTTCATTCACCTTCAGAAATCTATTCATCCACAAAATAGGTATTGACTTCTTACATTGTGCTAGGCTCTGTGCTCGAAATATAGCAAAGAAGACAGTCAGATTTCCTGTTCTCATGGAGCTGACACACTAGTCAGGGAGGGATGGCCAGCTGTGCAAATATAACTGAACAAATAAAGAATGAGCTCACAGATTTTGCCTTGTAACCCGAAGATAATAAAACAAAGCAACATGTCCAATAAAGAAGAGGAGAGGGCAGTTCTTTATCCTATATCGTCAGAAAATTTCTCTCTGATGAGTTGCCTTTGAATTGACTCCTGAATGATGTGCCAATGGCAGTCATGTAAGCATCTGTAGGAAGAGCATTCCAAGCCAGTACAGAGGCTCTAAAGGGAGAAGGAACTAGCTGTGTTGGTTAAGTAGGAAAATGGGCATTGTGACTGGAGTGTGAAAGGGTGGACAGGTGCCCAACCTTATAAGGCGTTTTAAGCCCCAGTAAGTACTTGGGCAGATTTTGAACCCAAGAATGATGTGCTGTGGTTTGTACCTATAAAAAGATATTACTGTGTGGAGAATGGAAGTTAGAGGTTAAAAACAAAAATCAGGGTGACTCACTAAGTGATTTTTAAAAAGATTTTATTTATTTATTCATGACAGACACACACACACAGAGAGAGAGAGAGAGAGAGAGAGAGGCAGAGACACAGGTAGAGGGAGAAGCAGGCTCCATGCAGGGAAGCCCACATGGGACTCGATCCGGGATCCCCAGGATCACGCCCTGGGCTGAAGGTGGCTCTAAACCGCTGAGCCACCTGGGCGGCGCTAAACCTCACTAAGTGATGTTAATGATGGTGGCTTGTCCATGCCTAGTAGCAGTAATAAAAGAGAGAAGTGTGTCAATTCTAGAAATACTTTGGTAGTAAGTTGACGCAACTTATTGTTAGATTCGAACTGTGACCCCAGTTACTACTATAGGGGAGATGGCCATGTAGGAGGAAGGCACGGATTTCTTAAAGGTGTCTAAGTGCTTTGTGCCCCAATAAGCAAAATCACATTGGCTGTATCTTCTCTTTTCACCTTACTTTATGACTTTGATGTGGAAGAAGTGCTTGCTCTGCCTTGAAGAAAAGTGGTGACGTGCAGTGTTTTCTGCTGTTACAGTTCATTCACTCCACAGAAATTAATAGAGTCCTTACTAAGTATGAGGCATTATGTTAGGCACTGAAGCAATGATGGTCCCTGTGCATGTTAAGTTTTCAATGAGGGAAACATTTAGCAGGTGAGCCCACCCCAATCTGGGTTCCATACTAGTATAAGTGTTACCTCAACATTATTGAACATTATTCAACATTTGAACCAGATGACTCTTAGTCATGGAGATGGGGCTGTGCACAGAAGAATGTATAGAAGCTTCTCTGGCCTCTGCCCACTAGATGCCAGGAGCATCTCCCACCAAACTGTGACAACCAGAAATGTCTATAGACATTGTCAAATATTCCTTGTGGAGCAAAATTGTCCTCAATTGAGAACTCATGCTCTAATTCCAGTTCCTGATGCCTGATGGCAGTCACCAGTAGAAGTGCTTATATAGTCAAATTCAGAACTATTCTCATCAGCCACTGGGTTTGAGGGCTTTTCTTTACCTGCTCATGATGGAGCCAAACTTCCAATATATGAAGGCTTCTTTTAACATTGAGGTGGAACCAGTCTCCCTTTGATTCTTTTTTTTTTTTTCCCTTTGATTCTTTATTCAGTTTTATTGAGCATAGGAAGTGTAGGATTGAATGTTATTAGCAATCTAGGAAGTTGGAAGAAGTCCAAATGACTTATTTTAAGTCAAGATACACCAATTTCGATCAATTTGCAGTGCCCTGAAAATACAAGTTATTGTAAGACATTTTCATCTTTCACAGTCCAAAAATGTTATAGCAACACCCACTGTAATATGTTGCATTTAGAAGGTTAGTTCTACCAAACTCATATATTTAGTCATATGAAGAACTCTATAGGTTTGAGTTATTCCATTTCCCCCTTCCACCAAAGTGCGGCACTTGTTAGTTCTATGCTTGAGTTAAGGAGAAGATTCTAGAACACCAACAGCTCCATGGGCAAAGAGGGCCACCACTCTACTCTGCAATGCCAGTTAGCAACAGTGGTAACTTGTCCTGCTGGTGATGGTGCTAATGTTTACTAAATGAAAATTATGTACTAGAAATTGTGGAAGTTGCTTAACATATAATAGTTATTTAATGCTAATAATCCTATAATCACTGCTATTTTTACCTTTTTGTATGTGGTAAATTAAGATTCCATTAATACCTTGTCTAGCTGGTAAGCTACACGACTGGATTCAAACATCTCAATGTGTCTTCAGAATCCATTCTTTACCTCTTTGTGAAAATTCCTCTATGGACATTATTAACTGATCATGTTACTCTCTTCCACTGAGTCCAAATATAGTCTAAGGATCCTTCTTAACATGGGCCACTGCCATTTGGTCAGAGCTGGTATTTGAGGTCAAACCTCCTTGCCCTTCAGGACCTACATTTTTCCCCCTCAAGCATTAAGCTGTAAATTCTGAGATAGATCAGGGAGGTACTGAGATACATATGAGTTAACATCCAGTGAATCTGTAAGGAAGGAGAAACAGGGTTGAAATGTATCCTATAAGTAACATTTCAGGCTCCTCTGAAATTTAATCAATATAACTAGTATTTTTCTGCTTATGTGTTTGCTTCTTAATTTTATAAAGGCAGCTAGAACATCCTTTCTGCAAATGTGATGTTCAGTGGACTTGTGAAGTTGCCACACTGGTGTTCTTTATCTTCCATCCTTGGAGACATCCTTAAGTTTCTCCATTAATGGAGATACCTTTGAGAATCAGTCCTGGCAATATGGTTTTCTGTTTTAGTTTTTTTTTTTTTTTTCCCCAGATTAGAATGTATAAAGTCCAGTTTATCTTCCTACACTGATTTAAGTTCATCTTACATTCTTTTCTTTTTGGGTTGCAAGGAGTCCTGCCCAGCAATGTAAAACCCGGAGGCTATAGGGAGATATTTGTCCCTTTTATTCTTACCATTTTGCTCTTTATTAGACCATTCATGGGTAGAGTGAGAATGGGCTGCATCACCAATTGTCACCTCAATGCCTGACATTGATTCTTTGTGCCACTAGTAAATTTGCCAATGGAGGAGTTCTCTATCTTTCCCTGTGAATGGCCCATGGATGTTAAATAAAACAAGTGGGCCAGCAACAAAGTTTGGTTAAATAAAATGTTAGATCAAAATATGATGGCATAAAGATAAAGTAACTAACCAACATGACTGACTATATATTTTGAAATTGTATAGATATAGTTTTAAAATACAGTATGTTATGACTGTGTCTATGAGTGATTCCACTTTTTAAAAATGGTCTTAAAAGTTTCTGTATCTATTTTTATATGAAATATGAAAACACTCTTGAGGAATCAATGTTTTTAGGATGCCCAAACATGACCAAGAAACATGTTTTGTCTTGGATTCAACGTCAGGTAATATTTTTGTGATTGATAGATAGGTGGTTCATTTCTAATAAAATCTTAATTTTGGCTGGGTTCGATGTTTAAGGATTTCCCATCCCCACCTAAATTAAATTGCTAGGCATTGATTAAGATTAGTTTCCCTTCAGGGGCACCTGTGTGACTCAGTCAGTTAAGTGTCTGCCTTCAGCTTAGGTCATGGTCCCAGGTTCCTGGAATTAAGCTTTAAGTAGGGCTTCCTGCTCTGTGGGGAACCGCTTCTGCATCTCCCTCTCCCTCTCGCCCTGCTCATGCTCTCTATCAAATAAATAAATTTTAAAGAATCTTAAAAAAAAAAAAAAAAGATGTTTCCCTTTAAAAAAAAAAGTGATGGGACATTCCCTAGCATGAAAAATACCCCAGTTCCACATAGGTCCACAGCATTGTTTGAGGAATACTACTTTGTTAAGTCTTAACGTTTTGAGTCTGGTTTAATTTTCCAGCTCTTGACTCTGTCTGACTATAACTACCCTGTAACCTCTTTAACACCAGGGCTCAGGAAAGTGATGACTTTAAATTTACAGTTGTTACATAGGTTGTTAATGACCAAAAGAGCCTATCAATCTTGCTGACCAGAATTATATTTAACAAAGAAGACAGCCAATTACTGAACTATTTTGTTGATAGTTATTTTAATCACACTGACTGCCCTTCTTGGGGTGGAGAGCAATTAGGGAGTAGAGACAGAAGACAAGCCATCTTGGCAAAGTGGTGCTGATGTTGGGAATTGCACTCCAGAGGGTAATTTGTCAGTTTGTTAGGAGGTTCAAAACTCACTTTGTTGTGTTTAGACACCACGGCCTGTTTGACCAGCTACATCCCTCTTGATGATGTGAAAGTTTGCTAGTTTCTTTCATTCTTCTTCAAATTGCAAATTATAGGTTCACTATTTAGGGTAGAGTGAGCCTCTAGGTAACTTGGGGGTCTCAGAAGATAGAAATCTGGCTAAATTTGTGGGTAGAACAGTGATCTCACCTCAAATCAGCAAGTGACATTTAGCTTTTTACCTTTAATTCAGGAACAGTGCAGTTATCATATGGCTGCTTTTCAGCATTTCTTTAAATTTGATAGTCTCTTAAGAGTGACTATGTTATATTCAGGAAAGTCTAAACAAATCTCAGAGTGCATATGGATTCCTTGCTTCTCAAAGAATTTACTGCGAGGATGCTTCAAGTGGGTCATTCTTCATGGTCATGTAAAATGACCATACTGGTAATACATCCATGAATATCCACTTTTGTTTCATAAGACAAAGGCACAAATGCATCTCTGTGCTGGTGCCCATAAACGGATGAGTAGTATGGATACCTGCTTCTCAGAGATACGAAGAGTCTTTCTTGGCCAAGGCCTACTGCAAACCTGATGGCAGGTGTGGAATACAGAAAGGCAAGTGTGGGATATGAAAACAGTGGGTCTCTGGGCTGAAGGAATTGGCTGAGATTTGTCCACACTGTCATGGAATTCTTAAGTTCTACATCCTCTAAGGCCTATTGGCTTGTCTCTGATGTTGGGGAGAATAAACGACTTAGGAAGGCCTCCTATCAGCAGCCTGGTGCTTCTCATGCTGTTCACTCATTGTACTGACACAATTTTTCCATTGAAGTCTATTTCAACCAACTGCCTTTACTAACCTTCCTTTGCCCCTCATCCAGAATGAACTTCCCCTTTTTCCATGTTATACATCTCATGGTTTATGGTTAGTTGTCTATGACTGCCGTGGTAGCCTCTGGAGGCCACACATGACTTGTATTTGTCTAGTTCCCGACATTCCAGCTGCCACAGAGTTGGCCCTTGACCTCAGCTGGACAGCTATAAGGATGGATTAATAGTCTTTTGCCTGTAGATTTTTAGGCCTCTGGAAAGTGTATAAGATCTTGGGGGGCTTGGCCCATGTCCTACCATGTTAGGAACCTGCTCTTGAAGAGTATATTGCCTATATTCTGACCTTGTGTTGGAGAAATGCTAAGTGTATGCTTGTGCGATTGCATCAGAATTGATGGTAGCCACCTATTGCAGGGCACAGTGTGGATTAACTTAGAGCATCACTTCCTAAAGTGTATTCTCCAGAACCATAACAGGTTGGGATAGAAGAGGGAAAATGAAGAAAATTCTACGATAAATAATCTTGAAACAGTCTCAGCTGAACAAAATTAAATAGGATTCTTAACTGTAGGAATTCTCAGACCTTCACATTCTTTATGAAATTCCAAGAAGAGATATAATCAGCATTTCCAAAAATACTTTGAATTATCATATTTTTATTATTATTTCATTTATTTTTCTAGGTTTTCTAGCTCGCTTGCTTTCTGTCCCTCTGTCTTTCTTTCTGAGCACTGCTATGGTAACAGTGTTTCGAAGATCATACTTGGGAAATTTAGACACTAAGATTCATTAGTTGGTTTGGCTGATTTCAGACTAATAAGAGAGAATCATTGAATCGGCTCAAATTTTGTGTGTGAATTAAAATAACCATTTTGCCTTAAGAAGCTAACAAATGAACCTCAGAATTTCCCCAACAGGAAATGAACTGAGGCAGCATTGGTTATTCAGGGACCTGAAAGCCAGGCTCTCCTTGAACCTGGCCTGCAGTGAAGTGGGTACCAGGAGGATTATGGCAGCCCTTTCTATTCCAGTGGTTGGTTTTCCAGATACCCTGAGAAAGAGTTCCACAGTGATGCCCAGGGCCATATTTATAACCATCCTAGCATAAGGAATGTGGAAAGTGGAGAACCAGCCATGTCAACCACCAAAAATTCAGGTCTAATTCCCTCCATAGAGTCCCCACAAGGAAATCATCTGTGCAGGCTCCAGGAGCCTGACAGTCTTTAGCCTCTCAAAGAAGTTAATTTTGTACTTGGAAATAATGAAATTACTGATGGATCAGGCCGGGCTCTCTGCTATTTAATATCTTCCCCATCTCTGTGCTTTGTGACAATGCTGTCGATTAACTGTAATGTGGTATTTTGAGCACCATTTAGATATTAATTATTTTTTAATAACCTCTTCATTGAAAGCCTAAAGCTTTGCCTAGGATTCTAATGAAAGTTTTCACATGAAAGAGAGGGGATAATATTAAACAGGCCCTAATAAACTCTCTGAAGAAAATTCAATACAATATCTTTGACAAAAGAAAGGAAGGAAGAAAAGAACAACACGTTTCCAGCCTATGTGCGTTCTCTCATTAGGATTGTACATTCATTACTGCACCATCACTGCAAATTATTCTTAGTTATGTATGTGCTTATGAACCCATAAAGAATTAGAGTCTTCTTAATGAGCACCAAAGAACATATGTATTAAAAATCCTTTAACCCTTATGTAAAAGAGAAACCATTTATTAGCAATTATGTCTTAGAATTAGAAGGTATTTTTCTTTGAAAGCATTCAAAGCACATTTCAGTGTCTTCTCTTACTTGACCTTTCAGCATTCCTTTGAGGGAGAGTGGGGCCAAGGCTGTAGGGTTTTTTATGTAGAATGGGTTTTTCTAGAGAATGTAAAAGATATGGTTATGGATCCCCAGTGAGTTAGGGACCATGTGAAGGGCGTCACTCCCATGGTGTAATTTGAGGGTGGTACAAGGAGGCTTCATTCAGTATGAGAATAGTTCTACTGAATAGTGGCACGTGTACTAGAATTATTACCACTAGAAATTCATGAACTGTCTTTTTAGGCATTTAATTAAGAAGGCACATCCCAGGGGAGGTGTCCATATTATCATCAGAACCTTGGAAATAACTGGGGTTGGATGGATATACAGGCAGTGGGCACTGAGATGGCTGGACTGGCTGCAGATTCTGACATCCAGTCCCATTCTGATTGTCCAGTGATCATGTGCTATTGAACTTTTTAAAAATATAAGCTAAAGCAATAGGGACAAATGAAGACGATGGGTCTTCATGGGAATAGAATGAGATACAAAGACAGACTCTAAGACTTTCAGAAGGTTGTACTGGGCAGGCCAAATTACTGATGGTACAGAAACCAGGACCCAGTCTTTTTTCCAGTGGTACTTGTCCAGATCTTTCAAGGATAGTAAATAAATATGGACAGTGTCCTTTTTTCTCTTATTTGAAAAAAAAAAGTCTTGATTTTTTTTCTTCCAGCTTTTTACTGCACAGTAAGTGGAAGAGATTACTATGGGTATCATATACCCCTTATTATAACATGGAAAATAAGATAAATATGATTAATATAGAGCTCACTCACATCATTGCTTTGCCTGAAAATTTAGCTCTTTTAATAGTGTTATTGCTTAAAAAAATAGCAAGTTTCAGTTTCACATGTAGTAGAGATGAACTTTTCTCCTTATCTTAAAAAAAGTTCAAATTCTTTTTTAAATGGAGATTCTCCATATATGCTGTGTATGGTCATTTTATTTTATTTTATTTAAGATTTTATTTATTTATTCATGACAGACACACACACACACACACACACACACACACACAGAGGCAGAGACACAGGGGGAGAAGCAGGCTCCATGCAGGGAGCCCGACGTGGGACTCGATCCCGGGTCTCCAGGATCATGCCCTGGGCTGAAGGTGGTGCTAAACCTCTGGGCCACTGGAGCTGCCCTCATTTTAAAGTTATAATAAGTTAATTGGTTAACCTGGAATACACAACCATTTTTTTCAAGCTAGATATCTGAGTAGGGTGAATTTCCAAGTCTGAATTATTGGGTCTGAATTTCTTAAGAGGCAACTTGTTAAAGAAAACAGATTCCCTTCTTTCTTCTCCTGCACATTGCCCTGGTAGCAACAGAATCTTGGAAATCCTCAGAGAACAAATGGGGGATAAAAGTTAGAAAGCACACCCGGCTTATTTTCTAAGCTCTGAGCAGACCCAAGAAGAAAGACTGAATTTTTTTTTTTTTTTAGAAAGACTGAATTTAATCAAAAAAGATTTTATTGATGAAGGTATCTCTCCTTCAGGCTAAACTTTGGCCCTTGCATGCTAATAAAACCATCTCATTTCTCAGAAGTAGCCTTCTGCATAGAATCTGGGGGAGACCACAGGCAAGTGGTCTTGGGGAGAGGGCCTTGACAATGACCAGTTGGAAATCAGCCATGTCCCCGACTGTCAGTTGCTGAGTTAGAAGGCATCTGCCTCTGTCTGGATTGGGTAATTTTTAATTCTTGGGCAGTCACCTGAACGTCTTTGGACTTTGGGAGAGTACAGGTTGTGCCACTGGATCTGGCTGCCTCCCCTGGCTCATACTGGCTGAGCTCTCAGTGATTGCTCTCTGCTACTCAGCTTTCATGTTAACTGACCATGTGGCAATTTTACTGCCCAGATATGAAGATGAGCAACTGGGAGCCTTGAGTTTTTATGACTGCTAATTAGTACCCTGTTTGTGCCCTTTTAATTTCTTATAATAATAGGAAAGCATGACATGCAGTCTTTTTTTTTTTTTTTTTTTTTTTTTTTTTTTTTTTTTTTTTTTGGCTTTCTGACTGCTGCACCCAGACGGGGCTGTATTTTGCACTTTCTCATTACCTGGGCGCTTGAAGAATATTAATAAAGATGAGTTTAAAAGAGCAAGCTGTATTCTGAAACTTTCTAGTCCTCATCTTATATCTGGAATTCAGGTCCTATTCTTCTCACAAATGTGAAAGGAAACCCTAGCCCCAAAGATAATGCTTATCTCCAGCAGATGAAATCGAGCTCTAGAGCAGATTCCTTGGCTATTGCTCTTTCTCTTGTTCTTTGTTTTTCTCAGAAATCAGCAGGGTGGTAGGGGCATCTCCAAGGCTCTATGACTTGGTGAAGTGGAGAGTAAAGAGTCTGGAATTCAAATTTTGGTTTTTCAGTTTATGATCTGGGCATCCTTAGGCAATTTATTTCCTTTTCTTTCTTTTCTCTTCTTATACTGTGCCCTCCTTTCCCTGCCTCCTTCTCATTTAGCCAGACAGCCAGAAGTTACTAACTGACTGTCCAGGCACTTGCTTCTTTGAGCTCCATTGCGATGGAAACTCTGTGTGCTGAGGGGCCACACCTTTCTCTTCTCTGGAAACTGTGCGGTGCCATTTCTGGCAAGTAGCTGATGCTCAGTAAATGTATGTTACTTAGGGAAACTTACTCTCTTGATCTGTAAAGCAGGGAACCCCATGCTGCCTTTATAAGGCTATAGGGAGTGTTGATTAATGGCACAGTACTTACGAAGTGCCTAGGAAATAGCTGCTCCTCAGTCAGTGGGGGTGTAACCCCTTCTTTCCGTTGAGCCCTATAAGCTGAGATTGCTTAAGTGAAACGTGGCTTCAGGCTTATGAGAACAAATTGGTGGAAACTAAGAGAGTTGAAAATGGGGGGGACATGCTTTTTTTTTTCTTTCTTTCCTTCTTTTCCCAAATGACCAATTTGGGGAAGAATGGATTTCCAGGTTGTCTGTGCTATGTGATAGGAACATAGTTCCTTGCCTTCTGGTTCTGTCTTCATGTGATAGAAAATGTAACCACAGAGCCATAAGAAGGCTCTGGTGTTCTCAGGTACACAGGTGATGCCCTGGTGTTCACAGGTAGGAAAAGCTGCCTTAGAACCTCCATGTCAGTTTGCTTAGTAGAATGCTTTCCCTCAATTGTGACTTTTTGCCTTGATCCCACCATCTCCCTGTCCTCGGAAGTATAAATGCCTGGCATTGCCTTCTCTTAGGGTCAGAGGTTTGAAAAGTTCAAGGAAAACTAGCAAATTGTCTTCTTGGCTGAGAGTTGCCTCCCTGCTGGTTTTACCGCCCCCCCCCCCCCCCCCAGAGTGTGCATGAGTTCTTACAAGCCACAACGGGGAACCTGGCACACGCTTGCAATTCCCAATGGAAAGCTGATTTCTTTTGGTAAATGAAAGCAGTGTTCATGTCCCTCATGTAGGCCTTGTGGCTTCCGCGGAGGCAAGTCAAAGAAGAAAACTCAACTGCTGGTGACCCCAGACATATATACTTTAGGGCCTTAAAAAAAAAAAAAAAAGGCAGCATTCAAAGTAGCAAAGCTTTGCAAGGAAGAGTATGTTAGGATGTGCAGCTGGATCTTGGAAAGCGCTGATCAGAGAGAGCACTACACTCTACCAAAGCAAAACCTGATAGGCTGCAGCTGCTGCGCTTCGTTCTATTACAGATGCTCAGAAGGGCTTGGAGCAAATCAAATCGCAGAGGTCAATAGTTTAAAAGAAAAAAAAAATATATATATATAGCACCAGGTGGCAGGGACTTGATATTCTTTTCTAGAAGCCCTTTGGGTCGATTTTCCTGAGGTCACTGCTTTCTTCAGACTCTCTGGAGCAGAGAGGACACTTGGCAGTCCCTGTGCTCACTGGTGCTTAGTGTTTCTTAGGCAGTAGATGTGGAGTTGAAGCTAAACTTCAGCCATGATGAAGCTGATGTGGCCTCCATCTCCTGGACCCAAGGCTTTTCCTGTTTCCCCTTCAGAAGGCTAATAGCAAATACCCTGTGGGTACCTCTTAACTTCTGAATGACCCTAATGGCCAATTAAGGAACTTTCTTTTGGACATGAGGCTGATAACAGAAGGGTTTCAAAATGTCTTTACTTGGAAACAACAATCAAAATGTAGCATGTCTATTTTGATATCCAGTTTTTGTTTTGCTTTATTTTTGGTTTTGCTGATTTTTTTTTTTTTTACCATTTTCTAAAATGTAAAACTGTAAGGAAACACTGGCTTCAGGTCTTTTCTATTTTAAATTTAAAAAAAAAATAAGACTTTTTTAAGATTTATTCATGAGAGACACAGAGACATAGGCAGAGAAGCAGGCTCTCTGTGGGGAGCCTGATGCAGGACTCCATCCCAGGACCCCAGGATCATGAGCTGAGCCAAAGGCAGATGCTAAACCACTGAGCCACTCAGGTGCCCCTGTTTTTAAAATTAAATGAGTTACAGTTCTAAACTATTTTGAATACAAATACCAAACAGAATCTCTTAATATTACCTCAACACATACAAAATACATATTCTCCCAAAGATTTCACATTAATGACCTTTTGTTTCAATGCTTTCCATTATGTCCAGTAGCTTCTTCTCAACAGTCCACTGGCAACTGAACCTGTTGATTTCTCCTGTTCATTCTGCTCTGTCTAAAGTGAATTTCCCTACCATCCCCTAGCAGGACTCCTCTGTCTATCCCTCAAAATAGCAGAAGGGGAATTCAGATCTGTCACCAACTTGGCAGCCTTGCTGTTTGGAGAAGTAAATGGTATAGCAAATAATGACCCAGTAAACCTCCTAGCCTCTTGTTTCCAACCATAATGAAGTTGTCTCTAGGAAAAGTTGAATGATCTTTTACTAAATATCTTTATTGTATTTATATCCAGTGGTATGCTGGTAAGTGTTCAATAATCATCTCTTCAGGGAAAAAATTTGTATGTGAATGTCACATCTTCATATATACATGTAAGGTTATTGTAAATTTTACTGATATAAAGAATGCATAGCATGCAGTTTTACTCTCACAGACTGCTTTTGTTGATGTTGGCTGAATTCTTGTATTTGTAGTCAATAAATTGTAGTTGCAGTTCAGCCACAATTTGAGAAATTCAGATGAGAAATAATGCTGGGTTCCTATCCAGTTTGGCAAAGTTGCAAATGTATGATATGAATGTTGGTTGATATTTTGTTTACATAAATATCTAAGACAAGAGTGAAACAATGAAGAAATATATCAAAATGTTACTCATTAGTCAATAACACGAGTGACTTCTTGCTGAGAGAGATACTAGATTTAGAATACTGGAAGAGTATCTTCTCAATTTTCTGTGCTGTTCACAATGTAACGGTTGTGGACACAAAATATTTTTAAGTTTTGCGTTAATATTTTATCCATCACTTCTTTAGGACTAGATAACCAACCAAACAGTAAATGTGTAGTGTTTGCCAATTTCATCATATCAAAATGCCCATGAAAGCTGATTTCAAACCACAAACTAGACATCGCTATGCAGAGTTAGAAAGACATGTGTAGTAACACACTGTCATATGGGATTTCTACCATACAGATAAAATAGATGTGAATAACTGAAGAAGCATAGAGAATGATGGAATCATTCTGAAGTGAGGATTTTTTAATACTATCTTTGCTATTAATATTTAATTACGAGTTACAGAATTTAACTTTTCATGGCTTTTTAAGCAACTGGTGTACAAAATTTCTGAAATTTTTGCAAATAGCTCTTATGAGTCAGTACAAACCAATCCCAGCACATCACTTTACCCAATGTATGTCGATTCCAAAATAAGCAAAAGACCAAGAAAGTTTAGAAAAGATAGAGGTTTGCTGACCTAATAAGAACACCAAAGAAGATCATTTCCCCTGAAAACTTTCGATCCTCCTTCTTCTGTCAACCACACAGTCATGGCCAAAGTCCATTTAGTTTTAGTTTTGCCTTTTATCAACTTGGAAGACTCCATATTCTTGAGCTTTAGGTGTCTTTGTTCAGTGTTAGGGATAACATGATGTTTCTTTAGTGACAAAGGAGAACAACCAGGGCTAATACAGGAAGGGGGTCGATGGCCCATGATGTCATGCTTTTCTAGGAAACAGCACCATTTGCAACAGCATCTGCCTCCCTCTCTACAGTGTGTATCTGTTTCCTGGATGTTCTTCTCTATCACCTAAAGTCCTTTGATGCTCCTAACATCTTCATATCTCCACTCACTTGCCTCAACAGTCTTCTCTGTAAACAGTTTGCTTTGTGGGAAGGTGAGAGTGTATCCTTGATTGAGGTAATGAGACTAAATGGAAACTAGATTTCACTGCAAAGTCTGGGTTTCTCCACTAAGTACTAACTGAGAGATTTCTTAAACCTCATTTACTGGCTGCTTTGCTTATTAGCGAAAACAATGTGCTATAATTGTGTTCTGTGCTTGAGTATTGTTAGTAACTTTTAAAATCTAATTGAAGATGTGAGTGAGGACATTTCAAAAGTATGTTAACTTTTTATTTCCAAATACGTAAAGGTTCATGTGTGTTTTGAATGTTTTGTCTTCCACACATAAATGTTTTTTTTTTTTACACTGTATGCAGGCATTTTAAAGGGCTCCTATTATGATCATGTCTTCCCCTGAGAATATTCAATGTTCAATTTAAATGGTAGGCAAGATAAACACCTCACACTTAGACTGGTTGAGAATGAGAAAAAAAAATATTATTTTAGTGAAAAAGAAAGTAGGAAATAAAAAATCTTAATGTAAATAATTTCATAGCACCTGATGTTAATTTTTTTCTTATATCCCATATTACTATAATTTAGTAGCTGAAAGTTTGCCTTAGCTAATTTGTTGGGGAAAAACTGACATGTTATTACCCATTCAGAAATTATGCTGCTATAGGTTTGTCATATCTTATTTCAATTTGCATTTAATTAATAACAATTGCATTATTATATGTTAAAGCAAATAACCTTACCTTTAGATTGTAACCAAGCAAAGATCTTTTAAACGCTAATATTCTGCCCCTATATTTTAGTTTTTCCTTTTTTTACAACTTAATTTTACTCATTTTTATGAGAAGACAAAATGACTACATGCAAAGCAAGTGAGTCTTTCTTAAGTCTTTATAGAAATGTTTTAATAATCTAGAGTGTGTGGTTCATAGATGGACTTTAAGAGGTTCTTCAACCCCTGAAAATTATACATGAACATTTATGTGTATGTGCACTTGCCTTAGCGATCTATAGTTTTAATCAGACTCTGACAGAGGGCTTCTGATGGGCAAAAGCTTTAGGACTATGCCTCATAGAAATTAGAGGACCCACTCTTCCCATTTTCCCTACCTCCCTGAAATGATTTTATTAATGACCTTCTCCTTCCCCTGTATTTCTTAAGGATATTTTTATCCTTACATTCTGATAAGTGGAAGAATAAATAACCAAATTATGTAAACATATGAAAATTTCAAAAACTGTGCCAATATTACAGAAATAATACATTTGGTCAACAGCTTGTGGTGGGTTGGAATCTGCACTTTTTAGAAGCAGGTATCTCCATAGCCAGGTGGTCTTAATATCATTTTATCCCTTCTATATGGCCCATTAGAAGCATTCAATTGCGTGATTATGGAAAGAATGAAAAGATGAATCATTGAGAAGTGGGAGCTAAGGTACAAAGTTGCTGCCCATGACAAATATTTGTATGTTGAACATGTTTGCTTCATGGGAATAGACCCATGAATCCATTTTTTTTTCTTATAGTATTGAAGGCTATTGAGTAGTCCAAATGAACAATGGCATTGCTATTCCTGGTGTGACCATTCCTGGTGTGGCTACTTCACTGGAAGTAACTGCATTTATTGCTACCCCCTAAAGGGACTTAAAGACCCAGATCTATTCTTTCCATTTAGTCTGAGAATATGGAATTAGAATGAACACTTTATTGTTTGGGATCATGGTAAAAATACAGACACGTAATAAAGAAGATGGTTAATTGACCTAACATCCATTATCATTAATTAATTCACTTGAATATGTCAGAATTACCTCTGTTCTTGCAGTTATAATACCAGCTAATGAATTTTGATGGCTTCCAATGTGCCTGATACTATCTAAAGTTCTTTACATGCAGGATCTCATTTAATCTTCAAAACACTGTGATTAATAGGCATTACTGTCCTACTCATTTTACAAATGAGGACACTGAGGCACACAGAAATTAAGTACTCATACTGGGTTACATATCTACTGAGTTCTGACACCAAGATTCAAAACCAGGCAATCCAACATCCCAGAGCTCAGCATCTGGACTGTGATTAATCCCTACTATGTGATAGCCAACATGCTAGAAGCTTAGACATGACAGTGATCCAGACAGACATGGCTTTTGCTGCCTTGGAAGTGGAAGCTGCAATAGAAAACAAAAGGGCTGGGAGTGAAGATTACTTTGAAATAAATGGATGAGGAAGAACTTTGGAGATGTCAGCTGGAGGAAGGGAAAAAGACAGGGAAGAGAGACATCCCTGACAGAGACAAGAGGAAGTGCAAAGACCCTGGGGAAAGGACCGTGGAGTATTTTAGAAATAGCAGAAGCTAAAGTAGCCAAAGAGTAGTGAGCAAGGAGAGGAAATATTAGACTAACAGTTGCCATGAGATTGTGTCATACTTTTAAAACCCCCAAGAATATAGCTATTGGTAGTTCTTCAGTAGTTTGAAGCCATATTTCTTTGTTTTTTGTGACTTGATGCCATGATCTTCTTGTAGGACTTTCCTATCTTGTGTTTGATTTCTCATTTCTTCTTATCCTTACTTGTATTGTTCCTTTTTTTCTCTCTTGGTTCCTTTGATATGGCACTTGACCGTAATGCTGGGGGGACGAAACATGGTTTCACAAGTTAAACCACTGAATTAAAGGCTCAGAAATAATACGACCTAAAGAGTCTTGATATAAAAATACTGGTGCAAAGTCCATGAAACTAAGAACTGAGCCAGTCTTTATTAGTGTCATGAGGAACTTTCCACTCCTGGGTATTTATGAACCCAGCAATAACTATGATTATCTCATTCCAACCCATGTCTAATATAAAAATTGTATCTGGAGTATATTATTAAATTTATCTTCCATTTACTTGATCTTCCAGAATGTTAACTCATTTGTATTTTGCTTGTTGTTGTGTGTTTTTCTCTGAGGAGTTCAATTTTGTTGTTGCATGCATCAAATGGTTAGGATTCATCTTTGCTTCATCTACCCCATTATGGCAAATGGCAGTTGATTAGGGCTTTCTTTAGATCATTATCAATTGTTTTCTACCTTGCAGATAGTGCTGTTAGGATGAATTTATCATATCCCAGAGATCCTATATAGCTTGTTATTTCTAGGTGATTTATTACCCTCACCGTGGAAATGTTGTTAGTGAACATTGGGGAAGCAGTGGCTGCATTGAGAAATATCAATGTATCCTCATGTTCTGGCTTGCAGTGACAGTCAGAGATCCATCTCACTGACAGTTACCTTGTTAACATTTTGATCAGATGGCAAATTTGTCATTTTTCATGGTAACAAGTATAAGTTTGCACAAGAACCATAGATAGATGGGGAAGATAAAACAGGCCTCTCTTAGTATTTCTGTATGATGTAATCAGTAATCTTTGGGAGAAGTGAAATAATTACTCTGTGAAAAGCTCATCCACTGTAAAATGTGTTTATTGTAGAAAGTTCAAATTTTTCTTCATTTGGATGGAATGTGCCCCCCCCTTTTTTTTCTTTGATGACAGTTTGATTAACACACCAAGCCTCTGTGAAATACTGAGATAGAACAAAAGGGTTTACAGTCAGAAGGATTCAGTTTAATCACGGCATAAGCTGTGAACAAGGTGAATAAAGATAACTGCATGCAGAGTTTTCAGTACAGGGCAGCAGCTGCCATGGGGATGGGTTTGAGTCCTTCTTCCTTCTACTCTTTACGTTTGCTCTGAAACCCTCTCTCCTTAGCATCAGTATCAAATAACAGTTTGTTCTCCAAACCCCTGTCAAAAACTATGAGGTCATAGATCTTGATGTCTCACTTGTGTGTGATCACACAGTTGCTGTCGTCTTTGTATTGTTTTTCTCCTGTTTCCTCTTAGGCTGTGTTTCCCGAAGCTGTAAAATCTTTAGACTTCAGCACTTTTGAAAGCTCTGAGCTCTTTCTGGTACTTAGCAGGTGAGTGTGTCTGAAAAGGATTTCACTTTTTGGGGCAGTATCTCTTTACACTACCTGAGAGTCAGAAATAGGCTTCTGACCTTCCTGTGAAAATAATAGTTCTTGGTATAATGGGCAGCTGTCAGTCAGAGGTCTTAAGAACCACTGACAAACCAATATTATCAAAACTCAGGTACAACTGGCATAAGTAACCCTGGGTCATCACTCGAAGCAGGGAGACAAAACTCTGGGTGTCAGACATGAATTTCTCTTCTGAACTGTCATATTATACACACATACACACACATGCCTGGAAGCCCAAAGTACAGTTGGTTTTCAAATGCTTCTGTCAGGTAGCCATGGCCTTTGGAAAAATTATATTATATTTGTATAATTGCAGTGGAATGCAACCACAGAGAAGAAAATATGCCAAGTACAATCAATCATTCTTTTCATTATAATTTTTTTTAAAAGGCAGGAAATGCTCATGGCTCATTTATATGAGCCAGGTTCTTCAATAATGATGCAACTATTAACCTAAAATATAGCTTCTTATTCCTTATTAATTTTTGAAGAGTTGAAAGTAAGCTGTTAAGGTGAAAACCAATCATGCTTTGGACTATCCTGTTCTATCTTTTGTCCAAGACCTGAGTGGAGTTTTTTTTTTTTTTTTTTTTTTTTTTTTTTTTTTTTTTTTTTTTTTTTTTGCTTTCTTACTCTCACCTGACTCACCATGCATAATTATACAACTCATTTTGGGAGAAAGGAAGAGGCATGAGGAACTTTCTTTCCATTTGCCTGAATATACCAATTTAAATTTGTCATTCTAATGACTAGTATCTATACAGGAAATATGCAGAAAAAAGTAAGAAGTCCCATTGGAATCTCATTTTCTTGAAAGGAGATCCTGTGATATTACTTATAGCCAATATTGTTTGAATGCCTCTGAATTTCCCGTTTTTCAGCCTTTACTCTTCCCTTTATGATCTGATGATCATAGCCCAAGCCCTTAATCTACATGTCTAAAAGAGGTTAACATCTTTTTTTAAAAATTAAAGAGTTTATTTATTTATTTGGGAGAGACAGAGAGAGACAGAGAACACAAGTGGGGGGAGGGGCAGAAGGAGAAGCAGACTCCTCACTGAGCAGGGAGCTGGATCCCAGGACCCTAGATCATGACCTTAGTCTGATGCTTAACTGACTGAGCCACCCAGGAACCCCTTAATGAAGATAACATCTTAAATGAATCTCCCTCCTCTCATCTTTCTGAAGACATTGAGGGCTTATTTACATGTCTTACATATCTATCTCTGATGTCATCTGTCACTTCACGCTATGGATCATTGCTCACTGCACATCACCTCTTGCTGTACAGAACTATGTCTACATGTTCTTGAGGTTTGTTCCAGGGCCCCTTCATCCCCTTTGTGGTCATCAGTATCCTCTTAATTCTTCAAAGGCATAGACAACACTAGACTGATTTATAAAAAACCCTTTTTTTTTTTTTTTTGCAAACTCAAGGAAAACATGAAGGAATTACAAGTCTAAATCAGTTAAGTAAAATGCTTTTGTCTGCACATTATAAAAAAATCCTAATTCAAAAAGTCAAATAGTAAGTTTAAAGGTAAGCTGTAAAAAAAAAAAAAATTAAGGTAAGCTGTATCATGGCTGGTTATCTCATTGGCACAAACATCATCATGAAGAATACAGTTTCTTCCCTTCTTTCTACTCTGTGTTCTCTGTATGCTGGCTTCTGGTTTGAGATTAGTGACCTTCATGATCATAAAATGTCAACAGTGGTGTAGCCATTCCACCCAAACCTGTTAACAGCAGGAGAAGAGTTGCACCCATCTCTTCCTATGTGGCTCTTTTAAGAGACAAAGAGATGTTTCATGGGTATCTCCCCCATAGTTGGATATGTCAATGGTCAGAATTGTATCCTCTAGGGCACCTGGGTGGCATATTTGGTTCAGCATCCAACTCTTGATATTGGCTCAAATCATGATCTCAGGGTTATAAGGTCCAGCTCTGTGTTAGGCTCCATGCTTAGTGGGGAGTCTGCTTGAGATTTTTTTCTCTCCTTCTTCCTCTGCCCTTCCCTCCACTCATGCTCTTTCTGTCCCTGAAATAAATAAGTCTTAAAAAAAATTGTATCCTCTATTTCCACGAATGGTTTAGACCAATTCAGTTGAAGGTGGGATTAGTCATCCACAAAGAAGGTGAGCAGATGGGAAGGTAGTTACCTTAACAAAACTGAGGTTCTTTTATCAAGGTAGAAAAGAAGAATGGAGAGTGGAAAGACAACTAGTAATGCCTGCTACTAATGCAGGGAGCTAAAGCTGAAAGATGGATTTCAAATATTGCTGCTCTTACCCTTGATGGAATGAGAGTTCCCTGCTAGTCATCGCCTTCCTTGCCTCTAGCTTGTTACCATGGTTAAGAGGTCCATTTACTCCCAAAGATAGGAATGTCTTCTGCCTCTCTTCATCTTGATGTCTGTTTTTTATGCCCCAAAGTGACTGACCGTGGAACAGTTGTTTCCTCTGAGGGAAGCACTGTTCCAATCTCCATAGTAAGACTGCTGCTTGCCCCACCACCACGTCCCACTCTGCCCCAGGGGTGAAAGCATTCAATCCAATGCTTCCCTCAAATTCTCAGTTATTCAGTTTTAAATAATATTGCTATTTGACATCAAAATCATCAGTACTAGATGATTTCAGCTGTAATACAATGCACATTTCCATTTTAAAAAAACAATCTCTTTAAGATCAATTTCTTGTAAAGATGTTCAATGTATATATTTTTGCATTTTCTATTATTTTTAAATTATAAAATACACATAACATAAAACGCACCATCTTAACCATTTGCATTGTACAGTTCAGTTGCATTCAGTACATGTGAGCCCTCACCACCATCATTCTCAGAACTCTTTCCATCTTGCAAAACTAAAACTTGATACCCATTAAACAATAACTCCCCATATCCCTGTGACCCCAGGCCCTGACAACCTCCTGTCTCTGTAAGCTTGACTATTCTAGATACTTCGTATGAGTGGAATTAATGCAGCATTTGACTTTTCATGACTAGCTTATTTAATTTAGCAAAATGGCCTCAAGGTTCATCCATGTGGCAGCATGTGTTATAACCAAATAATATTTTATTAGATATGTAACATTTTGTTTATCCAGTCATCTGTTGACAGACACTGGATTATTTCTACCTCTTGGCTTTTGTGAATAATGCTGCTGTGAATTGGGTATATGGTAGCTCATTGAGTCCTTGCTTTTAATTATTTGGGAGTATATACAGCCAGAAGTGGAAATGCTGGATCATGTGGTAATTCTATTTTTAATTTTTGAGGGCCTTCCATGCTGTTTTTTACAATAACTACAGCATTTTACATCCCTACCAAGAGTGCACAAGGGTTCCAATTTCTACATGTCCATACCAACATTTGTTATTTTCTCTGTATGTGTATGTTTATAATAGTGCCCATTCTAGTCGGCATGAGGTGGTTTCTCTAATGATTAGTGATGTTGAGCATCTTTTCTTTTTTTTTTTTTTTTTTTATTTGTGATAGTCACAGAGAGAGAGAGAGAGAATGAGGCAGAGACACAGGCAGAGCGAGAAGCAGGCTCCATGCACCGGGAGCCCGACGTGGGATTCGATCCCGGGTCTCCAGGACCGCGCCCTGGGCCAAAGGCAGGCGCCAAACCGCTGCACCACCCAGGGATCCCTGAGCATCTTTTCATGTCCAGTTGATATTATTAAATATATTTCTTAAAATCAGAGTCTGAAGCACCTGTGTTTAGAATACTTTGCTGACTGAGGACTTCACCAATTCAACAAGAGAGGCATATGCCTTATATTTACATGAGCAGAAAAGATTTTCCAAAATATTCCCTTCCAGAGCAAGGACCAATCTGCTCTGAGATAAAATCTGAATTCCTTTGTAGAACCAAAATACTGCATAAGACCCTTCATGTCTCCAAAATGGAATATTTATTCCAGCTTCACCAAATTTGCAATTCATATTCTACCTCCAAGAAGAAACTGAAGGAATGGTTAAAATAACAACCTGTCCTCATAACACCAAAGCCACAATTCACATAGCTCCGACCCTAGAAGCATGAAAGTAAGAGCTACAAAATACTATTAATGCTGTAGAAGGGATCCTAGTCCTCATGCACATAAATGACAGTGAGCTGATCCTCAAAGTGACCCAAGAGCATTTGCATCTTTTTCCTTGCCCCACTTTGGCAGCTTCTTTCCTATCTGTAAATAGTGCTTGATATGTATGATTCCATGGAAAGCTAAAGACCCATCACAGGAACTCAGTGTTTCCTTTATTACCTGGGGAAGTATTATGCATAAGAGCTAACTATAATTGTATCTCCCTGGGATCCCCATCTTGTGTGTATGTGGGTTTGAATGACCATCCTCTTTTTGCTTTTTTCTCCACTGGGTTACAGAGCATTTGCCGTTTGGAATCTATTCAGTTCTTGAACTAAAGGTATTTTTCACAAAACAGAAGTTGTTTCTGATCCTGAGGGCATATGTGCTTAGGAGAAACTCTGAGATATTAGGAAATGATGCAACCCGTGGCTGATATATGGATGTCATATGAATCCATATGAATATGACCCATTGACACCATATGAAACCATGTCATGAGCCATCCTTCCCTAACAGAGTACTTACAAAATTAGTCCCCCTTCTGCTGTCAAACCACTGTTAGGTCCCTGGTAATTTGAAGTTAACCCACAAATAACTGTCTCTAAAACACATTTTTGGTTGGGAAGGAAGGAAAATTTTTCTTTCCTAAAAATTGAGAGTGTGCAAAACCATCTGAATGCTCCTAGTATCACAAAAATATAGTTATTTTATAGGCTTCCCTTTCACTGCACAAGAGGGATTACAAATCGCAGGGATTTTCCTTATTCCCTGAACAAAGATCATAGCCCGACAAAGAACTCAGCATGAGACAAGAGTCTTGATGACTCCAATGAGAATGCCTTGGCCCACACTTGCTCTTGCCTTCCCAAATGATGATGAAAAGGTAAGCCAGAGCAGTCCTGAGAGATGGAAACTCTTAAAGAGTAAACAGTGAGGAGTAGTTAAGGAGAAACGGCTTACACCTCTGGTAGTTGTCTTAGAGGTCAACGAGAATGTAGATTGCTTTCCCTCAGGCCTTGGCAACAGTGACAGAAGAAAAGAAACATCCTAAATCATAGTCTGAATTATTGTTCCCTGGAAATGCGTTTGAGGCACCTCCAGACTCAGTTATCAATGTTGGAGTGAAACACTGCTCTCCTCTGGACCTGCAACAAATGAGCAATAAACCCATGCCCCTCCTGTCTCCAGAGGGAAAAGGACAGACGAGTCTGGTATGGGCCATACTTGTAAGGGTTTTCCATGAAATGATCAGAGTCACAGAAAAAAAAGAAAGCATGTGCTGAAATAGGAGATGCCACTTGAAACTCTTGGTTTTCCACTCTGTTTTGTCATCCAGGCTTCTTTGGTTTTGCTTTTTTTGTTGTTGTTTTTTGTTTTTTGTTTTTTGTTTTTTGTTTTTTTTTTTATTTTTTAATTTTTTTAATTTTTTTTTTTTGGTTTTGCTTTTGAAAAATGGGACCTGTCTTATGGGGATTTGGAGAGTGATTGAAATGGCTGATTATCAGCTGATAAATAGAACAGAGTGCTAAAAAGAGCGGAATTGGAGCCCCTAAGAGAGCTTTCATCTCTAAAAGGGGAAACCGGAGGTGGAGGGCAATGAGTACAGTGAGAAGAGGTTGCGTCTGTCCTGCTCTGGCTGCATCTCCACTGCCTACTGTGGTACCCAGCACAGGTAGGTGAGGAATAATTTTCTTCTGATTAGCTGAAACATAGCTGAGCAAGCAGTCTGATTAAGACTTCCGACCTCCCTTCGTTCTTCCCCAACCATTCCCCAATATTGAATGCTTCCATCCTTGAGGGAATAAGCAAGGAGCAGCTGGCATCTTCTAAAGGACTAGACTAGCAGTATCAGCATCACCGGGGAACTTGTTAGAAATGCAGATGATTAGTCCAGTCCCTGACCTACTGAAAGCTGAGAGGAGGGGCTCTGCAGTCTCTGGTTCAACAAGCCCTCCAGGTGATCCTGATGTACAGTGAAGCTTGAGAACCACTCTGCTAGTCAAAATTGCTGATGCATTTTAAACTTCTTGAACTTTTTAACCAGGTGTGTTGGTATCTCCCAGGAGTAGAGGATCAGTCCTTTGTGTTAATGTGTGGAACAAAATTGTTTCTTGGCTACAGAGGAAGTTGGATCAATGGATTTGAGTGCTTTGAACTTGTTTTTGAGGCATTTGGGGTTAGCGTGACATGGAAGGATATCTATGGAATGTACAACTTTTTGAGAAAAGCTGTAAACATCGTGTGATTCTTTTTTGAGAGGCGAAGATAGTTTATGACCTTCATATTTCCCTGCAGAAAGGTTGTGCTGATTTTATCTCCCAGAATTGCATGTATGAAGGTAGAAGAGAGAACTATATTCTTTAAAAGGAGATCTTTCACCATAAAAATGTGTTTCTTGGTGGCAGAGGAATTCAGACTAATATGTGGCTAGACTCCTGAATCTGCATGAGAAGAGAGCAAGGTCAATGCCTCAGGAGACATAAGTTGGGATATAGTGTAATCCCTCTTCCAAACTGGGACATATTTGAAGTAAAGGAGTAGAGGGTGCTATTAATAATTACTTTGGGATAACAGAGTAAACTGGATGTCATCCTAGACAGTGGTTCTCAACTGAGCAATTTTGATGGGCCTGTCCGATTCATCCGCCACCCCCACCTGCCATTCCCCACCTCCCAGGGACATTTGGAATTGTCCAGAGTCATCTGTGGTTGTCACAACTGGGGTTGGAGGGACACTCTGTCTCTCCTCACATGAGAAGACCAGCTAAAATTACTGGGGATTTGTGTGGCTGCTGAAAATAGTTAAAAGTTCTGTTAACTGGAGTCCGGAAACCCATGGGATGTCCTAAATAAGGAAAAAGAAAAATCTCTTTTTACTTCATTTCAATAAATTCTGATTTGCCATTTAACAGGGATGATGTTGTGCTGAATATGATTGAGTCACAATGAGGCTTGCAGTCCCTGCAAAGTCTATAGTTTGGGAAGAAGTAAGTCAATAGGATTATGCTGGTAAAATGAAGGTCACTCAGATGAGTTGATAGATGCAGACCAGGTGCAAAGCGGGTTGAAAACTAAGAAATGGCAAGGGTTTTGCTGCTCAGGAAAAGTCTTTCATTGGGGCAGGTTTTTCAATCATCTTGAAGAACGACAAGAATTTTGATGGGTTAGGGAAACTAGGAGGAAGGAGAAGGAAGAAGTTGAGAAATTTTTAAAAAGAAAAAGAGGAAACAGTACATGATACAATTGAAGGCATAGAAACAATTATTTGCATGGTATTTCTAGAATGAGAAAGAGTTCTGTTTGCACTGTAGCAATGGTTCTCAACGGCACAGTTTTGCCCTCTAGGGGACATTTGCAATATCTGGAGACATTTTTGGTTGTCACTTTGGGGCAAGAGTGCTACTGGCATCTAGAAAGTAGGGTCCAGGGATGCTGCTAAATATGCTATATTGTGCAAGACAGCTGCCCACAAACAATGAATGATCTGGCCCCAAATATCAATAGTGCCAAAGGTAGAAACCATTGGCTAGAGGCTGGGTAGAGAGTAGGTGACCTGAATGAATGAGGCTAAGCTATGAAGCCAATGTTCTCTATTTATTGTTCTGGTAGATTCTGCTTTTCAGATATGGATCCCTACCAACTCTTGGTAAAGTGGTAAAAGTGCCTGGAAAATAAAATCAGTCAACCAAGATTGGACTCTCTCCAAGAGTATGCAGTGCATCTAGTCTGACCTGGAGGACAATGCTAATCCATCAGATACTTTAACATTGAGCCCAGACATGGCCTCCAAGTACCTTCCTGGCAATCATCATCAGTCATCCAGAGTTGGCAAATAAGATGAAACTTTGGTGCCATCCCTGCTAGACCCTAAAACTTACTATGTAGACTTGGGTTTGTTATACAAATACTCCCAGCATCAATTCCTTTTTTCATGAAATGCCAGAGTGGGCTAGAATGGAGGTATTTCACAGATTGTAATGGGGCTATCTTAGCTAACATATAAGTAACATTTTGGGGAGACCTGGGTGGCTCAGTGGTTGAGCGTCTGCCTTTGGCTCAGGTCGTGATCCTGGGGTCCTGGGATGAAGTCCCGCATCGGGCTCCCTGCCGGGGAGCCTGCTTCTCCCTCTGCCTATGTCTCTGCCTCTCTCTCTCTCTCTCTGTCTCTCATGAATAAATAAATAAAATCTTAAATAAAAAGAAACATCTGGAGACTGTACTATTATTATAAAAAGTACACACAGAAAAACGCAGATAGGTCTCTACAAGATCAGAAAATATTTACAATGTTGGTACTATCTGTTATTGCTCAAACTGGCTTCAGAAGCAGCCATACAGGTAGCTGCAGTGGTGGCTCCCTTAGCAGCATGCGCACCTCCTTGGCACTCTGTACACAGGGTTTGCAGCCCCTGAGTCTAAAATTATGGAGCAGGAAAAAAAAATTTTTTTAAATAAAAATAAAAATAAAATTATGGAGCAAGGCTACTCAAAATGTCATTAGAGGGTCAGTGCCAGTCCTGGAGAAATTCATGATACCAGCCTGGGATAATAAATTCTGTCACAATTTGACATTACCATGACATCAAAGTGTAAGCTCAGTAGAGTTGTCTTAATGAATAAGGTCATGGGCAGCCCGGGTGGCTCAGCAGTTTAGCGCCACCTTCAGTCCAGGGCATGATCCTGGAGTCCTGGGATGGAGTCCCACGTCGGGCTCCCTGCATGGAGCCTGCTTCTCCCTCTGCCTGTGTCTCTGCCTCTCTCTCTCTCTGTTTCTCTGTCTCTCATGAATAAATAAAATTTTAAAAAATGAATAAATGAATAAGGTCATGACCAATTTGAGTGTGGTCAAACTCGTGTGGTGAGTCACCCATGGTATTAGCTGTATCTCAACATCCACTCTATGGCAGTGTATCAGCTGGCCATGAATCGATGTTAAATACATACACCCACACACATGTCCTTTGAGAAGCGCTGATTTGGAAGAATCATGTGTACCTGTATGTGTGTCTATTTCTAACAAACAAATGACCTTTCAAATACTACCTAGAACTTTTGAAATCTGGGATCATCTCAAACTAGAGGCCAGCTCCCCTGGTTCTGATTTTTTAGCACATATATATGGAATTAATTTAGCAGGAAGATAACAAAAGATTAGTCATGTGCACCTTGTAATTTCTTCTCCTTGTTAAAGTGTCTCTCTACTACCAGAAATCCACTCTATTGTTATGACATCGAAAAAGGTAAGGCAAGTTTCCTTGAATGTAACTGAGTTGGCATTACCTACTGCCAAAAGGAACCAGCTCTGGGAAGAATGGGAACAGTCCTTATCCTAATGAGACAGCTTTATTTTTTTTAAACTATTTTTTACTATGAGATGATTTGTAGCCAGAGTACCTATTAATCCTGGGTTGTACAAAATGAAACAAAATGAGAGTAACAAGAGATTCATATATAAAACTATGAGCTTTTTAAAGTAGTTGTTAGATAACTTAGATCTCTTGATTAATTCCTTTGAGTCCCAGCTTTCTCACCTGTAAAACGAGAATGTTAATCTATATCTTCTAAGTGTAAAGTGGGAGTTGAGTGAGGTCATGCATGGGTAGTGTTTGCCACAGTATCCGGGAGAGATGAAATACTTGGTAGACAAGAAGGCAGGAACGAAGTGCAGAGTTAGAAGCAGGGGTTTGGTACTACAGAGAGAAGAGTTGGTTTCAGGCTGCGCCACTTCTCAGTTGGGTGACCTTGAGCAAACCTTTGAGCTCTATAAGGCTCAGTTTCTGCTACTATATAATGGAGAAGATAATAATTGCTGGTATGAAGATTAATGATAACATAGGTGATGATAAACATAGTTAGAATTTAATAAGTAGTAGCAAAAAAAAAAAAAAAATGGCAGCTATCATTAGGATTAATGTTACTCCAGAAGAAAACTCCAAACCACATAGATTTGGGTGAATAGGAAAACCAACAAAAACTCCCTGTAATTACAGTAAGCAACTTTCATCTAGTAACATTAGAGAGGTTAAAAAAAAATGTACTTTAAGAAAGTTTGGGACAATGACTCGTATGTAGAAATGCCTTTAGCGTTGAACATAACCTGATGAAGGATATTTTTTCCCCTTAATGTGTTATCTAAGTTAGAAAATTTATGAATTATCGTTGTAGTTATCAAATTCAAACATGAAAGAAAGAGTGACCTGAGAGACCCTTACATATTGCTCATTCTTCTTGGATCATCTAGTAGAAGGAGCTGAACTATTCGAGCTTTTTGGTTAGAGAAAACCCTTTTACTTATGATTTTGGAATTAAAGTGTGTTGTAAAAGAGGACCCAAACTTTCATTTTTTAATAAGCTTATTTGAAACATTAGTGGACACCTGTTGTTTCTGTCTTCTAGGCATAACTTGCAACCATCCTGATAATAGTGGCCAATTTTCACTGGATAACATTTCTCCCACATGTTATATGGTTTTGGGTGGCCTCCCATTCATGGTATCCATAGCAGTACATAGTATGGTAATGTGAAACATAAAGTTCTAAGCCAGATCAGGAGGCAAGAATGAAATATTTAAGGAAAGACAATGGCAAAATATTCTGGTCTCAGCCACAAAATGCGGATATGATTAGGCATATGTTATTATTTAAGGTATACCATCTCTTGGCCACAGGGATTATACACTAGTGTAAGCAGTAAGCATATGACTGAACAGTCAATGGAACTCTTTTCCTGGAATTTTATATAGGAACAGTAGGAAGATAGTTTTTTTTTCTTCTCTCTTCTCCTCCTCCTTCAATCTGGACTCACTGAGCTGGTGTAATTTAAGCCTAAATATGGCTAAACACATCTAATTTCTCCTCTAGGCTTCTCTACCCCAATCTGAGCTAGAAATTAGTCCAACACCCATAGAAAATCAGGTTCAAGAAATGGAGAGTCTAAAGGACATCATTTTGAGTTTCTGAATGCCATGGAGTTGAGGAGTAGAGCTTGTATCTAATGTTGGTTGGTTTGAAGGCAAGAGTAGTGTATGTTTAAAGTTCTGAGTTGCTGTCAGAGAAATACACTCAGCCTTGTGGTATGTGGGAGTGGGGCATACAGTGACTTTTAGCAAAACAATACTGATAGCAAGATGATGTAATTCAGGTCTTCATATGTGTTTTCTATATCAAGAGATATGTGAGCTAATTTTCTTTTCAGAATCCATAGATAAGGAGCAATCCCTTGTATTAAGCATTCCCCATTATCATTTTGAAACACATACACTGACAGTTGCATTGAGAAAATTTTTTTTGTGTGGAAATGGCATAACACTAATCTTATTCCTTCATACTGATTATACTGTGAGTAAGAAATGGAAGAGCATTAATCTCCCTGCTTTAGAATCCAGAAAGCATGTTTGTACAGAGGACTGGCATTTTGGTGTCCTGAAATGCAGACAGAAGGGGGATCACTTGATGAATCTCTTGACTCTTTGAGAAGATTATTATTTTTTTTTAATATTGAAATTAGCCCTTTTGGAAGGGCCATGTTCAATCTTTGCAGTGGCAAAACATAATGAAAAGAGATATGTTATTTCTTAAATGTTTCTGCATTAGTTCTCACTAAGCCTAAAAGAGCATTAACTGAGAGTAAAATATGTTGGATTTTAATCTCAAGATTGTCACCAGTTCTTTAAGTGACCTCAGTCCCTACATTCTTCTTGGAGTCTGTTTCTTCACCATATCGAGAAGTTATTAAAGTAGACATGCTTTAAGCTGCCTTCCCACCCTGCATTATAACCACAAATTTATCTTATGACTTGGGATGGTGAGGACATCCCCTAGGGTGGAGATATGGGGAGGATTTTGTTCATATATTTAAAGTGAAACTCTCAAAGTTCTAGGAAGTGTATAATACGTGATATTCGGTCCTAAATTTTGGACTAGTTTTGAAACATATAGTTTTCTTTAGCTGAAGCATACCAAAAAGGTGAAGCTGATAGATTTCCCCCTGGGTCTAGATAAAAGGATTAAAGCTATCACATGGGGGAAAAAATGGATGGCATAAGATAAGATAATCGCAAAATAAAGCAAATTGCATTAAAGCAAGTGAAGTGACTGTTTCAGTGGTAGATTTAGGATCAAAATGAGAAAATATTTCTTTTCATTTTTGTGTGTATGGGGAATGAGCAATCTTAAAAGGGGGGCATTTCTGTCCTGAGAATTCATTTATAACTTAATTATGTGTTCTGCGATAAATTCAGTGTAATATTAATTGAGAATGAATGTGGTTATTACTTATGTTTTGATCCTATATTGCTTTAAGAACTTCTTAGAAATCACTCTTTTTAGATTCAAGTAGAAAGTGTGTCCGGATTTTAACATGGAAAGGGCAAACTGCATAGCAAACAAAGAGGAAGTGGGTAATCTTCATAAACTGTCATTAATGACTCATCCTCTTATTAGGTTGAAAGGGGTTCTGCTGATTATTAAGATAATTAGAGCTATCAGATTTTACCATACATTGTTCTGATGGTATAAATTGTTGAGTCTTTTAACTAATTAGAGGCTATTTATATGAGATGGTTGCAAACGGGAAAAAGATACAATCCCCACATTAATGAAGCTCACAAACTGCTTTTGGTCATAGGAAGTAAAAAAATTAGAGATCATTCTGTTTGTGGCCACCTGCAAGTAAAGGGAGAGAATAGGTAATCCAGACACAAAAAGAGACCAAGAGGTGGTTATGTGAAACCTAAATTTCTCAGTCAGATCAGGAAGCAAGAATGAAGTACTTGAAGAAAGACACTGGCAAAACGTTCAGATCTCAGTCCAGAAACACTGTGCTGATTCTTGGTGAGCCGTTGAGCCAGAGCCATCTATAGAAGTCACAGTTGTTGTCTTCTTTCTGAGCATTATCTCCCACCTCTACCTTCCCTACATGCAACATGTTTCCACCCTCTCCTTCTCAAATTGTGGTTAGTGATTTCAAACCATCACATCTTATCAGATTTGCCATTATGCATACTCCAAGTCCAAATAGTTTTTACCACCCTCACAGCTCCATTCCTCTTCCAGGCCCTCATGTTCTCTTGCCTGAAAAATTTTAAGTCTTCCTGTCACTCCCTCAGCTTATATTCTTACCCCTAAGAGTCTATTTCCCATGGGGCAGAAGCCTTTAGTACTTAGATCTTGTTATGCTTCTTTTTTTTTTTTCAACCTCCCATTGCTTCCATGCACCTGACGATGATGTCTGAAGTCCTTTTTTGAGTCTACGAGGCCCTGCTTGATCTGTACCCCCTACTCTTTTTTTATGTCTCTTTTTTTCTTTCCAGACTAGAGTCACATTGCTCTCTTTCTGTTCTTAGAAACATGAGCTTGTTCTTGCCATGGGGTCTTTGTACTGGCTGTTTCCTCTGAAATATTTTTCTTTAAATCTCACATGATGGACTATTTCTGCTTATTCATACCTCAACTCAGTTTCTATCTACCCACCCAGGCTTTCTCTGTCTCACCACATATGAATGTGCCCCTAATCCCACATACTTTCTATTCCACAATTGTGCTTTCTTGCCTGTATACCATCTATCACTCTCTGAAACTATCTCATTTATTTAGGGATTTATGGTTTGTGTCTAGAGAAATATTTGTTGAATTAATGAATTTAGAACCATATTTCATATGCCATCATTAACAGAATATTGCATATGAAACAGATATAAGGAAATGCTCTGGCTATAGTAAGAAGGCACTGAACCCACTGGGTTTCTCTCCCTGACCCAGCCCCTACTGAGCCTCAGGTTCTTGCATGTGACCTTGGACTCCATGAGCACATTTTGAACACCATTGCACTAGATCATTGGTTATGGTAATGAAGGAGCAACTTGGTACATTTCCACCATTGCCCACCTAAATCTAAAGCTTGGATGGCCATCCCTACATGAATCAAGTCTGTCTCTCTTGCTTATTCTTCTTTGTACATGAGCCTTAAGTAGATAGCAAGGGGCGAAAACATTCTGTTAGAGAGTGAATGTGTCTGAACGAAAGACCTGGCTCCTTTCAAGTCTCACAGAGGCTCCAACCTAGAATCCCATTTGGCACCTCGTTATATCCAAGGCCCTGCTTCCAAGAGGAGGTCATTATTTCAGCCTGTAATCCGACATAAAGGCTCCCATTTTTCAGTTACGTAAAGTAATATAACACACATCTCGGCATCAGACATCAGGATTAACACTGACAAGGCTTACATTAAAATGCTCTACCCGGCAGCATCTCTAAAGTGAATAGAATAGCTAACGTGCCTGCACAATGATTCCTGCTTCATGGGGAGAAGGATTTATGTTTAAATACTATTAACATTTTAACTGTGACAGCCATGGCTTAAAAGAATTGTATTTTAATATAAGAGTGAATGCATTTCTATAATAATACTAATCCCATGTTATTAATTTTTTATGCTTTTAATTTTGATAACCCAACTAACTAGTTTGGAGAATGTCATCTCTTCCTTGATTTAATTTTTTTTTTCTTTTTTTTTTTAAATAAAATTATACTATTAAGATGAAGTGCAGAATTTGGAAATGGGAATTGTATTTGACTTACAGTGTAGGAGTCAGAAATGGGCAGTATTCAATTTGAGCTGAACATCGACCATTAATTAGCAGTGATAGTAGTAGTAGTACAACTAATTATGAGCCCGAAGCTCTGGTCCCCTGGGGAGTGGTGGCCTTGATGGTGTAGAAATTGCTCTTGAGATTACATGAGGATGGAAGAATTAGGCCTCCCTTCTAAATGAACAGCATGTAGCTTTTTTTTTTTTTCTCCCTCACATGATTTCAGAAGGACCTCTGTTGGCAAAAGTGGTTAAGCTCTGGATCTTTCCCACATAGAAAGGCAATGCTTGTTAGAGGTTCTATTGTATGTGAAGAAAGGATAATGCATGCAGGAGGATGTGGTATGCAGAGAAATTCATGAAAGGAGAGAGTTTGCAAGTTATATTAATCTACACAGGGCCACCAGATATAGAGCTGCTGGTTGTGCACGGGGTCAGTCAGAATGAGCTAGGTGTGCTACAGTAACAAACGGCTCCAACCTATAAAAATAAAAGTGCATTTCTACCTTATACCATGGTCCTTTGTGGATTAGCTGGGCATTCTGTGATATATCATCTTCACTTTAGAGATATAGGCTGATCATTGTTCTACCATCTGAAATATTAGTGGTCACTATGGCAAAAGGAAAGGAATATGGCAAATTATGCACTAAATTGTGTTCTCTCAAAGATCTCCACCCAGAAGTTGGCTTATATCAGCTTTTATTCATTGGCCATGGCAAGCCAGGTGGCCACTTCTCATTTCACAGGAACAGGGAAAGGCAATCCTTTTACTCATAAGGGGGAGTAAAACCAGAGACATCAGTATACAGCTCTTATAATTACCATCGGTATTCTAATAATGGGTGAGCCAGGGCTGAATTCCAGCCTGCATTCTGTTTGATAAATTTGTAGGAATTTTCTAATTTGTAGGAAGTTGCCTCATATGTAGCAGTGGTCCAGCACCTCAGCTATATAATTCATTTTGCCTGATGGATGATGGTAATAGCCTGATTTATTCATTCATTTATTCTTACCATCAGTAGTGAGTGATCAAGTCTCTACCATGTATTAGACATAGGGAACCGAGATTTGAATAATCAGACATGGTCTCTGGCCCCATTGAGTTTATGGCCTCTCAGGGAAGACAGATAATGAAAAAGAAATAATTACAAATGTAATGAATGTTAATGAAAGGAGATGTATAGGATGCCATGGGATTATATGACAGTAAATAAGTTATACATTGCAATCATCCTTCCTTCTTATGGCAGTGTCTTGACTTTCCCCTTCAGTTTTGAGTCGTTTGAGCAGATAATTAGACCAAAGGGCAGATAATTTAAATGGCTTAGTCTTTGAGACATTAATGAGCACTGGAAGAGTCTAAGCACTGATGTGCATCTCAAAGCAGGTCTTGAATTGGCTGTCTGATGGTCTATTTGATGCTTATTAAGACTTTATACTGAGGAGTGTGTGTGTGTGTGTGTGTGTGTGTGTATGTGCTTGTGCTTGCACACATGTGCTTTGGCTTGGAATCAAATGTTGACCCAGAGTCTCAGCATTGCCCCTTAAAAGATCCTGCGGCAGATGCTGCCAATATACATGTGGACAATGATCATTCCACTACACATTGACCCTTGGCTTCCATCTGTAAACGCTGTGGTGTCCTGGCTGGCCATGGATGCCATCCGCTCTGCCTGTGAGCAGTGCAAAATCGATTGAAAATGTAATTCTCTGCTACCCTACCTCCCCGTGGTAGCAATCATCACATATGACTAAAGGAAGTAAGTGAATAAATGCCCAACTTCCCTCACTCCTGTGGTGGAATAAACCTGAAGCATGCATACACTGCCTCTCAGTGGGATTCAGTCCCTCTAGCCCACAGAAATAACACATCTGGCGCATGTATTCCTTCCAGTACCTCACTTCCCCACTTTCCCACTAGTGCTTTCTGGAATCACCTTCCAAATTAACCTGCCCTCACAATCTTGTATCAGAATTTGCTTTAGAGGAAACTAGCCAAAGGCATGCATATTTAAACACTAAATCAATAATCCCCAGAGTCAAGGCCTTTGAACTTTTCTCTGTATGCTTCCCTACAAATGGATTGATACAAAAAAAAAAAAAGAAAAAAAAAAGTGCCATTTAACATAGGCAACTCAGAGAAATAGCAAGTGAGTCCAGCTGGATGAGCGTTTGTTCCTAGGTGCTGGTTACTGTTACAGTCCGGCTTTGGAAGATAAAGGTCTATTCATTTACTCATCCTATCTATAGCTGCCAGGGACACTGTAGCACCGATGGCAATTTTTCTCACAAATGCATCTTATGATAATTTAGCATTTTTGTGTTCAGATTCAGCATCACTAGGACCAATTACATCACAAAGTCCTTTAGAGGGAATAAAAGCACTTAAAACAGCAGAACTAAGGTCATGGAAAATGTATTTCGCTATTTCATTCTTTTCCCTTTTTTTTTTTTTTTGAATACCATGTCCCATGTTCTTCTAGTTTATAATTCCTACTCTAACTTCATTGTTTACTATTCGACTTTTGGGCATAAAAATACATTGATTAGAGAAATAAGTTAGGGTCCAATTTATGAAAATAGCCTTCTTGTTCTTAAAGGAAATTCTTGTGGTGCTATTTGGAAAAGGTGATGAATGTAGTTTTCAGTAGAATATCTACATAAATTATGATTGATTTGCAATTCATCGCCTTCTTTGCCTTGCTCCTCCTCTGTGAAGAGACCTCATTTGTGCATTATCAAGGAGGAAATATTTTTAGGGATGTGATTATTTGGCAGAAGTACTAATAATGATGGGAGAAATTTTCAGAAAATGTATCCCAATTGGAAGTTCCTGCAGTTTCAGAAATAGCACCTTGAAAGTTTGCACTTTCAGTCCTTCAGGCATTGCTTACCTTAAATGATGTCTAAAAATAAATGTTTTCCTGTGAGTCTGTGCACACCGGATTTTGACCCTGAGCTTCAGGGCATGGCAGCAGGATGCAGAAGTGTCACAAGCCTCTCTCGTTTGCAGGCCCCCGGGCAGCATCACCAAGGGCTCAGTCTTTCCAACCCCCGTCATCTCTGCATGTGGACTTGGAATCCATACTTGCCATGGAATGGGTCATCTTGTATTTTAACCATCTTTGAAATCAGTCATACCGTCCCTATACTACCACCCAGATTTCCTCATCTCCATGTGCGCTTCCTTCGCCTTCTGCCAGGAGTCCATCCTTCTCTTCCTGCCAACAGCTCAAACCCTACCTCGTGTCTACTCACTTTTTCCACAAAGCCTTCCCCATCAGAACTCCATCCCTACATCCCAGCCTATTGCAGCAGAATAAAAATGATCATTGGTGTTCTGAGGATGTAGTGTCAAATCTTGGCTCTGCCATTTACTAGTTGGGGGTCCTTGGTCTGGTGTTGAACCTCTATACCTTGCTGTTCATGTATCTGATTTCCACCTTCTGAGCACACTGTGAGGAATAATGTGACAGTAGATATAAAGTTCCTAGTCCGGAGAGGGAGCTCAAGGAATTTGAATGTTCCCTTTCATTCCATCCTTTGAGGTCCTTTCATACTGTGTCTGCCACTCCCTGGAGGCTCAGTCTGATTCTTTTATACCATATATTAGAGCATTTAGGTATATGTTTCATCTCGCTTTTCACCTGAAACCCAAATGTACCTATCCACTGGAGGCTGCCTTGTGCTCCCTCGGCACCTGTCTACTGCTCCACCTCACACTTATCATTAAATCAAACAAGGTAACGCGCAGTATCTGTCCCGAGGGTGTTGACGAATAATGTGGTTGTTATTGGCAGTGCCTTGGAATAATGGAAAGATTATGGTCCACATCAGAATTTATTCCACTTTTCTCTAGCATCCTTCTTTTCCTACTGGTTGTATACCCTGTGACAATTCTTTGCATGTGAGTGTGTGCGCACATGCTCTCTCTCAATATCTAGCTATTGTTTTTTCTCACACACATATCCCATCACCCTCTCCTCCTCCTTCTCTTATAATGAATATCTATTTCTTTTTCTTCGGTGAGTCATCTGGTTCACCAGTCTCACTGTCATTCACAATGCTACTTACTGATTCTTCCCAACAAAGGGTCTTCTCTAGGATCTGTACTACTTAAAAGGCACAGAAGGGATTCAAATCATATATAATATAATCATTCCTTGAAATATATGGTGTTTTTTTTTTTTCAGAGCTCAGCACTCTAAGTATTTTTTTTAATTTTTAAGCTATTTCAAACCTATAGAAAAGTGGCAAGAACTGTCACATTCCTTTTACCCAAATTACCCAACTTTTAAGATGTCAGTGCATGTATTTTCTTTTTCTCTCTCTCTCAAATAGAGATATTCTTCTGACATGATGTCCCCTGATCCCCACATAAATATCAGTTTACTTTCCTAAAGCAAGGACTATCCTCTCATAATTACTATAAAAACGCTCCCATTTGGGAAATCAGCAGTGATATGCACCATCATCCAATCCATAGACTTCATTTATATTTTGCCAACTATCTCAACAATGACTCATTTTCTTTGGTGATCCGGGATCCAATCCAGGAATGTATGTTGGCCTTCATAGTTTCCTTTGATCTGGGTCCATTTCTCAGTCTTTCCTTGTCTCACATTTTTCCTGAAAGATGACCTTCTATCTGTATCTTCATGATTAGACTCCAGTCACGCCTTCTTTGCATGAATTCCCACAGGAATTCTGCAGAAGTGATGCTGAGCTTTCCTTAGTGCATCACATTAGGAGGTACACTATAATGACCCATCCTTTTACTTGATCTCCTAGTCAAATTGTTTTTTTCCAGATTTTTCTCATCATTATTTGAACATTTCTTTACTGTCTGGTACCAAATAAGAAGTTCCAGGATCATCTTATACTTTTCCTATCCTGCCTTGGAATCAGCCTGGTTCCTTTTAATGGAGGACAGTTTTAGAGCCTAACATCAGGTATTCATTGCTCATGTGCTCATTGCCTGAGATGTCATTGTTTCTATGTCCTCTCAACACACAGAGCTAGGAAATACATGCATATATATCTACACATACATTTATTATTATATCTGTGTGCGTGAGTATGCGTGTGTACATATGTGCCCCCCCATGAGTTCATATTAATTAAAATGTAATTCTTTCCAATCCAAGTCTTACTCTTTTTTCCCTTTCCTTGTTTATAAATACCCTTGCAGATAATAAGAAATCTGACTCATATTGTCCTCAATATGTATATATTCATTTGCTCAGTATACACAATGTCCTGAATGTTGTCATCCTCCCTTGCCTACCACCTCTGCCCCCTCATCCCCTCTTCTCTACTTCCTCAAACACTGCACACATCACTCTCCCCATTTCTGTGTGACACCCTCTCCTCCACACTGTCCTACATCTTCAGTTATAGCACATGCTGCCACTTAACCACAGATCTCCACGAGAGGCTCCTCCCTCTCAACATCTTCTCTTCAGATGCTGTCATCTCTCTCCATCAGGAAAGGGAAGGGAAGATGAGAAAGAAAGGGAAAAATCACCATTTATGCCTTTTCACTGATGGATGGATTTCGGAAAGTCCTGTACCATAAGTCTTTCACAATGTATTTGCATCTGGGTTGCACAAACAAATGTTTCAGATGTTTACCATCCACCCACTTCACTCTTTCAGCATTAACTACCTCTCTCCAGGGCTGATTCTAAGCATAGTTGAAGACAGAAATAATCTGATAATATTCAGCTGATCCAGCTAGACATGAAGCTCTGATCATTGGAGGTTCAGCTCAAAATTTTTATATGTCCAGGCATCTTCAAAACCCCCTCTCACCATCTTGTTTCCTCTATCTTAATTCCTCTTGAAAATGTGTTAACATTCACAGTTCCCTGTATCATCACTATGGACATAAATGGTAAGAAAGGCATTCTTGCTGGTTTCCTTTTCAAGAAACCAGTAGTACAAAGGCAAGCATAGTCTCTCAAGATACAAGAGAATCATCTTGCACAGCATAGTAATAAATGACATCACTGTATAATCTTTAATGAGGTGGTATTTTCCACATGCAGAGGACAAATTGATTCTTAAATCTTTGTTAGTTCTCTGTGTCTAACTGATAGGTAAACTTCTCTGGGGAAAGAATAGAATGAAACACTCTATCTTCCCCACTGATTTTTCAAGCCAGCAGAGTTCCCAAGCCTCATGTTTCCTGCCACTCACCAATTGAGAACTCTCATTCATTTTTCTAGATTCACTGTTTGTATAAATAATCTTTTCCTATGAAAATATGAAATGGATATTGGCAACATTCTTGATAACCTTAATAGAATAAAGGCACAAGCCCTGCCTAAGATAAATTATCATAAATCTTATTTCTCAGGAACCTGGCAGAGAGTTCCAGGTAGGCAGGGACGTGGTCAGATGAAAACAACAACAACAAAATTCTTCTGACCTAGAATTTGTGGCAGTAGTGGAGAGAGCTGCCATGGCATGTCTGATCTCATTAACGTTCAAGGTTCCCCACGCAGGGATGGATAAATGACAATGTATCACTCACTCCTGCCCTCTAAAGCCTTTCCATTAGAAAGGCTGCAATTTAATCTCACATGTCACAAATCAAACCCAACCTGAAAACTACCTTTCCCAAAAAGGTGAACACATCCCATGCCTCATAGAAGGAACTAGAGTGCCTCTCAGAGGTAGCACTGTGTCCCCAAAAGCACCTATTCAAATTGCCTCCAACTGGAAGCACCCACTGTATACCTGTGTCCAGACATGGTTGTTATATTACCTTCGCTTTTCACAAATTGTGTTAATTTGGGGCAAGTCGAAATTCTTCTTGACTCAGTTACTTCTCTCCTTAACTGAGGATAGTACTCTTAAGGTTGTGAGCATTAAAGGAAAATTGTTTTGTTTTGTTTTTTGTTTGTAAGAATGTTCAACCAAGTAACTAAGCACTTGATGAATAGTAGGTATGACTTATTATTGCTTATTGTTACTTCCATACACTGAGCTCAGGGCTTTATATTATTGACCTCATTTATTATCCCAGAATTAGATAGATATTACAAAACACCATTTTGTGGAGGAAGATACTAAGTTTTTGAGAGCTTAAGTAATGTTTTTATGTCATATAGCTAGGAAATTGGTACATTCTGAAGCTAACATGATCCTTCTATAACGCTAATGCTACTTGTGTATTGAAAATCAAGTTTCTTATGGATTGTTAATTGAGTACACTACTAAGAAGAATGATACACACCTGTACTTATGAGTGAGGTGAGGCTGTAATTTTTCTCTTGCAATGTTTTTGTCTGGTCTTGTGCAGCACTGTGGTCTGCAATAGGTAATAGGGTTATACTGACCTTACAGAATCAATGGGGAATAAATTCTTTCTTCCTATCATCTGGAGAAGTTTGCATAGAATTGGAACGACTCTTCCTTTAAAGTTTGGAAAAAACTTGCCTGTACAGCCATCTGACATGGTGTTTCATTTGCAAAAAGATTTTTAATTACCATTTCCAATTCTTGGATAGTTATAAAATCATATTAAGGTTTTATTATTTATTTCCTATGCCCATTTTGGTAACTCATATATTTCTGGATACTTGACCATCTCATCTAAGCTTTTTAAAGATATGCTTATTGACATATAGTTATCAATAATTGTTAATTTGTTAGCTCATTTGAGCTGTATTTGTGTCCACCTTTTTCGTTTAAAACACTAAAACTGGGGTGCTTGAGTGACGCAATTGGTTGAGCATCCGACTCTTGGTTTGGGCATGGATCATGATCTCAGGGTCTTGAGGTCGCTCCCTCTCTCTCAAATTAAAAAAAATATATATTTAAAAATAATAATAAAAAACATTAAAACTTTTTCATTATTTTCTTTTGATCAGTTGTGCTAAAGGTTTACCTGTTTTAAATTTTATCAAACTTTTGAATTTTTGGTCTTCTCTAGCAAATATTTGTTTTCTGTTTCATTAATTTCTGCTCTTACGTTATGTCTTCTTTCACTAAATATGGGCTTTTTTGCCCACTTTTATGTACCTGGAATTGATATTTAGCTTATTAATTTAGAGAGTATTTTCAAGCATAGCTACAGATGTTAAAATGTAGTATTTCATTCAGTTGTGGGTATCTTCTAATTTATTAGTAATAAAAACAAAGTGGTGAAAAAAGCCCGCAAAAATTGTATAAAATGGAATAAGGATATTATCTTTTTTATAAACTTAAACATAGCTTATTAAGCATTTTAGGAAAGATTCTAGATGAATATTACCAAGTGAATGTTTTTTATAACACCCCCCCCCCATCCATAAGTTGAAGTACTAACCCTGGGATGGTATAGTATGATATGATATATGATATGATAGTAATCAGAGGTGGGGCCTTGGAAAAATAATTAGGTTTAGATGTGGTCATAAGGGTGGTGCCCTCTTGATGGATTGGTGCTCTTGTAAGAAGAGGAAGAGAGCAAAGAAAAAGAGTTTGTTTCCTATGCATGCAACTAGAGAAGGCCATGCGAACACACAGCATGAAGGCAGAAGTTTGTAAGCCAGGAAGAGGGCTCTAACCAGAACTCAACCATACTGGAATCCTGATCTTGGACTTCCAACCTCCAGATCTGAGGTAACATAAATGTCCATTGTTTTGGCTACCCAGTATATGGGAATTTGTTATAGCAGCCCAAGTCAGCTAAAAATGTGCTGGAACCATATGAAAACAAGGCAAAGGAAGAAGGAACCTAGGATCCCAGATGATAATGACCTTGGGTAGAGGAGACAAAGAGAAGATAAAATGAGGGGGGTCCAGATGGATAGATGGCAGCCATGGTTAGGGTTTTATATGAGGCATTCATAAGTGCTTATTCCATTCTTAAAAATAGCTTACTAAATAAAATCAGAAAAATTTTCACAATTAACATTGAACACTGTGCCAGTCCCCATGTGAAAACTTATTGAGTCCTCACAAATACTCCTACAGGTGAAGATTTTATTTATTGTTTCAATTAATAATGGATCCAAGCATGGAGCTCAGCCAGTATTTGATCAAGCTGCTTCAGGAGCCGTGACTGGGATTAGTGGATATGAGCTGTAGAAGGGGAAATCAAAGTATTTGAATAACCATGTCTACAGTTAGATGAGGGAGAAAGTTCCCTGTCAGTGTAGGGATTCCAGCAGAGACCATTTGCCCCTTCCAGAGAAGTGCCATGAATAAGAGTCAAGCTGCAGGAGCTTCATAGTCTCCTGGTATTAATAATACTAAAGGCTTTGGAGCAGTCTGGCCACTCCTAGGCTCACTTAATATAAAAGTTATTTAGGGAGGGGGCCTGTTATGGCAATAATATGGGCTCTAGAGTTTCCTGGACCTGAGTTCAAATCCCAGATTTACTATTTACTACCTTTGTGGCCTGTGATAAATGATGTTCTGTCTCCAGGCCTCAATTTCGTCATCTGCTAAAATCACAAGATGGGGTACATGGGGGTATATAGGTTAAGCCTCTAAGTCTTGATTTCAGCTTAGGTCATGACCTCAGGGTTGTGAGATCAAGCCCTGCCTCAGGCTCTGCACTGGGCATGAAGCCTACTTAAGATTCTCTCTTTCTCCCTCTGCTCCTCCCTCCCTACCTCTTGCCCGCTGGCACTTCACATTCTCTCTCTCAAAAATAATTAATTAATTAATTAATTAATTAAAATAAAACACGATAAAATTAAAAAAAAATTAAAAGTCCTAAGAGTCTTGTGAGGATTATGGCTAATGCCCTGCCCTGTGCTTGGAGTCTTCGAAAGGGCTCTATAGTATGGAAGATAAGGAAACCAGATTTGCTGAATATATGCTAGCACCTGGATTCCCTAACATAATGAGCTGATACTTCCACAAGGCAGAGTATGATCTCATTGATAAGTGGGATGCCAAGTGGAAATTCACATGGGAAACCTGACCTCTTTGCCTTCTTCTCTGTTCTTTAGCACATGTGATATGAGCACAGCGGAGGACTTTGCTTTACTGAGGTTCAATTATTTATCAGGCGTATTTGTGCTCAGTGACACATGTGGCAGATATAAATCCATGAGTTCTTCCCCTTGGAATGCTTCTGGGCAAGTTATACAGTGGGGACCCTTTAAAGCATCAATGTTGAAGAGCAGAAATTGATTTCATTCACAGCCTTTTCTTCCACACATCTGGGGCTTCCCGGGATTTCCTTGCAGTGCCGGGCTAATGACTTTTGATACCAATCGATGCAAAGCCAATTAATTTACTTTGCAATTTACATGTACTCTACCCAGTATTTCAAATGATTTGTTGGTGGTGAGTTCTTGCTTTTTTCTTTTCTTTTCTCTTCTTTTCTTTTTTCTTTTCTTCCTCTCACAAATCTGGTCTTTGTCTTTTCTTTACTCAGGGATTAATTAGCTTTTGATGACTTTATCTCTTATTTGGATTTTTATGGTGGCAAGAGTGTGGAATTGCAGGGAAGGAACACAGGGATGCAGGGATTCCATGAATACCATGCTTTTCAACTATTGAGTCTTTGTAACAGTTAAGAATGATGTAGTCTAAATAAGTGTAATTTCACTTGGATACTTTACGGAAATTAGGTAGCTGATTTAAACTGTCTTTGGAAAGTTCCAAAATAGCGTAAGTGAAAAGTGACTGCCCTCTCTCCCTCTCTCTCATTCTCCTCATACACCCACATAATAGGATAACAAGAAAAATATATTCATGGAAATTATTCTCAATCACAAAACCATAAATTCTTTTTCTCCAGTTTGAAACACCATGCCTTCATGATGAGATATTAAAGATTTAGCTAATTTAGATTCATCTTCGAATTTGTTAGTTAGAAGTATTTAAAAGATATTTGGTGGGCCAAAGATTAACCTTTGTTATATAATGGTTCAAGTTAAGTATATCCTATTGCACTGATAAAAATCATGGGCTATGGAATTCACTAAACTTGGATTTGAATCTTTCCTCTGAGGCTTTTAGTGACTAGTTTGAGATATCTTTGAAGTCTCAAGTTCCTCAACTGTAAAATGAGGATCGTAATATCCTATGAGGCTACTTCAAAAATGAGTGTCATGCAAGGGGTGGAGCATATTTCTTGTTACGAAGTAAGTGTTCTATAGTGCTAGCCACTGTTGGTGGTGGTGGTGTTTTCTATTTGGAAATTCTTTCCCTTGTTCCACTCTCTACTCCAAGAACAAAGCACCATTCAAGCATTTTTTAAAATGACAACGCTTATGTGGAAGACCCCCTCCTAGTTTGCTTAAGGAGATGGAATGTGTCTGGTTGGACAACCATACCTTAGAGAACAGGACTCCACTATACAATAAATCATTCATACATGATTCGCAGAAGCTACCTGGTATAACAGTTTTTTAATTAAAATACTTAGGAAGAACTAATATCCCCTACTGGGCAGATCGTATCTCTGTCTGAGCTAAAACTCACACAGTGTGTATTAAAACAAGATTAAGGTGTAAATTAGAATCAGTTCTACAGGTATGTGTGACTACTCTTTGTCACTTAATTGGAATCTTCCTACTGGTTTGTTTAAAAAAGAACTCCAAAGTAATATCTGATTTGCATGTTGTCAGAAGCTTATAAGAGCTTTAAACTTGCAGTTTAAAAATAATACCTCCATGTAGAAACGAGCATGACAATAAATGTAGCATCATTGGGGTCAAGGCAAATTCTTGTGGTAATGGCAACTATTAAGGGTGACACTTTGAGTAGTTTTGGGCAAGACACTGTTGTCCATTGGGAACACAAATGAATTTAACATACCTGACTTGGCATATTTGCACCTCTACAGTATAGAAGTGATTGAGAATAAAGTTAAGCATTGCGTAAGTTGGGTGTGTACCAAGTGATAATTGGATGGACTTGGAATCATCTAGAACTGGGTTTGAACCCCAGGTCTACTACTCATTAGCTGTTTAATTTCAGACAAGTTACCTAACCTCTCATACTCAGCTTTCTTCTTTGTAAAATGGAACGAAAAATACATCACTTGCATACAGGTTGTAGGGTCAAGTACAAAAATATATGTAAAATACTTTTCATATGAACTGAGATGTAGGAAATGCTCTGTAAGTTGCTGCCTTTAATCTTCATTGTTCATATTAAATATTTCATTTTAACTGACATTTAACCAGCAGCTAATGAGCTATGAAAGTTTTGGTTAACTAATAATTAATGAACTATAATAGTTTTTGAGCTGTCAGAATTATCACCACTTCCACCCCTGTCACATTCATAGACTTGAGATTCCACACATGGGAACACACATCATCTGATGGTCTGGACTCAGCCAGGTTGAAATTGCCCAAGGGCTCAAGAAGGGCCATCTGGCCCTAGAGCACAGTATCATAACTTCACCTCCATCTAGGATGGAGAAGACCCTGCTACTTTAGCTGATTTTGTTTTGCCGACCCCTGTGAACAAATGAGATTGGAAGACTAGTAGATGTAGTAAACACTTTTGACAATCTTGCAAATCTTTCTCACCAAGAGGAGCCCTAGTGGAGGGGTTAGACTGAAGTAGAACATAAAAACAGGCCCTAAGATACCAGGATGGCCACCTCTAGTTCCCCTTGCACAACACCCTCCTGTTGTCTTACCATCACATTTATGAACGCAGAGAGGCTCTTGCTTATAGCAGGTCCCACTTCCAAGGTGCCTTTTCTCAGATGTGTGTGAGTCTCCTTCTGTCATTGCCCAGAGTGTCTGGGTTTTGAGTGGTAAGTGTGGGAGCTAGCGGAGAGGTGACTCATTTTTAATTGATTATTTTAAATGCAATTTCTTGGTGGTGGCCATACTGTCTGTCCCTAACCTCTCTGGTTAGAGAGCCTGAGCTTATATCGGCTCATTAACTCAGATAGCTTGGCCTTTAGCTTCTCTTCCATGTGTGATGTACCAGACTTCACTTCTGCTGTGTAATTTAAGAGGAGAGACATACCACAGTTTTTATTGGAGGGCTTAGGTCTGTCAGGGTTGCTCTGAGTCTGAGTCTCATTTTAATTAGACAATGCCAGGAGGGAAAAAAAAAAAAATCATACAGGATGCCATTACCTCAAAGTAAGTCACCCAAAGCCATTGGCCCAACATAGGACTTAAGAAGTTGCAAATTATAAATTAAGGTAGACATTGACAAAGAAGTTGAGTTGTCAAATCACAATTTGCTAGGGAATTTTGCAAATTACAATATTTTTCCACTGATAATGAAAAGTGACAGTTTCCTTCTGCTTAGATGCTAAATCCAGCATCTTTACTTTTGCAATTTACATGGAAATAATGAATGTTTTTTGTTAGAGTCTCTCCCTTCCAGGGAATAGAGCTTCACCTTTCTAATATTATTGAAATAGCTGTCAGCATGCAGAAAATTTCATGTTTGCATTTGGTCCTAACAGATAATTTCAAAAAAAGAAAAGTTGAAAAAACATACTTAATTAAAATTGTATGAGGAGAAAAAAAGCATGGCTTATCTTTAAGGTTGTGCATACGTACAGTTGTGTGTGTGTAATTTATTTTAACAAATTAAAGTCAAAGGTAGCTTAGTATATATTTTTATAATATTGCTGAACTCTCTCCAAAATCGATGTAGGCTTTTTCCTTCACTGCAGAAATAATGCATATTCTTTGAACTACTCAGGGTAATCCATTTGTATTTCTGAAAACAATGCTAATCTTTCTTGTAGAAAACTTCAGAGTTTTAGATATTTTTCTCTGGATTGGAAACCTACTAGCTCCTTTCTAGTAAATATGCCTCTCTCATTTCACGCTTTCCACACGCCTTTAGGTGCTTGCTGTTGGAAAACTTAAGGAACGGCTTTCCAGCAGCCTACTCCCTCACATGCCTGCATATATTTCTGAGTTGGAGGCTCAGGTAGTTTGCAGGTCACCCTTCAGATTGGAGTTTCAGTATCGTGCCTCAGTTAGATGGTAGCTTGGACGCAGCACACATTGCATGCACCATGGCTTCATCTTTTCCACATGCATTTTACAATGGTAGGATCTTATTTCTTAAAGAATAGCAATGTGAGTCTAACCTGCTATATGAGAGCACTGTCCTACATAGGATTTGCATGATAACAGAATTCACTCCATTTTAGATCAGGTGATATTTGAGTGAAGGACAGATGGAGCTAAATACTCAGGGTGAAGGATGAAAAACAGGAGCTCTGAAATGCTATCTTTGTTCCCAACTATTTTGTTATTACTGGGAATATGTGGAATTATCTTTGAACTACAACTTTTTCTGATAGAGCTTTTCAGTAGTATGTGTGAGGCAACTCATCGCAGAGGCCCTGTAGGCAGTCAGCATGGGAGCAGATTGTATCACATCATTATTGCATAATAACAAAGCCAGGCACCTGAGCATAAGCTCATCTTTCCATTTCATGACCTAATTTCCCTAATATACTCTTAAACATGAGTACTTCAGGGAGAGAAAATTATTGAGTGTTAACACAATTAATTTATTATTTAATTTTTACTTTTTTTTTTTTTTTTTTTTTTTTTTATTTTTTATTTATGATAGGCACACAGTGAGAGAGAGAGGCAGAGACATAGGCAGAGGGAGAAGCAGGCTCCATGCACTGGGAGCCTGACATGGGATTCGATCCCGGGTCCCCAGGATCGCGCCCTGGGCCAAAGGCAGGCGCCAAACCGCTGCGCCACCCAGGGATCCCATAATTTTTACTTTTTTTTAATAATATCCCAGAACTCCAGGATTATTTTAGAAAATCCAAATACTATTGAGAGTACTCAAAGATCCAGAAACCTGTTGAGGTAGGCTGTATTGTCATTTTATCTCTTTGGTGTCCCCTCTCTATAAATACTGATATATTAAAATATAATTGGTAAATTTCCCAACTCTGTAGATGCCTCTGACTATAAAACCTATAGATCTCTGTGCAAAACTGGGCATCCGCATGAGCAACCTTGACTGCTTCCTCTTTATTAAAGGCATCTTGGGGCTTTTGAAATAGTTTTGTGCATGTGTGCATATGTGTGTGTGGTAGGCTGAGCTGTGGGAAGCAGGGCCAAAGTGGAGTCTGGGGTGCAGGTTTTTAAAAGGCATCAGTATCTGTGGAAGAAAGTGGTGGAAGCAGGGCTGGACACCAGGAAGATTGGACAGTAAGGCGGGGCTTGTAAAGTATTTCCCAAGCCAAAGTGGGCTCTGGCATAAATACTGTCTGTTGAGGTTGTCCTCCAATGAGCTGAAATGGCAGTGCCCCTACATGCCTACTTTACTTTTAGGAGATTCTGGGTACCCAGGAACGGTGTGACTTCTAGGGAAGCAACTCTGTGTTGCTGGAGCCCATTTGAAGTAACCGGTGGCTGGACACTGTTTGCTGGCCACCTGCTTCACAGTTGGGCAGTAAGCCCTTCATTAGAGAGGAATTTGGGGGATACATATCTGCATCTACCATAATATATGTGTGTCTTTGTGACCCCAGCTCACCCCCACACAGACCTAGTCTAGCATGTAGCTATAATCTTTCTGAACAACAGTCAACTCAGGCAAGGTTATCTGATCTTTTTTTATTCATATATAGTCAACCATCAAGAGGGCCAAGGACTCTGCCAAGAATGGAGTGAATCAAACTGACCTTCCGAGGAAAACCCAAATGCAGAGGTGAATAAATTAGGCCGGTGAGGGCACCTGGGTGGCTCAGTCCATTACATGTCTGCCTCCAGCAGGTCATGATCCCGGGGTTCTGGGATAGAGCCCCACGTCAGGCTCCCTGCTCAGTGGGGAGTCTGCTTCTCCCTCTCCCTCCGCCCCTCCCCCTACTCATTCTCTCTCTCTCTCTCTCTCTCTCTCTCTCTCTCTCTCTCAAATAAATAAATGAAACCTTAAAAAAAAATAGATTAGGCCAGTGAGAGCTCTGTAATATGTAGTCACAAAGTGAGGGCACTGTCAGGTTCTGGGTATTTTGATACAACGGGAATATGAAAGAGCAACCAAATGTTGATTGAGCTTTTATTTTATGTGGTGAGTGATTGTTAACCCTTAAATCTTGCAGCAACTCTGTGAAGTCAAAGCTGCTACTGTTCCCAGTTTACATATGAGAAAAGAGGCTCTGTGAAATTTTTCAAGGTCCCAGAGCTATCAAGTGGTAAGGTAGGGTTATAGACCCAAGTGGTCTAGCCTCACAACAGTATGAACCATTCCCTGAGGGCTTGATCATTTTTATGAACAGATGCTTGGGGGACATTCCCTTGCAGAAGAAACATCTGTGCATCTTAGGCCCTTAGGATCAAGCAGCGTCAGACATGCTCCCTGCCCTCAAGAAACTCATAAGGCAAGATTTCTACATATAAAATTATCAGTAGACAGCATGAGAGTTCCCACATACATGCTAAAGAAAAAGCAATTAATTTCAGAGGGAGGAGAAATCTCACACAGCTGAGAGCATTGGTGACAGCTAGGCCTTTACAATAGGCTAAAAAATGATTTTTTTTTTTTCACTCACTCAGGAGATGCAGGCTGTCCAGGAAAGCAGGTAGTTGCCAACATCTAAAAATTAGGAGGTTTCATGAATCCTGGTTTCCCTTTTTTAAAAATTGGAAAGCTCTAGCCACCTACAGTGCACATTTCTCCGAGGAGGCAAGTGCTGGAGGTGAGAGCATCTGCCCCTCCTAAAGGAAACCTTCTGGCAGCTAAGTGTGTCAGTTCAGTAGGGACATAGACCTGAGACCTGATCTTCTAATGATAAGATTGCACTTGGGTTCTCCCAATGGGAAGCAGAGAGCTGCAAGATGGAAGGGGGAAGGGTACCTTTTCTTCAGGATAGAAGTTAAGCTGGAAGTCAGGTTTTCACCTTGGCCTTCCTTTTTAATTACCTGGAGCCAAAAGGGCACACAGTCTGCCAAGTGACAGCTCTGGCATCTTCTGACCCTTCCTGTGGCCTTTCTGTAGTCCCCACTCACCACAGCCTGTGTACCAAGAAGGCCTTTAACTAAAAGTGAGAGGTGAGATCCGGTGGTGAAACATGAGGCTGAAAAAGTCAGTAAAAGAAATCCTCTTTAAGAGTGAGGTTTAATGTCGACTTCTCCCCTGAGGGGCCTTGTCACTTCAAGCCTTTAATACCAGGCCTGACAAATATTTAGAAAATGTTCAGGCCGGAACCATTTTGCACAAGGAGAGGACAAGATGTCCTGATAGATTTTTTTTTTCTCCTTCATCTTTAATATCTATGATTCTCTGAATCCTTCTAAGGAAACATAGATCTCAGAGGCTATTCTTCGGCTGGTGTTTGGTGCTAGGAGAGAGAGAGAGAGATAATGGAGCTGGGGCTGAAGTAGATCTTCCCAGAAGACTGGGTGGGAGATAAAGAGGCTGAGCCACCTGCTCAGGCAAGTGGAAAGGAGCCTCTTGGTGGGCTTAACCTTGTAAACAGGTGCTTTCTGGAGATGCTGGTGGGAGCAAGCTGTGCTTCTTCACTGACAAGTGTTTAAGTACTTCTAGAGGGAACTGAATGCTCCGGAGTGGTTCAGCCTGTGCTCCAGAGATGCATGCGGAATACCTGGGGAGCCTGGCAGTGATGTCACAGCCGTCATGGGGTGTGTGTGCTGCTAAACACGCATAGGGTAGTGGCTTTTTTCTTTCGTTTTTGGAATTTCCACATGCTCATGCTTTTGTGGTTTCTTGTTTGTTTTTATTTTAATAATTAAAGCTTACTCTGATTCTAAATATTTAAGGTAAATTGACCAAGGTAATGTAGCTCTGGATGATGCATGGAGGCCAGAGCTGAAGGTCTGATACCTGACCCTCCTTTGCTTCACTACTCTTGCCTTCTAAGGAACTGTCACCAAATCAGGGGCTCCTCAAAAGACAGACAGGACAACTCTGGGAAAGAATTGGAACATGTGCAGAGTGTTTTTATTTAAATCTCCTAATAACACTGTGGAGAGAACAGAATTCATGTCCATTTGACAAAGTAAGGAAACAAAGATGTGGAAAGGCTGCCTGGTTCACTCAGACCTCTTTGGGTGTGCGTGTACTGAAGCTGGGAAGTGAACCAGGCCTCTGCGTCTAAACCCCAGCTCCCTGCCCTAGAGCATGCACCAGCGCCCCCCATACCAGAGCAGATTGGCATGACTGGGGAGGGCCTTGACAACAGCCATACAGGAGCTGAGCTGGGCTTTGGAATCTACTTGCAATTTGAGTCCATGCAGGGACTAGGAAGGATATTCCAGTGGGAAGAACCACAGGAGCAAAGGCTGGAGGTGAAAGGATGATGAGACTTGAAAAGTAGGTGTGGGCTGGTTTGTGAGGGGCTTGCAACCCCAGGGAGCTTTGAGCTCTGCCAGTGAGGCAGTGAGGGTGGAGCCACTGTACCTTCGTAAGTGGGGTGGGGCCAAGAAGACAGAGGGTTTGAAGCTGTCAGTCTGGCCATGCGGAGCAGCAGGTGCATATGGAGGGGGAAACTGAGGTCAGAGGGCCCAGCTCAGGGAAGCTGTAAAATCCCAGCATGGAGTGAGGAGGAGGTCTGCTGGTTAGGAGGGCTGGGGACATGGGGAGCCTTTCAAAGGCAGGGGCGGGACAGGATAAGGAAATGGCTTCGGATGTGGGTAAAGCTAGAGACCTAACAGCTTCCAGAATCCGAATCTGGGAGGATGGATGGAGATGGCGATGATGATGCCTGCAAACACTGACCTTGGGCTTACGTGGTGCCAGGCACCATCTGAGCTCTTCACATATGCTGCCTGACTTAATCTGCCCCCAGTCCTCTGGAGCAGACACTGTGGTCAGTCCCATTCTACACTGGAGAAAACTGCGTACAGACAGGTTTGGACTTGCCCATCGTGTGTCATCACTAATGGGTAGTGGGGGCAGCGTTCAAACCCATGCAGTCTGGCCCCAAATCTGTCCCCTTGACCACTGTGCTAACCTAGCTCTCAGAGAAAATGAACTGGTGCCAGAAGGGACCTTTGGCAAGTTTTGATAGAGAAAACCAATTCTCTTAACTGCTGCATACTTTATAAGCCAGAATGGCACAAATGGTATTCCGTGGGATATCTCTAAAAGAGATCACGAAAATACATATTGGTTTGAGAGATAGTGACTTAAAATTAATCAGGCATCTATATGCCAGGACTCCCCAGGTGCTTTTTAGTGGGAGAACGTGCCCGGAGAATCGCCAGGGGCCTACACAACAGTGGTGTTTCCTCAGCACGTGTGAAAAGCATCACTTTTTCTTTCCCCACAGAAAATTAGCTTGTGTTTCTCCCGGCACAAGTGTTGTGCAGAATATAATTTAGGAAATGATAACATAGACATTTTGTGAGTTGAGGACCAGAAATAGCCCTGCAACAAGTGGAAACCGACCATGTGGAAGTCAGGGAAAATCTTAATTACAAGCAGGGCCAGTGCCGCTTCCGCAGGAGCCTCATCAGCCTTGGCATCCTGCTCAGCCCCCTCCGCCCAGTCCCTGCATTTCTCTTGAGAGGTGGCTTCCTGCTGAGTCCATGAGTAACACACGTGGTGGGCGTCTTTCTCCCCAGTGGGAAGCAGCTGCACCTGTTAACAGCCTGGGCCCAATTACTCTCAAATTTGGACTGATACAGCCGTCCTCCAGCCTCTTCAGGCCATCATAATGTGATTCCCAGTGGCACTCCTAGAGAGGACACGCTCCACATGCTCCCACAGAAGGAGAAGCTTAGGGCCAAGCTTTTCTGGCATGGGCAGAGGTCAGCAGCCCGGAGGCAAGGAGACCAGGGACAGAAGCCAAGTGGGTTTGCTGGGTATTTTTACATCTGACGTCTTGCCAGCCACCGCCCACCTACTGGGTCTCCCACTGAGTTAGCTGAGCCTGTTAACAAATGCACTAAGTGCCTTTGAAGGGACACAGCATGGCTCTCTTTGTTCATGAGACAGAAGGATGAGGAGGCCCAGCCTCACAGTATGGGGCTGTGCAAAGCAGCCCAGCCTGTGAAATTTCGAGAGAATTGCAAACCGTCTAGGGAGAAACTTTCTCCTCTCCTCTCAGGATTGAGTAGTAGTACTTCCTGGTCTCTCAAATCTCCTTGACCTGTGAGCCTTATCCTGTGAATAAACACAGGGGAGGACTCTATCTAGGATGTGCCCTCTTTGTTGGCATTCTTGAATAATCTTGATTTAAGGTCCTATAGGAAGTGAGGGAGAATGGTAGGAATCTGGGTGCCCATCCAGACAGGATGTCCCAGGGCCAGTTATGAACCATTTCCTCTTTTTTTTTTTTTAAGATGTTATTTATTTATTTATTTATTTATTCATTCATTCATTCATTCATTCATTCATTCATTCATGAGAGACACACACACACACACACAGAGGCAGAGGCACAGGCAGAGGGAGAAACAGGCTCCATGCAAGGAGCCTGACGTGGGACTCGATCCCGGGTCTCCAGGATCATGCCCTGGGCTGAAGGCAGGCACTAAACCGCTGAGCCATCCGGGCTGCCCTGAACCATTTCCTCTTAGATGATCTGTGCCCCCTGCCCTACTCACAACCTGCCCCTACTCCAGATGCTTGGTAGGTCCGGACCTGACCTCCATGTGTGGAGACTGGAGTAGAACTTCTGTGGAACCAGACTCCCTCATGACAGGTCTGGTTAACAACTACAAAAATGTCAGCGGTTCTGGGTTCTGCATAGAGCCCCTAGCTCTTTTGTCTTTGTAAGTGTATAGAAATGATCCACACAAGGACTCTCCTTATTATAAAGGTGAGTGAAGATAGGAGAGATTCATATTGGATGCAAAATAGCGTTGAACAGAGTAGAAAGCCCCATTGATGAACAACTGGAGTATTGTCATTGTCATTTTCTCCTGCACCTAAAGAGATTTTCACATCTTATTCTGACTTCCAAAACATGACCCACATCTTCAAGGCCTTCTCCATTTAAGAGGAAAAAGTACAAAATCCATGGTAATGACTGTTTTGGCCCAGGCTGATATAAGGCAAAGGGCCTTTGATCCACACGATCAATGAGGCCAAAGCAGATTGTAACTCTCAGGGAAAGGTTGTCTTTGCAAAAACAGTAGACTGGGGTGTTTACAGAACAAGGTCAGTCTATCTATATAAATTTGGGTTGATTAAATTCAGCCTTTAAAAGTGGGTATGCCACCAATACTGCAATGTATTAATTAATTTAAACGTATTTGGAAATTCATTGGGAGAACGGGATGATTACCGGATTCTTAATAATTTATTTGATTAAATTTTACATAGCTTAGTAGACATATAGATCTTCTGTATCTATGGATTTATGCATAGGTATGTCTTTCTAGGTGTGCATATCTCTATCCATTGTTTAAAACATATTCTAAGTGACCTGTTGCTTCGTCCTCTGCAAACAGCCCCATGGCATGGGACTGAGTCGCTGTAAGGCCAGCTCCTGGCTCTGGCTGTGTTGGATACATGCAGGAGTGTGGGGTTGAGGCTGAGGGCACAGGCTCCAGATTCAGTCTGCCTGGCCCCTATTCCAGCGTTGTTACTTCTTTGATTTGGCCAAGCTTCTTAATCTTTCTAAGTCTCAATGTCTTCATCCGTCAAAAAGCCATAATAATCCAGATAATCGCCCTAAGGATTCAACGAGATAATCCGCATAAGGCACTTAGTAGATGCGAAGCACATGGTAAACACTTAGTAAGTGATTATTACTCTCGTCATCATCATCACGGCATCACCCTCATCAGGGATCATGAATATGGTTGATAATTATATCAGTAATGTATTACTGTTATTTCAGAGCAGTAATGCTTAATAACATGAAGGGTAAGAATTACTGAATGCCTTCTCTATGCCAGACATGCCTCTGAGCTCATCTTAAGAACATCTTCACAAGAACCCTACAAGACAGGTAGGATTATAATCCCCCATTTAACAGATAAGGTTATTAGATGTTAATAGCTTGCCAGGGTCATGTAATTAGGAAGAGGTAGGGTAGGTCTTTCTGCCCAGGTAGACTGACTGCAGAACCCAAGGTCCTAGCATCACACTCCATGCTTCTGGAAGTAACACACAACTGCAGCTCACATCAGCATTTCTTTGGGGTCAGAGTGACTGGATAGGTTATAAATGCCAGGATCCCCATCCTACTCCATCCTATGCAGTTGGGGGAAAGGAGGCACACTGTTCTGAGAGCACCAGCCTTGACCCCACATTGTGTATAAATCACCCAGTGAACAAATGACCCAATTATAAAGGGTGGCTGTTGTGCATGATTGAGGCCTCCTCTGGGGCTTAAGTGTAAGTCCCTTTGAGGGCCAGTGCTATTCCTTTGCAAAAAGCCCCACTTAGAGGTCTGGTGGGGTGGCTGTCTGTGCTGTGGTTGGCCTGTTCCACAGGTAATGAGGAAATTTATATTTGTAGAATTATGATGTTGCATTTAGGGTTTAGACTATGGGGGGAATGGGGGAGTTGGAATGTTTTTCTTATAATGGTTAAATTTAGGCCTGTGTGCATGCTGCAAAATCCCAGAGATTTTCAACAACCTTTGATTGCTTTTTGAATTGCAATACATTTTTAGGAAACAGCTTTGACATGGCATATTTCAGAGCCCCTAAACAGGAAAGCAATTACATGTGGACTTAGCATTAAGGATACCTCTGAGTATCTGAACCTGATTCAATGGAAGGCATATATTTATTTCCAGCTTTCACCCCAAATTAAAAATTGCCTAGAATTTCCTTCTCATTATAAGTAGCCATCCACGTACTTCTTGGTATCCAATGGGTACCATATATCTATAAAATAAACATAATTCTGCATCCAGTTTTCATCTTTTATTCCTTTTATGATTGTGTTTTCATAGGCATTGTGATGATGCAACTAGAGAACCTTTGAAATACTTAAGATTTTCTTTCTTCCTTGGCAAGTTCACATAACACCAGATTAGTTGCTTGTTAACTTGCTTGTTGCCTTGCTTATTGACTAGGTGACTTTGTCATGTATATATATGTATGTATGTGTGTATATGTATCTATATACATATACACAGGGTGATTTTTTAACCCTCTAGTTCTTAAAAATGCAAAACTCAACAGGCTGCTTACTTTTGAAAAATCATGTATAGTATCAGAAAGAGATTTCCCCATAAATCTGTCTTAACCAAGGATGTGACATGATTGAAATAGCGTTTTTTCAATGAGTGCTAAATTAATTTTCTTGGTTCAAAGACTTAATGGAATTTGGCCCCCAAACACAGACAAGTGCTTGGTGAAGTCTATGGGAACACATCACATCTAGCTATTTGGGAACTTTGCATCTCTCTTAAAAGATGCAAACTTCAAATAAACACCCTTTATCATCTTCAGGCACATACACTTGGCTGGGATGGCTTTGCTTCAGAGTGTGAAGAAAGTTGTCAGGGGCTAAGAGATACATCAAATGTTCTTTGAGAGTTGTAGCAGCAAACCAAAGTTACATTGATTTCTTAGAAGTTACTGAAGCAATACCATAACTTTCATTCTGGGTTTTCCTACTTAGACTAGAGTACATGCCAAGGGGAAAATGTCTCCAGTACTGGAAGCAAGAAAATGTAATTTATTTCTTTTTCTTTGTTTCTTTTTTTTTTTTTTTTTTGGATGATCATTTTTAAAAAGCTATATGAAGATAGAAAAAGGGATTGCAGTCTGACAGTAAAGTTAAGAAATGAAGAATCAAATGAAACAGCTATTTCTTTGCCTTAAACTCCAAGTAATCAGTTTTGTTTCTACCTTGTTCACAGAATTGAACACTTGTGTTATCCCATGATGTTTTCAGAGTATGATTTTCATTTTAATTTTAGGAAAGATCAAAAAGGATTCTTACATAAGTCACGTGAAATAGACTAGAGATGGATCTCTAAGTGCTTCTTTAATGTAGGAAATTGTAATTCATTTCAGGATGAGCGATTTGTGTTCAAACATCACATTTGCAGAGACCAGTGGATTAAAACTATAAAGATTAGATGGGGTGGAAGGTACAGAGCAATCCAATACACACCATTTTAAAGACAGAGTTTAAAAATACATATTACCCACTTATCTCCTTGAGTTTCTGCCAATACAACCAAAGAAGATGAAAACTGCCGATTTCAGGCAATTACAAAATGTTCGTTTATCACATCATGGCCAACGCTCCTTGCCATCGGATAAGCTTGGGTTTAAGTACTGGTTCCGCCAGTTCCCAGCTGAGTGACACCTTGTCCTTTCATTTCTCTGGGCTTCAGTATCCTCACCTGTAAAATAGGGATACCTATAGTATTCATGTTAGGGATTAAATGAGATTGTGTGTGTAAAGCATTCAGTATAGCAACTCTCAGTATCAACACTTCGGTGAGTATTAGTATCCGCACACACATTGCCTTGTCACTCCGCCTCCCGAGCAGAATGACATCGATACCATGTTAACGCTACCTGTGTTATTCTCTGGCACAGTACTTTGTATCCAGTAGACAATTAGTAATTATTTGTTGATATCCTGTCATAGAAATGCCTGTTGTTTTTGCCATCACGGACTTTGGATGTCATTCTCTTGGATTGTGTTCTTCCAATTTAACTCATCACTTTGCCCATCACAGCTGAACAACTGAGCAGTACAGTGAAAAGAAATCAGTCAGATCGTTCTCTGACTGCAGTGCTAACTTTTGCTTACAAATGTCAGGGCAGGATTAGATCAGAGGCTGAGCTCAAGTGGCCCAGAACATGCGCACAGGGTGTCATTAGTGCTCTGAAATGTACATTGCACGGCATGGTGTAAGACACAAAAGCACTTGGTAACTATTCGTTTACTGGTTTGTTAATGACATAGAAGGCGTATTTGACAGCTGAGTTTCACCATAAAATATCACTATTTTATCACCATAAAATATCACACAATATCATTGTGTGAAAGGATTTTGAAATCTGTGAATGAGGCATATAGGAAGGAACATGTATTATCCTTTAGAGGGCCCCTAAGATACTATAAAGTGGACTTACTACTTGCTATGTGGCACTTCAGTGTAAAACAAAAACAAAAACATAAAGCAACTTGCAGTAGTTATCAAACAAAGTCTTATCAGAGCCACATGAGGAATTTGGAAATATGCAGTGATATTTTTAATTGTTACATTGATCATTGGGGTTGGGGCAATTCATGAGCAGGGGACAGGCAAGATAGAGATCCCTACCTTCACGGAACTTATATTCTAGACATAGGCAATAAACCATAAACATAATAAGTGAGTGCAGTACACATTAGGCTGGAAGGTGAGAAGTGTAATGGAAAAGCAACAGGTTAAGAGGAATTGGATTGCTAAAAGGGAGGCATATCACAGTTTTAGTTAGCGTGGTCAGAATAGAAGACAATAATGAAGTTAGATGTGTATCCACTCTCATTTACTCTGGGTATGGACATATATTAATGAATTAAACTGAAGATAGCAGAAAGATTCATGTTTTGGAAGATGCTCAGAGCTGTAGCAGGAGAGTGAAATGAGTTTCAGCTGTCAAGATTCCTTGTTTTAGGCAATAAAGCAGCCTTAGGGATATTACTCCTAATGATGGATGGATGGATGGATGGATGGATGGATGGATGGATGGATATAAAATTGCCATGTAAGTGTTTACTGAAAAATCAGTAATGAATATCAAATTTTCTTGTGTGCAGGTGCAGTCACTTCATGAATTCATATTGCCAGCTCTGCTGGAAAACTTTGCAAAGCTAGCGCAGAGCAGATTGGGCAAACAGTTTTTGGGGACCCACAGAGTCTCAGTGCATTATTGACTTGTGCCTCTTCTCCACCAAAGGCCCACATGGGAACCTTTAATCTTCTCTAGAACAAGGCTCCCTGATGCACAAGATAAACTGAGGCCTCCTTTCAAAGCCTGATTGTTAAACTGTCTATGTGCCTTAGACATAGTTTTATTTTTCTGCACACCCAATGAATTAGACGAGTGAACCTGAGCATCTGAGTGTTCCATACTCTAGGCTGGGGAGCAAATTGGTAATGGAGAAATCTTCATGGACAGATGTAGCCAATGCTCTCAGCTGTTCTCCTCCTCTGAGGCCACAGATGTGAAGTAAAATAGCCGAAGTTGCAAAAGGATTTATTTCTCCTCTGAACCATGGAAGAACTCACCTGTCCCCTAGAAATTGATGTTGTCTATGATAATAAATGAAAGTGCCATTAACACCTGCTGAGGCCTATTGGAAGTTGTTCTGACCAAAGAAACATCCATTTGAAAAAAAAATCACACTCAAAAAGAAAATGACAAGATCTGAAATGAAAGATCAAACAAGTAGGGATGACCTTCATAGAAAATCCATCCAGAGAAGAAATATGAACTTAAGCAAACAGGCAACAATACAGCAGCATATGCACTGTTGAAAAAGAATCCAGCCCTCTGCAAGTCAGCAGGAAGGGATGCTCTAGAAGTGCTAGTCAAGTGCTAGTTGGAAGATAGTAGGAGGCCCCAGGGGGAGGCCTCAACACTTCAAACAGCAAACCCAACCAAACAAATAAAACCTTTGCTTCATTTTACCAGAACATACGCAGGACTACAGATTTCAAAAGTTCTTTGAGAGCCCCTTTGCAGAGCTCCCTGGAAAATCCCAATAGCTAAGCTTCCCAGTAGGAGACATATGTAAAGGCTTAAGAAGATGCCCCTCAAACATTAGTCCACCCCAGTGAGGATGGGGAAGAATGAATGGAGGGAAGCAAGAGGGAGTGGTTGAAGAAAGGAAGGAGGGGGCAGAGAAATTTTAGAAGCTGGAAACTAGCAGTAGACATTTAACTTACTGTCACTGTATTGCTATAACACATTGAACTCTCAGGGATGGTTGGACTCGCTGTATCTCCCTACAAGAAGGGGAGCTCCCTTCTCCCTTTAGCAGGGTACTACTTTTGAAGTATCAATTTTTTTTAAAAAATATTTTATTTATTTATTCATAAGAGACACACACAAAAAGAGGCAGAGACATAGGCAGAAAGAGAAGCAGGCTCCCCACAAGAAGCCCTATGCGGGACTGTCTCCTGGACCCCGGGATCACGCCCTGGGCTGAAGGCAGACACTCAACAGCTGAGCCACCCGGTGTCCCCGAAGTATCAAATTTCACCCAAGCTAAACAGTCTTGCCACTGAGAGTGCAGAAAGAATGTAGCATCATAGAGAAATTCTCTGGCCTTTTTTTTTTTTTTTTAAGATTTTATTTATTTATTCATGAGAGACACGGAGAGAGAGAGGCAGAGACACAGGCAGAGGGAGAAACAGGCTCCATGCAGGGAGCCCGACGTGGGACTCGATCCCGGGACTCCAGGGTCACGCCCTGGGCTGAAGGCGGCGCTAAACCGCTGAGCCACTCGGGCCGCCCTCCTCAGACCTTTTTAACATGGATTTTGCTGCACGGCCATGTGAAAATTATCAAAGGGTCTATCACTTTAGATGGTGACCTACTTTCCTTGGATATTCAAAAAGTGTGATTATAACAGACATGTAGGGGATGCTCAGTGTGTCAGGTATTGTGCTAGACACCTAGTGCATGTTGTTACCTTCAGATACACAACAGCTCTCGAGCTACATGGCAGGTCAGTCACCCAGTGTGAAGGCCTCCTGCCCCATGGCGAGTCAGTTTCTACACCACTCTTCCTCTCTCATCTTCTTCCTCCCCTCCGTTAGCTCCTTACTATCTTAAGTTCCTCTTTCTTTCTCTCTGTCTTCTCTCTTTTGCTCCTTTTCTCCCTCTCTCCAAATATAGAAGGCAGCTCCCTAAGAATTGTTCTGGTCTTGGCGCTTGAGGCTTTGTTGATGGGTACATGGCAGGGCAGTGTGCTTGCTGGGTACCAGGCACTGGTGAGCCAGCCTTGTTTGCACTACCAGGCTCTGTCAGAGCTGAATCAAGGGGGGGCCTCTGCAAGGCAGGGGCGATGCCAGCTAGCGTCCCATCTGCTCTGTGGGAAAATCATATTGCACTTCGCAGGGGGTGGGTGTGAGGAAACCACAGGAAGAGGCCAAACTGCAGCTATTTCCTTGCAGATGATGGGTGTGGGGCGTTTGCCATGGTTGTCTCCATAGGAAGCTGGCAGGAGGCACCCAGTCTCCAGAGCATTCTCCCCATCTCCTGGGCTCAGCAAAGACCTCCTCAAAAGCCAACACCAGTTGCTCTACCTCCACGAATATTATTTATTTTTGTTTTCTCTCCCCTTGCTGACTACTTCTTGGGTTTGTTTTGCAGCCCCTCAACTGATGGGATTCTTCAGACTTTCTCCCTCTGTCCACTTGCTTCCATGTGTGGTCAGGTTTGGTTTGGTCTTCTCCCTGACTTCTCCCATCCCTAAGACAGTAGCTCCTAAGTCTTTATCTTCAGCCCCAACCTCTCTCCTGAATATTACGTTTATATCCCCAATTATTTCCTGGGCATCTTTATCTGCACTTTGAATTCAGAACGTCTTTAACTTGGATCCTACTTAACTTCCTATAATCATCTTCTCTTTCATGAACCTCGTCTTGGTTAATGGCATTCACCCAAGCCCCTAAGTTGGAAATATGAAACTGATGACTCTTCTCATTCTCTTATTTCATACACTGAGTCAGCCAGAAAAGTCTATGGAATCATCATGCTGTGTATCTCACTTTTCTTTTTTCTCTTGCTCTGATGCAACCCCTCCCCACCATTCTAAATTGGCTCCCTTCTCCCTTCTTTGTATCACTAGCAGGCTCTGTAAGAGCGGAGACGTGCAAACATTTATAAAGAACCAGTGACAAGTATTTTAGGCTCTAGGGGCTATGGATGAGAATCACCAGTAGTGGACTGAGGGCAGGGCATGCTCATATTGTTAAAGCCCCTCAGGTAATTCAAATGAACAGATGTGTTTGAGAATGGATGGCTTCTAAAGCTATGCCTCTCAGATATCAGTGGGTGTAAGAACCACATGGAGAACACATTTATAAAAGCAAGTTTCTGAGCTGCATTGCTGGAGACCCATTAGGTTCTTCAAGGATGCCTAGGATCGACATTTGAACAAACATCCTGGATGATTCTGAGAAGCTTGTTGTCCAAGGATCATACCCTGAGAGACGCTGACAAAGTGCATAAAATTAAAACATATTAGCCTCACTAATAGAATTTCCCTCATTATCTTATCCTGATGCCCTTGCCCAGCCTCTTCTCCAGCCATCTGATCCATATACAACACTGTTGGTGCACTAGGCTGTATGTGCTATTCTCTGAGCCTCTGTGTACACCCAGACCTCTGCACTCCTGTGCATGGAGGTGCATGTGCTTGGAATGGCCTTCCTTTCTCTTCTCTAGCTGGAGAAATTCTACTCATTTTTCTCTAGCCCTTTTTTAAGAACTTCATATACTCTGACTTAATTTCTTTCTTATCTATACTGCCTTAATAATCTGTTCATAATGCTGATACTTATTATTATCTGTTTATCATTCATTGTATACAAAGGTGTCTCCCATACCAAAGTGATTCTCTTCAAGGATAGGAACATCCCATGAAACTCTGCCTATCAAATTACTTGTACCAACTAATCACATCCCCTTTCTTTCTTTCTTTCTTTCTTTCTTTCTTTCTTTTTTTCTTTCTTTTTTTCTTTCTTTCTTTCTTTTTCTTTCCATCCATCCATCCATTTTTTCTATCAATTCAGTAAGTATTTTTTGAGTGTATACTATATACCTGGCATTCTTAAGGTGTTGAGATTCAAAAATTGAATGGACAAAAGTCTTTGGTCTTATACAACTAATACTGGAATAGGAGAGACAAACACTAAATGAATAAGTAATATATAAAGCATATCAGATGGCACATGGAGAAGAGGTGAGAAAAATCAAGTAGGAAAGGAGGATTAGGAATTCTGCATAAGATTGAGGGTATGGGTGGGGGAGCTGCCCTGATCCAGACTTGCCTGAACCACTCTAAATGGTTCCTACTTCTTGCCTTTTTGTACTTTCCCCTATGGTCTGGGGCAGCACTAGGATCTTTCTAACCCATGAAAGATCCCATCTCGCCTACACAGTCTATAACTTTTCTTTGCCCAGATGTATATATAGGCTTAGTATTGCCAAATATTATTTTCTTCTAAGAGAATAAGAAGGCTGTATTTTTCTATGAAGTCTCCTGATTTAAAAATATTGATAAATAATGTAATTAAAACCTCTGCATGACTCAAAGAAAATGCACGTGTAGTTTCCACAGTCTACTAGTCATTGCCCTCTGAGTTAGACTGCGGGGTACCAGTGGTTCCTATGAAACCTGCATAATTCTAAGTGTAGAGGCTTTTGGATAACAGAATGTTGGCATGTATTTGGCATTAAATATGTATTTGTTAAATTAAATTACTCATACTGCATTGTGAAAAGCCTGACCTAAGTACTTAGGGGCTGTGGCTTGATTACAGGCTGATCACCGCACTTGCCCACCCCCCCAACAGGTGAGAAGATGCTGGCCCAAAGAGTTCAGCAACTTGGCCAAGACCACCTGGGCTTTAGTGACAGAGTTGGACTAAAATCCAGTCCACTTTTGTATTCTTTCTACTGCTCGAGCCTGGTTTGGTTACAAATGTCGAAAATAGAACCTGAGTTTTTAGCAAATTAACAGGCAAAGTATATATATATCACTCAGTAGAGGAATGGGTAAATAAATCATGAAGGATCCATTCTATGGTATAATTCCATTCATCTAAGAGTAGTAGCAGTAAAAATATGACATATAACTACATACATAGATCTGTGTGAGTATACAGAATGTGTCTGAAAGAACATAAGCCAATCTGATAATACTATTACCCCCGGGGAGGAAGGCTGAAGTAGACCAGGGGTCAAGAGGGCTTATAATCTTGTGTCTGTTTTGAAATTTTACTGTACAAATATATGAATAAATTAATTTGTATAAATGAATATGATTTTTTGAGAAAAAGATAGTGAAGAGGCACTGGCAATAACCTCCCTGGAGCAATATGAAATGTAGACAAATTTGTCTTTTTTTTTTTTTTTTTTTGAAGATTTTATTTATTTATTTATTCATGAGAGACACAGAGAGAGGCAGAGACACAGGCAGAGGGAGAAGCAGGCTCCCTGCAGGGAGCCCAATGGGGGACTTAATCCCGGGACATCTGGGGTCACGACCTGAGCCAAAGGCAGACGTTCACTGAGGCACTGAGGCATCCCCAAACATACTCAGATAAAATAAGAGAGACGCACTTGCTAGGATGAACAATTTCTGAAACTTAATTTGATCCAAAGCAGGCAAAAACCTAGAGAAGGAAGTATGTCATTTTGGTGTGTGTTACAGAAAAGAAGTGGCAAAGAACTCAAGAGCATAATACTTTCCACAATTACATGTGAGCAGGGGATTCAAGACGGCTAGCAGCCTTCCCCATTCCAGAGCGTGTGAGAAAAGAACCATTCCTTTGCTAACCCAGTAGGCCATATTGCTAACAGAAGTTGTATCCGATAGTACATCTATGTTTAAACTATAAGATGCAAGGGAAAAAAAGAAACACAGCATATGGAACTGTTTCTACACCACTTCAAGTCAACAGAGACAATATTTTAAAAATAACCAGGAGAATTCTCTAGGATGTTTCTTTTTAATCTGTGTTCTTTGGCTGCATTGCCACTTTTACTGACTGTGACACAAATGAGTTACCATAAAGAGTAAGAAGCTGAGGACTGATCTCCTATCCATGCTGCTGAGGTGTCTAGTTGCTTTTGCCAGGGCCTCCCTGGAAAGGAGAGCATTCCTGTGTGGCTTTACTTTGGGGAGACGCAAGTCCCCCCACCTCTGTCCAGGGGACCCGTTCGTTTAAGGAGAGGTAGTTAAGTAAACGGGATCTTACCACCTGACTTCCCGTGTCCATGGGAACCAGAAGTCTGGCCAGTCTTCTGGGACAACCAGGAAAAATGAATCCCAGTTAGGTCCGTGGTGCTCTCCTAAGCAGATCTGCTGCCTTTAATAAAAGCAGATTTTACTTTTTATAAAGGGTTACCAGCTGAGCTGAATGGTAAAGACATCCCCGCCGCCTCTCCCCCACCACAAAAAACACCTTATTTTTGAGATTGAAAAGAAGAGTTTGAGGAGATCAAGGATCTACCTCCTGGGCTATTATTCAGCTGTATCTTGCTGTGACTGACTCATAGTGTCAAGGAGAAAAAACGCCAGCCCCCTTTTCTCTGAATCTTGCAAGGGAAGCTGATATTTAGCAGGCAGCTGCCCTGGATAGAGACTGCTTCCACATCAGTGAATTAACCCCATCTGGGAGGGGGCGGCCTGGGGAATCTGTGTTCTCAAGCCCTGCACAGGCTGTGTTTGGGGGAGGCTCAACAAGCCGGATCTCTGGTCTGTGGCAGCCATGCTGGGGGTAGGGGGTTTAGGGGGTGCTGAGCGGCTCCCTCATGAATGCTAGGTACTTAGAGCAGGGAAAGGGTGGTGATTGTTATTCTGCTTTGAAGTTTTCTGTCTCCCTCTTTGGAGTGGATCAAAATGCTCTGTCTCTCTCTTTCTCTCTCTCTCTCTCTCTCCTTTCCAGAATCCATACAAGTTCTTAATACAAGGCTCTCTCCTCTTCCACATGCCCACACCCCCAGTCTCAGTCATAAGCTACAGCCATCCACAGTCCTCTCTCTCTCTCTCTCTTTCTCTCTCTCTCTCTCTCCCTTCCTCCTTCCCTCTCTCCCTGTCGTTTCTTTTCCTTTCTTGGAGTCTCCCAGAAACTCTCAGCCAAAGCTTGTAGTAAATAGTAAATAGGTACTGACTCTCTGAAGTGCTCTACAGCTTCATTTCCTGCTAGTAGAACAAAGACTACTTGCTTGATTTCTTTTTTCTTTCTTTCTTTCTTTCTTTCTTTCTTTCTTTCTTTCTTTCTTTCTTTCTTTCTTTCTTTCTTTCTTTCTTTCTCTTTCTTTCTTTCTTTCTTTCTTTTTCTTTCTTTCTTTCTTTCTTTTTCTTTTTTAAGAAAGAGGAGCTTGGATTGGAGAGAAAATCGTTGTGAATAAAACCAATAAAACTGACAACACAAGTTGGCTTGGACACTGCCTTGAATGTGAGACTAAGCTTTCTAGTGCCTTTCAAAGGCTGGAGGCTGGTTCTGGGACTGCCTCTGTGTAGCTCCAGAGTTCATCTTTCTTCTGACACTAATGCTGAGGTGGCCACAGGCAGCCCCCACGGTAAACATGCTCTTCTCCAGCAGTGCGAGACCCTTCCCACACGTTTGGCGGGCCTGGTCTCATCCTGCAGACCAGCTTCTGTTGCCACCTGACCTTCCTCCTAGGACCTCCTGCCTGGCCTCTGGGATGGTCAACCTGCAACATAGGTACACTACCCACACATACAAACATTTAAGTTAAATTAAAGCTGAGAGCCTCACGGCAAACTGGTTTTTAGAAAACAGAGGATCTTATAGATGGTAATTTAGACAATTAATGCAAAAACACCATCTGCTAAACCTCAGATCTACCAAGACGCTGGGGTCTGCGGAGAGTGCAGCCTGTATGGGGAGCTGTCTCCATCTGCTTTCGCCTTGTCCCTGGGAATCTTTCTCACTGAATGCAGGGTTATTGTTGTCCAGGTCTTGTGTGTCCATACCAATTCCTGAACAAGGTGCTATTCAGGAGACCCCTGTCCTGGCCGGCTTCCTGGCTCATGTCCTTATCACCTCCCTTCTAGTAGGCTGATTTTCTATAGAGCTTCAGAGCAGCATTCATTTAGCAAACATTTCCTGAGCATAGAACATTTGCCAGTCCTTAAAGGGGATGGAAATGTGACTAAGGAGTGATCCTGCTTTTAAGACGGAATATAGTTCAGGAGAGGGGATGGGAAAAGCTCAAAGAGAAGAAGTTTGACATGCCAGGAAGGCTACCGCGGTGGACTCTGAGAGAAGGTACTTTTCTCACATTGTACATTTGTGCAGCACCTTCTTGTCTCTGCTCCTGCCTCCCAGGGGGAGTGTTCAACTTTCCTGCTCTCCTTACTCATAACTGTCTGGGAAAAAAAAAAAAAAAGTGTGCATTTAGATCCTCCCACATGGCTCTTACTGTTCCCCCTGGTAATACTATGTGAGCATGACACCGAGATTCTCCACCTTGCCACGAACCTCAAAACATCATATGGAATGTTCCACCTTTTCAAATGACACCAGGGAAAGAATTCATGGTATTTTAAATCCAGGCCCACCGTGACTGCAGCTGAGGCTGTTGGTACTGTTTAAGTTTTTAATGAAAGCAAAAAGACTACAGCAAATAAGCAAAACCCATACTGAGAATGACACTATAATAACAGCCGAGTGTTTACCGTGTGCCAGGTACTGTGCTCACATCTCTGCAGGCATTACTCCAGGGAATCATCCCGGGAAGCCTGGAGCCAGGGCTGCCTGGCCCCATTCCACACAGGAGGCAAGGGAGGCGCAGCAGGGTTAGCTTCCTGCCGCACTGTCTCCCAAGGATTCAGCTTGCCCTTCTGGGCAAGTATCAAACGTGGCCTTCAGGGTCCAAGCTCACCAAGGGACAGGGCAGGCCTTTGCAGTTTTTGTTTAGCAAGACAAGCCAATGGTAAGTGGGTCCTCCTTCCTGAGAACAGCTAGAACCATTTTCTTTTATGGTTTAAGAGAGTTAGATACCTTTTCCCAGAGTCCACTTTCATTACTCTCCTGCTTGGCTCTGGATGACCTTGGGATGAGACCACCTTCCTTTTCCTTCCACATGGCCTAGACTACAGCTCCAGTCAGAGCTGAAGTTTAGCAAGTGAGGAGGAGCTTACCCCGGGCAGTCAGCAAAGCATATAATGGACCTGGACATACGTGGGATGGGCCTGCTCTTGATTCTCGTTGTGCCTAGTCCAGTTTCTCTGAAACAGATTAAAAGTGGTAATCCGAGTGATGTACTAAGAATTGCACTCACTCATGATAAATGTTCAATAAATAGCACCTGTGTTAAAAGTCTTGCTCCAGCCTCTTGAGCAAGAGCACATACTCGGGATTATTAAGCAACCTGCTCCTTGGTTCTAGGGTGTGGTGACCTTAAATGTTTCTTCCTGTTTGCTCCCCTACCACCATGGTGGCCTTTGTGAGACTCGTCTCACTGAAGCAGAGATTCAGCAAAGGAAACTAGGAAAGGAAAGGTGATTTCAGTAAAAGAAAGTCCAAAAGAACTTGGGCTCCAGATGGGGAGCTCCTTGAGGAAGGGACTGTGTTCCTAGCTTTACCCCCACAAGTCCAGGGCACTATGGAAATGAAGAGGATAAAAGGGAAGGATATTATTTTTAGAGTCCATGTGACCTAGGGAAAAAAAATAAAGGACCTGTATGGGAGTCTAGTTGGCCCTCTACTCACATTCACAAAGGGTCTTCAATTGTGACTTCTGGTGTTGCTTCCAAAGGAGTTGCCTTATGTAGGCATATGGGCTAAAGCATTAACTTGTTAAATGCAGACATTCATAAAATATGACAAAAATCTAAGCTTTGTCCTGACATTTCTCCATGTTGTAAATTATCAGCAGCCTCGAAGGTGGCGATGGGAAGGATCCCCCAGGACCTCAGAGGGTTTTCATTCACCCCAATCATAGCTGTGTGCCTTCTGATGTTTGGGCCAACACTAAGCTGTTGGCCATCATGTATTTATTTCTTTTTTCTTTTTAATTTTTATATATCTATGATAGTCACACACACACACACAGAGAGGCAGAGACATAGACAGAGGGAGAAGCAGGCTCCATGCACCGGGAGCCCAACGTGGGACTCGATCCCGGGTCTCCAGGATCGCACCCTGGGCCAAAGGCAGGCGCCAAACCACTGCGCCACCCAGGGATCCCCATGTATTTATTTCTTCCAGAGATTTGGAAGTTTCTTTTCTTTTCTTTCTTTCTTTCTTTTTTTTTTTTTTTTTGAGATTTGTAAGTTTCTGACTAGCTTGCTGGTAACGCACCACACACATGAAGCGTTCTCCAACCAGCCTGACCTTGTTCTATCTCAATTTCACTCAGAAGCTGTGAATCTTTCGCTGAAATACCAGCAGCATCTCTCTTCTTTGCTCAGACTTTCCTTGTATAATTTCCAGAGAATAGCAGATTTGCCTTCCCTGAATAATTCTCTGTGCTCAGGGCTGTATGTGTCTATGTGTATACACACATATGTATTTTTAAATTTTATTTTGCATGGAAAGCAAGAAGAGGAATCTGTCCTCCTTTTAGGTATTCCCTATTAGAGACAGCTCTGACTCTTCTAGGTCATTGGGAAGCACAGCAGCCCACCAACATAGAAGCCCCTAGCATCCAACAACTGCTCCCATCACAAAGCCCTAATTTGATTTGTCAACTCTTGTACCTCCATATCCCTCTCCATGGCCTCACCACAGGCCATACCAGGACAATTACTTATCTAGCTATTTGTTGAACAGCCTCTATGCCGGGCACTACATTAGGAGCTGGGAATACAATCGACTATAAGGTATATATGAGTCCCCACCCTTTGTGTTTACCTTTTCATGGGAAAGACAGGGTTTCCTCCTTCTCCTAAAATACCATCCAAGTAAATAAGAATATCTGTGATAATTGCAAAAGGATCAACAAAAATCTAGCCTCATATGAAATTCTTGACAGCCCTCCCAGCTTATTTTTAATTCTTTAAGCTCTAAAATCAACCTTCCTGTTCCAAAGAGTACCTCCAAATCCTTGCTCTATCGTCTCTCAAAAATCCATGAATTTAGATCCCACATTTATTATTAACCAAGGGTTCCAAGAATTATTTTTCTCTTCACGCATTATGCACTCTGGGAGCACCCTGGCTTGCCTTCTTAAGTTGGCAGAGAAGCATGCGAGGGTAAGTCTTCATGCAAACCTTATCGAGAGCCAGAAGCCACACATTTCCAAAGTGTAAATATGCAGCCAGAGTCAAGGGCCCGGGATGCAGAGCCACAGGAAAGTGTTAAAATAAAATAAGGTTGACAGTGCCACTTCATCAGAAATAGGCAGTGAATTAGATGTTATGAAATGCTTATAAGCCTAGGGAGTAAGGTGCTCAAAGACAATTACCAACTAAACATTTCATTAATGAAATAATGATTAATTATAATTACTAATTAAAATGCAGGATTATGCTGTTGGTTTTGAGCATTAACAGGAGTAATGACATTACCATTTTTAATGGAATTCCAGGAACGAAAATTATAACAACTCACAGAAAAGATATGGCTTGCGAGTGTGATTAGGAGTTATTGTTAAACCCAGGGGCATAGAATTTTCCCTGCTGGTGAACTTAAGTTAAGTAAGTTTAATGCGGTGTAATTTAATTACTAAGCATAGTTTTCTTCACAGTGGGAAGAGATACCAGGTTTATGCTTTAAAGAACAAAAGGAAGAATATAAGTAGCTATGGGTAATGATTGGCTACTAGCAGGAAAAATCAAAGAGCGTTTAGCTGTCTTTTGCATAATATTTGAGGGTAGATGTATCCTGGCTTGGTTGTAAATTTTATTTAATTAATGCTTAGAGGATTAACAACAAAGTAGACTGTGCAGACAGGGTATGTAGTGCTGTCAGGGGTATCAGGAAAGTGAATTTCCATAGGAAGGACATCTCCTGAATAATTAATGCATGGGTGTTTTCATAAATGTCAAATTCCCACAGGAAGCAGGAACTTGACCCTCAGTAATAAACCATTTAGGATTCATTAAATATAAGCATCGTTCTTAAACTGTTTGCCGTGGCATGTGAGCTCATCCATAATGCGATTTGTCGGCCTGGGCTGTAGTAGAAAAACGTCCAACACTTGGCTTTGGGTGGTTGGGATCACTCTGAGCATGCCCGCTCCTTTCAGCCTGGTTCGACTCTTGCTCCTCGAGGTAATCGCATTGTTATAAGTCCTCTAATTGTTAGAAGGCCAAGATCTTGAGAGTCAATCTAGAAAGCTCATGTTTGGCTCTTACTTACTAAATATGGTGAGGGGCTCAGACTCTGTTTGGGCCTCCTATATCAGGGCTCCTCAATCTTGACACTATTGACCTTGAGACCCAGATAATTATGCATTCCCGGCGTCTGACCTGTGCATCGTTGGATGTTTAGTAGCATTCCTGGCCTCTCACCTACTAGGTGCTAGTGGCAACCAGCCCCTCACATCTCCCTTAACAGCTGAAACAATCAAAACTGGTTCCAAACATCGCTAATACCCTCCAGGGGTAGGATCAGCCCTATTTGAGAACGACTGTTTATGGAACTTACTCAAGTATCTCCTAGCATGGGACTGCTCAGGGGGAGACATAGCTCCCCACTGAATTGAGCCTGAGAGGCTGTGGGGACCCACAGTCCCTGGTCACCTTCACACACACAGACATCCACAGGACCAAATGTGTCTTTGCTCTTAATAACACGGACTGCCCCTTATGGAGCCACACATGGTTATCACAGCTGCAATCATGTCATTAAGTTGAGAACTATTCACTCCGGTGACCCAGGGCTGCCTCGTAGATAATCCTCTTCATGCAAAAGTGACTGTTTCCTTTCCTCAGTGCATCAAAATGACTGGTGCTTTAAGCAACCCCCTTGCCCACACTATTGTTCTGGGCTTATAAGGGCTGCAGCAAATCACTGAGCTGTTTTTTTTTTCTCTCTCTTTTTTTTCCCTGAGATTAGTATAGAGAGGGGTAGCAAATGAGCTCACCCATGGAAGATTTTTCCCAAACTGTTTCTAAAGTCTGAAAACAAATCACAGAGCCTTTTTTCTTTTAATAGAATATAGATTTGATTTCTTGATTTAAAAAACACACTTCATTCTGTCTGGGCATGCAGGGTGCCCACACACAGACTAAAAAAAGAGACATAAAGCTATTTGGAGAATCTCTTTGTCTACACAAAAGCAGAAACTGATTTGACTTAATGATTTTTCTCCTTTTTGATTTTTATTTGAGCCAAAATGAGCAGTTATTTCTTGGCACCATACAGCCATTGCCTCTGTGTTCTGGTAAAATCAGGAGGATGTGATATGCAGACATGTCATCCCCAGGTGACATAAGTGAAAAACAGCATCCTGGATGTGTGTGGGGTCCAAGTGACATAGTAACTGGACACCACCCATTTCACACTGGGGGACTGAGACTGGTCAGTTACTGCAGACTCAAAGGGTTCTGACTTTTTTCTGGTGACAGCAATTCCTATCTTACCTGGCCACGGTGTACACTCTGGCTGGACAGCAGGCCACTGTAGGTAATGGTGTCTTTCCAGTATTCCACTTGGAACAGATATGCTTTAAATTCACCAACCAAGGCAGTTCAGGAATCAGAACCAGAGAGCAAAGAGTCTACTTGGCTCCAAACCTGAGTAAGTCTTATTAATTCAGAGAGTAGAAAGCTTACATGTGCTAATTACCAAAACTACTAATTAGCTTTAATTATGAGCTTGGAAGGAAGTTGAAGTGTGTTGCATTTGATAGTGCTGCTGACCTTATCAGTGTACTTTGGGGGGCGGGGGAGGTGGAAAAGCAGAAAGGAGGTGTTAGAAAATTCATCAGAGAGCAATTAATTTAGGTCTTCTGATGAATATGCTATAAATTAACACATCTATGCATATCAGGACATAAAGGCATTTTAATAGAGCCTTAGCAATGTCAACTGAGAGTGCCCCAGCAGTCAAGAAAATGACTCATTTCCTAAGTTATTTCTTATTCTGCCTCTGTTTTAAACCGACAGGCCAGATCCAGCCAGATAGATGCTTTTATATGTAATTGTAAATAAGAAAGGGGGCCAGCTTTGGTTGCCTTTGGAGGGTCACTCTGAGGAGCTGTTCTTGGAGATATTTGATGAGATGCTCAGAAATCTGTCCCATACCTGGGTCTGGTAATATCGTCCCCATCAACCTCTCTCCTTGGTCTTTTTGTCATTCGAATCCCTGTAGCCAGAGCCCACTCCTTTGATGTGGCTGGGATTCTCTGTGCGTTTTTCTTATGGCAAGACAGCTCTGCATCCACTATGCCCATTAACACAAATGATGTTTATATTCAAGGATCACCAATGCAGCATTTTATGCCTCAGACAAATGGAACCTTCCTCAGGCCCTGGAAGCTGTCACTCAAATGTGGGGAAGGTGCCCAAAACAGTACAGCATCTGCCTCACCAGAACTTGTAAACCCCAATTCTCTTATCCTGTAGATGTGAAGCTTCTTGGTTTGTCTTTAATCTCTCAAAACTGACTGTCTCTTGGTAACCACCAGAGGGATCCCACATAATGTGATAAAAATCATAATCATCATGGAGGAATCACAGCTCAGCCCCTGTGAGCTTGCCTCTGAGTCCCTGGGTCTCTCTCTGGAAAATGACAAGGGGGGAGCAAAGGATAAGCGGTATGAGAGGAGGCTCTACTTGGCAGCATAAAAAAAGGCATCCCCCAAAGAGCAAGGAGCACATCTGAAGACAAAGGGATCTGAGGGTCAGTCTTTCTCTTCACCTAGAGACAAACTAAGACCACCAGAAAAAAATATATAAAACAAAACCTGGTTAACAGAAAGAGGATTTTTTAAGTCGGTAGAATTGGGTACTACTTTTTTATGAACTTGTGTTCGGAAGTTGAACATATATAATGAGATTCGTTATAAGGGCTAAAGTCTTTTCTGTTTTTTAAATAGGTTTGTGCCACCATATAAAAGAAGAGGGAATCAGGAGTATTCTATAACAGTTTGCTAGGGTGACTGTAACAAATTACCATGAACTGAGTAGTTTAAAACAACAGAAGTATATTCTTTCCCAAGCTTGGAGGCTGGAAGTCCAACATCAGGGTGTTGGCAGGGCCATGCTCCCTTTGAAGGCTCTAGGGAAGAATTCTTTCTTCCTTCTTCCTAGCTTGCTTATCACTGCACCATTGCTGACCCCACCTTTCTGTGGCCTTCTTCCCTCTGTGGATATCCGTGTATCCAATTCTCCCTTCTTTATGAGGGCACCGGTCATTGAATTTAGGGCCCGCTCTGATCCAGTATGAATTCATGTAACTAATTACATCTCCAAAGACCTATTTCCTCCAAGTTTTGGGAGGGCGCTAGTCAACCTGGTGCATGTTCTTTAATTTTTTTTTTTTTTGAAAGAATGTTTTAACTTTTAGTCCTAGACACAAAGCAGGCTTGATATTCTTGTTCTAACATGATTTTCCAGGTCATGGATGAAATCTATTATTACCACCTGGAAAATGGCACTTCTTTGATCCTCTTAGATTTCCCCTCTGGTGTCTTTTAATCCAGCTTCTCAAATATAATGCTTCTGGTCCAAGCTGTTGTAAGGCTTGTGTCAGAGTGTTTATAGTGGCTTTTGTGTGTAAGTGTATGTTGTGGGCCAAGCACCAGAAGACAGTGTTTCCACCCTACAGTCTTTTGTAGCTAATTTTATTGCCCTCAACTGTCAGGTTTTACAGATTACCCCTGAGCTTCTTGAGCCAAATCAGTAGTTAAAGCTCAGGCGATCCTTATTTATCCCTGCTCTTAATACATGCCTGGCTGCACTAACTGCCTAACTGGAAACTCCAGATCAGCTCAGCAGAAAGCTGTATGTTCACTGACTAACAATGGGTCATTCTCTTCTCAGAAAGCCTGTGGCAGGGCAGTCCAGGAGGCTCAGCAGTTTAGTGCCACCCTTTGGCCCAGGGCTTGATCCTGGAGTCCTGGGATCGAGTCCCATGTCCGGCTCCCTGCATGGAGCCTGTTTCTCTCTCTGTGTCTCTGCCTCTCTCTCTCTCTGTCTCCCATGAATAAATAAATAAAATCTTTAAAAAAAAAAAAAAAAAAAAAAAAAAAAAAAAAAGAAAGCTGTATGTTCAGCTCAGACATGCTCAAGTGAGAAGAAGATTGTCCGCGGTGTGTCAGGCAAATTGGCAAACAAGTGTCAACAGAACCGGAGGTGGGAAAAGAGAGGAAATCAGCAGGAGAAGTGGGGTTCGCTGGACGTGCTGGGCTTGCACTGTATGATAAGCAGAGAGCGGCTGCGGGCAGGGCTGGGGTGCTGGTGAGGGAGGGCATCCCGTAGAGCTTGTCTGAGGAGCCCTGACTGTCCGTCCTGACCAGCCCACTTCTGGTGACAGAGACCCCACTGCAGGGACTTCTAGGCCTGGCCTGGACCTAAGCCTCCTGGAAGCTGACACCCGGCCCCCTTGCCAAGCATGTAGTTCTCCTGCAATTCTGAGTACCTTGTGAGAACATCTGCTTCCCCAGAAACTAAAGGCCACTTACTGTGAGATTCGATTTATATGAAATACTCATAATTGGCAAATCGATCGGCACAGAAAGCAGATTAGTGGTTGCCAGGGACAGGGAGGGAGGGGGAATGGAGGAATTACTATGTAATAGGTACAGGTTTCCTTTTGGGATAATGAAAATATTCTGGAACAAGATAGCTGTGATAGTTGCTCGACATTGTGAATGCACTAAATCCTATTGAATTATACACTTTAAAATGGTTAAATGGAGAATTTTATGCATATTTTACCATGATTAAAAAAAAAAATCAGCTTCCTTCTGATCTACTCACTTGTTCTCTATCTGCCCCATGAAACCAGTCTGAAGTCTGATTCTTCTTCCATGGGAACATCATTTTAACATCTTTTTCTCTTACATCTGTAGATCTGTATCTCTGCTCTTCCAGATTGATCACCCCTGTATCTCTGCTCTTCCAGATTGATCACCCTGTGTCGTCCTTCAATTGCTTGTCTTTAAAGTTGCTAATCCAGAGTAGCTTCCATTGGATATATCCGCCTTCCAATTGTTTTTCTGAATTATGGTATAATGTGCAATGTGGCCAACATATGTTATGGGTGGATTGTCACCAATGAGACTGTGAGTTAGGAGGCCTGGGTCCTAACTCTAACTCGCTGTGTAACTTTAAAAAAAAAAAAAGTCAGTTTCTCTGAGCCTGAGTTTCTTCACCTGTAAAATGAAAAGACAAGAGGACCTCTAATGTCTTTTCTAACTCTCAAACTTTATATCCTGTCCCCTTGCTCTGGACCTCATCCCAGAGGATGGCACCCACAATGAATGTCTATTTTCCAGTGTTAAACTAGATCTCCCCCTCACATACACCCACACACCCCAAATGTATGACATTGGGTTTGGGAGGCCAAATGAAAGATTCACTGGAATGTCAATGAAATCTTCTCCAATTAGATATAGTGCAACATTCCAAAATACAATTTTAGATGTCCATTGAAATATCTAACCTATTCATAGTCTTCCTATTTTTCTGTGACACAGAAATCTGGCCATGTCCTCAAGCAAATGCCTGAATAGAGTTCTATATAGGAGCAGGTCACAGCCAGAGCCATGAAAGCCAGTGGAGACCTCTTTTCTGGTGCTTTCCCTTTTCCCCAGAGGTATGGCAATGGCCCTGTTTATGACTCTTGTTTCTAGAACTGTCTGGATGAGACAAGACAGTTAACTAGTAGGAACCATAAGACCTTTTAAGCATCTTTCCCTTGTCTTTATGTTGAGAGGAAGAGTATACTTGTGTTGTGGTAGTTTGTGTTTGATTTCGTTGTTCTTCTTGTTTCTCTAGGGATGATTTGAGTCCAGTAACTAGGAGGATATCATCGTGTTCCATGGCTGCATCTGGCTTTGCCAGCTGGGGTTATATATTATTTGTTAACATGCAGTAATCCACTTGAGGCAATGATGAGTGCATAGTGGGAGAGAGGCAAGTGGGTAAAAAGATACATTGGTCAGAATGTCACTGGGGATCTAGAAGCTTCACGTGAAGGATTTTGATGTAGCCATGATCAGTCTAACTGTAATAGTAGGGTAGATCACTGGAAAGAACATTGGATAAACTTGGAGGTCCAAGAGCTGGATTCAATTTCCTCCATTTACCAGATTTATAGTCAAGTTTTTTGCCTCTCTGTGCCTCGTTATTATAAGCTACCTTATTTGTAAAGTGGAGACTCTCTGGGGGCTTAGATGACATTTAGTTGTGTACTGAGCACAGTATGTGGTATGATACTTTGTAGATGTGACTTCCATTCCCACTTCTCTTTGGTAGATTGTAAGAATCATATGAGACAACCAACATGAAAACGAATGTTATAACACCCGAGGCATCAAATGTGTTATCTGGAAAGAGAAGGAAGAATAGAGTCAGTTTTTAGGCCTCAATCTAACCTCTGACCGTTATCTGACTCCCTTGGAAAGCAAGACACTCTTTTTTTCCATAGGCAAGAATCCTAAAGGATTTATATGTTGTGTCATGGGGAAAAGAGTAAACAGAAGGCTGGAGTCCATATCTGGAGAGTTTGTGCTCATTTTGGCAGCACATACACTAAAAAAATTGGGGAGTTGGGGATGATGGGACAGTGGGCATGCCTGATCTGAGTCCAGGACACTGCAAGGAGAGTGCAAATTCTATGGCGTTGGATGGGTCTTTTCCCTAACTTTGAATTCCTGTGTTTCATCTGTAAAATGAATTGTATTAAATCACTTTTAATATTCCTGTTGGAAATAGAAAAGCTGGAGGTAAGAATCAGCCAAATACTAGTCCATTGTTTCACCAGCCCTCGTTTCTCTCTTTGCAATTCTGAAAGGGTAAGTGCCTACAGAACATGAAAAAAGTCTCCCTCAGTCTTTGATTCCGTGTCCCATGCAGATTTCCACTGCTCTAAGGTAGACAGAAGAGGGATCTTGCTTCACCACAGACAGAAAGAAAGCACACAGAATGGTTTCCTTAGTTCCAACTTAGCGTATAGCTGACAGTACACTCCAGTCTTTGTAGATAAGGACAACCCTTGAAGATTACCTGCCTTACCAGTTCCTGGAAAAGTCAAGAAAGAGCAGCTCCATAAAACCAAGATGGCAGTGACTTCTTCCTTAAGAAACAACCCAGATATGTGGGATAAGGAAGAAGTGTAGCATCTCTAAATGCTACAGTGTAGCTTTTTATCCTAAAATGCTGCAATGTAGAAGGTGTGTGGTACATTAAATATTGACCCTAAAATGCTACAGTGTAGAAAATGTGTGATGTATTAAATATTTTCAAATTTGACCAAGCCATACCAGTCCCTGATTGGATTTAAGTGCACAAGAACCTATAAGCCTGTCTTGTGGGTTCTGTGATTTCCCTCTCTCCCTAAAAGAATTTGAGACACATACACATCTTGATGTGATAGTAACTTCATGAGATCTCTTCAATGCTCCCTTACTGCTCAAGGAAATAGGATATTTCATGAATAAAGCTACATCAATGAAGAATATTCATATCTTGCCTGATGCCAAGCTGCTACTTAAAACTGCTCAAAGACCGGGTCCCCAAAATCAATCCCTGCATGCATTTATCCCTACTCAGAATCTGTGTGCCCTGGATTGTCAGATTTCTTGTGCCTCCTTTCATTCTGATATGCTGCTTCTTTTAAAGAATCCTTTCTTTGAGATGTTCCTTGCTGAGGCAAATGGGGAGTTATTACATGGCAGTCTCCCTGAGGCTGTTTTGTTCAGGCTTGGTTGTCCAAGGCAACCGAGAAAAAGAAATTGGGGGAACAAAGCCCCTTTGCTTTGTTGGGTCACCTTTGATAGCTTGGAAAGGTCAAGAACTTCTTTACTTAGCAGAATCTCTGGATAACTTTGCTAAGTGATGAGTGGGATGGAGATTCTCTTTAAAAGCCTGACATCCTTCCACCTTTGTTCATATGCAAAGTATTTTCTTAAAATGAGGCGCTCTGCATTCATGTGTCCTCACACTCTAATGAGACCTGCACTGCTGCCAAATCCTAGGTGGGGACTGCTAATGCACCAGCAGCCAGCTCACAGGTCTCCTATCAATGCAGGTGCTATAGTTCATGCATAAGAAGAGCAGCATTACTAATGAGGACCCTGAGATGACGTGAACATGGGATTCTTGCCTGGCCCCATCCATAGCTTTCAGGTCCTCACTCTTAAACCTTCTTTCTCTCTCTGCAACTTAGAAAAATTTTATCTTGCCTCTGTCTATAAACTGAGGGGACTGTCTTAGACTCAACTCTCATTCAGATAGATCATTAATGTTTTGAGCTTTTAATTTAATGAGTGAGAGGAAAGGACATGAGTCTGGTTGGCTTTAAATGTAGCAGAAGCATGAATGCTGGGTTTCGAGGTCAGACTTTATGATCCTTCAAATGGTCCTCATTCTTGTGTGTGTGATTCATGCTGCTAAGCTGGGCTGGGAATATCACAGGGCAAGTACTTCCCCCAGTGTGTTTTAAGGAGGGCACAATCTAGTAGAATAGGTAAGAAGTATATCCATATTATTACAGTTCAAGATGGAAAGTATTAAAAGAACAGGGGCACCTGGGTGGCTCGGTGGTTGAGCATCCGCCTTTGGCTCAGGTTATGATCCCAGGTTCTGAGATCGAGTCCCGAATCAGGCTGCCCACAGGGAGCCTGCTTCTCCCTCTGCCAATATCTCTGCCCATCTCTCTCTGTCTCTCATGAATAAATAAAATCTTAAAAAAAAAAAAAAGAAAGAAAGAAGGGCTGTAATTTCAGAGAGGTTCTTTTGAATCTGTTCTCACTGTTTCTAATTCAGGCGGTAATCATCATCATCATCTCCCTGGATTTATAGCAATGGTGACTTGACTGTGTTGTGTCCCACACTGAGCACCTACTTTGTGCTGGGTAGTAGGAGGGAGGGAACACCAAAAAAATACAAGGGGTTTGTATATGCGAGACAGAGATAAAGTACCTCTACAATAACAATCGGAGGCAAACTCTGATCCAAGGTCTGAAACATCCATGTCCACAGGAGCCAGACAGTAACAGTGAGCGAAGGGGAATGCACCAAAGATAGGAAGTGGGGTTAAGGAAGCCTTATGCGAACCCGAGCAAGCACTTCCTGTTTAACAGTGTGGTGGTTACTTAGCTACGGTTAATTATCGCCAAGCAGGAAAGGGGGGCCAGGGCACAAAATGTACAGAACATTTTGTGTAACATCTCTCAATCTGTGAGTATTGACAACACTGAACAAGCCATATGAAGCAACCAGAGGGCCTGGGCTGGCCTGGAGTCTGCCACTGGGCAAACTGGCACACATAAGGAGAATGAGGGAAAGCCCAAGGTGGCCCACAGCCAGGAGTCTCCGGGAGACTAGTGAAAGCAGCAATATAGTAATGTGGCCTTGAGAGAATGGATGGAGGTGGGCCAAGGGCTTCCCAAGTAGAGGATAGGGAGTGAGCAAAGGTACCTGAGAACACGGAGCTTGTGGTCAGAAAAGAGCAAGAACTCGGGTAGCTGGAGCTCAGGGCAAGAGCAAGAGTTGGGGGACCAGTGGGCAACTTCAGGCCAGAGAGGTTAGTGGAGGCCAGATGCTCCAGTGACCTCGTGCAGGTCACTTACCCACTTAAAACCTCACTCTACTCATGTGTACAGTGAGGATGGTGACATCTACCTCCTGGAGTTGTCAGAAGGAGTTGATGGGGTCATGCACAGAGAATGCCAGGTGTTGTACCTGACATTGATACGGAGTAATTAATAAGCATTGGTTCTTCCTATGATTTAATAAAAAAAAAAAGTGTGGACTTTATTCCGCTTTTACTGTAGCACTAGTGAAGGGCTGCTATTTTTTTTCTTTTTTTAAAGATTACGTTTTCACTTATTTATGGAAACTAAACATTCGGAAACGTACAAAGAAGAAAATAACAATCATCTATGTTCTCACCACCCAGATTTAACCATGCTTAATATATTTGTGGATTTGCACTTGCATCCAGCCTCTTTCCAAAAAACCATTCTTGATTTTATAAAAAATAATAATAACATATTCATCATAAGACACTGTTAAAAAATAGTAAAGTGGGGATACCTGGGTGGCTCAGTGGTTGAGTGTCTGCCTTCAGCTCAGGGTGTGATCCCAGAATCCCAGGATTGAGTCCCACATCGGGGTCCCTGCCAGAAGTCTGCTTCTCCCTCTACCTGCGTCCCTGCTTCTCTCTCTCTGCGTCTCTCATGAATAAATAAATAAAATCTTAAAAAAAAAAAAAGGTAATAAAGTGCAAAAAATGACAGATAAATGTTTACATTTACAATGACTCCTTTGGGTGTGAATCATTAAAGGCAGCCTTTTGTGGGTTAAAGGCTGGGTGTTTCCTAAAGGACTGTGGGGCTGAGCACAGAAGTAGCACAGGGCCTGACACGGTGCTCGCTAAGGGTTAGACCAGAGGAGTTAGCATAGCAGCAGGCTACATGAGCAGGTGCAGTCACACAGTTCACACAGAGTAATTTCTGTACAGCATTTAGGGGGAGTCTAGTATTCAAGTTGGACCCCAGACTTCAAGGTCTCCTGTTCATCCCCAGTTTGCAAAGAAACGTTCAATACCTCTCGTGGTAAACTGGGAAGGGGGAGATGATTGTGGAGTCGTGATTTAGCCCTGCTGTTTGTGACTGTGAGTCACTCGGAGCCTCTGTTTTCTCAGCAGCAAGATGTGAACAGTCCTGCCGGCCTCCCAGGGGCCTTGGAAATGTCACAGGCTGATGCCTGGAGGGCTCTGAGAAAAGTCACCAAAAGTTAGTTCCTCTTCTTCCAACTCTCTCCCTAACCATTCCACTCCTTTCCAGTTTTGGTTTGACACTCGGCAACTGGAATGCTCACAAAGTGCTTACAGAGTCCTGCTAGTTACATTGTAGGCCCTCTCTCTTTTCCTGAGTATTCCTCGGATACTGATTCTGTAGTTAATGAGTATTGATCGTGACATCTGTGTTCACCGGTGGCCCAAGAAAGGGGTGCACACGTTGGCAGCCTCTGGTTAACAGCTCAGCGGAAGGCAGGAAGCAAATTAGCTGTTAGAAGGTGGTCCTTTGCACCTGAAATTCATTATAGATTTAAACCCATTTTGAAAATGCGTCTTTAACTCTATGAACCAGAGTAAAAGCCTGGGCCACTTGGTGAGAAAACCATTTTGCTTAGTGATTAAAAAATCTGGCACTGCCTAGCTCCTTGAGCTTTGCTGATATTCGCTATAGCTTCTTTTTACCACAAAGCAGGTGTCAAGTGAAGATTTTGTGTATGTTTATGATCATTATGTTGTATTAAAGAGTCGAATTGAGTTCCAGAATGAGAATAAGAATATTGCATATTCCTCTACCTGCAAAGCAATTAAATTATTGTCTGACATGTTTATAGCTCCAGAACGAGTAATCAGCTTTTAGTCTGAATATAGGATGTGGTGTTCTAATCCAGTGCTTTGCTGAGAGGTTCATATTTAGCATTTGCATTTGATAATTTAATTTAAATAATACTGAGTGAGTACAGCTACAGTTCTTGGCAATTGTCAGAGTCCCTGGGAAAAAGGCAATGCACAAACTGATTTTTTGTAAATAATTTTGTATTCCTGAATGGTTTTTACTTCCTTGTTATTAACCTCTGCTGCCCTCACCAAATAAACTAGAAAATGGTAGTAGCGTCTAAAGTCACAAGTATTATGTCTCTCTTTGTTCCCTTTTCTCTCTTCCTATGGAAACAATATCTGAGCAATCTCCAAATTTCCATGAGACTGTGAAAGGCCTGCAGTGAACCATTAAAAAAAAAATCCCCCCAAAGGGACTTTTTTCTTGCAAGATGCCTTTATGTATTAAAGATCAATTTTCTGATAAGATTCTCTGTTCCAGAGAATATTTGGTAATTTTAGCAAAAGTAAGTACTTGCCACAGAATAGTGAATCTCAAGTTAATGCCCAATAATATCACAAACTAAATGAAAGAAGCTGCAGAAGGAGTCTCTTCTTTCTAGAATTCCCCTCCAAAATAAAATTTATTGGATGATTTCAGGATTTTCTTTGCTAGGACTTTCTGGCTATCATTTTTTTTTTAACACAGAATTTCTTTATTTCAGGGAAAAATGTCCCAGCTGGTTTCCAAAGTTAAATCCTTAGAAACAACTTCAAATTGTTGTGATTTCCACCTTTTCCCTTCTACTTCCCAGGCACAAAATAACCCATGCAGATGATCCTCATCTGTTCGAAAACCATAGGCCTTGAGAAAGGAAGTACATGTATTTTGCCATCAGTAAATTTTTTTCTTAAGGTATTTTTTTCTCTGTTTTGCATGTGTTTATAAGCATAACCAATATAACCTGCCTAAGCCTTCTCGGGCATCAACTCTTGATAAGAAGTCAGAAGATCAAATGAATTTGTTCATTTTTACTATGCCTCCCCCTTTTACTATGCAAGACCCGCCTTGCCACCTGAAATGCCCATTAGTTGCAAATGTTGCACACATCAGCCTACATATGCCTTCAAAGGAACCCTCTTTTACTATAGAATGACATTTTCCAACAGACATGTTTAGAACTGAGTTGCATAGAAATATTTTCATAGATTTCCTAGTGTTTGTAATCCATGGGAATCTTCCCAGGGTAATAAGTGGAGTAATTGGTGAAGATGTGTACCTTCCCTCTGGTATTTAGATTCAGGATGGTTGACCATGCATAACCCTTTCTGAGAGCACATTAGTTATGTAGCTGGGGGTTAGACAAGGCCTCCCTTTCATATCTTAAACATGTCCTGGGAAGTAAGATCTTGAATCTGCCCAAATGCCCAAGAATAGTCCTTACTCTCTGTCAACCACAAAACTAGATACTCTTTATCTTTCAAATATCCCAACAACCATGGACTCTGTCAATCCCCATTTCCACACACTGAAACTGAATAGTAGAGAGGTGAGCTGACTTGCCCATGATCATACTTTTGGGAGCAGAAGAGCTGAGATTAAATACAGGGTTTCCCATTCCAAAGTCCCATGCTCTTTGCATGCCCCCACGTACTCCAGCCACTACCTCGTTGTGTATATCAGCAAATATCCTGTTCATGTATCATATTGTTAGCCTTGGCCTCTGTTCAGTTTTGATGATCACCCGGAATCCTCATCTGGTATGTTTGATTATGAAAGTAGTTGCTGTTATATAAGTAGCAATGACACAGCCATACACAGGGACTTGTATGTTTGAATAACTCCCAGAATTATAGGATCCATGTGAGCCCTCTATTTAATCTTTTTCCTAGAAATCCTGGTCAGAATTTACCCAAATCACACAACCCTATACTTGAGTCTACTTTAGTTCATCTTAATTTCTACCTTTAGTGATTAAGCTAATGACAGAGAGATGATCAAACATCTCTGAGCAGTATAGATACAACCTTTCCAAGTCCTGGGTCTTTCTGAACTGCTTTGGATGCCCTAGCTATTAACCTCCTATGGGGATTTAATATTATGAACCAAAGAGAGGAATTAGAAGCCTTTTGATCTGGGGGCGGGGAGGGGGCTATGACTCTGGAGTGTTTCCCAAGAGTTCAAGAAAAAAATCACCAAAACAAAGGTTGGCAGCTTCTGAAGGACCATGAGCAGCCATCTAAGCAAGTTTAATGTACTGCTCTTGTGATGGTAAATGTTCTTCACAGGAACAGGCCTGATAAAAATCCCACGAACATGGGTACTTTATCATCACAAATGTAACAATTTTCATTTGTTTTAATTCCATGATTAGTTCTGTTAATAAAAATGTCTATTTAAGCTATTTAAGACGCCCACTAAAATTCTCTAATATTAATTTCATGGAAAAATTCCAACAGAATTATATTAGTTTTTCCCCCATTAAGGTAACATTATGGACTTTTAATGGAGCTCTCAGCTATAATGGTTTTTATTGACCTAATTATTAAATGAATTAAAATTTGTCTCACCGCCTTCAAAATTATGTAATAGTGGTGTCAGAGAGAGTGCCATGGTTGATTACCAAGGGGTAAAACGGGAGAATCCCTGGACTACATCTCCTTTATACATACTTGGTTTATCCAAAAGGAAATGCCAGTGATACTGTAACTTCATTGAATGCAGGTGCCTTTCACTGTTTAGGAAACTTGTCACATCAAAATGCTACTGTGTGATGAGTGAGTTACACTGCCATACATGGGACACGTTTGCTTTTGCTTTTCTGCCTCTCTTGATGCTTTTCTTTTGTGATAATTTCCCCCAAATAATTTAAGATGTTATCAGTGATATTCAATACAAGATGGAACCTTTGATGAAGTTTTTATAGATTAGTTTTTAGCAGAAAAATCATAGGATCAGTGAAATATATTTCAATAGCACAAAGGAAAGAAAGTAACATATCAAATCCTATGATCCTGAAATACTGTTTTTTTGTCTTCTGATGTTTGACATTTATTTGGCACGGATAGCAAATAAATGACACACCCACCCCCTAATGCCCTCTCCCTGTTCCAGGACAGACATCACTAAATGATTGCTGTATACTTCCTCACTTGGAGCTGTAGTTTGGGGATGTATGTCAGGCCCCAGCTTCAGACAGCCCTGCCTAGTAGGAGTTGACATGGGAATTGAAACCTATTTTGCATCCTTGATCATCACAATTCATAAAGTATTTTCATAGACACTTGCATATGAATTTCACTTGCTCATCAAGGAAATTCTGTAAGAAAAGGATAAGCATTATTGGTCCTCGTTAGCAGACAAAATCCAAGACTCAGTCAGGACTGGACTAAATCAAGGCAGATGGCTGGTGAGGAAGAGTAAACTAGAAGAAGAAGACACAGATATCCTAACTTCTCATCTATTGGCTGCTCTGTCAGGCTTTCATTCTTTGATTCTACAACTATTTACTGAGCACTTCTGATGTGTCAGGCACAAGATAATCTGCAATGAGTAAAACAGGCATGGTCTGCCTTTAGGGAATTTTCATTTTGGGGGAGACAGATAATAAACTCACAGAAACATGAGATGATTTCTGGTAACAATGGATACTGAGGAAAAGACTAGAGAGAGCTGCAGTCATTCAGGGAGTTGCACAGAAGTTCTCTTGGAAGACTGGCTTTTGAGCCAAGAGCCAGCAGGAGAAGGAGCCATGCTGAAGACACTAGGAACAGAAGTCAGAAGCAGAGGGAGAGGAGCTGGTATAAAAGGTTGAGGATTGAAGGAGCCCCATGTGTCCAAGAGACACTTGAGAGTGAGTCTTGGTCGGGGAAAGAAAGAGGGAGGCTGGGGCCACATCATGCAGAGCCAGGGAAAGGGGTTTAGATTTTAGTCTCCTTTATATTGGACACTCATAAGAGAGCATGAGATCCATCCCAGTGCATGTTGAGCACAGAGTGGAGACACCGCATCTGCCCCCCACAGCAACATTTACGCAATCACTAGACACAATTTTATCTTGAATGCAAACTAGTAGTAACTGTGTCTTGTTGCAGATGCACATTCCTAATCAATGCTCCCCATCCCCACCTCTTTCCTGCAGCCACAGACTAGAACATATACAAGGACCATAGGGCAGGATACTTGGTAAAGATTCCAATAGAGCAGAAATGAAGGAAAGGTCATTGTGTGCCATACGAACCCTTGAACAATGCACAACTTCCAGAAAGGAGATAGGTGCCTGAGCCTGTTTGAGCTAAAAAGAGAAGGCTTGCCCTTGAGCCACCTTTATTTATTTATTTAGCCAGATGGTAGTTTAATGGTTTTCTTAACACAAATGTGGCATGCACATAAGCTGTTGTCTATTCACTTTCTTCACTGCGCAGCCTGGCGTTGGGATTGGCGATGCTGATGTCCAGCTGGGCTGCTCCTTCCACATAGGCTTTGAGGTTCCTGGAGGAGACATTGTGAGAAATCTTTCAAAGTAAGATTGTTGCATTTCAGTAGCACTTCAAGCTCCTTGACCTATGGAATAGGAGCTTCTGGAAGCCACTGGGCAACATGTGCTTTGTTTTCTTCTTGCTCCTATAACTAATGATGGGCATCAAGATCTAGCACTTGAATCTCCTGTGTACCCTGTTGCCAATGCCTCTGGGTTTCTGCCAGTTGCACTTAATTTGGATGTATCGGTCTGACTGGTGCCAGATGAACCTCTTGGTCCTCTTTTGAAAAATCTTGGGCTTCACCAGAGATCTGAGGGGGACCATGATGCTGGGTAGGAGATGGCCACCACCTCCACAGGCAGCACCGAAGAAGAGAGGGTCTTCAGCCACCATTTCTAATTGAATGCAGCTCTGTTCTGCATGGCTGGGGCATCTCTTTGACCTTAGTCTTTAATGTACAATTAAACTCACCCTCAGCATCCTGTTCTGGTTTGTTTTTTAATCCCTGTATACTTTCTGAAATAGCATTATTTTATATAAAAATAGTAAGACCTGTTATTAGTATTGTCATTAGTAATACTAGCTACTAGCAAGTGTCTGTGCTGAGCGCTTTAGATCACATTTTCTCCACTTTCTGAGATAGTTACTATTATGATGCCATTTTGCAAGTAAGGACACTTAGCCACAGAAGGATTAGCTAGTGCTTCCCCAAGGTCATCCAGAGGGGAACTATAACTACATAGACCTTACTCTTCCCCGACAAAAGGACCCTCGGACATATTGTCAAATGAAACAGTGTGTGTGAGTTTTGGAGTAAACTAGGTCTGAGTTGGAGCTGTGTCACAGTTTCTTCAACTGTAATCAGGGGTTATGACAGCGTTGACTTCAAAGGATTTGGTGGGATGCAATGAGATACAAATAAAACATATAGCAGAGGGCCTAGCGCACGATGAATGCTCCACCACCCACGCCACATGGAGACTGGGCCTCAGTGCCCTGCCATGCAGGAAAGCAGTAGCTATCCCACAGGGCTCTCAAGGACATTCCTGCAGGTCATGTGTACAGAGTTCTCAACAAAGTGCCTGGTCTTCCCAACCCCGCCCCCCATAAATAGCGTTGGCTTCTCGAATGACTCTAAGAACAAATGATATCTGGAATGGGTACCACTCACTGCAAACCAAAGTAGCAACTGGGGAGACCTCTTCTGTGCTTGTCATTCCTAAAACAGGAATGAACTCGGTCACCAACAACATGAGTACCTCTGAAATCAAGTTGTGGTAATGCTAATGGGCTGGCACATTTTTAATTCTGTGTGATACTGTTTCAGAAGCAGCCGTTGGCACTGTAATGGGAAAATTTAGTGCAAGACCTTTGAAGGAAAGTCTGATGTGTGATATTTAGTTGAAGTCAGCTTCTGACAACGGTATGTTCTAGAGATTTGCAGATGTTCTCAAATCACATAATATTTCTCTAAAAAACTGCGTGTGATATTTATCTGATAGAGCATCTGGCATGAACGGGGAGTGTGGGTTTCTTTTTTCCTAGTTTAAAAACAACAATGACAATGACACAAATCTCTGGCTGAGCTTATCCGAAACATCCTGCATATGTGGCGGTGAGATTAATGGATTCTGAAACTGTGTCCCCTACTGAAAAGCTCATCAACGGTTCTGTTAATGTGAAATGCAATTGGGAAGTCCTGTGGGCTATATATCTACCTCACCCGTGGGGATTCCACGGGGACCAGGCCAACCCTAAGAGCATTGGAACCTGAATGGGAAACAAAAGAGGATCACTGCCTTCATCGGGCTTGCTCTGGAGCAACAGGTCTTTTCTCCTCTGAAGTTACATCCCCATTAAGGACAAAGAGAGAGAATGGTTTCCCTCTTTCAAATGAGGCAGCAGGCAGTAACTTAACACCAAAGGTTTTATCCACTTGCATCAAATCTTTCCTGTAAAGATCCGTCCCTTAGTTTCACCAGGGTCATGTAAATTCCACATTTCCTTAAATTATCCTCTGGCCAAGTTCTCAAGGAAACCTTCACTGAATTCTTGCAACCACTGTGCTTCTTCTGGTAGGCAGCATGGAGGTGGGGAGGTGAGGGTTTGGTGAGTGCTGGTCTGGAAGCTGGGAGTCTCTGGTTCTCTCTGCCACTAGCCTATGTGACATTGGGCAAGGTTTGGCTCTCATGATCATCTAAGGCATATGAGGGACTTGAACAAAGCTTCCCTTCATCTGTAACATATGTCAATGCTAACTTTGTCCTTCCTCTCTTGAGCCCAACACTTGATCTGCACATTCTTTCCGGCCTGTAATGAAGAAAGGCTGCTTCTTTATTTGACCTGCAAATTTCCCTACTTTGTTTTTTTTTGTTTGTTTGTTTGTTTTAAATTTTTATTTATTTATGATAGTCACACAGAGAGAGAGAGAGAGAGGCAGAGACATAGGCAGAGGGAGAAGCAGGCTCCATGCACCGGGAGCCCGATGTGGGACTCGATCCCGGGTCTCCAGGATCGCGCCCTGGGGCAAAGGCAGGCGCTAAACCGCTGCGCCACCCAGGGATCCCTCCCTACTTTGTTTTAAATGATCATCTAAAATAGAGGTTCTTACTCTGATCCCCAGATAGACCCTTAAATGAGATGCAAAAGCTGTAATATAGGTGAAATATTTAAGGGGTCAGGGGAAAGCTTTATGATTTTCATTTGTTTATTCAGTAAATATTGAACACCTATTATCTGCTAGCCACTGAGCTAAGCAAGGGAAATAAAATGGTGATCTGGGGAGGTACAGTCCCTGACCTCCCTAAGCCTCCTTTATAATTAATCAGGAAGATTCTAGAAATGAGTAAATGGGCAGTCACAGTGTGGTATGAAAGAGGCATGGTGGGGTCATGTGGAACACATGAGTTGCTGTCAGAGCTTGACAGAGGAACTCCTCACTCAGATACTACATCATTTTCCCAGGACTTCAGACCTAGAAAACAAAAAAGATAGAGCCTCTGAAATAAAGGAAAGGGAATTTGACATGGTGCTAGTATGAGCAATATATGGAGAAAGTGATGACAGATAGACAAATACATGTGAGATGTTAATTCATGGCTAATAAAGCATTCAGCTTTGCAGTGTTTGGCTTAAAAGCTTGAAATAGTCATGGTCATTGTCATCACAATCATAGATAATGTATATTGAGCTCTTAGTATGTACCAGATTCTTGCTAAGCGTTTAACATCAGTGATCTGATCTAATCTTCACAAAATGTCTGTGAGGAGGTCATCTAGTCTGGTCTTATCCATGAGAACTCAAGGGCTCATGGATATTAAATTATCTGTTCAAGGTATTCCAGCCAAAAAAACAGTAGTATTTCTGTGATTTAAATGCAGGTATGAATGATTCATAAGTTTAACACAAGTACAGATTTTTGGATCACAACGAGGGTGTACCTGGAACCTTCGCCTTTCAAATAGCTGGAAAATCACATTTTCTTGAATTGTTTTGCCAAATATGGCCAGGCCTCATATTTAAAAATGAAAATCAAACATCAGTACCATCTGTTCCTCCTCACGGTGGAAGACATTCTCTTCTGGGCAGGCTTGGAGAGGCCCTCAATTACCAGCTCAAATTGAGATGGTTTAATACACATGTCTGTGGCCCAAAACCAGTCACAGAGCTCAAAGAAGAAGCAAAGTTCTAAGGGGCTTATTAACAATTTAACATTTCCAAAGCATGTGGGATTGTTAATTCCATTTGCCGCAGACATACTGTCATAATGATTAAGACCTAGTCACTGTAAGAATGCAGGAATGTGAAATCCATTGTGTGGCTGCACAGTTCCTACTGTCTTATTGTAAACTACTGTAAGAGCCTCCTTACCTGGCTGAGCGCCTTACTCTTTCTCTTTTACAATTGACCTTGATACCTCCACATCCAGAGTGTCTATATTCTCTCTTCCTTCTTTTATGAGAATTTGATCCAAAAGATACAAAGCCCCCTGAAACAGCTTTTGTTGATAGTCTTATTCCCCAAACACCTGAAAATGTCTTGTGGAAATGTCATTGCCCTAAGAAGTATGTTGGTTTATCATTCAACAGGCTTTTACTGAGGGCAGGACCTGCCCTCTAGGGATACAGAAATGAGTCAAAAGCCATGGTCAGCAATCAAACTGCTTGAAAGGAAGGAGGAAGAATTGATTTACTCATGTAACTGAAAAGCTTAATGGTAGAGTTAATTCAAGCATGACTGGATCTGGGGGCACAAGCAGTGTCTCCAAGGGCTTTGTGTTTCTTTACTTCTTTCAGGTAGCTTCTTTCTATGGAAGGTAGTGTGAATACCGGCATCTTGAGGCTTATATCCTATTAGTTTAAGCAGAAGACTGTTTTTCCCAACAATGCTTAGAAAAAATATGCACAGAGAACTCTGGCCCAATGAGTTACATGCCATTGATGAGCCAGGAACCATGGCCAGAGGGACAGAGTTCTCTGAGTGACCAGATCTAGATCCTGAGTCCCTGAATAGGGACAGGTAGAAATACAATCAATTCCATCCCAATCATAAGGAATATAATAGTCTCTTAGAAGAGAGAAAGTTCCATCACAAGAAGGAAAGCTACATGTATAATACACAGAGGGATGGGTATAAAGCATTAATGGACCCCAGAAAAAGTAGGGGAGGAAGCTCAGAAATGCTCTCCTGAGGGGCTGATATCTGAACTGAGTCACGGGGTGAATAGGAAGTCACAAATAGAAGGGTGACTCAGAGTTTAATCCTGCTTTGCTAATGCTCCAATGGTAATGACCTAGGAAAATCATTCAAAAGAAGTTTATAAAGCATCTACCAAACACGTTAGTGCGGGGGCTGCATTGATGGACACGTGCTACTTTGCCTTCGTGGGTCTTACAGTCTAGAGTAGTGACCAGCGTTTAATAATTGCACAAATGAGGGATCCCTGGGTGGCGCAGCGGTTTAGCGCCTGCCTTTGGCCCAGGGCGCGATCCTGGAGACCCAGGATCGAATCCCACGTCGGGCTCCCGGTGCATGGAGCCTGCTTCTCCCTCTGCCTGTGTCTCTGCCTCTCTCTCTCTCTGTGACTATCATAAGTAAATAAAAAAAAATAATAATAATTGCACAAATGATAAAACAATTATCCTTTTAGAAGTGCTAGAAGGAAAGATCACTATGCTAGAGTCAAAGTATACCTATGCCCTTGCATTTCAGTTTTCCCAGCTATAAAATGGAAAAGAAAATTATCATAACCATCTCCCAAAATCAATCAGTAATATATAACACAGTGAGGAAGACAGGTGAATTCACTTACACACACATGTATGCATGCACACAACAAAAGCAGAAACATCCCAAAATGAGAGAGGGATATGCTTGTTCCTGTACTTAGCTGGCTCACTGAGTATCATCTTAAAATGCATCATTTCCTTACTGCCCAACTGCCCTTTGTTCTCACCGTTTTAGCATAACCAATTCAGTGCTTATATTTTTACACCCAGGCACTCCGGGTCTTTAAAGCACTATATCTACAGTCAGTACAAAGCACCATCATCTGTCTTTTGTTATTTCCTCCTACCAAGCATTTGGGGATCAACAAACTTTCTTTTTTTTCTTTTTTTTTTTTTTTTTTTTGCATAGAAGCAATGAAAAACTTGGCATGGTGCTTTTACACTACTGATTCTATTATTCAGTAATTTAAATAGATTATACTCTTTTGTAACCATCCCGGTCAAAAAAAAATTCTATTGTAGAAACTGCCCTTGTAGGTATTTCAAGTGGAATTTTCCTGTTCATTTATATACACCCGAAAATCACAGTGGAGAGCAGAGATGAGGCTGTACCTGCAGAGGGCACAGCTGTGAGGAAGTGGCTTTTGCAGTGGGAACCTCAGTGAGTGATGGAAAAAGTGTGCCATGCTTGTGCCCATTCACTTGTGCCCAGCAGCTTCGACTCTTTATTAAATGAAAGCCAGATGCTTATGGTTAACATTTTTAATAGGCTCATTCTCCCAGGTTTCTCATAAAACCCCACTAATAAATCAAAGGACCCCTCTAATCAGAATCTTAAAGGATGCTACAACGTTGCTGACGTATTACATGAATTAGAGGCACTGGAAGCCAGATTCATAATTTTTTTGGAAGTCTCCAATCCCTGTCCTCTATATCTATATCTATAAATCTCTGTATCTATATCATCTCTATCTATCTATATACATAAATATAAATATATAAATATATACTTATTAATATATATTATATATATATTTTTTATATGCTTCTCTCTTTCCCCGAGGAAATAAAGACTGGAAAAGGAAGTTGGGGATGAATGTCTCAGTGTCACAGCTAGCACTGTGTCTTCCACAAGACAAAGTGAGTTATGAAGAGAAAAATTTCCAAGTGATTTAAAAGATACTATTTAAATTCTATTAGGATTTTTTGAAATAAAAGGCAGCAAGTTAAGTGAGAATAAGATGTAAACCTTCCTGCAATATTTGATTGCTAATGAACAGAAAGTATTAATCTTAGCAGGAGAAAGAGAAAAATGCATAGTGTTTTTCATTAAATCAACTAAATGATTAAATGAGTTAGTCAGTAGAAAACCATTTTAATTTTCTGAATGTGAAATGTGCAGCTTATAACAAATAAATTCAAAGCACCTTTCTAAGCAAGTTTTGCCCATAAAAAATGTGGGTTATAAAGATGTTTGGTATTTTCTTCTTTATAGATAGTCAATATTTTAATGCAGTGACATTAATTGTGCAGAATGAAATGCCCCTACTATCTGGGCTTAAAAAAAAGTTGGCATCCAGTTCAACGTCCTTAATGGATCTTCAACACTATTACAAAATGATTGATTGTTGTCATACTCATTTTAGCAGCTTTCAGAGCTGTTATATTTTTAATTAAATTGGCTGTGAATTTTGTAAGTGGCAAAGGTTGATAAACTATCGCTCGACACAATATTACTATTCTTCTTAGCGTGGCTGTCATAGTTGGTACATTTATGTGCATAATCTTAACATTCCATAAGTCTCTTTAGTCTCAGGCATTGATCTGCAAGATGACTTGTTGTTTGGAGATGAGGGAAAAAACATAAAAATTAACTCAGCAAAGCACATGATTCTGAGACGTGACTTGTTAAACAGAGAGGAGATCTAGCCTCCGTACATTGGCTTACCATCCTCCCTTCTTGCACCTTATCAACAAAGGAAAGCAGCCGTGCTTAGTAGGTCACAATGCCAATTTTTCCACCAACAGGTTTTGAGAGGCTCCTTTGAGCCAGACCTAAGGCTGAGTATTGGGAATACAAATGTGAGTCTAGTGGGAGACCCAGGCACTGATCCAGCTGAACAAATATGGACCAACCCAGAGAAGTGCTCTGAAGGAAAGGGTCAATCTGGGATGAAGGAGGCTACTAAGTCTGGGGTTCAGGCAAGGCTTCTCTCAACAGATGGCTCTGGAACTGAGTTCTGAAGGTAGGACAGCAGCCAGTTGGGGGGCAGCAAGTACCTAGGCTTTGGGGTACCAGGGAGCCATTTGAACACCTGAAAGAAGACCAGTTGCCTGGAGCCTAGAGTGGCAGTAAGGTGGGAAGGAAAGTACTTTCAGTCATGGATACAGTGTCTGTATTTTCAGGAAGCCCTGGGGAGGTGACTGACAACCATAGATGCTAAAATGGTTCCATCAAGGCAAAATGCCCCACTTTTATGTAAATGACTCCTATTGGCCATGAGAAAACCTGGGTTTGTATCTCAACTGAGTTGACTGACCCTGGTAAGATACATAATCTCTGAACCTCGGTTCTCACACCTGTCCAATGGGGGTAATGGTAGTGCCTCTATTACTGGGTTGCAAGGATTATATTATCATTTGTGCAGAGGTTTCATGTGATTTCTGTCATGTAGAAAGTACCTAATCCATGATAACTATTATTATCTTAGAATAAGGGAAGTAATCAGTATATAGTAAATTAATTCTCTTACTGTGCCTTTGCAGAAAATAAAAATGGGGTTTCACTTTTCATAAAGAGGCAAATGCCTTTGAAATAGGCTTGAATTTTCTTCTTCAACTACTGGGTCATCTTTTGTGCTTGAGAAATTTCTCATTATGCTACTGACTCTTCATGAGTAAGTATCCTCCCATTGGTTCATGTATCTTGCTAGTTATGAGTTCGTGACAACCAACAAATCATGTTCAAAGCCCATAGATAGTGAAGGTTCGACCACAAGTCATGGAAGGAAGGGTTCTGGCTTTAGTTCAACATTGTTCATCATGGGAAAAAAAAAAATCAAGCTTTGGAATCCCACAGACCTGGAGCTCAGTCCTGGCTGGGACACTTAATGTCTATGAGACCTTGAATGCATTATCCTTTCTGAGCCTCATTTTTTCTCAATAGCAAAATGAGGATAATTCTATTCTTTATATAGTATACTATTTACCTGGAAGAGAGAAAAATGTCTGCTATATAGTAAAAGCCCCACGTTTGTGGCTCTTCTAATTAACACAGCTCAATCCCCTGATAATTCCCATTATGTATGGTGGTTGGGGGATAGTGGGGACTAAATCCCCTTCAGTTATGCAGTCTTAATATCTAAGGTGGACAAAGTGGATGTCATTCTCCGCACTGCACAAATGACCTCCACACTATTCTGTAACAAGCTTTTGGATTTGGGTACGCGATTACTTCAATGAGACATTCAAACCAGCAACGATGGAACAGCTTAGAGTATCCTGGGAACCTCAGAAGATGGATGTCTACATGGGGATATTGTATTTATTAGTAAAAATTGTGCATGGAGTAAACATGGCAGTTACTTTCAGTGGGGTAATCTCCATAGTTTCCAACAAGAGGCAGTGCAAATTGCAAAGGAGGGAAAAGAATATCTCAGTTTTCCTTACAGATGAGCCACAGAGCTACCATTTGTATTTGCAGGCGATTTCAATCATTCTGCATGCATGCTCACCCTGGCAACATTTCAAAGCATTATTCCACGTTACTGTAGTATTTTATCACACGTCACAAGTCTGACACAGTTCTCTCCTCGGCAAGAAAGTGCTTGAGGCTAAGTATCAGATTTTGTCAGTAGGAAAAAGGAATTGTTACAATCCAGAAGTGGCTAGGGAAACATACCTTCAAGTACTACAGATTTGTAAAGGTAAAGCTCCAGTAGAAAGCAAGACTAGGGACACACAAGCTTATGTCTTGTTGGTTTCTGTGTATTCTTGGCTGTGCTCTCCTACAAGTTGGATCTACAAGATCCAACTGAGCCAAGCCACAAGAGTTTTTCAGTGGCCAGTGGAGGTCAAATTCTGATGCTCAAAATGGAGGGGGAAATGGAAGTTGTATGAGGAGTAATTTACATCATCAAGTCTTCTGTATCTGTCATCCAGGGAAGTAGATTAACATCTTCACTGACATGGATTATCTGGTCACCTCATTTTGCCTTTCTCTTGGTGAGGCCCAGAGTTGGCTGAAAAGGACTTTATGCTTCTCTCCATTTCCTTCCTCCAACCAAGGTATATTTATTTGGCATCTTGTCTCTGCCAACCTTTGTACCAGACCCTGGAAACCACAGTGAACATAAGAGATGTAGACCCAGAGCTCAGGGGTGCCATGTCAGAGCCTTTGAGTGCTGTCCAGGGTGCTAGCAGTACACATGGGTAGGTCATTGACTCAGATTTTGGTGAGGTGACGACTACATCAAATTCCAAAGGGCACATGAATAATTACAAGAAGCAATCCTGTTCTTCCTGTCCCTGCCTTCTCCCTGTTCTGAGCCTGTCTGAGGGATAGGCAAGACTGGGATATGAAAGAGCAAGGCCCAAATTCAAACAACTCCTCATTTCCCAAATATCAATCATTAATCACAGTCTCTGCCGTATCCAGGAACCACTTCTACTGCCATTGATGCTTCTTCAAATCAACTTCCTTTCTCACCTGAAAACAGTCATGGAGAAAAGCAAGATTATAACATTCTTGTAACAGAAAAGTAGTACAATGTGCTATAAATAGAAGGCAACTATAAAAGTAAATATAATGAAAAAATAAAATGGTGTTATTAAATTTCACCTGGATGCTGTTGTTTGAGCCTGAGGCCTGTTCTTTTCTGGTACAAAATGGGAGATTGTCAAGCCTTAGAGCAATGTGAGGGACAAAGGAACACCAAACTCAGCATGTTCCTGGAGAGAACTCAAGGAGAAAGGGATGTTGAAACTAAACAATCACTATGAGATTCTGCATTCTTGAAGGTCATGACTACTACCTATAACCACCTGTGTCCCTACAGAGGAATGTGTCCCATGAGAGGTCCAAGAGAGTGGAGACATGGAGTAGCAGGTAATGCAGGGACAGAGGTAATGAAATGCGTGGCTTCGTAGGCCTTGTTACGGAGTTTGGATTTTATCTTGAAAGGTTAGAAAGCTGAGGAAGTAAGCCAATGGCTGGCTGGCCTGATCTGCCTTGCATTTCAGAAAGCCCATGCACCTGCAGGAGGTGGGGGCCGAGGATGGATAATGATCAAACCTGGAAGAAAGGACTTGCATGAAGGCTCTGGAAGAACCCAGGGCAAGGAAGATAGTGGCAAAAACTAGTAGAGTGAATGTGGAGAGGGAGAGAAGGGGGAAAAAATCTATCAAGCTTCTTGATCGATTGGGTAAAAGACATAGTATGTACTTGAAATGTTTTCTAAATGATATGGCTCTAGATCTTTAGGGAGAGCCAGGTCAGTCCAGCTGTTCTTAACCAGGTTTTGGCCAAGAATCCATTCTCTCTCAACTCACCCCTACTGCCCTCCCCAGACCTTCTCCCTACATCCTGTTTTTGGGTCTCTGGACCATTGAGATTCCTCAGCAGTGAGGTCTCGCAAACCAGGCCTGAGATTTGATAATGATGGAGTCCCTTTCGTTTCCTTATGGGGGTGGGGAAGTTCTCAGTTTCTCCCATTATTTATCATTTGTGGAAAGGCACTGGTTTTAACTGGGATAATTTTATGCCCAGGGGACATTTGGCAATGTATGGAGACATTTCTGGATGTCACAAGTGGTAAGGAGGGGTATGCTAGCCACAGTGGGTAGGTAGAGACCAAGGATGCTGCTAAACATTCTAAAATGCTCAAAACCACCTCCCACAACTGAGAATTAACCAAGTCTGAAAATATCAATAATGTCTGAGTTTGAGAAACTCTGACAGGACAATGGGAATGTCAGAAAGTGTTGCATGAGGACAGAGAAAGAAGGCTATGGAGGGGCAGGTACTTTTATCAGGACACTATTATCTGCAGTACAGGTGGGTGAGTTGGGGGAGGGAGAGAGTTTGAAGGTTGGGGGCACCACTTACTCTGAGTTTTCCAGGATTGGGGTTAGACCAAGGCCAGGAAGCCAGTTGGAAGAGGCAGTAGCTGTAAACAAGCCCCGTACTCTCAAACACCCAGGGCTGCCATAGTGGTCCCCATGAGGAAGGGAGAGGCTGTGGGCTGACTCTCCAGGCAGATCAGGTGCATCAGCAGGAGGAGCTCACACAGCCCAGCACCCCAGCATGTGTGTTGAAATTCCAGGAGTCTTCACATTGCCTTGGCTAGACTCCAAGCCTGCCCAGAAAACAAGCATCTCTGTTTTCAGAGGATGGTAGCAATAATTACTTTGTCCTGGGGGGAAAAATGGCAGAAAGAGAAATACTTTGTAAATCACTGCATGTCTCCTGCCTGCAAGCTTTGAGTCTATTTGTGAAACATTTATCTCCTTGTATACTCGTCCCCCACCCAAAAAATTATCATTTAGTTCATAAACCTAATAGCCTGAGGTATGCCAATCAATAAGAAAGAACGCAGGAAGCTGAATTCGAGGCATCATGGTATTGAACTGTCTGCAGAAAGCTATGAGACCTTCCTCTAAAATGAACATGTTTCCAGGCCACTGAGATATTGAGAGGTGCCCATATGTTCTCCAAGTGTTTGGGAAGTTAGAGAAACGACTTACGCATTCTGTTCTGATTCATTAATGAGATGGACATTGAATTTTTCTTTATTTAATGAATGTAGAGTCTGCAGATAGGAATGAATTGACTTTCATGCAAACAGGCAGGGGCGGGGGCTCTGTTTTCACTTCTGTGGACAGGAGCAACTCTGTCTTCATGATATGCACACAACAATCCAGGAGCTGACTGCATAAACAAAAATTTGAGGAAAAAACTCCTCTGATTAAATATATAGGCATAGTGAAAGACTTTTATATACTTCTTTAGGAATCAGGCAGGACTGGTAGACAAAATAAGTCAGGATATGTGAGAAGTAAACAACTTTATAGTCCTATTCTTCACTACAAATTGGAAAAGGCTGATTTTCTCTCCATTATTCCCCTCTACATTGCCTCTCCAAGTGTTGCTAGGATGTCTCTGAAAGCTGGGTATGAGATATAGGCAGATCTGGAGCACATGTGCTTATACTAAAGATATCCCACTTGGTTTGGGCAGCAAAGTCCATTGATGGGCTTATCATTCCTATCATAACCTTGGAAGTAAGTGACAACTCCCAAAGGACCCCCTTTCATGGACTGCATCTTTTTCCTAGGGTTTAGCTTCCAAGAAAGCATGGGGAGAATCCTCATTTGGGAGCAGAAGAAGGTAAAGAAACACCCTGGGTTCAATGTCCAGCAAAGGCATCCAGGCCGACTTCACTGATCAATAACACACAATGAGAATATCACTAAAATTCATTAGCAGGACTGAATCCATAACTTCTGCCCTCCCTGAGACCACTGAGACTCCTTCCTTTGTGAACTCTTGGGCCAGGGATTATCCTTTCCTTGAATTATAGTGAAATCTGTCTTAAGTGATCACCCAGGGACCATCCAAAATTGGTAACTTGGTAGAGGTTGAACTTTAGCTAAAGGTCAAACAAAATTCTCTGGAAACCTTAGGGGTTGCTTAAAGGTGAAAGAAAAAGTTGAAATGAAAATTGACTTAATCCCTGGTTTATGAACCAAGTAGCACAGCTAAGCAAGCTGAGGGATGCATTCAGCTCATAAATGTATCTTGACTTATCTTTCTGAAATGCCTCATCCTTTTTGTCAAGTACTTTGGCCTTTCTGGCTTGTTAATCACATGCCTTGAAATGATTTTATTTTCCAAGGCTGCCCATACATTTTGAAGACCTTTGGCTGTATGTTTGTGACCCGTGGAAGGGGTAATGCTATATTCCATTCTAGGTCAGGCTCTGCTCACCACCCAGAGAATGGGGCCCACCAAATGCCTTGAAGATCCTAAGTGTCTTTACCTGGGAAGTAGAAATTGGCTTAACTATCAGAACATCCATTCAGTATAGGAAGGACTTTTTAGAGGAAGAGATCTGTATTCTGTCATACAAAGAATTATCTTTATACCATATCATAGAGACCTAGCATAGAAAATAAAATAGGTATGTAATCCATTTTCTGATCGTCTCTGAAGTGCTCAGAGTAGAATTTGTAGGAATCTTGAGGTAGATCTGGATTTCCTGGGGTTAAAGCTAAGAGGGCAAAGAACAGAGGGAGGTGGAACCAGTATACTTTTCTTATTCCTTCCTGTAAATAGAGAAAGAACTAGACACATTTGGTCCAAATCCCAATTGTGACACATTTTGTATCTTGGATTGATCACTGCAACCTACTCAATCTCTATTTCTTCATCTGTAACAGGACAAGCAATAATAATCCCTACAGTTGCCATCTACAGAACACTTATGTATCACATCGTAGGCTGGATAAAGACTTTATATATATACTCTATCTCAGTGAATCCCCACCATAACATGTGTGTGAGTGATGGTATCTCCATTGGAAGTGGTAAGAGGGTCCATGAAATATTGGTCAAAAGCCCATACTTTTCAGGGATGCTGAGGACATTCAGTGACAGGTGCCTGCTGCATAAGAGTATCTCCATGAAAGTTGATTTTATTCCTCTTTCTATAGAGATGGGCATTATAGAGTGATCATGCATTTCAGAATTTCTGTACTCTGATAGGATGGGATTTTTCCCTACCTTTGTTTATTCTTCACATATTTATTTGAACAGTGCTAAGTGCTGGGAGCACAGTAAGCAACTGAACAGATGTGTTCTGTGCTGGTCGAGTGAGGGTCATGGGCCCTGTTGTGCACTCCAGCTCCAATTGAAACAGAGGTAGAGGAAAAGCAATTAGGGAAGTTGCCCTCTTGGGAGAGGCACACTGACTTGAGGCTTTTTGGTATTGAAGCAAGTGTGCCGGGTTCAGTATATTGAGGCTTTCTTGATATACTGTATTAATGTTAATGTTACTTGGACATTCGAATTAGTTCCTATACATAGGAAACTGGCGTTCTGAAAAAAAGGGTGTTTTCATGAAGTGAAGCCCTCAAACATACTCTCTGTGCCTTCCCCCTGTAACGAAAGACTTATTTGTGTTACTGGTAATGGAGCCAATTCAGTGCACAGGTCTAAATCAGCTCAGCTCAGTAGCCTAATTGAAGGCTCCCTGGAAACCAGGCAGACAACCACCACAAAGGCGAGCTGTGGCAATAGTCCAGAAATGGCTTATGTACCTGAAGGTTTGATCCTGTCGTCTGCAGCTTCCCGGACCCTGGCTGTTGGTATCTATCCAGAGCAACCATCCCTCTTCCCTGAAAAATATTTACTTTTCTGATCACAGATGTTGTTTCCAAAAGCACCCAAGAGTAAGAATAGCACACAATGATGCCATCTTCTTTCTAGAAATCCTTTCTTATGTCCAAGCTAATGAGCCAATAACTAAATGGCAAATGCTTCATGAAGGCCTGCATACTTGGCCACAGCTTTTCTCCCTGACTGAAGTCATAGTGATGCCAAGCTATTAGCTTAACCTGGGATCAGTTTGACCAAGCAGGAGTCCCCATCCCTCTCCTCTGTAACAGGGGAGATGCTGGGACTCCTACGGTCTCCCAGTGCTGACGAGTCCTTAGCCATTTTCAGTTGTTCTTCATCAGGGTAAGCACATTCAACTCCATATGATTGTGCAGTTTCTTATAAAAGCTGGTTGATTCATGGACTGACACAAAGACTAACAGGAACTTCAGATCCACTGCTCAGGTTGAATCTGTCTTTTAAGAGCTTTAGAGGGGATTTAAGGTAAATAATGAACCTAGATATTTCTATAAGAGACCCTGGTTATTCCAAAGCCTACTTTTCTGTGTGATAGGCCCCAAGAACTTCGTACTAAAGCAGAGTCAGTCCCAGGGTTTATCAAATCATAGCCTACATGCTAAATCAGACCCGCTTGCTTGCTTTTGTAAACAAAGTTTTATTTGAACATAGCCATGATTTTGTGTTGTCTGGAGCTACTTTTGCACTATAACAGCAGAGTTAGTATTTGCGACACAAATTGTATGCCTACAGAGCCTAAAATATTTAGTATATGGCTCTTTATGTCAGATAGATAGGTAGATGATAGATAGATGGATAGATATAAATTGCTTCCCCCTGACCTATCCTAAAATGGGGACAAAGGGTTTAAACAACATAAGCGCTGTGAGGACAGGGCCTGTGGTGGTCTATTCACCTATGTAGCTCCAGGGTCTCATAGGTAACAGTTACAACAAAGGAAACACATTAGACTTTTTCCCAGTCTCTAGAAGTTCCCTTTACTTTGGTTCTTTATCCACTCTCCATCTCCACTGATTGTGGGAGCCTCAGCATCATCATCTGTCTTCAATCTTACAGCCTCCATTTGCACTTTGTTAGCTTGTAATCACATGGTGTTCTTTATTGGACAAATACTCTTGATACCGCCTTAAAGTTCTGGGCACCAGGAGGATACTGTGGTGAACAATCTAGCTCATTCCAGGTCCTCAAAGAAATTACCCTTGTGGGCAAGACAGACAAAAACAAGTAAACATGCAAATGTTGGATGCAACTCCAACAGTGTTGGAGCAAATGAATCTAGATAGAGGTATCAGAAAAGCTTTGCCAAGGAGAGAACTTTGCAGCTGATAACCAACGGAAAAAGGCACAGAGAATTTTCTAAGCAGAGTAAATAGTGATGGCAAAAGCCATGGGTCTAAGATGAGCTCAGCATGCTCAGGAGATGGAAAGGGGGCCAGTGAGCCCAGAGCACTGGTGAACAAGTAGAAGGAGCTGTGGTTATACAAGCAGGCGGCAGCCCAGAGGTCTTACCAGTTAGAGTTGTAGGGTCTTAGAGAAGGAAATGTCAAGACCGAAGTTGTATAAGGATCCCTCTGGCTGGGTTGAAAGAAGGTGAAGGTGTAAGCCAGGGGGCCAATTAGGAAGTTATCACAGTGGTTTATGATAGATCATAGTACAGCGGAGGTGAAGAGAAGTAGCCCATTTGGCAGTATGACTCCGAAATACGGGAGGTTGAGGGCACCTGGGTGGCTCAAGCAGTCAGGCATCTGCCTTCAGCTCAGATCATGATCCTGGGGCCCTGAGACCAAGCCTTGCATCAGGCTCCCTGCTCAGTGGGGAGTCAGCTTCTCCCTCTCCCTCTGTTCCTCCCCCTTGCTCTCTGTCTCTCTCTCAAATAAATAAATCTTAAAAAAAAAAAAAAGAAAGAAATACAGCTGGTCGATTTTGTTAATGGAGTTGACTATGAGGACTTAGAGACTAAGAATTCCTAGTATTTGGCTTGAGTAACCAGCTGGATGACTAGTGATATTTCCTGGAAAGACTGACACAGACATAGGGTAGGGAGGCTACAAGTTAGGTGTTCTCCTTTGGTTATAAGAAATAGGAAGTTTTTGCTGTACATGCAAGAGCAATCATCAGAAAACCTGTTGATACACAGGGTTGGAACTCATTAGAGAGTTCCAGGCTAGAAACAAATTTGGGAGCCACAGAGATGATGTTTGGAGCCATGGCTTTGAATGAGATCACCTGGGTGGGAAGGGAGTCAATTAAATTGCTGAGAATCAGAGTCAGGTTGATGTTTCCAGGTTGGGTAGGAGAAAGTGGGAACACTTTCCAGACAGAGGGCACTACAAATGCAAAGGACCTGAGGTGAACCATACTCGGTGTACTTAGAGAATGTGGTTGGAGTACAGGGAGCATGGGAAAGATTAGAGCAAGATGAGGTCAGAGGGGGGCTTAGATCTTATTCCATATGTGATGGGAGGAAAGGGGCCAAAGAACACCAGTTACTGGGCTTTAGAATCTGAACTCTAGAGAAAGGATGCCCGAAATTTTCTATCAGTTCTGATACTTGCTGGACCAGACAACCTCTTCGTGCTGCCATTTTCTCATCTGTAATATAAGGATGATACCAGTACCTACCACACAGGGCTGTTTCAAAGATTAAGTGAAAAAAAAAAAAAAGATTAAGTGAAATAATGTATGAAATGTGCTTAGATCAAGTGCCGAGCATGCAGTAAGCGCTCAGTAAATGTCAGCTCTGATTATTACTGGAGAGAGTCACATGATCTGACTTCTCAGTGATGCTGGACTATAGCAGTTCAAGAGTAGAAGCGAGGAGACATTTAGGAGGTGGTTGAGGTCAGCCAGGGGAGAGATGGGCCTTTCTCCAGATCCTGTGGAGGCCTGCCTCTTTCCGTGACTTTCCCCTGAGAGACCACCGCTGTTTCTGCCTCGTTCTCTGAGCTGTCAGAGCCCGTCCTCCCAGCACTTTGCACCTAGCCTGTGAACCGTGCTGCTCTTCTCTCACCTCTCTGTGACTGGAGCATGAGCTCCTCAAGAAAAGGGCCCTGCCCCTAATCAGCATGCAGTGGTGATAGCGTGTGGCCATCACCCCTGGCGAAGAGAACAACAGTAGTCTGTGTCAGCATGTAGCATTGGGAACGTGTGCAAACCACAGCACATCTCCTAGGACAGGTCCAAGTCATAGAACAGAAGGAGCAGAAAAGCTATGGGGCTCCAGCTTGAGCACCTGGAGCCAGGAGCCAGGAGGTAGGCTCACTCCCTGAGCGGAGTGGTGGTGGTGGTGGTAGTAGGGGTGCTTCCAGCCCATGGGCAGGGGCAGCACCTCAGCAGGCATGGGGTGTTCGGGCTCATTTATATCCCGTGGGTATGTGCAAAGAGCTGGGCAGGCAATTCAAATGCATTCTCGAGGTCACAGCACCAAACTCGGGCTGCCTTAGCTCCCAGAACCATTAGCAGGGTAATGTGTTCTCTCATTGTGAGTGGAAATCAGAAGGACTGTAATGGGGCTTCATTAGATCCATCTGTCCATCCATCACATCGTCTCCATCCCTCACTACTTGACTGGAGAGACGGGAACACCCCTAGCTAATTAGATTTATCCTAATCTCCTTTCTGCCTCGTCAGTCCTCTCAGAGGCCATCTGTGGGTGTAGAGTTCAGACCCTTAAGAATTATGCTAATCAGTCTTCTGCTAATTTCAAGTGTTCATCTGATGGCCACAATTTGAAACTTCTTGCTGTGACAAATGGGAACCCACTGTAAGATTCTGTGCTAATTTTAAACACCCTCATCCAATGAAGTGCCACATAATGGACCATTTCTAAGAAAATAGTGAGGTGAAGAGCATGTAGTCGTGGACAGTAAGTAAGAAAACCAGAGTCAGGGCGGAAAGAATTTTAATTTTTTTTTAATATGGTAGGAGATGATTTGCTTTCATTTGTAGACTCAAGAGGAAGGTGCCTGAGCTATTAAATGTGGCATGGATTGTTTATTTTGGTGGTGCAACCGCTGGTGTGTAAAATGCAGAGGGGAAGGAATTCACTGAGGTAGGTACCCCAAGGGAAATGACTTAGGAGTAGATTTTCAGACCCCGCTGCATCCACTAGAGCCTGTAGCCTGGTCAGTAGAGGCTGGTATGGAATGTTAAGCAGATTTCTTTGCAGAGAGGTCACCCCAGCATTGCAGTGGTTTGAACCTGGCAGGAGAAAGGGCACTTTCTGACATGGCGCAGTGACATTTACCACAGGACCTAAATGCCCCCAAGCCCACGGTAGGGTGAATACAAATCATCAGCTCTGGTCTTAGGGGGCCCCCACAGGGGACTCAGTGGAAAGATTGATACTACATTAATTATTTTGTTGAGGGGAAAGAGAGTCTTAACTGGGAATTATAGCCCAGAGTGGCACTTCCTAAACTTAAGTGTGTCGATGAATCTCTTGACATTCTTGGATCTTGTCAAAATGGTTTTTGATTCAACAGGCCTGGGATGGAGCTTAAGAATATGCATTTCTAGCAGGCTCCTGGGTGACAATGACTGCTGGTTTAGAGACCACACTTGGTGGTGGCAGGAGAGGTTAAGAGTTTGAGGAACAGAAGGAACCAGGTTCAAGTCCTGGCAATTTACTGATCAGGCAGCCTTAGGCAAAGTACTTGCCTCTGTAACTAATACTTCCTGAATTTCTACTATGCGCCAGAAACTGCGCTCAGTGAAATAGCTGGATCAAGATGGAGAAAATATCCCTGCTCCCCTGGGGTTTTTAATCTGATAGAGCAACGCATAAGAACAAAGGTAACAGGGGCACTTGGATGGTTCAGTCGATTGAGCATCTGCCTTTGGTTCAGGTTGTGATCCCAGGGTCCTGGGATTGAGCCCCATGTCGGGCTCTCCACTCAGTAGGGAACCTGCTTCTCCCTCTCCCTCTGCCTGTCACTCGGTCTGCTTATGCTCTTGCTCTCTCTCTCTCTCTGAAATAAACAACAACAACAAAAAAAAGGTAACAAAACACAAAATGTCTAATTATAGCCTGTGATCATTGCTAGTAGTGACAGCAAAGGTGGCTAATGTTTACTGAGAACCTAGTAGGTACAAAGCCTTAAAGAATTTCACATACACCCACTGATTGAATCATTATAATTGTCCTGTACAATTGGTACTCCTGTCCCTGATTCAGATGCAGACACTGAGGCTCAGACATGAAGTATCTTGCCCAGCCTCATGTACTGAAAGGTGGTAGCGACCTGATCGAGAGGCAGGCCGTCCATCTCTGGAACTAGTGCTCTTGAGTACGGCCCACAAACTTTTCCTGTAAAGGGCCAGGTAGTAAATATTTTAGGCTCTACAAGCCATTCGGTTTTTGTCGCACCTACCTAATTCTGCCCTTGGAACACAGAAATTGTCACGACAGTGCATGAGGAGGAAGAGCAGCCGTGTCCCCATGAAAGAGCACGTGCCGGCGTAGGTGCCACTGGCCCTGATTTGACCCATCTGCTATAGTTTGCCAACACCGGTTCCTGATCATTATCCTTGACTAGCTTTTCACATTTTTAAAGCAGCCTCATATGACAGAAATAGAATGTGAGCTATACATGTAATATAAACCCTTAAAGTAGTCACGTTTAAAAAAAAAGATAAAATTTTAATAGATTTTATTTAACCTGAAATATACAAAATATTATTTCCACAGGTAGCCAGTATAAAGTAATTATCGAGATATTTCATGTTCTTTTTTGCACTAAGTCTTCTAAAGCCAGTATGTGTTTCACTTGTATAGTAGATCTCAGCTCAGAGTAGCCGTGTTTCAAGTGCATAGGAGCCACATGGGGGTAGGGGCACCGTGCTGGACAGGGCAGCTGGACAGTGCTTAGGATTCATCCAGGCTGGAGCTGAAGAGTCTGTATTTCTAAGACCCCAGATGATCCTGGTCAGCAGTCCACACTTGGGGAAGGAAGGCTGCAGATTGCCACTCTCTGAAGGACATACACTGTGATGGACCTGAGGGGGTAGGTGATGAAAGGTAGGTCCCAATGGCTCTTAAAAGAGGTTATGTTCAAATTGAAACCCCCGAGGATGAGGAGGACTGAGAAGAACAGTGGGCAAAGATGCTCTACTCAAGTTCTAGATGTTTTAGAGTAATTGAGCTAAAGCATGCAGGCACTGAGCATGGAGCTCAGCATGGTATCTGGGGTTTTTGTTCTGATAAAGGCAAGCCCCTGCATACCACTCTTCCCCCAGCCCAGATTCATTTCCTCTTTGGTGCTCCAACAGTTGCCCAGATTTCCCTCATCACAGCACATTCCATACTTTCTGTAGGTGCCAGATTATTTTCTGGGTGGCCCACCAGTGTTGTGAGTCCTGAGAGGGCTTGGCCACTGCTCTGTCTCCAGCCTGTACATCAGCTGCAGTCATTTGACTGCTTGGCAGTGAAGATTGGGCCTTAGGGAGTATTTGGAATTCCATCCAAGGTACATCTGGGCATGGACTGCTTGAAAACTTTATAGGCAGGAACTCTCTGACTAAAGATCAGAGGAGGGAAGTCTTTTGTCTGTAACAGGAAAGAAAGGACTTTGCATGGTGTGGCACATGCTCAGTGGCCACAGGCAGGTGAGTCACAAACTGGCCTGCAGGTGTATTAACAGGGTCACCACAGTAAGTCTGGGTGAATCTAACAGATTTTAGAAGGAGCCTTGGCTCTCCACTCTATGGTACCCAACCTACCCCAGGGTCCAGCCTGAGGCTGCTGCTTCTCTTCCTTGATATCTGCCTCACATCCACCCAGGGCTGAAATCACTGTTCTGGATGTCAGGGGAGCATAAGAGGAAAGGCCAGGTGTTTCTCATTCACAGAAGAGCTACCTCACAGGTCAGGCTGGCTCTACCAGAGGAGGCCAGGTTTGTTAATGTGGCTTGAGATGCCAACTGGTTGGGATCATAACACTGAGCTCTTCCAGTGGTCTTACCATAGAGCCTTCCAAAATTCACCTCTACCCAAGCTCTGCTATGTTAATAAAGGGCCATCTTGCCTTCTTGTCCTAACAGTTTCTGACATGTGTGTGGCATCGCCTAGTCTAGAAAGAGACATAATGGACAGTGGTCAGGAGGGCTGATGCGGGCACTGGTTGCCTGTGTTTGCATCCCAGTCTTGTGCCTGATTATGTCAGTCCCCAGATCTCTTTGGGCCCAGCTTCCTCCTGCATTCAATGGAGATAGTGTAGGGCCACCCTCCCAGGATAGTTGTGAGGATTAATGAAGACGAGTAAAGTACATAAAACAGAGTTTGCATACAATAGGTGCTTGTTGTTGCTATCAGAAATGGCTTTCACTTGTATTATTGCACATAGCAGGGCTGGTGGTGGTATGATTTCCACTTAATAGTATAGGTGATGAAAGTGAGAGTCGAGGAGGGGAAGCAATGTGAGTCAGAGGGAGTGCTATACCTCCAGTTGAGGCCTTCTAAAAATTCGCTTAACATTTACTTGATACTTACTGGAGGGGGGGGTGTGGGATGTTGTGGGCACTGGACTGACATGCCAAGGTGAAGGAAGCACAGTAGAGCTCCCAGCAGTGGTGGAAACAGGTATGCTGAGGAAATACAAGCCAAGGATTGAGGAGAGGAATTTTCCCCATCAAAGTGTGCAATGGCACACTATGTGTTGTTGTGACATCATGTCATTGCTGGGGTCCTTAGAGAAATAAGTATGTTTTGTGGGTTTTAAAGCTGTGACCCATGATTCCCCCAAGGAAGTTTCATGTGAGAGGATGTATTTGTATGCACATTTTTTTCCCAAGGGGAAGGAGTCATAATTTTGATCAGAGTCTCAAATGTCCTGACATGCCCCCAAATGGTCAGAACCCCCGTTCTAGAGGAACTTGGATGTAATTTGTGAAAATTCTCAATAGTGAGTAGCCCATGTTTTAAGTGTAAGCTTATACACATACCAATAGATACCTCAACACTACTGTTCTAGGAGAAAGGCAGCTCTCCCAAAGACTCTGCCTCAGTGTCTCTAATACAGTCCTTTTGCGTTGTTCTTCCACATAGGCATCCCAGTGATTTTCTGGTTGACTTTGGGCTATTTCACCACTTGGAGCCCCTATTTATGGTCATGTGGGGCTGCCAGCTTCTAGCTCACAGATTCCTGGGGGGATTTGGATGGTTTTACTGTCTTACAACAGATGTAACAGGCTCAGTGCCCATGAAGCTACCTTCCGTTGCCTGGTGTCAAACTTTCTGTTGGATCATTCCAATAGACATTCTTAGGGAAGTGTCATTTTTTTTTTCTTTCTTCACATCCCTGTGCTTTCTTTCCTTGGATCAAGATTGTATCTCTTCCCAAGAATTATTCTTATTCCCTGTCAGTGATCTTTATGGAGCAGGTTTGTTAACTCTTGCTCTCTCCATCCGCTATGACATCTTGGGAAAACCTATCTGTCCTTTCCTCTCTGATTCTGTGGATTGAATAGAGTGGCTATTTCATTTGTTGTTTCCTCCTATGCCTTAAATAATTGACAACTGATCTTTTGGCCTATTATTATCTCCTGTTACAAGTGGGAAGAGAACAAAACTGCACCATTGCCATCACTATGAGCAAAGGTAAATTCTGTTTTGTTGCCCTCAGAATCTAGGAAGCAGGGATTTCCAGCATTCATTTTTTTTTTTAAATAAAGGCAGCTGTGTATAAACGTGGAAACAAGCACCATCTCAGTCTTACTCTTAATTAAAAAGCAATAAAATGATCACAGCATATCAGCCACTTCCAGGATTTGTTGCACTGCTTCTCTGCCCCCTCCTAGGCAATAGCTCCATGGCTGGGGTGTGGGTAAGGTCAAGAACATAAGCTTGGGAGTCAGACCCCATTGTGGACTCCACCCCTACCGTGCAACAGCTATGTGGCCCTAGACACACCACATAGCTTTTCTGAGCCTTGGCATCTGTAAGATGGGGAGTGGCGTCATGCGTACTGTATTCATTTGCTAGGGCTGTCATAGCAAAGGAACACAAAGTGGGTGGCAACTGTGTTTTATCACAATTCTGGAAATTAGAAGTCTGAAATCAACATGTCAGCAGGGTTAGTTCCTTCTGAGGACCTTGAGCGAGAATTTGTCTCATGACTGTCTTGGCTTGGGGTTTGCTAGCAATCTCTGGCATTTCCTGGCTTATAGACTCATCATCCCAGTCTCTGCCTTCATGTTCATATGGCATTCTCCCTGTGTGCATGGCTGGCTGTGTCCAAACTTCCCCACTGAATTAGGAGGTCAGTCTTTCTGCATGATTGTCTACTCTGGTGGCTTTATTTCAACTTGATTCCCTCTGTAAAGATCCAAGGTTACATTCTGACACTCTAGGGGTTAGAGATTGAACACATCTTGTGGGTAGGGACACAATTCAATCTGTAACACATACCTACCACATAGGGTTACTGGATGATTAGATGAGATAATCCACAAAAAGGGTTTTTAACTCAGTGCCTGGCATGTAGCAAGCCCTCAGTATATTGTTTATTGTTCATCAGGGAATTTATCATCCCCTAATTTCTCACCTATAAGTCCTGGAGGCTTTCCATTTCTTTTGCCTCTCCTTTTCTCTCATTTTTTGTCAACTAGAAGGCAAATAAATGTAACGGGAAAAGGCAAAGCATAGACCATTTGAAACATGGAAAGTTCTGCCGTTTGACCATCAGAACTTTTTATACTTTAATATTTCCTCAGCCTGCGTTTATATTAGTAAAAAAACAAAACAAAACAAAAAAAACCCAAAAAAACAAAAAACCCAGATTTGTATGTGTAAAAATACACAGAAACCTATTTTAGTCTGGTCTGCATTTGAGAAGCTTGTCTTAAATAGCACAATGATTTTGTTTGAGGGAAAACTTTGAAACCTAAATAATTATCAGATGGCCATTAAAAAAATATCTAAACTAACCCACTGTCTGAGAAAACATGTTATTGGAATCAAATAAGCTGGCGGCATAATCTGCAAATTCTGTGTGTACTGCTATGGTATCTGAAACATAATTATCAAGCTTAAGTTAATTAGACTAATGCTCAGAAAATCTGGCCTGGCAGCTTGTGGTAAGTAATTATATATACTGATTAAAAATGTAATACGCAGTGAGTAGAGGCGATGGAAACTCCATTTGACACAGTGTGTGCGCATGTACAATTAAGAAGCCACGTAGAAAAATGCCCACAATGAGAAGGAACGTTGTAGAAACTGACAGGCATCCTGCCCAGTCTTCTTCGAGATGTTCCCTTACCCCAGTGGGAGAAGGGTGGGTGTCACCAGAGGGCTGGCTCAGGAACGGGATGTGGCCACAGGTTCTCACTGGCCACCCAGAGCATACTCCAGACCACAGCCTCTGCTCTCCCATGTTGTTTCCATTTCTCTCAAGCTTCTCCTTCAAGGGATGATTAGCTGTGAGATAACTGAAGTCCACTTCCTTGGTGATCTTCCAGGCTCTGAAACAAGGAAATTGTCATTCATCACAGGTCACAAATAAGGGTAGGATGCTGCCCTCTGTGCAGGCATAAACCCTTTAATTTGCCCTTCTGCTTGCTACTTAGCTTTTTCTCATTATTGAAAGAGGGAAGAAGATGGCACTAGGGAATCCATGAGCAAAGACTAAGGACACTCAACATTTGGCTGTCTACTTAGGTTCATCATCAATTTATTGCATCATAAATTTTTGGATCAAGTAAATATAAATTTCAGATTTATGGGGGCTATAAAGAAATATCTTTTGTTCTGTATCATTCTTAGAGTGTGTCTGTGTCCCTGCATCAGTATTATGTGTTTGGAAGAACAGAATGAAACCCATTTTTGAGGACTGAGGATGGCTATAACTGTGTCACCCTTCTGAGATGGTTGGTTGATTTGGGCAAGAAGTATTTAGTGAACACCCAGTACGTACTGAACTCTGGTTTTGTAAGGTCTTCACTAAGGTATTAGATTGAACCATGAGACGTTGTTTTGACAGTTAAAGGAAGATGGAATATTGCTAATAGACATGGTTTTGCCCTCATAAGACCTATAACTTAGTGGGGGTAAGATATTTATAACACAGTCATGTCCCGAAACGGAACACATCAAAGGGCCACCTGGTCTAGCCTGGGGAAAACAGGGGAAGAAATGTATCCCTTGGAGAGGACAGTATGTGCAGAGGACAAGTGGTAAAACAAGGCAGGTTGTTGAAAGAGCCACTCCTACTTAAACAGGGTAGGCACAGAGGGGGTTGAGAGATGGAGTGAAATGGTAAGTAAGGGCTTATCATGCCAAGAAAGTCATGTCAAAGGTCAATAACTCAAGACCAGAGCATTTGATAGCAAGAGTTGGGAGACTGTCATGGGCCACTATCTAGAACTTAATTTAAACTTTTTAAATGAGAGAGGCCCCACTATACAGTCCTCCTGCTGTGATGTTCTGCTTCAAAATCTAGATTCAGGCCACTTCTCTTAGATTTCATTGAGGCTCCTTTTTTAGTAGAGAAACATGCCGAGGCTTCTCGACTAAGACTGCAGAAAAGACCCCACAACCCTCTTAATCTCCCTGGGTCTTTGTTTCCTTTTCTGTAAAATGGGGACAAGAATATTATGCCTCTACTTACCCCAGAGTTGATCCAATGAGATTCTGCATGCAGAAGTGCTTTAATTTAGACACCTGAACTTAGTCTCCATGGTTTAGCAGATTCTGGATGCTATTCTATGAGAACAGTAAATCAGCAGGGGTTTGGGTTTTTTTTGTGGGGGTTTTTTGCTTTTGGTTTTCTTCTGGAATACCAAAAATCAAGTTGTCCTGATTTTTAAATTTTTAAAATTTGGTATTTGGTAGACAAAATCTGAGTAACCATGTAGGAACTCACAGATCTTGGACTGATAACTTGGCTACTGGGCTTCAATCTAATATCAGTGAACTAGAGTCAGTTACTGCCAAAATCAAAAATTAAAGAGGGAGAGGAGCAAAATAGCTTGGCAATTAATGGCTTTTTTTTTTTTCCAACAGCTTGTCTGTGTTTCCTACCCAAGTAGCAATCAGCTTACTGCTTTTTGCCCCCAGTGTGGGAAACAGAAACAGCATAAGGCTGCAAAGCCCTTCAAATACAGTCTTGGTCTGAGAATCAGTATGAAGAAAAGGACTAAAAGAGATAATGAAATGTAGAAAGCATGCGAAATTTATATTACCACTGAAGACATGTTTATTAAAATCCAGGCGAGTATTACTTTTGCTTCAGAAATAGGACATAAGAGGAAATTTATGGAGAGGAGAATGTTTGGATGACTATCTCACAGACATAAAGCTCTTAAGGCAGAGCAGTTTTAATTAAGAACAGCATCCTGTGTGAAGTGTTATACCCAAAATAGATCCTAGGGGGGATTCAGTGAAGGGATACATCAATTTCAGACATCTGGAATCCAATTAATAACTTCAGTGCTCTTACATCGCAAATGCTACTATGTTGTGTTCTTATGGAGCTTCTCCGAATGGGAGCTGGATTTCCATAGGGAGGGAAATTGTGGTGATCCTATGCTGTAAACTGCATGTTGCCCAGGGATGGCCATGTTTGTTTTCATTCATGGCCTGCTTTGACGGGAGTTATGTTGAATGACTAATTGAGTATCTGCAAGCCCATCAGCACAAAAGCTATGATTTTTGACACTACCCTATACCTAGCCATAGGATAGGCCAACACCCCACCCTTCTCCTTGTGCCCTGTCACAGAGTTATCCATCACCCTGAATCTCGTGATCCCATTGCTTCACTTCTTTTTACATAGTTTTAGGCATTTCTGTGCATTTTTTAAAAAGGATGTATTTTTAAGTTGTTTTCTCACTTTATAAAAAAAGCATCATCCCACAATTATCTTTTAAAAATTATTTTTTCCTCCATAATATGTTAAGATTTGTCCATTTGGACTAATTGTCTCCGTCAAACAATTCTTTTGACCACTGTGTCATATTGTATGATGTGAATATATCAGTTTATTCATCTACTTTTTGAAGAACATTGGTCACTTCAAGGTTTTTGTGGGTTTTAATTAGAGCTGCTTTGAACATTCTCATATATATGAGAAAATTTTCTTTCGGATATATACCTGGAGAGTATTGCCAGGTCACAGTGTGTTGTGAATGTCAGCTTTAGGAGATCATGCCAAACCATAATCCAAAACGGGTGCTCCAATATATCCTCTCCCCAGTGCTGCCAGGGGGATCCTGAGGGTCCCTATTCTCTCCAGACCATGGACTTGCCAGATTTAGGTGTAGTTCAAATCCATCAGCATTGTAAAGTGGTATTTATATGTGAATTTGATCTCATGCTGTGTGACCTTCAGAGCTTATGCATAGGGATTGGGGAAGGGAGGGTCAGATTTAGGATGAGGACAGATGGCTTCCTGGCACTGCTTATCAGGGGCCTATTGTCTCAGGGAAGGGTAAGATCTCAAGACAGTACATGAGTGCCCCTGGGATGCTTGGACTGGAGAACTGTAAATATAGGTTTTGTCCCTCATTCTTGGACCAAGCATTTTTCAAACAGTTTTTTCTGGGACTTTAAATAGATACCTGAAATTGTAGGAAGCTACTTTAAATCATTTTGATCTTTTATCCTTTAAAAAGCAACCAAACTCCTTTAAACCCCTGAGCAGCACTGAGGTGAGATTAATTAAAAGATTAGGACTCTTAAAAGATTTTTATGGGTTTTTCATTCATGAAGTTATAACTTACATTGTTGTGAGTTATATATCTTAAAATTAAGCTATACACACACTCAATTATATATATACACTCATATACATATATATATGAGTCAAGCGTAGATTTTCATGTATAATTTATATTTATTGATATACTATTTATATAAGTATAAATCCCAGGCTTGGCTCTTTCTACAGTGCTTCTTGAGCATCTCAGTAATAAATAAATGAGAGGTTAGATGCACAGTAGGAAGCCAAAAAAGGTGAAGGTATCTCTTTTCTAGCCTGATGCTTCGAAATAATCACAAGCCTAGTATTGCATTTTAAGTGTTCACTGTGGTGAAGCTGTATGTGTATATGTTTACAGTTGGCTTACATCTGTTTTCAGTGCTGATTTCTGGATTATGGTCACTTATAGGGTATATAAAATGAGCAGTTGAGCCTATAACAAGGAAATCTTAGTTTCTTTCAAGTATTTTTTTTAAGGCGTTTGAAATCCTTTGTGACAAAAATCTGCTGTCACGCATGGTAAGCTTAGCATTTCAGCTGTATCCAAGGCTTTATGGCTTCATTAAAGAAGATTTTTAAATGAAATAAAGAAAGGCATTCGGGAAAGGTTGGCTTCTTCTAATTTATTTGTGCAACTCACAGGACCAGGCTTTGAAGGGCACTGGCACAGCTCCATCAGAAGTCAATGAGTTTGTGAATAACAGAGGGCATGTTACTTGAAATGGGTGTGTAGCAGCTTCATGGGATGTGGCTTCATAACAGAGGCAGAATGATTGTCTTATAAAAGGAAGAAATTCATGACCAATCCAGGGGAGTGGTGAATACTCTTGGCATATAGATTTTATGTTAGTCATTTTTCATCTGCCAACATGTGGGTCCTGGTGCCAGGCACCTGGCCAGATGGTGTTAGGTAGCTCTTTTAGCTCTGCCAAACATATGGCGAACGCTTGCGAGGTCAGCCTGTGTCCTTGCTGCCCTATGCTGGTAACCACTTGTGCAAATAGCTTGCTGCTCACTTGCTTTTCTGTGAAAAATTTCCTATCAGGAGGGCCTGGTATTAAGGAGGAACAGAGGACCAGAAGGCAAAAAATCAAGCCACAAAGTGGCATTGGCCTATCTCAGAGGCAAAGCTTGGCTTAGCTGTTCCATCTCACCTCTCCACCTTCAGCTCATGGAGTCTGGACTTACTGCAACTTCACTTAATATTCTTTGGAGCCCAGCAAGAAGTAGGTGCTCAACAAGAGTGACGTGACCAAATCATCCAATCCTTCTAGCACTTATGCCTCTAGCACTAAGGAAAGGGAAGGCACAGACCATCTGGTACCTCGGCTCTTCTTCTGGGTATGACACACTTGCTGATCCCTCTCAGCCTCCTTGTCACCTCCTCAGAGCAGTCTACCCTGTCTGCATGGTCTATTGTACTTCTGTTATTCCCTGGAATGGTAGTAACTGATTTGATTACTTGCTAATTGTCTTTTCTCCTCAAATATTTGCCTCCTGAGGGCCCTAAACCTTGTCCAGCTTACTCACCATTGCACAGAATAATACAATGTAGTAGATATATTACTATTATTTGTTGAATAATTGAATGAGTTCTGCAGAGAAATGAGCTTCCAATGCTTGGGAGACCTGGATTGTGCAACCCACACACACCCCTCATTCAACTTCTCCAAATGGGTTTTATCTTGAGAGTTTAGTTGTTGCTGCCTGCAACATTATGTTGAAGAGGATTCTGAGGCCATGTCTATGGTAGCATGTTTTTGCTTAGCTTCTTGCAGTACAGATATTCCACTCTCCTCAAGGAGAGCTCTCTTGCCTGGGCTGTTCTTCTAAAGATTCTTTAAAGGGCCTTTAGAAATAGAAGCCATATTGTAGTAGGAGCAAATATGAAACAAAATGTTCAGGAGGTTCAAAAGAAACCAGAAATTGGCCTCTTGCGTTTTCTTTTTCCTCATTCTGAATACCAAACTTGACATCACTCTGGAAATAAAGGAAAACACTCTCTCTCAAACACCAATATCCAAGACACGGTGGGGGGAAGGCTTGCGGAACATGGCTTGCCAAGGAAATTGCTTTTTTTTTTTTTTTTTTTAAGGAAATTGCTTTCTGAATAAATGTTTCCTTTTCCAAAGTTTGGTCCATCATGAAACTCCTTTTCAGAAAGAGTTTCATTTCATTTCTTGGTGAGCATGCTTCTAGAAACAGGAGGCCTAAGGAAATCAAACTGGTAGAAATCTCTAATCCCTGTTGCTTCACCAATTTCCTTCCCATTAAAAAGCCAGTAAAGCTCAGATATGATGGAGCCTAGGGTGAGGTGTCAGAGATCAGCGATTATTTACTGAAAACTTGCCTGAGATGCAATTGTGCCCTTCGAGGAGACTCCCTCGGCTGATCCCAGCTTGGAGGTAGACCTCTTCTCCAAGCTGCTCTATCACCTACGTTCTCAAAAATGTTAACTACAGGAAAGTTGCCAAGAATTTACAGAATAGATCCAAGAGTCCACTAAGAGCCTGCAAACTATATTTCTTGTTCCTCATTAGCCATGTTGGTTGAGTGATTCAAGTGTCTAGGAGACTTAGATGTTTCATCTGGAAAATGGGAATGATGAACTTGTACAGCCACTAAGTTGGGAGGCAAATCACCCTTAAAACACACTGTGCTTCTTGAAAATACACTGGGTGTCAAACCCAGCAAGCAGTAAAGAGACATTGATGAATGTTACTGTAATTTGGTGATTTCTATCAGACACACAAGAACTAGACAGGAGGCTTTCTACCACATTAACAATTGTTGAGGGCATACTATAATGGAAATACCAAAAACTGCTGGGTGAGCACAACTGATTTCTCTACAAAGCCCTGGTAACCACTACTACTATCGTGGGAGTTTCATCTGAAATTCTGAGCCCAACTGTAGGGGAGGATCAGTCTCCTCCCTTAGGAACATGAGGCTCACTGTGATACACTCTGAGGAAGATTTTAGCCATGGGTTGTCCTCAAAATAAGTCAAGTTTGTGTTTTACCCTGTCTGTGCTAATGATTCTCAAATGTAGTGACTCCAATCTCAACACCACCAGCAAGCCCCTCATGGTCCAGTTCCTGAGCCTGGTTCCTCAACTGCCCTGATGCCACGTTGTGAAAAAGTTCTAAATGGTGGCTGGCCAGGAGGCAGCATGGCAGATCCAGGAATCCCTGTCTGGGGTTACCGTTCTCAAATACACATTTCAGATTAAGCCTTGCTGAGTGGTCCTCTGACAAGAAGTGACTACTTGGTTGTTTTCATTGAAACCAACTGCATGAGACCAGGAACGGAAGCCTCCCTTTGCTGAACTGCTCCTAATAAGCTTCTGATGGAACACTACAGATTACAATGCCTACCACATGAAAGCAATTTTATGATAGCAGGCATGTACTCCACCAAACCTGACTGTCCACCCTGGTTTGTACAGGTTTTATAGGATGCCTGGGATACTCCGAAGACCATTCATAGTACAGCCAATTGAGTAATAGCTGGTCCAAGTTGTGACGCTGGTAAAGTCTCATTTGCTGCTTTGGCAATTGGCTTGACAATGTGATACTTTAATGTATAATTGGATAAGCAATTGGGTTCTGTTATAGTACAGTGGTTTGGCATAATTATTTTCCAGTGCTGTGATTTTCTAGTTAATAAATACTTTGGGGGGTTACAAATTCTTAAACATCAACACTCTATACTCCTTGAAAGTAGGATGCCATTAATTAATATAAGAGCTTATTTCAGCATTTTGGCCTCATTGGCAGCATACACACACGCACAAAAAAACTTTTGCTTTAACTCAAGCAAGTTAGGCTTAAGCCAAAGCTTGGGCAACTAATCAAATGATGAATGCACTGTTGATTACCTGGATTTCTCTCCATACAGGCGATAAACTAGGCTTTGGAAATTTCACAGTGAACAAGGCACTGGAGGTCATTTTTTTTCACTTAAAGGTCTCACAATGTAGCCATCAGTCTAGAGTTCCAGCTCACATAGAGAGTAAGAAAGGAGGCAGTTAACACATTTTCACATCAAGTAATATCTGAAGAACCTCAGGGTTCTAAGATAACACAAGTGGCTGCCCAAGGTTGGTGGCACAGACTTATTATTTTGTATCAAATGAAAGCAAGAGGTGATTCATTCGGACGCCAAGAAAGGCCTAAGTGAGTGACCATGAGCTCAATAACCAGCATGTAGAGAAGAGGTGTTTGGCGTTTGGGGGAGGAAATGTGTGCTCAAAGGATGCTGGCTGTGTGTTTGAGACAGAGCGAGACAACATCCAGTCATGAAATATAACCCAATTCTATCTAAATGGTCCAGGAAGCATTCTTGGGGGGTTTGGGAAGCATGTGTCTGAAGACAGGCACATACTGGGCAGGACGGTGGTGATTTTCATACTGTTTTAGAGCAGCCGTAAGCAGGGGAGCCAGCATCCGTGTGCGCTCTACAAAGGGCCCAGAAGGAAGCTGTCTGGGAAAGGTCTGCCTACCATGGGGAGGCACTGAGCCCCAGTCTCTAACTGCACATATAGCCACTAAGTCACCACCACACTAGCGTCTGTAGCAGCTGAGCTCCCCTTCATCCCGAGGGCCCCCCTTCATCCAAGCCCATGCCTGCCCAGCTCCCATCATTTCTGGTCTGGCTGCTGCAGGAGCCAGAATCTCTCTCTAACTCATTCTCCAGCCAGGACGCTCTGCAAAAAAAAAAAAAAAAAAAATTATTCTAAGCTTTTAACTTCCCCGCTTCCAACCCTTTAATGTCTTCTTTGCACCAAAAATAAAATCCACATTTCTCAGCCATCCCCACAGGCTGCAAATGATCCGCCATGTCCCTTCCTTTTCTAGTCAGTTACTCAACCAAGACTCCTTTTTCCTCAATGCTCTGCACTTCTGCTCCCTCTGTGTGAAATATCCTTTTTCTTTCCTCTTTGCTTAAGAGATTTCTAGCCATTGTTCACACCTCAGCTTAACCAGAACTTCTCTGGGGAGGTCTTCCTCCCAATCCCCCTCCCCACCACTCTACCATCCCTACAGATCATGATACACTGGTTGTTCTTCAGAGCTCTTATACTGTTAAATCATTTTGACTTTCAAATTCTGTTAAAACTAACAAATTCTGAAGCCTTTTCTAGTTCAGCCCAATAGAAACAATCACATCCACATTCTAGAAAGCCCACACTTTAGCCTCACATTTTCAGTGACTTCCCTCACCTCACTGAACTTCCCACCTCTGGACCATCTTTCAAGGTTCATGCCAGGCTTAATGCTATATTTCTGATACTGTCATACTTCATCTATTTTCAAAATTGACTCTTTACCTTAAATAAATTTACTTTAACAGGAACTTTGAGATGACATCATAAATGGGAGATAACTCTCAAAATAAATATGATCTCAACTCTCAACAAAACAAGCTTATTAAATTCTAGCTAGAGTCTGGATGGCTCCCCTGGTTCTGTTGAAGGTCATGTTGGTACCATGTTAAGGAGATGCTAGTCCTTTCTTTGCAATTGCTCAGAAGGACTAGGGCAAGACTGAAAGTGGAATGACTCTCTCTCAGTAGGATTCAGAGCTGTTCATGGCTTTGAGTCATAGACTAGAGGCCATCTCTGGGTCATTGAAATGTCTACCCCATATTTAAAAAATGAAATGTTAAGGCTTCTTAAAATGGCAAGTAAATTTCAGTTCTCTTGACCCCTCTGATAGATGGTCAGGCTTACCCACGTCAGGACTCCTCGGGAAAGAGGGATGCAAGCAGTTGGTTAAGCTAGCCATGGCACAAATTGCAGGAGAGCTGGCACACACATCATGTGTCTGCTGAAGCTGTTCCCATTGCCTAGAATACCCTTGTCCTTAAAATCCCACCACCATCTTTTAGGCCTAGTGCAAATCCTAATTTTGTAAAATCAACCCAAGACCCCACCCTGGGAAAAATTACTCTCTCCCTCAGATATTTTGAGAGTGCTATGATAGAACTTCTAGCCCAGCCCAGTCCTTATGCCAGACTTGGATTAAATCACATATGTATAAATCTGTTTGCCCTATCAGGTGGTGAGCCTTCAGGAGGCACAGATGTCTGGTTTATTCATCTTTATCGCTATCATAAGACCTAGAACAGTGCCTGGAATATATCATAAGATCAACAAATGCTTGTTGGGTAAATTGAAAGTAGAGGCAGAGAATCATATATATATATTATGGATTTACTTCCCTATTCCTGGATATTATTTCCCTTTCAAGATTTTATATAAACACCTGTCTCAACAAAGCCATCAACCCATAAGAAATAGTTTAAGCTGTCTGCTCTTTGTGTTGTTTTACAAAGCTAATAACAATGAAATATATTAATGTACTTTATAACAACACCCAAGTTTATATTCAGCCACTTGCTTCTTTAAGAAGTGGTATTAAATTGTTTCTCTCCCCCTAACCCCACCCTTGGAAGACCGTTTGGCATTTTACTACAGGTTAGTTCCAAATTCTGAAAAACATTTAAATTATTGTGAATCATTCTTCCTACTGTATTCCATTACAGAGCTATAAAAAAAGTCAATAGCCAAGGCAGTTTGAGCATTACATCAGGGAATTAATCTTTACCCCACATACCTCCTGATAGCACGCTCAATGCCCAGGAAGGAGCGGAATGTCAAAATCGACGCATATCAGTACTTCAGTCAGAAATCCTGTTAACACTACCTTCCCCAAAATCATTTCAGGCAGATAAAGTGGAATGACTGCAGATACATTTTTTTAATCTCTTTTCAAAGCTATATAGAAATGGAATACTCTTCCAGGAACCATCACAGACTTCACTCTGTTGAATGTGAATAAAGACTTTTTGGTTCAAATTTCTGCAAACTTTGTTACTTTGGTGAGCACTTTCCTCTAAAGAACCAACTACCTGTGAAAACAGTGTCAACTGTTCCAAAGTTTCACTGCTGCATAGAGAGGAGGAGAGGAATGTGCTGTGGTGCTGAGCATTTTCATGGCCATTTAACCTAACTTATGTGATGTAATTATCAGGAGGAAAGATGGAACACTGCAGTGTGCTGAATCCCAGATAGTTACCTAGAAGAACTGTTCTTTTATGTACTACTAACAAAGAAAAACACCACCAATTAAATCATGACACACCATTGATTGTGGAACACACTTTGATTTTAGAGATGTGAAAATGTGAAAAAGTGTGCACTTGAGAAGTGATAGCTAGGAGATTTGAAGAGAACTGGTGATTTATTCTTTGTTTCATGCAATAATAAGCCTTAGAGTGCACCAAATGCTGGCCTTGAATCTGTTCATCCTTTGGACAGCTTGTATCTTTTCCAGAATTTCACAGCTCAGCAGATGTGGGAATAACCCAAGTACTTGGTGTGGGCTTTTTCAAAGAGGTCTCCTGGACTGAGTTACCAGATAAAATACAGGAAAAAGCCCATTTAAGTTTGAATTGCAGATAAAGAAATAATACTTTTTAGTAAGAATATGTCCCAGATACTTCATGAGATAAATGAAACAAACTGATTTCATTTGTTTTAGTATTTTTATTTGCCAACTCTAGCAGCCATGCTCCTATGGTAATTTTGACTGTATTTGACCATTACCACATGCTTTTGTACTCTAGAACCTTGACTTTTACCTGTGAGGAGCCTCCATTAATACCTTTTTCACTCCTTGCAACAACCCTGCTTGTTAGGGGATTATTGTAAGTCATTTTAGAGCTGGAGGGGCTAAATTTCCTCCTTCGACTGAATGTGTCAGTAGATTTGCTGATATGGGGCTGAATTTTGGCCACAGCTCTTAATACTTTTACAGGGTATTTAAGGTCCAAAAGACACATGTCACTGGGGAACCATGAAGATAGGAAATACACTTCTACTCCTGGATATAACATCACTGGGCTGGTCAGTGGTCACTGTCGGGGGGACAGTATATCTAGCCTAGTAATTAAAAGTAGTCAGTGGTAATATTTGCTGTTGCTGTTACTACTACTATGTGCCATGCACATAACTACTCACAACTCTTACTGCTCCCTTTTTACAGAGGGAAAAACTAAGGCACAAAGAGTTAAGGAATTTGCATCTCTCATTGTCAAAGTCTGGCCCTAACCTCATCTTCTTGAAGAGATATTGCTCCATGTTCCTTAGATAACTCCCTCTTACCCCTCACTCTTTATTATAGCACTCTTTTTCTTTACCAAACTAAATTGATTCTCAAAAGCCTTTCGAACTAGGTCATGCCTTCCTAGCAGCAGCCCTATCATTTGGAGATGCCCCTCTCATTCTTAATTAACCATTTGGTGTCTATTCTCCCTACCTGGAAACCCCCTGAAGACGGAAAAAGGGCCTGTTTCAGTGTTCTAGTGCCAGGGCCAGCCCCTAGCATTGCAGGGACAGAATAAATATCTTTTACATTAATAAGTAGTCATTGCCTTTCCTGGGGACAGCCTAAGTTAATCTGGAAGGTTCATCTGAAGTGAACTCCCCCCCCATTAAAGCTTCCTCAAGGCATGTAGTACCTGCTGGATAAACTGTTGTTTGAGGTCATTAGAGTTGATCTCTGCTAGCCTGTGATGGCTTGCAGCTACCAGGTTCTTGGTTTGCCTCAGGGAAGCAGAAATTTACTCCAAACTATAGCATGCTTAATTTTCAAGTAACCTGGGGGCTCTTCTAAAACACAAGTCTTGTTCATCAGGATGGTTCCTGGGCTCCCTATTTCTGCAGACACTGAAAATTCATTCAAAGGCTCCTGAACTAGATAAGCAACCTAGAGTTGCTGGGACAAGCCCCATGGTCCACACACCTCTTGGAGAGAATGAGAATCGAAGGAAAGCAGTTCTAGAGCAGAGTTTGCAAAGCACTCTATCTATTCTGTTGATAGAGTGACAATCAATGGGTTTACAGGAAAATGTTTTATTTCTGTATATACACGGGTTCTACCCATACACATACACATTTCTCCCGAACTCAGTGCTTCTCAACCATAAGTGTACCTTAGAATTAGGTGAGAAGTTCGGAAAAAAATGCCAAATGCAGGCTGTCCCCAGACAAATTAAATCAGGATCCCTGGGTTGACCCAGGCAATAGTATTTTTTTAAGTTCTGCAGGTGATTCCAGTGGGCAGCCAGCACTGAACATTGCTGTTCTAAAGGAAGCCACATGCTTCCATATGGGACTTTAGGAGGGAAACCTCTAAGTTTTAAAAACCATATACAACAGAGCTTTGCAAATATGATTAGTTTTTGTTTTATTTATTTCCTACCTCGCATAAACAACTTCGAAGTGTCGACACAACGTTGCCATCTGTAAGGCATATGACAATAACAGACGGTCGCCTAATAACCAGGGAGGCATTAACGTTCACAGGCTCTAAATTATTTCGATTCATCTGGTATGATCTGTGGTGATGAAGCCACTTAATGCTTGATTTCTGTGTCTTTTCAATGGCAGCACCAGAAGTGGGGAAGGCTATATTTTCTGGGCTGTATATATTGTTCTTTGTCATCCTATTGAATTGTTACAAGATGGATTTATAACAGACCTAAAGCTAGTATCAAAATGAAAATTAGTTCTTGAGTAGAAAAATAGCAATCCCCTTTGCCTCGCCTGTAGCAGTTGCGTCATATCTGCCTCTGCAAGGAAGGAAATGACTTCTTAATGTGGTTTTCTTCCACTAAGGAGAATTAAATCTATGTGGCAAAATGTAAAACCAGAGCGCTGGCAGCCAAATTCTGAACGGAAGATCCATGACCCTCATCAACAGATTTGTGGCCCAGTTATATGCTGATGAACCTCATTTAGGCTCAAACTTCCCCCAAGTGGAAATATAGCTCAGCTGGAGAGCCAGGCTATGCACTGTTTTGCCTTGTGTGTCAAAGTTCGTTCTGAACCACTGGTGAAATTTCTCCATCTGCTGCAAAGGGCCACAGAGGTGGAGGGTGAGGGGCATGGGATGTCTCTGGGTTAGATTTATAGTAATTTGGACCTGAGATAGGAAACTCCACTATGGTAGTAGAGAGACTTTTTGCTGAGGCAGTAAGATCCTTTTCAAGGATCTGCCTTTTTAGGGGAATGCACCTGGTGGGTGGAGCTGGCCATTCTTTGGTGGCATGGCAGTTTCTCCAGGATAGATAAAAAGGCAAAAATCATTGGGAACAATTCTGCCACTGTCTAGCTGGATGATCTTTGACAAGCAAATGAACTTCCTCAGATCTCAATTTCCTCCTTGTTAAAATGGAGCTAAGTAGTGTCCGCCTTGTGTATGGATGACGGTACAGATTCAATGAAATTATGCAGGATGGAATAATACACATGAAAGAAACTACCCATTCATATCATAAATACCAGCCATCATTGATGCTGTTAAATCATTTACCTCAATCTCTTCCAATGACTTACAAAACACTACACTGTGCATCCTATGAATTTATACCTTTAGCATTTTACAGTGGATAAAGCCCCACACAGGAATAACAAATCTAGTTAATAAAACTGAATTGCAACAAGAGATTAAGGGGGAAAATTGAGCTCTTCTAATGAAATGTTCTAAGAACACCCTCTCTCTGATAGAATTGAAATTTTATTTACTCTCTATGTAAATCTGAGACATATATAAGATGCTTTAAAAAATAAATGTATTTGAAAATTTTTAAATGATTCAGTTGACTTAGAGCAATTGTTAATTTTTTGATGTTTTTTAATTTTTTTAACCATTTGCCTACTTGGCCCCCTTTTAATGGGTATGCTCTCATTTCCTACTCAGTACTCATGGCTCTTGTATTATTATCACAGATTTGCATGGGCTATTTTGGCTCACTGAACAAAACTGCTCAGAGCTCATATAAGAGAGACTAAGCCAAAGAAAATAGTAGGTAAACCACAGGCCAGCTTGGAGGAATGATCATGAGTAGGCAGCAAACCCATGCCTTTAGTATCCAATGAGTAAAATAAATGAATGATGCCAGCAGAGCATAAGATTAGAGAGTGGTGGGGATTACGGAAAATGGGAAGATGGTTCCCAGTCTGTGACTCCCACTCACAGCCTCTGCAGACAAGACAAAGCGTGGAACAGGCCACAGGATAGTCTAATCTGGTAATTTTATTAGAAAAGCTGGAAATGTGATTCTTATGGGACACCTCCCCATTTTCAAATCTGGGCAACCAATGCAATGAAGAGACACAAATTTCCAGCCTCTGATTTTCAAATTGTGTTCAGCCCATAACACTTGTTCAGGATCCCAAGGACCCACTAATGAGCCTTTTCCATTGTTTTCTCTAAAGCTCCAGAAGCATGACAAGGAAGAGGAAGACTCCCCGACCTTGTGGAGATCCGAGGAGGAAATGGCAGCAGAAGCCTCAGCCCTGCGGGCCTACTTTCAGTGACTTTACAGGTACTGGGCACTTCATCATCACTCACACCTTCCATGGGGCTTTACAAGGAAGCTCCTTGCCTAGGGAGGGGACACTGACAAGCAAATGCAGGAGGGTTCAAAAGACAAAAGCCAGAATGGAGAAAACTCTGACTCTTGAGACACAGATTCCTACCTCTGGGTATCCTCTGCCTCCCTGCCACCTTCCACATGACCCTTCTGTCTGTTTACTTCCTTCCAGCCCCCTCCCCCTGACCACCTCAAGACAGTGTCCTGCTGTCCCGCCTTCCTCCAATCCAACCTCACCAAGCAGCCCAAGATAGTTTGCAATGCAAACCTGACCATTTAAAAAGCCAAAACCCTTCAAGAGATCAAGTCTCAAATTCCCACCTTAGTCTGCAAGGTGCTGTGAGCCAGCTCACTACCTCATGACCAGATCAGCCTGCCTTCTACTTGAGTCTCTTCTTAGCTCTTTGGTAAATGGCATTTTTTTTTTTTTTAAGATTGATGGATTGGTTAGTTGGTTGAAGAGAGGAAGGGGAGAGGCAGAGAGAGAGGGACAGAGAGAATCTAGGGAAGACTGCACAGAGCCTGATGCAGGCTCAATCTCACAACCCTGAGATCATAACCTGAGCCAAAATCAAGAGTCAGACACTCAACCGACTGAGCCACCTGGATGGCTTTGTGTTTCCCTTTAGTTTTGGCTACTGGGAAGCTCAGAGGCACAGAGAAAGATCAGACATGATACAACTATTTCTTTGCATTAGTGACTACTTAACTGTTGAGAGATCACAGATTTAAGGTTCTGGTAGAAAACTATAGCCAGTCTCCTTCTTCAAAATGTGTATACACACCAAATTTTTATACAATGTCCAGGGGCTCATGGATCTTCTGAAATGTACAAATAAATGGGGTTGCCATGAAAAATGGGGGCATTCCTGGACTAAAAAATACTGTGTATCCTGCATTTTAATAAACCTCCTTTCATGGACCTTGGATAAAGCACCTCTCCCCTGAATAATTTATTTTTCCTTTTTGGAATTGCCTGCTTCATGTAGTCTTGTGTTTATATTAAAAGCTACTAAAGTAGATCAGACGAAATTAAAACCCCAATTAGTGAATACTGGTAGCAATTGAATTATATAAAATTATATCTGCCACTTAGTGATCATGATTTTTAAGTAGAAAACACATTCATTGTATTGTTTTCACTTTGAAATAGAAATCTTTTTTAGTTAGTTTTTAATACCTTTGCATTTTTTTTAATTTATTTTTTATTGGTGTTCAATTTACTAACATACAGAATAACACCCAGTGCCCGTCACCCATTCACTCCCACCCCCCGCCCTCCTCCCCTTCTACCACCCCTAGTTCGTTTGCCAGAGTTAGCAGTCTTTACGTTCTGTCTCCCTTTCTGATATTTCCCACACATTTCTTCTCCCTTCCCTTATATTCCCTTTCACTATTATTTATATTCCCCAAACGAATGAGAACATATAATGTTTGTCCTTCTCCGACTGACTTCACTCAGCATAATACCCTCCAGTTCCATCCACGTTGAAGCAAATGGTGGGTATTTGTCATTTCTAATAGCTGAGTAATATTCCATTGTATACATAAACCACATCTTCTTTATCCATTCATCTTTCGTTGGACACCGAGGCTCCTTCCACAGTTTGGCTATCGTGGCCATTGCTGCTAGAAACATCGGGGTGCAGGTGTCCCGGCGTTTCATTGCATTTGTATCTTTGGGGTAAATCCCCAACAGTGCAATTGCTGGGTCGTAGGGCAGGTATATTTTTAACTGTTTGAGGAACCTCCATACAGTTTTCCAGAGTGGCTGCACCAGTTCACATTCCCACCAACAGTGTAAGAGGGTTCCCTTTTCTCCGCATCCTCTCCAACATTTGTTGTTTCCTGCCTTGTTAATTTTCCCCATTCTCACTGGTGTGAGGTGGTATCTCATTGTAGTTTTGATTTGTATTTCCCTGATGGCAAGTGATGCAGAACATTTTCTCATATGCATGTTGGCCATGTCTATGTCTTCCTCTGTGAGATTTCTGTTCATGTCTTTTGCCCATTTCATGATTGGATTGTTTGTTTCTTTGGTGTTGAGTTTAATAAGTTCTTTATAGATCTTGGAAACTAGCCCTTTATCTGATATGTCATTTGCAAATATCTTCTCCCATTCCGTAGGTTGTCTTTGAGTTTGTTGACTGTATCCTTTGCTGTGCAAAAGCTTCTTATCTTGATGAATCCAGGTTTCCAGAGCTGCCCCGCCACTGGGGCTGTTCCTCCTGCGGCCTCACGGGGTAAACAACCCCCACTGAGCCCTGCACCAGGCAGGGGCACAGCAGCTCCCCCAACTGCTAACACCTGAAAATCAGCACAACAGGCCCCTCCCCCAGAACACCAGCTAGACGGACAATACCTTTGCATTTCTTGGGCATTCTCTCTCCAGCCTCCTTTTTAAAGTATTCTAATTACTTAAAGACCCAGTAACAACTACCCATCCCCCACTATTGTTCAGTGTGTCGTAGTGCTCAGGCACATGCTTTCTAGAACACTCATTTCATTGGAGAATGACATTGGAGGATGTCATTAGTTTGTCAGCTTTGCATTCAGTTGCCTGAAAGGATAGTGTGGTGCTAGCAGATGCTGTCTTTGATCATTTATTCTGAACCTTTTCCACTGTTCACCTTCTCATTTCTCTCCTTCTTTCTTCTCTCCCTTTCTCCCTCCCTCCTCCTTTTCCTTCCTTTCCTTCCTTCCTTCCTCTGGATCAAGTTAGTCTGCCTAAGAACACAGACCTACAGGCATGACTGCAGACCTCTTTCTATTCCTCTTATGAAAGCCACTGTGTCATTTTGGAATGTTCCATTCAAATTGAGTCACTGTTTCTCAGATTCAACTTACCAGGCTGTTTCAAATAGAGGCAAGAAAGCTTTAGGCTTTTGTGAGGCTTGCTGAATTGTAGGACTCTGTGATAGAATATATTTTCTAGACATCCGAAGAGGATTTAAACTTACTACCCAAGTTTCTTATATGCTTTGCTTTGTCAGTTTTTGCTTCTGTCCTGCCTTGAAGCCTAGGGTGAATCAACTGATTTTGTAAATCCTGCCAAAAGGATAGGTATCCCAACTTGCTGTATGAGCTATTGCCACAGTGCTTATTTTTTTATAATTAACTATCATTAATATCTCCTTAAAGGTCTTTGGTTATGAACCAAACAAATCACCTTCAGTTTTCCCAGCAGTCAGATGTAGGAACGGAGAAAAGGAGGGATGATGTGGGTTGCCAAATAGCATAGCTAGTAACTTGGAGGGGAGGAACTTACCTGTAGGGTTCTAGGATTTCACCAAGAGCATCCACAGCTCTGTAGCATAAAGGGACCAAAGGGGCACCTAGGTGGCACAGTCAGTGAAGTGTCAGACTCTTGGTTTTGGCTCTGGTCCTGATCTCGGGATTTTGATTTTTTATTTTATTTATTTTTTTTATTTCGGGATTTTGATATTGAGCCCTGAGGCAGGCTCTGTGCTCAGTGGGGTTTGAGATTTTTGAGATTCTCTCTCTCCCACTCCCTCTCTAAAAATAAATAAAGAAAGATATCTGTAAAGGGACACTCTCTCTCTCTCTCTCTCTCTCTCTCTCTATATATATATATATATATATATATATATATATATATATATCTTTTCCCTTTAGAGACAAAGGGGAAAGGGAATATTCTTTTTTTTTTTAACATACAGTGTTACATTTATTTCTGGTGTACAGTATAGTGATTCAAGAATTCCATATATTACTTAGTGCTTATCAAGATAAGTGTACTCTTAATCCCTTTCACCCCTTTCACTCATCCTCCCACCTGCCTTCGAAAGGGAATATTCTTTACTAGAAACTTGATCATTAAACTGGTCCACCTGGTTCTTTGACACCCCCCCTCCTTCCTTTTCAAAATGCATCTACACACCAAATGTTTATACAATGGTAAGGGGCTCATAGAACTTACGAAATTTCATTAAATAGATAGAGCTATCATGCAATATTTGAGTATACCTAGACCTAAAGAATTATTCATTGTTTATCTGAACATTAGATACACTTGGCCTCTCCAAGGTCTCCCCATTATGCTGTCAGCAGCAAGTCAGTCTTAGGCAGAGCCTAAGATGCCGATGTCGCTCACTCAGCAAGACTGTACAATTCACAACATGTGCAAAGGCAGAGACACTGTAGCCCTGGAACTGATAACAATAGCCAGCATTACCAAATTTCTAAGACACGGGTTCTATAGTCACGTCTTGCAGATGATGAGAAAACCAGGACTCAGTGACATTATGTTATTCCAAGGTAAATAGTTGCAAGTGATGGAGCTGATATAGAACCCAGTCAAACCCCAAAGACCATTCTCTTAGTGTCTGTACAGCCCAACTTTCTAAAAGAGCTCGCTTTTGGGATCCCTGGGTGGGTGGCGCAGCGGTTTGGCGCCTGCCTTTGGCCCAGGGCGCGATCCTGGAGACCCGGGATCGAATACCACGTCTCCCTGTATGGAGCCTGCTTCTCCCTCTGCCTGTGTCTCTGCCTCTCTCTCTCTCTCTCTCTCTCTCTCTCTCTCTGACTATCATAAATAAATAAAAATTAGAAAAAAAAGAAAAAGAAAGAAAAAAAAGAAAAGAGCTCGCTTTTCCAGCCAGCATTGCCATTTCATCCCAACTACCTTTGCACCCTCCAAATATTCTCCTTAACATCTTCACCTGCTCTGCTTGCCTGCCTGATTCCACTGTGAAGACTTACCTCTCTTCCCTCCTGGACTTCCTGCCAGCCTTGTTAATGCCACCTACTCTGGCATCTGCCTCCCCAGCCGCACTGCAACCAGACAGCAGGAACCGAAATGGGGCTGAACTTGCACCAACTGACATGGCTCTGCTTGCAAGTTATTGCAGACCAAGCTAATTCCTGCCTCGGCTGCCTGCCCTCTTTACTCTACCACATGACCAAGTGCCTAAGTAATATGACCTTCGGCAAGTACAGTGTTTCCCAAATCATTCTCATTCCCATTTCATCATGCTTTTTTTCATCTTTGTGTGCTTATTATTTACCTGATTCATTTTTAAACTTTATATCTTAACCTCAGTGAAAAATGAGTATTACTTGTAATTACAAGTTAAGGATACAAATAAATATGAAAGAAAAACAATGTGGTGAATTCCAGCTTGGCACAGTTGCTCGCCTGAAACTATTGGGACAGAGATTCATTCTCTCTTTGTTAAAAAGAAAGAAAAGAGGAGAGAAAGAGAGAAAGATAGAAAGAGAGAAAGAAAAGAAAGAAAGAAAGAAAGAAAGAAAGAAAGAAAGAAAGAAAGAGAGAAAGAAAGAGAGAAAGAAAAAGAAAGAGACGCTAGCCACTGTTACAGAGGCATTCGATTCCAGTACTAAACAAACTCTCTATCTGACCTATTGAGAAGGATTAAAAGAGAATAAGTTATAGTGAGATTCAATGAAAATAACCTAAGATTATCTTAAACAAATGATTCGTGTCTTTGGAAAAAAGCAGTAGAGGTCAGAATTAGAACCCAGAGCAAGCTGACTCCAGGCCTGTTGCAACCCTCTAAGCCAGTGTTCCCTATGTCTCTTACTAGGTATATGGAGAAGATAGGGCCCTGGGAGGGAACCAGAGTCAGCTTTCCTAGGGATAAGAGGCTAGTGTCCTGTACCTGGCTGGAGAACACTGGGCAGGAAGCCCCACCTTATGCCTCACTGCCTCCCACTGGCATGCTCAGTCTCTAGGCTGACTGCATCTGTTTGAAATCACTGCTTCTCCTAGGGCCCAACTCCTAGGGCTTGGCCTTGACACCTTGTTTGCCATTAGCCTACCTTAAAAACCAGTGTACTGAAGAGAAGAATATGGAAACCTATACCCAGATATGTCCAGTAAGCGAAATGGTCTGTATGGATAAAAAAAACTTGCTCTTTGCTGAATGTTTGGTATGGAAATACCTAGCAACCTCTCAGTAAGTAGAAACTCCTGTATCTTCTTTGTGTATAAAACCACATTAATCTTCAGCATAAGACTGACATAGGACCGCAGAGATAAACATCTCAAAACTATGAACTGTTCTTTCAGTCTCTTGAAGCCATCAGCGCATCAACATTCGATTAGTTGTACAGGATTTGGTGTTTTGACTACCCTCCGTATTCTTTCTCTAGTAGAAAATGACTTTGAATTTCTTAAGCCATAGTGAAAAAAAGGCACTGCCTTCACCAGGCACAGGCTGAGCCAACAGTCCAAGGGTGGCTGAATGGAGCTCCCTCTACCTGACAGATCTCTGATGAGGATAGAAATCCTTTGGTTCCAGGATTCAACATCTGCCTTCTGCTTAGGTGAATTTATGCCTTGGCTCTCCACTCACTGGGCTGAGTTCTGAGATGCAGCTTTGCGATGGCTCTTTTAGTGTGTTCTCTGAATCCCACATCAGAGGACAGTGCATCTGTATCCCTTATCTAACTGTGCATCTTCCCTGGAACATAGTAATTCTTCATTAAGGTATTTAACACTTGGGCCTGCTGCCTCTACACACCCATGTTGAGTTTCCTACTTAATTCTAAAAACATTCTTTTTAAAAAAGATTTTTTTTTCATTTATTTGACACAGAGAGAGAGAGCGAGCAAGCATAAGCAAGGGGAGCCACAGAAAGAGGGAGAAGTAGGCTCCCGGATGAGCAGGGAGCTCGACGTGAGGCTTGATCCCAGGACCCTGGAATCACAACCTGAGCCAAAGACAGATGCTTAACTGACTGAGTCACCCAGGCACCCCAAGTTTTCTACTTAATTTTAAAGCAATGACGTGTGTCCCAGTGAGGGAAGGTTTTACTGTCTCCCTGTCCCCACTCCCACCCCATGGGGGGGGGCAAGTTGTTTGTAAAGGATGCAAGCATCTCCCCTAACTAACTTGGATAGAAAGTCAGAGCAGGGCAGGTTTCCACACCCTGTTGTGTCAGCAGAGTTCATTTGTAATTCATCAAACTCTCCTCTGTGCATGCCGTTATTTTATAGATAATTGGTTGCCTCTCATTTACTCATAACAGAGCCGTGCAATTTCAAAGCAACTGAGTCAGCCCAAAACAGCATTATTAGTAGTTACAGATATACTGTCAAGGCAAAATTTTGACACTGGCATCTTTGAAAAATCACCATAATTCCAGCCACTGGACCACACTTATATCATAATCATGGACAGTCGAGGTAGACGAGAAAGGACAGGTTTGCTTATTTAGCACATGTTCTGGTCACTGAATTGTACCTTTTAAAACATACCTCACTAGCTTGGAAAATTTCTTATCCTTCAGCAGAGAGGGTTTGTTCTCAGCATAGCAGCCTCTGATGAGAAAGGCCGAGGGAGCAAATCATAGTGTTCTCATGTTTTCTCAGGGGAGAGGAGGGTTTTAACTTTGGCTTCTTGACTGGTTCAGTCATAAAACCACTAGGCAATCCCCATGTGGAAGTATCACCAATACCAATGAAAGTGTTTGCCAACACTCATCACCAAATTGATACGATAAAAATTTTTCTTAAGCATAGAAGTACAAGAGGAGATTCTTTGTTTAAGGCTAATGACACTCTAGTCTTTAATATATTCAAAGTTCTTTACAAAAAAAAAAAATCCATCATTTTAAACACAGCTGGAAAAGAGATTTTGGTTTGCTTTTCCCTTCCTCTGCAGTTCTTATCTCTACCGCACTGTGCTACCTCTCCTCTCATTCTGTGTAAACTACCTTTATAGAACCAGATTTCAGTAGCAAGGAATCAAAGACTCTGTTTTGGATTAAATATAAATCAAGTCTGTAAGGTTCAAATTGGGAATGAGAAACCATAGAATCATAGCAACTTTAGAAATAATCAAGTCTAATGTGCTGTTAAATGATTTATTTCAATACAACCCAAAAGGATGACCATCTTGTTATACTTGAAAAACGTCCCTTTATAAAAATTCCAAGACAGTCTATACCCCATGATTTCAAAATGGGTTTTAGTTTGATTACTTTTAAGATATTTTACCAAGATCCAGGTTTCTCTTAACATGTGTCCAATAGTTCAGGCAAAAAATTTCCACAGGCCATTGATGACTAACAAATCTACAGAAGTCTTCTATTGGGATTTAGTTCAAGTGATAGCAAAAATGTTAGTGTCCCATGGTTAATGTTAACCCTTATGAATCTTTGGATGACATGAACCCTCCGCACAGAGTTCTTTTCAGAAAAGCGTAATCCAAATGCCGGAAATAACTTTTAATTGCATCTTACAGAATGATAATGCAACAAAGCCTTATCATTATCATCCTCAAGATCCTCATCATCATCCTCATCTCATCTCCAGAAATGGATAATGTATCACACATCGGTCTGTACACTCTTGCAGAAACTTTCCAAACAATTTTTCTCCACTCCCAAGACTTTTTTTTTCCTTTCTCTGCTTGCTTCTCCTCACTCTGTGTGGTGTTCTCCTTCCACTATTCTCATTTTGTCTCTGTCAGAAAGGAGGATGGGAAAAAAGACTCGCCTAGAGATCATGGGAGGTTAATATGAAGGAAGGTATAAAATTCATATTAAGAATCTTTGACCTATCATTTTGTAATAACATTTATACAATTTACTCCATTCTATGCCTAGTATGTCCCTAAGCCACCTCTTATATAAGAAGTCTTCCATTATTTTGACTTCCAAGGATATCAGTCAAGTTAGGAGCCCCACCAATCAGGATGCACCAGAAAAAGCAGTTCTAAATTGTACTCCTTTTGGTGTTAATACTTTTCTGATGATCCAAAAGATAATGCAATATGGTCTACTGCTTCTAATTTATCATGAGTGGTAAACAATGGAGATTGTGTCTTCTTTATTTTTGTTTTTTTAAGATTTTATTTATTTACTCATGAGAGACCCAGAGAGAGGCAGAGACACAGGCAGAGGGAGAAGCAGGCTCCTCACAGGGATTCTGAACTGAATCATGCCCTGAACCAAAGGCGTGATCCCAGACACTCAGCCGCTGAGCCACGCAGGTATCCCTGTGTCTTCTTTATTAAAGTAAAATCCAAAATATGGAGAAAAGAGAGGATAGGAACTAAGGAAAGAACACTAAAGAACATTAAACTCAATGTAAATTAAAATACCCTATTGGGGCCACTTTTCTCAATGGTGCTAGTAAAATTAGACCCCCAGCCCAATTCTATGTAATATGTCCCCTCTTCTTCCTCTTTCCTCCTTTAAGGATAACTGAGGTAGAACATACTTTTTGGAGAGAATAGGAGCCATGGAGACAGGGAAAGAGAGTGCTGGGAAGTCATCTTGGGAACTCTCCTTCACTTTCTTGTGGCCGGCTCACTGAAGGGATAGATAGATAGATACCTGCCACCACTCTGTGCCCTGCCCAGATCCCAGTGCACTGACGTATTTTGGTTCACTATTACCATTTTGCAACCCTGTCACAGGGCAAGTCTTATTTCTCCTACTACAGCCTCATGTAGATAATCCGGAATCAAGGGAAAGTCGGGTAGCAGATAATACCTCTTCTAAAGAAAATGATTGTGTGGAGCTTCACACAGAACTTTCTAGAATGTGTTTTGAAAAGAAAGGACTGGTAAGGTGAACACAATGGTTCTGTAAAAATTATGTTCCAGCCCTCCCCCACCAAAAAAAGAAAAAATATTTTTAATCACTTGTCCTAAGCGCTAGGCATATTCACCACCAAATCAAAGTATAAAAAGATAATTTTCAGTTTCTTAAGAATAATCTCTAGATTATCTGCCATTTTGTTTTTTACTCTTAGTGGAAATGTCTTAAATAATTTAAGCTGGCTCCGTATCAGCATTGCCACTAAACTTACTCTGTGGACTTGGACATATCACTCTTTTGTGCTTTACTTTTCCTCTGTCTGAATTACTATGGTGGAAAGCATTTTAATTATATCCTAGGGTTTTTTATGAGAATAATGCAAAGTAACAGCTAGGAAATACACTAGCAAAAACAGCTCTAAATTGTGCTCCCTCTAGATTTAATACTTCTCTGAGGATACAAAAAACATTTCAGTATGTTCAACTACCTCCAATTTATCATGAATGGTGAGCTATGGAGACTGTGAGTGTCCATTATTTATGCCAATATGTAGAGTCATTATTTTCCTTATGATTTCCATGATATTTTAAAGACGATAAATTATGGAAATGTTCAGGTTATGATGAATTAGTTTAAACAATAATTAAAGAATAAAACCTGGAGGGCAGGATATTTTCAGACCACCAAAAGAGAAAAGAAGAAGAATGACTTCTATTACTAACAGACCAAATAATTTGAATTAGATATTCCACTGTGTTCAACTAGGAAAAATTGTTCAGAATATACACAAACGTCTGTTAAAGGTAACAAGGCAGGAAGAGATTACAAGGTCAAGATCCAAGAGCAGCCAGAAATCCAGAGAGAGGACCCTAGCATGTGTGCCTCCTTCTCCACTGAGGCCATTTGTGTCTTTGCAGAGGCAGATGGAACTAAAACAATAAAATCTGGGTTTCCAGTGGTAGATCACTTTCTAAATCTCCATACCTGGGAAGGAATGCAAAATCCTGGAAAAGTGATATCCTTGGAAAAAGAATGATCCAGATATAAGCCAGCCCTGCTACCAACTGCAGCCCAATTTCAAATCATCTAGGCAACTGAGAAAGTTTCAGTTTTGGAAATGTAAGATCTGAAATTGCTAGTCATATTAGGTGCCTGGCAGAAGCAAAGAAAAAAATCATCCCAGGAAGAAAATAATGCTATCCAAGATCTTAAGTTATTTTTACAAATAATTTTCTTTAAATGCCCAACACATGAATGTGTATATACCCTATAGCATATGCAGAGACAAATCAACACAAATAAGATTAGAATCATAGGATACCTAAAATTGGAATGATAAGACATAGTCATTAAAATAACTATATTTTACTTGTTTCTAGGTAGAAAATATTTTTTTTAAATCATCAGAGAGCTAGAATCTACAAGAAAGTGAGATGATAGATGGTATGAAAAAGAACCAAATAGAAATTCTAGAGCAGAAAAATACAATAACCTAAGGAATGAGTTTAACAGCAAAAGGAGAGTTGCTAAATTAGAGAAGTGCCATGTGAAAATATTCATAATGAACTAGGAAGAGATGAATAGTGGGGGAAAATATAAGAGAGGTTGGAAAATATAAAATACAATGAGAAAGCCTAAAAGATATTTATTCACAATTCCAAAACCATTCCAGTGCAAGATATGTTTAAAGAGATAATGCTGTGAATTTTTCAAAACTGGCAAAAGCCACCAATCCAAAATTCAAGAACACAACCCCAGAGGAGGAGGTGAAGCATCCATACCTGAATGTATCATGGTAAAATTGCAGAAAGGCAAAGAGTGAGTCTAAGATTTAATGGTTGGGGTAGAGAAACCTCATATTCAAAGGAGTAATAGACCAAGAGACTAAAGGCAACAACAACAGCAACAAAAAACCCAAAAAATCACAAGACCATGGAATGACATCTTATTGATTGGTTGGTTGGTTGGTTGGTTGGTTGGTTGGTTGGTTGATGTGTGTGTGTGTGTGTGTGTGTGTGAGAGAGAGAGAGAGAGAGAGGGAGAGAGAGAGAGAGAGGATGTAGGGAAAAGGAGTAAGCAGACTTGGGGCTCAATCCCATGATCCTGAGATTAGGACCTGAGCCGAAACCAAGAGTCCAATGCTTAACTGACTGTACCACCCAGGTGCCCCAAGGAATGACATCTTTAAAGAACTGAAGGAAAATAAACTACCCAGTTAACATATTAATTTAGAATAAAAGTGAAACAAACACATTTTCTGAGACAGGCTGAAAGAATTCATCACTAGCAGACTCATCCAAAAGGAATTCTTAAAAAAGGAATCAATAGAAATTAGAAATAATTTTGAACCTAAGGAAGAAAACTAAAACTTGTGGATGCAACTAAACATATGTTTAGAGAGTAACTTGCTTATAGTTATGACTTGTATGCATTTATTGGGAGAAAATAAAAGCTGACAGCAGTAATATGCTAAATGCCTATCTGAATATTGCAGTCATTAAAAAAGGAAAAGAACATATAATTTTAGATCAATAAATTTGAAAATTGGGGTGAAATTTGTAGGTTTCTAGAAAAAATACATTTTACCTAAACTGACACAAAGAAAAAAGAAAGTAAGAAAAATTTGATAACTACTAAAGAAATGAAACCTGAATTACAACGCTTCTCACGATAGCATCAGACCCAGGTAACTTTACTGCGCATTCTAGCATGCAATTAAGAAAGAAACAAGAATCTGAATAAGATTGTTATCATTATAATGATGGAACAAATACTGCCAGAAAAATTTTAAAAAGAGAAAGAAATTCTTCCCTTCTCAATTTGTTGTATAAGTTGCCTTCTTGCACATGAACATGACAAGAACATAACAGAAAGGAACTCAATAGACTAATTGCACATGGAAATACAGATACTGACACCCTAAAACCTATCAGATAGGGAGGCAGATTGTGTATGTGTGAATGTACAATCAGTGACAGGGGAATACATTATGACCAATGCAATATGATTTCACGTTAGACTATCAAGCATTGTCTTTCACTAGACTAAAAGACAGATGTTAGGATCATCTCATTAGATGCAAGGAAATATATTGATCAAATTCAACATTCAACTTAATAAATGTAGAAGTTCCAGGACACTAAAACTAGAAGGGAATTTGTACTTAAGGGTGAAACAAATGCTCAACACTGTTTACCTGATATTGTAAATGAGATGAGAATATTCACTATTAGCCTTGCTATTTCACAATGTGCTCAAGGTCCTGGCTAGTATAGTAAGGCAAGAATAATAAACCAAAAGTAGAAGGATTTGAAATGTAGGAATAAACCAGGCATTATTTGTAGACAGTATGATGTATACAGAAAGCACAAAAGAATCTGCTGAGAAAGAATTAGAATTAATGAGTAAACTTAGCAAGGCCTCTGAATATAAGATCAATATATGTAAGCTTTTTATTTCTCTATTGGCCACTATCTTAGCATGGGCTTCCATAACAAAATATCAAAGACTGGGTGGCTTAACCAATAAAAATTTATTTCTCACAGCTCTAGAGCCTTGAAGTCCAAGATCAGGGTGCCAACATGGTCAGGTTCTGCTGAGAACCCTCTTCCTAGCTTGTAGATCGCTACCTTCTCACTGTGTCCTCATGTGGAGCAGAGAGAGCAAGTTTTAGTTTTTTACTCTTATTATGCTAATCCCATTATGGGGGTCCTCCACTCTCATGACCTCATCTAACTCTAATTACCCTCCAAGGACCCTACCTCCTATTACTATCACAAGGAAATGTAGAGCTTCAACATATGAGTTTGGGAGGACACAATCATTCAGTCCATAACAGCCACATAGTTAGAAAATGAAAAAAAAAATCTAAGTTAGCTTATATAGGTTTCCCCACCACTATCTCAGAGTAGAGTGTTTTTTTGAAACCTTTTGTAAGCCAGAAGGGTATAAAGAAGCAATTACCATTAACTTATATGGAAAATTTTTTGAGCATTTCCAGACCCCAAAATAACCTCTTTTAGGCTTTTCTGTTACTTCAGGATACATCTTGCTAATGGATGAACAAAATAAATGGAGATAAAACACAGATGTTCACAGATAGAGGTCATGACTATGGTGGCTTGATGCCAAGGGTAGTTGCTGGGGAAGGAGCTTGGTAGGGCTCTACTCACTGCAAAACATATGATGAATGCTGTTTTTCCTTTTCTTCTTTTTCATAAAAGCACAAATCCAATTCAGATTTCTTTCTGTTAGCAAAAAAGAGGTACTAATGTAGGTCTTTTGTAAAAGTAAAGTGTGGAAGTGAATTTTCAAAATCAGGGGATACCCACATTAACATCAGAAATCAAATGCCTAGGAATAATTGAAGATATATAAGCTTCTAGACAAAAACAAAACAAAACAAAACAAAATCTATAATGTATTAGAAAGAGGCAATCAAGAGGAAATAGATGAATGACTCAATTTCATAAAGACTCAACTCTTCTCAAATTTACCTGTAAATTCAATGCAGATCAGATCAAAATTACCATAGGATATTTTGGTGGTGGTGGTGGTGGTGGTGGTGAAATTTATAAGTTAATTCTTATGCTTATGGAAATGTAGCCAGAGACTATTAAAAAATAAGACAAAGATATAAACGGGCTTACTCTATAGGATATCGACTTACTACAAGGCTACAAGTTAAGAGAGCATGGTATCAGGACAAGGATAAGTAGAATAATGAAATAAAATACAGAGCCCAAATCGAGGCATACGTGAGTAGTTGATTCGTGATTTTTTAAAATTTATTTATTCATGAGAGACACACACACACAGAAAGAGAGAGAGAGAGAGAGGCAGAGATATAGGCAGAGGGAGAAGTAGGCTCCATGCAGGGAGACCAATGTGGGACTCGATCCCGGGTCTCCAGGATCACATCCTGGGCCAAAGGCCAGCGCTAAACCGCTGAGCCACCCAGGTGTCCCATTGATTCATGATTAAAATAAAGTTACAGAGCTATGGGGAACACAAAATCTTTCTAGTAAAAGGCTCTGGGAAAATTGAATATCCATGTAGAAAACCAATGAAACTATACCCTACCTCATACCTTCTGCTAAAGTCAGTTCCAGCTGAGCTATAATTCAAGATGTGAAATGTAAAACAATAAAGCATTTAAGAGATAATATATATCTTCATGATCCTGTTATAAGGACTTTTTAAATAGGACATGAAAAGCATTACCATAAAAACAAGATTGATAAATTGGACTAAATTTAAATTAAGAAATTCTGTTTATCAAAAGACAATGTTGAGAGAGAGGAAAAGCAAGACACAGAGTGCAGAAAGGTATATGCTACATACATATCCAACAAAGGGCCAGTACCCAGAAGATTTTTTTAAGGAAAACACACACACATGCCTTACAAATCATTAAGAAAAAGCCAATGGCCCAACAGAAAATACAAAAAGATTTAAACAGGCACTTTGGCAAGGTATCAAAATGGACAATGATCTTTAGGTATCAGAAAATGTCAACTTAAAACACAATGAACTATAACTATATATCCACCACAATAGTCAAAAGTTTACAAGCCTGAGGATATCAAGTGTTTGCAAGAATATGGAACAACAGAAACACAAAAGAACACACACTGCATGATTGCATTTGCGTAAAGTTCAAAAACAGCCACAACTAAATTATGGTGTTTAGAGATACACTTAGACAGAGGGTAAAATTATAAGGGAAAGCAAGGAAGCAATCACCATTAAATCAGTCCAGTGGTTACCTTTTGGGGGAAGCAACAAAGGAATAGTTATTGAGATGGGAAATGTGGTGGGGGAAGGGTAGAGGCAAAGTTCTACTCCTTGCCATCTCCAGTGGCCAGATGTGTGTTTGTTTTTTATTAATTCTATAAGCCGTGTATGTATATATGCATATTTGTGTGTGTGTCTGTATGTATAGCACGCATGTGTATAATTATCTTCTGCACTTGTCTGTGTTATATTTCACCCTAAAAAGGGCTAAAAATAAATCAAATAAATAAAAATCTTTAAGGACAAAAGAAAAGGAAGGAAGAGACTGACTTTAAAGGAAGGTCTAATTGCTGGCTGGATAGTCAATGGATAATCAATTATTCCACAATAAGCTTAAATGAAAAAGAATAATCATTGCATATAATCTTTACACTCTGCTCCTACATCAGAGAGTCTATTCTCTTCCTCTTGGCCATCCTCCCTGACTTTAAGAGGCCACACTGGCCAACAAGATCATTTTTCAGGAGTAATGGAGATCACCATAGAGAGGACACTTTATTATTAATGATTCTTAATGGTACCACTCATGGAGCACTTATTATGGACAAGGTATACCAAGCACTTTACAGGCTTTATGTCAGTTAAATCACAGCAACCCTAGGGTGTTGCCCTATTTTTCAGATGTGGAAACTGAGGCTTACAGCCACTATGGGACTTGCCCAAGGACTCTCAGGGTTAGGTGGAGAGCCAGGATTTAAGGGCAGGCAGTTTGACTTGGGAGCACACACTTCCTTTCACACTAAAATTGGTAGGTTTCTGTTTAGAGACATCCTCTCCTGCTTAAACTCTAGATAATTGACAGCAAGAATTACACAGTGAAGCTGAGGCTTAAGATACCACTTGTTTTTGCTTCTTTGCTAGTTTCAGGAAAGGAGCCAGAATTTGGTAATTTCTGTGCTAGGGGCTTTGGTCACTTTATCCACTTGTCGTGACCCCACTAAAGAGACAGTACTGCCCCCTATTTATCTATGCAACCATAGTTACAGATTGAATATTTTCCCAAAAGCTAAAACTACATTCAATGACTAGGAGTGAATCAAAACTAATCAACCTTGGACCATAATGCATTAAATGTTGCATTCTTGGGATCAGTGAGGACTCCCAACAGCTCTATTCAAGACCCTTTCCTCTAAAGATGGGGATTTAGAATCTGAAATTAATTCTTGGATTTCAAAACACTGAAAAGCTAGCTGAGAAATTCAAGCAGAAAATAGGATGGGACGTAGCAGACATTTGAATTTGGAGCTGCCAATCTCATCCACAGGCCATGCCCACTCAGTTTATTAACGTCCTTCTCTACCATTCTGTGTATGGACATAGAGAAGCCCTTGAAGGGATGATGCATATTTGAGACTATTGGCAGTCATCCGGATCATTGGAGAAGTCTAATGCAGGAGAAGCCCCCAGAGAGAAGTGAGACGAAAAGATAAAGAGGGGGGATGAATTCCTACATCCAGCCCACTCTTCACAGTTAAAAAGTCAGTAATTATGTCACTTTTCCTCAGAGGCTCATTTGAACTGGGGTTTCCTTACTTGCCATCAGAGTCCTGGCTACCACAAGGGCATAGACTACTTGCTTCCTAGAGGACCTTCTTAACCTTAAGGGTCTAGGACTCAATCACCAGCTATTTATTGAGATCCTATTTTTTGGTGTTTTTTTTTTAAGATTTTATTTATTCATGAGAGACAGAGGGGGAGGGGCAAGGCACAGGCATAGGCAGAGGGAGAAGCAGGATCCATGCAGGGAGCCCAACATGGGACTCGATCCTGGGTCTCCAGGATCAGGCCCTGGGCCAAAGGCAGGCGCTAAACCACTGAGCCTCCTGGGCTGCCTAAGATCCCATTTTGAGCCAAACATTGAGGCCGAGTAGGTGAAGCATCCTATCAGTTCCTGCCCTGGAGGAACAGACAGTCAATCCGAAACAATAAGACTCAATTAAGAACACGGAAGTATATGACTGAATTCTGTGCAAGTTCGTGGTACAATGTCAACAGTACCTGTGACCAAATTGATTTCTCCACCTTATCCCACCATAAAGCAGTTGACTCCGTGTCAATTGTGTCTAACTCCCGCTCACGCCCATACACAATTACATGCCCTCCAAGAGCCACCCCACGGTCGAGGATTAGCCAATCAATTTTAATGCGTATTTAAGGGATTTTTCAAAGTGTGTGAGTCAGTGCGTAAATGATAGATCATGTAATAATTAAAGCATTAAAAGAACCCAATTGAGGATTCTCTTTCCGCCAGCAGATATCTTTAGGTCAAGAAGGTCTATAAAAACTGGCAGATCATTTCCATTCCTTTAAGACAGGTAAAAATGGCTTTGAATGTAATTAGATGTTCATAGCAATTTTCTCTCTGCTAAAGTTCTGTATCTTGTTCCAATGAGGCCCACAAAAAGTTTAGAACTGTTGGCATTCTAAGCTGCAAACTGACGGTGTGCTATTGCTTTGAAGAAGTGAAAGCCGATGATATTGCTTGAATCATTTTTTAATTAGAAATAATAAGCCAGAGTTTTAGCTTTAGGAAAAGGAAGCTTTCTCACAGGCCCATCTTGGCATTGCAGAACTCTGGGCTGCTCTCGGAACTCTGTCCCCTCTCTTATCCACTCTCTGGTGGCTCCTGCAGGTTCCAGAGTTATCAACTTGGAACAAGGAATATGCCTACTGTAGTAAAATCAGCATTTATCTTTGACACCCCTATCAAAGTTCTGTTTTATTACTCTCTTCTCGAGGATCTGTTATCTATCCGGGCAGTTTTTTTTTTTTTTTCTTTTAAGGTGGAAGATCTTGTGTGCGCTTAATTTTAATTTCTGTAATCCTTTAAAAGAATGAGACTCCATGGAAATGCAATGTAGTGCAAAAATTTAAAAGAAAAGTATTTTCAGTAAAGTCTAAGAACTTCCCCTCGTTCTGGGTAAGCTTTTGTGATATTGCAGTTAAAAATATAACTTCTATATATAGCATATCATATGTCAAGTGTTTGCTATGACTCTTAAAATATATATCTATACCCCCAAACTTATCCAAGGTCATACAAAAGAATGAACATGTTAAAATAGGAAATTCCTTTAAATGGCAAGCTAGCTTATGTCCCTCTTTCATACTTGAGGAAGCCAGCCAGGGCCTAATCACAAGAAGTTTTGGTGGCCACAATAAAGGACGTAGATAAAATCCAATCTCATCTTCCATGTCTCTCTCCTACACTTGTTTTTCCAGCCTCCCTGCTTCCTTGCTGTTACCAGATCATATCAAACATACCCTCATTTCGGGGCCCTGGCACCACTTGTCCCCTTCTGCCTGAAATTCCTTCCTTTTCTCCCTCCATTCAGGATTTAATCAGATGTCACCTGCTCCAAAAGGCCTTCCCCAAGTGCCCAGTCTAAAGTAGTGGCCCTGTTTCCTTCTTTCCCTTAAACTTCTCTTATTTTTCTTAATAGTGTTCATCATCTTCTGTCATCATATTATAGATTTATTTGCTTGTCTGCATCCTCCACTAGCAAGTAAGAATCTAAGGACAGGGTCATTGTCTCTAGCACTTGGAACAGCTCCTGGCGTTATCATAAGTGTTCAACTTACCTGCTGATATTTCTTTAGATTGTAGAGGTGTCTTACCTGTATCATCCGGAGTTCTCATAACAACTCTACGAGGTAGATATAGAGTTAAGTTCCCGTTCTGTACGTAATGGAACTGAGGCATGAATAGCCAAAGTAACTTGATCAAGGTTACACAGCAAATAAGTCACAGATCTAACTTGAACCAGAGCTCATGTTCTCAAATACTAAATACTAAATTAACTCTTGAGATGCTCGCAGAGCCCCCTGTCTCCCTGCACCTGGGCAGTATCACTGTGTGCTCACTCCAGGGCTTCAGTCCAGGATACTATCACAGAGCAGTGCTGTCCCATAGGAACAGAATGTGAGCCACATGTATCATGTTAAATTTCCCAGCAGGGAAATTTAGGAAATTAAGGACTGATTAAATTAATACTTAATAATTTTAAGTAATATAATAATTACTATAATAATTATTATATTACTTATAAGTTTATATAATAATGCTTAACTCAATATATCCAAATATTGATCTTTATAATATAAAAATATAAGAAATGATTGAGCTATTTTATATTCTTTAGAATCTTTGAAACCTAGTCATTGTTTTCTACTTTCTGCACATCTCAAGTCACATTTTTCAGTGCCACTAGTTGGGTGTGGCTAGTAGATGCCCTATTGGCCACTGCAGCTGTAAAGAGATTGAGCTCTGGAATTAAGCACATCTGGTTCCAATCTTGCACTTATGTGTGACCCTTTCCCAGCTGGAAAACTGGGGTTATGATATCTACCTCATGGGGCTGAGGTGAAGACTATATGAGGTTTCTGTACATAAGAAGTACACCCCTCAGCACAAGAGCTGGTTGGCAGATGATCGGGATAGATGGCTTCCCCTGCTGAGCACAGCCTTCAGGACCTCTCTCCTCGCTCCACTTGAACTTTGTGTGCGGGTGCCTCTGTTTTCACTATCTGCCATGAGTGAGGAGGCCTCTGATGGGACGGAGCAAGGAAGAAGCCAGGATCCTGGCTTGAGTCTTGTCCCCTGGACCATCTAGCTGAGCTTTGGAGATTGTGTGAGCCTTCTAGCCCTCTTGCCAGGCACGTTTATATGCCCAACAAGGAGTGTCCTCCTGAAAAAAATAATCCTCGAGTCCTTAAAGTGAGCGTTCACTATCTCTTCTATCAGTGGGAGAGTCAACTTCCATGTCCCTACTGAGAAAAGCATTCTGAGCATCTTTGGGCTGGAAGGGAGTCTATCTACTATTTTACAAAGACAGAAACAGTGGTCCAGAGAGCAAATATAACATGTCCAGGCAGAGAGTGACAATAAAAGCTTAAAACCAGACCCTTCCTATTGAGTCTCTATCTGAACACCCATAGAGATAACTCCATAGAGATTTCCCTGAATGGACTTTGGATATCTCTGCACAGATGTGTTCATCTCTGTCTTTTCATCTGCATCTCATTCTAGGTGTGAGAAAGAATCTCAGAAAAAGCAGGGTAGTGTGAAATATTCTGTGTTCCCAGCAGCCTTCAGCAGTGTTTTCTTGCCAGTTTTCAACCTTTGATCTTTTGGTCCCAAGCAGAACTTGAATGTAATTCAGGTTAGTCTCTTTGTGAGTCATCAAAGCAAAGTGGAACTTACTAACTGTCACTTTCATACTCTAGAGCCTTCAAGATCCCATCTTTTTGTTTTTGATGCAAGGCCCTGCCCCAAGTTATAGATTTTTATCCATTAGCCTAAGGATTTTTTTGGATTGTAATCTAAACTCACATGCAAGGCAAAAAGGACAGAGTTATACCAACTTCAGTACCTTTTAAATGGCAGAGAACAAAAAATATAATAACCCCATTAGGCTGTTTAATGTGCTGAACCCTGACAAATTCTCAATGTGACGATCCTTGAGTATTTGTCTATAATCCCTCAGCAAATACACCTTTTATTCAACCACAGAGTTGTACACACTCCAGACACAAGTGCCATTAATTAAATAACACACTCAGCAGACTCGCAGAGCCATTAATTATCAAAGGTAGCCTGCTCCATACTTGGCTCCAAAATTCTATTACAACAGGAGAGCACAAGTAGAGCGAAGGAATATGCGGGAGGAAGGTCACCCTCAAAAGCATGATAAGAAGAAGCTGTCAGACAAAGTAAATGACAAAGCATGTATACCTTTTCGCTTTCCTTTTGCCCCTTTGGAGAGTCGGGAAGAAGGGAAAGTATTTCACATTGTAGGGACTTTCTTTCTCAAAATTAGTTTCTCTCACGAAAGACGCAAGTAAATATAAAGTAATCCTTTTTCATTTCGACTGAGTCTCGGGGAAAAGTAATATGAGCTGAAGATTTAGAGACAAATAAAGCCTGTTCTTCATAAGCTCCTGCAGAACGAGAAAGCCTTTTAAGGAGAGTCTTTGCTGGGTACAGATACAGGGAAGGGGGTGTAAGAGGGACAAACGTGGAAGACAGAGACCTTACTGGTTTCAAGTGGGCAACCAGGAAACGCTCAAGGGGTACCACGAATTCATCGGGAGTGGGTTTGCTCTGCTCTTCCTAAGTCCCCCCCTCAAGCCTCAAAGGCTTCGCAGCTTCACTTGTCAGGAGACAGTGGGATAAAGGAAGCGCTAAGCCCTGCAGGGTCTCCGTAAATCACTCACAGCTACAAGCTTGGGCATCATCTTTCTTGTGTGTTTGCTGTTCTTAGTGTTTGATTTATCCCTTCAAAGAGAAAACTGACAATGCCGAGGCTGTGGCCACTCCATAAAGGACAGCCACCGGGTGAGCCCCAACGCTGCTGCAGAGCGGCACATGGCATCCCCCCTCCTGAGCGGGGCCAGAGCTGCGCTCCGTGCCCTCGAGGATGCACGAAGTCGGGACTGGGCACCGGGGGGGCCTCAGAGGCCCTGAGTGGACACTTTCTCATCAGAGGACGCTGTGGTGTTAATCAGCGTGCGTGGCCCAGCACAGCGGAATGGCTTTGAGTTAGGAAACTTGGCACAAGGTCGCCCTGCTCTCTCAAGTGTGTCCTCTCATCACTCGGTGTCTGGCCTCTGTGCTTCGGGGTGACCCCTCCCAGCTCTAGATGGAAGGAGGATTGTGTCGCCTCAGAGTTACTCATCACAGTGGCTCTCTGTCCCCTGCCATTTCTCCCCCAGCTCCTCCTTTCCCCACTCACTCTAAGAGGTCGCCACCAGCAGCTTTTGTCATCCAATTTCAGAGACCAGTTTATTAAGAAAAAGCTGAAAAGCAGAGGTCAGAGGTGCCTGCCCGTAGGAAATTGGCCCTCTTGTTTTCCATGTGAGCGGAATGGCTTTCCATGGCCACCTCCCTCTATCTCTAGCCTGCTAGGAACTCTGAGTTTTAAAAGAAGAGCTGTTACAGAAGAATTTTAGATTCGTGTCTCAAGATTTTGTGTCACTGGTGAGTGCGATCACTGTGACTTAAAACCACTTCTTTTTTTTTTTTTAAGATTTTGTTTATTCATGAGACACACACACAGGGAGAGAGAGAGAGAGAGAGAGAGAGAGAGGCAGAGACACAGGCAGAGGGAGAAGCAGGCTCCATGCAGGTAGCCTGCCATGGGACTCAATCCTGGGTCTCCAGGATCACGACCCAAGCTGAAGGCGGCGCCACCTGTGACATCTCTTGTATGGATGCAAAACAGGTGATTTTTACTTAACCTTATGGGTAGGAAGTACTATCTTTGCAGGACAACACTTGCCTGGTATGTGTGGCTCTGCTGAACCACAGAAGACAGGCAACCCTACTAGAAGTTGGACATTTGCATCTGAAACCTACCAAAATTTGTCTCCAGCACCTGAATTACTTTGGGGCAGCTGGAGCATTTTATTGGGAGTATACTTTGGCGCTGAATCAAAAAGGAGACAGGGCTGGGATGCCTGGGTGGCTCAGTGGTTGAGGTCTGCCTTCAGCTCAGGGTGGGATCAAGTCCTGCATCAGGCTCCCCAGGGGAGCCTGCTTCTTCCTCTGCCTATGTCTCTGCCTCTCTCTCTGTCATGAATAAATAAAATTTAAAACAAAACAACACAAAAACAGAGACAGGGTTGGAGCTCTTGGCTTTCACATTCAATAATTCCTGCCCCTGCCGGCCACCTCTGCCACCTGAGAGGTGTAAGCCACACTTCAGACCCATTAGATCAGAATCTTGGGGGGTAGGATGAAGGCAGGTCATTTTTTTAGACCTCTCCAGGTGATTCCAATGAATAGCCAAGTTGAGAAACTTAACCTTCAAGAAACAGAAGGGGAAGGTGTGTTGAGTGTGTGTGGGCTTGAATGTTCCTTTTGCATTGCATTGTCAGTTAGATTGACGGTGGCCAGCTCCCTTCCAGGTTCACCTACAGAAGAGAGAGATGGTGATCCATTTTCTTAGCTTCAAAGTGCAAACTCCTCCTTCGGGCCTATCAGAGAAGAGGCGGTGGGGGGGTGGGGTACAGGATAAGAGGTAGAACCTCCTTCACTGACACACTAGTAAAAAGATGTTGGCTTGAATGCATGCAGAGGTTGGCTGGATCTGTTGAAAACAGAGGACTCTGCTCCTGTTTTGTGGAGAATGACTTTATGGGGCACGATGACACCTGTACATTCAAGGAGAAGAAGTCGGCGTGACTTCTCACCCATGGGGGGACTCCTTTGGTACCCCTGCTTCTCCCTGTACTCACTAAAGCAAGACAACAAAATGCAAATCGACTTAAAAGACTTGCCTGAAGCATCCAGGGAGAGACAGACAAGACGATTACAGCACACACCCCACGGCCAATATTATTCAAAACTGAATCCTTCCCTATTAGATGTTTTTATTTTCCTAACAGACTCGAAGCCTTCCTTTCCAAAAATCTCTTCTGCAGTCCAGGGTCACGGCGTGTCCCTTCTGCCTTCACTCCCTACCCTGCAAAACAAACCTCTGATAGGAACTCCAGAACACACTGGTATTTCTCAAGCACCGCCTGGCCAGGGGATGGGTCATCCTCCATTCATCTGCCACTAGATTAGAGACATAGAAGTATTTGAAAAGCACCCGTTTGGGGCAACCCGGGTGGCTCAGCGGTTTAGCACCGCCTTCAGCCCAGGGCCTGATCCTGGAGACCCAGGATTGAGTCCCGCATCGGGCTCCCTGCATGGAGCCTGCTTCTCCCTCTGCCTCTCTCTCTGTGTGTCTCTCATGAATAAGTAAATAAAATCTTAAAAAAAAAAAAAAGAAAGAAAGAAAGAAAGAAAGAAAGAAAGAAAGAAAAGAAAAGAAAAAAGAAAAGAAGAAAAGCACCTGTTCATGGCAATGGGGCAAACTTCACACATTCTGGGCCCATGCTCTTTGTTCTTGAAGCTCCAGGAGGCCACGTTTTCTTGGACTGGTTGCCTGGCACCCAGTTTCTCTCTCACCTTGCCACATCCTGTGTGAAGCGTCTCCCCACAGGGGCCAGTGGCACCTTGAGGACACCACCTTTTGCCTCTTTGCACCTCCCTCGGGGTCTCACTCATACGTCAGTAAATACATTTGTTGATATACCCAAGTAGCACTGAAAAACCACCACTGTCTCAAGGTGCTATGGAAGAGAGCTAGGGGCACGAAGGGCACGTGCGATCTGACATCCAAGCAGAAGATGGGAAGATGAACACCTTGCCCAGGTGCGCCCTCTCCCCAGATAACACTGAATCTCTTGCTGCATCGCTAAGCTCTGACTTTCACTTGCTGTGACGGGCAGTGTGATGCAGAGGGGGAAAAAGCATCGCGGTGGTGACAAGAGCAGGGGCTAACATTAGTGAGTGCTTACAGGGTGCGGGGCTCTGCTCCAAGGGCTTGTGGGCCTTGACCCCTGCAGCCTCACCCCAGCCGCAGCCACAGGCCTCGCAGCACCTGCACGCACACAGGCGGTGGGTCACGAGGCCGGGTGGACTTCAGACCCAGGGCTCCTCAGAGCCCCACACGGTCCCTCACCGTGCTCGGCCTCGAGAAGCAGACGCTGCTGCCCACCAGCTTCTGGGCTGGTTGGAGAAAAGGAACTGCTGCACCCAGGCCTTCAGAAGCGAGGCCGACAGTTTGCATGCCAGAGCTGCGTGAGGGATGTGCCACAGAAGCACTGTCATTGTCATTCGACTGAAGGAAAGCCTGCTGCTGTACAGATAGAGGCTTCCATGGAAATTCAGAAATTACAGGGCTGGTGTCGGGGCGGGCGGGTGCGGCAAATAACACGGGGCCACGACGTTCAAAAGACCAAAAATAAAACCGAGGGAAACTTCTCCTAGGACATAAATCTGCCCTAGACAGATGAGGCGGAGGAAAAGAAAGGGCACATCCATTTTCAGGCCTGCACAGGTGCCTCTGACTCAAAGTCAATAATTGTTCAAGGCCAAGGAAAATGATGAATGATCGGGAGATGACCTGTATGTCCAGACAAGATGGGTGGTGCTGGGTACAATAGAGAACAGTCTCAATGTCATATAGAGATGAGACAGGTCCCCATCTCTGGGGGTGGGGTGGGGCTGCAAACTGACTGGTAGATATACCCCACTTTCCACCCCTTGCTTACAGACATTCATAGATGTGAGGTGGGGGAGAGGCAGTGGAGTCTAAGCTCAAATGTGAAGGCTAAAGCAGAAGTGGCTAGGCTTCTATGTTCTGGGTCCTGGAAGGGACCAGATATGATTCCCAAGGGATGCCCTGCCTGCCCTCTGCTCTCCGATCTTGTTATGTCCTTCTGGAACAAGCATCTTGTTATGTCCTTCTAGAACAAGCATAATGTTAGACTCACTAAAAACTCTCTGTGTGCCAGTGTCTCCTCACTCAGGTACTGGGGATGCCCTTGAACCGCACACCGGCCCTAGAAAGAGTCATTGCAGCTCAGCCTCCCAGATCGGTGCCTGGAGTGTTGTACACAGAGCCATCCACTTAGCATAGGAATAGCAAACAGGAAGTGAAAAGCAATGTAAATCGACACAGAAGTCTTTCGAAAACATGGAAGGAGTCCATTTGTGCTTCTCAACAAAGTTCCTCAAAACCTCTTCCCGTATCACACCCACAGTAGCTCCGCCAAACATCTCCCAGCACCCTTTCTTCCAACCTTCCCTCAATATTAAGATCCCTAGCCCAGAGAATTCTCATCTTTCCTCCCCCTTCTGTTTAATTTTCTCTTTCCTGGAGCTGTCTGCCTTTCCCAATGTCCTCCAAGCCGGTAGCCTCCCCTTGTCCAGTTCCCAACCACTCCCATTTACTGATACCAATAATTAAGGCCCAGAAGCCAAGGTTCCAACAGGTTCTCCTTTGGGGTGGAAGGAGAATGCCAGGGCTAGGAAATGCATTTGTATGATCTGGGGATTTTCTTTTCTTTCCAAGATTAACGACCCCCCCCCACCCCGGCTTTCGTATTTTATGAGTGGAAATCATTTGTTTTAGTTCTAGCCCAAATCCTCAAGGTAACTTAGCTTGAAGCAAAGCTAATACTGCCTGTTACAGAGTAGCTCGATAATTCCCCAAATCTCAGATTCTTACGGAGAGCTCATTAAAAAGCAGAGATTCTCGGGCCTCTCTCCAGACCTGCTGAGTCAGAATGTGGGAGACAGAGTTGAGAAATCTGTGTTTTTAACAAGCTCACCAGGTAATTCTGGGAACAACTATGCTTGAGAATCTATTCTTACCTAATTAATAAAGGTCTAAATTGGCTTCATTTGTATGTGAGACTCGTGTCCATAAGATAGATTCTTAAGAGACCATGGGGTGACCTCTAGGGCATGGAGTGTAAACGGAAGCCACAGAAAATGTGGGGATCCAGGGAGTACAGACATCAGCAGGGTTGGAACCCACCTATTTCACATATTCTGTCCACGTCTATATCGCTTCTCGTAAATTGTTAGTGGCAATCTAACAGATTAGCAGTAAGCAAACTAACATTTTGTTTATTGCCGTAACTCACCAAATGCTATTGGTTCTAACCAAATGTCTGTTTTTATGTTCTGTCATTTCCAGGCATGAAAGTAACTTGAACAAATCCCAAGGCATAAGGAAATGGGCCTCGTTCTCTAGGACTCTGCGGCACTGGAAATGAAGCTAAGCAGACTTTATTACATCCTACAATTCTGCAACCTTTTGCGAAGCATTTTATTACACTTGTGGAAGCCATCGGGGTTATGTTTCAATCATGATGACTGACAGGCTAACTTCAAAATAACAGCATCGACACTCCCTTCCACACTTCCTGGGCTATGTACTTAGAATAGAACCTTTTCTAAATTGTCCCTTGGCCTGGATGGAAATAAAATGGTACTTAAAATATTTATCTTGTGTGTTGGGTAACTTAAAAAATTGATATTTTGGGGCCTCTGAAAGGCATAACGGAGGAAGTCAATCTTTTAGAACTACCGTGCTTCCTGTAACCAAAGGTTTGTTAAAGCTGAGATAAAATTTAGAGTTTCCATTTTGGTAGCGAACAAAACAGAGCAAGAAATGCATAACCCTTCCTTGGCTGTATTCTCCTCCTGCCTTGGGTGCAGAGAGGCAGAGCTGAAAGAGCTTAAGATGGCAAAATGGGCTTCAGGAATCTAATAAACCTGTAATACCGTGATTAGACACCTTGGACTGGGCTATTTGAGTGGTAGGAATGTAACGAAAGGGAATGGATAAGCTCTTGATGTTGGCTGAGGAAGCATGCCCCTTTCCTGTAATAGTGAATTCCTTTAAGGAAGGATGACAGAAGTAGGCTCTTTCTTTCCTGTGGTATATTAATAAAAGGGGAGACGAGTTTACAGAGAAAAATAAAACATATCAATGGCACTGCAATAAAGAACCACAAAAAGCTTCCTTAGAATCTCTTTTGGCTTATGGGCTACTCCCTGACCCCAACACTATCATCGACATACGGTGCATTAGTTTCCTACAAGTGCTGCAACAAATTACCACAAACTGGGTTACTAAAAACAACAGAAATGTGTCTCCTCACAGTTCTGGAGGTTCATAAGTACAAAATCCAGTGAATCCCTGCTCCATCCAGAGGCTTTGGGAGAATCTCTCCTAGGTGCTTGTAGCTGCTTGATAAATTTTAGGTTTTCTGACAAAAATCAAGAAAAATCTGTTTATACCTTCCCCCTCTTATGTGTGTCACCTCTGTGTATCTCTTCTAAGGACGCTTGTCATTGGATTAAGGGCCCACTCAAATAATCCAGAATGATGTTCTCATGGTCTTAATATCCTTAACTTAATTACATCTGCAAAGACCCTTTTTCAAAATAAGAAAACATTTATAGGTTCCAGGGATTTGATATAGATGTATCTTGTAGGAGGAGGGCACCATCTAACCCACTCCTTAGGACATTTGGTGTTTGACTCTTTCTGATCTAGTATAAGCCAATAGACTGAGTATGACAATCACATCTTCTTTCAAATCTTCTTATATGTCTTTGCCAAAGTTCTATTTATTGACAATTATTTGGCAAATGCCGTCTTGAGACCACAAAGCCTCTCATTCCCAAGCCTGGTCTGAGACGCTTCTTTCTTAGCTGAAAGGAAAAAAAGCACTGCACAATGCAATCTAAACGGGATGTGTTCAGAAGATAAAATGCCAGTGAGGGAAGATGGCAAGTACTTGTGATTTCCCCCAGCTCAAAGGTTGCTGATTTGTGGTCCAAAGAAGAGCCCTAAAAATACCAATTTTTCTTATCCTCAGAAGGTCAGACACCAATTCCATCTCAGTTTTAATAGCAAATGTCACAAGAAGACCAGGCCTCTGGCTTTGGGGCTAATTACACATTTTACTCATTGTTTTTCAATCAATGAAGTGAATAAACACTTGGTCACTGATGAAACAGTTGAGTGATACTGCAAACCTATGAGCAGTTGCCTTTTCCATTTTGCCTAGCCAATTAAAACCCTACAAGAGTCTATTTCTTGTGTTTCTTCTAAAACCCTGCAAGAGTCATTCCTCCCATGGATTTCACCAGCTCAGCATCTTCCTATAACTCTACCATGGTTTGGAGGCTGTAGAGGCTGTAGAGGCTAGGGGTGCAGAAGGCCAGCCCTGAAGCTCTACTTCCATTCCAGCCCCATGAATCCATGCCTGGTGGGAAAGCATGATAACCTAATAGGGGCTGTTTACAGTGCCTTTTAAGAGAGGTTTCAAGAATTAACAACGCCTACTGATACCAATATGGGAAAAACAACTATTACTCCATTTGCCGAAGTGGGTCTGATCTGTATGGAGAAAATTCAGAAGAACAACGTCCCTGGCAGTAGCTTTATTTTTCTTTCTCATTTCTTCTTGGGCACAAATAACTACTAGGTTGTTTTGTTTTTGTTCAAGAGCTGGAAAGTTACTGATATTATGGTAAACAATGGATAATTACAGATATACGGGAGTCCATTTCCATTGTGCTTGTCAGATGACAACAGCACAGCAGCCAGTCTCTGCATGGACATTCTGAAGGAAGATGTCCCCTACTTAACTGTGTGTGTTCATTTTTCAAACTCTAGGAACAATAAAGATAAGGAATGGCCCATCTATAATCAAATTCCAAATGGCAGAAGAGACTGACTCTCTGTTTTTGGCAGAAAGCTTGAAAGGAACTTTCCCCACGATTATCTCCACCACGGCTGACCCTGTTATAGAACAGTACTTCTCAAACTATATCAATTCTTTCAGATGGTGTGAAGGAGCTATGGGCCTCATGACATGGAAATGTCTCTCATCCATCCCTTGTATCCAAGCTTGAAACTAGATCTGGGCACGTACCTACTTCTTCCACCACTCTATAGTTATGGAGTATAACTGCCCAACAAGTTAGTGAAAGAAGGAAACAAACTTTTTGTTGTGTATTTATTGTAGATACATTTGCATTGTAGATACATTTGCCAATATTACTTTGTTTAATCCATAGAAGATCCCCATACAATATATATGGAGATTTAGGCTCAGAAAGGTTAGGTTACTTGATCAAGGTCACAAAGTTGATAATAGATGCATTTGGGATCAACTCAGGTCTTATTCCCAAAACCCTGAGTTTTCGGGGAATAATCAATAATGAAGGGCTCTCAGCAAATTTAATAAATACCATTTCCAATTTCTCTCCTGAACTATCAAGTTGGTAGGTTGGTCCTTTGTACTGATGTTCAAAGGGAAAGGGATAGTTAAGGAAAGGCAGGGAATATTTAAACATTCTCAAGGTGAGACCATTCCTGTAATCATGTAAATGAAAGCAACTAATGACATTTCTATAACTTAAAAACATATAGGAAGAGTATTACTAGAAATGATTACTCTGTGAGGCAAATGTGTTAACCAAAAGGTTAATGATTACCTATCCTAGAAATAGAACAATGTAAAATAATTACCATGTAACTACTTAGTTACAGGGATTAAAAACCCATCAGTCCTACTTGAAATCACCACCACTGGCAACTCTAAAGCATGGTCATACACTTGCAGTTCATTTAGTTCTGCAAACATCTTGACCATCTATACTATACATCAAATTGAAGGCTGTAGTTACAGCAACCAAAAGTGGGGGTCCCCTGAGGTTTAGCTGGAAAGGGGAGTAACCATGGATTGCAGAGGAAGAGGAATGGGAAGAACAAAGCTAATTTCAGCAAGAATATGGTCCCAATTGCAGGTGCCTAGAAGATGGTTTTCTGAATCCAGTCATCTCTTCCTCTTCTCCTCATGAGATACTACTTGTAGAGTATCTCTGTACCGAGCATTACACCAGGTATTCACAAAGCACCATTTCATGTAAGTCTCGCAAAAATCAACCCATTTTCCTTTCTTCCTTCCCTTTCTTTTAAACAATTTTTTACCCAACCACTACTGTGTGAAGTACTGTATGTACTAGACACCCATGCTACAGTGTTGAAAAAATCATCTGGAAGTAACTATTATTTTCCTTCTGAGAACTGAGGGGCCTGCAGTTCAGAGTTTGTGAGTCACTTAAGGCCACACACTAGTAAGAACACATGTACATGACCTAAAGCCTGGAGCTCTTTCCCCTAAGCCAAGCTGCTTCTCAGAAGACAGGACAAGAGGGAACAGTTGATGCCCTATGGCTAACTCCTGATTTTCCCTACAAACCACAACTAAAAAACACACCTACATATTCCAGATCAAAATTATCTGGGGAAAACCAACCTCCTAAAGTTCAGTCTTTGTCAAGTCAAGGAGGTCTAAGGACCCTCTGTGTATCCATTCTGGGGCAGCCCTTTGAGAGCAGCTGAGGCTTTCTTGTGTGCTTTAGGTCACCCTGGAAATGTCCCACTGTCCTTTCATATTTCTACAATAAAGCAGGACTTTGGTCACTCTCTGATCATTCTGTATAGTCTCCCTAGCCAGGGGTGATCATCTCCCTATCCCATGCCATTCCTAAAGAAGAACATGAACTAATACTCTCAGCTTCCCAGTGAGCTCCAGGCTGCTGGTTCAAGGTCATACTTCAGTAAACAGTCTTCCTATCCGGGTTGCTCAGCTCCCATCCCCCCACTTTTCCTCCTCCCCCTCCCCTCTTTTTATTCTCTCTGCTAGAAGGTAAGCCCACAAAAATAAGTCCTCAACCCTGAGAGACAGCCTAAAGCAGCAGTTCTCCCTAAGTGTCACTGGGAGGACAGGTTAAAAGTGATTGCAAGGCCCTACTTCCAGAGTTTCTGATAAGGTAGATCTGGAGTGGGGCCTGACATGTTCCCAGGTGATGTTGATACTGGTGTGTTGGGGCCCATACTTTGAAAACCACTAGCTTAAAGGGAATTTTTTTTTTTTTCCTGTAAGTAAGCAGAATTTGTTCTCAGTACAGAATCCAGTTTGTTTTTCAGGTCCTAAGTTTAACATATCTTAGTCTAGAGGTAATGAACTGCAAGTTAAATCCAATCGGTCCACTCAAGCATCTCCAGTAGGTTTCTGGAGTTATTTAACACCGCAGAAGACTTCTTGTCTGGCTAATTAAGTGATTAGTTTAGATCGATAGATGAACAAAGGGAAAGTGGGGCAGCTATAGCTCACTACCAACTTAATAAAATGGTGCTAACTTCAGCCATGGGAAGCAGCAGGGGTTTAAAATCGGGCTTACTTGCTGAAGACTTAAACGTTTAAGACTTCTATCTTAGGAGAAAAAGAGCTCACCCATGCTATCAGTGGAATATGGTTATTCAAAAGGAGTCTTACAAATGGAGTGACCTTGGCCTTGTTAGTCAAACAACTCCATCATAAGTCAAAGGTCCCATTTTGAATGACTGACATTCATAGCTGCCTCTCACGGCTGTGGATATCGAGCATTGCCAATGACCTGGTGTACAGGCAGGCATCTGAACTCAAAAATCCCGTTGTGGTTGGGATCCTAGTCAAAATTAAGTAAGGTAAAAAAAAAAAAGCCATGTTACCTCTACCTTTAGAAGTTTGCATTAGTTTACCTACCTCACATTTCAGGAGAAGAGAATGGTAGGAAGCCTGCATTAATTATGCATCAGCCATGTACCTTTTGAGGCAGATCATATTACTCTGATTTTACCAACAGAGAAATGAGGCTCAGAGAAGATATTACCCAAGGTGGGATGGCAATGGCAACAACAACAATAATAATAGTACCTGATATTTATTGGGTACTTACCACAAGATAATGTTTCAGGCATTTTTTTCTAGGCACTCTATATTGTTATTTCAATCTGCACAACTACCCTAAAAGTTATTATTATCCTATTTTACAGATGGGAAAATTGCAGTACAAGAATGTGTGACTTGCTCATGGTTACCCAGTTAGTGTCAAAGCTCAGAGTTGAACCCCAATGATGTGAATCCAGAATCTATAATGATACTCTCCTCGCTAAGATATAAACCCCAGTAGACCAAACTCTGAAGTCCCATCTTCTTGCTGCCCTGACTCTTCTGGAGATGGAGCCCAGTGGAACTCTTTCACTCACAACCAAAGATTAGAGCTAAAATATCTCGTGGCATCATCTTTTTATCCCTCTGGGAGAGCTTGGTCTTTGGTATTCAGACAGTCTCTCACAGACTGATTCCTGGAGCCATCTGACTTCAAGAGAAAGTGGCCCCACCTTAGAAGTAAGCCCACAAGAGGGAAAGTATGGCCTTGCACCAAGCACAATCTTCCCAAACTTTAGTTCTTGGTAACCTTTCCCAACCTTCAACGTGTTTGTCATAAGTACATGCCTATGTTATTAATATATTTCATTTCACTTAACTCTCATTTATACTTATATTTGTTCAAGGAAACTTAAAATTACTGCAGCAAATGGAAAACCAGTGTCCCTTGCCATAAACAGAAGCTATCCATAAGGATGAATACAAAGCTATTAAATCCTAGCGAGTACTGTGAGCTGCTGAAAGCCCTGCCTCTGAGACCTGCCTTCTCACTTTATTATAAAGGGACATTAGTAAGTGTTAGAGAAGTGTTAAAATACGCTAGCACCAGACAGAGTCCTCCTCCTTGAGGACTGAAAGAGAAGTGGAAAGGGAACAACTTCTCACCTTATGATTTAATGGGGCTTTTTGGATGTTTTGTCCACGGACCTCCAAAAATCCTCCCCTGTCCCAGCAGTGCTATGCCTCCCACTGGTGGCAAAACTCAGACTCAGCTCTGTGGTGCGTGGCTGTGCCCTGCCCATACTCCAAAGCCATGCTGAGTCTCCCCTAATGCTTTCTAATCAACAGGCACATCTTGAAAAGGGGGAAACTAGCTCAGGTTCAGGTGCCTCAGGGAAACAGGCAAAAATCAAGGAGAGGAAAATGATTATACTGTCAAAGCAGCAGAAGGAACTTGCAATGGTAATAGTGATCATTGAGGAGTTTTCCCTTTGAACAGAAATGCCTTTGATAGTGCTTCCCTCCATTTTCCTGCTATTCTGTAAAAAGAATGAATAAGCAGGAAGAAACAAATGGTGCTTTTGAGTTTTACCAGCATTTGCCATAGAAGAAAAGGGAAGGCCCAACTTCAAGGTAGAAAATCTAGACCTCCATAACCATAGATCTAAAAAATTGAGAAGAATGGAGAAGAAGTAAATCCAACAAAAGGAATTTGGTGATGTACCCACCCACCCACACACCACTAAGCCCCACACCCAAGGATCCTGGAACAGTCACAGTCTTCAGTAACCCGAGAAAGTCACTCTACTCTGTCCCCTTACGCCAATTCTTCCAACCCAAGCTTCTCTCTGCTGTCTGGTAGAGCCCCTTTTGGTAAGTAGAGTTTATAGTAATAGAAGTCATTTTATTGCACAGCCATTTTTTGTAAGAAAAAGGCAAACCCAACAAAACTATCTTTCCATAAAGTATATGGAGCACAGAAACACACCTCTTGACAAGGGTCATTGTAAATGATGCTGATGGTGGTGGAGGTGGAGGACCTCTTTTCATGGAGCAAACATGGTGCTTTACTTTGAACAACCAACTAATCTTCACAACAACCCAGAGGGATGAAGCCTATTATTCCTCCCATTTTACAGACTAGGAAATTGAGACTGGAGAAGTTAAGTAACTTGTCCAAGATTACAGTTAGTTAAGTGACAGAACCAGCCTCATATCTATGTTTGTTTTGCACCAAAAGTCTTGGTCTTAACTTAACCACTAAGTTCTGTCGATTCTTCGATGGAAATGAACTAAATATTCATTAGCATTTCTGTATAAGTATATACAGCATAGCATAGCATTTCTATTCTATGCTATTCATAGCATTTCTGTATAAGTATATATAATTAATTTTATGTAATGAAGGCCAACAGAGAAACTAATTTTATGTAATGAAGGCCAACAGAGAAACTAATAGAAGCCAAACCTTTCCCCAAGGCTCTGTTGACTCAATGACAGTTTGCAGAAGCTGTAGGACCCAGATAGTTTTCTCATATTGAAATCTTTTTTATCCTTTCTGTGCATATCACAGATCAAGTACTAATAAGATAAAGTCATAGTAGGTGAGATTTATTGAGCACATATTAGATGCCAGATCTTATGTTAATTGCCTTCCATGTTTTTTTTCACTCTTAATCCTCACTATCTTGTGAGATAGGAGTAGGAGAAAACTGAAGTTCAGAAATGTTCAATAACAGGTTCAGAGTTGTTCAAGGTCACTCAGCCTGTACGGGGCAGAGCCAAATGGTGGATGCAGCCATCTCACTGTAGACTGTAGGGCCCACACTAGGATCTGCTACAGCAAGAGATCAAGGAGCACATGAATTAGAGACACTGCACTTTCCTCTTCCAAGACTGCAGTGATGGATGAAAGGAGCCCATGAAAATGTCCTGGAGACTCAATATCTATGAGGCTTTTTTCTAGGCAAGTCATCTAGAGCTAAGGCTAGCTAGAGATGGGTTCTTCATAAGAGTTCCATGCTTCTTGCACTGCTACATGAAAAAGAGAATACTGTCTTCTTTTAGGGTTCCAGGGAGGTGGTCTACCTACAGTAGCATTCACTGTTCACTGATAAGTCAGGGTTGTCTGCGTCTGTTACTCAAGAAGGCTAGAGAGTAGGGGGATCCAACAGCCTTCCAGAGTGAGTGTTCTGGAAACTGTTTAAAGTATCCACCCTACATATTTTGTATTTCCTGGTCTAGCTTCAGTATGCAACCTTGAATTACAATTTATTGCTTAATTGTGCAGAATGAGAGGCTGTTACCCCTAACATTATTCTTGACTAGAATATGCATAAGATTAAGAGGGAACTTGCCAAAGAAAAGCACAGCCCAGAGCCTTTCCCTGGGAATCTCACACTGTTGGTCTGGGATGGGGCCCAGGAAACTGTATCACTGCAAACAAGTCCAGGAGACTCTTCTGCAGGTGTTCAGTAAGTACAGGTAAGTAAGAATCCCAAAATAAGAGATTTCCTCCTGCAGCAAACATTCTTTGACAACCCCAACCTGATTCCATACCTCAGAGACGCTATTGCCACTGGGACCTTATAATTTTTTCCATCTATTTCATGAATGAATGAGTGAGAGATAGAGGGAGAGAAAGAGGAGGGCAGGGAGGAAAGATGCACAAAGTGTGTGTATGGGGGGGGGGATATAAATTCTAATGACATGGTTTGAGCTTCCTGGATCTAGCTATACCTGAAGCTAGTACACCCCTAGACTTTTTAGTTATATGAGCTAATAAGTGCCTTTTTTGGGATGTAAGCTAATAAGCAGGTGATAGGAAAGAAAAGAATGAATCATTTTTTGCTTGTCCCCAAGGAAAAGAGATAAATGTGCATTACACAGTTGTTAAATAAAAGGACCTAAACCAGCTCACCCTGCCTGTGCAAGGCTGAGCCAGGACCCAGCCTGTCTAGTCCTTTGTGTTCCCCTTGCCACCATCACTGTCATTTCAATCTAATTCTGTGGTTTAATTGCCCCAGGGTTCTGTGCCCCAGGGAGCTGTGAGTAAATAGCTGACGACTGTGGCTCCTCTAGGATGATCATATCAGAAGTACAGATATTAAAATAGAAATTGTGTCATGTCACCATGTTTGTGTTTCCAGGATCAGCAGCTGATTGACAGGAAAAGCTCTGCTGAAGCCAATTCTAAAGTATCTCACTGGTTTGAGTTTTCATGCCAGAGGCTATGGAGAAAAAAGGAAGCAAGTCAATGGAACCAGATGCCTTATTGTAGCCCTGTAGCTTTTTACTGCAGATTAGAACTGGGAATCCAGCAGGGGTCTCTTTACAAGTGTAAAACAGTGAGGGGCTCTTTGTATTTCTTACCATTTCTAAAAAGCTTTTTAAAAATATCTTGCTTTCCTCCTTTGTGCTTTAATATTAGACTCCATGTTCCCCGGGATCTTAGGGCCCTGAATTCCCATTGTAAACTGACTTTTGTTCCCTAATGCCAAATTGTTCTTTTGGAGAACAGAAGCAGGATTGACAGCTGGTCTCTGGCCCCCAGAATATTCCCTGCCTGCTCTGAGGAGGCTCAGGTACTGCAGACAGACTACATTGACTCTCCCTGGAGTTAGGAGCAAGATCAACAGAATCTCCCAAGGACCTGAGGCCAGCAAAGTCCATCCGCTCTCCCAGTCCCATGCTCTGTGTTCCATGCTTTCACTCATTTTCTCATTTGATATTCTCAACTACCCTCTTAGGTTGTCCTTCAGCCCATTTAACAGAGGAGGAAGACCAAGCTCACGGACATTTAGTGATTAACAGCACAGTGAACAAGGGATCCCTGGGTGGCACAGCGGTTTAGCGCCTGCCTTTGGCCCAGGGCGTGATCCTGGAGACCCGTGATCGAATCCCATATCGGGCTCTCGGTGCATGGAGCCTGCTTCTCCCTCTGCCTATGTCTCTGCCTCTCTCTCTCTGTGACTATCATAAATAAATAAAAATTTTAAAAAATGTAAAAAAAAAAAAAAAAAAAAGAACAGTGAACAAGTGGCAGAGACTGAATGTGAGTCCGGTTCTCTCAGACTCCAAAGCCTGAGATCATCGCCAAAGATCATAGAAGAGGAGAAAGGAGGAAGCATTTAGGAATAGGGGTTGGCAAACTATGGGGCACAGGCTGAGTCGGGCTACCCACCTTTTTTACAAAAAGTATTTTAGTAGAACGTGGCCACACCCATCACTTACATATGGTCTATGGTTCCTTCCCTGTACACCAGAGGTAAGCTGTAACAACAACAACAACAAAAAAAAAAACAAAAAAAAACAAAAAACAAACAAACAAACAAAAAAAACTCATAGCCAGCTGGGCCAAAAATCCAGACTATGTGCACTTAAAGTTTGGAAAACATTTGCCAAACCTTGGATTAAAGCACTGAAGGTGGCAATCCATCTGACTTGAGTCATTTCACCTTGTCCACTATGTTTTCTATTTTTCTTATTTGAGATCTGGACATTCAAGGGGCAGTGGCCTCAGTGAAGCAGCAGTGAGGATGGAGTAAAGCTTTGCATTTCAAGCATAGAGGTTGGAGTTTAGTAAGTACTGAAAGAAGGAGAGCCAGTTCCTTGCCCCACAAGACTAAAGAACACCCCAATGCAGTGGGAGAATGTGCTAATTCCCATGAGATGACAAAGGTTATGATGGAAGCTTTGGTTGGGGGGTGGACACTGAGGACTCCTACGAGGTGTCAAGTCAGCTTTTCTGGAAGCTTGAGGTTCTAGTAACCAGCCCCATCAGGGCAGCTGAACCCTTTCCCTGTCAGACTCTTCAGAGTGCCTGGTCTCTGGAGGTAGGATCTGAGGAAGGAGGTCTATGAACCAAGGTCAGTCTAAGTTGTTCTTCGTAGAGGACATTGTTTTTGCTTTTGTTTTCCTCTTTTCAGCCCAACATCAAAGATGGCAGTAAAAGAAAAATTACATGGCTTACCAGGAGTCTGTTATCTCATTGATCTATCAGGGGTTCATAAGCATAACTCCTCTTGGGATCCCTGGGGGGCTCAGCAGTTAAGCGCCTGCCTTTGGCCCGGGGCATGAAGCTGGAGTCCTAGGATCGAGTCCCACATCAGGCTCCCTGCGTGGAGCCTGCTTCTCCCTCTGCCTGTGTCTCTGCCCCTCTCTCTCTCTCTCTCTGTCTCTCATGAATAAATAAAAATCTTAAAAAAAAAAAAAAAGCATAACTCCTAACACCAATGAGAACAGTACAAATAGATAATTTTCTTCATTGCAAAGGTCAAAAGTAAGTTTGTTTATCCTCTGTATTTTAAAGTTATCAGTAATGATTAAACTTAGGTCTGAGCTGAGTGGGACATGCTGAATGCATTTTTATGCCAGCTTCCATTCCTTCTTCTTAAAATATGAAGACTGTCTTAAAAGAAACCACAGGGTTCCAGTTGGCCTCCATGGAACCCATACAGGGGCTTTTTGTATTATGCTAATAAATAATCACAGTGATACTTCTCTTAACACAGCCCAGGGTTTTATCTCACTGAAAATTATTTCACATTAATACTGTGTAGGCACAATGCAACATCGGAGACAGCCCAGGGTTACAGGGAATAAACTCACTCTGTGAATGTGTTCTCTTCCCCAACACCATCACCTGTTAGTTTTCTACACCCAAGTTGTTCTAGCCAAGAGGAGAAATTGTGAGCTCAGTTATATATTGAATGCGTAGCTCAACTTCATTAACTAGAGCTAAATGCTAACATGCACGGTACCAGCTTCCAGCACAAATTAGCATCCATAATAAAGCATATAATTAGCCACCATACCCAAATGCTCTCCATGATGAATAAGTCCCCAAGAGCCCCCAGCTGCTCTTTGATTTTCCTTAGATGGGTCTGTGGTAGCAGCTTGGTTCTCACTAACCTCTTGTCCATCAGCCAAATGAACATCTGAATTGACAAGGTCTGGACAAATTCATCCAAAGTCAATAATGGAAGCGCAAGGAGAGTTCTCTGCTTTCCTGGCATAGGATGGCCCACAGGGAGTTAAGCTCAAAATCAGGGTAGAGGTAGAAATAAAATGCTAAGTTCTGATCACTTGCACTCAAACCCTGGTCAGTGAACACCAAGAGCCCTTGGTAAAATCAAGAGAGCACTGATGTCTCCAGAAACATCCATCTTCATCATAACCCCTGTATCTGGGTGGTTGGCCATTTACAAAGGATTTGCAAATCTGCCATCCCCTGCAGCCCTCGCTCAGAGAGGGTAAAGGGTTTGCCCTGAAGGGTAGCAGAATGTGCCACCTCAAAATAGGCCACTTTGGCATGTGGAACTGAAAGCAATCAGGACCCAGCAAAGCCAGACAAAGCTTTTTACCTCCCCCTTAACTGCCTAAGAGAATTTAGATAGGCGGCCTATACTGAGAAGAGAGCCATCTCCAGAGAAAACTTTTTTTCCCTGAGACACTTATATGCATGGCAGGGCTACCTTGGTTTACCAAACCTCTCCCCTTCCTGTGATAAAGCCCCAGACCCTTATACCTTTCCATAGCTCAGGATGGCATATAAACCTCATTGTCTGACTGCCTTTGAATCTTATTATCCTTATGGGGCCCAATAGGTATGTACATTGCTAAATTTGTTTTCCTTGTGTAACCTGTCTTTTTATTATGGGGGGGGCCATCTCAGCCAAGAACCTAGAAGAATAGAGAGAAAATTAATTTTCCTCCCCTATAGCCTAAAGATGCATAAGAAGCAAAGATTGAATTTGAGCTTAAAACTCCAAATGTGACTCCAGATCAAACCTTCATTGAGCACCTGTTTCATTCTGTCCAGTAAGCTAATATTTGGAGATCCCTCCTACACCAAATCCATCACCTTCCTTAGTGCATCTCTGGACAGTCTGCCTCTCTATCTTTCTCGTCTCTCTGTTTTTCCCCCTCTACCAGTGCCCTAGACCACACCACCATCACCCCTGGTCTGACTTTCAGCCCAGCCCCTCCTCCTGGCTTCCCTGCTCTAATTTATCCTACACATGAAACAAATTTCACCGAAAGGTGTCAGCCAGAGTCCATCATTTCCCACTTAAGACATTTTAATGGCTCTTACTTTACACACAATAAAACCCAAATGCTTGTCCCCAGACTTACAAGCTTCTCTAGGATCTTGCCTCTGCCCACCTAACTCTTGTGCTCCTCTTTCCTATCCAGGTTCCCCTTTTACTAGACAGCTTTTCCTTTTTCTAATCTCAAATACACCACATTCTCTGCTTCCATAGTGCTTTTTCATTTGCTATCTTCCTCTGTCTGGAATGTTCTTTTCCTGATTTCAGTCTTAGGTAGTTTTCTCTCAAGATTTATGTCTCAGCTTAAATACTGCCTCCTCCAAGAGACCTTCTGTGCCCATAATCTAGTGAGGATCCTCCACGGTGCTGACACTGTCACTCTCTTATTTATTTTATTCCTTCTTCTTATCACATCCAGAAAGCATCACATGTGTTTACTCCATCTCCATCATTAGAAAGCAAGGAAGCTTTATGAGGGCAAGGAATGGACTGTCTTATTGATTCTATATGCATAGCACTTAGTAAAGAGGCACATAGTAAATTCTGAATAAGAATAAACACATTGGATAAATGAATAAAGAACTAAGAGCAGTACAGCATTCTCATCCACTTTCCCACAGCTGCCTTTGTACATTAAGTGGGACACAAACTTGGAGCACAGGACTTACTCAGTGACAGAGCAACTGCCCAACTGAACTAAAAAAAAAATAGTTCTTGATTTATATATTTTAAATATAAATATAAATATTTATATTTTTTAAAGTGATATATTCATAAGGTGAGCAAGCTCCCAGGTAATGGGAGACATCCTATCACCATTCTTCACTTACTAAGAAAACCTCAAGAATCCCTAATGCAATGGGCAGATCAAGGCTAGAGGCTGACAGAGGAAGCATGTGAAGGTATAAAAAGATGTGATCTTTATGGTAAAGGCAGTTCCAAAAATCTGTGTGTGAGCTTATCCAAAAGACAGGCCATGTGTGAATATCCAGATCTATTTTAAGGAATATCCCCAGAGGTCCCATTCATGGACTCTTCGTTGAATGAAATCCTTTCTAGGCTTCTAGGCTAAAAGGAATCTGCAGAAAAGACATTTTTTTTTCTTTTTTTAAAATTTTCTGTCCTGGCTGCAGAGTCTTTTCTTCAGCTAAATGCATAGGCTTGGAAAGCTTATCATTCCAGGCACTGGGCCGAGGGAACTGAAAACCCTTCACCCTATGACACAAAGCCAAATCCAGAGCTTTGCCTTCTGGTCTTCCACTGAAGCCACATTCATCAGTAGAATGCATTTTGTTCAACTGAGAGGCCAACCTGGAGCCCCTGCCTTGTACCACTTTGGCCACTTTGAAATTGTTTTGAAAAAAATCCTCCAAGTCTCAGGTAGGATGCCTTGTCCTTTTTGTTCTATGGTCAAACCTTCCAAAACTTCGAAACCCCCAATGGGAAGAGGCCTCATTCAAGGCTCATTAGAGGGGACCTGACTTAGTCACAGTCTGCAGCAGAGATGTAAGAAAACACAACCAGATAAAGGAGAGTTTTGGCAAATTTTGGCAAAATTCTCCAATAGTGAGAGCAGTGATTATAACATGTATTTGAAATCCAACAGAATATTTTGAATTCTGAGATTTCCAGAAGAGAGTCCATATGATACAGTTATTGAATTGAGCACGTGTGTCTGATGTGCTGTGGTCTTTTTATAAGTATTTATTTTAAGCCTGCCTCCCTTCACATTGCAAATAAATACATAAAACCAGCTTGTGAGCATCAGGAGGGCTCCATGGATAATGAGGTATCGATTTCTCTGTATAGGGATGCTCCCTAGGACAAAGCCAAAAAACTAACCTCTGCTTACTTGGAGATTTGCATAAGCCTTCTGGACAGGCTGGAAGGCAAAAAGGTAAGATTTTTTTTTTTTTTTCAAAAAATTATTTGGCTACTGTGCCATAAGAAGTGTTTTAAAGCTCCCATGCCTCCTCTTGTAGTGATCTGATTTTTCCATGGGAAGTTGGTCTCCTGTGTATGATAAGTAGGTCTGAGGAAACTACTAAATATATTCATTTAAAATAGTCTCTCTGCACTGATGGCTGAGAAATTTCCATGGGACTGTTGCACTTGAATGCTCTGCATAATTGAACACTGTGTCTGCAAATAAGACTAATAACCATAGTTGTTCAAATGATTACCATATCAGAGATCCTAATAGTCTACCGGAAATGCTTCTGACGGTAATGCTTTTTTCATGAGCAGCCAACCTTGCCCTGATGGTTGTCCATACAGTTGGAATGCCCACCCACTTCCCTCTTGGCCAGTTCCCTACTCACCTCTGTTCTTTTTTTTTTTTTTTTTTTTTTAAAGATTTTATTTATTTATTCATGATAGACACAGAGAGAGAGAGGCAGAGACACAGGCAGAGAGAGAAGCAGGCTCCATGCACCGGGAGCCTGACATGGGATTCGATCCCGGGTCTCCAGGATCGCGCCCTGGGTCAAAGGCAGGCGCTAAACCACTGTGCCACCCAGGGATCCCTCACCTCTGTTCTTGACCAAATTTCCCCACCTATAAAATGTGGAAATTGGCCTAGATGATCTCTGAAGTTCTTGAAAGATCTGACATTGTTTCTGGCTTTGGAAGAATGAAAAATTCTGTTTCAGATACATGACATATGTTGAAGAGTGGTGGCCTGCAATGGTCACACAGCTGGTAGAATTTGGAGCTGGTACTGTGATTGTCCCCAAAGCCCTCAGTTCTAACCAGGGTATTTCTTTGGGCAAAGTAGAGAGTAGAGCCATTCACTGTGTGAGCTGCCATAACCATTTGAAATGCTTAGAGAAAAATGAGCACTTCCTTTAGTTAGATGGGAAAGTCATATCCTATTCTCAGTAGCACTGAATGTGGAGTTCCAGAAACCATCATCGCAGGTTTGGCTCCTGTATTACTTATAATTCTCTGTATAGGTCAGTTGAACAATCTTCTGACCACCCATTTGGAAAACATAGATGGGTCTTTATTCATATAATATAATAATTAATAATATAATAATATAATATAATATAATATAATATAATATAATATAATATAATATAATATAATAAATACAATACACTAGTTTGCTCTTTTGCATGGTCATATAATTGATAATATTTTTAACCTGTTCTATCTATTTATCCAGTCTTGGTGCATAAACATGCTTCTAGCTTGTCAAGCATCGTGTCGAAAATCACCTTTTTAAAACATCCCCTGGTAGCAGTATGTCCTCCATCAGAAATATGTGTGACTACCTCCTAGACTAGACCACTTGTATGTCACCTGTACGATGCCACTCACACGTCAGCTCTTAGGAGTTGTGTACAGATCTCATGAACCACCTTACCTGCTCTTTGTGGGCAGGAACATGAGGCTTTATTTTTATTCATAAATATCAACCCTAGCACCATGCCCAGTGTGCAGTCACCAGAGCTGAGAGCTATCTACTGCTTTATCTTCATGATCAATATTTTCCTCTGAGAAAAGATACATTATTGCAGCCTATTATTTGAAGCAAAGCATACCCATTTCTTTTAAGACCCACTAATAGGAAGTAGCCTAGGAAATTTCCACATGTTCCTTTTCAACACTGACCAGAAACAAATGCTGGGAGACTAGGCTTATTTTGGGTAGGCAGAATTTCAAACCCTTGACTACCAAGGGTTAGTTCCTTTTTTTCCCCTCAAAGTAGAGTAAGAAAGTATAATCAAGAGTCTATTTTTGAGGTTTGACACTGATATCTTTCAAACTCCATTCTTCCCCATTTATGACTTGCCCCACACATGGGCAAGTCCATGAGAAAGCTCAGGCCCCGGCAGGGAACTTCACATTACTCAAACCCCAGCCTTTACAGGAAACCCTTCCTCAACCCTATCTCCGAGGTACCCAAAAAACCTAAAGCCACCTGATTCTCCCTCCTTCTTCTTGCTTCATTCTGAATAGAACCTGAGACATTCTCAGGAAATCATTGGTTTATATGTGATTAATAAACATTATTTTACATCTGGTGGTGCCTGTGTGTCATTGGTCCCAACATCCATATGTTTCTGGGAGAGCCTGCCGAGTATCCAGCAGGGGATACTTGGTGCCCAAATAATACAGAAGACATAACAAGCTCCATTCTCCAGAGTAATGATAAAAACCTCACCTAAGATGGACAATGGTTATTTTTGCATACTGCATATCCAGTACTCTTTTTCTGGAAATATCATTTTGATTTTCCTTAGGAATCATTTCTCCTCATTCTTCATACATGTATTTGGCGTGGAGCTGAGCCTTCTCCAGTCTCCAGGCCTTGACCTCAACATGGCCAAACATTGCACTTGTGTCTCATGGTCAGACTAATTGGTTGGGAAGAGGTCTCACACACTAAACCGATCTAAGAAAACTCAATCTGAGGACTTGGCTTGGATTCTGGAGAAAGAAGAGCTCTATCTGCCCTGGGTTTGCTTGCCATAAGGCTAATCCAAGGCCAGAGTTGCCAGGGCCCAGAGTTTTGAGGGGTCTCTCCCTGGAGTGGTGCCAAAGTAAGTGCAAATAGACCATAGATATGGGGATAGAGAGGCTAATACTCCCAATACTGTGCAGTCCCTGGATCTAGTCAAACCCAGACTCAGATCCATTTAAGATTTTTTTTAGTTACATGAACTAAAAACTTCCCATTTCAGTTTAAGCCACTTTTAGTTGGGTTTCTGTCATTTGTGCCTGGGAGTACTTTTGAAGAATACAATTATCAGGTTTTCTACAATCTGAGCTTTTTGTTTTTCTGGATACATTGAGGCCAAATATTCACTGGAAGGCCAAATATTTAGTGGAAACCATACAATATTTGCCCCCCCATAAACACTGAAACCTCCTTTTCTAAAGGTAAAAGCAGCAGATGTATGAGAAATGGCAAGACAAATCTTGACTTGAATTGCCACTCTACCAAGACCAAAAAAACCCTAAATAAACAGTACTAGGTCAACAGTTTGCTAGAAATATCAGCTGAGTCAGAACGCTAAAAATCCAGCTCATTGGAACATCACTTATTCTACGCACCAGGAGTCCTATGTCAGCAGAAGCGTGTGCTGTATTGGAGGAAGCAAAGACAAACTACAGAATGAGCATGATTCCCCAGTTTCTACTCAGTGAAATTTAATTCTTTGGTAATTTCCATTCCAGTGCTAGAGTCCATAAAGTAAGCTAAGCTGCAGCAAAAGTTCCATTCCATACAACAGTTAAAATTAGCTGAACATTGTGATAAGCAGGATAATGCCCCCCCCCAATGTCCACGTGCTAATCCTCAAAACCTATAACTATGTTCTGTTATGTGACAGGGGAGAATCAAGTTCAAAAACAGACTTGAGGTTGCTAATTAATTCTCCTTAAAGAGACTATGTTTGGTTATCCAGATAGACCTAATATAATAACAAAAGTTCTAATAAGTAGAGAGAAAGGCAAGAGAGGAGGTCAGGGTATCACAGAGTGAGATAAACTCTACCCATTGTTGCTGGCTTTGAAGATGGAGCAAGAGGGCTACAAGTCAAGGAATACAGGTGGCTTCTAAAAGTTGGAAATGACAAGGAATATATAAATTCTCCTATGGAGGCTCTGTGTTGGTTTGCTGGGGCTGTCATAATATAATTCTGCAGTTTGGGGTGGCTTCAACAATAGTAACTTATTTGTTCACAGTTCTAGAGACTGGAAATTCAAGATCAAATTGCCAGCAAGTCGGGTTTCTCCTGACTCTCTCTCTTTGGCTTGCAGATGGTATCTTCATGCCATGTCCTCACATGACCATCCTCTGTGTACTTGCATCTCTGGCATTTCTCTGTGTGTCCAAATTTCTTCTTCTTAGAAAGACACCAACCAGACTGGATTAGGACCTACCCTAGCAGTGTCATTTTAATGCAATCACCTCTTTAAAGACTTTATCTCCAAACACAACTGCATTCTGAGAGGTTAGAAATTAGGTCTTCATCATATGGATTTTGGGGGATACAACTCAACCATGACAGGTTTCAAAAGGGAACACAGCCCTTTCCAATCACTTGATTCTAGCCCATTGACACCCATGTCAGACTTCTAACCTAGAAAACTGTGAGATAATAAATGTGTGTTGTTTGAAGCCTGTACATTTGTGATAATTTGTTAAGATAGCCCCAAAAAACTAATACATGCATTTGCTATATGGCCAGCACTTGCTAAGTGACTTGCCTCTATTAATTTAAGTTTCATCCTCATGTCAGCCTTATGAGAAAATACCATGATCTCTATGTAGGAGGAATCAGAGGCACAGAGACACTAAGTATCTACCCACTGCCATATTGCTAAGAGTAGTGAGGCCTAAACTTGAACTCAGACACAATTGATTCCCAAACCCCTGCTGCTCCATCACCATCGCATCCACGGGAAAACACTAAGGACTCAGAAACTTGACTCTTCAAGCAGGGTGGATAAAGAATAGCAACAGAGAGTCACCAGATAAGCAGGGACCCAGCCTCTCATTTTGAAAATGAAGAAAAAGTTCGGAGAGAGGAAGTAGTTTCCCAAGACCCAGAGCCAGCTGTCTAGGGCTAAAGTGGAGTCTAGGCCTCCTGGCTGTGAGCCCAGTGCATCAGCCATTCTTTCTTCTCCAGTGATACAAACTGTTGCTTCATGTCTCCATGACATCTCACTAAATCACATGACAAAGGAGGAAACTGAGATCCAAAGTCACAAAATAGCAAAGGTTGGTCTCAACCCTCCTGCCTCGTTGTACCTTTTATAGAGATCTCTCATTATGAAAACACTAATTGCATGTTTAAACCTATCTTATATTTGTTGGTAAGCAACTTTAGAAACAGGAAGAGACTGTGACATTTTTATCTGAATCCCAAACTTGAGTCCGGAGTCTGGATCAATAAGACTGTGAAGTGGCTTCCTTTCTATTGTTTTATCTAGGAAAGTCAACAGTAGCAGAGAGACCTGTGAGCAGCAGACTGTGAATCTGCCACAGGAACCCCAGGCTAAGACTTTCTAGGTCGCATCATAAAAGTTCATGCACTTCCTGGCTTCTCTGGAATATCCCAGGAGACAGCTTTTATTTCCCTCCCCAAAACATCTTTCATTTTCCTTTGTGGAAAGGGCTGGCCACATGGCTGATGAAGCTGGGAACAGGTAACTTCCTTATACAACTTCCTCACTGAGAGGTGAAAGACCACAAATACTCTGAGCTAGTAACAGAGTTTGATGAATAGGATTCCCGCAATTACCACAAACCTCTCCTGGTCAAGAGAGAGAAGAACTGCTGTCACTTAACACCACTGTGCGTGGAGGAAATAGCCATGTTTTTAAGTCACTGAGCCTCAGAGGCCCACAGAATTCATCACTGCGTTTCAGCACCACTGCTTCTCTTTACAATCGGGAATCTCTGGAGGGGAATTTGCAGGGGATGATAGTGAGCTGGCAGTGGATATTTTTGTGTCGTATGTTGGTTGCTCAAATATTGAGAGTGAATATCCCCGAAAGGTCAGCTGTCTTACCCATACACAGCAAAGTTCTCATGAGAATTGTTTTTGCCAAAATTTAAAGGATGTTATTTTGTGACTTTAAGCATCAGTGTAAAGTGTAGTAAAAACTGTCATGTTTGATTTGTTTTATGTTAACATCCTTGAGCTTCCATTGCCCATTTTAAGTGACTAAACGAGCAAATCAGAATATCCATAACATTGCTTAAAATGAAATTCCATTAACACTAAATGAGACTACACTCGGTAAGTTGATGGAATTTTGCATTCGCTTAAAATCTTAAGTGGGATTTTAGTTGCAATGGATTGAAGAACGCAGAAGGCACCAAACTGAGGTGATTATTTGTGATAAAACGGTAATCAAATACAACAAGACAAACTCATTTTAAATATAAAAGGATAATGGACTTTCCTTGTGTTTGGAGCATTAATGTATTAATTTGGTTTTTTTTAAGGGCTTTTATTTTTTTCCCCTTCTTCTGTAAGATATTCTTCATTGTGTTATAATATTTCCCTCCTGGGCCAAAAGGAGAGGGAAGGGGAGATGAGAAAAGGAAGAGAGCCAAAGGTAATTAAACATTCCATTTAAAATGCTGCAATCACAAGCATCTTACTATAAGGACTCCTGTTATCACATTCCCATCCCACAGGCTCAATTCTACTGTCAATAAGCTCGTATCACTCACATGAAGCTACAGAAGACAGATCACTCTAATTTATTGTGTGGTTTAACACTGTCAAGGGATTCTTTAGCTGGTCCAGATTGCTTTGGTTAAACAGAAACATGCCCGCGCATGCGCGTGCTCACACCCACGTGCTTCTAAAAGTTTTCTACATCAGTCCCGAAGCACTCATTTGTGAAAGTTCCCTTTTGGTTTAATTACACTTTTCATTATACCAGAGACGATAAAGGCACATATATGACATTGCCTGTCAGAGTTTTGATTGGTCAAATAATAGACTGATCAATCATTTCCCTTCCTAGAGAGCGGCATGATCAGAGGTATTATAGAGGCAATTGGATTCATTCTCAGAAAGTGGCTGAACAATTACAGTGATTGTCAATTGTTAACTGCTTGTGATAAGTACATAATGACCCTAAACGTTTCCTTAACAACATGGAAATTAAAATCATATCTCTTAGTTGAGTCCGCCCTACTACATAGAATAGGACCTGCAGAAAACTAGCTTGGGGTTCCAATGGCTTTCTTAAGGTAGATCAAGATACACAAGTTCAAACTTGGAAAATGCTAATTTTTTAATTAAAGAAATCCACTCACTCATACATTATACACACACCACCCCGCGATGGGTATTAATATTACAGTTGATTCCAAAGGTTAGGGCACTTTTGTTTAGCTTCAAAAACAAGGGAATGGACAATTTATTATTTACATTTTCATTCGGCCTCTATAGCTGGGATGACTTCCCCCTGACTTTATGGGAATTTGGTAATTCCTAGTGAATGAGAGAGATGCCCTCAAGGATAGTACCCTGGGGAGGGAGCTCAGGTTCTGTTTAGGTCCACAGACCTAAAAGCCAAGGCATTAAGGCATCTCAATGTTTTCTAGCACCTCTTTTTTTTCCCCCTGTTTCTTAAAGAAATCAAGATGACTGTCTCTATTTTAGCAAACCCTAAAAATATTCCTTAGAGACACAACTCCCAACTTTCTTCCTCAATTCTTAGGACTTTAGAAAGGAGATTATTCGTCTCTGTCTCCCCTGAATTCATGTCTGTCACGTAACAGGCACTCAGTTTATTCAGTGAATAAACAAACACACAGATAAGGAAGATATCTGATCTCCTAAGGTCTTTATCTCAAATTAATTTCTTTTGTTCCTCCTCTCTTCTGCTTTCTAGTATTTGCTTGAATCCCTAAAATGTTCTTGAAATTTGATCTTCAGGTATTGGACACATACCTGGATTGCTGCTTCATCCCTCCACTATTCTCCAGATGGCCTCTCTTTTGATGAAACACTTTTACCCTCACTGTTGTTTTCAAATATTGATCAGGTTTTCTCTTCACTGACACATCACACTCACAGTTTGCAAACAATTTTCAAGAACGCCCATTCTCTCCTCCTTCCTGTAAGGTAGCTAGCACAGGAAATGGCCCTTTCCCATTTCATTGATCAGAAAATAGGTTCAGAAGAGAGACAGGGCTTCAGGATGAAAATAGAGGATTCCTTCCCCTCATCCCACCCTGCCCTATGGATTATGCTTTATGAGAAAGTTGTTTACTCAACAGCCAAAGAGGATGAGATTAGATAGAAACTGACAACAGATTTAAGTCCTAAGGGACTTGAGAGAGTGATGTAGAATGTGCGGAAATTTAGATCCCCCTTTAGAAGACTGCTCTGAGCAGACTATTCAGATTGGGCAGGTCTGGTCCCATGGAATGTCCCTTCCTTCCTCTCTAGGGAATGGCAGCACTGAAAAGCTTTCCTCCTCTTGTCCCAGTTGACCTGGTCTGGAGGACATGCGCTGAATAGCCCTGGAGAATCTCAGAGTGAGGGCTGGTTGCTGTCCCTTCAGTGGGGACCCTCGCCTTCTCTGACCAGCCCCTTCACTGCCTCTCTGGTAACAATACTTCGATTTCTTGTGGGGAACTAACTCCACTGCCCACTGGACCTGGGACCCACTGGGTCAATCAGTCTATCTCTAGGGAACCTGGATCATGAGCAGCATGGTGCACAGAGGCCCCGATGGCTGCCTTTCTGTCAACTCAATCTCCTGCCTTTTCCAGTCTGTCCTTTCCAAGGTCTGTCTGTTCTTTTTTTCTCAATTCTGAGAGCCACCTTTCTCTTGTTCCAGTCAATGCTAATCTTTTGCATACTTCAGCCAGACTTGGGTCCCATTGCTTATAATCGGATTCAAATACTTAATGAATATAGAAGAGATACAAAGGAAGAGATTTCCTAGGAGTTTGATGGGCCTGATACCTGTCACCTGAAGGATGGACCTGTCTGGGTTCTGTATGCATTCCATGTCAGCTCCTGCTTCTGCTATGACCTGGATTGCCAGGAAAAAGTTCTTGTCACTTCCCATTAAGGTAGCCTGGGAGAAGGTACTGCTGTCAGAGACTGAACCAGCAAACGGACAAGGACAAAACCTTTCATATTGTCAGTTCAGTCTGAGGAGACAGCACATCATGATAGGCTAGCGAGAAACCATGGGCCTTGGGTCTGGTTTGTGTTTGTGTTTCAGCAGAATAAAAGACAATGGCAGGAGGTAACACCATTTCATGTCATGCATGCAGGTACTAAACTATAAAAAGAATTCCTGAAGTCATGGGATGAGAGGAAAGACTTTTTCATTTCTGAAAAACAGGTGACAAGTGATGGAACACCTGGAGCAGAGTCCTGGGATGAAGGGGGTGTTTGCCATTGAGATTCATGGGCACTCTGCTCAACTGTCTCCAAAACTCTCTTAAGCATCTTTCAAGGCTGAGAGAGGCCACAACTTACGGAAAGAAAGGGGATCTTGAATTTGAGTCTTATTCTAGAACCAGAGTGTTAGCTTTCATGGACATCAGGGATTTAGGTAATGAGAGAGGAATCACACCCTTAACTGCGTTGCTTTATCTTCTTTCAAATCACTCTCCCTTCCCAGGAAATCCGACTGGATGAACAGCAATAGCAACAACTCCCATTAATTAGACACTTAATATATTCCAGAAACCATGCTCAATGCTTTATACTTACGGTTTAATTTAATTTTCATACCAATCCATGGAGTCAGTATAGGGTTTCTGTTGGACCTCAGATTATCAAGAAGAGGTGTCCTACCTCAACACACACGTACACACACACACACACACACACACAAAGAGTCAGGCCACAGCCCTTTTAGATTTGGTGCTTTTGTTACCACTTCAAGAAGCATATAACAATCTCTATGCTTTCATTTGTAGGGATGTGTATAAACATTGGACTCCTCTGGTTCTGGAACTAAATCCAGTCTCAGAAGCCTCACCCTCATCCTGAATGGTATGTCTGCCTCAAGCTCCATTTGAGAAGTTCATTTTCCCAACACAGCTGCATGCTATTGTTCACATCTCTACGTGACAGAGCTAGGAAGTAGCAGGTAGGATTTGAACCCTTATCAGAAGAACTGCCATAACAGTGCTCAGAGCTTTCTAGAGACTGGCCTCATCAGAGGGGTGCCCAAGTGTCCAGACCCTAAGAGTCTGGCTGCACATGCTGCTGCAACAGGGATTGGCCTCAATGGCCCACCAAGGTGCCACTACCTATGGGGCTGAGGTGCCCTCTTAGCATGTGCCCACATCTGTAATTGAGTATGAGGGCTCTTCTCGGCAAGAGAAAAGGACAGTTATGGTGACACCTGTCCATAAGATGCCTGGGAGCCACACATCCAGTATTTAGGATAGATTCATTTTTAGATTGATTGATTTGAGAGAAAGAGAGAGCATGAGAGAGAGAAAGCACAAGCAAGGGGCAGGGGCAGGGGCAGAGGGAGAGGGTAAAGCAGAGTCCTAGATGGACAGGGAGCCTGATGTGGGACTCAATCCCAGGACCCCGGGGATCATGCCCTGAGCCAAACGAAGATGCTTAACCAACTGAGCCACCCAGGTGCCCTAGGATAGATTCTTGAAGATTCTCTTATACTTTCCCACCCCTCAAATTCCTAGCCTTCTGAGACTAGGGAAAAAGTAATAGAACTCTTTAACTGCCCAGCCCTATAGTTTCCTGACAGCAGTGTTCATATCCCATCTTCTTTTCCCAGTTCTGCTCTTCAGGCTAGCGGCCCCACTTCCTGCAACTGTCCCTCCTCCATCAGTGTTTTCAAAGGCAGCCCTAACCAGGTCATTCTCCTATCCTAACTGCAGATCTGGGGTGCAGCTCAGATGCTTCAGAAATATCTGTGTTATAACCTGCCCCCAGGCCATTCCAACAACTAACATTCCTATGAAACAGCTTGCCAGGTGGTTTTACGGATGTGACCTAATTTAATTTTCAGTCTTTTCCTCTAAAATAGCCCCTACACCATCACCTTTATTTTCAGGCAGGAAAGAAACAATAGAAACAATCTGGTTCAGTTTTTTCTCTTCCTTGTGGGGCCCCACACTACTGGGAGGTTATGTTCTAAAGTCAGAGAAAAAATGTGTATTAGGCAAAACACTATTAAAAATCCCTTAAATATGTAGGAAGTAAAAAATGTTTATTTTACATCATTAACAATCTATAGCAAATCTTCTACAAACTACAGCTTGAGGACCACCAAACTAGAGTAAATACAGGAGCAAATTCAAAGTCTTTATGTAAATGTGGGCATTTTCAAACAACCCACCTTTCAGATAACTCAATTCTCCAGAGGGGGAAGAGGAATGAACAAAAATGCTGATGTTTCTGCTTACTGCCACATGCTGCATCCTATTTTAATATTAATCCTCAATTATTAGGATGTATGCAATAGATCTGTTCATTACAAGGAGTAAGTTAGTTATTGAGTCTGTTTCTAATAATGGGCATCTAGGGTACATGCTGTTCTAAGACTGTTTAAAAGTGAAATGTCTGGATGGTATGTCTTCAATGTGCAACTGAAAAACTGGGCTCAGGAAAGCAGGGGCCTCCCAAGGCTATATAGTGGTCATGTAGAGCCTTTATCCTCCAACCTCTAGGCTGCCTGTCTTGCCAGAGCATGTCCATCCCATAAATGTAAATCATTAAGTTGACATGGTTCAAACTAATTGAATTGGTTGGTATACAACTGATTGGGAGCATCACTGAATCATATTTATTCCACAGGGATTCTTTGTTCCCTAAATGCATTCCTGAAGACTATTTTAATTACACTGTTTTCTGGTGTTAGGAGTCAGGGAAACATTCCCACATCTGTCTTACATTGTATCATGTTCATCTTATGGGACATACAGGCTCCATTTAGGACATAGGGGCAGATTCTTAAATTATTTGAACAACCACAATTGTGACAACTGGATACTTGCCATGTGCCAGGCACCTTGCCAGATGCTTTATGTGCATTATCATGTTTTTTTTTCTTAATAATGTAATCAGAGTCCTTTTCATCCCCTTTTAGAGTTGAGGAAACAGAGGCTTAGGAAGGTCAACTAACTTGTTCAAGGTCTCGCACACTGCTAGAAAACAGCAGAGCCAAGAATCAAATCCGGATCTGTCGTGTTTCAACTCTGAAATGTTGAAAATGCTGAGTACATGAAACATTCACTGTCGAGTTGGCAGTCATGGTGTAAGGACATGGCTACAAGTAGCAGCAGGAGAGAATGGAGGGTCATTTTCCAGTCCTTGGGGACAGTCACCTTTGTCATCACAGCATGCTCCATGCACAGAGGGGGACAAAACAGCACCTGAGTGTTGTCGCCTTCACAAGTGCACACAATGATATAGCTTGTGAGCTTGGCCGTGGCCACATGCCCCCTATTTTTGGGGTTCCCTCTCCTTGTCTCAGGCCTGTGTTGCTAGGCCACCGTCCATTTAGGATTGCTTATTTAATCTATAATAATCCAACGTGTCATATGGAATCCAGAGAAGTGACAGTATACTGCCTCACACTGAAGTCAGACTATTTCTCACCAACTCAAATTATTTATGGTCTAACAGTTAACCAGTCACTCAACTTGAGGATTTTGGCACCGTAGGGCTGTTTTATTACCCTCAGCATAAAGATGCTTGTACATAAACAACATTTACTATGACAGTCTGCTAGCTGGCTTGTTAAAACCATGTTGTGTCAGGATAGGATTGTTATAACTGAAGCAGAAAGCACCTTGCTGTTCTCTTCTGCGTGAGCACACCTGGCTCACAGGAAGTACTCATATATTTTGGTTAACACGGTCACGGAACCATTATCCATAGAGTGCCTACTATGAACCAGATTCTTCTCCAAGTACTGGGAACACAAAGGAGAAAAAAAGGGTTCCTGTCATTATGAGGCTTACATTCTAATTGAAGGAGATGGACAATAAACAGATAGATGCCAGTACTTTGAAGAAAAATAAGGCAGAAAAAAAAAAATAAGGCAGAATGAAGGAGAACTGAGAATGATGAGTAGTATGCTATGGTCTCAGACAGCTTCTCTTGTTGGGCGACATGTGATCACCTAAGTGAGGATTGGGTGGTGTGAGGCCTAACTGTGTAGCTACAGTAAAGCCTTTGGAGGAAGGAAGGAAGGAAGGAAGGAAAGAAGGAAGGAAGGAAGGAAGGAAGGAAGGAAGGAAGGAAGGAAGGAAGGAAGGGAGGGAGGGAGGGAGGGAGGGAGGGAGGGAGGAAGGAAGGAAGGAAGGAAGGAAGGAAGGAAGGAAGGAGAGAAAGAAAAGAGGGAGGGAAGGAGAGAAGAGAAAGAGAGAAGGAAGGGAGGGAGAAAGGCAGAAAGAAAGAGGAGGAAGGAAGGAAGGAAGGAAGGAAGGAAGGAAGGAAGGAAGGAAGGAAGGAAAGATTGAATGAAAAGTTCCATGTGTTAGGACAAACAGAGACCATTTCCTGTTCATGTCTCCAGAACTAATTAGAGCAGCCACCATTTACTAAAAGCCTACAAAGTACGAAGATCTCTACTAGGCACTTGGCAGACATGATCTGACTTAATTCTCCTGACTATCCCAGTGAGGGACACATGACCTTCTTCTACAGAAGAGGGAAGGGTAAGGTGCAGAGTGGTTAAGCAACCTGCACAAGATTAGACTGGTAAGTGGTGAGTCACAGCAGAAACCTGAATCTCTCTGAATGCAAGGCTTATGCTCTAAAACCACTTCAGCTACTGGGATTCTTAGGACAATTGACTCAACATAAGAAAACATTTTCAAGACAACAGAGCTACTTTAATATGGACTAGGCCATCTGCAGAAGGGAGGAGCTCTCTAGGATGGAATGCATCCTGGTTGATACGAGATATGGAAGGAGGGGTTCAAACATCAGATCAGGTGTAAGATAGGGTAATGTCTGAGCCCTTGGTGATACCCAAGTCTCTCAGAGCCTTGAATGTCTCCTGGCACTTTCTTCTGGTATGCTGTTTGTTTATACTTGTTTTTACATTGATTATGGGATCTTTGGCAAGACAAATGCTTTTAATTCATATGTACAAATTTGATTCCTTTTTTTTTTTTTTTTTAGATTTTATTTATTTATTCATGAAAGACACACAGAAAGAAAGGCACAGATACAGGCAGAGTGAGAAGCAGGGTCCATGCAGTGAGCCCGACGTGAGACTCAATCCTGGGTCTCCAGGATCACACCCTGGGCTGAAGGCAGCACTAAACTGCTGAGCCATCTGGGCTGCTCCCGGTTCCTTTTTTGCTTGGTGGCTTTGAAGTCTCTGCTTACTTAAAAAATACTCCTCCACTCCAAGATTATAAAATATTACCCTACATTTTTTTCTAATACCCTTAAACATTTTAAAATTGAGATGGAATTCTTATAAAATTAACCGTTGTGCATTTTGGGTAGCATTTATAAGTTTCACAATATTGCACAACCACTGTTTCTATACAGTGCCAAAAAACTTTCATTACCTCAAAGGAAACCTCAGACCCATTAGCAGTTATTTTCTATTCCCTTCTCATTCCAGCCCCTGGCAAAGAATAATTTGCTTTCTGTCTTAATGGATTTGTCTGTTTTGGACATTTCATGTAAATAAAATCATATAATATGTGCAGCCTTTGGAGTATGGCTTCTCCTACTTAGTATAACATTTTCAGAGTTCATCTAAGTTGTTGCAGGTATCAGTACTGCATTCCAAGATATGGCTAAATATTTTATTGTATCAATATTCTTAAACTTTTGACTTGTCTTACAATTGTAACCTATTTTGTATGTGGTGTGAGGTAGGGGTCTAACTTTGTAAAATCATAGACATTATAGTATTATTTTTATTGTACATACCAATACCCAGGAGGAAATGAAAATATATTAGAATTATTCAAATACATCAATATTTCATCACTCACATTAACCTGAGACCCAAGTACTTTCAACACATCCTGTAGTGACACCTGCCAGAGATGAAGCAAGATCTTCCAAGGACAACAAATTACCAGTCTTTACCTTGGCAGTCTAGGCAATCACACTAATTCATGGGCCTCCAATGGTCTCCCCCTCTACCTTGGGCATTAGCAGGTATGTGGAGCAATATTTATATGATCAATGTATCAGCATTACATAGATCCTCTTAAAAGACCCTCAAAAGATACAGTATTCTATCTCAAACCCACGTGAGCTGGGAGTTCAGAAATAGCATTGGTATTCTGGCTAATTTATTTTCTAAATGTTCATTCCGGAGTGGTGGAAACTTTTGACCTTGATGCTGATTATGATTAGCATAGCAATCACTCTTCTATAATTAAAAGGCAGACGAGAATTTTCTTTGGCTTGTTTATTAATTCCCTTACGAATCTTTTTTTTTTTTCCAGCAATGAGGGCGAAGTGTTTTGTGTTAGTCATGAGGGATGTGGGTGTAGTTACCCCAAAGATAGAGGCCATGACCTTGCCTTAAAGAATAACCACTGCCTCTTGGGTGACCCTGAAATAATCTGTGTCCTTTTCCTTTCCCCCTTCACCCTCCCTTGGTCTAGCAATAATATACAGTCACACTGCCTTCATGATTAGCCATAGGAGCTACATTTATTTTAGCTACTGATCTTTTGACAGCCCAGAGTAGGTTTTTGCAATTTGCAAAAACCATTGCAGTGTGGGACAGCCTTTTCCAAATCTCACCTTGTGTGAGTCTTACTCTAGAGGCCCAGGACCCCTGCTCAGCTCTATGCCTTTGTCTCTCCACTTGACATTCAAGTTACAGTTAGGAATGATGTCTGTGGTCACAATTTCAATAGTGACGATTATTTATGGATCACTTGATATATACACGGTTCGAAGTGTTCTTCATGCTTTCTGTCATGGAATCCTCTCAATAATGTGAGGTAGGTATGATTATCATTCCCATTTTTTCAGATGAGGAAACTGGCTTTAACTGATGAATAACTTGTCCTAGATTATTCAGCTAGTAAGTATGAAAAATGGGATCTCTGCCTGACTACCAGGTCCCTACTCTAAACCTATGCACTTCTTTCTCTCCAAGTCCTCACCTCGACACTTGACTCTGGTAACTAAAGCTTCCTCTGGGGACTTTCCCCTTGGAATAATGATGCAATGGCAACAACGACGGTGATAGTGAACACATGTGCTGGGCTCTCTTCTCACTCTTCATATATGTAGTCCACCAATAATCCTAATGAGGTGGATCTCATGATGGTTCCCATGTTACATATGAGAAATTGAGGCACAGAAGAGTCTCCTAGCAGCAGAGACAAGCCTGGATCTGGGGTTGTCTGTGAGCTTTGCTATTGTAGTGGAAATACAGAAAGGCATCTTGGAACCTTTGAAGCTGCTGTGCAGCCCAGCAGGAATTCAGTGGTCCAATTACTGAACTCGATTTGTAGTTCAAATCCAGGCAGGATGTGGGGAATTCCCCTTTCCTGACATCCTTCCAGGCGGCTTCTCTGCAAGATCTCATCTGCCACTTCTGTTCTAAAGCTCCCTCCCCCAAGGATAATTTTCTGTGTTCTCAATGCTGAGATCTCATTTTTGTGGTCCCCTCAGTTCTGTTCTGACTGGGCCTCTTACTGGGCCCCACCTGGCTCCCTGATGCCTAACGTGGAGTCTTCAGTTCTAATCCAAACAAACTCCCTGTAGGTTATTGTCCAAATCTCTCCACAGGGTATATGGCAGCTTTCTCCACTAGGGAGTGGAGGAAAGAATAAAAAGAGTTCTTACAACTGGAGATAGAACAACTGAGGCATAGAGTGGGGAGCTCCTTTGTGTGGCAAGAGGTCTTCTGTAATTTCCTATTAAGTTAGTTACCTCGACTGGGGCAAATTTGTGGACTTTGTTGTCAGAAATAATTTGTTGAGTTTCGCATGTTGAATTTTAGGATAAACCTTCTGATAATATTTCCAAGATGAACTCAAATAGGAATGAAATAGGACTAAATAAAACTTGCATTGTGTCTTGCTTTAAAACAGCTACATAATTAATAGTAATAGCTATGATAAAATTGCAAAAAACTTTTATAGAAAATTTTTATATGGGGGACTATTTTAAGAGCCTTAAATGTATTAACTCTTTAATTCTTGGGAAGGAAGTGCTATTATTCTCTCCATTTACAGATGGGGAAATTGAAAGATTAGGGTAAGTGCTACCCAGCTCGAAGATGCAGAGCCAGGATTCAATTCCTGCCAGCTAGCTGCACAAACCATACCATTACACTGTACAGACTATTTAATTAATTTATTTTTTTGTATGGTCTATTTTAATAAAGGGCTGCCAGAGACAAAGGACATTGCCACAATATGGAGATGTGTTTTTTGTTTTTAAGATTTTATTTATTCATGAGAGACACAGAGACAGAGAGAGAGAGAGAGAGAGAGAGAGAGAGGCAGAGACACAGGCAGAGGGAGAAGCAGGCTCCATGCATGGAGGGAGGATCATGCCCTGGGTCAAAGGCGGTTAAACCATAGAGCCACCCGGGCTGCCCCTGAAGATGGGTTTCAAGTCATAATTGCTAACACCCATTTCTTTGTGTCCTGCCAGTGCCAAGGGCTTTTACACATATCATCCCATTTAGTCCTTACAACCATATTCTGAGGAAAGTACTATTATCCATCCCACTTTAAAGATGTAGAAACTGAAGTTTAGAATCATTAAGATAGTTTTTAAGGTCAAATAGCTGATGAGTCGCCGGGTTAGCATTTGAATCCAAGCCCTGCTTGACTCCAAATCTAGTTTTTTAAGGATACATTATTCTGTGTTCTTTTACAGTATAGTATAGAAAGAAGAGGAGATGGTTAATTTTTTAATTAAAAAATGAGTATCTTGTTAAGAATCTAGATTAATGACTTCCCCCGCTATTTTGTGAATTTTAATGTAACTTCATGCCAACGTCAATGAATAACTGTAGCATTGACCTTGAGGGTCTGTATAGCTTTTCATTCCTACTGAATGATTTTATTACTTGAAAATCTAGAAATCTTACAGTTACTCAGTTTTATCATTCAAGGGAAATTTTTCTATCTTTCTGATTCTTACCCTTCAACCCCTCTTTTGTCCTTGGACAACTTTTCCCACTGTCTTCTAGCATTTAAACCATTCTACCTTCAGTTATTTTATCCAGCGCAGATCTCATTCCCATGCCCCAGAATTTATTTCTACTATTCCCCTACGCACCACTGATATCTCACACCAAAGATTCACCATATCTTAAGACACATTCCTTCCTGGTCACTCATGCCTAAAATTCCAGGATCATCTTTGGTATTTTTTTTTTCTCTTACAAAACTCCATCTATTCATTCTCTTATTCAACCATTTAGTCAATAAGTGTGAGAGGGATAATGTACAATTATATCCATCTATTTGCTCACATAACATATATCTGCTACTGGGCTTTGAATACAAAGCCAGATCGGACAAAACCCAGCAATTAGAGGGTTTCTCCTATACTGTTTAATAGAAGGTAGAAAATGAGAAGTGCACAAAATCAGATTTTTAGAAGAGAGAGATATCTCTTAGCTGAAGAGCAGTTGGAACCCATACATTATATTGTGCCCCTTTTTTCCATGCCCATGGTTGTCACTAGATCCCATGCATATAGATATAAAGTAAATTTCAGTATTGCATTCTAAATTCAAGGCTAGAAGTCAGTGGCTTACAAATCCCCGCACTGTCTAGCGCAAGTCCATCTCAGCTTTATATTCTATTTTATGTTCAATAAGAAGCTTCTAATAAGTTAATTAGAGATGTTTAATTAGAAAAGAGCATCCTCATCTAATTTAGGACTTCCAAACATTTGCTCTGGATATTGTGCAGGGAATGGACTGTAGGTAAGAGAGGGGCCTAAAAAGGTAATCCAGGTAAGGGACTGACATTTTCCTCCATGATCTAGACTAGCTATTGGCAAACTATGGCCCATGGATCAGATTTGCTCCATTGCCTATTCCTGTAAATAAAGTTTTATTGAAATAACCACCACGTTAATTTGTTTGCATTTAGTCTGTGGCTGGCTTCATGCTACAATAGCAGCGTTGAGTAGTTGCAACAGAGACCATCTCGTCTGCAAAGCCTACGATATTTCCTATTTTACCTTTTACAATTTGTTGACCCATGCTCTAGACAAATTACCTCTTTTCAAGTCTTAGAACATGCAAAGTGTTTTCCTACCTCAGAGAATAGCACACGCTGTTGTACCTGCCTGGAATAGTCTTCTCTCATTTTTTGCATTGCATCTTTATTAGCCTTTAGGTCTTTGATTAAATGACAGAGAAATCTGGGATGCCTGGGTGGCTCAGCGGTTTAGTGCCTGCCGTGGGCCCAGGATGTGATCCTGGAGCCCCGGGATCGAGTCCCACATCAGGCTCCCTGCATGGGGCCTGCTTCTCCCTCTGCCTGTGTCTCTGCCCCTCTCTCTCTGTCTCTCATGAATGAATGAATGAATAAATAAATAAATAAATAAATAAATGACAGAGAAATCTGTGGAACTAAAAGAAGCCCTTTTATTCTGTCCTTCCTGCCTGTTTGAATGTTCCATGGTACTTTTGTAATTGGCCTCATCTTTCAGTTATATATGTATTTATATATTGTTTGTCTCCCTCATCCTTAGATGGTAAATGCCATATGGGTAGGGACCACATCAGCTTTATTTACCATTACATGCTTGATAGTTAGCACTGTTTTTGTAAAGATAGGGTACAAAATAAATGTTCTGTTCTGAGAATGGGATCATTAATGAAATGACATGATGAGAGACATAGTAGATTTTATACTTAAAAATAAATATTGGGGCACCTGGGTGGTTTAGTTGGTTAAGCATCAGCCTTCAGCATAGGTCTTGATCTCGAGGGCCTGAGATCAAGCCCTGCATTGGGCTCCCTGCTCAGCAAAGAGTCTGCTTCTCCTTCTCCCTCTGCCTCTGTCCCTCCACTCATGCTCACTTTCACCACCTTTCAAATAAATAAACAAAATTTTTTTTTAATTTTTATTTATTTTATGATAGTCACAGAGAGAGAGAGAGAGAGAGAGAGAGAGAGAGGCAGAGACACAGGCAGAGGGAGAAGCAGGCTCCATGCACCGGGAGCCCGACGTGGGATTCGATCCCGGGTCTCCAGGATCGCGCCCTGGGCCAAAGGCAGGCGCTAAACCGCTGCGCCACCCAGGGATCCCTAAACAAAATTTTTTAAAGAAAAAAAATAGATATTAAAACTTTTAAAAAAATTTTTCCTGCCAATAAAACAGGCACAAATGGCTAGCCACTCCCTAAAAACCTATAGGAAACTGATACTGACCCAGTGAAAAATAAGCATAATATTTGAGTAAGTGCCCCCAAAAGAGAATGTCCAAATGGCCAATAAACATATGAAAAGTTGTTTCAACTTCGTTACTCATTATGAAAATGCAAATGAAAACCACAGTGCAAATTGCAAATTAAAAGCATGCACATTCACTAGAATGGCTAGAATTACAGAGGCAGCAAACACCAAATATCAGCAAGTATGTGGAGAAAACAAAACCATCTTACACTACTCATGGGAACGTCGATTGTTACACCTGTTTTGGAAAACTCTTTGGTAGTGTCTAGTAAAGCTAAAGTTAGGCATTCTCTAATACAACAAAAAATATATGTATGTGCTTGCCTAAAGACCTATAAGGAGTATTAATAATAGTACTTTTTGGAAAATCCCCAGACTGGAAACCACTAAAATCCCCTTGAATAGAATGAGTACATTGTGAAAGATAAGTACACACATGCACACACACACAATGGAATACTGTGCAGCAATAAAAAATGCAACATCTGTCAGTCTATACAGCAAAACGGATAAAAGCAACGTTGAAAAAACTAGGAACAAAATGAGTTCATTTAGATGGATTAAAGAAACAAATCAAGCATATCTGTGCTGTTAGAAGTTAGGTTGAGGTTATCCCTGGTGGGGGAGTAACTGAAAAGGGGCCACAAGTTATGTTTCTGGCGAACTACTGACATTCTCTGTCTTGATCTGGGTGCTGGTTATACAAATGTGTTCAGTTGTCAATATTAATCAAAAGTATACTTAGAAAAAAAAAAGTATACTTAGGATACATGTACTTTTCTATATATTATGCCACAGTAGAAAATCAAACAGAAAATTTAAATGGTGGATCATTTTTTATAGTTATGAGTGAGTTTTGAACATAAGAAAGATAAAATGTGCTTGCTGGAATATATACCATTGGAAGAAAGGCATCTCTAAAAAATCTGTAAGCCTGTGGTTTATCATAGAGGAAGACAGACCTCCATTGATCTGCACAATCCTATTAGAAGTGGACAAGCCCATTTTGCATCAGGGGCCATTAGTGGTTTGCAGAACACATTAAGAGCAATATCCTTGAGTATGGAGTCAAATAAAAATAAAATATCAATGACACCATATTATAAGTTTTTAAAAATACTTGCTAGTGGTTCCACTTCCACGAAGAACCTCACTACAACCTTGTGTGGATGAGACAGTTTAACCCATAGCGCAGGTCAGTAAACTGAGATCCAAAGAACATTAAGTGACCGGAAATAATGGCAGAAATGGGTTCCTAATTCCAGAAATGGGTTGTTTGGTGGCATTTTAATATTTTAATATTCTAAGACTTCCTAAGTAATTTCAACCTGAAGATTCCCCCCACCCTTCTAGAGATGAAAATGTTCTGAAATCCCTGAATAGGATAATACATATTTTTTTATATAAATTAAAAATAAACATTATGACCAAAACCCTCTGTGAATTCCAAGATGGTTTAAAGTAAATTTATATTTTATCAATCATAGCTATACATAGGTGTTTAAAAAGTGGTTATGAAAACAAGTCCTAATATATTTTTAATTCTAAAGATAATGTGGGGTGCATATATGGATTCAAGAATTTCCACATAATCTAATGGTCAAATAGTCTAAAGGTCGGGAATAAACATGGTTTGAGAAATGTGGCAGAGCCTGTGGTTTCTAGTCTTCAGATTTCCTATAAAAGCTCTCAGAGGTGAGAGGTCATACTCCAGCCCTCCATAAGGAGTGCCAACTCAGTACTTATTGGCTTCCACCTTGGTCCAGCAAAGAGCTGGTGCTTCTGTCTGCTTCCTGTTCATGCCCCTTCTGCAAACAATACCATGTTTCACTGTGAAGAACCTTTTCCTACTCTCAGTTCACATTATAGTGTGGAGCTGACTTTGCCCCATCTAAGACCTGCCAGTTACATTGTTCCATTCCCTGGGTACAGTGACGGTTGCATGGCTGCACAAAAGAACCAGATGGGACCAAATAATAGTCAGTCTTAGGAATTTGGTTAAATAATTGCGAAATAGACACTTTTCCCTGGAAAAGTACCTGGATCCACCTGTGCCTGAATCTAACTTCTACCCTTGGACTTAATAAATTCCTTTCCTTTTTTTTTTTTTTTTTCTTTAGCAAGATGTATTTGTGTTTCTGATTTGCAACCAAAGGGGTCTTGGCTAACACACTTGGGCAGATAACAGCCTCTATATGCTTCAGTTGCCTCACCTTGAAAATGGCAGTGATTATACCATACTCAGAGAGTGCTTATAAGGATTAGATGAAGTGATAAGTGCAAAAGCACATGGCAAATTATAAATTGATAGAAAATGCTTGTCATTGGCCTTAATTATGAGGATATTACAGAAAAGAGGACAGTAACTACAAACAAACAAACAAAAGCCCTTGCTTTTTCTTTCTTCCTGCATAAAGAGACTAGCAAAATGTAATAAGGGCTGAACACGTGACAATTCGTATAATTCATTTTTGAATTCAGATCTGAAATCCTACAAGTTCAATGGATCATGTGGAGAGAAGATTAAGCTCCAGGCTACAAAATAAATTGCTGATCTAAGAAGCAGTGGATGGCTTTCTGAAGAGTTTTCCTCATCCCACCTGCATGATGAACACACTGAAATCTAGATTTGGGCAACTATGAAGGAATTATAGAAGGACAAGTGTTTATTTAGACCACAAGAACAACATGGCACCATCAGACAACACATGCACGTGCTACAAATTTTCATTAAGTGACCGTAACATAAGGCCTTTTAAACTTGGATGACAAGCCTTGCACAACTGGGGGAATAAAAACCAGTGTACCCAGCTCCTAGATTTAGTTTCCCATGCATCTGCTGAGTGTAACTCCCTTCCCAGAGTAGAGAGAGGGGAATTATTTCTACATTTCCTGGGGAAAAGCCTGATTACTCCGGCGAGGTGGCCATTACTTAGGGAATTCTAAGACAAGTCTGGTCATTGGACTCTTCATGCTGACAAGAAATTGCGATAAAGGTGGTTTCTAGAGTATCTGCTTGGGAAGACTTAGTGCCAAATTTGGCTAAGGTGAGCACACACTTTTTCTTTTTTAAAGTGCAAGTAGTCTTTTTTCTTTTGATCTTAAAAGTAATATGTACATGTTTAAAAAAAAAGGACACTTGAAAAAAGTATAGAGAAGAAAAAGATGGTACTATTTTTCTATTTCTATTTTGTTTAAAGATTTTATGTATTTATTCATGAGAGACACAGAGAGAGGGAGAGGCAGAGACATAGGCAGAGAGAGAAGCAGGCTCCATGCAGGGAGCCCAATGTGGGACTCAATCCCAGGACCCCAGGATCATGACCTGAGCTGAAGGCAGACACTTAACCACTGAGCTACCCAGGTACCCCTCATATTTCTCTATTTGTAAATCTATAGCTAAAGGATAGTAAGAGTGAGTTAAATTTTTTAAATAGGAATGGTTTCACGTGCAACATAGTGTTTTATAACCTTCCCCCACCTAACAGTATAGCATGGGCTTTTTCAATGTTAGTAAATATAAGCCAATATTTTCCTTTTGGACAGGACATAATTTATTATTATATCTATATGAATAGATATTTAGGAGTTTCCCCTTTATTTTTGTATTTTTTAAACAATGGGGGCAAGTTTGTATCTATGGTTAAATCTTGAGGATAAAAATTTATTTGAGACATTCTTAGAAGTGGCATCACCTAGTCACATGGTATTCAAAATCAAGGCATTCGAATATGGCTAAATTATCCCCAGTAGAGTTGTACCAATTTCATTCCCGTTGGCATTACATGGGAGCATGTTCATCTAGATTCTTAACAGTACTTGATGCTGTCACCCTTTTGAATCTTGACCTTGAATATTATCAGGGAGGTGACCACATAGATTAGAAGGAAAATCATGGGGAGTGGAAAAGTTGCACTAGAAAGGACCGAAAGAGGGGAAGAAGAATGGTGCACACGAGAAAAGGACAGAAGAGCCCTCTTGGACTTTTCTGTGCCACTCACTGGTCAATGCTAGAATTCTATGATGTGATGGAATCTTGTAATCAATATGCACAGATTATCAATTAAAAAAAAGTTAAAACTCTTAAAAGGACCAAAAGGTTTTGATTTATCGAATATGAAATGCTCATATTCTGACTACTACTCAGGCCCTTACAGACCAGTCCAAGAAGTCTCAAAGAAATGATTTCTTGTGCATGAACAGACAGGAAACAGTTTGGAAATGGTCCAGTTCCTGTGGGAAACTTCCCCAGACTATCACTATTGGTCACTGTAAACCTCTGTGAGTACACTTGCCTTCTGGAAGGATGGGAAATCAATAAGGACAAGGACTTTAGAAATTAAGTGTGACATATGTTGTCATGGGGGATCTTAAGCCAACTCTCTAAATCAACAACAAATGTGTCCGATAGCATGATTTGGTACAGTCTGCCCCTTGGCAGTTGCTGGGTATCTGGCAGGCCCAACGTTCTCAACACTTGCCTTTTGAGGAGCACACTAGTGCCGGGTTAGCTTTTGCACTTGTTCTCTCGTCAGTGTGAAATGCCCTTGCAGCCTCTTCTCCCTCTTGTACCAATTCCTACTAGTCCTACTTCATTTATGTTAGGCCCTTCCATGAATCCTTTCTCACCCCCTTCTATCCCACAGTGGTACCATTTCTTTGAGCTCCTTTAGGACATAGTACCTATACTACCTACACCTTGAATTCAATCCCTGTGCTCAGCTCACTGTGCTGTCATATTGGCCCTCCCACTGGAATGAGGGTGCTCGCTTTGGCAGCACATATACTAAAATTGGAATGAGGGTGAGGACAATATGTGTGCCTTACTTATTTCTACTATCCCTTGTAGCTGGGTTCATGCCTACCACAGATATGGCAAGTAAGGGTGTGTGAAACTGAATTGAAAAATGATAGCTATTAATAAATATTGAGGGAATGTTGACCAAATATTTACCTCTATTTCATTTATTTCCTTAGAGACTTCAGAGTACAACAAACAGATAAGTAAATGTCAAATCCATAAGGTCTCATTATTGTCTCTATTTTATGATGGAGAATACAATGGATGAAAAAAATAGAGATTATGTAACCTGCCCAAGGCACGCTACTAAGGAACAAATATTTGAATTTGGATCTGCTTGACTCCAAAGACTGCACTGTCAATCATGACACTATCCTGTCTCCAGCTCTCTTGACTGCATTAGGAAACTAAAGCCTTATGATCTGGAATCCATTCTGAAAGGCACTCCAGACTGAGTAGTGTAGAAAAGCACACAGCATTTTTTACTAGTGCCCCACTGTAAATGGGTTCTCTTGAATGGCTTACAGAAAATAAGGGGAAACAAAGGAAAAAAGAAGAAAGAAATCTATCAAAGAAATTCTAAGTGAGAGGAACCATTGCAGTCTGCCCTGCCTCCTTATGCTCCAGAAGGGTCTTGCTGGAGAAGGGTGGGAATAATAGTTTTAAGTGAATGATAAATATGCTGGGCTTTGAGTGGAAACAGCGCTTCAACAAACCCTTTGATCATCAAATCACACACATGAAATTAAAATAAATTAGACTTGGAAATGATAAAGTTGTGATTATACAAATGCTAATTAAATTAGTATTGACAGTGTTCTAGGTTAAGGTCAAAAAGATGGCCCCCTGTTCCCTGGCAGAAGGTAAGGCCACCTCGTGCAGAGTGACAGGTGGGATAGGGACGAGCCCTACAGGTAACATGTGCCAAGATTGCCAGGTAGTCACAGGCTACCCTGTACTCTTGCCATGGGTAAAGGCCAGCCACACTTTGCCCTCAACTAGAAGCTCAGCATTCCCATAGACCCTTCAGCTTCTAGGAACTTTCTGACCGACCCATCACTCCATTTTAGCATCTAGTGCCACACAGAACTGATGTCTTCCTTCTTTCTTATACTTCCTTTCTTTCCTGTCCCACCTTTCAGGCCTTCATTCATTTCTGTGTACATGAACCTAATCCTTCATCACTTATTTGTGGGGCAGTCTTTCTCCTAGGTACTGGGGATATACCTGTTTTGTTAAGAATCCTAGCCCTTGTGTAGCATATGTTAGAGTGAAAGAGAAAGGAATAAAGAAAAAAATAGATATAGAACATCGTGTCCGGTGAAACCAGATGATCTGAGGAAAATTAAAGCAGAGTAAGGGGATAGAAAGGGATGAGATCTACTAGTATATAGAATAGTTGGGAAAAATTTCTATGATAAGATGACATATGAGCAGAAACCAAAATGAAGTGAGGAAATGATACATAAGAATTTCTGGGGAGGGATCCCTGGGTGGCACAGCAGTTTGGCGCCTGCCTTTGGCCCAGGGCGCGATCCTGGAGACCCGGGATCGAATCCCACGTTGGGCTCCCTGCATGGAGCCTGCTTCTCCCTCTGCCTGTGTCTCTGCCTCTCTCTCTCTCTCTCTCTCTCTCTCTCTCTCTCTCTCTCTTTCTCTGTGACTATCATGAATAAATAAATAAAATCTTTAAAAAAAAAAAGAATTTCCGGGGAAAGTGTGTCCCAGATAAAGGTCAAAGGACATGAAAAGGCCCTGTGGTATGAAAAGAGCTATGTATGTCTGAAAAGCAGAAAGGAGACTAGCAATCTGGAGCTGAGTCATCAGGGCTGAGGATATAAAATGGGTTCCAAGAATTAGCTGGTGGGCAGATCAAGTAAACATTTGAGGGACAGAAGCAAGAGAAGGAACAGGAAATCCAAGTGAGGACTAATGTTGGCTCTAACCAGGTAATGAGGTGGAGGGAGTGGAGATATGGAATGATAAATCTAAGATATATTTTTAAATAGAACCCACAGGATTTCCTGATACGCTGGATATAAGGAATAAGAAAAAGAGTTATCCGGGATGATCCTGAACTAAGCTGAGTTGATCTGAGACTCCTCCATGCTAAGGAAGAGTTCCATCCAGGATTTTCATGCTACCAGTGGTATTTGGAGAACCTAAAGGGGTACATTCCAAGGACACCAAGGAGGAGTAACTCCTTCATTCAGTTACCCATTCACTTATCCTACCATTTCCTTATCCTCTCCATACAAGGTCGTATGGTAAAGGCTGGAGAGATGTGATGACAGGTTTTAATAATATGCATTTTAATAAATATTAACCTAAAGATGTTGATTTTTAAAAAAGGATCTGGAGGAAAAAAAAAGGATCTGGAGGAAAGATATTGAAAGTGGTTAAGTCTCTGAACGGTACTTTAGAGATGAGGAACATTGATTCCTAAGTGCCCATCCCCTGGCCCACTTAAAGCATTGGACAAAAGCTCTCAATTCTGGCTATACTGACATTTTGGGTCCAATAATCCTTGGCTGTGGGAGAGATCTTCTGCATTGTAGCATGTTTAGCAGCATCCCTGGCCTCTACCCACTAGAAGTCAGTAGAAACACTTGCCCTCACTCCCAGGTGACAACCAAAAATATCTTCAGATTTTGCCAAATGTCCCCTGGGGAGAAAATTGTCCCTGTTGAGAACTGCTACTCTAGGAGATTGTGAGTTTGCTCAGGGTGCCAGAGTCCTGTGTATAGGGGGAAACGCACCCAAGTGTCTTATGTAGCAGCTTGATACACAGGGCCTCTCTCTTGGCGCAGTCAAGGCGCCCTTCGATGCTCACTTCTGCAGGGGAATTTCACGGTCTCTTCTAGATGGAAGAAAATGCTCCTTCCTGAATTCCCAGAGCATTCATCACGTTCTACTCCCTGTCACTTCCAGTGCATCTGTATCTGCTCAGCTGCTGCCTACTAGCTGTGTGCCCACAAGCCACAAGGGGCTCTGGCTTATCATCTTCCTTGATTAATGCCCATCTCATCATTTGGATCCCAGCTCAACTACACCCCATAATTGGATTAATGCCCACTTGAGGTTCCCAATCCTATCTTGTCCCCACTCCCCACTTTTTAAAATGCCTTCTTCATTTGCAAATTTACTTATATTTGAGAAATCATTTGATGGTGTTTCCCTCCCAGGAATGTGACCTCCATGAAGGTGGAACTCTGGCTATTTTTGCATAGTATGAAACCCCAATCACTGGCACAGTATTCAAGATATAATAGACTCAAAGCTTGTTGAATGTATAAATGATTAGATTAATTAAGATAATGTTTGTAAGGCACCCTGCAAAATGTTGTCACAGTAAACACTCAATAACTGGTGGTTGTTACATTATTCTGCTCTTGTTATTTATAGTGGGGACAGGAAGACACATGTTTAGAGGTTGCAAAATCATGCCCACTGATGTGATTCATTTCTTCTCTCTTTCTCCTTTTTCATCTTTCTGCTTTTCCTTCTTAGTCTATATTAACCTCAAAGTATGCAAAATAAGCTTCTCTGTATTCAAGATTTTATAGGAGAGTAAGTCTAAATGTCTCATAGAAACCCAGAGAACTATTAAATACAATGAGACACTATCATAGGTTTCTCCAGGTAAAACTGAAGTAGCTCCAGATCCACCTAAGTTAAGTTCCAAGGATAGATTCTACATAAGACAACCTGAGTCACAAACCAACTTTTACATCCCAGCTTCTTATCAGGCTTTCCCCCATGGGATTGCTTGTGGGTGGACTGATTAAGGCTGAGATGGATGCTCCCAAGCTGATTGGGGCAGAGAGGCCACCCTATCAGAACCTGTGTCTCCTTTCCAGAGACAGTCATATGTCACAATTAGATTAGTTCTCAGGGCTGGAAATGCAATTCAACTGTCTGTAAGAACATCCCATGTAAGTTATCCTCTTGGCCCTGAGAAGCTTCATTAATCCGAGGAGGGGTGAACCAGGACTCCCCCCCCGCCCCCCCCCCCCTTTATCTTACAACTTCCTGGAGCAACCTGCTTGCTCTGGGACACTTGCCATCTGAAGATAAGCAAATGCACATCAGTTTCCACTTCCCAGTCCTTGATAGTTAATATCGATTACATTTTATTAGGTGGCATGGGTGGTGCATCTCACACAGGTAGTAACAAGCCGTAGTCAGTCCATCCCTGATTCTGAGTCTGAAGGGTGTTGGCATGACTCCACTTTGCTCATAAAAAGGTCTACTGGATAAACACCAGGTGAGGAACCAACTGGCATATACACTTAAGCATCCAGAAATTCCTCCTTCCTTCCTGTCTGGAAATATCTAGAAATCCCTATAAACTTAAGAACAACTATCATGACTATAAACATAGTAAGCTATCTCCTGCTATGTACCTATCCATATTCAGTGTAAGCTTTAAGGTCAAACACACCTTCCCAAACAAAAAATCCACATGCAGAAAGCTTTTGCTGACCTGACGACTTGATCTGAAGCACAGATTAATGGTCTTTAGTCTACTGCTGTTTTAGCCTTAGGATTCCCTTCCCTCTACCACTTTCATACAGAAGCTCTACATTGTGCTAGATAAACAGCTTGAGCCACCCTAAATAAAAAGATATGTTCTTGACCTCCTACCTTATTCCTTGTATCAGCTCCTGAGGTTCTTCTTTGGAATGTAAAGCAATCCTTAAAGGCCAATTTGAGAACCATACTATTCAAAAATCTACATGTCTACATCACCAAAGATCATAAGAACCCAGTTTTGTTCTCAGTGGAGAATGTTGGTCATCAGCCTTTACCCTCATTCAGTTCTATTGGGTCCTTGAAGAACCAAGACTTAGACTCATGGCTGTCTGCCCCTGGACAAGGGTGCATTCTGAAAGGGGGATGAGGGCTGCAATTCCACTCCTCTGTACCTTGGCACAGGGCTTCCTTCATCTAGAGGCAGGAACATATTTTCCTAGTTTGTACAAAGGCACATGGCAACAACTTCAGCTCATGCGTTGGGCTCTTTTGCTATATTCTGGAAGATACTTCCTTGATTAAGAGCAAGAAAATCCAAACACAGCAAAAAGAAGTGAGATCAGGAGAAACAGACAGGAAAAGCATTAACTGGAGGGCTGACATCAGATTTGGGACAAGGATCAAGTTCCGGAGCTTAGAGGGTTTTTCTCAAAGGAAATGTGAAATGTGCTTATTGTTGGTTTTTAAACAAATGTTTGATGGGCTTATTTTGTACGTGTTCTTGGTGCACTAACTAGGTTTTATACAAGCAGATGAAGAAATAATCTGAGTAAAAGACAGGTTTATTTAAGAGACTGGTCCAGTAGGAGATGCAATTCTTTCTCTGAGCCTTGCCACCCCCGAAGCTACCATCTAGGTCAGTTGGAAACTGCACGAAGGGAGCCTTACATGTGACTAAGACAAGCTCTGCTCACCCCCTTGACCCGCCATCTCCCAGACCACCAGGCACTGCAGAGTGGTGTTGCCCACTCATCAGGCAGGGCAGGTGCCCCCACTCTGCCTTGGGGAATTAATAGACAGAGGTAAAAAAATGATTCACAATGTTTAATTATTCTTTAATTATACTCCACGGCATTACCTCTGCAAGGACTCTTAGAAGGGCCTGTCTTTATCCAGGAGAGTTAGAGGAGAAATTAAAGAATTTCTCTCCCAACTCTGTAGTGCATTCCAGGTTTGCATAGTTTTCCCATCAGTCCAGTTGGGCATGAAAAGACAGAAAAATGTTTTTCCCTCAAAAGCCCATTGGAGTGGAAGCCAGAAGGGGACTCTGAAAGTGATAATTAAAAAATCTATCCAGGCCTTTCAAGTTCTCTTGGGCTCAAGAATCCTTTTGTTTTCTTTCTTCCAGCATGTATAGCTTCTATCAGAGGTCCACAAAGAATGCCTATCAGAGCTGCTTTAATGCTGTGCAGCCGCCCAGGCCAGTACCTTAACAGGAAGGCAAGCTTCTTTCTCAGGGCATGGAGGGGTGGCCTCTAGCATCAGTGCACTGAGAGAACAGAGGGGGACATCTTCTGTTGATTAACTCTGGGTTCCAGGGATTTGGAAATGGGAGGGTCTTAGAATTCATCTAGCCAATATCTCATGATTCTATTATACTTTTGAAACATTTCATCCAGTATCGCTTAGGGCTGGGGAAAGGGTTGGCAATCTGACAAGCCCATCACGCTGCTTAGACACCTGTTTTCTTTAGCAGGCTGTTTTAATTTCAACAAGCCATTAATTCAACAGTTGCTTCCAAAGTAGGTTTGAATCCTACCTGTCACTTGCTGTCTGATCATGAGCAAGGAGGCTAATGTGTCTGAGCCTCCGTTTCCATATCTGTAAAATGGGAGTTAATAACAGTACTTAACTCTTATTATGAATTCAAATAGAATTTGTGATCTTGAAATAGGGCTCTGTAATATATTAAACATGTTTCATTATCTATCATAAATGGTAGTGATCTTTTTGACTATGGGTAGGGCATATACTACAATGCCTACTAATTAATAAATTAATGTCCATCTCTATTGTGTGTTTATCTCTGTATTTCTAGAGCATAACATGAGGCATAGCACATAGTAGGTCCTCAATAAGTATTTGATGAAGAGAGAATAAAAAAACATGTGAGATATAGTAGAGTGTGGCAAATGTAGGGATAGAGGGAAGCCCAGGGTGCTGAGGGAACAGAGGACAGCAGCTCTACTTCTTAGAAGCCATCTCTATTAGGGTTGAACTAAGTCATTGGATTCCATGTGGGCTGTCTGGAGCAGCTCTCGGCAGTGGGTCCAGATCTTCAAGACAACCCTCTCAACCCTGATAGGATATGGTTTTCTTCCTCCTACTTCCTTGTTCATGTCCATCACTCTCCTCCCATCCCTCAATGAGAGCAGTGTCCTTATAACTGTGTGACCCCAAACTGGACAAAATAGTCCCATTGTGGCTGAGCAACCTTGACTTCAGCAGATGTGTTGGCTGTGACCAATGAAGCCAACATTCCCACTGCTTTCAGCAACCAACACTACTCTTGGAGTCCATGCAAGATGCCACCTCTTCCACACTTGGTTGACATATTTATGTGCTACCCACAATGCACTCATTTAAATTACATTAAGTTAGCTTCATTTTCTTTGGTGATGTTGAGGACTACTGGATAACTGGGGCTATACTGGCATTTCACAAAATCAGACTTAGATGGTTGACAGAGTGGCTCTGCCATAGCTTGGGAACTGGAGAATCATTTCTTCATGGGCTGAAGGAACACCGACCCCAGCCACCATGGTTTGATTTAGATGTGGATCTTGAGACATCTTTATATATTACAGGGGCTGCATACTACCAATGTTATCTGAGGCGATTCTAGGTGGGTCTCAGATGATGGTTCTAGAATGCTCAAAGTATTTCCTTCCATGTATATGAAATAAGCCATAACCAGCATTTCAAACCCATGTTTTTCACAGTGATTCTGGATACTTATTCAACTTTAAGTTTAAAGAGAAATCAACTTAAGGAGAGTACTAAAGAAATGGAAACACAGGTGGTACACAGAGAATCAAAGTTGGTCTGGGGGGGCAGTCACACTCTCTATTCAGGACACAGGAGATCTCAGTGACTGTACCTGCACCTGCACCAAGTCTTTGTTTCCTTATCTCTGCAATGAGGATTGATAATTTCTATTCAGCCACCCCCCTAGACATCGTGAGGATAAGTGAGACAATAGAATTATGCTTGCTATTTGCTGATTGTATTTACTAAATTCTAACATGGGGCTACACTCTTCACATACTTTATTCCATCCTTATAACAGTATTATGTGATAGTGTTATTAATCTTCCTATTCTACAGGAAGGCAAACTGAGATTCAGAAAGAGCTGAAGTAACTTGACCCACATCACATAGATTAAAAGAGACAAAGCCAGAATCTAAACTTAGGTCTCCCGGACACCAAAATCCATGCCTTTCACCACCCCAGTTGTGTATATGAGTGTGAGCTCTGCAGACTGCAAAGCCTGATAAAAAGAACAGCATCGATAGCACAACACAAGCTCCATGATGGAGGGACTTGCCCACTTTGTCATTGTGTCCCCAGAGCACATGGAAAAGCCTCTAACACACTCTTGATGCTCACTAAATGTGTGTGTGTGTGTGAGAGAGAGAGACAGAGACAGAGGAGGAGGGTAAAAGCAAGAGAAGGAAAGAAAGAGATAAAGGAGAGAAAGAAAGGAAGGAAGAAAAAGAAAGAGGAATAGATGGGAGGAAAGAGGGAGGGAACAAAAACAGTCCTTGGGAAGACAGAAGTTAGCGTGTTCTAGTTATGAAAATAGAAGATCAGGAGAAACAGACTTGCTGTGTATATGTCAGGAGCTGGAGTAAATGCAGATGCTATCAATACAGGAGAATGGAGGGGAGGGCCAGTTTTAAAGGCTGACAGGTTGGTTCATCTTGTGCATGGGCTTGTTCTGTGCCAGAAAAGGCAAGCCATCAGAAATGTCCCATGGAGGAATGAGGAGAAATGAATGCAAAGAACAGTACACTTTCACCGATAGGAGATCTTCAGAAACATCAGTAATAATGCATATTTTGAAGACTTTTTGAAAACTCTTTCCGTACTAGTATAATATATATCAATACACATATGTCTATCTTCTAGTATTATAGATTCAAAGTTCAGGAAGATCATTGTAAGATAATCTTGTTCTAAGCAAGAACAGAAACAAAATATATATAAATAAATGCAAAAATTAAAGAACTAAATATTTCTATATGGTAAAATATATCATAAAGTTAAAAAAAATAAAGAGGCTGGGAAAAATTTATGTAAGATATTTATGCAAGACAAAGGACAGCATTAATATCCAGAATATGAACAGCGATCCTGTGAATCAATAAAGAATAGACAAATAACTTCTTAGAAACATGTGAAGAGAATATGAATAGACATTTCATAGAAAAAAATACAAAAGTCCAGTAAATATTTGAAGAGAACCTAGGCTCTCCAAAAGTTGAGGAATTGTAAAATAAACAATAAGATTAGCAAAAGTTTTAGATAATTTGGCAATACTCATCAAAATTAAAAGCAGACAGACCTTTTGACTCAGTAATCCATTTCTTGGACTCTCTATCTTGAAATACTTAAACACGTGCATAAAAATGTGATGCAATAGCAACATAATAATAGTGAAAAACTGGAGCAACCTAAATACTCATCACTTAGGAAAATGTTTAAATAAATTGTGGTACATTAATTTGTGGGATTTTTTCAAAAGTATGAAATAGACCTAGGTTCACTAACAAAAATATCTCCAAGATGTATTATTGGTTAAAAACAAGCAAGTTACAGAAAAAAATATATATAATATGATGCCACTTATATTAAAAAATAAGAATACACACACAATGTCTAAATATATGGTCAAATGCATAGAAGAACTAGAAAAATGTACTGTACACTAATGACAGTAGCTCTGAGGAGTATAGTGGAAGCAGGAAAAGTTGAAGGAAAACATTCACTGTTTGCTATATATGCTTATACATGGCTGAAATTATCCATATATTACTAACATAACTTGTCCTTTAAAAAGACACAAACACACAAATTTTGATTTCTCTGAGGACTCCTGAACCTACATCATCCCCTATCAGAGATTTTTTGCCTTTTGTTTCACTGTTCCTTTATTCCTCTCAGGAGTTAAAACTACCACATATTTTGTTATGCACACATTCAGACATTCACACCCACTAACATAATTCTGTTGGAGACAAAGAATCATGGAATGTCAGAAACTCCAGAGACCCTGGAGGTGATCTTATCCAATCCTTTTGTTTTAGCTATAAGACACCTGTGGTAGTTAATTTTGTCAGTTGACTAGACTACAGGATGCCGTGTTATCTGGGTAAATGTTGTTTGACTATGCCTTTGAGAGTGTTTCTTGAAGATACTAGCATTTGAATTGGGGAACTGGTAAAGCAGATGGGCCTCCCCAAAATTGGTAGGCATTCTCCTATCCACTGAGGGCCTGAATAGAACAAAAACATGAAGAAGGTCCGTTTGCTCTCCACCTGACTGCTTGAGAAGGACATCAATTTTCTGCCCTTGGTGCTCCTGGTTCTCTGGACTTCAGACTCAGACTGGAATGCACACCATTGGCTCTCTGGCCTTCAAATTACAGCACTGCCTTTCCTGAGTCTCCAGACTGCAGGACTTCTTAGCCTTGTTTCATCACATGAGCCAATGCCTTATAATAAATCGCAGTGTGTGTGTGTGTGTGTGTGTGTGTGTGTGTGTGTGTCCTATTGCTTCTGTTTCTCTGGAGAATCCTGACAAATGCAGCACCTAAAGTGGAGGAATGCCCAAAGGCTTGTTTAATGTCTCACAATAAAGAGTAGCAGGGCAAGAACTCGGTTCTAACTCTTTTGACTCAAAGTCCAAAGTCTTTCTATGACACTCCAGGTGGAAGGAGAGCCTGGAGGCCACCAGTGGTCTCAAGGGTTGCATCTCACAGCTCCATGAATATTGCCTGCTACCTAATGCCTGAGCAGGTGGGGTCTCAGGCCACCAAGTGCAGAGGTTTATCAAATACATCATGATTTACACAAACCTGTGCTAAATAACCTGGAGCTGCTCCACTGTGAAAATTCCCTAAGTGTTCAATAGCCCTTGAAGTTTCTCATTTCTGACTTGAAATGTCAGAAGTGTAGCAGAGAGGCTGCCCATCACAAAAGCAGAGAAGACTTATCTAGATCCTTCTCACACCTACGTGTTGCAAATATTTCAAGCTCTCCCCACACTTCTCAGCCTTTGTTCTTAAAAATACCATTTCACCATCAGCAAGGTGTTTATTGGAAGTGTTTATAATTGCTGAGCCTTATTTAAAATACTTTATTTAATTTACCTTCAGTGGTGATTTGGTTAGCAGTAATTGCTGCTGGAGGTGAGCCTCTTCCCCATAATTATTCCACTTTAGGTTTACCTCCCTCTATGAAACAGAGCCATTACTAAAAGGCCGTAGTGTAAATCTCATCTCTGTAACTTGAATTTTATTTTAAAGGCTCTAATGGAATTCTTTATTTTTAAAAAATACTTTATTTATTTATTTGTCCATGATAGACATAGAAAGAGAGGCAGAGACATAGCTTTGCGGGGACCCTGATGCAGAATTCGATCCCAGGACCCTGGAATCACAACCAGAGCCAAAGGCAGACACTCAACCACTGAGCCACCCAGGCGTCCCTATACTTTTATTCTTAAAATACATATCAGAACATCCACAAAATATATCATTAATAATTTTATATTACTTACATGTTGAATAATGATATTTTGAATATACAAGATTAAATAAAATGTTATTAAAATAAATTTTCCCTGTTTCCTGTTACTTTTTTTTAGTGTGGCTACTAGAACATTAAAAAGGTGGAAGGGGAAGAGGGCGGGGGGTGGGAGTGAATGGGTGACGGGCACTGGGGGTTATTCTGTATGTTAGTAAATTGAACACCAATAAAAAATAAATTAAAAAAAAATGTGAGATGTGGCCTTCATCATACTTGTATAGTATTGGTCTAAATAATTAGTTTATGACCTGGGATTTTTTTTCAAGCCAGTTTTCTTAAGGGAAAAAATCCATCTATTCTCAGAATATAAGTATAACTTGCAATTGTGGGTAGCAGTGGGCTTTTAAAGGGAGCGTTTAACCTTTGATCAATAGAATGTTTATATAATCTATTCAGATGCAGTGTCTTATGGATTGACTCTTGGCCCAAGGAGTTCACAGTCAAGAAGATGGATTAGGCCATCACGCACATGATTAATTAAAAATTCCAGCCTTCTCCATTGTCCCCACATCTTAAAAGAATTATAACAGTTCAAATGTCTAAATATTTAGGTAGAAATGTCTAGGTAGAAAGATTGCAAAACTTCACGCTGAGACCACAAATGTCTATGTGAGATTTAGAAGTTACCCAGGATTGCTGTGGAATTTATAGTCCCCCAAATAAAAATCTATAATGAAGTCATAAAACATTCTTTCAAAATTGTATTTTCATGACTTTTTCTAAGAGGATAAAGTCTCCCTTTTATTGCCATGTGACTTGTATAGCGGTAAAGGACAAGTTGACTCAATAACTTGTCACTCTACCAAATCCACACCAAAGAGTATAATGAAATGGAATTCAAATGTGCATTCATGAAGGCCTATGGAAAATGTATTTCAATAAATGGTTCTGGGAAAACTGGACAGCTATGTGCTGAAGAATGAAACTGGACTCTTTCTTATACCATATACAAAAATAAACTCAAAATGGATTAAAGATTTAAATATAAGATCTGAATCCATAAGACTGCTAGAAGAAAACATAGGTAGTAAGCTCTTTGACATTTGTCTTAGAGATATTTTTTGGATCTGTCTCCTTAAGTAAGGACAACAAAAGGAAAAAAAAAAAAAGACATCAAACCAAAAAGCTTTTCCACAGTGTAGAAATCATCAACAAAATGAAAAAGCAACCTAATGAATGGGAGAAGATACTTGCAAATGATATATCCCATAAGGGGTTAAATTACAAAATATATTAAAACTCAATACCAAAAAACAATCCTGTTAAAAATATGTAAAAGAAATAAAATATGTAAAAGATCCAAATGGACATTTTTCTAAGGAAGACATCTAAACAGCCAACAGGCACATGAAAAAATTCTCAGCATCGCTAACCATCAGAGAAATGCAAACCAAAACCACTGTGAGGTATACCTCACATCAGTCAGAATGGCGAGAATCAAGAAGATGAGCAATAGTAAGTGTTGCCGAGAATGTGGAGAAAAGGGAACCCTGTGCACTGTTAGTGGAGATGCAAACTGATGCAGCTGTGTGGAAAAAAGTATGGAGGCTTCTCAAAAATTAAAAATAGAACTACTCTAGGAGCACCTGGGTGGTTTCCTCAGTTAAGCATCTGCCTTTGGCTCAGGTCATGGTCCCAGGGTCCTGGGATCAAGCCCCATGAGGGCTCCCTGCTCAGCAGGGAGTCTGCCTCTCCTTCTCCCTCTACCCCTCTTCCTGCTCTTGCTCTCTCTCTCAAGTAATAAACAATATATTTTTTAAAAATAGAACTAAGGGCAGCCCTCATGGCTTAGCAGTTTAGCGAGCCTTCAGCCCAGGGCATGATCCTGGAGACCTGGAATCGAGTCACATGTCAGGCTCCCTGCATGGAGCCTGCTTCTCCCTCTGCCTGTCTCTCTCTCTCTCTCTCTCTGTGTGTGTCTCTCTGTCTCTTTCTCTCATGAATAAATAAATAAAATCTAAAAAAAAAAATAGAACTACCCTATGAACCAGCAATTCCACTCCCAAGTATTTAACAAAGGAGAATGAAAGCACTAATTCAGAACGATACATGCACACCTGTGTTCAGCACATTATTTACAATAGCCAAGATATGTAAGGAACCTAAATGTCCATCAGTAGATGAATGGATAAAGATGTGATACATGTATAGACATACACAGTGGAATACCACTCAGACATAAGAAAAGAATGAAATCTTGCCATTTGTGACAAGATGGATGGACCAGTAGAGTATTTTGCTAGTGAAACAAGTCAGATGGAAAAAGACAAATACTGTATGACTTCACTCACATGTATTACCTAAAAGATAAAATGAACAAATAAAACAGAAACAAACTCACAGAGAATTAATGGTTACCAGATAGGAGAGGATTAAAGAGATAGATGTAATAGATAAGGAGGATTAAGAAGTACAGTCTTTCAGTTATACAATAAATAAGACCCAGGGTTGTAATATGCACCATAGGAAATATAGTCAGTAACATTGTTATAACTCTGTATAATGACAGATGGTAATTAGACTTATTGTGATGACCAAGTCTTATATATGAAAATACTGAATCACTATGTTGTTTACCTGAAAGCAAATATTGTACATTAATTATTCTTCAATTTTAAAAAAGTACCCAATGAAAAACATTTGCCTTTCTTCCCCTCAGGAACAGTCAATAAAGATAACCATTGCAAACATGCAATTGTCTTATATACAATTGTCTTATAATTGTCCATGTGTACATATAGATGGAAATAAATGCCCACATATGTTCATGTGTATAAGTATTTATGCATGCATTTATATATCCATTTTAAGCACTATGGAACACTCATATAATATTCAATACCTTGAAATTATTCACTTAATAATATGCCTTAGAAATCTTTTCATATTATCATACAGAGCTACCATTCTTTTGAATGAGTACATGTCTCTCCCTCTATTGATGTGTCACATATATGTAACCAGCGTCCTATTTGGGGGTATTTAAATTATTTACAGATTTTTTTCTCCAGTATAAACAGTGAGGCAAGGAACACCCTTGAGTACATGTACAAATACGCATGTTGGATAAATTTCTGGAATGAGAACTCTTGGGTTCAATGATACATGTGCTTTAAATTTTGAGATATACTGCCAAATTGCCCACCTGAGAGGCCTTACAATTTATATCCTCATCAACAGTGTAGGGAAGAAAAAAAGCATTTTATTTAAGGTGCATGTATTGGTGTCAGATAAAGAGGTAGTTTTATATAGAGTATAAATAATGTCTAGAAAAATCAATGCAAGGTTACATTACATAAAAAGCAGCTGAATTTAGTGTTTCACTCATCACTTAACAGTTGGTAAGAAGGAACTTGAAACTATACATTAAATACCATTAAAAATAAATACCTTCTTATTTAAAGGAAGATATCAAAATGTTAAGACAGAAAGAAGAAAATTCAAAATTCAGAAAAAGCACATGGAGTGAAAGGACAGGGATTAAAATAAAGAGACACACAGAAAGATGTCACACAATAAGATTGGCACAGGAAAAAGTGAATTTGAGAGACTCAGTGAAAATGAAGATTGGGTTTTTCTACCAAGCATACATCCCTTTTGTACCTTTTTCTGACTATGCAAGCAACCTAAACATCCATCCACACATGACAAATAAAGATGTGGCACATATCACAAATGTGTCCTACTTTGTATTCTTGGGTGTGGTGGTTGCACTGTTGCCCTAATCCTTCCATCTTCTCTTCATCCGTACCTTTGTTACAGCCTCATCATAGGCAGAGTGTACTTCTCCACCCCTTGACTTGGGATACATCTGCTTTATTTAGCCAATGGCTTATATGTCAAAGCACCAGTGGGCCAGTTCTGAGCCGAGGCTTTAAGAGGCCTCTTGTATTTCTGCTTGTTCCCTTGTGCATATGCCATTTCATTGAGGAAAAACATGTCCTGGGTAGCCTGCTGGTCAAAGCAGGATGAGAGACTTGTGTCTCTGAACCCTCAGACCTACAGTTGTCAAGCAGAGCCACATCAGCTGAGTCCAACCTAAGTCAGCCAACTCCAGCAGACTGCAGGTATGGGAGTTAGTCAGCCAAGATCAGCAGAGCTGTTCCAGTCAAGCCCAACCCAAGACGTCTGGTCAACCCTCACTCGACTGTATGAATAATGATAAAGGATTATTATGGTAATCCATGGGGTTTTCAGGTAATTTGTTACATAATAATAATTGAATAATGAACACATTAGGCCATTAAAGAGCATGGTTTTGGCTTAAGTCCTCAACATTCTCCCTTCACTGAACAAATATGTATTAAGCAGCCCCCCATCATGTATTCAGCAATGAATTCTGAGGATAAAAGGAAGAATAAGTCTTTCAGGGCCCTGCTCTTCTAGACTTTTGTCTAGTGAAGGCAAGACAAGGAGTAAAGAAATAAATAATGAGAACAAACAACAGATGCTAATATATCATAATACAATTTATAAAATGACTGGCTGGCTGCTTTAGATTATTTGGACAGTGAGGGTCTCTTTGAAGTGACATTTCAGTTTGCATTTGGTTGACAAGATGGAACCAGTTTGAATTTCCAGAAGCAGGTTACTCCAGCCAGAGTGAACAGCTAGTGCAATAGCTCTGAGTGGGAAAGAACTTCATGCCTTCAAGAAACAGAAAGGAAGCCTGTGGGGCTGAAGACATCTTGCTCCTTTTAGATAGTTAGTACTTCTTTGTAATTGGAAAAATGTGCTTGCCTAAGTTGGCAAGAGGCCCATGTCGATTGTAATTTCACTATTCCAAAGGCCTAATTATCTTTAATAAACTTGGCTTGAACTTCAAATAAAAATGAAAATCCAACCTCTCTCTGTTCTCATTTAAAACAGACCTCCGCTGCTGATTCCAATCTTCACTAATAAATGAGCACAAATGAAGTACAGCGACTAACACTGAGCTAATGGCCAAGAGGGGATGCAGGCCAGGCTTCTATCACCAGGTTCAATGCTGAGAGAAGGAACATAGTAACAACAGATTTTCAGATTTGTCAGCTCCATGGTTTTGCTCTTTCAAATTGACTTTTAATTTGGTAGAAGAGTTCTGTGTCTAAATGAACCAGAGTTCGCCTTCTGACATACAAACAGATCTAAGCGGTACCCAGAAGAAGTGCTATTTTAGGTTGGAGTGAAGCTTGAGGACTTTAGTGATTGCGGTTGTCTTTTAAAGAGAGCATGATTTCTTCTCAGGAATGAGCTTCTCATTTAAATATTAGAAAAGAGAACACAGTTTACCTAGTGGTACTTCACTCATTATTTTGTTACCTTGTTTGGATTACTTAACCTTTGTGAGCTTCAGATTTATGATGTGATGATAGTAATGACTAAACAGACACTTGGGTTAAAAGAAAGGGTTAAATAAAATACTATGATTCTAAGTCTTGTATAAACCCTGAAGGGCCATACAAGTATGAGGTATCTTAATCATTGAAGGTATCATGCCCCCCGCCTCCCCACCGAGAGACTTGTTTACTCTCTATCCCCATTGGACAGGAAACCTGCAGTGTAATATTTTGATGCATAAACATAACATTTTGAAATATATGGCATATACTGATATTGTCCAAGTGATAATCAACACTATTTTATGGCTATTAATGAAAGAAAAGAAAAATCTTCTGCGAGCCTAAGTAGAAACATAGTAAAGGGGTTTCTTCCCTAAATATTCTGGTATGGAAGCTCTGATTGCATCCCATTATACATCAGCCATGATGAGCCTAAAATATGCAAAGTGCAGCATTTATCTTTGGACTATATTTACATTTTGTTTATATGATGGTCTGACATATGAGCCCAAAATAAATATTTTAGAAATCTCCTCAATGTCTCAAAATTCTTTAATTGATCCTTTTCTAGCTAGTCATGTTTTTCAGTATTAAACTTTCAACACCTGAGTTATAATTAGCAGCACACACACTGTTCTCCTTATGAGGAAAGGCAGTTAGCTTCCACAAACCCAAATGGTTAGTCCTAACAGCTCCTAATATATGATTCTGGCTGTTGCTGGTGTTCAGAAGTTGTGATCTAGAGCTTATTCCTACTGTTGGTGATATCACTAAGACCAAACCATACGCCTTAGCCTTTGGCTTCCAGGTTTCCTTCACTGGCTTACCCTAAGAAATTAGTACCAATGGTGCCAACCAATTTAAAAATGTATGACATCAAAACCTCATTCTAAATGAAGTTTTCCTGTAGAAATATGTTCTTCCTATGCTGATGGTTGACATCGTGTAGCCAACCATCTGGTTAAACATGTGTCTCAGCACACCTAGGGTAGGAAGAGAGAACTGGATCCAATATCTAGATTTACCAATCAATAAATGTAAGACTAATGATGTTTCACATTAGGTAAGGATTTTCTTCTTCACCAGATTTGTCATAAGACTCCTATAGTGAGCTTTCTTGGGCCATGTGAAATGCTATCCAGTTTATGAAAAATTAATTGACAGGGTGCTTTTTGAGAGAGAAAGTATTCAATGCATAAGGTGTTGCACCATAGAAATTGTGCCTCCTGATTTTTTTTAATAAGGCTTGTCTGTCTGGAGTGTGTCAGAGCAGGTGTTGGAGGAGCTTATATTATGCACGCAGTAGATAATTTGATAAATACATGTTAAATGAATGAAAAAACAAGTGGACGACTGGATGCATAGGTGGGGAGTTCTTCTGCCCAGAGTGATCTCCATGTTCTTTCCTTCTTAATGAAACTCCATTCATTCTCTGAGACCTGAAAGTAATAGCTGCCTATCCCAAAGCGAATCCTGTTCCATCCTCCAGACTCTCTCCTCTGCTTGGGTCCCACCTCTATGCAGGGATGGGAACAGTAATAGAAGTAATAAAGGGGGAGAAAGAAAAGGTAGATTTACCAAGCATTCACTACTACAAGACCCTGAGCTGATTCTTTCATACTCATTATTTTACTGAATCTTTATAAGAGTAATTGTTATTGCTTTGTAGAAGATGAGCCAGAGGCTTTAAAGGAGTATTTAAATTACCTGGAATTACTCAGCTAGTAAATGGCAGAAGGTGAAATTTGAAACCAGGGCCAAACTCAATGTGAAGCTAAAACACAAAGCCTCCACCCTTGCTGCCACATCATACTTTATTAGATTTATTAGACTTTATTGTGTCTCCATCTCTCCTACCACCATCTTGAGGGTAGGCAAGTGTCCTCATAGTTCCAAAGTTTGCCTAGTACTAGGTATTTAGTACATGTTTATTAACTGGATAAAAGAAGATGATATATTTTCTAGAGTAAGAACAGATTCATGGTGATCTCAGCTGGGCCTCTGTGGGCAATTTTGGAGGTGGCCAGTGGAAACCAGGTTGGGGTCTGACCCAAATGAACCTGCCAATCCCAATATAGGGTGGGAGTCAGGCAAGCGTCATTTTAGTGTGAAATCAGACTGGTTCCAGGATCAAGAGGCCCTTCTGGCCTGGTCGTTTCACAATTTCTTTACCATACTTCCAGGTGCCTGATGTATTTAGTTGGATGTTTACATAGCCGAGTTTACTCAAGCAGACAAAGAGTGAGTATGCCCTTTCTGTGGCAAGAAGGTGAGCTTATTGAGACTGACACAAGTCAGATTTGATCTAAGTGGCTCTTTCATCTCCTGGTGGCACTTTGAAAAACCTTATTTACTCAAGATGAACCCTGGCTTTCAGCCACAATGGGAGCACATCCCTCAATTCACTCTGAATGAACACCGGGGATAGCTCAATCCCACTCACACTCCTGCTTGTCCTTGTCAAAGCCAGCTCAAGACAGCCACTACCATCTATTCATTGCATTTCTTGGTCCTATACACTCCCCAAGACATCCCTCTCTCTTAATAGTCAAGAAATGTACATGCACTCGTCAGGTAGCACTGTAAATAAGGATGACTGCAATAAGGGACAACAATGTGTCTGCACATGTCTTGTGACTTATCAAATGACCTTCTATTATTTAATTACACTTTCCCCATATACATATACCATATTTTCTCTTGGAGGAAAAACCCTTAACTCCACTTAAGTCTTTCATGTTTAGAGGATAAGAAGCGTGCTGGATGTCACTAAAGTCTTTTTTTTTTTTTTAAGTTTTTATTTATTTATTTATTTATTTATTTATTTATTTATTTATGATGGGGAGAGAGAGACAGAGACAGAGACACAGGCAGAGGGAGAAGCAGGCTCCATGCAGGGAGCCTGACGCTGGACTGGATCCCGGGACTCCAGGATCAGGCCCTGAGCCACAGGCAGGTGCTAAACTGCTGAGCCACCCAGGGATTGCCCCTAAAGTCTTTTATTTTTAAGAAAAGGCACTTAGCACCTACTAAACATTTGTTAGTGGGCTAAGCACAGGACTATAGAGATGACTAGGACAGTATCCCTGCTCCCAGGGCCTGTTGCTTTATAGGAGAGTCTAAAAAAAAAAAAAGAAGAAGAAGCACAAATTTATTGGAATGAGGAAAGTGCTAGAATTGCACACACCCACTGCTAGAGTTGATGAATCACTGAATCGTCCAAGTGGGCATACCAGGGATACTTTCTTAGTACAGGAAATACAACTGAATGCCCATCACATTCCAGGCACAGGGGATGTGACAACGGGTGCAACAGTGTCCCTGACTTTGAGAAGTTTACAGTCTAGTGCACAGAAAGATGAGTGAACAGATCATTACACTTTAGCCCAGCAGAAGCTGCAAAAAAGCTATGATCCTTTGAGACTTGGACCACTGAATTATAACATCCTCCCACTCCAGCCCCACCATGTCATTGTCGCATGTTTGTACTGGTAATTCCTTCCCACCCATCGGAGATTTGGATACCTGACTCATGGACTTTCACTATATCCCAACCTCTGCGTTTTACGTAGCAACCTACCTACCACCCCGCCTCTCAGTTTCTAACATCCTCATCTCTCTCTTCCATTTCCCCCCTGACACCTGCTCACAGGGCACAGACTGGGCCCTCAAAACCTCTCCATGGCTATAAGCCTGGATTCCAGCCTCAGTCTGACTATAAACCCTTCTCCTTCCTGATATTTTCTTTGACTATTGCCTCTAAGACTCTTCACTGAGTACTCCTAAGGACCTCTGGCTATGTGAGCAGAAGGATGACCTAAGAACGTCATCCAGCCATTTTAGCACAAATGATCTTGCTGCCATTCCCTGACAAGGCACTTAACACACTGGGTATATGGTGGGCAGCCATCCATTCTCAATGGACCTTTACTGAGCATCTACTAAGTGCCAGGCACAGTGATGGACCAGACAGGCAGAATCAATGGAGCTCAGACCTTGTAATCTGTGCGTGGCCAACTATCTGAATCTATTATCCAGAGGTCACATCATAAGAAACAGTTCTTGTTGTTGATAGTTAAATATACTTGCTTTCTGCTCAATTCTCCCTAGGCTCCAGAAAGAGGAAAACCATGATCTGTCCTGTTGACTCTGATTTGTTTGATTTCTTTCTATTAAGAACTGCTGGGGTAAACTGTCTGAGAAATATCGTTGCAGGCACCATCTACGTTAGGTAGGTCCTTCTTTACTTGTTTATATCAATTTTCCATACTTCATACTTTGTACATAACTCCCTGAATCCCGATGGACTTATAGGGCTTACCCCAACATTAGAGATGGGGGTCCAGGGAAGCCAGGCTAAACAGGAAAACCCAGCATTAGCACATGATCTGGAGAACGGGTAATATTAAGGCACTAAATAATTATTCCAAAGTAAAAGAAAAAGTAGTTCATTTTTATGTCATTCTTTAGAAGAGGATCAGTGGAAGAAATGGGTCTGAATATATGTATGAGCTCCCTTATCAGGATAGTGTAACAGTCAGAGTGGCCTATTAAAGATTTTGATCAAGCCAAGCATGTGTCTAGTCAAACCCTACAACCTTCTCCTATCTCCAGGATTAAGTCCCACTCTTGAGCAGGACCTACTAGGCTCTATGTGATCTAGCCCTTGCCTGCCTCCTTCTTACTCACTAGACATCCCCACTAATGGTAGCCTTCTGGTCTCTCTCACAGGATCAAGTTCATTTTTGTCTTCATACACTCTGAATTTGTTTTTTCCCTGCTTGGAAATCCTTTTCCCCAGATCCTTCTATTTCTGGTTCCTTCCAGAAATAGGTCTCATCACCCAACGTAGTTGCTCCTTGCCTCTGATTCCCCGTTGTGTCATCTAGTGTCTTCCAATGCTTGGCATGTACCACATTGAAATTACCTTTTGACTTACTTATTTCAATTAATTTATTACCTTCATTCTACCCCCACTTAAATTATAAGCCCTTTGGGAGCAGAGATCTGGCTTATCTTGGTCATTACTGAATAATAAGAGCCTAAAATGATCTCTGGGACATAGCTGACACTCAGTACGTATTTTTGGAATAAGTGAGTTTGGAAAAGATGAGTAAGTTTTCCAACAAAAAGCCTTCCCATGCCACAGCATTTAATCCATACATATATGTAGTTTATGGAGTAATTAATCAAAAACTTTGCTTATCATGCACTACCAATGGCAGGCCAATATGGAACGCTCACAACACTAATGAACATTAGTCTTCCTAGGCAACATCCAGACACTTTTTTGGCTCAAGTGATTCTGAGGTACAATTAGGTGGGGTGAATACCACCAGCTACCCTATGGTCTCCAATCACAAATGAATATAGTACTGGGGGAGTCCCCTGGAGGGCAGAAGCTGGCGGGGCCCCTCTTCTTTGGGCTGCACACAGATCATTAGGTGACTGTTTTCTACAGAGAACAACGTAATTTGCCCAGGGATGGTGGTGAAGGAACAATGAAGAACAATTCCACTGTTAAGAAGCTAAAGAATTGTTGATGTTGCCAGAAAGGAAACAGTGTTTTTTCATAGTGGTCCAGAGTTTGAAATACCCAGTCTTCAGCCAAATGTTCAGGCAGATCATGATTTTTATGGGGTTAGTTGTGCAACCCCGGAGGGAAAAGCACCATATGAAGACCCACGTATGCATTTCAATGATGTGCGCAAGGCACAACACACATGAACCTTGGATGAGCTAAGTTTTTATTTGTCTGTTACATGTGGCTGCAGACACCAAAGCCTGCCTCTCAAATCCACTCTACATTTTACATTTTTTTCTACTAGCTAATGTAAACATACCTTAAGGGATCATAAATGCTTGGATTAACATCAGCCAAGATATCTTGAGCACATATAAATTCAAATGGCTGTGTTGATTACATTTCCACTCAGATAGTCAGAGACCTGACACATTAAAGGAGACAAGGATTTAGAAAAGAAAGAAAGAAAGAAAAAAAAAAACCTGCCCCTAGGATTTGTTATAATGTCTGAAAAATAGTACCTAGATTTTGAAAAAATTTACTAGCATTGGACTTACTATGTGCCAGGCAATTTAGATGCATGATCTTGTTTAATCTTCACAGTGACCCCAGGAAGTGTTTTATCAGTAAGGATATAGTCAAGGCACAGATTCTGCCCAAGATCACACAGCTGGTGATACTTATGCAGACACCAGACCAGGCAGTCTGAACAAAGAGCTGATACTTTTAGTGACTCTACCCTACTGCCTCCTCAAATCTCAGACCATCTTTTGTCACCTGCAGGTTCACAAACACCTGTATACTCTGTATCTCAGAGTATCACTAGTGACTGCTTCCTATAGCCAAAGCAACACCATTGTTATTATTCTTTGCAAAAATCAGCAGATGCAAGCTTAGCCTCATGATAATGTAATTCTTGTCTTTAGACAGGAAGGTGGCAGGCCAGCCCAAGGGAAATGTGCACTTCTCCATTCATTTACTCACCCAATGCCTAATATGTACAAAATACTAAATGCCAACAATGTCATGGTGAAGAAGCAAGTTTACATTCTAACATCTAATATGTGCCAATCCAATGATAAATTAATGTATTAAAACTGTGATAAATGGGATAAAGGGAAAGCTATGGCACAAGGGGCTTCTGAGCCTGCCCGGGAATCTGTAGGTGCCTCCCTGACAGCTGAGACCTGAAAGCAAAAAGAGGTGGTGCTGAGAGTCAGGGTACAAGCACAGGGTACAAGAAAGAGACAACAGCCCAAGGACAGGTCCTCAGGCGGGGCCAGAAGCCCAGCCTGTTCCAAGACTAAAGGAAGGTGGGATGGCCCTAGTGTTAGGGGAGAAATCAAGAGAAGGAGAGGTCAGAGCTGAGAGGGAGATAGACACCCAGCCCGGCTCACTGGTCTCTGCTGCCAACCATTCTCAGCACTTTTCCCTGGTTCATCCTAGGCTTCCAAGCACCCTAGAAGGTAGGCACTATTATGATCATTTTTCTACAGATGAGAAAAATGTTATCCAGAAGGAGTCAGTCAATTTTGCCTGTGGTCACACAGCCGATAAATAGGGGATTTAAACCCAGTCACTTTGGCTTTCCGCCTTCACTATTGACTACTTGGCTCAACTGCCATGGCACAAGGAAATCAAGGAACAGAGATGTCAAACAACTTGCCCAAAGTCACACTATGAGGGAATGGTGGAGCCATTCAAACCTAAGGAGTTCTCTTCTGAAGACTGGGCTACTTCCCACAAGCTGAGGCTGCCCCACAGCTAATTCTAAATGCTGACTAGAGGGACCAGGGGCCCTTCACAAGGGTAGAAGGGCACATACCAACTTTGCTAAGTGAGCAGTGCCTTCACCAGGGCTGAGAAGACATGCTGTTGACATATGGCAGAAGAAAGAATGACTCCTAAGGTCTTTACAGGCTCCACCCACCCTCTGACCCTGGTAGAAATGCTGGAGGAGGATTGGGCCTGAGCAGAACATCCAACTTTTTTCCCTAGACCTCAGCATGTCCCTCTCTGTTCAGGAAGCAGTTCTTACTATCCTTGTTTTTTTAGTAAGAAGAGCAGCATCTCAAATGTCTTCCAATTGGAAATCCATAGAACAGAAAGATTTTTCCAGAGACAATTAAAACAATACGGCTCAACTTGATTTTTCCCCTCCAAATGTACAACCTTTTGCCATGTCTTTTTTCCCTTTGTGGCTGCCAACACTTTGCTTACAGAACAAGGGAACTGGGTCCCTCCTTATAGCCTGATATTTGAGATGGCAGAGATTTCTGCCAACCACATTTGCCAGAGATATTCTATTAGTCTTGGTTGTTTATGGGCTAAGGGAGAGCTCCCTTCATGGGCATCTGGCAAGGTAGAGGAATAAAAAAAATACAGCATGTTGCTTCTGCTGTTGCCTGGCACTCAAAGTCTGCCATGCAGCCTGGCATCATGTCTGGGCAATAAGACTAGCATCTCATCAGCTAAGGGACCAGGAACAAATACTTCTTTCCTATACTATCTCATCCTTCTCTCTCTCTCTCTCTTTTTGTTGGGGGGTGGGGGTGGTGTTAGGGAAGGGCATGTATACCAGTAGACCACCAAATGGGCTTCCAGGCCCATACTCAAATTTCTTCTTTTGTTTCTACAGATAACAAATAAGCCTGTCTACTCCAAGTGGCCTCTGGCCTTTTCTGGCAGGAAGCTTCCTCCAGCTACAGACATCTCAAACACCAGCCCAGGAACCCATGCTAAGCCGAACCTCCTATTTAGCACTTAGCAGAGAAATTCTTGATTTTGCCTCTAGGACTTTGGAGTGTGTCTACTTGCCCTTGGCCTAATGCTATAAAGCTCCATGGTGAGAAGAGCCTGTTGTTTCTCTTGCACTACCAAACCCCTGCCTGGCTAAAAAGATGTGGAGTCTTTCTCCTGCTGCCTGTGAGAACAGTAGCTCCTGCCCCTTCCTCTAATGAGGGCTCTCGTCAGAGACCCCAAAGACTCCATTTCATGCTTCACCTGCCTGCTGAATAGATCATACCCGAAAGTGTTTACACTTTACTGTGGCAGGAGGACTGCTCACCTCAAAAGCTGATCCAGTTGATTTTTCAAAAATTCTTTACCTATTATTTTTTCCTCAGCTACTTCCTCTCAGGTGTGGCCATTTCCTCTCTAGATATAAAAGAATTGAGTAGGGATGAGGGAGAAAGACAGGGATAGTACTTCTCCACATCCTTTTCCCTCCCTCCCAGCCTCAGGAGCCCCTACTGTTCTCACTCAGAAAGTTCCCAAAGGCTGAGCCCATGGGCTCTTACCAGAGTAACGAGGGGAGAATTCCTCCTTTCTATTTGACTCACAGATTATAAAAGTTACAGAAGATGCTCCCTTGGAATTCTGAAACATGTATTCAATTAAACATCAAGCTCTGTCCAAATATAGTCTATCTTCTGGGTCAGGACCTCCCTACTGTCTGGTTATTTGGAGTTCAACCATGTTAGAAATCCATCCAATTAGGTCATCTCACTTCCTCTCTTCACTACTGAAAGAAGGATATTCCACACAACTTAGAAGACATTTTATGCCTCTGTGGAGCTGCTTGATGCTGGACCTAACCAGAGGTTTATTCTGCTACTTAATAGAACAAAATGGCTCAGTCCCTGGAAGCCAGCAGAGTGCAGAAGTATGGCTCTATCAAGTCAGATGCTTCTTGTGCAGAGACCTTCCCATCCTAAGGGACAGACATCACAGTACAGGTTGCAGATAAACAATTATGAGGCTGATTTTGGCCCTTGAACTGCAGAATCACTCTCAAAATGTTAAGTCACCCTCATATATATGCATGTGTTTGTAACTCTTAATTAAAGACAAGGCTAAGTAAAATGAAAAGACAACCTACAGATGGTAGAAAATATTTGCAAGTCATATGTCTGGTATGAGTTTAACAGCCACAATATCTAAAACAAAAAACCCTACAACTCAACAGATAGACAAACCAGTTAAAACATGATCAAAGAAGGAGGAATTGAAGAGATATTTCTCCAAATGGGTAGTAATCACACGAGAAGATGCCCAACATCATAGGTCATTAGGGAAGGCAATTCAAAACCATAACAAGATACTACTTCGCAGCTGCTAGGATGGCTAAACAAAAAGGATGGGCAGTAAGAAGTGTTGACTAGGTTGTGAAGAAATTGGAACATCCCCTTCCCTGCCCGTGCTGCACCACTGCTGGATTGCTGGTGGGAAGGTAAAATGGTGCAACCACCATGGAAAACAGTTTGCCAGTTCCTCAAAAAGCTCAACATAGATTTATCATAACTCACACATTTCATCCCTAGGTTTATATCCAAAAGAACTGAAAGCAGGGACTCAAACAGAGAGTCGTATGCCAGTGCTCACTAAAGCATCATGTATAATAGCTAAAAGGCAGAAACAACCCAAGGGTCCAATAGATGAATGGATAAACAAAATGTGGTATATACATAAAATAGAATATTATTCAGTTGTTAAAAAATGCAGTTCTGATAGACGCTACAGGGATGAACTTTGAAAACATTACACTTAGTAAAATAAGCCAGACACACAAGGACAGATAAAGAATTCCATTTATATGAAATGTTGAGAATAGGTAAATTTATAGAGACAAGGTAGAATAGAGGTTACCAGGGGCTGGAGGGAGGGAAAAATGGGGAGTTACTGCTTAACAGATTAGAATCTCTGCTTAGGGTAATGAAAATGTTTTAGAAAACAGCGGTCATGGTTGTACAACATTGCAAATGGAGCTAATGCCAGCCAACTCTACATTTAAAAGTGGTTAAAATGATAAATTTTATGTTAGGTGTATTTTCCTACAACACAAAATTCATGAGAAAAAAAGTTTTAAGAAAAACAACAAAGCTTAAATAAATATTTTCACAATCAAATTTCTTGTGCAGTTCCTTCAGCTGTATCTCAGAGTCAGAACTCAAAACCAGAACTTCTGAATTTGATTTAAGGCTTAATCCATCACAACATTCAGTGTTTTTAAATTATATGTTTGTTGATTCACTCAAATCATCTTTCTTGTTCTTCAGATACTTACAGAATGCCTAGTCAGTGCTTGGTGGTCGCAAATTGATGGCGAGGTGTAGGTGGAAGAAACAGATTTCAATATGTGGTGCATGTCCTGTTCCTTGTTCAAAGACTAACCCTTGGGATCCCTGGGTGGCGCAGCGGTTTAGCGCCTGCCTTTGGCCCAGGGCGCAATCCTGGAGACCCAGGATCGAATCCCACATTGGGCTCCTGGTGCATGGAGCCTGCTTCTCTCTCAGCCTATGTCTCTGCCTCTCTCTCTCTCTGTCTGTGACTTAAATAAATAATAAATAAAATATTAAAAAAAAAAAAAAACAAACAAAGACTAACCCTTTATGTGTTATCCCAATTAATCTTCCCATTACGAATCGTTATCAGCCCCATTCTGTGGCTGAGGTCACGAAGTTAAGGGAAGCTAGTGGGTAGCAGGCCACAGATTTGGGAGGGGAAGCTACATATGCCAGATTCTAGGCGCTCCGTACTTCGTACTGTTTATTCTCTCCCTCTCTCCACCTGTCTCCCAAGTTCCCTTGGACTTTTGGCTCCCCTCTTTGTTTTTAGGAATGAAGGATGGCTACACAGGGGGAAAAGCAACCCCGTGACAGTGGCTCTAAGTTCTGGTTCAGTCGAGGTTGCCCATGTTCCAGGCAAGAGCGAGGCTCAGGTTGTACAGCGAGTGCTCTGCAGCCAGAGGAGGAGCTACCCCAGGGGTCTGCTGGCAAGTGTGGCAACCCGACGATGCCAGGAGAAGCAGCACAAAATAGAAAATAACAAAAATAAAAATAAGGCAGCTGCTACAGGTGAAGGGAGCGGGCAGTTCCCCGAGGGCAGGATCCAGGCAAGCAGCAGGTGCGCCCCTGCTTTCCACAGGTTACCAGAGGGGACAGCAAACAGCGGGTTCCGCCAGAGACGAGGCTCTATGTGTTTGCTAGGAGCACATTCCAGAGTCTGGAAAGTTCCTTCTGGGCTGGGCAATGGTCAAGGGCTGTAGCGAGGGCCCTGGAGGCCAGGCCCAGTCAATCATAGGCCTACGTCTAGGCAGGTGGACGTAAGGGAGCAGGGGGCAGGACAGGATAAGGAGAGCAGAGGAGATTCATAACAAGACCAGAGGCCAGTTCCTTCTTGGCTTCCTCCCAGCTCTGCCACCCCTCACCTCCCTGCTGTTTCTCCTGAGACGATGTTGAAGAATTCCCGTTCTCCCCTGCAAGCACGCAAGCCTCCTTCCTGCAAGCCTACGAGCTTTATTATCGCTCCATTTGGGGCGTCCGTGCATTTCCAAATCAGCAAGAGAGGACAGGCAACTCAGGAAATGAGGAGTTCTTCCCCTTTCCACTTACCAGCAAATTTTCAGGTCATTATGCAACAGCAAGCTCTGCCTTCATTTACTCCATCACATGAGGTCTTAATGCACTTCAGTCCGCTGCTCATTAATACCACTAAGGAGCATTTGCAGGGCATTTACAAGTGGCCGGCTCCCTCCCTCTCTCTGCTCGCTCCCTGTGGTGCAGTCCAGTTTCTGGGATGAAGCTCAATCAATAAACACGTTCTTTCTGTCTGTTGAGACTTTGTGTCTTTCAGTTAGAAGAGACGGACAAAACATGCTGCTTTATTATATGGAGACAGCAGTCACTTTTGGCTCGATGCAGAGTGGGAAATGCTGATTTTTCATATGTTTGTGAAACAGAAACAACAAAGCATCCACTTGGAAAGCAACAGGCTTTTTCTTAGCCAAGCTACCCACAAACAGGCTTTCAGCAACTCAAGGAAGGCAGAAGAGAACAGGAGCAAGGGCCCTGGGGGACAGCAGCCTGTTCCTCTATCAGGCCTGGGTGTGGTGACCCAACTGGAAGTGGCAGTCCCTGAGAGACAGTCCCCATATCTCCAGGTTATTAAAAGCCTGTGTGACCTCGGGGAGTTACCAAATCCCTATGGGGTGTGGATTCTTTGCCTTTAGGAGGCAAAGTACCTAGATGCATCCACTCTCATCCAGGCGGCTATTCAAGGTCTTTTCACTGGAAACTGAAAATATAAGTCCTCTGGGTCTTCACATTTTTAAATACCATGTGCAGGTCCCCTGGTTTCCCAGAAGACATGGCTTTGGACTCTTTGGAACTAAAATTTTCAACCTAAAGCATGGTGGCAGATGAGGGAATGTCTTATGTTTGCAGTTCACTGCTAACAGTAATATACAGGGAGAGAACAGGGGGGAGGGAGAGAAGGATGAGAGAGAGAGAAGGGAAGAAAAATGGGATAGGATAGGAGGAGGGAAGAAAAATCATGCTCTTCTGAGGCCAGTAAACTTGGATTTTATGGACAACTTGCCAGTGATTAACTCGGTGACACAGGGCAAGACTTAGTTTCTCCTTGTTTGGATAAGAAACCACTTAAAACTAAAACTGATGAGTTTTTATCACAGATAAGTGATATTTAGGTCAAACAAGAAGACGAATATGAAGACATTTTGTCACCAATGGAGCCTAAATAAAATTCAGTCACCTTAACGCCAGCCTCAGGACAACGAACGTTATTACACAACACACATGCTTTCATCCAAAAAGTCTTCAAAAGCAATATACATTTTTACTGAATGACTCTTGAAGAGGTGACGAGGATTTTGCCATACAACGTGGCAAAATTCTTCTGACCGAGATTAACTATCTCTTTTCCAAACATTCCTTTCTTCAAGGTATCTGTTCAGTCACCCCTTCTGTCTTCAAGTGGTTCAGCCCACACTGACCACACCCATACTTTCTCCTTCTCTTTAATCCCATCCTCCAGACTTTTAGGTAATTGCCCTCCACTAGATCACTCCATATGCCCACCTATGTAGGAACGTCTACTTCTCATTCTTTAAGCTTCTTTACCATGACCACTCTACCCATTACCCTAATCTGTCCAACAAAGATCCATTAGCCATGCAGTGTCAACACAGTATTTTTCTCAAAAGCTGGGAGCATGAAAAAATTGCAGGCACATACTGACATACTTCTTAATTGTTCCCTGTTACACCTCCAATAAGGGATTCTTATTTAACAAAATGTGATTACAACTTAGCATGTCTCATATAGCACAAAATCAGTGACATTGCAGTCCAAGTCTGCTCAATCATTTCTTATGAACCTATCATGTGTAAGACTCTATAAGGAGGGTGTAATGGCCATAGAGAGATAAACCTCTACTATGTCACCTACATTAAAGGGGACACTCTGGCCCCTCAAAAACACACACACACACACAAAAACCCCACAAAAAAACAGATCTTGCATTAGGGATTCCCAAGAGACTTGGCCTTACATGTTGCTATGGCCTCAGCATTTCATGTGTATCATTCAGCAGGTGAGGAAATCCGGCTCAGTCAGGTTAGTTACCCACATCCTCACAGTAAGTGGCAGAGTTACTAGTTAAATTTAGATGCCAGATTTCAAAGCCCTTGATGCCTGGGCTTAAGTCACAGCGCCCACTTCTTGTCTCTGTCTCTCTGTGTCCTTCCTCCAGAAAGTGTCCTGATTCTAGTCCTGAATCCACTGCAGGGTGGTCCTTACATATGGATGGATTTGGCTGATGGCATGTGATTTGATGGGTCACCCTGGCCACAGCTTAACTCCTCGTGCCTTGTAAAAGTCCCCCAAAATTATCCTAATTCATCTCTTTCCCTTGGATGAAGCAGGGTCATAAAATACACAGAACTCTTGCCCAACTTCTCACATGGGCATTGCCAGCCAATCATAGCAGGTTCTGCTGCCAAGCCCAGGCGGAGCACTGGAATACTTCTCATCACTGAACTCTAGGGAGCCACTACCGATTATGAGACATGGTAATTGAGAAGAAACCTATAGGCCTGGAAGTCTAACTCCTCAGTGAAAATGCACATAAGTTACCTGGCAAGAAGAACTTATTCTGATATGGTGGATGCCTCCCTTTTTAAAGAAATACCTTCTTTCTCTTGGCTCCTAAAATACAACACTCTACTATTTCTCACTGTGTTTGCTATTCCACCTCGGTTTCCCTCACTGATTCTTCCTCAACAACCTGATCTCTTGGGACACCTGGATGGTTCAGTGATTAAGATCCACCTGGATGGATCAGCTTAGGGCGTGATCCCAGGTCTGGGGAACGAGTCCCACACCGGGCTCCCTGTGAGGAGCCTGCTTCTCCCTCTGTTTATGCTTCTGCCTCTCTCTGTGTCTCTCATGAATAAATAAATAAAATCTTAAAAAAATAAAAATCCTGACCTCTCTGCATTGGTACCTTGGGATCTGTTCTGGTCCTGTTTTACTTCTCTATTTACATACTCCCCCCACATGATTTCACCTAGTCCCATAGCTTAGATACCTATATCAGTGGATACCAAAGCTAGATTTCCCACCCAGATATATCTTTTAATCCCAGACTTCAGAGTCCATAAGCATATTTTAAAGATGTATTTATTTATTAATGAGAGCCATAGACAGGGAGAGAGAGGCAGAGACACAGCAGAGGGAGAAGCAGGCTCCACGCAGGGAGCCCAACGTGGGACTCGATCCTGGGTCTCCAGGATCAGGCCCTGGGCTGAAGGCGGCGCTAAACCACTGAGCCACCCAGGCTGCCCAGAGTCCATAAGCATTTAAATTTAATATGACCAAGGGAAGGCCTCTTCATTTCCTTCCCAGCTTGTTCTTTCTCCATATCAGCGAACAGCACCAGTGTTTTTCCAGTGGTTCAAAGCCAAATCTTCTCTTGCTTTCCCTCACCACAATGTCTAGTCCAGGAACAATTAACATTGACTGTATTCCATGAACTATTCTCAATCCATCTACTTTTCCCTGTCTTCTCAACCATTACTTTTGGTCCAAGTCAGAAACACCTTCCACCTGGTTCCTATAGTAGCATCCTAACTAGCCTCCCAGCTAGAACCCTGTCTTTGGGCCTTTCCACTAGCTGTTCCCTCCGCCTGAAATGTTTCTCCCCCAGGTCTTCATAAGGAGGATCCTTTTTGTCATTCATCTATCAGCGTACATGTTACCTTTTCCGAGGTTCTCCTAACCACTTTACCTAAAGTAGCCATGTGTATTATTAGTTCCCTGGTGCTAATGTAAGAATATTCCATAAAATGGGTGGCTTCAAACAGCAGAAACTTATTCTCTCACAGTTCTGAAGGTCAGAAACCAGATATCAAGATATCAGCAGGACCACACCAGGCAAGTCCAGGCATTCCTGGGTTCATGGCTGCTTTATTCCAGTCTGTGTCTGTGGTCCCACTGCTTCATGTTCTTCTGTATCAAAACTCCCTCTGTCTCTCTCCTATAGGGATACTTGTAACTACATTTAGAGTTCACCTGCATAACCTAAGAAAAGTTTCTTCTCTCAAAATTCTTAAATTACTGCATATTTTGCCATATAAAGTAATATTCACAGGTTCCAAGAATTAGGACTCAGACACATCTTTTTGGATTCCACTGTCAGCTATCCCGCACAAGACATATTACTTGATTTTAACTCTCTATTTAATACTCACTGTTACAGTCTTCATTTCTATTACCAGTTTGTTTAATTCCTGTCTCTCTACCTGACTTTAAGCACCATGAAAGCAAGGACTTTGCCTGCCTTTACTTCCCTGATGTTGAGAACATAGCCAAGCACAGGAGATACTCCAAAATATTTTTGGATGACTAAGGATTAAATCAAACCAATAGTTTTTAAGCTTATCTATTTAGTCCTTTGCTCCATAAAATCCTTGTTCACGTGCAGACACCAAACAGGTAGGTGGAGAGAAGTTGAAAGCTGAGCTCTTGTATCTGAAGCAGGGGTGGGAAGCGGGGAGCTCTGGGACTTATTGTGTTCATTCCTTCTGATGATGTGCACTAGAGATAGGAGGACTGGTATATATATATATATATAAAAAAACACTTTCATATCTTGGCTCAAATAAGTTGCTTAGGAGAACGAGGGCAGAGAGGAGCTTGGAGGACCTGGTCCACTGAATGGACACACTTTGCTGGGTGAGCTGGTGCAGGCAGCAGAGATGAGTTTAAAGTGCCTGGTCCGACAGGGAGCACATGCTCACTGCAGGGGTGCCATATAGGTCAGAGAACTGGAAAGTTCACTTTTACTAGAATTTGACTATGGATACTCAATATTATAGGCCTGTCTTCCCCAAAATATATCCTTTGCACTGAAAATCATGAGGCTGTTGGGGTTTTCTTTGATCCTCAGATGGGGATGGAAGAGGCTGGAGAAAGTAGTGCTTTAAAGTACAGACTTTACAAACAGACCCTGGAACCAATCTAGGATCCCATGACTTCTTGGCCATATGATCTTGGACAGGTTGCTTCACCTCTGCAAACCTCATTTACCCCTTCCGTAACATGGGGATAACAATGCTTACCCCACAGGTGTCGAGGACTGTGAGATAACGAACATTAAGCACTTAGTGCATCGTCAGGACATAGGCAGTGCATGTACAGACATTACACTGAGATAGTTACCGCTTATTAAATATTACTGTTATTTGAGTATTTGGGCTTTCAGGTATGAAGTCCAAGCCATTCTTGAGAAGTCCCTCAATTTCATATCCTGATCCTCTAGCAAAATGACCCTTGAACCAGGCCACAGAAGAATTTGGTCATTCATTTGCTCCATCAGGAAATATCTATTAAAGAGCTATAGTGACTCAGAAACTGTTTTAACTGAAAAGGATAAAGAAGTACATAAGATAAATTTCCTCTTCTCACAGAGTTTGCCTTTTGGTGGTGGAGACAGATGATGAACAAGTAAGCTATGTGAGGAAATCCTAGAAATGTCCTCTCCCTTACTATGCTTATTACTCACCTTTGGTATAATGTATACCTTAGGAGCTTAATCTGAGCCCTGCTCTGCTGTTGCAAGAGTCTGGTGCCAAAATAGCCCACCAACGCTGCAGAGGTGCCCCCTCCCCTCCTCCCTCCCCTCTGCAGGCCCCCCTGAGGGTAACGCAAAGCCCATTCTCATCAGCTTAAGTGACAAAGATGTCCACGATGATACTGTTAGAAGAAATGACCAGTGGTAGAGTCCCTATGAAGTGGTAGGCACAGTATGCTATTTTATGCAGATAACCTTATTTAAATCCTCACAGGAACCTATGAGCTAAAGTTCCATTTGACAAATGAAGGAAATGAAAATCAGTCTATGAAACTTGTACCAAGATGCTGCTTCTAAGTGCCCCAGCTAGGATTTGACTTGATTCCAGAGCTCCTGGCTTTAGTCCCTTGCTCTGCTCTGTTTCATGGGTTCCTGGGAAGATTTCAATGAGCCTAATGGGAAGCTTTGAGATGAGTGTGCAAGAAAAGCTGTGGGGTGTATGGCTGACTGTTGCCCTCGGGACAGGACTCCATGCCCTAGGTGTGGTACTGCTGGACCCAGGCCGAATGCCTGTTGTCTTTCTTGCATGAGGAGGATCACCTGTGCTTCCTCAGGATTCTCTGTGAGAATAAGAATTTGCTCCCTGCCCTCAAGGCTATATAGCATCAAAGAAGAGAGAAAAAATGGCCCCATGACTTATGGTTGAGAGACCTTGGGCAAGTCATTTAGCTTCTCTGTCTCACACGTCTTACCTGTAAAAGGACACTCAACATAAAACCTACCTCACAGGCAGGATTAGTGGAAGTAAGGCAAAAAAGCATTGGACACAATGCCTAACACGTAAAAAGAATCAAAATGCTAAGGATGAAGGAAGGATCTCTTTTTATCCTCGTACCACTGCTGCTTAATCCCACTTGCCCCCAGTAAGATGTCCCCGGCCTTCCTGATGGAGTCAAAGTGCCGTCCCATCACACCTGGTCACAATGAGGTGGACTTGTCTTCTTACCCGCTAACCTTCTTCCAGACCCAGCAGTACCAGCCCCGAGCTGACACTCAGAAAATATTTTTACAAGAAGATGTATAAACAAATGAAAACTCTGGAAAATTACAGACAATCCTAGTTCTCAAAGTGGGGACCTGGCATTGGCCTGGGCAGCCCACACTGCTCCATCCCCCTCTTCCTGCCCTCCTCCATCTCTACGCCAGCACCTCACCTGCCATACCCCAGGGCCTGGCATATGCTCTCAGGCCCTCAATCCTCCAAGCGGGGCCTGCAGCGAAAGCAGGAGGGGAGAAACTATAAGCCTTGCTAAGGTTTAAAGATGCGCTCACCTGAAATTGCACAATTCATCCCGCAGGCTCAGCAGGAATGTGGCATTTGGAGAAATTACACCTCTGAGCTTCCAGAATATATTCAAACAGCCAAGAACAGAAGTTGGCCCAACTGGGACACATCCAGAGAGCAGCAAATATGCACAGTGAGCTCGCCAGCAAAGCATTTTCACTTCTCTGGGGAATGTCCAAGAATGTCTACCTATCTGTGGGACCCTTCTCCGTCGTTCTAGGTTCTTACTGAATGGTTTCCAAGCCCAGTGCTGAGAGGGGAAGTGGGGAGGTGCTACATATGTCAATGATTGCCAGGACCTTGGACTATCGTCCTCCCAACTGTTAGTCATTGGGGGTGGGATAGAGGGGATGATCGGAGAACAAGCTCTGGGATTTGTACACTAAGGTTCAAAGCTGGGCTCTGACACTTACTAGCAGTATGACCTTGGCCCAATGTGCCTCAGTTATCCCCTCTATCAAGCAGAGGATAATAATCCCCTTCTTCCAGGGTTAGTTTGAAGATTTAAAAAGTGAACACATCAAAAAAATGAAAAAGTAAACACAAGCATTTAGATGAGTACCTCAAGTGCAGTTGGTGTTCAATGAATATAAGCGTTTCTCATTATTCAGATAAAACTGGCAGGACATTTGGCAGGAGAGGTGATTCTAGGGGGCTTCAATATCAGTCTCATAAAAAGTTCTCTCCCCCTTAATCTGCAACTTTATTTTGTGTGTTAAAGATATTAAAATGATCAACTATTTCATTGTATGATATAAAATAGAGCATATTTTAAAGCCTCAAATGAAGGATGGACATAAGCTTTGAAAAAAATAAACATGTTTAGTTTTATGATAACTTAAAAAAACAAATAATAAATACATTGCTATTACAAACTGAAGCCATAGTGAATTGTAAGCTAAGTAAGTGAGGCTTTCTAGAAGTTTCTACTTCCTCGGTGGTCTCTCCCTGATATCCCCTGCTCTCACAGCACCCCTCACTCCTATCCTAGCATTGGTCATTTTGTAATTTGTCTCCCTGCTTCTCTGCCTCACCCCCTCCCCGATCCTCTGCTCACATGTGTATCTGCCATCTCCTCCACTGGAAGGGAAGCTCCATGAGGGCAGGGACTTTGATAGACTTGTTCTCTGTTGCATTCCCAGTCTCTGATAGTCGAGGAGACAAGGGCAGGTGGCCAAGCAGGACACACAAGGGGAGCCTGAGCAGCATTCATTGGAGAAAAGTCCCAGGGAGAGGAGCAGTAGCAGGTGTGCAGATCCTCACCGTCCATCGCATTCTGGAGCAGCTCACCGAGCTACAGCGAGGTTAGGGGTCAGACCCACTAGACTACTGACCTTCCAGCTGTATGGTCTTTTACATTGCCTAGTTAGGAGAACACCGCCCCTCTCCTAGCCTGATGAGAAGCAAGGAGACAGGTGCACGATAGCATGGTGGATCATCAGGTCCAGCTTAGTGTTCACGGCTGTGGAGCCACGGTCTGCAGGCTGAGCCCCACGCTGTACAGCTGCAGCTCTATACTAAGAAAAGCTTGAGACAGAATTCATCACTTCAGAGTTTTGGGAAGGGGAATAATTGGCCTCTTACCTAGTATAATGGGGTGATGGTGGCAGTGGGGGGTTGGGGTCCCAGACTTGGAACTCACCAGGATTGACTTTTGAAGCCCTAGGCTATGGCCGGCTTCTGCAGAGTACTGAAGGAGGCCAATTCTTTTTCCAGGAGGCCAGCCTGGAGGAATTGTCCTGGACAAGTTAATACTAGCACATAATAGGTACTCAATAAATATGGGTTAAATGAATGCATGAGTGAACGAATGAATGGATTTTGCCTTTTTACTGTGACATGGAATAATCATTAAAAAAAAAAAAAAAAAGAATTGACTTGCAGTGAGTGAGTAGTAGCCAAAGAGAACCTCAGCTCTATCTCTCCACCTTCTCCTCCTCTGTGCATATCATGCTTGTCCTTGCCTGCCTGTCTCCTGCTCTTCTCCTTTCCTAGAAGGAAAGCCACCCAGGTTTGCACATGACAGCCACTCCATGCATGCTGATCATTATTCTTGTTGCTACTGGCGCTCTTTTCATTGGCCAGAGCTCCGTTTAAGGGCCCCCAAGACAATTGCCCTGATTCTCAGAAAAGAAAGAAGCTTTTCTGCATCTGGGCCATCTCCACCACTTTACATAGGAAGAATCACAGAATCCACAAGGTAGAAGTGACGTGTGCAACTAGAGGGAACATCAGAGGAGGAGACTGAGGTCTCTACTTCTGAAGCCTTAATAAAATTAGAGCCTAAGTAGCTGCAGATTATTTTGTTTTAACACACCTTGTCTTGGTCTCTAGATACTATTTCCCTTTTTTCCAGAGATTAATTGCCCCCTCTAGTGGGGCCATGTACATTCCAGTTTACCATAGTCTACTCCACTCCCTATATCCTCTCAGGCTAGCCTGCTTCACTCCTTCATATCACCTAACTGGCCTCCGAGGCATCTGACTTTTCAACCCCCATCTCTATGCCTCCACTTAGAAAATTCAATCAGTATACAGCTGGTCCCCGTAGGCTGCTTCCCAGTTAAAGAGTTGGCTGCCTTCAAAACTCAGGGGAAACTGGCCATTGCCTAGCGCTTAAGGCAATCGATCTGAGTAATCTGTAATCCTGAGTCCCCCAGCATTCTGGTTTTTAAATTGTGTTTAATGTGCAATAATCTTATTTTCTTCAGCAGATTCTAGGTTACTGGGATAGAGACTTACTCTTTCACATCTCTGTAGTCTGCAAGTTATCAGACTTAATAAGGTTTACACTTCTATGTTTTCAGAAATTCCCAGGGAATATGCTAAAAGAAAGATTTCCTAGAATTTGTGATTTGGCTATCCTGGGCAGGGAACAGAAAGGGCATATGGTGATTTTGTCTGATTCTGCCGTGAGTGATCCAAAAATGGAACTTCAAGAGACACAAGGCACTAGGCCTGTAGAAGAGATCCATTAAAGACTCGTAAATGGAGTCATGCCCACCAGAGGGATACAGTTGGGACTATAAGGTCCAACTTGAGTCTGCAGACGTGTTTCATTCTATTCACCCTGTGAATTCCCATAGAATTATGGAAAAACAAAAGGAAACTGGATTGTAAATATTTTTTAAAAAATGAAAATGTCGTAAATCGGATTTGTGCCTTCTCTCACTTAAAAACAAACAAACAAACAAAAAATCAGATCACATAAAGGCTCTAATGCCCTCCTTCCTGGGTACAATCAACTATGCGTATGTGCTACATACACTCCCTCCCAACAACAATTTCCATAAGTTACCACTGTCTCTCCAGGCCCTATGATAATAGCCCTCCCCCCTCTCTCTTGGCCCACACAGACATTTGCTTTTGTGACTCCCATCTTCACAGCACCCTCACGCCTCTTTGGTGATCCCATCATTTTATCAGGGTAGCAGCCGTCTTGTTTAAGATCTGCGTGACAATGTCATCTATTTGTTGGTAAAGGCACATTCTACAGCCTTGCAGCTCAACTGAGAAGGAAGAGAGCAAGTCTAGCACTATGGTGATCTTGAAACATGTGCCCATGTTCAGATGAATGGATGAAAGGGTTTAGAAACCCTGGGATGAGGTTTTTAAAATGGTATCCCAACCTAAAAAATTGGGGGTAGTTGGTAGAGGACTGGGAAGTAGATTAATTCACATCCCTTGTAAGACATCGCAATCAAACTACGAAACTACTGAGTGACGGAAGAAGTCCGATCCAATAGTTGACAACCAGCCACAGCCAAAGCAGAATGGCTGTTAATAAGAAATATTCCTTCCTGGCTGGGAGTGGAGGCAGAGGGGCGGGTGGGGGGAGGGTTCCTGCAAAAACCCTGGTGGTCAACTGTAAGTAAATGAAATATCACTGGTGGGAGAGCTCAAACAATTCTACACTGATTCATTAGGATTGTTCAGAAACTATTTGATTGCATAAATCTCGGACATCATAGTATTTGTGAGCTACAATAAGGCCCCAGGGCCCATCTGACACAACTTGCACATTGTAAAATCTGAGGCTGAGTGAGGAATCTGAGGCTTAGGGAGGAATTGAGGCTTAGGGAGGAATTGAGGCTTAGGGAGGAGAGTTGCCATTTATTTGGACCCATAGTTCTTAGAATAATTTTCAGAGTAAAAATCAAAACCTCGTAGACCAGTATATGTAAGTAACTTGGGGCCTTGTTAAAATACAGATTCTGATTCTGCAGATCTGGGCAGGGCCTGAGATAGTACTTTTCTAGGAAACCCCCAGGTAGCCACCAAGGCTGCTGGTCAAGAGCCACACTTCCCGAAAAAGACACGGGGGATTTAGATCGAATATAACAACTTGAAGGTAATCTCAAAACTAACTCCTGTGGGTCAAGAGAAGCAAGTCTCAGGAAACCTAGAGAGAACACGGATTCCTAGAATGCTAGAACAAATTTCATCTTGATAATGTTTCAAAAATCTCCCAGCCAAAGATTTCACAAGTCTCCATTCGCCTGCAGATGTTTCCTGTAAATGCATGGACTTTATTTCCCAATGATCCTACTTAGAAAACTTCTCATACACAGGGTGGAGTCCTGAGAGGTAGGGAAGGGGAGAGCAAGGGAAAATAACTTTGCTGTGAGTGCTTTCTTCTCATTCCCTACCATGTGGTCTGGAGACTCCAAACCCAGGGCCCCCATGATGACTTAGGCAAAAAGCAAGGAACTCTCCCTGCTAAATTCAGCCAGAAGTCAAGCAAAGGCCATTTGGGAGAACTTAGCTCCCTGCACCAGAAAACAGAAGTAGAGTGGCTCAGCCATCCAGCAGGGGGATCAGACTATATTCACAGCTTAAACATTTGATCTCAAGTTAGATATCTGGTTCTCAGATTCCATCATCCTGCTCAGCACCAAACTGTAAGAAGTGATAAATCCAGGGCAGGGTTTTTCAGTCAAGGCACTCAGGACATTTGGGGTTGATAATTTTTGGTTGTTAGGGAGAGGGCATTTAGCAGCATCCCTCAGCTCTATCCACTAGATGCCAGTAGCAGAGCCCCTACTGCTGCCAAGTTGTGACAATTAAAAATGTTTTCAGACATGGCCAAATGTCCCCTGGGGGGTAAAATTACCCCTGATTGAGAACTACTGTTCTGTAGTCGAATGCTGGGATTCAAGTCCTAGGTCTCATGTTTATTAGCTGTGAGGACCAGGCCACATTACCTACCTCTCTAACATCAGTTCCCTGATCTCCAAAATGGACATAATAACATTAATATTGTTATTACCTTGTTAGATCATTGGGAGGACTGGATGAATTAATGAATGTATAGCCCTCAGAACAGTGCTTGGAACAGAGTAAGGACTAAAGGAGTGTCTGCTGTACCACCTGCTTAGACCCCCTTCCTGTCATTGTCACGTCACCCAGCCTGATGCTGCCCCATCACTCAAACTGAAAACCTTGTGGGGCCAGTTTCCCAAATTCTACAACTCTTGACATTTAAGCCCCTTACTTCTTTCTCCTTATTATCTGAGAGCTAGAGAAGTGAGCGGCATAAGAAATGCTTTCCCCTCAGGTTCAAAAGAGACAGTGAGAAAGGAAGCGGAGAAGAGTGTGAATTGAATCCCCAAAGAGTCCATATGTGAGAGGTTCTTTTCATGCCTAAGGATTTTATATTCAGTTTCTCCTGGAAAGGTGGGCAGATCAACTCTCCCGAATAAGCTAGAGCCTCATTGGCCCCTTCTAACCCCATCCTTCTCAACCCCTTGTGGTTGGTGGTCTGTGTCTGCCTGTCTGTCTGTCTGTGTCTCTCTCTTAGACAGACAAACACACACACAAAGCAGGAAGAGAAAGAGATTTAGACATTTATTTTGTTTTGGCAAATCTACCACTGATTTAACAAGCCAAAGACTTTTGTTGGCTTTAGAACCCTGAATGGGAAAAGGTACCCTCAGTCATTATTTGTTTTCCATACATTTTTTTAATTCCATATTTAGGATCAGTCAAGGACAGCAAACATTCCTGTTAGTTTGTAGGGCAGGTTTGTATCTACGATACTTTCATGGTGTTAGCACTGGCTGTCTCATTCCTCAACCTAGGAGAAACAACCTCTGTGCTGCTCCGAGGAGCTTGAATTCTGGGCCATTTCACAAACTCACGGTGGGGAGGGGGCATGAGGGGCTGAGCACACCGTGACATCCACCATAGCTCAGTGAAGGGACCCAGGGGTGAGAAATGAGATGGCAAACACCAGCCTGGCAGCATTTCCATCAGAGGAAGAGAGGTAAGGCCTAGGGTATCTCAAGGGAGCCTGGGAATATAACACAATGCCTGCACATATTTTCTAGATTCTAGATGAGCGGAATGAAAAGCAAAAGCAAAAAGTAAAAAAAAAAAAAAAAGGTTTAAGGAGAATAATGACTCAAGAAACAATATCAGCACAATAAACAAGAGATTGCCAAGCTGCAGTTGCAGGTTGAAGGTTAGGCAAATCCTTATACATAACAAACAAGCAATTTAAATGACTCCTGGACAGTCTCGGAGGCATCATTTGAAGCACCACCTTGAATTTATTTTGCAGCAGTTGCCATGCCAACAGTAAGACTATATTCCAAAGGGTAAATGGACACTCCACCCCCAAGCTGCCAACCACGCTGGGTTTCTCACTGCTCCCCAGGCCAGCCGTGCCAGCTTCCATCCTCCCCCAACACTGTCACAAGTTGTCTGGGAGGTGAAGACTTTCCTACCCTTAGGCCCTCCCTCTCCTCTGTGGTCAGAACACTCTGCTCACACCCTTGTAATGCCACATGCTGATGCTCAGGCTGGACCATGAGCCCCGTACCCCAACATGGTTGGCAATGCATTCAGCCCGTCCTTGAGCCTACCCCAGGGTCTGCAATGCAACAGGTGATGTGAACAGTTAGGCTGGCAAATGCCAAAAAGATGCCTCAGAAACTACACCTGCTATACAGTGTGGTGTTTGCATTATGTGGTTGCATTAAAATGTGGTTGCATTAAATGCATAAAACCACATAATGTGGTTGCATTAAAAAAAAAAAAACTATACGTTAAGAACTGAAGAAAATGCCTTACACCAGAGTAGATGCTTAATATTTGTTGAATGGATCAACAAGTGAATGAATAATAAATGAATACAAGTCAAATAAGGTGAGCTTTTACAGTAATTCTCTTTCCTCACAGCTGAAGTTTACCTGTTAAAGACTGGGCATCTGTTCACAGCAGAATTGGTCCCACAAATCAGATTCTAATTCCTGTCATCCACCTGCCAGGTCCAGTTTCAAGCTCTTCACTAACATTCTCTTCCTGCAAGGTTAGTTCTACTTGAAGTAGGGGAAACAGAGGTTCAGGAAGGGAAAGCAAATCTCTGCCACCACCACCAAACTATATTAAGATGGCAAGTGGCGGAGGTGGGCTTTGAATCTGCATATGTGTATTCCCCAGACCCTTTCCCCAGCCCTAGCACAGAGCCTAAGTGCCCGCTCTCCAAAGTCAGGAGACCTAAGCTCTAATCCTAGCCTGCCTCCCACCAGCTCTGTAACCGTGAACTAATACCTTACACTCTACTCTCTCAACTTCCAGTTGTTAGAATGTAAACCAATCACGTCTCTCCTCCTGGTGCTGATGGGGAGAGAGAACGAGACCACGCACCAGAAGCACTCACTCTCAGCCTGGCACACTTGGTGAAGAGGAAAACGAGGATTATTGATGATATCACTAGGACTTGCACAAAATAATGTATTTTCCACTTTGGGAAATGTAGGCTGTAGACCACTTAAGGACGAGAGTTGGCTCATATTTGTATGACTGTAAACACAGGACACAGCCACATGGACACTCAGACAGCAAGTTCTCCTATTTGCAAATGCCCCTTCCTCTCTTTTTCTCTTAAGTAAAAAAGGATAAATGCCATTCTAACTGAATGTGCTTAAACTTTTATATAAATATCAACATGCATGTTTGTTTCTATTTAGTTTATTTATATTATTTTTAATGTCTTAGAATATTTATTTTTCAATCATTGGTGAACAGAAGGATCTTTGTTCTATCTTTAGCCGACCTCGTTTCTGTCTTCCTTTATTGGAGCTTCTGTTTGCAACACAGATGTGTATCAACATTATTTTCTGACTTCTCCCTTAATTACTGGCCTAGTTTGAAAGCAGAAGGCAAAGAAAACATCTTGGTAAATGGACATAGAGAGAAAAAAGAAATAATAAAGGGTGAGGGGCAAGAACCAGAATCCTCCAACTCTCTCTCCGTTCCTGTCAGGTGCACCTGAGGTTTTGGTAAATGCAGGCTCGCCTTGGAAGGTGGGTGAAGGGAAACTTTTCAGACCATCCAGTTCTGGAAACTTCCTCTAATGTATCTCAGATTTCAAGACTCTGACGTCAAATGTTCTTGTACTGATCCATTTGGGAAACAGCAGTGCTCAACGGCCCTTGAAATTTCTCATTTTGGACACAACTCAGAGCAGCCGAGAGCATTCACCACAGCACAAAATTTTGACAGGAGACTCTTAGAGGTTTTGTAACTAAAGATAACTGTACCACTTGGAAGGACCTCCTGTCTGGAAGGACCTCCTGCCTGATTTCTGCGTCATCATCCTACTGCCTTAAGGAACACAGATAGGGAGGAGGAGCAAGTGAACTGTTTGAGGGAAGATTTAGGAGATGAGTATAAAGGGCACAAGAAATGACTGTCTCAGCTTTGCAGCAAATGAAGCCCAACTGGCGTCAGCTGTGACAAAGGTTCAGGTTGTTTGGGAAGTGGGTCCTCTTACTGTAAAAGTGGCAGAGCTGATGAGGACAGCCTTGAGGACTACGAATTTGTCAACAGAATGAAATCCTCAAAGTCAGAGGCCACTTCATAGACCTTTCATCAGACTTGCCCTGTGTCCCACAGGACACTGGGGACATAATCGGTGATCGGTAACCGTGACCAAAAATCTATCCTCTTTGAAGTAGAAGCTTTTCTATATATACATTTTTAAAGGAAATAGAGAGAAGCTATCAGAATCAAGAGTCAGAAAGAATCAGAAAGATCTGTATTCAGATCTCTCTTTCACCTCTTACTAATTGTACAACCTGTCAGGTAAGGCTCTCTTGGTCTTTTGATCTCTAAAATGGGATAACACTGGGACCCACCTTGCAAAGCTCAGTAGGGACTGAACTGTGAATAAAGCACATTGCATGAGAAAGCAGGCAGGCAGGCACAGTCACGCTCCAACAGTACTAACTATTGCTGGTGATAAGGCTAATGAAGTAAGGTGTTAGATTGCTGTGGTCTGCCTGAAGAAATATGTTTCACTGTTTATGAAGTAGAGAATGTGTCCGGTTTTCCATTGTTACTGGAAAATAAGCCACTTGTCTTTCAGAAAGGCAGGTATAGGAGTGCCTAGGTGGCTCAGTTGGTTGTGCATCTGACTCTTAGTTTCGGCTCAGGTCATGATCTCATGGGTTGCGGGATCGAGCCCCACATCAGGCTCCCCACTCAGCAAAGAGTCTGCCTAAACATTCTCTCTCTCTACCTCTACCCCACTCTCTTTCTCCCTCTCAAATAAATACGTCTTTTTTTAAAAAGGTTGTATAAGATTGATATAAGTTTGATACAATAATATCTACACGATTATACAATAAATCTCCTTATCACAGAAGATTATAGTCAGAGGCATGCTGGCAAATGTGCAACTGATTGCCCAAAAATATTTATGTGAATATAAATTTTTAAAATTATTATAAATTTTACTGATACAAAGACTATGTAGCACACAATTTACAAATAAGAAAATCTACAGTATTCTTTATGTTAAATTCAAATTGATTCCAACTGATTGGTATAGAACGATTTTGTTTATTTTTACTGAACCTTTGTCTTTGTAGCCATTCACCTTGATTTAATATGTAGCTCTAGGATACTGGCTGCTGATGCAACACACTTTTAAGCAGACAGTGTATCATTAACATTTTCTCATCACCTTATTGGGTCTAAACAATCAGCATAACAATGAATCCTGGTCTCATTTTGTAGCCTTTACCAGTTTCCTGGTATAAATATTCCCAACATAGCTGCTTTCTAGCTACTCACAGGGTGTCAGTGAATGTGGCATTGGGAAGGGATGCTCAGTGGCATGCCATTAGAGCATTTGACTATACAGATACAATAGATATGATGACCTCAGAAACAGAGAAATAGTATGAAAATGGAATAATGATTAGGAAATGATAGCTGTTGAGTCATTTTAACCTTTGTTTTTAACATAATTTATTTAATTGTAACGTTCGTATTTATTTTTGGTGAGGTTTAACAACTAGCTTATAAAGTTCCTGAAAATTTGGGGTGCCTGAGAGGCTCAGTCAGTTAAGATCTGACTCTTGATTTCAGCTCAAGTCATGATCTCAGGGTTGTGGGGTCAAGCGCCAGGTCAGGCTCTCTGCTCAGTGTGGAGTGTGCTTGAGATTCTCTATCTCTCTCTTTCTCTCTCTCTCTCTCTCTCTCCTCTGGTTCTTTCTTTCTCCCTAAAAAAGATAAACAAGTCTTTTTAAAAAATTCCTGAAAATTGAAGACTCACTTCTGCTTGTGATTGGAACTGGTCACAGCATACCACCTTGAGAGGGAAGAATCTTTCTGACCCACAGCTCCATTGCCTTTATGCCTGAAGCAGCTTTTTAATGAATTGAATCACATTTCAAAATCTCACCTTACATATTTAATTTCCTCCCACTCTTCTCTTATTGTCTAAGAACCTTTCCTACCCTCTTCCTCTGTCCTTTCTCTTTATTTGCTGTCATTTCCTTGGTCAGTGCCTTTGCCACTTCACATTGGGACCACTAAAGGATCCTCTTAACCATTTCCTGCCTCCTGTCCTTTCTTACTCAACATCATTCTATATTCTCCTCCCAAATTTATTTCCTTCACATGATCCCTTAGGCCAGTCTTCTGCTCCAAAGCCTTCCATGGTCCTTTCAAGCCCGAAAGGATAGAATTCAACCTCTAGAAATTCTGGTGATAATTGCAGAGCGATGTGAATGCACTTGGTGCCACAGAACTATTCACTTAAAAACGGTTAAAATGGTAGTACTGGAAGTCCTAGCCTCAGCAATCAGACAACAAAAAGACATTAAAGGCATTCAAATTGGCAAAGAAGAAGTCAAACTCTCCCTCTTCACCGATGACATGATACTCTACATAGAAAACCCAAAAGCCTCAACCCCAAGATTGCTAGAACTCATACAGCAGTTTGGTAGCGTGGCAGGATACCAAATCAATGCCCAGAAATCAATGGCATTTCTATACACTAACAATGAAACTGAAGAAAGAGAAATTAAGGAGTCAATCCCATTTACAATTGCACCCAAAAGCATAAGATACCTAGGAATAAACCTAACCAAAGAGGTAAAGGATCTATACCCTAAAAACTATAGAATACTTCTGAAAGAAATTGAGGAAGACACAAAGAGATGGAAAAATATTCCATGCTCATGGATTGGCAGAATTAATATTGTGAAAATGTCAATGTTACCCAGGGCAATTACACGTTTAATGCAATCCCTATCAAAATACCATGGACTTTCTTCAGAGAGTTGAAACAAATTATTTTAAGATTTGTGTGGAATCAGAAAAGACCCCGAATAGCCAGGGGAATTTTAAAAAAGAAAACCATATCTGGGGGCATCACAATGCCAGATTTCAGGTTGTACTACAAAGCTGTGGTCATCAAGACAGTGTGGTACTGGCACAAAAACAGACACATAGAGCAATGGAACAGAATAGAGAAGCCAGAAGTGGACCCTGAACTTTATGGTCAACTAATATTCGATAAAGGAGGAAAGACTATCCATTGGAAGAAAGACAGTCTCTTCAATAAATGGTGCTGGGAAAATTGGACATCCACATGCAGAAGAATGAAACTAGACCACTCTCTTGCACCATACACAAAGATAAACTCAAAATGGATGAAAGATCTAAATGTGAGACAAGATTCCATCAAAATCCTAGAGGAGAACACAGGCAACACCCTTTTTGAACTTGGCCACAGTAACTTCTTGCAAGATACATCCATGGAGGCAAAAGAAACAAAAGCAAAAATGAACTATTGGGACTTCATCAAGATAAGAAGCTTCTGCACAGAAGAAACAGTCAACAAAACTAAAAGACAACCTACAGAATGGGAGAAGATATTTGCAAATGACGTATCAGATAAAGGGCTAGTTTCCAAGATCCATAAAGAACTTATTAAACTCAACACCAAAGAAACAAACAATCCAATCATGAAATGGGCAAAAGACATGAACAGAAATCTCACAGAGGAAGACATAGACATGGCCAACATGCACATGAGAAAATGCTCTGCATCACTTGCCATCAGGGAAATGCAAATCAAAACCACAATGAGATACCACCTCACACCAGTGAGAATGGGGAAAATTAACAAGGCAGGAAACCACAAATTTTGGAGAGGATGCGGAGAAAAGGGAACCCTCTTACACTGTTGGTGGGAATGTGAACTGGTGCAGCCACTCTGGAAAACTGTGTGGAGGTTCCTCAAAGAGTTAAAAATAGACCTGCCCTACGACCCAGCAATTGCACTGTTGGGGATTTACCCCAAAGATTCAGATGCAATGAAACGCCGGGACACCTGCACCCCGATGTTTATAGCAGCAATGGCCACAATAGCCAAACTGTGGAAGGAGCCTCGGTGTCCATCGAAAGATGAATGGATAAAGAAGATGTGGTTTATGTATACAATGGAATATTACTCAGCCATTAGAAACGACAAATACCCACCATTTGCTTCAACGTGGATGGAACTGGAGGGTATTATGCTGAGTGAAGTAAGTCAATCGGAGAAGGACAAACATTATATGTTCTCATTCATTTGGGGAATATAAATAATAGTGAAAGGGAATATAAGGGAAGGGAGAAGAAATGTGTGGGAAATATCAGAAAGGGAGACAGAACATGAAGACTCCTAACTCTGGGAAACGAACTAGGGGTAGTGGAAGGGGAGGAGGGCGGGGGGTGGGGGTGTGTGGGTGACGGGCACTGAGGGGGACACTTGACGGGATGAGCACTGGGTGTTATTCTGTATGTTGGTAAATTGAACACAAATTAAAAAAATGGTTAAAATGGTAAACATTATACTATGTGTATTTTATCACGATTAAAAAAAAATCCTGGGGCATCTGTGTGACTGAGTCAGTGTTAACTCTTGATTTCAGCTCAGGTCATGATCTTAGGGTCATGGGATCAAGCCTTGAATCAGACTCTATGCTCAGTGTGGAGTCAGCCTGAGATTCTCTATCTCCCCTTATCTCTCCCCCACCTCCACTTGCATGTTCTCTAAATAAATACATAAATAAATAAAATATTTTAAAAAAATATCACTAGAAAGACAACCAAGGCCCTAAAATTCTGCCTTTGTTTAGAACTTACTAAACTTATCTTTCATTTCTATCATTGATGCTACTAACCTATACTCACTGATCCCATGCACTGCACATTCATTAAACCTCAGTACGATCCTATGAAATAAGTACTGTTCTTGCAGAGAGTAACACGGAAGGTGAAATATCTGGAAGAAGGTCACACCTGCCAAAGTGCTGATTTGATGCCTGCATTTCTAACCATGCAAATGTAAATACTCAGACACTGTCATTTCTCTGTGATAGCTTCCTACCTAAGGGCCAGACCCTGGTGATGGAAGTGAGGCACTCCCCATGGATGCAAAATTTAAGGGAATAATAAAAATAAATAATATTTAAGGTAATATCTTAAAATAAAAATACAAAACTCCCATGATGAGCAAAGTATCAAAATTTTAAATAAAAACAGTATCTGACCATGCACTTAGAAAATTCTGCTTCACTCAACCTCACCCTTATCCTGGCCCTGATTCCAATGAAACCTTATTCACCATAGCAGGTGATAGCCCAAGGGTCACAGTTTGCCAATTTGACTTCTTAAAAAATAATGCATTAAAATATCATGTATCTTATTGCTGAGTTTCTTGGAGTCCCCCTAAATGTTGTGCCTGAAGCAAATGCCTCACTTGCTTTACTCAGTCCTGGCCCTACTGTCTTGTCAGCTAAAAATAAAGGGCCAAAACTCTATTTCTACCCCCTTCCATTTCTTAGGTCCCAGGTATCAACCTTCACACTGGTTCTACCACAAGGTAATGTGGCTATTTCAGGCTATAGGACATTTTCTTTTAAAGAAAGAGGAGAAAACTGTCAGAACAGACTATTTTGTTATTGTTACAATAGAACATTTCTGGAATCCAAATTATGTATCTATAGATTAAGAACTATTGAGATGCCGGAGTATCACCATGTCAAAAAGAAAGGGCTTTGGCCAAAATTTTCATAAGAATTTTATAACTAATGTGCCTCTTGGACACTGAAAACATTAGTTCAATATCTATTTATTGCTGAAAACACAATCACAGGCTTGCAGTACTAGGGAAAAAATAAACTGCCTTCATTTAATCTTTTAAGTTGTGAGATAATCTGGAGCTGATATGTAAAAAGGAATGTTTTCTAGTTTATTCTTTAGGTACAGGGGCATCCTCATGAGAAATTGCTCTCTGTATTTTTAAATAATTAAATGCCTAGGGCTTTCTCTCTCTCTCTCTCACACACACACACACACACACACAGGAATTCAAGACAAATAAAATGGGTCATCTAATTTTGTTGTACCTTTATTAAAAGTCCCAAGTTTATAATCAAAGCATTGAATTAGTTCTGAGCTTGATGCTTTGAGTGGGCACTTCTCATGAATTAAGCCAGGTAGGCCTGAGCCATGCTCTATAAGATCCCGGGACAAACCCAGAGCACTAAACAAACATAAAAGGGTATCCTCCTGTTAAAAACGAAAGAATGGAAGAAAAAAATGTAAAAAGCACAAAACCAGTAAGTACATCCATATCAGACTATGCAAGAAGAGGTAATATCCAAAGTGGGCCACAAAGTCTGAATGGACCTGAGACCACGGGGACTTTTTGGATAAAGAGAAGCTAGAAAACTGGACTTGAACCCTCAACAGAAATGCTAGAGCCTTTAAATACTTTTCTTTCTGTGAGAGGATGACCAGAAAACCTCCTTTCTTTGCCTAGAGTTGCAGTATATGACTGCAGTCTTCCTGAAAGTAAGGGTGGGAGAAGCAGTTATGCACAAAGCATCAGAATCCACAGCGTCCATCACATGATCAGCTACAGGTCTAAATCTATGTGCAGCACGGTAACCCCCAGCTGAGAAACAAATCCACAAATGAGCAAAGGAGAATCACATCTTTAATTGCCCAATAGGGATATTTCTATGATTCAGGACATAAAGGATTTGTAAAGAAGTCCCTACCCCACCACACCCTCAACACCAATGATGATAAACCCAATGATATATTTTTCTTCATAAGATGACCTGCACAAGAACATGAAGTACCATGAGGGAGAATCAGGTGACACCAGCAAGTGGGGAGAATTAGCACCTCAAGAACTAAAGATAATCATCTGATTGAACCTATAAAATAAATGTGTTCAAAATCTTCAAAGATAAAAAAAAGGCACTGAAATCCTAGTGAAAGAACAGGACATTATTTTTAAAGTATCATGAAGATTTGAAAGCGAACCAAATAGAATATTGACAACAGAACGTCTAGTCATTAAACTTAAGACCGCAGTGACATATTGAACAACATATTGGATACATTCCAGGTGCGCTGGAACTGAGGAAACCACTCAGAATATAGACTCCAATAGAGAGACAACATAAAAGCAGCTATGAGTCAATAGGGACAGATTGCTAAGTCATCTATATTTCACAGAAGCTGCAGAAGAAGAATGTAGGGGAGGGCAATTTTCAAAAAGATAGAGCTAAGAAACTTCTAGAATTGAAGAGATCTAATATTGAGTTTGAGAATCTACTTCAAATCCTAGCTATATCTACATATATGTATATGCTTTTTTTTTTGCTTAGTTTTTTTTTAATTATAAGAAGAAATTTCTCCCAGTTGGTTGAGTCCCTAAGACTTAACTCAAGGCCAGTATCTGTAGAAGCTGACAGATATCTTCAGAACATCATGGCTTCCCAGTGGGCCAGCACCCTGGGAGAAGTAGGTTTCATTGCATTCAACCTATTTTGGAATGAGCTAAGAGATCCAGCTCAGAGAAGTCATCTGTAGTATAAAAATTATATTCAAAGAGAGATGCTAATGTGGACACTAGATTGCTTTCCACATGCTGTTCAAGATCACACCTTTGTGAGATGCAATATTACTTATTAATGTCAATAATGTTATCTTCATTGATTTAGCAACTGATAATTATTAATATGCTCAGCACAGTGCTAAGCACTATATGAGCATTTTCTCATTTAATCCTTACAATAGCCTTTTAAGATAGGTGTGTATGTGTGTAAGTATAGATGAGTCAACAGAAACAGAGGAATCAAGAGTCTTGCCTAGGATCTCGGAGAACAGTGGGATTGGGACTTAGATCTGCTGGATGCCAACTACTTTATGGGTTAACTATAATTCAATGTGCATAACACAGAGGAAGTAGGTTACCACTGTTAAAGGAAATATGACTGCCCATTAGGAACACATAGACTCTACAAACTTTCTTGGGTTAACTTGGAGGTATTGCTATCCTTAATCTAGCAGGGCACCTGGAGAAGGTAGGTCTTTCTGATGGCCTGTGACTCTGGCACCTAGGTGCTTCAGAGCATAGAACTAAGCTGTTACACAGCCAGCCCGGGGATACTGATGGTGGCAAATCCATTAACAATCTCATCCTGGAGATTTATAAATATTGTTCGACGGGGAAAGGGAAAGACAGCCTGTTTATTTTGAGCATGGAGTGTGTTACATTCATTTTTCTTTAATGTCAGGCATATGCACATAAGATGTGCCTGTTTTCCAGCAATATGCTTTTTCCACAGAACACTGAATTAAAACAAATTGCTAATGGAGACACAAGTGAATGAATCAGAATCAAAGGGAAATACCAACACTGTCTCCAGCTAATCAGATCTCACAGGTTTTTTCCAGAAGATTCTGGCAGCTTCGTGGAAGCCAAAGTAGGCTTCTCTGTATAGGTGGCATCAAGCACTATTTTTTCAATATGCTCTCCCCAAATGTATGATACGCACTATTTTGAAGTCCGTACTTTTAGCTAGTCTTCTATTTCTCAGTGCAAAGAAACCCAATTTATTCTTTGTTCAAAGAAAAAGTGGAATCACAGGCCATCTCCACAGGAACTGATGAAAACATTGGCAAAACTTTCAGATAAAAGAGATCAAATTGTTTACCAGTCATCTTAAGAAAAAAGCATATAAATATATATTCCATTTTATGTTCACTCACAGACATTTTGAAAGAAGGGAGCTGGTTGGTGGGGGTGGGGGTGGCTCTGACATTCTTCCCGTGGGAAAACCTTTTAAAAAACCAATTCAGCATTTTAATCATTATACCAGGTCATCTGAAAAAAAGTGTTTAACTTTCACTCTAGTTTTCATTTCTTCCCTTGCTCCACGATGGTTTTTCCTGTGCTGACAGAAACAGATTTCTGGCCCTCCAAAGAAACCTCATACACACAAGGCCAGCTTCCTGCTTGCTCTTTCACAGGGTAACAATCAATTTTTTAAAAGTTCTTTCTCTTTGTCTGAGGTACCCATATGCTTGGGTGAAGATTATAGGTTAAACTCCGCTGAAAGTAATTGAATTAGTTTGCCCTTAAATTTCTGGTCAATACCCCTGTCTGTGGATTCAGGCTTTCTACTGAAAATTGTGCTTTCCTAATGCTACTTCCAGACTCAGCTGTGTACTCAGATTTACAAGCAATAAATTGCTGGTTTGGAGGGAAATGGAGGTAAACGGTTTGGAGCAGAGAAAAATTAAAATGCTATTCTTTAGTTTTTCAACTTAAATTTCAGAATAAATGTCAAGGGCTACCCTTGGGTACCATGATCCAATTTCTCTCAGTTCAGCATGATCCGTGCTTCCTTGTCAGGGAAGGTTTTTGCATACATCCAGTGCTTGAAACTTTTGCTAGTGTCTGCTCGTAACAAAAAATCGTAAGTTGGTAAGTGGAACAAAAAGGAGATGGCAAATTTCCTTCAACGCCCAGAGTTAGTATCATTCTGCCTCTCATTTTTAAAGGCATTTGACCTGTCAGGGACAGTCACAAAGAAAATGGAACTCAGCTCTACACCATGAGGACAACCAGCCTGAACTCACCTAAAAGCCACCAAGACTTAACCAGTTCACATCTAAATGCTTGGCACATGTGCCTTAACTCCCCATCATGTACTTAAGATCAAGATTATTAATCAATAACTACCATATTTTCCAGTAGGTACAGACAGGTAGGGCCTCAAGATCCTTCTCCACAGAGCTCTGCAGGCAACTCCTACCAGTAGGATTTACAACCCTCCTGCTGAACCTGATGTAATGATCTTCCTTTTCTAGGGTCTTCAGGCAGGTGATCCATTCATCTTATGAGGGAGTAAGATAGAGTAGTAAAAACTTTAAATAGAAAGGTAGAAGGACTAGGTCTGTGTCTCCACTCCACCATTAACAAGTTCTTTGCCCTTGGTCAAATTACCTGTTCTCTTGTAACTTCAACTTTTGAAAATCTACAAGTAGCTCTAATCTGATCAGAAAATGTCAATCATGACTCACGGACTCCTGGGAGAAGCATGAAAATTTCAAGAGGGCCTGGAATTCATGACGTTCAAAACATTGTTTAAATATCAAATGAAAAAAAATGAAAAAACAAATAAATATCAAATGAATGGCATGGCAACTAATTTTCCAAAGTCGATGGATGTTGTTGCAATGAATGAAAGACAAACTTAACCAAAATCACTATTGAATTTATAGTCACTATTTTCTTAATCAATAGGCACATCAAATAAAATGGTTATTCTTTACCTTTTGAAACCTCAGCACCTTCATCTGTTAATAGCATTAAAAAAAAAAGAAGTCTGTTTCAAGGGACTTTAGTAAAGATCAAGCATATAATGCAAGAAAGGGCTTGATACAGACCCTGCCTGGCCCAGGTTAAGTGCTCTATGAGGCACAGACTAGGACATGGGCTTTCCACCACACAGGGCTAGGGTGCTGTCACTTACTGGGCACAGGCTCTACTTTTTCCCCTGGATAGGGATCATTAAATGTGAGTCAGGAAGTAGGGGATGATGATTTTTTAAAACACTTCCGTGAATTTAAGTGCTTAGGTAGTTCTGGGACATAGTTTGAAAGCTGGTTATATAAGTCCTGGAGAGCAAGGGTATTGCAAAACTCCTACTGTTCTCCCAATTTTAACAGGATTCCAAGTGCTACAACTTCCCCTATCCTGTAGCTCACATTTTTTTTTCATTATGTTTCCAGATTCTCAGCTGGTTAAACTGAAAATTTAATCCTACAGAGGCTGTGTGTTTGGCAGCTTTCTTCCAGCCCATATCCCGTTTAGAGGAAGCAGCCAGCCAGTATTATTACCATCCTATGGATATACATACATCTTTGTTACAGAAGGGTCCCACATTTAAAAGGTTGGGAACCAATGGTGCAGAAGATTCCTTCTTATTTCTACAATATGATAGATTTTAGAGTTAAATGTAGCCAATACATAAAAGGCACTTTCAAGTGATAGGTCTAGAAACACAAAACCTATCAGTGCTAAATGGGATGATCCAGTTCAATCCTATTCATCCAATCTCCCATGATCAAGAAGAACCAGTGGATACACAAAGACAATAGAGACTTAGACTGGGAAAAGACATTTCTATTCCATTCCTGCTAGTGCCATGATGCCAAAATCCACCAATTTTTTTAGCACAGAAACCTATGAATGACATGTGCTTCCTCCATTGTCTTCTTACCCCAATGTCCAGTCAGATCTATCAATTTTCCTAAATCATTTCTGAACTCCCAACTCCTCCTTTCATATCTAGACTCATACCTTGGACTACGTGGCCACTTGCTTTCATTTTGACAATAGCAACCTCCTAACTGATGTCCTCACTCTCTCTTCTGCACCCCCTTCAAATCACTCTCCTCCTTGTAGTCAGAATAAACTTTTATATTATATCTTGATGTCATTCTTCTGCCTGAAATCACCCCAAAACTTGCGGATGGACTTTACAGTGTATAGAGACCTGTATACTTTGATTCCTGCCCTACATCACCAATGCGCTCTTGTCCATCTCTCCTCTCCACTTGCCTTGTGTAGCCACATTGGCCTTCATTTAATTTCTCAAAAGCATCAAGCTCTTTTCCCGCTTTGGTGTCTCCTTGTAGGATAGTCTGTCTGCCCAGAGCAATCTTTCCTTTCCACTTCTCTTTGAACTGAAGCCTGTACCTCACTCTCAACGAGACCTGATGTCATCTCTGTCTAAAGAAGCTCAGTCTATCTCATCACTTTGTGTGCTTCTTGAAAACGCAATTATTTGTAACCATTCATTTATTTGCTTATTTTTCCTTTTTTTGGTTCTAGACTTAAGATTATAAATTCCTTGAGAGCAGAAGCCTAGCCAGGTTTTTTCACTGAGGTTATCTCCTGAGTCTAGAATAGGTCCTGGCACTCAGAAAGCCCACAATAAATATTCGTTGAATAGATAGAAGAGATCACCATGACAATTATTTCTAGTGATAACTTTTTAATTCATATCCTGTTGTATATGAACACTTCAAGGTAGGTTATCAAAAAGCTATTCAATCTCCCCCAGTTAAGAGCCTTTAGTCTTGGGTTGTCCAAGATGGCAGCCACCAGCTACATGTATCTTCTATATTATGGGACATTTCCACCATCCCAGAAAGTTCCATTAGACACACTACGTTAGGTATTGGGTTGAGTTGGGTCAATCCCTTCCATAGGAACTAACACGAAGAAATGATTCCTCATTTGCTTCCTAGTTCTAATACAAACTAGTCATAACCTGAGATCTTAAATGGTTATCCTTCAACATGAAACTATTTCAATTACAGTCCTTGATCAGCTTGGTTTACCAGGTATGAAAATGTGATTGACAGTGAGGAGTGAGCCTCTTGCTGAGAAATATGAAAACCAGGACAAACTCCTACAACTCCATTCAAAGCATTGCTTTGCTCTTCAGCTACAAAAGTTCTGTGGAAACTACTAGTCTTTTATTACTAGACTATTGTTTAATATTTTTCCAGTACCAAAAACTGCCGAGAGCATGAGCTGGAGCTCATGCTGGTCTCTGCCTTTTGGGACTTACCATTTAATTAGACAGATGGGGAAAAATACCCAAGCGTGGTTCCCAATCACATTTTTGAATAATAAGCTGGATTGCTGCTTCTGGCAGGATGTTACACTGACAGGAGGATGCAGCATGAGGTGTGATACGCCCCGCCACCCCTGCTCCATGCTGGTACCAGGATGTGAGTGCTGCTTGTAAAACAACCATCTCTGGCTCACACGCAATTTGGGCTTTCCACTCCTGCTGAGACCCTCCTGTCTTGGGACTAATTCACTCTTGATCCAGTTTTCCTCTCTTCTTGGTGCTCTTAACACCTCCTTTACCCACCCTGTGAGGACTGGTCCACTTAGTTTGATCTTGCTCATTCTTCCTTGAGTTGGGGCATCTGTCTGAGTTCATATACAGGCAGATGCCTAAGTATCAGTGGGCCTACCTTGAGGGAAGTTGGTAACCTCTTTGCCAGGTGGGGAGGGATGATGCTCTAACTAAAAAGGAACAGAGATTGGGGTTCAGCCTGTCAGGTTAAGCTCATGTCTTGTTTTATTATCCTTCTTGGGATGGTGTAAAGTTCTGTCCCTTGCTTTTCACCAACAGGGTCTTCTAGTTGCATCTAGAAAACATTACACTCCGTTTCTTTTCATATTAACAGATTTATTGATATATAATTTAAATACCATAAAATTCTTCCACTTTAAGTCACAATTCAACAGAGTTGTGCAACCATCACAACAATCTGATTTTAGAACATTTCTACCAGTCCCTAAAGAAACCTCAATGCCCATTAGCAGTCACTCCTTGTTCCTACCCCCAATCTTAGGCAACCCCTAACCTACATTCTGTCTCTATGGCCTTGCCTATTCTGGACATTCCATGCAAGTAGAATCAAACAATATACATTCTTTTGTGTCTAGTTTCTTTCCTTCATCATAATGTTTTGGAGATTTATCCACATTGTAGCTATCTGGGTATGGTGTTCCTTTGTCTCTCAAGATAGGATTCCTAAAAGGATATACCACATTTTTTATGTACATTCATACTCATAATTTTATACAAAAAATATAAATTATATCAAGGCCTTCATTGAGAATGCTTACTGCCTTTTATTTATTGGAATAAAGCTTGGAAATTGATTTCTTTCATAACATTTTCCTCAGTTTCTACATCCTAAAAGACAAGCCCTTCCCCCTTAAATATGCACTTAGCTGTATATCTTTTAGAATCACTTAAAAGCAAACACGCCCATAAGTCTCCAGTGTTTGCCAATATATGGCAATTATTTTCTTGGGAGAGATCATCAGGCCAATCACTGACAGGAATGATCACTGGTGATATAACCAAATACTGTCAATCTCCATAAATGACTCTTTTTAGCTGAAGGCAATGGCAAAATTGGCAACAATAAAGTATTTAGATTTACAGTGAGAGTATAAAATATGGCACCTTCTCCATCTGCAGTGATATAAAATACTTACGATGATATGGGTTATTTATATTTAATAGACTTCAAGCTCCCCAAGTCTCCTGCTTCTAGCTTGCTTAAGAAGATGGATGCTGCTTGTTTGCTCATGTTGCCTCTTTGTTCAAGTAGCACTGGCACTGGTGACTTCTTCACAAAGGGATTATCTTCTAAAGCACCATGATGAATGCTTGGGTATATCCAGAGCCTTATTTTTACCTTTATGGTGGCTGTGGACTCTTAGATGCCCTTCCCTTAATGGTCTATGTTCTTCTATGCCCTTCTTCCACTCCATCCCAACTGTCGGAATCCCTCTTCCTCTCTAATCTCTGTTTCCCATAGCTGGAAGTATCCTTTCTGTCTCTTAGCTTCATCATTTTTTTTTTTTTTGGATTTTTTTCTATCTACATTCCCAGTTTGGCTGAAAGAGACATGACCACACACAACTCTTCTTGGTGGTCCAGAATCTCCAACTTTCTCACCTCTTTTTATAAAACTGATTAACTTGTAAGTATTTAGGAGATAAGGTCACTTGTTTCTAGTACATTGCTCTCAAAATTTATCCACAGTGCATGCTTAAATAATTGTGGCATAATTTTAAATACCATAAGACAATCTAGAACTGTAGGTTCTTATCCTGATTTAGTTCATTGGTGGATTCTGATCCCAAAGATAGCTGTTTTGGTTCTAATTTCTTATTGAATTTTATTATTATAAACATAGATTGATGGAATTAATTGAATGGCAATGCTGCCAGATAGTTTGTCAAGTAACTGACACATTCTATTAGCCTTACAAAGCTAGCATTGTTTCCCCCACATTATAGACGTGGAATTGAGGCTGGGAGACTGGGTGGTTTTGCTAAGGTCACAGAGCTAGTCAATAGTGGAGATGAGATCCAAGCCCAGGTTAATTCTGATTCCAAAGTCTACACACTTACCACAACTGTCTCTCAGCTTTCAGGTGACACTATGATCAGTTATGTCACTGATTTAGAGTTAGGGGTCCCAACATCTTTCACCAACAGCCAGGAGAATGACCTGTGTTCTTTTATATTGGTTACACATGATGGGCAAGTCATTCAACTCTGAATGCATACTTCAAAGTCAGGAAAATGGCCATGGAGTAGACAGCACAAAAGGCTCTAAAGGAAAACACTCCATTTTCAGAGGCCAGTGTTCTACTTCTGCAGTTCCATCCGTAACTGTGGAGAATATTTTCTTCACAATCTACCAGCAGGATATTCATTCCCTTGCTATGTTCTTGAGCAGCCAAAACTCCACTTCCCCATTGCCCCTAGGGCTTTGAATGCCACCTAAAGATCCACACAGGGTTCTGAACCTTTGTGAGGAAAGAATTTCATTTCCCTTGTCTCCTTCTCGGTGTTCCATAAAGCCACTTGTAACATTTCCATCTGCTGCACATAAAAACAGCCAGGCAGACAGCCTGCTGACCAGTGGTTGTAGTGATGAACTCTCTCATGTTCTGGTAGGTCTGAGAGTTGCAGCTGCTCTTACAGTTTCTGGAATTTACTGTCTTGCTTCCCATCTGGCTCTTTTGCACTAAAGATCCTTGGAGTCAAACCCTCAGGTGACTGCCATGCTGAGCTGGTTTAACCAGGCTCACCTGAGTCCTAAAGACACAACTGATGTGATAAGATGTCACTATTGCTATTTAATATTTATCAAGGGCACTCAGCACACTTGGCACCACTTGGACAGGCAACATTCCCATCCTCTCCTTCTTCCTATCTTTCCACAAAGAAATGGGTCCTGTGGGATTTACTTGCTCAGATTCTGTCCTTGCTTATTTCCTTAACCTTGGAGCTCTGTCACCTGCAGGTGTCCAGGGATTGTCTGGGTGGTGGAGGCTTCTGACACTAACCATCCTGATTATGGATATGACCTCAAGCACAGACCTCCTGTCACCCCAAATTAGCCTGAACAGGCACCAACCAGCTGGCCCTGTGGGAATGTCACCAACCCTGGATTTCTTCTGCTTCTGCCCTTGGCATTTGCAATCTGAGCTCAGGAGTCCAGCTTCTGCTATTTGTGAGAAGTCACACATCCAGCATCAGTCTCTGTACCCAGCTGCCTTCACGCTCTCAGTTTTTTTCAAGCATTGTTTCTTTAAAGCTCCAGGCGAGTGTCACGAAGGCCATCTTTTAAAAGTTTGTTGGCCAACTTGCTTGACACTCCACTGAAGTCATCCTCTGCCTCTAACACCTAAGGTGAACTCTGCTCTAATCACCTTCTTGGCTGCTCGGCTGCCTCCCTGCCTTCAGCAGTCTCTTGCTTTTAACAGCTTGTTTAAGATCCTTGAAACAAGCTGTCGGCCTCCAAAGGAGGGATGGTGCTAGAAACAGTGTGGGGAGCTAAAAATAAACACCTCCCACAGATAGGGACAGACACGCTGTACAAATAAATTACCTGGCACCCTCCTGACCTGATTGGGGGCTTAGTTGTTTCCCACTTAGGGACAGCAAAGTGTTTGCATGGGTAGCCCTGAATTGCACAGGTGCTAGAAACCGTTTTTAAGTTCCCCATAAGATGGGCAGTGGCAGGCAGAAATCCATTGTTTGTAGAATGGGTTCAGGCTGTCCAAATAGCTCCTTACAAGTTAGTCACCACCAAGGACAAGAAATCCTATTCTAAAAGAGAAGACTAAAACGTGACTGAAAAAAAATCAGGCTTTGAGATTTTTATTTTATATATTTATTTACTTCCACCTGTGCAAAAACTAATAGCCTTTTAAATCAGTAAATACATTTGTCTGAGAATACTAGTATAGTTACTCAATAGGATGGTCTTTATATTAAACTTAGGACAAGGTTTATCAAAGTAGCCATTGTAAATAATAATAACACATGCAGGAAGCCCTCTCTGTGGCCTAACTTGGTTCATTCATTATTGCATCAGGGGAATCCTAATGGTTTCCATACATGGGGTTCACCCCATATCCAAGTCATAGATCTGTTAGCTCTGTTTTTCTCCAGAGTCCTACAAAGTCATTTTTATAGTTAAGAAATGAGATTTTTGAGTGGTTAAGTGATTGTCTGAGCCCAGTAGCAGCAGAGTGGTGGAGCCTGTTTAAAAAAGACTAACCACTTAGAGAAGGTCAGTTTATGCCAGGTACTGTGCTAAGGACTGTATGAATGCCTGTCATGACACACCAAGAAGGAATTGTAGACCAGGGCGCAGTCATCTTTGGAACACCGTCAGCTCCTACCTTCTCCTGGTTGCTCAGTGCTGGCTGGGGGCAGGAGAGGGTCAGAAGGTCCAAGTCAGAGTTTGTACTGGGTAAGATCAACAACTTTCTTTCTAAACCAGGACACTCTCTGTGCTATTTTTGTGCATGGATCATGGCCTACAGGATTCTGACAAGGAAACCATGTTAAGAATCCTGACCTTAAGAAGGGCTGATAAATAGATTTTGCTATAGTAACAAAAAGTTACTTTACAGCATGGAAAGTTCTGAGTGATGAAGTTCTAACAGCAGCAGGAAAGACAGAGACTAGCATCCAACCTGCAAGGGAAATGGGCCGGCTCCCCTTCCTGAGAAGGCTGGCCTGATTTCATACCTTCCCTGCAATTTCCACCATGAAAATGGATTAACTCCGAGGCATTTTCTATTCTGATTAAACATTTCTGTCTGTGGCGGTGTCAAGATTGTAAAACACCTAATACAGCAGTTAATTATAATGCCATGAACTACTTTAACCTTTACAATTATTTGTGTTTTCAGAGGCTGCCCCTCCCTCCCAGCCTTCCCAGGGTAGGAAACGGACTGACTGGCAAATAAAACTGGGGCATACTGAAGAGGTCAGAGACCAAAGTGACCTCTAGAGCGTGAGTGATGCACAACCCCCATGGACTATTCTTGTTTTAATGACCAAATGCAGCCACTAAATGGTCTTCCTGGTGTCAGCTCATGACTGAAGAGAACAGAATATTTCTAGAATCTTAGAGGTGGCTATAGCAGAAGCCTCATCAGAGCAAGAAAAGGGAAAAAAAAATAGTTGAATTTTCCTTTTCCCATCACTGCATTTGCCACTTTGTACATAGAGGGCAGATTCAGTTACCAGCTACCGTGTTAAGGATTGTGAGCACTGAGCTAACACCCAGCAAACTCCTACAGGGACAGAGCCTTAAGATAGCATCAGACTCTCTGCGGCTATTCCCACCAAAGGGGAGACGTTCCCTCTGGAGCCATAGGTTAAGACCACTGGGTTGCGTCCCAAGTAAGCCATTTGCTTTATTTTTTCTACTAAGGTTTGATTACATGCTAATTGTCATGGGCAGGGAGGGGGCCAGGTGGGGTCACTGAAGGATTTAAGGAGGGAAGTAACAAATAAAGAAGCTACATTAGGGAAATCACATCTATTCTGGTTAATGAAAGGCAATGAGGATGACAAGGAGCCAGAATTTCTCAAGTACTTACTAAATGCCAAACACCTTGACATGTGCTTTACGTTTACTATCTCAATTAATCCTCTCTAAAATTATACAATTGGGCACTAATATTAGTATTTTCATTTTATAGACAAAGAAACTGAAGTGCTCTGCAGGGAACTTCATTGCCAAAAATCACCCAAGTGGTGGCAAAGAAGAGGCAGAGGCTGTGCTGGCAAATGTTTTTTGTTTGTTTGTTTTTCTGTAAAAGGTTTTATTTATGTATTCATGAGAGACACAGAGAAAGAGACACAGGCAGAGACACAGGCAGAGGGAGAAGCAGACTCCCTGTGGGGAGCCCGATGTCGGACTTGATCCCAGGACTCCGGGATCACACCCTGAGTCGAAGGCAGACGCTCAACCGCTGGGCCACCCAGGCATCCCTGGCAAATGTTTTATGACTGGCTGGGAGGAGCGGGGAGAGAGTAGGAAATAAGGAAACCGCAGCAGGAGTCCTGCTTTGTAGAACATTCCAATTTCCAAGGTGTAAGTGCTCCTGTGGGGGCCACTGACAAGCGGCGGCCCCACAATGTCAGGGCAAAGCTATCCTCAAGAAGGACACAGCAGGCAGGGGACAGATACCGCTGGGCCACAGGTATTTCTGCAACACAGGTTCTTTTCCGTATGAATTGATCAATTTCCTTTATCCAGCTGACTTTTAAAAGGGTGCAGCCCTAGTGAAGGACTGGGAGAGGGCCCCCTGTGGTTCAGGAGCAACACCTCCAAACACAAGGCTTTGAACCTGCCTGACCTCTTACTGCCTGTGGCCTATTTCAGAACACCCAGCTCCGGTAAGACACAGCCCAGCTAATTCTGTCAAGGCTTGCTACTTGAGGAATTTTGCCAATCACTGGTCTACCACGCTTTCTTCTAGCCCATCCAGCCTCTAAAATCATTGGCTTAAAAAAAAAAAAAAAAAAAAAAAAAGTTTGTTCATTTGACATATGTCTCAGGTAAAGATATCACTGGGTAATCTAACTGGACACTGTGAGGTGATATTACTACCATTTTTACCCAGGGTGGCACCTCTAATATTACCAGCACCCTTTTTCCCACCTCTAATATTACCAGCAACACCATTTTCTGACTTAGTCTGTACTTTACCACCTCACTTTTTTTTCTTTGGGGCCATCTTGCCCTGGCCATCTAATAAGGAACAGGGGACCTATATTTGCAGAATGGCTTATGAGTAGTAATGACACCGTCATGCATCCCTCTGAAGGGTACCTGAGAACCCAACTTAAGGCTTGTATTGTTTCCGCTGAGTGGCAGGTGAGTTAATTAATGCAAGAGCCGCACACTCTCAACTTCTCTCCCCCCAACCTCATCTGGAACTCCGATTTTCAGGAAGCATCCGGCTGACAAGACTCAGCTCAATTAGAGGTAGGCCCTCATTCAATTAGAGCAGGGGCTCTCAGGGCTTCTCATATTTGAGGACCATATTTCTTTTAAATACAGATTTTAAAAAATTACTCAGAAATGCCTTTATATAAAATTTAATCTGGGAAGGCAGTAGAGTCTAGAGGTGAATTCACAGACTTTGGTGTCAGCTGATCTGGGTTTGAGTTCTAGCTCCTATATTTAATATCCATGTAATCTTAGACCAAATCCTTAATCTGTTTCGCCTCTTGATCTATCAACCATGGATAAAAATAACATATGTGACACTGAGTTAGTATGTAGATTCAATGAATGAGTCTAGTTAAGAGCTTAATATGATGACTTCTGCCATATAAAACTAGTAATTGCTATTCAAATATGTAGGCAAGACATTTACTTTTTGACTGTTAAGAGAATGCTTGGTGGGCACAAGTATTTGTAAATCCAACAATAACTCTGAGGTCCGTAGTAGTCCATGAATTGGGAATCACTGAGAAAGAGTGAATATCTACTACCACACCCTTCTCTCAATGTTCACCCCCAACACACACACACTTCTAGACACGCCTTGGCCAACCAAGGGACTTTTATATTTGAGTTTCAAGTAATATTTGGTTGGCTGTTTTTTTAAGAGTACATTTTTAAAAATGTAAATAGAACCCACCCTTCCCCATGACAAGAAAATGCATATTTTAAAGGCCTTGTCTGAAATAATAAATCAGAAGATCAAACTTGTTTCATATTAGATGTATCTTCAAGTAGTGGTTGAAATGAAGAATTTGCATTTAAATGAAAAGATTAATGACTAATACACAAAGCTCATATTTAATCACCATTTCCTTAACACAAATAATTTATATTTTTATATAGATCATTCACCTTAAGTCAGCAATCGAAAATGATAGGTGTAGTATTTTATAAAACAATTTCTGTGTCACCAATCACGCATCTCAGTTATAAATACTTCTGAGGCTGCTGGTTTCACACTGTTACTTGCAAATGATCTAAATGTTGGTACAGTAATTTGAGTGTAAATATACTTGAGAATGTGTGACTCTCACCTCATAGAAATATCTTAAACTAAAGAGAAAGAATCATTTGGGAATGGCTTTCTATGCATGGTCTGTTCTTTTGTACTTTCCCCTCTACTGTGAGCTAGGCAAGATTTGCACTCCCTCCAATTTTAGGCAATTGTTAAAAAAAAAATCTGACTTTCCTCTTCTGGAATAATTAGTAGTGAAAACACAAAAAGGATACACTTTTCTTCAAACAAAAATGTGAAGGAATGTTTTGAAAAACTAAATGTTCTACTAGTCCCAGAAGACCCTTTATTGGCACATTTCCCATCAATGGTGACAATGCACTTGTGTCTACCCACTGGCAGGTCAGGAGTGATGTTTCATATTCTAAACTATTCTTCAGAATCAGATCCTGCCACTATATACCACTTATTCCATTCTGGGGTGCATTACATAAATACAGAGGAGGCTCAAAGGTTCTTGGACTTCTTAATGCCTGACCAGAAGAACAGCCAAATTGGACCACTCTGTCCTAAGTATGGAACATGATAGAGGAAAAATTGTCCTTTGTCCTAAGTATGGAACGTGATAGAGGAAAAATTACCCCAGGCATTGCACTGTATCTGTTCTTTGTGTGTGGCTTTAGGCTCAATGTTGAGCAAATGTTGAAATTTGATTTACACTAGCTGGAGAATTATAATGAAATGACACATTTGCGTTAAATAATCTTTCTTAGTCAGGACTGGCCAATAAGCATCAGCAATGCATACACTGCCAGACAATTTAAAGTTCCTAGTTGGTATTATGTCATCCTCTGGGCACTGATCATTTATGGAGCTTTTCCAAGTCTTTTCTTCTCTCCCCCCACTTCATCTTTCTTTCCCCTTCTTCCCACCACCCCTTCACTAAGGAAGCAGCAAGAGCAAATTACATTTAGCAAGTGAGACAATAACATATTGGAAACTGGAAAGAATAAAAAGTTATTAAACCTGGTTTTGCCCTTAAAACTCAATAAAATTCCAGAGTTTGGCATGCTGTTTAAAAATAACACCACCTCTACAAATTGGCACCTATGCTCTCTATTGATCTCTTCTGATTGCTGACCAGTAAAATTAGTACCACTTCCCTCACCATTAAGAGGACAGGGTGAATGAAATGTGGGGAAAAATATAAGCACTTTACTCAGAAAAGAATGTCAGTGGACAACCTCTATTGGGCTTGGACTTTTTTCATTTCCAAGATCCTTCTTTTATGCAAATAAGGAATGTGTCAGGAAAGATGCTTGGATTTTGTGGGCAGTGGTGAGAAGGTGGGTGTGTTCCCTCTGTTAGGAGGTTGGGTCCAAGCCCTGAGAAGAAGACTATGCATGTGTTAGGAAGTCTAGTTCAAAAAGCTTTCTGCAATTCCAACCAGGACCCGGTCATCCCTGAAGAGAAAATCTAGCTACATTGTACTCATTGTGTCAGAGCTGACCTATATGAAAAAAGCTGGCACCCAGGTAAGGTTAATTAAAAACATATATAATGCCTCTCGTTCCTGAAAGCTGTGACTTTACCTGGTTGGGGAGAAAAAAGGCTAAGAATTGGTGTCTAATGGGCCTTCCAGACTCAGCCAGTGGCTGCATTCACTGCTGTTCTGTGTAGTGATCCCTGGTGAATAATATAAAAAGATGTGGTCCAGTGGCTAATGAAACCAGAACAGTACAGAGAACACATATACTTTAATTTATCGTCCCTCTGTTGCATCCGGATTCTTATCCAAAAGACCTTTTAATTAGAGCGCTCTCAGGTGAGATTTGTCCGCCTTTTCAATAACACATGGATAATAGGGAAAAGGCAAACAAGCTCTTTGTTTCTCCCCAGCACTGGGTTCACTAATCATCGTTCCCAAATTCAGCTCAGGCTTCCGCCCGAGCTCATTTCATCTTCATCAGCATTGCCATTTTCGATCTCATATTTCAAAGAGCAATTGGAAAGCAGATATTTAATCAGAAAAGTTTGGGATTCATTTTTTGGACACCCAATCTGTCTTCAGAGGCTTCGAGACAGACAAAATTGCTGTTGACTACAAAAACAACTGATGTCTGTGTCCTTGAGAAACACTGAAGCCTGATGGAGAAACTACATGGGCTTTGGAAGTGGCCAGGTCTGGTTGATACCCCAGCTCCACAATTTATTAGATGTTTGATCTTGGATGATTTGCCCAAATCCCCAAAGCATCCATTTTCTCATCTGCAAAATGAAGAGAACTCTCTAAAATGTCTGTTTGTTAAGGCTGCTATATGCACTGGTTCTGATGCAAGTGAGAAAAACCAACTTGCACCAACTTGAGAGCAAATAGGGTGTTTTCTTACAAGAATAATATTAAGGCTCCATAGAAGTAGGATTTCTGTGGACTATATTGTGTCAACAGTGAAGGGGAGCACTATTAAAATTGAACTGGAGAAATCAGATTACGCCGTTACCCTGCACGGGAACCAACACAGCCAGTTCTCAGGAAAGACCCTGAACCCAGGATGCTGCCAGGAATTCATACAGTGCTCCCTCCCCATCTTTTGTTTCTGTTTCTGTCTGTGAATCTACATAATTTCTCACCCCCTTGTAGGTTCCCTTGTTTTACTCTAGGCTACATAGCAGAAGACAGCTTCACCAGTTCCTGAGTATAGATGCTACATGTCCAGCCACATGTGGACAATCTCCCTAGTTTCTACTGATCTTGAATCCAAATTTAGAAGGAAAGGATTCTCTTTGGTCTAGTTTGTGTAAAATAGTATCCAAACTTGGATGATCTGATGAGGTTGGAGCATACATCATACTGTACAGGTTGGCTCCTCTAGAAGGAGATCCATTGCTTTTGAGAGTGAGATTAAAGGGGGTCTAGTGACCTGGAAAGATACCTCAAAAGAAATTCACAACGGGAATAGGCTGGCAAGGAGTAAATGTTGAATAAAGGTAACTAGAAATGTCTTAGTCGATGAGAGCTTTATAAAATGGATAAAAATTGACTTTCCAGTTTTTATCCACATGAGCCACCTGTTTCTGAAAAGGACAATGCAATTGATAATTTGGATAACAAAATTTTTACCACTTAGATCTTGACACTCAAAGAAAGTCTATTCAGCAGCCCAAACCTGGAGAATTACAATATAGATTTCTGCTCCACTCTCCAGGCACAACAGGGGATGCTCTTCCAGCCTGGAGAGTTAATGATGGTTCCTCTTCACCCCCCCTGGAGAAGAGTTGGGGGCTTCATGGTCTCTACTGGGACTACATTGTACTTATTCCAAGAGAACATCTCATTTCAAACACAAGATGATTCAGCTTCACTCAGATACTTCTTAACTAAAGGCCTCCAAATCCCATGCATGTGAAAGGGAAAATGAGAAGCAAAACTACAATATTTTCTAGTTGCAGTGTTGATCATTAGGCCTGACATAAGCCGTCTGTTCTTTAATGAGTTGGTTTATAATGGAATATAAATAGAGTTGTTTGGGGATGGAGAGAGCTAATGGTTTCTCTGACCACTGAGGGATCCTAAGCAAGGCTACATCTCACAAACCTAAAGGCTCTTTTATAAACTATATGTTCTCAAGAATCACTGGCCTGCTTCCCTGAAACCAAAATAGCATCCCTGGGCTGGACACCAGGACTCTAACTGGATATATTTCTTTGATTAATTATGACTACCAACCAGAGCAATGACCCATCTTCTTAACAAATGTTTCTCAGATGCTCCATTGAAAGTCCACTCGTGTTATGACTTTTCCCTTCTGTTTCATTTTGCTTCATACTCTTCCTAGCTTCTGCCAATGAATTCCTCTCTCCCCCATCTCTCACAAATATTCTTTTTTTTTTTTTGTCCCCAGAATCAAGGAGCATAGGGAACATACCTTTTCTCCCCAACATGGAGCAGTATGCTTACAAGTCTGTGTAGCAGAATGTTACATTGGAAGTTTTGATTGAGGCACTGAGATATAAGAAAGATCAGATTACAAAGAGGTGCCCTAAGCAAAAAGTTCAAAAGAAATGTCTGAAAAGTGGTTTCCTGACTTTTGAGTCCCTCATCTTTGATGAGGCTATAAAAGAGCTAGTCAGAAAATTTTGAGAAGGTATTTTGGTAGAGAGCTGTATGGATCAGTGGAGAGCATGACATGTTCTCCATAACTAAGGGGACTTGGTAATGGGGATCTGACTCCTGCCTGAGAAATTGAGTAGATGGGAGCTAAACAAAGATGGCTACTTTGGGATTGACCTCCACCTCCAGGATGTGTTAAGATAAAAGCAGCACGAGTCTTTTCCAGGAGTCAGATATGAATTACATGGAGTTAAAGATGCAAGCCAGCCTTGATTCATTTTATCTCCTTCCCAGGAGCCTGCCTGAAAGGGCAAAGGAGGTCCAGCAGAATACAACTGCCAGAGGGATAAAATGCACTGCTCATGGCAGGAGGGGCCCAGCTGAGGCAAAGGTCTCCTATGAGAGTCAGCTTGAAAGATGTCAGGCTGTGTCATCACCTTGCTGTCTTCTGATGGTGCCCCCCAAGTGAGAAACTTTCTTCCATGCCCGCACTCCCAGGCCTCCTGTCTTCTGAGGCTCCAAGCCTTTCCGGAGGTGGGGAGTCAGTAAAGGTGGCAACTCTCAGGTGGCAGAGAAGGTGAGAAATGAGACTCTGCTATCTCCTTCCTAGGCAGCAACCTTGAATGGAGTGGCAAGTTGTCTACTCAAGACTGAAACATTTAAATCAAATAACTAAGGTTATTTGGATAATTTTAAAGTGACCAGAGAGCTTAATCAAGAAATTGTGAGACTGGTTTAGCTTTCAACGTGGGATAGTAAAAGAACTTTCTCTACTGAATAAATTTTAAGTGACTGTGTAAGACAAACCTAAAGTTGCTCCAATGATTATATCCCATGAAACCTGCTTGTTCTACTTTCTGATTGCCTCTCTAGATATTGCCATGGAAATGAACATTTAGAGAACATTCATAGCTCAGAAATAATGCTTCTGATTCCTCTGGTGAGCTGAGGTAGCAAGACTGAACTGAAGACACTTCTTATGTTTCATTTCTTGGGACTTCTGACTCTTGGGGATAAAAAAAATAGTTCCTGCAACAGACCTAAACATGTGTCATCCAGTAAGTCTGATTGGCCAGTGACTGTGGACTCAGGTCAACCACTTCGATCTTTGGAAACTTCTCATCAAACTGTGTGACTTTTAGGCTCCCTTTCCTTACTTCCTTCTTCCACCACTCTCCAATCCTTTGAAGTTAAGAACATTTTAACAAGACTTGCAAGGCCTTTCCTGACCTGCTCTTGTCAGTCTCCCTACCTCCTCCTCCTGAAGGAAGCTCTGAAGCTCCAGTCTGACCAAGCATGTTCAATCCAGACAGTATGCCATGCACACTATGCCATCATCCCTGAATATCCATCACCCACCCTTTACCCAGTTCAACCCCACTCATCTTTCAGGTCTCACTGTAGACCCTACCTCTTCTAGGAAGCCTTAGACATTCTACATCTGCAAGGGTCACCCTCTGATGTGCTCAGACAGCCAGATGTGGTGGTTGTCATGCTCTGTAGTATGACATTTCCTTCTTTGTTTCTTCCATAGGCCATCAACACAGCAAAGGCAGGGATGTATCCCCAACTCCTACCCCAGGGGCTTCATAAATGTTCTGCAATGACTGTCAAAACCATAACTGACCCAGATCAGAGCCAGAAGCACATCAAAAATGCAGTTAAATTTTGGAAGAAGACTTTCAAAAGACAATACAGAATAACAGAAGTTCAAGTGGGTGAAGGCACAGGAAAGTAGCAGGGAGTTACCAGTCCAGGGGAGGTCATGGTGTGAACTTTCAGATATGAAAGCGGGAGCCTCACCATCACCTTCTCTATGACATCACTCTGATTGACCTATATCTACCTCACCAAGAAGCTCCTTATACAGAGCAGTATGTTTTTGCAAAAACAAAAGCAAGCAAACAAAAAACAAGTAGTTCAAGCAGGAAGTTAGTTTTGACCTTAGAGGAGATAAGTAGAGGAATGCAGAGGAGATAAAGCAGCAATTATCAGTCAGTCCTAACACTGTATCCTTTATTAACACCTAGGACATTACTGGCAATGATGTTAAATAAGAAGTGAAACATTAGCTGAGTATTTCATCCAGTTTCATATAGACTAAAATTTCAAGGCTTGCTCACAGACCAGAAAACAATAATAAAGTACAAATCTCCTTTATCCCTCAAAATATCATTTTGTCAGTTCTTAATTTTAAAAGCATCTTTGTTTATTCATGCTCTTAATAAATTTTGTCAGGATAAAGTCCTCACTCCACAAAGTGTAGTATTATGAATGGAAAGCTTCACCATCACGTAGGAGTTCTGCTGGGAATTTCTGCTTTTGATTCTATATTTCTCTTCATGGTGTGTGTACTCTTGCTCTGTGTAGCTCTGTCTGTCTCCTTAGATAAATAGTTTCTCATTTTTGCTTCTCTCTTGCTTTTCTCTTTCCCAATATAATCCCCCACCTCACCTCTTTGTCTAAATAGTTCACATGGCACCTGCCAGCCACATGCAAAGACTGAGGAACAGATTCTAAATTTAAGTTTCAAATTCACAGAAGAATGGACTTTGATTAGCTCCACCTGGAATACAGGCTCAAACATGACTGTAAGTAACCCATCTCTGTGAGTGTCAAAGATGGGGTAATTGTGGACAAAGGGCAGTAATCAAGAACTATGCAGACCTTTTAAGATGTGTCTACTACAGTTAGGTAACTCCTAGAGGGGTAATGAATGTAATAGAAGTCAGAAAATTGGGATAAATAATTTATATTTAATTGTAAATTGTACTTTCTTCTTGAGGGCACCTAAATGTAAGAAGCAGAATAATTATAACAGCATTTTCATAAATTAAATAGTATTAGGCTTAACCCAAGTCACGGCTGGGTGCCCAGCACAGCAGGGGTTTAATAAAGGCTTCTTAACTGTCTAGAACTCTGTCGAATTTAATTTAGCTTGATTTAGCATTTCCTATATGCAAAGTGCTTGACAATATTGTATTTCCTGATATTTGCAGTCTTCCTGGGAATTTGAAATGCTATAATGCTATTTCTCTATTCTATAAACGAGAGGATACTATTTCCCAGATAGACTCATTTATCGGGACGGGGGAGCAGCAGAACTGGAGGTAACAGTGGTTAAGGACACTAGACTAGGTCCAGATCCTGGCTCCTTCACTCACTAGCTCTGTAAGCTTGGTCAAGATAGATAATCTCTTTGAGCTTCCTTGGCCTTAAACTGATGCAAAAAAATTTACCATGCCAAAGTTCTATGAGGATTAACTGAAAGCTTTGGTCATAGAAAGTGCCCAATATGTTAGCTTTTCATAACTATAATAGCTACTATTGTATGAAATTTTACAGCATGTTAGGAAACAGTTCTTTTCTAAAGAAGAGTCCTAGGAATGTCATGACAAAAATGGTTTAAAAGCCTAGGATGCTGTTTGCCTGAGAGCTCCCTATAACTGATATTCTTGGTCACAGATCTAACTCCTTTTTTTTTCTTCCCTGAGTTTACTCTTTTTCTTGGGTGTGGGTCTACACGATCCTCCCTTTAAAGGGACAGGCCAACCTTTGGAATATGACTTGAAAGGCTGGAAGAGTAATCACTTGAGGTAATTACCTTGCTGTTCCTACCTAAAGAGCAGCAAAAAAGAAAAGGGTCTGTTATATAAAAGCCATACAAGATGTTCATATAAGGTAGAATGTGGAAGCATTGTGTGAGCACTAGAAATGGAGCAAGGAGTGGTCTAGTACCTAGGATGACACTGGAATGCCTAGAGCAGTGTGTATACTCTGCAGGCAGTGGCCAGCAGCGGGCAGTGGAGTAGGGGGAGGAGAGCTAGTGTTAAAGGCACCAAGTTGGGGAAGAGGCCAATATGCAAATGTGCTACTGGTCTTAACAGTGACCAAGAAGCCATTCACATGGTAATTATTATAACAATGTACTAATTATTATAATATTGGTCTTGTATTGATTGGCTTTCTCTCCACCAATTGGAAGAACTCAAAGCAGTTGTATTGTGGTTCATGGTGCTATCGTGAGAGGAGATAAATTAAAATCAGACAAGAGTCAGTGATGATAACACTCATATTGGGTAAAATCCTTGACTTTGTCATTAACCATGGGTACAGAGCCATCTTTAATTCACCTGCATACTGTAGTTTCATTCACATATCACTTCATTTATTCCACCAACATTGTTGAGCAGATCCCAATAAGACCCAAAACATCTTGGCCCTATAGTTTGGAGGGAAAAGTAGCTAAGTGTTCTACATATTCAAATAATGGACATTTTATGCAACTTCAACTTGCTTCTCATTCATTTGAGAAATAGAGTAAAAAATACAGGGAAAAGTACCCGAAAAAAAAAATAGAAAAGTTGGCAAACACAACCCTTGCCTCTTTTATCTGTGCTGTCAAGCTAAAGACCCTTGACTGAAATACAGAGGGTAAACAGATGGCCAAAGCATCAACCAAAGAAGCAAGTTCAGCTTGAACTCAGCTCATCAGGATTCTAGGTCAGCTGTCAAACAGGAAGTGTGTACCCACAGGTTGGTGGAAACAGACAGGGGTTGATGTGAGTGCCCTTGAACATTAAGACCTGATTGTTCCTGTTGTTGAGATTGGCAGCATGGAGTGAAAGGTCAATGATATGCTTTCAAGCTGGAAAGGACATGAAAGCAGCCCATGTTTACACAGTCCCAAGTCAGAAAGAAACACATGTGCCTTACAAGGGTCTGGTGTTCAGAGACAGCTCCCAAGCTGAGGTTCTCTTATCTGGCAAAGTTCACACAGCTAAGTCCCAAATGGGAGTCCATGACAAAGGCAGTTCCTTTAACCAGATTAGCAGCACCAGATCACAGTGGCCTTGAGATCTCCTGTCCTGGGAGAAATAATAATTGAAGCAAAACACTGCTGGTCTCTAAGTTTTCTGTTCACTCATCCAATCTCAGGCACCTCTCCGGTAAGGGACCACCAAGAAGCTCTGAATTACAGCAATGGGAGATAAAAATCAAAGCTTCTTAGGAAGAAAAGAAACAACTCGTCAGCAAGAATACAGCAGAGGAGATTTATTCAGTGTATATCATGTTCCAAGGCATTATGCTACATAGCCTGGGCACTATGTGGAGTGAGGATTTTGCCCTGAAAAATTTTGTTGAGAGAACAGATAAACAAGGATGCCTTTACAATTAAGAACTGGCAAAGTGATACTGTGAGAGACTAAGGAGAAGGAGACCTGTACTTTATCATTCTTGTCTATTTGAGGAAAAAGTGCTGTAATTTTAGACCTTGTCATTGGAAGGAATTCCCAGGTGTAATTCATTTGTTACTTAGCACCATTGGCAGTTACACCTTGGATGTTGCTAATCACCAAAACACATAGAAGCTTTCAGACTTGCCTCTCTAGACACAGTGCATTGCACCTGACCTGCCAGCATTTCATGAAGCATACCATGTCCCTCCCTTCAAACCAGACCTATTCCAAATCCTCAGGAAAGATTAAAGACAAAGAAAATTTAGGAAAAATATAAATATAAATCAGCCCCAGTTCACTTCATAGGAAAAATGAAGATAGTAGTTTACCCAATGGTCTTTCTTTTCATGTGATAAAAGGATACCTCATTCTCTGTTCAATTAATTACGGGCCATTTGAAACACACTGCCAATAAAACAGTGTTGTGTACTAGTGGAAAAAGAAATGAGATGAAAAAATTTGCCTGTCCCATTATTCATTTGTATTGATCTAGATGTACAACCCTATGCATCACAATTTGACAAAAGGTTAAATATTAACAGCAGAATCATTAATCTAACAAAACAAATTAACACAACAATAGCTCTCTTGGTTGGCTTTATGTATACCATGGGGCTCTCCATGGACTGAGGAACCCTTCAGACTGATCTTTAGTACCTCTTTTTACAGATCTGACAATGAACTGGACTGGATAGAAGATAAATAATAAGAGGTTGTTCTTGTTAATTGCAAAGTTCTTATAAAGTTGGAGAGCTTTCATTGAAAAGTGTTCAGCTGTATCAATTGCAGAGACTTCTTACAAATAAAAACATACAAAACACTAGCATGGGACTTGACACAAAGTTTTAAAAATTATTTGTGAAATATATTAGGTACACTAGTGTCCTTGGGAAGGAATAAACATTTAATGAATTTTAGCATTTTCTCCAATTTTATTTCAATACAATTTTATTCCATTGAATTTATTTCATTTTTTATAAATTTTAAAAAAATTTTTGTGCCCTCCTATCCTTCCTTCTCACCATCCTTCAGTTCATGAATCCATCCATGTACCCTGCTCTTCATCTATGCACTCACCCATGCACCCATGTATTCATCCACACACTTAACCCTGAACCCATCTATGCACTTGCCCATGTATCCATCTACTTATCAACCCACTTATCCATCCACACACCCTAACATGCATCTATCTACATACCCAATCATGCATTCACTCATGCTTCCATCTGTCCATCAGATTATGCATGCACCTACTCATTTCTGTATCAATTTGGTATTGATGAGAATAAAACATTTAGACATTCTGGATTTTGGACAGATAGGGAAGCTGAAGCCCAGAAATATAAGGTGATTTACTCAAGTCATTCAAAGATTGGTCTAAAATAGAACCTGTGATTACATCTTTTAGGGATTCCTGACATTTTTCTTACTGATAGCTAATAAATAAATAAACCAGCAATATTACGGGTATTTACTTAAGATCACAAGATTTTGATAAATCACCTAGTAAATTATTAAGTTCCTCCTAAAAACTGAAATAGAAATCTGATGTTCAAATAAAATATAATAAGGGAGACCTGACTGCTATAAAAATTATAGTCTGAAAGTTTATAGTAGAAAAGAGTGTGATCATTTTCCATAAAAATCTTTCATTGAAATAACTAAACTGATTTATCTGAAGAGAAGAGAGATGACACTTCACCTTTACCAAGTCATGCAAAACAGCCCCAATCAATCCCAAACACATTTTGCTGTACTAATTTATTACATTTTTCAATAATTCTATGGATCTTATTTTATACAGTCCTTAAAATTATTGTCCATATCAACCAAAATTGGATATGACACACATAAAAGCACAAATATCTACACACCAACATTTGGAAGCAAAGATTAGATTTTCTAAAGACTAGTTTGGTTGATCAAATTTAAAGGGCACTCCTAACTTAGCACTGGCTGTGTCTTGTTTAATACTCTTCTTGTAATACCTAAGTGATTTGAAGCTATTTTATTTATGAACACAGAATGTTTGTGAAGTTAGTGGTCTCTCGTCCATCATTTAAACAGCTCCTAAAAATCCCCTTCCTCCACAAAGTCTTCTAAGGAGGAAAGGATTGTTTTCTCTGGTTTGATGTTTCCTAGGTCTGAAACACACCAATGGCTAATCTTTTTTCTTTGTATCCTTAAACATGCATTGACTTTCAATGTGAAATATTGCTCAGTGGGTCTCTATATTCCTGGGCAGGGGTTCAAGTTCATTTATACCAATTCTGTAGGACCCTAAACCCTCCAAGACAGGGATTAAATCAACAACATCCAGATTATGGAGAAATGAAGAATTCTGGTAAGTCTGTAATGTGGCAAAAGTTATCACTTTTATTTTTAAATCAAAAGTAAAGGAATCAAGATAGTATGGAGGAATGGGTGCACAAGGCATCAGAAACCACTACAAAGGGTTTTTTAAAAAAAATGTAGGCATTTCTGAGAATACCAGTTCAATTTTCAAGCTCTGTATATTGGAGGGGAAAGTTTTGTCAGAATCTGGGTGCTCTAATAGGTACTTTCCAGTCTCTAATTTATAGAGGCCCATTTTTGCTTGCCTTTTTACTGTATGCAGCTCTGGCCAACTTCAAAGATTGATGAAATCTGAGAGTGGTATTAGATTTAACACCATTTCAAGATGGGCTTTAAGCTGAGTGAGAATGAGTTGGACAGGGAAGGAAATAGAAAGGAAAAGTTCTATAGATGAAACTCTTGGCCTTAGAGCAATTTGAAAAATTATTATTGCAATTCCCTCCAGAAATTTCTGGGGTGGTCCATGATGCTGCAAGATCATGCTGCTTCCCAGGGAGACATCTGAATAAAGACATTATGGGATGAAATAGATTATAAATTTGTATGTCAAACAGAATGAGAAATTCCCTAAAACCAGTGCCATATTAAGAGACTGCTCCCTCTTTACCATGCATGGAATATTCAGGCCAGTTACATTGGGTCAGGGTCTCAGCAGGTATGTTCTTCAAGGAGCTTAGCTCCAGAGTCTCAGGGACCAGTTGCAGAATACTGATACAGTTTAATGATTTCTCACTTTGCCTTCAGGGGCATCATCAACATCTTCTTGTTCTGATTCTATCAGAAACCAAGATTTTAAGTAAGTAGCTAAACAAAATCTCCATAAAATGAGAGATGCAAAATAAGATTGAAAGTGATAAAATGTTTAGAAGCAGTAGCCGACAATTCTTCTCAAAGCACAGAAAAGGAGTTAATTTTTGGCTTACTGGAGATGTCATATCTTTAACTCCTATATAAATTCTCTCTGATATGCCGGTGCTTAGAAGCCAGTATGGTTAATACTCAAGTCGTACTCCCTCACCAGTCTGCTTAGCTTTATGTATGGACAATAACAAAAGACTTATTAACACAAGTGGCCTTTTCAGGTTTCTAAGTGATAACATTAAGGTTGAAATGTAGGCTTCTTAACCTACATTTGAAATATAATTTTTTATAAGATGTCATTGAAAATTATGGGCTACAGTTTAGCACATTGACTTTGTTGTAAGTCTGTTGTGCAATTTACTTAAACTTTCAGTGTCTCTATTTCCTCAAAAATAAAATGGGGTAACAGTCACTATTTCACAGACTCATCGTGAAGATTGGAGATAATAGATGTAAGATTGGTATCGTATGAGTCACGTGATAGGCTTTCATAAATACTATTTCTATCATTGTAAAGTCTTTCCTAAATTTTCTCATCATAAAACCAAAGTTTTAAAGAATTCTAAAAGTTTTATATGAATTCTTAAATTCTTCTTCTATTTTTCCAATATACAAGCAAGATGGAGAAGGTCTGCTAGTTGAGATATTTCCCCCTTCCATCCCTCAGTAGGTATCTGTTAAAGAACCTGTGTCACTTGCCTGTGGAGTTTCCCACTGTCTGAGTTTTGTGGGTTTCACACTTATGGGCAATTCAAAACATGCTCCTCTGTCCTGGGTATTTCTCCCAAGTTGAAAGCCAAATCCAGAGGTTTGATTATATCAAAGGTGACCCCTTTAGCAAGACTAATGGTGGAGGTGTGTTGTTTCACCTGAAGACACATCGTGTTCCGTTTTTGCTTTTTGTTTCACCCAATGTCAATAGTAATTAGTGCTCAAATTCTAAATATAACCACTACTTAGCAAAATCTTCCCCTTTTTTTAGTTATAGATATACAAGTTCATTTAATGTCTAATGTCAGTTTACACTGATATCTCTAGTCATTCTGGTGATCTGAAGCTAATTCTCTAGTAGATTTATTAAAAGACAAACAGAAACCGTGATGGGAAGATACTCTTACATGTTATTTTTATCTGTGCCTTTTATACTGGAAGATCCTTTTTGACATTAACTCTTTCCTTATGTCTTCTTTATTCCATTCTCTTCTGTATTAAAGCATTGCTATCATAAAGTCTGATGAAATTCTTTTTCCCTTGTAAGTTGTGTGTTCCTTTCACCTAAGTGCCCCATTTGTTTTTGTTCTCCTGTTTTTCTTTTTTTAAATCCAGATATTCTACTAGAATGTATCTTGCATTTGGCTGATATTGAAAAGTGTGCCTTTTCAATATCATTTTTTTTTTATTCAAGAGACATATTCTTAATTATCCTTTTTAGTATTTGCTCTGCTCCCTTGCTGCAGTTTCCTTTTTCAGGAACTCCTTGTATCCATATAGTTAGATCTTCTTTGTCTATCTTTGATATTTCTCAATTTCATATGAATCATTTTTATCTGTTTTTTATTTTTAAAAATTCCTTTGTTTTTGTCTATTTTTCTTGAGATGCTATTATTGTGTTTATATACTCTTTTTTTCCTTCTAGTTTGGCCACTATTTCTTTTTTTTTTTTTTTTTTTTTAATTTTTTTTTTTTTCAATTTTTATTTATTTATGATAGTCACAGAGAGAGAGAGAGAGGCAGAGACACAGGCCGAGGGAGAAGCAGGCTCCATGCACCGGGAGCCCGATGTGGGATTCGATCCCGGGTCTCCAGGATCGTGCCCTGGGCCAAAGGCAGGCGCCAAACCGCTGCGCCACCCAGGGATCCCCTTGGCCACTATTTCTAACTTTAAAAAAAATTATAATTCTTTTTTAAACTAACTCATGTACTTTGAATTTTTATTTATATTATTTTTTCATATCTTTTACCATTTTCTTAATGTCTTTTAGATTGTTTTGAAATAAAATGTCACAATTTAATCTGTTTTTTGAGCATCTATTTCTGGCACACTTTAATCCTCTATGAGGATATATTCTACTACTTACTTTCATTTTTTCATATTACAACTTTGTGTGAGATTTACCTAAAAGCTTTTCTTTTACTCATTTCTATGTTAGTTTCTTTGAACTCTTAAGCTATGAAGTTCAACTGTACTACTACTTAATGTAGTATCAAGTACTTCCAATTTTTATTAAATATCGTATTGAAAATACAGTGGTCTGTTTTTTGTTTTGTTTTGAGATCCCTGTTCTCTGTTCCTCTCCCCTATTTTTATCTGAACTTTCCCCTTCTTTTGTATCTATTGACCCTGTCCTGGTCAATTTTGATTCCATGCCCAGCAACTACTCCTTGGTATACAGCCATGTCCTGAAAGGACCCTGGAAGGTCAATTTTGAGAGTTCATACAGACAAGACTGTTCCATCCCCAACAGCACACCTCTCTCATGGCATGCAGCAAAATCACTCCTAGTTTTAGCTACCAATTTAAAATTGGCCTGCCACGCATTCCAGTTAGTATCCTTTGGCTATCTCAGGGGTTCTTTCTCCTGTTCTCATGTCTGTCAGATGACCCATTACTTTCCTTTGTTTTCTCCCTCACAGATGGTAACACCTACTTATATTCTATGGGCTGTGGCATATCTCGTCACCTTGACAATTTTTATGTGATGATTCAGGAAAATCCAAACATTTTGCTACCCAAAATCTCCTGATTCAAAAGTTTTAATAAGCATTGATCATTTGATTTGATCTACCATAAAGTAGGTTTTTGAGAGCAAGAAAGCAAATCTGAAAGAATAAATTTAGCTTCTTGTCTGGGTACTTCAAATTTGTTTTTCAGGATGACAGTGTAAGTCCCTGAGTTTTAATGCTATCAAAACTGTATTGGGAGATCACAGGTGTGAGATCAATTAAAAAAGATAAGGAAATATTTTTCATTTTGCAGTGGTATTTGCAATTGATCCCTTAGGCCTTTCTGTTGTCTCAACTCTGTTTTCCACCTTAAACTTCAGTGGAGGGAATGTTTTAAAGTACTTAGAATGCTTATCCTGATCCACAGTGATTTGATTCTAAATGGATCATGGCCAGGGAATTACCAAACCAGGGCACATCCTGTTGGCACTGTATTTTGGGCATTCTGTTCTTGTTCTCAGTGAGAAGCAAAGGCTCTTTTAAACGTGAATTTTCTTGTAACCCCATGTTGATTTCCAAAGCACTAAGTAGGGTGAATGACTTTAGTGAAGGAAAAAATTACCTTAGGGGAAAATAGGTACTATCAGATATTTCTGTCCATTTCATTGTCATGCAAAAATCAGGAAACTACATGAAGGGTAGTACTGAGATAAAAGCATAGCACTTATTTCAAACTGTGTGTGTGTGTGTGTTTGTGTGTGTGTGTATACACACACATATATATTCTTCTCAGGGCTTCCAAATTAAAGATATACAACATGTAACTAGTATTAGCAAATTAAGATATTGTCCATTATTAATATGTGTATGTGGCTAAACAGCACAAGTCCCTTCCAGGTGATCTTTGTGGTTGAATATAAGCTTCCAAAACTAACATCTGCCACACCCCTACCGAGTAAAGATACACGATTTGTCTCATCATGACTACCACCCTTGCTGCCAACTAGCCATAATTTGAATGTCGTCCACCAAGGAATTGAATTTTGGTGGTACCAAACAGAAGCAAAATCAAATTCTTTTGTCTTTTTTAACAAATAAATCATATCATGATAACAATTAAATACTGATACTTAGTGATCATAATAATTCTCATTGTTATGGTAAGGTGCTTAAGCCTTCTTGAATAGAAAGCAAAGATGAAATGTGTGTGTGTGTGTGTGTGTGTGTGTGTAGAGAGAGAGAGAGAGAGATAACCATGTAGATATAGATATGTATGCCTAGATCTCTACATAGAGCAAACTATTTCCCATTGCATACAATATAAGTATCATTTACTGAGATAAATGATAATCTGGGATATCTGGACCTAAAGTTTGGAAAGAGAGAAAATAATTCTAAAATCTTCCCATCTTGGGACCCCCTTCTATATTATCTCCCTTTAACATAGATCACTTCAAGGAAAGACCTCTCCTCCCCCTTCTCACTATCCCCTGCTTTGATCAGAGCACAATAGATTAGGATATGTTGGAATTAAAATGACCAATCATATCGAGTATGAGAGGATAAAACCCAAACAGATTTCTGTCCTTCACATGTTCTGATATGATTCTGGTTTGAGCTCATTTAGATCTTTAAACAAAACCCCACAAATTTCCATATTTCAACTTCTGCAGAAGTCATAAAACCTACATTCATCTCCCATTCAACATCTGCTTTGCTGCCATTTCTGCTTTTTCCTATGAGTGAATGAGGCATGCCAAGGCACCATGATGGAGAGGTCACTTAATTTTCGTTTGTAAAGCCAAATCTCCTGTGCTCTCCATAATTACCAATCAATTTTACATAAATAGCAAAATTAAGCCCCATTATTCTCATTTACCACAAAATTAGAGGAATTAATTAAACATGGAAAAAGTGCCGATGCCTGCCAAATCACTACTTCCAGTAGATAGAAGCAAATTCAGGAATGACACACAGGCAAGAAGAAAAATCATCACAGCATTCAGAAACACAGTGAAGTAATGCAAGTTGAAAAGACTGTTAGTGGCACAAGTCTGAAAGCACCAGTGTGTTCCTGAGTTCCTCTCCTAAGGCTAGGACAACAAAAATAAACTCTTCTTTACAGAGATGGAATCCAGCATCTTTACAATGCCAGGTATGGCTTCTTTTCTGGTTTGTTGTTTTGGGAACCTGTGGTCTGCATTTGATTTGAGTTTGAATAAACCCAGAGGAGAAGGCAAACCTGAGATGTACTTTCAATTCTAGATTTGTCTGAGGAATTCCATTGATGGGACTATTGCTAATGAGCTCAACTAAACTCTAATAATCACAAGTCTAGAACACCCATACTTCTATTTGAGAGGTCAAGCTGTGTTTAAGACCAAATTCCTGAAATAAATGAAAAGCAGAAGAGGATTCACAATTTCTACACTGGCCTCAACAATGCTCAGATCTGTTAAAAAGTGTAGAAGTTATGAGGCTGCAAATGATGAAGTCGTTTCATAAACTGAAAAATTCAAAAATGAAAGTGTTCTTCAAGAATTATCCAAGAGTTTCTTGCAATTACTTCCATTATAAAACAATGAAATATATACTATTTCTTAAATAAACCTACCAAAATGATACCCCTTTTAACTGTTGGGCTGTAGTAAAAAGATCTTCATATCTTCCTTAATGAGATTTTTATTGCTTGTGTAAATTTGTCTTGTGCTGAATTTTTGTCTTGGGAACCCTGAATTATGTTACCTTGAGTTGTTCCTGGTAAGCATGCAAGCATCCACCCAATTTTTGCTGTGAAAATGGCTCCTTCTGGCAAAGTGAAAGCAATTGGAACTCAGTTTAATTAGCCGCCTTCTGTAAATATGCCATTATTCTTCTAACTCTGTGCTGGAGTTATATTTACAAAGGGAACAGATACCAATAATTATTTGGAGTCGTAGTTAGTCAGTATTAGTTAATGTCTGAGCATAATTGAGAGGAAATTAAGGCAAGTGTAGATTATGGGTATAAAAGGGAGGATAAATAAGTGTCTGTCAAAAGAGAAATTTTACCTATCTTTTCAGGCATGGATTGGAAGCTGAAATGCACAGAGAAGCAACAAGTTTCTCACCTGAAACCCATTTAGCAGGAAGCATGGGCATCTACATTATTCACTTTTGAATAATCTCATGGTGGGTTTTCTATTACAGATGTTCACTCCCAAATCAACTTTTCTTGGTGACTTACCATGCTTTACCAACTTTTCTTGGTGACTTACTCATGTTTCCTTGGACTCTGTGGAACTCAGGGAAGGTAAACATAGTTTAACATCAGCCAGAGAAAACAGAATAGAGGGAGAGGTTCTACTGTTACCAAAATACTGAATGTACTGCAGGGTCAAATGTAAATTGTGAATGAATTAGATATTTCACTGGCTTCTATTAGATTAGTTAGAGTTGGCTAGTTTTTTTTAAAAAATTTCATCCTTTAGATTTGCAACTGTCATTGGTATAGGAAATTCTGGCTCAAAATGGTCCCACAACCTCTCCTGGTGGGTATGATAGGGAACAGGTCATTTTGGGCAAACTTCCTCAGAACCAAATGCTGGAAGACAACACCTATCCTCTCTCCATCAATTCTATAGTTTGGGGAGAGGGAATCAAAATCAGGAAGGGGGTTACAGACACAGGCTTTGGAATCAAACAGCTTTGGATACTTGTTCAAGCCCCAGTGCTTGCTAACTGTGAGATCATAAGTGAGCTATTTACCTTCCCAGTTTTCTTATAAGGAAGACAGGGATAAACACTAGAACTTAGTGATTAGCATGACTGAATGAGATAAGTCACACAAAGCACTCAGCACTGAGCTGGATGCAAAAACAAAAAACAAAAAACAAAAACAAACAAGGAGGTAGGGGGCTCAGTTAGCTGGGATGACTACAACTACCGGGATTATCTCTACACCATCTTCTGAAAGCTGTTTAAACTACTGTTTAAATACACATAGCAGGTTTTCATGTAATGTCTGGGAACAAATGAGAGTTTGGGGTGGGAAAAAAAGGAAGTACAAAGGGTTGAGTCTGTCCTCAACTGGTATAATGGGCTAAGATTGAGATTCTACTAACAGAGTCCTGACAGGCAAAAACTTTTTGTCTTTTGTCTGTTTTATTTTTTATTTATTCCTGTACTTATTGTTTCACAAATCAGGTTGGGCAAAATCCTAGCTCAAAGCAGAATCACAGTTCCTGAGATGAATGGAAAGACTCTAGGGATGCCTGGGTGGGTCAGGGCATGATCACGGGGTCCGGGGATTGAGTCTTGCATTGGGCTTCCTGCAGGGAGCCTGCTTCTCCCTCTGCCTATGTATGTCTCTGTGTCTCTCATGAATAAATAAATTTTTTTTTTTTAAAAAAAGGAAAGACTCTAGGCACAAGCAAAGTGGCCTTGAGGTCCAAGTGATAAAACATGGCAGGCTGTGGAATGACAGGTTCTTCTCACCATTGTATGGTGCCAGCCACACCCTGGCACCTCTGGGAATAAGAACCTTAGGAGCACACAGAACTATCCCCAGGGGAGTTTTCAAGGCACACCCTGATGGCTGGAAGTTTGCACCCAGTAGACTGTTACTAACTGATGTGGAGAGCTGGAGCAGGGGAGGCAGATCAGGGTCAAGAGCTCATAGATCCTTCTAAGGGCAAATATGAGGCACTATTTCAGGAAAATATCTGAGTAGCTGATTTCTAACCACAGTGACACAAAAGATCAAAGAATTTAATCATTTATACTTTTATGTCATAATCACAGAATCAGGAGATTTAAGAATGCCAGGTTGGAATTCCTATACTTTGCAATAAGGTTTAGCATTCATAAAAACATGCAGAACTCTCCAAGTGAGGTAGAAGGATCTCCCAACTTCCACCAAAATAGCTGTTGTGTTAGGCTGCCTTGGCTCTCCTTCTCCTCCCCAGTCACAATTCCAACCATCTGGACTTCCATTCCGCTGAAAGGGAAAAATAGGCTAAGATCTCCCATAGTGAACCTGCTCAGAATGCCTGACTTTTTATTCAGCTCCAGAGACTTACCTCATGGAACACTGGAGCTCCTGGTCCATTGGGGGGGGGGGGGGGATCAGAGGCAAATATGCAACCCAATTTCTGCAGGTTCTTGGTTTGGGTGCTGTGTGTATACTTGTTTTACATCTCAGAGATGAATCTTGTCTCTAAGTAATAAACCTCTTGGATAGTATTTTAAAGTAATTTCAAACTTACTAAAAACTCCAAGAGAAAGTACAGAGAACTCTTAATACTTTTCACCTAGATTCACCAATTTTTAACATTTGTTTCTCATATATATATATATATATATTTTTTTTTTTATAAATTGAGAGTGGGTTGCATACGTCATGTCCCTTAATACATCAGTGTGTGTTGCATAGACTACTAGCCCTGTGAAATAGTTTGCCAGAAGAGATTCTTTGGTCTACAAAATGTGGAAAACCCTCCAAGCTATGGCCTCTTTTTAGAATCAATGGCTCTAAAGAAATTGCTTTAAATTCAATGCTCCCAGGACCTGCTTAAGCAAGAAATCATTTTGCTTTCTAGTGGTGGCAGTGTGTGTGTGTGTGTGTGTGTGTGTATGCATGTGTGTGCATGTAGCTGCCAATAACATTCTGTGGAACAATTCTAAGGAATATTCCTCTGGTAACACTAAAGAGGAAGCAAGCCTACACTTCTGCCTCCTCAAGCCTCCCTTAGCTCCAAGACACACTCTGTACCCACTCCCCTATCCCCCCTACACACATACTTGACAGGCAACCCCCAAAACAGGATGCCTCTCTGGGTGCAAGACATTCTTACTCTGGAATGGTGAAAGAGGAAGGAAGTAGTTGATTTCAGCCTTGGGAATGGAGAGTTTTCGGAAATGGGACACAACCACTAAGGAAGGGTGAGTGGGAGTAACAAGGATGCCAGCAACATCCCCACTGGCAGAGCAATAGGTTTATAACCTGGCATTAGGCTCTATTTGTTGAATTAGTAAGAGACCTCTGTCTTCTCCAGATATAAATTTTCACGAGGCCTGAATATAAGCCCTTCTGACAAAAATCCACTGTAAGATGCCAATGATGCACTTTCAAAAACCCAAGTGCTAATAAGAAAATGTCTGATGGCACAAGGGAAGTTGCTTTCCACTTTTGTAGTGGAAAGCAACCTCACCAGCCCTTTCTCATCCAAATGGGGTACCCAAATGTATCTGGAAGTGAAGTGCACAAGCAAGGAGGGGAAGTGGAGTGGGAGGAAAGAGAAGCAAGAAGAAGAGAGAGAACAAGAAAGACCTGCAAGAACAAAGAAAGGCTGCAGGGATGTGACCCTTTGAGCCCAGTGCTGACCCAAACAGCTGAAAAAGGGAGCAAAGTGCCCTTTGCTTCTGAGATGGAGAAGACAGACTCAAAAAAAGACACAAAATAACTCTTCGGAGGTCAACCTCTTACAAGCCAACTTACTCTGCCAAATGACCGAATCCCTTTAATGATTCAGAAATACAGAGTCATCCTGGAATATTGAATGTGTCCCAAACACCAATCTGGATTAATCACCTGGGGCTGCATTTTTTATTTGACAGCTGCATGGACATGAGCAAAGAGGCAAAATCCACCTTTAAAAAAAAAAATCCCACAGAGGCAGAGAACAGAGTATTGAGAAAATCTTGGACTAATAAAGAAGTTGCCATGAAACCAAGAACTCAACAGAGGCAAATTTTCTCAGGTAATTAAGATCTGAAGGCCATTAACTTAGTGGCTGATGTAAGAGTGCCTACTCTGGAGTTAGCAGCTTCTTGCTAGCTTTGTGACTTTAGAAGCATCACTAAACCTCTCTGGGCCTCATTTCCTTCGTCAGTGAAGTGGTGAGAAGTATCCTACTCAGCAATGTTGATAGCAGGTTTTAATTTATTTTATTAAAGATTTTATTTATTCATGAGAGACAAAGGGGGGGGAGTGAGAGGGGGCAGAGACACAGGCAGAAGGAGAAGCAGGCTCCCCGAAGGGAGCCTGATGTGGGACTTGATCCCAGGACCCCAGGATCATGCCCTGAACCAAAGGCAGACGCTCAACCACTGAGACACCTAGGTGTCCCAATATAAGGTTTTAGAGATTTTTCTTAGAATAGGACATGGCACATAGCAAGAACTAAATAAATAGTACCTGTTATAGTTGCTATTGTCAGTGTATAATCTACCCTGTGTTACATTTACCTCTACCAGCTAACCAGACATGGTCCTGCAAGTAGGAGCAGAAATAAGCCAAAGAGGCAGGATGCCATATTTTTATTTGAGAGGAAGAATTTGGCTATGAGTTAAGTCTTATCTCTTGCCTGGGGACGCTGGTTACTTCTGGGACAGTGAACTGACATATTCTCGAGATTTGTTAGTACAATCATTGGATAATTCCTGCCTCGTGTTGTTGTTCTGTGGATTAAACAAGATAATGCATGTAAAATGCTTAGTTCATAACAGTAGCCGTTATTTCTGTTCTTATCACTATCAATATCATTATAACAATATCGCCACATAGTCTAGGGATTGGATGATCTCATGTAAAATCTTACAAGCAAATGCAGGTAGAGGACTCAGATATAGCCTATCTATTTTTCAGAAGGGTAGATTAAAATACTTTGATTTTTTTTTTTTTGGTGAGATAATATATAGAAGTATTTTTGTAAATTCTAATGTATGTGTCATCTAGTGTTTATAAAATTTTTTAAAAAATTAAATTACCATCCCAACCTGTGGCCTCCAACGTATCTTGCCTGCTACACTTCACATTCAAAATGTTTACGGGTATTTATTATCTCTAGTTTTCAGCAGTGAAAACTCAATGCCAGTTGAGAACCTCTGGCTGGAACACAGGAGAAACTGCGCCATCTGCTGGCTGTTTCGGAGAACTGCTTGGGGGAAGCTGCCCATAGCCCTGTAAATACCCTAGTGAAAAAGCTGCAATGGGGCTGAGAGCAGTGGACCCGGTAGTTTGAGATCCAAGGGGCATGGAGGAGGAGGTCATCACTAGGTCTCTGGATGGTCACAGCTTGGATCCCACTGCGGGGCTGCTGGGCATGTGGCATCTGGCCCTGGCCTGTCTCTCAAGACAACACCTGCCTTTGCTATGCCTGAATCAGACAATGATTCAGCAGGGAGCCCGCCTGATGTACTAATCATGCTGCTCCTTGGCGTTTGGTTCCATTCCCAGCCTGGTGCTCATTACAGCCTGTTGCTTCCTGGCCTTGGCTTGAGCTCAGGCCACCACGGGCTCCAGGCTTCCTCTACTGTTTCCTTTCCTCTCCCCAGGGCCTCAGCCAGCTGTCAAGCAACATGGCCCTCAGGAAGAGAGGCACACTGAGCCTCGTGGCTGGTGCTCTGCCCCACTGAATAGGGGAGAGAGACATGGACATCCCAGGGCTCACTGTTAGGGACTCCAGCTCCCCTCTGCAGGGAGCAGCTCAGGCCAAGCCCCCATCTAAACAAACAATTGCCCTTATACACAGACAACCTGACACACAAAGAAGGCTCCTAGCACTCCACAATGCCACAAGAGGATCCCTTCAGAGACTGTTTCCTCAGCCAAATGTGCAAATGTGTGAAGGATAAAGAAGCTGACCCATATGAGCACCTGCTGTATGCCAGCAATTGTCACATGTGATTTCTCATATTAACATATTCAATCCTCAGAACCATGCTGGGAGGGAGATGCTGGCACTATCCTTATTTTACAAGTGAGGAAATTGAGGCAAAGCAAGGTGAAACAGCTTGCACAGACTCACAGAGTTAATGCTGGAGCTGGGCTTCAAACCCAGGCTGCCCGCCTCCAGAAGTCACACTTTGTAATCTCTAGGTTTGATCTAAATACTCAACACCAAATGACGAAACAACACAGTCAGATGGGGAGCTCATGGATGTGATGGAGAGTAAGATGGCTAGCAGAGAAGTCCAGGTAAACGGGCTCCCTGCTCACCCCCTACCCATTGCTGACAATGGGGACCCAGAATGAGACGTCAGAATGCATGATGGCTGGAGTAAATGAGGAGGGATTCTGGGGAATGGAAAGACAGCAGAGTCCAAGGAGAATCGGAGGTGAGTCATAAACTCAAAAACAGGAAAAAAAGGAGAACTAGAGGAACACAAAGGTGAGGGGACAAAAGATTTATATAGCTCATCACATTCAGAATCTTAGAACTGAACAAACTCAGCTCAGCTATGGAGGCACGGAGCCAAGATTTGCTGAGCACATGCACCTATGACCAAATGCATGTAGGTTCGGTCACCGGACCAGGTGGTTGGCTTTGGTGTGGACCCACTGCCCAACATGGCAGGGTAGGTGAACCATCCTGCATGCTCTTGGGTGTCACGGACAGCCCACAGACCTCCATCCCCACCACTGGACACACTCTGCCACTCCCTCACTCACAGGGTCCACGAGGGACCAAGCACTGAGGATAGCAGGGTGACTAGTACCACAGGTACCCCCACTCCCAGGGAATTTACATTCTAGTGGAAGATGAAGGCAAAACGCAAACAGGTAAATAAGAGAGCCACAAATCAGAAAATATACTCTAAAGGGAATAAACAGGAAACTGTACTGGGAAAATAGTGGGGAAGACAGACACCTTTTGACCACAGAGAAGAAGACCCAGAGTGTGTCTGTCCAGGCCTCTAATTTCAAAGGGCCTCACCTGTCCAGTGCTAATGGGACCTCCAGATGAGGGTCCACACAAAGGCACGGACTGAACCTGACCGGTCTGAATGATGATCACATCTTGCAACTCTAATGGAGTCCATGTGCCAGGATCTCACCTCTAACGTGTGGGACTCACGATGCTATGCATTCATTCGCGAAATAAATTCTCCATCGCCTTTTGATTAAGTGAATTTGAGTTTCATTGTATCACATATTGTTATGCACAAATGCAATGATTTAAAATAGTTTAAATATTCCAAAATACAGGCACTCGATTTGGCTTTTCATTTGGGCCAAGAGGTGGCTGCTGGGTGCCTCAAAAACAGGCACGCCCGGTATCTAGTGGGGAACAAAGGCCTCAGGATGGGGGCATGGTTCTGAAGCTGAGACCTGCAGGAAGAAAAAGTGACAACTATGTGAGTCAGAGGGACGAAGAGCGTTGCCAGCTGTCCAATAAAGCAACTGCACTTTTGGAAGACAAAGGCCTCTCTCTAGGACTTGCGTTTAAAAGAAAATTTAAATTCTGTTAAGAAACAAAAGATCCTGGTACGTTCTGGTAGGAAGGCTTAGAGTTAAGTCCAAGACAAACCGATTCTAATTTAGCCAAAAGTGGGAAGAACAAAGCCTCATCTACGGCTTAATGCCACCCTTAAGCTCAACTCCTTAAGACTCATCACGTGAAATTTTGAAATGAATCACTGAATTATAAGAAGCCAGGCAACCAGCAGATTGTGCATCTCAGATTCCACCTGACTCTGAAAATAGGCATTAAAACTGCAGCAATCTAGGGAGAAGAAGAAAAAGTTGAGGCCAAATTTCAAATGACAGCCTTCCTGACATGCCTGTCAGTGAGAGATGGAGGCTGACCAGGGGCTAAGCGCTTTGACCACCGGGAGCTGCAGCCCCCAGCTGTTATCTCAAGAGTTACCAGGGGCTAAACAAAACACTGAATTTCCTCACTTGGTCTGGGATTGGGGATGCTAAACGTTTTGTTTTGCCCATTACAGCCTGGACTTTGAGGGCAATGAACCTGGGGCCTGACTCATGAGAGCCAGTCCTATTTGGGCCAGAGGCGATTCTGGGGAGAACTTGTTGGGGGAACATGTCTGTGTGTTGAGGAAATAAATTCAGAGAGAGCATTCCCTCTGCCTGCCCTACCATAAAAGACAAGTTGAACTTTCAGCAAGCCACTATGGAAATTTCTCACCACCGTAGCAATTTCTTACCACTGTAGCGAGGTTTCCCCGGTGAAAACCTTCCTTACACTTTGTATCTTGTCCCCTCTAGATGACTTTCCCCAAGGGAAGTGGTCTATCCATCTCTTTCCCAGGCACCTAGGTTACCAGTCCTATGTATTTATTAAAAGACTGAATTACTGGGTTATCAAAATCTGTATCTGCTACCACAGAATTCCCTCTAGCTGTTATTAAAGGATTTGTCTCTCCCAGCCTAACCGACAGTCATTGGGAACCAACCATCCGCTGAATAATTTATTTCTCTATCATATGTTTATTGGAGGACCTATGAGGTGTCAGGGACCTTATAAGGTTTTCCAGATACAGCAGTGAATAAAAGCAGACAAGCTCCTGGCTCTCAGGGCGCTGGCAGTGGGGAAGACCCGGGGCCAAAAAACTTTCTATGAAGAGCCTGAGAATAAACATCTGAGGCTTCGCAGGCCACATGCAGTCTCTGTAGCAAGCTTTTCTTTGCTTATTTCCGCTCCCCCCCCCACCCGCCACCGCCCCAACAACTCTTATTGTAAAAATCATTCTTATCTCAAGGGTCTTTCCAAAATAGGCCATGGGCCAAATTTAGCCCATTGGCCATAGCAAACCTCTGCGTAAGAGAGACATCAAATAAACACTTTGATAATTTCATAAGTACAGATGTGATCAGCACATAGCAGAGGAGGGGAGAAAAACAGACTGTGTCAGGCCATGATTTTGGAGGGATTTGGGAGGCTTCTTGGAAGAGGCAATATCCAAGGGGGTATTTCAACAAAAGAGGAAGGCAAAACCCAGGCAAAGACTGGGGGAGCATGGACTGGGATGGAACAGGGAGAGCCTTCGGTAAAGAGGCCACAGGTCAAGGCTTTGGGCAGCAGAGCTGGATGGGGTCCTGGTCACCCAAGACCTTGTCCACTTTAGATTTTTTTAAAATTTTATTTACTTATTCATAAGAGACACCAAGAGAGAGGCAGAGACATAGGCAGAGGGAGAAGCAGGCTCCCCATGGGAGCCTGATGCAGAACTCAATCCCAGGACCACAACCCGAGCCAAGGCAGATGTCCAACCACTGAGCCACCCAGGTGCCATCCACATTAGACTTTTATCTTAGGTTCCATGAAAGGCTTTCCAGGGCTTTAAGGAGAGGAGTGTCAGGATCTGATTCAATTTGGAAGAATCCCTCTGGCTGCTGTGCACATCTGCCTTGGAGAAGTGACAGGTTGGAGGGAAGCAGAAGGAGGCCAGCCAACTACAGCTTCCGGCTATGGGTTGAACTGTGTCTCCCCTCCCATCTCCCCCTACAAAATATGTTGAAGTCCTAACCCCCAACACTTTGGAAAGTGACCTTATTCGGACGGTCAGTTTAGATGAGGTCATGCTGGAGTGGGTGGGCCCCTTATTCAACATGATGTGTCCTCATAAGCAGGCAGCCACATGAAGACAGAGACCCACAGGGAGAACAGTGCAAGGTGACAGCAGCAGCGATGGGGTGAGGCAGCCGTAAGCCAAGGGAGGCCAAAGCAGAGCCCCCCAGTCAGCACGTTTTGCCGCAGCCTGCCTGCCACGGTCCATCAGATGTGGGAGGGGGTGCCTTTCAAAGCTATGCTAACTCTGGGCACCTCCTTTAGAGGAATCACACCATGGAAGGAATAAAAAGGTTGAATGTTATTTTAATTGAATTTGTTTTCAATTTATTTTCAGCTGTCTAGGGAAAAACCTTTTACACTCACATCATTTGATTCCTTTTTACTTCGTGTCCATTATCCTCATAATGAGCTTTTAACACATTAATGTGGCCCTGTTTGCCGAATGGTGATTCACGTTGGTCAAATCAATAAATAGCAAAAGCATAAAAATACACCAAACTGAGACACTGAACCAGAATATAAATGGAAAGCTTGGACTCCCACTTCCTTAACAGTGGAGACTGCATTCTAACATTTCTACCTCACACATCAGGAAGAATGTCACAAGAAATACCTTTATTTTCCATATTTCAGCTCCCAACTGTTGACAGAGGCAACAGACTAAGCTCTGGAGCCCTGGGATGCTTCTCTAGCCACCCCTGGACTTTAACCTTTCCCCTGTGTTCTGTTCCAGCAGTGTGCTGTGGTTGTAACAAAGCTTTTCTAAATGTATATATGGTGAAAAGGGGGAAAACCAAAATGCAAACTTCCATGGGTAGTTTTTTTAAGACTCCAAGAAAGCTGAGAAGAACGAGAACTTTTGCCAGCTACCCCCATGGTTCATACAGCAGACATCTGAATAGGTTTTTGTTGCCTGTTTTGCAGTGCCACCTTAGGCTTCCAGAAAACGAGATAACTTTATAAACTGTACATAGAAACTCCTTTTGAGGGCTTAGCATCCTCCCTGATCGCAATGAAAAGGAGGATTTGCTCTGGCACCCACCCACAATGGTGCAGGGGAGAGGAATGTGCCTTGGGATTCAATTAATAAAGATTTAATTCATCCAAAATTTCTCCCTTGCCCACCTATGCCTGGATCTTAACCTAAACCAATTGAGTAGTAAAGATCTAGTGTAGGTGTCCCCAGCTGTGTTCTAAGGAACACTGGTTCTCTAAAATTTAATCACACGCTCCAAGAAAAATGCATTCTTTGGTTACAGAATTTTTGGAATCTCTGTATACTCAATTATTCCCCTTTATGGTCCAAAGCCTGCTAGCCGTATAGGCTCTGAGAAGTCCCACAGCACACTTTTGTTTCACTAGGTGTCCCCAGTACTTGATTTGACTAAGAAAACTTTTAATTTGTTTTTAAAATTTTTTTAATTGAAACAGCAATTCACACTGTACAATACAAGGAAAGTATTTAACCTGAGAATCATCTCAGAAAAATATATCACATTACAACCGGAACCGGGTTTTTAAAGACATTTTGGCAAATGTCTTTACATTCCATGAAACACCTATCACATTCCTAAACAAACTGTGCTTCCATTGCCTCTCTTTAGCTCTCCGATGGGGCATGAGGTCATTTAAAGTAAATCTGGGGCCTTATTCCAGCATAATGCAGATAATAAGTAACCAGGTGCAGAAGAAAAGAAGTTATTCAGGACTCGTTTCATCACAAACAACACAAACCTAGATCAATCTAGCCTAAGAAAGTGGGTTATTTATTGAAGAGACACTGGAGGAAGCTCACAGCTCTGGCATGCTGAAAAGCCAGGTCTCAGAAAGGCAAGAATCAAAAACAAAACAAAAAAAAACTCATGTTGGGGTGGGGGGCAGTTCAAGGACTGAAATATCATCTGGATCCTGGCCCCCTCCTTTTCTGATTGTTTCTTACTTCTTTTCCTTTCTGTATGTTGGTTTTGCTCTCCTGAATTGCCCATCCTCTTAGCTTTATGACTAGAAAGGGGACCACTCCCTTAAAAAAAATCTCAGTGGAGAACTCTGATTGGTTTGACTTGTGTCCTGGGTCTACCATGATTAGCTCACCTGGATCTTGGACCTACCCTCTAGTCTGGGTACTGTGATGAGCAGCCCTATTAGAACCACATAGAAAGTTCTGATGGTTAAAATGGCTCCCTCCAAAAGGGAGCTGTGTTTTAAAGAGAGGAGGGTGTGTGGGGCCGACATACGTGCATGTCTACTGCATATGGAAAGGAAAGACTGTTGGTTTGGGGGAAGAACCATATCTAGTCCACCCCTTCCCTCATGCTCTTTGAAATCAGCTGAACTACAGACGTGCTGGGAACCAAGCATCCTGCTTAGCTCTGGTGCTGCCCCTGCGTTCTGGATGTAACCTGGGTCTGCTTCTCCCAGGAGGAAAGCACAAGGGGGCTAATTGCTTTAGCAGGTTCATTACCTTGTTGGTGATTCTGTACCTAATCTGTTCATTATGCTGCTTATGTCTTTTTATAAGTGGAGAGAAATTGTGTTATCAGAGGAGACATGAGCTCTCTTATTTCTTAGGAGATTCTCTTAGGCTGGGACAAAAGGGTTTTATGTTTATCAACTTCCCCTTTGTGATATCTCCTTCTAAATGATGTATTAATCATGTTTTGATGATACAAATCAATTAAAGATGTTTTAAAGGTTAGGCTAATTAAATCTTTGGTTGGACTTCATATGTATTTAGATTTCCTATGTTGACTTTTAACAAATTGCAAATAAGTGTCATGGAAGAACATGCTTCCATCACTGTGATCCCTAGAAAGTCTTCTTTTATTTACCTATGCATGGCCCTGCACAGTCACAGCCAGTCAGCCACTTCTCTGCCAGCCTGTCTGTCCTTCTACCTACGTACCTAACATACCTAGTCTTTTTTAATTTTAATTTTCTTGAGAGAGAAAGAGTGTGAGTGGTGGGGAAGGAAGGAGAAGGAGAGAATCTTAAGAAGGAGAGAGAGAATCTTAGGCAGACTCCACGTTCAGCATGGAGTCCAATGCGGGCTCAGTCTCACTCACAAGTCAAGTTCTATAGTCAGTATGTGAGGGTCTGTGACCACTCAGAGTGAGGAGACGGCAAACACACTTCACAGTTCTCCTCCTTGAGGAACGTTGTGGGGCGGGGGGATCCAGGCTCAGTGTTCCCAAGCTGACTTCCATTACGGACTGACCACAAGGGAGGACATTCTAGCAGCACAAACAGATCCACAATTCAGATGTGTATCCACATGCACTGAGAATCATTCCCTCAGAGTCACTGAAATAAACACCATTACCCAATCTGAGTTTCTCTGCCCAGAAAATTGACTGTAACCACTCCAAGGTATTCATCAACCACCAGGTCTGCAGGATGCTCTGGCAACCCCAGCTCTCCTCCCCGACTCTACTGATTCTTATTTCTTAACAACTCTTCCAACTCAGTTTCCTAAAATCAGGTTATGTTTGCAGCACAGAACAAGGAGGGATAGTTGGACTCTCTGGTGAACAATCTCTTGAGGAAGTATTTTTAAACATAAAACACTGTTCTCATGCACACACACCCCCAATGGAATCCCCTGGACCCACAAGTCCAAGCAGGCTCTTCCTCATCCCCTGCCCTCTCCTCGCCTCACACTCTTCATTCACCAAAGTCCCCCAGCACTTGTGATGCTTTGTTTTTAAATATTCACTGCTTGATGAAAAATTTGTGATTTTTTTGCACACTCAGAACAGATGTAACTATGACCCATATTTTATAATATATGTAGCTTATTCTATGTATTTTTGAAAGTTCTAGTTGCTTCCAACAGCTTTATCTTTCTCAGACACAAAATATAAAGACCTGGTATCCAAAAGAGCCAATTTTCAAGATAAAGTATTTTATTCCAGTGTCTAGGCATTATTTTCATTCACCTTCAGGATGAAAAACCAATATTCAGTAGCAAATATTTAAGGGTCATCTCTTATGTGCTAGATATTGCTTTGCAAAGTGTTGAGGACCTCTTAGAAAATATAGTCTACGGGGAAGAGTCACATGTCAGACAAAGTATGGGGCATAAAGAGCAGTGATGAGGAAAGTACAGGATGCTGTAAATCAAAGGATTCACACCCAATTCCTGCTCTGGCAATCAGGGAAGGCTTTCCAGAGGAGATAACTTTGTGCTGAGGTTCAAGGAGTGGAACTTAGCCAAGTAAATGGAGGGTGGGCAAAAGGGAGAGGCATGAGGGTGTCTGGTGGCTAAGCAGGGCATGTGAGGGGTAGGGTTTCCAAGCAGAAAGGCAGCCTATCATAAATTGAAAACAAGAAAGTGGATTAAAATGAAGAAGAGGATCCTAGTAGTAACACAGTGAGAGAGAAACAGGGACATTGCTGGAAAGACTTTGTAAGTTGTATTAAATCTGATCTTGCAGCACTGTTATTAAAAGTTTCCAGTGGGATTTGCTGCCTCTGGCACTTATGGAGAACAGACTGGGGAGGCAAGGGTGAGATTGGGGGCACAAAGCAGCTAGCTCGGCAGCTGGAGCAGCAATGAGTAGCCTGCTCACAGCCAGAAACAATGGGAATGGGGATAGGAGGCTTAGAAAATGGAAATGAAGCACTTGGGAGCTGGTTGGGAAAGAAGGAAGAGGAGGCGGGTATGGCTCCCAGCTCCTTGAGTGAGGGGATGTTGTTCATAGAGGTGAGGACATACAAAAGGGAGGCAACCTGGGGGAAATGCTAGTAACTGGGAAAGGTGAGTCTACACACAGGAATGTGTATATAGTCCACCCGCCTAAGTAAGTCTGATAGGATGGGCCAGATCATGTTGTGGAGACCGCCTAATTCACCCCCATAGCAAAGGTGGTGCCCAGTGCTGTCATCACCAGCTCGCTACAGCTCTGCCCTACATTGTCTTCACTTTGGTAAGCCTCTGTCTGCAACATTGCCTGTCTTGTGGCAGAGAAGAAGAGGTGGCAAACTTTGAGCTGACTCTTAAGCAACACATCTCACTTTCACTCACATCACATGGGCCAAAACAAGTCGGAATTACTGAGATTAAATGGGACAGAGATGTACAAATCTCTCCCTGGGAGGATCACTGGAAGATATGATGGAATAGTTATACAATGCATGACTCCTAGGAGAAGTGGCCAGAACCCGAACCCAACACCAATAAAACAAAACCTTGCTTCTCCCATTCCAAGTTGGTGAAGCCTGTGTGGACACCATCATTTTGGGACGTATACTTTACAAAGCAAAATGCAAGGGCAAAAGGCCATTAAACATCTAGGTTCTTGTCCTACATCAACATGGCCTTGCCTAAGTCCATTGCTGTTCTGGATAGGAGTTTCACCATCTGTCAAATGAAGGTGTTAGATATAGGAGGCATTCTCTAAAGTTCCTTCCAGGTCCAAATCTCAATGGCTCTTATCTCCACTATAGAGCATTTGAGTCCCAGGCCTTTGACCCTTGCAGCTTCAGAAACAAGGGTCTCTTTCACTGCCACTGTCACTCTACAGGAGTCAAGATTCAAAAGCCTCTGTTATTCATGAGGTATGTATTCTGCTCCTAATTCCTCCCTGTCCTCAGAAGGTCTGCCTTCTATACCTCATCCTGCCTGCTGCACTATATTAGAAACTAACACCTTATGCTTGACCTACTTCTTAACCCTGCCCTATGGAAGGACTTACAGTAGTTTTGGCTATGGCTTGTCACTTCACCACTCATAAAGCAATGAGGGGGTGGGCATTTAGATCCTCCCTTCCAATCCCAATTTATCATGCTTTACTCAATCCAACCTCATTGTGTCCAATTTAAGGATCAAGACTGCCATTGTCCCCCCTTCTGCTTCAATTTCTGTCCTTTGATGTTCATCTAGTGAACAATGATGCATTCCAATTTCCAGGTGCCTGGGGCTGCAAATCCTTTCAAGATATAATCAGCTGAAAATAAGGATTTTTGCATCCAAGGCTGATCCAACATGACTACACACCTATTACCATGCCCGTTTAATTAAAAATGAACATTTCATACATAAACCATTTTCTTGATGTGGAAAATTTTGAGATGAAAACTTCAAGAAGGCACTGAATAGAAAGATAACAACAGAGGGGCACTTAGGAGGCTCAATCGGTTAGGCATCTGCCTTCAGCTCGGGTCATAATCCCAAGAACCTGGGATCAAGCCTGGCATCAGACTTCCTGTTCAGCAGCGAGTCTGCTTCTCCCTCTTCCTCTGTCAAAGAAATAAATAAAATATTTTTGGAAGGAAGGAAGGAAGGAAGGAAGGAAGGAAGGAAGGAAGGAAGGAAGGAAGGAAGGGAAAAGAGAAAAGAAGAGAAGAGAAGAGAAAAGAAAAGAGAAGAAGAGAAGAGAAGAGAAGAGAAAGAAAAGAAAAAAGAAAAGAAAAGAAAAGAAAAGAAAAGAAAAGAAAAGAAAAGAAAAGAAAAGAAAAGAAAGAAAATTACAAAGAAAATGGGAATGACAGGGAGGAGACTGGAAGGCCTCCCTGCTAAGAACTACCCTGACCAAGTTAGCCTTACTACTTGCAGTTTACCCTGCAGAATGTAATTCTGGTATATCTGTTTTATTAAGGAAATGGCACTTGCTGGATTCTGAGCCTGAGTTGATGGCCAAATAAATGTAGAAACACTTCCTACAGTAGGCACTCACAATCTATCCCAAAACTTCTCTCTGATGGAAGGTATTATGCTTCCTCCATTCCCAAGCATTGGTATGAGGCTATAGAACTCAGGTTTGGGTGTTTATGATGGGTAGATTCTAAGATGACCCCTAGTGACCCTTGACTGCTGGTATTTATGCCCTTGTGTAGCCCCCTCCCACTGAGTCCTGGGTAGGACTGCTATTAATCAATAAAATATGGCAAAGGTGATGGGGCAGCTTGAGTCCCTTTATCAGTGCAAGTGAGGAGAGTTTATTACAATATGGGAGTTAGAATCTTAAGTAACAATCACATGAGCCCCCAACCCTGGCTGACATACTGATCACAGCTTTGAGAGATCACAGCCTGAAGCCCCTGCCTAGGTTATGCTGATCTCTGACTTATAAAAAACTGTAAGATTGGGCAGCCCCGGTGGCCCAGTGGTTTAGTGCCACCTTCGGCCCAGGGTGTGAACCTGGAGACCCAGGATTGAGTCCCACATTGGGCTCGCTGCATGGAGCCTGCTTATCCCTCTGCCTGTGTCTCTGCGCCGCCCCCCTTCAGTCTGACATGAATAAATAAATAAAATCTTTTTAAAAAACTGTAAGATAATAACTGTGTGTTGTTGGCATGCCTGGATGGCTCAGTTGATTAGGTGTCTAACTCTTTATTTCAGCTCAGGCCTTGATCTCAGTGTCAAGAGTTCAAGCTCTGCATTGGACTCCATGGTAGACATGGAACCTACTTTAAAAAAAAAAAAAGTGTCGTTTGAAGTGGGTGGTAATTTGTTATGCAGCAAGAGAAAACTAATACAAATCCCGTACTGGGCATTGGAAAACCTGAGGGGGTGCTGGTAAAGGCTATTTTTGTGCAATGAAGTTCATTTTTTCCCCATTTACCCAGCATCTGCATTCCTGGAAAACACCAAAATATATCAGAAATTTAAAGAGATTTTTTTAATTTAATATATAAACCAGAGTCAAGTTCAAGGCTTGAGTAGGTATAAATGATATTTGCTCTTGACATGAAATTTTGAATGACCTATGGAAGTCTTTGCAGGAACTGGGCTGTTCAGAGTATTCAGGATATTTAGTATTTTTGACTCCCACCTATTAAATGCAAGTCATTGCAAATATCAATCACTGCAATAACAAATAATAGCCCCACAAATGTCCAACATAGCTTCTTGGGAGCAGTACCAGTACTGTGAAGGTATGCTAAAGGAGTTTACTGTCATAGAAGAGAAGAAAGTCCTTCTCCCCAGAAGACTCTGATTACAGGCAAATGGAATCACAGGGGCAGGATGCAGCGGTCAGTGTGGAGGTAGAAGCAAGGATCACCAACATGCAGTCACCTTCCAGAGTTCTCATCCCCAATACCACAAACTCTGAAGTCAGACAGACCTGTGCATGACCCTGCCCTTGTTTCTCATAGTGAGGAAACATGTGAGGGTTACTTAGCATGTCTGAGCTTTAAATTCTTCACGCATAGAAAGGTTTTGATACAAACATCAGAGGGTTGTTGAAATCATTCTGCTACAGAACCAAGCACAGTACCATGCAGGAAGCACATGCTTCAGTACATCATAATCTCTTTATTCCCACAGTTCAAATTCCTATATGAAGAGCCCAAGAATTCCTTGCTCACTTCAAACAGGGGCACATGGCTCTTGGTCTCAGCACTTGCCTGAAGGGAGAAGGCAAACCAAACCTGACCTGAAATCTGCTGATTTGTCTGTGTTATTCCAAAGTTGAAATATTTCCATCACCAGTGTTTGGGCCTTCCATGATGTTAGTAGACCTCTCCTTTCCTTTCTCTAGGGTAGCGGGCTCAAGTAGTAGTTAGAACACAAAGAATTACATCTGACTCTAAGGTTGAAATTCCAGCTCAGACATGTAATATTCCTTCCCTGAGAAAATCTCTTAAATCCTCTAAAGTTCTCAGTTTCTCCTTCTGCAAAATAGGGATGATAATAGCATTTATCTCATAGGATTGTTTTGAGAAAAAGATAATTTATGAAAACGCTTAGTGTCTCAACATCTTGTTCATAGTAAGAACTCAATAAACAACGGCTGATGTTATCCTTGATACTATAATTATTATTTCTAAATGCCACTACCACAAACTCATCTTAACTGCTATTGCAGACCCACAGTGGAAAGAATATAAAGCACAGTGATTAGAGGTGTCAGCTCTGGAGTCAGTTCCTGGCTTTGCTGCTTATTAACTGTGTGCCTTTGGGGCAGTTGTTACTGCCTGGTGTGAATCCCACTCCCAACTCTGCTCAACCAATGTGGCATTTTCTGCACATTACAGGAGTTGGGATATGTTGCTTTGAACGGTACCACGTAACTGCTTTGACTATTTAAAATAATTAAGGTTCTATCACCAAGATAATTGGGGGCAAATAAGAAGCAGTCTCTGTAAATATTTGGTTAGTAATCATAAGAACATAAAGTGTCTCTGAGATGCAGTGGCACTGAGAATGTTGGAAGAAAAGAGATCTCTTCTTTTTCAAAGTGGATTAGATCTCAGATTACCTAAGCCAGTCATGAGATGGAGGGCTACATTTTTGTCCTTGCCTGGATTCATGGATCTTCCACAAGACCAATAGGATACTGTGTTTTAATCTGGACTCTTTTTTTAGACATACTCTTTATTTTATTGGTGAAGCAAGATTCAAGAGTTTCCAGGAAATAGCTCCTCTTTCTGTTGGGAGTATATACATTAATGATTAAGTTTGTGCAGAAAATTCTATTTTTTTGTAACATTTGCTGAAAATTAACATAGTTTTCCACTTGCAATGTATAGCTTCTCCCTAGGAGCTGGCTTCCTAGGGAAAATAGCTAATATTTTTCAGCAGCTATTGAAAGCAAGAACCAGGCTGGTGTAAAATGTGCATGCTTCTGCATTCCTGTTTCCCTTTGCACAAAAAGCACAGCATCAATTGGATGAAATAATAGCTATTCAATTGGTCATTCCCTTATGACTGCAAGCCATTTGGAGCTCAGTCACGCTTACAAAAGCCGATATCGACTATGTGTAGAAATATCTGGAATGAGATGCTTTGCCACTGACATCTTTCATTCATAATTACTGCAAAGTCTGCCTGCCCAGGCCTAGTCAATGGCCAGTCAATATTCCCATTATAAGCCAGAGCAGGGTGAATGGCTAGGGCAGAAACACAAAGCAGACATATACTCAATGGGACCCACGGGTCCAGGCATCAAAGTTGGCCATAGAGGGCCTCAGGAAATATTGAGCTCAGAGGAGAGATGGGCAGGCACAGTTTGATGTTTTCCTGCAGTCTATGTTCCATGAGATTGGAAATTAAGTCTCTTCACAATGACACAATGTATGTGAGAGGAGTGAATCATTCTTCTCTGAAAAGGTATGGTACCAAGCTTGTAGTTACCTTTGCACTTGGTGGTACTGTCTACATTGTCATAGAACATATTTTAAATGGCCATGGATAACATGGTATCGCCCAGCCAGTAAACTCAAATTACAAAGTCTGAGCAAGTACCACGCACCCCACAGAAGATATCACAGCTTTGGCTTTGGTGCCAAAACCCTGCCATGTAATGGAGAGGAGTTGGTGGTGGTGGATTATGAAATGGCTTATGAGTGTTAGAGAATCGTTTGGCTATTGATGGGTTGCTGGTGTAGGATTTGGTTGCATTGTAATCCAATTTGGCAACTTTCATGTTGTCAGCTTGAGTCCTTCTGAGCCTTCATTCTGAAGTTCCCCATAAACCCTATAAATCAGCCATTGCTAACTTTTGTGTATACCTGGCACATGTGACTGGGGAAATTTTCTTTCAAATCATCATTTCCTAAGATTTATCCATCCACTGTCTTAAATAAGGGCAGAGTTTTTGGATCTCATGGAAATGTCTCAATCCCTGTGTTTCACAGAAAATCCTTTTAGACTCCATTATTGTCCATGATAAATGTCACTACTGAATCTAATTTAGGTAATTTTCCTGCCACTATAGTGTGCTCGCACAGAAATGAGTATTAATTTACTGCTAATTCAGTGTGCTTACCCTTAATTAGCAACAAGCTTTGTCTGAAATAGCAGATGTTAAAATCTCAGCAAATTTTTATCCATATTAAAGCCACCACTGCAGGTGTGTATACACACATATACACAGCCATATGCACACATACCTTCATCTCTCCATCCTCTTTGGAAATATATTTTATGGATATTTACTATAAATACACTAGTATTAAATTCAAATCCTACAATGATGCAGTTTATCTAAAAAGCCAACAGACCTGGAGATGATGAACAGCTGTCTGAATAGATCCTTAGAAAAAGCCCACAGAGGTTCAGGGAGCCATAGGGAAGCTCCAAGTGAAACTGTATTTCTCTAACAATTGAGTCAATGGAGTGTTCTATAAAACATATTCTCTCATTGAATCCTCATAATGACCTCTAAAGATGGTCTCTATCAACCTCTTTTATTGCTGAGGAACTTGGGGTTCAGAGTTCACGCATTCACATAACCATCCATCCATCAGACACCTGAACACCTATTATAGGAAAACTGTCTCCTAGAGAATGGGGACACAGTAGTAACAAAATGACAAAGTTACTGCTCTCATAGGGATTTACATCCTAGAGAGATTAAATGAATTGCCCAAAGCTATACATGCAAATACAGCCAGGGCCTTAATTTCAAGTCGTGACTGTTTGATTTCTGAGCTTTGTTCTAAACCAATATATCATGCCACCTTCAATGACAGGAAAATATTTAGGAGAAGCTAAAAATTCTTGCCTAGGATTTGTTTGCTTCCTCCTAAAGTAAGACTGGGTTTTGCCATGCCACAATGTAGCTCCTCTATTAAACCAGGCCATAACAGATGTCTTTTCTCTCATTCTCTCATTAATAAAGCTTTAGACATTTGGAGGAACAGGAAGCAAATAATTCTTAATGGCAAACCCTGGCAGACACTGCTGTTGCCCATTCATTATCGATTCTCTCTTCCTACTATCAGAAGCAAACTTTGCTTAGGCAGCAAATGTCCCTTGTCCCAGGGATGCTCATGTGACTGAATTTTGCCCAATGATGTATAAATGGAAGTCCACTGGGTAGAGCTTCTAGAAAAGCTTTGTGTCCTGATGGAAAAGGGATGAATTTCACTGGCCCACATCTTTCTCTTCTTTCTATTGGGGGCATAGTCATGATTCCTGAAAGGACAAGAGAATCTTCCAACTGTGAATATTAGAGTCATTTGCTAAGGGGAAATGGGGAAAATGAAAAGGACATGGGTACTTGAGGATTTGCTCCATCAGACATACAATCCCTGGGGTGCCTCGTTTTGCACATGAAAAAATATATATACCCCTATTTGGTCAAGCTATTGAAGTTGGGTGTTTTTATATGCAACAAATACCATTGTTATATAAATGTAAACTATACTACTGATAAATTCGATGTTGAGTAATTAACACCTCTACAGCACAGTCACCATTCCCTGAGTGTTTTATACTTGCACAGCACTACGCTGTTTCATTATATTGTATAATTTATTCCTCATAAGAAGGAATAAATTCTTGTATTACCTCAGTTTGTAGATCTGAAAATGGAGGATCAGAGAGGTTAAGCAATTTGTCCAAGGCTACTCAGGTAGAGCATAGTGAAGCTGTTATTCAAACCCGGCTCCAAAGCATAACCCTCAAGCACCTGATTTGCTCATATATCCAGCTTTATAAAACCACACAAAGCAACCATTTCTGACATTTGAAAAAAAGTACTATTATATTAATGTTTAGTAAAACAATGGTCCTGAGAGCAAAGATTAAGATGAATCTATATCAGTAATATCTTCAGACCTGCTGTTTCTATAAAACATGGCCCTGGCACGATTCAAGCCTAACAATTTCCAATTTCTTTCCTTCCTATTTATAAGCCCAAAAAGTATGACAAAGTGTGAAAAACCTATCTCTATGCTGTGTATAACCAAAACAAAAATGAAGCCTATTTGCCCATCAGCTTCTTATCTAATAGTGCCTTTGGAGTTACTAATACACTGGCCTTGGAGCTTTCTCTCTCTCCTGGACTTATGTTGCTCATATCAGGGTGGAGACTGGAGTCAAGAAAGGAGTGGGTTTCTAGAAGCATGAACAAGTTCAGGGAAGGACATTGGTGTGGTTGCAAAGAGAAAGATTCTGTGTGGATACCATCTGTCTTAGTCCTCGTGGCTTTTGCCCATCTTTTCTGTGTACCTGTCCTTCCTCACAGCAGCAATCATGTTCCCCAGACCTCCTTGTGCTAAGTCTAGATCTTTCTTTTTCCTTCATGGGCTAATCCACTGTTGCCATGTGGGAAAAATTTTTTCTTCAAAGCCATTTGACATTTAATCAGAGAGGATGTGATTATTTTTTACCTTGTTCAAGATTAAATCCATATTTTACACACACATACATACACCCCTCCTTAGCTATGCCCCACTCAATCTTCACCCTATGTACATCACGCCTGGTTCAGCTTCCACACCGTTTGTGAACATCTGGATTACCTGTCTGAAAATACAAAGTTGGTCACAAAGATCCCTTTTTTTGTTGTTGCTCAATAGGAGATGTATTCATTGGGCCAGATTTAAGTATTTAGCTGCCCCAAACCCTGCAAAAATGATGGTACTTACTCCCCCATCCACCCGACTCCTCACATGTAATTCCAAAATAAATAAATACCAGAGAGTTAAGTAAGCCTAAGTGTACTGCAATTCTTCTTTTATTTGAAATACCATATGTTTAAATATATATGTGTGTGTATATATATATATGTGTGTGTGTGTGTGTGTGTGTGCATATATATGATACATACCTATCATGTTTATCCATCTATCTACCCATCTACCTATCTACATTCTGCTGGCACCCTAAGCCTATGCTCAAACTGTCCGCCTGCCAGTTGGACAACCTGGCACTGGGTATCTAAACCCTTATGCTAGGGCATTTTACTCTTACTTCATACACGAGGGAAAAAGTTTATTTTCAAGTTTCTGGAGTTCCTCTGGGTCCCAAACAGGAAAAAAAAAAACAAAAACAAAAATTAGAGTGAAAGAGACACTTGCAGAAAGAAATATCCTGTTTGGTAATATAAAGGAATAGGAATTGGCTGCCTTTTAAAAACAGACTCAACCAAGAAACACTATTACTATTAGTCTGCGTGTGATGGCAATATTTAGCCTTTGATTTACATGCTGGTTCAATGCTTTTTTGAAAAGCTTGTCTATATTTCCCATCCATATTATTAGATGATGAGTCTATATAATTATCTTGCCCAATCCATACTCAATTAGGTACTTAAATACATGAGTTTTAATTGATTATGTGCATGAAGAAGTTCATGCTTTCAACTTTCTGATTCCAAATATTAAGACCAAACTTGAACAATTTAAATCCTATGTCATCTATAATCAAGATGAATAACACTTTCTAAATGGCTTTTTTTTTGTTCTTAGAAAACTAGAGAATTATATAAAAGTGCAAAAAAAGGTGGCATTTGTACATATTCTAGCATTTGAAATTTATGATTAATTTTATATGCCTTTTTTTTCCTGCATGCACACTGTTAAAACAGTTATTAAAGGTAGATGGGAACATGTTCCCCTTTAAGAGAAATATCAGGATACTGCAGAGAGAACTCACAGCTATGTTTCTACCATTCCCAGTCCTATCTGTACTCATCTTTCTACTTCTTTCTCTCCCTCTCTCCACAAGAACTACCTAGAATCATTTCTGAATGTAGTCTTACTACACTTTAAAAATGCTTTTACATCTATCTATATTCACAGAAAATATACAGTATTGATTTTTGTGTTTTTCAAGTTCAGATTTTACTCAGGCAGAGCATTAGTCTTCAAAGAACTTCAGAGAAGCCATGTGATCCTCTCAATGGATGTAGGAAAAGCACCTGATGGAAAACAATACCTATTATTTATGACATTTAAACAAAACTTTCAGCCAACTAGGAATAGTAAAATTATTTAACCCAAAAAAGTAAATTAAAAAATCCCAGAGTAAAAAGTATATTTAATGCTGAAACATTACAAAACCCTCCAAAGCTAGGAATGGGCGAGCATCTGTCACCATCTCTGTTCAAGGGATGCCGGCCAGTAGAGTAAGACACAAAAAGTCAGTCAAAGGAATAAGGGTTGGGAAGGTGGAAATAAATTTACCATAATTCATATACTGTATGATTTTATCTTTACGAAAATCCAAGAGACTCTAACACAGAACTAAGGAAATAGTTTAGCAAGTTCTTTGGGTATAAGTTGGTTATATAAGAATTATTTACGTTCTTTTGCACTAGTAGCAATTAGTTTGAAATGCTACTTTCAAAATGCCATTTTTAATGATAATCCAAACTAAAACATGTCTGGGGGAAAAAAGCAACCAAAAGTGTGTAATAATTCAATAGACAAAATTATAAAATATATTTCATATTTGTATAAATATATATTTATATGTAGGAAATATATATACCATGTTAGTGATGAGAAAATACAATTATAAAAGTGACCATATTACTCATAATAAGCCATATATTCAGCAAAACATGAATTAAAATTTTTTAAAAGATTTTATTTATTTATTCATGAGACACAGAGAGAGAGGCAGAGACATAGGTAGAGGGAGAAGCAGGCTCCCTTCAGGGAGCCTGATGTGGGACTCAATTCCAGAACTCCAGGATCACTCCCTGAGCTGAAGACAGATACTCAACCGCTGAGCCACCCAGGCATTCCCATGAATTAAAATCTTAACAGTTTTTCCATGGAACTTGGAAAAATGATCTTAAAATTCATACAAAGTACCAAAGAGTCTGAAATACCCTAGCCAAATTGGAAGGGACTATTCTTGCTAGCTATCAGGTCTTATTTTAAAGCTAAATTAAGACAGCATGTTGTTGTTAATGAATATAAACCAGACCAATGACACAGAGAGGACATCCCAGAACAACAGATTTACACCAGAAGGAACCAACACATACATGGAAACTCTATATATGAAAAGAATTGCATTTTTTTTAATGGCAGAGTATTTTAAAATGGCCTAAGACAATTGATTATCTTTATGAAAGAAAATGCTAAGATGCCTCTGTCATACCATAAAAAATAAGCACCCAATACATTAAAGGCAAATATAAAATGTGAAACTAGAACTTTTGAAGGAGACTATAGGGGAATGTGACTCAGGATAGGGAAAGAACTCCTTGAACAAAACCTTAAAATTAAACACTGACAAGTTTGTATATTAGATTTTAAAACTTCTGTACCATGAAAGATACCACAAAAAGTGAAAAATTAACCACAGATTATGAGTTACATTAGCAATACATATAATTGACAAAGATTAATATACATAATATACAAAGAATCCCCAAAAAATAAATTAAAAATGGACAGCTAATAGGAAAAATATAGACAAAGCAAATCAAAAAAATTCAGAGGAAACAAAATGACAAACAAATATTTAAAATACATTTGCTGAAAATCGGAGACAGGAAAACTAAAACCATAACACACTAGCACTTGCTCTTGTCAATGATCTGTTTGCATTTAGATTGATTTTCTGCCCTTTCCCTCTTTTTTTTTTTTTGTATATTTTTTATTGGAGTTCGATTTGCCAAAATATAGCATAACACCCAGTGCTCATCCCACCAAGTACCCCCCTCAGTGCCTGTCACCCAGTCACCCCATCCCACCACCCTCCTCCCCTTCCACTACCCCTTGTGCGTTTCCCAGAGTTAGGAGTCTCTCATAGTCTAGCACCCTCACTGATATTTCCCACTCATTTTCTCTCCTTTCCCCTTTATTCCCTTTCACTATTTTTTTATATTCCCCAAGTGAATGAGACCATATAACGTTCGTCCTTTTCTGATTGACTCACTTCACTCAGCATAATACCTTCCAGTTCCATCCACCTTAAAGTAAATGGTGGGTATTCATCGTTTCTAATGGCTGAGTAACATTCCATTGTATATATAGACCACAGCTTCTTTATCCATTTGTCTTTTGATGGACACCAAAGCTCCTTCCACAGTTTGGCTATTGTGGACATTGCTGCTAGAAACATCGGGGTGCAGCTGTCCAGGCGTTTCATTGCATCTGTATCTTTGGGGTAAATCCCCAGCAGTGCAATTGCTGGGTCGTAGGGTAGTTCTATTTTTTAACTCTTTGAGGAATCTCCACACAGTTTTCCAGAGTGGCTGCACTGGTTCACATTCCCACCCACAGTGCAAGAGGGTTCCCCTTTCTCCACATCCTTTCCAACACTTGTTGTTTCCTGTCTTGTTAATTTTCCCCATTCTCACTGGTGTGAGGTGGTATCTCATTGTGGTTTTGATTTGCATTTCCCTGATGGCAAGTGATGCAGAGCATTTTCTTATGTGCTTGTTGGCCATGTCTATGTCTTCTTTGGTGACATTACTGTTCATGTCTTTTGCCCATTTCATGATTGGATTGTTTCTTTGTTGTTGAGTTTAATAAGTTCTTTATAGATCTTGGATATTAGCCCTTTATCTGATATGTCATTTGCAAATATCTTCTCCCAACCTGTAGGTTGTCTTTTAGTTTTGTTCATGGTTTCTTTTGCTGTGCAGAAGCTTTTTATCTTGATCAAGTCCCAATAGTTCATTTTTGCTTTTGTTTCTTTTGCCTTTGTGGATGTATCTTGCAAGAAGTTGCTGTGGCCAAGTTCAAAAAGGGTGTTGCCTGTGTTCTCCTCTAGGATTTTGATGGATTTGTGTCTCACATTCAGATCTTTCATCCATTTTGAGTTTATCTTTGTGTGTGGTGTAAGAGAATGGTCCAGTTTCATTCTTCTGCACGTGGCCATCCAATTTTCCCAGCACCATTTATTGAAGAGACTGGCCTTTTTCCAGTGGATAGTCTCTTCTGCTTTGTGGCGTATTAGTTGACCATAGAGTTGAGGGCCCATTTCTGGGTTCTCTATTCTGTTCCATTGCTCTATGTGTCTGTTTTTGTGCCAGTACCACACTGTCTTGATGATCACAGCTTTGTAGTACAACTTGAAATCTGGTATTGTGATGCCCCCAGCTCTAGTTTTCATTTTCAATATCCCCCTGGCTACTAGGGGTCTTCTCTGATTCCACACAAATCTTAAGATGATTTGTTCCAACTCTCTGAAGAAAGTCCATGGTTTTTTGATAGGGATTGCATTAAATGTGTAAATTGCCCTGGGCAACATTGACATTTTCACAATATTAATTCTTCCAATCCATGAGCATGGAATATTTTTCTTTCTTTTTGTGTCTTCCTCAATTTCTTTCAGAGTGTTCTGTAATTTTTAGGGTATAGATCCTTTACCTCTTTGGTTAGGTTTATTCCTAGGCATCTTATGCTTTTGGGTGCAGTTGTAAATGGGATTGACTCCTTAATTTCTCTTTCTTCAGTCTCATTGTTAGTGTATAGAAATGCCACTGATTTCTGGGCATTGATTTTGTATCCTGCCACACTGCTGAATTGCTGTATGAGTTCTAGCAATCTTGAGGTGAGTCTTTTGGGTTTTCTATGTACAGTATCATGTCATCTGCAAGGAGGGAGAGTTTGACTTCTTCTTTGCCAATTTGAATGCCTTTGATTTCTTTTTGTTGTCTGATTGCTGAGGCTAGGACTTCTAGTACTATGTTGAATAGGAGTGGTGAGAGTGGACATCTTTGTCGTGTTCCTGATCTTAGGGGAAAGGCTCCCAGTGTTTCCCCATTGAGAACATTTGCCATGGGCTTTTTGTAGATGGCTTTTAAGATGCTGAGGAATGTTCCCTGTATCCCTACACTGAAGAATTTTGATCAGGAATGGATGCTGTATTTTGTCAAATGCTTTCTCTGCATATCTATTGAGAGGATCATATGGTTCTTGTTTTTTCTCTTGTGATGATCTATCATGTTGATTGCTTCACAAGTGTTGAACCAGCCTTGCATCCTGTTGATAAATCCCACTTGGTCATGGTGAATAATCTTCTTCATGTACTGTTGGATCATATTGGCTAGTATCTTGTTGAGAATTTTTGCATCTGTGTTCATCAGGGATATTGGTCTATAATTCTCCTTTTTGGCGGGATCTTTGTCTGGTTTTGGAATTAAGGTGATGCTGGCCTCATAAAACGAGTTTGGAAGTATTCCATTCCATTCTATCTTTCAGAACAGCTTTAGTAGAATTGGTATGGTTTCTTCTTTAAATGTTTGATAGAATTCCCCTGGAAAGCCATCTGGCCCTGGACTTTTGTATCTTGGGAAGTTTTTGATTACTGCTTCAATTTCCTCCCTGGTTACTGGCCTGTTTAGGTTTTCTATTTCTTCCTATTGCAGTTTTGGTAGTTTGCGGTTTTCCAGAAATGCATCCATTTCTTCTAGATTGCCTAACTTATTGACATATAGCTGCTCATAATATGTTTTTAAAATCATTTGTATTTCCTTGGTATTGGTGGTGATCTCTCCTTTTTCACTCGTGATTTTATTAATTTGAGTCTTTTGTTTTTAATAAGGCTGGCTAATGGTTTATCTATCTTATTAATTCTTTCAAGGAACCAACTCCTGGTTTTGTTGATCTTTTCCACAGTTCTTCTGGTCTCTATTTCATTGAGTTCTGCTCGAATCTTTATTAACTCTCTTCTTCTGCTTGGTGTAGGTTTTATTTGCTGTTCTTTCTCCAGTTCCTTTAGGTGCAAGGTTAGCTTGTGTACTTCAGTATTTTTCCAATTTTTTAATGGATGCTTCTATTGTGATATTGTGATGTATTTCCTTCTTAAGACTGCTTTTGCTATATCCCAAAGATTTTGAATGGTTGTATCTTCATTCTCATTAGTTTCCATGAATCTTTTTAATTCTTCTCTAATTTCCTGGTTGACCCTTTCATCTTTTAGCAGGATGCTCCTCTAACCTCCACATGTTTGAGTTTCTTCCAAATTTCTTCTTGTGATTGAGTTCAAGATTCAAAGCATCATTGTCTGAAAATATGCAGAGGACAATCCCCATCTTTTGGTATCAGTTGAGACCTGATTTGTGACCAATATGTGGTCTATTCTGGAGAGAGTTCCATGTGCCCTTCAGAAGAATGTGTATTCATTTGCGTTTGAATGTAAAGTTCTGTAAATATCTGTGAAATCCATGTGGTCCAGTGTATCATATAAAGCCCTTGTTTCTTTGGAGATGTTGTACTTAAAAGGTCTGTCATTTGCAGAAAGTCTTTTGCCCTCTTCTTTATATCACAGGTAACTTCTGGCCTGCAGGTAAGTTTAGCCAAGTGAGAGAGTATGAGGGGAAATATGGGAACAGATGAGGGAAAGCCTGGCACCTGTCCCCTTTCCTCTGCTTCATGGACAATCTCTGGCAGCCTCTATGAACCTCTGTGGCTTCAGCTCTCACACCTCATTCCCCACAGTGGTTTCAGCTTCTGGGCTCTGGTCCCACCACCCAGCCTACTTCTCAGCTTTATCAAATAGGACTTTTGCCAAATTTGTGTAAGATATTTTTAAGAAATGAAAAACATTGCAGGTATGTTGAATTCCCATGTACACCACTCTCCAATTCCATTTTCCTCACTCTTACCATAGGGAAATGCAAGTCCTAGGAGTGATAGAGGCCTTTTACTACTGCGGTTAGCTTCTCAGCTGGCTCATTAACTGCCCAAGCAGTTACCTGTATTAAATTTCCTCTGTTGAAGAGCCTAGAGCATTCCTGGCTAGACCCTCACCAAGACACCATTTCACACTCATTAGATTGACACAGATTTAAAGGTCAGACGATACTATATGCTGACAAAGATACAGAGCAGTTGGGCCTTCCATACATAGCTGCTGGGAGTAGAAGTTGATAAGACCACTCTGGAAAGCAGGTGGCAATATTTAGTAAAATTGGATATGAGTGTTTCCTATGACCTCTTCCACATCTAGGCATACATACCCACTCAATACTTCTTATTTCCTCAAGAAGGTTAATAAAATAATACTTATTGCACCATTATTTATAGTAGCAAAAATCTGTAAAACTATGCAAACATTGTCATTAAAGTATACTAATAGAATGAAATGCTATTAAGCAGTTGCAAGTGTCAACTATAGCTTCGGTATCAATATGTAAAAATCATAATACTGAGTGGAAAATAATGCATAATCGTATATATATCTATAGTACAACACCATTTATACAGTTCTAAAAAATGTCAATTCTGCATATTCTTTAAGGACACAAAGTGCAGTAAGATTATTTTTTAAAAAAACATACAGATGATTAACAAACACAAAATTCAGGAAAATTGTTCCCTCTGGTAAGAGTGAGGAAAATGGAATTGGAGAGTGATATACATGGGAATTCAACATACCTGCAATGTTTTTCATTTCTTAAAAATATCTTACACAAATTTGGCAAAAGTCCTATTTGATAAAGCTGGGAAGAAGGCTTTAGGTGCTTCCTAAATGATTTTCCACACTTTTGTCTCATCAATGTATTTCATTTAATGTTTTAAAAGAAGTTCTTTCTAAAAATAATTGCCATTATTTACATAGAAGAGCCAATAATGGATACCTAATCATGATCCCCAAATTTATGTGGCATAGAAGCTGTCTGGAACTGACAAAAGCTTCTACAGGAAACCTACCTAATTTCTTCCAAAAGGAAACTCCTATCTTACACACATTCACCCCATCCATCTTCCCAACAACACACTTTTTCTATGTTCATCATCATCAACCATGTCGGCCTGCTGAGACCTGCTCTTGAATGAATGCTGCTTCCAAACACTCTCAGCTGCTTTCCAGAGCACTGTCTATCACTGCTGGCCTTCCTATGTCCACTATAGTAAATCCATCTCTGTGATGTGGGGTTTGTCTGCCTCAGTGGAAGTTTCTAGCCATCAGCATTTATGCTGAGTTTCTCATTTAGTCTTCAGATCTAGCCTGGCTGCTTGACTTCGTTTCACTTGTTTTGTTTTGTTTTGTTTTTTGTGGGGAGGGAGGTGCGGGGAGGGTTGTTTTTTTCTTTTCTTTTTTTTTTTTTTTTTTTTTTTGCCTTCCCCTATTGGCCACTTATATCATTTGTTCATGGGCCAGAGCTCTGTGTTTTTACATGACTTATCACTTCACTGTAACCTGTGTCTAGCTTATTAATCTTGGACCAACTGCAGTGTAAAGAACTTGCTAGCACCTTCAGGTGTCCCAGGCTCTTTCTCACCTCCAAGCACTACCACATGCTCCCTCTCCATGCAGACCACTCTTACCCCCCATCCTTACTTTTCCTGCTGATTCTTTATTCACTTAAACCTCAGCAAATCTCTTCCACCTGGAACCCTTCTTGAGCTCCTTGAGACTGGCGCTGCCTACTTGCCCTATTGCAATCAGCATGTAACATCATCTCCCCCTCTTGCCCACCAAATTTAAGTTCCATTCAGCCAGGAAAAGTGGTTTCATCATTCATCACAGACTGTCAAGTGTAAAGCCTGACACATAGTAGACATTCAATAAATATTTCATGAATAAATGAAAGAAAATCAAGACAGACTGCTGCTCTGCCCCGTCGATTATTCCTTTCCTGGGGAGGCACGTAGTTCACATCCAGGAAGTCAAAAGGCTACCAAACAGTGACAAGTTGCTAGCAGATTGGTCGGTAAGCCCTTCCAAGTATTTACCTAGTTTTCTGCGGGACTTTCTCCTTTTTTTTTTTTTTTTTTTTTACTTTCTCCTTTTAAAAAAATTTACTAGGGTCACAAATTCTATAAGGTCGCGTCGTACTATGTAGAGTGAGTTCCTTCATTTGTTTTCACGTTCTTTTAGACCTAAAATATCCGCAGTAATATTTCTAAGATGTCTCTAACCCCTTTCTTCCAGTTAAAATACAGAAAGCTTATTTCCACAGCACAAGGCAGAAAGAAAATGGAGAGCACGGAGTCAAAGCACAACCGAAGAAATCACACTCACAAAAGACGAATCAGACACACCTCATTAACACACACAAACTCACGCACCTGTGCATCAGTGATGATCATGGATTATCGTCCCATTCCATTTATTAGCCTCTCAGAGATTTTTGTCTTTGCTAAATCTACAACATGTGAATGTGAGTGTAGAAAGGGAATTCTTATTAACACAGCTTGTCTGATGTTCTCATGCCAGTTTAAACTATCTCTTTAGTTTGTTTGTACAGCAGCGGCTGGGAGCAATACTTCTTTCAAATTATCGCAATACTTAATGATATAATGTGATCCAAGGGCAAGCAGAACTAGCTATGGCAAGAGAAAAGCAACAAGAGTATAAACCAGCTCTAATCTGTTATAATTGTACCTATTTTTAGCTATGAATATTTTATAGAATATGTATTTGCGTGTTATATTTATAGATCATTTCATGCTGGTTCCATTTTATGTATTACATGATTGTACATTTAAATATATATATATTGTATTTTTTAGAGATGAATATGTTTGGCATTTACTCTGTTAAAATATAAGCTGATTTTTCCCTAGCAAATTTTTCTTGGCATTTCTGTAACAGATTTGTTTTCAAATATTTTTAAGGGAACTTTTTTTTAAAATACATTTTTGCTCAGCTGAATATAGCAAATCTCCAAGGATTCCATGTTTTATTTTATAAACTGCTTAAAATTTTCCAAGGAAACCAAATAGCATTTTTCCTCAATAAGCATTAGGAGACTCTTTGACAATATCCATCAGAGCATGGCACCCAATATATTCCAATATACTTATTCCTGATTTAAGCTCTGTTAATCCTTTACATCTTTCTTCTGAAGAGCTTTAAATTATACTCTTAAGCAGGGCTTATTACTATGAATTTCAAATAGATAAATTAATGTTTATATATATATAAAAGTCTCTTGCAAATGCAGTTGGCTGTGCATGTGGCTAATAGCTGAATAGTGTGTGCTGAATGCTGGGAGACTCTGTTTAAGTCTAACTTGCAAAACAGTTTATCAGGCAAATATCTCCAGTGCCATTTTTTTCTCTGAAAGCAATGAACTGATCTCAAAAACAAACAAAACACATTGTTCTAGTTAGTATGGTTCTAGCTAGCTGCAGACATAAATTTGGGTGAAAACAGTTAATAAAATGCTTAGACCTAAATGTTTAAAAACTGTAAACCACATCCCCTGAGTTTTCTAACCCTGCTCCACCCTTTTCTGAAAAATAATTCCCTTCACTTTTTTTTTGTAAGATTTATTTATTTCAGAGAGAATATGGGAATGGGGGGAAGGGCAGAGGGAGAGGAAGAGAGAAGCAGACTCCTGAGCCGAGCTCTGTGTGGTGGAGGGCTCAATCTCAGGATCTTGAGATCATGACCCCACCTAGGCTGATATTAAGAGTCTGACATGCAACCAACTGAGTCACTCGGGTGCCCCCCTTCTTTTTTATTATAAAAAACAAGCCAATGTATCTTCCTTTCAAACGAAACTACCAAAGTTATGACTTGTTTGGGGGATTGTCTTAGTGTAATTCTTTTTTAAAGATTTTTATTTATTGGGGTGCCTGGGTGGCTGAGTGAGTTAAGCCCTCTGCCTTTGGCTCAGGCCCTTATCTCAGGGTCCTGGGATGGAACTCTGCCTTGGGCTCCCTGGTCAGTGGGGAGTCGGCTGGCTGGCTGGCTGGCTGGCTTGTTTATTTATTTATTTATTTATTTATTTATTTATTTATTTATTTATGTATTTATTTATTTATGAGATAGAGCTCGAGAGTGCACATGACTAGGAGGGGGCAGAGGGAAAAGGAGAAGCAGACTTCCCACTGGGCAGGGAGCCCATGCAGACATTCATCCCAGGACCCTGGGATCAGGTCCAGCCAAAGGCAGACAGGCTTAACCAACTGAGCCACCCAGGCACCCCAGTATAATTCTTTAAGAATGACTTGGATATCTACTTTCTTTTAAGGTATCAGTAGGATCCCTTTGAAACTGTATGGCTTTTTAACAGTCAGAAGTAGAACAATTAAGTGTACACAAGTTTAGGTCACTAGTTATAAATCAGATAGTTTGATTCAAACCCCCATTTCACATTTCCTAGCTGTGTGCTGCTCAGCAAGTTATAAAACCTCTCTGTGCTTCATTTTCCAAAGAAATAGGATGGTAATAACACTTTAAGCTTAGGATTGTTGGGATAATTTAATAAAAACTCTGCACAGGTTGGGACGCCTATGTGGCTCAGTGGTTGAGCATCTGCTTTTGGCTCAGGGTGTAATCCTGGGGTCCTGGGATCAAGTCCTATATCGTGCTCCCTGCAGGGAGCCTGCTTTTCCCTCTATGTCTCTGCCTCCTCTCTATATCTCTCATGAATAAATAAATAAAATCTTTAAAAAACAAAACAAATATTCTGCACTGGCTTTTAGCACAGTGCCTGGCATACTGTAAGATCTCAATAAATGTTAGCTGCTACTACCACTGTTATTGCTATTAATTTTGTATTATAGCAAATAAGCTCCTTTTATTTTTTTCCAGGATTGGCTGAGCACATTGAGGTAATAGAACTTGACAGAGAAAAACCACCAAATACCACCTTATATTCATACAGTAGGTTCTAGTTAACAGCTTTGCTCTAACCTGACCACATTTTGAGCCCTCTGAGGTTTTGCAAGCAAACTGAAGTCACAACATTTCATCAGTGAGGTTTCTTAGTTGTGAAGAAAAAAAAATAAAAATAAAAAATTGACTGATAGGAGCAGAATAGGAATTTATTGAAAAGGATGTTGGGAAACTCAGAATCACAGGGGAAGGCTCAGAACCAAGGAAAGCCAGGCAGGTGGGATTCAGGCTCACCTCATACCAGAGCAGCCCCTGGGCAAAAGCACATGGACTTAACTTCTGCACTGCTCCCCTCTAGCATGACCCTTTCCTCAGATTTTGGACAATACCCCTGCTGCCCCTGGAAATGAGCTATTGCTCATACCTCTGTTGCTGCTAGCAAGAATCATTCATGTTCAACATTTTTTATAGCTTTAGTAAACTTCCATCATGGGTTCTACTCTTTTTCTAGGATACCAGACAATCATAAAATATGTCCTAAAATATACAATCCATTCAACTGTTCCCACACAACTCAAACCTTTAGCAACTTGTGTGACCAACACTGACTGGCCAGACTCACAGCATTCCTGGAATACCTGAAAACTCCAGGGTGCCAAAGTACCTCATACTTGGCAAGGAAAACAGGAAACTGTCAATAACTTAATGTTTTGTTTTGAAAGACATAAAATAAGCAGTTTCATGGAAAACCCTCATAAACCCCCCAAAGAAGTCTTGGGTTCTAATAGATATTTCACTTTTCTGCATTTTTGTTATACTTTATGAAACTGTATTTAACTATGTTTCCAAAAATATGCTTGTGATGCAGAAAGTAAATTTTTTCTTGCCTATTTAGAGAGTGACAGGCATCACCTAGTTGTTATGCCAAGTTCTACAATTCCAACAACTGTCACTGGCTTTCTTCATTGAAAATAATCAATGGCTTTGACAGATAGAAAGGAGAGGATGTAGTGGCATATTTTGATGCATTTTGACAGCATGTTTTAGAGTGGCTGTCCCTGTCAATTTCTGCTTTTTGATTTTTTTTTCTAATCAAGACCCAAGGGAAAGTTCTTAGGTTCTCTAACGCTGAAACTTCCCCAAACATAAAGGGCAATGGATACATAGGACTTGTCTGGTTTTTATCCACTGATGTATTCTATATTTTAACTCTTCATTTTAGTCTGGTTTAATTTGTTATAAAATTTGCAAAGACTCAGCTGGACTTAAATGTGTGCTTTCTTGGCAATGAGAAAATGCTTGGACTGACAACTATGTGCAGCTACACTTCATTCGTGGTTCTTTTATAGGAGTTAAAGTAATTTTAAAACTTTATTGGGTAGATACTATGAAATATTAAAATTCCCAGGCCATGAGAAGGTTAAAGGACAAAGGACATTTTCATTATGATTCATTACAAAGACCCAGAATTTCCATCATTATGGCTACCTGAATAAGTGCAAACATTCTTTATTAAAACCTGCTATCATACGGAAGACTTTATATGGAGAAAGATCAGAGTCACACTGGCAACTTGTCTATACTTAAGCGACTTTCTATCCTTCTAGCAAAAAATAATCTGTTGTGCTAAATACTTTGAAATACCGTTTTGTTAATAGATAATTAAAATGTTAATAGATAATTAAAATGTAGCTAATGGGCCTCCTGAGACTTTAAGGTAAGACTACATGCTGTCATTTAAATGACTCCCTTGGCTCAGGCAGTTGCCAATTCAGGGGAAAGATCCTGCGTCTAGATCCATGGGTAGATAGAACTTCCAAGATTGGGTGGCCCAGGTGGCTCACTGGTACAGCGCCGCCTTCAGCCAAGGGCGTGATCCTGGAGACCTGGGATCGAGTCCCACACATCGGGGACCCTGCATGGAGCCTACTTCTCCCTCTGCCTATGTCTCTGCCTCTCTCTCTCTCTCTCTCTCTCTCATGAATAAATAAATAAAATCTTAAAAAAAAAAAAAAAAAAAAAAAGAACTTCCAAAACTAAGACTATACTCCAAATTGGGTCATTCTCCAAACTGGGACCTTCAAGCCACAACAGGAATCCCTGGTTCTTTGAGTTGTAACCATGGATGCAAGTCAATACAAAGTACAAGACAAAGAACATGGAACGGCTTCCCAAGTCCACAGGCAGTCACTTCTTCTAGCCTTTGTGAAGGTTGTATTGTCCATCTGGGTTGATGTAGTACCTAACTTCCTTGCTTAACACCTCCTGATAACTTGCCTGACATCTCAAAGAGTTTCTTAAAATATTCTTAAACCTTTAGCATCCCTTCCTGCCCCGGGCCTCATGAATAAAACATTTATCCAGTCAGCAGCTTTGGCAGAAAGGAAAAGCCAAGTTCCATCCATCAATGTCAAGAGCTGAATTACCCAGTGATCCCAGAGCCTTTAATAACTTTACTTCTTTATGACGATGTTGGTAAATAGCCCAATGCTGCCCACATCTGGAGTCATGGTAAGCATTCCTTTTCTAGCCTGGCAACATACCACCACTATGTACAAATGATGAGTGGCCATTATGATCCCAATGATTGTTCTGTGTTTTCCCATTTGCAATCGTATTAGTGTCCTAGGGCTGATGTAACAAAGTACTACAAACTAAGCAGCGCACACAACAGGAATGTATTGTCTCACAGTACTGGAGCTAAAAGTCTGTAACCAAGGTACCAGCAGGGTTGACTCCTTCTGAAGACTAGGAAGGAGACTCTGCTGCTCTCCTAGCTTTTCAGGATTTGCTGGCAATCTTTGGCATTCCTTGGCTCATATAAGCATCACTCTGATCTCCATATTCATCACGTGCATCCCCCTTGTGTTCTGCTAGCCACCTGTCTAAATCTCCCCTTCTTATAAGATCATCAGTCAGAGTACCACCCCACTCCAATATGACCTTAACTAACTTAACTAATTCCATCTACCATGACCTGATTTCCAAATAAGGTGACATTCTGAGGTGCTTGGGGGGCTAGGGCTTCAACGCATAAATTTTGAAAGGACACAATTCAACCTATAACACGATCTTTCCCACTCTTCCCAAAGTGCTTTTTCTCCCTCTTGGTTGCAGGAAGATCAACCAAATCTACACATAAAAAACTAATAGGGATTTATTCAGGCCAAATAAAGTCTGGGCTTCCTATACAACCTGATTCACTTACCATTAGAATCAATTACATATTCTACTGTTTTGTGAAGCAAATGAGTAAAGCAATTTTGGTAGAAAATATAAAGTCAATGCTATTGGCATTTTATAAGCAGGTTATTCTAAAACAATCTAAATTGAGAATTTTCAAAAAAGAGAAGTCAAACAAAAAGCTTATCATTTAAAATACCAAAGTCCACATGTGAATATGCAGAAAATATAATTTCTTTCCAAATTTCTATGAAGTATTACTTAAAACTAAGAAGTTGCCAGATTGGGGTTGGCATGGTAAAAGGGGAAGCACTAACTTTCTAAATGAAAAATCATAGGGCCCATAAAATTATTGATAATCCCAGATGGTTTTACTAGCTACCAAACAAAGACAGTATCATATTTTTAATTTACTCATGGGCCAAGCCCCTCTAAATACTCAAGTACATACAAAAATGTATCCTCAGTGAACACACAGAAAAAAAAATTTCCTAGCCTACCCAGAATAAACACACTTCTAGTAGCCTCTTCCATGATATTAATCTCATCACATATGTGGATTTCCTTCACACATCCACAAAGACTATATAAATATATATAATATATACAAAATATACTATATATACAAAAATATAAAAATTTGAGATACATGATCATGAGCCTCGGTTTATAAACACAAAGACAATACAATTCTGTCCAGTGAAAAGAATCAAATTGAAGGGAAGAAAATGCTTAGCATCATACAGACAAAATAACTGACCACACAGTTCATTTCTCTTGGGGTCAAATTGCCTCCGTTTATGTATAGTCAGAAGCCACCTCATTATTCTCAGGCAATGAACAGCCCTGACACACATACACACAAAGATGGAGTGAAGGAAGGAACAGAAGAGAGAGAGAGAGAGAGAGAGAGAGATTTCCCTATAAAGAATAACCAAATCCAAACCAAGTATTTTGATTAGTCTTCCCTTCTTCCATCATTTTCTCCTCAATTTGACAAAGCTACTAGGAAAATAAAACCCTTCCACGAAGAAATTCCTTTCTATACCCGTTTACCCCAGATTCTATTAATGAAATATTTTAAGAATTTGTAGGATTATTAATTCTTCCCTGAAGACCCATCAATGACATCAGCTTATAAACATCACTAGAACTTCTAAGTAACGGTCTCCACCTTCCCCTGCCCCCAATCCCACCCATGGTGCTGTCATTGTAAATATTGAGAAAAAGTTTCATGTGGCTAGTTTTGTTGTGTCTATTATGAAGAATCAAAGCATCTTCAATAATATGTGTTTGTAGTTTTACAAACCATTCTTTCAAGTACACTTGATTGACTATCTCCCTTTGAAAATTATATTTGATATACACAATAGTGTCCACCTAAATACAACGTATTTGGCTATTTGAGATGTAAACTATAGAAGGCAGTACAGTCCGTCTATTACTTGCAATACTCTTTGCCTTTCTATTCGCATGCTTTCTAGTTAGATTGATATTCTGCAAATGGGAAGCCAAAAAGAATAACTAAGTCTAATCTTTATAATATGCTCAGGGACGATTCCCTTGCTCAGCTGGGATTTCATTTCCAGATAAGTTTTCTGATAAGTGAGGAACTTTCTTACAAGGACTTTCCAGTTTGCAGTGTCTTTAACACTGTGGCATCTTGGGGTCCCTGAGTGGCTCAGTGGTTGAGCATCTGCCTTTGGCTCAGGTCATGTGGGATTCAGTCCCTCATTGGGCTCCTCGCAGGGAGACTGCTTATCCCTCTGCCTATGTCTCTCTGACTCTCTGTGTCTCTTATGAATAAATAAAATAAAATCTTTTTTTAATAAAATAAAATCTTAAAAAAAAGCAAACACTGTGGCATCTTTATATATGTACCTTAATGCATCACTAATTTCATTACCACATAATTTCCTCAGAAAGCAACATTTGCAGCCATTTCTCAGAGTGACCTACTGAATTTTTTTTTAAAGTTTCAGTTTATTTATTTTTTTATTTATGATAGTCACACAGAGAGAGAGAGATAGAGGCAGAGACATAGGCAGAGGGAGAAGCAGGCTCCATGCACCGGGAGGCCGACGTGGGATTCGATCCTGGGTCTCCAGGATCGCGCCCTGGGCCAAAGGCAGGCGCTAAACCGTGCCACCCAGGGATCCCTGAATTTTTTTTAATGTAATTGTTAAAGCCTTATGTTCCAAGGATTGCTCTTATTCTGTTCTACAGGAGATGGTAAAGGAGTTTTGCTGAGTCTTCTTACCAGTCCCAAATGCATATCGCTTCCCCTTCTTTAAGGGCTGGACCAAGGCTTCTGGAGATCATAGTTCTAAATATAGGTCATTAGTCAATGTCAATGTGAGCTGTGGCCTGTTGCATGTGCCAGAGGAGAAGTAGTTCTCCAGAGCAAGCTCTTATAAATTCTCATAGAAGGCATATGATAAAGTATATATCCAGCCCTGGTTCAAAGTCACCAATGCCCTGAACTTAGAAGATACATTCAACCAAGGTGAACGATCAAAGTTCTGGTCGGAGAAGAGGAAAAGCCTCACCCACCTTCCTGGGGACATTTCACTAAGGTCTGAATTGGGAAGGAATTCTGAAGACAATGGTAATAAACATTAACACAGAGAAGCTTCCACAGTTCATTCTTAACAAAAATCAAAGCATGCCCATCCCTGAAACTAAGTATCTTTAATAAAATCTAAATGTGCTCTTTTCAACTTCTCCCAGATTCAGTATGAGACCAGGGAAATATGCCTATTGTTACAGTTGAGGAAATGTTGTAATATGAATTGGCAGAGAGCCCAGATGGAGTAAGAAAGCATCCTGGTGAAGGTGCCCAGGTAGTGACCAGGATAGAGGAATGTCAGTCTCAGTCACCATCACTGTTTCATCACTCAAAGTTCTGTACATGAGAAACTACAGAAAAGCCTAGCTCTTTCCCACTTCTGTGGCTTTGCTTATGCTGTTTCTGGTGCCTCAAACATTATTTTTCTGGATTTCACAGGCCTGGGTCTTCATGCTTCAGATTTCAATTCAAATATCAACTCCTTAAAAGGGCCTTTCACCATCAGTAACATCTCCACTATTGCCTGTCCCAGCAACCCTATCTTCATCCTTCACTGATGAATCAGCTTGTAGCCTGGGCCAAATATCCCAGCAACCCTGTCTTCACCCTTCACTTGCAATCAGCTTGTACCCTGCTCCAAATGCCCCTGAGAACAGAGACTATACCTTGACATCACCAGGACAATGCCCAGCACATATCAGATGCCCAAGAAAGGTTGGCTGAATGATGTGTTCTAGACAGCACTATCTGATAGAACTTTCTGGAATGATGGCAATGCTCTATATTATTCTTTCCTCAATATGGTAGCCACTAGGCACATGAGGCTATTGAGCACTTGAACTACTGCTGGCATGAATGAGAAACTACATTTTTAACACAATTTAATCAGTTTGTTTCCATTTAAATAGTTTAATGTAGCTATTGGATGTGACAGCAGAGAGTGTAGTTATAGGACACCCCTTGTCAATCCTCAAAAAGGCACACAACTCTTCCAAAAGAGCTAATCTGACTTGAAGAGAAGGAGCTACCCTGAGCTTCCTTTTGGTTTTCTCATGAGCTATTCAACTATACCTAGGCAACCTGGAAATTCTTATTAACCTTCCAAATATTTTTCATGGTTACATGATATGGTATGTATTATGAAGCCAGATACTTTGGACCAAATTTGTAATAAAATAAGTTAAATAATTCTAATTCATTTTGTCATTTTCTGCATACACACAAAACTCAAACATCCTTAAAATGAATAACTTAAGAGACGCCTGGGTGGCTCAGTGGTTTGGCACCTGCCTTCAGCCCAGAGCGTGATCCTGGAGTCCCGGGATCGAGTCCCATGTCGGGCTCCCAGTGCATGGAGCCTGCTTCTCCCTCTGCCTGTGTCTCTGCCTCTCTCTCTGTGAGTGTCTCTCATGAATAAATAAATAAAATCCTTTTTAAAAAATGAATGATTTAAGCTAATTCTCTAGAATCTGTTCAACTAAAACAAAATGAACCAGAATGGGTGCCTTATTGATTCAATGGGCTGTGGCCCTGAAGGCCGTGTCTGTCACTTATTATGTCTGTCTCTAGAGGCAAGATACAGCGCTGGCATGGAGAAGTCACTCAGCAAATATATGTGCGTTTTTTTTTTCCTTTTTCAGCAAATATTTTTTGAATGCATAAATAAATCATAGGGAATCATTCTGTTCAGTTACTCAGATTTATTTATTTTTCTCCTTTTCTTTTCCCATGTGTTGTACCTAATTTATCAACTGAAATAGTAAAAGCAGATGACTGGGGAAAGGTAAATTGTAGAACACGAGGACTTTTCTGTATACTCATGTTTCTCAAAGTGGCCCAAGCGATGGGTCAGTATCAAGAGAGCAGAAGAGCCTTAAGGGAAGCCCAGGCAAGGCTCAGCTTGGAGTGAGGGCCCTAAGGGCCCCATTGGCCGGTGCCACTTTCACCCAGCTATCCACAAGAGTAGCCACTGGCTGGCCCTGGAGGTCTGTCCTCAAGACACTGTCAGGGGATGCCAAAGAAGGAAAAAATAGAACAGGATGTAATTGGCAAATAAGAAACCAAGCGTGTTCTTCATCATTCTGATATGAATTTAGTTGCTCTTGAGGTTTGCAGTTCTCTCTCAAAAAACACAGATCCTACCAGCGTCTCTCACTTGTACAGCACAGAATTGCACCACTCTTCTCTTTCCTTTAGGCTCCTGTCTTGCAAATAAATCCGGATATAGTCTGTGCTTCTTATTTGAAAGTGGCGGCTCTAGCAAATTATTTCCATAAGAATTAATAATCACCTTTTTCTGTATCCCTCTCTTCCCCCTTTCCCTTTCTTCTCTTCTCTTTATGATACAGTGAATCACAGTCAGAATTTCCTCTTTTTGATCTAGTTAGAAAAATAGGCTCATTGCCTCAATATTGACAGCAGCTGCAGCTGGATTGCCCCAGGCCAGAAATCCTTTGTCTGAAACAAACAAACAAAAATTCTGCCTCTCCCTTTTTCCCCAACTGAAGCTTGTCACCTGCCTCTCAACTGGGAATCTAACCCACAGGCATTTACATCACGAGGTTTGTTTTTATAAGTTATAGCAAAAGGCAAAATGAGCATGGTTCTCTGGCTACCGGGCAGATTTCCCAGTGCCTAATTTGTTAGGGATGACATTTCTGTTAATACCCTTGTATTAAAACTGAAGCCCATATTTTCATTTCACCATAATATCACATCGTGCCACTTAATAAGAGAGAGCCATCAGGAATCATTACAGAAAAGACATATAGAACTTTACGTGACTAAGTTGTATATTGACTTTTGGCTAATGTTTCAAAATAGTTTCATTAAGTCATGTCAAAGAGAGAGAAAAAGAAAGCCAGAAAGAGAAACAAACATTTGGACTCTCAGAGTAGGATGCTTTGGAAAACAGTAACAATAAATACTTTTGCACTCTGTTTGCAATTTTTCATCCATTCCATTATGCATTGTATGGAGCACCATTTTTCTTTAAATGGGTTTGATATGAAATATCCTGTTCTACTGGATCAGATATTATTAGGTTCCAATTAACTCCAAAACCAGCTATGTCTGAGAAGGATGTTTGGAAAAAATAGACATTAACATTGAGGCTCTCTTTCTGCCAAATAACAAACTTCCATAAAGTACAAAGTAAGGCTTAATCCAATCTCTTTGGTGGCCATGATGGGATGTCAAAGCATTTGTGACACCACATCCAGGAAAATACTAATTTCTAATGTGACAAGACAGCAGTGAAGATAATATGCAGAAATTCTTCGCCCATTAGGGTTAATCATAAACAGAAGAAAGAGATCACGTATGCCAACTTTCAGTCATATGTTAAACATTTATAGAGAACAGCACGCATGAGAAACACCTGTCTTCATATTCTGATTTTCAGAGAAGATAGTGGGAACATCTTAAGAAAACGCAGCAATCAACAATTTCCCTTTTAAAGAGTAAGGGTCTTCTCCAACACCGTCCACATCATTCTCTCCTAGACTTGACTGCAATTTTACAACAAGAATTTACAAATCCTCCAGAAGCTTTGTTAAAAATGAGAAATTCTTTGCATAGCAGAAGGTGGTTGTCTCTCCTCTTAATTCTCTGACCCAGCAAAAATTACTGTCAACTATCCACCCAGTTGAGGGATATTGATTCTCCTGTTGCCATGGCAACACATTAGGTGTCAGGTCTGTGTGTCTTATACTCAGTGTCTAATCTGTTCCTCCTGGCTTTTGGATTTTGACACTTTCTAAGCCTTAATTAGTTTATTTGATGGGACCTGCACATTTTATTTTTATACTAAGTAGCTATTGAAAACATAGTCATCCAGAGAACAGATCACAGAGGTAAAAATCGGTGCACTGTCGGGCCGACCAGAGATGACAAAGAGTGAGAGTAAAGTGGGAGGCACAGGCTCTGCTTGCTGCTCCTCAGATATTAGGGAAAATCAAAACAGTTTTTGCCATCTGTCACATAGCACACTGTGAAAATTATGGAGCTGTTCGTTTTGACGTTTGAGGAACATTCTGCCATTGTGATTAGATCACAATAATATTACCTAGTCACTAAAGGTTTGGATCAATGCTCTTTAATATTTTTCTTCTCTGAGAATCTCTGCCTTAACTTATTTTTCGGTGGGAACATCTACTAAGCAATTCACTTAGAGATAAATATTTCACACAGGTAAAGAAAGCAGTTAGGATGGGAGTCCCAGTACAGCCGATGACTTAGTTAAGTTCGGAGAGTTAATCATAAAAGAAAATAAGGGGAAAAAAACCTCACAAAGGATTACTATCCCAGAACAAAATGTTACTCCAGAGCAACAATTCTCAAAGTGTGGTCCTTGGAACCCCAGAGGAAGGAGAAAGTGGGGTCCAAAGAGCCTTGTAGACAAGTCACTATGTCAAACCTATTGTTGTGATAAACCTTAAGACATTATTGCCGTTTCTGCCCTTTGATCTTTATACCAGTGATGCAAAAGTAACTGTGATAAAACGAAGAGGTTTGGCACAGTCAAGGCAATCTCTCTCTCACTCACACACACACACACACACACACACACACACACTCCCTCCCCCCAACTCCTCCCTGCACACTGGCATGTAGAAAAAGAGGAGGAATTTACTTTTTAAAAGGCACTTGATAAGGAAGTTTAAAAAAAATGTAAACCTATTAAATCTTGGCCCTTGAGTACACATCTTTTTACTATTCTGTATGACAAAATAGGAAAGTTGCATAACCCACTTTTGTTGCCAACTGAAGCAGGATGGTTGTCTCAAGGAAAAGCCTTGCATGATGGAGCAGAGACCTGAACTAACCACTTTTTTAATGGAACACAATTTGTACTTCAAAGAACAATGGACACACAATGGTACTAAAGCTTGGGTATTTGGCAGACATTTTTTTCTAAATTAAAGACAGTGGAACTCTCATTTCAAGGAGAACTTACAGTATTTGTTACCAATGCTGAACTTACAGTATTTGTTACCAATGCTGTTACCAATGTAAGCTTTCAAGCAAAATTAAGGTGTTGCATTTTTTTCAAAAAGTTGTATCTATGAGCTTAAAAGCTTTCCAGTACATAAAGACTTTTTCTGATAAGGCGAATTATGATAGTAATGAATGTATTTTTATATTATACACTGAAATTTGTCAACATTTGATAGATCCACACTAATATTTTCCAAATAATCAATGCATGATGTTATGAAATCTTTCATAAGTAAAAGGCCCTTTCAAAGTAAAACAAAGACCAACTGATTTTAATTTTACATAATATAAAACATTAATTCATAGCTTTGGAAAAACTATCACTTGTCAAGTTTAGGTGTATTATTAAAGAAGAATATCCATAATTATATATAATAGAACATTAAAATAGTGATCTCTTTTACAGCTACACATCTGTGCAAGACCAGATTTTTCTTCATATACTTCAACCTTCACGAACATATCACAACAAATTGAATGCAACTTGGCAGATAAAAGAATCTGTCTTCTGTTAATCCATACTAAAATGTTTGCAAAATTGTAAAACGATCTCATTCTTCTAATTTCTTTTTGTTTTGGAAAACATACCTGTTGTTCATTTGAAAAATGTAGTTATTATGTAAAGAATTATCTTAAAATGAATAAATGAAGTTAAGATTTATCATCTCTAATTTTTAATATAGTAAATATTTAACCAAAGTCCTTCGGAGTTTTAAAAATTTGTAACTGTAAGAGATAGGAGACTGCAGAATTTGAGGACCATTATTCCATGGAAGGTCAATGGGGGGACTGTTCAAGGTACTGAGAACACAAATCCAGGACCTAGGGCATATAGGAGGGTGGGTTCTTAGAAATCAGTTTCTCCATCTAGGCAACAATTAAATAAGGCTTTGACTTCTTATCCCCAAAGTACAGACAATAAAATTCCAGAGCAAGGAAAATACAGCCCAAGTTTAGCCCCAGGACATAATTCTATTTTCTTGGTAAGACATATTTCTTTCTTTTTTCATCCTTCCCTAAATTAGCAACATCCCATTCTATATTAACATAACAAGATGTTCTGGGATCACCAGAGAGTCTATAACACCAATTATTATTTATAAAAAACAGAAATCAGAACATGAAGTGACATGTTTCACCTTTTAACAGACACCATTCTCAATAAAATTCTTCTGCTGATGCATTTTATGCTATTTAAATAGAAATCACAAAGCCTAATATCACTAATGCATGGCTAATGGTAGACTAGCCAATATGATACCATGTTTCTGACAGTGATTGGCATCTTGGACCAATGTAACCATTCTAGACCATCAGATTAAGACCTAGATCACACTAACATCAGAAAAATTTTGAGAGGCAATACATCTTGCAACACTTAGTAGAATTCAATGATTTGAACCTTCAAAAGCATAAAATATTATCCCATTTATCATCCTGGGAATGAGTGAAACCAAGTAAGTCAAAATAAGAACTCTGTTCCCCATGTATGTTTTTCAGAATAAATCAAATAGTAACCATTATTTAGCATGGACTATTTGGCAGCCTACATCCAATGTTGGAGAGACTGGGTTCTTAGTTTCCCATTAGTAAATATAAAGATTGACTTATTTCATTGAAGGAAGGGAGAAGAAATGGGTAGGAAATATCAGAAAGGGAGACAGAACATAAAGACTCCTAACTCTGGGAAATGAACTGGGGGTGGTGGAAGGGGAGGAGGGCATGGGGTGGCGGTGAATGGGTGACGGGCACTGAGGGAGCACTTGACAGGATGAGCACTGGGTGTTATTCTGTATGTTGGCCAATTGAACACCAATAAAAAATAAATTTATTATAAAAAAATAAATATAAAGAAATATCACTTATTTACCTGAGTCCAACACCATCCAAGCAGGTTGACAACTGGATCTGCCATCTCATATTTCATCACAGATCCAGGTAATATAATAAAACAATTATCAAAATCCAGCCTGGAACCCTTCTATACTTCCCCACATATTTTGCTTCTTTAATTCTGAAATGAGTGGCAGCTTCAGGAAAGGGAGACATGAGGGATCAGGCCACACACCATTCTCCAGAAATTGCTCTTTAGACCTCACCTTTTTAGGTAGCAAAATGAGCAAACCACATTTTCTTTGCTTCCACACCCCACCTTCACCCCCACCAACAGGTTCATTTTCTCTTCTACAAGCTACAAAAACAGTGATGCTGATTTTATAATGACAGTACCAGGGTACATACTTTTTTTTAGACTGCAAGTCAATTTTATTGTATAAAACTAAGACTTCCATATTTCTAAGTCTACTAAGGATAAAAATAGCAGCAACAAGAATCTCTGAAGATTATTTTCAATTATTCACAAAAAAATGTTAAATGTTTATCCCCACTCTCCCAAAACTAGCAAAGTGACATGACCAATGTTTTAGGAATGATCACTATAAAAACACCAAATATTTAAAAGGAGCATATCCAAAAATGATTTCTTGGCTTAATGATATTCATGGCAGGGGGTAGTGTGACCCTAAATCCCTTGGAAGATTTAGCCAGGCCACCTGGTATCTCCTTCCCCACTCACTATTTTCAAATTCAATAAAAGCAATATCATGTTTCCCAAGTATGAAACCTATTTCCTTGAAACCAGGTAATTTAGTAGCTGATAGCATCATCCCATGAGTCTCCTCTGGTAAGTTATTAAGGAATAAGATACTGTTTGGAGGATAATGGTGAGGATCTGGTGTTGGATTTCTTTGGGGGTTAACTGAGTCTGAGGCTCCATGACCAGGACTTTCTTGTAACAACAACAGTCTATTCCATTGTTCTTTCTTTCATTTGTCAGCAAAAGTGCCACCCATTTTGATATGTCAGAATCTGTTTTTGCACTGAGCATTTGCATTGGTTTATCACAAGATAAAAATTCTTTTTTCTCAAGGTATTTCTTCATAAGACCAGTTCTTTAAATAAAATAGGCCTTTACTCTCTTCTTCATTGCTATAAGAATAAGGGGAAAGGGCATACAGGACCTCTTACATTTTTTTCTTTTATGTTGCTGATATAAATTTTGTAATTTAGTCTGATATCCCTGTTTTGGGTTAAATATAATAAGCAAAGTAAGACAAATCAGCTCTTAAAGAGTCAATTCCAGCCAAGGATACCCTTTAATAGTTTCCAAATTACTATCAATTAAATCATCACCCTATAAGTCAACAATTTTGTTGTTTCATTATTAAACCAACATAACCAACCATACTGTCAATTGTTAGCCCCTCTTCACTAAAGATTAAAATTTTAAAGCTTTGGTGCTAAACCACCATGAAGAATTTTAAAAGCACAGTTCTTTTCCAGCAAATAGACAATGGACTGCATGCAGACACCAGTAAAAACAAAAATTAAAAACAAATTATGCTTAATTTATATTTCTTAATATTTCCCCTTAACTTCATTCCTCTTCATATTGCCTTCAGTCTTGTAAAATTATTATTCACAGAAAACAAAATCCCTCCCGGACTCTTCACTATCCTGCTTTCTCACTTCAGGATTTAAAATATGCAAGGAACTTTATTATCAGGGAAGAAAATACAATTATGCCTCTCAACTTATAGGAAGGACAGTTGTTATGGGCTTGCCACAGGGAGATTTCATTACATTCAGATTATGCATTGAATACCTTTGTAATAGAGCTAGAAGAATCCCTGTTTCAGGAATAGGCATCAAATTCAAGAAGATGGACCATTGTTTTGATGCACCCTGTTTGCAGTAGTTGGGAACAAAGATTAATAGTCAACATATTCTTTACATGGGGGCTCCTTGTTTTCATGCCTGATATCTTTTTATTATAATGCTAATATACACAGAAGGTAGAATTTACCATTTTAAAGTGCACAATTCTATGGTACTAACTACATTCACAGCATTATGCCAACTTCAGCATGATCTAATTCCAGAAGTTTCTCATCACCCCTAAAGGAAACTCTAAAGCCATTGTACCTATAATTTTTTTTTTAATTTTTATTTATTTATGATAGTCACAGAGAGAGAGAGGCAGAGACACAGGCAGAGGGAGAAGCAGGCTCCATGCACCGGGAGCCCAACGTGGGATTCGATCCCGGGTCTCCAGGATCGCGCCCTGGGCCAAAGGCAGGCGCCAAACCGCTGCGCCACCCAGGGATCCCTGTACCTATAATATTTTAAACCATGGATTGGATGCTTGGTTTGGGATCAGAATTTCCTTATTCCTCCCTATCTCTAGTAGATGATTATAGTTGAGAGCATAAGCTCCAAAATCTAATCGCCTGTATTTAAATTCTGTTCTTGTGCCTACTCATTCTCTCCGAGCTTTGTTGTTCTCACCTGTGAAATGGGAGCAGTCATAAAATCTCTTAGAAAGGCTATGAGGAATAAAGTGGAGCATATACAACCCACTCAGTTCAGGATCTGTCAAGTATTAAGAACTCAATATATGCTTGACACATTTATTAATTTATATTTTTCATCACAACCTTCCATGTACCAGGCACCATTCTAAGTTCTATATAAATATGAACTTTAAAATTCTAAATAATCCCAAAAGGTAGTCAGGATAACCAACTTCATCTTACAGATGAGGAAACTCAGGCACAGAGAAGGTAAGTAACTTGCTTAATGTCACACCGCTCATAAGTTAAAGAGCCAGGATTCAGACTAACAGAGGCCATGTTCTTGACTACAATGCCATACTGCTTCTACATTATTACTTCCACTTATTAAATTCACCCCAAAACGTATATGTGGTTACTCTTTCTTCATCTACTTTTTCCTTATCTATCTTTGTCTACTACCTGAAACAATTTAATGTTGTCAAAAAGGCCACCCATATTCCTATCTTTTTTATAGAACATCTTAAAGTGTTTCTGTGTATTCCTTCCTTTTATTTTTCACTAAATGTGTGATTTTAGACTCATGAGTCAGGTATTAAGAACAAATACATTTGAGGGAATAAATTTTTCCATGATTATGCTATATACATCACTGAACACAAGAGCAAACAAAATTGCATATGTAGTCTCCAGTCTGACATCAAAGCCTTGGTTCTATAGATCATCCTGCAGCCCTAGGGCACAGTTTCGGAAATATTCCTCTACTTAATCCCAGGATAGAGGGGAAGAGAGATTATGGGAAAACCAACACATCATCTTCAGAAGTCCAAATTATATATAAAGTAAAGGAAACCAACATCACCCAACCACATGTGCATACCAGTGTGTGAATGAGATGCCAGTCTAACAAATACCACTTCCAGTTACCATAAATTATTAGCAGAGATGTGCATATTTAAACAAAGCAAGCTTACTGGAAATCCAGGGCAAGATGCTTCATTACATGATTAAAGAAAAAAAAAAGTACAGGTTCTGATAAAATAAATTTCCCTTGAGGCACAGTTGTTTTTCTTTGTACCTTCAAAAGGATGAAAGGGCTTCATATTACTTGGAGGTATGTCAAATTCAATTTCTTTCCTTTTTCCTCTTATTCTTTAATTACAAAAGTAATATATGCTCATTGTAAGGAATTCAAACAATATAGCAGTAAATAGAGTAAAATAAACTTCCTCTCTTGCCGTCACCATCTTATAACCCTAGTCCTCAGAGACAACCATTGGCAATACTGTAGAATAAAACCTTCCTATTTTTTTGCACATATGTAAGCATATATGGATATGCAAAAGCAGGGATATACATCTTCAAAAACACAAAAATCTAACTTTTGTGTTTATTAGCCATCGGGAAAAAAGTATAAAAAAGACAAGATAGATTGCAGCAGAAGTTGAAGACATATTGGGTCTCCCATTAAGAGCTGCTGACACATAGAAAATAACATCAAATTGAAAAGAATTGCAGGGACAAAGTTAAAATGAACAGATCTTTTAGCTGAGAACACAAAGCATCATTCAATAAACAATGTATGCCTAACTCCAAACTGTGACCAATTTAGTTTAATTGGTTATACAACCACTCCTCCTAATCAGAATTAGGTCAATAGTACCACCAGCTTTGAAGATTTATGTTAGGTGATGCTTAGAAATAGAAAAAAAATTACTGTATATACTCATCGCTATTCACATTCTTGCTGATTTGACATTTTCCCCAACAGCCTTGCTAATGCACTGCTCCGTTGCTCAAAGTATCCTTCCCCTATCCCCCCATATTCCTTCCATCTGCCTAAAGTTTATTTGTGCTTCAAGCAACAGATTATTTCCTTTTACCCCAGAAAAGACTTTCTTCATCACTCTGACCCAAGAGATTACTTTGCTTTCTGAACTCTATATGGTGGGGTATGACACTCTGTGATTAACCATTTTATGTGCTAGTTTGATTTTGTCCTTAACTAGATCATATGCTATTGAGTAAGGGCATCTCAAGCATTTCCAGGTTGCCTGGCATGATACACCTACTACTCAATAAAAGAATTTTTTATAAGAAATTTATTTCAGTTGCTATAGACTGTAATCAGATATTGACCACTGTTCATGGTTCAAGAAATAAAAACTGATTTCCCAAAGCTTATAAGTTCTTAATTCTAAAATTAAAAAGGTTAATACACTAACCTTTTATAACTAAAAGGTTATAACCTATAAAAAGGTTAATACACTAACCTTTTATCCTAGGACCTTGAGTTAAGAAGGCCCCAGGATAGACTCCGAAGTATCTCTAAGGCTTCTGAAATTATTAGCAACACTGAGGAGTGTTCATGGGTATCAAGCATGGGTAGGAGAAAGACTGTGGCTTTCATTATACGCTCCATAGAACTTGTGTCTCAAAAGGGTTAAGAAACATTATTTAGGTCACACAGGAGATACAAAGTATTTGGGGAGAAGGTGGTGGCATTTGGATAGCAGTATGGAGCTTTGATAACACAAAGGACTTTACCTCTTTTCATAGATGAAAGTATTTGTAGGAGCACTTGTTTCTACCCCTCCATTTCAACCAGATGCTCAAATGTTTGACATTAACAAACTATCTACCTTTTGATATTTTTCAATGAGTTGAAAAATAGCCAGTCATGACCATAAACTCCCTTTGTGGCAGGAGATTGCAGCAGGGAGGGTTATAATGAGAAAAATGCCTCAGGCCAGAGAGGGTTTACATAAAAATGAGGACTGAACCTTAATATGATCTCAAACCTCAGTACACCATTCCACATTCAGTTAAATACATGCACGCAATACTGCAAATTTCTCTTACTATTGGTATGTGCTTATGCATAACTGGTATGAATGATCTTTAAAATAAAACATGGCTCTGAGAACCCATGTATAATCCTTCAGCTCCTTAGAGGATATTAGTAAGAATGATTCTAGAGTATAATACTCAAGCCAAAAAGAAGACTGGTGAGTAGAGCTCATTATTTCTGAAACTTGTCATGCCCCGCAATAGAAAAAAACACGTCATTTGCTCTGACTTAAATTAGAGCTGGTTTCCCACTGAGTAGTGTGTTGAATCTTTGGCAGAATAACAGATTATGCCTTAGACAATTACACATCCATCTTGGGATGAGCCTGAACCCAGCAGTATTTAGACATATCTCGATTTCAAATGATGGAAACAATTACCCCTTTACAAGACTGGAAGCAAAGTCTGTATTTCCTGGGAATCAGGACATCTGGGGTTTAGTCCTAAACATGTCATTAATAAGTATGTGACCTTGGACAAATTAGTTAATTCAATTTCCTCATATATAAAATCAGGGGGTTGGATTCTGACTCCTCTCTGCTCCCTTCCACCTCTAGCATTCTAAAGCTTCGGTATTACTTTGAAGGCAGTGAATAAGTTAAGAGATTTCTGATAAGAAGAAAATACAAGAAAAAAATTATCTTGCTTTAATAAACAACTAAAAACTTGAAACTTGAAAACCCATGTTGGATTATGGATCTGTAAGATGGATCCTGTTGTTTTATTAGGTATATAAATACACTGTTTTAGATAATTTGCTAACACTCAAATTTCAGGTTTCCTGATTCCAGTCTCTCTCTGGAGGTGAATATCATTTAAACATTTAAGTATGATGGAGTCAACATCTAAAAGGCATTTTGTTGTTTGCTCATTTTGGATGATCATACATCAAGTTTTCTGAAGTTTTGTTCACCCAGGACCAAAAATCTCTTTAAAGAATGTCTCTGTTCTTTTAACAATTCTTATTTATTCAACTACCACATGACAATATAGGACCATGTACTGCAAAACTAGGAGGTCTTGATGAAGTTGGTCTTAGAAACTGGGATTTTTAATGTGTATAGCTCTGCCATCTTGAACCAATGTCTAAAGAGATAAGAATAATTTATCTCCTTTAGTTAACAGTATTTCGATGAGGAAAAAAAAGCCATATACATATACCTCTAAGTTGAGAAACTTTCTTTCAGAGCTAAGGAGGAAAGGCATAGAAGAGGCTCAAGGAATGTCTGGTGTTCTTAAAACAAATAAGAACAATGTCACCTGGGGAATGGTTTCTTTCCAAAGATTTAGTGTCAATTGCCAGGAAGTAAAAATAGTTGAAAACATGGACCAAAGGCTTTTTGCACTCAACAACTCATTTCTGGAGGTGAGCAAGATTACTTCTGAATTCACTGTTGACATAAATGAGCTTTTCAGTTTGCAAACTATACAAATCGTCACTTCACTATCTAAACCTTCAGTCATATTAGGTTGTCTTTCCATATCTTTTCTTTGCAATGAATTGCCCAAGAACCGTAATTCTCCCTCAGGATACATTTAGTCAATCATTCATGATATGCAGCTGAATTTTCTATCTGGGCAAAGCTTACCTTCCTTAAATAAAAAAATATATAATCATAGGTTAAATCAATAATATTAAATGGTTGATGATCCAAATAAATCCATATTAACTTTTACCTGCAGTGTCTTGACATCTTTATTCAATGAAGTTATGAGGACCTGCTGTACTAGCTACCTTAGCAGATGATGGTGATACATGGAAGGTAAAATACCACATCAGTATCACAGTACCAGGAAGTAAGCCATTTAAAGTGAGAAGAGATTGTATATTTTCTTTAGGGAAACTATGACTTACAAAGTTTAAGAGGAGAGACTTTCTTCAACTCAAAATTTGTGTCCTCATCTGTAAAATTGGGAAAATATTATTGATCTTATAGGTTGTGAGGATTAGATGATAAATTATTTGGATCCTACACTTGTTGGCTCTTACTGCTAAAACAAATACTGTGGCAGGGTGGGGGTGGTGGGGGGTGAAGCTTAAACAACAGAAATTTCTCTTCTCATGGTTCTGGTGGCTGGAAGCCTAAGATCAAGGTGACAGTAGAGTTAGTATTGGGTTAGACCTCATAGCTTGCTGGCAGCTGCCTTCTTAGTGTGCCTCTCAACCCCAGATCCCTGTCTCTTCTTATAAAGACACCAGTCCTATTCAATTAGAGTGCTACGCTTATGATCTTATTTCACCTTAATTACATCCCTGAAATTGCTATCTCCAAACACAATCATATCAGAAGTTAAGGGCTTCAACATACGAATTTTAGGGTAACACAATTCAGTTTATGATAAACCCTTAACACAGTTCCTGGCACGTTAGTTAACATCTTTTGAGAGCTCACTACAATTGCTCTGGTTATTTTTATAATAGGAGTTAGGAATATTTCCCTTTATAAACTTAAGACAGCTTAGAAAGACTGTGTGATTTTAAAAGTAAAAAAGAAAATAACCATAAAGTCTTTTCCAAAAGCCTCTGTACCCTCATCACCTCCTAAAGGGAATTGTTTTCCTTAGGCTGGAACTCATTATCTATGGATTAGGGTCCCTACTGACACATGGTCCCCTTTCTGATATTGGTTGTAAGTATGAAATACTTTAGGATAAACCTCTCAGCCCCACAGTGGCTGCTCAAACCCAACTCATCTTCCAATCAGTTCATCCAGGCCTAAACAAGGCACTGCAGTTGTCTACCCACTGTAGTACCAACACAGCTGTTACAGTCCAAAAAGCAGGGCCCAATCTACACAGACAGGAGCCATTAAAGTATTTCTCTTTGCTTTAATGAACAGGCTTCAGAAGCAGTACACTTTCCAAAATGAACCTCCGCAATATCTACCATGACTCTCCTTTTGGCATCACTTCAGGAAGCTGTGACCATTTGGCTGAGCCTTTGTCCGTGGGACTCCAATGAGATTCTCTTTGTGTAAATCAAAGAGACAGGAGCTGGTAAGAAATGGAAGCTGTTTTGTCATCCTTTGAGGATGCCCAAAACAACAACAAAAAACCCTTACCTATTCCAAACAGTGAATTTGCAATGCAAATATTACATTAAAATCAATATTTTATGTGCTAACTTGCCTTCTCAAAAACAAATGCCTGCTGAGCTTTGGGGGGGGGAATTTATTTACAGGTTAAGACCATGGAGTCAGAGACTCTTAACCCTAATGCTAGTTTTTCTGGTGCCAGACAAGTAAACCTAGGGTAGAGGAGTTACCAAGGGATGAACATATAAATGTCAAGAATACATGCGTGTAACTTAATACCCGATTAACCTCTTACTCAAACTGTGCAAGCATCTATTGGTACTTCAGTCATTGTAGTGATAGAATCTTCCCAAAGTAAGATATATTTCAATAAGAGATATTTTTATTTTGGCTCAAGATAAACAAAACATAAAAACCAAAAAAACCTCTAAATGGGTGATATTTCATCCCAACAAATGATACACACTCAAAAAATTCTCTTTCTTCATTTCACCTGCCCCCACCCTAACCTAAAACATCATCCTCTCTTAACCACGCAAAATTCTTCCTTACTGGTATGCCTGTTCATATTCTTTCCCATCTTCCAATCCAATCCTTTTTTTTTTCCTTTTAATTGTGGTAAAAGATATCTAACATAAAATTGATCACTGCCACCACTGTACAGTGTACAATCCAATGTGATTACATACACTTACAATGTTATGTAACCATCACTGCTATCCATCTCCAGAACTTTTCATCAAACCAAACTGAAACTCTGTACGCATTAAATAATAACTTCCCCAGCCCCTGAAAACATCTGTCCTACCTTTTATCTCTGTGAATTTGGCTATTCTAGATATTTCACATAAGTAGAATTATATAATATTTTTCCTTTTGCATCTGGATTATTCCACTTAGCATAGTATATTCAAGGTTCTTCCAGGTTGTGGCCTGTGTCAGAATTTCCCCCTTTTTAACGGCTGAATAATATTTCACTGTGCATGTGTATGTGTACACACAGACTTTTTAATTCATATATATACATACATACATACATACAAACTTTTTATTTATTCATTTTTTGGTGGACATTGGGGTTGTTTCCATCTTTTGGCTATTGTGAATAATCCTGCTATGAATGCCGATGTACAAGTATCTGAGTCTCTGCTCTCAATTCTTTGGGGTATAGATCCACAAGTAGAGTTGCTGAATCGTATCGTAATTCTCTGTTTAATTTTTTGAGGAACTACCATACTGTTTTCCAAAGCAGCTGCACTATTTTACATTCTCACCAGTAATATATAAGGGCCCCAATTTCTCCATATCCTGTTGCTTTCTAATATTTTTATTATAACCTTACTAACAGATGTGAAATAGTATCCCATTGTGCCTTTGATTTGCATTTCCCTAATGAATAGTGATGTTGAGCATCTTTTCATGTTTGTTGGCCATTTGTATGTCTTCACTGGAGAAATGTCTATTCATGTACTTTGCCCATTTTTAAATTGAGCTTATTTTGGTTTTTATTGTTGAGTTAGAGTTTTTAATATATTCTGGATATTAATCCTTTATCAGATATATGATTTACAGACATTTTCTCATTTTGTTGGTTCCCTTTCTACTCTTCTAGTAGTGTTCTTGGTTGCCTGGAAGTTGTTTTGTTCTGTTTTGGTTTTTTTAGATTTATTTATTTGAGAGAGAGAGAGTATAAGTGGGAGGGGGAGAGGGACAATCTCAAGACTCCCTGCTGATGCAGAGCCTGATCCCAGGCTTGATCTCATGAGTCTGAGATCATGACCTGAACTGAAATCAAGAGTCAAATGCTGGTGGGCAGCCCTGGTGGCTCAGCAGTTTGGCACCGCCTTCAGCCTGGGGCATGATCCCGGAGACCCGGGCTTCCTGCATGGAACCTGCTTCTCCCTCTGCCTGTGTCTCTGCCTCTCTCTCTGTCTCTCTCTGTCTCTCTCTGTGTCTCTATGAATAAATAAAATCTAAAAAAAAAAAAAAAAGGAGTCAAATGCTGGGACACCTGGGTGGCTCAGCAGTTTAGCGCCTGCCTTTGGCCCAGGGCGTGATCCTGGAGTCCCAGGATCCAGTCCCACATCGGGCTCCATGCATGGAGCCTGCTTCCCTCTGCATATGTCTCTGCCTCTCTCTCTGTCTCTCATTAATAAATAAATAAAATCCTAAAAAAAAAGAGAGAGATGCTTAAATGAGTGTGCCACCCATGCACCTCTGTACAGAGGTTTTAAATTTCGATGAAGTCTTATTTTCTTTTGTTGCCTGTAGTTTTAGCGTCCTATCAAAAAATTCAATGTCAAGTCAAATGATGATTTTCCTTTATTTTCTTTTAAGAGTTTCATAATTTTAGCTCTTATGTTTATATCTTTGACCCATTTGGGTTAACTTTCATGTATATTGTAAGATAAGGGTCTAACTTCATTCTTTTGCATGTGGATATCCAGTTTTTCCAGCACCACTTGATGAAAAGAAATTTTCTCACCCATTGAGAAAATCTCTAAGCATCTGTGTCAAAAATCATTTGATCTTAAATTCTAGAATTTCCGTCTGGGCTCTCTATTCTATTTCATTGGTCTGTATGTCTGTCCTTATGTCAGTATGACACTATTCTGATTACTGGATCTTTGTAGTAATTTTGGAAGTCAGGAAGTCTGAATGATCTTTGTTCTTTTTCAACACTGTTTTGGTTGTTTAGGATTGGTTTTTCTCTTTCTGCAAAAACAATCATTTTTTATAGGGATTACATTGAATCTGTAGATTGCTTTGGGTAATTTTCATGCTAGTTAGTCTTCCAATTCATGAACACGGGATGTCTTCATATTTATGTCTTTTAAAATTTCTTTGGGTAATACTTTGTAGTTTTTCAGTCCAACCCCATCTGGACATAATAGCTAGAGGGAGCTTTTAAAATTATCAATGAGATCATATACGTTCTCTACCTAAAATATTGCAATGGCTTACCAATGTCCCTGCAAACATACTAACACCCACGTGGTCCCGCATGACCCATACCCCACCTACTTCCCCAACAGTATCTCACCATGACAACCACCTCTTATGCCCCACTCTTGAGCTGGCATCCTCTGCTTTAAGCTTCTGTTTAGAAGCTTGTCAAGTTTTTCCCCACCTCAGGGTCTTTGTATACACTAGTTCTTCTGCCTAGAATGCTTCCCCCGGTTTTCCACTATTTCAATTTTCCTATAAATAGAACCTCCACAAAGAAGCCACCCCTAATGGTCCTTGGCATTTAGGTCCACTCGTGCAATCACCATCCTTGCTCCCTCTTGATGTCCTTCACAGCACATAGCTCACTGCACAGCGATCCTTGTTGGCACTTTTCTCACCTTATTGTCCAGCTCTTCCAAGGGAAGGATCTTAACTGTCCTGTTTACCCTATGTCTCTACACCTGACAGAACACTGACCTACAGTGAATAATTATTGAATGAATGAAAACAAGTGCTGCCATTTGCAGCATGGGTAGATCCTTGTCAAGAAGGTCAGCAGGAAACATGAATACTGTCAGTGGCCAATAAGTGCACACATCCCAAACCCAGGTGAGCCATACTCACTTTTGATCTACAAATTCAGTGATTTGGAGAAAAGATCCTACCAAAAGAGAACACTTTGAATGGTTCATGATTTAAAATATTGTGTAAAAGATCCCTTGGTCCAATATCATGGCTTACTCTGCAGCTTAGGACATTGTACTTAAAAATAATGAAAGAACAAAGAGTTATTCTCTGCCCAGAGAGCTCAGGAAAAAAATATCTCCAGTGGCTCTAGTAATGCTTCCACCAACATTCACAGCTAATGATGAGTCACATCGCACTACCTCCTCTTAAGACAATTTACCAAAGTTACTGCTATCAGAACACCCCCTGAGGGTGGCATTAATCACAGATGCAATGGGGTTAAGTACACAGTGTGGCTGCTTCATGGAGAATGGGGAAGCAAAAGTGGCTCTCAGGTAGGACCTACCCCATGCTGAAACATTTGTACAGCTCAAGTAGGAAATTATTAGAATCCCCAGAGAGATTTCTAAGGAACTGGGTCTGAACCAGAAGGTACCAGCTACAGACCACCACCAGGAAGCAGACCAGCCTGTGGCTCACCAGCACTGGGTTGGGAATCAGATTTGGTTTCACGCCTAGCTCTGCTAACCATAGAACAGGGTGACCATGGTAAGTTACTTAACTTCTCTGATCCATACTCTTCTTATCTGAAATGAGGCTTGCAAGACCACCTATACCAAACATATATTGAATAAGCATGGGTTCGAGAAACCAACTCTTTGCGTTCAAATATTGACTTTGCCAGGCTGCATGCTATTGTCCAGCATCTCTCTCTGGGCCTCAGTTTCCCTCACTGATAAAATGGGGACAATAATACTACCCTGCTATGAGTTTTAAAAAGAAATATAAGCCCTAAGAGCATATAACATGATAAACAGAACATAAGAAATGTTCAGAAAATGTCAGCAATTACATTTCTTATTTCTAGGCCATTCCAGGGTCCTGAGAATCTCCATGGGTTTAAACACTAAAATAGGAGATTGAGAATGGCAGGAAACAGCCTAGTGGGGCATCCTGCAGGTGATGTTAGAATTTTTATTCTATCCCATAAACAAAAATGTTTAGGAATTTTAACATGAAAGTTGCACACTTCACACATTCCAGCAACTCTGAGTGCCAACTACATTCTGGTTATGTGATACACTTCACTGGCATCCATTAGACACATATCCATAGGAGCCTGCTTCCTAAGCATGTGCCCCTGCTAGCATCCTATGATGAAGAAATCCCCTCATGAGGCTCCCTGCTGATCAGAGATGTCTTTGTCAAAATATCAAGAAAACAAAAGTGAGTGGGCATCTTCAAGAGCCAAAATTGATGGGGCATCTGGTGGCTCAGTGAGCTAAAAATCCAACTCTTGATTTTGGCTCAGGTCAAGATCTCATGGTCATGAGACCAAGCCCCAGATTGGGTTCTGTGCTGGGCAAAAAACCCGCTTGAGATTTTCTCTCCTTCTCCCTCTGCCCTTCTCCCTACCCCACTCACATGTTCTCTCTGTATCTCTCTCTCTCTCCCTTCCTCCCTCTCTCTCTCTCTCTCACACACACACACACACACACGCACACGCGCGCACACACACACACACACACACACACACACACACACGAACCAGAATTGAGTGTGGCTCCTCCCAGGACACAGCAGGGAAGAATGGAGAGGATGGGGGTGGAGATGCTCCAATAGGATCTTGGTCTCTGTGAAAGCGACACTGGACTGGCAGAGGAAGAGGGTGCCACAAGGGACACTTGCTGGGTGTCCCTTGAAGCAGGGGATAATAAAGCAGGAGCAAAAAATAAGTGATTTTTTAAATAAATAAAGAAAGGCCAGCTCATGCCAGGTCCCCTGCAGCCTTAGAACAGAACATTTAGAGTTTTTTCCAAAACACTCTTAAAAGATAATTAACCTAATTTGGCATGTTACAAAGTCATTTTAAATCTCCATTTGGTGAATGAAATAATATATTCAGCAGCATGTGTGTGTTAGTGATAACTCCGTTTATCAAGGGCCAGAGGAGCCCAATCTTGAAGCAAGTGCCTCCCTATGAACCCGGGGGCTGGTAATTATCTCCTACCAGCCTTGCCACCTGTAATAAGTTTGCTCGTGATGTGGCCAGGGTTTTAAAATAATACTGGCTCTTCTGTAGGGCCTCCCATCCTTGGATCCCCAACCTGAGGATTTATACCTAAAAAGAAAGTTTAAATGAGGGGAATGGTCCATTCCTAAGCATATCTGCCATTAAGATATGATTAAATCAAAGATTTCTTTCACTTTTTAAGTTTCATACCCCCCAAAAAAGTCATTTCATCTTTTCATTGTTATTTCAGATGTTTTAAAACTAATCCCATATTAATAAGCAAACCATTGGAGGCCACCTAGATGCATAAATTGTAATTATGTGATTCCCTTAATTAATTTTGACAGAGGATTTCACAACAAAGATCCCAAGCTAGTGGTGCTTTCCCCAGAAAAGCACTGTGCATGTAATCTTTATTCTCAGAGCTCTCTACTGAGAATGGAAATTTTGAAAGCCAGCCCCTATAACTACCTTGTTTACTAATAACAACAGGAACAAATAAGGACATTCCCAATGACACCAGAAGTCTCACTCAAACTGTCCCAATTCAAGTAAATGTAGCCCAGAGTTTACCACTGCTCATTAGCTTTACTTGTGGTAAGATTTGTAGGCAAAACAGAAACTAAATAGAGAGTCACTGACTGGATTACTGAGAAAAGTAGTGTATTACAAAGAAAGTAACAAACCAAGCCCCAGAGAGAAACCAAAAATGTTGCCCCACCAAATTCAGACTCAGAGTTCCTCCAGAGTGGAGCACATATTGTCTTCATGGCTGTACTTGCAGTGCACAGCACAGAGAATGGCCCATCGTGGGTCCCAAGGGTTGCTACACCTACTTACTCTCTGCCTCTATCATCTTAGCCAGGTGACATCCTCCCATGTCCCATCATTCGATTTCAGAAGCAGGAAATTCTTACCCATTCTCTCATAATCACTTGAGCTAAACCAACTAAACAATCCATTTACTCTACAAAAGCTTCTTACATTCTACCAACTGCTTTGGATTTTTACGGTTGGGTCTAGTAGAGTCCATTCCATTACTCTTCCCACTCACTCAGTCAGATGTCTGGGGACTTCCTGTGATAGAGCTGAATGGTCTCTGCCATTCCATGGGTGGCAGTTCTGAGACAGTCATCAGAAAGCTGGGCCTCTTGCAGGGGGACAAGAAAAGTAATTCCCGTCTGTGACGATCTCTTTTTCATCCCTATTCCTTGTATTGTTCATATTCTGAAATTCAAATGTGTATGTTGGATCTCTTATTCTGTGCCCAAGTAGTAGTAGCTACTTGTTTATAAACCTCACTTTTACCTGCCTGCAGGACATCTCATCTCTAAGCCTGGGCTCCAGTGTTTTACAAGTTCTAGAATGTATACAGGTGACATGAGGATTTTGTTTAATTCAGTGGGTCAGGGGCAGGACCCAAGATCTGCATTTCCAGAAAGCTCCCAGGTGCCACTACGCATCTCGTCTGCTCCCATACTGGGAGTAGTGAGGGCTTGTTCACACAGAGGGGGGTACTAAGTTTTCTAGTTACTGCTCAAGTAAACATAACATCTTGCTTCCTTTCTTCCCCTGAGGGTATCTTTTATTCTAATTTACAATCTCTTAGTATCACACTCTGATTTTGCCGGTGTTCCCCAGTACCCATAAAAACCAACACCACAACCCAAATTAGTTCCACATGGGAACACAGTCATAAAAGTAGACTCACTTTGCTCTTTCTCCATTTGTCATTTCAATCACCTGAAGACACACAATTTAAAAAGATAGAGAGATAGAAAACAATAAAGTACCTAATGCCCCTTGTTCACCTGTTTATCTGAAGGTGTTGATTACCTGGAGGTAATTTTTTTCTTGTAAAGTAATTTATTTTAAATAAAAAAAAAGGTCAGGCAGCTATTTCATTTATCACTATTACAAAGGAGTCTAACCCAGTGATGGAAAAAGGGAAGGAGAAATTAATTACAAGTCAGAAGCTGCAATAACACTCCGGGTAATTGTGACAAAAATTTTAAATTAACATTTCTGTCACTGAAAGAAGTTTGATTAATTTTACAATTGGAGATGCTATCGCCAGAATATTGGAGGGATCGGAGGACACCGCAGTTTTCAGTTTGAGATGTAGATGGCTTCTTTAAGGCTCAGAATGTATCTGCAAGGCACCTTCACACTTTATTAACAGCTCAATCAGTGCCATGCTGGAAATAATTAGCCAAGAAACCATGGAGTAAATAGATCTTGACTGGCAAACCATGTGAAAAGAAATACAAGCAATGAGCTTTTCTGTAGCTATAACAAAGCCGACCTTGTTTTCTGTGTTACAGAGTATCCTGGGAAGACCCTGTTACCACTGCAACGTTCCCTTCTGGAAATAAAACAACAAAACAGACAGCAGTTATACCTCTCCACTGGCATTCGCTGAAAGATTTTACTCTGGGGAGGGATGGGAGAGGACCCAAGGCCTAAACAATAGAAATTAAGAGAAAGGAAATGTTGAAAATGTTCTTGCAGTGATCTATGTAGTGCACTGCTCTCAAACTAACACAATATCCAGTAGGGCATATTATGTTCCCAGGCACACAAATTCCAGGATCTTTACCTGTACTGATTCCTTTAGTCCTCAATAGGACCCTATAAAGTATATGTTATAATCATCTTCATTTTAGGAATGCCCTATTTTTGTGGCTCAAGGAGGTTAAGAAACATACTGTGGATCACACACCTAGAAAATTGGTGAACAGATACTCATTCTCAGGCAATTTGGCTGCAGAACCTGCAATTCTAACCAGTGGTCAGCAAACCACGTGCCAGGGACCAAACTCAGCTAGGTGTCAATTTTTGTAAATAAAGTCCCATTGGAACACAACCATGCTCCTTTATTTATATATTGTCTATGGCTATGTTTCAGTATAATGACAGAGATGGGTTGTAACAGAGACCTGTGGCTCATAAAATCAAACATGTTTACTATCTGCCTGTATAGATTAGGTTCACCAACTCTTGCTCTTAACCATGGTGCTGTTCTGTTCTTAGAAGATCTCTATAGTAACTCACAGCATCTGGAAAAGACTGGACAGTGACAGACACTCTGGGCCACTGAAAAAAAACAAGTGGCAGGGGGACTGTGAAACAGGATTAGAAACTTACTTGAGAAACATGTATCTAACTTATTAAAAGCCCCTGATAATGTCATACAGCATTACATTCAATTTTGATGTAAAACCTATTATTCAACTTGTAGAAGAAAGTAGGAGAAATACAGTTGAGCCCGACAGTCAAAGGAGATGGTAGTTTCTAGAATGGATCACTGAGCTGTTGTCAGGATAGGAAACTTGGAAGTACAGCATTTGTCTCCCTCCACTGAGATCAACTGGAGGCTTGTGGACAATGACAGCTTGAGATTGCTGCTCACACCTATGTCTTTTGAGTTTGAGAACACGTAAGTACTTTCTAAACACACGGTATGGAAAAAAAAATACAAGAAGTTCTGGCTTGAAAAGTAAGCATACCTTTCCCAAGAGTCTGAGCTATTTAACAACATAGGTTGAGAGACAAACAGACAATTAGGAGAAGAGTAGAAGGGACACCTGGGTGGCTCAGCGGTTGAGCGTCTGCCTTCAGCCCAGGGCATGATCCTGGGATCCCGGGATCGAGTCCCACGTCAGGCTCCCTGCATGGAGCCTGCTTCTCTCTCTGCCTGTATTTCTGTCTCTCTCTGTGTCTCTCATGAAAAAATAAATAAAATCTTTAAAAAAAAAAAAAGGAGAAGAGTAGAAATGTGGTGTTAATAGGTACTGACACTCAATAGAGGTGTGTGGTCTGAAATGGAAGCCTTATGTAGCACAAGGTAGTGAAGGGGAGAGCATTGGGAGAGCAAGTTGACCGAAGAGATAAGCTTAAGCACCCAAGGGACATTTACAACTATAGTTTATATAATCGAAGGAGAAAACTCACATGTTAAACAGCAGATAGCAAAATGGTATTTAAAAGATAATTTCCAAGTTAAAAAGAAAAATCCAAGGAACTCAAAAGTGCTAGATGTTAAAATATACTTAAAATGTATGGTAACTAAAATCATTGCATTGACCTGAGAGTAGTTGGGTGGGATTAAATCTTGAAGAATGTATACAGTCAATACAGTCAGAAGGGAGCATTTAGATTCCTGAAGGAGATATATCATAATTGGTACTTACATCCTTTCCCACCTCAAAATGCTAAATGCCTCCTCTCCTTATACTTCAAAGTAAACTCAGGCCAGTTAAGATGAAAAAAAAATGAATCATAAGATCACAAAAGCAATATAGTTTACATTTATTCCCTTCTCAGCATAAGGTATTCAGAAAGCAAAGGAAGAGACTGTGAAAAAGATTTTAGAAATATTTGGCCTCATAAAAATAAAATAAAAATTTTATTGTTAAAATATAAAAGTCAGACAAAGGGCTATGAACTATCTACTATGTTAATTAAGAGTTTATAAGATAATAAAAAATACTTTAATTACAGTGGGCAATACATAAAATGTGACAAAATAGAAAAAATTAGGGGAAATACACAAAAATCCAGTGCACCTAAGAGGAAAACACTTAAAAATTCATAGTTATCAGAAACAATCAAAATGTTTATGAGAATTAGGTACCCACTCTGACCAATCAAATTAACCATTACAAACCACCACTGCTCCTACCACTAGCAATGTGCTGGTGAACTTAATCCAAGGGTCCTCCTCCAACAGTTGTAGATGATATAAACCCACAAAACTTGTAAAATAGCCCGACCAACATAGCAACTCTACTTTGAAGATTTTATCCTAAGGGAAAAAATATCACAGATGTGCAAAAGAGTTGAACGCAGGGGTAGTCCTGCCAGAAGAGTAAGCAAAAGTTAGAAAGGGAGAACACTCCAAATACCTAACAAGAGTACAGTTAAATAGGGTTTGGCACATCCATCCTGTAAAATCATGTGCAGTTCTAGAACTCCTCTTTTAAAAGATTTAAAGGCAAGGAAATATGGCAAATATGGTGTTGAGTAAAAAGTACTAACACCACAGTATGGGCAATAATATCCCTGATGTAGCAAAAAAAGAAAACATAACATATTCGTTTTTCCTCTTTATGCTTTCCCATATTTTCCAAGCTTTTTTTTTTTTCAGAAAGCCTGAAATAGTTGCATAATCAGTACTGATAATTGTATTAAATGTTAACTTCCAAAGAGAATATGGGAACAAGGCAAAGTTGATCAGCTTTCCTAGGGACTCAGTCCTAGACTGAACACTGCCAACAGATAATCATGTTTTTATTGTGTATCTCAGTTTTAGGAGACTCAGACTCATGTTTTTTAATCATGTTTTTCTCTCCAACAGATAATCATGTTTTTATTGTGTATCTCAGTTTTAGGAGACTCAGTCTGGGGGAAAGTTCTGGATGGCCAGAGAGAGCATCTATAACCAACTATAACCAACTAGTTAGTTACTAGTATCACAGGTTAGCTTCATTAGAGTTAGGACTGCTGCCTGATTTCTCGGTCTGTCCTTCCTGCAGTGTAGTATTGCCTAGAAAAGACAGAAAGGTAGTGAGATGCCAAACTGATAAAATCCAGGCCTTCAGAAGGCCTGAGACAGACACATATTCCTGCAAGCAAAGAAACCATCCTTGAAAATTTTCAGTGCATAGCCAGAGACCTCTTTGGAACCACCAGTACATCCTCCCTGAAGCCACCAGTACATCTTCCCTGGAGCCACCAGTACATCCGCTCCAGACCCCAAGATCACAGTGCCATATATGAATCCCTGTCTGTGACTGGAAAAAAGCAAGCTGACATTTCGAGACAGAAAGTATTTCATAGCAAGCACGTACAGTGATTCTTCCTTCAAAAGCTATCAAAGGTAAAGACTCCATTAGAAGTGGTGTCACCGTATCCAATTCTCTCTCCCCTTTCTAAAAGCAGCAAGAAACGTTAAAAGGCAACGTGATAGAAAGCTTTTAGTTTGGATCTGTATACACTTCATACCTCTGATAGGAAGTGAGTTCCACCTTTGAAGGTGTGGGCTTCATGCAGAGAGGAGCTGAATTCATTCTCTACCACTACTCCACTTAGTCAAACCGTCTCTTTCTGCTCTGACTGGAAGGAGGAGGACCTCCAGGGTATTCGCTAACCAGTCATTTGTACTCATCTGCAGGATTACGCTGACAGAGTCCACCCTCAAACAATGCCCATACCTAGCACAGTACCTAAAAATAGCAGAAACTCCATAAACAAGTTTGAGTCATTCCATGAAATCCACACTTTCTGGGTGACAATTGGGAATATGCCCTTTCTAAAATTCCCTTTCTATATATTTAGCCAGCTGACATGTGCATATCTTGAATTTTATTCATTTTGAACATTCTGGAATGTTTGGCTTTCTAGACATAAAACACTACTCATCAACACCAACATTCAACAGCCAGTGAGTCGAGGTTCCTGCTAGATTCTATGGGAGGAATTTAGGAAGGTTCACTGACTGGCATGTCATCCTCAGGTAGCCCATCCTACTTAACTGTACAAATGAGGAAATGGGACCAGACAGCAAGTGTGAATTACTGGTTTGTTGGGAATTAGATTCCAAGTTTCCTTCCTCCAAGGTTAAGGATCTATCAGGTTAACCTTTCATTCAGCCAGTCCCTAACAGGTGAAAGCAGGAGGTTAGTTTCTGCCTCCTACAACTTTGTCTTCTTAATATCCTCTCTATTTCTTTACATCTCATTTACTATCATACAAACCTGAAAGTAGTTTACATCTCTTAATTAAAAAAAAAATCACCCAAGTACACAATAAAAAACATGATTATCTGTTGGAGAATTTACGGTACATAATTGTACCCTCCCTGTTTTATAATATTTGTCATGTCTTTTTCCCCACCTTTGACCTTCAATTGTTTGAAAAGTGTGTGAATATATCTTAATGAATATATTAAATCTTTAATTAGGTTAATTAGGCAGTGTTCAGTCTAGTGAGCCCATGAAATAACAAATGCCACATGCCCTGTCTCAAACTAGCTATTTCAATTTCATCCTACTAATAATTTTACTGATTTGGTTTTCTTTTTGAGAGAATATTGGTTTCTGATATACCTAATGCTCTCTTCTCCTTGCTATCATTTTCCATTAAAGTAAAACTCTCTCTGTGCAGCCAGGTACCTATCTGGAGAAAGGTAGAAAGAAAGTTTTGTGAGCCTAGGTCTTCAGAAGGAAGCCAAGACATTGGAAGTGAGCAGATAATGCTGCAGCCTGACCCCAAGTGAACTAGAGAGAGAAAGATGGTTGCATTGAAGTGTTCCAGACTGCCCTGTAGCCTAAGGCAGGTGCCACAAAGTCATGGGGGAATCTTGGAGCCAAAACGGTAAACAAGTAAGTTTTCCAGGAATGGGTCTACCTTAGTACTCCTAACACATTGAGTTATTAGCCAGAAGTAGTTTGTAGGGGACGTGGTCTTGGTCCAAACCTGTGATAGATGATATCCACCACGGTAGCCTCCCTTGAATTAGGCATCTGATGGAAAAGCTTTTGAAGATCATTTCTCAGGTACCACATTTAATTGCCCCCATGAAGAAGAAAGACAGACAAAAAGGGAAAGAAAAGAGTGTTTGGAAAGGAACTCAAGAAAACAACATCTGTCTAGGAATTCTTGTGGGTAGAATTTGTTTGCAAACCAAAAAGTTGGTGGTGGTGGGGGGGGGAATAAAAGCTTTCATTGGGAAGCCATCAAAGCTGATAAGATTCAGCCCCAGAGGCAGCAAGACCTTCCAAGTTAAAACAGTAAATAATTTGATTGAGATAAAGATTAATAGCTGAAATCATGTGAGTCAGTCAGAAGCACCAGCGAGCATCAATCCCCAAAGATTAATAATGGTAAAAGACAATGCTGTGAGAATCAGTTTCATCATGATGGATCATGGGAGAGTTTAATGAGTGAATTTCGGGAGAAGAATTTCAATCAAGTAGACTAGACTTGGGGCGAGCACAAACCACATGGCTGAGCCGCAAAGTGGGCTGCCTGCCTGGAGGACACAGGCGGGAATACCGCTTTCCTGTCTGTGCTAAATGCTGAAATATCACACAAATTGGTGTCAGGAGGTTGAATGGAATCTGCTGCAGCAAAACGTGACTGGAGCAGAGAAACCATGCTCACCGCTCTAATTTAGAAGGTAGGAGAGCTAAGCTAACAGAATTTCATCACGTCTTAATGTGCTCATGAAGACTGAGACTCATGAGTCATTGTCTGAGGGGCACACAAACTGTGAGCCTCTTTGGTTCCGTGTCATAATTCAGAGAATAGGGGGACACTGTCTTCAACTCTTGTCTTTGCTAGCCCATGCATTCTCAAATCCAATCCTTCCACCACGTTCTGGGTACCCATCAGGCAGCAGGTGTCATGCTAGGACTAGGGAATGAAATGACAAAGGAGCCATGGTCCTGGACCTCAGAAGACTTACAATTTAGAAAAGAGAGATCCATGTGAGAATAATAGAATGGAGTTTATCCTGGCAATGCCTGGGAAAGTAAGCATGTGTTTTGTCATGTGGGCTTTAGAGACAGACTGGCCCACATTCTAGCCCTTCCTCTACCACATGCTTGCTGGGGGACTGTGTCAAGCACATCTGAGCCTTAGTTTCCCCATTCATCAACTATAGAAAGTCTTAGTTCTCACCTCATGAAATTGTTGTAAAGCATAAGTGAGATAAACCAAGTATATTCTTCGTACAATACCCAGTGCATGGTCATATTCTAGAAATTGTAGATAATGATTTTGGCCCATAAATTAACCACCTAAATGATATTGTTATTGTCATACACAAAACTAAAAGGCAATGGAATGTAAAGAGAGATGCATTGTCCCTATACAGAAGGATGGGCCCAGGATGTGGATTAAGATCAGAGGAGAGCTTCAGAGATGAAAAGATGGGGATTAGGAATAGGGCTCAATGGTAAAAGGAGTTTTCCAGATCCCAAATTCAGAGGGGAGAAAAGTTTTCAAGGACAGAGGAACTCTTATGAGCCAAATCAGAGAGTATAAAAGTCCCTAAGGGTGTGAAAAATGCAGGAATTTCATTGTGGCTAGGATATTTTATGGTCCAAGGGCTAAGGTAGAAAAAGCTATTGGGACAAGGCAGTGAAACACTTTAAATGCTTGTAAACATAAAAGAATCCAGAAGCCAAATTTGTAGTTGGAAGAACTAAGAAAGGAACATTTCTAAAGCATAGAGATCTTCAAAGAACAAGCAAAATATATAGAAGGAAATTTGCCATGACATAGTCTATTAGATTTTGATGACCTTTGTCAAATCAGATCCCTCCTAGCAAAATTACACATAGTAAAAGCATAATTAAAACAAATGGATAAAAAATGGCTTAGGAGTATTGGTCCCAAAGAACAAGTAATAATGGATAATTGTCAGTATCGCCTAAGATCAGTGATTGTTCCCTACGTGTTAAAGCACCAACCACACCCCGCCCCCCACATAAATATGCTGACAATGATGACCACCATCTAACGAGTGCCTCTTATACACTAAGGGCTTTATGGCTTACAGGTTTTATCATTTATACCCATTTTGTTGATGAGAAAGTTTCTGAAAAATGAAGTAGCTTGCCTAGGGTCACACAGAGAGTACCTGGGGCACCTGGGACAGAAGGCAGGCTCACTCCAGAAGGTCACATGCAGCCCAATGCACATCTTGGCTCCCTCCCCATCTCCTCCAAAATAAACAGCAGTGAGGATCCCTTCCCTTCAGCACGGAGCATTTGAGGCCTTAGATTCCTACTGGTTTGCTTTCTATTCACATTGGGCAAATTACATTATAAATTAATCCTGATGAAACATTCAACTCTTCCCTCCCCCATGAAGCTTCACTGTGGTCCTGAAGCCCCTGCAGGAAGAACCTTCAGAGAAAAATCCAGGGGCCTTGATCACATTTGCTTTTTAATTAATCTAAGGTGTTAATTTTCAGCTGGAGGAAAGTTAATTTTTCCTTTTGTTAATCTAATGGCCGAAGGCAACGCTGGTGCTATTGCAGCAAAAGTTTGGAATGACTGTCAAGCTCCCTGGCGCTACAATAAATGCAGCGGCAAATAAAACAGCTTCCCTGGAAGGCATACGAATTTAAATAATTTCCGCAGATGGTCTCTGCTTCTCTCAGTGAAGAGAGAAAAAGACTAATTCCACCCTAATCAGGCCACACTAACATCCAGGCAAATCCATTCTTTTGATCCTTCACATTTCTTCTCTGGAACAAGGAGGAAAAATAAACATCACTTTCTTTCAACAGCAGAGAAGTGCAGATTTGGGGTTTGAAAAGTTACAATGTGTTTTCCTCCCCTTGGGGAGCTTTTCTAATCCCCAGCCTTCTTGCCTAGTCTCCCATTACATAACTACTTTATAGGCTGGGCTCTTAACTAGAACAAAGACTGCTACTTGGAAAAGGAATTAAAGCTACAGGCCACCGGATTCCTTCTGAAGGAAACTCAGAACATCATCACATTTGTCTGACAAATAATTTCAGAAGTCTAGGATGAAAGACACTTGGTTGTGTGTGGCCGGGATGTTCGAAGCCCACACGAAGCTCTTACAGTCACTCTTATTGTGTCTTGCCCTTTTCTGAAAGGTTTGAGACCTCCTAAAGAGGGCCATCCAGTAGCAGTCGAAAGCCAGTACAGGGACCTGAGTTTTGGAACTTAGGAAGACTGGTGGCATTGCAGCAACAACCAGAGGCACCGAGAATTTGGTCTCTACCACATTAGGTGTTGGACCACCTAACATCCATCTTTTAAAAATATTTTCTAAAAAAAAATAAATAAATAAAAAATAAAGATATTTTCTCACTACTTTTAAAAATGTTATCTACTATGGCAATTTTACATGCTGATTCAAAGCGATTTGGTGGTGGCTGCCTGGACCACCACATTTTAAAAATATCATTGAGACTCTGGACAAGGATTTTGTGTTCTCAGTGATGTCTGCTTGGGTGGTAGGTAGGGGAACGGGGGTACATGTTCCAGGTCTCTGCTCTCCACGTCCCACATTCTTACTTTTGAGCTTGCCAGTGACAAGGCCGCAATCTTGAAGGGCATCTTAACTCCTAAAGTATCACCTCTCCAATGAACCTACCCCCAAGCCATTTTGAAGAAAGCTGTATCAGTCATACTTTTTTTTTTTTTAAATCCAGAAATTTTATTTTCTTCCAAAGCAATTTTTCCAAAGAAAGTTGTTCCTTACAGTGAAAGTGTTCCTTCCAAAACCTTTCCATCTCTAGGGAAGGGACTTGAAAGGCTGAAGCTTTAGCTCTGAGTCTCTAAATGAAATAATGCTCAACTCTGTATTGAAAAGCAGGAGGAAAGACTCATGCAGGCATCAAGGGGTTACACCTTTGTGCAGAGAAAAATTCTTTCCCAAAGCAGGCTAGAAACAGACACGATGAATTCAGCCCATCCACTTTTTAATGGCTTGCATTATTAAAAACATTACTTATGCTTTTTGCATGACAAAGAACATGAGTAATAATTTTGATAATAACTTTGTCTTTGATACACAAAGGAACTCAGTGTGAAGTTTTTAAAATACTATCTTTGGGGCAAAACTGGAGATTAGCAACATACTGGGAAATGAGCTATCAGTATGGGGAAAAGTCAGCAGTACCTCTCTCTTGTTTTTTTTTAATTTTAAATTTGGAACCCTAGCTGAAAGTTGGTAGAATGCTTCAATAGATAGATGCCCCCCAGAATATTAGGCTTATGAAACAAAATGTGAAACTCCTGATCAGAAAAAAAATCTATACATATCTACATACACATATATTTATATATTTCTTAAAATCTGCCCCTACTATAGAGTGTTTTCACATAACAAGTTCACTTTGAAAACATTCCTTGTTTATACTCTCAGTGTTTTGTTGCTCAGCTCATTTAATGGACACTAGTTAGTGGACATTAACACTGAGCTTTTATGCACATTTTCTCTTGAATTCTTTGCCAAGTGACAACTGGCATTTATTTACTCAAACATTTATTGAGCATCTACTATGTGCTTCATATTGAATCTAAGGGTATATTAGGAAATATGACAAGTATCTTCAACCCTTGTGGAGTTTACATTTTGGTGCAGGGAGACAGATACTCAATAAACATAAGACTATATTGTGTGTTAGAAAGGAAGTGCTATGGGAGAAGATCAATCAGGGTAAGGGGAACCAGAGGTAGGCTGCATAACCTCAAACAGGGTGGCCAGGGCAGGCCTCCTTGAGGAGGGAGCATTCAGTTCAAGACTTGAAGGAAGGAAGGAAAGTAGCCATGCAGTCCATTGTTACCAGTAACCAAGATGGGGAAGGCTGCGTGCGTAGAAGCTTTGGGGATTGGAAACATTTGGGTTTCTGCTTTGGATCTGCCAGGTTCAAGATCTACTAGGAGTGAAGAAGAGACTTGCATGTACAACTCTGGAGAGTTCAGGAATGAAAACTGGGCTAGAAATATAAATATGCACCTGTAGGCTTATAGATGGCATTCAGCACCATAGGCAATGGGATATCTCTAAGGAAGTAAATGTAAATAAGGAGGAACAAAGAGTTGAGGACTGAACCCTGCGGCTTTCCAATGTTTCCAAACTTGGGGGGAAAGGAAAAACAGCAAAGGAGTTGGAGGAGCTGTCCTGGAAACTAACTACAGAAACTCTATCAGGGAAGAAAGTTATCAGCTGTGCCAACGCTTTTGACTGAGGAGCCAAAGAAGATGGATGTGAGAATCACCAGTGCACGGCGGGTATGGTCACTAACGTAATTATCTAGGCATGGCATTCACCTCACGAACTCACAGATTCTTTGGTTTTACAGGTCATATTAATCTGCAAATAGGTTACAACTCATCTCCCCAGGGCAAGGTCATGGCTTGGTAGCTCTTCTACAGGACTGGCCTATAAAAGTGTGCTTTTGTTGCCTTGTTTGGCCAGTACCGGGTTTTACAAATCTGAAGTTGTGAAATTTCATATCTAAAAAATACAGGTTTCCACATTCTTCTAGGAAATAAAGTTCTTAGTGGTCTGACCCACATTCCCACCACCCAGCAGAGGCCAACTGGAGCTGAGGGATGTGTGTTTCCAGGTCACAGCACTGCCACCAGTTTGTCAGTGAGCACAGACGGACACCCAGCCCGCTCATCTGCCCACCCCAGCACCTCTCCTGCTTATCCGAGCTGGCTGGCTACAAACATTGCAGTTTGCCACCTCTCCTTTAGGGGGTTGTGGAAATGGAATCAGATCTCAAGGGTTCTGAAGGCACTACCTAGATCTGTATCTACAGATGAAGTATAGTTTCTGTATGAATCTCAGTCTGGAAAACATATGTTTTGACAGATTTCTTCTAGACCAGCAGGGAACATCAGTTCCAGAAGATGTTAAGAAGTTTTAAGTGGCAAAATGACTTCATGTTTAAATTAGCATTGTACATATTAAGTTACTAATTTTTTTCCTTTAATATGGGGCATCTTAGAGGTTTTAAACAATAACATAGATTTATGTCCTATACGCTCTTTCCCCAAATCTATTGGGTCATGGAATGCTTTCTTTCTGATGGATGGGATATACACCTTGAGAGGTGAAGACCCCCTGGATGCTTCAAGGAATGACCATTCTAGACTGGGATTCTCATGATGGCTGGGGCCATGTCTTATTTCCAGAGGTCGACACCTTGAATAACATGTAACCCATAGATGTTCAACAATTTGCTGAATAAATTACAAACTGGATGGCCTGGACATATCCTCCAGGCAAAGCTAATGGGATTCCAAATTTCATTCCACACCTGGATCACAGGAAATGAAGTGTTCAGGTCCTACACAAAACCAGCCCTTGGGGCATGGCACATGAGCCTCTCAGCTTCATGAAATCAGACACTCTACCTTAGGCAGCAAGGCCATGCCTGTCAAACTAGTGCCATTTATAGCCTTGGGAAGAGCCTGTTGCAAAGCCCCTCATGTACTTGAGCTAGTCACATGCAGAGCACAGAACGTTTCCCACACCACTCTGCCATTTCTCTGGTTTCTCTTTAACTAAGTACCACAGTCACTTGCTACCCAAAATGATCTTGCTTTTAAATTGGGAGATAGGGTGACCCCAGTGGCCAAAGTTCTATCAGGCAGTGCTAGTCTAGTGAATTCCTCTCCAAGGGCAGCCCAGGTGGCTCAGTGGTTTAGCGCCGCTTTCAGGCCAGGGTGTGATCCTGGAGACCTGGGATCCAGTCCCACATCAGGCTCCCTGCGTGGAGCCTGCTTCTCCCTCTGCCTGTGTCTCTGCCTCTCTCTCTGTTTCTCAGGAATAAATAAATAAAGTCTTTTTAAAAAAATAAGTAAATAAATAAATTGGGAGATAGTCTCTGGCAGTAGCTGACAGAGCCCAGCAGATGTTTGGCATCCTAGCTTTAGCATGTGGGAGTTTGACTCCATTTGTGGTGGCATGAGCTTAAACCCACCATGAGGATAACAAGCTTGAGAGGCACTTGTCTGGGGGCTGGGCCCCAAACATCTGTATCTCTTCCTGTCTCTATAGTTGACTCTTTTTTTTTTTTTTAATTATCATTTACTGAGCACTATGTGTCAGACATTTACTTTTCCCAATAAACTCATGAAGCATATATTAACCCCATTTTACAAATAAGAAAACCAAGGCTCACAAAAACTTTCCCCATCTTGCCAAGGTCACACAGCTAGTAAGTATCGGATTTTCACCTCTAGTCTGACCTGACTGTGAACCACTCCTAATATACAACCAGGAATTCTCAAACATACTAGAAGAAGCTTAGCAAAAATCACATGGGAGATTCAGGAAGACACATTGTCCAAATTCTTTTAGGAGATTCTCATATATAACATTCTACCTTGATCCAGACATGAGGGATAGAGCAGAGCATGCATATTTAGCAAAATACTTTGCTATAACTTTGTCCCAACTAACCTTACATCTTCCTCATATTTGTTTGGGTATTTTTTTCCTTCTTATTGTCATAATTTCTTTTAAGTTTCCTACATTGAAAATGATTGAATTTTCTATAAATTAGAAGGAACAAAAATAAAAATCAGTCATTAAAATAGAATCAAATTTAAAAGGCAGTATATTTGTCCTTAAAACTTTGGGGGATGGGAGGATGCCTGGGTGGCTCAGCCAGTTGAGCCTCAGACTCTTGGTTTTGGCTCAGGTCATAATCTCAGGGTTTTGAGATCAAGCCCCACATAAGGCTCCATGCTCAGCAGGGAGTCTGCTTGAGATTTTCTCTCTCCCCACTTTCATGTGTGCAAACTCTGAAATGAATAAATCTCTAAAAACAAAACAAAAAACAAAAACAAAAACAAAGCTTCTTTCTCCTCATAGAAAGGCAATTCTCAGCATAGTCAGGCATTAAAACCACATCATAACATTCTAGTGAGGTCTTATGGTGGGGGGGTAGGTGATGAAAACATTTTGGAAGTGGACAGAGGTAGTGTTTCTTCAACATTATAAATATACTAAAATGACATAGCTTGTCTGCTTTAAAATGTTAGCTAATTTATAGGAGTTTCACCTCAAAAATAAAAGAATACTCCACACTCTAAGAGCACAAAACTCATTCAAACATGCTTTCCCTTGGAGAACCAATTCCACCTTTAGCAAAGTCTCTGCCAAGCTGCAGCCCTTCTGGGGAGCCACCAGGCATTCTCTGAAGCTCAGGGACAATAGCAACTTCCTGAGTTGCCAAATGACCCGTTGCCATTAGAAATATGGCTGCAAAGTCAACTCATTTGGGACAAGGGAAAAAGTGCCACGCTGAATGCACTGCAAGCACACAGTTTTTAGAGCATTCAGCAGCTTGGCTGACTCCAATTCTCTTAGCCCTGTCCCCAGCCCCTTCCACATACAGATAAATGCCTCATGAAGGCGGGTATGCCAACTCAGCACAGAGCCAATCCCACTAATGCAGCAGAGGTGCCATGAAGAGTGGAGAGCCTGGCTCCTCCTTGGCTCTCCACCAGAGGAGTGCCACACCTGGATTTTGTGCCTTGAAGCTGCTCTGCTTGCATGGAGCATCTCCCCAAGTCCCTTGTCTTCTGTGACAAACAGTTGCAATGCTTTGCTGCCCTCACACTCCTAACCCCAGGGCACTGCCTACATGAGTCTCATCTGAGCCCTGCTCAGCTAGCTAAAAATGCCCCATTACATAAACGTGTTCTCACTGCAGGCAACACTGCACTTCCAAATCACTGTCACAGGCACTTGTGTTTGGTGTTCAGGAGGGAGGATGAAATGCATGTTGTCATCTGCTACCCTGGGTGACCAAGAGCAGACACACCACGTTCCACCAGAATTCAGAATGCAATTTCAGGCTGATAGTTTTCTGCTATGCAAAGCTAATCAGCCCAGGCCAGGATCGAGGCTACAACGCTGGCCTTGTCAGCGCTCTCCCCAGACTGTTTATACTTTACAAAGATCAAAAAGCATACAGAGAATGAACACGAAGACCATGAAATGCCTCTATCCTTTAATTTCTTTCCTGAAGGTCAGGGCTCTATAATGAGGCTCACAAAGGAGCAGTACAGTGGGCTAGAAACACACATTAAAAGAACCTCTCCTATATCAAAAGGAAAAAAAATAGGTCATTGACCATTTTAATGGGATCATTTTAGTCAACTGGCCCCTGGTGCTAAAACCATATTGGAAATGGAAGAGTGGGATCTTTCATATTCACTAATAATGTCCCAATAGCAGTAAGACTGATTTTAGCCTGAAATTACACACTTCTGCAGAAGACAGAGGTGGCCTAGGAATAGAATGTCTCTTAAGACAGGCTTCCTCAAAAGAGAGCCTGAGACAAACTTTGTAAGCAGGTGGTTTCTTTGGCAAATGGATTGAGGGACAGGAGGGAGGGGCTGGGGGATTGGGACGGGGCTGGGGAGAAGCCAACATGAAAACATGCTATCAATGTGGCCACCACTGTAGGGGCTGCCAAGCTAGATTCCTTAAGGCCTTCTGAGAATGTGCCTTAGAAGTGCCCATCAGGGGGATGAGAAGAGAAAGCATTTATTCTTCAGCTCTCAACTCCCATTGGCCAAGGAATGAAGGATCATTCATTCCTAGGCCTCTAGGGTGCACCTGCAAATCTGCCAGGCAGCTTCCACTGTCCCCCCTAGGCCCCAAAGTCAGCGAAGTCCTAAAACAAATGCAAGAGACATGTGATGCATACCCAAACAAGGCATTGTTTAGTTGTACCTGTGCACAGCTACTTGAAGCCCGTGCAAACTATTGCTGCAGCCATGATAGAATCAGAAGTTCCATACAGAACCCTGAGAGGGCCCCCCCAGCCTTGCTGACCATAATGCTGGAGGAACTAAGTGGCACTAACTGCAAGAGACTGAAGGCTTTGTATGGGAATCAAATCTCCTGTAATCCCACCTTATGATGTAAGATTGCTCAACATGAATGTTTGATCAATTCTCTGAGCATTTTAACTGCAGAACTCACTTTGATAAAGCAACAAGTGCTCCCTTGCCTCTTTACATTAGCAAAAACGAAGTCATCCATTTCCAATGCTCAGTATTTGCCCCTGTCTCAAAAGTATTGATATTATGGCTCAGATACTGGTTTTGGACAGAAAAGGCAAATTCTCAAAGTTCTGCCAACACGAGAGTGCTTATTCTTCCCTCTACCTTGAGGAGCCTCTGATTTGCCTCCTTTGCTGTATTTCTATGTCTTACCTCCCACACAAAAGAATATTTAGGATTTACAAGTTTCTTTTCCATCTTGCACAGTAGCAAAATATAACTTAAGAAGACCTGTAAGCAAAAGGACCCTGTCATAGGTTATACCATCAACACTTGAGTTGAAGAAACCACTTGTTCATGAGCTTGGCATTTCCTTCTTCAACTAACAAAGTGACTGTCTTCGGGGAGATTCACAAAATATACCTATTGAATAAACCTGGCTATTTTGCAGTAAGAGGCAATAAAGAGGATTCCCTAGTGATCTCTCTTAGTATTGGAAATTCTATAGCAGCTACAGGTGTGTGCTGGACGAATAATCAAAGAGTCTACCTTAATATTTTGTGACTTCTCCAGATTTCTTAACTGGTTGGTGGCTAAATTTCTGCCCCCTCGCAACCTAAACGTGGACTACCTAACCCTTGGTCCTTCGTAGCTGGAAAGTTCTACCTTCAATACACATCCTCCAGCAATTGTAATAGTGTCCCTTGCTTTTTCATCTGGGGATTTAGATTGTTCCAGGAGATGTACCGGTGCGCCCAATCTGGGTTAGGGGTGTGATTTAAACGTGCTGTCGGTTTTGATTTTTCACATTACCAGCTCATGCTGGCCAAGAGGGCTCACTAAACCAGCAATAAGTTTTCAATCTGAGGAGATCCAAATAAACCCTTTGTCACATGAGTTGCTGGAAGCTTCTGCAGACCAACTTTTGCACTAATGGAACCGAGTGGACCAGTGAATACAATGAAGGCAGACAATCATCCCTTCCAGAGTTCAGCCACAGGCTTCTCTTCTCATTAACATTTCCCTTTTTGGAGAATAGACTTGTAAATTGTCTGTTGGGAGGTACAATAGCTACTAATTAGCTGTGCTCCTAACTAAATGCTTGACCACAAGGAAAACAAGAAATCAAAGAAAATGCTTGTAGTTCTCCAGAAACTGTCAGATACAGCAGTCTGACTTCTAACAGTGTCCTGTATACAGAGGCACTCAATAAATGTCTGCAGAGCAAAACACAATGGCATTCACCTTAATATCTGGATTTTGTCTTCAGCCAGTGCACTTTTCCCCTTCTGTGATAAAGGTTTGGTCTTTGATTCCTTACTCAAAGACACACTGCCTATAGATACAGCTCAATAAGCATGGTGCACAGGACAACTGTATCCAGAAATAGTCTAATTGGAAACCGCTTCTAAAATTCTTCCAAACAAGCAGCGCCACAGATTTCCTTATTTTCATTCTACTCTCACACACTTGTACTAGACAGAGCATAGCAGTCAGGATGGGCTGAGTTGCGCTGAAACAACAATAAAACCCCAAATCTTAGTGGCTTAAGACCACAAAGGTCTAATATGGTTTCATTCATATGGGAAATATAAGAAACAGTGAAAGGGATTAAAGGCTAAAGGAGAGAAAATGAGTGGGAAATATCAGAGAGGGTGACAAAACATGAGAGACCCCTAACTCTGGGAAATGATCAAGGGGTAGTAGAAGGGGAGGTGGGCAGGGGGATGGGGTGACTGGGTGATGGGCACTGAGGGGGGCACTTGATGGGATGAATGCTGGGTGATATGCTATATGTTGGCAAATCGAACTCCAATAAAAAAATACCAAAAAAAAAAAAAATGACCACAAAGGTCCTCTGTACAGCTTCATAAAGGACTTTTCATGGAGACCCTAGACTGATAGCAAATCCATCTTCAGTGCGCTTCTCTGTTTTCTATGGCACAGGGGGGAAAAAAGGAGCACTCAGTCTCTTGCTCTGGTGATTTCATATTTCTGCCTAGAAAAGACACATGCTGCCTCTTCTCAAATGTTATCATCCAAAGCAAGCCGCAGACCACACTAACTGCAAGGTAGCAGGGAGTATAACCATCAATGTACTGAGAAGGAGGCAAAAAAATGGAGTACAGTCGACATTTGAACAACAGATTTTAAACTACGTAGGCCCTCTTATACATGGATGTTTTTGATAAATATCATACAGTACTATAAATGTATTTTCTTTTCCTTATGATCTTAACATTTTCTTTCCACTAACTTATTGTAAAAATACAATATATAGAACATACAAAATATGTGTTAATCAACTGTTTATCAGTAAGGATTCTGATCAACAGTAGGCTATAAGTAGTTAGGTATTAGAAGAGTCAAAAGGCAGTGAAATTTTGTCTGTGGGGTGTGGAGGAGAATCAGTGTCCCTCAGCCCCTGTGTTGTTCAAGAGTCAACTGTACTTGGGAACAGAGCTCTGTTCTGGATTTATATAGGAAGATCCTGACTTGGGGCTTTGCCTCCAACTCTGATGGTGGTTAAAGTCCTATAAAAAAAAACACTAGGAAAAACTTTCCATAAAAGAAAGCAAGCCAACGTGTTATAGTCAAAATATGGTTTGAGGTATGACCAGTCTTAAACCATTAGCAAGTTCTTAAAGTTCTATAATAACTGCCCCCTTCGGTTAAAAATGAGGCCCTTTACCCTTACATGTAGAGAAACAGAACTCCAAAGAAGCCTAATTCCATTTGCCTTAGTAGTCTCACCAGCACAGCAATGCTCAAAAGAAAGCTTTATTATTTACCGAAAATTTAGCAATCAAGTCTAATGAGGATTCGGTTAAGTGATGTTTTCCAGAGAATTGAATGAGCACAATGGCCTCTGAGGGACATCTAAAGAGAGAAAGAGAGAGAAAAGTACAGTCAGATAGCAAACACCATAACAAGGCTGATGTCCCCATCTGACAAGGTTCCAGTGAGAAAATAAATCTCCTGTGGCCAAGTTAGAAAGTACGGCCCCCCTCCAACTTTCCACAGATGTTACAGAATTCAGAAAGGCTATCAGGACACAAGTGTGGAAGTGAGCATACTTTGCGGCTGAAGGCAAGGTCAAGGAGTTTAGGAAATTGACATTGCCTAGGAAATTGGAGAGAATCTGCATGTATAAAATATATACATATGAAGTATATATTATATGGGTGTTTTATAAATATATATATTTAACTCAACATGGTGTTAGTTTAAGAGTCCTAACTTAATATTTCTGTTCTTCTCCTTGAGTAAAAATCATCAGACTGCAGCCCAAACAGCAGGCTGTTTCTGTATGGTCTGTGGCTTTTAGATTTTTTAATTGTTGAAAAAATTTGCAGAAATTCATTTCATCTCTTGTCATGTATTATATATGTAATACCCTTGATTTTGCCTCTTGGCCTACACAATCTAATATTCCCATACAGCTCTTTACCAAAAGTTTTCAGATCCCACCCTAGAGCATTAAGGAGACCAACTACTTCCAGCATTCTCCCCAGGACACCTGTTTTAAGGGAATTCACAAAGGACCCCATGGTTTATGTTTCTGCTGGAGGCCATCTCTGTCAGTCATAGAACGTTCACTCAGATACACTAGGATTGTAAAGAACAGAAGACACTGGAAAAATGAAGAGGGAATCACATGAAATTTGATTTTACAACCAGCATGTCTGTTCACTTCTATGAAGCTTTGTGATTGAGCCTCTGAACCTTGGTTTACTTGTCTGTGAAATGCAGGTAATTAGTATTATTTCACTTTCCCAGTTGTTTTTGTTTTGGTATATATATAAACAAGGCCCACTGGACAGAACAATGAATAGGCTTGAGCAGATGGAGCCATTGGTGGTATATTATCTCCACACAGGAGAGGTGGCACCACTGTCTCATCTACATGGTAGATTTAGCAAATGATTAGCTAAAAATTGATGTCACTCTATTGAAATGTGAGGAAAACAGGTAATTAATCAAGGGTTGGCATGGCTCTCCTGCCAGAGCTCACTAAGACAACTTGGCATCTGTGACATTAACAATTTAGCTCTCAATTAGGTGCCAAACCATATATAATAAGAGAGACTGAGAGCACGGTTCTTGAAGTGAAAGAAAGTATAGGGAGAACAGACATTACTAAAGAACTCTATTAAAAATAAAAAATAAAAAAAATAAAGAAATCTATTTTTCTGTTTTCTCACTCTTTCCACACACCCATGCAACCACCCATCCATAGGTTAAGCATTTTCTATATTCAGTGCCCTCTCAGTGATAGAAAAGATAAAGCCCCCACCCCGTCCCCGCTCTTATGGAGTTTATATTCTCCTAATGGGAGAAGATATATGGCAAATAAATTACAAATAAATAATTATAGATAGTGATATATGCTGTGAAGGAAGTAAAAGTGGGTTGAGAGAGTAATTGGATGATGTCAACTTTAAGAAGAGTGAGCTAAGAACGTGAGCAGGAACCAGATGTATTGTCAGCTGCAGGGAAAGCACTCCAGGTAGAAAGAATCAGAGTGAATGGGTTCCTGATGCTTCAAGGAGAAAGGCCAGAATTTTTGAGGGAAGGGGACAAAAATGAGAAAAAAGCCTGGAGAGGTAGAGGTGGGTCAGATTATATACAGCTATGGCCCTGATCCAAAGTTTGCCTTGATTTTAATTGATTGTAAAAGAAGGTAAATTATTTACAATTGAGCATTTGTGGTCCATTCCAATCACAGAGACTAAGGCAGCAGAGTCCTATAGAGTGACCAGAAGTCAGACGGGCTTGCAGAGCTACAGGTGGGGGAAAAGTAAAGCTGACCAAATGGAGGTCACTGAACCTATGAGCAAACTGGAGGGGTAAGTGTGAGACCATAAAGAGAGAGAGAGAGAGAAGAGTCAGAGCTGGAAGCTGAAAAAACCCAGGTAAGGTCAGAGGGGCTACAACTTCCATCATCACCCATCCCTCATTTGATGTTCCCTACAAGGGTTGACTATGATTAGAGTAGAATGCAGCTGTTATGAATCCAGAAATGCATGGAACACCATGAGAGTCCACTGGAGACCAAGTCACCTTCTGTTTCCTCAAGTAGTTCAAAATCTGGTTAAAAACATGAGGTGTGGGATCCCTGGGTGGCACAGCGGTTTAGCGCCTGCCTTTGGCCCAGGGCGCGATCCTGGAGACCCGGGATCGAATCCCACGTCGGGCTCCCGGTGCATGGAGCCTGCTTCTCCCTCTGCCTGTGTCTCTGCCTCTCTCTCTCTCTCTCTCTCTCTCTCTGTGTGTGTGACTATCATAAATAAATAAAAATTTATAAAAAAAAAAAAAAAACATGAGGTGTAAAGGGGCTCCTGGGTGGCTCAGTGGTTCAGTGTCTGTCTTTGGCTCAGGTCGTGATCCTGCGGTCCTGAGATCAAGTCCTGCATGAGGCTCCCCACAGGGAGCCTGCTTCTCCCTCAGCCTGTGCCTCTCTCTCTCTGTATCTCTCATGAACAAATAAAATTTTAAAACATAAAGTGTAGGACACAGTGGAAGGATAATACAAATGCTGAACCACGTGACAACAGGTGGTCAGAGGACAGCAGGTGTCTTCAATATGGAGCAATCAGGGCAGAGAGAGAAGGAGTTAGAACTTAAGATGGGCCATAAAAGTAGTGATAAATCTGAAATGGCAAGGAATGGACAGAAAATAAAGCTAAAAATCAGGTGATAACAGAGAACATTGCAGAGGAAGGCCGCTATGGTTTCTTTTTCTGGTAAATTACAGCAAGTGTATTTTATAGTAACATTTCCAAAACAGACTTAATTCCCTCCACCTACCACCTGGCTCAGATCAGTATCACCTCTTTCTTAAAAGAGGGAGTTCAGAGAGACTCTTTAGAGAGATAAGAAGGGAAATTGGGGATCCCTGGGTGGCGCAGCGGTTTGGCGCCTGCCTTTGGCCCAGGGCGTGATCCTGGAGACCCGGGATCGAATCCCATGTCGGGCTCCCGGTGCATGGAGCCTGCTTCTCCCTCTGCCTGTGTCTCTGCCTCATTCTCTCTCTCTCTCTCTCTATGACTATCACAAATAAATAAAAATTTAAAAAAATTAAAAAAAAAAAAGAAGGGAAATTGGTGGTTCTGAAAACAGGGAGCTTTCTTCTTTGAAAACTCTTTCAAAGAGGAAAGCTGCATGATAATGAAAAGTATCATCATCATTATTATTTACTTCAAATATTGGGCTCTCTCATAACAAAAGCTTCATTCTTTGTAATCTTATTGTTGTTTGGATATCAAAAAGACACTGAAATTCATTTACACCTTCAGCTCTCGATACAACGAGTGCCACCTGCTGCTCTCCCTCTGAGGCTGGTTTATCCTATTATGCTATTTATAGTGACTCCACGGTGAAGGTGGCGGGAATAGTGATGCCAAAGTTTCTTGCTTCCCTCCATCTGACAGCTGGCATGCTGTCTGACAAAACAAAGGAAAAGAAGAAAGGTTGCATATCAAAATATTTTGAAGGCTTTGCTGTCAAACATACAGACACACAACATGGATAATTATTTAAGTTTCATTGCATTGTCCAAAATGAAATCTTCTAATCTGGGGACAGTTTCAAGTTTCAGGAAAATAATTTGGTTTTTGACTCTAAGTTTTATTTTACCTTTTCTTATTATACATACCACACACACAGGAAGGGAGGGAGGGAGGAAGGGAGGGAGAGTAGGGGGAGAGAGTGTACATGCACAAGCTCTTTAATTATTATTTTGCCAAAGAAACCAATTGAATATGAGGTTCTTTTACTTCTAACATGCAAAATGAGTTCATCAAGGTAAATTTCCATTAAGTAAATCATACTCCCACTGACTCTATAAGTAAATAAAATCACCCTAACAACAACATAGAAAACTCTAGCTAAGATGGGATTTAATGCAACTAATTCCCAGGATGATGAAGACAAAATGAGCACTTGAAGTTTGACTCAATGGGATAGAAGGTCTTTCCAAATTGAGTATTTTTTATTTGCTAGCGTTTGGGTTCTAAAAGTTCCTCAATATCAAAATATCTTAGAACTCCCCCCTTTGAGTATTTGCACTATTAAAACATCACACTCCATGACAGTGTTACATATTCCCTACTCCATGGCAAACATTCCTTAAGGTAAAGGGCTTTTGTGTAGACAAATTTATTCCCTATTTCTCCCAGTCACAAAATCTGAAATGGCAAGAAGGTACAAGTGTCAATAACAGACTTTTTGCCAGTGCTCCTTCAGCCTCCCTGCCACTATTTTCTACAAAACCCTCCTTCTGCAGCTAGCCCCCAGTTGCCTGGATGAGGAATGGATAGACAATGAAGAATGGTTCTCAGAGGTTTTCTTAACCTTTGATTTGGATACCAGGACTCCAGAGGATACATTGCACTGATCAAATTGCCTCTCAGGAATTTGAAACAAAACATAACAGGTGTGTGCACAGGTGGTGGTGAGAAATGCAGTGGAAGAGTAGGAGGCTGAGTGGGCTGCACATGGCCAAGTCCTGAGGACCAAAGTCCTGAAAGGCAAGTAGTTGAGAGTAAGCAGAGATCAGATATGAAGAATCAGAGGAAATGAGAGAAATGGCGGGGGGAGGGGGGGGGAGGGCAAGCCAGTACACCTAGAGCTGTCCTGATGCTGGACCTTGCAGAAGTCTGGTTGTGTCACATTCCCTGAATTCCTGGGAATACAGATCTCTCTATCCTTACAAAAGAAAAATGGCCTTTGAACTTGAGATAGTTGAGCAGATCTAGTTCCTTTTAATCGGAAGATCCCTTACTCATAAGATGGCCAATAGACTACTTGAATCAGAGTTACCTGGGTGGCTGTTAAACACACCCAATACTGGTCTCTACCCAGACCCCCTCAATTGAAAGATACTGGGGATGGAGATCAGGAATCTCTTTTTATCAAGCACCATACACCCCACTAGAATCAGAAAACTATCTTCCTTACGGAAGCATCTTCAAAGGCATTTTTTGTCTTTAAAAGTTAATAAAAATATTTAGAACAAAAAGTCAGCACCATATTCAGTGTTTAGAACATGTCATATTCACATCATCTTTAAGTCTCTAAAATACACTGCAAATATGAAGGGTGATTAAGTTAGTTCACAAACAGCAAATTGTTCCTCATTACTTCAATGAGTTCTAATTGTTCTCCTTAAGCAAGCACATGCCTATTAAAATTAGCATCAAAACAGCTTGATTTCCCTTTTTGTCTATATACTATTATGTGTCATGTGTGACACATGCCATGTCATAATTATGATGATTTCAATGCCACTTAACTGAGAAAGGTGATTCAAACTATCTCCAGAACCATACAATTACAGAGCTTAGTCTTTCAACAAATATTTATTAAGTACTCTGTGCCTAGAACTCCACCAGGCACAAATGATACAGAAATACCTAACATGCCAGGCCTTGAGCCAGAGGGATTACAGTCTTAGGTTGGGGGACGAGATACTTTGGTAATTACTAAGACTGCCAGGAAGATCTGAGAACACGAAAAGATATGACATATGTACAATAGGGTCATGGAGAGAGTGGGGTCAACTCTATAGTAGGAGAGGGACAGGGAGGGAGTCTTTTCAGACTCCAAATTGAGTCTAGTATAGCATAGCCTATATCTGAGTGGGTCCATTTCCTAAATTCTGAAGTTGAGTATTAGAAAGCACACTGGGTTACTAATTAACAGTGTCTTCTACCTAGTTTTTATCAGTAATATATAATATTTTCCATTTCCTCTGCCTTATTTCTCAGGTTAGCCAAAATTCAAGTGGGTGTTATACATTGGGCTCCTGCAAAGACCCCAGCACAAAGAAATTCATTAATAAGAGAATATTTTCCTAGAACATTCAACCAATATTCCAGGGTCTACCATACTGAAGATCTGGCAATGCCCAAAGATGTGCAAACCTTTCCATTTAGAGCTTAGTGAGAAGGAAACATAGACATGAACAATAAAGATATAAAAAAATATGGCATAAGTCTCATGTGTATTAATGTAGTGGCATGGAATTATCAATAATAATGAATTCCCATCTCCCAGGGAAAGGCAGATTCTGAGGGCAAGATATTTGCTCTGAATTAAGTTTTGAGACTCTAAAGACTTAAGTTAAATGAGAAAAATAAACTGTTCTAATACAGAATATGTATTGCAGGAGTTAGCTTTTGCTATGGAGCAAACCACTCCAAAACATAGCTCAAAGCATTTATCATTGTTTTGGGTTAGTTTGGCAGTGCTGCTGGTCTGAGTTGGCTTGGCTTAAGTCAGGTGGCCTAGGAGGACCTCACTCCCATGTCCGGGGCTTCACTGGGATGGGAAAGACAGGCAGGGTCTCTGTCCTTGGGGTCTTCCTCCTCCAGGTGGCTAGCCCTGGCTTGTTCATGTGAGGGCAGGATTCTCAGCAACCCCAGTAAGTGTACATTTTCAAATCTCCCATATCACACTAGCTAATGTCCCACTGGCCAAAGAAAGTCACAACCAGATTGCAGGGGTGGAGAAATAGATTGCCCACTCTTTATGGGAAGAGGAGCAAAGTCCTGTTGTAGGCATATATATGCATAAATGAATGGGAGGAATGATCATGGCCATGTTTGAAAATATTTGTTACATATTTAAATCTATAGAGAAACACAACCTTTGTTAATCCTAGTAACTTTCACTTGAGGCAGGAGCAGGAGTAAGGAAAGAATATAAAATACATATATTTCTAAGTAGAGTCTAACACATTGTCGTTACTACCACCATCATCACCGATACAAACTCAAAAAACAAAATAAATGTATTTATTATTTATTATATATATATATGGTCAAACATTGATTTAAACAGTATCATTTAACTCATCCTTGGATAAGAAAATAGAATGGTATGAGCATCTGGAAGACAACTTATTTAGCTATTTAATATAGAAAAAAACAAAACCCAGACTGGAACAACTCTTGGCAACCCACTGAAAACCATGAAAAGTGCTTGGCTGACTGGCTCAGCAGCCAGTAGGTGCTCAACTGGCATTTGTTGTTGACATTGTTGCTGCATTGAAAGGGGTTCCAGTATCATGAAGCGATGCTGAACATCTGCTTATCCTGGCTCCTTCATGGCTGAGGTTTGCACTTCGGTCAGAATGTTAGCAAACTGAGCCTTGTCACAAACTTTGTCAGGCACTAAAAGTCAATATCTGGAGTCCTCTCCCACCCAGAAGGTGAATTGATATTGAATTGAATCCTTCTTGTGCTGTTACAAAATAAGCCCTTAAAAAACAATGAGCAAATGGAAAATAGAGTGTCTTTTATTGATTGTGATGTTTCCACTTAACTCGATTCTGGCTGGGGAGCTTCTCCGGTGGCACATGCGCACGGAGCAAGGGCATCACCACGGTCGATAATTCTGAGGAAATGGACAGCCTCGTCTGCCTAATGGATCTCTCCAATTTCCTCCATTGGGATCTAACTTGGGATTAGTCACTCAACAGATTTTTCAACAGTTCCTCTAGACTTTGTTTCTTTTAAAGCAATTTGGTACATGTCAGCTGAGTGTCTGAGCTAACTTTCATGACGAAGGACTTTTTTTTTTTTTTTTTTTAAGGACACTGAAGTGTTCTTTGCTCTTCTTTTCAACCAGCAGTTGTCTTTGATTTTTGTGTTATTTTCTCAGTAGGTCATTGGGAAAAATACTTCCACACAACATCCTACCCTCCTACCCGCCCCCCCCACACACACACACCTACTTTATAGGGAAAAACTTCATCCACAAAGTAAGCTTTCCAAATGAGTATGTTCTAGTAGTTCCTTAAATGCTGCTCTCCCTCAATCCTGCTTTCAATGACATTTTTAATACACTCTGAATTTAGGAATAATTTTAGATCATTAGAAACACTGCAAAGTTAATACAGAGAGTTCCCATAATATCCTTCACCCACTTGGGTTTCCCCTAATGTTTGCATATTACCATTTGTCTGAGCTCAGAAACCAGCATCGATATATTACTATTAACTAAACTCTAGACTTGAATCAGATTTCACCAATTTCTCCATTGCTGTCCTCTTTCTGTTCCAAGATGGAAACCAGAAACCACACTGCATTTAGCCAGCAATGTCTCCTTCATGTCCTCTGGCCAGTGGCAGTTTTTCAGTCTTTGTAATACCCTTCACATTTTTGAGGATTATTGGCCAGGTATTTTGAAGGACATCCATCAATTCAGCTTTGTCTGATGGCTTTCTCATGATTACCTTGGGGTTATAGGCTTGGGGGAAGAAAGGTTACAAAGTAAAGTGCCTTTCTCATGACATCATATCCAGCAGTCTAGGCTATTGATGGGACTTATCACTGGCAATGCTGACCTTGATCACCTGGCCAGACAGTGTCTGCCAGTTTTCTCCTCTGTAAACTTTTTTTGTTGTTGTTAAGTAGCTACGCCTCCAATGTATCATATTCAGGTGGTATTTCAAAACACTGTGTTCCTCAAGATACCAAAATTTAAAGTGTCACTATTAGTCTTCTTCATAGCAAGCTGGAAGTAAGTGAACAGAATGTTGGAAAGTATTAGGATGAGAAAGAAAGAAAAGGAGGATATAAGTTTATTTCAAATTAAGCTTTTAATCCAAATTATAGTAAAAGAGTTCTTCCAGAGGAGATACTCCTCTATCTTGGCCAACTGGTTAGCTTTGTTTTATGGGATTTGGCCTCAGAACGCTCTGTTATAAGCAGGATAAGCTGTTCTACACCTCCAAATTCCTTAAATATTTTAAATTGTTATTAGCAGTCACCAGCTTATATCCTTCTTTACATTTGACAAAAATTGAGATTAGAGATCTGTTTAGTTCAATGACATCCTAGAGGGAAAAAAAGCAATTTAATCTACTTAAAATGCTACTGATATAGTACCTAGTACATAAATAATGTTTACATGTTCTTCATGGTAGCAGAATCTGCCTTGTGCTAGACCTTGTTCTCCAAGTGTGATTTTCTAATCAGTTGCCTTGACCTCAGAGAAATGCAGGGTCTCAACCCACCTCACACCTACTGAATCAGAAGCTACACTTTCATTAGATCTCCAAGTGATCCATAGGCACATTAAGGTTTGAGAAGTGCAACTTTAGAGAGTATAGAATGTTACCAGTGAAATGTTGGATGTGAATGATAAGTATGAAGCTAATAAAAAAGGAATACGTGTGGGGCCTCCATCCTTCTATTTTCGGGCCAATGATAACACTTAAGTTTTCAAGGCACAGTATAGTAAAGGTATTGATGTTATTAGTCTGAATTATGCTATTTGATTTACCTTGCTAAGGCAAAATTGTTCTCTTGAACGGATATGCTAATTAGTTCTATCTTAAGATAGTCAGTTCACTAATCTTTCTTTCCAAAAGACATGAGCAGAAAAATAAAGATCCAAACAGGACCCAGAAAGCATTAGCTATAAAAAATTGGACAATATTAAAATTAAGAATTATTCTTCAAAACAGATCAGTAAGAGAAAAAATGAAATACATAGAGATTTGTAATCAGTATAACTAATAAAGAATTTGGAAGATATAAAGAGCTAAAAGTCAGTAAATATGAAGAACCCAGTGTTTAAAATGGGCAAAATATGTGACCCTTCATGAAAGAAGATACTTGCTACACAAATAAAAGTATGCTCCATCTCATCAGAAATAAGGAAACAAATCAAATCTACAGTGCCAAACCACTGCTCAACCGCTGGAATGACTAAGCAAAACCAGACCCCAAACTCAACACAGTAACTAAGACGTTACTAAGATTTGGCAAGAATATGGAATAATAGTAAATGTTTGTGTTACTATAAAATTGGTACAATTTTGAAAAAAATTAAAAATTAAAATATCCATCAAAAAAGGATATAAAACAGATAAAATAGCATATCCTTTTTTTTTTAACATTTCATGTGGCATATTTTGAATTTCATCTTATAACTGAAAGACAGGAAAGCTCTGGTACTGTTTTTTTGTGAGAAACCCTTTTCTCACTTTGCCTCGTTACTACTTGTATCCCCTACCAAATCTTCCAAACAACAGATTTTTGTGTTTAGTCATTACATGAATTTGAAATGTGCCTCACTCTCTCCAGATCCCATTCCCACATGAGCCTCTGACCTCTGGCTTCTCCTCCCTCCCCAGACACCCCTCTCTGGCTGAGGGAATGCCCCATCACACTTATGCCAACATGATATGCAGGTCAATTAGGACTTGGGAGAAGAGTCCAGTCCTTGGGCTGAGACACGATGTTTTTCAAAGAGACATGAAAAAGGTCACCCTAGAGACAACTTTTCTTAACAGATGATTCTCCTGGGTACTAGAGAAGCCAGCGTGGACCTGGACTCAAATATCCTGCCGACATCCTGCATTTTGACAGCTACAATTCTTCCTTTTTCAATTTCAATTCTTATTGATTTTCAAGATTCTCATTTCAGAGATGTATGCCATCATTGTACTACAGTGTTTAGCAATCTATCTGTGCCTGCTTTTATATGCTAGATTGATCCTTTCCCACTGAAGCTGTAGGCAGGCGAGCATCAGGTTGCTACTCAGGTGCCACCTTTGCTCACAAGCTATGAAAGCGAAGCATTTCACCCTCTCACCTGAGGGAAAACACTAAATTGAGCCTAGTTCCGGGGAAGTTCACATTTTGGTAATGAAGCAAAATTTGGCAATGAACTACTTCTGAGAAGAAAGGCATAAATTAGGGGAAAGTCAAATCTGAGGTGGGCAAGGCAAGTGGAGACACTGCTCTGTGTTTCTATTCAAGATGCCAAGATTTCCGTCTGCAAGTCAGGGAGAGAACTGCATTAAGTGATAAAGTACTTGCTTGGGCCTGGGGCAGAAATAGTGAGTTTTTAACATGTGCAAGTAAATGGCTTGAAGAGATTTTAGGAAGCATAGAGAAGGCAAATTAAATGAACCTGGATAAGAATATGTTTCTTATTGGACAGTTTTTCCAAGAAATTCTGGAATAAATTGTGGAATATATTTGAATTAACTTAAAGCACTCAAGGTGAATGTACTATAAGAAAAATGTTTTAAGATTTAGAGATTAAAAATACAACCAAAACATTTAGGGATTATATACTTCTTGTTTTCTCTTTAACTTGATTTCAACTATTTCATCTGTAGTGACTATGAGAATTGGGTTTCCTTTTTGTTGGGAGTGTTGCTTCTTCGCGTCAAGATCTTTCCTCACATTTTCTTCTGTCATGTCTGTGGTCTCCTCCCTCCCTGTCCAACTCCATCCCCTTGGCTAAATATTGCATGGGACATACTCATGCTGAAAAAATTCACGGTTTATCAGAAATTCCAACTTAATTGGGCATGTGTGGGATATACTTATACTAAAAATGTTTATCTGGAGTTCAGATTTAACAGCATGCTGTATTTTATTTGGCAATTTACATTGCACCCACCCCCTGCTCACTTGAAAATGCCGCATTTCTTTATGAAATGTACTTGCTGGGCTTTCATTCCATAAGACAGCAATGATCAAGGGTCACCTGAATGACAATTGGCTGGGAGTTTGGGATAAGCTAAATTATTCTGCACTGGTTTTTGAGTAGAGTTCTTATCCTGTCTTATCTTTGCTATAGCTGGTGAGGTCCCTTAAATGGTATGAGAGTACCATCACCCTACCCCAACCCTGAGACCTTGTTATCAAGAGAAAAAACAACCACTGTCCTAGGGAAGGTATAGTCTATTATTGTGCTATGTACAGAATAGCCTAGAGTATCTGTACCTCAGGATATTTCCACTGTAACATAGGATACTATGTTTTGCTCCCAGGAAAGGTCACCTTCCACACCTCAAAATAGGTTGGTGAAAGAGATTATGGAACTGCACAGGGCAGAGTAAATGAAGGAAAAACCTAATAATGCAAACTCACCTTTGCTCTTGCATTATTCTTGGGTGACCACTTCACTCAAAAGTGATTTGTCTGCTTCCAGCCCTGTGGAGTTTGGGAGGTGGTATAGTAAAGGGAGGTGGAATGTCTATGTGCACATGTAGTACACACTCAGGTGTATTGCTCTTGGGCAGTGAGTGTTCTACAACTCCAAACCTCCTCTCTACAATCCTTTAAGGGCCTAGAAAACATACAGTGTGTCAGATTTTTCTTTTTCTCTCAATATCTTTTATTCAGAAGCATTTTATAACCCATATACGTGTGTCAAGAGGACACCCTGGGTTTGGCTCCCTATAGTATTGAGTTTAGAGAAACTGGCTCATCTGTGTGCTTTTCCTTGACCTGCTGCATCACCCATGTCGCCCCTTACAAGGAAGGTGGCATTTAGATTCACTCCATAGAAGATCCTAACAAAGTATGTGGGGCATAGATCTGCTAATGGGCTTAAATTTGAAGAGTTTTCAGATATTCTGTATACAACACTGAGCTGGTGCTGCATAAATGACCCATTTTACAAATAAATCCATAGGACCTTGTTCTCTGTGTCATGTTAGGCAAAAAGTTTACATTTTACCAGCATGTATTAAGGTACACAGTAGTGAGAAGAGGAAGGTAACAGGTTTGGAAATATTGGCCCAAATGAAAGATTCACAGGAGACATATCTTGAGCTTGGTGTAATGAAATGGTCTGAAATGTGGAATTATAGAGCCTGAAGAAACCTCAAAAATGTATCAAGCCCAGTTAACTGGGAAAGTTGGATGGGACCTCTTTCTGTCCTGAAGAATCTGATTCTTTTGAGACCCTCCTGATTGTCATGCAACAAATGGCAACATACAATATTAAAATATTGTATAGTTTTAAATGTTTTCTCATCACTTCCTCTGATTTTTACAAACAAGTCTTGAAATATGATTATAAAACCCATGTTTTAAGTACCATGCTTTAAAATCTCTGCCATAGAGCTAATAGATAATACAAACTCTGGGTTTTCTGGCCTGAATCCTTTACCCAACACAAGTTAGAGATACCAATTACATTTCAGTCACTCTTCTAGATACATGGTGAGTGGAAGACATGTTCCTGCCTCAAAGAACTTACCAAAATCCTTCTTCGTATACATCAAATTTAGTATTGGGTTATGCAAATTACTTCACATGCCTTTAAGAAGTAGGAACAGACAATATAAAAATGTATTCAATATAGCCAACACATACTGAATCTTGAATTCTTAGTGGTCAATTTAATAAGAGAAAGAGAGGACAACTCTTTTACCTCTAATCACACTTTTCTTATAACTTAGATTTGTACTCATACTGAAACAATCAGTCCTTCTAAAACTGCAAACTCTTTGAGGCTGAAATCCATTCAGATTCATCCTACTATCTAACCCACCTGGCATAGTTTCCAGCATCTATTAGGTCCTCAAAACATCTTCACTGAATTGATATTAAATTGAGGTTTCTCATCCCTAATTAACCACCTTGGATAAATAAAGCAGACACTGCTTAAACACGGTCCATTCTTATACCCACCATACCAAAAACTGTCCTATTCTAAGAAGTTGAATATGCACATGGAGTTTTCATCAGCAGAATCCCCTTGATTCTGGGGATAGAGGATGAAGTGGAAAACACAGAAAATACCCTTTAAGAATTTACACTATGTCCCTCCCCACAGTGTGTTTCCCATGTTCATTGAGAAACAACTGGGATCAGTCCTACCTGGGTTACTCAAGGACAAACCTTCCCACTGAATCATCAAGATTATCCCCATATTCTCACCCACCAATGAGCTTCACTGAAGGGTGATGGGGGAGAAGAATCAGCCTAGTTCACATGGGTTACCAGGATCTCATCCAGCTATATTCTGATGGGGAGACCGTGAACCAAAAGCTATGATCTGAATATCTGTGCTCCAACCCATTTCGTGTTGAAATACTAATACCAAAGGTGATGGTATTAGTAGATGGAGGCTGTGGGAAGTGATTATGTGGGAAGATCATGAAGTAGAGCTGTTGAGAATGGGAGTAGTGGTCTTATAAAGGAGAGTCTACAGAGCTCCCTCACCTTTCTCACAACATGAGGACAAGAAGTCCAAAAGCTAGAAAAGAGCCTTCATCCAACAATGGCACCTTGATCTTGGACTTCTAGCCTCCAGAACTATGAGAAATCAATTTCCATTGTTTGAAAGCCACTTGTCTGTGATAGTTATACCAGCCCAAATGGACTAAGAGAGCAAGTAAACAATGATACACATATACATACCTGATATAAAAATCCAGTGCTGTAATTTGCCAATTTTCTTAATAAGGTGACAATTTACCAAAGAAAAACCATTGAAGAATGTTCTCTACCTTGTATAATAATTTCCAATGAGATCCTTGGCTAATAATTCAGAGTATACCATAGGATGTCTAGGATATTGTTGATGTTCAAATAAATTTTCCTCAAGTGAGACCAGATGGAGAACAAAGATTAAGTACAGAGATACATTTATAATTCTCATTTGTTTCTTGCAGAATTCTGAGTTATGGAGAATCAAAGCCTTTTCATAGGCATCAAGATAAATAAGCTATAATTGTAATCCAGAATAATAAATCTATTGGTTATTCTAAAGAAATTGCAAAATCTTTGCAATTAAAGGAGGCCTCATGCTAAATAAACAAACTGTGGTATATCCATTCAATTAAGTGTTATTTGGCGATAACAAAGAAACAAGCTATCAAGGTCATAAAAAGACAAAGAAGAAACAAATGCATATTGCTATATATATAAAAAAGCCAATATGAAAAGATCAGTGTTTGGGGAAGAAAGATGAGTAAGTGGAATACCAAGGATTTTGAGGATAGTAAAACAATTCTGGGGGCACCTGGGTGATGTAGTCACTTAGGCATCCGACTCTTGGTTTCAGGTGTTTCAGCTTTGGTCATGATCTCAGGATCATGGGCTTGAGCCCTGGATCAGTCTCTATACTCAGCACACAGTCTGCTTGGGATTCTCTTGCCCTCTGCTCTCCACCCCCACCCCCACCCTTACTGTCTCTATCTCTCTAGGATGGAGGATTAAATCTTTTTAAGGGTTCTATTTGGGACACCTGGGTGGCTCAGCAGTTGAGCATCTGCCTTTGGCTCAAGGTGTGATCCTGGAATTGAGTCCCACATCATGCTCCTTGCGGGGAGCCTACTTCTCCTTCTGCCTGTGTCTCTGCCTCTCTCTGGGTCTCTCATGAATAAATAAATAAAATCTTAAAAAGAAAGTTCTATATACTGTACATAATATGCTTGTGAACACCCATAGAATGTATAATACAATTAAAGCCTAATGTAAACTATGGACTTTAGTTAATAACACATCAATATTAGCTCATCAATTTAAACACATGTAGCACACTAATCCAAGATGTTAATAACTATGGAATCTGCGGAGTAGGAGGAGCTTTTACAAGATATATGGGCACTCCTTGTATTTTCTGCTCCATTTTTCTGTTAACTAAAAACAAAAATATTTTTTTAAACAACCCTATAAGATTAAAAAAAAAAGTTCAATCTATTAGAATGAAAATCCTAAGAAATCAAATGAGTGCCAAGACTACAAACCTGTTTTTGGAGGGGAAACACAGTGAAAAGGCATAGTTTAGGGTGTGCCTAATGTCTTATTCCTGATAGATGATGTATATTTTGAGAGGCAAAAAAGGTATGGGTTTAAAAGATACAAAACAAATGAATATACTCAGAAGCAGCTCTAGATCATTGCATGGCAACCAGAGAGAATTGAGATGGGGAAGTAAGTGGAGAAATAACACAAAAGCATATGATAAAAGGTCATGATAAAAACATTTTTTTAAATCACAGGGTTACAGGTACAAGAAAAATATGCATTAAAGGGGGGGAAATGTCAAGAACTCAGACAAATGTTTTAACCACAGTATTTGCTTTATAGTTTCAAACACAGGGCTACTATAACTGTATAGCACTTTGTAGTCAAAGGGGATTATTTGAAATTTCCATAATCTTCCAAGACTGTAGAGTAGGAAACTATAGCAAGCTATAACTCAACTTTTCAAAACTTCGTAGTGCTTTTTCACCCCCAGTGATTTTTTTTCTCACCCATTCTCAATTTTGCCTTCAGCAGGAATATTTTTCACATTCAAATGTTTCCAAACACACTTTGTTTTCGATCTAAAGGACAGTAAGATGAACTAAACCAACTCTGGCTCAGCTCCTTCTCTGATTTTACTTCAACCCTGTGCAAAGCAGCTGGGCAAGAGATGGGGAGAAAATGACTATCTGGAGTTAGCTCCTCTCCTGCCACCCTTAACATTAGCTCAGATGCCCACAAATCTTCCTGGGGGAAAAAAATCAATGTGTAATATAATAAAATATTTGGTCTTTGTCCCTGTGTTTTGTCAAAGAGCTTCTAAAACCCTTGGAATTTCTGGAGTGATAAGATTACCTGTTACATACTAATGAGAGGACTGGTAGTTAGGGGCGTTTAGATAGCTTCAGGATGGGGGATGGTCACCAGAAGACTAAGCACGATTAGAGAGCTGGGCCTTTCAGGCTCAATCCCTGGCCTTTGGAGATGGGAGACAGCTGAAGATTGGGTTCAATCACCAATGGCCAAGGATTTAATCAAGCATGCCTACATAATAAAAACTTCATAAAAAATCCTAAATGATAGAGTTTGGAGAGCTTCCAAGTTAGTGAACATATCAAGGGAGGGTGGCATGCCTGGAGAGAGGGAAAGGGAAGCGCTATACACATTCTCCCTAACCTTTTCCTATGCCTCTCTTCCAAATATTTGGTTGTTCTGGAATTGTATCCTTTATAATAAACTGATAATAACAAGTAAAGAGCTTTTCTGAGCTCTGGGAGTTCTAGTAAATGATCAAACCTGAGAGGGGGTTTGAAGAACTTCTGTTTTATGGTCAGTTTGTCAGAAGCGTCAGTGACAAGCTGGGACAGTCAACTGGTATTTAAAATTGGGGAAAAGTCTGATGGGGCTGAGCCCTTAATTTGTGAGATCTGATGCTAAGTGCAGGTAGATAGTGTCAGCATTGAATTGTAGGATACCCTGCTGGTCTTGGAGAATTGGAGCATTGGTTGTTGTCAGAAAATGTAACAGAAGGCCTTCTGATGAAACTAAAAGGTGCTGTTTCTCCTGCAGCCAAGCCAAAGGAAGTTTACGGTGGTGTATTGGCAAATGTTATAGATATCTATATTTCATCTTTGAGGAAATTACTCATTGATTCTTGTTCAATGGATGAAGAAATATCTGGGTATTGAGGCTATAGAAGGAATGGACTTCTATAAGTCTGTAAAAGTGAGGGAAACTGAGAAACATTTCTCCTGCAATACCCTACATCAGCTCAGGTAACTTGCAGTCTTCCAGTGAAAGAACAAAACACAAATACACAAAAAGCAAAAAAAAAAAAAAAAAAAACAAAAAAAAACCAAATACACAAAAAGCATTTGCTAGAGAGACCAAAGCCTACTGTATTTATCCCTCCTGAGGTAGATTGGGTTTCTGTTGGAGATTTCTACACACAGCAGTCTTCTTCAAACTGGTGATTGGTACTTATTACAAGGAGTCATGGAATCAATTTAGTGGGTCACAGACTATAATTCTGTTTGGTTGTACGACTGTTTAACTTGAGATTTGCCCCATGAACAAGTAAAACATTACTAATTTTTTGTTTTTAGCATATCTAAGGATATTAGTCCACAAAACTATGCATCATAGTGAAACAGTTTAGAGAAAAGTGCTCTGAATGGAATGAGAGATAGTTTAAAGTCACCAGAAATGGATTACAAGTTAATTCAGTTCTCTCACCCCTTGCTGCCTTTGTTCCACCCCACATCAGCTTGAATGTAGCAGCTCACTCCACTTCAATGCTTCCTGGAGGCAGATGAGAGCTATGTCTCCTAATGGGGGTGTCTTGTGGGGGAGATAATTCCTGTGTCTCCTTACTTCCAATCAAAAGGAAAAGTCTCCATGCAACATGTCCTAGGCTTACCCAATTCATCCTGTGGGTGTGTTTGATACTGAAATATTCTCTATTATAATCAGGAAGCACTAAGAACCAGAGCATCACGAACTAAATATACTGGAATCTGGAACAATCTGGTATAGCTCCCGAGGGCATGTGTATTTAGGGGAGGGCAAAATAAAGCTTTTTCTTTTACCCATCTTTGGCTCCCTGACTGGGTCCCTAACACACACACACACACACACACACACACACACAAAATGAGATCAACAAGGAGAAAAAACAAGAAGTTTATTAAATTGAGTACTGCACATACACATTGGAGAACCCAGTAATGAGTAACTCAAAAGGGTGGTTAAAATATGGGCTTAGACAGCATCTTAACAAAAAAGCAATACATTTTCAGAGAAGTAAAGAACCAACAAAGGAAAAGGACTTTGAGCTTCTGGGGCATCAAGTTGTGGAAAGACAACTATTTAGAGAATCAAATGGTAGCAAAGGGCTAGTTTTGGCAAATTTGTATCACTCCTGGATTTCAAACTACATTATAAAAGTATAGTAATCAAAACAGTAAGGTACTGGCAAAATAAACAGATTAATGGAATGGAGAGCCCAGAAATAAACTCAAATGTATGTGGTCAATCAATGACACAGGAGGCAAGAACATACAATGAGGAAAATACAGGTTCTTCAATAAATGATGTTGGGAAAACTGGACAGCTACATGCAAACAAAAATGTATACACTATTGTTCATAACACTATTCACAATAAACCAAAGGTGGAAATAACTCAAGTGTCCAGGAACTAATAAATGGATAAACATGTATTATATCCACAGGACAGAACATTTCAGCCATAAAAAGGGATGGTTAATACAGACTCTAACATGGATGAACCTTGAAAACACTGTGCAAAGTAACGGAAGCCAGACAGAGAAGGTGGCATATCATAAGCTTCCATTTATATGAAATATCCAGAACAGGTAAATCCATAGAGACAAAAAGTAGATTGGTGGTTTACAGGGACTCAGGAACAACTCCCTAATGGGTATGGTTTCCTTTTGTGTGAAAAAATGTTTTGGAACTAGAGAGGATAGTTGCATAGCAATGTGAATGCACTAAATGCCACTGAATTTTACACTTCAAAATGGTTCATTGTAGGATATGTTAAGTTTACCTCAATGAAACTATTATGCTTATAGAAATGCCCAATAAGGTCATGTTCAGGATGCACTGTGAAAAAAAGCAGGACACAGAATAACCTAAGGTAGATTTCAATTATATATAAATGAATAGGCCTCATACAAAAGATAGGAGGGAAATAGCACAAATGCTAATAATGATAATTTTTAAGTAAACTCTATGCCCAACATGGGACTCATACTCATGACCCTGAGATCAAGTCACACCCTCTTCCAACTGAGCCAGCTAAGCATCCCTAATGGTGATCATTCTTAGTTTATCAAATGAGTGATTTGTTCTTTATATACTACTGTATTTTCTAAGTTGACATCAAAATTCATTATGTTGTATTATGTCATATAATATTATTCATCATTTCTACTAGTGATTCAAAATCACTAGTAGAAAAACAAGAAAAAACCTTATTTTTAAAAATTAAATAAGGAGAAACCTTAAACTTCCTTTCACTCTAGCATTCCAGACTTGAAAAACTATTGGGGCAGGAGGTGGGGTGAGGAAGAGGAAGCAATAACTGAGTTTATCTCTAAATAAAAGAGGGACAAGAAGTCACCCAGAAAAAGATTCAGCTTCATGAAGCAGGGCTGGCGGCACTTTGCAGTACCTCTAGGAAGACCCCTGCCTGCCACTGCCCCCAACTACACCACTCTCCTTTACAAAACCAGCTCCGTAGTGAAGCAGATAGGAGTTTGAGGGCAACAATGGGGGGATAGAGAGATAGTCCTAAGTTACCTGGGAAAACAGAAGGAATTTGGATGCTGTGGCTACACTAGTGCATAGCGGTTGATAAGGGAGCTACAGTGTAGCAGCTGGCTGCTGAAGTGAGGGCACATGGCAGAGATGCATCAGTATTCTTAGGCTTCACTACAGATCCCCAGCCTTCCTTGCAGTTACATTGATCCCCCTATGTCTAGTTCTGGCTAATGGACTGTGAGTGGAAGTACCCTGCTACACTTCTAAATGGAGGCATTTGCTATGGAGAGCTTAGGAGATCACATTTCAGAAGGCATAGCTACTAGAGCGGGGCCATTTGGCCTTTACTGTATGAAACTACTGAAAATTTCTCATTAATTATCCTATAGAGAAATTGAACCCAGAAGCAGGGTGTGATCATAACAATACCATAAAATATATCCATTAGTGTACCTGTTGGGCAGCAGGCAGCAAGGAACTGGCTATCAGAGGATAGAAAAATTGTGGTCCATGTTTTGCAAAGCAGCAAATGTAGTGGCTTTGTGTCTGTACTGGCTTAACAGGCAGACCATGCGCCTAACATATTGAAAACAGATGATTAGTGTATGTTAGTTGCCACTGGCTGCATATGGCAAGATTGCTAGAAAGATGAGCTGGGGATGTCCTGGCCAGCTTACAAAAATAAATACAAGGCAATACATGGGGTGTCAAAATTCAGGGCCTTGCACCTTAAATGCCCAGTTAAACCTTTAAGCTGGATGAAACAATTCTGAGAAAAGACTCAACTAAGAGGTAACAGAATAAATTTAGACATCCAACAAATAGGCATGATGACTGTAGTTAATATTATATTCAATATTGGGAAATATGATGAGAGATTTCAGCAGGTGCTCTTACCACAAAAATAAAGAGTATATATATATGAGAGGATGTGTTAATTAGTTTGGGTTTAATAATTACTGTGTACAGGTATATCAAGTCATCCTGTTGTACACCTTAAATATATACAATTTTTACTTAAAATATATCAAACCTTAAATCTATACTAATATGTAGAAAATGTAGCTCATTTTAGTTTTTAAAACTTGTGATGAACAGGTTTTTTTTTTTTTTTTAAAGATTTTATTTATTCATGAGAGACAGAGAGAGAGGCAGAGACACAGGCAGAGGGAGAAACAGGCTCCATGAAGGGACCCCGATGTGGAATTCAATTCCAGGACTCCAGGATCACTCCCTGAGCCAAAGACAGACGCTCAACCACTGAGCCACCCAGGCGTCCCTGATCAGCTTTTTCTCATACTTATTGGCCAATTGCATTTCTTCCTGTTGAATGCCTCCTTGTATACTTGTCTTGTTTTTATTGAATTATTCATCTGTCACCCTGATTTATTAAAGCTATATGTTAAAAACCTTAGGCCCTTTCCTGGGGGTGGGGGGTGGAAGAGGCAGGATGTGGCTTTCCTACATTTTGTTCCCCATAGCCTCAAGATAGCAGTCATTAATTTGGGAAGAAGAAAAGAAGGATGAGAAAAACAAAATAAGTTTGAGAATTCTGGCTCAAATATTAAAAAGGAGTATAGTTATGGACTCGTGGAATATATTGGAAGCAATGATCAGAAACCTACTTAGTTCTTAAGTAAACTGTATTGTCAAAATATATTGAAAACTGAGACTAAAAATATCTGTCTGCTGGAGACTTAGAATGGTTCTCAGACCTGCACCCAGTCCCCACGACAGGAAGTACACTGAGGAAGCTGTGCTACTCTTGAGGAGGGAATAATGCCCCATGCCTACCTCAGTCATGGCCCAAGATGAAAAAACAGCAACCCCCCAGAGCGTCTCCAGAGGCCAGGGGCCACAGGAGAACAGTGAACAAATAAATTCTTTCACAGACCCTAAACAAGGAATCTCCTCTACCAGGGAGGATGGGATGCCTTCCCATGTGTGGTAGATTTCAGATTACTGGGGATCAGTGACCGCTAGGGGACTTCATTCTTTTGCTTTCCAAATAGGAAATTAGTAAGTGTGCTTGTTGTGATTATCCTGTTTGCCTTGGATATCAAGGCGTAGAGGAAGGCTGAAAGTTTTTTAATTCTTACGTCTCCAGACAAACAGGAGCCACATCTGGACCCGAGAGACCATTTATGTGAGGCATTGTCTGGAGATGCCAGGCTTCATATTGTAGGTTTACCAGACATCCATGCATCCTTCTGCATTCTCACACCCTTCCACCAGGTGGCTATGCTAAGGCCATGTGGCTAGTTTGACCAACGGCTTATGGGAATGTATTTTCTCTGTCTGTCTCTACCCCTGTAGGTCATATACTCCTGATGGCATAGCTATAGGGACCACCAATTTACTGATGACCTTTTGTGAACAAGAGATAATCTAGGATTAAGTTTGGGGAGATGTGTCTGTTACTGTAGATAGTATTACTCACTTTGATCATTTAATAGATTTGTCTGATAATAAAGGTTTAAATCAGTGTTAATATAGGACAGGATCTGACCACTGAGAAGCTAACTTCATGGCCCAACACAGTGATGTCAGCACAAGGATTGATCTCAGGATACAGTATGAGGTTTGGAGCAACACGTTAAAGATCTGGCCCATCCAGCCTGGGTGGCTCAGCGGTTTAGCACCGCCTTGAGCCCAGGGCATGATTCTGGAGACCCGGGATCGAGTCCAACGTCAGGCTCCCTGCATGGAGCTTGCTGCTTCTCCCTCTGTGTCTCTGCCTCTCTCTCTCTCTCTCTCATGAATAAATAAAATCTTAAAAAAAAAAAAAAGACCTGGCCCATCTTCTAAGACTTCTTCAAAGATGCCCTGGGCATCTTTGGAGAAGTTATATGGCCTAAGTTCCTACAAATAACTTCTGGAAAAAAAAAAAAAGAGGTATAGAACCACAACATTTTCCAAGCCTTTTTCAGCTGTAAATACAAAGGTCTATGGACCTTCTCCAAGTATAAGCTCATATGCATCTTTCCCTATTTACATTCCAAGTAAAATCATTGGGTCTGCATCCTGGGAGCTTACACTGGGAGAGACAGAAGCTTCATGAAGAATAATCCTTCCCCATCTTGAAAAAATGGTTCTTAGCTGCAGTATGGCTGCAGTCTTGTGGGTCCCAGCCTATTGGGAGGAGTGCCTGAAGTCACTAGCATTAACAACAGTTAAAATGCAGAATATTCTGATTTGAAATATTAGAGTTACAGGTTATCCCTACAAGAGACATCTATTAAGCTTCCTTCAGGGGAGTAACAAGGAGTTTCAGCAGCTGTGGGAAACCCCCCTGGCTTGTCATCTCTCTGCAAGTAGCCCTATGGACAGAGACCTTTTACTGATGAGGCATTACCAGTTGTGGCAACTATGAATTCTTAATAATAGTGCTCTACTTGCCCGCAATTTTTCCCTAAGTTTCATCATATTTAGGATGCTTTCCATCATCCTATGTTTCTCAAGGAATTTTTTTTTTATTGCAATTGGTATTAGTAGATACAAAGAACTTCACTTGCTCTTATGTAGCTGTCCTTCACAATTCTAGTGGTGTTTTAAGAGCTGGAAAGAGATCTTGATTCTTTACTAAAGAGCCCAGATGGCTCATCAGCTGGCTCCTTCTGAGTGTGCAGCAGACAGCCCCCTTTGTTGCTATTAGCATGTTGACTGCAACTATAGTTACCTGGTGGCAGGATGAAATTACACAGACAGCAGTTTACTTTCATACCCCCTGCCTGATAGCCAATTTCCTAGTGTAAGCCACTCTTCCAAGCAGTATGTAATTTTGATACCTGTTTAATTTTAATCCTCTTGTTTGACAGAGTGATTCCTCACCTTTTTTAGATGGTGCCATGCACCCCTCAATTGAGTTTCTTCTCCTGCTGCTATAGTTTGTTCCTGCCTAAAATATTTGGAGAAGATTCTCCACAAGCAATTAATTTAATTAGGACTGCATGCGTGTGTGTACATACACAAAATCACTTTCTTCTTCTGTCACACAAAGGAAGTTTCAGTATTTCCCAGTTTGTTGAATATACTGCGTCCTCACAAAGCAAACTTCCACATAAGTAAATATAAACCATATAGTATCCAGCTTTTTTGAGGGAAACCTAAAGATGAAATTAAGCAATAGCAATCTTCTTCTGAATTGAAATAATCTGCTATCAACAAGCTACCACAGTTTTTAATCTACCATTAAGTTCTTTTATAAATGATTCTTGAAGATCCATAAAATCCAGCTTACTAATTCAACAAAGCTCTCCATCTTTAGGTCTATGACCAGGTCTCTGTCCTGCTACTGGAGATCAATATATCCTGGGAGATAGACTACCAGGAGTGGAATATCGAGTAAATGATGCATGAGTGCACACACACATAGCACATTCCTTTTTATGGAACATATCCAACTCAAAGCCAAAACGACAACTCATGCAAAAATATTTCCTTATCTAGAATCTATATTCTTACCAGCAACAAAAATGCATGATCTCACAGCTCATTTCTTTTTTGTCCCTTTCTCTGAAACAGGGATACTGGTTGGAAAGAAAAATATTCTCATGAGCAGAATCTCCATGTGCAGGGAACTGTTTGGATGGACAAGTTGCTTCATTTTCCTTGTCGCTCTTTGATAGTGCCTCCATCTGACTAAAAGAAATTTGCTTTTCTGGAAAAATCAACTTCAACTTGTTTTGATTCTACAAAGAATTCTTTCCCTTTCCCTGATATCCTACCTGCCAATCATGTTAACTGATGAAATAAAATGTATATAGCATGCCTGGAGAAGGGCTGTGTGTGTCAGAGGTGGGGGTAGTAACCCATGTTTCTATATATCCAACATGATGTAGGGCCCCATTGACTCAGTCCCAGTGCTAGATCACAGTTGGAGGACACAGGTCCACTAGCCAGAGCACCTGCAAATCTTAGTCTTATAGCTCTTCAGAGCATATTAATAGAACACTAATTTAAAACCCAGAGTGATTCTTTTTTTTTTTTTTTTTAGTGATTCTTAAAATCCTCTTATCTCCAATTCATAAATTCCATAAACTCCAGAACTTCTCTAAATCCCTTACTCTCCAGTATCCACCACAAATTGTCTTCAATCCCTAGGTCACATGATCATAGGAGAGAAATATCTATATGGGAACATACATGTGTAGCTCTGTATGTACAGACATACCACTAATGCATATTAGGCATGTGCACATGTAACTGTATATCTCTATGCATATAAATGTGCATATGTGTATTACACATACACACACTTTCAACCCTCAAGGTGTATCACAAAAGCTTATAAGTTGGATCAGCAAAAAAAATCTCCTTAAAGATTAAGGAAAATTGAGCCAGTATAGGACAAAAACAAACAAACAAACAAAACAAAACAAAAAACAAAATACCAAAACTTTAAAGTGCCAGGAGGGGGCACCTGGGGGCTCAGTGGTTGAGCATCTGCCTTTGGTTCAGGTCATGATCTCAGGTCCTGGGATCAAATCCCACATATCAGGCTCCCCGCAGGGAATCTGCTTTTCTCTCTCTGCCTATGTCTCTGCCTCTCTCTCCATGTCTCTCATGAATAAATAATAAAATCTTTAAAAATAAAAAAAAATTAAAAATGAAGTGCCAGGAAGTGGTAAAAACCAAAGAAAACCTCCTGTGTGGATATATTTTTGTCCCCAGCATAGCTCGTCATCCTTCCTCATGTTTCCTGTGGGTTCTCACATTACTATTGCATACATATCTCCTCTCTCCATCCCTGTATGGTTCACATCTGACATTCCACTCTAACACACCTTCCAAAGCCACACCATTTAGGAGGATATTAAAATAATCATGTAATTCCATGAGAAGTGCTCCTCCACAGGAGGGAAGTATAGCTGAGAAAGCCAGATTTCCAAGCAATAAGGAAATATCTCAAAGATTTTGTCATGATTTTAATTTAGATGAGTGTTCTTATTTTGTAAATAGCTTCTAGATCTTCATGACCATATCTATAGTTAGATATTTGTCTTATTCAGACCCCTCACTGCCCATCAAGAGACCTCCAAAGGCATGCTGAGGCCCATTTATCCAACATGATCCATTATCCAATGTGATGTGCCAACAGCTCAGATAAGATGATTACTAGTAGCACAAGACTGAGGTCTAGTTAAAGTTTCCTCTATCTTCTCAGTCTTTTCTAAAAGATGTCATGTCAAAAGCTATAGCCATTCATACATACTTACAGCCTCCCACTGCTGGGAAGGTCCTCCCAACCCTCACAGACTGCCCTTCATCCTGAGGCAGCCGAGTCTTAAGACTCTTGAATTTGCGATTTTAATCTGACTCTAAAAAGAACAATTACTTAGACCAGTATGAGCTCAGAGCATAATGACTAATGCCAGCAATGCCACTCTATGGAGCTCACATTAAACCAAGCACAAGGAGGCAGCTTGCCTTCTCAAATGAAAACATTTGTCAAGCTCACTCATGCAAAAAACAATGTAGGGCAGAGACTTTGGATTTGACGGCAAGTCTAACAGAGGCCATATAGGAAAGACCATGGATGATCAGGGGTGAAGAGAATCCAAGTGAGCAAATTGTGAAGCCAGAACCAAATGGGTCTTTGTGGGGCCAGGCCAAAATTACAGGTTTAGAAACAAAATAACCTGCAACCAAGGTATCCCTTAAGTTAGGTCAGTTGATTCAGTAGGGATTTAGAGTCCTGCATGAATGCTTACCTGTCAAGCAACCTGATGGAGTAGCAGCCTTAGGAATCAGACAAGACTTTATGCTTCAGCTCTCTGTTCATCACCAGTTTTTTTTTTTTTTTTAAGATTTCATTTACTCATTCATGAGAGACACACAGAGACATAGGCAGAGGGAGAAGCAGGCTCCACGGAGGGAGCCTGATATGAGAGCCAAATCCCGGGACTCCAGGATCACGCCGTAGGCTAAAGGCAGGTGCTCAACCACTGAGCCACCCAGGTGTCGGCATCACCAGGGGTTTAACAATGGATAAGGGGCTTGCCTCTTCTAAAACTTCATTTCCTCATCTATAAGGTGCACAGAACACTAGCCAATTCCGTAATGAGCTTGTAAGGATCCAATGTGTTAATTTGCCCTGAAGTAAGGGCTCAGTAATGACAGCCACCATTACTCTGAAGTAGACCAGCGGTGGCTTGTCCAATCCCAACAGACAGTATGACTCACAAGGTTTAGCACTCTTTCCCACCTGGGGACGGAATAGACTGCAGATTTTCATAGGAGTCAAGCCCTAAAGCTTGAATTTTTAAGCAAGTTCCACCAGTGCCTTACGCATCTAAAGGATAATAACCTCTCGTTTAGGTTACAGAGACCACAGTTGGACTGTCTTTGGTGCTGAAATTATTTTAAGCCATTCTTTTCTGTAGAGGATCCTTAAAGAAGATATAGAAAGCACACACAAAATTCAGAAATTTTGCAAATTCTTTTGTATTTTGGAAGTTATTCACTTAAATTATCTTAGGTTTTAGTTTTAAAAGTCTATAATTTAAAATTCAGAAATACATTCCCATAGAAATACTTTTTCAAAACATGGTTAGATTTCCAGGAAAACATGGTTAGATTTCCAGGAACTTTTCCAAAATCCTGTTATGGGCTAAAATATTTTTTGATAGGATATTAAAGAAATAAAAGTGAACATGGCATCAAAGGCAAAATAATACTAAATATCAGTGTATCCAGATTAAGAACTAAAGCTTCCCTGAGGTCTGTACTTAATTGCTCTAGCCATAAAGTTGGCATTTATTAGAACTGTGAAGGCACAGCTCATAGGCACAAGGTCAAACAATGGTAGGTGGTTTCAGGGGCATCTGCCCACTCAGCTTCTGGAAACTATTTACCATTTTGAACAGTGTTCAGTCACGTTGGTGAATTTAAAGACTTTTTATTATTTATTTATTTTTTTTAATAATTTATTTATTCATGAGAGACACACACAGAGAGAGAGAGAGAGAGAGAGAGGCAGAGACACAGGCAGCGGGAAAAGCAGACTCCACGCAGGGAGCCTGACATGGGACTCGATCCCAGGTCTCCAGGATCACACCCCAGGCTTCAGGAGGTGCTAAACTGCTGCGCCAGCGGGGCTGCCCTAAAGAGTTTTTAAAAGAAAAATTTTCATGTGGACTCCAAAGATCTATTTACTCATTTTGCATATGCTTAGATATATGTACAAGAGCTCTGATAGAACTATAAAGCATACACTTAAATTTGAAAAGAACAAAACTGCAAAACTATTAAAGTTAACATTAAGTTAATTAACACTAACAAAATTAACATGAAATATGATGTATCATTAAATGAAATTGCTGCTCGCAATATGAGTATATACTGCTCTCTTGTGTTCTTGTGAATTTGCTGGGTTCAAAGAACATTTTGTTTACAAAATCCCATGGAGTCATTTGCCTTCACCTGGTACAAACACATAATTTACATAAAGTCCTTTTCTTTTCTTTTTTTTCTTTCCTATTATTACTAGTTGCCCACTACTGACTGTGGCAAGAAGAGACTCACAGACCTGGAGGCTCCAGAGAAGGCTAGACAGGAGAGACTCCAAGACTTTATCTTCCAAATGCCCTTCTGTATGGTGAAGCCCAGCCCCTGTAAGGGTAGGGTCATGGCCATTGTCCCAGGGACTAAATATTCAAAGTTTATGTAGAGGTTGATAGAAGAATAGTAGTTTTCATGAGTCAGTCTTCTGATTCAGGAAGAACAGACTTCCTCCCTATTAGGAAGAAAACTACTGCCAGAAGGGGCAAAGTCCTGGTCAGAGTACCATCCTAGGTTCCAGTGTGTTCCAAGATAAGACAACCAAGCCTACACTGCAATACACTGACTATTGAGCACTGGAAGATGGAGCTGAACTGAGAAATTGAAAATGTATACCGGATTTGAAAGATGTTTGAAAATATATACAAATAAAATTCTCAGTGATATTTTTATATTGATTACATATTGAAATATATTTTATTTAAGCCAATATAATTAGACTTACCCAAATTGATTTAAACTTTTTTTTATGTGACAACTAGAAAACTTATAGATGTGTCCTATACTCTATTTTTACCAGAAGTCGTAGGTCTAGACATAGGTCTAGAATCCATCATGGCATCTGATGGGCTTCACCTCCGTATTTCTACCTCAGCCAGTTCTCTCCTTCCTCACTGTAGCTACTTTAGTCTAAGCCACCACTACTCACACATGGATAAATGCAAGAGTCTTCTAGCCGGCCCTGAAAGCTTGCTTCTACACAACTGTCAGTAGGATCTTCTGAAATCCTTCATATTATGTCTCTCTTGCTCAAACTCCTACAGTGGCTCTCAATTACTGCCACAATAAAAGCCAAACATGTTACCATGGCAACAAGATCTGCCATCACCTGCTCCCTGCCTACCTTTCCTACTTGACCTTATGTCACAGTCTTCAAGGATCCAGCCATATTGGCTTTCCTGGGCTCCTTAAAAGACAAACAACACCTAAACTGGTTCGACCTCAGGGCCTTTGCACTAGTGGTTCCCTTTGCCTAGAGAGCCCTTCTTCATTGTCACATGCATGGTTCCTTCTTATTATTAAGCTCTTGATTTAAATGATACCTCCTTAGAGAGATTGTCCTTGACCTCCCAATCACAAGTAGGCAAACTCAGTTACATCCTTGGTATCTTTTTTGTTGTTGTTGCACATATCAGTTTTTGGAATTATTTTACTCCATGTTTTAACTTCTTTATCCTCTTTCTCCCTACTCCATAATGTGAGCTCAATCAGACTAGAAGCCCTGATTTTACAGTTTATTAATGTTAGTGGTTTATTATCCTAGGACCTAATATATGGTAGACTATATTATTATAGTCTTTATAATAAGAACTTTATTATAACTCTATATATAACTCTATATATAACTTTATTATATAAAGTTATCTTGAAGGGACACCTGGGGGCTCAGCAGTTGAGCACCTGCCTTTGGCCCAGGGTGTGATCTTGGAGTCCTGGGATCAAATCCCACGTTGGGCTCCCTGCATAGAGCCTGCTTCTCTCTCTGCCTATGTCTCTGCCTCTCTCTCTGGGTCTCTTATGAATAAATAAAATCTTTTTAAAAATTTAAAAAATAAAGTTATTTTGGGCAGAATTAAGGCTGTTTCATCCTACACGTTGGAAGAGGGTTGGAATAGCACCTCTGAACACACAGTGAAAATCCCCTGCTTACCTAGCCCAAGACAAGTTGCCTGATAAATGCCATTCAAACGTTTACTATATAGACACGTCTGTATTTTCCATTGCCAGCCTAAAAGACACATGGAGGCAGGGGCTGTCTTTAAATAAGTGAATTCTAACTAAGGCTAGATTTTTTTTTTTTCCTGTTTTAAACTAACACAGGGTTCTCCCCCAGGGAGTTAACAGCAGGCATGGAATAGGATATACCTTACCAATACTTCATGGACAGGCTCCTGACTTTTTCCCAAAACTACCCAAGTTCCTTCCCTATCTATTCTTAGATAGAGACCTGGTTTAGCTTAAACATGGAGTAAAGGGATTGATTAAAAATTTAAGACTTACAGTTTCAAATAAATCTCTTCTATCTAGTAGTCAGTGAAACTGTGGACTTAATTATACTTAAAATTTTTATGTAATAGGGGTGGGGTAATCATTTAAACATTGTATTATCAATTTTAGAACAAACATGGATACAGAATGGAATAGAATGAAAACCTTGCTTGAATTTTTTAGCTAAACATTGATTCTTCCAAACAATTTTGCACTTGGCAGGCTGTTCTGGCTACTGTCCCAGACCCCGACCCTCAGCGGTAATTTTTACCCTCTTCAGCATTCGGGGACTGGGGGAAAGATTTTTGAATCATTAAGGCAGTGATTCTGTCCAAACCATGGCTGCTGGTATCTCACCAGTGAGCCATATAGTCTTCCAATACAGAGATACGGTTGAGAAGTCTGACAAATTTAAGGAGTATAGTGGTTCATTACCAAGAAGGCAAATCAGTGTTATTTTCAGGCCAGTAGTGAGAAATAGGATATTTTTTATTTGCTACTGTAAAACAATTTCTGGTTTCAGGTCATTAAAACACAGAAGCTCTAGATCTACCTCCACCCTCACTCCCAGTTAAAACAACAAAAAAATGAAACAAAAACCACACAAACACAAAGCACACACACACAAAAAATAGGTAAGCCAAATAGTAAAATCATCAAACAGCAAATTGAGGCATTAAAATGCAAGTACTTAAGGTCAAGTCTCTAGTTACAGAGGCCACATGGAACCTTCTGGGTCCCAGAGAAAATGCATTATTGGAGCTCATGCATCAGGAACAGTCATGATAGGCACTTTGGCTTGGAACTCCAGTACTTATTACCTGCCTAAGGATGGTCTAGATGTGACCAGATTCTGTCTCCTGACACCTATTCTACCCTTTGGATTCTATGGTCACACTCCTAACATGTGCACACACATGAACACCCTCCCTGATAACCTTGTGCAGCGCTGGCTACCTGGCGGGAGTGAATTACCTGCCAGGAGCTGTGCTAAGAGTGCTATATGCATCTTCTCACAGGGGCTCTCACTCATCCTGGCTAATCACTGCTGTTCTTCCTCCCATTTTATGATTAAAAACATGGAACCTTAGAAACGTTATTTATTCATGTGTACATACCTGTGTTTCCTTTCTCCAGAGGCATATTTAAAGATCATAAAAGGATTGACCTCTCTTCTTTCTGCCTCTTAATCCATAACTCTGTGTTCGTGTACCATGTTCAGAAATCCCAAGGATTTCATCCGCTTCAATATTAGGAACATTTTCCTATAAGAAATGTACTTCTGGGATCCCTGGGTGGCGCAGCGGTTTGGCGCCTGCCTTTGGCCCAGGGCGCGATCCTGGAGACCCGGGATCGGATCCCACGTCGGGCTCCCGGTGCATGGAGCCTGCTTCTCCCTCTGCCTGTGTCTCTGCCTCTCTCTCTCTCTGTGACTATCATGAATAAATAAATAAAATCTTTAAAAAAAAAAAAAAAAAAAAGAAATGTACTTCTTCTGGGCTCAAACACAGAGGTATGGAAAAGCAATCCTTTTTGTTCTCACACAAAGGAGAAGGGCTAAGAGTCAATGCTATGATCAGATTTTGGTGAACAGAAGGCTTTGGGACTTGTCAAGTGCAGTTGGATATAAATAACATCATTTAAGCCAGGATGTGGCTTGGTGACATAGCTAATTCCAACTGCAATTGCTTTGCCAGAATGGCTTTCAATCCTGTTTCACGTGATTTCACAAACCCTTGAACTGTATAGGGTTTCTTCACACCCACAGAAGCAATGAAGGACTTGTAAGAACATTTGCAAAGTCAGTTGGCAAAAATCAGACTGGTGTCTGTAGACTGTCTAGAGGCCTTTTTCCTGTTGGGCATCTGCTCTGCTTTGGTGGGTAGAGGGAGGCCATTAGGTAGGGTGGCCTTAAGCTCACAAACTGACTTCTCAGTTACTATGTAGGTATGTCTCAATTTTGTCATGGGATGAAAACAAAAATGAAAGCACCTCAGGTTTCATGGCAGTAGCAAGATACAGGGGCTAGAATTTCCGGCCTACAATAGATGCAGTCCTCTTATTTATGGAGGATATCATCTCAACACATATACAAACAATGTGCAAATGCCATGTGTGTTTGTTAAAATCCATGCCAGGAATTTACCTCCCAGGTATGTGAAGTGTGTGTGTTTCAGAGAGTGGAGAGTTCTGATAGCTTTCCCTCTCCTGCTACCTCCCAACCATTTTTTGAAAATCAGATTCTATCCATGTCCTAACACAAAAAGATGCCAATATCCCACATTGTATATTCGGAGACAAAGAGAAGCCCAAACAGAAGTATTCAGAAATTCATCATCAGCATAGCCCCAAACCATGTTTTCTAAAGTCGTTTCTTATGAACACTTTACGGTGGTGGATTCCACAGCATATAAAGAGACTAAGTCCCATAGGAATTTATTAGTAGGCTTAGAAGTACCCTATGAATAAATTATACAAACCAGGAGACAATGTGTCAAAAAGGACAGAACTATCTGCTAGGGAGAAATTCAGGCAAATAGGCTTAAATCATGGGTGTTACATATAGATTACCATTTCAGATAGAATCCATTCATTCAACAAATATTTGTTGCTAGGCACCAGGATTAGAAGGTGAACACTATGGTTATGGCCCCTGCCTGGTGAAGTTTTGTCTGATGAGAGAGGTGGTTACAAATGAGGGAACAGGCAGACAAACTCGGATGGCACTGTGGTACGGAAGAGTAGCAGGAGGAGATTCAGAGCCCCTCCTTGTACTCTAACATACAAACTTGGCTCACTGATCACGTCTCTCTCATATTTCAGACCACTTCTCAGGACAGAGCAGTGGGTCTGAGTCACCTTTGGAACATCAGTCATTGTCCTGTAGAGGTGGTAAACAGAATTCCAGCTGATAAGTTAGTAGATACTCACCATGCCAGATCAGCCCAACGACATATCTTGAGCACAAGGTCTTGAGAGGCAGTGGGAGCAAGTAGAAAGAGAGCAAGCTTGGGCATCAGAGAGACCTGGATGCTCCTCCAGGCACAGTGTCCTCTGGGCAAGACATTTGATCTCAATGGACCTCGACTCATCACATGCTAAACAGGAAAAGTATATCCATCTCTGAGGGTTCTTCTTAGGATGTGCCAATAAAATATAAACTATCCACTGCTGGTCATACAAATAGGTACTCAAAGAGAAATCTGTGATTCTTATGGAGGAAATTCAGTCTCTCGCTCTTTAAGATGGACAGCATGAAAGATACCCATGGGCATCCATGGAGCCAGACTCTCTCTGGATGCCAGGATAGGGATTCTGAATATCCTTCTCCAAGATGAAGGGCCCAGGGCAAACTCCCAAACTAACTCTGTTCAGACTTCCAAATTAGAAGGGGTAGAATTATTTCCACTATCTTTCCCAAGTTACAGGTTACATTTCTCTGATCAAAAGAAAAAAAAAATTAGTTCTTTTGTTAATGTGTCAGTCATAAATTCTCTTAGGATGGGAATAAGAGTCTATATTTAAGATACAGACTGCACCCAGCACCATCTTTAAGTCGGATTTGTGGTGTTACACACTCAGAACAGACTCAATATGGGAGTACGTATTGATAACCTATAGAAGCTCTAGAGTATACCAAAAAAATGTTGCATGTACAGAATCTTAGCGGAATATCTATGAATTTTCTGGGTTGACTTGTGCTCTGCCTATGGCAGCTTATTTTCTCGAACACCTTCACCTCCTGGTACAGCTCCTGCTTTGATTTACTAAATGTTTTCCTCTAAATTTGTTTGTAATCACTGCCCTGGCACTTGGAACTAGGTTCTGGTACTTGGTACTAGGAGTTTGAACCCATGTAGTTTCAAGCAAATCTGAAATTTGCCTTTTCTTAGAGAGCTCATGTCCAGGCTTTTACTGTCTAATGGCTCTGCCCTTCCAACAACACTGCTGATACTATACTTACTTGGTGCTAGACATTAAGAGCCCTAGTATGTGGTATATTGACCCCTTATAAGAACTCTGTGAGGGGAGTATACAATATATCTCCCAAGAAGGGGGACCTCAAAACACAGGGCAGTTTCATCCCCAATGGTAAACCAATGGCTATTGCACTTTGCTTGTGTAGGTCTGTGTGTAAATAAGTTACTGAAGGGTATACTAAAGTTAATGGCTTCCTTAGAAGGTGCAGTCTCCAAGGGTTTCTGCAGTTTTCTTGAGGCCTTTAGCTCCCTGGGACAGGGATCACATGGTTTTACGTATCACTTTACATCCAGCGCCTAGCAAGTGCCTGGAACTTTGTGGTTTTAATCACCATTTGTTAAATTAATGAATGGAGACTTCCATATAATATAGGACAAAAGGTGTGACATAATAGAAGCAAGGATGTGATCAACTCCAAAGAGAAGGAGTTAATTGCTGTCAGAAGTGGGTCTAAGAGTCCAACACAGATGTATATAGGACTCTCAGCTCAGCCTAGAGCCACCTCTTCATTCCTCTACACCCCATGAAAGACAGAGAGTTTGGGGGGCTGGAACGGAGACAGTAGTAAGAGTCACTTGGCACAAGAGGAGAGACAAGCAGGTCAATGAGGGCTTGGAAGAGAAAGTAGCATCAGAACAGGGTCCAAATTCACTATGGAGATGCAGGAGGTGTTCTAAGTAGAACAAACAGCCTAAATACAGATGAAAGGTGAGAAATCATGCAGTAGGAGCAAGAACAAGGAACAGCAAGACCTTCATTAGTCTGTAACAAAGGATGTATGCAAGGAAACAGGATAAGAAGAGTGAACAAAACTCCAGTCCAGTCTGAATCCCACACAGAGAACCTGGGAGTTCATTACATAGAAAGATATATCCTAGAATGGGGAACACATGTGACACTAGTATGCCCCACAGTGGGAAGTGGGACACAGTTTATCATTCCATCCCCCTCCAGTCTTTGATGAACCCAAGGAGGGGTTAACAAAAGGACTATTGAAAAAACATGGGTATAGGCATAAGGGCAGTGAAGGAATCCAGGGCTAGTAAAGACATTTGTCACCAATGCTAGGCCTTAAGGGATAAGAAAAGGGAGAGCCATGTAGAACAAGGCACCTTAAAACGAGCAGTAACGGGGGCACCTGGGTGGCTCAGTTGGTTAAACATCTGGTTAAGTGTCCAACTCTTGGTTTGGGCTGAGGTCATGATCTCACAGTTATGAGATGAAGCTCCAGGTCAGGCTCCATGCTCAGCCCAGAGTCTGCTTCAGAGTCTTTTTCCCTCTCCCAGCTTACACTCACTTTCTCTAAAATAAATAATTCATTAAAAAACCAAAAAAGCACAAGCAGTAATCTTTGGTCAAGAACACCACCTGGCTGGGGAAATGGGAACAAAGCGCTGGGTCCAGACCCTCCCACTGTTGGTCCCTCCTTCCCTCCTCTACCTAACTGGGCTCCCTAGGCTGAGCTCCAGTGGAAGCCAGAAAGCAAAGGAGCCCATGGATTAGTCCCTAGGGCTCAGCCTCCTGGGGCAGAGAGCAAGGACATGGGAAGAGATTGTATCTGGAGGGACAAATGGAAGATAACTGAATAATCACTCACCTTTGTAAGCAGAGAGAGAGAGTGCTGCAAGTGAGCAAGCCTCAGGCTTACAGCCTCAGGCAGTACTGTCTAGTTAGAAGATACTACTTCTGTTTTGTTTTGCTTTCATTGTATTTATTGTTAGCTGCTATTTATGATAGATGATACTGGTTTCCCATTTACTTAGAGATAAAGTTTGCTCTTAGAATACATTTAAGTGAAGAAAAAAAGTGAGTCCATTTAAAGATAAATATGAAGTAAACAACAGCACACAGATGGAAGGGGAACAGCAGAGATAATGGAGGTGTATGAGAGACTCATGTTTGGGAAAATATCTCTGAGAAAACAGGGAGCTACTGACAATTTCTGAGCTGGAGAGAGATAGGATCAAGGCTCTGCTAGGGGGAGCTTGCTGTGGAGGCAGCAACACAACAGACCTAGGGAGATGCAGGGGGAAGCAGGGAGACCCTTAGAGGAGGCCCATGGGGCTGCAGGGGTAGGGCTGGGGAGGAAGGGTAGATTCCACATCTGGTAACTCATTGCATGCATGGAAGGCATGCAGGATACAAAGCAAAAGATGATAGTAGCTGCTCCCCAAATGGCTTTATTTATTTATTTATTTATTTATTTATTTATTTATTTCCCAAATGGCTTTAAAAAACTCTATTACCAGGAATATTAGAACTGATGTAGGAAAATAATGTGACAGCAATGAAGGTTTGCTAACAGGCAGAGTTTTTACGTGGTTCATCTCCTGTGAGGCCATCTGCTATGAAAGAAAAACATGAATGCTTACCTAACGTGTGCCTACGCCTGATGTTTCTCTACAACAGCTGAGTTTGTTTTTCAGATTTGCAGCCGAAAAATTGGGAAGGTCAACCAGGCTTGGCATCTAGCACCAGGAGGGCAATTTTCATGCCTTGGATCAGCATTATAGGAGAGGTGATTTTATAGCATATAGATACTATGAATGTTTATTTAGAGCTTTGAACTAAGCCCGGCGATCTATTTCCTGAAGACCATTTAGTTCGAAAAATGAAGTAAAATAGGGATAATCATCCAAGTGTCACATATAAATAATTTGAAACTAGAGGTAAGGAATAGTAACAGCTCAGCAAGGTGGAAACAAAGCTTTGGCCTGATAAGGATTTTGATACTAGCTGCCCACACTATCCTGGATTCATTCACTCACACACACTCACACACATACACACACACACACACACACACACACACACAGAATTTCTAAACCATGCTTCACTTGTATGAAAATTACTTTCAATTAAATTTTCAATTTCTGGTTCCCTGAGAGCATTAACCATTAGGTTTTCAAATGAACCAGTGATTCATGGGCATTGAGAAAAGGAAGAGACCTATCGTATTACCAAGTCTGTCCCAAAAGATATTCAGGGGAGTGTTTCCTACAGTTCACTTTCCATTGCTTTGTTCAGTTCTGGTTTTAAATGACTCCAGCAATGGGACTCTCCATCAAACAGGCCCTTGGGAGCCCTTTCTCTGTCTAAGGCTCTTCATTTTCAAAAAAAATATTCTGATATTAAGTCTTGTTATACCATCTGACTCTCCCAGTGGAGACTCACTTCTCTGCCGTGATGTCCTTTAGCCCCTCCAGATGCCAGGAAGTGGCAGTTATCTCTCCTTCCCCTTCATCATTTCTTCTTCATTGTTTTTAATCTAAAGATTTCTATGCTTTTATCTGCTTCTCTGGTCCCTATCACTATAGTAATTGAAGGTTTGACAAAGCAAGCCTTTCAACAGAGGCCCTCAAATATGGGCCATTTACCCTTATAGCCCTCAACTCCAAGCCAGAAACTTTCTAGAATCCTAAGCATTTCACCCCTAGGCTAACTCACTGGGTAGCCAGATACTGGCCTGGGGTAGCCAGGGCCTGTCACAGAACCTGTGCATGACCAAAGGTTTATGGTCCACGTGGTAGAGATCTCTCCCACTCAAGGATAAGGAGGACAATGAAAAGTTGGCTGTGTATTTTTGCACATTTAGAAGTATTAGAAAAACCACAAAATCTAGAATTCTCCAATTTCTGCGGTTAACCAACTCTGCACCTCTGGATGTCAATTTCCACATTTGCCAAAAGAGATTACATGCCATCTGAGGACAATTTATGCGCTAAATCATTAGAGCACAATTCTAATTTGAAGAAGTAACAGCAACGTCCCACACCTAGCACTGCCAGATTTAGCAAAAAAAAAAAAAAAAAAAAAACCTAAGCTGCCCAGTTAAATTTGAATTTCAGATAAGTGAATAAATTTTAATATGAGTATGCCTTTTACAATATTTGGGACATATACTAAAAAAAGTTATTCATCGTTGAGATTCAAATGTGGCTGGATGTCCTATATTCTCTCTGGCAATCCTACCCTCACCTCTGCCTCCGTAGGTGATCGCTGGCATATAGGTAGTAGAGTAGAAGATTCTGGTCCTCATTACCTCTCACCCCAGTGCCCTGATAGAGCTTCCAAGGCTCATTTGAAGCTCCAGTCTCGTATTTCCAAATACATGCACCCTTACTTGCTCTCAGGTTTCCTGAACAACTCAAATATAACCGAATATACTTTAGAAAGTGTGAAAGGCTGTACATGTACATTATTAGCATTAAGCACAGAAGCCCTCATCAAAATATAAGGACCAAGGTAGTATTAAGTCTATAACTCCTGTGCTACAGCACTGCACAATTAAAAACCAGCCTTCCTATCAGGATCCCTGCATTCCCCACAATGGGCTGGCCACATCTCAGCTCTAACAGTAAACCTATTCATTTACTTATTGAAAAATGTGATATGACATGTACACGTAGTGACCTTTTTCATTCTTAAAAAACCTTGAAATGGTGAACTAGTATACTTTAGAATCAGGATTTACAATGCCATGCACTGTGTTAGGAACTTTGCATGTGTTATTTTATCTAATCCTCAAAACAATCCTGTAAGAAATAAATCATGCTGCTTTCATTTTACAGATGGAAAGACCGGCCAGAGAGGCAAAGTGATACATCTGAATTCACACAGTTCATCTATGTGAATAGAATGGCCAAGGGATTTCAACAGATCACAACAAACTCATTTTAATATTTAATACCTGAAAGCAAAGGGCCAACTATACCAAGAAACTCCTAAAAAAAGAAGCCAAAGGACTTGCCCTATCAGATAATAAGTCTTATAGTAAAGCTATTAAAATGAAGGACAGTGTGGTATTTGAAAAGATGTAAACAAATAGACAAATGGAAGAGAAAAAGCAAGTCCCAAACATGACTGGTTCCCTAACAGGAAGTTGGCGGGCTGGCAAGCAGAGTAGCAGGATCAAAGAGGCCACCTAATAAAGGTCAACAGTTGACTATATGGAAAAGTGAAATGGGAACTGAAAAAACACAGGAAAAAAAAAAAACACACACACAGAAAACACACACACACACACACACACACACAAAAAAAACACAGAAAAATTGATTCCATACACATTAAGACCTTAAATGTGAAGGACAAAACGTTAAAACTTCTGGACCAAAAAAAAAAGTTTTTAATTGCCTTAGTCTACGATTGATTTCTTAAACAAAATGCAAAAAAGCAGGAAGATGAAGGGAATTAAGAGCATACTTAGCCTGATGAACACTGAGCAATGTACAGAATTGTTGAATCACTGTATTGTACACCTGAAACGAATGTTAACACCATATGTTTACTATATTGGAATTTTTTAAAAAGTAGTAAGATTGATCAAATGTGACTATGTTAAAGTGAAAAACTTCTGTTCATAACAAGAAATCAAAAAAGTGAGAACATAGCTACGGGTTGGAAGAAAATAGGATTAACAAAAGATCAGCCTCTAGACCATGCATTACTCTCAATAGTTGTCCAGAGACACGTGGTTACTGAGCAACTGAAATGTGGCTAGCATGAATTGCGATTTACTGTAAGTATAAAATACCTGTAGATTTGGGCTTCATGAGTAATTTTATTTTTTATTTTAGGTATTTTTGGATAAATATAAACCAAGTTAAATAAAGTTGTAACCTGTTTTACCAATTTTTTACTTTGTTGATGTGACTATTAGAAAATTTTAAAACACAAAAGTGACTTGCATTGCATTTCTATTGGGCAGCACTGATCTAGAATATACAAAGAGTTCCTGTGACTTAGTAAAAAGAACAAAATGGAAAAATGAAAAAGATCATGAACAGATTTTTTTCCCAAGAAATAAATAGCCAACACAAAATGCTCAACCTTACAAATAATCCAAATTACAAACTAAAACTGCAATAAAATATCCTTAATGCCATCAGATTATCAAAATATAAGGACTTTAACAACATCTAATGTTGGCAAGGATATGGAACAGTGGAACGCTTGTTCACAGTTGGTGGACGTAAAAGTGGGTACAAAAACTTTAGAATACAATTTGGCATTAGGCAGTGAAACTGAACATGTATGCACTCTGATGATCTCTTAGACACCAGAGAAAACTCTTGCAGGTGTCACATGCAGAGAGTCACAGCCCTGTTGATACTAAACGCTGGAAATGGTCCAAGGTTCCATCCACTTTAGAGTGGCTAAGTCAGCCGTAGTTTATCTATACTATGAAAAGCTACATGGAATGTTAAAGAACGCAAAGAACATACTGAAGCTACATACAGCTAAATATTGCAAAGATGTGTAGAGAGAAGCTCTTAACAATGAAGAGATGGTACCAAATTCAGCGGGCACCCTCCATGTGAGGGAGGGAGGCGGCATGCCTGGGGAGGGGGCCATTGGGAACACAAAGAGGCAATCGGGTTTTCTTAAACTGAGTGGTAGGTCCAGGAGTACTTAGTTTTGTCTACTTTTAAGTATACGTTGTAAATCCTGATTCTAAAGTATTCTAGTTCACCATTTCAAGGTTTTTTAAGAATGAAAAAGGTCACTACGTGTACATGTCATATCACATTCCTCCAGAAGCACTGCCCTCTTTTTGCTTTGTAATAACATCATCTCTCAAGTGGAACAACGTTCTGTTGGTCTTTCCTCTAGCACTAGGCTCCTCTTTCTCATAGCCTGTCCTGTGTAAACCCCAGATGTCATACTTTATAAACAATGTAAGTAACATTCTTGAAAACACAATTGTGTTTTGACTCCTCTCAGTCACTTTCTCCAGGAATAGCATAGACCGAAGGGGGGGCAGGGCCGACACTTGGTGGTGGCCCAGAGACCCAGGCACACGTGTGATATACTGAGCAGCCAGTGCTTCTTCTCTTGCCAGTTCTCCCCACCCTCAGTCCAATACTGCTTTGATTCCCCCATTTAAGTTTCTGTCACAGTTAACAGAAGGTAATTGGAGATGTTCTTAAGACAGGCCTTGTGGCCTCTTGTCAATATTCTTGGAGATGGAGAGGAAAATGATTTAATGAGACACGTTCAGAGTAGTCAGGTTTTACAGGCAATTCTGAAGTTCTCAACCCCACTGAGGCAAGGGTATCAAAACACTACATACAGTCAACCTGAAAACTGGACTTCCATCTTGGTCCTAAACACAGTTATAAGATTTTCCTAAGGGGCCAAACCATCCGATCAGATATTCCCCCCTCCCAGCTATTAATTTATCCCTCTCCCTTAGAAATGCAAAATCGAATCCCCAATGGAAATGTCCAGAGAATCAGGTATAGCTCATCTTCCTAGGACTAGGGGGGAAAACAAAAAACCCAAAACCACCAAACCCTTATTAGTTGTGTGTTTAACTTCTGGCACCTGTAGCATCCTTAAGCCATCTTCACCTTGAAAACATTCCTTCTACCTGAGGGCAACTGGGGACTCCCCAGAGCCAAAGTCCCCTGCAGAGGAAGATTCTTGGGGGACCTGCTACTCTCACACATCCTAGGCAGCCTAGTCTGTGTTTCCAGAACCCTGAGCGCTGTCTCCTTTAGGTGAGCCCCAATTCCAGAACATGACGAATCAATGCACAAGCTGTTATTCTCACCGTGGAGCAGAACAATTACTAAAATCTATTTGCCAGTAAATGTGCCTTGTCTTGTAAATCATTGGGCCGTTAACCTTAACAACGGCAGTGTGCCGTCTCTATCCAATTCAATTAAAGTACAGACCAAGGTAATACTTAAGAATACATTTCAGGCAGAGGAATATACTATTATAGTATTATATCCTCATAAATTAAACACTGCATTTATTTCCCTTCTTGGAAAAAAAGTACACTGCATGATAAGCACAGGGTGAAGAAACAAAGGCAAGGATTCTAATAGTTCAGGAGGACTGGAGAGAAGAATCTAAAGGCACGAAGTCAGTCACCTGTGGCCACCACTCCCTCTGGCACTGCAGAGAATTTCTGAGCCAGGTGGTAGAGCAGACCATTCGTGGCTTAGGAAGTACAGTGGGAGATACAAGTGCCTGAATTGTATCCAAGGGCAAAACCAGTTCACTGCCTGGTCCTAGTCTGGCATGACTGTACCTGAAGATTTCAATGCCAACCACAAGTAGAAAGCTTGGAGTCCAGACGCGGATTCTCTATAGTCCAACAGGGATCCTGTTCTTTCACAAATATTTTGAGAATAAACAAAGGAAAGCTCCCCATGCAGCACTTGCTCTCAGTTTTCTTCCTGTTTCCCACTTTAGGGGTGAGGTGGCAGGGAAATCTTATAACAGGGAATAGGTCTCAAGACTTAAGGTATCTATCTCAAGATTAGAGAATACAGACATGAATATTCATCTTCACAAGGGGCTCAAAATGAAGCTTCCCTTCCATCTTCATTTCCCCTTAATTCTTCCAACATGGACCCCTTTCTAGCTACAACTAGCACAGTTTAGTTCAGAAGATATATTTATTTTCTATTGCTGCCCTAACAAATGGCCACAGAGTTGTTAAAAACAATACACGTTTGTTATCTTATTTTTCTACAGGTTGGAAGTGCAATGCAGGTCTCACTAAGCCAAAATCAAGGTGTCGGCAATGCTTTCTGTGCTCCTTTCTGGAGGCTCTGGGGATAATCTGTTTCCTTCCTCACGCAGGTGGCTGGCAGCATTTAGTTCCTTGTAGTTTGAAAACGAGTCCCGGTTTCCTTCCTGGCCAGCAGCTAAGGGCTGTTTCCAGTTGTTAGAGGCCACCTGCATTTCTTTAGCTTGTGGAGGTTTCCTACTTCATAGAGCTAGCAACGGTGCGTAGAGTCTCTTTCATGTTTCCAATCTATCCCCTCTCCTCGCTTTGTGGCATCTCTCAAAATTGAGCCAAAAAAGGTTTTCTGCTTTTAAGGGTTTATCTGATTAGACTGAGTCCAACCAGATTATCCAGGGTAATCTCTCCATCTCCAGATCCATCACTTTATTCTACAAAACCCATGTTAAGGAACCTATCTCTAGGGCTTGACGATCAGGATGTGGACCTCTTGGGGGAAGGAGGGGTACATTATTCAGTCTGCCACATAGACTGGTGCTCATACCAAAGGGGCCAATGCTGAGAATGGAAGAAGAGATGAAAGCTGACCATCTTCTCCCTTTTCTTTCCCACCTCCTTCTCGACACCTCCTTTCTGTTCTTTGAAAGCAAAGTATGGCTACTTTTCCCTTCTTAAAAGGACTGCCTGGTTGAAGAACTCCACCTCTCACCAGCTAGGAAGACCAGTCTGCATCTACCTGGCTTTCTCTGGGTGAAACGGTCTTTTACCATCTACACAGTGGTTCGCAAGCACGCGTTTAAACAAGAACCACCTGGGGAGACATGTTCCAATATGGAACCTTGTTCTCATGTGCTGCTGTTGGAAACTGAGTTCACCTGGCCTTCAATGATCTGGGAGTCGAGGGACTCAGGAAACTCTGTTGGCCATCCCCCATCCAGCAGGCTGGAGCATCTGATGTACAAGGGCTCTGAGGGTCTCCGGCCCAAGTGGGTGGATCTTGGTTCAGAGGCCGTCTAAACTCCTACTTCTCTCTCCTTTTTTTTTTTTTTTTTTTCTTTTTAGTGACTACAATATACTCAGTCTTCACAGTAGCCACATCTCCCTTTCTAGCTGCACCGAGTCCCTGGGGAAGGCCTTAAGGCAGGGCACTTACTCAAGATGCTTTAATATTATATGGTCAGCAGAAGCTCTGTCTTTGGAGTCATAGGAGGTTGTGTGATTTGGGAAAATTTCCTGGTCTAGGCCCCGTTTTCTTCATCTATCAGATGGGGCAATGATGGTCATGACCCCAGAAGGCAGTTACAAGGATATTGGGAGATGCTGCCTATAAAGCCCAGAGCATAGTGTTAGGCACTCAGTAATAAAGAGCTGTTTCGTTACTCCTGAAATTGTTATTCAGTGTTGCCCTAACCTGCTCTGTGACCTGGGCAAGTGGCTTGGCTCCTCTAACACTTATTTCCCCCTCCCAGGAAAAAAGGAGAACTTTACTCAGTTCAGGAGGTAAGAGGGGAAATTTACCAAGGCACATTTTTGCCCTAGTGGTTTCTGCTTCATTGCCAGAATGTGGGAAAACACGGTGAGAGATTATGGGATTGGGGAGATTATAGATGTAGTATGTATATGGTGTTAGTTTTTTTAGACCAAGGTCAGCAAACTTTTTCTACAAAGGGCCAGATGTTTTTCAGAACATATGGTCTTTGTCATTCCCTTTCACCTCAAGCAGCTATTGATAATACTCAATAAATGCATGCAGCTGTGTTCCCATAAAACTTTATTTACAAAAGCAGGTGGCAGTGTGGCTTGGCCCATGGACTCGATCTCTGTTTTAGACCAATGTCTGGAAAGCTCAAATTTAGTTCTAGTGATAGAACCATTATTCTGCCCCTTACTTTATTGTCTTTTACCAGATATTTGTGAATTTACTATCCTTGTAAGCATATTTCAATGAATCTTTATATCCATGGGCATGCTTGGAAAATTTGAATAGAAATTCACATAAATGCTTGGAACACATTCTGAACCCCACAAAAGAAGGCAACAGTAAAGGACTGTGTGTTTTGTTAAATATGGTTTTCTCCGGAAGGTTTTGAAAGCCATAGAGCTGTGTGATTTTTGGTAAGTTACTTAACTTTTCTGACCTTCAGTTACTTCCTCATGTTCAAGGCCCTAGTGGTGTCTATTTCATGAGGACTTTTAAAAAGTAAGCATAAGCATATAAATTAGGCTAAGTAATATGAAGCTCCTAGCACAGGGCCTCTGGTATGGAAAACATGCAGATTATCACCATCCTTCCACCTGTTGTTATTAGAGACCTTGCATGAAGAGATTTTCTTACTTATAATACAGAAATAATAGTGAATTAGCAGCTATACATAGAACCCTGTCCAAGGAACTTACCAAAGTTTATCCTGAATAGGAGAGTAAAACTGGGGACTTTAGAATTCTGTAAAATAGTCTCAAAATCAGAAGTGATTCAGCAAGTCCATCTCACGGCTTACAAATTGGAGACTAATGGGTCCATCAGTTAGGTTAGGTTTAATGAACATAACACTTTTTTTTTTTTTTTTAATTTGAGCCACAACCTCTCAGATAACCACAGTTCACTGCTGTCTGCAACAGAAATAGCCTCACACTGTTATGTTACCATTCTGGACCTGAAGGCGTTTGAGTGCCTCACCTCTGGTCTAAATTTTTGATGCTAGGTTTTACTGTTACAACCCCAACTTCTCATGTCATGATCTCATTGTCATCCATATATCTGGAGGTAGAGTCCTTATCTTTTCAAAAACATATGGCCAGTTCCCAGAAGTAATGTCACCCAAAGCTGCCAACAAATGATGTAATGAGACAGGTTAACTGCAAAATGAGATGTTTGCTTCCTTCCTTGCTTGCAGCCGCCAGACCTCACATATAAAAACTGAGACTCTCTTTTCACACATGCACAGAGAGGAAACTTTCTTTAGGAGTATTTACTCACTTTGAGAACATTCATTATTATATTCATTTTTATACATTATCAACATTCATTATTGAGGACTCAGGAGTCTTTGAGGACCTAGTCACAGGAGATTATCAGAGAAAACAGTCTTCAATTGCGGAGTAGCCTGACTTGGAGAATGGCTCAGAGGAGGCATAAGGATTTCTCTTCTATAATCAGGGTCAAAGAGGCAAATAGCAAAGGTCAGGATGGCTGGGGTGCTGGATGGATGCCCCTACTGTGTGATTTTCTGTGTAATGCTCCCAAAATGACATTAAAGGTGAGCAGATGGTGCAACCATTCTGAGCCCACCATCACAGCAAGCAGGATGAGGCTGTAGCTGATACTTCAGGATCTCATCGCCTTGCTTGGGCCTGGACTTTCAGCTGGTGAGGACTTAATGGGCACTGGTGCCCTGGAAGTTACACAGCAGGCATTTAATGAATTCATTCCACTTAAATTTCAGAGTCAAGAGAGTAGTAACATTGGTAATAATATTCTTACTGTGAGCAAGGAGTAATAAGCAATATTCTTTAAATATAAATCAGATCACATCTGACTGCCTGCTCTGAGACCTCCAATGTTTTCCCATTCACCTTCAGTAAAGCCAGACTCTCTGTGAGGCCTGCAAGACCCTGCATACCTGCTGGCCCTCCATGCCCACCTCTCCAGTCTCACCCTTTCCTTTTTATAACAGCCTTATTGAGATATAACTCATATGCCACCCAATTTATCCATTTAAAATATACAACTCACTGGTTTCTAATATGTTCACAGAGTTATGCAGCCATCACTAAAATCAATTTTAGAACCTTTCCATCAGGCTAAAAACTGATCCTATACCTTTCAGCAGTCACTCCCACCCTCAAAGCCTGATAACCATTATGGATCTACTTTCTGTTTCTACAGATTTGCCTATTGTGGACATCCCATATAAATGGGCAATGTGTGATTTTATGGGACTGGTTTCTTTCGTTTAGCCTATGGCTTTCAAGATTCATCAATGTTGTAGTGTTTATCAATACTTCATTCCTTTTTATGGCTGAATCATATTCCGTGGTAGGGATACACCACGTTTTGTTTAACTGTTCATCAGTTGATGACTTTGTGTTGTTTGTACTTCTTGGTATTATGAATAATGCTGCTGTGAACATTTGTGGATAAGCTTTTGTGTAACTATTCTCTCAGGTATGTATCTAGGAGTGACATTGCTGGGTCATATGGTAATTCAGTGCTTAACTTTTTCAATTTGGGGAAATTTTCAGCCATTATTTCTTCATATATTCTTCCTACCCCTTTTTTTTTCTCTTTCCCTCTAGGACTTCTAAAAGGTGTATATATAAATAACTTGGAATTCATCAAAATTAGAAGTTTCGTGCTCAAAGGATGCTATCAAGAAAGTGATAAGGACTGTTTTCCAAGGTGGGTGTACTATTTTATATTCCCAGCAGCGGTATATGGATGGGAGTTCTGGTTTCTTCACATCCTCACCTGCATTAGTTACTACCTATCCTTTTGGTTAAAGTCAATTGGAACACTCTTTTTAGGTCTGCCTCTCTCTCTCTCTCTCTCTCACACACACACACACAATCACTGAGTCTCTTCCCCAGAGCTAGGATCAGAAACAGTGGTCTGCTTCTCTCAGAGTGACACCCCTGCTTTATGAGTGCGTGCTGGCCTAGGGCAGCAGTCTCCAATCTCCCTGGCTTGTCTCTCCTAGGTGGACAGTGTGCTTCTCCTAGTCCCCCTGTGAGCAAGCTGAGCAGAAATAATTGGGCCCCCAGATTGTTTTGCTGGGGAGGGGCTCTGTGGGGCTCCTCATATCACCATTTTGGAAGCTGTCCGCCCCCCTCTCCACCCTCATCCTGGGCACCTCTTCTCCTTCTCCTCTCTGCTCCTGGCTGAGGGTCATAGATGCTAGGCTTATCACTGCTGCAGGACATTTGCACCTACTATTTCCTTAGCCCTGAAAATTCTCCCTTGAAATAGACACTGTTAGATTCCTACCCAAGTGTTGTTTCTACCTGACCCCTGTAGACAGAGTCCTTTCCCCCATGACTCAGGAAATCCTCATTTTTCTAGAGCAAAAATCAGAAAACTGTAGCCGATTGGCCAAACTGGGCATACTGCCTGTTTTTGTACAGCCGACAAGCTAAAAATGGTTTTTACATTTTTAAATAATTGAAAAGGAAAACAAAAAAATGAATACTTTCAACACAATGAAAATTACATGAACTGTGAATCTTAGTGGCCATAAATAAAGTTTTATTGGAGCATAACTGTGTCCATTCGTTTACTTTTTGTCTGTGGTTGCTTTCACACAACAGAAAAATTGTGTAGTGACAAATTACACAACTAACAAGGTCACATCTTGAAAGCATTTTGAGGTCACATGTATCACCTGTGTGTGTGAAGATATTTGCACAGATGAAATATGTAAAATCTCATGATAGATCATTAACAGATAAGAACTTGCAATCTTTTTGATGATAGAGAATACTATCTTTGCCCCTCAATTAGACAAAATGTTATCCTCCCCCCAAAAATCTATTCTTCTCATTAGTAGACCTGAATTTTTAAAATTACATTTATTTATCATTCTATTTTGAATTTCATCAATCCATGAAAAAGTGTGTGAAAATTTTTCCCTCTTGCTGTGGAAGTACTTACACAATATCTTCAGTTTTTCCTCCTGACTCATAAGTCAAAGGTATTTCATATCTCTTTACAGAAAAAGTGCACCAATGAAGGTGATTCTATCCCCTTGTGGGTGAGTGATTTTAAAGGTGAGTGTTTGGCCTGGTTCTGACCAATGACATGCAAGAGGAAGCACATTGTATGTACTTCTGGAAATGCTCTCTTTCTCTAGGTGTCTCCAAAGTGGTGCTAAGAACAGTGGCAGCCACAAGGGGAGCCATTCTAAGGAACCAGATGACATCTGAGGATGGAAAAACCTAGTTCCTTGAACTGTGGGAAAGCCCTGAGTTAGCCAATCCCTTCCTACCTCAGGACTTCTTGTGATATGAGACAATAAATGTTTTTATTCTTTAAACTATTCAAATCAGACTTCTCTGCTATTCGTTGTCTAAAGCATTCTTTAAAAATAGAAAGATTTATTTATTTGAAAGAGAGAGAGCTGGAGGAGAGGGAAAGGGAGAGGGAGAGAGAGAGAATCTCAATTAGACTCTGTGTGGAGCCTGTTGCAGGGCTTGATCTCATGACCCTGACATCATGACCTGAATAGAAACCAAGAGTTGGACACTTAATGGACTGAGCCATTCAGTCACCTTTAGTATCCAAAGCATTCTAATTGATATCACTTGAGAGCATCTCATCACCTAGGGTCAGGACAAATGTCCTCTCCTTAGAAAGGGCTTTGCCAGCTACCCTAAGGAAATAGCCTGTGATGTTCCCCCTCTCCCTACCATGTGTCATTATCTGTAACTATCTCACTGGACAGTCTCCCTTCTTTCAAGTATAAGTTCCCTGAGGTCAAGGCCACTGTGTCATTCAGCATTGCTGTCCCACGGCTTAGAGTAGAGTCTGACACCAAATGAGTGATCAATAAATATCTGTGGAATGAATTTAAAAATATACTAATAATATTTTAACTGATATTTCATAGTGTTACTAATACAAACATTGTTAAGAAATATTAATATTTACTACTAATAAATATTAGTAGTAAATAGTACCACTACTAGTAGTAGGCAAGCAAACATTTTCCTATCTAGCACATGCCACACTCAGTGGTAGAGCTTATCACACATCCCTCAGTTAATCTTTGTAACCATGTGAGGAGGCAGATATGACCATCCCCACCTTCCACGAGACTGCCTGCTCCCATTTTCTTCATCACAATCTAGACTGCAAGTACAAGCAAAGGGCAATCAAATAATAACAATATATTTTTTAAAAACCAATAACATTAAGTTGGACTCATTGCTATGCCTCTGGGAACTTTCCTGATGGGAAATGGCATAGGACCACAGTGATTTTGCCCCAGACCTCCTCCTCACCCTGCTGCAGGGGGAGATTCCAGCCCAGAAGGGAAGCACGTTCCCCTAGGGGGATGTTTCAGACCCAATTTATCAGGGCAAGTAATGATGGTTATTGTATCTGACTCAAGGCCTGCCCTTTCCTCTTCCAGGAGGCTCTGTGGTGACACATGATAATTGCCCAGTTCCTCCTAGGGTCCTGGAGTTATGCAGACAGGCTGCAGCAAATCTCTTGTTATCTTTTGATAAGTGCTCTAAGAGCAGGCCGATTACCACCCCCCACCGTGTCAGCTTCTGGGATGCTGGTTGGCTCCACCTTTTTACCCCTCAAAATTTGCACCTTGGTTTCTGAACAATCTCTGCCTTAAATCTAATAATTGTCTATGACACTATCTCCCATGTAAAATTGCTGAGGGGTGACCCAGAAAGTGCCTGTATGTGAGAATTAATGTGCATCGCCCTAGGTCACTAGTGTCTGTAACTCTAATAACTATTTTCACAACAACAATGTTCATTTCTGTCTCTTTTTATTTACAGAAAATCTGAAGGGCAAATTTGGGATGATCTAGCTACAACATATGCTCTAAGGGCTCTGTGGCATACCCGAAATTCACTATACCGGAATTCCTGGAACACTTTAAAGAGATGGAGGAAGGGGGGTGCCTATTTTAGTCCAGTGCTGTCCAATTGAACTTTCTGTGATAATGGAATTGTTCAATCTCTGCTCTGTCAATACAGTAGCCACCAGCCATACATGGCTATCAGCCACTGGAAAGTGGCTAGTGTGAATGAGGAAGTCAATTTTAAATTAAAATTCCTACAGTGACATATGGCTGGTGGCTACCTAGTGGACAGCTCAGGTCTGGAGTGTCTGAGGATGCTGATTTAGCATGGAGCTGCTTCACATTCAAGCTGCCTTCCAGGGTGAACGTATGTAATAACCTTCCTCAGCAACATTTGGAAACCAGCCAGTAGTTATTAATGCTGATGGAAATAACAATATAATTTACAAGGTGCTTTCATATAACCTCACTTTAATCCTCACACAAACCTTGCAAGTCAGCTCCTATCCCAATTTGGGGAAGAGAATGAGCAGTGCAACTGCTGGACCAAAGTTACAGAGATTTTTGGCTCCAAGTCCTGTGTCTGTTCTAGGTGCCCACTGCTTGGTTGTTTTCCAATTTTCAGTACTCTGTAAGTGAATCTGTCCCAGGCAGACATGGGGTGGCAAAGCCCAATGAGAAAGCAGGAAAGCAGCTACAAGGGCTCTGCCAGAGGGGAAGATGGGAGGACAAGGAGGGTGGGCAGATGCCATGCACCTGCACTCATGCAGGTCCTAATGACATGACTCCACTGCCACTGATGGTGTGGGGGTCCTAGTCTGGGGGCTGTAAATTCAACCTGTTTCAGCCCATTAAGCCAGTATTATAATCCCCATCTTCCAGATGAAGAGAGAGGCTCTGAAGGTTTACATGACTTGCTAAGATTTGCTCCACCTCTGCCAGTGGTAGGGACATGCTTCTGGCTCATCTGCTTCTAGTGCACCAGACAGTTCTTACCCAAGAAAATAGCCAAAGCTCAATAAAAAAGGGGGCATAAATGGGAAAGCAGTGAGTTTGGTCTTCATCAGGAAGACCAGAAAAAGGCTAGTCACTCTTGTTTGCCTGAAACTCTCTCACAGACCCTCTTCTTATAAGTTAAGGCTCGAGTTCCCAGGACAATGGAACTTGATTCTCATTAATGTCCTGGGACAAGTGGTCCCAGGACTGTGGCAAACATGGGGGAGACACCAGCACAGCCAGAGCCAGTGGGACTGATGGTCCAGAGATGCTGTACTAGACATGACAAGGCAGAGGGAGTCCCCAGACCAGGAAGATGACACACAGGACTCACGCACACTCCCACCCCATGGGACTGTATCTAAACCGAAACAGGCCTACAACCTATCCTGCCTGGGAGTGCTGTTGAGGTCAAGGCTTTATAAAGGGAGAAGAGAGAGAAAAGAAGGTGAGGAGCCAGATGAGGAAGGAAGAAGCAGAAGTGGCAGCTACTACCACAGGAGCTCCTAAGGAGAGCAACCTGGTACTCCCAGTGGGAACTCACATACCTCCTTCTGCCGAGGCCCTCAGACCTTGTGGCCACTCCCTGCACCACTCCCACCTCACCCCTGGCTTCAATTACATCCACTGGATTAAGTTCTTTGTGTCCTTTGAGTCTGAGCCTGAATGCAACTACCTCTAAAAAACCTGCCTTATCCAAACTGTGGAAAGAGACCTGATGTCCATCAACAGACGAATAGATAAAGAAGACATGGTATATCTATACAATGGAATATGTTACTCAGCCATCAGAAAATGAAATCTTGCCATTTGCAATGATGTGGATGGAACTAAAGGGTCTTATGCTGAGTGAAATAAGTCAATCAGAGAAAGAGACCATATGATTTCACTCCTACGTGAAATTTAAAAAACAAAACGGAGGATCATAGGGGAAGAGAGGAAAAAATAAACAGGATGAAATCAGAGAGGGAGACAAACCATAAGAGACTCTTAATCATAGGAAACAAGCTGAGGGTCACTGGAGGGGATGTGGGTGAGGAGATGGGGTGACTGGGTGATGGATATTAATGAACACTAGGTGTTACATAGATTGATGAATCACTGAACTCTACCTCTGAAACTAATAATACATTATATGTTAATTAATTGAATTTAAATAAACAAATAATAAAATAAAAATTAAAAATTAAAAATTTAATTAAAAATTTAAAAAATTAAAAAAAAAAAACTAAATAAAACACCTCCCCTAATCCTCAGCCGTCTTTTATGCTTCTCACCTTCCTCTTAGCTATTCCCTCCCTCCCTATTCATCTATTGGTTCCTTCCTGTCAACAGAGGACAGGGGACTTAACCCAAGTGAGCCTTCCGGTGTCTGTCACATAATAATGACATTAATGATAATGACACTGGTAAAGATTAACGTGCCCTGAGCAATTACTATTGTGTCAAACACAGTTCTAAGCACTTCATATGGATTCATTTCATTTTTGCAACAACCCTGTGACATAGGTCCTTTATCATCTTCATTTTACAGAGGAGAAAAGTGAAACACAGAGAGGTAAATAAACTTGCTTAGGGCACACAGTTAGCAAGTAGAAGAGTTAAAATTTGAACTCAGGCAGTTTGATTTTAGACTTTTCCCCTAAACCCTTTACTGACTTGCTATAGATGCTCACACCTATTGACCTATTTATTTACCTCCTGGTTTTGTGTAACTCCCCAGCTTAAATCTAAACCATGATAAAATGCCTCCTGGATTACAAAGAGGAATATAGGTAGCTCTGTGCACCTGTGGTAGTCAGCAAATAATCCAACATCCATTAGAGATAACAGCAAATAATCTTTTATTTGCACAGGATGTGCTTTATTAATTGTTCTTGGAAAGCATTTTTAATCTTTTATATGTGCTTTGCACATTACCCTGTAGTGAACACTGAGATACATCTAGTGTGCATCTAGATATAGGATTTAAGCAATTTCCTAAATGTGTTTAGGGATAATTTGTGGTTGGTGAAACAGGGTTCTGGCTGGGACACAAGCAGAAACTGTGAGAATGACCACAGAAAAGGAAGTAGACATACATGCTCTGCAGAAGGCAACATGGTGACCCCCTTGCATATTGGCATTGTTTTGTTCTTTGAATAATAATAAGCAATCGTGGTTCTGAAATAGGAAGGAAAGTCATGACTGAATGCCCTGGAGCATTATGCTCAGGGAAAGTGAGTGTGTCATGTGCAGGCTGGGGACCCATTTACAGGCAGGCAGAATAATGCCCCCTCAAAGATGTCCTCGCCCTAATCCTTGGAACCTGTGACTACGTGAGGCCATGTGGCAAAGAGAGTTAGGTCGCAAATGGAATTAAAGTTGTGACTTGGTTAACATTATTATCCTGCGCTACCCACAGGAGCCCGTGTAAACACAGGGTCCTTGAAACTGCAAGAGGGAAGCAGAAAAGCAGAAGGGTCAGTCAGAGGAAGATATGACCAGAAAAGAAAAACCCAGAGAGATGTAAGATTTGCTGACTTTTTTGAAGATGGGAGCAACAAGCCAAGGAATTCAGGGGGTGAGGAAACAGATTCTCCCTTGGAGCTTCCAGAAATGAATGTAGCCTGCCAATGTTTAGATTTTAGCCCAGTGCAGTGAGACTGGTGTTGCACTCCAAGACAATAAGAAAATAAATTTACGTTGTTTTAAACCTCTGAGTTTGTGGTAACAGGAAACGTGCAGTGAGGTGTAGCAAAAAGCTGAGGGTAGCCTGCCTGGGGAAGTAGAGAAGCTGCAGGGCTTCCCTTTCCTGACTATGATTGGGGAGACCCACGTGTGCACTGCTCTCAAGCAACTTTCCTGCCACTCAAGGGTCTTCATCATGGCTCAGGTGCAAAATACAAGGGTGCATTTCCTGGCACAGGTTAAGCCATCCAAATTATAGACAAATTAACACAGAAACAAAGCAACAAAGAGCTTGCTTCTGATTCAAGTAGCTAGCGTTCTCAAGACCTAAGGTGCCTAGAAAAATAGGTTCTCCTCCTCTTTTCTTTGCTTAACAGCTTTTGGAAAAACCCTAAGGTGATAGCTAATGACAGCATCCCTCTCCTCTCCTGCACCCTCACTCTGGACAGTGAGATAGGTGTGGGGAAGCAAAGATACAGCCAGGGGAGGCGAGAGCTTGCGCAGGACACTCACCCTCAGCAGGCTGCAGGCTGCTCAGAGAAAACACAGGTGATTTTTTTGATCGGTGCTGTTTAAAGACGAAGACAGACTTAATGGAGGAGAGAGTTTGCTGCTCTCTGACCTTGGCTGTGTGTTTTTCTCCATCCCCTGTCAAGTTTAGCGCTAAGAACAAACAATTGCTGATGAGCTGGAGCATGAGAATGCAAAGGGCAGACAGCAATGAGCTAACTCCAAGGTGAAGCGGACTCAAGTCTTAGGAAATGTAGTTCACTTATACCTGCCCAAGGGAAGAGAGGCTGGAGAGTTGTCAAGGCATTCACAAGCGTTGTGGTGTGCGGTGTGTGCCAGGCACGTCTGTGTGTGAGCTGTGAGATCTGGGTCAGGTTATTCAGATCCCAGGATCCTGTCTGGTCAGGTCAAGGTGGGAGGTCATACCTGGCCAAGACAGTGCTGGTGGGGTGTTCTGAAAAGTCTTCTTTGTAGCAAGGAACAGGGGGCCCCCTCCTGCTGGCTCAAGTCCTGGTGGGGTGTTCTGAAAAGTCTTCTTTGTAGCAAGGAACAGGGGGCCCCCTCCTGCTGGCTCAAGTCAAGGGAGGGTGATGGGACTCATGTGAAGATACAAAGGGACCCTCACAACAGGCAAGAGCAGAAGCTCTGATGGATTCTGGATTCCAGATTCTTGTTCATTCCAGGAATATCCTACCTGGAGTGTGTGGAATCTTTTTCATTTTCTTTCTTTCTTTTTTTGCTTAATCTCTTAATGGATATCTTTTCCTTTCTTTCTTTTTTTAACTGAGACATAATTAACATTCAATAAAGTGCCCAATTATAACTGTATAGCTCCAAGAGTTTTTACACAGATCCATGTATTCACCAACCACATCAAGGTATAGATCAGGGGTCAGCAAACTCAGGTCTGTGGGCCAAATCCCATCTGCCACTTTTTGTAAAAAAAAAAAAAAAATAGTTTTATCAGAACACAACCACACCACTGTTTGCATCTTGTCTAGGGCCACAGAGACATTATAACTTCAAAGCCTAAAATCCTTACCAGCTTCCCTAAGTCAGCAGGCCCCTGGTATAGACCTCACCCATACCTTGCTGCTCGATTGATGCCCTCCCACCAAGAGAACCATTCTTTTGCCTTCTATTACTGTAGGTTAATTCTGTTTGGTTTTTAACTTCATATGAATGGAATATAAGAGTGTTCATTCACACAACATCATGTGTGAGACTCATCCATGTTGTGTGGCACTTTCACTCTTGTGCACCACCATTAACATGACTTGTTACACTGTAGGCATCCTCTGCTGAGTCCCACTGACAGCAGAGTGCTGCCCTGACCCTGGATCCCATAGTGTCCCTGTAGCACTCTGGGCCCTCTCACTACTATGGTGATTCCTGACTCCCTCCCTCCCTCTCTCCCTCTCTCTCTCTCTCTCTCTCAAACACCTATTTCTGAGCCTTAAATGCCACTGAAAATCTGATCAGAGACAGAGACCCTCTTCTCAGGTAAATACACAGAATATGTCCAGCTAAAGATGAAAATTCGTTGACTTTTTATGTTTTTCTCTCCGTGTTAGAGAGATGTAAGAAGCCCATCTTGGATTCATGAAGCTTTGCCTGTCTTAGAAAAAGCAGGGGTTGGAGAGAGAAGACCCTGTTATCATGTGGATTCACCTGAGGGCTATGTGTAGGACATGTACCTCTGTGGTGGCAACCAAGGGAAAGAACAAGACACCTGCTGTTCTGGGGACCTGACCTAGGCAGATATGTCCCCTGGAAGAGTCAGGGACAGGGCACTGATTCAACCCTCTAGTGGCTCAGCGATACTCAGGTCCCACCTCCAGGAACTACACAGGCATCACTACGGCAGGGCAACAAATGGCACCTGCTGCTCACCATGGGGACCAAGCTCCAACCAAGACTTGGCATGGGAGGGGACCATCAGCAGCAGTGGACCGAATGGTTTCCCGAGCTTTCCTGGCTTAGATGTGGGAAATGGACAGAGCCCTTAGGGACAGAATCCTTAGGGGAAACTCAAGGCTCTTGGATCACTCAGGGAGTGAGAATACCTTAAAACAGTGATTGTGAATCTTCAGCTAATGAGGTGAGTAAAGGGGAAATTAGTCAGCAATTAAGAGAGGCAACCCTACTTTTATCTCTAATTTGTGAAGCAGTCCATACCATTTATACACATAATCTAAATGGGTTCATAGACCCTAGGCTAAGAGCCTCAGTTTAATATGCTATCCTTTCTACTTCAATTCCCACTGAAAACAAGCAGAGCCTTTCTGTGCTTAGATTAAATTCCCAAGAGAATGTTTTTAGTCAAGTTAATATTTTTAATTAGGCCACAAAAATCCTGGTCTCTGGCCATTCCATGGATTAGTTGTCCACAGGTCAGGCTCTCAGCCACAATTTGGATCAACCGTGGTGGGTGTGGGGAAAGAGGGAAGCAGGATCCTGTGATCTCAAACACAGGCAGTGGGGTGCGGGGTGGGTAGCTTCCCTGAGAAGGAGTCGGGGAGGTGGATAGCTTCCCTAAGAAGGAGCTGTGAGCAGGGCCGGCATGGTGACTCTTGTATCCAGTCCCAGAGGTTTGGAGATCTTGATGGAAACTGCTTAGTAAGTGCAATGCTGGAACCATTAGATGGTCAGTAGCTGTAATGATGCTGATGAAGATATGAGTTAACCCCTAGAGAATCACTTCCTTCTGGGGGACATTTCTACTGCCCTTCCTCTCTGTGATCCTGATGGCACTGTTGTATGTTGAAAGCAGATATTAAATGTACACAGGTTGACAAGCTTGTGGAACATGGGCATTTGATGAGGACACACATTTAAAGAAATTAGAGGAGGGAAATTAAAAGTGTCCCTCAAGTCGTTAAAATACAGGTAGTTTGAGGGTTTCATTGAAAAATGAATCGCTTTAATAAATACTTAAAGACTAAATAAAGACATTGCACAGCAATTTGAATAAGAATATTGTTTGAACGATTATAAAAGTTGTTCCTTTCATCTCATAAATTTATGTAATTAAACTAATGTCACAGTTTGCTCTTGCATGGTGGCAACATGACAGAAGCGCAGAATTTCTATTCTACTGCTGGCTAATTAGGATGACGTGTGATTCTACTTCTTATTTTCCATGCTCTTTTGGGTTTTGTGCTCAAACCCACCCCCCGTTCTTCTTTCCAAACCTGATGTCTAAGTAGTTATAAATAGGCCTCCCAAGCCAGGACTTGAATGTGATTTGGCTCTATTCTCTTTTCACCTCAAATTAGTGTAGGCATCAGTAACAATTTAAAGAGAGTTAACAAAAGATATAACCTGGATTCCAGAGAAGGGGATGAAGAGGTCTGCTTCATTTGGGACTCAACTAAGAGGGACATATTATTGGTCCCAGGGTGAGAGAGAAGTCCAGGCCTCTTTGGGTTTTATTTTTATCCTCTTGTTTTGGGGAGTTTCTTTTAGAGGAAACATAATTTTCTTTAAAAAGTGGCAAGATGTTGTAGAGAATGTCTGTATGGTAACTGTACATACGACAGAAAATGGTATCTATACTGTAGCCCAGCACACAAATCACTTAACACCATCTGACTTCTGACATCCTCATCTGCAATGTAAAGGGCATAAATGGATCCATCCACCCATTTGTTCATTCACTTAACCTGCTAGCATTTCTGAGTGCCTAGAACATTCAGACATCTAGAAGTGAAAGATAGTGTTTGGCTTCAAGCAACTCACTAGCAGGGAAGAGAATACTGTACAAAGGTTAAGAGCTCAGATTCTGGAATTAAATGATCCAAGTCCCAGCTCCCCACCCCACCCCACTATCTTACAAGCTGTAGACTCTTAGATAAGCTCCTTTACCTCTCTAAACTGTTTCTTTAAATTTAAATTAGGATATTAATATAATATCATAGGACAGGTGTAAAGGTTAAACAAGATAATACCTATAAAGCACATTGCCTGACAGATCCATATGAGCTGCTAAATTGATAAATGTGTTTAAATTGTTCTAATATAGTTATGTAAGTAATGCTTGAGCAATACTATGAAGGGAGCCATTAATTCTTTCAGGGATGGACTGAAGGAGAGTAGGCTGAATTTTAGAGGAGGTGATACTGAGTTGGATTTTGTAACATGAGTAGGAGTTTGTTTACAATACAGAGAGGGAGGTAGGGTAGTGAGGACAGAGGGCACCATATGTGAAAATTCACAGAGAATGAGCAGTAATGTTTTCAGGTGAAACCTTTGATGCATGTAGGGAATGGCAGAGGTAAATCTTAAAAGTAATCCTGGGATTACTTTATAAGCAGCATATCACTCAGAAAGCTTTTAGTCACTAGTTATAGAAAACCCAGCTTGAACTAGCCCAAACTATAAAAACATTCATTTTTTTTTCATTGTTTATTGGGGGTTTTTTGGACATAGGTAAGTTCATGGCTTTTAGAAACATGAATACCTAAATAGTCAGATTGGTTTGATCTAAAGACCCAATCATATCACCAAGGAGCCGATTTCTTTACGTTTCTACTCTTCTCTCTTTTGTAATATCTTCTTCGTCTTAACACCAGTTACCCCTTATGGTCACAGAGTACCTGCCAACTACCAAGGCTATATGCTTCCCAAGTAACATCCACAGGAAGAAAGAAAGCCTGTTCCTCCAAAAAAAGTCCCAGACTTTATTATGACTGACTCACCCCCGAACCAATTTCTGTGACCATAGAAGGACATGGGCCAATTGACATACATCTGGGACACCTTAACCAATCACTGTAATGATAGGTATGGGGCTATCGTTTTGGTTTAGAGCAGTCAAAGCCATCTTTAAAACTGAACAGCTGGTCTTTGTAACCCACAAAGCTGCCACACAATGGGGAGGGATGGGATGGTTATAGATAGACTGACCACATGGTTCATCCGGAAGACTTGCAGGCCATGCTTTAGACTTCATTGTTTACACTGTGGACAATAAGAAGTCATTCATAGGCTAAAGTCCACATTTTAGAAATAATTCTGGAGGCAGTATGGGGACACATTTGAGGAAGGAGGCAGTTTGCACCTAATTCAACTCTTAGGTTCCCTGTAGAGCCAATATCCTAACTCTCCTGGGCAAACAGCTATTCCGGGCATCTACCATGCCTCTCAGAAACCCTACTTCTCAAGTTGTCTTCCAATTCAGTGTGTTGAACTCCTCACAATTCCCAAGCTGCCAATAATAATGGGGCAATAACTGTTAAGAAATTCAATGTTTCTGAATCACCTTAAAATCTCTGTACTTGAGTTTTGTCCTGAAAATCACTTGCAGGACACATAAGAGCCAAATGAGAGGAAAATCTGTTATAAGTGGCAGAGGGGAGAATATGAGAGCCAGGGCCCTAGAACCAGACAGGCTCCCTGGAAGTGACATGTCCCAGTGAGTCTGCCCACACCTCTGAAAAGCAAAGAAACAGTCCTAACCTCGTAGGTTGTTCATTCACCCAATTAGCAAATATTTATGAGAACCAACAATGTACCAGGCTCCCTGTTAAATCTCAGGAGAGAAGCAACTGAGCAAATGTTTGTTGTTTGCTTAGCAGAGTTCCCCTCAGATCTGAGAAGAGAATAAAGAAGGGGACAGATCCCTAGGACACCAGAAAAATGGAACCTCTGGTGGTCAGGAAGACATGCATTGAACACCTCTCATGCTAACACCAGTGAAGATTTGAGGGCTGTCCAAATCCTCAGAGGTCATGGCCAAAAGGCACAAGTGGTCACAGATGGAGGCCACTGGCATTTATTAGCTCTCTTGGTAAAAAGAAGAAGATTAAGGGTACCTCACTGCTCTCCTAATCCTGGAGTGACCTCAGAAATCCGCTTATTTGATACTCAGCATCATGTCATTTAAATCATGTTTCAGGGACACCTGGGTGGCTCAGCAGTTGCGCGTCTGTCTTCAGCTCAGGGTGTGATCCCAGAGTCCCAGGATCTAGTCCCACATCGGGATCCTTGCATGGAGCCAGCTTCTCCCTATGCCTGTGTCTCTGCCTCTCTCTGTGTGTCTCTCATGAATAAATAAAATCTTTAAAATAAATAAATAAATCATATTTCAACAATACCCCAAAAGGAAAGTTTCTCACTAAAGAAAATCTAAAGTACTTTGATGACTTGGATTTTTCTATCCTTTTCTCAGGACTACAATGATAGACTCAAGGTAATATGTTATGGAACAACTTGAACAAACTCACATTTTAAAAATGGATTACTTTCCTACTGTGCTGTGATCATAGGAGTGCTTCTTTGGTTGTATTTCAAATGATGGCCTCACCACCACTTCCAGAACCCTAATGAGAAAGGCTTAGAAGTAAATAAGCTTCGTGCAATATGCCATGTGGATAGGCTTCTCCCCATAGAAGAATGCTCCTCTGTTCAAGGGGGTGATACCCACATATATAGTTTACCCTCCAAACACTAAAGCTAGGGAGAAGATGGCTTAAATTGCTGTGATTTGTGATCAGGAAATGAATATGTATTTTTATTGCAGCATTCATTATACAGAGTACAACAAGTTTTGCTTAAAGCAATTCCTGTATCACTTGGTATGAATGTTATATTGTATTTTGCAATGCACAACTTCTTGAAGAAATATTTTACAAAGAAATTAATAATGCAAGCTTTTAATGTATGCTTCTAGCACTCATAGATAGAACCAGTCTATTTCCATCTTTCTCCCTGGAGCCACTTTGACACTGGGCTGACATGTTGGTGACGATGCTTCATAAAAGAAGGTTTTTGCATTCTACCTTATATATATTCTGGTTAAAGTATATAGAGATAACAATTGAATGAGAGAACTCACAGATAGCAACAGAAGCTAAAGGGGATACTTTTGCACCAAGGTATTGGAAGAAAAAGGTATATACTAAATGGCATTATCTTTAGAATAAAATAATTATATGAATTAGAAGCTCCTTGAGTAAGTGCAAATTAGGACACACAAAAAAATAAAGTTTTTCTCACTAAAAATTTCTGTGAGGCAATAATATCTAAAGCTTTCCAATCCCAGAGTTTGTCTGGCCTAACTTTCTTCTCTTGCTAAACTACCTTATCACTCAGGTAAGTAGCCCAGCCTAGGGGTCTTTGGTTAGAGTAGAGGTGGCTGCTCACCAAGCCTGGCCCACTTGTAAGCTGGCCAGAGACAATCAAGATGGCCTACAACAAAGGGATCTTCCTATTAGCCAAGAAGTTGTCTCTCTTCTCAATAGAAATTGGAAAATTTCTAAAGGCCTGGAAAGTAGGCTATGAGCGGAGGGGAGCAGCTGGTCCCCTCAGCAGCATAGTAGCAGACTGAATACCCAATTTACATAAAAAGCCATCTTTGCTCTCAGACTTTTGGATGGGGGTTGGGCTCATTGTATCCTAGCTCCAGATATCTGCACATGGTCTAGTCCTGGTCAGTAAGAGTCCCACACCTCCTGGCCACACTGACTGGATTCTGGAACAGAAGCATGACTCAGGTCCGAAGCTTCAGTTAAAATTATCAGGAACAGAATTTCCCTTCCACTAGGATAATGTAGGTCTAGAGTCATTAGGGTTCCAGTGAGTAAAGGGAGCCTGCCTGAAAGCTAGGCCAACACATCTGAAAGATGTAGAGACACATTCTGGTTGACATCATCTGAGATCTTAGATCTAGCCATATTTGAAGTTGTTGAACTACAGACTTAAAAAATTTAATAAACTATTAATTTCATAATAGTTTTAGATTTACAGACAGTTGTTAGGATAGTTCAGAATATTCCCACATACCCCATACTCAGTGTCTTCTATTATTAACATCTTATACACTAAAGCCCATATTAACACATTATTAACTTAAGTCCATGCTTTAGCAAGATTTACTCAGTTTTTACTCCTTGTTCCTTTTCTGTTCCAGTATCCTATCCAGGATACCACATTGTAGTTAGTCATCATGTCTCCTTCGGGTCCTCTGGACTAAGGCAGTTTCTTAGACTTGCCTTGTCTTGGTGACCATGACAGTTGTGAAGAGTACTGGACAGGTGTTTTGTAGGATATTCCTCAGCTGGGATTTCTGATGTTTTTCCTATGATTAGACTGGGATATGGGTTTTGGGGAGAAAGGCCACATTGTAAAGTGCCATTCTCACCACATCTTATCAAGGGTACATGCCATCAACATGACTTATCATTGTTGATGCCAATCTTAATTACCTGGGTGAAGTAGTATTTAGGTTTTTCCACTGTGACTGTGCTTTTGGGAAGGAAGTCATTTTGTGCAGCCCACACTTACTGCAGGGGGTGTTATTCTCTTGTGGACAGAGTATCTACATACACTGAAATTCTACCTCATAGAGTTGTTTCTTCTCCTTTGTTTATTTATTCAATCACCTATTCATGATGATTGGTGTGGACTCGGTTGATACTTTGGCTTTTGATTCAATACTTTCAATTTGTTTTTGTGACTCAAATTCTTTCAGCTTTGACCTTTCGCTTATTTGTTCAGTTGGCTGCTATGTCCCCTTGACATTCCATATCCTTCAATATGTGTTTGTGTGTGTGTTTTGGGTTTTGAGCACTTTTTTACTTTTTGCACCATAAGATGCTCTAGGCTTATTACTGTATGCTCTCTGCCTTAGTTCTAGAATTAGTCATTTCTCCATGGAGCATAGTTCATTTTATTGGGGAATGGTATTAAACACAAAGATCTGGGCATTGGGTGTAACTATGGACTTTTTAAATTACTTGAACCCATTCATTCATCCTTTCTCTCCCCCCTCCCCCACACACTTAATTCTATCTTATTTGAATTTTCTATCACTGGAGAAAATTTTAAAAAAAATTAATAGAAATACAAAGATATATAACAAAGCCAACTATCTCCCCTCACCTTCTCAGTTTTAGTGAGCTACAGACCTCCTCCAAACCCTCCCCTTCCAGCCCAGGCAGCCTCTCTCCATCAACTGGGTGGGGAAAGGACAGAGCCCACACACAACATAAGCAATGTGCTTGTTCTACAATAACAATAGGCTTGTTCTGGACTGGCCTAGCTCTCCTGCACATTTCTCTCTGCTTTCTCCATTTTTTCTCTTCAAAGCCTGTGTTCTATATTTTCACCCTCCAATCCCCATGCCTTTTGGTGATCTCAGTTCAAGCCCCTTACATCAGAGCTGGCTTGGATATCTAGTCCAGTGTGCCACAGATACAAACACTGCACCATTCTTGCTCTCTTATAAAGTTATATTCCAGGTTTCTTAGAAACGTAAAAGCCTTTCACTAGTGAGAATTTTTCTCATGACATCTTGTTCTTTTTCTCCATTGAACACATTTGCAATTCCATGCTTGTACTGTTTGTTCCATGCTTATACTGCTTAGTCTTATGAACTCTACCAGAGGAGAAGGAAGATCTGTCTCATTCCTCACTCTAGTCTTACTCAGCACAATGCTTGACACATAACAGGCACTCCGTAAATATTTGTTCAACATATATATAAATGAGTGAATGAAAGATCAATCCTGGACCCATGGCCTCCTCACTATCTAAGGACCTGGAGATATAAGAAACCAGTTCATGTCTCACCACAGAATATGACAGAGTGGTGTCAAGGGGACCCTGATAAGGGAATAAGTGATGTCATGTAGTTTAGGTTAGCTGGAGGATCAGAACGGCAAGGGGAACACAACTTCCAAGCTAGGCTTGGAGATGACTGTAGTTCACCAGGCAGACAAAGGAGCAGGAATGGGAATTCTTAGAAGAGCATTCCAAGCAGCAAGTTAGATATGAGCAAAGACATGGAAATGTCATAACATTTGCATCAAGACGAGATGAGATGCCTGGAGTAGCTCTGAAGAAGGGTGAAAGGAGTGGTGAAGGGCCTGGGAGTGGCCAAGGTGAGCTGCTGGGGAGTATATAGCAGGGATTGGGGTTTCAGAAGGATATTTGGCAGACAGAGGTAGGAATGGATAACAGAGGCAGGAAACCTGATTGGGATACAGTGTTGTGGGCTAGGACCAGGCCCCAGGGTGCACAGGGTAGAGTGGGGGGCAAGGTAGACAGGCCTGAGCACTGGAGCCGTGTCTGCATATTTTCACACAGTGGCCCACACCAAGAATGTCTCCTGAGAGGGGACAGTACATATCTTTCCCTCCTCTGTGTCCTTTGGTCTTATACTGGAAGCTTGAATTCAACCATGTGGGAGTACTTACACCACAGAGATTAACATGCACTCAAGGCTTTCTTCCTTTTCTTTTTCTTTCTTATTTTGTTCTTTTCTTTTCCTTTTTTCTTTCTTTTCTTTTCTTTTTGTAGAGCCAGTATCCCACTGCCAAAAGAATCAGTCAGCAATTCTGGAAAAGAGAAAAAACGTATTTATGCTTTGTTCTTTTTCCACTGCTTTTGGGTCAGGTTTCTAAGCAGATCTGTACTGATGGGGAATTCTGAGTAAATTGGCTATCCAAGAGGTACTTGGGCCTCATCTTCATGAAGAGAAAAATAAGGTCTGCCTCCTTAGAAAAGAGGACACAGTCTAGACTTAATTCACTGGGTCTGACTGCTCAATATTTTTTGCATTTAAATATAACTTATAACTAAGCATTTCATTTACTCTGATGGAGGTGGAAGGGAGAAAAAGAGAGAATGGGAGAGAGAGGGCAGAAAGAGACACAGAGAAGAAAAAGAAAAAAATGAAATGAGAAAGGAAAAGGTGAAAGGAAGGAAGAATGAGAAAGAACAGAGAAAGAAAGAAAGCGGAGGGAAAAGGGGGCAGGCAGTCAGTTGTCCCTCTGTCACTATGAATTATGCACCACATCCTTGAGGATCTCTAGTCATTAACACAAAGCAGCAGCTTTGGACACAGAGACCATTCTGTAAGCCGACACAACACACTGCTTAAATGCCAAGGAATAGATGCTATTATTATCTGTCCTCGAATTTACAGATGCGAAAACTGAGAACTGTAGAAGTTAAATAGCTTCTCCAGTCACCCTTTTAATAAATCACAGAACCATGATTGGAGGGGGGACATGAATCCAATTTGTGTAACTCCATTGGTATTCTCCCTTTGCTACTGTACAATAAGGCTTTCACTCCATATAAAGCGAAGTGTGGTTCTCAGTGACTACATTTGAACACACACTCTAGGTGAACAGGCATTGTGAAAAATATAGAAAATGGCCCTGTCCTCAGGAATTGGTCCATGGTGCCTTTACAGGCAAAATAAATGACAAGGTGGGATCTTGGGGACAATACCCAGGCCCAGCTGATGGGAGCTCCTTGAGACTGGGGACAATGTCCTTTTATCCTTGCATTGCTAGTACTGAGCACAGAGCCTGACCCAAAGCACATTTATTCAGTGAATAGCCTGAGCTTGTATATGAAGGGCGGATTAGATCTCTCTTGCCAGGGAGTAGTCTAGAAGTCCCTGCAAAAAGGGAGAATGGCTGAGCCAAAGGTTTGCTCTGTGTGAGGAACAGGAAAGTAGCTGACAGGTGCATATGGAACATCACTTGCTGCGTCCAGCAGGACACATCTCCAAACCTTGACTGGACTGTTTGCTCCAGATGCCCTTCCTCCAGCTCTGAAGTCCAGATCACAGCAGCAACACCACTGGCAGTGAGTTACAAATCTTCTGATGACTGAGGAGCTCCTGATGGATTTACTCAGTTATGGGCAGAGCTTCTTGGCAGGGGATTAACAAAGAAGGGAGAACAAAAGGATATTTTAAAACTCTGATTCTTTGGTCAAATGGATACAACAACTACGAAAGGCAAAAGTGGCTTTGGGTGATTTGAAAGCAAAGTTTTTTTTTTCTTCAGGCTCTAAAGCACACAGCTACCTTTTACTCACTCTGGTTTGCCTTCTCTTCTCTTCTTAATGTATTTGTAAAATATGTCTTGCAGCCACCCTTTCCTTCTGTTTCCACTGCCTTGGTCTAGGGTATGGTTGAATGTTTGCTCAAAAGCCCCCTTAGAAAACACTAGTGTGGGTCCTTTGTTAGGGAGACAAGAGAGTGAGGCCCAGGGATGGAGGACTTTGCAGAGACGACAGGTTAGGGCAGAGTTGGGGCCACTACCAAGCACTTCCACTTGCAGGAATTTTCATTATTTTCAAATGGGTCAGTCAGAGTTCTTGGCTGTAAGCAACAGACATGAACTCTGATGACCTTAAGTGACAAGAGACTTAGTGGAAGTATATCAAAATGGCAGGGGGCTGGAGGATCAGACTCTGAGAAAATCCAGGGCCGTACTCATGCTGCCACCATGTAGTCAAGGCATGCTTCTTCTGCGTTATTATTCTTGCCACAATGCAACAGCAATGTTCTGACCTCCAACTGTCCCATCCCTAGCACCAAATGCTTAAGTCCAGGGACAGTGCCTGAATCTCTCTGGAGAGACCACCTGAGCCAGACCTCCCTCAAAGGGACATGGGGGAAATGGGGAAAGCAATAGGAAGGGAATGGATGCTGGCAGCCAGAATACCAGGAAACTGAACATTACTTTTCTGGGCCTGGGGGTCGGGGGAGTGTCTTCCCAAATGAACCTTCTGCCTCTTTTTTTCAGAAGCACTTGGGGCCCTCTGTCAGACAACTTTATAAAACTTACAACATCTACTTCAAAATCTGCAGTGGCACAAAGGTAAGAGCCCTTTAGCCACCATCTATAGCCTGCTTCATACCCTCCCCAACTTTACCGCCATCTCCAGTAGAACCTCACCATAGCTGTCCTCTAACCGTCTTCTCTACTTCAGCTAGGTTGGCCTAGTGGTGGCTACTGGTCCCATCTTCACTTCTTTACTCATGCTGTTCTTCTTACATGGAATGCCCTCTCTTAGCTCTCAGCACTGTGATTCAAGGGACAGTTCGAGTTCTACCTTTTACAACAGGACCTCCTCAAACAGTCTAACCAACAGAGATGTCTCCTCTGTACCCTTACCAAATGCACTTTCCATTTGACAATCATCTTCTCTCTCAAACTTGATGCCTGACCCAGAGAAGGGTCTCAGCATATATCTGCTAAATGAATGAATTGCATCCTTACTTACCCTTCAAGGTCTAGCTCAACTGTCATTGCCTCTAAAAACCCCTCCCTGATCCCCCAGCACAAATTAGTGCCTTGCTCTTTGAGTTTCCATGGCATTTTTTCTATATATAGCTGCACCATAATACCATGCCTACTAATCATTTGCTTGTCAGCTTGGTCTTCCATTAAACCATAAGATTCTCATAAATGGGAATCACACCTTATTCTTTTTGTACATATTATATCTGGCAAATTCTATACCTGTGCTGTCCAATATGGTAGTCACTAGGTACATGTGGCTATTTAAACTTAAACTGTAATTAATTAAAATGAAATAAAATAAAAGATTCCTTTTCTCAGTTGCACTAGCCACATTTTAAGTTCTCAAAGTTACATGGAGCTAGAGGCTCCAGCATTAGACAATGCAGTTCTAAAACATTTCCATCATCATAGAACAAACTAATGGACAGCGTTGTACCAGGAATTCACAATATTATAAAAATAGCCATCATTTGAGAATTCATTATACTTACGCATTGTGCTAAGTGTTTTATGTACACTCATTTAATTCTAAGGACTGCACTCAGAGGTTAACACTAGGATTATTCTTATTCTATAAACGAGGAAACTGAAGCACAGAAAGGTTAATTTGGCCAAAGTCATATGTTGAATGGATGGCAAGGCCAGATTTTATTATTCTCATAGGCAAGTCTACACCCATAACCACTGTGCTTTTTTTGTTTAAGGAAGTATAGGATAGGATAAATAAAATGGCTTTAAAAGTTCTAATTCAAATGCTAAATCCCACCCTCACATGTCAACTGTTAGACCTTGGAAAAATTAGTCATTTCTCCCTAAAATGTAGATAATTATTTCATAGGGTCACTGTGAAGACTGAGTGAAGTAATCTGTATGATGAGCTTCATATAGTTCCCAGAACATAATAGGTATCCAGTGAATTTTAGCCATGTTCTTATTCAATGTTTTACCCTCCAGGGTGTCAAGAACTTCTTAGTTCAGTTAGAAGCACAGAGTAAACCTTTGTACATATTATTTTAAATGACTGATTCTTATTCTGAGATATTACACTTTGTTCCTTCCCTGTATTTTTTTAATGTGGCTTTTACAAATCCATCGACTAACTGCCCAATTTGTGTCCTGTTATTAATGTAACATGACAGGGGTAGAGGGTGGAAATAAATGTTGCATTCTACATCTAGGAAACAAGAGCTCTACAGAAAGGAAGGAACCACCTCAATCAATGTGAGCACCGGAAAGTAGTAGAGTTTTAACAGGAGAATTTCAAGCATCAACCCTGATAGGGGTACAGGGCCACCTTTCCTCCTTAATGACTTAGTCCCCTTGACTGCTTGAAAGAAGGCAAACCTAATTCTTACTGACTTGACAAGAACTTGCAGTGAATAATAAATGCCACAGTTCAGGCAGGCTGTTACCATACCAACTGGAAGGTCAGATGAACAAACATCTGAGAATGAATCGAAGTACACAAAATGAAGAAGAAATAGATCTGCTGCAAGGTGAGTGGGCAATGAAAGGATGGAATGGTTGGGTTTCCAAGGACAACATTTGAAGGGGGGAACCCTGTTACCTCTCTAGGCTCTGCATTGCGTTTTACCAATGTGCTGTTTATTCCCATTGCTTTGGGCCTTTGTTCTTAAACATTCCGAAGAAAATTCTGAATTGGGAGAGTTTCTTGCCCAGTACAAGAAAATCTATCCCAAATGAGCTTAAATACTGTCACACTTGGCCAATATTACTTGAAGCCTGGATGTCAGCTAGAACTTGGGGTTGATACGATTTAGTGGCTCCAGCTCTGTTTTTCTGGGATTCTCTCGGGTCACCTCTTCTCTGTGTGTGTTGGCTTTATCTGAAGGTTAAAAGGGATGTGGTCTGCCATTCTCCTGAGTTTCACATTTATGTATGGCCCTGTGGTAGACTGGATTATTGCTCAAAACATTCAACACCTTCCCCACGACTCCCAGGAAAAAAAACAGACTTCCCTCATCCATTGATGATGGGCTTGGCCATCTGACTTACTACAGCTTCACAGCAGGTGGGTTTGATGCAAAGCCTAGCCATATGACTGTCCTTGGCCACTAAGATGGTGGTAAGTGTGATGAAGCCTAGGCTTTAGCTATGTTATGTATTTCCACTGGTGCTCTTATACCTCTGCCATTGTCTTGAAAATAACACGTGTAGGCTAGTTCACTGGTCCTGGGAAGAGATGGAAGACTTTGATGTAGAACACTAGCTAGCTCAGCTGATCTCTGGACTCATTAGTGGGCCCAGCCAATGTCAGGAGAGCTCAATTGCTCTAATTAGCAAGGTTTAAACCAACTGAGTAGATGCTTACTGCTCTATGGTGCTGAGGTTTTGTAGGGTTTTGCTAGGCAGCATATTTGTGGCAATAGCTAACTGATAAAATTATATCCAGATCCAAAAAGGGATTCTCTTCTGAAATTTTCACATAAGATTAAGACAAAATTGTATCTTAAGCTCCCAAGAAAGCTTCTTCTTGCATTTAATTGGTCCAATTTGATGCTCAATTACTGGCAAGGGAGGGAGGGGGGAGTTTTACCCTCAGACAAATAAGATCTTTCTTAGAGACCAGCATCCCCTAACACATGAACCACTTTGTAAAGGAGTAGATACCTGAAGGAAATAAGAAACTCATTTAGAGGAAGAAATTGGTCTTAAAATGGCAACATTCTCCATCCCTACGTCTCTCTCTGACCTCAGGGCAAGCCTGACTCATCTATGAAAACTGCCAGAACCTTCTTGCTTGGTACTTCCCGTAGAGTCCAAACAGGAAGGCTCTCTTGGTACAGAAATGGGTATTTGCACATTACTTCTCAGGTAGCATCAAGAGTTTTGCTTTCAGCCATTGAGTTTTGGTTTCAGTGCAGGCATAGCAAAGTGGTTGAAATCCTGGACTCTATAGTTAAATTTGGCTTCAAGTCTTGGCTCACTAATTTACCAGCTCTATGGCCCAAGGAAAGTTATTTACCTTTTCTATGCCTTAGTTTCCTCACATGTAAAATGGGCCAAAAACAGTATTGACTTTACATGTTGTTGAGTGAATGCATCAGTTAGTAAATACTAGTCGGAGGTTTCTTTTTCTCCTGTGAAAACAATTGGGAAGATTTTTCCATAGCAGGCCATTCTGAGCTTATTCAGAGTTTGAGGTGTCTTAATATTGTCTAGTCAGACAATGAAATATTCTTTAGAAGTCAAGGAGGCATGTTTCCTCTCAGGAAAGCAAAATAGAGTTCCATAGTAAGTCAACAGCAAGAAAACACATAGGCTGTGAGCTTACATGTCTCCCAGTCCTGCTGTTAGTTCTATATTTCGTTGGGCCCTTTTGGGGGTCTGGTAGTGAAAATCTGTTTTAGCTAGATTAGGCAAAGAGAATACCACTGCATAGGACATCAACTGTCTCATGTAAATCCAGAGTAACAATGTAGAGACTGGAACCATAGCCTAAAGGATCATTAGAATGCTTTGCATTCTTCTTTACCTCCTCTCTGCAGACCATCTCTCTGCTCTCTATCTGTAACCTGGTGTCTCCATTTTTGTCATGTCATACTTCTGGTCACTCTCAGAAACTGAACTCCTGTCTCTAAGTTCCATTTCCAAATTCTGGAGAAAAGACTCTGGCACTGTTTGGATCAGATGTCCCTGCATCCCTGATGCTGGTGCCAACCTAGATGCCAGAGTCCTCCCTCTGAAGGATAGGTACCATCCCATGAGAAAAAAAGAAATGCAAGCCGGGTATGCACTTCAAAAAGATTCCAGTAATATATTTGTCCCGTTTGAGAATGACAATCTCTGCCCAAACCCTAAGTCACCCTTGCCCCTATAATTTCCATGCAGCAAGTCTGGAGAGCAATGTATAATTTGGTCTGTTTAGAAAGGTCTTTGGATGATTCTAACGGTTAACAAATTTAAGGAAACTTTTTTTTTTTCTTGGAACAGTGAAAAGGAAGGAAAATAAGGCTTGGAAAAGAGAGGTTAACCCTGGATTTTTCAACCCAGAGAAAGTAAGACCAAGAATCTTTAAGCATAAGAAGGCTTACCGACAGATATACCCAGCTGTTTTCTGCCTCCACAAAGAGCAGTACAAAAGCAGGAGGTTAGATGTAAGGAAGTATTTCTTAATAGGAAAAAAAAAATTTTTAAATAGAAGACTTCTGTGTCTCTGGGGAAGTCTCGATGTGCCTGAGGGTGCATATATAGGCCAGCTGACCTTTCAGGATGCTATTCATACAGAGCCTCTGATCCCAGGGCCAGGATCAGAATCAAACCAGGCTCAGAAACATAAAGTCAGCTCTTCCAGATGGAGCTCCAGTTACCTAGAGGCAGAAAGGAGTGAGGAAAATGTCTCATTCTAATCTTCTCTGACCCCTCTACTGGGCTCAATCAAATTGCACACTCAATTCCTTTAAAGGACAGGAGGCATATCTGTGTGGCATCATTCAATAAGCAAAGAATGTGGCAGTGACCCCAGCCCCATCTCCCCTCATCTCCAACTCTTGGCCCTAGGCCAGGATACTTTCATGGTCCAGGGGCCCTTCTTCCAGATAGACAGGGCCTGGTGATTAATATGGCGTTAGTGGTTACTGTACAGATGTGGCTTGGTCGTGCTGGGGCTTCAGGTGCTTGCATGAAAAGGGGAAGCCAAGGGTGGTGTCAGGCCCCAACATATCATCCAATCAAGCTGGCAATAACCAGAGCAAAATCTGCCAACTCCTAATTTTTTCTCCTTTCCATCAGAGGCCCAATTGTGCTATGTTATGAATGACCGTATCTGCCCCGCAACACCCAAATTCATGTTTGAATCCTAATGCCAGGGCACCTGGGTGGCTCAGTGGTTGAGCGTCTGCCTTCAGCTTGGGTCATGATCCCAGTGTCCTGGGATTGGGTCCTGCATCTGGCTCCCCTGGGGAGCCTGCTTCTCTCTGCCTATGTCTCACCTCTCTCTGTGTGTCTCTCGTGAATAAATAAATACAATCTTTAAAAAAATAAATAAATAAATCATGTTTTTTAAAAAAGAATCCTAATGCCCAGTGTGATGGTACTAGAAGGTAAGACTTTTGGGAGGGGATTAGGTCATGAGAAGAGAGCACTCAGGAATGAAATTAGTGTCCTTATAAAACAAGGCCCAAGAGAGCCCCTTTGCTCCTTCCTCCACATGAGAATACAGCAAGAAGTCAGCAGTCTGTGACCCCAGAGAGGGCTCTTATCAGAACCAACTGTGCTGACATCCTGATCTCAGACTTCCAGCACCCAGAACTATGAGAAATAACTTTTTTTCCTTTAAACCTACCCAATATGTAGTATTGTGTTATAGCAGCCAAAACAGACTAAAACAATCCACCTTAGTTATCTATCCAATGAGACCAGGCTAGTTGTCAGGGCCTATTTCTTATAGGCTTCATGCTGACCTGTCAGTCTCCATTCTTGCTTTTCCCTTTTCTCCAGGCTGGCAGCTGATGGGTATACTGATTCAGGCTTATTCTCTGCGGGCCATCCTGCTGCCCATCCCTACTCAACTTCTGTTGCTGGTAGGCAGACAATGGTAGATACTGGGATTTAGAGCTGTGAAAGTAAAAGGAACCAGAAGGTCCCACTTGGATTGCAAGTCCTTACCAGAGCTCAACACTCAAATAGCTATAGATAAAGTGATAGCTTCAAGCACGTTCCTGTTCCTGGGGTATATATACTAGTCCCCTTCTAGAACCTCATAAGGCAGGGCAGTGGGAAAGTGATTGGCAGGGCAGGATTCTAGCATTCCTGAATCCCAGGGTGTATCATCTCATTAAAAACACAGCAGAGTCAAAGTTTGTGAACATTACAACTCCAGTATTCTGGCTAAGGCATTTGGGGAACACTGCATGGTTGTTAATTGTACTTTCTTTTCACAGTATAAAATGACATTTGGCATTTGTTTTTCTCATCTTCACTTCTCAAGGGAAAACAAAACTTCAAAGATCTCAAACTTCAAAGAATACAAGCAAATTAACCTGATAATTTGGAGCTCTAGCCTTTGCTTCCTCCTGCTGAATCATTGCGGATTGTTTTCTGAACTTCACAAAGGAGCCTCAGGAGGAAAGGGGAATTCATGCTTTCCCCAAGTGCCAGCCCAAATGGCCATAGGGCTCTAGACCACTGAGTTCTTCAATGGAAGCTACAACAACATGGGCCACACTCGGTCTCACTCACCACCTTGCCTCAAAACATGCCCCCAGGACCAGGAAAGGACTTTCCCCAAGGGAGTCCCAGAACCTGAATTCCTTGAAAAGTGTTCCTCAGAAAATCTTTCTAAGTTCCAACAAATTTAGCAAGTGTTCCACCCCATGTTCTCCCTTCACCCTTTGTACATTCATGAGGCAGTTTAGCAAATTAAAAGCATTGAGGATCCCCAAAATAAGATAACCCTTCTGGCTTTGCTATCTTGGAGAATCTTACATGTATCTTACCACAGAGCTCTTTTCATTATTTTTAACATAATTCATATTAAGATTCTGTGATGCCAGCATTCTACCAAACACAGCATAGAAACATTGGCTCCTACCAACGTCCTTTGTTCAGATAAGAAGCATCCACTTTGCACAGATTTTTCTGCCCCCACCCCTTAATTTGACATCTGTTGGTCTTGCTATAATACTTGGAGTATAGATTTTTACTATTTTATAAAGTGCTCTTTACTACCAATTTTTCATGCCAAATTGACCTCGTTATTAGAGGTTTGATGGTATTTCAGGCCATCCAGGCCTAGTTCAGCTCAAGTTGGGGCATTTAAACAAAGCACCAAGAATCTTTTTAGAAAGACATACCAACCTAAAAAGTTAAGGCAACAGTCTCTTTGAAGCCCATTTAAAACTACTTGCTGCCTTATTTCACTACTTAGTTAAAATACCATGTCTGAAGAAAATATATGTAATTTTCATTGTCAGTATCAAGAAATGACAGTAATTGTAATTTCCACAAGTGGAACAATCTGTTATGGGAAAAATGTTAATACTCTTAAAAGTCTAAATCCTTTACAGGGTGTGGCATATCCTATAATCTGTCTGTTGGGTGTGAATGCTTTCTTTTAGATACTGCCATATTTACAATTCTATTCACAGCTCCAGACACCCCTATTTTGAATGTGTCTCCTGGAATTGAAATCTGGAGCCATTTATTGACGAGGCAGAGAAGGGTGAGAGGTAATCATTCCTGACGAGTGATCGATAGGGTAATCCTCCAACCTATCACAGACTCCCTAAAAATGGAGGGTGGCAAGGGTGATTTTTCTCAGCTTCAGTTCAATACGGCTATTACAGATATGTAGGCACTAAATTAGAGATGAATGTGTGCTCCAAGGTATACATCATGTTTGGTTCCTTGTGGTGTAAGCACTACCGAGCAGATAGAGAAGCGACCGCACATCACTCGCTGACACGATGTTGGCAAGAGAAGTTGATGACTATGTGGTGGTCAGGGATGGGGGGGCGATCGTCTCTGAAAATGGTGGGCAAATGGAGAGGGGACTAGAAATCAGTATTTACGGCAGAGTTTGTCCCCAAAGTATAACTCTGACAAAGAGTCTCAAAATTGTCCATTTATTGTTTCTGTCAGCCTTTTTAGGCCTGCTGAAAGGAAGCCTGCTGATCCTGACAAGATCAAAATGACCCTTGAAACCATTTGATAATGGGCTGAACTCACAGTACTTCATCCTCTCTACACGGTGCTTTTCTGTCGGAATGTAAGCGGCAGGAAGAGAAAGTGGCTCTGCACAAAATCCACCCAGAAGCGGAAGTATGTGGCTTCCCAAGTTTGAACTTCTTTGGTGAGAAATTCTCCATGTCCTGCACAACATGTCACAGAACACTGTTCTCATTATCTCAACCCCCACCACCACCCTCACTAAGGAATACCTCAAGCCTTTCTCTCAGCATAGAACATTTCACCAGAATAAGGGAATGAAGGGTTTCCTCCAAAGTTGATGCAGTAAGCAAATTGTGGAGGTTGCCTGCAAACTTCCCAAGGATTTTGCAGAGGAATTGGGCCGCGTGGTGGGGGGTGGCGGGTGGGGTGGGGGTGGTGGCATGCCAGAGGACTTTTACACACAGGATAGAGGAAATAGCTGCTCTTCTGCTATGGGGTCTGGACAAAGCTAATCGCCTTGAGGCCCACCCCAGTCTAGAGTTTTGGTCAAAAGATCCACAACTGAACACTGCCCCCCACCCCAAAATAATTGAAAGATGTTTAAATCTCAAGAAAACACTGAAAACAGATTATATTCATTCCACACAAGAAAACCTCCACAAATCTTTCCCTAAGGTAGGACCAGTTATATAATTTGTAGTGCCCAGTGCAAAATGAAAATGTGGGAACCCTTGTTTAAAAACTATCAAGAATTTCTAGAGGGTGACAGCAGAGCATTGAACATAGTGTGGAGACTTTCTGAGCCAGAGCCCCTGTGACTCCCAGGGGTAGGCCCAAGAAGCCAGCACTGCCCTAGAGGGCTTTCCTCCCTCCTTTTCTCTCTCTCCCTCTTTCTCTTTCTCTTGTTCTCTCTCTCCCCCTCCCTCTCTCTCATTCTCTCCCCCTCTCTCATTCTCTCTCCCCACCACTTTTAACACAAGGGAACTATCCCTAGGTCTTTGTCCTTTCCCTCTCCAAGGTCAGGGTTTCTCCCACATTCTTTCTCAAATCAGGTGTGTAGAACCCTCCCTGGGCTCTCTCCAGGCTAGCTAGATCACGGTTCCTTATCATGTGGACCTTCCTTCCTTCCTCCTTCCTTCCTTCCTTCCTTCCTTCCTTCCTTCCTTCCTTCCTTCCTTCTTCTTTCCTTTCTCCTTCCCCCCTCTTCCTCCCTCCCTCCTTTCCTTCTTTCCTTCCTTCCCCCATTTATCAGGCCCACCTTGTGCTGCAAAGAATGATATTTTCCCCCCTTAGAGAGTGAGAAAGAGATAGAGAGAGTGTGTGAGCAGGACAAGGAGAAGTGGAGAGAGAGAAAGAATCTTAAGCAGGCTCCATACCCCTCACAGAGTCTGCCATAGGACTCCATCTCATGGTACTGAGATCATGACCTGAGCTAAAATCAAAAGTTGGACCCTTAACTGACTGAGCCACCAAGACACCCCAAGAATGATATTTGATGAAGCTAACCACATATGGTTATGTGGTGTCATATAATATATTTTTTTTTCCACACACTGTCTTCCTTATAGGAAGGGGACAATTTTAAAACACTTAACTTTTAGTATCTTTTTAGTATTTTATTTTAGTATTTTATTCATTAGTATTTATTAATTATTGATACATATTGCTTGTTAACATGTGTTAGAACCTGTTCATGACCCATAAAATGGAAATATCACTGACCTCTAGAAATTTCTATTCTAAAATAGGCAATGATGATGATGATGATGACAAAGCAACTCTTGAGCTCCTACTGTGTGCTAGAAAATACCCTGTCTTTTAGCTTCTTTAGTCCTCACAACTATGTGAAATACATATAACTGTTTTTTCACTTGAAGATGAGGAACTAGAGCTTAGGGAAGTTGTCAACTTGCCTTTGTCATAATCCCACCATCTGGCAGCTAGTTGGCCTTCCTGATATTATAAAATAAGCTATGCAAATGAATGAGAACAATTAGTTTTCCTCCACATGCTACCTCTCTGTTGGGCATACAATTAGGTCCTTAGTATTTGCTAAATAAATGAGTGTGTGAGTTAGTAGATTAAGGAAGGAGATGAGAATGAAAAAAAAATGGAAAATAGAAAAGATCTTACCAAATCTGGTCAAAGAGGTGAACTATGAGTGCATTCCAGTACTGTCTTCACCCTACAGTTGACAGAGGTATAAATAGCAAATGCTGATACACACCTGGCTTTGCAGAAGAGCCTTGGTCCTGCTGATTTTTATACATGGCATCAATTAGTTGCTCAGCAAGTGTTCTTAATTTTAAATGAATTAATTAGAAAGGAATGGAATTGAATTAAATCCGAACATTTTTGTTAGAATCTGGCTTTAAGCTGAAGGAGCTTTATTTATTTATTTATTTATTTATTTATTTATTTATTTTTGTATATTTTTTTTATTGGAGTTCGATTTGCCAACATATAGTATAACAGTCAACAAAGCTAAAAGACAGCCTACAGAATGGGAGAAGATATTTGCAAATGATATATCAGATAAAGAGCTAGTATCCAAGATCTATAAAGAACTTCTGAAACTCAACAGCAAAGAAACAAACAATCCAATCATGAAATGGGCAAAAGACGTGAACAGAAATCTCGCCAAAGAAGACATGCACATGGCCAACAAGCACATGAAGGAGCTTTAATGTAGTTAAACAGACTCCATTGTTCTTTGTAAGTGTACAAAGTAACTGTGGACAAAGCCCAAACAAGTCACACATGTCTGAGCCTCAGGCTAAGGGAGACAGAGGACGTTTCAGGCCTCCAGGAGCCAGGCCTACAGAGTGCTCATTTGCTAATGTGATGAGGGAATTAGACAAAGTCCTGAAATGCTACCACACTTCCATGAATGGATACTAAATAATGTTGCTTTAAGCTACGGTAATTGCTGCATAAGGATTCTGTCCATCTTTATGGATGGTTTGTCATGATATCTAGAGTTATAAAAGCTGTCCCATGACTCCATAGATCGAAAGGAAACAATATATGAAGTGTTTCTTCCCTCTTAGCTCCAGCACATAAAGTGATTTTTCACTGCTCTGAATCAGAACAGATGAATTTGAATATATCTGCTTGCACAGAGTTCTGAGTTGGGCTTAGAGAGAAGCTCACAGGTCTGGCAGGCCTCAGTTCCTGAAGGAAAATACAGAGGCTAGGAGAGATGTCCCACACATAGAGACTCAGATGTCCCTCATAGTACAATAGGTGCTGCCTCACCTCTTACCCTGAATCACCAAAGAAGGAGAGGCCATAGTACTCAATACCTGGTGATTGGAAACACTCCTCTCCCCATTCCCCCCCTCTAGACCCTGTGCTCTGACCCCCTATCCCTCCCATAATTCCCAGCAAGAATTTACAAAGCTACAGCCCACCCAGGTTCTAATTCAAATGATGGGGGAGCATCACTTTTTTGCTCTCCCAACACAGACACACTTTGCAGATACAGAGAGCAAAGCACAGCCCAGTGAAGTGGCTCTTGTGGTCCTACTCAGGCAATAACAAAGCTGGGGTGCTCAATCCAAATATTTAAGCTTCCATTTCAGTTAGCTGTTTGTTTTTCCAATCTGATCCTCAGACTTTTCATTTTGTTCCGTCTTCCTCAGGCACATGTTTTGGCAGCTGCATGCAGGTGCAGCCCCCCCCCCCCACCACCCCAACCTTGGGCAGATAAGAATGTGCTCCTAGCCCAAGTGGCAAGTAGCCTTTCTGCAGATGCAGAAAGTTCCCAAATCCCACACAAGTAAACTCAGTAAAGATAGCAGGAACCTGTATCATTACTGTCTGCCCAATTATTGAGAGCTTACTATGTGTGAGGAGAAATAACATGCTGGAGGTCACACCAGTAGCACAAGAGTAATGTGTTGTGGAGAAGGGATTCAAGCCAAGCCCTGTCTGACCCCAAGACTATGAGTGTAACCACTCAGGTACATTACCTTTATATAGAGATATTAATATTTCACAAGATAGACACTAAGTGATTGTGTATGAAACTCTGATCATTTACAAAGAAAATCATTTACAAATAAAAGAGAAACTGATCAGCTATAGTCCCATCCTATAGGCACTGCTCACCAACCAACTTTCATGAGGGGAGATCCAGGCAATTGTTGCTGCTTTCCTTCTTAAACCAGACCAACACAACACACACACACACACACACACACACACACACACACCCCAGAATCTCTAAGAGTGTTTCATAAATTATTTACTTCAACCTCTACTCAGTCCAAAAGGTGCTAAGTTTTAGGTAGCAGCATTCCACCTCTGTAATGTGCCTTCCATGCATTTTTTGATGGTTCAGCCTCACTAGAGATTCGTAGAGCCTCCCCCACAACTAACATGTTAGCTGTAGACCCTCTCCTTCACATTCATTTCCCGCCTCACAACCTCCCTCTTTCATTTCATCTACTTCTTCCCCTCCACTCTGACACTACCTCCTCTTTGTAAGTTGGCAGTCATTATCTTTTCCTATCAGTTCTGCTCCTTGGAAGTAGGGGGTTCCAATGATGAGGATGAAAGTAGGGGAGCTGGTGCGGCCACTCTGGAAAACAGTATGGAGTTTCCACAAAAAGTTGAAAATAGAGCTACCTATGACCCAGCAATTGCACTACTGGGTATTTATCCCAAAGGTACAAATGTAGTAATCCAGAGGGGCACGTGCACCCCAATGTTTATATCAGCAATGTCCAAAACAGCCAAACTATAGAAGGAGCCCAGATGTCCATTGACAGATGAATGGATAAAGAAGAGTGGTATATATGTAAACAATGGAATACTCCTCAGCCATAAAAAAAAAAAAATGAAATTTTATCATTTGCAATGATGTGGATGGAACTAGAGGATATTATGCTAAGCGAAATAAGTCAATCAGAGAAAGACAATTATTATATGATCTCACTCATACGTGGAATTTAAGAAACAAAACCATAGGGGAAGAGGGAGAAAAATAAAACAAGACAAAATCAGAGAGGGAGACAAACTGTAAGAGACTCTTCATCATAGGAAAGAAATGGGTTGCTCGAGGAGAGAGGGATAGGGGGATGTGTTAATTGGGTGATGGGCATTAAGTAAGCCCTGGGTATTATATGAGACAGATGAATCACTGAGCTCTACCTCTGAAACCAATAATGCATTATGTTAATTGAATTTAAAATTTAAAAAAGAAATAAATAATAAAAATAAAAGAGAAAGTAGGGATAATGGATAGAGAAGACATAACTATAGTGGCTGGACTCTGAGTGACTTATTTTAAAGAAACAATTTGTCATCTTGCCTTGCAAAGGTTAACTTCCTGGTATACTCTCTTGTATACCTCATTATCACCTTCCTTTCTTGGAGTTGCATTACAAACATTGCTCCCTCCATTGCTTAATCCATGAGAAGTACCAGGCACCAGAAAGAAAGAGAGAGAAGAAAAAATAATCCCATCCAGGCACACTATGAATATATTAAACTAACTGAAGTGGACATTTATTATTTTGTGGCAACGCAACACCATTTTTTTCCTTTAGTAACAGCACCCTGATTTTCTTTTATAGCTTAGGAAAGACATCAAGGGCTCCTGACATCACTTGAATCATGTTATGCCTGAAGCCATATCTACCCAGGGAATATTCAGTTGTAAAAGCAATAAAATCCTTTCCAGTTTCAGCTGGCTTGAGTTTGGAAAAAGAACCACCAATGAAATGTTTCTTCCTTAAAATTGTAACTCTGGCCAGATCTTTCTGGCCAAGACTCTTTGGACATTTGCAGGTCATCAACTGTCACATAGTAATTTGCCTTGGGAAGCAAATGAAAGTTGGATTTTCTGGAGGTTGCTACTGTGGGACCAACAATGCCTGGTCAGAGGAGGAGGGTCCTTGAGCCAGAAGGAGGGCTCTACTCCTATTATGACTCTTCTGCTGTAAGCCATGAGCATCCGCAGAAAGGCTACTTGCCACTTGGGCTAGGAGCACATTCTTATCTGCCCAAGGTTGGGGTGGGGGTTGGGGGGGCTGCACCTGCCTGCAGCTGCCAAAACATGAGCCTGAGGAAGAAGGAACAAAATGAAAAAACTGCAGTGCTGGCTTCACAGCACTCTCAGAATATATCTCATTGTTGTAAGCAACAGAGGGGTGCCTGGAGCACTTGTCAGAACCAAACCTCCTAATTTAAAGCAGAAGGCCACCGTGCTTGTGCATTCTCTTTCTCTCTCCTGCCCTCTCTCTGTCAAGCCTCTTCCCCTTCTGAAAAGGCCAGATCTACCTCTAAGGGGATGGTCCCCAGGGTAAACAGCCAGGTATCTGGGTATTTCTTTATTTAGCTACCATCCAAGCTTTATTTTCCTTTACCTCAAGGCCTGGTTACCAGGAGTAACCAATGCAAATGCAAGCCGCAGAAGCAAGCCCCAGGGGGCCTATTGCTTAGCGGGCTCAGCTAGAATCCAAACTGAACTTGGAGACATGATCCAACTTGTTCTGCAGATAATTAAGTGCTCCTGAACTCTTCTTAAAAAAAAATAAAAATCCAACAGCGTCCCAAAGAAAAATCATGGAAAGGACAGGAATCTTTATTAGACTGTCTGAATGGGTTTTTCTTTCATTGGGGGTGAATAGAACATCTGTTTATTCGTTCAAACAGCCTATTTTGTATTTTTGACCTGGTGATCAGAAGAGGTTAGTGTTATTTTGGGGGGAAGGGAAATGGAAGTTAAAGAAAAAGAATTTTTTTTAAATAGCAATAGAAGCCTTCAGAAGATTTTTTTCAATCTAAATTTAGGAGGATTAGAGATGGCACGGGACCAGATTATAATAAAAAACAGAGACGGCAGGGGGAGATTATAATACATAAATACTCCAAATTGCACTTACTATCATCCCATCCCTTTTTCACTTGGTCAGCCTCTTCCCTTCCTTCAGATGTCAGGTAAGTCATCTCTGAGGGAAGCCTTCCCTGGCCTTCCAGAAGGGACCACTGCTCCTGATCTCTTCTATACCCTTCCTTAATCTTTTTTAATTCCTGTCACATTACAATTTAACATTGTATTTGTGCAATTCTTTAATTAATGTCATTTCTCTGACTAAATATGATCTCTCTACTGGCTTACTGAGATCCCTGTGCCTAACATAGTAGCTGGCATACAGTAGGTATTCAATAAATGTTTGTTAGTTTAATGAATGTTTCAATTGAATAATTATTCAGTGAGTTAATAATTATAAAATAAATGGGTGGATAACATTGTCCTTCATTCCTGAACACTTGCTGGCCATTCATTGTAATATGTCCATAAGGAAAAGATTAGTCATCTATAAGAGAGTCTTATAAACTATTTCTGTTGTGATCTGGGCCAGTGACTTGGCCTATTAGTCATAGTTTATCCAAGGTGGTCAAATGATAATAAAAAGTTCTATATTGAATTTGAGCATCAATGAGGTTCATAATTGTAGTGGAACTACAATTCCTTTTTTAAAAGGAAGAAAAACTCTAATAGGTCATCATTGGAGGATACTGGTGAGTTAATTCATTATTTTGAAAACTGATAAATAAAGGGAAAGACTTAAATACTTATCTTGCCTTCCCCATGTGATCTGTACCACTGATAAACCACAGATAAGAGGAAATTTGGTTTAATAGAACTATTCCAGAAAATACATATTATAAAAATATTTAAATATAACCATTTTGAAACTCTTGATCAATTAATTGGTTGCAGCAAATTATTTTTTCCAAAGAACCATAATAATATTTAGATCCCAGAGCCATGACATTAGATAGGAGTCTGTTTCCCATCTCCTTGAAACTGGAGGATTTTTTTCTCTCACCCATTCTTAGAGAATGGGAATGGGTTTACCATATTTCCCCAGTATCCTCTGCCTAAACCCAATATCAGAAATGGGTATAAGGCACAGAGACCAGGAGAAGCTCTCTAGCTCAGGCATGGGGACTAGGAAAGGAGATCCCTAAAGGATAGAAAGGGGGGTGGAATCTCCAGTTTTATTCTTCTTCTTTTTTTCCCCTTCCTCTCTCTTTTCTCCCATCCTTTTGCATACAGTCTCTTGTGATATCCAGACACCTAAAACTCTAAGGAAAGGGATGTTTCTTTTCTAATCAAAAAAGCTGTGGTCTCCACGACCATATGGGGCAAACCCTGGTTACTTGTGTGTATATATATGGGTCTGTCTGACCATCTGTAATTTTTCCCTTCTCTATTAACTGGCCCTGGACAAGGGTGAATTCACAGGAAATATGCGACAGAGCGGGATAACTGAAGCCTTGGTGTTCTGAGTGGAAGATGGAAAAGAAGAACCATGTGAGAACTGAAAGTATTAAGAGACCATAGAGAAAAGGAGGTTGTGAAAATGAACTCAAGAAGTTATTTATGAATTCTGGACTTACCCCAAGTATCTCATACATAGATCTGACCCTAAGGAACATACCCTTAGTCAACCACCTAGGTCCCAGCTGGGCTGCTGTTGCTGGGCAGATCAGTGATCTGAATAGCAATATAAAGTTTTTGAAAATGGACTTGGCATTGAAACCACAATCTCCAGAAGCCGGTTGGAATGAGTGATATTAACCTAATCAGTTGGAATGCCTACTAAAACAAAACTTCTTAACATTCTTGATAGGATTTAAACAAGACCAAGAGTCTCATAACACTAGATTCAAAATGTCCAGGATACAATACAATATTACTGATCAAATGAAGAACCAGAAAAATCTCAAAGAGTTTCCTAAAATAGAACAATATAAATATGGCCAGTTGATTTTTGACAAAGCTGCACAGGCAATTCAATGGAAAGGGGGTAATCTTTTCAACAAACAGTGTTGAAACAAGTGGATGTCAATATGCCAGATGGATGGATGGATAAGTAGATAGATCCCAATCTAAACCTCACACATTATGCAAAATTTAAGTAAAATGGATCTTAGACCTAAATGTAAAGCATAAAGCATTTTTTAAAAGCAGAGGAGAAAATATTTCTGAGCTAGATTTACTCAAAGAGTATGTAGGCATGACAACAAAAGCACAATATAAAAAGAACTCACATAACTCAATGATAAGAAAATAACCCATTTAAGAAAAAAAAAGAGACTTAAATAGATACTTCACCAAAAAGGATATACCAAAAAATATATATATATGAAAAGATGTTAAGTAGCATTAGCCATTAGATAAATGCAAATTTAAACCATAATGAGATACTAGTACACACATAACAGAATGACTAAAATAAAAACTGGTAATTTCAAGTGTTAGTAATCATATGAAGCAACTAGAACTCTAATACATTTCTGGTGGGAATGCAAGATGGCACAACCACTGTAGAAAACAGTTTGACAGTTTCTTATAAAAGTATATATTCAATTACTATGTGACCAACTAATCCCATTACTACATATTTACCCCAAAGAAATGAAAATGTATGTTCACTCAAACACTTGTACATAGATGTGTACATTGGCTCTATTTATAATTGCCAAGCTGGCAGCAACTCTCAAATCTCCTTCAGCAGGCAAATGTATAAACAAACTATGGTACATCCACACAATGGAATACTGCTTAGCAATAAAAGGAATAAACTATTGATACTCACAGCACCTTGAATGAATCTCAAAAGCATTGTAATAAATGAAAACATTTAGTCTCAAAGTATTACATACCGTATAAATCCATTTATGTGGCACTCTCAAAAAGACAAAACTATAGTGACAGAGAAAGGATCAGAGGTTGAAATGAGTTGGGGGTGGCAGAGATATATGAAGGGATATCAAGAGGGAGCCTTGGGGATGATGGAATTGTCTGGTATTTTGATTGTGGTGGTAGTTACAAAAATATATACATGTTATAATTCATAGATCCATGTACCAAAATGATAACTTACTGTATGTTAATATAAAAGATTTAAAAAAGAAACCCTCTAGACCATTCCCTCTCACTAGCAGACCATTAAGCTAATATCTTAGAAACATTTAATGTTTCCTAAGAGGTTACTATAAACAAACAGCCTTATTACTATCCTAACTTCTACTCCAGTATATACTGATGTTCTTTTCTGCACTTTATTTATGAACATGTGATTTGTTTTAATTTATCTTACCAAGGAGAACCACAAATTTAGAGAGATGCTCCCCTGTCTCCTCAATGCTCATAAAATAAATGCCGGTCCACTCATACTTGCTCTTTAGCGATACCATCCTCATGATAATGAAAAGACAATGAAGGGAAGCCTTAAAGCCAAAGGGAAGTACTATTTGAGAACAGCAAAATTTCTCAGCTTATTATCATTTCTCCACTGGCTGAGACAGATTCTGCCCAGAACGTAATAGGATAGCAATTAGAAGCAGAGATTTATACCAAGGGCTAATAATATACCATAGTTCTTCTAGAGCAACAAACTCTGGGCCTTAGTGCTAGGAGAGAAACTCTTGAGAACTCTTCTAAAGAAATAATGTTGGGGAACTCTTTGGAAACTTTAAATGACAAGTATAATAACTATGGCAGTTTCAATGCATTTTCCCAAATTCTTTGATACTGCTCCCTTCAAGAGGAGGAGCCTAATTCTCCTTCCTTTGAATGTGGGCTGGATATAGTGACTCATTTCCAACAAATGAAGAGAAAGTGATGGTTGTGTGACTTTGGAGATAGTTGTAAAAGCTAATGTGGTTTCCTATTTGTTCTCTCTCTTTCTCCTCCCTCTCACTCTCTCTTGGCTCACTTGCTCCGGGGTAAGCCAGCTGCCATGTAGAGAGGCTCATATAGAAAGGCCTTGGCCTCCCAGCCAAGAGCCAAGTGATTGCACCATCTTAAAAGTGGATCTTCCAGTTCTGGTCAAGCCTTTAGATCACTGCAGCCCTAACCACCACCCCATAAGAAATCCTGAGCAAGAATGACCTATCCAAGCTACTCCTGAATTCCTAACCCTCAGAAACTGGGGGATAATAAATGTTGATTATTTTAATCTACTATGTTTGGGAACAACTTGTTATGCAGCAACAGATAACTAAGATAGCAACTACGCTAATGTTAAACTGCTCTTTCAGTTTGAAGGAAGAGAAAACGAAAGGAGGTAAGAATTGAGATCAGGATTCAGTTCAATATTTTTATGAAGCCAAATAACTCTCAAGTTATCTGGACTTCTTATACAAAGATAAAGGAAATTTCCTAGAAATGAATTTTTAAATGAATCCTCTTCCCACACAGGCACCCGCAGGCTGATGCCCTACATGGCAGTTGGGGAAGCTACACTGAATATCACACCTACCTCCCACCAGGAATTCCCAAACTGCTACTTTAATAAACAGTCCTTTAAATAGGATATGTTATATAAGTTGTTTCAGAATAAAGCCAAGCAAAAGGATATGTGTAAGATAGCACTCAATAAATATATTTTAGTGTTAGCAATGGGCTTCTATTTTTATTCTTTTAATTAGCAGATACTGAACTCATATCCAAGTCAAAAAGACCAAACTAAAACAAAAACCCAGAACCAAGTTAAAATCATGCCCCTGTTTCTCTGCACTCATACATAGGAACTTTCTTTTCAAATATAAACCTGGACTTTAGCATATGCCATGAGATAGTTGTATGAGAAGTTACTCTAAGAGAAAAGTTAAGTGATGGATGTTTGTGTCTTCTAACACCGAAGACAGAAAATATGCCCAGCAACTCACAAGTCAGAGAACACTTGACAGAAAAATATGCTTTGGCAGCATTGCTTGTTGCATTCTTTAAAAGGAAAATTGAAAACATAGGATCACAAGGGTCAGATGGTTATTATTGGAAGCTGGCTCTTATAAAATGTAATACATACCATTTCCCCCATCTAAATCGCATTGTTTTGTTCAAGTCATCCGATGCAACCCAGGATAAGGTGTTTTTCTGATGTAGATAACCACCCAAGTTTCCAAAGTCACATCCATTTAAAAACGGGGGCGTGAAGAACACCAACAGTGACAGAAAAATGATATTTTCTGTAACCTCAGCATCACAGGAAATAGTTCCAGAAAAAAAAAAAAAGTGGTTTACAAAAAAAGAAAACCTTATTATTAAGCACAGATAGCACTATTCAGCAAAATCTGCTGCTGAGGGCAATGCCCCAGACTAGGCCTTTTAGAGAGACTCACTCTATATTGGGTTTTAAGAAACTCTGAACATTTTACAGATCAAAGTATCCTTACAGCCTTTTTTGCGGATGGACCTATATTTACTAAGAGGAAAGAAGCACAACTTCACTTTGGAAAAGGGCTGCATCGTCAGAGTCATAATTGACTCAGTGACTAGGCAATGTGGTGGCGGGACACCTCGGGAAGTATTCACTATGTGCTAGATGATGTTGTGAGTACCGCCTACTCAGGCTTCAGGACCTGCGAGATCCCCAGAAGGCTCACAGTATATAGATGAGAAGACTGAAGCTCTGGGGGATAAGTAATCTATTCGCTCAGTATCCAAGAGCTGGGAAATTAGAACCCAGAGCCATGGGACCCCAAAGCCTAAATCTTCCCCATACACCCTCCCATCCCCTACCTGAAAGTACCAAATGAAGCATTCATGCCTTGTGTACTACTATTGTCAACATGGTCCCTAAAAGACCCCTGCTGAAACATATCAGAGGAGGACATTCAAGGAGGATTATTTTATTTTACACTTTTGTTTCCAGCTCATTCACCAGATTCCTGAATGACATTTTTAAGATGCAATTGACACCTCCACAGTGTGACTGATGATTACTTGCCATTCCCTAGCTCAGGACTCTTACCTCACCCAGGTGAATAGGCTATAATAAAGTGACACTTAAAATGGAGCTTGAGTTCAGCATGAGCTTCAAAGATATAACCCACAATGGTGCACAGGATTGGAAACCTTCCCCTCTGCCACCATTCTGTCTACAATGTTATTTTTAATCCCTTTACACGGCAGCGGGAAAGAAACACCTAATGGAAGTAACTTTAGGAAGCAGTAGGTGAGAGAGAAAACTGCTGTGTTAAAGGAGAGAATACCAGCCCTAGAAACAAGACTTTTTAATTGGTTCATCTCCTGATACCTCGGGCCAATATTTTGAGCAAGCAGGGAAGGCAAGGCACCGCCTACGTAGGCTATTCCATCCAACCTCCCACACCATGATGGAAAACTCCAAATAAGCAAAGACACCTACACAAATAGCTCATGTCTTTATTTAGAAACCTCCATTCCACTGGTAGGAGAAAGTTCCTAATCAAGACAGCCAGTGGCTCAGTAGAGATGAAGCTGTCAAATAGAAAGAGAAATCACACAATTAAGATAGACTCAGGTCCCAGTTCCTCAGGCTCCCATTCTTATAGTGGGCATGAGGGGTTCTCCCCCTAGTATACCTGCCTCATCAAATCTACAAAGCAGAGATTTTAACTCAGTCCGGAGGCCTGTGAATGCCACATAAAGGTGATGGGGGACTCAAGAACCTACCAGCATTTTCTGACAGTGTTAATAATGTGAACTTTGTTTCCATCCAAAAGTTCTTGTCTTGCTCTCCTGGGAATAGCAAGGTTACCAGAAGAGGGCCAGGAGGTGTGACTGCTAGAAAGAAAGCAGAAAACAAATAATACCTGATACTCCATTTATTTGAAGTCCCAGCCATATTACATTATAGTAAATGGACTTTGTGAGTTTCCATCTGGCAAGGCCAAATTGGAACTAAGAAGGAGTCGCAATGAAGAATCTGTGCAGCTATTTCTAGGGACAAAAGCAGGCCAACAGCAGCACAGGTCACGTTAAGACAAATGGTCCACTCTTGAATGGCGTACCGTAATGTCACTACAATTAGATGGATTAGAGGTTACAGTTCGCCATACAAAGCCATAGGATATCCACTGATAATCACACATTTTGTTCTACCGACAGATAACAGCAGCCCACAAATGAGATGAACTTCCTCTGTATACACATGTTACACGAAATCAATACTTAATTACAGCAGCACCTGCATGTGTTGCTGGCAGTCAGTTCTGATGAGGATGTGGGTACTAAGTTGCTCTGCTAGAGCAGCAAGTTAACAAGCTGAAAGGGGGTCAGGGGCACTGTGGGAAGGCAGTACCCATCCTATTGACCATGCCTGAGGTCTAGGTTGAAGTGAAACACTGTGTGGACACTAGGCTTAGGTTGGAGAACAGAACCAAAACATAAATAAACATGGCATTAGGGGAAGAGCATGCTATCTGTGATAGCAGTTGCTAGAATACTATTGTGGAACAGGGCCCCTGATACAGACCCAGGAAGTGGGCAGCATTTGAAGAGTGCCCCTACAGAGAAATTGCATCCAAAGCAAAGAACAGAGAGTGGAGAATCAAGTGAAATGCAATATGGATCCCAGATCTCCTGCCCATGTGCAAAATATCCTGCAGTTTAAGCTACATATCCATAAAAATGAGGTGATACTCATTTTCCAAGCCAGAGGATCACTGTGAGGATAGAGTGAAATCAGATAGCCTGAAAGCACTTTGTAAAACTATGAGCCTCCAGGCCATTGTAAAAGATTATTTTTATTTTAGGAAGTGATAAGACCTAGGTATGCGATATCACAAATGATCAAGAAGAAGAGGCAATAGCTTCACATATGAAGTTCCCAGGGCAATGCTGGTGAGGCCACACTGAAACCTACACACACATACAAAGAAGAGAGGTTAACAAACCTGAAGGAGACATTTCAACTAGAACCAAAGATACACACAGGGGAATCTAGATGATTCCATAACATCTATGCCATGCTCACATAATACCACACTAGAGAGTATTCTTTTTTTTTTTCTTTTTTCTTTTTTTTTTTTTTTTAACATTACCAACCACAACTACCCACAAAGGTTTTGTTTTGTTTTGTTTTGTTTTCAGTTTCAAATTCTTTCACATTAGCATTAGTCTATTTTTTTTAATTTTTATTTATTTATGATAGTCACACACACAGAGAGAGAGAGAGAGAGAGAGAGAGAGAGGCAGAGGGAGAAGCAGGCTCCATGCACCGGGAGCCCGATGTGGGATTCGATCCCGGGTCTCCAGGATCGCGCCCTGGGCCAAAGGCAGGCGCCAAACCACTGCGCCACCCAGGGATCCCACTAGAGAGTATTCTACTGGAAAGTTATATGTTCATCCGAGAATTCTGTTGTTGTCCTTTCTTTTTAAATTTTGGTTTATTTTGCATAGCCACCTTTTCTTTGAATGCATTATTTTTCCTATATCCCATTTGTTTGTTCGTTTGTTTGCAAAATATCTAATTATTCCCTGAGAAAAATGAATTTTGTGGCTATGGCACTGGGAATTGTATTCAGAAAGTAACATTGAACAGTATAATAGGGAGAGAGACAAGAGAGCTTTAAGTAGCTCCTTTACAAAATAGCTTAAAAGTCTTGCCTTAAAAGAGGAGGTGGGTTGTTTGTGGGTGAGAATTCAGCTCTGCAGTTGGCCAGTCCTCACCTGTTCACAGCAATGTAACTCTGGGTTGGTGAGTGAACTTCCTAGGGCCTCACTCAGTTGCCTCATTTGTTAAACAGCAAGTATAGGCATGAATAATTCAGATGTTTCTTGTGAGTGACCCAAATTCTTATAAGTGGTTCCAGACTTCTCCATCATCCCTTCAGCAGTACCCTACCCTGATGTGAAGCCTTCCTTGACATTAACCAAGTAAACCTATCACTTGACTGGCTGGTGTCTGCCCCTTGACTTGTGTCATTCACCCCTTCACCAAAAGCAGAGAAATTCATTTCACAACTGAGGATTTGGCCTAGCACACAAACAAAGACTCTTCATTCAACTCACAAAAGTTAGCCCATGTGAAAGCAAGACACTGTCATCAGACACTAGTTTTATAAAAAATCAAAATTAAAAAAAAAATCAAAATTTTCCATAGGTGGGTCAAGATGAAATGTACTCTAACATATCCTAGCTTTACTGGACTCCTCTTTATGCATTTGCTAAATAGGATACATTTGACAGTGGATATGTTACTGATTTAAACCAAATGCTGCTCCTGAAATTTGGGGTATTTTAGAAGGTGAGGCCAGAAGAGCACTATGTCAAATTATAGAGCCACCACATTGCATGCAGATTTTAATTACAGGGAGTCAAAATAACGTGACATGAAATATGTTGAGCCTCCTTTTGTGTGCAAAATTTATAATAACACAACTCCAACCACCCAGATTAAAAGTTTATAGCCAATCACATAATTTAATCTCAAAGATGAAGGAAACAAATGAGCTGTAAACTTGAGTTTTGCTAGGGCTACATAGGGACACTCATTTTAGCTGATAAACAAAACCCCCTCCTATCTTTTGTTGGCATTGGTTCTTAAAATAGGTGAGTTTTGAATTATGTAAGAACTCCAGAACATATTCCTCAAATATGACCCCTCTGTGTATGTTTTTCATTTATAATTTAAGAACCTCAAATCCAGATAGATGCCTGAAGCCTAAAGACTACTGGGAAGCAGCATCATGGAATAGATTGTTCTAAAAAGAGGAAATTGAAGACTTGCTTTATAAGGTATGGGCTAGTATCCTGTATTACATTTCATGACAGTCATTTCAGCCATCTAATCTGTAAGGGACATACATTCATGAAGTGACATTGATCTCAGTATCTAGGATATGTGCTGGATCTCAAATACGCTGTCGGCTCTTTGTGTCTGTCTTTGAGCTCCCGTAGTCATTCACAAGGATTCTTAAACTCACAGGAGCATTTGGAAATCCTTTTTCAGCTTTAGAAAATGCTTTCACATACATGAATGCAATTGTTCTTAGTGTCCATAATAACTCTGTGAGATAGGCAAGACAGGGATAGTAGGACACAGGAAAGACAAGAGAGTTGCAAAAAATCACAAAACCTAAGCAATGTGAGATCCAGGTCTTCAGACTCCAAACCAGGAGCTCATTTCATCACATCAATCTGTGCTATGATTTGGAAAAGTCTGAGATGGTCAGCTCACCATGCAGGGCTAGGAATCTCTCTTCGAGGAGTAACACCTACTTACCCTGCCACTCTGGACTGTGTGCTTGCTGTTTTGGGCTGCTCAGCATCCATCCCTTCAGAGGCTCTTTCTTCCCCCACTGGATATTGTCTCTTGAAACAGTTAAAGGAAGTGACCTCTCTCTCCTTCCATTGGTGAGCATGGGAGCAAATGAATCAATTGGATGCTTGATCCCTTCCAGGAATCTCAATTTCAACCAAAAACAGGACAAAAGGAAAATGGTTAGGGCTCATTCACTGAGCCTTAGCACTCTGGTGCTACAAAATAATTCCTGCCAGCTAGAATGCCTGGGTTCATGTCCATTTCCAAGCCTGTGCCTTTAGCCTGACACTGATTCTGTAAGTGATCCCATCTCTTCCAACAAATTCTCACTTGGTTAAATCAGCCAAAGTCCATTTTGATCACTTGCAATCCAAGAAACATAGCTAGGAACCCAACTAATTCCGTATCTTTGTGCATACACTGGTACCCAAAGAATAAGAGATGAGAGTTCCTGTGTATGTGTGTGTGCATGTATATTCTTTTAGTCTCAAAAGTTTAGACTACATGTCCAAGAGAAAATGATTTGCAATTTTTCTTTCTGTACATGATATATTGTACAGTAATTGAAAATAATATGCTGAATTTTATATGAGCTAAATGGGGATTTAAGTTGCTTGTGTTGAAAGGAACAAGAGGTTTGGCTTAATCTGATGTCCATTTAGTATTTAACAAATTATATCATTGTTTTATTTCTGCTCTTACAGTTCTGTTCACAACCAAAAATCAAAGCAATTACATTTATGTAATAATTCGATTATTTGATTTTTTTTAAGATGAGCTATTGTTTCAAACTATTATCAAGCTTCTCATAATACACTAGGCCTGCCCTTTTTAAATCAGTGTTGAACAACAAAAATGGATAAAAATATTTCCTCTGGCTTTGTAAAGGTTGAAGCAGTTACCTAGAAGTTATGGATGAAAGAAACCCAAGATTTCTGTCAAACTTAAATTGACTTTTATCACATTTCCCCACTCTATAGCTTACTGTCTTGATGACATGCTTTTCCCCCTGATCCCAGTAATTCCAAAGCAATTACATTTCCAAGAAAAGAAATGCAATAAGCAAAGTAAATTCATAAAGCGGGGCTCTGAATGCATTTCTGCCATCTTTGGCTTGATATCTGATCCTAGATGATGTATCCTGAACAACTCGGAGATCATTTGTAATCTTTATTATGATGACAGCAACAAATACTGCAAAATAACCTCCTATGACTGAATATGCTTGTAGAATTCCTTTTAATTTTTCAAAAACTGTTGTGTTGGGCATCAACACGTGCACAAGCAGGAGCACCAACATATATGCACAGCATATTTCTCTCAAGTTTATGGCCATGTGCCTTGAAGGGCTTAGGCTTGAAATGGGCTAATATTTCATTCCCATGGAGGTAACCATATTGATAAGTTACTTCCCCAAGTTCATTGTTAAGGTTTTGCCTGAACTTGAATGGATTTCTGGGTTTTTGTTGACACTGAACATTTCTGGAAATATAGTAAATAAGTTGAGATTAGGAAAGGATGGAAGAAAGGAGGGGAGGGATGAAAGGAAGGAAAGAAGGAAGGGAGGTAGGGAAGGAGGGAGGGAGGGAAGGAGAGAAAGGGGAGGGAATGAAGGAAAGGGGGAGGGAGGGAGGGAGGGAGGGAGGGAGGGAGGGAGGGAGGAAAGAAGGAAGGAAGGAAGGAAGGAAGGAAGGAAGGAAGGAAGGAAGGAAGGAAGGAAGGAAAGAAATACCTTTTTCTCTTTCACCTTATGGCTTATGGGCCAGTCTGCATACCTAATATCAGTGGGAAAATGTCAATCCCAAACAGACTTCCACATCTCTTAGCTCCTGCCATATCCTCTTCCCTGATTTACAACAGTCTTTTATTTTTCAGGATGCAAATGTAGGTTAATATCCCTCAAAGAGCATCATTAGGAAAGCAAATATCAGGCACTGCACAGGGTAGACTTTATCACACAGCCCAGTGGAGATGGATTTTAAGCTTTGGTTTGGGGAATTATCTATGCTTCTCTTTCCTCTCATTAATGCAGACATTAAAAAATTAACTATATCTATAAAATGCACTTTTGTAAAAGAAGCATGCAGACTTAATTAAGAATTTCACTGTGAATGTTACTGCAAAAGAATTACAATTGTGTCTAATGTGAAAGGTTTTAATTTTTCCCCTTAGTTTATTCATTATTTAGGTAAAATTATGATAATCAGGTATTATATACCAGATTACACAAATGAATGGTATGAATGTAGGGTTTTAAAAATTATCATATATGCCAGCTTTTCATTCTACCAAATTTAGGAAAACTGTAGGTCATACATATTAATAAGGCTTTATCACCATTTAAATTTGCCACCCAACTATAGGCTATTATTCAGAAAATCCAGTTCTGCATTCAAGCTACCTTGATAATGCCTGTGAGTCCACCAGCAGAGTGTATTTTTACAGTTTACAAAGGTCACACCCCCTAGCCTAAGCCCAAAAAAGATCTCTGCTAGCACCACAGCCTCTGGGAAGGCTCCCCACCCTCCCTTGTCCAGGATTTGGGAACACTCATGTGTGCTCCCATAATGAGCTGTCCTTTCTCTCCCAAGTGTTCATTATACAGCAAGGAAAGTCTGTTTCTGATAGTGATTGTTAATTCAGAATGCAATGGCCATGTCTCCTCCCTGCCCTAGCAAAGATATTTGTTAGAAGAAGTTACTAAACGAGTGGATGGATGGATGCAATAAATATTGAGCACTTATTAGATGTTCTATTTCCAGAAATATGGCTGTAAATAATACAGAATCCCAGTATGAAGCTTACATTCTATTGAGGGGGCATTCTCATCTCCAGTGATAAGATTCTGAGGTGAGGCATGGGCCCAAGAAGATAATTCTTCCACTTTAGTATCCACTTCATGCTTCTTGTGTCAATTTTTTTGTCCTAATAACTGTACGCTGGAGTGTTAAATACAAGGTCAGTTAGTGATACAGTGCTACTCGTATATGCCACTGTTTCTCATAACTCGGTATTGCTTAAAACCCTCCCAGAGAAGAGAATTGGCTAGGCTAGGGCAGATTCTGGCATTTCTGGAGTCCCTGACCAAATTACCCTATAACATCAGCCACATTTGCCCATCCTACCCCAGTTTTGGCAATTGACTATGACCTAATTATCTGGTCCCCAGTCTTGTTAATCTATTCAGTTGTGCAATTTGAAAAAAAAAAATGCTCTCCAATTATCAACATATGCCTATATAATATATAAAATAGCACTTAGTATACCAGTACCCTAAAAATGGGATCTCTAGTGTTTGTCCCCCTCATCCCAATGAAGTTAGACTTACTCCTCAGAGCTCTACCCATTACCTACAACAGCAACCTGTCATTCACCACCCCTATCTCCAGGTGATTCTCCATACCAGAGCCAGAACATCCTTTATAAAAGTATGTATATGAGAGAATCCCACTCTCTGACTAAAGCCTATGAAGGCTCCCCATCACACTTGCCATATCCCTTGAGGCCTTGCACAAGCTGGCCCCACTCTAGCTCTCAGACTTCACTTTCTACTACTCTCCCCCCCCTACAAACACTGGCCCTGCTATTCCCAGAATATACTCAATGTGTTGTCACCTCAGACAACATGTTCTCTCTGCTTTGAATATTCTTTCCCCTAGCTTTTCCTATGCCTGGCTTCAGTCTCCACTCAAATGTCTTGTCTTTGGAAAGGCTTCTCCTCACTATCTCATCAAAAATAGTCCCTGCCACGCTATATCTGCTTGCTGGCTGAGTTTTTCTTCATATCACTTATATTTTGCTTTGATCTGCCTATTGTCTCTCTCACCTCCTAGAATGTAAATCCTATTAATGAAAGCACTTGTTCACCTCTCTACCCAAGGCCTAGAATAGTGCCTGGTACACTGGTACATAAAAGGTAGTCACTAATTAATGTTTAATTAACTAATTAATTAATAATATGTTTCCTGCATGCCAAATTGCCTGACCCAGTTACCTTCAGAGTATGACCTTCTCCTGGGTTTCCCAATACTGAGGTCTCCCACATCAATCCAGTAAGTTTCCTGACAGCACTACTGATTGTCTATACCTGTGCTATCAATATGGCAGCCATGAGCCACATGTGGCTACTGAGCACTTGAAATGTAGCCAATCCTAGTTCAGATGTGTTGTAAATATAAAATTCACATCAGGTTTTGAAAACTTAGTATGAAGGAAAGAATGTAAAATACCTTACTGAGATTTTTTTGATTGTATGTTAAAATTATAATATTTTGGATATATTAGGTTAAATAAGATACATTTTTTTAAATAAAATACATTATTAACATTAGTTTTACCAGTTTCTTTTTACTTTTTTCAAGTGTGGGTACTAGAAAATTTTGAATCACATATATGTCTAGCATTTATAGCTTGCTTTATATTTCTGTTAGACCAGCAGCTCTAGAACCAAGACTCTAATTAGGAGATGCAAAAGAAAGAATAAAGAGTATAGGCTTTATGTCAGATAGAGGCTTATAATTCTGGCTTTTCTGATACTAGCCAATGACAATGAGCAAGATACTAAACTATCTGATACTAAACTAAAAGATGAGCTCAGTTCATCTGTTCAGGGTGTGCAGTCGAAGTTACTTTGGAGGACAGTAACATGAACTAATGAAATGATCCATGAAAGTCCCTTATGTGTCCAAGGTACTCAGAACATGCTGCTCTTTCCTCTCCTCCCATTACTACAGAGTCCTGCGATTCAGACGCCACACTTTTTCAGTCTATTTCCCAAGCTCTACCTTTTACTTGTATCTAGCTGGGCCAAGCTGTCTTCTGTGCTGTGGCAAGGATAAAGCATTTACGTGGTCATTTTGTAAGCATATTAGAGTACCTACTCTGTAAGAAATTGTTATAGGCTAGAAGTTGGGGGGGGGGAGGGTTTTGAAAACAAATCTGTGAAAAGTACAGAAGAGGGGCTTTGCAGCATCCTTGCTGATGGTAGGGCAAAAGAGATGACCATGTGTGCATGCACTGTCCCACTCTCCTCTAAGTGCCAACTAGCGGCTATTCTGCTAATTCTCTGGCCCTGTGCTTCAGTCATCCTAGTATGGATTTTCAGGGTTGTACCTCAGAAATTTATGGAGAGCTGAATACACAAACTAACAAGCAAAAGCCAGGGTTTTCTAGCTTCCTACTGAAGGTTCTGGTTAAAGCCCAGGAATCTTCATAAACAAACAAACAGAAAAACTCCATAGGCCATCCTGATAACTATATAATCAAAACTAAGAATTACAGGAAGGATGCTCAGAAATTATGTGTTAGCATTTGCATTTTGCCCTCCCATAAAATGAGCTCCCTTGGGCAAAACACAGAGGCTTCCTAAACTTCAGATTCCTTATCTACAAATTGACACCTGTACACAGGGCAGCTGTCAGAATGGAGTAGCATAATGCACAGGACACTCTTACATTCCTAAACAGACTTCATGAATGGTAGCCATTTCAGTATTATACTTAAGAAGCCAAAAATGGAATAATGGTACCAAAAGGAAAAAGAGCTTCTCTACCATAATTGCCTGTTTTCTCTGGCACTTTTTACTTTTCTCCAAATTTCAAGTCATCCACTTTTTGTTAGTTATTCTTAAGCATTTAGGGCAGATGTTCTAAGTAACAGCCTAGCTGGACAAGTTTTATATTGGTGCAATAGAGCAATTATCACCAAAAATCCAATCAAAATGTCAATATTTAAAACTAATGAAGACATTTCCTCTATGGCCAGTGGTTCTCTCTTTTTCATGCTGTGCAGATTTTCAACTTTGCAATTGAAATATGACACCCTCCTCCAAAATCCCCATGCACCTTCCTGAATAAATCCACATGGGCTGGAACTGGATTTTTCAACCATGCCACAAAAGAAAAGGACTAAAGAGTTGGTCAGAAGCAACCCTGGAATGGTTAATTTAGAATTTTGTTCATGAAGTACAGAGCTCTGAAGTTTTTTAAACTTCCCTGGAGATTTCAGACAGAAGTTTCAGCATGTCTGGCATTTCACTTCATCTTGACTGAGCTGAGCCCCTCTCCCAGCTCCTGGTCCTGGGGCTTGGCCAGGAACCCATTGAGCTGAAGAGAAAAGAGGAAAAAAATTGCAGAATGTTTTCAAGACTCATGCAGAGACCCTTCTTGGCTCTCAAAAATGTCACTAGAATTCCCAGGAGAATCAGGTAGTATTTCCATCCAATTATTCTTTTATGATTTAATAATCATTGAGAAATTTCTTAACCATGTTGTATAGCAATTTTTTAAAATGTCTTCTCTCAGGAATCCCTGGGTGGTTCAGCAATTTAGCGCCTGCCTTCGGCTCAGGGTGTGTTCCTGGAGACCCAGGATCAAGTCCCGTGTCAGGCTCCCTGCATGGAGCCTGCATCTCCCTCTGCCTGTGTCTCTGCCTCTCTCTCGCTCTCTCTCTCTCATGAATAAATAAAAAAAATAAAATCTTAAAAAAAAAAGAAAAAATGTCTTCTCTACCCTGCTCTTCCGTGAATTTCTTACATATAGTACACGTAGCAAACAAGAAAAAAATCAAGTGCTTTGCTTCTTCCCTAAATTCAAGGTCTAGTTAATTATTGGACAACAACTTTACCTGGTAAAGGAATAAACAAATGCAAAACCATCTAGTGTTTATCCTGAAAAATATGCAGGTAATAATTGCAACTATATTGTTTTCTCTGGCAGCTTTCACAGGTGTAACAAATGTGACATGAAGAACAAATCAATATTATAATCTCTAAAGTAGCCAATCAATTAATTCTTCCAGACCACAAAATACCCTATATTTTGATGGTGACAAGGGTCTATCAGACGCCTTTAACATCAATTAAACTTCGCTGTGTGGCAACTGGATTTTACATTGATTGATTGATTAATTGATTGATTGATTTATCTATTTATTTGAGAGAAAGAGAATGAGCAGGAGAGGTAGAGGGAGAGGAAGAGAGAGAATCTCAAGCAGACTGTGCTGAGCATGGAGCCTGATGTAGGACTTGATCTCATGATTCTGAGATCATGACTTGAACTAAAACCAAGAGTCAGCTGTTTAATCGACTGTGCCACTTAGGTGCCTAGCAACTGGATTTTAAATGTTGGGCCGGGCCCATTTTTAGTGCTCTTTTACTTAAAGTTTAAGCAGCTGACAATGATTCAATAGAAGAGTTTCCATATTTAAGAGAATTAATACTTAGAGTTACTTTTTAGGCCATAGAGGAGAGCCTGGTGAGAGTTAAGTGCAGCATTCCCTAACCAGGAGGTTTTGATCCCAAATGGTTCATGGTAGGCCTGAAATAAGATGCCACAGAAGGACATGTGCATGAGCATGGGCCTGGCTGGAAATGGACATCTGGAGGCCTCTAAGCCATAGGGATATAATTAGAATTAAGATAAAGTTAACTGATAATAAGAGAAAACATTAAAAATCTTAAAATATCTATGACTTTTTTTCTTTCACTCTTGCTTTGACCAGTTATCAAATTTCCTAGAACCTTCTTAAGAATGTGCTTATCAGTGTTTTTGTAACACATTATTTAATCAGCTGAGAAAATATAAAATTTTTGATGGCTCAGTCATCAGTTTGTGAAGAGAGAGAGTGAGCCAACTTGTCTACTTCCATGACCTATTTGGAGCCTTCTATAGAAGAGTGTGACCAACACTTCCTGAGTGCATACACTGTGCCAAGAACTTAAATACATGATTTTCATTTAACTCTAAGAATTATCCTATAATACATGTAACTGGAGGTGAAGCAGATTGGGTATTTCTTTTAGATCAGCAACTAGTAAATGGCAGAAATGGGATATAAGACAGGTCTTTGTGTGTTTGTTTAGACACAAGTCCCCAGAATTCTTTTTTTTTTTTTTTTTTTAAGATTCTACTTATTTATTCATGAGAGACACACAGAGAAAGGCAGAGACATAGGCAGAGGGAGAAGCAGGCTCCTTGTGGGGAGCCTGATGCAGGACTCAGTTCCAGGACCCAGGGATCACACCCTGAGCCAAAGGCAGATACTCAACCACTGAGCCACTCAGGTACCCCAAGTAGCCAGAATTCTAAAAGAGCCTTGGAAATATGTCCTATGGAGCTAACTATATAGGGTGATGTATATTTTACAGAAATAGTATAGGTTCCTAAATTGGAAAATTATCCCATGTTCCTAATTGTCCCATGTTCCTAATAATCTGGTCTCTGTACTCCAGACAAAAAAAAAAAAAAAAAAAACTCCTATTCTCAAAGAAGGACTATTTCTTTTAAATCAGCAGAAATAAGTATAGTGCTTGGTGTACTTTTCTAAATTTGCTCAGTTTTTGCTAACTTCCTTTTGTTTTTAACTGAAGGGGAACAAAGAGCCCTTCCAAAAGCTAAATTCAAAACCTTACCTTCCCTGTTTCTTGTTGATTACAACTTTTCAAAAATCTATCCCTTCTTCACTGTGGAAACATTCATAAAACTAACATCCAGTAGCCACGCAAACGCTACCTAAGGAAGATTCATTCTCTCTCTCTTTATTTTTCTTTGAGACCTATCAAATCCAATACACTGGCCTTCATAAAAACCAACACAACTTAATTACTGTTGCCATAAAATTCCTATATAATAGCCCCCGGTGCTACCTGAACACCTAATATTCCAAGCAAACTACAAGGCAGCAGTTTTTAACTCATCAAACCAATTTCTTGTGTGGTGCTCATAATATAAATAATCAAACCAACATTGCTTTGTACTTCACAGTGAGCAGCACACTATTAATATTCAACAAAATACTATTTAACATTGAAGCAATGTTATAGAAGAATATTTAATAAATTCTAAAAATATTCTCCTATATTGATAAAGAAAAAGAAAACAAATCTCAAAGGGTTCCAAAGACTATAAATCTCGTTGAAGAGGATCTGGAAGGATATACACTGAGCTGTTACTAGTGATTGTCTCTGTTCAATAAGAGTTAGTGGATTTCTTTTTTTTTCTCTGTATTTTTGTCTTTAATTTAAAGAACATGTGAGTCTTTTGAAGTAAGAAATAATATGTTATTTATGAATTCTCATCATAATGTGTCTATTATTAAATAATTCATTTTGTCCTCAGAACCAGGAAAACCACCCTCTTCTCTGGCTGTGAGGTAGGCAAAACGAGTGTTAGTAACATACATGTGGAGATGGAGATTAAGCAATTTGCTGCTAGCTCCCAAGTGGAAGAGGCCAAAGTGAAAGTTAGGACTAGTGACTCCAATCTGTGTTATTTCCACAACTTCTCCATATATTGATGTGATTGCAATTTTAGGAGAGTCAGTTTTAATTGCAAGTGCATCCATATCATTTATTACAACTTTCTACTAATATGGAAACATTAGATGTGATATGACATACAGCTTCCATCTTTCAATCAATTCTAATACAGTGTTAGTGGGAAACATTAAAAATCATAGTACTCTATCCTACTGGCATAAGACATAACCTTAGAAGCCTTCACAATCTACTTCTCCAAGACAGCCACTTGCACATTAGGGTTGGCACATGAAAAGAATTTAGTCATATGCACCAGAAAAACCATGAGGGCATGCATGGCAAGAATTCGCCATCCCAGGGCATATCAAATAGTACATCACCAGCAATTAAATATACATACTACAGCTCAACTACTGCCTTCAAATTCATTCATCTAATAATTCATCTAATAATTGTTACACACTGTGGAGAAAACAGACAGGGGGTGGGCATAAATCTTACTTTCAAAAGGCCTATGTTCTTTGAAGAGGAAGACTAAGATTCTAAAAGCCTGTACAGCAGGGGGCGGGGGGAGAATTCTAAGAATCAAACATCTGTGCTCTGCTCAGAGAAAGCCAGAGGAGTTTGGAGAAGGGCAAGATTACCTCCACCTAGCTCCAAACAAAGCTTTGTGGAAGGGCAAGCATTTGAGCTGGGTGCTGACGTAAGAAGTTTGGGATTTATTTCACAGACACTGGGGAGTTAGCAATGGCTTTGAGAAGGTAGGCATCACGATGAAAGCTGTACAAAAGAACACCTCTGGCAGTATTACATAGGCTCACCTGAGTGGAAACAGGCCAGAGATTCACAGGACATTGCAAAAGAACTGCAACTCCCAACTTCAGGTTTGAAGATGTTAGTGTAGCTTTTAGAGAGCACAGTTGAAGGAGAAATAAATACCTCTGACCAGTTTTAGTACCTGCTTCTCTCTCCTGTATTCAGAGTCTGTGTTGACCTGACCTGGAGGGATCTGGCTGCCACTTAAGGGAAGATAAAATATGGCCAGCTCAGTAATGGAAACCAGGAGCACAAACGCAGCTTGCTCCCTCAGCGGCAGGACAAGTACATCAAGCATTCTCTCTGCTTCCCCTGAGCTGGAGCCCAATTTATCTGCCAGCTCAGGACTTCGCCATCCTTACAGAACTGGAAAAGGAGAAAGAGGAAGAGGAAAAAAACAGGAAGAAGAGGGAAGTCAGGGCAAGGCATAAGAGCATTTCACTCCCCAGAGCTTGAGGACAAAGGATAGGCCCCAGGCAACTAGCAACTAGCACTTATTGAGCACTTTCTGCAGATGAGCACTTTCTAAGCACTATCTCACATCATCTTTAACACAACATAATAGAGAGAATACTATTATCCCTAGGTTACAGAAAAATAAACTCAAGCCCAGATTCAGTGCAACCAGAACCAGCCAAGAATCTCCTAGTGAGAAGAAGTCGCTTGCTAAATGCTAAATTTAAGTGGCAAGTAGGTGAACTGGGTCTTACCTCAGGTCTGCCTGAATCTTCAGGCTGTACTTTCCCACTGCACAACTCAGTCTGTCAACACCAAACATCTGCACTTGCTGGGGTGATGATCAGAAGTGGAGGCAAGGGCAAGCCATTATCCCTCATTAACTTGTTTTCACTCATTCTCTTAGCTCTCTTCTTTGTATTGATTTGGATTTTTGGCCTTTTTGAACAATGTGTTTATTTTCAAGGAGTTTTCCAGCTCAGCATCAAAATGACTTGTCAAGCTTCACTCCTGTGTCAGGTGCTTGACACACTATAGCAATAGCAGCCTTGCTCTTCCCTGGAAGGTCTTTGTGAGCTGCTGATGCTAACCTTTCTCGTCTGGATTTCTGACATGACTGTGACAGCTGTGTGCACCACTCTATTTCTCTTCTGTGTTTTACTTTCCACTCCACCAAACTAACTTTCATGAATCCATTTCTTGGTGTGCACAGTAAAGCTCTCCAAGGAAGGTCTGGTAGCACAGGCTGATCACTGTTATTTATTGTTTGTCTCCTCCATTCTGGATATGCTATGGGATACACCACCCTTGCTCAAATATTAATGCTGCATCCCCAGATATTGAAGTAGGCAGAGGACAACAAGCACGAAATGGTAACATAACTAGGGAAATAAATAAGCCACGGGATGGGACAACTGCAGACACAGAAGCCCAGACAACAGGCATCAACCATCCCATATGGAGGGGAATTGTCTTTTTGTTGTTACTGCGGTTAATTCAATCCTACCCTACTAGCTTCTAACCTTTGGGATCAAAGTGCTCCCTGACAGACAAGTCTTACATTTTCTCGAGCTAAGGAAGATAATTCCCTGTAAGGTCTGCAATGAGAAAATTTTGATGAAAGGCTATAGTATCAAAATCAAAAGGCATTTCATGCTTAACCACAGGGTGCCTTGTTAGTGGCATGGATCCTCCACCCCATAATACAATAAGAGCCACAGAGACATGAGTCTTTTTTGTTTTCCTCCACAACAGAATTATCTTCATTGACTTCTTTGCAGATTTATTAAAATAATTCATGTCCATTGTAAAAATTTCCAAGTTATGTACATTATATACACCCTCTTTACTCCAAAATAACTTCAATTACCACTAGGATAAATACCCTTAATGACATAATATAAACATTAGTGTGTTTTTTAACACAAAGTGATACATACCATACCTAATGTACCGACATCTACTTTCTTATGTTTGACTCTATATGAAGGTCATATCTCCATGCCAGCATACTGGTTTTTCACCTAAAGATAATAGAGTAAAGATATTTTAATTCCACGTTCCTCCCTCTAACCCCATCAAACACAAGTTTAAAAAATGAAAATGGGGGATGTCTGGGTGGCTCAGTGGTTTGAGCATCTGCCTTCGGCTCAGGGTGTGATCATCTCGGAGTCCTGGGATCCATCCCACATTGGGCTCCCCGCAGGGAGCCTGCTTCTCCCTCTGCCTGTGTGTCCCCTAAATAAATAAATAAAAATCAAAGAAGAAAGAAAAGAAAGAAAGAAAGAAAGAAAGAAAGAAAGAAAGAAAGAAAGAAGAAAAGAAAGAAAGAAAGAAAGAAAGAAAGAAAGAAAGAAAGAAAGAAAGAAGAAAGAAAAAGAAAAAAGAAAGAAAGAAAGAAAGAAAGAAAGAAAGAAAGAAAGATACCTACATTCCTATAGTAATGATGGAAGTAAATATACAAAATCCCAAACCACAGCCTATGAATCATAAACCACAAATTCTGCTGTGTGCTTTGAAACCTGGCCCAAAATGTGAAAAGTAACTGAGGGCTACATATAACTTCCATAGAAATTAAATTAGCCAGAATATAAAATTTCCTTGACATGCTAATGAGCCAGGCCTGAAAGGTCAATGTAAGAATTTCTTAATTCTAGAAACAATGAGATCTAGGGACATAGGCAGGCCAAAAGAGAAGTGGGGACTGTCCCTACATAACCCCATTCTTTTCTACAGCAGGAAAGCTAAGCAGGTAAAGGTACATGACATTTTATTTTTTTCACAAAGGTGCATGCCATTTTTATTGTTCACAATCCAGGCTTACAAAGTGGTTTGTGCCCACTTTGTGCATACTATCTTAGTGCACTTATAAATGGCACTTCCTTTCACTATAGAGTGAATGATAACTTGAATAAATAACAAATTCTACGGTCTCTCTACTGATTGCTAAGAGAGACCACTGGAAATGAGATTGGGCAAACAGAAAGGACAGTATTGCATCCTGGATTACAAACAGAGGATTTTTTAATTTTCAAGGGTTTTCTTGAGCCACAGAAATACTAAAAACACTGAAGCCCAATGAAGACATCATCACTGGACAAAGGAAAAAGAGGTGAAATGTGAATCAATGTGGTTGCAATTTACCCTCCTCATTCACCCTCACACATTCTTACTTATAAACAAATCCTTTGTTTTAGTTGAATTACTAAGCTATTCAATTACTTAGTTGAATTATTTAATGATTGATAATAATTGGAAAGGACCCAACATGGAACAAATGTATAAGTAATTGGCAGGGAAGGTGTAGAGAAGATGAAGGAAGTAGCACAAAAAAATACAGACTAAGACATATATATAAAGAGCAATTATCTCCTTGAAGAAGTTTCCAACAAAATGATATCTTTAATAAAAATAACTCAAAGGAGAAAGTTAAGATGCTTCAATTGTCTATAGCTGCATTGAAAAGTACCTGAGAATTTTAGTGGCTTAAAATTTATTTTCTCACAAATCTGCGATTTGGACAAGACTTGGGGAGGACTGCTCATCTATATCCTACATTAATGTTTAGCAGAGGTAGGTCAGCTAAGGCTGGGAAATCCACTGACAAAAGGAATCATTCAGATGATTGGCTGCTGGGTTCTGAGAAAGTGGAGAACTCAGCTGGGGTTATTGCCAGAGTTCCTTGGTTTTCTTCTACATGGTCTCTCCACCTGGCCACTTTGACCTTCCTCACAGCATGGTCACCTTAACATTGTTGTATTTCTTGTGTAATAGGTTACTTCCAATAGCACAGAAGTAGAAGCCACCCAGAACTGACACAGTATTGCTTCCAGCATATTTCACAGTTAAAGTGGGAGACAGAGCCAGCCCAAACTCATTGAGCAGGAATGACACTAGGGCATACATACTGGAAGGTGTGGCTCCTTAGAAGACACTAAAGTGAACCCCCTGACCCTTAATGATTCATCATATTCCCCTGAGTCCCCCTCAGCCCTAAGAATCACCATAGTCTCATCCATTGCAGCATCAGATTTAGACTTAAGGTATAGGACACTCTCATTCAAATCAGCTCCAGATTTGAAGGAGGCTCCTCAAGTGCAGCTCTTGATCTAAAGACATGTGAACTGAAGAGACAAATTTCTACACGCCCCCCCCCATATGTCCAATATATGATAGTGAAGAAGGATCAGAAGCAGTACAATAAACACACTAATTCAAAAAAGGGGACAATAAGAAACACCTAACAGTCTGTGGCAATACTGAAATCCAACTGGGCACAGATCACAACTTCCTCCATCAAGACACAGTTCTACCACAAAAAGTGATCCATGATTACAGCTGAGTAGATTTCTCAACCTGCTTTCTGCTTATCAGAAGTTAGGGCCCAAGAGTCCTCTTTACATTCTATTTCTATTACCTTTTAGTCTGATACAATCCCTATAAAAATGCAATAGAATTCCTAGTCACCAAATTATAATTCGCTCCATTAAATGAGAGAAACACCCACAAACTCTCTTTCTACTTTAGAACTATGAATCAGAGTACTCTCTAGATGAGAAGGTTTACAAGTTACTCTTAAAATTACCAAAAGTCTTTTTTTTTTTCCTAGATGAGGAAGGAACTATGAGGCACCACCTTTAGTCTTTCTAATGTCTTAACAAAGGCTCTTATAGGTTCTTGACCACAAAGCCACTTTTTGTAGGCAGTGTTGTATATTTTATAATTGCCATATGGCCATTTCATTTTTTATTTTGAGAAATTTTCTTAAGAATATGAGAATGAGAAATAGCTTTATTTTCTGATACAGCAAGTTCTGGGTTACAAATACTCCTAATTCTGTTTAAAAATGAAATAATTCCTTTTTTAGTTTCTCTCTCTAACTGTACTTTATCACATGTAGATAAGAGTCAGCACTCTCACTATTCTATCTGTAAATACTCTTAGCCAGATAAATAGGTTTATTAGGTATTTTCTATTTTTCTTTTTTAAAAATATTTTATTTATTTATTTATGAGAGACACAGACTGAGAGAGAGAGAGGCAGAGACACAGGCAGAGGGAGAAGCAGGCTCCATGCAGGGAGCCCGACATGGGACTTGATCCTGGGACTCCAGGATCACACTCTGGACCAAAGGCAGGCAACAAACTGCTGAGCCACCTAGGGATCCCCTATTTTCTATTTTTCAATTTATAAGCAATAGTCTGACCAATTGTCTTGCTAATGTATAATGTGGGCTCCCTTGTATGAAGTTTCCAATAGCAGTTTCCTTTCCTTCTTTCAAGCCTCCACTGACAGCCTCCCAAGTCCCTCTGGCTCCTTCCCACTACCTCGTTCCAAGAACAAGTCTTTCAAAAAAAGTTCTAAGAGGACAAGCTCCACTGGGCAAGAATCTTGAAATAAAGATGCAAGTCTGTCACAAAAGGACATACCATAATTCAGGAAAAAGTGATACAAAAGAAAATATAGCAAGAGATATTCTGATACATATTGTATACCTGGAACCAATACAAAACTGTTAACTATACCGGAATTAAAAAAAAATTTAAAGAGAGATATTCTGGTAAAACTATCAAACTTCAAAGATATACAAAATGAATTCTATGGAAATATAAGCCAAAAAGTTGTTCATGTAAAAAGGAGAAATATTAGACTTCAGATTTTTCCACAGTAGCATTAGATGATAAAAGGCAATAGGGTGATATATGAAAAGTTCTGAGGAAAGTTTATATCCATCCAGGTTTACTGCAAGTACAAGATTAACGACAGAAATTTATAAGCCTTGAGGACTCAGAGAACACAATCTATAGGTCTTTATTGTGGCGGGGGGAGGAGGGGAAGATCGAAGATATACCCAGCCAAATATATGATAACTTAAAATGAGGAACTCAAAAATAGATATGTTGTGGTAAAATACCAGTGAGAATTAAATCCAATTCAGCATAGAATTAAGGCATACCAACATCATGAACTGTGGCTACATAGCAGAAAGCAAATGTTATACATTTTTAAAATGTCAGACAGAGAAAGACAAATACATTTGATCTCACGTATATGTGGAATCTAAATTATATATATATATATATATATATATATATATATATATATATATCTCAAGCTCATAGATACAGAGGATAGATTGGTGGTTGCCAGAAGCAAAGGGTGGGGGTGGGGTGGGATAAATGAGCAAATTGGTTTGGGTTCTTTTTATACTTTAAATAAATTTAATTTTAAAATTGAAGTAATTATATTTATCATTTTGTTTAAAGTTAGAGAAATAAGGACCATATTTAACCTCCTATAAGAATCAGCTAGAAAACTGGACAATATATATGAAATAACTACTTTCAGACCTTGGAAAATAAACAACACAGATTAAGATCCCTGACAGAAGGAAAATAAATAAAGTGATCCCTACAATTGTTCTGGTTCTCTGCCTGAGGCAATTTTAAGATCAGGAGCAGGGAAGAGAAAACCAAATATAGCCTGGTGGTCCTGCTGAAATATACATCAGAGACCGAAGAGGATGAAATGGCTGGAAAATGTAAGCAGAGTTCCAAAAATGATGAAGCCACACAATGAAAGAGCACCAGAAAGCTGCATGGGGGTTACCTGGAGTCTCTGCTAAGTACAAAGTCGTCCATGAATAGTGTGAAACTCCAAAAGACAGGACAAATAATGACTCAGTTAAGAAGGCAGAACAATTGCCAAAGCTCACATATGATTAGGAGGTGTTCAGGTTTTGATGAACCTGTACAGTGTCCACAGTGATCACCTGCGATATTCACTGGATACCCTAGAGGGGTCATAATTTAGTAATAGAGCTTATCTATGCTTAAAGTTTACTATAAACTAATCCTCACATAGTCTAAAAAAAGGACTCAATAAGCTCAAGCTGATAGAAAAAATACACATCTTTCAATATAAAGTCCAAAACTCTTTAAAGGAAGACAATGAAATTTAAAGGAAGACACCCAACTGTGTGATATATGTAATGTACAGCATCCAACAAAAAATTACTAAACAGGATAATAATCAGGAGAATGTGATCTATAGTCAGGAGAAAACCCAGTCAATAAGAAACAAACATGGAAATGATAGATGATGGAATTCACAGAAAAGATGATGGAGATGATGGAATTCATAGGCAAGGATTAGTTAAAAGTTACAAGTTATTATAATAATGGATTTGTACTTCATAGAAAACATAATGAAGAGAAAAATCAGACATATTAAAAGAGAGTCAAATGGAACTTCTAGAGATAAAAATTACAATATCTAAAATAAAAAATTTTAGTACGTAGATCTAACAGATTTGACCATGTGAGCCTAGAATTTTATATCCAGTGATAAGATCCTTCAGAAGAGAAAGCAAAATAAAAACTTTTTCAGACAAACAAAATGTAAGAAAATTCATCACCAATAGAATTGCACTTCAGAAAAGGTTAAAAATTTCTTTAGGTCGAAGAAAAATAAATAATATAAAACACAGATCTGAAAAATAAAGAACATTAAAATGTGGGTAAATTTAAGAGTTTTCTCTTCAGTTTTAAATTTACTATATAGATATTGACTATTTAAAACAAACTAATAACATTTTTTGTGAAATTTAAATCATACAAATAAAATCTATGCAAAGAATAGCACAAAGGATGGGGATTATGGTTTTATATTATACATAAATATATATAGTTTTATTTGAAAATAAATTGTTATAGATTAAAAATTTATATTTTTAATGAAATATTAAGAAATCCTCATATTATATATAATAATTACATATATAATAATATGTCTCTGCCCAGGTTCCCAGTACAGAGCTCCTAAAACTCTTATAAATTCCTAAGTGATAAGAACACTTGGAATATCTCTTATTCTAACATTTGACCTTTGACCTATCCTTGACTCAGGGCTCCTAAAACCCTTGTCATTTTCTAAGTATAGGAGCATCTTTTGTTCTAATAAGGGAACTCTGGTTGGGCTCCTGGATTACTCCTGAACTGATCACCAGAAAGAATACACTATGATTAGAAGCATAAAATTTTCAGCCCCATCGCTCACCTTCCAGAGAAGGAAAGGGACTAATTATGAAGTTAATAATTGATTATGCCTACATGAGGAAACCTCCATTAAGTTCCAGTAGTATGGAGTCTGGAAAGCTTCCAGGTGGGTGCACCCATCACACAGGAAGGTAGCATACCCCAACTCCACAAGGACAGAAGTAACTGCTCAGGACTCTCCCAACTTTACCCTATGTATCTCTTCATTTGACTATTCATCAGTATTAATTATCACATTCTTTAATAAACTGGAAACATAAGTGTTTCCCTGAGTTTTGTAAGCCACTCTAGCAGATTAATCAAACCCAAGAAAGGTGTTTTTGGAACCTCTGATCTATAGTTGTTGGTCAGAAGCACAGGTGATGACCTGGGCTTGCAAGTGGCATCTGAAATGTTTGTTATGGGATGGGAAACAGTCTTGTAGGACTGGGATCTTAACCTGTGGCCAGGATTATTTTGATATCAAAACTAGATAGAGATATTACAAAAAGGGAAAGCAACACAGCAATATTCCTCATGGACCTAGACACAAAAATCCTTAAAGCAATATCAGCCATCAAATGCAACAGCATATAAAATAATAAGCCTCAAAATCAAGTAGAATATTCCAGGAATGAAAAGTTGGTTCAACATTGAAAATCAATTGATGTAATTCACAATATCCACAGACTAAAAAATTAAAACCATATGATGATGCTAATATATGCATTAAGACATTTGACAAATTCAATATCCACTTATGATAAACACTCTGGGCACATTAGGAACAGAAGGAAGCATTCTCAACCTGATAAAGGGCATTCAAAAAAAACAAGAAAAAAAGAGCCCGCAGTTAACATCATACTTAATAGTGAAAATTTGAATGCCTTACCCCTAAGAAAGGCATGTTTGCTCTCACCACTTCTATTTAAAAGTTAGAAAAAGAAATCAAATATACCCATATTGAAACAAAAACAGTAAAACTGTTTTGTTAAGAGATGACCTGAAAAAACATAAAATATTAAGAAATACTAAGAAAATTATGAATAAAAACAGTGAGCTACTAAAACTAATAAGTGAATTTAGCAAGTGTGCCAGTCATCAATCTATTGCCTCTCAGCTCCAAATCTGCCCACCTTGTCATGCTTGGTGATAATGGAGCTGGACCTGTAAACATTTGCTGTCAGCTGGTGCAGTGTAGTTTTTTGTCAAAAAAGAAAAAGCTGGAGAAGCACTGTAAGGCATACAGAAGCTTCTCCTCCTAATTCTATATCTTCCTCCTAACCCATGAAGTATGGCTACCAGCAGGACTGAATGCAGAAGATTCAGGGGCAGTTACTCTCCAGGAAATTTCTCTGATACTCCAGCAAGTATTGACCTATTTACCCTCTCTATACCACTAGCACCTTAGCATATATCTGCATCACCTAATGCACTACAGCCATAAGCCCTCCTTGGGACATGGTCTTCCTCTGGATTCTTAGTTCTACTTTTGGATAGTTTACCTCAGTCTTAAGTGGTAGGTGCTATATTTACTATTCCTGAATTGCTTAAAGTTCTTCTTCACTTCTTATATTAGTTAATTCCCTGTTACTATTTAATAATATTATATAAAATAAATAAAAACTTTATTAATATTCCTTGTTTAAATTATTCATGTGGTTTCCATTTTCTGACTGGATCCTAACTGACAGTAGGGTTGCTGTATACAAAATCAACACACAAAAATCAATTATAATTCTAAATGCTAGCAGTGAACAATTGGAATTTTAAAAATAATATAACTTACAATAAAAAATTTTAAATCATAAAGTGCTTAAGGATAAATAAAATATGTGTAAGGCACATAAACTGAAAACTATAAAACATTACTTAGAAAAATTAAGGAAGAATTGGGGCACCTATGTGGCTCAGTCAGTTAAGCATCTGGCTTTGGTTCAGGTCATGATCTCAGGGTCCTGGGATTGAGCCCTATGTTGGGCTCCCTGCTCAGCAGAGAGTCTTCTTCTCACTTCTCTTTCTGTCACTCCCCCACCCAGCCCATACTCTCTCTTTCTCAAATAAATAAAATAAAATCTTTTTTAAAAAAAGAAAAATTAAAGAAAACTTAATTAAATGGAGATATATACCATGTTCATAGATTAGAAACTTGATAGTGTTAAGATGTCAGTTGTCACCCAAATTGAGCTATAGATTAACATAATCAAAATCAAAATCTCAGCATATTTTTTAATAAAAACTACCAATCCAATTCTAAAATGCATTTTACAATGCAAAATTACCTAGAATAGTCAAAATAATTTTAGAAAAAAAGAAACAAAGTTGGAGGATTTATATTATTTGATTTCAAGTTATAAGGCTAGTAACTAAGAGAGGTTAGTATTGGCATAAAGATAGACATATAAATAAATGGAATAGAATAGAGAAACCAGAAATACATTTACATATATGGTCAATTTGTTTTCAACAAAAATGCAAAGATAATTTAATGTTAAGTGATAGACTTTTCAACAAACAGTGCTGGAACAACTGGATACTAATATAAGAAAAATTAAACTTTGTTATTAATACACACACACATAAATTACTCAAATTGGATCATGGATCTAAATATAAAAACATAAAAACACTGGTAATACTTCCAGAAGAAAACAGAAGGAAATCTTCACAGACATGAAGTATGCAAGGACTTTCTTTTAAAGGACACAAGACAATGAAACAGACAAACAAAAAACTGGTAAACTGCATTTCATCGAAACTTCTGTTCTTCTAAAGTCAATATTTAAAAAATGAGAAGGTAAGCCATGAACTGGGAGAATATATTTGTAGCACACATACCTATGCATATACATTTAACAAGAGACTAGTATCCTTAATAGATAAAATACTTTTCTTTACCACTCAACAGTAAGAAGGTAAAAAACCCAATTTTAAAAGTGAATGGGAGGCACCTAAGTGGCTCAGTCGGTTAAGCATCTGACTCTTAATCTTAGCTCAGTTCTTGATCTCAGAGTTGTGAGTTCAAGCCCCACATTGGGCTTCACACTGGGTGTGGTGCCTATTTAAAAATAAATAAATAAATAAATAAATAAATAAATAAATAAATAAATAAATAAATAAAAATAAAATGTTTGAACAGACAGTTCAAGGAAGAAGATATATGGATGACCAATAAGCATATAAAAAGAAACTCAGTATCTGCACACACATACAAAGACAGAAGGAAATAAACAACACACACAAACACACAAAAACAACAACAAAAAAAAAGTAGAAGAAAATTCATGTAGAACTACTAGGACAAAATAGGTTCATATTCTACATGTCAATTTTAACTGTTTTTATTGAAAAATTAGAAAAGCACAGAGAAGTGCATTATAGATATGTTATATAACACATATTTTTAGCAATAAAATGAACCCATGTGTAACCACTGCCCAGGTAAAGACACAGCATATGGTCAGCATCCAGGGCTCAGGGACCCATGTGTATCTGTAGCAATCACAATCTTCTCACTCCCCATCAAGTTAACTACAGTGCTTATTTTCAAGTTAATTATTTCTTTGATTTGGTTTATAATTTAATCTTCTATGCAAACAAACCTAAGTATCATCCATTTTGCCTGTTTTCTGGACCTTACGTAAATGGAGTCATATTGTATATATTCTTATTTTTCTTGCTTTTTTTGTTTAACCTTATGTTCATTGAGATTAATCCAAACTCTGTCTCATAACTATAATTTGTTCATTTCCTTTCAGTTTAAAATTTTTTGTATATACATCACAAATTGTTTATTGATCCTAATGTTGATGGGTATTTGAGTTATTGCCAGTTCCTGTGTCTTTCATATATGTAATATGCAAGAATTTCTTTATGAATATTTATAGGAATGTAATTGCTGAATCGTAGAGTATGTCTTTATTACACAATGTCAAACTATTTTTCTGAAGTCATTGTACTAATTTACAATCCCAGCATCAGTGTATAAGCATTCCGTTGCTCCACATCCTCTCTAACACTTTTTATTATCAAGCTCTTTATTTTAGTCTGATTGGTGGAAAGGGGGACATCTTTGTGGCTTCAATTTTCATCTTCCTGATTGGTAATCAGGTCAAACACTTCTTTATATGTTTAGCAGCTATGTAGATATTGGCTTTTGATAAGTCTGTTTAAAGCGCCTATATTTGTATTAGGATATCTCTTTTTCTTGTTGGTTATTTACTAGTGTTGGAAAATTGATGTTTTTCTTTTCTTTCTTTCTTTGCTATTCCCTGAACTACTTAAATAGTAAAATAATAAAATATTTTAAAATAATAAAAATATATATAAACTTGCTTTGGTCTCCATGTTCTTTCATTATACAGATGTACCTTAAACTATTTCTCCACTGTTCTAATAATGGAAATGAAGCCCATTTCCAATTTAAAGGTATTATATACAACAGTGCAATAAAGAGTCTTCCACAAACACACAGGTCTTATAAGAGAAGGGAAGAGTGGCATTAAGGAGCATTCAGAACAAATTTGTTCCTTTTCTTCACTGTGAATATATTTCCCTGAGAATCATGTCTGATGCTGTTTTTGTTCCCAAATATTTATCAAAATTCTCAAATAGAAATATTGAAAGAAGAGTGCAATGAATATACATATAGCAATCACTGAGCTCAACAATTGTTAACTTTTTACAATACTTGCTTCAGATTTGCCTTTTACAGATTTGCCTTTACAGATTTGAAGCAAAACTTGCTTCAGATTTGCCTAACTTCTTCAAATTAGGAAGCAGCCATCTTGACACTTCACCCTTTAATATTTCTACCTATTTATCCTACAAACAAAGGCTTTCTCCTATATCTGTTCATATGGTACAATACACCAACACCTCCAAGAAAATTAAACAATAATTTTCTTAAGGGTATTCATTACCCAGACTAGTTTTTGAAACAGAGTAGTGTGTATACTTCCCATGAAATCAGTGGGGGACGGGCAGGCAGCAATGAAGCCTTAAAAGAAGACCCAGATCTTTGTTCTCTCACCTCCCTCCCCCTCATCACAATCTGAGGGCACAGGATGTCAGCAGCTGTTAAGATCCAAGTTTTTATTCCTATATTTTAAAGATTTTTTCCTGAGAAGAAAAGAAATAAATATACTCATTACAGAAAATCTAGGTAGTACAGTGAAACCAGAGAAAACAGATGGAAAAGCTATCCACAAGCCCATCCCTTTTCTTTTTAAGAATCTCAGGGAGGCCGATGCAAAAAAGCAAGCGTTCAGGAAACAAATGCTATCTTTGAACTAAATCCTCCTCAGCTCTGGTTCTTCCCCTTGCCTACTCTGGCAGGTGGACACAATGGGCACATTTAGACCACATTTCGGCACTATAGTTTGTAACTTGGAAATCTGCCCACCTGCTAGAAGAGATTTGGGATGAAGTCTCTGTGTTCAGGTGCCCAAGCCAGGCCTTATTATATACACTTCACAACTGTGCCTATTTTGTAAAAAATTATTTTTCCTACTCCAAATGGAAGCTCCAAATGAGCTGGCTTGAAGCTTCTCCTCCCCAGAATATCAGAGGCTTCTCAGACCTCTTCAGGAGGGACGAAAACAGTTTCCTAGTAGGAAGACAGTGCTGGAGATTGTGCTTAGAGCCTGAAACACAAATAACTTCCAAATCACTCAGTCAGGCAGCTGGCATGTGCCAGGACATGCTCAGCAGATGGTGTCTAAGGGCTCAGCATCCCTTCTCTTTCTGGCACATGGGAGTATTTGCCAGCTAGTCAGACCACAGCCAAAGTTTCAAAGGGTAACTCTAGATTTTCATAGGGAGGAAAAACACCACTCCTCTTCACCACCTCTCCATCACCAGGGGTCAGAGATCTCACCTCTCTAACTCCTACCCTTCCCCCTCCCCACCCTGCTAGTTAACTGCCACCTGCTCTTCCCTCCATACAAATTCTGGGAAACTGGTCTTAGAATGCAGAGCAAGAAGGGAAATCACTTCTTTGCAAATTCTCCTCCAGGCCTAAGGGCCCTTCCAGTCCCAAGACTGCTTTCAACCTTTTCCTTAAAATGAAACTCAGAACACAGAGGGGTAAAAATGCATGCCTCTGAAGAACAGTCCCCTGCCTTGCCCTGGGATTCACAGGGCGGGCTATAGTCCAATCTTCTACAAGTTGCTGCTTTCATTCATTCGTTTCCAGGACAGTCAATGTCTTCTGGGAGACCGGTTCTAGCCTCAATTGTGACATCTACAGTTTGGATTTTAGCATAGTGACCTAAATCCTAACAATGACAACCACAATCACAATGATGAGAGCAGCTCTAAGTTTTTCTAAATCTTTAAAGTTTTCATTGGTGCTCTGGTTCTAGAGCCAGACAGATGAGAGCCACTGGGGATGATGATAGTGTAAAGGGATTGTTGCTTTTAACTGACAATACAGTTTGTCTGTTCAGAAAAATATATATAATTGTAAACAATTTGGGGGCACCTGGGTGGTTCAGTCAGTTAAGCATCTGCCTTCAGCTCAGGTAATGATCCTAGAGTCCTGGGATAGAGCCCTGCATCGGGCTTTCTGCTCAGTGGGGAGCCTGCTTCTCCCTCTCCCTCTTCCTGCTGCTCTACCTATTTGTGTTCTCTCTTCTCTCTCTCTCTCTCTCTCTCTCTCTCTCTCTCTCTCTCTCTCTCTCTCCCTCTGTCAAATAATAAGCAAATAAAAACTTAAAAAAATAATTGTAAACAATTTGGACCAAAATTAATCTGACTTTCTCACCACCCCCTACCTCCCACCCTCACCACTAGGTAGGAATAGTGGCAGGGCAGTGGGGAGTAAAGAGGGGAAACTAAACATATAATCTTGCTCAAAACTAAATCTAATCTGAAAAGTATACAATCTCTTTAGTTCAATCTTTCTTTATAAAAATGCTCTAACTAGGGATGCCTGGGTGGCTCCATGGTTGGGTGTCTGCCTTTGGCTCAGGGCATGATCCTGGAGTCCCAGGATCGGGTCTCGCATTGGGCTCCCTGCATGGAGCCTGCTTCTCCCTCTGCCTGTGTCTCTGCCTCTCTCTCTCTGTCTCTCTCTCTCTCTCTCTCTCTCTGTCTCTCATGAAAAATAAATAAAATCTTTTAAAAAATGCCCAAACTCTCAGAGACTCCTCTCCCATCTCTTCCCTGAGTGGAGTCTTACTGAGGTATGCAAGTCTTAGATGATATCAGACAGTGCGGGAAGCTCAGGGTTTAAGGCTCTGGCATCCTCAGTCTCCAGGAACAAGCGCCTGTCCCTGGTCATTCTGCCATGCTGGCCCTCAGCTAGGCTTGGACTGATCCCACTGCTGCTCCCCAGCTGTCCCAGCCTCTCTTCACTCCTGCTGCCGACAGACCCAGATCTCTGCGGTATCTTCCTTGCACAGCCATGTGACAGAAAGCCTCACAGCGGGTCCATGGCTCACACCAAGGGTCCACACTGCAGGGTTGAGCACAGCGAGGAAAGCCAAAGCCCTGAGGCTCCTTCTAACCACCTGTACAACTTCCCAGCGTGAATCCTGGGGTTCTCCAAGATGAAGTCCTTGTCCAAATATCTCAATGGCATGGCCAATAACTCCTTCCCTCAATGAAATCCTCACTTATGTGACATACCTTCCCTTTCCAAAGTCAAAGGTGAGGAAATACACCCAAATTCCTCTCCTCTTGTTCTTTCTCTCATTTCTTTTCTTACCACTTGCCAGACCAGAAGAGGATCGGGCTGTTTATCTTTCACTTCTTCTACATCCTGATACCTTAGAGCCAGCCTACCTGCCTGAGCAGAAAAAATAACTGCTCCACAGCATGCAGACAATGTTATAAACTAGATCCTCCATACTTGGCCTCACCCCAAAATTCCAACAGAGGCAATCAAAAATGTAAATATTATTGCAGGGAAAACTATCCAACTTGCAAGTTTTCTTTGGATCTCAGAAGCTAAGGATTACCTCCTTCTTTGTCTCTGGTTTCCTTCCTTAACAAATCCTAATCTTTCTCCTCACTCCCACATGCAACTTCCTTGGATTAACTAGGGCAAAGATCAAATTCTCAGAAAGACGAAATTTAAAAAGCACATTACTAGTTTCTAGTCAGGAACTCCTTTGCCCCAAGCAACCCTTTCACTGGGTCACACTGAGATTGGGTATAAGATACTGTAAGATACTGCATGTAAATTGCTTAGAAAAAAAAAAAAGTCTGTTTAATTAGTATGCTATAAAATGTAGCTATTAATTATTATTTATTACCTACTGTGTCATCCAACCCACTGAAACTTATGAGGCAGTCTGAGCAGGTGGTTCTATCTCCATTTTACAAATTACAATAATGAAGCTCAAACTGCTACTTTCTCTAGGTCTCTCTCTCTCTCTACTTTTTCTATGTAGTCAGACCAAATTAGGATTCAAGAGTCTGCGATCCCTTCTCCTGTACTCAAAATTGTAACCTTCCTTTCGTCATCAAGTTCTACCTCTCATACGAAGTCTTCTGGGACTTTTAGATAAATGGTCAGCAAACTTTTTCTGTTAAAGGCCAGATAACAAATATTTTAGGTGTTGCAAGCCCAAAGGTCTCTGTCACAACTATTCAACTCTGCTGTAGTAGCACAAAAGCAACCACAGAACATGAATAAATGGCTATTGCTGTGTTCCAATAAAACTTTATTTACAAAAAAAACAGGTAGTGGGCTATAGTATGCTGACCTCTATTTCAAATCAATCCCAAGTGCCTAGCAGGGAGTGAGGAATCCAAATTCAATTTAGATAAATAAATGAATAAAACAATGATTTGTTCTACTGTGAATTCTTTTAGTCCTAAAAGTCACTACTGTCTAATCCAGCATTGAATTACATGTGTCCTTACATTATTCAGTATCATTTCATATGTCTCTTCTCTTTCCCTTTATGGAATAATATCGAATATGAGTCTTGGGACTTTGTAGTCTGATTAGGCCTGGAATTGAGAAACTTTCCCATTTGGGCAAACTAACCTTGAATTTCTGTTACCTCATTTGCAAAATGGGAATAGGAATGCTAACTCGTAGTGGTATGAGGTTCAGAAATTATGTAGGCATGGGGATAAATGAACGGTAGTCATTACTATAAATGAGCTGATAGGGGAAAGACTCTAGTCTCTGTATACAGGGATTTCTTTTTTACAGTCTCTTAGCAAAGTCTTCTTATGTTAAATCTTCTTGCTTTCTAAGTGGATGGGAATTGGGAATGGTGGTGATTTGGGTCTGGCATGTGGGAGAAGAAGGCTGCAGACTGGGAGGCATGCCACATGCTGAATTGGCTTGGCTTGGCTAATGCTCCCTCTCTAGCTGTGTGCAAATTCTGAGGCTTTGCAAAGGGCCAGGGAAAGGTCCCAGTTTTTGGCCTGAGCTCATTGCTCACAGCAGCTGTTCTATAAGCTATCGATAGTAACATGTTCAAGACCCATGTTTCAAATGCACTGTTGAAGCTTTTAACACTTTACTGTCTAAATTAAACTCTTCAACTGATATCCATAGAGAGGAAAGTTCTATGCCTTCTTCGTGGTGGACTCACACCTCAAATGGAGGCATGGCCAGCTAAGGAAGAAAGAAGTCTTGCTATACTCAAAGGACCTGGAAGATCCTGGGGGTTAGAAGACATAAACAATAACTCCAACACTGCCTTTCACTTGCTATCTGACCTTGGGCAAGACAGTTCCATCTCCTTCTCTAGACCTGAAAAGTGAGTCATTGTTATTTTTAAAACTCAGTCATTTATTTCCCATCTTCATAGTTTTTATCAAGTCTGTGTATCCTCATACTTTTTTTCTCTATTTGAACTAAATCAATGAATTTATTTTCCTTAGACTTGTCCTGTACAATAATACCTATTATATAATGATACACTAATTTTATTTTTCCTATTATCTATCTGATAAATGCACGCATACTTATTGAAATATAAATTATAACTATTATAGCAAAAATGCTCTTCCACCTGTCAGCTAAAATCATCCCAGACACCACCAGTGGTAGGTGTTCCCACTTTTGGACACCCTGGATTTGATGATGGGTATCTATGTGCCTCCCACAGTGTGTGATTCCCTCGGATGCTCTGCAGCTCCTGGCACCATGTCAAACATATGGATAGTATGTAAAGCTCTTATGTTTTTATCATGCTTTATAGTTTCCAGTGTGATTCAGCACATTTAAGAGGAGAAAGACACAGAGGAAAGAACTTCCTTAAAGGTTTGTATAAACTTGGCAATGGAGAGGAATAACTGGAAGATTGCCCCCACCTCAAAAAAGAAACCAAATCGCCCACTGGGAAGCCTCACTTTGACCATCCAGCCCTGTTTTCTCAATGTGAGAAAGGCAACAGGTCCTGGGTGAGGGCAGCAGCCTTCCTCCAAAGAAGCCAACTCATTTAGAGGGTGTCGATTCTGGTCCTCTCTCCTTAACCTTGAGATTTTTGTTGTGCCTTAAACTGGGCCTTGCTCTTTGGCACTCACACACATTCACTGATAAGTTGTCTGGCTGAATTACTAGCAGAAGGAAAGTCATGGGATTCTAGGCAACTTCACAGCATTATTAAAGCAATATTTTTTGATATTATTACCAAGCCTAATGCTATGTTGAATCTGCAGTTATGGAGTTCATTCTAAAGCACTTGATTGTGCCCAGAAGAGAAATAGTCTCACAAGTAATTTTCTCAAGCACGCTTGAAAGAAGGGTAGTGCATGGCTCAGTAAATACAACAGCCTGGACAGTTATGAGCTATCAAACTAAGTTGAATTGACTTACTGATATAACCTGCTATGAATGAGTTTTATCTATGAGAAGGTCTCTGGAAGTTTTTGGAGCCTATGATTTTATGGATGTCTTGTGCTTATCAATAGATAGGAAGACTGATGAGGGCTGATATTTGTAGGGAAACTATGTGAACCACATGACTTTCAATTTAATTTGTTCATGAATAACTATTTAGTACCATCAAAAGAACTTAAATTTTAATATCACCATTTGTTTACAAAGTGGTTAGCCGTTCTCTTATTTAGGGTATAATTGATAGCAGATTAGTATGAGAAGAGGGCGTGTTTTGTAGATATCCCTTCATGTTAGTTTACTAGTTTTATGGTCAGGTGTCTTCCATGAGGTAACTGAAAAGTCTTGAACTATTCTACATTTCAAATTGTGTTTTAAACTCCAAAGATGACTGAGCTGGATCCCTGAGTGTCTTCCTAAGGATGTTACTTTCCTACAACCACATACCTTATGAAGGATTCTAAATTTTTTAGTAAAAGATTTTGTAGTCATGTGAATTTGATTATTTTGATACTCTTATCTGAGTTGAGTTATGCATTATCTATGTCAATGCATATATCATCAAACAGACTGCTAGAATTTGAATGTGAAAATAGGGAGCCCTGGGTGGCTTACCAGTTGAGTGTCTGCCTTTGGCCCAGAGTGGGATCCTGGAGTCCCAGGATCGAGTTCCACATTGGGCTCCCTGCATGGAGCCTGCTTCTCCCTCTGCCTGTGTCTCTGCCTCTTTCTCTCTCTCTGTCTCCCATGAATAAATAAAAATAAAAATAAATGTGAAAATATATGCATGTAATCCCATTTTATCCTCACAATAGCACTTTGAGGAAGTGCTTGATACCATCCTCTTTTAACCAATGAGGGGACTGAGGTTCAGAAAGGTTGAATAATTTTTCCTGCAGGCTCACAACCCCATAAGCCATGATTTTGTCCACAGTTACCAGACTTCATAAATGACAAGTCTTAACTGGGTTAAACCACATTGACTCAGATGCTCATTCAGCACATCCTTATCAGCAAATCAGTCCTTGTGAGGTTTCATAAGAGGCAGTCCTCATACAGTCTCATATACCAAAAACAATGACTCCAAACTCAGGCACATGCCTGGATAGGGTACATGGGAACTTTGTAAAGCATGCTGTACACAGAGTTTAAAGGAATTGGTTTCTTGATTCTCAACTCATTACCAAGACTGACCTGTCTGAGTAGGCTCTGGAGGCTGGGTTCTCCTTCCCCAACCTTTCCTTCTATGACCTGGACAGGGGTCTCCAAATCTTTTCAAGAAGTTTCTGTTCACTCCCTCAGTCAAATTGGTTCTTGAACAAGGGAGAGGTTATCCCCTCTCCCCCAAAATTTCTTGCTGAAGAACCTGTCCTCTGAAGAGAAGCATTGGAGCAACAACTAGCTTCATCTTAAGCGAAGTGAGCTGTATATGGGACTGGGCCAAAATACTCTATGATGGACTTAACATCACTATTTTCAGATTTAGCAGGTCAGTGCTATCTCATTTGGGAGTAGGTCACATAAACTAATGGATCTATTGCACCAATTTTATTTTCCTTCCAGAGTGGTCATTTTTTGGGACTTAGTAACCACATATACATTATATTCCCATATAAAATTATTCATGTGAGTCCAAAATATCTGCATTGGTGCTATTCTCTCTTAAAATTAGCCAGGATTGGTTTGCCAGGATTAAAATATCCACAGGCCACACAGAGCTAATTTAAGTAGTTTATTTTCATTCTCCAGGCAACTGATTGATTTTCTATCACTTTCTCCAATTAAGAACTTGAACCTCTTATCTTAGAATCATTACTCAAATAGAAAAATTTATTAAAAAGATTGCTGTGGAGTATTTTTTTTGGCTTTTGTCTTTTGACTATCCGTCATAAGTAATAGTAGAAACAGACAATTTAAATAAAGGAAATTGTTCCACTCTTTCAAATTTTTGCTTTTTTTGCAAACTCTCAACTATTTCCTAACAGAAAAGAAAACTAAGGCATATTAAGACCAGTCCCTATAATTCATTTAAGAAACACACACACATGTAGCTGAAGCCAAGTAATTATTGCCCAAGTTCATACCACTAACTTCATATCAGTCATGGCAAATGAAAATTGTAGATAACCGATTGCAGAGATCCAGTTGGTTGACAGCCACTACTAATTTGCAGTTAGGTCTAAAGTTTGGCCCTGTGCAAAAACCAAAGCAGACAATGGTAAGTTAATGAAGTGTTTCATCTGGATAAGGTGAGCCCTTATGTGAAGGGTGCATGGTGTGAAAGCAGGACTGCCTGCTAGGAAGCTCAAGAGACTGCCATCTCTCTTAATAAGCACCCATTCACAAGCTAGAAGCATCAACCACCAGGGAGGGCCTTGGTGTAGAGCAGCGGGAATCACTTCTCATCCACAGGGAGGGCTGAGGTCTCCAAGGGCTGGATTTGATGTGTTAAGATTACTCTTCTTTGGGTTATTTTTGTTGTCTGTCTTAATGAAAAGGGTAAGGAAGGACTGAAGAGTCAAGGTGTTGGGTTGGAGATGCAACAGCTTCTTATCCCTAAACAACATCCCTTTCACTAAACTCAGTTTGGTCTGTTCAGAGGCACTAGGGGCTTGAATCTGAGTTCTGACTCTACAACTTACTAGTTGAGTGACCCTGCAAAAGTTACTTACCCTCTCTGAGCCTCAGTCTGCACATGTGGAAAATCATTATAGTAATAGCACCCCCCCCCCAAGATTGCTATGCAGAATAAATGGAATTATGCACACAAAGTGCTTAGCACACTGTCTGACATGATGAGAAAAGGATAGTTATTATGTTCTTTGCCACATCTACCTCTAAGCTCCCATCCTGACATGGGATGTTACAGCCCCATGCTTTCTCTTTATCTAGACCTCCTCAGAAACCACGGACACACACATTTCCCATTTGGCGTAGAATGCTCATATAGACCTACTAATCTCCTTATTACACACTTCTACCTTTTGCCCTACCAACCTTTGTCATCTCTGTTCATGAAGCTGACAGTGTGCTTCTTTATATATTCCACAAACCATTGTTGAGCACAGGGATGAACAAAGCATTGGGATTAGCCCAGTGGTGAGCAAAGCAGACAGAACTCCTACTCTTTTGTAAGTTACAGTCTAGCAGGAGACACAGAATAGTCAATAGCAATAATCATAGTGTCTGGAAACAGCAGCTGCCATGGAAACATAGAGTAGACCACCTATCCTACTCTTGGATGGGATGGGTGAGGAGTGGAAGGAGCTTTGCTCTGCTTTCTTCCATAGGAAAGTCTGGCACTCCCCAATCCCAGCCACTCTTTCCCAATGTACAAGCCTCTAATTAACAAAGGGACCAAGTAACCAAGTAAGAGATGTGCAATATTAACCAATATTAATATGGTTGTGTCTGAAGAGTCAATAGTTGTTTCTTAGGTATAGGCAAAATACATTTTCAACTTCAATGCTTGAACTCCAGTCCTCTCATAGGAATGTTCTGCGAGATCTTATGATTTCTAATATATAATTTTTAAATATTAGGCTTTTATTCCAGTATTTCCAGAAATAATATGATAGAGACTTTTTTCCCAGATAGTCAATATCACCACTTGCTGAATAATCAGCCCATCTCCTTGCCATTCATTTTTTTAAAAGAAAAAAAAAAGATTAATTGATTGGTTGATTTATGAGAGAGAGTGTGCACACACACATGAAGGGGAAAGGCAGATGAAGAGGAAGAGGAAGAGGGAAAGAATCCCAAGCAGACTACATGCTGAGCATGGAGCCTGATGCCAGGCTCTATCTCAGAACCCTGAGATCATGACTCAAGCTGAAATCAAGAGCCAGGTGCTTAATCAACTGAGCAACCCAGGCACCCATCCTTGACATTCATTTTAAATACCAGCTCTCTCAACAAAAAAATTTCCATTTTTTATGGTTATATTTCCAGGTTCTCTTTCCTGGTCCATTTGTCAATGCCACACTTTTCTAATTGCTATAGATCCATAATATGTTTTGATATCTTATAGAGCAAGACCCTTCTTTGTCCTTATAAATTTTTCTCAGATCTTCTTTAAAGTCCATATTAAATGTCTTTGCAAAGTAGCTGAGTCTGAATGTCTATCGTTGTATATATTTCTAAAATGTCGAACTTTAATTTATGGATTATGCATTGCTTTTCATTATTATTTTCACTAATATTCTGTGCTTTTCATCTAAGCTTCTGTTTGTTTACATAACAAAAACAGGGTAGTGGAAATACTATGGGTTACTAATCAAGGGACCTAGACTTGAGACCAGACTGCCATTTGCCAGCTGTGTGACCTGAGGGACTCCATTTACTCTTCTGAGCCTCAGTTTCTACATTTATAACATGGAAATAATAACAATGTGTCATGAGTATTCTATAAGAGAAGGCAATAAAGATTTTAGCAAAGCCTTGGCACATACTCACAGAGATAATAGAAGCTAGGGGTGTGAAAAATGGGCTATGGTTTTTTAAAATGCTATGCAGTATTCAGAATATTTATTGGAGAAACTCGCTTGTATGTTTCATAACTGAATAAAAGCTTGTCCTGGAACTGGGAATCTATATATTCTTTGGTTTTCAGGCAATGAAAATTTTGATGGACTCATCTTATAGCATTACTTCTACTTTTAAGATGTTTGACTAATAGGCCACATGTCCAAATCTTTGGCTGTTAGCTACAAGCTCCAATTTTTAAACAGTGCCTCTGTCAAACTCACATGGGCTGTGGTTCCACCTGGATGTCATGTGAGATTAAGACAACATGTAAGGCAACAAGTGAACAGAATAAACCAAGGGGGCAGGAGTCTGCACCCCATGAAAATTACTCTATTAAAGATTATCAGGAAATCCATCATCTTGGTCTGCAAATGATTCTATGTACAGTAATGTGGTTGTCACTTTGTATTTGTTACTGCTCAACTAGAGGAAAAGGAAAATACAAAAGTGTGGAAATAAGTCCATAAATATCTCCAAAGAGACTCCTGCAAATTTAATTAACTGAGCAATTGAATTTGACTTCCTTAAATTTAGATCTGAAATATTAGAGGTTCTTCCAGAGTCTTTCCTCTTATTAGAATGGGGCAGGACTGGGTGAGAGAAAACACAAAAAACTCCATAAAATTTTAGCTCAGTAATGTTTTATCATTAAGAAGGGATTAAAAGGAGGAATCTATAGTCTTTCTGATCCGTAGAGTACAAGGGAAAACTGTACCCTAATGGGTCTATTTTTTTTTCTAAGAAATAAGGCAGTTCTCAGTAAATAATTCCATCCCACTAAACAAACATCATGATCCCTTTAAGTGTAAAGCACTAGACACTGTGGGAAATAATATGGTGCCCAAGACACGGCCTGTACCCTCCAAATACCTAAAGTCTAAAGGAAGATACAGATGTGCAGGTGTATTTGTGTCACAAGAGCCACAGAGCTAAGTCACCTGCTAGTGGCACAGGTCCAACGAAGAGAAGAGGATAGGGACAGAATCATCCATCACCAGGCCACATTACAGAGGTCAGGGACACTGAGTTAAAGGGGTCTTCACACAAGATTCACCCCCCAGGTCACCTCTTGCTACACACGGAAGTTGGAGAAGGCCTGTCTTCTCCTCTGCCTCAGGGAGCAGGTTGGGTTGTGAAGTTGGAGTGGGTTCTACAGACACTAGCCCTCTTCCCCCCTCCTTGCCCCTCCCCTTCCTGCATACCTTCCTCACTTCCCTCTCCTTCTTCCCTTTCTCCTTTCTTGCTCCTTTGCTTTCTTCTTCCCTCCTTCCCTTTCTGCCCTCATTCCTTCCTCCTCCCTCTTTTTTTCCTTTTTGTTTTCTCTTGTCCTCATGCCCACACCTCCACTCACCGTGTCTCTCTCTCTCTCTTTCTTTCCAACACACCTAACCAATATACCATGCAACAAAAACCAGCCTTGTTATTTACACTTGGGAGGATAGAAGGTTCACACTGCACTTCTGTCTGTACTCTTTTCAATACAGTTCCCACCACAGTCTTACATTAGGGCTGGAAGGATTTCAAGGAGCTAGCACAGAATAATACAGCAGATGCTATATATTGTTTCCCAGTGGCTAGCAAACTGTGTTTGTCTGCTCCACTAGTGGTGAGAGGAGCACCAAACCTCTGACTGGAGAATTTCACACAGGCCGACCTAATGTGAGAGCATGTCTTAGAGGAGCTGAAGTTTGAGCTAGGCTTTGATACAGCACAACTGTCTATTTAGGGGAGCATAGACCTGAAGGGAGTCCTGGAAAGCCCCATCTTTTTGCTCCATCTCTGTGCTCCTAGAGCGGCAAGACTTTTAAATCTAAAATATATGTAATTAAGCCTCATGCTGCGTGAAATCATTCTGTAAGTTCCTCATCTCTGAGCTCATGTCAGGTTAGAGAACTCAGAAATAGTACAGGAGCATATTTATTCCCAGAATATTTGGGCTGACATTGCCATAATGATAATTGAAATTATGACAAAATCTGGATATTTCACAAAGAGATATCACCTGTCTATCACCCGGGTCCATTAAGTATTTTGAGCATCCGCTTTAAGCATCTTGGTGATGTTTGTGCCAGTCTCTAGGAAATGGTATACTTCTGTGGGGTTTACGATCCTGTTTTGGGAACGGCTGGCAAGAAAGAGCACTGTCAGCTTGTCAATAGCATTTGGTGACTGGAAGTGTGTGATCAGGAAAGGCGAGCCTTTGTAGAGTTCTACCTGCATGCTGCGCACTGGGCATTTTATGTTTTGTCCTTACAAAATCCCTGTGAGTTAGGCACTATTAGAATTCATTCTCTTCAGGCCAAGGAAAAAGGGACAGAGAGGGCAAATAAATTGTGCCTTCAACCACCCAGTCAGTGAATGGAGAGCAGAATGTCAGGTGCACAAGGACAGAGAACTTTGCTTTTTCTCTCCTATTCTTTCCCAAGCGTTGGCACAGTGCCTGGCACATAGTAAGTACTCAGCAAACACTCTGTGGATGAATGAAGTGACAAGACAGCAAAAGAAACCCAGCAATCTGGCCCCACAGTCCCCCTCCCTGTTGAAGGAGACCAGAATATGCTACCCCAAATGTTAGCACTTTGGCATGAGAATTCTTTTGAATAGAACGTAACTGAGCAATGGCAGATGCAGCAAAAGCTCTTTACCTTGCACCTTTATGCCTAAAAGGAAGGAGTAAACTTCCCTTTGTGAAAGTGTCCCCTTTCCACTCTCCTGTATCAGGAAAGAGAGACAACTCTTCCTACTGGAAACAGCATCTTCTTGAAACTGCACAAACAAATCTTACTGCATTCTTACCCTCCATTAGATCCACCCCCCCCCCCCATATATTTACCCTCCCACAATTTACTGACCCTAGCGGCCCAAACTCTCTTCCTTTGTCTTGTCACTTCTCCACAAATGTATGGCTCTTTAGTAAAATGGTAGATCAGCTCTTAGGCCTGACTGTTTCTTTGGCTTTTCACTTCCTTTTTTATGAGACCCCCACGTACACCTACAAATTAGAATATTAACATCAAATAAAATCTGTGCATTTTAAACTGTAAATCTACTTTTGTCAGTTGAATGTACACAGTCCCAGACACTGATGCTCAGAAAGTAGAGGAACAAAGTTTTTTCATCTCCATGGTGCATAATGTCATTTCTCTCTTCTCTGATCTCCCTAGACCAGTGGTTCTGAAACTTTAGCCTGCATTGCTGGCCCCCACCTCAGAGTTTGTGATCAGCTGGCCAGGGGGTGAGGCCTGAAAAATCTACTTTGCTAACAAGCCTCCTAATGCTACTGAGATTGCCAGTCTGAGGAGCACCCCCTAAGAACCTCTGCCCTCGATCATAAAATTCCTTTTAAACTCTACATTTTTATACAAACAAGTCCCTTTTCCCACCCCCAAGAAAGAAAGCTTATCCTATTCGCAATGTTGAGACAAGGAAAGACCAACTGAAAATTGCTGGGTCTCCGTTGCAGCAGAAGCAAACTCCAGCAGCACAAGGAGATACCGCGAAAGTAATAGAGCGAAGGCCCATAATTTACAATTAGAAATCCTGGATTCAAGTCCTAGCTTCCCCTTGCTCTGGCAGCCTGGCCCTGGGCAAGTCAGTGGCCCTGTGCATTCTTCATTCTCCAACAGGAGCATGTGAATAACCCCAACCTCTCCTACACTCCACAGTGGTCATGAGAATTCAGGGATGAGACGGAGGCAGCACTTTGCAGGCTCTAAAGGACTGTAGCACCGGTGCCCGCTATTAGGCAGTCAGCTCATGAAGTCATAATGTTGGTCTTGGAACTAGAACTAACTCTGGTGGGTGATGGGTGAGTTCAGAAAGAAGCGTGGGCTCTCTTAATATACTGTACAGAGGAAACAAAATGAAACAGCGAGAGGTTTCCAAGTAGAACATGAAAATTAAAGCTATATACTTCCAGATGAAATATACTTCATTATCACAGGCCAAACATAAAATAAATAGGGCAGAAATACAGCTATCTGTTCCCATAAAGAACAGGGAGGAAATTTGGGGAACAATTCCTGAGTAACTTTAAATGCCTCTTCTATCTTTTTACTGCAGAGCCAAGAAGGGCAGAAAATTATGACAAACTAATTATTATGATGGATGGGGAGCCGGTCCCTTACGTTAGCTACACTGCTGGAGCAAAGAGCAGCTCTACAGCTCACATACTTCAATAGGCAAGACACTCTAGATGATAATGGGCAATACAGATTAACAACATTATGTTAAAACAGGATAATTATTCTTTTTCATTTCCTAGTTCTTTTCCATGAACCCGGTCCTGCCTCACATTTTTCTGTTTCTTATTTTCAAGGCATTATCTGTATATATCAGGCAGGCTCCTCTCCTGCTAATTAAAGGTGATGTTGTGCTTGCTTTTCCTGCAGTTTCCAACAGCAGGGGTCCAGGGACCAGAGATTGATGAAACCACTGCAAGGAACCACCCTTTCCAAAAGCAGGACGAGGTCATGGGAGGACTGAGGACACAGAGCAAAACAAGCTCTGCAAAAATGAATTCTGCTTTTCTTTTTCTCTTTCTTTTTTTTTAAGGGCTTTTTTTTTTTTTTTTTTTTTTTTGAGAATTTTAACAATGCATTCAGCAATCTGGTGTGAGGGTGATGAGCTCAGAATTAAGAAGCGGGCATTTTGTACTTCGGTGGGAGATAAATTCCAGACAGCATCACATAATTAAGCAGCCATTCAGCCATGCAAAGGAATAAATCCATCCATTCATTCAAGTAGTCAGTCCGTTAGTCATAACCCATATCTCTTAAGTACCTACCATGCGCCAGTCATGAAGGTTCACCTGGGGACAGACACGAGCCCTACTATTCTAAAAGGGAAGATAAAAATAGAAAGGCGAAGGTGCAGAATGACCGCAACTTAAGAAGTACCATGAAGGAAAGAAACAAGGGGCTGAGATGGAAACTGACAGAGGAAGTTACTTTCTGTAGAGCACTCATAGGAAGGCACCTTGGGGGGGGGGGGGGTAGAGGATTAACTGAGACCCAAAGGCCTAAAATGAGCTAAGAATTCCAAGGAGGGGAGGAGAACCATTTAGACAGAGCAGCATTTGCATTTGCAAGGCAGAGAGGCAGGGAGCACAGCGCATCTAAGACCCAGATAAGGTGAGAGAGGCTGGAGGCCAATGAACAACAGAGAAGAGAGGCAAGATGTGGCTGCAGTTACCCAGAGACCGGGCTAGGCAAGACTCTGTGGGTCTTTCCAGGTGCAGGTGTAGAGTCCGGCACATACTCTTAAGAATAGCGGAAACACCTGCGAGGGTTTCGCCAGAGTGATGGAGCCTGGGAGAATGGTCAGAAGAGGCGCCGTGGAAGGCAGTAGTTCCAGTAAGAGATTGCAGGTGGCAATGAAAATGGAAGGAGCCAGGGAGCCTGAATCTGGAGACAGGCTTGGAGATAGCTGCTGATTTGTGGAGAGGCAGGGGTCACGAAAGAGGAGAACCATGGAGGTGGCTGGAGGTGGCTGGCCTGAGTGACTAAGTGGATGCAGCACTTCTCTTCCTGAGGATGGCTAAGGAGAGATTTAGGGTAAGAAAATCAAGGACGGCCTTGAGAGTCTGCAGAAATCCTCATGTTCTGACAGTTTGTATTGCATTCGCATAGACCTTAGCCCACTGCCATTGCACACGAAACTGTGTCCTGAGAAGCTACCTGGAAATGCAGCCTGTTGGCTGATCCTAGGACAGCACTCCACGCTGACTCGTGGGGGCCTCCTGCCAGCAACCCATGCAGCCACATTTCACAAAGATGGTACCCACAGTGGCTGCAGAGTGGGTTCAGTTCAACGACCTAGCAAAACTAGGGAAACATATATGCAAAACACCAGGCCATGTTTTCACCACAGACTTTATATTAATGACAACTTGTAATATTTGTATTTCACTTTTAAAATCACAATGTACTTTAAGACAGTGCTTCTAAACCCTTAGTGTGCATACAAATTACCTGAGCATTTTGTTAAAATAAAGACTCTGATTCAATAGGGCCAGTGTGAGGCCTGCAAATTTGGATTTCTAACAAGCTCCTGAGTGACGTAGAGGCTACCAGCCTGCAAGATGACACTTTGAATATCAGGACTGTAACACACCTTCTCATTTGATCCTTCAACAACCTCCAGAAAAGGTTAATCATGTCTGTCATACAGATGAAAAAACGAAGACTTGGAGAATTTTAAATTGCATCTTGTCTAAACCAGGAACAGTTAGTAAGATCTAGGATATAAACCACAGTTCACCAGTATCAGTTTAAATTCGGAAATTTGTGGGGCTATGCAGGCTTTAGTATTTATTTAATCAAATTGTCATTTTGGCAACTAGGTGAAAGAAATATTTAAATCAGATGTGATCAATATATTTGCATGAGGATCAATTCAGGAAAAAAAAATTTGAGACTAACTATATTTAACAGATAATCTGTGTGTGTGTGTATAATTTTATTCATATTTAATTGAGGTATAATTTACATACATTAAAGTGCACAGATCTGAAGTATTCAGTTCAGTTTTATTCATTTTTAATTGAGATATCATTTACATACATTAAAATGCACAAATCTAAAGTGTAACCACCACGCAAACTAAGATATAAAGCATTTCCATCATTCCAGAAAGTTTCATCATGTCCCTTTCCAGTCAGTTCCTTGATTTCTATAAACAGGGGTAACTTAGGCCTATTCTTGAATTTCAACGAATGAAAATCATATAGCATACACTCCTTTGTGCCAGCTTCTTTCACCCAACACAACATTTTGTGGTTCATAACTAGTATTTTTATCAAAAAAATCTTATCTCTCGCTGTACACTATCTGCAGTTTTCCTTCACCACGATTTTGTGATTCTCTCACAATGAAAGTCTTCCCCATTTGAGACTAAAATTACGGAAATTACACATCTAGCAACCACGGAGCATTTGATTGTAATAATAAAGTTTGGCCAAACTTTATTGTCAAGTAAAAACACTTTTGACGCTCGTTTGTCTTTTGTTGACTGACCTTGTGAGTCATTTAATTGTAATTTAATTGTACATTTAATTGTGGATTTTCTCATACTGCCTCTTAACACTGAATGCTCTAAAATAAGAAATTTTCTCAAGCAAAGTTGAACAGTAATAGCAGCAACATCTTTAAGACAAAGATGTATTATTCAATCCATTTATATCTAAATAGGAGCTTGTTCTTCAGACTACCTCTTTTCATTTTTGGCAGAAGCCCTAGCAAAGGTAGAAATTTTATTGAGGAACAACACACACACATACACACACACACACACACACACACACACACACACACACTGCTTAAGTCAAAGACCCCACTCTCCTGCCAACTAACCCAGCTAGTGGATACTCTTGCATAAGCCATATCTGACCAGTGGATGACAAATCAGTTCAGATGACAGGGGCCCCAGTGGTATGGGCCACAGAGTTTGGTTCTCTTAGCACCCTAATTTCTGCATCTCTGTGATATGGAAGTTTCAGAAACTAGATTGCATTCCATGCCCTAAGGCATCCTGCTGACCACCAGCACCTGTGTTGGGGCTCATAGGCTTGAGGACAGGGTTTGGGAGGAATTTTTGTTTGGGCAGGAGTTTGTTTTCATTTCAGTTTTTATTTTTTGTCTCTAAGAATAGATGGTAAAATTATATTTCTCTATTTACCATGTAAGCTTGGGGATTAACTGCTGTCATAACTAGTTCTATAATATTGAAGAATTTTAAAAACTAGCAAATTTTAAATTGTCTTTTTGTAATTGGAAACCTTGCCTAAGACGCACATATGGCATGTCCAAGAGGATAAACATTCTGTCCTACTTGTCTTTTTGTATTCCCAACTCCTAGGTGAGGGCTGGGCACAGAGCAATTCCCAGGAAATATTTGTGGGAATCAATGCCATTTTGTAAATCTAAAATAAGTAAAATAGCACAGATGCTTGAAAGGAGGAATAAAATAGATATTCCTTTCACTGACAAAGGACAGAATAATTATGGAAGTAGGAAGACAACAAAAAATATACCTTGGAAAAAACTGTATATCAAGAAAATTTCCTTGAAGTGATCATAATGGTAGGCCAAAAAAATTCAAGCTATAATTTTTATACTTTTTACCCAGTTTCAAATTTAAGCGTTCATAGCACATGATTTTACTCTAGATAATTACTGAGTGACAATCACATACAGATATATTCAGTAGCATTTAATCGAAAATGGCTCCCATAGGTATTCACTAATACATTAGAATCACACTTAGGTATTCGATTTTTAATCATGAAATGATCACCCTTCTCATGAATACTGATTCTGATGCACAAATTGCCAAAAATGTGAAGAAATATTATTTTGAATGGTAAGTTGAATTTCTCATTAAAAATTGAAACTTTTGTCTACCATATTTTTATTAACTTTGCTTGATTTGGCATTCTGTTTTCTTCCAGAATCATTGTACCAGCTGAGGCAGGGAAGTGGCAGAGAAGGTAGAAGAGAAGCACAGAGCTTCCTTTCTGTTTCTCCAATACAGCAGGCAAGTCCTCACATTCTAGGGATTCACTTTGCTCTCTCCTGAAATGCCCTGTCCCAGCTCTCTGTGGCACCAGCTCATTCCCCTCCTTCAGGTCTTTGGCTCTAACATTCTCTTTAGCGGGACCCTCCCTGACTACTCACTCCACAGGGGCTGCCTTAGTGGTCTTCCACCTCACCACCTTCAACTCTGACTTGTTGTCTATTTCCCTCATTAGGATGGAGGTTCCACAAGGACAGGGATTGTGTCTGTCTTGTTCACCACTGCATCCCTAGCAACTAGCCCAGTACTAGGCACATGGTGGGCATTCAGTAAATATTTGAAGAAGGAATGAATAAACATATGAACCCATCACTTCTATTTACAGAGCACTTTAACTGCATACAACTTGATGATTAGCATAAGGCTATTTCTAAACTCCTTCTCCCAATGCTTAATGGATACAGGAGACAATTAGTCACATTCTTTCAGGTTCATTGGCTACTTCTTTGCATTCCTTTGGTGACAGGACAATTATGCAGTAGGGAGCTGCTCAGATGACACGAGTTTGGCTCACATGAGAAACAGGGATGGGAATCAAAGAGCTACTTCTCTGCCATTTCTGGAAGAGTTCATGTAAGGTATTGTGCCATAATTCATAGCAACTGCTGAGAGTCTGTGGTCAATCTCTGGACACCTCAGAGGTTGGAAAACTAGGAGACATGCTAACAAGAGGTTAAAGTGAGGGAGCTGTGACATCAGTCTTTTATTCAATTGCCTACAACATCTAGCTACATTCGTAATAGTTCTTTAACTTATATTAATTCCCAGAGTCATTCATGTTCATTGCACAAAACTGAAAAATATATACCAGAGCATTAAATACCAAAAAACATCATTATCATATGTTTTGTAGTGTAGAATGGCTTTGTAATATGGCTACCTAAATTCTAAAAACAGCTTGGCCTCTTACTGATATTGTGACGAGGATAGATCACAAATGGCCACAAATTTTTCCTATCCCTCTACACATGCCATCTTGCAAAGTGACCATGCTACTCTTTCCATAAAGAGGTATAATCTATTTCTCCACCCCTTGAATCAAGATTCAGCCCAATATGACTTATTTTGACCAACAGGTTAACAAACATGACACAGCAGAGGCTCAGAAAATGCTAGGGTGTTTGGTTCGGCCTCTCTTGGAACTCCTCACTCACTCTATGAACAAGCCTTAGTTAGCCTCCTGCAGGATGAATGACCACATGGAGAGAGGCTCCCACTGTCCCAGTGGAGGCCCAGAAATGGGAGTGAGGTCATCCTCAAGCCTGAGCCATGGCATCCCAGTCCAGAAGAATCGCAGCCACACCCCAGAATTATGGCAAATAGCAAATATTTGTCTGTTTGTTTTAAACACTGTATGTTGTTAGCATAAGGTAACTGATATGATGGGCAAATTGCTTGATCTCTTAAAGCCTGTTTTCTAATCTATAAAATAAAGGTAACAATGGTATATTTTCCATAAGCCTTGCTTCAAGTCAGAAGTGAAATAATTTAGTATCATACTTGGCATATTATATGTGCTGATTACATTTAATTGATTTCTTCCAGGTTTCTTAGAAGATTATTTTCTGTTCACATAATATTATACCAGCTAATATTTATCTGTAACATAAAACTATTGCCTCATTGTTTATTATTTAGCTGTTTCCAGATTTTTAATTTTAACTCCATCAGGATCTCCTAGAAGTACCCCCTGTGCCACAATGAAATGGAAGATAGCTTTTCCAGAGTATTCAGGAACTTCCATGAAACTCCTTCAAGGAGAAATAAGAGGAGAACACTTGGGTGGCTCAGTGGTTGAGTGTCTGCCTATACTTAGGGCATGATCCCGGGGTCCTGGGATCAAGTCCGGCATCAGGGAGCCCATTTGTCCCTCTACCTATATCTCTGCCTCTCTCTCTCTCTGTCTCTCATGAATAAATAAATAAAATATTTTTTTAAAAAAAGGAGAAATAAGGGGAATATTCCTGTGAAATATACAGAAAAATTCTGGTTTCTCCAATATAACAGTTTATTTTAAGCAATCAAGCTGGAGAAGGCAGAGGGATCCCCAGGGCTTAAAAGCATTGCTCTGGGAAGATCTGTGCTTCCAAAAAGTCCCTTGTTGCTCTACATCACCTGTATTTGTTTTGAAATTAAAAAGCTCCTGCTAGTGATTGGCTCATGGCACATCTACATTGAAGGGGCTGTTTCCAAAATTACTAGAGACAGCTCTGCACACTACTGGAAAGCTCCTCCCTGCGATGAGGTCTGTCTCATCCCCCAAGCAGACTCTACACATGTAGCAGAATGTTTGCAGATCCCTGTTGGTCAGCAGTACAGAAGCTGAAAGGCTGGTGCTCAAGGTCATGGCCACAGCATGCAAGGCACACTAACTTCCTGCGGTGATTCTAGTGACCCACATTTTCAGGGGTCCTGGTGGAAGACTAGCTCCTCTGGTGTAGGTTGCAGTCTTAGAGAATCCCAGAAAGTACACTCTGGCTCCGCAGCTTCATAAAAGTGTTTCCTGAGGTTTGAAGCAGCAGGAAACAATCAGCTGTTGTCCAGAAAAGAAGAAAAGGTAAGGATCCCCATAAAGAAGGGAAAACTGTGAGTTTTGTGACAAAGACCAAAAGAACTGGAGATGATTTTTGGTGTGTGTCTCTATCCTTCAGATTAGAGGTAATAGTGATGATGATACAGAAATAGACATTCTATGCATTCATGAATTGGTAAGCTGGTTCTTACACAGTCTTTGCTAAATCATTTTAGCTTCTACTTCTTAGCAACTTGTTATGCATTCCAGCCATGCTATCTGCTCTGACCTACTTTCCTTACTTTGTAAGGGGGGAAAATCTCTGCAGGAACTCGACTCAATCAATATCCAAGTTTCAACCAATTATCAAGTCAGCTGAACCACAGTTTCTGCCTCCAATTTTTACGCATTCAAGAAAAATACAGCCTCTTATTCTTTGAATTTATATCTTGTGTCATTCTATATAATTTGTGGAATTTTGTTGGTAAATCCAGTACAATGGAAACACATGACTCTGGATTTACTCAACAAACTGTTTTTCTTAGTTAGTTCTCTATAGAGGGAGCTTCTCCAAAAATACTGGCAATGCTTGCCTTGGGTCTCATTCAATGGCACACTCTTACTTTCAGTCATAATGCATTTATGTGGCTAGTTACGCGGGCAACAGACATACATGCTGAATATCTGCTTTGATATATTTATTTTATTTTATTGGAAATTATTCCCTGCCATATTCAAAAAATATCTGTGGCAGCTTACATTAAGTAATGTATAAGATAATGCAATCAAAAGAGCAATGGAAAGGGGATATAAAAACCTATACCCAGAGAGTGGAAATATAAATATTACAACTACATTGGTTAATAGAGGGGGATAAGCATTAACTTTATCTCTGACAACAGAGAAAACATTGCAATCTTTTGGAACATTCAAAAGACCTGGATTGAGACAGAGTGTGAATCCCAGAAACTTCCCTGAATAGAATTCAGGCAAGTTACTAACTCTTCTGAGATCCAGTTTTCTCTACCCTGAAGCTTATCATAGACATTCCATAGAATTGTTGTGAGAAGTAAATAATAGCACATGTGTAATAAAAAAGTAAATACATGGGTGTTAACTGTGTGCCAGGCACTACTCTAGTACTTTTCATGTATTACTTTAATTCTGACAAGAATTCTATGATCCTTGACTGCTATTCCATTTTAACTAATTGTAAAACTGTGGCCCTAGACAGGTAACAAGCTGCATAAGGTCATAAAGCAGTTGTGGGAAGCCAGTATTCAAAGCTGAGGGTCTGGACCTAGAATCTATACTCAGAACCCTCGGTAGTGCTGTCTCTCATTGACCAAAATGACTACACCAGAATAAAAAGTGAGTAGTATTCCTATTACTCTCACTGGTTTCCTGGCAGCCAAACCAAAGAAGGAAATAGTTTATATTTAATACATGCATTATAATAAAATATAGAAAATAAAATAAAACACCTTTAGGAAAAACTCCACTTCATTCTTAGGTGTTTGGTCATGAGTCAGCACCCCAGCCCTGACCTAGTAAAGACAGATCTTCAGGCAAGGGTGGCTAATGATGCCACTGGTGATCTGAACCAGTAAGTTCTACAGGAGATCTTGGAGATGCTAAAGACTGTCGAGCACTGAGATAGGCCCTTTGCAGCACTTGGTTGTACTGGTGAGTTGATATGCAGGTGTGCTAATCCACATTCATAGCTTCACTTACTGAACATTTTCCTCCTTAACTTCCACAGTACTCCCCACAGATGCCCATTATCTCTTCTGGCTGCTGGTCAAGCAGTGCTTCAACAAAACTCTACCATGGTTCAAGTTACATAGGGGCATAAGATGAGGGAAATAGGGGGAAGAGTATTTGACAATTTCCACCACGCATTTATGCAAGAAATCCCCTCACCAGGACAGGATAATTCAGCTCAGCACTGCCTGAAGTCATCAGGAGTCAAGGTCTCAAGGCCCAGGGAGTAGTTTGAAGACAGCTATAACATCAAGATGATAGATTTAAGCATCGTTTATTCTGGATCAGAGGTCTGTATTATGCACTTGAGGATTTTCTAAAGTACTGAAGGTAAGAGCAATTAGTTTATCCATTCTTTCCAAAATTTACAAAATATTGGCTTTCAAGATAACTGTGTTCAATGGATTAGAGCTGAAAGAAACTGAGTCAGCTCTTTCTCTTAGGAAACTATTCAAGGGGGAGGGGAAAAGCTACACTTTATGCTATTCTGGACAATGTGGTCACCAGTGACAGTGCATATCTTTTATTCCCCCAAGATGGAGATTTATCTATCTATCTATCTATCTATCTATCTATCTATCTATCTATCTATCTATTTACAAAAGTGGGAGGGGCTCAGGGAGAGAGAATCTGAAACAGACTCCACCCTGAGCACAGAGCCTGAGATGGGACTCGATCTCATGACCCTGAGATCACAACCTGAGCTGAAACCAAGAGTCAGAGGCTTAACTGACTACTCTACCCAGGTGCCCCTGAACAGTGTACTTTATAAATATTTTTAGTTTAAAGAGGGAACCGGCATTTCTTTTCATCCCCTCAAACTCACACTCATACCTATACACACTGATTAGTGTTGTCAACTTAAGCTACAAAGTATTAAGAGAGCACAGGGAATTTAAAAGTTGCTACAGATTTTGAATTTATGGCCCAAAAAAAATGTTATTTTGTATGAGTCACCCTTTAAGATCTACTTTGTACTCTAAATGTGAGTTTAGCTAAACCTGACAGTGGTTGGCCCTTTGGACACTTGGTAAATCTGTGTCCAAGATTGAAAAAGTGAATGAGTGAATAAATGAATTAGCGAATATAACTTATTAGGCAAAATCCTAACATTATAAATAAAAGACAAACTTGAGAAATGTATATAATCTCTAGGAAGAGAGTATTGGTTATTTGTGTGGTAAAAAGTAATTTGGTCTGGATGATTTCCCCTAATTATGCTAGGCATAGAGTTATAGTAGAGAGAAAGCTATGTAGATGCTAAAACGCTAAAAAATATGAAGAAAATGCTTTCACCATAAAATATCACTGGTTACTTGAAATTCAAAACACATTAGACACTTGGCAAAAAAGAAAAAATCCTCTAACACTAAATTCTCAAAATCATATCCTTTAAATGTTAAGATGGAACTATTTTGTGGTTTTCAATAGTTTAATTTGCTTCTGTGACTCTTCCTCCCTTCTATCTCTGTCTTTCCTTTTCATTCTACCCATTATGTGACATTTAAAGGGAATTAAAAGTTTACACCAACACTGTGTGATACACAGCCATGAGGGAAATTTCAATTGCACCACATAACAAAATTGTTCCATACTGTCTTTATACTTAGTCATATCCATGCATTCAACAAATATACTTAGTGGGTATCTCAACAAATATTTACTGAGCATCCAAGTTGTAGGCACTGTGCTAGACACTAGAGACGGGACAGAAAACTCTTCCTCTACTAGATTATGGAGGTCATAGTGTAATTAGGTGGATAGACATTAAATGATCATATAACTAATTAGTTCATTGAGACTGTGAGTAGGATCATGAAGTGGAGTATAGATTGGCTCATTTAAATAATAGTGCCATTTTAATAAAGGAGTATGGATTCAATTCAAAAGTTATGGGCACTCACTGGAAGAGTTTTCATCTGAAAGTGACATGATCGGATCTACTTTTGTAACAGGTCACTTGGGCCACACTGAGGCATGGGCAGAAACTGAGTGACAAATGAAGAGTCTATTACAGTGTTATCATGCAACAAACGCCATATCCCACAGGGCAGGTGATTGTCGCATGGTCAAGAGTGACCACTAGACATGGTAAGGGTAAAATAATGATGACGGTAATAACCAAGGCTGCCATGTGCTGTGCCCTTTTCTGTGTCAGTCATTGTAAATTTAATCCTCGTATTCCTGTAAGTGAAGTACTATTATCAACCCAGTTTTACTATCAAGAAAATGGGGCACAAAGAGGTTCAGTAAGCTGTCCATGGTCACACACCTAGCACCTAACGGCCATAAGAACTCAGTGAATCAAGCCCCAGAGTTCAAGCTCTTAACCATTCTATGAGCTTGCTAAATTGAATTAGATCTTTTTCTGAATGCTTGGACAGCTACCTGGTTTTCCATGGTGCTGGCCCCATATTCATTTCCTGCCCAGTCCTACTACTGCTATTCAACAGGTTAAATATCTTCTCCTGAGTCAGTTCAAGAGAGCACCATTAGTGGGAATTCTCTCTGCTGCCTTCCTTATTTCCTATGCTCTTCCTACTCTCTCAAACAAATGTGTCATGAAATTGCATGCATTGACCTATTCTGAAAATTGGCCTTGGAATTTCTTCATATGAAATTCTTTTCTGCGCAAACCATGGGTCATAGAACAGAGCTCAGCTGTGAATTCTGATGCCTCCATTTGAAAAGATTTGTTAATGTTGAGAATAAATATGACTCATCAATCTTGGACAAAGGATGTGGGCTGAAAAAAATTGTTAATTTATAGGGTCACTTCACTAGTGGACCCTGAACAGAAATGTCAGTTTAAAAGTTGTGACTCTAGGGGCACCTAAGTGGCTCAGTCAGTTAAGCACCTGCCTCCAGTTCAGGTCATGATCCTGGGGTCCTGGGATCGAGCCCCATATTGGGCTCCCTGCTCAGCGAGGAGCCTGCTTCTCCCTCTCCATCTGCCTCTCCACCCCCCTCTTGTGCTCTCTCACTCCCTCTCTCAAATAAATAAATAAAATCTTTTTAAAAATTGTGACTGTATTATTGAATTTAGTACTTTAGACTCTGTCTCACTTGAATGGACTTGATGAACCAGGGCTGGGCTAAATATGAGTCAGGTCAGACATTTGCAGACCCAGGGGGGCTAGGAGACTCATAGGGCCTGCCAGGAACCTATAACAATGCTCCTGATGGGGTTAGAAGGCAAAGTGTCAGAGAGGACTGCTGGTCAGAGGGAAGAGCAGGGAAGGGAGGGAAAACTTGAGGTGTCAGGTAGTCAGGGATAACCAGAAACTCATCACTGAGATTCACTTCCTGAAAGGAAGGTTAGAGGAAGGAAAATGGATCACACCTGGGCAGGAACTCAGTCTTGAAAAGAGAGTGTTCCAGACAAAATTTTATGGTGGAATTGAGACACAAGAGTGAAATAGGCCCCTGAGCAGCTGAAGTAGAGAATGAAGTGTGGTTACATTGACCAAGGTGGTTCATGCATGCAGTCAGCATGTTCATATGCCAGGAATCATGTGAAGGTTTTAAGATTCAGAAATGAGCCAAGGCACCATTTCTGCCTGGGAGGAACTCACCATACTAAGTGGAGGAGTGGCTCCTTTTTGAGAATCCAGGTACATGATCAAGGCTGAACTAATGTTAAAACAGGCTTGAATCAGCATCATTTCTCAGCCCTCCTAGGATAAGATTCCTCTTACACTCTTCCAGTTAAGTTGCACTTGCTTGTAGATTAGAAGGAATTAGGTTCTGGGTTTTAAGCATTCCCCAGCTTTTCTAGACAATGACCTTTACTAGGAAATGAAGTCAGACCAGAAGCTCAGACATTCCCTCTGTACAGAGAACCCTATCTCCTCAGAGGGACCATGGTTCTTGCTGGCTCCTTGTTCTTATTCACTGAGGTGACCCTATCTCAAATTCAACTCCTCTGAGCCTATCTGTACCTTTAGCTCCTGCTTTGCTGAGAGTCCCAGACTTGAAAAAGGGGCCAGGTTATGCTTTTCCTCTGACATGATTTTCCTTCTTGAAACTCTCACTCCCAAAGTCCAGGGGTCACTTTCCCTTCCTTTCCACCTGGCTTGGGAACTAACTAGTGGGCATTTTTTTCCACCTGACCAGACCCCAGTCCTCTGCAGCATCACAACTGACCTACTGAAATTACTAGCAGAGCTAAGAACCCTCAGTTTTCCAGAGCAAGAAAGTAAGACCACTGCACCACTGGAGGAATTTCTTGGGGTCCAGAAAGTGGTCTTCTTAAGATATTACAGCTAGAAGGGACTCTCTGGCCCAATATCCTGAACCCCAAGGTGGAGAGAGAACAAGAGGCAGAATTAATCTAGAATTCAGCTCCTAGGTCTCACCCCAATGCCACGTTGTCTCTGTAAATGAAACTACTTGGTGGAAATTCTGACAATTCCAATAACGAGGCTCTTGTTTAGGGGTCATCTTATACTTCCCACATTCATTCTTGCCTCTCCCCTGCCAAGTTCACTTTCCACCTGAAAACTAGAGTGATCTCAAGAGATAAACTAGGTCACAAGTCAATGACCTGCTCAAAACTACCAGTGAGTTTCCGTAAAACTCAGGATAAAACCCAGACTCTTTACCATGGTTCTCCCTGGGCTGGTACCCACTGATCTTTCTAACAATATCTCCTGCCACTGCCCCCTTCTCACTGTTCTGCAGCCATGCTAGCTTTTTCTCTAGTCTTCAAATACACTAAGTTGATCCCCACTTCAGTGCTGGGAACACTCCTGTCCATCGGGCTGGTTTTTCTCACCATTGGCCTTAACTGTCATCTCCTCAGAGAGGTCCCCTTTGTAGCCTTCTCCCCACACCACCACTCCATTCCACACTACGAGCTTTATTTTGCCACAGAACTCTGCCTGGCTGAGATGATCTTATACATTAGGTTTTTGTTCATCTTCCTCTCCTACCAAGTCTGCCACATTCAACTCTTGTATGCCAGCACCTAGAAGATGCCTAGCATAGTAGGTGCTTAAGTATTTGCTGAATAAAATGAAAGAAGCACAGAATAACTACAGGCTCCTTCTCTGGAATGAATGTGGTATGATAAGGTTTCAGTTTACACATTCTGGAAACAGACTACATAACGAACAAAAACAAAGAGGAAAAAAAGGAATTTGTAGTTGTTTTAATAAGAACTAAAATATGTAGTTAACTAAACAGAATCTTATACATGATATTTTCACTTCATATTCTGTAAAAAGAAAATTGTTACTGCCAAAATTACAGAAATATGGTTTTGATTTATAACAATGTAGAAACAGTTATAGTAAGTTGTTAAAGCTTGTTTATTTCTGGGACTTTGCTGAATTTTCCTTTTGATGAAATTATTATTTAAAATTCTAGTTAGTAAGTTAGTGTCAATAATTTAAATGAATTTCTTTATATGCAATTATCTTGGATTGGAAGCCAATAAAAGAGTTGGGATTACTTTTAACAAATTACACATTCTTTCCCTTTTCATGTATTATACCGTTAACATTAGGAAAAGTTACAGCTATAATTTTATATTTAAAGTAGAAGTATTTGGTTTGGAGGGAATCATGGAGCTAAAAAAAATACACATGTTCCTCACATCCATCTTAAAGAAATAAAAACACCAAGAGTTCACAATTTCCTAGGAAGTGGTATTCAATCATGCTCTATGTATTTGAATTTTGTTTTAAAGAAATTAGACTGGGGAGAGAGCATCCCAGAGAGAGAAGCTGAACTTTAAGAAGATAAATAAATTAATGCATAATGCATTTTTAAACTCATGAATAGCAATCATTTTCTTAATCTGTGGAAGTACTGGGCATTTTTCCATGGGAGACATGGGGTTTACCTAGTGTGTTGGACCATAAAGGTAGTTACAGGAAAGGGTCAGTGATTAAGGAAGAGAAAGGTAGGTTTCTGCCTTCCCAAAACTATTCACACATGAAATTTCTACTTGTAACCACTGAATGATTTAGTGAAATTGGAAGATAATATTAAAATGTTATAGAAAACAGTTAAGAAATTGGTTGGTGTATCATAAGGCTGCAAACCATGTTCTGGAAACAGCCAAAATTAATGATGGCAAAGTCAATGAACAAATGCAAAGAAAAGGGCTTAAAAAACTGATTTATCTTCTATGAAAGAGTAGGGCAGATTAGATGTACTTTATTTACTTTGAGGATAATGACATGGATCCTTTGGAATTCATAATCAAAATATACTAAAGTGAACCATGAATATAAAATAGGAGAGCAAAATAGATTTAAAAAATGGGGTTCTTGTTTGGACACCTAGCACATGACAGCTTCTGGTGGACACAGATTTCTTCTTGTAATAATCATTATTACCACTAAATTACTAGGGGCACATCCCACCCTGCCTACCCTCAAAATGAAAACCATGTGGAGAGTAGGCTAATGTAACAGAATAATGAAAGCTTCACAGGTAACAGGGTAATGTAACAGGATAATGAATGCCAGTCAGATGCATTCAATCTGGAGCCAAAATTAGCCTATTTCTGAATCAGCCTGTTCACATCATTTAGCATATATTACATTAAATCAAGGCCAAAAAGTGTACATGTAACTCTACAAAATCTTGCAGGAGCATGTAGATATCAGGCAAATATAAATAAATCTAATTCTAAATCTATTTGGATTAATAATGAGACCTAAAATTGTTTAAGCTTTACACAATCTTATGAGGTAGGTGCTAATATTACTCCCATTTTTCAGATGAAGAAAACAAGATACAGACAGTTCAGGAACTTTCCCCAAGAACAGACAGCCAATACCTGGCAAAGCCATATTTGAATGCAGGCACTCTGCCCCCTACTTCATGCCCCTTATTATGATATGATTATACCACCCCTAGAGAAGTTCTTGAATTTATTTAACTGTCATAGCTATTCACATAATCATTTTTATGTGAATAAAGTTAGATTTTTTATGAAAAAGCTCTGGAACCCTGATGCATGGCTGCAGGCAGGGGAGTGGGGTGGAGCATCTTTACTCAGATCAAGTTGTATATGCCCATCTACTACCAAAGCACTTATCTTTAATTTAATTTAATTTAATTTAATTTAATTTAATTTAAATCTTATCTTTAATTTTCAAAATATAGATTCTTAAGGTCATCAAACTGTTTATTTTTACTTACATGAACTGAGTTTGCCTCTGAGACTTAGAGATGCAGGTGTATGTTTGATTTGATACGGCTTTTATACAAGTCTTAAGGATTCAGTTATTTAGACAAATATAGCCAACATCCCTATGTTAAAAATGACCTGAGAGTCACAGAATATGGCCCTCATGCTGGCACCATGAATGCAATTATCAATTCCCAGTATGCCCAGTGAACTTAGACACCCTTTATAGATATTTATGTTATATTTAGTAAAACTGTTTAAAATGTCCTTCAGTTGCATTTGACCAACACAACTTAACATCTTTCAACAATAAAAATGAATCAGGTCTCTGAAACTGATGTAGATATTGATTAAAATTGAGCTGCCTAATGTGTAGCGTTCAGTAAACATTTAAAAGTATTAATTCAATTATTCTTAGTCGAGGACAGGGGGTGGAGGAAAAGAGCCCTTTAAAGTCTATGCACAAAAGAGGAGAACCTCTGCTTGAGGTCTTTCTTAAAAAGCCTTCAGTTTTATAGCTCTGGCAGCAAAGGTCTCTCCTCAGCCTCTGTGCTTAGGCATTTATGTAATTCTGGGAGGACAGAGCATATATTAGCCATAGCTATTGACTTTGATAAATCACCTGGGCTGTATGGCATGCAAAAGGATATTGTAAGGAGAAATGCAATACTGTCTGTGATAATACTTTGAGGTCTCCAGAGAAAGGCACATATTTAAATATGGCAAAAGTCTAGGAGTGAGAAATCAGAATGGCCAGGATCTAGTTTCAGCTCCACCAAGTGGCAGGTAGCAGTAAATGGTGGCCTATCCATCTGCCTTCATTCTTCTGTAAACTTTCCACATGCAGACTAATGCATGCCATTGATCACCAGTCTGTAGGTATCTCAGCTACCCTGCTCTAAAAGGGATCCACCATACCAGGCTTGTTTGTTTTACTACTTATTTTAACCCCAAAACCATACCATGAACATCTGGCCATGCTACAGAGATGAATTTATGCATACTAGTTTGTACATATAGTAGCATATAGCCAACTCCATCTTACACCATGTTCGTGGACCCTTCTATAATGATGTCAGAGAGATAGTGTTATAGTAAGGGTCAAAATATCAATTTGAGTCCTAACTCATATACTAATTAACTGTGTAACCTTGAACCTGGCTTCTCTGAGGCCAGTAACCCCTGCTTCATCATCTGCCTTCCGGGGGAATAGAACGATCTAATGAACTAATAATTTACAGAAAATGCTTCAAAAAGGTAAAGTGGGATTTTTTAGTATCAGTGTTGCTGTTGAAAAAATACTGATTAAATAAAAAAGACGGGGTACCTAGGTGGCTCAGTCAATTAAGCGTCTGCCTTCAGCTCAGGTTATGATCCCAGAGTCCTGAGATCAATCGATCCCCGTGTGGGTCTCCCTGCTCAGTGGAGAGTCTGCTTCTCACTCTCCCTCTGCCCCTACCCCCTTCTCGTGCTCTCTCTCCACTTGCTCTCAAATAAATAAAATATTTTTTAAAAATACAAAAGATAATCTAAAGTATGTTCTATATGTAGTTTTACACATTAATATGCATGCATACCTGTAACTGATATATACATAGGTTCACAGTGTTACCTCCATATTTATATGTCCTGAACATGTTTTGAGCATTAGGTCTCATACATTGTGCCTGTATAGCCAGACCTAGTCCAGATTATTGTGGAAAATTTTTATTTCCAGAGTGATTAACTTTCATTTTTCTCCTTACCACTGCTATTTGGCTGAGCTAGAGATAATCTCAGGAAAAAAAAATAAATTTCCTTAAAAGACTATTCATTATGTTCAAAAATAGCCATAGTCCACTTTAGAACTCAGTTAATGATAGATTTTCCTGAGCAAAATTCCCCTTTTAGTAATTTAGTAGCAAAATGTTTACTCCTGGAAAATGCCTGTTTCCTAGGGATTATTAATCATACTTTATTGGGAAGTAATCAGTTACATAGTTTGTTTTCCTACCCTTTTTAGAAAATTGAAATGCTGAGATATTCATTTTTGCTATGAAAATCTACCCAGTAATTACCATATTTACTTTTCATTTATGGGGGAATAATCTGTTTTAATTAAGCCTAACTGAAGAACTTTTATCAGATGTAATTATCCCTTTCGATAAATATGTCTCCACTAATTACATTTAACCATGGGATTTATAGCTCTTAAGTCATTTAGTAGGAAACATAATAAATCTTTAGTAATACATGCTAAATTACTATAAATTAATTCAGATCATTAACATAATAAACAAATTAGGATAATTTTGCTTAATTAGTTTGGGTGGTTAACTCAAAATCCCATGTAAGCTTCATGGTAATCTTGATTTTCACCATTATTACTGGAATGACACATTTTGAAACAAATCTGTTTTAAATTTTTTTAAAAAAAGCTGATCCCTTGTTTTAAGCCTTAATCCTTTGACAATTGATTATTTTCCAGAGGAAACATAATTGACTATCCTTTAGTTTTTTAACTTCATAAAATTTTTCATAAAACTTTATAACCTAAATATATTTCAAATAAAAATATTTGAAATTTCTTCCTTAAGTAAGTGAATTTTCATTTACTAATTCAATAAATGTATCCCAATAAAAATCAACATACATACCTATACTTATTTGTGTGTATGTTTTTAAGTTTATGTGTAAATTATAATACATTTTAGGCACTTCTCTCTTCTTGAGCTTTAACTCAAGTTAGAGAAAGAGAAGTTTGAGGGCACCTGGGTGGCTCAGTCAGTTAAGCATCTCACCCTTGATATTAGCTCAGATCATGATCTTGGTATTCTGAGATCAGGCCCTGAGTCAGGCTCTGCCCTAGGCAGGGAATAGGCTTGAGATTCTCTTTCTCTTTCCCCCTGCCACTCTCTCTCTTTCTCAAATAAATAAATCTTAAAAAAAAATAAAAAGAAGTATGTAGCAACAGAAAAAAAAATATTAAACTAGGAAGCACTTAGAGAAATTTAAAACAAATAAAATATATTTTTCACAATGAGTGGAAACCTCATGGATATTCATTATCCCTAGAGGTGGTACAGACCAAAAATGTAATTACCTTCCAAAATAGCCCAGCTAAATTCAAAGATGTTAGCATTTGTAGATGCCAGAATCAGGACAAGTTATTAAAGAAGCAATATGTTGTGTTCTCTCCTGCTTCTACCCAGCATTCCCTCTGTTCTTTCTACTTGCTTTCACCTAGGCAATTTCTAGGACACTGCAAGACCCAGCTCAGGTGCCACCTTCTCTAGGCAATGTTAGAGAATAATCTATCAGATGGCTTCTAATAACATTCTCCTATTTGTTTCTGCATTTTCTCCCACACTGGATGATGAACTTCAGACACAGGTGGCCCTTCCAGGCACAATAAGCCACACCTCAATAAAGACAAGGTGAGCATGCATTGGTCCCAATGGCATTGGCCCAAAATGAACCTACAGTGGCTCAATCTGCCTGCTCTTGGCTCTCTTGCTTGCATTCTTCTCTTCCATACAGAGAACTGTCTGGGTATTCTTTTCTGGCTTACAGTCCTCCCCATCCTCTTCTACCAACAGGCAACTTGGGTCTCTGCAGTTCTCAGAGTTTCAGGTAAAAGCCTCTCCCTCTGCCTGTACTTACCCATGCTCACTCCAGCTGAATCATGAATCTCATGAAAGGCCCAGGACAGCCTTTCTGACTCTTCTGAGATAAGAGGGGACTTAAGTAGAATCTTAGTAATTGAGACACATAATATTTTATTTCTCAATAGTGAATGAATCAGAAACTCAAAACTGACATCTGAGAGACCCATCACACGTCAATGCTGCCTGGTGTTTTAGGCACCCAATAAATATATTAATTTCAGTCCTTCATTTAGGAAACTTCTTTTGACAGGCACTGTTGGATATGTCTTTCCCCTTAAATGACATAGATTCTCAACAAGCATTTAATCTTTAGGTCATCGTTCAGCTTGATGTTGGAGGGAACAATAAGCAAACTTAGTTCCTGCCCTTAATGAGCTTGCCATCAGTTAGACTGCTCCATAGTCTTTATTTTGGGCCCACTTCTCATTCTAATAAAGGCTTTCGCTGACTTCCAAGAAGAGAATGGGGCCTTGGAATTTTAGATTTTCCTAACACTCTTTATACAGCCTCTATACTTTTCATGATATTTGATTAATAACTCTTTCTCCCTCAATAGACTGAAAAATCATGACAGCAGGACCACATCTGTCCTATTATTCACTGTCCCATTCCCAGTACCTAAAACAGTTTCCTCCCATTAGTAAGCACTTGATAAATGGCCAGTCTAAAATAAGAAAGATCAATGGAGGAAATTGAGTTAAGCTATACTGTATATTATAGCTAGTACTATGAAGTGATTAGTGTTAGGTATTAATTCAAATACTTTACACATACAAATTCTTTTCATGTTCATATTAACTTCATAACATAGGAACTAGTGTTACTTTACAGATAGAAAATTTACATGAACCCTATGACCAGATACTATTGCTATTTTATAGATGAAGAAATAGAGACAATTAATTTACAAACATCACATTGTTAGCAACTAGGAGAACTATGATTCCAAACCATGCTTAGTCACTAAATTACATGTATTTGCTATCCCACTAGCCACAGCGGAGTGGACCAGAAACCAAGACTATCCCTAATTTTGAAGACTTACCAGATTTTCTATTTATTAGTGTAGTCCACATTTGGGTTAAAAAAAAAGAAGAAGACAGCCAGACCCCTGCCTTACACCATAGACAGAAAAATCAATTCAAGATCATATAGACATAGACATAAAAGTAAAAACAATCAAGTTATTAGAGGAACTAGGAGAATCTCTCTGTGACCTTCAAGTAATACTTCTCAGAGAAGAAGAAAAAAAACGTAAACCATAAAAAAAGAAAAGAAAAACTTCACTTGGATTTCATTCAAATTAAAAGCTTCTACTTACCAAAAATACTAGAAAGGAAATGAACAAACAAGCCACAAACTAAAAGAAAATATTCCCTATGTATTTATTCAATAAATGACTTATATCCTGAATATATAAAGAGCTCCCACAACTCAAAGAGATAAATAGCCCAAAAAAAACTGGGCAAAAATATTTGAACGGGCACTATAAAAGAAGGTATACAAATAGGCAGTAAGCGGATGAAAACATACTTAACATTACTGATCATCATTGCAACAGAAATTAAAACCATGAGATACCAAAACCCAACCATCATAAACTAAAAAGACTAATTATATCAAATATTAGAGAGGATATGGAGCAACTAGAACTCTCACACATTGCTGGTGAGAGTATAAAATGATACAATTTTCAAAAACTATCTGGCAATTTCTTTCTTTTTTTTTGGCAATCTCTTTAAAATTTAAACATACGATACCATATAAAGCATCAATTCCATTTCTATTTTTTAATGCAATAAAAATTAAAATATTTGTCCACAAAAAAGCCTTTTGCACAAATGTTCATAGCAGCTTTATCCATAGTAGCCCAAAGATGGACAAAAATCAGATATCCATCATCAGGACATTGGGTATATAAATTGTGCTATAATCATACAGTTGAATACTACCAGTCAATAAAAAGGAATACCTACAGACCTAAGTAACAACATAAATCAATCTCAAAAATATTATGCTGAATGAAAGAAACCAAACAAACGAAAGAACATTCTGAATGATTCAATTAGTATGAAATCTAAGATAAGTAAAACTAACCTTTAGCAATAAAAATCAGATTAGTGGTTGCTGGAGGAAAGGAGGGAGCAATGATGGGGAACAGGCATAAAAAAAACTTTTCTGAAGTGGTATAAATGTTCTGTGTCTTGATATACATTCATTAAAACTGACTGAATAGCATACTTAAGATTTCAGAATTTGGCTCTATATAAATTATATCACAATTTTTTTTTAACACAGGTAACACCACCACTAAAATTAAGTGTGAGGATGTGAAAAGACAAATAAATAACCATTGGCCCATGAAGAAAGAATGTCAGTGTTGCTCTGAACATAGTGGAAATTTGTATTTTTATTTTAACTCAGATTATTATATTAACATTTTTTTGACATCTTATGATAAAATATTGTTAATTGCTAGGTTTCCAGCTAAGAGCAAATATTGTTCTCTGTGTCAGAGCATTATATCCTCTCTTTAAAAAGACATGGACTCTAGGATCAGATATCTTTCCTGCCTTTCTCAGGGTGATAGATACCCCCAAAGACCCTGGACAGGAGCCACTGATTTATTGCCAAAGTTCGCAGAGAATGAAGTCATGGCGGCAGTTCAAAACTTACACACAGCATAAGTTTACAAAGTCTAACTTAAAAGGATCTACATTCCTCACCAGGCTGCCTTCAAGCCGAGTTAGCGTAACCCCTTCCACCTCCTGTGATGTGCATCTATGCAGGAAAGCTCATTTGTTATCTACGGGGTGGAACGCATTTGTCATCCATAACTCATGGTCATTAGTATAGTCATTACCCAGCTAAGTGGAGACATCAACCTGTTGCCTCCTTTATTCTAGTATCTAGAACTCCAGTCTTACTGAGGCAAATATGCTTTTTTGCAGCTTTCCTTACAGTTTGGGGATTTATGGAGAACCTTTTTCTTTACTAATGAAAAGGAAATAGGTGCCGCTGGCACCACCCTTTCCCCTACTTTCTGTTTTGCATGTGGATGAAATGCTTGGGGCTACAGCAGCTATATTGCAACCATGAAGCAATAGCCCATAAGCTAAGGATGATGAAGCTGAGTCTACAAGGGGTCTAGGTTCTTAATAGCATGATGAAGCCTCTCCATCAACTGTAGACTGCATACTCTAAGAGTTCTTGTTCTGATGGGTGGAGACACTAGTTGGGAAAGTTCCAGGGCATAGTACACTCCCAGAAAAGACTTAGACACGGAAAAAACTGCCCTGAAAGCAGGTACAAAAGAACAAAAAGGAAATGAATAGCTCCAAAGATTAACTTTGTCCTGGGATGATTAGATAAGAGCAAAGAGGAAGCCTAAAGTGTCTTATTGCCTAGAATTTAAGGGAAAAAATTATATTTGCTTTCCAACATGGCAAATGACTGCCTTTTTTTTTTAAACCTCTTTAGAGCATGTGTGCATGTTTGTGTTTATAGAACGAGAGAATCAGAGAGTGACACCAAGCTATTCAGTACTCTGTCCTTTTTTTTCCAAGCTTCTGAGCTTCTTTTTCTACATTGTACTTTGCTGTATTCCATCCAAGGGGCATCAATTAATCACCATCCCATTTTTGGCAGTGACAAGTAGACAATGCATCATGTCAACGATGTTGCTGTTAATAATTAATGATAATTTCTGTAATGGGGAGTGACACATTGTATTATACCCAAGCTCAAGATAACTAGACCTGCCATCCATTCTTGTTTTAACTTGTGTGATGAACATGGCAGATCGAGCCTGATACAGGACAGAATTGGAAGGGTGGGGTGCAGAAACAATCATTTCACCCAGCAATTGGAGAAAGCTGTTTCTAAAACCCATCCTGACTCCAGGAATGTGTGAGGTCACCAGATAAGGGAAGCTATGACATTCTAGAAGATAAAAGTTTATAATTGGGAACCCTGGTGGTGCAGCGGTTTAACCTGCCTTTGGCCCAGGGCGCGATCCTGGAGACCCGGGATCGAGTCCCATGTCGGGCTCCCGGTGCATGGAGCCTGCTTCTCTCTCTGCCTCTGTCTCTGTCTCTCTCTCTCTCTCTCTTTCTCTGTGACTATCATAAGTAAATAAAAATTTTAAAAAATTTTTAAAAAAAGGTTTATAATTACCTGAAATAAATATAATAATTTATTCCATAGAGAGATGCTGAAAGGGAACATCAGAAGACAAAGTGGTCCACATCCATTGTCCTGTTAAACTATGAAGAGATCAATGATAGTATGAAAGATGTTTTTAAGAATTGAGGAAGAACAGGAAGCCATGCTAGGTCCATTCTTTAACTCTCTAACTGTTGTCTATATCAGCTCTTATGAAACCCTAGCTTGCATTAGAATATGTGCCACTAATAGCCTCCCCAACTTCTCCTACCCCAGAACTTCTAAATCGGAATACCCCAGATTGGCTGGGGTATGGAATCAGAGAATTCCATTCCACAATTCCATTTAATTGTCTACCCAATATCAAGTGACCCTTCTCTCTTGTTAACATAATCCCAATTTTGTCTAGGGCATAAATGTGCCCAACTAAATAAATACCCTCTTTTCCAGGCTCCCCTACGGTTAAGGGTTGCAATGTGACACAGTTCTGGTCAACGAGAATAAGTGTAAGTCTCTAATAAGAGCTTCTAAAACTTGCTCATTTGATATAAAAAAGATAAACACTTCTAGCACCACATTACCTACTTCTTTCTGACTTAAATAACTTAAATATGGACACTGAAGTCTGGAACTGCAGCCACCATCTTATAGCCATAGCAATGACCCAAATGCTAAGGAGAGCATCATAGAGAACTACAAAAAGCTGGGGTCTTTGAAGACACTGTTGAGCACAGGTCTGTGTCACATGTCTCTGTATGTGGTTCTATATGAAGGAAACCAGTCCCTATTTGTTTAAGTCACTTCCACGTGGTTGTTTTCTTACCCGAAACCAACTAAGTGATACAAATGAGTCTGAAACCATAACTTTAAAAAGCATACAGATGATTGATTAAATGTCTAATACACATTTGAAACGTAAGATATGCAAAACAGAACCCTTGATTCTTACCTGCTACCCTCTCTCCAATCCCTTCCCAACCAAAAAAAAGAAAACCTCTACTCTTCTCCCAGCTTATCCCCATCTCAAAGTGTAGTAATAGGCACTACACCACTTAACCTGTTGCTAGACCTAAGGGTCAACCTTGACTTCTTTCATCTGATATCCACTTCATCTGCAAGAGTTATTACCTCTAAAATATGTTTCTAATCCACCTACTTCTCTTTCTCTCCATTCCCACCCACTTCTTCAGTCCAGGTTACCACCACAACTTCCTAACTAGGTCTTCCCCAGAACCAAACAGTCTTTAATCAGGCATGTCAGAACATGACATTCTCTGGTTAAGACCCCTGAATAGTTTCCCACTGCACTTGGACTAAATCCTTATCATGGTCAGGAAGCCTTGCATCACCTCACCTTGCCACTTTTGAAATCTCAATTTAGCCCACTAACCCATCACTCACTGGGCTTCAACCTCTCTCGCTTCTATTTGCTCCTTGAACACATCAAGGTCTTCTCTGTCTGAGGACTTTCCTACTTCCAGGGTGTAACCTACTTATTCATATTACTTAGATCTTGGCTTAAATACCACCTCCTCAGACTTGCTTTCCCTGGCATCTCTATTGAATGCAGTCCCCTACTCACTATGACATCATTCTGCTTTTTGCTTCATAGCACTTATCACAATCTGACATTTTATTGTTTATTTATGTTAATTGATTTATTTCCTATTTTCTGCCATTAGAATATATGCTCCCAGAGTGCAGGAATTTTGTTTGTCTTATTCCGTGGTTAATCTCCAGCACTTAGAATGGTGTCTAACACATAGCCAGTTATTATCTAATGTGTGGATAAATTTATTGAATGTATGATTTATACCAATATGGTGGAACCACTTAAATATAATGTCCAGATTATTTATTTAATTCTTTTTTACATCGGATATGGATGAAGAATGTTTATTTTAGTCATAGCAAACATTCATGATTTCATTTACCTCCAATAATATGGTCCTGACACTTCTGGAAGTTTATTGATCACTCTTTTGAAAAACAAGGAAGGACATTTTATGTTGGATTCTACTATATGCTGAAAAACAAAACTCCTCATTGAATGAATTCTGAATTTTCCCTCTTGTTACATCTTAGGAAAGCACTTAGATCTAGTTAGTTTTATAAAACATTCAGAGGTCAAAATTCCTGAACTTGCTGAGTGATGACTTCCAACGACTCATTCTAAAGTCTATCATTCCATTTGCCAATAGCTGTAAAAACAAAAATCTAATATAGACAGGCGAGGGGCTAAGTGGAGTCATTTAGTTTGAAAGATAAATTATACCAATAATGTACATTATCACATGCTGAAGAGTCACCAACCTGCTTTAGTTCAACTTTGTTACCAAATTACTCATCTTAATTACTGCCTTCTTCTTTTTCTTATCTCATTTTTCCCTAGTCATATTAATGGTCGCATAATAATATTAGACAATGTTCACTAAGCTTAACTCTAAAAATAATGGCTGTTTTAAATCAGAGTTAATTAGTATGTCAAGAAGTTCAGGTAATTATGGGGCCATGTGATTTTTTAAAAAAAGATATTGGGTATAAAGTCACTTTACCAAATGCTACATTCATGATTTCATAAAGTATTTTTAATATTTTTCTTAAAATTGTCACTGAAAACTAAAAACATGATTCTTCAGTGATCATTTGTCATTGCTAACTACAGGTGAGTGAGCTCTCCCTAATCCTGCAATCACTGTGGAAAATAGATTTAACATTAATTTATGAATCTCAGTGTCGTTTCTCTTCCAGGTTTAATAGTGAATCATGGTTTATACTATTTATATTTCATCACACATAAGGAAGGTTGTCAGGAGCAAAAGATCAGAGTAACATAATTCTCCTCTCCTGCACCCTCATGAGCTGCTGCTTGAGAATGCTCGCTAGTTTGAGGGGAGTTGAAAGGCACACTGTCCTTGGATATATGTGGGAAATGTTCTGGGACTTCAAGGGGAAGGAGCAAGTGTACTGGGGGATGTCTTTGAAAACTGCATACATATGGAATAACCATCATAAATAAAAGGCCTGTTATCTTGGGTATCATGTCCTGTAAACTTGTCCATCTGTAAGTCCTATGAGGGTACCCATGAGCCAGCCCTCTCTCAATCCTTCACAAAATAATCAGAAATTCAGAGCAATCAAGAAGGACAAGCAAAATTAGTTTGTCTTTGTTTCACTGGTTCCTGAAATACATTCCTGTCCCTGAAATAGAACTATATATATATATATATATATATATATATATATATATATATATATATATATATATATTAGGCAACCAAAATAAAGAGGGTCCCTTGGTACATGGATAGATTCTCAAGTCCATAGTAAGTTCTGAGTCACTGGGTTAAACTATTAATAGGACAACCAAGAGATTGTAGGCAGTCAGGCTTGGGCTAGGCCTGGTGAAGGCAGTACTACAGGTGCTGACTGGGGAATAGGGAGATAGTCTTCATGATCTACTGGGAAATCTCTGATGGAGGCTAATCTCAAATTGAGAGATAGCAACCTACAATATTGCTGAATCAAATTCCCAACAGGGTAAAATTATAAACATTTTTAGTCTATTAATATTTATTGAGTACCTACCAAGTACAAGGCACTGTGGACTGCATAAAGATAATGGCCTCCTATAACTCCCTTTCTGTCTCCTGTAACAATATGCCATACTGATCATAATCCATTGTTTAACTGTGCATCTTCCACATGAGACTACCAATACAAGGGCTAGTCTATCTGTGTGTGTCCTGATCCTAAGACCTCTCTGGTACCTAGCACATAGCAGGTACTCAAAAATGTGTTTGAATGGATGACTAGAAGTTCATACAATAGTTTGAGAGATAAGATATAAACACTTATTACTTATAATAAGAGAAGTCTCACAGGAGAGAACATGGTGAGTTGCCAAATGAAAAGTAAGACAAATCCTAGAGAAGAGGAATTTCACTGCAGGCTGGACTGGGGACTCCCTCAGGTTGTCAGAGGAACCCAGATACTAAGCCTCTTCCATGTTTTTCCAGGATGGAGACAAAGGGAGGAATAGTAGAAAAAAGGAGGGGCTGGTTGGGAGGAAGAAGAGGTGATAACTCATCACTAGGGTCTCAATTGCCGCCACGTTTCTTTTTGCTTATATTTTAGGTATTTCATGTATAAATTACATTAGTGTAGCCAATAAGCTCTGGGGCTACAATCATTTTAAGGAGGGATTGAGGACTAATACTCAAAAGTCATTAATCAATTTAATTAATGCGTAAGGACCAAGCACTTAACTTCATACTCTCATTTAATCTGAATGGCAACCTATGAGGTGTCATATTCCCATTTTGTAGCTAAGCCCAATTTTGTATATTAAGCCTCATAAAGGTTATGTGAAGTAGACAAACCACAATCCAGAGCAGTTGACTTCCAAAACATATCCTCCCTATTTAATCCAAAGAAATAACATAGTCAGGGGATCCCTGGGTGGCTCAGCAGTTTAGCACCTGCCTTTGGCCCAGGGTGTGATCCTGGAGACCCCGAGATCAAGTCCCACATCAGGGTCCTGGCATGGAGCCTGCTTCTCCCTCTGCCTGTGTCTCTGCTTCTCTCTCTCTCTCTCTCTTTCTGTCTTTCATGAATGAATAAATAAATAAAATCTTTAAAAAAGAAATAACATAGAGGTTAATCTTGCTAATCCAACAAGTGAACTAAATGGCTCTTACATGGTAAGCGGATATCAAACTGCATTTATTCAAGACATGAACACATTACATTGTGGAGGGGCTATGGACTACTGAGAAGGCTGAAAATCAATGAACTTGCCTTAAAATACCAAAAGCTGGAACAGCAATTATTCCAAAATCAGGTTTCAAGGTGGCACAGAGTCTAAGAGGGAAAGAATGGCAAGCATGAGAAGGGAACCTGGAGTCTACTCCAGGCTACGATTCCTATCTTACCAACAAGATCCTCGCTGAAATGATCTCCCCTACCACCTCTGTCTGACAATTCTCATTTAAAGATTTACTCCTTGGCCTAAGGAATGCTACTTTTCTATCATCAGTTGTCATCAGTTTCCTTCAACTCAACTGCAAAAATATGTATCAGTTACCCATCAGGAGAGAAGGCAGAGTGCTAGCCCTGGTGTGCAAAACTGCATACAGCCAGGTCCCTGTTCTCAAGGATCAAATGAAAAACAATTCAACATGTCTGAGTGTACTATTAGTGGAGTAACCAAAGTATTATAGGAACACATGGAAGGGAGAGATCAACTTTGCCTTCCCAGCTGGTTTCCTATTCTGTCACTCTGTACATGCCTAGCTCCTAACCAATGTCACTAAGAGCCCTTCAGTTTCTACTGTTTTCCATCATTGTGGTAGACATAATGGCCCCAAAATATCTGTGTGCTTTCATCATTGGAACCTGTGACTATGTTATGTTACACAGAAAAAGGGACTTTACAAATGTAATTAATGTTACGCATCTTAAAAGAAGGACATTATCCTGAATTATCTGGGTAGGCTCAATCTAATTTAATCACATGAGCACTTTAAAACAGAACTTTGTTTGGTCAGAGTTAGAGAGATGCAGTAGAAGGAGACAGCAGAAAGATTTGAGATAGAAAAGGCAATGGAATGAGATATACAGACAGCCGTAAGATGTGAGAGGATCCCAGCTGCCAGCCAGCAGGAAACTAAGACCTCAGTACTACAACCACAAGGAATTGAATTCTGCCAATAATCTCAAACGAGCCTGGAAGCTCATTGGGAAGAGTGGACTCTTCCTCAGAGTCTCCAGAAAGAAACGTGGTCCTGCAGACACTTAGATTTTGTCCTTGCAAGAACCTAAGTAAAGAACCAACTGAGTCATGCTATACTACACTTCTGACCCACTAAAACTATGAGATAATAAATTGATGCTATTTTAAACCACTAAGTTTTTGGTCTTTTGTTATAGCAGCAATAGAAAACCAATACATTGTCAAAAATGTTCTTCTACCCTCTTTAGACCATACTTCATTCTTTAGGTCTTGCTCTAATATCATGCCATATGTAAAGCCTTACCAATCTCCATGGGAAACAAGCTCTCTTCCCTCTGGATTCCTGGCACACCTTGTCTTGACTTTCATGAGGGCAGTTATTTCCCTCCTTTATACTATTATTAGAGGTTTTCATGGCTGCCCAACTAGGTTATATATTGTGTGTTCACTTTTATGTCACCCACATACCCAGTTACATTGGCATAGATGGAATAAATAGTCAAACAGCAATTCAGTACACCCATATTTAGTATCCCTGGGTGTACGGCCCTTATTAAGCATTCACATGTCTCTTTGGCTGGCACTGAGAGTAGTGGATGTCGGTCAAAGACAATTCATGGTAAGAAGGGCAGTATCATACAAGTGGAACAGCTCATGAGTGATCAGTTGACACCATTTTATTATCCTACATTGACTGCTTTTTTTTCTTTTTTTTTTAAGATTTTATTTATTTATTCATGAGAGACACAGAGAGAGAGAGGGGCAGAGACACAGGCAGAGGGAGAAGCAGACTCCATGTAGGGAGCCCAATGTGGGACTGGATTCTGGGTCTCCAGGATCACACCCTGGGCTGAAGGCAGTGCTAAACCACTGAGCCACCCAGGCTGCCCCATTGACTGCTTTTTAAATGAAAATTGAATGTTCAATGAGAACTAAATTGAAATATTACATTAGAATTAGTCTTTATAAAAGAATATCATAGATTGATGCTGAAACCATCACCTGCACAGTTATAAATTAGTAGTGCATCAAAAGCCAACTCATTGTGCCTCAGTTAAACAAAGACAATTCAGTGTTTCAGCAAACCCAGTAATTCATTAAGAGACATAGCAAGTAACTGTATAAATAAAGAGCTAAGGATTAAAGTGTGACACTCATTCTTTAGAATAAACTAACACTTTAATATATGAATTGTGCTTTCTAGAATTGTCACCCAATTTATTTGAATAGCTAATTAGCAGAGAGGCCAGAACCATCTGGAATGGAAAAATGATAAATTCACTTTTAGAATGTATAATAATACTGCATAATTCTAGTGATCCTATAGTGAAGATGTGGAAACAGATGTCAGACATCATACATTTTGGCTAAACCCATTTTGCATTAACATTCATCATATATTATAATTATCAAACAACATAAGCCATCTAACCACCAAGCAAATTGAGAAATCTCATGTGATCCCACAGTCCTTGACTCCAAGGAGAAATCAAAGCTCCCAGTGGATATATAACCATGAAATATGTATATCTGTATGCATTATTATTACTGCTGTAATTGCTTCAAGTGATACACTCTCTCTAGATGAAAAAAAAAATCTATAGAGAAGTCCTGATTTATCTCATCACTACAAGGTGTCCTCCATACTTGAGTAGACTGAAATATTTATCTATTTGTTAAAAAAGAAGTGTTAATTGGCCAATCTGGTTAAACTCCCTAGAGGGAGAATTGGATAAATGGAAGGTTGTTAAGAGGTGCAAACAGATCAGAAAAGGTAAATCAAACTGTAAATCAAAACCCAAATCATTGTTAGAAGAGAAAGTAATTGATGGAGCAGAAAATGCCATAAACTACATTTTTGCTAACAATGACAGTGATAAGGATGTTGGGAAAATCCAATCCCTGATTGGGCAGGGATCTATTTGCAAACAAGTTTCAGTAATTGTACTGTAGGGTCTATGGAATGGAGCTGCATTAAGCCATGGTCTCTATGGTTTTCCTCATTAATTCAATCCACCAGAAAGTGTCTACTGTGGCAACCCCTTGGACTAGGTAGTGTGGAGATGAAAAGGTGAAATCAGAAGTAAATCCCATTCTCAAGGGGTCTGAGCAGAAAATATAATAGAAGCGAAGAGAGCAGTGATTTCCAAACTTTTAGCAAAAGTAATCTCATGTAGAACTCTACCAGGTAAAACAAAACAAAACAAACAAACAAAAATATATATATATATATATATTTTTTTTTTTTTTTCAGGATCCCCCAGTACCAAGGCAGGGATGCTAAGTTATCTGGAATCCAGGACTTTGGCCTTGCATCTCAACTAGAAGATGAGTACCATATATATATATATGGTACTGGGGGATCCTGAATCACCTTGAACTCTGCATAGCATCGTTTGAAAACAGTACTGATACAACCAATCAAGATAGAAAGTGACATGCTCCAAAAAGCAACAAGGAAGTATCTACAATAAGACAAAGTCTTCTTGAGACTACTGCATGTTCATCCACAGTGCTTGGAATAGTACTAACCAAAAGAATTTTCTACAGTGTTGGAAATGTTCTTTATCAGTAGGGTCTAGTAGAATAGCAACTAGCTAGATGTAGCTACCAAGCACCTGAAACATGGCCAGTGTGAATGAGATGAATTTCTAATTTTATTTAATTTTAATTAGTCACATATGCGTACTGGCTACCATATTATATATTATACCACAGAGAGAAAGCCTTCAGAGAGAAAGTAGCAGGGATTGGGAACTAAGCAGAGTTCAGAGATTCAGAGGTGGACCAGGAAAGGCTCCAGATAGAGGGAACTGAATAAGGAAGATAAGAACATTTTCTCCCAAAAGAAATATTACTTTTCAAAAAATTCATATAAAATGAGTTAGGGGTTTCATCTTTGGAGCCTTTAGTCCCTTCCACCCAACAATATGGAATTGCTATAATTTGGCCGGTTAATACACAAAAGATATTACTTTCAAGATAACTACTCAGTTATAGTTTGGCTAGTTTGCCTCAAAGAGAGCAGGAACCAATAGCCTTCAGCCCAGGAATGATAGGCTTGATCCTGAGATAATATTGGGGACATGTGCCCTCTGATTGACCACTACTCAATGAATATGTGAGCTCAACCCTTTTTAATACCATGTACATACAAAATGACCTGGAACAAATCATATAAACTTGCTGTACTTTGAATTACTCTTATAAATGAGTATGAAATCAACCATACTTTTCAAATCATTTTTTCCCACAATAATCAGTATCTTGTGCAATTGAAGGGCATCCGATCTGATTCAGTTGAGAAGATTCATTTGTGAAGATTGACTACTTTTGCCCAATATGTCAGCATGGCACCAATTATATAAAATTAAGATGATTCTTAGTTTGAGTCCCTTGACAATCAAGATAAACAAACCATAAATGATGTGGATCAACTAAAAGGTTACAGAAGAAAATCACAGGAAATTTGTCTAATTATTCCTTTGTTTTGCAATTATCCCTACCCTGCAAACCCTTAAACCAACACAAGCCTGATGTTCAAGTCGAGCAAGCTCAACTCTGAATGGAGATAGAGAAAAAGAAAGTATTTGTGAATCAATAAAATTCACCTTTACCAAATTATCAAGGTCTCATTGATGACAGAAATAAGCATTTATTTAGAGTTTACAAAAGTCTTGGTATGAAACATTTTTTAAGTCATTTCATTTCATTCTTACAACTCTATGTGGCATGGACATCATTACTTCCATTTAACAAACAAAGAAACTAAGGCTTAGAAGGAAAAACTGAAACCCTAGTCTGACTCCAAACTCTGTCTTTTTTCCACTATGCAATACTGTGTCCCAGCCACCTCCTTGTTTTTTTATTTAATTTTTGTTCTTATTGAAGTTAGATATGCCAACAAATAGTATAACACCCAGTGCTCATCCCATCAAGTGCTCTCCTCAGTGCCTGTCACCCAGTTACCCCAACCGCCCACCCACCTCCCCTTATACAACAACCCTTTGTTTCCCAGAGTTAGGAGTCTCTCATGGTTTATCTCCCTTTCTAATTTTTCCCACTCAGTTTCTATCCTTTCCCTTATAATCCCTTTTACTATTTCTTATATTTCCCATATGAGTGAAAGCATATGATGATTGTCCTTCTCCGATTGACTTATTTCACTCAGCATAATACCCTCCAGCTCCATCCAATCAAAGAAAATAGTGGGTATTTGTCCTTTCTGATGGCTGAGTAATATTCTATTCTGTATATATACCACATCTTCCTTATCCATTTATCTGTTGAAAGACATCGTGACTCCTTCCACAGTTTGGCTATTGTGGACATTGCTGCTATGAACATTGGGGTGCAAGTGTCCCAGCATTTCACTACATCTGTATCTTTGGGGTAAATACCCAGTAGTGCAATTGCTGGGTCATAGGGTACCACTCCTTATTTTCTGCTTAATTTTGAAACCATTTCTAGCCTCTGCTTTCAGTAAAGGGGATAATATAGCATTTATTGAGCAATTGCTGCAAATGCTGTGGTGTTTTCATTTACTTGTTCACTCATCCATTGACTCAACAAATATCTATTGAGTGCCTCCTCTGTCTCAGAACTATTCCTTGATTATCAAGGTAAGCCCCTGATCCTTTAGAGTATGTTTTAGTGGACAGAGACAAATAACAATAAGCCATCAAACAAGCACAAAGAAATAATGTAGGGTGATAATTAAGTGCTATAAATAATGGCGGGGGGAAAGGTAGAAGGCAATAATGTAATAGAGAGTGTCTGGGATGGATCAACTTTAGATAGGGAGCCCAAAGGCATTTCTCAGATCATATATTGAGCTTTACTTTAAATTCTAAAATCCGAAAAATGAAAATAAATAAATAAATAAATAAATAAATAAATAAATAAATAAAACCTGAAAAATAAGAGAAAATATTCCAAACAAAGGGAGCAGCATGTTCAAAAGCCCTGGGATGATCCGTGTGGCAGGGGTGTGGGAATCAAGAGTATAAGGTATAGTCAGACTAGTAAGCAGAAGCCATCCAGAAAGTTGTTTAGATTCTTTCCAGTCTATGTGCAGGAGGAAGCCATTAGAAGATTTTAAGTACTAGGGTCATAGAAGATGATTTACATTTCTAAAAGGTCACTTTGGCTGTAATGTGGGGAAACGACTGTAAGGGACATATGCAGAAGCAATTGCTCAGTTAGGGACCAGGTGTCTGAAAGTGTAAACGGAGACAAGTGGGCAGATTCATGGAGTATTTTGAAGGCAGAGCCCAGAGACTTGTGGGGTGGACTGACGGGTGTGGAGGACCATAGGCAAAAGAGAGGAATCAAGGACAACATCTAAGTCATTGGCCTGAACAGTTACTAGGTGGATGGCGTACCCTTTGTTGAAATGAGAAAGGCTAGAAGAAGAGAGGTTTGGGAGTTGTGTAAGAAAGAGGAGGAGTAAAGACAGAGACAAAAGAAAGATTCTTAGGTTGTTCTTGAAATTGAAATTTAAGCAACTCCAATAAAGTAGCCATGGACACTCAGCAAGGACGTGCCAGGACTGGGGTTTGAAGCCAACATGTTTGATTCTAGAGTCCACACGTGCACATTCTACACACCACTATCTCCTGCCACAGAAAGACTACGGTTTTGGTACTGGTTTTGTTTCAATGAGCTTCTCTTTCCTTATTTATAAAATTAGACAGATAATACCCACTGCATAAGAGCTGTAAGAATCAAGGTGATTAAAGAGTTCTCCCTGCACTGTAGACTTATTTGTAAGAATAAAATATTCTATTGCTAGCCATTGGATCCTGGCATAATTCTTGATCTTGTTAAGTGTGAGCTGTCGGGCTGTGACCATGGCCACAACCTAGTGTGGCAGATTTCCTCTGCCTTATTTCGCTTCCAGTCAAAGAGCTTTCCAGGAGCCCTGAAAGAGAGCCCTGAAAGGGACTCACAGATTCTGTCTCTCCCAAGTCTGGGACAGTGCCCTACTCTCAAATATCCCTAGAGAACTTTGGGATTCTCCAGACCTCCAGGCAGCCTTTTGTGATTTGCCTTCAGGAAATGATGTGTCATGCTGAGCCTGGGGTTGAAATTTCTACACAGATAGAGATGTTGTCATATATATATAGTTACAGTGACCTGTGTCATTTGCAGGACGCTTTCTCATGCCACTTGACACACTATGGGAGACACTCAGCCTGCAGCTGTGAGAGTCCTTGACAACCACCCAGCCACTGTCCTTTTGAGCTAGAAGTGAGAGGAAAAAGAAGGAAAAGAGATGGACAGAGAGGGCCCACCATCTGTGAGCTCCTACTGGGTTCTACACAATGGGGTATTTTTACTCACATTATTTCCTTCAACCCTGATAAAAATCTCGGAAGGAACAATTAAATATTTTCATTTAATAAACAGATCCTAAAGTTCAGAATGTTCACTTAATTTGCCAAATTCATACAGCAGACAAGAAGCAGAGTCAAAATATACTTGACTCTAAAATACAGTGTTGTTGTTGTTTTCCATGAGCCCATAATGCTTAAGTATAGAATCATGGGAGAAAGGCAGAAAGAACAAAAATATCCTCTTAGATTCTGTACTCAGAATCCTATTGAATACATGAAGTCACAAGTCCAGAGTGACTGAAAATTAATTTGATTTTCAGCTCAGGATGTCAGAAAAAAAAAATCTAGGTTTGGTTATTGTATGTGGAATGTAGGTTATCAAACTTTAATGAAAAACATCAGCCATATTTAACCAGCCTGATTTTTATTTCCCAAAGCCATGATAAGGAAGGTGACTGAAATTTAGTTTGCATAATTGTAAAGAAACCATGTTAGCAAAAGAAGGAAGGCAGCTTATTCCAATGCTAAAAGAAGTGATTCTTCTATCCAAATGAGAATGCCAGGTGAGAAATGGGGATTTACATGGCTACCTTTCATCAGGATGATTTGATTTATGTAAGTAAATTCTATACCTTTCCAGCTCCTAAATCCAGAGTGGTACAGTTAAGCTGATGCATATCAGACCTGACTCACTTTTTCATTCCAAGTTGATAATTTAAATGCTTACATTAAAGTTTCTATGTTAACTTTCAGGCTTTTAAAAATGAAGCAAGTTTCTGTTCTCCATCAGACTCAGGAGCAATGGGAATTAATGTGATATTGTCTTTAACGAAATGTAGTGGGGACCTGTGATTCATGTTGGTTCCCAATCCTTTCCTTCTCTTTAAAATGCCATAAAATGAAAAATACAACAGCTGTTTCATATTAAAGAGAAATGCAAATGTGCATTAATGCAGCTCCAGAAATATTTTACATGTTCAGAGAATTTATTATTTATATGAATGGAATCAATCTACATTTTTCCCATTTAATAAAATGGCACTTATTTCAATGGCTTTGTCAGCTATTTAAGCCAAATACACAAAAAGGAATGGTCTAGGATCTAAGTCAAAGATATATTTCTTTTCCCTAAAAGTACAGAATAAACAACAAAAAATGTCTGACGCTGTTTGCCATCAAAGATATGAAAGCACCACATTCTCCTTATACCTAGGTTAGTATATAACCTAGTATTTAACATAGTAACTAGATTAACTAGTTTAACATATTAAATGATTTCATTCGAAGGGTTGATTGTTTAGGCTGAGCTTTGTCACAGGGGGAACTGTGTTCAAACATAGGTACCTTTTATGCTGGCAAATTATGTTTGGAGAAGTCCTCCTGGCAAGCAGTAATGCTTCCTCATTGTTATACTCTTTTACCTACTTTGGATGCAGGTATAAATTATTTAAAACAGGAGAGGTTTCCCTTGCTAATTAATGGCAGGCTGACTAACCAGTTCCCATCAATGCCTAAGGCTTCATTCTATGCACAGCTTTCCAACCAGTGTAACAGCCCACTTCCATGGTTTTGCTGGGTAATTTTAATCAGTCACTATGTGTACCATGGAAACCCAACAGCTGTGCACTTGGATGACCTTATTATCATTAATGGCAAATTGGTTGTTGAGCAAGGAGTTTTTCATCAGGAAATACTACATGATTCCATAAACTTGGGAATAACCAGGTTGTATTTTTTTTTTCCTGACTATAATTTACAACTTAGGAAATGAGCACATTTAGAGTGAAATTCACACTTCAATGAAGAGGGATATATCTGAAGTTTCTTTCTAACGCATTTGCCATATATTTTTATTCTCTTCCAAGGAATAAGAGAAATGTCATCATTTAGAAATTTTCCCAATGAATGAAAAGGAGGAGTGTTCTGTGACTTTTGCTTTCGCTTTTTGCTTTTGGATGTACTGAAAGCGGCCCCCTGGTGGTCAGGGGATCAAAAATTCTCTGGGATCACTGGGGAAATAACTCAAATAATTACCCCTAAAAGGAGATCCTTCCATCCCAGTGGTAGAAGATGCACATTTTTGGTGCTAAGAAAAGCCAAATAACCTGCTGGAGACACAATCATTCACAAGAGCATATTTCAAACAGGTCAGTGGATATTAATTTTACAGCCCTAGTGCAGCCCAGATGGTACTTTTTTATCAGGCATCCCAAAACTCTATATATTAAAACAGAACCGCCATTATTTAGCCTCTCATAGTTTAAAACTTTTTATATTACCTTTAATTTAATATGTAGCCAAGCTCTTATCTTATAAAAAATGCTCCTAGTGGGAAGATTCACTGTTCTTTCTTCTATAAGGGTAACTTCTCCAGAAGGCAGTAGTTTTGTCATAATTAGTCCCTTAACTTTTCAATAATCACTGAAAGCTCATTTTCCTTGTTGTTAGCAGCCATCTTATATGTAGACCAATTTCTTTGTAATTCCACAGTAATGTTGCCAAATGGGAAGATGACCTCATAGATATTAAAGATGGTTTTTAGATGTGCAGCTAAGGATAGAGAGAGTGATATAAAATGTCCAAACCTTTTTTGCATGGCTCACGGGGGTAACTTCCACATTTTTTACACCAGCCTTGGTTCTCTGTGATGTATTTGGCCTTGCCTCTTGTGGGTGTCCCCAGGAAAATTGTGAAGGATGTAAAATAAGATTTCAGCCTCCTCCTACCTTCCCTGTTTGATTCCCTTTCCCTTTCCTCATCCCCTATCTCACCCCAATGTGACTGAACTTCAAAGAAACTCATGCCAGCTGGAAGTTACTAAGAGAAGACCATGGAAAGAGGTATAGTGCTATCCAAAGCCAACACATCCATCCCTCATTAGCTGAAAATGTCATCTAATAAAGGCTCCTAGATGCTTCCCTCACTGGGATATGCCCTCAGTCTCAGAGAACTACCTCACCCAAGTTTATGCCCACTCCCAGGGAACAGTCCATAATCAATGACTGGCCAGTGCAGGGATATAAAGATCTGGTTCCCTGGCATCAAATAGGACAATTCTGAAAGGCCATCCCAGCTCTAGAGCCCCTGTAGGATTGGCTGAGACCTCAGTTGCCTCACTGCATATCAGCTTCTCTTACTGCCCAATCCTGCCTTCCTTGTCTCCTTACAGGTGTATCTCCTGAGAGCACTTCCCATTAAACTTTCTGCACCTAACTTTTTACCTTAAAGTATGTTTCCAATAAACCCAATCTAAGATGGGGGGGTTACCCAAAGTAGTCTGAGACTGCTGTGTCTTAGGAAGGGTAGCCAAATTATTCCCAAAAGAGGCAATAGTTACAACCAGGAAGACAAAGTATATTACATCCAAAAGGTAAGCTATAGACTGAACTCAATAATCCACAGCAAAATGAACTGAGATTTAAAATATAGGTAGAATTGTTTCAAGGCAAATTCCAAGAGCAAGGGGAATAAATCTTTTACATCTGAATCTGCCTTATCTGCTTAAATGACCTGGTCCCTCATGGCATCTTCTGATCTCTCAGAAGACTCAACTAAAATGCACCCTAATAAACCTCTACTCTGTGGCTCTTATAGCCCAACCACACTGGTCATAACCATATCTACTGTCTACACCAGAAAATGGGACCTTGCCAACATACTACTACCCACCACTTCTCTCCAGAGTTCCATTTGAAATTCTAAGGCCAAGCACCCCACCTGTTTCTTATGTCTATATCCCAACCCCTTGCGTCTCTCATCACTGTCCTGGCCATGAGTCAGATCCTCTGGACAGCTGTCATTCTCCTGAGCACTCTGGAAGTTCAGTCCATTGCTAAGAAGTTACTTTAGATTCTCAATGTATTCACTATACATGGAGATGGGTTTTTTTCTTATAAGTTTGTTTTAAACATGGATATATTTTTCTCCCAGGCCTGCCCTCATCAGAAGGGAGAGCCAATATTCCCCTGTCTCTTTCCAAGGCCAAAAACAACTTCTACTTCTCTATCTCCCAGTTATAATGGCTAATATTGACTGGACACCCACTGTGAGCTTGGCACTTTTCTGAGTGCTTTAATGCTTTATCTTTTGTGATACTGATAATGACCTTGTGAAACAGTGATTATTGTTATCATCCGTTTTTTGCAGATGTAGAAACAAAGGTACAGACCTAACTTTCCCAGGACCTCAGGATCATAACATAATGGGGCCAAGATTCAAACCCAGCCAGTGCTCTCAAGCAGTGAACTCTTCTGCCTTGCCCCATTCCCAGCATCTGCCAACATCCACTTCATCCTCCTCCAAATGTTGAAAATTTCCTCTCCACCAGAAGGCTGCCATCCATTCACATAATGTCAATAGCCCACCAAAGCCCTTAGCTTCCCAATGCCTTGCTCCTCCTCTATTTCAATGGATTCACTGTGGGCCTTAAAAAATTGACTCCCAGGATCATATTCTTCTCAAACCTTCAACTCTGAAATTTCCCTCTGACCACCATCTTACATCCTCTACTGGTCCTGCTTCTTCATTCTTGCTAAATTGCTCTCTGACATCACTCCTCTATCTCCCAGTATGGCCCACCCCCTCTCCCTACCTTCAGCTTTACTTCCTTCCCTGATGAGCCCATGTTCCCTATTTTCCTCTCATTCTTTTATCAGCACCTGAAACTCCCTTACCTTCCTTCCATTGCACACACTATGCTAATAACCAATCCTTCATTTTTCTGTTGTTGTTGCTTACCAGTGACTTCCCTCTGAGTAAAGGATAAAATCCAAATTCCTAAGCAAGACCTTCGAGGCATTACATAGTCTTTCTCAACCTTCTCATCTTCCACCACTGCTTTTCCCCAGGACTCAGTCAGTAAATATCCTGTCCACATGGAATGTTGCCATGCATCTACAAACCTCCCTATCAGACATGTTCCTTCCTGTTCCCTTTCTGGAAAAAAAGCTAGGATCAGATGATTTCTTAGAGGGAGGATTGGGGAAGGGGAGGGGGAAGAGGGTGGGGATGGCAATAGAGGAACAAACGGAAGATGACCTAGAAATGTTTGCTCTAAGCATCTGCAACAATCAAGGTGCCATTATACTGAAGGAGCACCCGTGAGGAGAGAAAACAGATAATGTGTCCAACTGGGCCTTCTGAGACCAGAGCAGTTGATGGACCACCCATGTGAGAATACCATGAAAATAATAACTATCAAAATTAAACATTGATGCCCCCAACAATCACCTAGGTTTCACTATGATTATATGCTAATGATTAGGCATGAGATATAGTTTATATGTATTAACAAAGCAAATATGTTGGGAACGTTGTACAATATAACTGCCATTCTGAGAACTGATAAAATGAAGAAATCAACAGAACTTACCTACATACCTGCAAGCTACTTAGAAATATGATAAAAAATCCTTGTCTAAAATAAATGTAAAAATGAATAACTTAGTTATCTCACATCTCACTAATAATTTATGAGGCATACTTCCAAGCACTTGTCATATTACCAGGAAATTTATATACTGATTATTATAATGAACCTAGCTATTAGAGCTAATACTGTTATACATCAAAACCAAATTTACCTGAGTCATTAATTTTAAATAATTTTAAAAGTACATTTATGTACACTGTCTCATTTAATTATCCATTATTTATCTTTAAAATGACTCCAATATCTTAGCATTAGATTCTATATATTTTGAAATTTTGATTTTCTAGAGAAAACTATGGAAGTAAAAAAGAAAAAAGGTAAGAACAAAGAGCAGCTAACAAAGTGGAAACATACTCTTTACATCCTAGAAACCAGGAACCACATAGTCCTTACTCATTGCAAGAATTTAGGCTTTACCATAAATCTATTTTTATCATGAAAAAAATGTTCCCGCAGGAACTAAAATGTTTTTTAAGTGTTGTGTCGACTCTCTTATGCTAGTCATTCTTACAGAAATAAGGACCACTTAAAACTAAAGGCTTATAACATTATGACACAGTAATTGGGCTAAGTTCAGGGAAACCCAGACAGCAAATGTGTTGCTCACAAAATGACATATACTGCATAAGAGTCAATATTTCATAAAGTTAATGACAGTAACATTGCAAACTTGTCAAATCACGTATTACATCCAATGATGATTGAAGATCTAGCAAAGCTAGACCTGTTAACAATAGAAGAAAAGCTTACAAGCATGGTGACAGAAGAGGGATACCAGAAGAGAGCAGTATGAATATCAAATGATCAAGAGAGACCTTTGAGGACATCGATGAAGTTTACATTTTTGTGCTGCAAAATTCAAGTATAAGGTAAAGGCTGTCATGTCATGCTATTATATCATTTTGCTACATAAGAATATCAACACCAGATTTAATCTCAGTAAATATCAATTAGTACTATTTTAGTTACTATTATTATCACAGTCATTAGAGAAATGGAAGAATGAGATCCATTTTGGCTCTTCAGCAGGGAGGGCACCCCAGGAATAAATACTGAGACCTCACTGTCCCATTCTCAAATCTCTCAATGGTGCCACCCCCCTGGATGAACTCAATTTGAAACCATAGGTATACATAGAGATCAGTTTCTTCAGGCCCAGAGACAAGTAGACAAGTGTGGACAGTCATCCTAGAGGAGCAAGGAGAAAACATCCAACACACACAAGCACACATGCACACACAGGCACATATGTACATACATACAACCTGGTTCTATTAGCCCAGACTCAAAAGTTCGAAGCTACCTAATATATCTAAAAAACAAATTCATTTTGACTTTTGGGACTTGCTCTGTGCCCAGTATGGGTCTAGGTGCTGGAGGCACTGCCATGAACAACACTTACAAAGCCCTCACCATGGCTACCTATCACTTTCATGGGCTCCTTCCACCATAAAAAAAAATATTAGGGATCCCTGGGTGGCGCAGCGGTTTGGCGCCTGCCTTTGGCCCAGGGCGCGATCTTGGAGATCCGGGATCGAATCCCATGTCGGGCTCTCAGTGCATGGAGCCTGCTTCTCCCTCTGCCTATGTCTCTGCCTCTCTCTCTCTCTCTCTCTCTGTGACTATCATAAATAAAAATTAAAAAAAAATATTAAAAATTGCATTTTATGACTATATTTAAAAATCAATTTAACACAGCTTAGGTTCCTTATTTCATATTTATCATTATTATTATTACATCCATCTTTCATCTAATTTTTAAAGAAATTAAAACATTTTCATGGGCCCCCAAAAATATCATGGGTCCAAGGCACTGTGCCTATTATATCCAATGGATAAGTTGGCCAGCCCTGGTCTCTGATACCATGGAAATTATATTATATTGGGAGAGACAATAACAAAAAAGTTACAAATAAAGCAAGGTAAAAATATCAAAAAAGCGCAATGAAGACAACTGAGCAGGCTATCTTAGAAAGTGATCAGGGAAATGGGGCTATACAGTCAGAGTGTCCATGGTAGGCTTCCTGAGGGGAACACATTTGAAATGAGAACCTCAATGACTAGAAGAAATCAATCTGAAAGTCTGAGTACCTAAAGGAGGAGTAGATGATATAAAGGCCCACAGGCCAGAAAGAACTTGAGGTATCTGAGAAGAGTAAGAAGCCCAGTGAAGTTAAAGCATATCAGAAAGATGAGAAGAATGACAAGATGAAAGAAGTTGGTAGGGACCAAGTCATACAAAGCCTCATAGGTAAGAATTTGGGTATTACCTTCAGCTGGGGAGTTGCATGGCTTGATGTGGAGAATGCATTATAGGGAAAAGCAGAGAGACTGCAGCTACTGCAGGTCACCCAGGTGATAGAAGATTCTGCTTTGTATTAGGAGTAAGAGAGGAGATGAAAAAAATGGATAATGGTTGTAAGATGTCCTTAGAATTCAGAGTCAAGAGGACTCTTAATGAATTATGTAGGAGATGAAGAGCAAAGAAAGGAATCAAGGAGGACCTGGGGGAGAGGGGGATGGCTTGAGAACCTATGGAATGGGGATGTCATTCACTAGCCCTTGCTTCTATAAACCCTGCCACTCCACTTATATTAGTAAACATAAAATATGTTACTTGACACAATTTTTTACAAAACACAGATTTACAATGCTGTGATACTTGTATAATTTTTCAGGAACATGTTTGTTGTGGGAAAACACCAAATTTATGAATTCATGTTGTCATTTCCAGTGACTTGGAAATAACTGCTTTGGCCACCATACTGCTTGCTGCAGCTCTGCCAAATAGTGTTATCAACAAAACCTTGCCTCTTACTTCCTTATCTTGCCCTTTAACCAACTGGGTATTTGACTAGCTGAAACTTGCTTGTTGGACAGACTTGTTCCTCTAGAAGGACCTAACTGGTTCAAGATTAGCTGCCCCATTTTGTCCTCAAACAATCTTTTGGTTTGTCACACTGAATTTCTTTTCTGTGTTCCTGATAAGAACTTACCACTTCAATTCTGAATCTTTCTTTGTCCATTCATGTACATATTAAAGCACAGGAATTCTCATTCAACTAAATTACTAATGCATTAAGGGATGACACATTCAAGTTTCTTTCTTATTCTTCTTGTCTTCTTATTCTCTATTTTTTTTCTGGGTGAGCTCATGGATTCATTCATTGTACAAATATATAGTGCTGTTTAGGTGCAATGACAATGATAATAAGAGCTAGCATTCCCATAATGCTCACAATGTGTTGCTAGCATTCATTTGATCTTCAAAATGATCCTATAAGATAAATACTATTGTTATCTCCATGTTAGAAAATTTTTTAAAAACCCTGAAGGTTAAGGTATACTAAGCAACTTGACCAAGGTCACACAGCTAGTGCCCTGTGGAGCCAAGATTCAAACCCAGATGATGAGACTCCAGTGTCTTTGTGCTGTGACAACCCCCCAAACTGTCTCCTCACTAGCTTTGATCAGGCACCTGAATTACAGACCCAAAGATGCAGGTTCTTAATTTCTATTTGGATGGCCCACAGGAAACTACTATTCAAAGTATTTAAAGCTTATCTTTCTCCCTAAGAGTGTTCCTCCCCCCTCATAAACCTCAATAAATGGTGTTTCATCCACCCTACTGAGCAAGCTAGAAACTTTGATGTCATTCTTGACTTTGCCCCAGCAAATTTCATCCCCAGCCAGCATCCTATCATTGATAATGTCCTGTCTCTTTTACTGTTATAGTGTCTTTCAAATTTATTCATTTCTCTATCTTCATTGTTTTACCTTCATTCTAGTCCTCACTCTTTGTTACCTAATTACTCCATGTGGTCTCTGCCAATAGCAAGGGTCCATATCTGTGCTGAAGACTCTGAGGCCATGATTGGAAGCAACAGAACTAGTGTTGTGGCTGACTGGTGATGTTACTATTGTGGTTGTTTGGTGATGCCTATCATGGAAACAATGGGCAGGTAGTGGCACTTGTACCAGGACTTGCCAACCTTGTCCTAGAATTCTAACACAATACTTAATACATGGATGGTACGTTATAAATGATGCAGAATGAATGAAAAATGAATACAAATATCTTACTATGAGACACTAAACACAAGTTAGTCAATAGTTGTGTCAATAGTCAATGTGTTCCAATAGTATTGGAACTGATGCTCTTTATTTCTAATGATAATTTCATTTCTACTAATCCAATCTAATTTAACAGTTTTCAAAAACTACTTCCTGGTTTTTGCCATAGTCTGTTAATGCATGCCAAGTCTCTTGAGTTTCTCTCTCATTTCCACCTACCATCCCTCTCACATACCACTTGTGTGCCCTATAGCTAGCTATGGGTGCCTTGGCTATTTTAAATTTTGACAATCTACCCATGGAAAATTCTATGTATCCATTTTGTTATTTGTCTTCCACAATAAAGCTATTCCATTTGTCATATGAACATACACAGAAAGAACCAATGACATGTAGAAATCCCAGCCTCTTAGTCCTTTAGAAGTTTAGATATGACTGCTATGTCACTGACTTTCACCTTGTTTTAGAGACTAATGTTTTCTTAGCCACCATAGTCTAACCATTAACCTCTGGAATTATGTTCTGACCTTCTTAATAGGGTTTCTTTTTCTTTGTCTATCAGTCTACTCCCTCTACATGTCAGATATCTCCTCTGCATATGATGAATACTTTATATTTAGCTGACTGCTTTATTTTTATTTCTCAGGCAAAGTGAGCTTTTTATATATTAAATTGTTTGGTAGATATAAAAAAGGTGTTATTTTTATTCTATATCCTTGTTATTGATACAGTCAACAAGCACAGTCACTAATTCTCATTTAATTTATAAAGGTTACAGTGGTTTGTTGGGCTGCCTCCCTCAAGATTCAAGGAGCTTACTAATAATGCAGAGCTGCTGAACCATAGCACCTATTGGTCTGTAAAACTAAAGACATTTTAACATTTGCAGGACTCCAGTCTGCTGCAATTAATTCTGATCAGATGTCCACAGTCCAGAGTTATTATTAGCTGGAGAGTGTCAGAAGTACTGGCCATTTTGAAGGTGAATCTTTGCAAGTGCACTTTGTTGTTGCCAAATAATTAGGAGTTAATGTTCAAGTTTATATAAAAGATTGCGAATGGATAGGAAAAAATGTTTCCGCAATTAGTCAATTTTTTTGCTGTTCTGGCTTTTCTTTTCAGTGAAAACTCAACCTGCTTATATAATTCATATATGTCAAATAGCATAAGTGTTCCCAAGTTATAACTAACTCAGCTGGCTGAAAGGGAGCTTCAGATATTCAGGGAAAAAGAATGCATAAGCAAAGAATTAAATATGTCTAAATCTTTTTCTAAACCAGGACATTGGAATCATGAGTAGCATCAGAAATGAGATGTCAGGGCCCAAGATTTCAGACAGGGTCTTCTCCCTGAAGTTTCTGGGGCAGAACAAGCCCAGAGACAACAGGGAGATTGAGTCCACTGACCAAGAACTGAAATCAGACAGAAGTTTGGAATGGGGCCACACAATGTCAGGCAAGTAAGGGACAAGCACAGAAGCCACTAGATATTATTAGACAGTGGATATGATCCTTTTTAGGGATTCCCATAAAGTTTTATTAGTCACCTACAAGATGGGTGGAAAGAAGGTCAGGGACACACAAGTCACAAAATGCCACAATCAATTATTAAACCTATTCTATCAATAGTTTTAATAGTTGAAGTAGCATACACAAAGCTGATTTCAATGTCAACTTGTTCTCAAGAAACATACAGACTGGTAGGGAGACAGTGGTGAACATAAAAGAGTTACAGAAGACCCAGTGCGTCAAAATAAAGCACAGCATTAGAATCACACCATTCTAGATTCAGTTCTGAGTCTGGCACTAAGTTTCTATGTAACCTTAGGCTAAAACAAAACAAAACAGAAAACCAATCTGGAGCTAATTTCATGAGGCTGTTGTAAGGGTTAAATGAGAGATGGGGGAAAAATAAATATATAACTATATATAAAGATGTTCTGTATCTATAGTGGTTTGGGTAGTAGGCAATAAGTATGCATTCATTGACAGGTAGCAATAGTAGCAGCTGCAACCATGGTATAAGGAGTATGATTTGTAATGAAGTAGAAATATCAACAAAGCATCATTGGCAGCACACAGGCAGGAGAAACCTATTTAAACTAAAAAATCTATAATGATATTTCACAATACCCAGTCTTCCCTGTCTCAGTAAATGCTAAATCCATTTGCACAGGCCAAAAATCTCAGTGTTATCTTTGGCTTCTCTTTCTGCCATGTCTCAAGCTCAACCATCAGCCAATCCTATTGGCTCTATCTTCAAAGATATTTAGAATTCATTCACTGCTCCCTACCTCCCTCACTCCCCACATCCTTCAAACAGCATCTCTGATCTGGATCCTTCATTGGCCCCCAAGCTGGTCTCCCTGCTTCTGCCCTTTCCTCCTATCATCTATTCTCAAGGCAACAGTGACAAGGGTCCTTTTAAAATGTGAGATCACATTTTTCACTGCTCGGAATCTTCCAAGGTGTCCCTCTCTTACAGGGAGTAAAACTCTAGGTCTTTATGATTCCCACTAGACCCTCAGAATTCAGCCCCCTGCTTTGTGTCTGCCCACATTACCGGTAACATCACTCTCCCCCTCTCTAATTCTATTTCTGACATGCTGATCTTGATGCTCCTTGACCATACCAGCATGTTCCTTCTTTAGTCCTTTGCATTTTCTGTTTTTGTTTGGACCCTCCAAGAAGCAGATGAATCACATAATGAAGCAGAATCCTTTAGAATTTTCCATATATCTCCATTTACTGTCTGAGACTTGTTAACTATCGTAAGGACCCTGAAATCTCTATATAGAATCATATTTTATTCCTTGCTTAATAAAGAAGCAGACCTGAGATTAAGATTTATGTGAAGATGACTTATTGGAAAATATTCCCTGGAAAAACTAGAGGGGTCTTGGGGGTGCCATGAGATTGTGAAGAGAAGGAGGCCAACCAAAAGTAAAATATCAAGCAAAGTCCCATAGAAAGTTAACTAATCATGCAGGGAGGTCTAGAAATAGTAGAGATTGCTCCTCAGAGTTGTTCTTAGACTACTGTATTCCTGCACAACTCAGTCATTAGTTAGAGGATGTAAATTCCCAAGCACATTTGTTCTTGGTACACACTAGCAAAATAGGCAGATGCAGCCTGTAGGAAGTCCTCCAAAAAGGGATCCTGGTGCTGGATATTAGAAGTAAAAGTGCAGGGGGGTCAGGAGTACATAAAGATGGCAAAGAGATGGGAGGTGAGTAGTAAAGAAATTGAGGACATATGGGGAGTGCTTGCTGCACTGGCTGATTATCTGTCTCATTGAGTATAGTTTTGGAAGATAAAAAAAGGTGGGTGGGGAGAGGTATGCTTATAGTAAAACTAGTCCATGTTAAATTTGGAATACATTTTTCAGTTTTCTGATTTCCCTGCTATCCATGAACATTTATTTACATATGCAATGGAATTTCTTTAAATCTCCTGGTATAATGATCCAAACATTGTGCTTGAGATCATATCTCTTTGCCTTTTTTAGTAGGACTGTGTTCAAGACTGTGAAGCCACACTACCTGGAATGCCTCCTCCTCTCCACTCACTTGTTGATACTAAATATCGCATCCTCCTATCATTGTGTGGTAACCTCAAGATCTCTTAGAATATTTACTCTGGGTGAAGTCAGCCTTTAAGTAAGAAATCTGACCATTCTGAGACTGCCTTCCTACTCAAGCTTGACATATGGAAAGATGTTGAGAAGAAAGAGGAGGAGGAGAGAGAGAGAGATGCCAGACCAGCCCCAGACCATCCGTTCTAGCCTAAGCATCAAATATGAAACTGAAGGAGATCTCCTGAACATTCCAACTCCACCAGACACAACATGTACAAGAAGCAAAGGACCCAGCCTACAGCTAGAACCAACGCCCTGGGCATATAATTTCAGTGGAGCTGTCAACCATCTCTTGCCATTTGAATACCCCAGCTGAGACTTCGGTTGCAGAGATAAGCTACCCTCATTATGCCTAGCTCAAATTTCTGATCCAAAAATTATGAGCATAGTAAAATGATTATTATTTTCTGCCACTAAGGTTTATTTTGTGGGGGTAAGAGGGTGGAGAGTTGTTAGACAGCCATGGGTAACTGGAACACACTGTTCTAAGGACTCCCTGAGAGAAGTGATTGAGTTGCCCCATCACTAACTAGTTGTTTGCAATGGTCATTTTGGTAAAATCAATGGTATGTTCAATATCATTCATTATTAATCTTATCATTAAAGTAATGCAGGTATATTAGAAAATATATGAAAGTATAAAAAGAAAATTAAAATCACCTATAATCCCACCACCCAGGGGTATATTTACATTTTAAAGTGTGTATATGTGTATTAGGATGACATTCAGTATATGCAACCATTATCCATTGCTACATAAAAGCATACGCAAATTAAAAGCTTGCAATAACAATAATTTTATGATTGTTCATAGGTCTGTGGGTCAACTAGGGACAGGCAACTGGTAGGTCAACTGGAGCTAAATGGGCTGTGAGTAGGTTGGTTGGCTTTTGGAGCCAGAGATGTGACGTCTCTTTTCCATGTCGGCCCTCATCCCCAAGGAGGCTAGCACAGGCTTTCTCACATGGAAGTCTCAGGACAGCAAAAGCATGAGAAGATTAACTGCAAGATCTCCTGAAGCCTAGACTCAGAACTTCTACAGCATCATCACTTCTGCTCCATTCTCCTGGTCAAAGTAAGCCAAAGGCCAGTCAGACTCAAGTGGGTAGAGAAAGTGACTCCAACTTTTGACAGGAAAAGCAGCCAAATCACGTGGCAAAAATGCATGTTTACAAGGATAGGAGGAATCTGAGGCTATTAATATTACTACTACTATTATTATTATTATCTACAAGACTGTACTCAAAATTTTCTACTTATATTTTTATAAACGGTTATGCTTGAAAAATATAATCAAAGCAGTATGGGTAAGTAAACCCTGTCCATAATCCTCTAAGAAAGAATGTTATTATATCTCAGATAGATGAGTTCTTATCTCAATATTGAAAACAGAGTTTCTTTTCCATAAGGAGAAAACTCTTGGCATCTCTCAGGGCCAATTTTTTGAATGAACAGGTCAATTAAGTCATTTTCCATTTCTCCTGCTCCAAACTGATGGGTTATTATTTAACACTACCTAAACATTACATAGAGGCACATGGTCACCACCTGAAAAGCTTTCTCATTCTCTGAACTGGATAACTGAGTGATGAAACCATAGCAACAGGGTCACTGGACCTCAAGATGACTTTTTTTGCCATATTCTGATTGAGCATTTATCTCAAAGATTTGAAAATACCCTAAACTGTGGTACAAAGTTCACTGAGATTTATTTCTGAGAGACATGGTTATCTCTGTCCTGCTTTGGGCATAAACATCCCATGAGCTGAGATTAAACACCCTGAATAAATTAAATCCCAGGGATACACAAAGGCTAAATGAAAAGTCAAAGTAAGGTGATCCAAGTAAGTGGATCAGTTTGAGAAAAACCTGGGAAGTGAGGGTGAGAACTGCATCCCTGTCCTTAGCCATAATGGGGACTCCTATTGTCCTTGGACATAGCTATTAATCAAACAGGTTATTTTTAGAATATCCTAGAAATGAAAGTGCCCTTCTGGTTTGTTATTGTCCTCTCGTAGGTCAGTGATACATGACAGACTTATCATGAAGTCTATTGAGAAAAAAAAATCTACCATGTTGTGTCTTAAAGCACAGGAATTTCAAGCAGGATAAGGACCACACTCTGTCACAATTCCTTCAGCAAACTTCTTGATTGAACGACTTATTTTGACAGCCTGCATTGTGCCCATTTTGATGTGACATGGTGGTACAGAAATGTGATTAGAAGTCTGTGCCCTGGCAGGAACCAATCTGCTTTCAAGTTCCTGCTCAGCTAATTACCACTAGCTGTGTGGGCTTGAGTAAGTTAATTAACCTGCTGAGCTTTGGTTTCCCCATCTGAGACATGGCTATAAGCTGGACAGAAAACTGATTAGGATAATGCAAGTAAAGTATCTGGCACAATGTCTGGCACATGGCAAGTACTGAATAAATGTAAGCTGTGGTGGATGTCAAAGAAGTAATCCCAGTTTGGTGCCTTGCACCTTAGTCCCAGGGCTGTCGGTGGGACAGGAAACAACTACATCGGAGGCTTTTCTCTGCCATAATGAGAGGAATGCACTATACCTCATTATGTGGCTACAGGACATGATCTGCACTGGAACTAGATTCATGGAAGAGCTTGGTACACTATAACGAGTTTAACCAAATTTGTGGAATGTGAAGCCTCTATAACTATAGAAATTTATCATTCTCTCTGGATGCATATAATAAAACTTGAAAATAGGGAAATTGAACAAACCCCAATACCACTTATTAAAATTCAGAAAAACAAACTGAATCTAGGTATTATACCTCTGAGGAATCTAGTTAACATCAGAAGCTATTTTTCCTCCTTTCTCAAAATAGTCACATTCCCTCATAAGGCAAAGGAATGTTGTGTCGGCTGCTACTAACCAAACAGCTTCAGGCACAGACTTCAATAGGTTGAATTACCTCTCCTTCCCAAATCAGCCATGAAGAAAAGATAGATTTCACTAATCACAGGGTAATTAATAGCTCATACTTACCTAGACTCAAAACAACATATTAAAAAGTAAACAGATGGTTTTATGTAATTTTGTGCAGGGGGCTGTAGTGTTAGTGAATTCTAACTCATTTCCCTCAGTTCATTCATAACATCTTATGCATATGTACAGTTCTAATCTGGGAGATTTATTCAGTCGACTGCAACTGTATCTCTCAGGTACTATTCTCCTGTGTTGCTCCTTGACTTTAAAATGATGGTATGGTATCTTCTAGACCCAAACACCTGCTGGGGTTCCCAAATTGCATTGTTATCACAACAATGACATTTTCAGAGATTTCAACTGGTATATAATGTTATGATCCAGCTTGGCTAAATGGTATTTTTTTTAATTAAAAGAAAAAGGGGAGATTAAAATCATGAGTATAGTGTAAGGACATTCCTGGCTTAGATGAAAATCCTACAGTACATGAAATACACAGCAGATATCCAGTGGTTAGGAAGATGCAGGGAAATTTCGTAGAAGAAAATTAAGGCACTAAGTAAGGGTGAACTACTGTCTTCTGCAGGCATTTGCGAATGATGGCATCTGGAGGGCCCCACCATAAGACTACAGTGGAGGCCACCTAAACTGCCTTCTTACCAAACATGCAGCAGACTTCTTTCCAGAGTACACATCTCTAATTTTTTAAAGTAAATCAGTGGGGAAACAGGATTTACTTTACACAATGTACTTTACTGGCAGCTCCTTGGAACATATCTATTCCATAAAAGTAAAGGATAGCTGTCCTCCACCTGATCCAAACTTCTAGAGGGATATGGGTCAAACTCCATGAGTTACTATACGGTCAGAAGGTTTAACACTCCTAGAAAACAATCTAGAGCCTTAATGATGACAAATACTCCAGCTCGTTTCTCATAAACACTGAAGCTGGAAATGCCGTCAGCCAGCGTGGCAACCCCTAGATGGGGTGCAGAAGCAAGACTCATGGTACATGCTTCGAGCAAACATTTCATCAACGATGTCCAGCCTGCTCAGCAAGCCATTTCTTTGCTCACTGATCTGTATCCTATTTGCCATGTAGACCCAGCAAAACAAACATTTTCAGTGACATGATTGCAAATGTTTCTGTCACATAGACCCATGGCAAACAATCTCCAGTTTGGATTTATTTTTTGGCAGGCAGGGTTCCACTCCAGAAGCCTATGAGGATTCCTCTTACTGTTCACATCTCAGAGGGTGTCCCTCCTGGAAAACACATGAGACTTCTGTCACAGCAAAACAGCAGGATGGAATCCTCCTGAGAACTAATGTCTCACCTAAAATATTCATGGCTCAGATTCCCAAAGGCTGATAGAGCCGTGCCTCAACTAATGACATTTCCCCTGGTACACAGTCGAAAACACGGGGTCCCAAAGATATGGTAAGAATGTTTCACTCTTTTGCATTGTTATTAATCTTCAGTTATTTCACTGCTAGTGAGATATATCTTTTAATAAAAACATATGAAACCATGAAAAAATTACTCTAGCTCATTTTATGAACTGATCTGATCCTACTACTCATAAATTATGGATGGTTACATCCTGTGGCATTTTAGTTCTGCTCACTTTATAATTTAGTCTGACATTTGGATAGCCCTGGCCCTTCTGCATTAAAGTACTGTTGAATCACTTAATTATAACCATTATATCTTGGGGGAAAATGTGTACCTGTAATGACTTGCCACTGTTAAGTGGCCAATCAAAGACAGTGAAAGTAAGTTTCTAATACAAAGAATGAAGAGTTACCTTATTTAAAAAAGAATGGTCTAAAGTAAAAAAAAAAAAAACTTTGGGTGGCAAATTATAGAAACCTATCCAGAATGCTTTGAGCACAATAGTGGTAACTAACTGGGAGTATCCAATAGTGTGTCCTTGAATACAAAAGCAGCAATCCAGCCAGGCCTGGGGAACTAAAGTACAGAATCTACAAGCCAGTGGGAACCAAAGTAACTAGTTTCATCATCTCTCAATTTCTCTTCCCTCCTTGGATTTATGTGAGTTCTCATTTCACATGAGTTCCTACTGTGCACCTGCTTTATTTATCTATTTCCTTGACAATTGGTATTTTTAGCTTTCCCACTTACAGCATGGAGACAATTGCCCTTGCTCCACAGCTTCAGTACCTCCTAGTTGCAGAAAGACAACCAGTTCCAAATTCCAAGAGAGAGGAACTGACTGAGCTAGACTGGTTCAGGTGTTCACCATTGCCCTAATGGACTGTGGCTGCTTCATCAATGAAACACACAAACTTTACCGAGCTAATCATGAGCCCTTTGGAGTTACCCCAAAGAAAAATGTCTATATTTCATGACAAAGTTTGAGGCCTATGAATGAGTGATTGAATTTTGAGGTTGGAATAGTTACTAGAAATTGTCCTATGTATACTCCCACTGATATAGACATCTACTAACAGCTCAGCTTTCTGATGGGAAGCTGCCCAAGTGATCTCAGGTTGAATACTTTCTATGACTCAGTGCCTACTTTCTGAGGCTCATTCTACTAGTGGGCAGACCTCATTCTCAGCCAGGTCTTTCTTATATTGAACAGAAATTACCTCTCTAACATCTACCTATATGTATATGCTTGGGTCTACTCCTTGGAGCTTACAGAAGAGTTCAACTCTAGTCTCCCTATGGCAAATATTTGATTTTATCATAGCTCCTCTTCTCCAAACTTGACATTTTCACACACCCCTACAAGCATTCTTTTAGCTGACATCATCGTAACAGCCAAGGATTGTTGCCATGCTCTATGCTATCTTGTTGCCAAGGACCTTCAGTGTATGAATATAATCATAAAATGTGTGGAACATTCAAGAGGATGTTGTTTAATTCTCACTCTTACTAATTCTCACCTAGATGCAATATTTCTATTAACATACCTAAAAACTGTGTGAGCTCTCTCCACAATGCACTTTGGTATAGAATTAAAGAGCCCAGATCTCCTAGATTCATATACTGTCTCCTTCCTTTACTGTATGACTTTGGGCAAATAATCTCTTCATGACTCAGTTTCCTTATCTGTAAAGGAAGGATATGCACAGTGCCTAATCCACATAGTTTATGTAAGGATTGTATAATACTACCTGTAAATAGCACCTGGCACAGGGTATTTGCTCAATCTCAGGCATTAGTTTGTAATGAACTAAGTACCGTTGTCCTTTACGTGACTTTCTAAAGTGGTTCGATTTCAGCATGAATGTCTTGATCATATGTTCAGTCTACATATGATCCTTTTGTCCTGATTACCTCACTTGACAAAGTAGTTATCCTTCTTAGGCTTGTGTTATCCACAAATTTGATAATTATGGCCTACTTGTTTTCAAGATAATGAAAATGTTAAGTAAGATAGAACCAAGGAGAGAATTTGAGGCATCCACAGAGTGTTCTTAAATTACAAAATGCTTTTTACCTTCTCATTTCAGTTAGATATCATTAGTCTTGTTTTTCAGATGAAGAAATTAAGACCCCAAATTGAAAGGTGCTTGTTTAAGGACACAAAAATAATAAGTGATTAATCCAAAACTGAAACCTAAGACCCCTTGTTACCTCAGTGTTCTTCAGATACAATTGATCAAAGAGCTATAAACTCACTCAACTTTATCTTCCATGTTTTTAAAAATCTTCTCCACAGGACATAAAGGATGCTGAGTGAGAACACCAACTTGGGAATGAGACAAATATGTTTTAGAATCTCTCAGTTCCACCACTGAGTCACCGAGATGACTTTGAACATGTTAATTTCCCTAGGCTCAGTTTTCTCATTTGTAAAATCAGTACAATAATAATACCCACCTCATAGGTTTACTGTAGGATAAAATTAAGTAATATATGTGAAGGGCTCATCACAGTACTTGTGTATCCACTATATGGTAGCTGTGATAATTCCCATTCTTAATAATATTATCCATGAGAGAGTACCTCTCATCACCAAATACCTTGCTAAAGGCACAAGTACTACTTCTTTTGGCATCATTCTGATCAAACTGCTTGCTTTAAAATAAAATAACAACAAAAATCTTTGAAAGTCAATCCATAGGGGGATCTGGGTTTGGGGACTACAATATCAATTTCCAAAGTTATATCCCTGAATTTTCCCAAAGTTAAAGATTAGTATCCACTTTTAGAGACAGAAGACTGCACGCAATTTGCAAATTATAGTTCTTCTCCTCACACTAGTTCTACAACCAAGATTTCAAAACTAACAAAGTTTAGGGATGCCTGGGTGGCTCAGTGGTTAAGTGTCTGCCTTCAGCTCAGGGTATGGTCCTGGAGACCCGGGATCGAGTCCCAGATCGGGCTCCCTGCATGGAGCCTGCTTCTCCCTCTGCCTATGTCTCTGCCCCTCTCTCTCTGTCTCTCATGAATAAATAAATAATTTTTAAAAAAATAAAAAATAAAATAAAAACAAAACTAATGAGGTTTAATCACCACAATTCTTATTATTATTATCACCACTATTATTATTATTGCTTCTGTAGACTGAACTGTGATGCTGTAGTATGGTTTCAAATTGTGTGACGATCGGATCAGATCAGTTTTGACACAGAGTTGTCCCATGACCAAACCTGTACTCCAACTTTAGTCATCCCATACATGTGGTTCCTGGTCACTAGTTGTTAAGAGTAATTGGTAAGAAAATGTGAAAATGCTAGCAGTTACCATTCCCACTACTGAAAACAAATCCAAAGCACATTAGTATCAATTGTGGGTCTCTGGCACCAACCAGATACGGAACAACTATAGATGACTAAGGACTCACTACTCCTGTTTGCCTAGGTCTCAAGAAATGGGAGGAAAACCTCATTAACAGAAACAATTTGCCTGGATACACTGTGAGAACCAATGAGCTCATATTCATCCTAATATTCATTATATAAATTGTATATGAGAAAGAAGTAAGTCCAGAGTAACAACTTAAGGAGACATCTTAAGGTGAAATAATATACTTTTATTTGCATATGCGCTCTTCTGTCTTATGTCTGAAAAGTGATTATCACTTGACAGAAATAAAATTGTAATAGCATGAATATAAACTTAATGTGAGATTCAAACACAATTTTAATATTTATTTTGTGGAGATAAACAGTAGCAGCACATCTGAATATAAAATGTATTATAAACCAAGCCAAGGACTCACAAACTAATCCCATTTTAAATATATTTATTCAATGTGGCAGAGAATGAGGCAGTTTCAATAATTTGGCACCAAAAGCTTCCCTTGTGGGAGTGGGAAGGAAGTCCTTGAGAACATCATTATTCTACTTTCATGAATAGACAGTGCCCTCGAGGATCCTTGAAAAATGAAGCTGCTTCTAGGGGCTTCAGCTCTGAAGGGGTCTGGAGACAGAGAAATGACAGAAGGAGGGGACATTTTGTAATCTGAGAGACTTTTATTAGGTGGCTGCTCTCTGTAGACAAGATTGAAACCAGCCTGCCCCCGAGTAGATGAAGACACAGGGGGACCCCAAGCATACAGTCCACCAATATCTAAGGGAGACTCAAGTGGGTGTGGCAAAGAGTCAGTTCTAGGGGGAGCAAATTATACCAATGTCCTCATGTCACAGACAGGATACAAATGTAACTACAGTGAATGAAAAGGCAAGATCCGCCCCAGGCTATCCGGAATGAGTTTTTGGACTGGCTTGGCTCCTACCAGAGCCTCTTCGAACAACCTGTTCAACAGGGTTCCACCTCTGTGAGTGAATCTTTACAAGACATGAAATTACCATTCTCTATCTTAGCTTCATGTCTGTTTCCTTCCTAGGAAGCAACCTACTGTTTCGTAGGAGTTTTCCTTTATTTCTCTTTTTTTTATTCCCCCCACTAGTTTCAAAAAACAAAACACAAAAGCCTTTTGTCTTCACTATTATATCCCTAGACTCTGCCAGAGTACCTGGCACCCACCAGGTAAATTTTCATCAGATATTTGCAAAGTAATGAGAAAATTCTCTACCTATGGTACCTGCAAATGAACATCTTAAGTCAAGGATGACATATCTGCCTTATTTTATGTGTCATGTGATCAGTCACCAGTGACTTCCAGGAGAAGGTAAATTTAGGCTCCGTGGAAGCATGCCACTTGTCTCTGCAGTGCGGCAGCAGACTCCTGCCACTCCTATCTTCTACCCCGGTTGTAGTACAACTCCGCTCACACATTAAATGGAAATGGGGCAATTGGAGGGGGGTCAGGGGCAGGCATCTGCAATTTTTAAATCTCCCTGTGTGATTCTGATGTTTGGTTGTGTTTGATTGCCGCTGAGCTACTTGGGAATTCAATAGGCCAACCCTAACAGCAGGCCCTGATTGAGATGGCAAGAGGGACAACTGAAAAGAGAGGAAGCCTCTAGACCAGACCATGCTCGGAGACTTTTTCCAGTCCACCTGGCTGCACAAGGGGCCACCTGTGCCCTCAGCAGTCATAGAATTGCTGCCCTGCCTCTGAGTGCAGCCCTTATGCCCTCTACTTTCTACAATAATCACTTTGTAACTGCAAACTTATTGCTAAGTGAAAATAAGAAAGGAATATTTATTCAGAAATTCTTGATTTATGGTAAACCAGATGTAAACCTCATGAAGAATGAATCTTGTATGTGCAGTGAAAATGTTTGTACAAATCCACAAAATGTCCAAGAAAAGTAAATAATGGGTGTCTAACTTCCCTCTGTATAATTTGGCTAATTATACAACTCTCAAATTATAACAGTAATTGAGTAAACATAATGATATCTTATTTGCCATGAATTCCCTTAGTTTAGTTAACCGGATACTCTTCTAATGCTTCAGGTATCATTAAAGGCATCCTATAATAAATGCTGGATCACTATGTTATACACCTGAAACTAATATAATATTGTATTGTCAATTATATTTCAATAAGAAAAGCCATTCTCATTTAAGAATAAGCAGATGTATATCATAACAGAGCTCCAAATTTAACCCCAGATACCTAATAAATGTATAAAAAGGAAAAAATTATCTATTCCTAATATGCTATTTAATTACAGGGTTTGAGAAAGAAATAATACATGCTAATGATGAAATTAAAGGCTTTAAGATCTAATTTGATTACATTCTGTGAACATTGGTTATAACTTGACTTGCAGCTAAATTTATCAAGATGACTTTCCCATTCGCATGGGGCTAAAAGCAATTTCCAAGCAAGAGGCTCGAGTCATGGTGGATTGTTAGTGTTGGATAACTTTTATTATACAGTACCTCGTGCTCTGGATCTCTTAGTTGATAACAAGCATATACCAAGCTAAGATGATGCCCATAAATAGTGCCATTAACTTCTTGTATCTAAGACAAAGGTGTCTAATGGACCAATATCCCACACTTTCCCACAGCAGCAGCGCTTATTTTACAATGGGTTATTATGCTAATAGATTGTAAAATAGTATACAAGAACGTGGCTTTAATGTATTTACCCCTGTAGACAAGGAGGGGGAAAATGCTTTGCAAGCAATTATCATGACTTATTATGCTATCTAAAAAACAATTACTGTAGACTCATGTGTTTCTGTTTTCTAAGTTTATTACCATTAACATGCACGCAATGAAAATAATCGAGCCAGCCACTCAAAACCTCACTTACAAACACAGCACCTTGAGTGAGGGGATAGGAGCTCCTCTTGGCTCCCCCTGCGACACCCCACATTGTTTCCCCACTCCAGAAAGGACTTTTCTTCTTGAATGCACCAAGTACTTTTCAGAAAAGAATTGAACAATGGCTGTAATTTAGAATGCAATTAGGTGAGCCACTTTTCCTTTTTTTACCTCCAATTACCCACAGCAACCTGCACACAGCTACCACCACCTCCTCCTCTCAGACCCAGCTGTTATTCTTGAATATCAGATCAGGGCAATGTAAGGCAGCCAGAGAAGCTGAGTCTAAGAGAGGTTCCCAGAGGAATCTGGCTAAACCAAAGCACTTCTCACCCCTTATAACTTACCGACAACATCTGTTAGGCCAGTTCCCTAGGACCTTATGCATCTTCATGGAAAACTCTACACAGATTTAAAGTTCACAATAACTAGTCTGCTGGCTCTCTTCTCTGGTGTGTCTCAAAAATGTGTGCCCCGTGAAAGGGAGCTGACTCTGTAAAAGTAGACTAAATGAACAGGGTCTTTTCAAAACACAAGTCTGACCATTCCCACCTCCTCCACTTCTCTTAAAACCTCTCATTATGGTCTGTAAACCCTGCATGATCCAGTCTCTCCTCACCTCTAACATTTTTTTTTATACCAAGTCCCTCAATATCTTGCACCACAGGGACTATTCACGTGCTGTTTCTGCTGCTCATAAAACTTTTCAGTCACCCCCTGCATTTAGTTAACATCAAACCAAAACTTCAGACTTCACCTTTGGTCTCCCTTCTTCTGACCTCCTTAATTAGTTAGATCCCTCACCCTACCTTCCCCCCACCCCGCCCATGTTTTTCTCTCAGGATACCACATCCATCTCTTCCAAAGCCCTTACCACATTTGCAAAATTTAACTCTTATTTGTATATTTATTTAACATTGGTTTTCCACACCAGACTCCAAGCTCCACAAAGGCAATAATCTATCTCTACTTTATTTGCCATTATATTCTCATTAGAACAGCGTCCAGTGCATAATCAGTTCTCAAGAAATATTTTTGAATAAATAAATATGTGGACAAAGTTAGAAAGATAAAAATAAATCTCATGTATGCAGGCACCAGAACCAGTAAAACAGGGGATGTGTACTGGGGCCTGATGAGAAATAGAACAGTTTAGATAATGTAGAACCAACTGTAGTCATCACCGACAATACCAGATAAATTAGAACAATTTAGAAGGAAGAAATCAACAGAGATGAGAGAATGTGGGGGATTCGGGAGACAGAAAGCCTAGATACTAGGTGACAAATTGAGTTTTAAACTGGGTGTGTGTTGCGGGGTGGTAATCAGCAGTGTTCAATACAGCACAAATCAAGAAGGATAGCTCAGGAAAGAGTAGAGAATTTGTCTAGGAGGTGAGTGAGACAGCTAGACCGAGTACAGTTTCCAATGGAATGTTGGGGACAGGTGCAGGATGTAAGGTGCAAGAATGTAAGAGGAAATTGAGGAGAGATAGTAATCAGCTAATACTTGCCAGCCACAGCATTAAGTGAAGAAGTGCTTCAAGATGGAAGAGGTGGATCTGTGTGAGAGGGGAGAGGAAGTGATCTGAGGTGAGGGTGGTAGGCAAGCCATAAAAAGACCAGGGAGGGCCTATGTGGCCAAGAAGCAGGCAGAAAGCAAGGTCCCTCAGGAAACCACCAGAGGCGGAATGCTGGCAGGACGACTGGCTGAGGGAAGAGGCAGACAGCTTCCCAGTACTTCTAGCTAGTACTTTTTCCCAGGAAAGTACTAGCTAGAAGAGGGAACAGAGAGACAGGAACAAAGAAGTGGTGAGAGGCACAGAGGAATCAGTGGGGTAGTTGTGATGTAGCCTCCCTTAGTCTGTCCCAGGAGATAAGAAGTGAGGACTTCATCTGTAAGCCTAGTCTGGGGAAGGCAAAGTGGTGGCATGTTCCCAAGAAAGGAAGCTTGGGGCATAGGCCTTTTTTTTCTTTAACTTAAATTCAATTTGCCAACATATAGTATAATACCCAGGGCTCATCTCATCATGTGCCCTCCTTAATGCCAATTACCCCAACCAACACCCACCCACCTTCCCTTCTGCAACCCTTTGTTTCCCAGAGTCAGAAGTCTCTCGCTTTGTCTTCCTCTCCGATTTTTCCCCACTCAGTTTGCCCTCCTTCCCTTATGGTCCCCTTCACTACTTCTTATAGTCCACATATGAGTGTGACCGTATGATAATGGTCTTTCTCTGATTGACTTGTTTCACTCCGCATAATACACTCTGGTTCTATCCATGTTAATGTGTTAATGTAAATGGTAACCATAGGCTTTTCATGCATTGTTCTGCAAAAAGAGGAGGTGAAAGCAACCTCTCCTGCTCCTATTCTAGGGCACAGGAGGAGAAGAACTTTTAGAAGTTGTGTGTTTGGAAGCACCAGTTGCTACAAGAGTGCCAAGTTCCCCTGGAAGATCCCTCTCGGCCATCTGTTAGTGGCAAGGCTGAGAATTAGTAACGAGGCCGGCAACCCAACTGCCTGAGAGGGGACCCGCCGCATCTCCAAGGCGGTACCCGCCGCTCTCGCCAGGATGTGTCAATTAGGGAACCTCGCTCTAATGAAATGATGGATGGCCAGGCTGAGAAGGAGGACCACGGTCTCTGGGCCCTGGAGGGCCCGGCCATCTGAGCTGCACTCGGCCCCAAGGAAGGCCTGCACGGCTCTCCTCAGGTGGAACTGCCATCATCAGGAAGCATTAGGAAAGGAGGGGTGCATGGTGAAGCCACATGCAGGTTGGCAGCTTTGGAAAAGAGGGTTCGGGGGAAGAAGAATTATTCCTGACAGCCCCAGAGTTTTTTCCAAACATACTTTTAATTGATGAGCCCATTGTATCCTTTCTAAAGGCATTTTTAAAACTTAATAAATGACTGCTTACTATAGAGCACAATACAATCCCTTACAAGTTAAGCTGTTCTCGTGAATCACTTGTAATTACAGGGCATTTTCAAGCCCAGGGGATGTATAACTATATTATTGTATTCTGTGATTTTATGAAGTCAAGACAAGGAAACAAATCATGGTAACTGAATTAATCTCTTCACCAAGAGCTCATAATAATCAGCAGAAAACTTAAAAATCCCATAAACAAACCAAAAAATAATCACTATTAAATCATCAGGTCTTTTTCTAACTACTGCTTGGTTTGTTTATTCTCAGAGGAGGAGGGTAAAAGGGGAGCTGGTGGGAAGGGGAGGTAGAAAATGATGGGAGAAGGGGGCTAAGAGGAGGGGGCTAAGGAGGTAGAAAATGATGGGAGGAGGGGGCTCCCCCTAAGGAAAGGGGGAGAGGGAGAAGCCTGCAGGGGGAAGAGGTGAAGGCAGGGGCAGAGAGGAGGGAGGAGGAAGGAAAGAGAGGAGAGAGGCAGGCAATCACATCAGTTTCCTAGGGCTGCTGTAACAAATTGCCACAAACTTAGTGGCTTCAAACAACACAAATTTATTCTCTTACAGATCTGGAGGTCAGAAGCCTAAATCAAAGTGTTGGCAAGATTGTGCTCCTTCTGGAGACTTCATGGGGAGAATCTGTTTCCTTCTCTTTTCCAGCTTCTAGCAGCCACCTGCATTCCCTGGCTCATGGCCTTTTCCTATATCCTCAAAGTATATCACTCCAACCTCTACTCCCTTCATCCCATCTCCTCCTCCTACCTTTGACCTTCTTGCCTCTCTCTTACAAGAAGACTGGTGAACACACTGGGAGACCCCCACCCAGATAATCCAAGATAAGTGCCCCATCTCGAGATGATTAACTTAATCACATCTGTAAAATGTCTTGCCATGTTAAGTAACATAGTCTCATGTTCCAGGGAGTAGAATATGGACATCTTGGTGTGGGGGGCATTATTCAGCCTGCTACAGGCATTTAAAGAAAGGGAGGGGGGAGCAGGCAGGTTCCAACCGAATGTACAGGTTATGTCAAACCTGTTTGACATAAAAGGCCCCGCCTCTATGCCATTTTGATTTCAAATGACCTTCAAGTACATTGTAAGAAAAGCTTTTTAAAATCACCCTGTCTAGAAAAGATGCAGAACATGCCATGTTGCCTTTTCAACAATTTTCTCGAAACACATTCACACCTATAATCTGATGTTCTCCTCCAAACATATCTTGTCAGTTAAGAAAGACAGTTTATCTTCAGTTGCAAATAAGAAAAGGCTGGCCAACATGCAGCTCCTTGTCCCCCCAGTCACCTAGGGAGCCACTAGCAGCTCAACAGGACCAGCCTACCTCTGGACAATTGTCCACTTCTCTTTCCATGGCATGACATTTAGTTGCATTTTTATTATAGCTTTTTGCAAGGAAAAAAATAGATAAAATCAAAAGCTCTTAGATCTTTCAAATGATTTGAAAAAAAAAAAAAAGATCATATGGTTTACCCTCTCCACCCACATGTTCTTCCTGCCAAGCATTCCTATGACCCAGGCATGGTCACTCTGCACCGATACTTCCAGGGACATGGAGCTCACTATTCTGCATGTTAATCCACTTACAGGCACTCCTTTGCAGGGTCTATTTCCAGAGATAGCCCTATCGAGTCCTGAGGGCAGCACAAAGGTAGTCTTACATAGAAGTAAGGTCTGATGCAGGATGGCATACAGGTGTGATCCAGGGTCAAAGGTTATCCTGCAAGGCACATCTCCACAAGCAGTCCAGTGGCAACTCACTGTGCAGTCTGAACCCCAGAGTCCTTTTCCTTTTTATTCATCTGCCATCAACCTGTTGAATAGTGTTGGTTAATCCGCCTCCCTTTTATATGGAGCTGGTCCAAGGCCAAGTTTAGTAGGATATTTTGCATGACAGTCAAGGAGATGGAGCATAGAACCAGCCTAGCTGCTACCTACTTGATGTCAAGCAAGTTCCTTAATCTCTCTGAGCTTCAGTTTCCTCAACTATAAAATTGGAAGACTAAACTTCACCTGCATCATAGGATCATGAGGATGATAAGGGAGATGGTACGTGCAAAGTGCTTAGAACAGTGTCTACAATAGTAGTTCTTACTCCAGAGATCTGAGCTCTTTCTATGTTTGACTATCTAGCTTTTTACCCTCCTATACCATATGACATGAGGACTGGGTATATCTTCTCTCAGCAAAATCTCTTTGCTCCACATGCAACCTCTCAACACATACACACATATCATAATTGCCATGCTTATCAAAGCTCTCAGGATGCTTCTAGTTCATTTAGCACTTTGCTGTGCTGGGTGCATTGGGGCACAAAAAGAAAAATAAGAGTCTGACTTCTCAGAGTTTTAGGTTTAGGCAAAGAGAATGTCCATGGGCAAATAACTGTAATGCAAGATAAAATATATAAGGTTCTAAGATAGATTTGTATAAATAATGTGCTATGAAGTTTCAGAGACTAAAGAAAACAACACTGCCTGAGAGTGGGAAAAAGGGAGTCATAAAAGTCCCACTCACTAGCCTTGACCCAAAGATGCCAATGTAACAAAACAAAACAAAACAAAAGTTTTGCAGGCAAAGAGGACACCTATAGGGAATGGACATTCTTGATATATTTGCAAGGACCCAATACAGTCCTCCACTTTGCAGACTCAGAAAACTGATTTATTCAGGAGCCTGACAGTGCAGCTGGCATTCAGGGTAGACTCATATTAACTATATTCAATAGCCTGATATATAACAGTAGATAGTCAATATATTGTTTCCTTTGAACAATACTCAGATTACAGTAATCCCATCAGATTCGTCATCATCGTATATTTTCCCTGAAAGCAAATTGTAATCAAAAAGTTAATGATTGACCGTGAAAACAGACCAAGGAGATTTATGTAATGTGATTGTTTTCCAACATGAGGGTAAAATGTCTGATACACTTAAGTTTTCTCTACCAAGTACAGAGGACCAAGGTGCCTTCTTTCCTTTTTCTTTTCTTCATGACTAACCTACCTCTTTCTGACTGACCCACCCTTCTTTTATCCCTAAGTCAATTATTTTAATTACAACTGTTCCCAGCCCATCTCTTTAAAATGCTTTTGTATATCTCTAACCGGACTCATAATTCTCAGAGGGAATAGAGAGTAGTTCCAAGTGGTTCTGGGAGATGGAGCTGCAAAGGCCTAAGGGGACCAGACCCCAGGAAAGAAGTAGGACCTGACACAGTGGGTGGTAAATGGGAAGATGATGTAACTTAGAGATAATGACATTAATGAGCCACTCAGCTGAGCTTTCTCATTATCCATTTGCTTTTCCATGAGGAAGGGATTGCCAGGGCCATGTCTTTCCAAGATGCAGGCTGCTAGGAGGAGTATTTTGGTCGCAAACATTACTAGGAATGCTCCTAGAGCAGAGGAGTATTTTCTGACCCATAGGACATTTTATCTTAGTTCACTCTATATAAAACACAGAAGAGCTGTGCTCTTGGGAAAGGAGGTAGAGATGAAGAAATGTATAGATAGGATCGGATAACAATAAAAATGGCAAAATGTTTCTGTTCTCCTGTTACCCTGTCATACTCTTCCTCTTCAGCCATGACATGACACCCTCTGGGAAACTTCCTGATACCTCAGAGTTAACCCCTCCTTTCTCTGTGCCAGGGGTCAGTAAACATTTTCCAGAAAGGACTAAAAGAGTATGTCTTTTAGGATTTGTGGGCTATGTGGTCTCTGCTCCAACAACAATCAATAACACTTGGTTCAAAAACATGAATTTGTCCCGATGTGATTAATATATTTGGAAACAATATGAGCAAAACACAAATTTCATGTTTGTTTATGTACAATTTTCTCTATGAGAAACACTAAGTGAAGGCAGATAACTGCACCCAGATGAAGCAAGACATGCAGGAACACGCAAAATGCACGCACACGAGTAGCTCAAACATCTTTCATCTGCCTCCAGTCACTATGTCTGCTCCAAGCCACATCATCAACAGGTGCACAGTTTCCGGTTAGATTTCAGATAGCCTTCTACCACTGGAGGCTGAAGCCCTTCAGGAAGATATCAGGTAAACTGCCATATTTATTGTAGTATATGTTCCTTAACCATTTAATATATGTAAAATAGTGATGCCATGTTATCAGCTTCCTATCAATTTTCAATATTTGTCCCTGACCAAGTGTTTGACTTGGTTTTCGATGCCATTTTTCCCATATACCCTGAGGATTTTATTGCACAGTCTTGCACGCACAGTGATTTTTAGAAACATGTACCATGTTAAAGCACAACAGACTGTACTCAACTCTGCCATTTTAGGGCAAAAATGGCTGAAGACAACACATAAACAAATAAGCATAGTCGTGTTCCAATGAGCTTTATTTACAAAAATATGTAGCCGGCCAGATTTAACCCATATCCTTGCTTTTGCTTTGTGTTATCTCTCTACCCTACCCTGTACATGATTCAGTTGCTTCCCTCAGTATCTCGATGGTGATTGATTGATTAATTTAAATGTCCCTCTCTAGGATTAGGCCATAAGCTCCATGCAACCTGGGTTTTTTTTATTTGTTGCTTTCCTCAGCATCCTGCTCTAGGCCTGGCAAGCAGTGGGCTCACAGAGAGGTCTGTTGACTAATCCATCCCAGAGGAGAGGTAACCCCCTCTTCCAGCAGATATTCCAACCCCAAAGATCAAGAGCTATCCCCCTCTATCACCCACCTCAGCATGAGGTTGTGACACTCAGATTCAGATATAAGTAATATTTATTAAACCCCATCCTCTCAGCATACAGGAGTAGGACCATGATTTTATATAATTTTATGACATTCCTCCAGAGAAAGCTGAAAGATATGTATATTACTTCCATTTCATGAGTGAGGGAGTGAAATCTCTGAGTGGTTTCCTAACTGCCCCAAGTCACATAGAACAGGGCAGAGTATGTTCACTAGAACACTGTGGCTCCAGGGGAGAGAATATGAAAACTTGTGTGGGGATACCTTCGTTTTGACTTCTTCTTCCTCCCTCTCCATGGCAAGCATGTTATGGAGCTGACTTGTTAGATGTGCCTAACAAAAAGAAATAAAAGGAGGAAGTCTGAAGAAATCTACAGGAATATTTGCTTAAAATCTGTTGATGATGTTACAATAACCTAAACAAGGAAGCTTTAGAAACAAAATAGATGAGATTTCTGGTACCTAGAAAAGGTAAGAAGAAGCCAGTACTCAACCCAAAATAACTCAATTTTTTAGAAGGCTCTAGGAACTCTTTGGTTCTTACTCAATTGATTTGGTTTTATAGGATCACATTGTTTTGTTTTGTTTTGTTTTGTTTTGTTTTGTTTTCTCGGCCATAAGTCACCTCTGTGAACCAGAACGTCTAAGAATCAAAGAAGAGATTATTTAAAGAAAGTGAAAAATTTAAAACACATACAAAAGAATTAACCCCCCAGCTGCCTTAACAGCAGCCCGCGAGGGGAGCTCAGAACACCTGGCTGGGTCACTTGGTGACACTGTACCTTTGGTTGGAACTTTGGGGGGGGTGGAGAAGGCATTGGATATAAAAATGACAAAACTTACCTATAAATTAAGAAAAGAGTTTTTATTACAAATTTTCACCGCTGCTCCTGTTTCTCCTTTGTCTTCTTTTTCATACCTCTCCTCTTCTGTCCATCAGTGCATGACATCTAATGCCACATATAGTCCTAGCTGATGCCAATAATAAAAGAAAAGAAACCGCCCCCCCCAAAATTTTACACTCTCTTTACAGAATGACAAAGGGATTTAGTTTCATTGGATTTGCTTTAACACACTATAGCAAGAAAACTTATGTTCAGCCCATTCTTCATTTATGTAAGAAATATATGCAACTATGAATACCATCTTGTCTGAACTGGCAAAATTACCATCTGGAGTCTGTAAATACAAGTCAAAGGAATTTCTGGGAAAAAACCTGAATGTTCAAAACCCACCTGGCCCCCATTATTGCTATGGAGACTTGTTCAAAGGCCTATGATCTAGCCAACTTCCAAAAGTCTACAATGTCGGTGAGTGGTCCAATGCATTTCCTTGGAGACCACCCTGACCATGCCTGGCTCTTAGCAGAGCATGTCAACAACGACTCGAGGGAGGGGAAAGTTTTCTGCTCCTTGGTATGCTTCTGCCCTGGCTGGATGCCTAGAGTGCAATGTGTACACAATCCATTTTATGAGACAGATGGAAATTGAGTTATAGCAAATAAATCATATGGCACTTCTTCTAGTGATGTCTTTCTACAGGAACTCTTCTTGTTGACTAAGTGTGGCCTTGGACCTCCTTGATTAGGCACACAGATGTTTTGTTGATATTTGACTCCTGTGAGAAGTTTCTTATTTAAAGACTCTCTGGAGCTTCTCAACATGCAGGTCTCTGCCACTCAGATATTGTGAGGAGTTTTGTGAATTGGTTATTATAACCACATTCCTTCTGTAGACACATACCCACTCCAATACAGGCACAAATAAACAACTATGCCACCCAAACCATCAATACCACCATATGTCTCACACCCTTACCCTATCCAAATGTTTCATGCAAAGATTGGAGCTTATGAAAAGCAGGTTACAATTTGGACATTATAGTTTAAGCATCTCTTTTAACATTCTCCAAATAGATGCCCTATCTAAAAGCCAGAAGATGCTTACCAAAGAAGCAACAACATTGGAATTAATGAGGGAGCAAAAGGCGAGTTGAGGACAAAGCACAGCCTGACACCCCACAACTCCCACCCCCACTCACAGGTGGGATCTGTGGGACAGTCCTCAGACACTCCTGGCTGCCCTAAAAATAAGATAAGGGAAAAGCAAATGGTTAACTGATAGATATCACAGTCCTGCAAGACATGAGTCTCCACCAGTTTACCAATAACTTAGGGATTTAAGAGGAAAAAGCATTCTTATCCATAGTCTAACTTCCAGAGACCCATACTCATCTTCCTGGAGCCCTAACATCACCCTCTCATCATGATGTGGGAAACAAACATAGAAGGAAATGTAAATAAAATAAAATGTCCTTATAACCTGCAACCCATTGACAAGTACTTAGGCAGGCAGAGTATAAATTCTCCTGGAAGCTCCCAACTGTCTTTAATGTTAATGCCTTACTAGAAGGAAAAACTTTAGGTTGACAATAGCCAGGCCTCCGGTACCCTGAAAGTCTTCTTTAGCATATGAAAGTCCTTTTGGAAACTCCTCTTTTCCTTACCTCCCCGACTCCCAAGTGTATAATCAGCCACTCCTCACAACTCCAGGGCAGAAGCTCTTTCTGCTGTTGGGTCCTGTCCCCCCGTGCTTTAATAATAAAGTCACCTTTTCTGCACCAAAAACATCTCAAGAATTTTTTCTTGGTTAATGTCCTCACCAACATTAAAAAACTACATGAGGATCAGAAAGATCAGAGATAGAATTCCAGTTTTCCCAATGCATTGTTGACCAGCTAGACCTACTTACTAAGGGGAGAAGATAACATAGGCAGCTTTAGCTATGCAGCTATAGTATAAAAATAGAATATCAAATCTAGGAAAACAGACTAATACAGACTGTGAACACCCATGGTATGCCAGGTGCTTCACCAATTATTTTGTTTAATTCTTAAATCAAGTGAAGAAACAAAAGTTCAAAGAGCTGAAGTGTTTTGGCCCAGACCTCCAGGCTCAGGAGTGGCAGCCCCATGATTCCAACAAGGCAGGTGGGTATGGCTGTAAAGACTGGGCTTAGTTTTGCCTGGGTGCCTCTTGCCTCCTCAAAGCCAATTATTTAAATTGTGGGCAGTTACACAACATGAGTACACATGAATAGACACGAACAACATAGGACTGGAATTCTGAGGAAGCTCTTCGTGTGGCGAGGCGAGGCATAATGAATCAAGCATCAGCAGTGCTTTAAAAATATACACCTCCTGACCAGGCACTACCCAACCCTGAGAAGCCCTCTCAAGATTAAACAGCACTGGTGGGCATACAACAGAGAATTCCATCACTTTTCTGAGACCAGGGTATGAAAAGGAGCCAAAGAGGTGAAGCCTTGGATGTGTGCCGAACCCATTCCAGATTAAACAGAAAAGACAAATAGAACAGCCAAATTCTTGCACTTTGAGACTTTAAAGAAAGAGTGAAGATTCACTGGCTGGAGTCAAGTCTTTTGATGAACTAAAAAAAGAGTCAGACTTGATTAATATTCTTTTGCATCATCAAAAGGAGATAGGTCAAGATAAGGTAATGGTAAGGTATTGATCGGCCACACTTTGCTGTTAACAGAGTCACCTGCCAGTGGAAGGAAAGCAGCTATCTTCCCTGAGGGGGTCATACCATAGCTAGAAGCTTCTGCTATTCCATAATTCTTAATAAAAAGCTTAATCTCTCTGCGATGACTTTTAAACTCCCATGATTTTCTCCAGTGACACAGAGGGAGAGCAAAATAAAGTCATCACTCTTTGCTATTTTTTGAGCCAAACTGTTTCTTTTTCTTGATTAGGGGCTAACTGCCTATTGTTTCATCACTACCAAGGGAGACTGCAGTTGGAGAGCCCTCTGCACATTAGAATCACCTGGGGAGCATTTTTTTTTTTTTAAACACGGTGATTCCTGGTCATGCAACAGACCAAATGGTATAGAATCCTTGGGAGGGGTGAGCCTGGGAACCTGTGTTCTTTAATAAGCTCCCTGGGTGATTCTAATACTCAGGAGGGTAAATAACATCCAGATAGTGCTAGGCACCTAGGCTTTATCAGAAGAATTAGACCAGCAGTTTGGGATCTGAATTCTGACATCACCGCTCACTAACTGTGACAATGGGCAGAACACTGACCTTTCTAAAAGCCAGCTTCCTCTCCAATGAAAGAAAGATATTCAGGCTGCAAGGGACAAATGACTCAGAGTGTGCAGAAAAATTTTATAAGATGTGAAAACAATAAAAATAGGAAGTATTACCATTATGTCTATCATATATATTAATTAAATAGGGTATGTTTTATAGATAAATATAATGTAAAACACCTTTAACTCCTGAAAGACTTTTTTATTCTGAGACTTTGAGTAAGGCCATCTGACACTGGCCAATATGGGTGAATAAATAAAAATAATTGGGATCTCCTTAAACTATTAGAGGCAAGAAAATACAAAGGATAGTTCTTGGGAAGATGAAAAGGGACATTTCTTGAAGCTAATGAGTCACTGATTTATCTCAGGCTCATATTACTGAGGAGCTTATCCTCCTAAGGAGAACATTTCTCCATGGGTCATAACAGCAAGTTTGTGTGCCAGTAACTGAGGACTTGGAGGTGTTGCCTGCTAGGAGGCGAGGACACTTAATTATTCCTAAATAGTCACTTATTGATCACTGGGAAGGAAGAGAAAGCGGATGCTTTATCTAAATTACCTCTGATCAATTGATTTGAGAGGTGTTGAAGATTAAGTGATAGGCAGGGGTTTGCATGAAATTAACAAAACAAAAAAAAAGCTATATTCCTGAACAATCAACCAAAATCTCTTAAGGGAGGAAAAAAAATCAGATAGATTCAGCCCATGATACATGTCCTATTAGAAATATTGAAATGCAATACTCCACAACATTGGATGATGGCTTTGAATAAGAAAAGAATTACAACACTTGTTTCTTGTATGATTCAAACGCACCAGGTGGAAAAAGGACAATGACAACCAATATTTAGGGGGTTATGTGAAGTTTATGAGTGAGGGGACTAGAGGCCCAGAAATGATACTGCAAGCTTGTCAATACCAAAGGGAGAACTTGAGGCCAGCCAACTCACCTGCTCTAGTTGCAGTGTTATTCCACACAATGGAGGAGAGAATGCAAGAGAGGGATGTGTTGTCAAGTGCCCATCTTTCCCTGAGGTGTCATTTATTACAACACTTTGTACACCATCAAAATGTGCATTAACAGGAAATTAAGTAAATTGTCATGTGACTCTAAAGTAGAATATCAAAGAGCCATTATAGTGTTATAGAAAAATATTCTTGATACGGCAAGTATTGACAACATACAAGGTTTTAAAAAAACAAGCCGTTTTAAATGATGCCTTTTTATACAAAATGATATATGTATATGATATGAAAAGTACTGAAGTTATTCATTCATTTATTCATATCACAAATATTCACTAGGTGCCTGCCACAATTCTAAATATTGGGGAAATAATGGTAGAAAAAGAAAAGCCCCAGTTTGATGGAACTTAGATTCTAGGAACAGGATACAAGAAATAAACAAATGATCATGTAAATATACAGTATGTTCAGATGATATTACCTGCTATCAAGAAAAATAAAACAGGGTAGGGCAAGCAGGGATTGCCAGGGAAGAAGCTCCCCTGTATGTAAGCCATCCATCATTGTTTAGTTTTCCCATAGGGAGATAGGCAGCCAAGGGAGGGTTTTGAATACCTGTGGGATATGATCGGTTATTAGGATGAAAAGAGTGACTGGCTGCTGCGTTGAGAATGTGCTGGGAAGAAGTGAAAGCAGGAGAGGGGTTTGGAGGTCTCTGCAATAATCCTAGCCAGTGATGATTATGCTTGCACTGGGGTAGGGGTGATACAGGGGTTGAGAAGGGTCAGATTCTGGGTTATTTTTGCCTTTGGAGCTGACATGGTTTGCTCAAGGGCAAGGGTATGAGGTAGCCAAGTGGGAGGACTCCAGGGTCAAGGGCATCATGAGCTCCTGATAAAGCAGATAGGAAGAGGACCGAGAATTGAGCATTGGAAGTGGGGATCCAGGTGGTGTGTCGGAGAAGAGACCGTGGCTGCAGATTGCAGAGAGAATAAGTACTGAAGACTCTCCTGAAGAGTTTTTCCAGGTAAAAAATGGGGTGGTTTGAGATGCAGGCTCTAGCAAGTGCTGTAAATCAAAATGCTAACAGGGACTGGTTGTAGCTAGCAGGAGTTTCAGTAAATTTACTACCCTCCCTTGGTTTCCCAGTTTGTGCACTGGTGATGTTTTCTAAGTTTTCTGAATGAGTCTGCATTCTATTCCTAAGTAGAAAAAAAAAGTATATTTTTAAGAAAATACTGGGTCCTGGGGGCACCTGGCTGGCTCAGTGGGTAGAGTGTGTGCCTCTTCATTTCCAGGCCTTTAATTCAAGCCCCACATTGGGCGTGGAGCCTACTTAAAATTTTAAAAATGAAGAAAGAAAAAAGAAAGAAAATACTAGGTCCTGAAAAACATGTCTTCCTCACTTATAGGAGATAAGATATAGAAAAAAAGAAAACGAACTCAAAACCAAAAACAGAAAAAGAAGGGGAAAAGGAGGAAAAAGCATCATTCTCCTATGAATCCTATCTATGCTTGCATTTATCTAACTTTAAAATGCAAGCTAGAAAGTAACATTATATCTGCCTGTGCGCACACACACATAAATATAAAAGAATAAACTGGAAAGATTTTCATCAAATCCACAGTTGTAGCCACAGTTAGATGATGAGTAAAAGGGAATGGGCCAGGATGTGGAGCAAAAGGACACTTCAATTTTATTTCTTTTAATTTTTGGTTAAGATTCACAGACTTAAAGCAAATATGAAAAAAGAAATGTTCAAAATAATAATTTCTGGTGAATACGTTGTTTGTCCTGTTGTTACTTTTGTGCTGTAAAAAAAATCTCAGTACTACACTAAAGCATCATACCTGCTCCTCCCCCACCACATCCTCATCCCACTTCATCTCTTCTCAAACCTCCCTTGGTTTCTGGTAGAATCTACTTATAATAAAATCATATAATGGGCATCAAAGCAATCCATGAAATTAAGATTCAAAAATCAGCTTTTTAGCACCATTCACTTGTTTATTCATTCACTAAATATTAATTGTGTACCTATTGTACACAAACAATATATTTCCATTGTAATTACATCATGATGATTGGGATAAACAACTCTTAAAAATGAAATGCCACATTCTGTTAAGAAGCTGAAAGTTGAGGGGCACCTGGGTGGCTCAGTGGGTTAGGCATCTGCCTTCAGCTTAGGTCATGATCCCAGGGTCCTGGGATGGAGCCCCACATCGGGTTCCCTGCTCAGTGGGGATCCTGCTTCTCCTTCTCCCACTATAGCCTCCCCCTGCTTGTGCTCTCTCTCTCTGCCAAATAAATAAATTTTTTTAAAAGATTTTCTCTTAAAAAAAAAAAAAAGAAAGCTGAGAGTTGAAAACTTAAAAAGCATGAAAGGAAGAGTGAGTAAATTCACCAGTAGGAAGTGAATTCAGGCAATTCTGTGTAACGGATAGGATTTTGATGAGATTATGACTTGTAATAAATCTTATATAGATAATGATTTCAAGTATACATTAACTGCTAAGTCCAAAGGCAACAGCAAGAAATGTGTATACCTTGCTGATTTTTCTTTCAAGATCTCTTTCTTCCATTACAGGAGTAATTGTTTTGTTTCACAAGAAAACAAAATTCTTTCTGAATGATAGCAGCAGCCTTTATAGCCAATCAAAGGGAAAGGGAAAAACAATTAGTGGGAATGTAGAAATGTTAAACTTATCTGTTTTTTTTTTTTCTAAAGCAAATTAGAAATCAGAAGCAGGACTGAAATAGAGGTGTGCATTTCCTAGACGCCCAAATTTCTAATCAACTCTGATTCCACTGCAGACCCAGAATTTTCCCGGAAGAAAGCAAAGTTGTAACTAATGTTTTCAGAACAACATGGAGCTCAGCAAACAAGAGAATTTTGGTTCAGAAGCTTGTGAAATCACATCCTATCTACCTTCACTAATGGAGGAGAAAACCAAGGAAATAATAGCCTTGTGAGAGTCAGACCACAGAAAGAGCTATAGCCAGGATTGGGAGCCCATGCCTTCTCCAGACTATGAGTACATTTAAATTCTATCTTTCCGGGCCTGATCATGTAACCCAAGAGCAAAGCTCTTCACCATAATTGAAACCAGAGCTCTCATGTATTTACAGTTTCTTGTCAGCTCATCACCCTACACATCATTCTCACTGTCTATCCCTTGCTCTCTCCATTGTAAACAACCTTTTTTCCTATCAAATATATAGTCACAGATTACTAAAAGAATAGTCTTATAAGGTACTCCTCTCAAGAGCTTTAGTGAATTCTACAAAGATTAAAAACTTAAAAACTTAAAACTTAAGTGATAAAAGATTAACCTGAAAGAGTATTCTTTTCTTTTAATAAATTTATTTTTTATTGGTGTTCAATTTGCCAACACACAGAATAACACCCAGTGCTCATCCCGTCAAGTGTCCCCCTCAGTGCCCATCACCCATTCACCCCCAAGCCCCTGCCCTCCTCCACTTCCACCACCCCTAGTTCATTTCCCAGAGTTAGGAGTCTTCATGTTCTGTCTCCCTTTCTGATATTTCCCACACATTTCTTCTCCCTTCCCTTATATTCCCTTTCACTATTACTTATATTCCCCAAATGAATGAGAACATACACTGTTTGTCCTTCTCCAATTGACTTACTTCACTCAGCATAATACCCTCCAGTTCCATCCACGTTGAAGCAAATGGTGGGTATTTGTCATTTCTAATGGCTGAGTAATATTCCATTGTATACATAGACCACAGCTTCTTTATCCATTTATCTTTCGATGGACACCGAGGCTCCTTCCACAGTTTGGCTATTGTGGACATTGCTGCTAGAAACATCGGGGTGCAGGTGTCCTGGGGTTTCATTGCATCTGTATCTTTGGAGTAAATCCCCAGCAGTGCAATTGCTGGGTCGTAGGGCAGGTCTATTTTTAACTCTTTGAGGAACCTCCACACAGTTTTCCAGAGTGGCTGCACCAGTTCACATTCCCACCAACAGTGTAAGAGGGTTCCCTTTTCTCCGCATCCTCTCCAACATTTGTGGTTTCCTGCCTTGTTAATTTTCCCCATTCTCACTGGTGTGAGGTGGTATCTCATTGTGGTTTTGATTTGTATTTCCCTGATGCCAAGTGATGCAGAGCATTTTCTCATGTGCTTGTTGGCCATGTCTGTCTTCTTTGGTGAAATTACTGTTCATGTCTTTTGCCTATTTCATGATTGGATTGTTTGTTTCTTTGGTGTTGAGTTTAATAAGTTCTTTATAGATCTTGGATACTAGCCCTTTATCTGATATGTCATTTGCAAATATCTTCTCCCATTCTGTAGGTTGTCTTTTCGTTTTGTTGACTGTATCCTTTGCTGTGCAAAAGCTTCTTATCTTGATGAAGTCCCAATAGTTCATTTTTGCTTTTGTTTCTTTTGCTTTCATGGATGTATCTTGCAAGAAGTTACTGTGGCTGAGTTCAAAAAGGGTGTTGCCTGTGTTCTCCTCTAGGATTTTGATGGAATCTTGTCTCACATTTAGATCTTTCATCCATTTTGAGTTTATCTTTGTGTATGGTGCAAGAGAGTGGTCTAGTTTCATTCTTCTGCATGTGGATGTCCAATTTTCCCAGCACCATTTATTGAAGAGACTGTCTTTCTTCCAATGGATAGTCTGAAAGAGTATTCTCAATGAAAAATGCTCCCTCCACTGCCTGTGGAACATTTTTAGGGCACCTTGGTGGCTCAGTGGTGGAGCATCTGCCTTTGTCTCAGGTTGTAAACCCCAGGGTTCTGGGATTGTGGTCGACAGCAGGCTCCCCGGAGGGAGCCTGTCTCTACCTCTGCCTGTGTCTCTGCCTATCTCTCTGTGTCTCTAATGAATAAATAAATAAATAATGAATTTTTAAAAACGATTATTTATTTATTTATTTATTTGACAGAGAAGAGAAAGCACAAGCAGGGGGAGCAACCGGCAGAGGGAAATGGAGAGGCAGGCTCCCTCTTGAACAGGAAGCCCAAGGCAGGACTCAATCCCAGGACCCCAGGATCATACCCTGAGCTAAAGGCAAATACTTTGCTGACTGAGCCATCCAGGCACCCTCAAAATTCATTATTTTTAAGAAAGCATACCCTGGATCTCCTGGATGACCATTATATAGTCAAGTACTGCTATGCAAATTCAGAGCCAGTATTTTTATTGGGATCCATAGTAATATTTTCATTGTCTTGGGCAAATACGAAAATTAGCAAGTATTCAAGAAAGGTAAAATCCAAATTAAGTCAGAGAATCCCCTGTGAACAATGACTGTTTGGGAAGAGAAGGAAGGATTGAGTCATCACACAACAAACAGTATAGGCATTTTAAACTCAGGAGAAATCTAACTCCCATGGTCAGCACCATGCTCAAATTTTCTCAGCAATTCCACTTCTAGTGAAACCACATCATCTGTCACATTAAATTAGTGTACTTCATTTGAATTTTATTTACTTATGGATTAAAATTAATTTTTAAATTTGTTTTAGTTTTATCTTCATAGAAGAGCTACAAACATGAAGCACTTATAAGCAGTTTAATGTTTATATGTATTCATGTAACAAATTAATAAACATAAGTCTAAGTCAACCCAGGGCAAAGTCTATAAAATTCTATTCCTTATAAAGGGTCTATATATTGTTTCATTTTGAGAAACACTGAGTTAAAGGAGTATCTACACTGAATATTACTTGCAGGCTGAATAACTGCCACCCAAAGATGTCCTCATCCCAAATCTCTGGAAACTGTGAGTATGTTACCTTCTATAGCAAAAAGGACTTTGCAGGTACTATTAAGTTAAGGATCTTGCAATAAGGAGATTATCCTGGATTATCCAAGTGGGCCTGATATAACCATTAAGGTCCTTATAAGAAGAGACAGGAGATCAGAGTGAGTGATAGATGTGAGGACAGAGGGAGGAAGTAGGAATAACAAAAAAAAAAAAAAAAGCTAAGAAATGCAGGCAGCTTTTAGAAGCTAAAATGGGTAAGAAACACTTTCTTCTGAAGCCTCCAGAAGAAGCACAGCCCTGCCAACACCTTGATTTAGGATTTCTGATTTCTAGTAAATAAAGCTATATTGTTTTAAACCACTAAATTTTCAGTAATTTGTTACAGCAACAATGGAAACTAGTATACTACTTAATCCGTTTGTGCAGATTAGTACATGCCACTGTGTAATCCAGAAAGCAGATCTGCTGCCCTTTGTAATTACCAAATAGGCTCTCATATTATGAGAAAGCAAAGTCAGATTTCAATGAAGGAAAGAAGGTAGTCAATGTGGAAGTACAGGTCAATCCAAGAGTGGGGCACCCCACCGGATGGTCTTCATTGGAAAGGAAACAATGCATAAGTAGTGGGTTTCTCACAAGTGAGTGGGGGTTGGCAGGGAAGGAAAGTCAGTTGGGAGTCATAGAATAGCCACCCAAAGGAGAATGTGACTGGACAGGAAAAAACAGTACTGAAGGCTCTGACTGCACAACCACCTTTGCAGTTTCATTGAGGCCTGACCTTGCTTCTGAATCTTTAAATCTGTCCCCATATTCTTTTCCCAGCGGTTTTGTTCCCATGGTAAGTGAAGCTCCCCAAAGGTCTACTCTAGAAGAAAATGAATTCTGACAGCACTTAAGAATCCAGGCAAATCAGAGCTCCCCCAGGTGATAAGCAAGTCCAGGGCATCAACAGAGATCAACAGAGGAAACTTCTCTTCCTGGTCCTGACTGAGAGATTTAGAAAAGAAATTCAGTCAAGAGCCAAGCACAGCGTGGGTTAACTGTGCAGAAAGCAATGAAATTGAATATGAAATACACTATTTTGTTATTTTATCCTCTGAAGGATCTAGGAAAAGCAATTATTCCTTAAGGGTCTTCAATGATGCAAGCAAAAACCAAACAAGACGTCACAGTGACTGATAGGCAGGATAACAGCAACAGGGAAAAGGAAAGTGTGTCTAGTAGGAAATAATGATGTATCTTTTACCTCTGAATTATCTTGTCCACACTGCTGCCATGTCCACTGCTTCCCTGGGGCCTCCTTCCTCTTCATACCCCTTACTTTAGAAGGAGGATTAAGTTGTTTTCAGTGATCACAGCCCTCAGATTCTCTTAGGTTTGATCCCCCCCTGAACACACTCAGGCCAGGGCACACTGACTCACTGTGCAGGGAAGTACATTACAGCTGTTGGTTTCAATGAAATTAGAGTTAAAAATCTTCTGTGTTCTCACTCAATACTTTCTTGTTGTACCTTACATTGGTATTTGACCAAGAACCCATTATAGGGTTCTGAAGTGCTATTTTATTATGGCTATCACTTAATAATCCAGGAATAATGGATTACCTAAAAAGATATTCCAATTCTGTTGTAGAGCTTAAAGTCATCTTCTATCAGAAGCCAACTTTAGTGGAAAATCTAGTGAGATTGTAACTACTTTCTCACAACATAAAATATTTAGAATACAAATGTTGCATAGGAAATTCTGAATCCATTCTAAAGATGCTTCCCACTCTTTAAAATATGGTATCTTATTCTTTTAAGCATTTAAAGTGGTTGGTGAGGAACGCTGGGTGACTCGGTTAAAGTTCAACTCTTGATTTCAGCTCAGGTCATGATCTTGATTGAGATCCTTGAATCATCCTACACCCAGCAGAAGAAGAGAGTTAATAAAGATTCGAGCAGAACTCAACGAAATCGAGACCAGAAGAACTGTGGAACAGATCAACAGAACCAGGAGTTGGTTCTTTGAAAGAATTAATAAGATAGATAAACCATTAGCCAGCCTTATTAAAAAGAAGAGAGAGAAGACTCAAATTAATAAAATCATGAATGAGAAAGGAGAGATCACTACCAACACCAAGGAAATACAAACGATTTTAAAAACATATTATGAACATCTATATGCCAATAAATTAGGCAATCTAGAAGAAATGGACGCATTCCTGGAAAGCCACAAACTACCAAAACTGCAACAGGAAGAAATAGAAAACCTCAACAGGCCAATAACCAGGGAGGAAATTGAAGCAGTCATCAAAAACTTCCCAAGACACAAAAGTCCAGGGCCAGATGGCTTCCCAGGGGAATTCTAACAAACGTTTAAAGAAGAAACCATACCTATTCTACTAAAGCTGTTAGGAAAGATAGAAAGAGATGGAGTACTTCCAAATTTGTTCTATGAGGCCAGCATCACCTTAATTCCAAAACCAGACAAAGACCCCACCAAAAAGGAGAATTACAGACCAATATCACTGATGAACAGGGATGCAAAAATTCTCAACAAGATACTAGCCAATAGGATCCAACAATACATCAAGAAAATTATTCACCATGACCAAGTAGGATTTATCCCCGGGACACAAGGTTGGTTCAACACTCGTAAAACAATCAATGTGATTCATCATATCAGCAAGAGAAAAACCAAGAACCATATGATCCTCTCAATAGATGCAGAGAAAGCATTTGACAAAATACAGTACCCATTCCTGATCAAAACTCTTCAGAGTGTAGGGATAGAGGGAACATTCCTCAACATCTTAAAAGCCATCTATGAAAAGTCCACAGCAAATATCATTCTCAATGGGGAAGCACTGGGAGCCTTTCCCCTAAGATCAGGAACAAGACAGGGATGTCCACTCTCACCACTGCTATTCAACATAGTACTGGAAGTCCTAGCCTCAGCAATCAGACAACAAAAAGACATTAAAGGCATTCAAATTGGCAAAGAAGAAGTCAAACTCTCCCTCCTTGCAGATGACATGATACTCTACATAGAAAACCCAAAAGTCTCCACCCCAAGATTGCTAGAACTCATACAGCAATTTGGTAGCGTGGCAGGATACCAAATCAATGCCCAGAAATCAGTGGCATTTCTATACACTAACAATGAGACTGAAGAAAGAGAAATTAAGGAATCAATCCTCTTTACAATTGCACCCAAAAGCATAAGATACCTAGGAATAAACCTAACCCTAGAGGTAAAGGATCTATACCCTAAAAACTATAGAACACTTCTGAAAGAAATTGAGGAAGACACAAAGAGATGGAAAAATATTCCATGCTCATGGATTGGCAGAATTAATATTGTGAAAATGTCAATGTTACCCAGGGCAATTTACACGTTTAATGCAATCCCTATCAAAATACCATGGACTTTCTTCAGTTAGAAAAAATTATTTTAAGATTTCTGTGGAATCAGAAAAGACCCCGAATAGCCAGGGGAATTTTAAAAAAGAAAACCATAGCTGGGGGCATCACAATGCCAGATTTCAGGTTGTACTACAAAGCTGTGGTCATCAAGACAGTGTGGTACTGGCACAAAAACGGATACATAGAGCAATGGAACAGAAGAGAGAACCCAGAAGTGGACCCTAAACTTTATGGTCAACTAATATTCGATAGAGGAAAGACTATCCATTGGAAGAAAGACAGTCTCTTCAATAAATGGTGCTGGGAAAATTGGACATCCACATGCAGAAGAATGAAACTAGACCACTCTCTTGCACCATACACAAAGATAAACTCAAAATGGATGAAAGATCTAAATGTGAGACAAGATTCCATCAAAATCCTAGAGGAGAACACAGGCAACACCCTTTTTGAACTTGGCCACAGTAACTTCTTGCAAGATACATCCACGAAGGCAAAAGAAACAAAAGCAAAAATGAACTATTGGGACTTCATCAAGATAAGAAGCTTTGCACAGCAAAGGATACAGTCAACAAAAGGAAAAGACAACCTACAGAATGGGAGAAGATATTTGCAAATGACATATCAGATAAAGGGCTAGTATCCAAGATCTATAAAGAACTTATTAAACTCAACACCAAAGAAGCAATCCAATCATGAAATGGGCAAAAGACATGAAGAGAAATCTCACAGAGGAAGACATAGACATGGCCAACGTGCACATGAGAAAATGCTCTGCATCACTTGGCATCAGGAAATACAAATCAAAACCACAATGAGATACCACCTCACACCAGTGAGAATGGGGAAAATTAACAAGGCAGGAAACCACAAATGTTGGAGAGGATGCGGAGAAAAGGGAACCCTCTTACACTGTTGGTGGGAATGTGAACTGGTGCAGCCACTCTGGAAAACTGTGTGGAGGTTCCTCAAAGAGTTAAAAATAGACCTGCCCTACGACCCAGCAATTGCACTGTTGGGGATTTACCCCAAAGATACAGATGCAATGAAACGCCGGGACACCTGCACCCCGATGTTTCTAGCAGCAATGTCCACAATAGCCAAACTGTGGAAGGAGCCTCGGTGTCCATCGAAAGATGAATGGATAAAGATGTGGTTTATGTATACAATGGAATATTACTCAGCCATTAGAAATGACAAATACCCACCATTTGCTTTGACATGGACGGAACTGGAGGGTATTATGCTGAGTGAAATAATTCAATCGGAGAAGGAGAAACATTATATGTTCTCATTCATGTGGGGAATATAAATAATAGTGAAAGGGAATATAAGGGAAGGGAGAAGAAATGTGTGGGAAATATCAGAAAGGGAAACAGAACATAAAGACTCCTAACTCTGGGAAATGAACTAGGGGTAGTGGAAGGGGAGGAGGGTGGGGGGTGGAGGTGAATGGGTGATGGGCACTGAGGGGGACACTTGACGGGATGAGCACTGGGTGTTATTTGTATGTTGGTAAATTGAACACCAATAAAAAATAAATTTATTTAAAAAAAAAAGAGAGATCCTTGAATCCAGCCCTGCACTCTGAGTGGGCCTCTGGGCTCAGCAGGGAGTCTGCTTCTCTCCTTCTCCTTTTCCTTCTGCACTCTACCCCCAGCTCAATCTTTTTCATAAATAAATAAATAAATACATAAATACATACATACTGGTATTACCACCTTCATCACAATCCATCATTTTAGAAGCAAATTCCTTAAATTTTACTACTTCAGAAACCATGATAAATTTAAATTCAGCTAATGTAATATAAATTTATATCATAAGATCTAAGAAAAACATTATGAAGATTGTAACAGTAGAATCTGTATTTAGGAAATGATTTTCTGATAGAGCACTGGTATTCATTTGGATGATACTAATTACAAAATATGCCTTATTTTCTTGAAAAAATAAATGGAGTCTCATTAAACCATGGTACTTTTGAATTGGAAGGGACCTAGAGTTATTTATTTACTTTGATCATCCAGACTTGAGTATGTTGCTTCCACCTTAATTCCAACTAATGGTTGCCCAGACCTTCCCTGTACACCACTACAGAAATGGGATGCACTCTAATCTTTAGTAGCTCATTCTTCCTTGTTCTGAGACAACAATCCATCTGGATATCCCTTCTTGTCACCCCTAAGTCACATCTCTGTCCTCTGTAGCCAAACACATTGCATCTCCCCCAAATTGGGACTCCCTAGAGTTCCCCTCTTTGACTCCTGAACACAAAGTCTAGTTTTGAGTCTCTCACCACCATCAATCGATCCAGTATTCTGGGTCACTCCAATCTGTTACCGCTCCTCTTGTCATCTGGTGTCCACAACCCAACCTGGTACCCCAGAGAAGGTTAAGCCTTCTACTTGCAGCATTTTTTGAGCATCAGGATTTTTGTAAAAAAAGAGATACAAGTACATCCACTAGATGTATTTTGTAAATCAGAGTTGCCATTGCATATGGCCTACCCTCCAATGAGCTCAAAATTTGAGGGTTTTTTCTTTACTGTTCGAGTCCAAATTGTCTCTTTAAGTCATCCTGAACTATAAAAATCAAAACAAATCGAAATTAAGGTTGCCCAAAAAATCACTCCCACCAATACAGAAATAAGCCAAACATGATCAAGTGTATTGCTTCTTCAATATAAAGATCACTGAAAACAAACTGAAAAAAGAGACTCAAAAAACAAGCTGAAAAATCATAAGAGAATGTTTAAAGACAGACTTATTTATTCATTTGAGAGAGACAGCAAGCACGCATGGATGGGGGGAGGTGAAGAGTAAAGGAGAAAGAAAATCTTAAGCAGATTCCACTTTGAGCACAGAGCCCCACGTGAAGCTCCATCTCACCACCCTGAGATCATGACCTGAGCCAAAACCACGAGTCAGACACTTAACCAACTAAGCCACCCAAGTGTCCCAATCTAAGAGACTCTTAACTATAAACAATAAACTGAGGATGGATGGAGGGTGGTAGGTGGGGAATGGGCTAAATGGGTGATGGGTATTAAGGATAGCACTTGTGATGAGCACTGAGTATTAAATGTAAGTAATGAATCACTAAATTCCACACCTGAAACCAGTTTTACTCTATATGTTAACTAACTAGAGTTTAAATAAAACTTGAAATAAGAAAAAATTTGAAAATTTGAAAATATTAAAAAAAAATTAAAAAACAAGCTGAAAAAGTCTCCTAACTTGATAAAGTTCCTTTCACAAACTTTTCCATCTGAGGACAAATTGAAAGTAGAGTAATCCTGGTGACTAAAATACAGAAGAGATTATTTTAATATCTTCTACTTTCAAAATAAAGCCTAAATTTACTAGAAAAATATTTGCTAGGCCAGGTTTCAAAACTATTTATTTAATATTTTTCATAACACCCAGAACTTACTAGGGGTAGAGTGGCAGGAGAGAGAGGGAAGGAGACCCAGGACATTAGGCAGAGGCCAGTGAACCTGCATCCTGATTGTAGACATAGTGGTGAGACCCAAGCTCATGGCGGGAACAAGGGGCAGCTGTCTGGCAGGTGCCTTGGCTCCCAAGAGAGCAGTTTACTCCCTTTCCAACACTACATTTTATAGTGAAACAAAAGACATTACCCCCCCTTAGAAGCTGGGTGTTTGGGTTTCACACCTTCTCATTTGGGCATTCTTTGGTTGGCCATCAACAAGAACTGATTGAAAAGAAATACAGAGATTTCAATTACTGTTAATGTGGCTTAAGTGTTTCCACTGTCACAGTCTAGGGCTTCAACTTTTTAATAAGTTTCCCATAATTATTGCAACTTTTTGGTCTAATTCCAGCTGAGGATTTAATGGGACTCATTCTGACAAGATATAGGATATTGTCCCAATAGATGTTCATTTGGAAATGGGCCACTTGCAATTTCAAGTGTGCAGAGCTGTGCAAGATGAAAAGCACTGGCAGTATAATTTCCACCTTGTGTCCCAGGCTCTGTGGATTTGTAGCTCATCCAGGCTGTCCATCTGGGGAGCAAACAGCATGTACTCCTTGATGAGAAACTCTGGCCAACCAACCAGCTGTGAAAAAAATAGATTACTCTTGTCATTTTTTTCTCCTAGGTAATTTGCTGGGAGTAAAAATATAATTTCTTAGAAGGTGTGCAGTTAAAAGCAAATACTAGGGATGTGTCTGATTTATATTTAAAACTTCACTACACTTTTATTTGTTAAATTTAATTTTCAACAATACCCTGGCTGTGATAATATTTTCTAATTCACAGGAGATGGAAAGGTTGGTTTCTAGTATTTGTACACTAAGCAAATACAGGAAGGAGGATGTGGAGGAGGAAGAACAGAGGAGGAGGACTCAGCTGGCAGGCTGATCTGAGCACAAAGAAATGCACTGTTGTTCTTCCCAAGGTAAAGAAGATATTATGGTGGAATTAAGTAACAGTTGGGAAAATAAATCTTCCTATTGCCCCCAGGAAGCTAAAATGGTAAATGCATCTTTTTAAGACTCTGACATATAACTTCATCCTTGAGAAAATTCAGGTCATGCGAGATAGATAATCAGGGTAATTATAGATCAATTGAGCTACAGAGCTAAAAGAGACTGTTAAGAACAGTATGAGTTATAACATGTAATATCTATATGTATAACATGTTGGCCATGCTATGCATTTTCAGCCAACCAAAGGGAATGGAACGATATATGCCAAGGTAAATTAAACTCTTCCATTTGTACCCAGTGGAGAGTTAATGACAAAATTTGAAATGAAATAATTTGCAGTAATACATCTGCACTGTGAGTTACAAAATATGTAGTCATAAATGAGTGTTGCACAGTAACTTGCTGTCTGGAATTTAAAAATTATAGCACTGTGTCTCATATAACCTTACCTAGAAATTGTTCTGACCCAGAAATTATTTTTAAAAAATTAATTCAAAACAGATATTAGTATTTTCTAATTGACATATTAGTGTTACATATTATTTGATTTATTTTGACATTGGCTTTTATTAGCTATGAATTAGTATATACATGTACACATATACATACACACTACTTGTATCCATAGTCCTTTTTTCCTACAACTCAATAAAAGAAGGATTCTTACTATTCAGTAAAAAGAATCCAAACAAACCAATTAAAAATAATACACAAAGATTTGAACACAATCTCTACAAAGGAAGATACATTAATAGGTAAGAAGTACATGAGGAGGAGCTCAACATCATGAATTATCAGGGCATTACAAATTAAAACAATAGTGAGACACCATTCCACATCCATTAGATTGAATAAAATTTAAAAGCCTGACATTATCAAGTGTTGAAGTGGCTATGGAGCAACAGGAACTCTCCAACATTGCTGGTAGGAATGCAAAATGGTTCACTTTAAAAAAAAAATAGTTTTGGGATCCCTGGGTGGTGCAGTGGTTGGGCGCCTGCCTTTGGCCCAGGGCGCGATCCTGGAGACCTGGGATCAAATTCCACGTCTGGCTCCCGGTGCATGGAGCCTGCTTCTCCCTCTGCCTGTGTCTCTGCCTCTCTCTCTCTCTCTCTCTCTGTGTGTGACTATCATAAATAAATAAAAATTAAAAAAAAATAGTTTGGCACATACAAAATTTTTTTACTATATGACCCAGCCATTCTACTCCTAGAAATTTATTCAAGAAAAATGAAAACATATGTCCACACAAAGACTTGTATATGCATGCTTATGACCGCTTTATTCATAACAGTCAAAAACTGGAAACAATCCAAATGTTCACTATACCCAGTGAATGGCTAATTAAACTAAGATATATTGATACAAAAAAAAAAAAAACTACTCAGCACTAAAAAAATAACTACTAATACACACAACACAGGAAATCTCAAAACATTATTATGCTGGGGTACCTGGGTGGTATAGTTGGTTAAGCCTCTGACTTTTGATTTTGGGTCACAATCTCAAGGTTGTGAGATCCAGCCCCACATCAGGCTCCATGATCAGCAGGTAGTCTTCTTGGGATTTTCTACCTCTCCCTCTGGCCCTCCTCTCTCTCTCTCTCTAAAAATAAATAAATAAATCTTATTTAAAAATGGTGCCAAGCAAAAGAAGCCAGATTCCTAAGGGTACCATATGATTCCATTGGTATAAAGATCTAGAAGAGTCAAATCTAATCTTTAGTGACAAAAAAAAAAAAAAAAAAAAATTAGTGGTTGCCTGGAACCAGACATAGGAGATGGTTACTAAGATGGGCACAAAGGAACTTTCTGGGTAATAAAAATTGTATATATCTTGATAACTTTGGTACCTCAATAAATGTGATTAAATACATTTTTTAATTGTCAATGGCTTTTAATTCATTTAGATAAGCCTTTAAATAATTATCAAGCTTCTCTCTCACTTGTCTTCCTTTCACCTCCTTCTCCAACAAACCCACCACATTAGCCATCTATGTGTAACTTGAACATGCCAGACACACTAAAATCTTGTGCAAAGCCATTCCTTCTGCCTAGACAACTATACTCTCAGATCTCACTTGATTCACTTCATCTTCTTCAATTCTTTTCTCTGTGAGTCCCACCCTGTCCACTCTATCTAAAATTCTAAACTTCCTAACATTGTCTATAACCTATTCTGTTTTATTTTTTTCTGCATAACTTCTATCACCTTCTAATATACTCAATATTTTACTGATTTTTATTACATTTTAGCTTGCCCCTCCAACTACAATGTAATGTTATGGGTTTGGAATTTCTTCTATTGTATTCATTGTTGTATTCATTGTTGAATCCCTAGAACATTGCCACATAGGAGGCACCTGACATATGTTTGCTGAATAAATGAATAAATAAATGCATAAAAGAAATAAAATCAACTATATAGTCATAATACTAAATAGGAAAGAACCAAATTCTCACATTAAAAATAAGATAATCAAGGCCAGCCCAGGTGGCTCAGCAGTTTAGTGCCGGCTTCAGCCCAGGGCCTGATCCTAGAGATCCAGGATTGAGTTCCACGTCAAGCTCCCTGCATGGAGCCTGCTTCTCCCTCTGCTTGTGTCTCTGCCTCTTTCTCTCTCTCTCTCTCTCTCTCTCTCTCTGTGTGTGTCTCTCATAAATAAATAAATAAAAATCTTTTAAAAAATAAAAATAAATAAATAAAAATAATATAGTCATATCACAATAAAAAACAAAGCCCAACTACATTCACCCAAATTAAAAAAAAATAGTCACGGTTAAAAATTCTTTATATTAGGGGGCAAGACGGCAGGAAAGTAGGGTCCCCAAGTCACCTGTCCCCACCAACTCATCTAGATAACTTTCAAATCATCCTGAAAACCTACAAATTTGACCTGAGACTTAAAGAGAGAACAGCTGGAATGCTACAGAGAGAAGAGTTTGCACTTCTAACAAGTACAACTCATTTTTAGCCACTCTGCACTGAGCAAAATGACTAGAAAGAAAAACTCATCACAAAAGAAAGAATCAGAAATAGTACTGTCTGCCACAGAGTTATAGAATTTGGATTACAATTCGATGTCAGAAAGCCAATTCAGAAGCACAATTATAAAGCTACTGGTGGCTCTGGAAAAAAGCATAAAGGATTCAAGAGACTTCATGACTGCAGAATTTAGATGTAATCAGATCAAAATTAAAAATCAATTAAATGAGATGCAATCCAAACTGGAGGTCCTAATGACAAGGGTTAATAAGGTAGAAGAAAGAGTGAGTGACATAGAAGACAAGTTAATGGTAAGGAAGGAAGCTGAGGAAAAAAGAGAAAAACAATTAAAAGACCACGAGGAAACGTTAAGGGAAATAAATGACAGCCTCATAAGGAAAAATCTACATTTAATTGCGGTTCCAGAGGTCACCAAAAGGGACAGAGGACCAGACAGCATATTTGAACAAATCATAATTGAGAACTTCCCTAATTTGTGGAGGGAAACAGGCATTTAGGTCCAGGAGATAGAGAGGTCCCCCCTTAAAATCAATAAAAACCATTCAACACCTCGAAGTTTAATAGTGAAAATTGCAAATTCCAAAGATAAAGAGAAAATCCTTAAAACAGCAAGGGACGAGAGACCCTTAACTTATATGGGGAGAAATATTAGAATAACAGCAGACCTCTCCACAGAGACCTGGCAGGCCAGAAAGGGCTGGCAGGATATACTCAGGGTGCTAAATGAGAAGAATATGCAGCCAAGAATACTTTATCCAGCAAGGCTCTCATTCAGAATAGAAGGAGTGATTAAGAGCTTCCAAGATAGGCAGAAACTGAAAGAATATGTGACCACCAAACCGGCTCTCCAAGAAATATTAAGAGGGACTCTGTAAAAGAAAGAGGATGCCCAAAGAAATAATCCACAAAAACAGGGATTGAATAGGTATTATGATGACACTAAATTCATATCTTTCAATAGTAAGTCTGAACATGAATGGACTTAATGATCGCATCAAAAGACATAGGGCTTCAGACTGGATAAAAAAGCAAGACCCAGGCAGCCCAGGTGGCTTAACAGTTTAGCACTGCCTTCAGTCCATGGCCTGATCCTAGAGACTAAGGATTGAGTCCCATGTCGGACTCCCTTCATGGAGCCTGCTTCTCCCTCTGCCTGTGTACTCTGCCTCTCCCCCCACCCCCCCCCCCCGTGTCTCTCATGAATAAATAAATAAAATATTTTAAAAAAGGAAGACCCATCTATTTGCTGTCTACAAGAGATTCATTTTAGATCCAGGGCAACTACAGCCTGAAAATGAAAGGTTGGAGAACCATTTACCATTCAAATGGTCCTCAAAAGAAAGCAGGGGTAGCGATCCTCACATGAGATAAATTAAAGTTTATTCCAAAGAATGTAGCAAGAGATGAAGAGGGATACTATATCATACAAAAAGGATATATCCAACAAGAGGAACTAACAATCAGGAATATTTATGCCCCTAATGTGGGAGCTGCCAAGTATATCAATCAATTAATAACCAAAGTAAAGACATAATTAGATAATAATACACTAATACTGGGAGACTTCAACATGCCACTTTCTGCAAATGACAGAATTTCTAACCACAACATCACCAAAGAAACAAGAGCTTTAAATGATACACTGGACCAGATGGATTTCACAGATATTTACAGAACTTTACATCCAAACACAAATGAATACAGATTCTTCTCAAGTGCACATGGAACTTTCTCCAGAATAGACCACATACTGGGTCACAAATCAGGTATAAACTGATATCAAAAGATTGGGATTGTCCCCTACATATTCTCAGACCATAATGCTTTGAAACTTGAACTTAATCACAAGAAGAAATTTGGAAGAAACTCAAACACATGGAGGTTATAGAGCATCCTGCTAAAAGATGAAAGGGTCAACCAAGAAATTAGAGAAGAATTAAAATATTCATGGAAACTAAGAGAATGAAGATACAACCATTCAAAATCTTTGGGATACAGCAAAAGCAGTCCTGAGAGGGAAATACATCGCAATACAAGCTACCCTCAAAAAATTGGAAAAAAACCTCAAATACACAAGCTAACCTTGCACCTAAAGGAACTGGAGAAAGAACAGCAAATAAAACCTACACCAAGCAGAAGAAGAGAGTTAATAAAGATTCAAGCAGAACTCAATGAAATAGAGACCAGAAGAACTGTAGAAGAGATCAACAAAACCAAGAGTTGGTTCTTTGAAAGAATTAATAAGATAGATAAATCATTACCCAGCCTTATTAAAAACAAAAAGACTCAAATTAATAAAATCACAAATGAAAAAGGAGATATCACCACCAATACCAAGGAAATACAAACGATTTTAAAAACATATTATGAACAGCTATATGCCAATAAATTAGGCAATCTAGAAGAAATGAATGCATTTCTGGAAAACCACAAACTACCAAAACTGCAACAGGAAGAAATAGAAAACCTCAACAGGCCAATAACCAGGGAGGAAATTGAAGCAGTCATCAAAAACTTCCCAAGATACAAAAGTCTAGGGCCAGATGGCTTCCCAGGGGAATTCTATCAAACATTTAAAGAAGAAACAATACCAATTCTACTAAAGCTGTTCTGAAAGATAGAATGGGATGGGATACTTCCAAACTCGTTTTATGAGGCCAGCATCACCTTAATTCCAAAACCAGACAAAGACCCCACAAAAAAGGAGAAATATAGACCAATATCCTTGATAAATACAGATGCAAAAACTCTTAACAAGATACTAGCCAATAGGGTCCAACAATACATGAAGAAGATTATTCACCATGACCAAGTGGGATTTATCCCCAGGATGCAAGGCTAGTTCAACACTCGTAAAGCAATCAATGTGATAGATCATATCAACAAGAAAAAAACAAGAACTATATGATCCTCTCAATAGATGCAGAGAAAGTATTTGACAAAATACAGAACCCATTCCTGATCAAAACTCTTCAGAGTGTAGGGATAGAGGGAACATTCCTCGACATCTTAAAAGCCATCTATGAAAGCCCACAGCAAATATCATTATCAATGGGGAAACACTGGGAGCTTTTCCACTAAGATCAGGAACAGAGCAGGGATGTCCACTTTCACCACTGCTATTCAACATAGTACTAGAAGTCCTAGCCTCAGCAATCAGACAACAAAAAGAAATCAAAGGCATTCAAATTGGCAAAGAAGAAGTCAAACTCTCCCTCCTTGCAGATGACATGATACTCTACATAGAAAACCCAAAAGACTCCACCCCAAGATTGCTAGAACTCATACAGCAATTCGGCAGTGTGGCAGGATACAAAATCAATGCCCAGAAATCAGTGGTATTTCTATACACTAACAATGAGACTGAAGAAAGAGAAATTAAGGAGTCAATCCTATTTACAATTGCAGTCAAAACCATAAGTTACCTAGGAATAAACCTAACCAAAGAGATAAAGGATCTTTACCCTAAAAACTACAGAACACTTCTGAAAGAAACTGAGGAAAGCACAAAGAGATGGAAAAAAATTCCATGCTCGTGGATTGGAAGAATTAATATTGTGAAAATGTCAATGCTACCCAGGGCAATTTACACGTTTAATGCAATCCCTATCAAAATACCATGGACTTTCTTCAGAGAGTTGGAACAAATCATCAAAAGATTTCTGTCGAATCAGAAAAGACCCCGAGTAGCCAGGGGAATATTGAAAAAGAAAACTAGAGTCGAGGGCATCACAATGCTGGATTTCAAGTTGTACTACAAAGCTGTGATCATCAAAACAGTGTGGTACTGGCACAAAAACAGACACATAGATCAATGGAACAGAATAGGGAAGCCAGAAATGGGCCCTCAACTCTATGGTCAACTAATATTCGACACACCAGGAAAGACTATCCACTGGAAAATGGACAGTCTCTTCAATAAATGGTGCTGGGAAAATTGGACATCCACATGCAGAAGAATGAAACTGGACCATTCTCTTACACCACGTACAAAGATAAACTCAAAATGGATGAAAGACCTAAATGTGAGACACGAATCCATCAAAATCCTAGAGGAGAACACAGGCAACACCCTTTTTGAACTCAGCCACAGTAACTTCTTGCAAGATACATCCACGAAGGCAAAAGAAAGAAAAGCAAAAATGAACTATTGGGACTTCATCAAGATAAGAAGCTTTTGCACAGCAAAGGATACAGTCAACAAAACGAAAAGACAACCTACAGAATGGGAGAAGATATTTGCAAATGACATATCAGATAAAGGGCTAGTATCCGAGATCTGTAAAGAACTTATTAAACTCAACATCAAAGAAACAAACAATCCCATCATGAAATGGGCAAAAGACATGAACAGAAATTTCACCAAAGAAGACACTGACATGGCCTATAAGCACATGAGAAAGTGCTCTTCATCCCTTGCCATCAGGGAAATACAAATCAAAACCACAATGAGATACCACCTCACACCAGTGAGAATGGGGAAAATTAACAAGACAGGAAACAACAAATGTTGGAGAGGATGTGGAGAAAGGCGAATCCTCTTGCACTGTGGGTGGGAATGTGAACTGGTGCAGCCACTCTGGAAAACCGTGTGGAAATTCCTCAAAGAATTAAAAATAGAGTTACCCTATGACCCTGCAATTGCACTGTTGGGGATTTACCCCAAAGATACAGATGCAGTGAAACGCCAGGATACCTGCACCCCAATGTTTATAGCGGCAATGTCCACAATAGCCAAACTGTGGAAGGAGCCTTGGTGTCCATTGAAAGATGAATGGATAAAGAAGCTGTGGTCTATGTATATAATGGAATATTACTCAGCCATTAGAAACGACAAATACCCACCATTTGCTTCAACGTGGATGGAACTGGAGGGTATTATGCTGAGTGAAGTAAGTCAATTGGAGAAGGACAAACATTATATGATCTCATTCACTTGGGGAATATAAAAAATAGTGAAACGGAATAAAGGGGAGAGGAGAGAAAATGAGTGGGAAATATCAGTGAGGGTGATAGAACATGAAAGACTCCAAACTCTGGGAAACAAACAAGGGGTAGTAGAAAGGGAGGTGGGTGGGGGGTTGGGGTGACTGGGTGACAGGCACTGAGGGGGGCACTTGTTGGGATGAGCACTGGGTGCTATGCTATATGTGGCAAATCGAAATCCAATAAAAAAATATACAAAAAATAAAATTACTTTATATTAGATTAACAAGCGAACAAAAGGAAAAGTAGCAGCGATATTAATATTACTAAAGACTAATCTAAGAGAATAACATGTTTTACAACTTATTAAAATAATCCAACAGTTATAAATCTATAGGCATCAAAAAACACAAAACCAAAAAAGGCAAAAATATTACAAATGAAGCAGAGCTTGGTAAATACAAATAACAGTGGAAATCTTTCCAGAGTTGAACAGATCTGCTGCACAAAATAAGTATAGGTAGAAGAATTAAATGAAATAATAAATTTATAAGATATTTATTTCTCAGTGAACATCTTTATTTCATTAAAATATAAGCCCCACAAACAAAGTTATATATCTGTGCTATTGACTTGCTATATCATCAGCACCTAGAAAAGGGTGTGGTATAGAATTGAGCTTGATGAATATTTGTTGAATGAATATTTGCATTAAAAAATTTCACTCCATACTTAACTAACAAAATCTTTAACACAACATTTTTAACAGATATTTTTAAAGAAGAGCTTTGCAAATCACATAATAGAAAACTGTAGGATAAAATCTGTGAAAGAACATATTGTAATGTAATGTAATCCAACAATGCAGCAAAGAATAATAATACCATGTGATCAACTAAGGTATATTCTAGGAATGCAAGAGTGGCTTAATATCAGGAAATCTATAATTATAAATTCATCATATAATTAAAGGGAAAAAATCAAATGATTTTGTTGAAAGAGCCTTAGATGAAACTAAGGGCCTTAAATAAAACTAAGCCACTATTGCTGACGTAAAACCTAAATAAAAAAAAAAATAGACATCAATGACTTAAATATAATAAAGTTTATTTACCAATGACTAAAAAATAGTATTCTAAATTATGAAATACTAAACCCTATTTAATTTAAGTTGGGAGCTGTACTGAGACACCTGTTATCATCTTTGGTATGTAATAGTAACTTGACAATTTGAAAAAATAAAACGGAGCAAGAAAATAAAATAATAGGCATAGATATTGGGGAAAAAAGAAATACTATCTTTTTTTGGTTGATTGTAGGATTCTGTGCCTTGCAAACTCAAGAGACTCTGGTAAACTATTACTAAATTTAAGGAAAAACTTTGAAAAGAGCTGAATACCATATACATAAACAGAACTCAACACCTTTCTGAATAAATGCAAAAGTATGTGATGTTCTTGAATGGGAAGATTTCAAAATCACCAAAAAAATCTAAAAATTAATATTTGAAATTAATACAATTAAAACTGGGGTAAGAGACGTCTAAGAATTAGATTCATTTATATTAAAGTTTAGATCTAAGATGGCAATAAAGGGCCCCAAAGGAACTAAGAAAAAGATGAAGAATAGAAGATGACATCTCTTATCAGATATTAGAACTTTCATATTCTACTGTGATCAAATTAATCATAATGGCACCAAAATATCCACTGGGTGGTCAGTATAACAAACAGAGAATCCACAAACAGATCTCTCTAAATTTGAGGATTATATATCAGAAATTTTATTTCAATTCAGCTAAAAAAGAATGAATGGTTTAAGCCATGTAGACCAAGTTGGTTATTCATCTGGGAGAAAATATAGGCGACCCTCTCTCTTGTACCTTAAACAAAAATAAATCTCAGATAAAGATTAAACCATAAAAAATAAAACATAATAAATCTAGACTACAGATTAAACCATAAAAATAAAACATAATAAATCTAGACTACATGTATAATCTAGAAAGTACAGAAAACCTTTATAATAAAGACAGAAAACCCCAGAGATAACAAAAAAAATATAGATGAACCTACACTACAGATAATTGTTAAACATTTGTATGGAAAAAGATACAAACAAAGTCCACAAAAACATATGCGGGTCTGAGGATATATTCCCAATAGAAATAAGAACTTGGAGGGTTAATATCTATAATACAGAAGTATTTTTTAAAAATTAACAGGAAATACATACATACATCTGTAAATTTCATCACAACCTCATTATTTGGATGTGTTTTTTTGTTTTGTTTTGTTTTTGCTCTGTTTTTTTGCTGATTAACCAACTAATAAAATGCCATAAGAAAATTAAATTAACAGGAAAAATAAATATTCTAATAGAAAAATAGTCAAGGAATATGAAGGAACAAACCTAAATGACCACAAACATGTAAAAAAGATATTCAACCTCATTAAAAGTAAGGAAAAAACCAATAATCAATAAAATATTTTCTACCTAGTGGAAAGGCAAAAATTAAAGAGTAATAATGTCCATTGGTTGTAAGGATGAAAGAAAATGGATCTTCTATGTTGCTAATGAAAATATGAATTGGTATGGTCCTTTTGGAAACAGTGTGGCAGCATTTATTAAAACTAAAATACCTATAGCCTTTGAGCTAATAATCCTGTACCTCAGAATCTCCCCTAATAAATTCTTAAAGTATAAAAGCACTAATATCCAAAATAAAAAGGTATTTACAAGAATATTTATAACAGCACTATTTGAAATAGCAAAATACTACAGAGTAAGTGGTGCCTTCAATAACAGGAAGTTAAACTCTGGTCAAGTCACACTAATGACTATTATGTCTCTATCAAAAAGAATGAATTAGAGCGAAGCCAATACACTTAGAATATTCATGTGTATTGTTAAATAACTTTTTGACATTACACAAAGTATTATATAATAAGATAATCCCATTTTTATGGGATTATGACCTAGAAACCATGTTTGTTCATAACTCTATGGCCACAGAGAATAATACAAGAGGCTATGTACCAGGTTGTTAACATAGGTCCCCTGGATAGAAGTTTGGTGATGTGGGACAAGAGGATGGGAGAAAGGTAAGAAGGAGGAGGAAGCCAAGCAAAAAAGAAAATACTACATTTTTAAAGCAAAGCATAAAATACTACATTCTTAAAGTACAAAGCATGTAATCCCATTTGTGTATTTGCAATGTGTATGTGTGTGTATGGTATATGTGTGTGTGTGTGTGTGTGTGTGTGGTGTATATATATGTGTGTGGTGTATATGTGTGTGCCATAAAGAGAGAAAAAGAATGTGTGAGAGAGAAATAATTTACTAGTTTCCAGTGGAAAACAGTTTTTTAAACCATCTTAAAATTATTTGGTTCTTTTCTGCTTGGGTGAATCTTTCAAAATGTTTAGAAGATAAAAATAGATGCAAATTATTTAAGTATTTTACAACCTTCCAGAAGCTTATATCCACACTCCTGAAAAGAGAAAACACTTGTTTCCAGAAATTTCCTTATGACTGAAATGGTATGAACTTTATAAAGACTGATAAATATCACAGAACAATGTACATAGAACAGAAATAACTTAAGTTCAATCTCTTTACTTTTAGGCTACCCTTATTAGATTCTTATATCAGAGAGAGAATTGTGAAAACAGGTATTTCATTTAAAAAAGAAATAAGCTCAAGTTGGCTGTTTCATCAGTAACTGCAAAAACAAGGATTTAAAGTAGGCAAAAAAATGAATTTTTCAATATTCAAAGAATCATGAAATCAGAAAGTCCGATTTCATTTCATTTGATTTCATTCAAAGGCTATCAAGGATTTCCATAAAAGAGGAGTAACTATTCATTCTCATTCACTACATTGGTTTCCTGTGGCTGCTGAAACAAATCACCAAAACTGAGTGGCTTACCACAACAGAAATCTATTCTGTCAGAGTTCTAGCAGCCAGATGTCCAAAATCAGTATCACTGGGTTGAAATCAAGATGTTGGCAGACATGTAGTCCCCCTTAGGCTCTAGAGAGAACCCATTATTTTCCTCTTCCAGCTTCTGGTGGTTGTCAGCATTCCTTGGCTTGTGACCACTTCACGCCAATCTTCACTTCCATGGTCGTGTTGTCTTCGCCTCTTCTGTCTGTGATTTTCTGCTACCTCTCTCTTATAAGGACACTTGTAACTGCATTTGGAGTCCGCCTGAATAATCCAGGAAAACGTCTCCATCTCAGGATCTTTACTTAGTCACATCTGCAAAGAACATTTTCCCAAATAAAGTAATATTACAGGTTCCAAAGATTAGGACTTTGGATACTTATGAGGGCTATTGTTCAGCCTACTACAAATACTGCAGTAGATAAATTAGTACAATCTTTATGAGGGATGATTTGTTTACCTGCATTTAAATGCTTAAAAATGTATGTACCTTTGATGAAAAACATCATTACTAGAAATGTATTCTAATAAAACAGTTCATTCAATTAATAATTATAATGTATATAATCATGTGAACATGGATGTTTGCCTAAAATAATTTTTATAATAATGAAAAATTGGAAATAGCCCAAGCACCTAACAAAAAGAGATTAGGTACATAAATTATACACCCATAAAATAAAAAACAAAGCAACCATAAAATAAGAAGTATAAATGTGTATTTATACTCATGGAAAGACATATATGGTATGTTAAATAAGGATATCAGGTTACCAAACAGTGTGATCCCATTGAATATATGTTTATGTCCTTCTGTGTTTATATGTATTTATATATATATATATATTTATGTATGTATGTATATATGTATATATATATTCTGAAGCACAAAGAATGGAAGTATGTACCTCAAAATATCAACAGTGATTATCTACAAGTGGAAAGATTAAAATTTATTTTTCTAAAGTGAATATGTGTTGCCATAATAATGCTTTTAAAGTCAAGTAAAAAGACTTGTGCTTCTGGGAATGAAAGACTAAGAGACTGCTCAAGAACTTCCCTACACACAAACACTCACAAAGTAACACCGGGATATACTATAAAGAGCACCAATCTTCAGGGCATGGAGAATGAGGAGAATAGAATACAAAAATACTATATGCCTTTATCCTAGAGCTAAGTGTAGCTGACACCAGCAGGTAAGTGAGCAGGGTAAAGGGTGTGATTGGGAAAATTGCCAAATCTCTGTCTTGAGAACCAGAAAGACAAAGTTGGGGAAAACTTGAATGCTGAAGGTAGTGGGGAAATCCTGGAAGGGAAAAAGCCAGAGAAAGAACTGTCAAATTCCTGACCTATATTTCTAACTGACCCCTGAACCATACATTCATGGAACAAGCTCAAAGCAGCTCAGCTAGTGACAAAACATCTGAACTGAGGTCTAAGCTACCACTGCAAGAAACAAGATTTGCAAGACTAGTCAACATAACTGTCTACTAAAACAAAAGAGGCAATAGTCATGTGAGTTAAATAATATAATACAGAACCCCCCACAACTTAACAAATAATATTTAGGACACAATTCAAAATTAGCAAACATGTGAAGAACCAAGAAAATGGAACACTTTTTCAAGAGAAAAAAAAAATCAACCAAATCTTTCTCTAAGCTGAATCAGATTTTGGAGCTAATCAATGAGGATTTTTAAATGTTTATTACAATTAGTCTAAATGAAGTGAAATAAACTGTGCTCACAAACAATGATGATGTTTCTATCTTCAGTGGTTGGTATGTGAGGTCAGCCAGGACAGTTCTTATACACAATTTGCCCTGTACCATGAGCCTCAAACTCATGTAACTACTCAACTCAACATCTATTGGTTCACACATGAATTCATGCCTCAAATGTCTTTGAACTTCAAAAGCTTTTCTTTATTCTAGTAAACTTCTAACTCATTAACAGATTTCAAATATCATTTCTAAAATACTCATCAAACGTCAATTGTTTGCAAGGTTTGGTGCTAAGGCTAGAAATCTAGAAAGATGACTAAAATAACCATCTCATAGCCTTTGTGAAATGAAGTAGGAAATAAATGAACAAGTAGGTGCCTCTTTGCTTGCTATCTAGTAAGGATAAGCTAAGTATTATACACATATTATAAAAATTATATACTATAGATGAGGCACCATAATGCTCATTACTCAGGATTTTCAACTCGAAGGTGAAGAAGGGTATGCTTTTTTTTTTTTTTAACACAAACACATCCCACTGGAAAGTCTGATATGCCTACTCCTCCCCCACCTCCTACTAAGTGATGGGGAGAAACACTGCCATAGTGGTTTACTGCCTTTGATGAAAGAGTTTCATATCCCTCATATTTGTTAGGGCTAAAAAAGATCAAAACTCCAGCTATATATAATTATTTTCTAGTTAAACACACATATATTAGTGGTATATTGGAGTTTTGTAAAAATACAGGAAATACTATGATGTGCTAATTGTGCATTCCATCATTTTGAATTTTTACTCCTCTGGTTCATATTCTATGATTACATCTCCAATGGAGTCTGAACACCAATGCCTGACCCATGGACACATATAAAAGTCTTAAGAAAGTCTTATGAAAAATACTCATGGATTAATTATTCCTAGAGTTATCCATAAGAATGTTATCCCAAAATGCCTCCCTCACCTCACCCAAGTCCCAGATGAGAAGAGCCTAGTTAGTAGATCCACGTAGGCAGAAATCAAACTTGTACCATCCATCTGGTAGCAACCATCCCAATAATAAGGGTTACTGCTCTTGTCCAGCTGTAGACTCAACTTGCATTTGCCCTAAAATAGTAAACCAAAGAGAGCTGAAACAGAAGCTAGAGCGTTAAAGAGACTCTGATTGATCATTAATAGGTTTAAATATTTGCAGTTAATTGAGTTGTGCTTACATGACATAAGGTCATCAGTTGATTGGGTTAATTTAGTCCAAGAGCTGGCCAATCCAAAAAGAGAAAAAGAAACAACAAAAGAAGAGTGATACTAGCTGTATTTTTTAAATTGCAGACAGATAGGTGTCAGTGCTTTGGCTGTGTTTATAGAATACTGAATTGGAATGGAGGCTCCTATGAAAATGGAAACTTCAGGTATTAAATCAATATGCACATGTACATAGCAAAGCATCCCATAGAAATTAGACATGTTTTACTTTAAGCTGATTTTTAAATGTTGGATCCATAAATGCATATGACCATTTACATTTTAAAACTTTTGCTTTTAAATGTTAAAATCTGGTATTTGCAACAAGATGTTGGTAGAAAGCTTCCTATTAACTTGCTTTGACTATTTTAGTTTGTACAGGACAAGATTATTTTTCTTCCTTTTTTCTAATTATAAATGTAGCATATTCTCACACAGATAACTTGAACATTACATAAGTATCAAAAGGCAAAAAGAAATCTCCCTACCCAAAGGCAACTGCATTGTTCATTTAGATATATTTTCTTCCAATCTTTTTCTTTACATTTTAAACACAAGTATGATTATGGTGGACCATATATTATCCCCGTGGCTTGATACTACCATTTCCTTTGTGCTTACTTATTTAAAAGGCAATCACTTCATATTTGCAGATGTTATTAGCTAAAAGTCATGATAGTGTATACTTGAAAAAAAATTTCTTGGAAGAACTATGAGATAATGTCATTAACAAAGAACTAGAAATATACTGCCAGCAGTCTATCATGCCAATTCCATGCTTGAGAAATCTGAGATCAGGCATGCATTTCTCTCTACATGCAACTATGACCAAAATAGCTATCTCCAAAGAAGTTTCAGAAAAAAATATTCATGTGTGTCCTGCTATTTTCTTGCATGGTCTACCTAAAATGATTCATTAGCAATAAGCTTTCAGAATAAAGGATTTTTTGTTGTTATGTTACTTGTGTGGGTTTTTTTTTTTTTAAGAGCTAGTTAGGAGGGACAGAGCAAATACATGTTTTCTTATGAAAATCGAATATCCCAACAGTACCAATTTGGGATGCCTAAATGACATCTAGAAGATGACTATGTCTTTCTCATCAGTGCCGGAGTATAATTAACCTCCATAACAATAACCTCAGCCCAGGAAAGCAGGAAAGAAAGTTGAGAATGAGCTAGCTGAACCCCAGATGTCAAGGTTGGGAACATTCCAGAGAGTTTCATCTGGAAGCATCTACAGCCAAACCTGTCCCATCTGTAACAAAGGTAATAAATTCCTCCTTCAGAGGAGAGAAAACCAGAACCAGTAAAACAATGTTGCTGAGTCAGGTTTTTGGTACGCTGGTACCATTCTCTGAGAGCCTTCAAGAAAGGACTGAAGAACCTAGGAAGTCAAGAATTGAAACTAGAATGCTAACAAAATTCAAAAGAAAACACAAATTACAAAGATATATGAGTTAAGTTAGTTGAAAAGAACATTGTTTTCTTTTTCTTCGCCCCCCTCCCACCACCACCCCAAGCCATAAATAAGATACTACAGTGCACCCTTCTGGTCAAAATGCAAAACTAACATTCAGATAAAAGTCTAGCCATCTCTTCTAATTCTTTGGGGATAATCTCAGAGTTTCTGGTTTCCTCCTCTAATGAGGAGTTCATAGCAATGACCTCACTTGCTGACGTTTTATTAAATTACAAAAGAAGGAGATTTTCCAACGTGGAACTTATTTCCATATGGAAGTTTTGTCCCTCTGAATTAAGTGAACATGGTGGCAAGGAAAACTGAAGATCTTTGATGCTGTATTTACTTAATATCTGCGTGGGCATCTGATACCCCATTCTTTTGGCTTTCTGGGAGCTTTGCCTAAATGTGACAAATACTTCCTAAATATTTGTTGAATAAATTAATCAAGCAAATTTCTGAAGCTTTCAGTAAAATCTGAAAACCAATTATATTTCAGCCCATATGCAATAGCTCTGAAAGTTTCAATAAAGGGAAGCCCAAAGTATTGTGCAAAGGAAAAGCAAGTATGAAAATGCCTTGCCTTTCTTGTTACAAGTTTGAACACATGCATTAACATCAATATAGAGTTTACAAGCAATTAAAGCTGATCTATATAGAACCACTTGCTATCCTTATTAGTAAGTGAAGGCTACCATAAGTCACTCTGAAGAACTCTGCACACTAGCTCTGACAGAGCAATGAGTATAAAAGGTAGTTCATAAACAGCTTTGCATAAGAAAGGCTGATTCCAGACCACCTGTGGAGGGCACCATGCAAAATGCATGAGCATCTTATAAAAAAAAAAAAGTTTCAGAAACTCTTAGTCCCGTTTTTGAAACTAATTATAAGTATGTTATCATCTACTTTCTTCTTTTTTTAAAGATTTTTATTTGTTTATTCATGAGAGACAGAAAGAGAGGCAGAGATACAGGCAGAAGAAAAAACATGCTCCCTATGGGGAGCCCGATATGGAATTCCCCAGATGGAGGATCACTCTCGGAGCCAAAGGCAGATGCCCAACCACTGAGCCACCCAGGCATCCTGTCACCTATTTTCAAAAAATTGACAACAATCAGGACAGTTTCCTAAAAAGTAATCAATTATGCAAAATTCCATTTCTCCCTAACCCAATTAAAATGGAACAACATAGTAAGTCTTCCTTCCCTTTAGAAGGCTCATATTAAAATTTGGAATGTTTAAATCATTTCTTCACATATTATCCTTTTTTCTGTTTTATATTTGAAAGTATCAGGGGCACCTGGGTGGCTTAGTTAGTTAAGCATCTGCCTTCAGTACTTCAGGGTACTGGAATCGAGCTCTGCATCAGGCTCCCCACTTGGCAGAGACCCTGCTTCTCCCTCGACCCCTGTTGTTCCCTGCTTGTGCGTTCTCTTTCTCTTTCTCTATCAAATAAATAAACTCTTTTTAAAAAAATAATTTACAAATGAAAGTATCAAAAGACTTAAAACAACAGTATAAAAAGTCAGCAATATCTCTAAAACATCATTATCACAATCTAGCCATGTTTCACATCTTGTGAGAGCATCCATAATTATCTTCCTACTCTTGGTCACCTTGCAGGAATCTATCTCTTTGAGAACTGTTTTCTGCTGTGAACACAATCTCTTCAAATTAATGAGGCTAAGAATTAATGTTTCAGTAAATGGGAATGCTTTCTTTGGCACTGGGTTGACATTATGCCATACTTTTAAATGCCACCAGCTGTATTCCAATATACAGTGCATTACATGGTCTGCTCAAGTCAATGATTCATCTGACAGACAACACCTTAAAAGCAAACAGCATGACTCAGTGTTAGCAAAAACAAATTTTATACATTGATGAAAGTTTGGGGACATTCATATAGGGCCCTGCTATATACACTACTTCCCAGGCATGCCAGTTAAGAACCAGCTATATTGACCAGGTGCAGACAGAAAGAATTATTAGACATTCTAGAGATAAAAAGTCACAAAGAATTATGAATGCTGATTTCCAAAAATAAGTGTTAGTCTGAAACTCTTTGTAAAAATTACCTCAGCCACAGAAAATCAATGAAAACAGGAAAGAAGTCCTCTCCTTAAAATCTAAACACACACACACACACACACACACACAAATCTTCAAGCTTTCCTAAGACACACTTGGGATTCAATTTTTAGCAATAAATCATCTTGCCTATAAAGATTTCTTGCAGCAAGTTCAAGCCAAACAGATATCAGACACTATAATGCTAGCATAAAAATACAATGGTAAGAAGCAAAGTTCACTGACAAAAGATTCAGACTCGATAGGGATATCAGCAGGATGCAATCAGAGAAGAGGGAAGAACAGAGGCTTCCAGAAGAAATGAAAGACTGCTCTTCTGGCTTGTCAGGGCCATGGGAAAAAATGCATTTAAAATTGAAAAAAAGTAGCAAAAAAGAGTAACCAGGGGTTAATGTTTCTTGAAATAGAGATGAAACTGAGAATCATGAAAAGCAAAGAAGGTTTCCAAAGCAGATACCTGCATCCCCCAAATCTTGAGAAGGCAGGCAGTGAAAGTACTCGCATATTATAAAACAGCTTGCCTATCGCAGAAACACCTGGATCCATGGGCAATAAACCCGAAATTGTGTCCATATCAAATGCAAGATGAAAGAGAACATCAAGAAGTAGCAGACCAGCTTTGTGGAGTTATAATGTTGTGATCAGGAAATAATATGAAGTGGGGCAATTGCAGAGAATCCATAGGGAGTAACCATAGGTGGGTAGTTGGGGCAGATTTATCTGGAGGTCAGTCTCAGTAAATATTTTGTAAAATTAGAAATCTGCCAGAAATTAAATAGATGATACAATAAGCTAAGACTTTCAAACCACCCATTATATAATGCTGTATGGAAGGTTAGTGATGGATGTGCAACTACAAAAGCGATGGCAAAATCCATAATATGCAAAAGTTTGTTGACAAATAGAGGTCAATCTGTAAGCCCACCTTGTGCCTAATTATGGTGGTGGGTGTTGACAGTATGTGGAGGAAAATAAGACACCGTCTCTGTCGTCCAGCAGTATAGGAATGAAGGGCTCTAGAATGCTTTAATCCTTAGGAAAATCCTGTGAGATAAATACTATGATCTCCATTTTACAGAAAAGGAAACTGAGGTTTGGAGAGGTTAAGTATCTCACTAAAGATGCACAGCTAGAAATGTGCTAATTCAGAACTCTAAGCATATGATCTTTCCACTAAATCACACTTTCTAATACATTAGAGAATAATAGGTGGCATTTTTAAGAAATATCAACCAACATAAAATAGCATATTTTTAGTGTCAAACACTAAGAACATTTGGTAACATACAGCACAGTTAAAATGTATGACTATGGTGAACTGCTGATTGTGTCTCCTGAATACCAATGCTGGAGCTAATCAGAAAGAAGAGGGCTCAAAGAGGGCAGATGTAGTCAAGAAAAGCAGTGGACAAAGGGGTAACTTTCTTGGAAGGATATCATGTGCAGGAACGTTACCATGGTCGATTCAAGGCATAGGAAAGAGAATGTCCTAACCAAAGTGGACCTAGGAGGGGCCACTATGGAGAAATGCAGCATGGGCAGGTCACACAGAACCTGGGGAACTGGGCTAGAAAGTTGAGATTCAAAGCAGTGTGAAGGAGAGAACACTACAGATTTCTGAGCAGAAGACTAAAATTCCCACTGCTTCATTATAGTCTAAATTTCTCCTTATGTTAGTTTTCTAATGCTGCTGTAAGCAATTACCACAAGTTTAGTGGATTACAGCAACACAACTACTATCCTACAATTCTGTCCAACATGGATCTCACTGGGCTAAAACCAAGTAGTCAGAAGGGCTGCATTAACTTTGTGGAGATTCCAGGAAAGAATCCCTTTCTTTGCCTTTTCCAGCTTTTAGATGCTGCCTACATACTTTGGCACCTGGCCCCCTTCCTTCGTCTTCAAAGTCAACAACATTGCATTTCTTGGACCACACGTCTACAGTCACAGCTCCTTCTACCCACATCCATAAGAGTTATCTGCTTTTATGGATTCATGGGATTAGAAAAGGGCCATGTGGATAAACCAATATACTCTCTTATGGTTAAGGTCCTTAACATTAGTCACATCTGCAAAGACCCTTTTGCCAGGTAAGATCATATATTTACAAGTTCCAGGTATTAGGATACAGACATTTTGGGGACCATTATTTTGCTAACAGGGTCCTGACTATCACCTGCCCACTCACATATCTCTAGCCTCTGTGGTTGTCATGCATCCTCCTCTCAGTTCCCTAGCTCCTCTCTACTTCCTCTCCAAACCTTAATGGCAAAAACTATTTACTGAATGCCAAAATGCTTAGTATGGTATTCCTGTCAAATGACTGGGAACATTATTAACCAGTCAAATAAAGGAATAAAAGACTGTGTAAGAAAGACTTGAAAAGGGATCCCTGGGTGGCGCAGCGGTTTGGCGCCTGCCTTTGGCCCAGGGCGCGATCCTGGAGACCCGGGATCGAATCCCACATCGGGCTCCCGGTGCATGGAGCCTGCTTCTCCCTCTGCCTGTGTCTCTGCCTCTCTCTCTCTCTCTCTCTCTCTCTCTCTCTCTCTCTTTCTCTGTGACTGTCATAAATAAATAAAAATTAAAAAAAAAAAGAAAGACTTGAAAAAGGTGAGGGCAAGGCAGAGGCAATAGGCCAATGCTCATGAGAGGTAAGCATGGTCTGGAATTGAGGTCAGTGTGGCAGAGAAGCACACTGTATCTGCAGAGCCAGACTCCATCACTAGGAGATGTGATAGAGGGGAATTTATAGCCCTTTTTTGAGCCCGGTTACTGGTCTAATAAAGTGGTGATACAAATAGTACTTTCCTCACTGGATTATTGTGGGAATTGATGAAATAAATGTAATTAAATATACTGCAACCACTTATCACATAGTAGGTACTCAATAAATGTTACTTCCCTCTCCTTTCCCAATATATGGAAAAATAAAGCAACTGAATTATAGTGAGTGATTCATAAGAACCAACAGAGAGATGCAGAAGTATTAAATGTTAGGCTTAGTTCAGGATAATTGCTCTTTCCACATGGGTAGAAAATGCCATTTTGCTTCTCTTTATGATGTGTGACCATATTTCTATACAGAACTAATGAAAAGATGTCATTAGCAATGAATATTTAATTGAAAAATTACAATCTAGAGAAATAGAATTTAAACATAAGTGATAAGTACAAAATGAAAGTTCTTAAATATGTGTGTATGTATAATATCACTAAAGATCAAATGCTGTATTCATAACGATTGAGCATTAGAAAATTTTTGAATTATTTATTTATTCATTCATTTAAAAGTATTCCTTGAATGCCTTTTTTTTAAAAGATTTTATTTATTCATTCATGAGAGACACAGAGAGAGAGAAAAAGAAACAGAGACACAGGCAGAGGGAGAAGCAGGCTCCATGCAGGGAGCCCAATGTGAGACTAAATCCTGGGACTCGATCTTGGGCCAAAGGCAGGTGCTAAACCACTGAACCACCCAGGGATCCCCCTTGAATGCCTTTTATATGTCAATATGTAGCATATGTTAAACACTTGAGATACATTTTACCCTCTTCGAACTTACATTCTAGAGGGGGAGACAAATATATATTTGTGTGTGTATATATATATATATATATATATATAATTAATATGCATATATAGTAAGTAAAATAAGTGAATAATTTTCCTCCTCAAGGTTTTTTTCATGGGTGCCTAATAAGTACAAAATTTTTTCATGGGCCTTTAATAAATATGCAGATCTAAGTTACATTTTAACTCCATAAATTTTTCATATTAACACAAGAAGAATGGTACCTGGGTGGTTGAGCATCAATCTTCAGCTCAGGGCAGGAACCCGGGGTCCTGGGATTGAGTCCTACATCGGGCTCCCCACAGGGATCCTGCTTCCTCCCTCTGCCTATGCCTCTGCCTCTCTCTGTGTCTCTCACAAATAAATAAATTAAATATTAAAAAAAAACAAGAAGAAGCTTTAAGAAATATTATACCTAGATAAGATCTATAAATAAGGCAGGGAGACTCAATAATCAGTTACTCTCAAGTATATACATATACAAAGAAGTATGCTGCTTATTTTTATGTCCCACATCATTCTAAAAATGTTTATAGATAGCTAAAATAAATCCATATATGCAACAATACAAAACAAAAGAGAGAAGAAAAGGGGGAAAAAAGAAAGAAATGAAGAGGGAAGGAGAGACAAGGGAGGGAGGAAGTGGTGGGGAGTAGGAATGCAGTGGGTGAAAGAGGTCGGAGAAAGGAAGGGAGGAAAAGTAAATAAATACAACAGCAGGAAAATGAGATGAATCCTATAACACATTTCTTTTCTGGAAAGGTACTAGAAATTAGAAACTGAGCTACTTAGCAGTCAAAGCAAAGAAGGAATATGATTACCAACAATAATCACAGACTTCTAAAAATAAATTTGTGCCTGAAGAAAAGCATACCTATACTTGCTCAGAGATCCAAGAGGAATCTTTCCCACAAATTCTCCTCATACTTGTTACCACATTTTCAACAACAGTTTAGGCACAACTATTTTAATACTGGTGTCTTCAACACACTGGAAGGCTGCCGGTGCGTGGTAGAGGAAGACGTGGAGCTCCAGCAGCCCTCCAAGATTGACACCCCAGATCTGTTCCATATAACATACAGGGAGCTGGTCAATGACACAAGTAGGCTGCACCATGAATGCTTTCCATCTGCTCATGTGTGAGGAGAAAGACTGGAAGCCTTTGATGTTAATAAATGGATGAAGCAAAGATCCTTAGGCATTCTTTTTTTTTTTTTTTTTTTAAGATTTATTTATTTGAGAGAGAGAGAGAGAGAACACAAGTGAGGCAGAGGGAGAGAGAGACAGCAGACTCCCCACTGAGGACAGACCCTGACATGGGGCTCGATCCCACGACCCCAAGAACATGACCTGAGCTGAAACCAAGGGTTGGACACTTAACTGACAGAGGTGCCCCCCCTTTAAGCATCCTTAAGTGTGAATATAGTTAAGTAGCTAAGCTTGGTAAGACTAGAACAAAGAAAAATTTGGAGTATGTCCTCTGCCAAGAGTCTGGAAGATTAATCTTCTAGTCAACTGGATGCCCTGGGGGTAAATTGGCATCTTCTTATTCAAGGCAAGAAACCTTCCAGAGCACTTGCCTGGCAGAAGACCACCTTTCCGGTGCACCAAGGCCAGATGAGTCACGTAGCACCCAGTTGTGGACATAGCTATAACCTAAATGTCTTTCTTGAACAAAATATTAAAATGCTCAATGAATCATACATTTGAAGAGAACAGTTGCAAGATAATTTAATTCTGCTACCACAGTTTTATTGATTTTATATATTCCTTTACTTTTAAAATACACTGGAAGCAATTAACCCTAGTGGATTTTGACATTTGCTGTTCCTCAGAGTACTATCAACTTTAATTAGATTCCAGAAATGAAGTAACAATATCTTATCAACAGGAAGACATTTTGAGGATATAAAAGTCAACATCAGACACCACCAACTTTAAGAAACATTAAAAGCCAAACTTGTAAAACAGATAAATTAGAGGGATATAATTTACATTTCCAGAAGTATTCCTGACTTTACAAAAGCGTTCACTGCAGGGATCCTTTAAATAGCAGACTTCTCTTGTACATTTGAAATATTAACTAATTTACAAAGAATTCCATTTTCAGGGCATATTTATGGTGTTAATCTAGCCACATGGCAATTAATAAAGCTTAACTCTTCTACATACACATTGAGCAAGGCGAGGCAAATCACTTCACTTCTCTGATGTGTGGTTTCCATCTCTCTACCTGTCCACACTATCACTCAGAATTGATGAAAGGGGTAAATATCTTATTCTTGAAAGTGTTCTGTAGACTTTAAACTTCTTTCCAAATATTCATCTTTATACAAGAAGGAAGGAAGGGCTCTAGCATTTGGATAGTGCCTCATGTACACCAGGTGCACTCATATACATTATTTGATTTTTTCTTTGTCACACTGTTACTTGAGTCATAGCTTTACCACATGAGGATTCTGTGACTCAGATCTTGCTCACACAGCTACTCAGTGATAATTCTAGAATATTAAGCCTGTTCTGTCTGACTCTAAACTCCTCTGTTCGCTCATTCCACTACGTGACACAAGTTCAAGTTCTTGCTCCATTATCTACTAATAGCATGACTTGAGCAAGTTAATGAACCCCTCTGAAATGCAGCTATCTTGTCTCAAAATTAACATGAAAATATGCCTTACCTCAGAGGTTTATTGTGAGGACTGAATGAGCTGATACACATAAAAGCCTTGGTATTGTGCCTGACAGAGTAAGTACCCAATATATAGAGATTATTTGAGGTTTTTGAGCCTCCCCCTTCCCCACAAAAAATTTTTTTAAAAGTTTTTGAACCCAAACAAAAGTTAGTACACACAATAGCACAAGCAGGATTTAAATATCTATAAATGGAAAAGAATGGTTTTTCTAAGCAGAATATGCAATATCAGAATATTATTTCCAATATTACTATAATATTTCTATTATGCATACTTAGTAAAAGCACTAGATTTAGTATGAATAGTCAGGAATCCTGGATTCTTAGCTGAGTCACTAACTAGGAATTTTGCTTGAAGCAAAATCTCTGTATGTTTCAGCTATCTTGACTATCAAAGAGAGATCAAAATATGAAAAAATAACAAAAGTGATAACAACATATAAATCTAAGTGGTACCAATTTTTCCATTCCCCAAAATGGCAGACCATTTTTATTTGAAATAAACCTTCTTTCTCTCAGTCACTATAAAAGCTGGAGAAAATTAAAACAAACACTTATTTGAAGAGAGAGAATTATCAAGACAGTGAGGATTTGAAGGACCCAGATCTTAAAAAGAAAGATCACCCAGAAAAGTGCACTGGCATTTGGCACCACTCTTCTTTCTGAAGACTTTGTGAATTCTCAAGAAGCATCTGAAAGATAAGAAAAACTGAACAGAAAATCATATCTGAAAGGCTGTAGAGCTGGACAGAGTTTACTGCAGTCCCACAAAATTTGTGGTTCTGAGTTCACCCAGCAAGAGGGGCCTGAGTAAATACTTCAGGCTTCATTTGGTATTTGTGAAGTGCTATCACTTAGGAGTATAAACTCTAAATAGAACAGCTCTCACAGAACTGAAACCCAACTTTTTATCTGCTCCATCTGTGAATGGATTAAACTAAAATGCCTAGTGTATCCACAAGCCAAAAACAATGTAAATCCTCCCTGAAGTAAGATATGATTCAGAGATTTGAATTACCTCTATAATCTTTATAAACAATGACCCATGTTCAACTAGAAGTAACAAAGCATGACATAAATTAACTAAAAATAAAAATGGTGAAAGACAATAGAAAGAGACCCACAGAAGATAGGAATATTAGAATTATCATATAGAGACTTTAAAGCAACTAAGTGTTATGCTTTTAAAAATACATGACAAAATGGAGAATTTCAAGGAAAGACCTGAAAATTATGGGGAAAAAAAAGTCAAATGAAATTATAGAACTAAAGAGAAAAAAAGAAAACCAAAATCCAGTAAATGAAATTAAGGACTCAGTGAATCAGTTAAAAAGCAGAGTCAATCCAGCTAAAAGGAGAATCAGTAGACTGGAAGATAAAATAGAAAAAAATAATCCAGCCAAAAGAGACAGAGAGGGGAAAATATAAAAAAGAGTTTAAGAGACATGTGGGATATAGTCAAAAGGTACAATATGTATAACTGGAGTCCCCAAAGAAGAGAGAGTATGGGAGCAAAAGCAAAATCCGAAAAGCTAATGTCTGAGAATTCTCTTTAAAAAACTACAAGAAGATATTAAGCTATAGACTCTAAAATTTCTACTACAAATCCCAAGTAAAATAAATACAAAGAAAAATCACACCTAGACACATGATAAAACTGCTAAAAATCAAAGACAAAGAGAAAAATTTTACAACTAGAGGAAAATGTCACATTACTTCTGGAGGATCTACAGTAAGTAATTAAACCAATTAACAATAGAAACCAAAGACAATGGGATATCTTCAAAGTGCCACAGGGCAAAAAGTTACCAAACCAACAATTCTAATCACAGTCAAATTGTCTTTCAAAAATGAAATTGAAATAAAATCTAAAATTTGCAAACAGATTACTTTCAATTGATGAGAAGTACTTCACTGTATGGATATGTCATATTTTGTTTAACTGCTGATCTATTCATAATCACTTGAACTGTTTTCAGTTTCTCACTATTATAAATAACACTGTTGTGAATATCGGTATGCAGGTCTTTGGATGGACCTAAGCTTACTTTCATGTCTCTTGATTATGCCAAAGGTGGCACTGAAGTATAGGTGGTAAAACTGGTCCTTTTAATACATGATGCTATAGGTCAATTATTCATATGGAAAAAGTGAGTAGCAACTCACCCCCCCACCAAACTCACACCATACACAAAAATCAATTCTAAGTATCTTGTAGATTTAAATACAAAAAGAAAAAAAAGGCAAGCAAGCATAAACATACTAGAAAATAACATAGAATAATATCCTAAGCACTTTGGGTTAAGCAAAGAGTTCAACAACACAAAAGTCCTAGCCATAGAAGCAAAGAAGGATGAATTTTGCTACATTAAAATTAAAGATTTCTGGTTATCAAGAGGTACCAATAAGACAGTAAAAAAGAAGCAAGACATTGAGTGGGCTTTTTATTTTTTTTTTATTTTTTGACTTCCTGTATCCTACGAAGGCTCCAGAATAAAGAAGTCCTATAAATCAATAAGAAAAACAAAAAGACAATCTAATAGAAAAATTGGCAAGAGATACTTCATAAAACAGGATATCCAAATTGCCAATGGACATATTAAAAGATAGTAAACATCATTAGTTATCAGGAAAATGTAAATTAAAATCCCAATGAGACAGAAACACAAACCCACTGTAATAACTAAACAAACTAGAATATTCAAATGTTGGTGGGGATATACAACCCACCCACTGAACTCCCTGCGATTGCTGAGGGATTACCTGCAGCAATCCGTCTCATAGATAAATACTCAGTTGAGATATATTTATTGAGATATATTTATGTGTCACCAACACAGGCAGATATATAAAAGAATGTTCAAAAAAAAAAAAAAAGAATGTTCAAAACTGGAATCAGTACCCATCAACAGGAGAATGCAGTTTATTCCTATTAACAAATACTTTAAAGCTATTAAAATTTTTAAAAAGTACTATCACCTGCAACAACATGAGTGTATTGTGCAGAGAGTAGTATTGAGATAAAAGGCTCAGACACAAAAAAAGGTATATACTGTATAATTCAACTTGTATAAAGTGCAAAAACATACAAAACTAATAAAGGAGTTAGAAGTTAGGAGAGTCATGATCTCTTTGTGTATAATAAAATACATGAAATATAAAATGAACCACTTTAGCCATTTTTAAGTGTACAGTTTAGTGGCATCAGGTACACTCACAGTATTATGCAACCATCATCACTATCTCCAGAACTCTTCTCATCATCCCAAACTGAAACTCTGTATCCATTAAACAATAACTCCTCTTTCTCCCGTCCCCTGGCCCCAGCAGCCTTCTGTCTGTATGAATTTGATTACTGTGGGTACTCATATACATATGGGGTCCACAATAGTTGTCCTTTATTTATTAAAGGACAACTATTGTGTCTGGTTTATTTCCCTGAGTATAACGTCTTCAAAGCTCATCAACATTATAGCATATATCAGAATCTCCTTCACTTTTAGGGCCAAATAATATAATATATACCACATTTTTTTATCCATTCATCTGTCAATAGGCATCTGAGTTGTTTCTACTTTTTGGCTATGGTGAATAAGGCTGTGGGACAGGTGGGTGGCTCAGTTGATTTAGCATCTGCCTTCGGCTCAGGTCATGATCCTAGGATGATCCTGGGACACAGCACCACATCAGGCTCTCCGCTCAGTGGGGAGTCTGCTTCTCTCTCTCTATGCTCTTGCTCTCTCTCTCTCTCAAATAAATAAATAAAATCTTTTTTAAAAAAAGGCTGCTATAAACATTGATATACAAATATCTGTTTGAATCCCTGCTTTCCATTATTTTAGTATATACCCAAAAGTAGAATTGCTGGATCATACGATAATTCAAATTTAATTATTTGAGAGAACTGCCAGATTCTTTTCGTACTGACTGGATCATTTAATGGGCCTGTCAGCAATCCACAAAGATTCCAGTTTTTCTACATCTTCACCAACACTTGTTATTTTCCTTAGTTTCTGGTTTGGTTTGGCTCGGTTTTGGTGAAAGCCATCCTAATGATGTGTGAAGCAGTATCTCATTGTGGTTTTGATTTGCAATTCCCTAATGGCCACTTATGTTGAGTGTCCTTTCATACATGTTATTTATAGGCCATTTGTATAACTTCTTTAGAGAAGCATCTATTTAAGCTCTTTGCCCATTTTTTAAAATTTTTATTTATTTATGATAGTCACAGAGAGAGAGAGAGAGAGAGGCAGAGACACAGGCAGAGGGAGAAGCAGGCTCCATGCACCGAGAGCCCAACGTGGGATTCGATCCCGGGTCTCCAGGATCACGCCCTGGGCCAAAGGCAGGCGCTAAACCGCTGCACCACCCAGGGATCCCTGCCCATTTTTTAATTGTGTCTTTTAATTGTCGTTGCTTAATTTAGTTCTTTATATATTCTGAATATTAATCCCTTATCAGATAAATGATTTGCAAATACTTTCTCCCATTCTGTGAGTTGCTTTCTCATTCTCTTGCTTGTGTCCTTTGATGCACAAAAAATTTTAGTTTTGATATTTATTTATTTTTTCTTTTATTTCCTATGAAGAGTCATCATCATTGATGATGAGAGAGGAGTTAGAGGATGATTGAGAGTTTCTGAGGTGCTACTAGTGTTACAAATTTATAATTTGTACATTTTTCTGATTATACCTTTTTTGTGACTGGAAATATGACTGGGAAACAAGATAAAAAAATAGCCAAGTTTGTGGGTTTGGTTGGTTTAATGATTAGTTTAGACCTCTGCTGTCCTAAGTCAATTGACTGTAGGTATTACCCATTAAATAAAACCAAAATTCAAGCTTATTTAAGTAAAATATTTATTTTTAAATGCTTATTTTCAAAACACTTAAAATTAATAAACATTAGATGTGTTTATGTTTAAGTAAAGTGATGACAATATTGTTAAATTATAGTAATTAACTATACAAAATATAGCTAAGTATCATCTTCCTAGATTGTCAGGTTCCTACAGTCAGAGATTACCTGCCTCTTTCTCTATTACAGTGCATATTAGATAATTAATTATGCACAGGTACACATATCATTTCTAAAAGGCTATTTCACAAAATGTACCCAAAAATATTTTAAATGTACTTGCTCCTTGACTCATCTATTTCAGTTTTAGAAATATATCCAGAAGAATTACTGAGAGAGGAAGCAAAACTATGTGTAGCTTATTCCTTGAAATAGTTTATAATAGCAAACAATTGGAAAAAATTGTCCAACAACAGACTGTTGGTTAAATAAAATATAGTCTGGTTAAAAAAAACACAGTCTATACATGCTATAGAAAAGTATATACATCCATTAATTTTATAATTTAAGTCTATATTAATGTGAAAAGATAAGATAAATAATTATATAAAAAGTACAGTTTAGAAAACCATGTGTATGGTATAATCTAATGCTCTAATGTGAGAAGAAAGTTGAGGACATAATACCTTAGTAGGACTATCTCTGGGTGGTGAAATTACAGCTAATTTTTTCCTTAATTTGCCTTATAATTCTATTTTTTTTTTACAGTGAAATGTCTTATTTTGTACTAAACACACTTAAAAGATGGCTTTCCCTCTGAAAATGAAATTGGTCATCTTGGATCAGATTTATCACTATTTAATTATTAGTTTCTGAGTTGGCATTTTGCAATTTTCATTAAGTGGATATGTTTACACATGCACAAGCACATACATATATAAATAGGATGCAATGACAGTCTTCATAGCAAGCCAACACATTTCAATTTTAGGTTAAAATTTCAATGCAACCTTGCAAATAATGTTTTCTATCTACAAGTCCACACCAGTGCATCTCCAGCACATTAACAGAATAAAGAAAAAGCAAAACAAAACAAAACTTCATTTTGATTTATCATGTGAACACCGAATAGAAACACTGTATTTCAATTATGTTATCCATTTTATACTTTGCTGGTTTGTTTTTATTTGTTTTATTTGTTAGTGGATGAGTGATTTATGACTGTATGACCGAAAAATGGAGAACCAAAGGATAGCTAATTTAGGGGTTTGGTCTGGTTTAATGGTCAATTCAGATCGCTGATACGCTGAGTCAATTGACTTTGCAGAAATTTACCATTAAGCAGGACCAACAATCAGATCAACTCTGCTGGGTCCAATCTGAATGTACTGTCCAGATAGAGCCTTTGGCAAGAAGAGTTCCCTTACTTAGCTTCTCCACAGTCTTGCTTTCTTATACTTTCCTTCATTTATTCCAATTTGGTAAGCTTTTTGCCACAAAGGAGAAAAACCAAGACTAGAAGGGAAGAATTATACTTTTTTTAGTTTCAATTACAAGAGCTAGACAACACAAGCAGAGATCCAAAAGGGGCCTTTAACATAGCAATTGATTCTTTTCTCTCACTGTGGGGAAATGGCTACCGTTGGTGTTATCATTAAGATGGACAGTTTCTATTCCATTTAGTTTCTGCCAGAAGCCAAAAAGCACATTCAGCATGTTAACAAAGATAGTCTATGTAGTCTTTACCAAAACATCAACAATGTAGTATATCTACGTGCCATATAACTTATTGGATTACATGCTGGGGAAAATGTTTGGAGAAAGGCCCAAGAATCATTCTTGAGTTACTACAAGTACAGAGCTGAAATTCTGTTGATCTGAAAGTGTGAGATCGATGTCTTCTGAGGAGACACTCTCATACTCTGAAGTGGGCTGAATGATAGGAAACTCATTCAAGGCTTATGACACTGTGGTTTACACCTAAGCTATCTCCTGGATGCCTTTCTAACAACGACTTCCAAATATAATAAATGGTAACATTTGTCACTGAAGTAACTCCCACCTCAACTACATTCTGGAATTTATCATTTCCTACTGTGTAGGTCGTGTGAATGGTATATTCTTCTGTCAAAAATATGGCTTTCAGTTAATAATTCCATACCATTCATCACTGGAGTTCTCTGCATCACCGTCCAAAAGGACAAGCCCATTTACAACTCTATATTTTGAAAATGAATAATTTTTAGAAGTTTATTTAATCTTGACTTTTTAAAAATTAACCAAACTTTTCAAAGTTTGGTGATTATATTCAAACAATAGAATTAAATTTTAAATTAATCGGTATTGATTTTATTTAGAAAAACGACAAAAAATCCAGAAAATGAACTAAGACTGGCATTGTGAATTAAAGCATTGTTCTTCCATGCTTTTGTACCAGGTTCCAAGATGAGCAGCACAATGCTGCCAGTTTGGCCAGAGACTAGCAAAGGACATTTCAGGAAAGCTCCTATTGAAAGGTATCTGGGGAACACTATATATAATGCCTATCCCCGTGGAAATTAATATTGCAAACTAACACACTAAAGACTCTGTGAACTTAGCAATAAACTTTTAAACCTTTGCTTAACCCAGTGTCCCCATCTACTAAAAAATCACATTTGAGAAATACCAGTTAAACAAAAAGGAAGTTCCTGAAAGAATACTAATAGAAATATAAGGTAAGCCATATATGTAATTTTAAATTTTCATAGCTACATAAATATAAACAAAAAGGAAAAGTTGAAATTAATTCTGTTAATATCTTTCACTTAACTCAATAGAGCCAAAATATTTTCCAATATATAAATTATTAAATAATATAAATATTATTAAATTTTATTATTAAAGAGATATATGTACTTTTCGTAATAAATCTTTAAAATTCAGTGCATATTTTATACCATCTTGATTCAATCTAATCATGCTTCAAGTGCTCAATAGCTACATGTGACTAAAGGCTACCTTACTGAACAGTGCACATATCAAAGATTAATGATGTCATGAATCCAAATGTTTAAAATGTCTTAATATTTTATAAATAAATTTTAATGACAGCTAATCAACAAATGATATATAAGGTAATTACATATTAACAATTATTATTTAGACAACAACAGTAGATTGAACAGTAATTCTTGTTGTCAACTGAAACCAGAATTGCTTAGTTATGTCTAGTGGCTTTTTTAAAAAAAGATTTGATTTATTTGACAGAGAGAGAGCGTGTACAAGCAGGAGGAGCAACAGAGGGAAACACAGGGCTCGATCCCAGGACACTGAGATCATGACCTGAGCCAAAGGCAGATGTCTAATCAACTAAGCCACCCACACACCCCATCCAGTGGCTTTTTTAAATATAGGATTTTTTTTAATGTATTTTGTTAATTACTATATCCACAGAACCTAGAATGGTGCCAAACATATAGTAGATGGCCAATAAATATTTGTAAAATGAACACCATTCTCACTTAGGAGAAAGTCATATTTATATCACACAGTCAAAAAAAAAATGCTTTAGGTTTGCTTTATTTGATTCAACATATTTTGTACTATTCAGAGCATCAACTATATGCAACTTACTAAGTTGTATAGTTAAACAATTGAATAACCTCTCAAAGAAGGAGCTTATAGCAGGGGTTAGCAAATTTTTTCCACAATAGTCCAGATAGTAAATACTTCAGATTTTGTGGACCATGCTGTCTCTATTACAACTACACTCAACTTTGTTATTGGATTCAAAAGCAGCCATAAGCAATATGTAGACAAATAGGCATGACAGTGTTCCAATAAAACTTTACTTAAAAAACATGGCAGGTCATATTTTGCCTGAGACTATCATTTGCAACCTCTGGTTTATACAGTATAGTAAGCAACTTAGATACTACTTAAATAAAACCTAATTATTACTTAGATAAAACCTAGTTATAACTGTACTTACAATAAAAGTAAGACAGAAAAAAGATTAAACTTAAAAAAGTAAGACAGAAAAGATTAAACACCTAAATAATAAATAATAAACTTAGGAAAAAAATGGCAAAAATCACATAGAGAAAAATTTTGAATTCTACTATAAAATACATGTGATCCATATCTCCCCCCACAAAGCTTATTTCCTGAAACTGTAAAGAACTCTGAAAATGAATAAGTTAAAATAGTAATCCAGTAGAAAATGGGCAACGTGTATAAACAAGCAAGTCAAAGAAACACAAATGGTTCTCAAACCCAGAAAAGATGGCCAGCCTTATTTATAATAGAAAGACAAAATTTGGAATTCCAACAATTCTATTGGCAAGAATGTGGGGGAACAGGATCTATGAATTGATGCTACCCTTTTGAAGAAAAATTTAGCAACATCTACCAAAATTACAAATGCATATCTCAGCAATTTCACCACTAAAAATTTTTTTCCCTGAAGATAAACACACTCTTGCTCATGTGTGAAATAATATAACATCCACAGTTATCCACTACAGCTTTGTTTATAATAATAAAAGATGTGGAAAAACCTTAGTCCACTATTAAGGGATAGGTTGTAGAAATTATGATACAGGCAAAAATGGAATATTATGCATACCTAAAAGAGGAATGAGGACATACTTGAAGTACACATATGAAGGGTTCTCTACAACATTTGGTGGTCAATAAAACTACAGAACAATATATTTAGTATGCTACCCTCTGTGTAATAAGAGGGGAGATAGATAGATAGATAGATAGATAGATAGATAGATAGATAGATAAGATATTAATATGTATCTGTGTGTGTTCTAATATAGATTCAATTAACTCTGGAAGGATACAAAGAAACTAATAACATTGTTTTTTCATGATCTGGAGAAGTGGATGGGTTGGTAAACAATGGAGTGGAAAGAAAGCTTTTCATTGCCTACCTTACCTTTTGAACTTTAAACATAGTCAAATAGTCAAAACTATAAACTATAGGGATCCCTGGGTGGCGCAGAGGTTTGGCGCCTGCCTTTGGCCCAGGGCGTGATCCTGGAGACCCTGGATCGAATCCCACGTCGGGCTCCCGGTGCATGGAGCCTGCTTCTCCCTCTGCCTGTGTCTCTGCCCCTCTCTCTCTCTCTCTCCGTGTGACTATCATAAATAAATAAAAATTTATTAAAAAAGAACAACTATAAACTATATAAGATAAATCAGAATGAAATAAGTAGAATGAAATAAACATTAAATAGAGTTATGAACAACATGATACACAAGCAAAAGAAAGCAAAGGTTAATTTGATGGATTGAAGCCTCCTTCTGGGATCAGTGTATGCCCCTCACTTTAACATCAGCTAGATATGTTTCATGTATTTACAGACAGAATCACAAATGAAGAAGTAAGGGAATTAGAAGCTAGCCTCTGTCCCTAATCTGTCTTCCAACTATCCCTATCCCTACATGGTCTGAAATGTCTACAATAATTGGCAACTATTACACAAATTGGCAGCTATAAAACCATCCCATAAATTGTTTCATTTCATTATCAAGAAAATAACGGACCACTTGGTCAATGCCTTGCCAAAATAATCTCTGTACTTCACATTTATATTTTGGAAAACATTTATACCAAAAAAAAAAGTGTAATTAAGCAACATTCATTTACTCAGCAAGCTGCTAGGGCACTGTTTAAGATGGAAGGAGTATAGTAAAGGTTAAGACACGTGTGATCAACAATTTTATGTAATTTGCATTCCAGTAGGAAAGGAGCCAAGCAATAAACAAATAAAGTCTCTACAATATAATTTTATATATCAATAAATGTCTTCAATAAAAACAATAAGTCATTTTATGACTATTAACCTGTATAGCTGCTTTAGACCAAGCAGTTAGGAATTGCCTTTCTGAAGGGGTGACAGTCCACACAGAAGCCCAAATGATGGGACTCTGACATTGGCATTTCCAATGTATTCCAGTACACTGGTCTCATGAATAATCAGAAGAAAAAACAATATTATTTTGGCCTGACTTAAAAGGCCTGTGTTCAGAATGAGTTATTACCACTGTTTTCCCCCAATTATTCACGAAAAGTAATTTTGAATTACTTCAGATCCAGGTCAAGCTTATTAGCCACCAACTTTTTTTTTTTTCTCTCCTTTTGAAAATTAGGACGCTAGCCCCTACCCAGGATTCTGGAAATCCTCCCACACTCCATGATTTCTGAGATTACCAACAACTGCAGTTCTTTGATCAGGGCCCTGACATGGGAGTTGCCTATGACTTTTGATCTGAGCTCTAGTTAATGGCCAAGTGCTCTTCTTCAAATCTCCCCTGGACTTGAATTTACTGATTTTTGGTCCATCCTCTAGCTTGAAGATCATTCTCCTTCAAGAAAAACAAAGAAATCAAAGCAAAATCAAAGTTAGGAGGCACTGCCTTTTCTCTCTTATTTGTTAAACATTACATTACCTGCCCCAAGCAGGTCTAGCCTTTGTGCTGCAAATGTAGCTTTAAAAATCCTTTTGGCTGTTCTGAGCAAACATACCTATCCTGTAAGAATAGGTCTTCTAAGAAATAAGCTCCCATTTGTTCTAGTCTATGAAGTTTTTTTAATCTTTTGAGGCAAGTTTACCACCTCTTCAACTCATAATTTGCATAAATAGATCATTTATTGTCAGATCACTGTTGGTTATGATCACACACACAAACACACACGTACCTCAAACCAATTTCAAAAAAAAATAAAAGTCATCAAAGAGAAAAGCCAATATAACTGTAGTTTTTTTCATTCTGGTGAGTGGCCTTGTATGACTTTTCCCTAATTACAACAAAATGCCTGGTGGGCACAATATGCCTCCAGAAATATTTTTATTCTTTTTTGAAGGCTGAGTTTTGTTGGTTGAAACAAAGCACTCTGATCTTTCTGTTTCCCTCTGGAGGTTTCTTTCTTTCTGGTTTGATACTTTATTACGATAAAAGGTGAACAGATTTTCCTTCGTTTCTTCCTCTTTCAGAAGTTCACAAGACCTATCCAAAAGGATAATATATTTGGCTCGAGGGAAGTGGTGCCTCAAGTGTTTGAGTGCCTCAAGTATTTGCACCCCTTCTTGCTAGCTTTTTCTGGGTCATCGTAGATGACCACGAGTATAGGAAAGGCGAAAACAAAACAAAACAAAACAAAACATGAAAATAGGCTTTTTAAAATTGAGCTAAAATTAACTGAAGGGACCATCTAAACATACCATCAGAAAAGATAACGCTACCTTTTTCTCATGATCTCTCAGCTGGAAGAAAAAAATTTCAGCAAAAAAGAACAATAGGGCCACCCATTCCACCTCAGAGAATTTACTGCCAAAAGCCAGCTGTGAATGTATAAGACCAAAGACTTAATCTTCCCATCTGCTTGTCCGACAGTTTGCCAATCACCAAGGTTCATGCTCTCTATTCTCCTGGCTCCCTCTCTCTCTCTCTCTCTCTCACTCTTTGATACAAGTAGTTTTCAATTTTATAAAATATCCAGTGAGAAAAAATGTCCAAGCACTTCCATTTGCCATACCAGAATCTGACAAGATAAAACTGGACAAAATTTTACTTAATAAGCAAACAAAAATCTAATTCAAACCTCAAATCAGAATAGCTAACACTATTTAATAACATCCTTTCTCTGAAAATTTCTTAACAAAGAGAGATGTTATCTAGTAAAATAAATTGGCTTTTTAGCTTGATTTTATTGGGAAATAAATTTCTCTTTTTAAGTTTTCCTCTAATCAAAACAGTTTCTTCTTTTTTACACACTTCACAGCTTGTTTCCTTCTTTTCTTTCTTTTCTTTTGGTTTTCCTTATTAGAGACAACCTAACCTACACTGGTCAGGCACCACATAAAAGCTAAGGGTCACCTTATTAGTTCAACTTGGAGACCCTAAAATCTTCATTTGCTAATAAGCCATATTTATTTTTCCTAATCCATATTTTGATTCCACTAAAACACCTCTGGGCATTTTGGAGAAGAGAAAATATATGTCAAAGCTAAACCCTACAAGGAAAAATTAAAAAGAAATATTCCCAAATTTAAAAACAATCAAAAGCTTGAAAGGAAAATAAATGACTGGTGTGAAAAAAGGTATTACAAAGGATCCTAATTCAGAGAATTATCAAAAAAATAGAGTCTACCCAAGCATCTCATTGTAAAATAAAACATACATTTTGTGGAAAGTTGCAGAATTAGCCTTTAAATTACAGTACAGTGCATTTAAATAGTCTTAAAGGGACATGCTAAACCATTGGGATTTGGGGATCTATTCCTGTAGCATAATTTAGATGCACCTCGTCGACAAAATAGAGATGTAGTGAAGATTAAATAAGATTATATATATTCAAAGCGCTTACATTATCAACAGGTGGTGCCTAATAATATGATGCAAAATAATAATAAAGTACTTTGCACATAGAGTTTAACAAATGCTTGTTTTTGTTATTGTTACTGTTTTTGCTTAAGTCTTGCTGCTGCTCCTCCCATGTCACAAGCTTCTCTTGACTCACTCTAATTTCCACTGCCATGGAATTTATTACTTTTGCAGAAATGTCTCAATCTCTTAGGTATGGAATACGTATCAATTGGTATATTGATAACAAGTGTGGCGTTGTTCCAATGTAGCTTGTCAAATGCCATTTGGAACCATCACCCTCTGTTAATGAGCCAGAACAGGTCCTCTCTCTGTCTCTGCCATATGTCTCTTGCCACTCCATCTGCCTCTGGAATTTGCACCCTTCTTTCTTGCTTTGTGATAATGGATGTTTCCTTGCCTACTTCTTAACAAAGAGTAATGGCCGAGTAGAGTCCAAGTTGAAAAGTGTCCAGTAGGCACAGAAAAAGAATTCCATGACATTTCTTTCAAGAGTTCAGTAGTTTTAATTTAACTATTTTGTATCTACTATATATGGGGTATGGATGCTCACTGTAAAGGAGACGGTGATGATGTCAAAAAAGAGGGAAGGAAAGAGGAAGGAAATATAGGGAAGGAAAATTACAATTTGAGTATTTATTTATTAGTTCCTTTGATAGGCACTGTATATACATTATCTATTTCTGAATAGAGCACTTTAAGGGGCAACTCTAGACAGTTTTCCAGAACATTTGGTTAAATCTCTAAGTTTCATGCAATTAAAGCAACGAAGTGGGAAAAGAGCCATTTGTCAATGGTGTCAAAAGTTACATGTCCCATGCAAGGCTGTGGAGAAATTAAAACCCTTGTGCATTGCTGGTGGCTATGTAAGATGGTCCAGCCATTGTGGAAAACAGTATGTCAATTCTCCTCCAAAATTAAACATTGAATCACCACATGATCCAGCAATTCTACTTTCAGGTGTATACTAAAATAATTGAAAGCAGGTATTCAAAGAGATATTTATACACAAATGTTTATAGCAACATTATTCCCAGTAGCTGAAAGATGGAAAAAACTTAAATGCCTATTAAAGATGAACAGATAAATGAAATGTGGTACATACATATTATTCAATCCTGAAAGGGAAATTTGGTATATGCTATTACATTGATCAACCTTTAGGATGTTATCCTAAGTGAAATCAATAAGCCAGTCACAAATAAACAAATATTGTATCATTTATTTGTATGAGGTAACTACACTGGTCAAGTTCCCAAGGGTTCGAGGGAAGAATGAGTGGGGAGGGCTTAATGGGTATAGAGTTTCAGTTTTGTAAGATGAACAAAATTCTGAAGATGGATGGTGGTGATGGTTGCATAACAATGTGAATCTATCTGATGCCACTAAACTGTCCATTGAAAATTGACTGAGATGATAAATTGTATGTTATGTATATTTTACCAGAATTTGTAAAAGAAAATTTCCACATGCTATGGATAATACACATTGAGGTCTCCAGGAAGGACCTGCCTGTGGGAGGTCTGTGCTCTTCCCTTTGATGTATGGGGAACCAAGGTCACAAAGAAAGGATGAAGATGTGAATGACACCAGTTAAAGCAGAGCAGCCAGGCAATTCAGTTGAAAGTATTCTGACATTTAATTTAACTGCAATTTCCCAATCATTTGATGTTTTCTTCCTTCAGGGAGAATAGATGGACTCCATTGCCTTGACTGTTCTGTCCAGTAGAGTGTGTGAGTTCTTTCCAGCTCCACTTCAGAAAGGAAATACAGATGGTAGCATTTCTTTCTTCCTTGTCTTCATCACCTTGCCAATAAATGCAGCTTCCTTTCCAAAGCGTCCCTGTCGCACATGTCATGCTTTTTCCGTTCCTCTCTCCTTTTATTAATGTTTCTGTTTTAGACATATGGAGAGACATGTGTCGGTGCAGACACAGTTTCCTGTGCCACTGCCAAAGTTAGGGGCAGCTCTGAAACTTAGGGAATTGGTCTTAGACCTGTAAAACTGATTAAGAGGGTAGAAGGAAGTCTGAAATGCTAAGAAATGCTTTGTGAGCAAACTACAGTCTGGCAGAACTAGCAAATAATTCAGGCCATGTTGGCAAAGACACCACAGGTTAATCTATGTCACCTGGCATTAAAATATCACAAAAGTGTTTACCAAAGCACTGGCTGTATTGGGGAGTGAGATAGGGAGAAAGAGTGACCAAAAAAATGTGTCAATCAATGAAAGACCCATTAAATATATTATGAAATATCCAGAACAGGCTATTGCTAACAAAATGCCCTTTGTGAGTTAGGAAATGTGTGCCTTCTGGTGGTGGACAAATTGCAAAAAGGCAGAACATCTCCCACTCCACCAACTTTCAGGTTAAACAGTGAAACAAAGGTGTCCCTTCCCTCCAGCTCTCACAGCCCCATGCAGGAAGTGCACAGCCTGGATTTCAGCCCCCACATACAATTTGCTCCCAACCTGCAATCCATAGAGCCATTAAAAAAGAAAATTCTCTGAGGTGCAGTATTAAGTAAAAAAGAAAGACTCAGAAGAATTGTTTTTGATTTACAAACATATGCATGGGGGTATTTCTGAAAAAAATATCCAAGAGACTGGGTGCTGACCAGTAGAAACTCTGGTTTGGAATTTCTTTTTCTTTTTAAAGATTTTATTTATTTATTCATGAGAGACACAGAGAGAGAGGCAGAGACACAGGCAGAGGGAGAATCAGACTCCTTGTGGAGAGCCTGATGTGGGACTTGATCCCAGAACCTCAAGATCATGACCTGAGCCAAAGGCAGACGTTTAACCACTGAACCACCCAGGCATCCCTGGTTTGGAGTTTCAAATGACAGGTGACCCTTAGTTTATGGAATAGAATGACAGAAATGCTGGCTGGGGCAGGAGTAGGCAGTTTTTTTCTCTTTTCTTTTTGTTTACATGAGGTTGTATGCTTTGAATTGGAGAGCGTAAGATCTCCATTCGTTTAATTTTCCTCAGTTTTGGGGATAGCACTCAACCCAGAAGAAATGTTAAAAATCTTCAAAAAGTAAGATGGATCTTTCTTGCTAAAGGTACCACTGATTAGTAGTTTTCACTTAAATTAACAAGAACCGAGGCCTCATTCTGGTTCACAGTCTTAAGAATTATCTCCAAATATTTATTTGTTTATTTATTTATTTATTTATCTCCAAATATTTAACTGAATTATTTTTCTTTGGCTCAAAAATCAATATTATCCTTTGTAAAGGAGAGTGGGAAATGCGAGGCAAAAAAGGTCAAGTCTCAGGTTCCCCCTTTTAGTTTGCCACTAACAGAGGGGTATGTGTCACCTGTTAGCTTTACTACTTTGGAGAATCCTGAATACACTATCTAATGGGCTAGTCTTCCTTCCTCATCCAAAGTTTTCCTTATTATTCATGTTGGATTATTTTTCCATACACACTTACAATCAGCTTGTCTAGTTAAAATTAAAAACTGTTATTTGCTATCATAATGCTATTAAGTATAACTCTATAGCACAATTTAAATTTAGAAGATGAAAATTTAATTTGAGAACAGAAATCTTTATGATATTATCAAGTCTTCCTATGATCGAGGCTTATTTTCTATCTTCCAGGAGTAGTTCGTATCTTTTTCAATCATCTAAACATTTCCTGTTAAGATTATTCCTATATGTTGTCCTTTTTGATATCACCATAAATGATATCTTTTTGCCCATTAAATGTTCTGTTTGCTAATTGTTTGCATACAGGAAAGCTACTGCTTTCTGAATAAATCATCCCATCCTCCACAACTCTTTGAAATTTATTTTTTGTTTGTATTAATTCTCTAGTTGATTTCCTGGGTTTTCCAGGTATAGGAACCTATCTTCTGGAAACATTGGTAGTTCTTCCTCGCCTTCCCTTTATATTAGTAATTACATAGCCTTTGAAAATTTTTTTGGTTTAGCCAAGTATAGTGCTATATTAGTGATGGTAATGGGCATAATTAATCTCTAACCTCTGTAGGAATATCTCTAGAAATTTCCTCAAAGCAAAATGCTGGCTTTTAGGCTGATATGGAAAATTACTACATGTTAAGAAAGAATTCACCTGGGTTTATTTGTATATCAGATTTTTTACATTGCAAATGACTATCAAATTTTCTCAAATTATTTTTTATTTTATTTTTTTTCAAATTATTTTTTTAGTAGCTATCGAGTAATGAGAAGATTTTTCTCCTTAGATCTAATGATTATTTATATTAATAGATCTTCTAATAGTGAGCCATTCTGAAATTTCTGGGAGGGAAGGGAATGTCTTCATCAGGATATATTCTTGTGGGTAAGAATATAGCAATATATTGCTATATATATAGCAATAGCAGGTGGCTCAGCAGTTTAGCATCGCCTTCAGCCCAGAGTGTGATCCTGGAGACCCGGGATCAATTACCACGTCAGGCTCCCTGAATGGAGCCTGCTTCTCCTGCCTGTGTCTGTGCCTCTCCCTCTCTCTGAGTTTCTCATGAATAAATAAATAAAATCTTTTTAAAAAAGGATATATTCTTGTATTTTTTTTGTGTGTGTATGTGAAACATAGCCTACATATAGAAAAGTAAAGGCATGTATGTGACTTGAACAGGCAATAACCATTAACCACTACACAGGTCAAGAATCAGAACATTGCTACTATTGCAGAAGGCTCCATGTTTCCCTTCCTAGTAACAAACACTCCCCTTTACCTTTGGAGGTAACTACATTTCTCATTTTTTTCTGAAAATAAGTTCTTTAACTTTCTTCATAGATTTAGTGATGTTTTCTCAATTTCAGGTAAGTAGAATCATAATACATATTATTTTTTGTCTAATCTATATCTTGGTAAGATTGATGTATGTTATTGCATGTAGCTGTGGGGTTTTAATTTTCATTGCTATATAATATTTCACTCTATAAATGTCCCAAATTTATATATCCATTCTATTGCTGATGAACATTTGGATGCTTTCTAGATTTAGGTTATAAAAAAACACTACTGTGTCTATGAACTATCTTGTACATATATATGTACATGTCTGCTTATTTTTCTAGGATAAATACCAAGAAAAGAAGTACTGGGCAGCCTGGGTGGCTCAGCAGTTTAGTGCCGCCTTCAGCCCAGGGCCTGATCCTAGAGACCAGGGATGGAGTCCCATGTCAGGCTCCCTGCATGAGGCCTGCTTCTCCCTCTGCTTATGTCTCTGCCTCTCTTCTCTCTGTGTGTATCTCATGAATAAATAAATAAAATCTTAAAAAAAAGTACTGAGTCAAAAGACATATCTGCAACTGTACTTGATAATGCCAAATGATTTTACAGTAGTTATATCAGTATATAATAGTGTCCACTTTTATGTAATCTATGATCATTAAGATGATCCCCAACTGTACTGTCCACTAGAAGATTTTGTTTTGTCTGTCATAATAGATCTTATTCCAAAAATAATATTTTGCTTAAGAATACAACTTTGTTTTTTAATATAGATACTTGTCACAGCAGCCTTTACTGTGCAGATTCTTCTTTACCTACTATTTTGCAATGAATCTTTTTCATATATCAAGTGACTATATATATATATATATATATATATATATATAATTTTTATTCAATTCAATTGGTTGATTTGTCTTTCCTACACTAATGCCACACTGACTTAATTACTCCAGCTCTTTAATAATTCTTAGGATCTCCTAGAGCAAGTCTATCACCTTATTTTTTAAAGAGCGTTTTGGTTGTTCTTGGTTCTTTTACTAAAATATAAATATTAGAATCAACTTAATCAAAGTCCTCAAAAAATACCTTTTGGGATTTTGATTTAAATCGCATTGAATTGATACATCTATTTGGAGATAACTGCTCTTTTAAAAATATTTAAATCCTTAGTTCATAAACATGATACATACCATCCTTTACTTAAGTCTTTTTTAATGTTTCACAATAAAGTTTTATACTTCTCCCTATGAAGGACCTGCATAGATTTTGTTATGCTTTCCAGGTGTTACTGTAAACATTATATTTTTTTATAATATAGTAAGTATTACCCATTTTACAGGAAATTGGTTATAATCCTATTAGCAGATGCCAATTTTTTTAGTCACATAACATAAAATTTACCATCTTAACCACTTCAAAGTATACAGCTCAGTAATAAAAGTATATTTACACTGTTGTGCAACCAATCTTCATAATTTCTTTATCTTGCAAAACTGAAATTCTATACCCATTAAACAACAACTCCCATTTCCCCTCCCACAGCTTCTGGCAACCACCATTCTACTTTCTTGTAAACAGTATCTTATTGCTTCCTCAATTTTTTAACTGTTTGTGGCTCATAGTATTTTTAAGTCTCTTATTTCTTGTGGATTTTCTGTGTAGTTATTCTCTCAATTGTTGGCAAAGGCATACAAACTCTGACTATTAATTGTGGATTTGCCTATTTCTCCTTGCACCTCAATCAATTTTTGATTCATACATTTTTTTAATTTTTTGATTCATGTATTTTAAAGTGTTGTCATCATGTCTATAAATGTTTACAATTATTATATCTTTTGATGACTTGACTTTTATTATTATGCTATGATTCTCTTTATCTTTGATAACATTCTTTTCTTTGAAATCTACTTCAATATTGATATATCTATCCCAGCTTTCTTTCCATTAGTAACAACATGCTATGTCTTTTAAATCCTTTTTCTTTTAATTTATTTATGTCTTTATATTTACAGTATCATTTCTGCTAAATACTCTCAGCAAACTAAACATAGCAGGTAACTTTCTCAACCTAATAAAAGGCGCCTATGAAGAACCTATAACATACAAATACTTAGTGGTGGGAGACTGAATGCTTTCCCTCCTCAAATCAGGAACAAGGCAAGGATGTCCACTTTAACACTGTATTCAACAATACACTGAAGATTCTAGTTAGTATAATAAAACAATAAAAATAAATAAGACATGTAAGATAGGAAAGGGAAAATAAAAATGTCTTTTTTTTAAAGACTTTCTTCATTTATTTATGAGGGACACAGAGAGAGAGGTAGAGACATAGGCAGAGGAAGAAGCAGGGTCCCTGCAGGGAGCCCAATGTGGCACTCGATCCCAGGATTCTGGGATCATGCCCCCAACCAAAGGCAGATGCTCAACCACTGAGCCATCCTGGTGTCCCAAAAATGTCCTTACGCACAGATAACATGGTTATATGTGTAGAAAATCTGATGAAATATACAAAATGCTACTGGAACAAATAACTAACTTTAGCAAGCTTACAGAATACAAGATCAATATATAAAAATTAATTCTATTTCTATATAGTAGGGATACATAATCAGAAATGGAAACATTTAAAATATCTTTTATAATGTTATAAAAATGCAAAATATTAACAATAAACCTGAGAAAAGTTATGTAAAAATCTATACACTGAAAACAATAAAATACTTGTGAGAGAAACTAAAGAAAAATAGATGGAAATATATGTCCATGAGTCAGAAGATTCAATATTGATAAGATGCCAATACTCCCTAAATTGGTTTATAGGTTCAATGCAATCTCAACAAAAACCCCAGCAGACTTTTTAAGTAGGAATTGGCAAATTTACTCTAAAGTTTTTGTAGAAATACAAAGGCTCTTGAATAACTTAAACAACTTTTTAAAAGAAGAATAAGGTGGAAGAATTCATATTACCTGATCTTAAGATTTATTGTAAAGCTACACTGATCAAAAACACTATAGTACTGGTATAAAGACAGGCAATGGAATCAAATAAAAAGTCCAAAAACAGACTCACAAATATATAAAACTTTGATTAACAAAGGTGCATAGATAAGTCAGTAAATAAAGGATAGTTTTTTCAACATATGGCACTATATTTGGATATCCATGGGAAGAAAGAAGGACAGCTTTGTCCCACATCTTATACCATATATAAAAATTAACTCAAAATGTAAAACAATACTAGACAAATTCTAAAAGAAAACATAGGAGCAAATCTTCATGATTTTGTATTAGACAAAGACTTCTTAGATATGACACCAAAAGTATGACCTATAAAAGGAAAATTTGATAATTGGACTTCATGAAAATTTTAAAATTCTACTCTTCAAAAAACACAGTTAAGAGGATGAGAGATAAGACCCAGACAGGGAATAAATTTTTGCAAATCACATACCTTATGAAATAATTTATATACAGAATATATAAAGAACTCTCAAAACTAAATAAGAAAATTAGCAATCAAAATTTTTAAATAGGCAAGGTATTTAATAGACACATATAGAAATGGTAAATAAGCAAATAAAAATGCTCAACATCATCAGTTGTTAGAGAAATATAAATTAACATAACAATGAAATACTACTACATACATTTGGAATGGCTAAAAATAAAAGGCCTAACTATATCAAGAATTGGCAAAAATATGAAACAAACACCATTGCTGGTAGGAATGTAAAATGATACAACCACATTTAAAAATAGTTCCACAGTTTCTTAAACAGTTAGGCCTTCACTATCCATATGATCTAGCCATTTTAGTCATAGGTATTTCCCCAAAGAAATTAAAGCATATATCCATAAAAAGACTTACATGCAAGTGTTTATAGTAGCTTTAATTGCAATAGCTACAAGCTGGAAACAACCCAAATATTGATCATAGGTGAGTGGATAAACAATTATGGTATGTCATAAAATGGAGTACCACTCAGCAATACACATAGGGCAATACAGATTAATCTCAAAATAATTATGCTGAGTAAAAAAAGCCAGACAAAAAATACTAGTATTTTTTTTTTACTATTTAGTAAATAAATAATAGTTTTTAGTAAATACTAAATAGTAAATAAAAACGGTAAATAATACTAATAGTAAATACTATTTTATTTAGTATTTTATTTGCTAGTAATTTTTTTACTAATAACTCTATGATTCCATTTATATATAATTCTAGAAAATTCTTATGGATCTAAAGTGACAGAAATTGATCAGTGATTACCTGGGGATGGGCCTAGGCTTGCAATAACACTATTATGTTGGCTAAGACAAATCAAAAGACCATCATAGAATCAAGATGTGAAAAATAGACTCTATGTCTTGATGGAAGGAACACAAATTCCTATTTTCAAAGGGTGTGGATACAGGAAAGGGTATAGAATCACAGTTATTTTGCAATGAATCTATCACACCTACTAGGTAGCCATTATTGCTAGAGACAAGGCAATATAAATATTACTTCCTTTGATCCTCCTTGGAACTTGGGTAGAATCTTAATTTTGAAGATGAAGAAACTGAGTCCTAGGAAAGAAGTTAAGTAACATGACCAAAGTCCCACAGCTAGTCAGCTGCAGAGGTGGGACTCAAGCTTTCCTGACTCCAGAGCATCTGCCTTTAGAAGTTATGATTCATCACTTGTCTTTACTGGTACAATTTTCATTCCAAAAGCCATAACCTGTCTGCCTAGGATGGCCCCCATCTCAATACCACTTCAGAAAAGGCACCAGAAAATGTTTCACAAATGGCATAGATAATATGGGAGTAGGGGAGAGCTTTCTCTATTCTTAATTTCTATGAACCTAGTTTTATCCTGGGTATTAGATTTTTAGTTTAAGAATGAAATCTCTGAAGCAGTATACATTTCAGTTCCAATCAAGAAAAACTATGTTGTGTATCCAAAGATTGCACACTAAACCCCAAAAGTTATTCATTAGGGCATAAGAAAAAAAACTGTCCTATTTGAAAAATTTATAGAGACTATTTGATCTATTGAAGGTCAATCATTAACATTATCTACCTGTTTATAGCTGTTTATAAAGGCAATTTCCAGATTGTTAATGACTTATGTTCCCAAAGTTTATACATAAGCCAATGGTTTAGAAATCAAATTGCATTTTTTTTCATAGAAATAATAAAACAAATGCTTCCAGGGTAGCCTATTAAAGGCCATTTAACACATAGTGGCTGAAATATAATACAAACAATGAAAAGCTATTTAAAAATAAGATTTTTTTTAATATCAGGTTTTTAAAAATAAGATGTTTCTGAATAAAATGTCTGCCAAGTTTCAACTCAATATTCCATAAGTAGAATCATCTTCCTATATGCCCTCTGAAAATGGGAGACCAATATAAACACTTATTTCCCAACAGATATGAACTATGCCACTTGCTTTAGAAGACAAAATTAACTATAGTCACATTTGGTTTTAAATAACAATTGTTTTCATTTCACTACATATATAAAGGACATCCGTGCAACCTGTGCATTAACAACAACAGAAATCACAGGACTATTTTTAAACACAAGATATAATTCAGATACTATAAATGAGTATAAGACCTACTTTTAAATTTAAGTCCTCTGCTCTATTGGCACTCCATCTCCAATGGCACCCCATCTCATTCACAGTAGAAATCAATGTCATTAAATAGCCTGTAAGGCCCCTTGTGGTTTACCCCAGGCTCCTTATTTCTATAGCTTTACCTTTTTCTTCCCCCTCCTCTCTGACTCTGTTACAATTCTGATCACCTTACTTTTCCCTTAAATAGGATAAGCACACTGCTGTCTCAGGACCTTTGCTCTTGCTTCCCAGAAGCAGAACATTCCTCCCCCAGATATCTCTATGGCTATTGCAACCCTTCACATCTTTGCCCAAATGTCATTTTTCAACCAGGGCTTGCTTCATTGACCATCCCTTGCAATACAGCAACCATGATTCCTCCTTATCCCCCTTCCTTATTCTCATCATTTTTCCTTACTTGATTTTACCCCATATATAGCTTTTCACTTTAAATATGCTATGCAGGGGTGCCTGGAGAGCTCACTCAGTTAGGGACCTGACTCTTGATTTCAACTCAGGTCATGACCTCAGGGTCATGGGATTGAGCCCCCTCTCCCCTTACCCTACGTCAGGCCATACTGGGCATGGAGTTTACTTAAAATTCTCTCTTTCTCTCTCTCTCTGCCCCTTACTTCCCTCTAAAAATAAATATACTATACAATTCACTTTTTAATTTTTGTTTATCATGCTACTACCACTACCAGGAACGTCAACTCCATGACACTGATGATTTTATAACTTTTGGTCTGTACTGTGGGACCCAACACTTGCATGTTCCAGAATGCTACATAAACAACATCTCTTATTTCATGATCTATTTATTTATACACACACTTCTTTCATGTGTATATATTTTATTTCACTGTCTCCTTTGAGTCTCCTACATAAAGGGAATAGGTCTCCCCTCTGGCAAAATATTTATCTGGAAATACCTTAGTGAGCCATCAAAATTGCAGAGGGAAAAATTCATTGTTGGAATAATAATTTCAAATAATTCTTGGTTTTCAAATCATTGAAAAATTTGTGTTTTCTATATCCCTATAGAGTGGCATAAATTTGGTTGAAGCTGTTCTCTAATCAATACTCATTTGGATTGTACAATTGTGTAATGTTTTAGCACCCTATAGCATTATATCTGCTGTCAATAAAGCATCCATTCATGAACAGCATGTACTGTATTATTTAAAACCTAAAATTACATCTATTATGAAAAAGATCTAGCTCAATGATTTTTTTTTTAGCTCAATGATTTTTGTCATTTGATTTCATCGAATTAAAATTATACTACTTCCTTAAATCTGCTTTTTATCAGTTAATCTAGATAAAAATCAATCCCCATCATTTTCATGAAAGTATCTACACCATTGCTTCCAACTACTATTCAGTATAGCAACTCTGTCATTTGTTGGTGTGATTTCTGTAATACAGTTCTCCTCATATGTTGCTATCTTAATACTCATTCACTCTGATTCCCAATTCACTGGATCTGGTTGGGCAAACACTGTGGCCTCCAATCAGGCTGCTAATGGTGCCAAATTAAGAAATGGTTTTGCAAGGCTTATAAAATTAGAGATGACATATGAATTCAAATTTCTTTTTAACTTCTCTTGGAAGCTGAAGAAAATATATTCTGCCTATATTCTCATACCAATACATTTTAGGTTTGGTATTTAACATCAGTCCTTCCCACCCCTTTCAAGTGTGCAGAATACAACTATGAGTTGAACACATTCTAAAGCATTCTATTTTACAGGACTCTGATGAATTCTGAAAACTGGAACACATGTATCATTTAAAATTATTTTCAAGTTAAATAAATGTGTATTGTAACTGACAGTCCATCTTAGATCATTATTTAGGACACATATTAAAAACATATTGAAATGGTACTTTAATAGCAATATCAAAAGTTTATGGAAATAGGAATCGCATTGAGTGAATGCCTACCATGTACTCAATCTCAGATGTAGTAAAAATATGGACAAGACACAGACCCCACCTAAAGGAAATAAAAGTTGTGCATATATATAAAGAGTATCCCACAAGATAAAATATAGTGTCACTGAAGTACATTTTGTTGTTGTTAACAAATTTTGAACAAGTAATGGATATTATAAACTTTCCTTTGAGCATCACAACTTCCTTCCAAGAGACTCAGTTCTTCTCAAAAATGTCCCCCTTATTCAGTTTGTGAAAATTTGGAATATATGTTCAACCATATGAAAGCAATTTACCCATCCTTATAAATAGCTAAGAATAAAACATTTTCAGTTCATGATCTCAAAATATGGAAGTTTCTTCTCCAGTTTTTTTTTTAAGATTTTATTTATTTATTCATGAGAAACACACACAGAGAGAGAGAGAGAGAGAGGCAGAGACACAGGCAGAGGGAGAAGCAGGCTCCGTGCAGGGAGCCTGATGTGGGACTCGATCCCAGGTCTCCAGGATCAGGCCCTGGGCTGAAGGCAGTGCTAAACTGCTGAGCCACCCAGGCTTCCCTTTTCTCCAGTTTTCTTGCAATTATTTTCACTGCTACTCTTTGGTAACTTTGAGAACTCAGAGTAGTAATAAATTACAATAGCAGTGAATACTATCTTCTAATTTCTCTGTGTGAGAAAAGTTAATCCTGTTCTTTTCTTTCTAAAACAAGTGTTAGTTATTAAATTTAAAAGTAGCATAATAAGAAATTATGAATATATTTGATAAATGTTTCAGCATGGCTTACTGTCATCATAATTTCAAAAAGGATTTCTTTAATCTACATTAAAATATAAAAGACTAGAGAAGAACCTCAAGAATTTTAACTTAGATAATAAAATAGACAAAAAATGAGAAACTTCAGAAAGAAGAAATCAATAAAAATATCTAGAACATAGTATGTATCAATTTTAACTGAATGTTTTCTATTAAAATGGATAAAATTCACAATTCTCTTAGTGAAAAATTATAATGAAGTTAGGAATATGTAAATAATATTCCTGTAATATTTGTAAATTTTTAATTTTAAAGTATCTGAAAGATATATTTGAAATCTACCTTTCAAAGACGTCACATTTCTTGAGCTGCAGGTTATCTCCTAAACATTGCTTATTGCTTGAAAGTTCTTCGTCTATGAGCATGAAACATTTAACGAGTTTTAAATTAAACTATATGTTCTGAAAATCTGTACACATCAGCGAATTTACAAATAATCACTTGATTTCAAACATCACTGTGGCTCTTTATGCTGTGATGGGTAGACTGGTGCATTTTGAGAAAAGTCAAAATCATAGTATTTGCTTGGTCAACATCAGGATTCTTTTTTGTTTGTTTGTTTGAGTCTTGATATATTTGATTTCTCCTTTAATTTTCATTAGCATATCTTTTGTTTCAAGTGTACAACATATTTATTCAACAACTCTATATGTTACCCAGTACTCAACCATCATAAGTGTGGTCACATTCTGTTACCATAAAACATTATTATATTATTGACTATTTCCTTATGTGATATTTTTCACTCTCTGACTTATTTATTTTATAACTGCATGTTTATACCTCTTTTTTCAAACATTTTTTTAAAAAAAACATTTATTTGAGAGAGAAAGAGTGGGAGGAGGGGCAGAGGGAGAGAGAGAAATAATCCTCAAGAAAACTCCTCGCTGAGTGTGGAGTCTGATGCAGGACTCCATCTCAGGACGCTGAGAGCATGACCTGAGCCAAAATCAAGAGGCGGCCCCTTGATCAACTGAATAGGCCAGGCACACCAGTTTATACTTTTCAGTTCCCTTTAATTTGGCCTAATCCAGCCCTGGTGGCCCAGCGGTTTAGTGCCGCCTTCAGCCCGGGGTGTGATCCTGGAGATCCACGATCGAGTCCCACTTCGGGCTCCCTGCATGGAGCTGCTTCTCCCACTGCCTGTGTCTCTGCCTCTCTTCTCTCTCTGTGTCTCTCATGAATAAATAAATAAATAAATAAATAAATAAATAAATAAATAAAATATTAAAAAATATATTTAAAATAATAATAATAATTTGGCCCAATCTGCTCTCTTCTGTCTGGTTTTGTCGTTGTTGTTTTTCATTTGTTTCTTAGATTCCATATATAAGTGAAATCATAGAGTATTTGTCTTTTCTGTCTGACATATTTCATATAGCATAACATACAATGGACCCTCTAGGTCAATCCATATTGTTGCAAATGGCAACATATCATTCTCTTTTATATCTGAGTAATATTTCATTGCACATATACACCCCATCTTCTTTATCCATTCATCTATCAGTGGGCACTTGGTTTCCTTCCAGTCTTGGCTATGGTAAATAATGCTTCAATAAACAGGTGGGGGGCAGGGGGCGCCTGGGTAGCTCAGTGGTTTAGCGCTGCCTTCAGCCCAGGGTGTGATCCTGGAGTCTTGGGATAGAGTCCCACATCGGGCTCCCGGCATGGAGCCTGCTTCTCCCTCTGCCTGTGTCTCTGCCTCTCTCTCTCTGTTTCTCTCATGAATAAATAAATAAAATATTTTAAAACAATAAATAAACATAAGGGTACACATATCTTTTTGAACAATTTTTTTTTTAATTCCAGCACAGTTAACATACAACATTGTATCAATTACATCATTAGCATTTCTTCTAGATATTCTCAGGACACAAGTATTCTATCTACCCCTCAGCATTACAAATTAAAGGTAAGATTTCATTTAAACCAAAAAATAGAGATCATTTATATCTGTCTTCAAATAACCTGCAAAACTGCTATGGTGAAAATGCGCTAGTCTCAACCTGTGGTTGCAGAAAGCTACAATAGGACTAGAAGGATTAGACAGGCAGATTACAGTCAAAATAAAGAGTTGAATTAGAACTGGAAATGGAGTATTCTATCTTGTGAGTTAGGCATTCCTGGTCACTTGATGTGCCTTATCATTTATTGGGGATGTTGTAAAAGAATTTAGCACAAATTTTAGAAACAAGTTTTTGGCACAACTTTCTGCCTCTTAGGGCCCCTTCTATTTCAGGAAACCCTAGTGTATGGCCAGCTCTATTGACCACTCACCTAAACTTGTATTTTACTTTTGTTCAATATGAACTGATGTATTTACATACATGCTACCACAGTATACAAAGCAGCCTCTTGGTGATACCTAATTTCCAACAAATTTCCATGTGTAAATAATTATCCCTGGAGGAGATATCTTTGACAAACCAAACTGTTGACAGTAGATACAAAGGCCTGTGTGGGGCAGCATTTATGAGATAAAAGGCCAAAGGCAGGTGAATAAATATATAGATATATTGTTATTCTGGTAGCAAGTTTCAAACACTTTTCTTTTCCCTTATTTCTTTAGTAGATTTATAAAGTGACTTTTAATGGTACCAATATTCTTTCCCCCATCAATATTCAATGTGAAGTGTTACTGAAGTCACTGATGGCTAAAGAAAGACATTTTTGCGCAGCTGAATGCCAAGATATTTTGACACAGTTGTTTAAATGTGCCATATTAAGTGACATGAGTCAGAAGGTAAAAACATTCCGAATTTAAAAAATATAATTTTAATAACAATATATTATTATATTAAGATTCATTTCACCCTCCACCCTAACTTGCCCCTAATCCCTCCCTACTCTATCCCTGAATATCCAGCACCTCATTTGGGGATGGAGTAAAGCATGGCTCAGGGTTGGATGGAGAATAGAGATCAAATGAAGCTCAAAGGCAGAATTGAAGGATACAGTATATGGGTTTTGGAGTGGTGACGTGAGGAATAAGATAGACAGCAGAAGGGAGTGAAGACATCTAATGAACATATTACTTTATAATCTGTAAAATCTTAATGCACATTTGAAGGTCCCCTCTTCAACCTATGTTTAAATTTATTTATTTATTTATTTATTTATTTATTTATTTATTTATTTATTATTTGAGAGACAGAAAGAGAGAGAGAGGCAGAGAAGCAGGCTCCTTGCAGGGAGCCCGACGCAGGACTCGATCCCGGTTCTCCAGGATCACACCCTGGACTGAAGGCAGCGCTAAACCACTGGGCCACCTGGGTTGCCCAAGCTATGTCAAAATCAATTGCTAACTCACCATCTTAGGGAAACAGGGAAGCCTCAATAGGCAGACCTTTTTGCTGATCATCTGTGAACCCTGGTCCCTTCCAAAATGTGTACTACTAAGAGCGTGGCTGAGACATGACACCCTATCACTGGACCAACTGAGAATGGTAAAGTGAGAGGAGAAGCAGCTCACTATTCTCTTCCCTGAAAATAAATGAATCTCAACCACTGTACTATTGGGTAATTTGCCACTTAAATTGTCAATACTCATGAGTTCTAGGGTTTTGGGAATCCTAACACCCCATTGTTACTTATTTAATTTAACAAAATCCCCTTTACTCCTTTTAGAAGAACTCCATTCTGTGCATTATTAAAATTAATGGAAATTAAATAGGATTTGAGAGTCTTGAGAATTCTGCAACAAGATGTGAGATATGCAGAGATATTCCAAGTGGCTGGCTTGGGAATGCATTAGTGACAGTAGATGAATCTGTAAGAACAAAAGTATTATTCTTTGTCTTATTCACCACCTAATTAATACATGCTAGAGGGGAGATGAATGAGCAGAAAACATATAGAAATGTGAGAGATAATAAAACTGATCCAGTTGTTGGCTTAGTCTAAGTGTAGAGCAGTTGATAGTCCAATGAACAGTGTCCACAGAAATCTGGTCAATTTGAACCTACTTCCTGTGGACCTCCAAGGAGGTCTAACTTTGTGAAAGAGCTTAGATGAAGTAATGGAAAAGGACATGACACAAAAATTTTAACTGGCTTTCATAAGTTTCTTAATTATAAAGCATTCATATCTTGAAATCAAAAAGTCGACGAAATTTATGGAAATTCAGATGACCTACATAATACTCATTATTCTTACAGATCCTGATAAGTATTAATAAAATATGAATGTATTTTAGTTACTTATTCATAAAGTTTATTGTCAGGATAATTAAATACCTAATTCTCCTTAGATACAGTATCTAAATCCAATAATCAAACTTTTGAATAATTCACACTCATGGGTTTTTAAAGGTAAAAATAGAGAAAGTCAGAAGTCTGTCTCTAGGAATTGTGATGGTGCTGTACCCATCTGCATGACATCGAAACAGCTAAAGCTATGAGAAACTATGTTCTTCTGAGTAAAGGTATATTTGTACCTAGGTAAGTGTGATATACAACAATGACCTAAGTTTTTTCAGAGGTCACATATTTATTACATTATTTTAAAGTATATACAATAACATACATAATATGTGTTATTAGTATATATTTGATATAATAAACATATAATATAAGATAAAATCACATTTTAACACAAATTTACTGGATTATGCTCTTCTACATGATTATAGCTTATGATCCTTAATATGTGTTGTTCTAGTTCTTTAATTCTATGCAGTTTCTCTCTTTTCATTCTCAGACATTTTTGTTTCTTTATAAATGTTTTTCTACAGTGTGATGGACTTTCATATTTGAGTCTTGATGTATTTGATTTTACATTAGCATATTTTCAGAAGTTCTTAGGGATAAGCATTATACAGTTCTTAAAACTTTTAAATCTTTGATTATATAATACTGAAAGTACCTAAAATTCTTTTAGTAAAAATATCTTCATAAACAAACTTAATTTTTATAAACATGCCTAGACATTATATTAACTTCAAAATCTATGATATCTGTTAAATTTTAACCTTATTACTCAGAAACTTAGACAATTCTAAAAGTAGTCACTATGTACTTCTCACCCTTTGATATCAACACTTACCAATTATTAGATATGACTTTCATAAATTACTGAATATGAAAAACATAGAGTTATAAACCAAAGACTCGCATAGTTAAATCTTGGAGAAACAAATTTAGGGTTTTCATCATTGCTGCCCTTTGTTCTCATTAAAATATTATATCCATCTCCAGGAATAAGAGCCTGTCAAAGACAGAGTATCAGTGTCCCAATACAGAACCAGAGTACAAAGCAGGGCAACTAATAATGAAAGTGCCAGCTTGTGTGAGCTTGTTCAATCCTTCAAGGTCCTTCTAGACACAACAACAATTCTGAGACAGCACAACTGAATTCTGACACTACTGACTGGTATGGTTAAAGTGTAGATAGAACATTTCTTCCACCTTCAACAGAACTGGCTCAGAATCTGAGCCTCCTGGAGGAAGGTATCAGAAACTACACAGACAAGGACTAGGGACAGTAAACTTTTTTTTTTTCCACCACCATAACAAATTTATTATTCCAATGGCACTAATACAGCTGGAGGTGTTCACAGTGACACTGCACAAAGTTTCCTGCCTTCTAGCTTCTGTCTAAAAAGAAAGGTCTATCCTTTCTTCCTTCCCCCTTTCTGGGGGGAAATCCACTATGGGCCATTTACCCAAATAAGCCTCTTAATGCGCTTTTGTTTTTTTGGTTTTTGTTTTGTTTTGTTTTTTTCGGGTTTTTTGTTTGTTTGTTTGTTTGTTTGTTTTACATTGGAGTTTCTGAAATGGAAAAAAAAATGTTGAGTGTCCCATCCTGCCTCCCCCACCTCCCCACTGGCCAAATAAGTCCCTGCTGCCAGGGCATTTCTGTTGCCTCTGAAATCTTGGAATGCATATAGAAAGAAATGGCATCAAGTGTTCACGTTGAGTGATGGCACTGAGTGGGCCCTAGAACCTGTCAGGTGGAGCGTCACTGGACAGTCTCAAGGTGTCATGGAGAATGCGATGGCTTGTTGCTGCAGTCGATAGTTAGCGGGGTGCAGGGGCTGTGCTGAGTCCCACTTGGGGTGGCGGGCTGCAGGGGAGGGCTGCCTACAATTTGTCCAGGAAGTTGTCCAGGGCAGAGATGCCTTCCTTCAAGCCTTTACGCTTGCGTGTTTCGAAAAATAACAAGGCCTGAAGGAAGATTGATGATAACCACTGCTAAAAATTTGCCTCTACGAAATGAAGCACTGACCCACTCATCCATGAAATCCTTGCAAAACGTGATCACAAGATTTCCCTGACTCTACCCACCTTCCCTCCATTGCACTCCCTCCATCACCTTCTTTGCCCTAGAATTCTATAGAAAGGATTCAGGCTTTGGGCTAAAATATTGCCTTAGTACTTTTAATCCTAATGTTTTACAGGGATAGAGCATCCCACTGGTCTGCAATAAGATTTGTTTTCTGCATTAGTTCATTTCATTTCATAAAATCATGAATCAGACCCCTTGAAATATGTAAAACTCTATGTGTATTCATGATGGTTATATATATAAGGGACTGTCAGATCCCAACCCCAATTATGTGTACTTACTGAAAACACATTCACAAATGAGCAGAACTCAAGATCATAAGTTCTATTAATTTTAATGCTCCCAAGATGAGTCAGAATTTTTAAAGAAAATGGCTCATTTGCTTGGATCCTTAGCTCTGGAAGTTGTTTTAAATTAGTGAAATTGGTTGTCCCGAAATGTTTAAGTTGATGTAGAGTTTTTCTTTCCACTTCTGAGGATTCTTTCCAGTGATTAAAGAGGTTTTATATTTTAATATTAAATAAAAATTTGCCCTCAATAACTTTTAATATTTTAATAGAATATGCATGCTTTTCCTAATATTAGTCAGTTCAAAATGATGTATAAACTATTATAGATTGAATTTCATTACTGTTCTAATTTCTCTATGAGCTACTGTGTTATTTCCTCACTGCTCAAATCTAAAATATTATGTGACAATAAATATTTAAGAGGATGAATTCCACAGCAATTTTGGTTAATAGAATTCACCATAACTAAGAAAATTATTATAATAAATATGTATTAAGATCCATTTTCACCAAATCCCAGAATATTAAACATTTACAAATGCCCTTAAAATTTAAATAAAATATAAAATATTCTTAAAGAATGCAAACTTGTAAAATTTGTCATCCAGAGAAACAGTGCAAGCAAAAATGTGAGTTGGTTTAGAGACACATAGAGAAGTTTCATAATCACTAATACTTAACTTTCTACTCATAGTTCAGATAAATGTGACTCTGAAAATACATATCTATTTTGATGTTAAGAAAATTGTAATATGGCTTGGCATGACATTTTTCAGGTCTCCTTTTATTCATATAACAACTATTCATTCAATAAGTAAATATATGTATGTATATATAACATATATCCAGTAATAACTTCAGAACTATTCAAAATGATATATATATTCAGTAATAAGTCTGATATTGATTCATGTTGATATTATTTTGGATGTACTGAGTTAATATAAAAGTTAATTTCATGTGTTTCTTTTCACCTTTTAATATGGATACCAGAATTTTAAATTACGTATGTAGCTCTCATTATATTTCTACTGAATAGTGTTGGTCTAAGAGAAACTGACAAAAAACGTATACCTAAAGATATATATATATATATAATTTATGTAAAAACAGCATTCTAAATCTGATAATCAGAAAGTCATGATAGAGCATGTAATAGGATGAATGGCCACTCAAAGACATCAAATCCTAATGCCTAGAACTTGTAAATGTTATTTTATTTGGAAAAAGGATATTTACAAACATGATGAAAGAATTTTGAGTTGAGGAGATAACTTTGGATTACCTGAATGGGCCTTAAATGTCTTCCAAGTACCTTTATAGGAGAAATGCAAAAGAGATAACACAAAAGAGAAGAGTCAATGTGACTATGGAGGCAGGGTTTGGAGTGATGTGGCCACAAGCCAAGGAATGCTGAAAGCTGGAAGACACAATGAGTCCCTAGAGCCTCCAGAAAAAGTATAGCCCTGCCAACACATTGATTTTGGACTTCTGGTCTCTAGAACTATGTAAAAATACATTTGTGTTTTAAACTGCCCAATGTGTGGTAATTTGTTATAATAGGTACAGAAACTAATACAGAGATAATGTTGGGAAGAGGCCATATGAAGTGGCATTTAAAGTAAATGGGGAGAGGAAGTTCCTTGAATGGAATGATCAGAGAAAGTCTATCTGAGACAACTACATTTAAGTGAGATGTAAAAAACAAGAAGGTACTATTTGAAGAGATTGGGAAGAACATTCTTATTACAGGGAACAAGATACGTACGGGCAGGCTCTGAGATGGAAAAAAGACTCATTTCTTCCAATAACAGAAAATAAGCCAAAGTTTCTGCAATATAGTGAGCAAAGGAGAGAATGACTCAAGAAGAAAATGGAGAAGTAAGCAGAAAGCATTCAGGACCATGTCTGCCATGATGAGGAATATGGATTTTTATTTTAATTATAACAAACCGCATTAAGTGGAGGAGTATCATGGTTAAATTTATGTTTAGAGAAAGGCTTCTATGGTTGATTTGTAGAGAATGTTCTGGATGGTAACTAGTACAGAGCAAGAAAATCAGTTATGAAGTTGCTGTAGCAGGCCAGGCAATAGATATTGATAATCTAGACCAAGTTGCTGGTAGTAGAGATGGTAAAAAGCAAAACAATTTAAGATAGATTTTGAAGACTGAATGTGGGGAAATTGTATGAATTGGGTATGGTGAGTGAAAATATACAGAATAAAATATAATTCCTAGGTTTCTGACTTGGACAACTAAACTGATTATTGAGATGGGTAAGACTAGAAGACAAGGAATTTCACAAAAGTTTATGTGTTCAATTACAGTCATGTTAATTTTGTTTTTTTTGTTTTGTTTTGTTTTTTTTACAGTCATGTTAATTTTGAAGTGCATGTGAGATACCAACTATATTCCAAGCAGAAATATATATAAATTTATGTATGAGTTTTGAGGTCCAAGGTGAACACTAGGTTCAAAATATAAATTTAGAAGTCATTAGTCAGTAGTGGTAAATAAATTCATGGGGATGGGTAAGATGACCTAAAGAAAGAGCATAAAGAGATAATGCTGGTAGCCATTGTTGAACTTCCTCCCCATGGTTGCAAGCTCCTTTCCCTCAGGCCAAAATAGTTTACAAGGTACAAAGAAGGACATTACATATTAATAAAAGTTCAATAAAGCAAAAGGTGCAACTATAAACATTTGTGCACCTAGTAAAAGACCACCAAAATGAATGAAATAAAAATTGTCAGAATTGAAGGGAGTTCTACAATAAAGGTTAGAGACTTCAATATTCCCCTTTTAATAATGGATAGAACAATAGAACAATGAGACAAAGATAAGTAAAGAAATAGAAGACCTGAACAACAAACTAGATCTGACATATACAGAGTACTTTACCCAACAAAAACAGATTATACATTCTTTTCAAGTGCATACAGGATATTTTCCAGCATTGACCATATCTTAGGCTACAAATTAGAACTCAATAGGTTCAAAGATATAGAGATCGTACAAAGTATCTTCTCTGACAGCAACAAGATGAAGTTAGAAATCGATAACAGAATAAAATTAGGAAAATAACAAATTTATGGATATTAACATACTCTTAAAACAACCTATGAATTAAAGAGCTCAAATGGGAAATTAGAAAATCCTTAGAAATGATAAAAACCACATCATAATATACCAAAACATATAGGATGCAGCAAAAGCAATGCTAAGGGAGAAATGCATAGCTGTAAATCTTACATTAAAAAAATTAGAAAGGTCTCAAATAAACAGCCTAACTTTACAAAGAAATTAGGGGAAAAAAGAACAAGCTAAATCCAAACTAACAGAAGGAAGTAAATAACAAAGGTTGAGTCAGAGATAAAGTAGAGAACAGAAAAACAATGGAGAAAATCTGTGAAAACAAAAGTTTGTTCTTTGAAAAGATTGGCTAAATTGACAAGCCCTTAGCTAAATTGACAAAGAATAAAGAGAAAAGATTCTAACTGTTAAAATCAGAAAAGGAAGTGAGGACATTATTACTTATTCTACAGAGATAAAAAAGATTTTAAGACTACTATGAAAAATTGTACACCAATAAATTGGATAACATATGAAATGGACAAATCCCTAGAAACACAAAACATACAAAACTGAATTACAAAGAAACAGGAATTAGAATACATCTATAATTAGTAAAGGGAATAAATCGGTAATATATAAAAAAATCTCCAAGCAAAAAAAAAAAAAAAAAGGCGTGGAGTTTATGGATTCACTGATGAGATCTACAAGCATTTAAAGAACTAACATTAATTCTTCTCAAACTTTTCTACAAAATCGGAGAGGAAGGAACACTTCCTTACTCATTCTATAAAGTGAGCATTGCACTGATAACCAAGCAGGTCAAAGACACTACCAGAAAAGAAAAACACAGACCAATATTCTTTATGAATATTGATGCAAAAATCCTCAGCAGAATACTAGCAAATCTAAGTCAACAGTATATTAAAAGGATTATACACCATGCCCAAGTGGGATCTATTCCTGGAAGTGTTCAACATATGAAAATTGATCAATGTAATAAACCATATTAACATAATGAAGGAAAAAATACATGATCATTTCAATTAATGCAGGAAAAGAATTTGACAAAATTCAACACACTTTCATGATAAAAAAATACCCCCCAAAAAAACTAGGACTAGGAAGAGACTATCTTAACATAATAAAAGCCATATGTGAAAAACCTGCAGCAAACATCATACTCAGTGTGAAAAAAATGAAAGCTTTTCCTCTAAGAACAGGATCAAGGCAAAGATTCCCACTGAGGATTGCTGAAGATGCAAAGAAACACAAGAAAACTAAATTCTAGAAGTGATAAATCCATCCAGGAGAAGAGATCCACAGTTTCTTTACTCCCTAGCAAAATATCAAAAAGAAGATAAATCTGCTAAAGATAGAATGAAAAAGAAACTAGCTAAACTTTGAAAAAACTTTTAACAGCTCCTTGAAGATTGATGTGATAAATCTGATCTTGAGGAACACCAAGCAAGTTCCCCAACTTTCAATTCTTTCCCATAGGATTTCATTGAGTGTCAAAGCCTGGTCATAGGTCAGAAGAGGCAACAGAATCTTCACCAAATACAATGACCAACAGTGACTTACTGGAGCCTGAAGATAAAGATAGGAGAATGAAGAGAAGTCACTCTCAATCCTCACCAGCTGAAGGTAATGGATGCTGAAAGCTGAGGGCAGGGAAAAATACCAAAGGAAACCTCCAAAACATTATACTAAGTGAAGGAAACCAGACACAGTAGATCACATATTACAGTTAATACTTGTACAACATGGATTTGAACTGCACGGGTCCACTTACATGTGTGGTTTTTTTTCCAATAAATAGAGTACTATAAGTGTATTTTCTCTTCCTTATGATTTTAATAACATTTTCTTTTCTCTAGCTTGTGTTATTATAAGAAAACAGTATATAACGCATATATCATAAAATATATGTTAACTATGTTACCAGTAAGACTTCTAGTCAACAGTAAGCTATCAATAGTTAAGTTTTGGGGGAGACAATAAAAATATATGGCTTTTTGACTGTGCAGGGAGTCAACACACCTAAACCCCATGTTGTTCAAGGATTAATTTTATAGGATTCCATTGATATGAATTATCCAGAATTGGTAAGTCCAAAGAGACAGCATATATATTGGTGGTTGCCAGAGGCCAGGCAAGGGTACTAATAGAGAGAAACTGCTTAATGGATAAGAGGTTTTATTTGAGAGCAATGGAAATATTTTGGAACTTGGTGGTGTTTGCACAACATTGTGTATGTAGTAAATGTCACCAAATTGTTCACTTTAAAATAGTTAATTTACAGATTGTGAATTTTATCTCAATAGATTTTTTAAATAAATAAATGCCTAAAAACATGTTTTTTTTTATTCCCAAAGCAATCCCTCCAAGTTACTCTGGAGCCTTAATAGTGTACTACAGCAATCCTACAGAGGTGATGAGGCAGCCAGGTGAAAGGGGTGCAAAAAATGGGGGGGCAGGACTGGAGAGCAAAGAGGGCTCCCAGTGACAATTAAAGCTGGCTTCTGGGATCTCTAGAATCTCATGAAACCCTGCTGAAGAACATGACTTGATCCCACCATCAAAACATTTGAAGCAAAAAAAAAAAAAAAAACATTTGAAGCCAGTGACAACTGATATAACTAAACAAATATGGGACAAAGCCCCAATCCAGCTATACTACTGATCAGATTAATTTAGTCCTTCATACTGACAGCCTGAAAAAAGAAGCAGCATCACTTTTATGGTGGCAAATATTATTTATAATATCCTTTTACATACAATGCCTGGCAAAAAATTTTTTAAAATCATAAGATATCTGAAGAAGCAGGAAATATGTGACCCATAATCAGGAAAGAGAAAAAAGTAATAGAAGCAAATCTGGAGAGAGCTTATATATTTGTATTATCACAAAGAGGTATTAAAATAATTAAAATCAATACATTAAAGAAATCAGTATAAAAGTTGGGCAATAGGTATGAACAAATGAAGAATTTTGGAAAGAACCAAGTGGAATAGCTGCAGGGTGAGAATTAAATTGTATTTATGTAAGGATCTTAGAGTTTATCTTTAAATTATATTATCTATAGAGCAACCTCTAAAAATGTACAGAGGTATAGGCAAAAAGTCAGTAGAGGCAATAAAAAGAAATACTAAATATAGTGACTCACCCAAAAGACACAAGAAATAAGGCACAGAGAAATAAGGAACAGATAGGAAAAATAAAATCAAATAGCAAGATGACAGACTAAAATTCAACTACATGAATAATTACACTCACTTAAAGTGGATTAAGCATTCCATTGTGAAAGGAGAATATTGTCTGACTAGACTTTGCTGTTTGGAAGAAATATACTTTAAATATAAAATAAATAAAATGATACATATAAAATAATAAATATAAAAATCCAGGTAAGTTGGAAGCTAAGTTTATCATATATTCCCCATTATAAAAGTTATGAATTCAACTAAAAACTATTCAAATATGTAAAAAAAAACCTCAAAAATATTTCATTTAAAATCCATAGATTATAGTTTCATACCAGTAACTCAGAAAAAGCAAAGAATGTCCTGAGTTCTGCCCATTATGAGATGTAAAACTGAGAGAATAAAGACCATATTCTTTCCCTCAAAATTCCTCTGAAGTCCTTGCCATGAAAACAGAATACAGAACCAGAAGATCCATTCGCACTGACACTCAGGAAAACATTCTGAATTTCTATGATTTAACATATAAATGTAATATATGTGTGTATATATATATGTGTGTGTGTATAAACATATTTACACACACATTTATACTTTCATACAAACACATGTGAGTATGTATAACCCGCTCCAAAAAATATTAAGTTATTAAACAGTATTAACCAGAACTAATGTTGACTCACAGGAAGTGCTCAGGCTTGACTGAGTAACAGAAGACTTTTAAGACAAGACTCCAAGTAGGAAAAGACTCTTTCCACAAAAGGAGTGTTCAAGCCCTCCAATGGCCACACAGCAAAGAGGACATAACCCTCCAAGCATGCTGATCCTGCAGAGAGAGGCCAGTACCAAAAAATAACAACATAAATTTGGTGCTCAGGGAAGGACATAGAGCTTCAGTGATCCATAGAACAATCTGCAGAGCACACCTGAGAGGAGCAAAGCTTTATATAGACATTAATTGATAAAATCTCAGGACATAATGGCCACACTTTGCATAAGGCCACAAACACATAACAGTATTCAGCTATAAGGGTTTGGAGGCAAGAAATGGACATCATAACATAGAACAGACCAATTGGAAAAAAGAAGATAAATAGAATAGAATGCCTACACTGTAATACAACATTCATTTAGCCATAGTTCTTAGGATTATCACCAGTTACCTTAGTAAGGAAGAAATCATCAACAATATCAGAACCCACTTGTATTACTCAATTGTATATATTAATCACAGTGGGGATTCAAATGCATTCAACAAACAACAGTTATCATTAAAGAGAAATATCTGAATTGCATGGGCCCTAATTATTTCTTCTTGGGTATGTGACATATTATATATTATAAATACTTGGCCACACACATGGCGGTGGGGGGAAGAAATAAATCATAAGAACATAAACAACCATGCCCAAAAATATTTTAAGTCTTATGACAGAACTGATAAATGATAGAAAGAAAATGTGTAAGACACCAAAAAAGATGTGAAAACAAATTACATCATAATTCCTCAGATATTAAAATATTTACCTAAGTCATATATTACCTCTTTATATGTCAGGATTATACCTCTCAACTCTGAATTACATAAACTCATACCGTCCCTTCATATCTCTGTAGCATTGCTTTCAAATGGTTAATAGTCATCCAGAGAATAGGGAATAAAAATATCACCATTGAAGGACTTGGATTGAAAAGTCCACAGAGATGCATAAAGATGACACAGAGATCCATTTAATGAGACAGTGTAAAATAGTAGGTGGTCCCTCGCTCCTGAAATGCTTCACGGAACAGATCGTTTTGAAAGAAGAGGAAAAGGCTTTCATATAAACTAATCACAGGTATGAGAGAGAAAGAAAATACCTTTAGAAAAGATGTGAGAAGATAAAAAGCAAGAAACCAACCTTCCCAAGACAGAAGTCTGACTCAAATGTGAGCTGCTTTTCCCCAAACTGATTTGAACTTACTAATGTCTTGAATCTGAACACTGGCACTGGAAATTTCAGAGTTCATCAATTTTTAGCACTTGGGCTTGAGACCAGAATGGAACAAGAAAAGAAGTAGAGAAGGTATGTTTCTTATATATTTTCCCACCAATTAAAAATGAACCCAAAGTGAGGAACTATTTTTCTGAACCCAGAATCACTTGTACTGTTGGGGCCATTGTCTTCCATTTAGATCTCTCAAGACATTTACATACTCACCTTAGTAAGGTGAGAAGCATACACACAATCCAAGAAGATCCTGTTCGAAATTTTGAAACCACATTAGTTATAAGGAAAGTTGGAACCGGTTAAGTTCATGCTAGTTTTTAAAACATTTTTGAAATGTTATCAGAATAATCATGCACTTAGAATCAGACAAAATGTATGTAGGAGGTTTTCACTTAAAAATCACTTTGTTTACTTTTTCATTTAAACATTATTTTTATTTTTAGTTGCTATTTTTTAGGAAAGTTATGCTTGAAATATAGTTTAAGGAGTCAACACTACAAGGACTTTATTTATGAAAAACAGCAATTCCCTGACCTGCTTTCTCCTTCTTCCCCTTCCAAAGACAAACTTTGCTTATCTTTCAGGTTATTAAATGTTTTAGAATTTGTTTCCACATCTCTAAATAATATGTTCACATTATTTTTATTCTTTTATTTTTGACTTCCCCTTACAGAATGTGTGGATCTAGCACCTTTTTTTCACCTACTCCTACCACACACACTTACACCCTTGGCCACTTCCTCACCACCAATACAGGTATGCCAAGAAGATATTATGACTATGTAAATATCATCCAAAGATGTGCTATGAAATGAACTATATTGCTTTTCTGCACATCTTTTTGCTTTCTCTAGAGTTAATAGTTATTATTATTTAATCATTGACTTAATGTTTTATATATGTATCACTAATTCAAGCCCTTACTTGATGTCAGTTTTATAAATCTCCTCTCAAGACAGACACATCAGATTCCTATCAGTTTCCTTCCCCTGATATCTTGGAACCTTGTGACCTGCTACAATCATACTGGTGTTCACCTCTGCCTGATATACCACACTCATTCTGATGGACCTTCACCATCATCCTGGGGACTTGTTTTCCCTCTCAGCTCTAGTGCATCTTCCATGTCTGATATTCCTTTTCTTCTTCTTTCTTGGTTTCCCCCATTGAGCCTTTAAAGTACTACAGCTTCCTAAGAAAGTATACAGTATAGTAGCTTCTGAAGAAATAGTGTATGAGGTAACACTCTGAAATTTTGTATATTTACAACCACCTTTCTTTTGCCACCATACCTGACTGATATTTCCTCTACTACAATGAAGCATTGGAAATATTTTCTTTCACATTTTCAGAGGTGTTGACTCAGTGCCTTCTAACTACCAGAACTAGTAATTGTCCTAATTTGGGGTCCTTTGTATTTGACTTGTTTTTTTTCTGGACATCCTTAGGAGCTTCCCTCTGCAAAGTGATCAAATGAAAATGGCATCTTCACAGGAACAAAAAGATCAGTAGAAAGAAATTGATAATTAAGAAATAACATCCTATTACAAATAAGAGTAAAACATGGCAAAATACAATTTTTAACTTAATAAGTAGCAATAGTTTATTTAGAGAAAAATATTTGGCACAACTGGCTATTCATATGGAAGGAAATAATGCCTCTATATTGCATTCCTAAAAAATAAATTCCAGATAGAAAAGATTTGAATATAAAATATAAAGAAACAAAAATCTTAGAAGAAAATTCAGGAGACTAACATATGATATACAGGAGTAGGAGCATCTGGGTGACTCTGTCAGTTAAGCATTGAACTTTTGATTTTGGCTCAGGTCATGATCTCATAGTCATGAGGTCGAGCCCCATGATGGGCTAGGTTCTGTGGGGAGTCTGCTTGGGATTCTATCTCCCTCTCCCTCTGCCCCTTCCCCTGCTCACTCAATATAATTAAATAAAACCTTTAAAATATATATATAGGAGCAGAGGAGACCTTCTTAACCAAGGGTGGAAACTTAATGTTAACTAATAGGAAAGTTAGACATATTTACCTGTATACAAATTTTAAATATTTGGATGGCAAAGATATCATAAAGCAAATAGGCAAATGATAGGCCTAATGAAAACAGACAAAAGATATTTTAAATAAAGTAAATATACAGATGATCTTTTTTTGAGATTTTATTTATTTGAGAGAGAGAACATAAACAGCGTAAACGGCAGAGGGAGAGGGAGACAGAGAATCTCAAGTGGACTGCACTAAGTGCAGAGTCTGATGTAGGGCTTCACCTCATGATCCTGAGATCATAACCTGAGCCTAACCCAAAAGTTGGAGGTTTAACCAACTGAGCCACCTGGGCACCCAAATAGACAAATGATCTTACAAGTTGACAAGAGACAAACAACCAAATAGAAAATATACGAAAGAAATGAAACAGCAGTCAGATGCCAAGACTCCCTCTTCTACCCTGGGAAACATAGGAAGTTGATTTTTTATTTTTTGGAAAGGGTAAAAAGGCATGGGATAGTGTACCATAGTGAAAAGGAAACAACTCACTGAATGTATGCGTACTATATATTAAAACCTCCAACCTCTCCCCCATTGAGTTACCAGAAAATTGGTAACTAGGACTTCACTTTCCAGGTAGAAGACTGAAAGGGTGTCCTCTGAAGAATTTGAGCAGATCAAGAGGAAAGACCTAAGGATATTGACATTATAATTTCCCAAAACTGAATGGTCCAACTTGATCATCCTGCAATGCAGCTTGCAGAAATCATTAGCCGTCCAGAAAAGGAAAATCAAAGTAACAACGTGCATGGAAACAGACTTTCCAGAACACAAGCAACTGGAAGCAAAAATCCTATTTAGAGACACCTGGTCTGTGACTATGTCCTTGCTACAGATGAGAATGTGACCTGTTAACACTATTTGATTCGAGATGAAGGACAGCATAATGCTGTACATAATCCACATTCCCTCAAATTCAAGTACAAGTTCTTCTGGAAAAGTGATGTCAGCTTTGAGCAATAGAGACAAATCATATAGCAAAAATGTGCCCTAGTCTGCAAGAACCCAATTATGCATAGATTGGGAGCTAGCAGCCATGAACAAACATTGCCGAGATGTGTGTGGCCATCTTACTTCCTATATTCTCGATTTAGATGGGGAACCCATTAGGTGTATGTGTGCATGTGTGTGTTCCTGCCAATCTATAACGGGAATTATGCAAATTGGGTAAAGAGTGGGACTAGGATCCACATCACTACAACCAGACTTCCCAAGGGGTACCTGGAATTTGATGTCCTGGATGTAAATGGACTAGTCTAAGGCAGGAGACCACTGACTCACTGAGGAAAGTGTGACATAGGTGGGTTTTTGAACAATGACATCTATCAAGAATTATTCAGGCTTGTTGGAGTTGGATAATAAATTTTTTATTAGTCCAAGCAAGGCCTTTCTCTTGTTTATTAATTTATTCCCTTTTATCCCCATCTCATTCTCATAAGTAACCATTTCTGATATAAACTACACATGCATTATTATAAAAATGTACATTGTTACTTTTTAAATACATATTTTAAATTCACATAAATTACATTCTGTTTCTAATCTGTTTACTCAGGACTATATTTTTAAGATCAATTCACATAAGCTATGTGTATGACTGCCCTATAGGTGGGCATAATGAATGTCTATCCTATTTTACCTACTTATCTATTTTATTTGTATATTTAAATATATATTAATATGCAAACTAGTCTATACCTAAGGTAAAAAGGAGTGATAGTCATTCAAAGGCTATAAAGAATTGGAGTTCAACACTTATGGCCCAGAGAGACAAGGTAATGAGAACAGGGCTCAGAAAAATAATGGGATTAATAAAAGTAAATATATAATATTATTCCCATTGCTGTACTTTTTATCTCCACAACTTATTTTTTTAATAACTGGAAGTCTATAACTCTTCATTCCCTTCATCTATTTTGCCCATCCCCCACCCACCTCCCCTCTGGCAACCACCACTTTGTTCTCTATATTTAACAGTTTGTTTTGTTTTTTTGTTTTTTAAAAAGAGGTTTCTTTTGTTTGTTTGTTTGTTTGTTTAGATTCCACATATAACAGGAGCACTGAGTAATGCATAGAATTGTTGAATCACTATGTAGTACACCTGATACTAATAAACATTGTGTGTCATTATACTTCAATAACAAATAAAAATAAAGTTTTTAAAAGATAAATATAGATAAAAACCCCCAAAGGGTTGTACTGGACTTAAATCCCCCCATTATTGCTATTATCTACTAATAGCCTGAGAGTTTATTTGTCTCCTTTCTTTGAAATACTCAGGTCGCAGAACATTTTTTTAGTTAACAAACATTGGTTTTTAGCTTTAGATTTACACAAAATTTGAGGAGAAAATAGAGTTCTCACTATAGCCTTTCTCCACAAGTCTCCTTCTCCATAGTTTCCCCTCTTGCTAACATCTTGCATTAGTGCAGTACATTTCTACAACTGATGAGCCAGTATTAATATATTATTAACTGCAACACATAGTTTACCTTAGAGTTTATTTCTTGTGTTGTACATTCTATGGCTTTTGATACAGGACACCTGGGTGGCTCAGCAGCTTAGGGCCTGCCTTCAGCTCAGAGCATGAACCTGGGGTCCTGGGATTGAGTCTCACATTGGGCTCCCTGTGTGGAGCCTGCTTCTCCCTCTGCCTGTGTCTCTGCCTCTCTCTCTCTCTCTCTCTGTGTCTCTCATGAATAAATAAAGAAAATCCTTAAAAAAAATGTATAATGACATGTATCCACCATTACAGTACCATACAGAATAGTTTCATGGCCCTAAAACACTCTATTCCACATATTCATCCCTTTCTTCCCCCCCTCCTCCTGAACCACTGGCAACTACTGATCTTTTTGCTATATCTGTAGTTTTGTCTTTTGGCCCATAACTTTATTTCTTTAGTATTCCCCTTGGAAAGAAGTTGGCCTTATTTTCCTTTTTAGGCAGTTTGTGTTGCGGTAATGATGGCGTAGGGGACAACTGAGACCTTCACACTAAATTCCTGAACGTTACAGCTGAGAGACAGAAAGAAATAAAATGAAACTATAAATTTGAGAGTAACATAGAAATTTAAAAGCACAGTTTGGTAAGACAATATATATCATGGAAAATCAAAGCTAGAGAATAAAGAGAAAACTGTAGCTCAAAATGGTAGAAAAAGTTTACCTGAACTATCTATTAATGATCATTTTAAGTAATATTTAATAAATGGTAAATTGAGCATAGCAACATAAATTCATTAATATTGAAAAAAAAGTAAATGTTTTATCATCAAAGCCCTATAGGCCTTTGTCATCATTCTCTAGACCCTTAATTATATGAAACAGTATAATATGTAGCCCTAGTGTCCAAATTTAATTTCTAGAAGGTGAAATTAAAGGTGGGCCTGGCACATTTAGATGAAAGACAGTAAGAATACTTTCAAAACTTTCTGGTGATGTTGACAAGGAGCTAGCTTAAAAGGGCTCTTATTGGCCAAAATGTGAGGAATGTGGACATGAATCAAAAAGAAACTATTTATAACTGTAGAATGAAATTATTTGAGTCTGTGAAAGGCCATAAATATATGATGATGTTCAAAGGGGATAAATATTAGAAACTATAGTAGATAAATTTACCAGGTACAGCTTATAAAATTGTAAACCTACATTGTTCATCAAGAAGAGGCAGCATGTAGACTGCTAGGGTAAGTTATTTTGAAATGATGTTTTAAATTGTATAAGGACAGCTGGGATAGAGAGAAAATTTTCTATTTCTTTTCTCAGATGAGCCAGGACTCTACCATGGATGGACATCATTACCAGCATCTATGCAACCCATTAAGATACTTGGGGCCAGGGGAAAATCATGCCAAGATACGTTATACTGATCCTACCCATTGTGTCCATCAACTACCAACAGCATTCTGGATTCTTGAGTAACTACATGGGGAACTAATAATGTACATGAATATGTGTGAGAGCGATCATTTCCTGCCAATCCATAGTCCCCCTGAAATGCTGCATGCTAGGATATCACTTTACCACCAAACAGTTTAGGAGAGACACATGTTATCAGTGATTTTTATCTATATAGCTGGACTTAATATGAGTTTCACTCTTTTATTTACAAAAATAATATTAGAAAAAAAGAGGTTTTATTTTGAAAATGTAAAAGATTAAACTTACCATAAATTTCTTTGGGGATCCCTGGGTGGCGCAGCGGTTTGGCGCCTGCCTTTGGCCCGGGGCGTGATCCTGGAGACCCGAGATCGAATCCCACGTCGGGCTCCCGGTGCATGGAGCCTGCTTCTCCCTCTGCCTATGTCTCTGCTTCTCTCTCTCTCTGTGTGACTATCATAAATAAATAAAAAATAAAAAAAAATTTCTTTGAATGCAACAATAAAAAAATTTGTTGTTTAGGGACGCCTGGGTGGCTCAGAGGTTAAGCGCGGCTGCCTTCAGCTCAGGGCATGATCCTGGAACGTGGGGATGAGTCCCACACTCCGTGTGAGGAGCCTGCTTCTTCCTCTGCCTGTATCTCTGCCTCTCTCTGTGTCTCTCATGAATAAATAAAATCTAAAAAAAAAAAAAAAAAAAAGAATTTGTTGTTTAAGAGCTGCAGAATTCTGTCCTGACATTTCCAAACAGAAGTGCTAAACTACTGAAGTTATACAAACAAGTATCAGTGCAAAAGGGAAGATTCTGTACCCTGGCTCCAACAATGTGCAAACTTGAGACATGTTTTAGCTCTCTTGAATTTGAGTTTCTTCATATATAAAATGGAGAAAATACTATCTACTTCATGAGTGTTGTAAGAATGGAAGATAACCCTGTGATGACATGTCACATATACATGTCTTATAAGCATAAATATTATAATTTTTCATTCATAAAATATTTCACAGTAGTAAGAAAGGAGGAATATGAATACATAGCTGCATTTGCTTGAATTTTTATAAAGAGACCCTAGGAGGATAAATATGCAGGAAATAAGTATAGTTTCTTCGCCTGGGGAGAAGCGGAGAAACAGGGAAGGTGGGAAAGGGTAGAAGTGAGACTTTCCACTATGCCTCTTTACATTGTTTTGATTAGTTTTAAAATAAAAATTAAATCAGCTTCACAATAAATTTAAAAATTTCTCTTCCAAACTCTATCCACCAGGCCTAAATATTTTGCATGATACTTAGTCATCTCTCATGTTTCTGAGAATAAATTACTCATAGATTCATTTCCACATCCCTGCCTTCAGGAACAGGAATTCGTGATCCTCTATGATTGCCAATTAGCACTGCAAAACAAAAATGGTTCAGCCTGTTTGTGTCAGATTTCCAACTTCCCAGGAAAAGTCTGTTCTGTGTTCTTCTACAACAATGGCAGCCATCAGAAAAATCATAGATAGGTTGATTTTAGGTAACCACATAATTTGTTACTGTTTCAGATTCTCCCTTTTTTTAATGAATTCCAAGGAAAATATATTTGGCCAACTGGATTTCTTTGGAATACCAAATATCCTAGCCCAGAGATCAGCCAAAACAAACAATAGTTGACTATAGCATCTAATATTAATTTCCATCTCTGCTAATACCAATTATTCTACTGCCTATTAGAAGAAATTCTAATGTTGAAAATAAAAAGTTCAGAGTAGAATATGAGATTATAATGCTTCAATGCATTACAGTAGGAAGGCTATTAATTTTTTTTGCAGATGATTTTTTTCTCCTGGGTGGGCAGAGGACAGAATGTAGCTGAGAGTGCTTTTAGTTTGTATTCAGTCTTGGTGTTAAAACTTTCTCTCTGCTCAAGGAATCTAGAGAGATAATTACTACTTATAATAAATTCTTTATATTCAAAATTTGACATATTACAAGGTTTGCTAATGACAATGTTTATGCAGACCCCAAATCCTTCTGATTCCTTTTCACTCTTGGGGGAAAAGTTTCTTTAAAAAGATTTGAGAATCTGGTTGAACTGCATAACTCTGCTTATTTTTCAGCTCAGATAATTCAGGAAATGAAAATGTAAGCTATTCATGCCTAAAATGAAGATGTACTATAATTGGAGATCCAGAAAAAGCATTAACCTAGTTTAAAACACATGTCCTTTATTAGGGAGGAGCAAGAATTTTAACAACATAATTTAAAGTTATGTTTTCAATATTTTTGGCTACATTAAAAAATGCTGGTACCAAATTTTGATGATCTTTTGACAATGCAGAGAAGGAAGAAGAGACTAAACCATCTCAGGGGTTTTTCTATTAGACATTTAATTCTAGCTATAATGTCCTGCCTGGTAGTGGGACAAAATGTAGCCTGACTGAAGTGACAGGTCTAAGCTCTAAAGAATCAATCCTGAAATGTAAGCTTTTTATTTCCAGTTGAACTTAATTAAAATGAAAGAAATATATGGCATAGAAATTGTTTTCATATATGTAAGCACACCAGTCTTCCCCAGTAAGAGAAGGCAAGCTTTTACTTCCAGTGCACTATCTCCCTTAGGTTAGAAGAATAGAATCCCAATTGACGTTTCAGCTGGAATGTTGAACAAGAATTCATTAACCTCGAGTATGTAGTACCTGAAAAAAGACACTATCCAAATGGATTTTTTCATTTCCTAACTTTCCACTTGGATGCAAATGGCTTCCAAATGTATAGTTCTCACTCAAATTTTTGCTTTTGGTGAGAGTCATTTGTACATTTATCTGAACCCCAAGCCCATGATCTTACCCCATTTCAGAGCATTGTACAGTTTTTTCCACCTGCTTTTCTGGATCAGCACATGTCAGCTTCTGTATCATTCAGGTTTCAACTCAAAGACCGGCCTTCCTTTCACAGCTTCTTCCCTTATATTATCTTCATATGGCACTTTCAGGGTTTGAAATTCTTATTTATGTATTTATTTATATATTGATTTCTGTTTCTTTCCAGCTAGAATCTTAGTTCATCAAGGCTAGAACATCTGTCTTGTTTACCTCTTACCTGGTCCATTACAAACAAATTATTGTAAACTACTTAACAGAAATATAGTGCTCTATTCTCAGAAATGCTATGGATATAGTAGGTAACCAAAAGTTATTCATTCTCAATAAATTCTACCACTTTGCTCAGATGTGACCAAACAAAACAAATCACTTATATCCAGTTTAAAACCAAAAGAAATACTTACTAAATACCAATTTCTTAGGTCTAAATTCAGTGTTTAAGAAAGTCAAAAATTAAAAAAAAAAGTCAAAAATTCAAATAATTTTTTCAAACTATATGACCTTATTTTGCTGAGTAACGTGAAATATGAATTTATGTGCATAATAAATTATGCAAGTAAGTCATATTATCAAAGTTTGACACCATACTAGAATAAGGTTATGGGGAGGGGTGTATTTTAATTACCTTAGAGTACTAATATGTACATTTATAATGTAACTATTATTGGGGTACATGGCTGGCTCAGTCAGTGGGGCATTCATCTCTTGATCTTGGGGTCATGAGTTTGAGCCCCATACTGGGTGTAGAAATTGCTTAAATAAATAAAAAATCTTTAAAAAAATAATAGCATAACTATTATTACTAATCTTAAAATTAAATTTCAGAAAACATTAATATATCTTTAAGAAGATTCTTGTACTGGGTAGCTTGGGTGGCTCAGTTGACTAAACATCTACCACTTGGTTTCAGCTCAGGTCATGATCTCAGGGTCTTGAGATCAAGTCCCAGGACAGGCTCCACACTCAATGTGGAGTCTGCTTCAAATTCTCTCTCTCCCTCTGCCCTTCACCCCTATGTTTGCACACGCTCTCTCTCTTTCTCTCAAATAAATAAATAAAACCTTAAAAAAAAAGAACACTGTTGTACCAAAAATGTGTCTTCAAGATAAGAAACATGAGGGGGCACCTGGGTGGCCGTCAGGTTAGTGAGCAATTCTTTTTTTTTTTTTTAATTGGAGTTCAATTTGCCAACATATAGCATAACATCCAGTGCTCATCTCATCAAGTGCCCCCCTCAGTGCCCGTCACCCAGTCACCCCCACCCCCCACCCACCTCCCTTTCCACCACCCCTTGTTCGTTTCCCAGAGTTAGGAGTCTCTCATGTTCTGTCTCCTTCTCTGATATTTCCCTTAGCGAGCAATTCTTGATTTGGGTTCAGGTCTTGATCTCAGAGATTGTGATATCCAGCCTTTTGTCAGGTCTCAAGCTCAGTGGGGGGTCTGCTTGAGATTCTCTCCCTCTCTCCTGTCTCTCTCTCTCTCTCTCTCTCAAATAAATAAACAAAATCTTTTTTTTTTAAAGATAAGAAACATGAGTTTGTTATATTGTCAGGAAAAATGACAAAGAACATAACTAACGGAAACACAGAAGAACCTAACTAAAAATGTTTAATTCATTTTTAGCTATTTAGTTGTATTAGGTATATAAGTCTACTAGCCATTAAGTATATTAGGTATAAAATAGATAGTTGGTAGGTAAACAGCAGTTTAAAATCAACAATTATACATGGTTAAACTTAGACATACTGAAGATTTCCTAAATGTCAAATTCTGTAATGGCAATTGGTGCATCCTGTTGTTTAAAGCTCCCAAGGAGTCTCTGAGGGTTATCCCTATCTTACAATTGAAAAAACATAAGCTTAGAAAAACTAACCTCTCCAAGGTTACAGAGTTAGGCAATACTACAGCAAGAATTCAAACCTGAGTCTTTCCATCTCCACAGCCCATTCTGTTTCAATGTCAACCTACACTCTATATAAACATGTGCTTTTTTAAATTAACAACATCTTTGCCTAAAAGTTCCAACTTTCACTTCTGGCTGGATCTCCAAGGTTGGATGCTTAAAACTTAGCATTATAATTAATCCTTTTTATGTTACCATTAACAAATAAAATAGGAAAAGGGAAGTGCCTCTTGAGATATATCAGGACAGTAACCAAGCCATTTCTCAGGCCAGTATTTATGTTCCAATGAAGCCAGGGCAAGCTTTGTTTTCAACTTTAAAAGTTTTTTTTTTTTCTATTAATTTGGAGGATGCATGGAAAGCAAGTGTACAGGCTAAGTTAAATTGTGAAAAGCAAGATACAATGAGAAATAATGTACTTGGATTCAGATGAATCATTCAAGCTTTGGGACTAATGTACAGCAAATTGAGCTCAGTCCAGAGAAAATGTAGATAAAATGAGTTTAGGAGCAAATAATGGGATGTGGAAATACATTTTAAATGGAACAATGCTTCAGTTTAATAGTTAAGAAACTATTTTAAGAACCAAGGCAGAAAATTTCTCATAAAATTTACTAGTCTATACAACAGGCATAGCAGAACAAACTGATATGGTAGATAAGGTGATGGTTATGTTGCTAGAGGCTTAGAAGTCAAATAAAAAAGTGATATTGACAATTTTTTGATATGGTGAAGGGGATTTCAAATGTCATTCAGTAGGGATTTTCCTACCTTCCCACAAACATTTTCAAACATTATCAGAAGATTAAGTGTTCTCAAAGGCATGAGTGAGTAAGACAAGACAACTCTGAATCTTGACTCTACTTTTATTAGCTTTATCATAGAAGGAAGACATCAACTTCTCTAAGCTTCCTGATCAACTAAAATAGAGTTAATAGTAACCACCTCACAGACTATTTAGGAATAAATAAGATGGTATATGTAAGAGGAGTTTGTGATCTGTAAAACACGATAAAAATGAACATTTAAAATGTTAATAATAATAATAGAAATTAAAATAAAATGAAAGGTGATATCCTTTAGGAAGTGTTATGATCTTACTTATAGAAAATTAAAATATCTGTTTATAAATGCATAAAGAAGAAAGATAATATTAGAACCATAACTAGTGACTTGCAAGGCTGTCCATGAAGTGAAAAAAGCAAATTGCATATAGCATGATTTTATTTCAATAACAAGCAATAAATTTGCTTATATGCTTGGATATTTTTGTATGAAGAAAGGGAAAATTGTGGAATGGGTCATTTCAGGCTGTCAGGGGAGTGAAGGAGTTGTTCAACTCTTTCATATAATACACACACATACACACATGCACACATACATATGTAACTATATTGTTTGCTTTCTTAACTGCAAGTCCATATTATATTTGTAACCTGAGACAAAGGGGACTTTTAAAAATAATACTGATAATATGAACCCTTGAAGGCAATATTAATAACACCAAAAAAATTTACCAAAGTGTGCAGCATTGTCCAGACTTATAGGATCACATACCTTATTAGCAGTTGTTCTAGCTGATTATTTAACATGCTTCAAGTCACCTTTGAACTGTCAATCCAAACTACAAAGTGGGGCAGCTTCAAAGTTCAAGGAAATCACCCCTGTAACATCAAAGTAAAGGGTATACCTTGAGATCTGAACCTAGCCTGAGGGCCCAGGGGCTTTGGGGCATCTGAAATTCTGATGGAGTGGGTAAAAGGGGTAGAAGACGGAGGTTTGTTAAGGGCCTCAATGCATGCCATGAAGTTCTTTAAATTTGGGAGCACGTAGGCCACTAAGAGCTCCATCTACCTAGATAACACAGAGGAGTCATTATATGTATTGATATGCTTAGTTTCAAGCCATATCAGGTGTATTTTCCACCTACAGTGAGTAGGGTGAAAGTAGTGGCCATGTTTTCTATTTCTTTTTAACTCATTTAGAAAAGACTGAAAACATAGAAACTCTAAAAAGGAATGTTGACTGGATATACAAAATAAGCAATTTATGTTTAAGGGCTCCAAGTCCAATAAATCCTAATGAGAATCAAGAAATTTAAGGGATGCCTGGATGGCTCAGTTGGTTAACTGTCTGCCTTTGGCTCAGGTCATGATCTGGGGTCCTAGGATAGAACCCTATGTTTTTCTCCCTGCTCAGCAAGGAGTCTGCTTCTCCCTCTCTCTGTGCCCCTCCCCATTTGTGCTCTCTCAAATAAAATCTTTTAAAAAAATAATTTTAAAGAAATGCATGGTACTCTGCTTCTCTTTTATAATCCTCTTTTGTTGTTATTTTTATGAAAGTCTGGTTCTCTGGAGACAAATTATAATGTTTGCCAGAGCAGATGTTTATGTGACAAATCAGAGAAGGCATTGGAGATGTTTAAGAAGGGAAGTGAAAATCTTTGTGAGCAAGGCAGTATTTATTATTCTTTGGTGACTTCTCCAAAGTGTTCATAAGTTTTCCCCAGGTGTTTGGAGCCATTCTCTAGACCTTGCCCTTGCTCAGAGAAGGAGACCTTCCACAGAGGGAACATTTACTCAATTTTTATAAGTAAAGACTAAAATGTTGTGATTTCATTAAAAATGTTTTCATTTCTTCCAGAAACACTTCTTTGAACTTAGGGACCTCTTTGTTCTCACCAAGGAATCCTAAGGTACTTTACTTTACTGGCAATTTGAGAATGGAACCTAGTTTGGGCCCTCGGTTTTTCCAGCTGACCCTGTCACATCTTCAAAACAGTATTCCAAACCACAGAGGTACAGCTTTGAAAGAAGCCAAAGGCTTTGAAACTGATATTCTTCTATCTAAATTGAGAGATGAGCTGGTACAGAGAGGAGAGCTCTTCTAATCTATTTAAACAAATGATACAGAAGGGAAGAAGTGTTAAGCAAATGAGGGTTTCTCCTTGTGAAGTGAATTGCTCCAGCTGTGCAACAGGACGGGCTCCACATGAAAAGCTCTAGCCCCTCCATAGAAAGACATGAACCCAGCAATGGTCCTTTGAACATGAAATGTTGTCTGTAGCCTGTGCAGAATAGATTGGACTCTGTTCTAGCAATATTTACTGGGCCTCGCAGGCCTGGGCTCCTTAGGATGAAGAAGACCCAGCTTGTGAACACTTGAACAAACACATTTAAAGCCAGTCTTTACTTTGTCTTCAAGGTGTAAGAATAGCACCAGTAATTCACAGTATTATATTCAGAAATCCTAACTGTTACATGAAAGGAAAGTCTGAAGGGGAGAAATTCTCCTAAAGTGGGCAAAGAAAAGAGAAAAAGGTGGTGGAGTAGATGCGGAGTCACTGAGTTGAAGAATTATGAACCTAACTAGATTTCTCAGTACATCTGGTACTGGAAATGCTGGCTCCCCATGGTTTTCTGCTCCTTGTTCCTGATGAGATATGAAGGAAGATTAGCACCTCCTCATAGACTTAGGGGCAGAGAAAAAAAGAAGTTCGAACAGAGAGAAAGTTGGAGGCAAACAAAAATTTTAATAAAAATTAAAATATGGGCCTGTATTCTATTTAAAGTGTGGTCATCATTTTATTGGTTTGTTTTATAAAAGTCTGCTAAGAAAATGAGATATAAAGAAGCTTTCTGAAACTCAAAGAATGAGGCTTTTATAGAAAATCCAAGGAGCTTTAGAAAAGCTTAAGATTTGTGAAAAGATCATAAAATGCAACTAGATGAGTTTGGAGAGGTGACAAGTTCAAATATTGAAGCAGTAATGAGCTTGAGAGCATGCCAGGAGATGAAAGAGATTTTTTGGCACTTTGGGGGAAAAAACAACTTTTTTTTGGTACATAATATGTAGCACCTTTTTATATAGTTTACAAAAGAAAAAGTCCTTCAGTTCCTAAAGTAAAGCTTGATATAAAGCCTAGTTGGCTGTCTCTTTGAAAAGTAACAATTATATTAAGAGAAGTGGGTACAAATTCTTAACCATGATATAACTTTAAAATGCCATTTTTGGGGAAAAAAATCTAGAGAATTAGACTTTCATGAATGCATATTTAGATGAGCAATTTTTATTTTGCAGAAGTTAGTTTGAATGCAGCAAGATGTGAAGGTTCAAACAGTGTCACCAACACATTTTTCAGTGATGGATCAAACTTAGAAAACCTGAAGCTTGGATCCAGCTCAGTCTCTGGTTTGTCTCTTACATGAGAATGAGTAACTCAGAACTCCACTCCAAGTCTGCACTGAGAGAGCTCCTGGAGAGTTGGATAGAGCGTGGAAGCTTAAGTTGTAGTTACTTTTGCTGTCAAGTTAACAATGCTGTTATCAGCACAACTGCAATTTTAAGTGGCCCTTTCAAAAGGACTAACAAACAGCAACTCCTAAGAATAAATGTTTTCTTCCCATCTACTGAGCAAAACCATGTGTCATTGTTGGATTAATTTCTTTTACATACATTACAAAAAAACTTAGAAAAACAAGTGTCCAAGCCATTTTTCCTTTTTTTCTTTTTTAAAAAATATTTTACTTATTTAAAGAGAGAGTGGCAGAGTGCTTGCAAGCAGAGGGAGAAGGAGAGAAAGAATCCCTAGCAGACTCTGCCTTCAGCAACGAGCCCTATGTGGGGCTTTACCCCACAACCCTGAGATCATAACAGGAGCCAAAACCAAGAGTCGGAGGCTTAACCGACTGGGCCACCCCATCACCCCAACCAGGACATTTTTATTGAATGTACAGATAACTTGGTTATCTTTGCCTCACTAAATTTCTTTGCTGGGTTGAAACTTTGATTACCTTGTGTGAACCCTGGGAGCATTTTTTAGTAAAGACATGCTTTTGTTGAAGTGGTTGTGAGTTTACCATGGAATAAGTTGACTTCAATAAACTCTGGCAGATCATCTGTGACAGACTCAAGTTCTCTCTCCCCTGCATCCTTTCCTTCCTTCTTAGCCTCCCTCTTGGTGGAGAGAGGTTTTGTTCTGGGTTTGTTTGTTTGTTTGTTTGTTTGTTTGACATAGTGACATCAAAATTGTGCTACGAGGGTTGTACTATTAACACCAGAGAGGCTGGTTTTATATAACAGATTCCATTCCAAGAAAGTTGAAAAGTTTAAGCCAAAATCCATGGAGGGCTGTGAGGTGCCACCAACTCTGATTCCTCATCACCTTTACAATAGATCCAAGAATAGGGATCCCTGGGTGGCTCAGTGGTTTAGCGCCTGCCTTTGGCCCAGGGCGCGATCCTGGAGACCCGGGATCGAATCCCACATCGGGCTCCCGGTGCATGGAGCCTGCTTCTCCCTCTGCCTGTGTCTCTGCGCCTCTCTCTCTCTCTGTGACTATCATAAAAAAAAAAAAAAAAAAAAATAGATCCAAGAATAATGGCTTCCCCAGCTTTGACCACTGGGGAGAGTAGAGGAGTAAAACGGGGATAACTAGGGGTACAGTTGACTCAAGCTAAAACAGCATATTGAGAACAGTAAACAACAACAACAAAATGTTTTGCATCATACTCTGGAGAGTTGCTTGCAGTCAGCTACTAGTAAGGTTATATTTTTTCTGGCAATGGACTGTACATGCATGCCTCCTCAGACATTACAGAGTATAATAGAGGATAACATGCACATTGTGAAATAAACTGCTAAGTGTTCAGAAAATAAAATCTATTTTATACATGGCAGTATTCTTGCTTTATTGCAATGTGGACTTTTGAGGATTATTTAAATTAACAGTGACAGCAAGATGGCTTCAGCCCCTTCTTACCTCTAAAGGATACTGGGCCCCCAACTGTCTATTTATTAAGAATCAGCTTAAGTGGATAAGACAAAATGACAGAAGTAGTAATCAAAGTTAGAAAGCCAAATGAAGTCAGCTATCAGACACTGATTTTCATTGTTCTTATGTACTGTAGCAAACCTTGTCTAGAGATAGAGACTTTATGAAGCATTTATGTGACTTAAGATTGCTTTTATGCAGACTACATTATGACTGTATTGTGTATTATGCTGTGTTAGCTTCTCTTCCAGCATGATTCATAAAATCAGGAGAGAGTGGGCTCCTCCGAATTCTAATTATTTTAACTATTTCAATCATATGCGAAACACAGGGGAAATCACATACAGTGATTCTCTTATTATTTGATCCTCAAAACAAGCACAGGTATTTGCTCTATCCCAGTAAGTGGTCAGCAATGCAAGGAACTTGAGCAATCATTCTTTCATCCTCCTGACCTGGCGCAGTCATCTTGAGTGATACCGAGATCAAAGCAACTTTGTGACCCACAGGATGTTATGGCTCAGCTGAATAGGCTGCTCCTGCAGACTCTAGTCATAGCATTTTACACTGTGTTTCATCTTAGATACCTTGAGGGTATCTTTTCCTTCAGGTTTTAGGTAAAATGCCACTTCCTCAAAAAGGCACTCCTGATCTGGGGAAGGCTTCCAAACACTCATCCCTTTCCCATTATTGTCTCTTACTGTACCCTATTTTTATCATACTTCTAACATATTGTAATTAGATATTTATTTTTCCATTGATATAGCAGCAAGCACAATAGGCACCTGTTGAGAGAGGAAATATCATCAGTGGTGGCTCCACAAGGCTCTCCTCATGAGGCTTCCCACGGCCTGCATGTGAGCTCCAAAAAGCCCCCTCCTTCTCACTTTTCCACCTCTGAGCCCAACCAGAACCTCACAGGAAGCTGTGCTAAAAACCTAAATGTCATCATTTTGTCTAGAATTAGGAACTGGATAACTCAACAAGTAACTCTACTAGACAAAGTATATTAAGAGACAGCTCACATTAATACTAATAAATAAACATGAAAATGTATAAAACATCAAGAAACATCAAATAGGGACGACTGAGTGGCTCAATGGTTGAACATCTGTCTTCAGCTCAGGTCGTGAACCTGGGGTCCTGGGATCAAGTCTTGCATCAGGCTCCCTGTGGGAAGCCTATTTCTCCCTCTGTCTTTGTCTCTGCCTCTCTCTCTGTCTCTCATGAATAAATAAAATCTTAAAAAAAAAAGAAACATCAAATAAATGCTAATAAAAGCATATTTGATCGTCTATTCACACACACACAAAATATGTTTAAAAACATAACAACTAATGTTAACGAATTCTACTTACAGATGAAACAGATACCCTCATCCACTGAAACCCATCCCTACCATTTAGGAAAAAACAACATGGAGGGAGAGAATAGTGATGATTTTAGTACTTTGACCTACTCCTTCGGATTTATACTAGAGATAATTCAAAAGAAATGTAAAAGTTAATACACATAAAACATTACTTTGGTATTTTGTATCATTGCAAACATTTGGTAAACATCCAAATGTTCAATGCTTAAAGAATGGTTATAGCATAAAAAAGTGATATAAAGCAGATATCAAAGATTCTGCAAAAAAAAAAACAAAAACAAATAGTAGGGGAAGGAATCTGTTTATTAACAAGCAGAATACAAAATAATATGTGTACTATACATTCATTCATTTATTCATTCAGTTACTTATTAAACACACATTATTTGCCAGGTTCTATTCTAAGAACTGAGAATATATCCACAAATAAAACAATCTACCCCTGAGCTTCTATTCTAATTGGTAGAGACAGATAACAAACCACTAAGAAGTAAAATTGATGATGGTTTTCCACCTATGGCAATAGCTCATTACAGTCAATCTCCAAATATATGTCTATAAGCAAGTAAAGTAAAAAAAAATTATACCTAAAATAGAATCTTTTAAAATTTCAATGTTTGTCTTCCAAATTAAGCACATTTAGGTTACTAATGATGCTAAGTATATATATTACAAGAAAGCATAAACTTAAGGAAACTCTACCTCTCAAAAAAAAAAGAAAGACAAGGCTAAAATTAATTCTAGAAGCAAGTACTCTTGGCTTCATCTATGGGGTCTCATCTATCTCTTCCCTTGTAATTTTATCTGATTTAAATAAAACTGCATATTTTTACACAGTTAAAATTCTCAGAAACTATAAATAAAGTAGGCCAATAATTTCACTTATTTGGCATGTTTATAGGCTTTGGGTTTCCTTCCCTTCCTTTATCCCTCCCTCCCTCTTCTCCTGAACCCTTTCTCTCTCTCTTGCTGGAAGGTAAGCCCCATGGTGGCCAAGGCCTGGAATGTTTCATTCGCCACTATATCTCCAGCACCTAGTACAGTGCTTGGAAAAAGCAATAATGTCATTCTGGGCTTTTTCTCTTACAAGCTGCATCTGACCTGGGCTCTAACTAAAAAATACCTCCAAAATGCAGCCATTTCATACTATATCCTTGTTAGGAGACAATTCTTCATCGGTTGTTTTTTGTTTTTGTTTTTTAATATTTCTGCTTATCTTTCAAAGGAAGGCATTGATATCCTTTGTTCTAAACTATCTTCCCAAGTAGATTTGGATAGGAAAAAGCCTTGGAAGATAGTGACTGTGTTCCCTCTGAAACAGAGACCTGGTTTGTTTGCTGTCCAATATAATAAAGAGAGCAGAGGTTAGGCAAGTTTGCTTGTAGTCCATTATAAAAGATAGAGAGAGATCCTAAACTTAGGTCCCTTGGCTATGACACAAATTCACTGTACACACAATGTCTACTAAAGCCACTCTGCATCACCCTGTGAGACCTGGGGACAAAGGGGATGGAACAAACATGAAGTATGGGTGACTGCTATGTCATGAGAAATAAAAGTCCTTCATCTCTGATCCATAAATCTCATATTTTCTGCCAGCATGCAAGAAACTAGCCAACTTGACGGCTTATAGGTAAGCAATAGGATAAAATCCCAGGCCCTCACATTTCTTGACTGTCCTCCACTGCTATCCTGGCACAACTGACCATCTTTTCTCACTGCAGTAGCCTCCTAAGGGTCTCTTGCCTCCACCTTGGTTCCCCTACAGAATTTTCTGCAAATGGCAGCCAGAATGATCCTCTGAAAACTAAGTCAGATAAAGCAATTCCTCTGCTTAAAACCGTCCAGTGGTTTCCTATCTTGTCAATGCCTCACAAAGCTCAAAGTCTCTAGCTCTCTCCTATCTTCCTTTATCTCACTCTACTAACTGTTCCATAGCTCTAGTGATAATGGTTCCTCTAGGTATGCTTTCATCTCAAGGCCTTTATATTTACTGTCCCCTCAGCCTGAAATGCTCTCCCACAGAGTTGAGATCCTTCCCTCAACTCTTTCAGGCTTCTCCTTAAACACTGCATTCTCAGGTAGGCCTTCCCTGATCATCCTATTCAAAATTGCAACCCCTTTCTCTACTCTGCCTCCTTAGCCCCTTTCTCCATGTTACTTCTCCCTAAAGCACTTTTCAGCTTCCAATATATCACTTATCATTGATTTTTGTTTGTCTCCTCATACTAGAATGTAAGCTCCATTGAAGACTTTGCTTTGTTCATTTCAGTATCACTAATCCAGAACAATTGCTGGTATATAGCTGGTGCTTAATAAATACTTGTTAAATAACTGAAAATAGACTTCTAACCAGGCCAAGCTCAGTCTCTTATTATTAACTATATCACTTTGGACAAGCTGCATAGTTTCTATGAGACATAGCTTCCTATCTGTGAAAAGAGAATCATCTTCTTCACATGATAATTAAGTTGATTGGACAAGGTACACATGAAAGGTACCTACTAGGTATTTAATTAATGATATTTCTGCTTAATAAGATCTCAATGAAATTTATATTAATTACATATATTTTAGTATTACCAGGGAAAACTCGATATATCTTATATATCACAAAGTGCATCTTTTCATCATTATATCCTCAGCACATAGACTAGTTTCTAGATAACATTAGTAATTCAATAGGGTTAACCTTTCTGTTTGCTTTCTCTCATTATAAAAATAATATCGCATTAAAAAAATTTGGTAAACACAGAGAAGAAAAAAATATCACTGATATTCCTATATAGTAACATGACCGTCATTATGATTTTATTATATTTTCTTCTAGAATTTTTTCCAATAACTATTTTTAATTGAAATTATAATGTGCATTTATTTTTATATCATGTTTTTGTTCACTTGTTTTTTATATAAACGTTTTTCCATATAGCCATGTTGTCTTTTCAACCATTAGTTTTTGAGAGCTGCATCATTTTGTCAAGTAGATGTATTATATAGTTTACTTGAGCATTTTCTCATTATTGGATATTTAAATAAATTCCTACTGTTTACTTCAATAAATCTTAGAGGATTAAAAAGAAAAAGAATCTACTTCTCTCTCTCTCTTCTAAAGTACGTCTGACCCTTTTGGGGAAAAAAGGACTGAATTCTTCTACTCTGCATTTGCAAGAGAACACTTCTGAATAATTCATGGGTACATAAAGATGGAAAAGATATACATCATCTAGCTGATTATTAACATAATACAGCCAAATGAAACATTATCCTAAAAAGTCATTTAATTGCAGCTGTGGAAATGAGACTTTGAACATTTCAGAAAGAAGTCATATTTGAGATGTAAATAAATACATTTCAAAATTATTTTAAGGCATTTCCTAGTACAAATTCTTTGCTGTAAATGGTGGTTATTGGGTTTTTTTCCATAAAAATGGAAAATCAGTCCTTCCAATTTACCAAGTTAGTGCACAATCTGGAGAATAATGTAGTAAACTTCTAAAATATCTACAAATAAAAGGTAACAGAAAATCACCTAGATTTTTGTATATGGATGTTCATAGCTTTTTCCACTGTTCAGTTAAGGTTACATGACTCAAATGATGAGGTGAAAACTATGCTAATTACATTAATCACTTATAATGTGTGACTATATCATCCCTAAAATAAGGGTATACTTCTTATGCCTTTCCCCAAAATGGAAACTATAAACAGAGATTTAAAAAAACATAAGTATAAAGACATTTATTTCACACAGGGCTAAGCCAAGCAAAAAGGAAATGGAAGTATGGAGCATTTCTAGCACACTCTTTACAGGTTATTGAATGCACCTGTGATTTAAACCCTCAAAGACCTGAGTTCAGATGTTCTTTCTCCTTCAGTCCCCTTTCCCTCAGCCTGTCCATTTCTTGTCTGTGCCAGCTGCACTCTAAGCCTAATTGTGTACTTGCATGCTGAACTTCTTTTCTCAGTTTTGATTGTTTTGATTAAAGTACATCCTCCAGTTGCTTCCTAAGAAGGTAAATGTTTTCAGCACTCATACACCTGAAAAATATCTTCATTCTAGCACTTATCCTACTTGATTAATCTCTTAATAGATTAAGAGGCTGGACATATACTCATAATTTTGAAGGCATTGCTACAATAATCTTTAGCATCAGTTTTTGGATTTAAGAAGGGCCTGAGGGAAGACATCTGGCGGTCAGATTTCTGAGATCAGAGTAGGGAGAGGGGAGGTGCTGAGAGTTCCATTGTTCAATAAATGGAACACATAATCTCTGTTGTAGTCCTTACCTTGGTGCTTCACTCACTCTGCTTAATGTCACTGGTCAAGCCTCCTCCAGTTCAAATCCCCTAGAGAATGAGCCTATTGTTCCTTAAAGGCAGAAGGCCAGGGTCCAATTACCTTCATTCTCTCTCTATCTCTATACATATCACTCCCTCACCTTTTAGTGCTTGTTTAAAATGAAGAGCCCCAGACTTCACCTCAGAGAAACTGAAGATGACTTCAGCGTGGTCCTGAATCCTGAGGTTATGGATATACCATGGATACCCTGAGATCTGCATATCCAACAGGCACACCCATATAATTCTGATGCAGGCGATTGGGACCATACTGTGAGATATATTACCTAAAGGCATGCCTGAGCACTTGTTCATAAAAAAATGAACTGATTACATTGCTTGACTTGTTTTTCCCTATTTTATCTTTCTAAAGTTTAGAATTCTGGCTTCCCTTAGTATGTCAACATGAATCTGACATTCTTGAATTTATCTGTCTTTTCTTTAGACTTTTTTAGTTTTTCCCTTTAATAGCTTAGTATTACAAATTTCATAAGTTTATAGTTAGACATATAAAGTATAGTTCTGTTATTCTGTTGCTCTTGATTTATTTCTTACAAGACTCACAGATATTCTAATTATAAAATTCCTGGATTTGGCAAATGTTTCAGTTATCTCAGGCTGTCATAACAAAACACCATAGATTAGGTGGCTTAAAAAACAGAACTTTATGTTCCCATAGTTCTGGAGGCTGGAAGCTCAAGATCATGGTACAAGCATGGTTGGTGGTAATGAAAACTTTCTTCCAAGCTTGCAGACCTCCTGGCTTGCTGCCTTCTCACTGTGTGCTCACATGACCTTTCCTTGAAGGGAGAGAGAGATGGAGAGAGATCTCTTCCCCTTTTTATAAGGCCACCAATCCTATCAGATTAGGACACTACCCTTATGACCTCATTTAACCCTAATTAACTCCTAAAAGTCCCACCTCCAAATATTGTCACTTTGGAGGTTAGGGCTTCAACATACAAATCTTTAGGGAGACACAATTTAATCCATAGCAGCAAACCAACACAATATTTAGGTACAACTACAGGTACACATAAACACATGCACCCAGGACTTAGCACAATATGTTGAATGTACCAGGTGCTCGGTAAGCATTTGTTTGATGAATGAAATAACAAAACATCTAGAAACCAAAGCTACAAAAAGAGCTAAGAAGAATATTTGATGTGTTCTGCTTTACACAGTCAATGTATGAAAATGTGAAAATATGCATACTGATATATTTGATATACAAAAGAATTCCCTAAGACTTCCTTTGGACATGTGAATCTTTTAAAAATTCCATTTATATATTTTTTTCTGAAAAAAAAATGTTACCAAGCAAATTGAAGTATATGTATAAATGGATAATAAATTTAGATAAAGTTAACAAAAGGAACAAGTAATCAGACTGACAATTTGGGTGGTTTATCTACAAAGGTTTCATGAAGACACTATTTTTAGTAGCTTGGAGAAGAGCGAAGTGAAGATTCAGGCCCTGGAAATTAAATACCTCCAATACATTTCACTGGCCAAACACAAGTCCCATGTAATTCTCCCTTGAAGAAGGAAAAGTGAACTGATCAATGAATAGTAGTAAATGCTGCCACAGTGACTGTAGGAGCTTTTTCAATGCAAAATCGTCTGTATTCTCAAGGTATCTGTTGAAACATTTTATTTTTCCTGATTTGGGTGTTAGCAACAATTCTTGACCACTGTGCAGAAATTGAAAGCAAGAGGTAACTTAGATGTCTACAGCTGCTAGTAGATGGGCAGCAATTTCTTTTCTACACCTCTTTTCGGCATCTGAGTGGATCTGAAGAGACAATTTTGGTCTTTGAGGCTTCAGAATTGATTGAAAGTGAAATAATTAGGGTCTCTTGCTTCGCCTGAAAAAGCCAGAATCTGAAAGGTGCCCCCAAGGGAAGAGTAGCAGTTACGCGCTATGTGCTCTAGAGGGGAGAAATGTTGGCTCTTACAAATCTTCTGAAAGCCTCCCGCAACAGTTTTCTCATCTTTGCCTCCTCGGAGAACTGAGCAGCAAATTCAATGAACAGAGACAGAAATCTAATGCAGCTGTCTAGCATGCCACTTACAAGAAAGAGTCATCTTCCTTACAACAGTATTCTTAGGGCTCACAAAGCAGGAGAACTTTCTCCTCTCTGAAGGAATGGTGAAGTAGGAAAATCAACATTCCCTTCACAGTGAGCCTCACTTCAGGGTGGGAGCTGGAACTATCCATACTGTCATAGAGTCAGAACTGCATTGGGGTTGCCTTACAACCAACTAATAAGTACCTCTAACTAACAAGTCTAGGATTCAGGATTCTGTGTGACACTTTCAGCTAACCCTGAAAGAGTACCTGAGTAACATAATTCCCAAATGAAGAGCATCGTATTACTGGAGGTGTGGGTGGGTTATAGGATAAAAGGAAAGAAAAGTGACTTGAATGTGCCCATTTGTAACTGTAACAAAGTCTGAAGCCATTTTATTTAGCTGGATTGGGGAAAGGGCCTTGACAGTAACCTAGACAGAGGAGATTATTGATAATCTCATCAGAGGATGACTATGGACAGAACTTAATTATGCATGAATAATACATTGAATCCTGTTTGCATCTTAGGCCTGGTGAGTATTTCACTACAGTACACCTCTTTAACCAACCGCACCGCGCCCCCCCCCCCCAGGCCATCTACCAGATTAACCAATTATCTATAGTGTCATTGTGAAATATCCCAGCTGATACTATAGCACACAATAATCTTATAACTGGTAGGCTAGTCTTTTGTACATCCATGTACTTTTTAAATTCCCACCAACTTGAGCTGTATATTTACCAAGAGTTAAGTATATTTGTCCTCAAACTTGCTAATATCAGTGTACTTGTTGTTTTAATTATAACAATTACATGTCATGTAAACTAATGAAATGTAAATGTGAGAAAAAGAGTTGCTTCTTCTATAAAAACCAGCTTAAATGACTTGGAAAGATTCAAATAAAAGTGTACTGAAGAAGAGATAAATGTAAAATACTAGAGGAAAAAATGAAATAAACCTAGAAGAATTTTGTCTTATTGCTTTGCAACTGAATGTACTTAGTTTTACAGTAACTGAAAATGGACATCCCTATAATTCTGATGTGATGCATGCAAGACAGATTCAGAACTCTAAGTAGCTATGCCTTAAAGGCATATTGGCCTTTTATTAAAAGATTTTTAAATAATGCATGTTAATAAGTTTTAAGTAAACATATAGTTCTTCAGATGATAATTAATATTTTTGTTTTTATTTATTTTTTCAATTTTTTACTAGAAAAATGTTCACATCTATATAAAAAAGACAAATCTACAGGGCTATAAACACTGTACACCTTCACCAAGTTTCACCAATTTTAATATCTTGCCACTTTTTTTATCTCTTTCAATACATATACACACATACGTGTGTTTTACAAACCGTTTAAAAGTAGGTTGCAGATATTGCAATACTTCACCCTTAAATACTCCAGCCAGAATCTCCTAAGAACACGGATATTTTCCTAAATAACCACAATACCATTATCATGCTCAAGTAATTCAGAGTATCATCTAATATGCTGTCCTCATTTAAAAAATCGTGGAAGCCTCCAAAATGTCTTCTATGGCCCTTTCCCCACATGCAGAATCCAAATCAAGTTTCATACGTAGCATTTGTTTGTTTTGTCTCTTTAGTCTCTTTTAATTTTTATTTTATTTTATTTTTTTTATTTATTTATGATAGTCATACCGAGAGAGAGAGAGAGAGGCAGAGACACAGGCAGAGGGAGAAGCAGGCTCCATGCACCGGGAGCCCGATGTGGGATTCGATCCCGGGTCTCCAGGATCGTGCCCTGGGCCAAAGGCAGGCACCAAACCGCGGCGCCACCCAGGGATCCCTAGTCTCTTTTAATTTAGAACAGTTTTTTAATTGCTTGTTTTTCATTACATTGATTTTTTTTATGAAGAATCCAGGCCTCATATTATGAAGTTGTCTTACTACCTTCTCACTATTAGATTTTTTCCCAAGAACACTGAATAAATAATATGTATTTCTTATTGTGTCGTTATTGGTGAGTATATTGCTATATACTCATTGGTCATTGAGTATACTCATATTGTCATTGGTAGCAGTACCTATATAGGTAGTAATAAATTTGGTCACTTGCTGAAAGAACACTTTTCCTTTTTGGGATTAGAACTTGATCTCTGATCTTGGAAACTAGCCCTTTATCTGATACGTCATTTGCAAATATCTTCTCCCATTCTGTAGGTTGTCTTTTCGTTTTGTTGACTGTATCCTTTGCTGTGCAAAAGCTTCTTATCTTGATGAAGTCCCAATAGTTCATTTTTGCTTTTGTTTCTTTTGCCTTTGTGGATGTATCTTGCAAGAAGTTACTGTGGCCAAGTTCAAAAAGGGTGTTGCCTGTGTTCTCCTCTAGGATTTTGATGGAATCTTGTCTCACATTTAGATCTTTCATCCATTTTGAGTTTATCTTTGTGTATGGTGAAAGAGAGTGGTCTAGTTTCATTCTTCTGCATGTGGATGTCCAATTTTCCCAGCACCATTTATTGAAGAAACTGTCTTTCTTCCAGTGGATAGTCTTTCCTCCTTTATCGAATATTAGTTGATCATAAAGTTGAGGGTCCACTTCTGGATTCTCTATTCTGTTGCATTGCTCTATGTGTCTGTTTTTGTGCCAGTACCAGACTGTCTTGATGACCACAGCTTTATAGTACAACCTGAATCTGGCATTGTAATGCCCCCAGCTATGGTTTTCTTTTTTAAAATTCCCCTGGCTATTCGGGGTCTTTTCTGATCACACACTGAGAAGGTGTTTCACTATGGCATGAATATTCTATTTTCCAACCACATTTGATCCAACAGTTACAGCCTCTGTTGATGATCATTGCCTAACTCAAGTATTACATAAATCGAAAGAGGGATTCCCTAATTCTACAATCCATTCTACTTTGATTAGCTGATATTTTTGTGTCCCTGCATGCAAAAAAAAAAAAAAAAAAAAAAAAAAGCTTTTTCTCTACATTTCTATTTCCCTTGTAAATACCTCCATCAACTCAGAAATTTCTTTTATCCGATGTCTAAAATCCATCCCCATGTTGTAACTCAACATGTTCCTCTTCTTTTAGTCTCTCTTATGGATTGGCTGTTAGATCTAGAAGCATTTTGATTTCACCTGGCAAAGACTGTTTAAGTGATGTTATGTATTTCCATTAGGAGGTACATAATACCTGATTGATTTTTTATATAGGATGTCAGCAACTAATGATGATCATTGTTGAAATCTACTAATTTATTAAGACTGCAAAATAGTAATACTGTCATTCTTCCTTCTTTATTTATTAGCTGGAATATTCTTATAAACACAGAAATTCCCTTCATCATATATTTAGTTATTCAGGGATACAATTTGAATGGGAAAAGAAGAATAAATATTTGATGCTTTCTCTTTATTAGCTATTTTTTCAGAATAATGAGTTGATTACCAAGAATTCTCCAAAAGTGACCAATATTTTTTTATCATTATAAACTCATGAATTTAAGCCTATTTGTTATTCTTCCATCATTTCAACTATTTTCCTACTGTGTTCCATATTTTGTCCAAAAAATATTCTTATCAAGATAGCTTCAACACCCCTCTGTCACAGTACTAGGTGTCTTTGGCATTTATCTTACTTTTTGATATGATAAGATATTTCAGAATTATCTTGAAAATTCTCTGCCTAAGATTCTCAAATCTGCCACTTCTTCATCAAGCTCTGGTTTCTTTTAGTGGGGATTGAGATGTAGAGACCACAATTAGGACTCTACAGGTATTCATTGCCATGGGTCCATCATTGTTTTCCACCTCATTTTAGTGGAAAGGGCTAGAAAATGCTTTTAAAAAAATGGAATAAAGCATGTGTTCATATTGATAATTCAAATTCAGGACCACAAGATTTTTATTAACCTCATAAACCTTTTATATGTATCATTTATTTATTTACTTATTCATGAGAGACACAGAGAGGCAGAAACCCAGGCAGAGGGAGAAGCAGGCTCCTAGAAGGCAGCCTCATGTAGGACTGGGTCCCTGGGACTCCGGAATCATGCCCTGAGCCAAAGGCAGACACTCAATTGCTGAGCCACCCAGGCATCCCTAATCTCATAAATCTTATTATCTGTATCTCCTTTCTCCTATACAAAATATGCCATCTAAACATCCTATTATATTACATCTCTTTTACTTTATTCCACAAAAACACTCCCCAGTCTCAGAAAAGTGCCTACATTACACCAACATTTATGAAAAAGATTATTTTGTCTTTTCTGTTTTTTCTTTTGAATATAATCAACTAGGTAAATACAGCCAACTTTAATTCAATTATCTACAACATATACATCTAATTAATATAACTCATCTCTTTGTGATTTTGCCACCAACTCCATACATTTAAACATTTGTTTTATTTTGCTTCTGGTTTTTAGGATCATTCTTAATTTCATTTTGTTTATAATTATATAAAATTATATAAATTATGTAAAATGTTGTTACATTGATACAAACTCAAATCTGTAAATCAAAGTACAATCAGAGAAGTTCTGTCTCTGTCTCCTTCAAATTGTTTACTTTCTCCCAAAGAATAATCAATATTTTTATTTATCCTTCTATTAAATACATATACATACAAACATACACAAATATGTATTTCCTATATCCTCCCCTTAAAAAATGGTAGCATACAATGCATACTTTTCTGCACCTTACTTTTCGTATTTATACTACACATACTGGAGATCTTCTATAGAAGATATCACTCATTTTCCTTTACAGCTGCATGATAATTTATTGTACAGTGCCCAAAAGTACCCTACTGATGAATATTTGCAAATTTCTTTCACTATCACAAATAATGCTGAAACAAAGAGCTTTTATCTTATGCTTTATGTATTTTTGCTACAACATTGCATTTTGCTACTGTACCTTCTAGAGCTCTAGCAGTTAGATGCTAGATCAAGGTATAAATGTATATGTAATTCTGCTGGATGTTGACAATTTTTCTTTAAATTATTTTATTATTTTGATTCCTATCAGCAATATGTGAAAATATTTATTTCCCTATAGTTTCACCAATAGTGTAAGTTTTCAAACTTCTGGACTTTTGCCAATAGAATAGATGAGAATTTTGTTTTAGGTGGTTTTAATTTGTATTTCTCTTGTTGTAAATGAGAAATGAGGTTAAGTATCATTTTCATAGTTAAGTAGTATTTGCAGTAATTTTCATGAATTGACTATTCAAATTACTAACTCATTTTCTATAGAGTTGCTGGCCCTTTTTCTTTTTTATTTCAGATGCTATTTACATATTAATAATTGGTCTGTGATAACAGTTGCAATTTTTAAAAATTTGTCCTTTGACTTTATATATATGGTAAAATATATTTTTGTCATGTTTTTGTCATGCAAAAGTCTTTGTTTTTATCAGATACAATCTTCTCCCTTTTAGATTTCAGATATCATGAGAATTTCACTCATGTATCTCCAAATACTCATATGATTTCTTTTATTTTAACATTTAAACTTCTAATCTGTTTGAAATTTATCATTATATTTAACATTAGGAATACATCCCATTTCATATATTTCCCCATGGCTATCCAGTTTATCCCAATAAAACTTATTGAAAATTCATCGTTTCCCACTAATTTCGGATGTGCCCTTATAGTATACATGACAACCTATAGTGCTGTGGGTTTTCTATTGTTCTATTATTCTGTCTATTCAGACACCATGATCACACTGTTTTAATATAAAGTAGGTCCATTGGAATAAAGACAGTCTCTTCAAAAAATGGTGCTGGGAAAATTGGACATCCACATGCAGAAGAATGAAACTAGACCACTCTCTTTCACCATACACAAAGATAAACTCAAAATGGATGAAAGATCTAAATGTGAGACAAGATTCCATCAAAATCCTAGAGGAGAACACAGGCAACACCCTTTTTGAACTTGGCCACAGTAACTTCTTGCAAGATACATCCACAAAGGCAAAAGAAACAAAAGCAAAAATGAACTATTGGGACTTCATAAAGATAAGAAGCTTCTGCACAGAAGAAACAGTCAACAAAACTAAAAGACAACCTACAGAATGGGAGAAGATATTTGCAAATGACATATCAGATAAAGGGCTAGTTTCCAAGATCTATAAAGAACTTATTAAACTCAACACCAAAGAAACAAACAATCCAATCATGAAATGGGCAAAAGACATGAACAGAAATCTCACAGAGGAAGACATAGACATGGCCAACATGCACATGAAAAAATGCTCTGCATCACTTGCCATCAGGGAAATACAAATCAAAACCACAATGAGATACCACCTCACACCAGTGAGAATGGGGAAAATTAACAAGGCAGGAAACCACAAATTTTGGAGACGATGCGGAGAAAAGGGAACCCTCTTACACTGTTGGTGGGAATGTGAACTGGTGCAGCCACTCCGGAAAACTGTGTGGAGGTTCCTCAAAGAGTTAAAAATAGACCTGCCCTACGACCCAGCAATTGCACTGTTGGGGATTTACTCCAAAGATACAGATGCAATGAAACGCCGGGACACCTGCACCCCAATGTTTCTAGCAGCAATATCCACAATAGCCAAACTGTGGAAGGAGCCTCGGTGTCCATCGAAAGATGAGTGGATAAAGAAGATGTGGTTTATGTATACAATGGAATATTACTCAGCCATTAGAAATGACAAATACCCACCATTTGCTTCGATGTGGATGGAACTGGAGGGTATTATGCTGAGTGAAGTAAGTCAATCGGAGAAGGACAAAAATTATATGTTCTCATTCATGTGGGGAATATAAATAATAGTGAAAGGGAATATAAGGGAAGGGAGAAGAAATGTGTGGGAAATATCAGAAAAGGAGACAGAACATGAAGACTCCTAACTCTGGGAAACGAACTAGGGGTGGTGGAAGGGGAGGAGGGCGGGGGGTGGGGGTGAATGGGTGACGGGCGCTGAGGGGGGCACTTGACGGGATGAGCAACGGGTGTTATTCTGTATGTTGGCAAATTGAACACCAATAAAAAATAAATTTATTATAAATAAAAAAAAAATATATATATATATATAAAGTAGGTCTATTCTACTCCCATTACTCTCTGTTTCCAGTGACTTCCTACACATATTTGACTATTTATTTAAATGAACTTTATAATCAACTTTTCTATACCCAAGGGAAAAAACACTCGATAGTTTATTGGAGTTCTGTTAACTTTATAAATTAACTTAGAGAAAATTAACATTGTTATAATGTTTCCTCTTTCTATCCAAGTATATTGTAAAACTTTTTACATGTTTGAGTTAATTTTTGTGTCTTTCAGGATTATATTTATCATTTTCTTCATTATATGTTTTAGATGTTTCTTTTTAATATTATTCCTAGATATTTTATATTGTTTATAATAAATGGTATCTTCTCTTCTATTACATCTTCCAAATGGTCTATTTCTCTACATAATAAAGCTATTGTTTTCAATATTTATTTTATAACCTACTACTTTACTAAATTCTCTTATTAAGTTGTATGAGTTGTCCCACTGATGTTTTGGGCTTTCCAGATGTAAAATAATATCACTTGAAATATAGATCATTTTTCTTTTTGCAAATCTGCATGTTTTTAATTATTTTCTCTTGTCCTAGGTGCATTGGTCAATATCTTAGCACCAATGTAAAACAACAATGTGCTTATATTTGTCAGATAAAAAATAGGATGCTCAGTTAAAATTGAATTTCAGATAAACCCCCAAATACATGAACATAAAATAACACACTTTCTAAATAATATATGGATCAAACAAAAATCTCAAGAGAAATTTCAAATATTTTGACTAAATGAAAACAACTCATCAAAATTTTGGGGTTGTAGGAAAAGCAGTGAGAATTTTATTGCATGAATGCCTGTACTAGAAAAGAAGAAAGATCTATAATTAATAATAATAGTTTCTAACTTGGGGGGGGTACTTGAGTGGCTCAGTGGTTGAGCATCTGCCTTTGATTCAGGTCATGATCCTGGAGTCTTGGGATTGAGTCCCATATCTTCTCCCTCTGCCTATGTTTGAGCCTTTCTCTGTGTCTCTCATGAATAAATAAATAAAATTTTTAAAAAATAGTTTCTACATCAGATGTCCTTCAGTAAAGGAATGGATAAATAAACTGTGGACATTCAGAAAATGGAATATTATTCAGTGCTAAAAAGAAATGTGCTATGGAAACCATGAGAAGATATGGAGAAACTGTAAATGCATATTACTAAGTGAAATAAGTCAATCTAAAAATGCTACATATTGTATGATTCTAATCTGAAAAGTCTACATACTATAAAACTATATGACATTCTGGAAAAGACAAAACTATCTGGACAGTAGAAAGATCAGTGGTTGCCAGGAGTTAGGCATTAGGGTGAAAAATGAATAATAGATAGAGCACAGATTTTAGAACAGTGAAAATACTAGATGTGATACTAGAATGAGGAATATGTCATTACACATTTGTCCAAATACATGAAATGTACATCTCCAAGAGTGAACCCTTAAGGTAAACTATGGACTCTGGGTGTTTATGATGTATCAGAACCTCAGGAGTGACAGGGTAATCTGAGGATCTGCTGGGTCACAGGACAGACAGGTGGTGCCAACGTGCTGTGCTGTTCCCAAGCACAGGAGCTGGGTAGCCAGTGGAGAGCAATGGGTGGGTACTGGCTTTCTGCTATAAGCTCTTCAATTATAACAAATGTAACACTCTGGTGAAGGATGTTGATAATGAGGAAGGATTAGCATATGTGGGGGTAGAAGGAGTGTGGGAAATCTCTGTACCTTCTGCCCAATACTGTTGTGAACTTAAAACTGCTCTAAAAAAAAAAAGGACTTAAAAAAAGTCTTAAAAATTTATATAGAAATCTAAGAACCTCAAATAATGAAAAATATTTTTAAAAATCAAATTTAGCAGCTTTACACTATCTGATTTCAAGATTTATAAAGCTACAGTAATCAAGACAGTGAAATATGACCTAAAGATAGATAGATAGAATAATAGCACAAAATAATCCAGAAACTGACCCACACACATCTGGTCTACAGATTGTTGACAAAAGTGCCAACATAATTCAATGGTGAAATTATAATTCTTTCAATAAATGGAGCTAGAACTGGTTATATGTATAGGAAGAAAAAAGGGTGAGCCTCAACCCCTGCTTCTCACCATACACAAAAAAAAGCATTCACTCAAATTTAAAAGTTAAAATTATAAAACTTTAAGAGGAAAAAAAAAAGAAAAGTTTTATGTGTTTTTGAATCAGAAGGTATCTCACGAACACAAAAATCTCTAATCACAAAAGAAAAAAATGATAAATTGGACTTTACAAAAGTAAAATCTTCCAGTCTTCAAAATACACAAGAAAGTGAAACTGTGTACACTTCTGCAGATCTACCTCCTCCAATAAATTCTTGGCTAGAGCCCATCCAAAGCATTGCCACAAGCTGGTGATGTGCAAGCACCCCTGACAGGAGCCAGGACCACTCCAAAGGGACTCCTGCCTGGGGGAAGATAACCAGACACACCAGACTGACTGAAGCCCCAGCAATGGGCTAGGGCAGATACCTGCTCTGAATACAGGCTCCACTCACCAATGAAAGCTTCTCAGGAGAAAAAGAGGGAAAGTACCCTGTGGTTCAGTGATACCGCATCTACAGCAAATGCCTGGTCTGACTCAGCTGAAGCACAAAGCTCTGCCCTACTAACAACACAGAAACCAAATCCTACCTATAATAGGCAGAGAGCCACTGCTAAGGACAAAAGTAGCTTAGCCACAGCAGCAGGGTGCACACAATGTACATAGGAGATATCTGTAAAGCACCACGTATTGGTGAACAGGGGACAACGTACTGCAGAGCACTATGGGACCTCCTCTTCATTAGGCCACAGGAAACATAGCTGACTTTCCTAACACATAGAAACAGACACAGATAGTAAACAAAATTAGGAGACAGAGGAATATGTCCTAAATGAAAGAATGGGACAAAATCACAGCAAGAGACCTAAGTGAAATGGAGAGAAGTAAATATGCCTGAAGGAGAATTTAAAGTAATGTTCATAAAGATAGTCAATGGACTTCAGAAAAGAGCAGGGTCTCTCAGTGAGACCCTTAACAAAGAGATAGAAAATATTAAAAAGAACCAATCAGAGAGGAGGAACTCAATAACTGAAATTAAAAATATACTAGATGGTGGAGGAGTAGGGGGAGCCCAAGCTTGTCTTGTCCCTCAAACACTGCTAGTAGTTATCAAATCATTCTGAATACTTAAGAAATCAGAGTTCTGAGCAAACAAAATCTGCAACTCGATATATAGGAAAGCAACCACCTTTTGTAAGATAGTAGGTACATAGTTCACTTGGGGTAGATATAGCTATGAATCAGGCAGCAGGAAGGTACCTTGCTATTGGTGGCTACTGCAAGGTATTAGGAGCTACAGGGCACAAAATCTGAACTTTTGTAAGTTTGCTACTGTCTGGAACAAGCCTGGCTTAAAGGTGCTCAGGTGGCAAAAAGACGCAGAACCTCAGGAGTGACAGGGTAATCTGAGGATCTGCTGGGTCACAGGACAGACAGGTGGTGCCAACGTGCTGTGCTGTTCCCAAGCACAGGAGCTGGGTAGCCAGTGGAGAGCAATGGGTGGGTACTGGCTTTCTGCTATAAACTGCAAACTGCCCTGTGTACATAGTGGCTGTGAGACCACTTTCCTGGGAGAAGGGCAGTGGGTCTTGGTGCCAGCTATCTGCTATAAACTGACTGTGTAGTCATGCAACCACTATCCTGGGACAGGCCAGCAAGTGTGGCATGACTTTCCACCAAAGGAATAGTGTAGGTTCATGCCCCAGGCTCCCTGAAATTTGGAGTTTTGAAACTCGGTCATGTGTCTGAGATAAAAAGGCTCAGACACGGGCAGGGTGAACATAGTGTTCAGAAGGAAACCAGAGACACAAATAAGGTGATTGATTGCTCTTTTGCAGGGGCTTACTGCTCCAAGGCCAGAGAGCAGGGTGCAGCCATTTTCATCCCACCCATCAGTATTAAAAGTCTCAGGGAACAAAACAGGACCACCCAGTGGAGGCTAGAGCTGCTTACACTTAGCTCTGCCCTGCCCTCACTCCCTGCAGATGCATTTCCACTAGAGCAAGTCCACCCAAGAATCAGCATAGCAGGCCCCTCCCTACAAAGACTAGCACAAACAATTAGTGCACACCAAGTTTTTTGATCATAGAGTACTGCAAAGTTTCCGCTGTAAGGGAAATAGTACCTAGCTCCCATTTTTCTTTTATTCTTTCTTGTTATTATTTTTTCATTTATTTTCTTATATTTTCCACTTCTTTTCTTATCTTTTATTATTATTTTTAATTTTATTTTTACATATATATATTTGTTTACTTTCATTCCATTTCATATTTTATTTTATTTTATTTTACTTTTTTATTTTGGGATCTAGATCCTTCTAACAAGCAGATCAAAACACATTCAGGATACATTTTTGTTGTTGTTGTTTTCTTGTTTCATATTTTTGTTTTTCTTCGTTTTTTTCCGTTTCCTTTTTTTCTCTTTGTTTTCTGTTAGTTCTTTTTTTCTCTTTCTTTTCTTTTTTGGACAAAATGACAAAACAGAGGAATTCACCCCAAAAGAAAGAACATGAGGTAGAACTCATGGCCAGGAATTTAATCAAAAAAGATATAAGTAAGATGTTCTAAATCAGAATCTAAAACAATGATTATAAAGATACTAGTTGGGCTTGAAGCAAGCATAGGAGACACTAGAGAATCCCTTACTGATGAAATAAAAGAACTAAAATATAGTCAGGCCAAAATTAAAAATTCTATAACCAAGATGTAATCCCAAGTGGAGGCCACAAAAACAAGGATGGGTGAATCAGTGGCATAGAAGATAAAATTATGGAAAATAATGAAGCTGAAAGAAGAGGGAAAGAAACTATTAGCTCATGAAGGTAGACTTGGGGAATTCAGTGATTCCATAAAGCAAAATATCCATATAATTGGAGTCCCAGAAGAAGAGTGGGGAAAAAAGGGCAGGAGGTTTATTTGAACAAATTATAGCTGAGAACTTCCCTTGCAGAACTTCCCTTCTGCAAAAGGAAATGGGCATTCAAGTAAAAGAGACACAAGGAACTTGCCTCAAAATCAACAAAAACAGGTCAACACCAGAACATATCATTGTGAAATTTCAAAATTCAAAGATGAAGAGAGAATTCTTAAAGCAGCTCCAAAGAAGAGGGCCCTAACCTTTTTTTTTAAATAATAAATTTATTTTTTATTGGTGTTCAATTTGCCAACATACAGAATAACACCCAGTGCTCATCCCATCAAGTGTCCCCCTCAGTGCCCGTCACCCACTCACCCCCACCCCCCGCCCTCCTCCCCTTCCACCACCCCTAGTTCGTTTCCCAGAGTTAGGAGTCTTCATGTTCTGTCTCCCTTTCTGATATTTCCTACCCATTTCTTCTCTCTTCCCTTCTATTCCCTTTCACTATTATTTATATTCCCCAAATGAATGAGACCATATAATGTTTGTCCTTCCTAATAGGGTAGACACATAAGGCTGGCAGCAGACTTGTCCACAGAGAGTTGGCAGGCCAGAAAGACTGACATGATACATTTGATGTGCTAAATGGGAAAAATGTGCAGGCAAGAATACTTTATCCAATAAGACTATCATTCCAAATAGAAGAAGGGACAAAGAATTTCCAAGACAAACAGAAATTAAAGGAGTTTGTGAATATTAAATCAGCCCTACAAGAAATTTAAAAATTCACCCAAGGGCAGAAAAAGAGACCAAATGTAACAAGACCAGAAAGCAACAGAGATAATCTATAGGAATAACTTTACAGGTAATACAATATAATGGCACTAAATTCATATCTTTCAATAATTACTCTGAATGTAAATAGATTGCAAATGTAATGTAACATAAATGCTCCAATCAAAAGACATAGGGTATCAGAATGGATTAAAAAACAAGACCCATTGATATGCTGCTTACAAGAGATTCATTTTAGAACCAAAGACACCACCAGGTTGAAAGTGAGGGGGTGGAGAACAATTTATCATGCTAGTAGATATCAGAAGAAAGTGGAGTAGCCATCCTTTTATCAGACAAATCAGATTTTAAATCAAAGACTAATAAGAGATGAAGAAGAACACTATATCATAACAAAGTGGTCAAGCAACAAGATGTAATGATTGTAAATATTTATGCTCCTAACATGGGAGAAGGCAACTATATAAGCCAAATAATAACAAAACTTTAAAAACACATTGATAATAATACAATAATAGTAGGGGACTTCAACACCCCACTCACAGCAATGAACAGATCCTCTATGCAAAAGATCAACAAGGAAACAAGGGCTTTGAATGACATACTGGGCCAGATGGACTTAACAGATACATTAAGAGCATTTCATCCTAAAGCAATAGAGTATACATTCATCTGAGTGCACATGCCACATTCTCCAAAGTAGATAAATACTGGGTCACAAATCATGTCTCAACTGGTACAAAAAAACTGAGATTACATCATGCATACTTTAAGAACACAGTGCTTTAAAATTTGAACTCAATTACAAAAGGAAATTTGGAAGGAACACAAATACATGAAGATTAAAGAGCATCCTACTAAAGAATGAATGGGTCAATCAGGAAATTGAAGAATTTTAAAAATCCATGGAAACAAATGAAAATGAAAACATGACAGTTCAGAACCTTTGGGATGCAGCAAAGGTGGCCTGAAGAGGGAAGTATATAGCAATACAGGGTTTTTCAAGAACCAAGAAAAGTCTCAAATATACAACCTAATCTTACACCTAAAGGAGCTATAAAAAGAACATCAAATAAAGCCTAAATCCAGCAAGAAAAGAGAAATAATAAAGATTAAAGCAGAAATCAATGATAATAGAAATCAAAAAAACACTAGAACATATCAACTAAACTAAAAGCTGGTTCTTTGAAAGAATTAATAAGGTCAATAAATCACTAGCCAGACTTATCAAAAAGAAAAGAGTAAAGACCCAAATAAATAAAATCATGAATGAAAGAGAAGAGATCACAACCAGTACCAAAGAAATACAAACAATTATAAGAGAATATTATGAGTAATTATATGCCAACAAATTAGGCAGTTTGGAAGAAATGGATAAATTCCTAGAAACATATAAACTACCAAAACTGAAACAGGAAGAAATAGAAAACCTGAACAGACCCATAACCAACAAAAAAATTGAATCAGTATTCAAAAATACCCAAACAAACAAGAATCTAGGTCCCAGCAGATTCTACCAAATATTTAAAGAAGACATTTAAAGAAGAATTAACACTTATTCTTCTGAAGCTGTCTTAAAAAGTAGAAATGGAATGAAAACTTCCAAACTTATTCTATGAGGCCAGCATTACTTCATCCCAAAACCAGACAAAGAACCCACCAAAAAGAAAAATTACAGACCAATATCCCTGATGAACATGGATGCAAAAATTCTCACCAAGATACTAGCTAATAGCATCCAACAGTACATTAAAAGGATTATTCACCAAGATCAAGTGGGATTTATTCCTGGGCTGCAAGGGTGGTTCAACATCTGCAAATCAATCAATGTGATACACCACATTAATAAAAGAAAGGATAAGAAGCATATAATACTCTCAGTAGATGCAGAAAAAACATTTGACAAAATACAGCATTTTTTATTGATAAAAACTCTCTGAAGTGTAGGGATATAAAGAACATACCTTAATATCATAAAAGCCATGTACAAAAATCCCACAGTGAATATCATCCTCACTTTCTTACATCATACAGAAAAATAAACCCAAAATGGATGAAATATCTAAATGTGAGACAGCAATCCATCAAAATCCTAGAAGAGAACACAGGCAGCAACATCTTTGACCGCAGCCACAGCAACTTCTTGCTAGACATGTCTCCAAAGGCAAGGGAAACAAGAGCAAAAATGAACTATTGGGACTTCATTTAATAAAAAGCTCTTGCACAGCAAAGGAAACAATCAACAAAACCAAAAGGAAACTTGTGGAATGGGAGAAGATACTTGCAAATAATATATCAGATAAAGGGTTAGTATCCAAATCTGTAAAAAAAAAAAAAAAAAAATCAAACTTAATATCCCAAAACAAAAAGTCCAGTAAGAAATGGGCAAAAGACATGAACAGATATTTCTCCAAAGAAGACACACAAGTGGCTAATGGACACATGATGAGATTATTCTCAGTATCATCACTCATCATAATGAAAATACAAATCAAAACCACAAGGAGGTAGCACCACACACCAGTCCGAGTGGCTAAAATGAAAAACTCAAGAAACAACAGGTGTTGGTGAGGATAGGAAGAAAGGGGAATCCTTTTACACTGTTGGTTGGGAATGCAAACTGGTACAGTCACTCTGGAAAACAGTATAGATTTCCCTTAAAAAGTTAAAAATAGAACTACCTTATGATCCAGCAATTACACTATAAGATATTAATCAAAAGGATACAAACAGTGATCTGAAGGAGCACATATACCCCAATATTTATAGCAGCAATGTCCACAATTGCCAAGATATGGAAAGAGCCCAGATGTCCATTGACAGAAGAATGGATAAAGAAGGTGTGATATATACGGAATATTACTCAGTCATTAAAAAGAATGAAAATTGCCATTTGCAGTGATGTGGATGGATCTTGAGACATTATGCAAAGTGAGATAAGTTAGTAAGAGAAAGAGAAACATCATATGATTTCACTCATGTGGAATTTAAGAAACAAAACATAAACAACCTGATCTCACCAAATTCAAAAAGATTGAAGGCATACCATGCATCTTTTCCAACCACAATGCTATGAAACAAGAAATCAGCCACAATAAAAAATTCTAGAAAGAACACAAATACAAGGAGGTTAAAAAAAACATGTTACTAAACAATAAATGGGTCAACCAAGAATCAAAGAGTAAATTAAAAAATATATAGAGACAAATGAAAAGGGTTTAAAATCTTGGGGATGTAGCAAAAGTGGTTCTAAGCAGACAGTTAACAACAATACAGGCCTACCTCATGAAGCAAGAAAAATATCAAATAAACAAACTAGTCATACACTTAAAGGAACTAGAAAAAGAAGAACAAACAAAACCCAAAGCCAATAGAAATAAGGAAATAATAAAGATTAGAGCAGAAATAAATGAAATAGAAGCTAAAAAAAAATACCTAATAGAATACATCAGTGAAACTAGGATTGACCTTCGCAAGGATCAACAAAATTGATAAACTTTTATGCAGACTCAACAAAAGAGAGAGAGCAGACTCAAACAAAATCAAAAATGAAAAAGGAATAATAACCATCAACACCACAGAAATAGAAAGGATTAAAAGAGACTATTATGAAAACCTATAAGCCAACAAATTGGACAACCTAGAAGAAATGGATAAATTACTAGAAACATATAACCTCCCAAAACTGAATTAGGAAGAAACAGAAAATTTGAACAGACCAATTACCATCAATGAAATTGAATCAGTAATCCAAAAACTTCCAACAAACAAAAGTCTAGTACCAGATCATTTGCAGGTGACTTCTACCAAACATACAAGAAGAACTAATACATATTTTTCCTCAAATTATTCCCAAAAAATAGAAGATGAAAAAAGGCTTCCAAACTAATTTTATGAGGCCAGCATTACCCTGATACTAAAACTAGCTAAGGGCGCTACCAAAAAAGAGAAATACAGGTTAATATGTCTGATGAACATAGATGCAAAAAAATCCTCAAAAAGTATTAGCAAACCTATCCAAATATCCATTAAAAAAATCATTCACCAAGGGGTGCCTGAGTGGCTCAGTCAATTAAGCATCTGACTCTTGATTTCAGCTCCAGTCATGATCTCAAGATCCTGAGATTGAGCCCCATATTTAGCTCCCTGCTCAGTGGGAATTCTGCTTCAGATTACCTCCTCTCCCTCTCTCTCTCCTTCTGCCCCGTCCCCTGCTCTATCTATCTCTCAAATAAATGATTTCTTTAAAAAATCACTCACCATGACTGACTGAGATTTATTCCCAGGATGGAAGAATGGCTCAATATTGACAAATCAATCAACGTGATATATCACATCACTAAGAGAAAGGATAAGAGCCATATGATAATTTCAATAGATGTAGGAAAAGCATTTGACAAAGTACAACATCCATTCATGATAAACACCCTCAACAAATCTAGATCTAGAAGCATGCAAATTGATAAGGAAGAAGTAAAATTTTCACTAGTTGCAGATGACATGTTGCCGTATATATATGCCGTTCCAAACTATATATATATATATATACCCTAAAGATTCCACCCCAAAACTATTAGAATTAATAAATAAATTCAGTAAGGTCACAGGAAATTACAAAATTAATATACAGAAATCCATTGTATCTCTTTATAGTTAAGAGTCTGTTTTTCGATTTTCCTCTCTTCTTTTTCCCCAATGATCATTTGTGTTGTTTCTTAAATTCCACATATGAGTGAAATCATGTGGTATTTGTCTTTCTCTGACAGACTTATTTCACTTAGCATAATATTCTAGCTCCATCTACATTGTTAACTATAGGGAACAAACTGGCAGTTCCCAGAGGTGAGATGGATCAGAGAATGGGTGAAATAGGTGAAGGGAATTAACACTGAACTTTCATGATGAGCACTGAGTAATGTATAGAATTGTTCAATCACCATAAGATGTACCTGAAATTAATGTAACACTGTATGTTAACTATATTGGAATTAAAATTTAAAAAAAAAGATTTTGGAGACAAATTTTAAAAAGTGAAACTGCTAGCCACAGATTAAGATAAACTATTCAAAATTAAAAATAAGATCCAGATATATTTGACAAAACTCTCATATCAAGAATATACAAGGAATACCTACAACTGAATAATAAGAAGACTAACAACCAATAAAAATAAAGATACCTGTTATATTGATTCCAAAATTGATCCCATGACTAGTTATTAGCTTAGGAAGACTTCTGACTGCTTAATTTTGCCTAAGGGGCAAAGTATCCAATTTTAGGAATATTGTTAGATTTATTTCATTTAACCTTTTACATACAATGTGAAACAAATTAAAAACCAGAGAGCAGGGGCACCTGGGTAGCTCAGTTGGTTGGGTGCTTGCCTTTGTCTCAGGTCATGATCCCATGGTTCTGGGATCAAGCCCCGCATTGGCTCCTTACTCAGTGGGGAGCCTGTTTCTCCCTCTCCCTCTGCCTGCTGCTCTGCCTACTTGCTCTCTCTATCTCTCTTCTCTCTCTGTGTCATATAAATAAATAAACTCTTTGGGGGGAAAAATACCAGAAAGCAGGGACTTCTGTAAGTTTACAGACCAGGTTGTAAGAACTGTTTTGAGCCTGCTCCACTAATACCCGTCCACTAAATGTCTACATATAAGACACTAAAGCAAGAAAAGGGAAAGGAATAAAAATATATTACACAGCTCCACTTCCAAAGAAGTTATAGAAATATGAATATCAAATATTATTTTAACAACAGTTTTGATAGAACTATGTTGGGAGTCATTAACTGAAAAGCAGCTCTTCTGGAAGCTAGGATGTTAGGCAGAAATTAAGAATTAAATCAGAAATTATATCTTGTAAAATGTACACTGATTCACAGAACTGTACCAAGCCAAACTATGATAGTCATTATAGATTGTCATATCACCAGTTTATTCAGACTCATATATTAGACCACAAATAAATTGATGCAAGGGTAATTCCACAGTCTCATTAATTCTAAAAAATAAAACCACTGATGTTCCATCAGCTCCTTAATTTATAAATTCTGACCAATCCTTGCTAAGATCACCCCAAATTTTATAACACCCCTTCACTACTCCCTTTTGAAACTCACTTTTGTTCTGCATCATGTAGGGTCTCCTTTGTTGCAGCAAATAGTAAACTTAACTTGATTTCAGGTGTGATTCTAATGGTCTCTGGACAATATTGAAAGCAGAATGGAAAGACCAAAAAATACAGTATGTGCTGCTGAATCCTCATCCCCCATAGCCAGAAGTGAATAGACAATAAATAAAATTTATAAATAAAGAAATTATAAATCAAGAAGTAACAATAAAAACATGTTATTTAGACACAAGGAGATAGTCATGGAAATAATGAGCTAAAGAAACCAAAAGTGGCTGCCTCAGGGAATGAGTTAGAAGATGGTTATTTTGTTTAAAATCTTGAAGAAGTATTTATTTTTTAAGAACTATTTAAATCTTTAAGCTATGTGCATATATTACTTTGAAAATAATGAAATTAAATTTAAAATAATAAGTTATACAAATATTTTAGGACAAAATAATAAACAAAGCCACTTCTATTTCTTGCTTACCTGAATTTATAGTCACTCAACAGATGTTTCTTTATTGAACACCTTTATTACCAGACACAATTCTAGGTACTAAGGATACAGTAGAGGAAAAAAGACAAAAAAAAAAAAGTGCCTGCTCTGAAAAAGCTCAGACATAAGAGGAAATTGGACCCCACCTATCCCTCAAAAGGTAAAACAGTTCCAGATCTCATAGCTGGCAAATGGTTAAGCCAGGATTTGAAATAAGGCCATCTGATTCTAGACCTACTGATTTTAATTATAGACAGATTGTGACAGGGACAGGAAGTTTCTAAATGAATCTAGAGCATCTTATAGTGCCAGAAAGTACTCACAAAAAAAAAAAAATAGGACTCCAATAAGGAATGTATATCAAAAGGACATGGTAGCCAACTAAAAGAGATCACAATGGCCAAAATTGTAACAATTTGAACAACAAAATAAGGAAGTATTGGATTATAGCCCAAAGTCCATGAGTAGATATCCATGAGTCCATACTGGCATAGATAAATGGCAAACACGTTCACATGAATATGCATACATACATACATACATACATACATACATACATATGAGAGAATAGACAAATCTCTCATGGAGCATTCCATATAATTCATACAGCTACTCTACTCTCTAGGTTGGGGGTGCATAACTCCCCCCTCCTTAAGTATGGGATGTGCACAATGACTTCTTTTCAAAGAGCACAGTATGAAAAGGGGGATAAAAAGAATAAAGGTACAATAAAGAAACTAGACAAACACTACCTCAGCCAGGTGTCAAGATCAATATTAACACTGACATCATATTGATAATATCTTCCTTTAATAGGATGTGATGAGATGGTACTTTACTTTTGTTGTCTTCCTACCAAAGACTCATAATTCCAGGTTAATCATGAGAAAAACATCAAAATATTCCAACTGAAGGGCATTCTACAAACTATATGACCAGTACTCTTTAAAACTCTCAAAGTCATTAAAAACAAGGAAAATCTAAGAAACTTTCAGTTAAGAGGACCCTTAAGGAGACACCACAACTAAATGTAATGTAGTACTCTAGATGGGATTCTGAAACTAAGAAAGGGCATTATGTAAAAACAAAGGAAATATCAATAAAGTCTGACCTTTAGTTATTAATAATATATCAAATTGGTTCATTAATCGTAATACACATACTATACTAATGCAAGATGTTCATAAAGGAAAAACTAGGTAGAAGCTACTTGGGAACTTTCTGTACTATCTTTGCCATTTTCTGTAAATCTAAAACTGTTTCTTAAAATAAAGTTTATTTTTAAAATATTTGAACAAATGAAAAATATTTGGACAGCTTGGCAATTTGGCAATTAGGGTCTGTTCTGTTCTTCAAAAATAACAATATAGACCCTAGCTGGCTAAGTCTCTTTTTCATGTGCTTTATTAAACAAGCTGTTAAAAATCCAAGGTTATGTATTTCAAATTGAATATTCTAAAAGAAAAGTGTATTAAAAAACATATAGCTAAATATCGAAAGTAGTTCTTTCTAAGGGTGAGATTACAGGTGACCTTTTTGTTATTTTCTGTGTTTTCCTAGTTACCTGCAATGAGTTTGTATTACACATATAACTTCACACATAATACCAAAGAAAAGAAAGGTGCTTTTAGTTAAATATGCAATTAAATAACTGCAGAGTGCACCTTAAATGAAAGAAAAACATTATTCTAGATACTAGAATCTAATACTAGATATCTCATTGGGCTAGCACTTAACATATATTATTTCATTTAGATGTGTAAAATAAAGATGGCCTTCAATTGAATCACATTTGGAGAGCAATTTTATGTTTATGAAGCCATTATAAGTTTACAACAAAAATGCAAAGGCATGCTTTTTAGAATTCTGGTCATGCATTTTTTGCTCCTAAACTGAAAGTACAATTAGTTTCCCACCACCTAACATATCATCTACATTTTTTTCTTGACACATGTTTTTATTTGATCCACTTCTGAAGAGAAGCCAATATACCATGTCATGCCTATATACAAATCTCTTAAACTAATTTAATGCTTCATTGTGAAATAATTGATTTGCGATTCACAGGACATTAATTAACTCATAAGCCTTTAATAGTAAGTAAATAATGAAGTTTAGAAAATGATGGCATGTAATTGAATCTAAAGGGACTCTTTTACACACTCCGTTTTTGTTTTGCTTTTAACATTATATCAAATAAAGATGGACAAAATTGTAATCACATTGATTGCAGATGTTAAGATCACAAATTTTATATATATGTCAATATTTTTACAGAGGGCCCATTTTCTGGGCAAGCCTATCTCAAAATCAAAACTATAATTAATAATCAACATAGGGATCCCTGGGTGGCGCAGCGGTTTGGCGCCTGCCTTTGGCCCAGGGCGCGATCCTGGAGACCCGGGGTCGAGTCCCACGTCGGGCTCCTGGTGCATGGAGCCTGCTTCTCCCTCTGCCTGTGTCTCTGCCTCTCTCTCTCTCTCTCTCTCTCTGTGTGACTATCATAAATAAATAAATAAAAAATTTAAAAAAAAAAAAAAATCAACATATACTGTTGTTGCAAGTGATTGCTGAAGAAGAATGCTCAGTAAGTTTGTAGATTTGTAGATTGTTTTCTCTAAAGATTTCCAAGAAACATAGAAAAACCTGTTTTTCCCCCAACATCTTTTTCTGGAGGTGACTGCTAAATTCCGGAGAGTGACAATACTATAATTATTGAATGCTGGTTTAGCACTTTATCATATAGTCTGATTTAATCCCTACAATAACTTGTAGTATAGGTACTATTACCTCCAATTTAGAAAAATCTACATAAAGTCACACAGCAGTAGATAGAAGAGCTATGTTTCCAACCAGTGCTATGTCTGATTCCAAAGGCCAGAGCCTAACTACCCTGTTGTACTGTTTCTTAGCAATGGTGTCTCTATTTGAGACTGAGTTAGCTTCGGCTCCCCCACTTACCCAGCTTCCCCTGGGAAGTTGATTTTACCCTAGTTCTATCCTATCTTGTCCAAACCACCCTCATCCCTCATCTAGACTACTGCAGCAGGCTCCTCTCTATAGACCTATGGTCTTCCTCAACCTTTTTTTGTGTGTCTTTCCTCCATCCCCACCCCCAGCCTTAATCCATTCTCCACATTGTAACCACAATTTTTCACAAATCATGAGGCCTATAAGCCATTATCTGTTTGCTGTGTGAATTTCCACCCTTATTTTGCACAATGCTACCCCTCACTCTCAGTGTTCCTGCCACTCTAGTCTCTTTACATATGAATATATACCATAGTCCCTCCTGCTACAGAACCATTGTATTTACTGTTTCCTCTCCCTGGATGACTGCCTAGTTAACTCACCCATCACATAACTCTTAATATACCATCAGGAAGCCTTCCTTGACCTCAAGACCAAGACATAACTCCTCCTATTATATACTCTAGTAACAGGCATTTCTGTTCTGTTACATGTGTCATTACAATGTTATGTTTGTTTTTGTTATTACTTGATTAATGTCTGGTCTAAGCCTCTATGCCTTACTATGCACCAGATTATAAGTTTGGTGAAGGACTCTGTTTGCTTTTGCTCCCTATGTTATGATTTTGCACACAGTAAGCTTCCAACAAATTCCTAATGATGAATATTCCCATTCTCTTCTACCATTATCATCTAGATAGGGACTACTATCGTTCTCCAATAAGAAGAATGTTCTCTGACCCTCCACAAGGTCAAAGGCAGGAGTGAAAGCAGGGCAAGAAAGAGGAAAGAAATGTCAATAGTAGTGACTGCAGAATAAACCTTCTGGGATCCATGGACAAGAATTCCAACAGCTACTTTAAATTCTAGGTATTAGTTTCAAATGTATATTTCCAGCCTTCAATTATCCCCTGAACTACAAATTTCTATATATGTCTATTTAACATCTCCACTGGAATTTCAAAGAGGCATTTCAAATTTAACATGCCTCAAATTGAACTATTTTGATTTCTCCTCTAAATTCATTCTTCCCTAGTTTTCCCCAACTCAATAAAGGCATCACCTTGTATCTAATGCTCAGGCCAAAAACCTAAAAATCAAGCCTGATTTTCCTCTTTCTTATACAATCTACATCTAAATTCAAATTTGTCCCTGTTCAAAACTCTCCAATGGCTCCTATTGTACTTAGAATAAAAACTAAAATCTTTATTTGATTTAAGACTCTTAAGTCTCCTTAAGACTCTTTATAATGTGGCCCCTCATCACCTCTTTCATCTCATTTCCTCCATTGCTTCCTTCTTCATAATAGTTCAGCATCATTGGCTTCTTTATCAATGTTCCAGGAAAACACACATGACCAACTCAGAATCTTTGTATTTGCTTCCCTGTGCCTAAAAGAGTCCTACCTCAGATATTTGCTCAGCTAATATTCCATCACTGCCTTCAGGACACTGTTCACATGTTCCCTTATGGAGAGGTCTTCCCTCAGCACCATATCTACATAGCCCTCATTGTTGCTCTAAGCTCTGTATTTCTTTCCCTTTTCCAAATAGTACTTATCAGTAATGTATTAAATCATATATTTATTTACATATTTATTCATTTATGCCCACACTGCTATATTTTAAAGCCCTCAAGGGTTATCTATTCTGTTAAGCATCTAGGAGCTTAATAATTATCCCATGAATGAATGAACATTATTGTCAAAGCTCAATTCTTTTGAATTATTTAAGTTTGATTTTTTACATCAACCAGATTTGGAATATGAAATAAATGAACTATTTAATAACTAATGTTAAAAAAGATACCAGTGGGGAAAAAAAGATAGCTATGCAAAATGTAATCTTTTAATGATTAGCTAGAATGATTACAAATCTGTCCAAGTAGTTTTTAAAAATTAATTAATTAAAGCTTTATTGTTGTAGTTTCTTAATTGGTTTAGGAAATTTTAGAATCAGATGAATTATTTCCTTTATTGCTTCCCCTTAGCCTGAGTCTGAGAAGTTCATTATTAACAGCTACTCATGACAATATTATGGTAATAATACTATGTGTCAATGCAAAGATCATATAATTATAGGAAAAAAGACAATAATGTAAAAAGCAATAAAATTTTTAAGTAATTCACCCTGTGATTACTCAGTAAGTAAAAGCATAAGAGACATGGACAGAAGCTCACTGTTAATTTTTTCTTTATATTATACTAACATTAACACCAAAGAATTATAAATTCCTGTTTCAGACAAAAAAGAAAGATGTCAGGCAAATTAACACTATGTTTTCCATTTTAGGTGATGGATACTTCATTTTAAAATTTCCAGCATGCCAGAGGGAAGCTAAGAGAGCTTAAAAGGACACACTTATCTAAACAGTTCAGAAAAGCTGGGAGTCAGCCTAGACACTCCTCCTCCCTGAGCTAGGAGCCCACTTCTCCCACAATTCAGTTTAAGGACAGTTTAGCCACTGTCCTAATCTTCTTGCTCAGATTATAAAGTAGTTTCTAGAAAGGTCTCTCCACATTCACCTGTTTTCCCTCAGATCCATTCTCCAGTTTATAACAGAGGATATTCTATCATGCAAATCAAGTAATTTGTGCCTCTATTCCTTAAAAACATACAGTGACTTCTCTTTTCTTTTAGGAGAATTCTGGCTCTTAATATGACCTAAGGATCACATGTGTTCTGGCTGCCTAATTCCCCAACCTCATTATAAACCACTTTCACCTTTGCTCTTTCCACTTGACCCACACCATTCTCCTGTTAGATCCTTCAAAGTGTCAAATGCCTTTTTGCCTCAAAGCCCCCTCATAGGTATCATTCTGATTTCAGATCAAAGGTCACTCCCTCAGGGGAAGTCTCCCAGTCCCTCTAGACCAGGTTGTCCAGCTACAAATACTCATAGGTGCTATCTGCATTTTTCCATCCCAATATATGTCATAACTACACATTTAATTTACTTTAATTTAAATTAAATTTAATTTAATACTATTCCTCTTCTACATTACTCCTTGTAAGCATCCTGAAAGCAAGAACCACAGTAGTGTTATTTGCTCTTATATCTCATCACCAAATATATACTCTAGTATACAGAAGTTCAGTAAATATTCATTGAATGATAACAGCATGAGATGAGAAGAAACAGTCAAATATTGGCATTAGGAATCTGTGCTACATTTAAGAGCACTTTCCCAGCATCAGTGAACTTTGGAATGGGGTCCCCCAAAAAGGCTAAAGAATATATATTTATATCTGTCTCAAGCTGCACCATACAACATGGTAGCCACTAGCCAAATGTGGCTATTGAGTTCTTGAAATGTGAGAAATGTCCTAAATTTTTATATTGACTATTGTTGAAGTAATATTTTGGATATATTGGGTAAACTTAAAATATATTGCTAAACTTAATTTCACCTCTCTTTTTTTTTTCTTTTCTAATGTAACTACTAGGAAATTTAAAATATATGCATCTCACATTATATTTCTATTAGACCATGGTAGTCTGTGGTATTTCAGGATAATACTGCCTAAAGATAGGCATGACATAGTGAGACAAGCTGTTGACATGGATCTGAGTACTGTAAAAATCCCTGAAGATTCTTCTTGTGCTAGCAATGTGTTTCTGTCTCCCAATGTCATCCTGTCCCACTTGGCTGTGCCTGTGCTATTTCACCACACACCCAAATATTTGTTCAACATATGGCCCTACTTGGCCAAACAATCTTTACAAACTGAATTTCAAAGCTCCTCCTTATGCTTTCATTTAATCAATATCTTAAAGTCTAACATAAAGTTTGCAAAGTTCAGCTTTCTCACTTTACTGAATTACAAGTGGTCAGTTTATTGATAGAGGGCTTGGGACAAAGTGTCATTTCTACCCAAGGTAACTAGGAACAAAACATTGCAAGCAGCAGCTCTGTTTAGAATTGCAGATGCAGGGTTTTATGGATTCTCTACATAACCTCTGAAAGTTTCGCCCCTCAGAATTTTCTTTGCACTCCTATGGCAATTTGCCCATGTTCTTTTCACATGTTGTCTTCCTCTTAAGATCCTGAGGCAAGTGAATGTATGGATTTATCTTGGTATCCCTACCATCTAGGCTAGCAGAGTGCCTAACACAAAGGAAGTCCTCAATAAATCTTGTCTAGAATGTGTTGAGTGAATGTACTTTTCTTTACTCTGATCATTCCTTGACTCTAACCCTAGCACTGACTATAGATTCAATTTATAGGCTTGTACTTAATGAACCTTGCCCAGGGATTATTTTAGGACCATTTCATGAGTATGTGTTTTGAACGGCTAAATCAAAGATAAGAGTATCAAACCTTCTTAAAATGCTTAAGGCTATGCTTTAAGTATTTCATAGGTTCAATATACACTAACTGACTAACAAATTGTAATCATTAGATCAAATACTATTCCCACATTTAGGTAAAGGATCAGGCTATGATTGCTCTTACCATACTACACTTCCTGGTCAAAGACTGCTTAGGTATACAATTAGTATTCACACAACTTAGTGAGTGTACCTCTAACATGTAAGCTACAGTTTAGGATAAGCTGCAATCACTGAAATATGAAATCTGAATAATTCCTTTTGAACATAAACTCTTCACAACATAAAGATGATTGAGAAACTACATTAAGAATGTGTACTGAATAATAATAATATGCACTGAATAATTAGGTCTAGGTGAGTAGAGTCACAAAGTAGTTGTGGGTACATGATAGACTAATATTTACAACCTTCATGTTTGACCAGCTGCAACCAAGACCTTGCTTCTGCACAAGGACATTGAGAGGCACAGCAGCATGCCTGTTGACTGCCAGAAATCAACATGAGGAGACAGATAACCATAGTACCTGACAGCCTAAGAGATTCGCTGTTTCAGCAAAAGCATCAGGCAGTCTAACCAGGTGAAGGACAGTGCAGCAAATATCCATAGTTCCAGGAATGTTTGCTAATGGGAGGGAAGTCCAAGTGTACTCTTGGGCTGAGTCCAACATCTGAATGAAATCTGAACATTATCCACTGAGGTATAAGTAAATTGGAAATTCAGTTTTGGAGATTTCAATTGGATGATTCTCATCAAGAAGTCACAACCTCAAGGCAGAAGAGATTTTGCTTTACAGCAGCTTGTTCTTCTACACTGGTAACCCAGGCAGTAATATTATATCATAGGAGGATTGTTTTTAATGGTTAAAGGGTTGTGTGTGCATGGATGTGTGTTACTCCTCCAAGTTTGTAAACCTTATCAACATTTATATATATATATATATATAAATGGCTGACCTGGCCTACATCCAGGTCATTATTATTTTTATCCTTGGTCACCATCGACTGCTTTAGCAATGGTCTAGAGAAAATGTGTATGGAGAAATTGCAATCCCATTTCAGTAATTGATAGATAGTGGGTTCTAGGCATTGCAGCAGTCAAAAACTCCAGCCATTCCATTTTCCATAAATAAAGGAATAATGAATTGATGTGGATTCAACTATAGGCATTAACATTATCTTTGCCAATGTATTCTCTTCTTGCTAAAAACTGCAACTTGCCATTTTGCAAACAATCAATTTTGCAAGAGATCTCATACTAACTCATAAAAGGCTATTTAACCCATTATATGAATGAGATGATATGGAAGGAAAAATAACAGGTAAATGGGGAAGGGACAGGAAGAAAAATATGGGATTCCCTAGAGCAATAATAATACATAGGAAAGTTCTAAGGGGAATTATAAATTCATTTCAGCAATATTATGAATTAGAATATTGGATTATCTGAGAACCCAACCACATTTGTAATGATGTTTCCATGGGAAACATCTCTAAAATGGTTTTCTGAAATTAAATCTGTTTTATATCACTTTTTGCCTATAAAAAGAGTTAAATGAAGAGCAGGAAAAGTAGTCATGGTTAATAAACAAAATAAAAGGAATTCATGTATTCTTTCCTACTTATTGGAGATACAAGAAAGTAAACAAAGCATTTAATAAGCTAATTGCTTCAACAGGATGTAGGGTTCCAGGAAATACAAAGGAGGGGCATAGAGGGGCATGGAGGTAGAGAGGTGGTCAAGGAAGGCATGGGGGCAAGAGAAATAATAGAGTTAAGGAAGACTCCTAGGTTTCTATAGAAATAGTGATAACATTCACCAAGAGAGGGAACAAAGAGAGGTCCAACACGAAAAGGAAAATGTAGAGTTTATTTTTGGATGTGAATCCAAAGTAACTAAGGAACATACAAGTGATGGTGTTTAAAAGTCAGGTAGATATCTGGAGCTCAGGCTCATGAGACTTCTGGGCTGGAGACCCAGATTTTTAAGCCCTAGGAATAGTAATTGGAGACTTTGGAGAGAACAAATCCTCCTCCCCAATAGTGTGGTGATGTGAGAAGGAGTAACCCCAAAGAATAGGTAACAAATGAAAAATGGCTAGAATAGATGGAAGAGAAATAAAAGATGCCACTGAAGCAAAACAAAAAGGCGGATTTCAGGAAGGAATGAGTGATCAACAAGGATGATTAACTAATATGAAGATTGCTAAGTACCTGATGGATTGAATTACATGGGGGCCATTGGCAGCTTTGGTAAGAGCAGTACAGTGGAATGGTGTAGGAGGACAGTAGCTGAATTGTGGTGGATTAAGAAGTAGAGGCAGGTAGGTAGACAATTCTCAAAAAGTGTGCCTGTTAAGAGGCTGATAAAAATGTGGATGTGCTTTCTGCCCCTAAGTGCCGCTGAGTAAGCATCTTTAAAGTCTCCCCTCCCACCACTGTCATGTCTAAGTCAGAGTCTCCCAAAAAGCCTGAACAGCTGCAGAAGCTCTTCATCGGAGGTTTGAGCTTTGAAACAACCGATGAGAGTCTGAGGAACCATTTTGAGCAATGGAGAATGCTTACGGACCGTGTGGTAATGAGAGATCCGAACACCAAGTGCTCCAGAGGCTTTGGGTTTGTCACGAATGTCACCGTGGAGGAGGTGGATGCAACCATGAATGCAAGGCCACCCAAGGTGGATGGAAGAGTTGTGGAAGCAAAGAGGGCTAGCTCAAGAGAAGATTCTCAAAGACCTGCTGCCCACTTAACTGTGAAAAAGATTTTTGTTGGTGGCATTAAAGAAGACACTGAAGAACATTATCTAAGAGATTATTTTGAACAGTATGAGAAAATTGAAGTGATTGAGATCACGACTGACCGAGGCAGTGGCAAAAAGAGAGGTTTTGCTTTTGTGACATTTGATGACCATGACTCTGTAAACAAGATTGTCATTAAAAAATACCATCCTGTGAATGGCCACAACTATGAAGTAAGGAAAGCCCTACGGAAGCAAGAGATGGATAGTGCTTCATCCAGCCAAAGAAGCTGAAGTGGTTCTGGAAACTTTGGTGGTTGTCGTGGAGGTGGTTTTGGTGGGAATGACAACTTTGGTCATGGAGGGAACTTCAGTGGTCGAGGTGGCTTCGGTGGCAGTTGAGATGGTGGTGGATATGGTGGCAGTGGGGATGGCCATAACACATTTGGTAATGATGGAAGCAACTTTGGAGGTGGTGGAAGCTATAACGATTTTGGCAATTGAAACAATCAATCCTCAAATTTTGGACCCATGAAAGGAGGAAATTTTGGAGGCAGAAGCTCTGGCCCCTATGGTGGTAGAGGCCAATACTTTACCAAACCATGAAACCAAGGTGGCTATGGCGGTTCCAGCAGCAGCAGCAGCTATGGCAGTGGCAGAAGGTTTCAATTACTGCCAGGAAACAAAGCTTCGCAGGAGGGAAGAGCCAGTGAAGCGACAGGGAAGCTACAGGTTACAACAGATTTGTGAACTCAGCCAAGCACAGTGGTGGCAGGGCCTAGCTGCTACAAAGAAGACATGTTTTAGATAATACTCATGTGTATGGGCAAAAAACTCAAGGACTGTATTTGTGACTAATTGTATAACAGGTTATTTTAGTTTCTGTTCTGTGGAAAGTGTAAAGCATTCCAACAAAGGGTTTTAATGTAGTTTTTTTTTTTGCACCCATGCTGTTGATTGCTAAATGTAATAGTCTGATCACGACACTGAATAAATGTGGATGAAAAAAGTGGATGTACTGGAAAGGCAACATGGGCTTGAGGGAAGGGGGGCTTTTATTTCATTTTGCTTTGTTTACATAGTCAAGTAAAGGAGCCAATAAGAGAAAGGGAGAATTTGAAGATATGAGAATGACAAAAATAAAGAAACTGAGAGGCTTATAAAGGAGAGAAAGAATGGGACTCAAAGACCATGTGGAAGGGATCTCTTCCTTAAATAGGAAGAGATCTATATTCTTTATGGGAGGAACAAGAGAAAAGGAGAAAAATATAAAAGTAGGATATGTAAGATAATGAGTTTGTTGCCTAGAGTTGGAGGTGTTTTCTCTGACGATTTCTATTGTTTCCATGCAGCAAGAAATGTGCTCATCAGCTGAGAAGAGGTGGGAATAAAAAGGTATAGAGGGACAGCTTTAAGCAGAGTGGGGAGTGAGAACGAGAGCTGATTCTATACATATGGAAGGCTTGCCAAACTCTACCAAAAGCATAACAAGGTTCTGTGGTTTTTGGCAGCAAATGGTTGAAGTGCTGGCTCGTGGGTTGTGAACTCTACAATTTATGGACTGGGGGAAAAAAAGAAATGAAGAGACCTGAGGCTTCTATGAAAAGAAAGAATAACTGTTGGGGGAAGAGACTGAAATATCTGGAAAATTAGATGTTTAAAATTAATATTGCAAAGGTAGAGCAATTCCAGGTAATAGCAAGAATCAGGGCATGCTCATTGTAAGTGGCTGAAGTCGAGTGGAGATAAGGACCACGAATTGATAAGGTCACAGAAATGAGATGCTACAGCCATTGGATAAATTGTTCACATAGGCATGGAAGTCACACAGAACAATGATACAAATTGCAACAACAACAACAACAAAAATGAACAGATTGTCTTTAACTAATGTAGAAAAGCTGTGGTGAATGCGAAAATAGAAGTGCTTAAAAAATAGGAATCAATTAAGAAAGATATCAGAGAGACACAAAAAAACAACCTAAAAAATCTTCAATTGCCAAAGCTTTTTGAGCAATGAAACAATAGGTTTGGAATCTACCACAGAAGTAAAATAAATATCCATGAGTTTATATTTATATAAATAAATAAATAAATAAATAAATAAATAAATAAATAAAGTTTATATTTATATAAAATAAATAAATAGAGAAGTGACAAATTTTCCATACAGAATAATTCTAAATAATAAATGTAGAAGGAATGAGGAAAATAGAAATTTGCCACAGCAGTATTTGCTTTAGGTAAGATCTGCAGATGAATGCTAAAAGTAGCCACCAAAACATTAAGGAGAAACAGGATATTTACATAGCCTATCTTCTCCAACATATTCATTAATTACTGTAGTGATTTTAATGTATGCCTAAACATTTTTCACTATTTCTCCCTCTAGAAGTGAAGCGTAAATCTCCCCAAGTGTGGGCTAGACTTAGTGACTTATTTTTATTTTTTTAAATTTTTTACTGGAGTTCAATTTGCCAACATATAGAATAACACCCAGTGCTCATCCCATCAAGTGCCCCCCTCAGTGCCTATCACCCAGTCACCCCAACCCCCTGCCCACCTCCCCTCCCACTACCCCTTGTTCATTTCCCAGAGTTAGCTGTCTCTCATGTTTTGTCACCCTCACTGATATTTTCACTTATTTTCTCTCCCTTCCCTTTATTCCCTTTCACTAATTTTTATATTACCCAAATGAATGAGACCATATAATGTTTGTCCTTTTCCGATTGATTTATTTCACTCAGCATAATATCCTCCAGGTACATCCACATTGAAGCAAATGGTGGGTATGTGTCATTTCTAATGGCTGAGTAATATTCCATTGTATATATTGACCACAGCTTCTTTATCCATTCGTCTTTCAGTGGACACCGAGGCTCCTTCCACAGTTTGTCTATTGTGGACATTGCTGCTAGAAACATCGGGGTGCAGGTGTCCCGGCGTTTCATTGCATCTGTATCTTTGGGGTAAATCCCCAGCAGTGCAATTGCTGGGTCATAGGGCAGATCTATTTTTAACTCTTTGAGGAACCTCTACACAGTTTTTGAGAGCGGCTGTACCAGTTCACATTCCCACCCACAGTGCAAGAAGGTTCCCCTTTCCCCATATCCTCTCCAACATTTGTTGTTTCCTGTCTTGTTAATTTTCACCATTCTCACTGGGTGAGGTGGTATCTCATTGTGGTTTTTGATTTGTATTTCCCTGATGGCCAGTGATGCGGAGCATTTTCTCATGTGCTTGTTGGCCATGTCTAAGTCTTCCTCTGTGAAATTTCTGTTCATGTCTTTTGCCCATTTCATGATTGGATTGTTTGTTTCTTTGCTGTTGAGTTTAATAAGTTCTTTCTAGATCTTGGATACTAGCCCTTTATCTGATAGGTCATTTGCAAATATATTCTCCCATTCTGTAGGTTTAGTGACTTATTTTTACTTAAGAGTTTGAAAAGGGGAAAAAAAACAGTAACTTTACTGTGGAGCAACCTGTCAGACACTACTTTCATGAATGATCAAGGTTTATATCACCAATCCTAAATCATACTGATGCCATGCTTCCCCTAATACAATGTGATGGTAAGGGTACTTTACTTCTGTAGTAGTCTTCCTCCAAATCCATAACCCCAGTCTAATCATGAGAAAACATCTCATGATGAGGGACAAATTGAGGGAAATTCTACAAAACACCTGGTCAGTAATCTTAAAAAGTGTCAAGGACACAAGAAACAAGGAAATGCTGTGAAACAAGGAAAGACAGATTGGAGTTGTCTAAAGGGACATGACAACTAAGTGCAGCATGGTATGGACAGGACCTTAGACTAGAGGACATTCATGTAAAAACTGGTGGAATCCAACTAAAGCCTATTATTTGGTTGAGAGGGTCAGACCAATGCTAATTTCCTTATTTTGATAAGAGGTTAACATTAAGGGAAGTTGATTGAAGGGTATATGGGATTTATGTATACTTCTTTAGAACTCTAATAAATATAAATTCATTTAAAATAAAAAATTTAAGAGAAAAGATTTAATGAAGAAGAATATGTAGCTTGGAATCCCTATATTATCCAGTAAAATATAGTGGATATAATGAGTGTGGAAGATGGATGGCATGAGGCTCAGTGGAGCAGGAGGTTCTACAGAAAGATGAAGAAGGAATGTTTTGAAACATCATTAATGGAGTGAGGAATATAGGCTAGCTTATCAACTCTGCATTAGAGCCCAACATTTACTTGACTAGATGCTATTGCTATGTCTGGAGGTCAAGTAAGAATTGAAAAGTATTCACTGCATTTGGTAATTATCTGATCCAAGTATTACGTGGACCACTGGTCCTGATGAGAAAGGCCATCATCCTTGAAATCTATCAATATCAATCAGTTCTCTTCCATTATCCATGGCAAACATATGCTATTTCCTGCCTCAAAGTTTGCAGCCTCCATGGACAAACTTTTATTAGTGACGTGGGGAATGCCACAAGTCTTACATTGTTTTGCATAGTAGAGATGACTGGCATACTTGGAACCTAGTGGATGATTAAGTTCCCTCCTCATATTTCCAGTTTTCCTCACCTTTGACTGCCTCCTACCAAGGGGGAAGTTTTCTACAAAGTGCTCTAAATATTATGTCAAACTTGCAAAAAAGCTTAACAAGGAAAGGAATTTTTAAAAATAAAAACTAAAGTTTGTTGAATGCCTGTCAAGAGTTCAAGCTAGTAACTGATCCTTTTACTCCTCAATTAGGAGTACTTCAGAAAATGTGTATAAAAACATGTAAAATGAAACATTGGTAAATACTACTCACTATACTAATTGGAAAAATTAATAATGTATACTACTCTAAAATTAAGATTTAGGAAAAACATGGGTCAAAAGAATGGGAAGGAAAAGTTTTAAGGTACTGACAGGTGGACTCTTGTACAGTACCTTTAGATATTTTAATCCATCCTATAGTTTATTTATCGTGGTTAAGTGACCACCTAAAACCATGGTAAAGGCACAGCAGCAAACAGAGCAATGCAACAAAGGAGACTCCCCAAGGCACACAGAGTAAACACTGACCATCACGACCAGCAAAACAACTCAACTCTGCATCTAATATTCTGCATTTAATATTTAAAAGTTCCAGAAAGAAAAAAAAAGTCCCAACTTTTCAGAAAGGTTTCACTTGATAGATCAGTCTAACAAATACAACTGGAATTAAAATATAATGATGATAGATAAATGAAATGATAGATTAGGTAAAGACAGACAAGTAGATTAAATAAATAAATGTGTTCTAAGAACCAGATCTGAAACTTCAGTTAATAATATCTATTAGGATAAATGAAAAAAAAAAACCTTTTCTAAGACTAACAATATTTGAGTGCTTAAATAAACAATAGTGAAACAACTGCAATAAAACAACATCCTAGTTTTTTCAGCGCTTGATTTCTGAGAAGCTTGAAGTGCTTTATATGTAATGTTAGTCCCATTCCCAGAGAATTAAGTTGGAATCAGCATCATGAATAAATAAACTGATAAGCTCAAAAGCACATAACAAAAATGACTAGGCCAAATCAAATCCTAGAAGTGTTTTATACAGCACAGAAGAGTTACAGTGGAAACCTGTAAAGACACAGAGACTGTCCTAAAAGACAATCAAAAACTTTTTTTCAGTAGTAAAAAATCACAAGCTAGAAACAAGAGAAAACCAAAATTTGAACAGATGGGGGACTTGCAGACTTTATTTTAGATGGTTCCTAACTAATAATAAATACCTTGTAACTATCACATTCAGATTTTCCAAGTAATTTTCTCTAGGTGAAATAAATTCAGTATTCACACACACCTCTAAGTTTACCCCAAATTTAATGTATAGGCTGGGCCATATAATTCATTGAGATAGGGCACATATAATATCTACATTTTAAATTATTTAATCAATACAAAGATTCAGATAATTTTATTGTTCGATACTGTAATAAGTAGGATTTTAAGAACCTTTTTACTGAAATACATATAAAGAGAACACATCTTTTTTTATTTAATTTTTAATAGACTATTTTTAGAAAAGTTTTATTTTCACAGAAATACTGAGTAAAAGGTTTCCCATATTCTCCCTGTCTCACACATGCATAACCCCTCCTTGCCATTGACATCCCCCATAAGAATGGTACATTTGTTACAATTGATGAACCTACACTAACACATTATTATCACCCAAAGCCCATAGTTTACATTAGGGCTGACTCTTCATGAGCGAACATTCCATGAATTTGGACAAATGTAGAATGACAGGTACCCAACATTATTTTATCCTACAAAGCATTTTCATTGCCCCAGAAATACTCTATACCCTCCCCCCCTCTAACCTTGGCCACCACTGATCTTTTTATTATCTCCATAGTTTTGCCTTTACTAAAGTGTCATATAGTTGGAATCACATAGTATGTAGCCTTCTCAGATTGGCTTCTTTCACTTAGTAATATGCATTTAAGCTTTCTTCATATCTTTTCATGGCTTCATAGCTCATTTCTTTTTAGTACCAAATAATATTCCATTATCTGGATGTACCACAGTTCATTTATCCATTCATCTACCAAAGGACATCTTGGTTACTTTCAAGTTTTGACAATTATGAATAAAGTTGCCATAACATCCACATGCAGATTTTTATGTGGATATAAGTTTCCAACCCCTTTGGATAAATACCAAGGAGTGCAAATACTGGATCGTATGCTAAGAGTACATTTAGTTTCGTGAGAAATCACTGAACTGTCTTCCAAAGTACCATTTTGCATTCCCGCCAGCAATGAATGACAATTCTTGTTGTCCTATATCTTTTCCAGCATTTGCTATTGTCAGTGTTCTGGATTTTGACAATTCTGATAGGGGGTGTATAGTATCTCATTATGGTTTTAATTTGCATTTTCCTAACTAAGGGCACATGATGTGGGGCATGTTTTCATGTGCTTATTTGCCATTTGTAGATCTTTGATGAGGTGTCTGTCAAGGTCCTTGGCTCATTTGTTAATCAGATTGTTTTCTTATTGTTGGGCTTTAAGAATTATTTTTATATTTTGGATAATAGTCCTTTATCAGATGTATCTTTTGCAAGTATTTTCTCCCAGTCTGTGTCCTGTTTTCTCATTACATTTGACAGTACCTTTTACAGAGCAGAATCTTAAAATTTTAGTGGATTCCAGCTTATCAAGTCTAAAAAGTACAAGACCATGTGAGGTTTCTTCTACATTGTCTTCTAGGAGTTTTATAGTTTTGCATTTTCTTTTCAATACTGTGATCCATTTTGAGTTAATTTTTGTGAGGGGTATACGGTCTGTGTCTAGATTTATCTTATTGTATGTGAATATCCAGTTGTTCCAGCACTACTTGTTAAAAAGAGTATCTTTGCTGCATTGTACTGTATTTGCTTCTTTGTCAAGATAAGTTGACTATATTTATGTAGTCATATGTCTTAAGTATAAAGAGTGCCAGATTTAGCCACATTGAATAAACCCAAATAACCATGCTTTAAGTATTATGAGTACATCTAACTGAAGAAATACTCTTCAGTCTTCCATAGACAAGTTCAAATATTATCAAAAAACATTTATTGGCATTTTTAACCCTCAGAAATATGTAACCATTTTTATCTCCTGAATTTCTTCTTTCACTTATCAATTTTAAGAGGTCAGACCCAATGTAAGAAAATAAAATTATTTCATCACCTGCCAATTTGACACTGAACATGTCAAACATGTCCTCATCCTACTTCCTTAGGTACCCTCACTCAATTCCAAGATGAGACTTGTGAATATACAAATGAGGTGAGATTTTTTACTCCAGGTTTCATGTACTTTTTAAAGGTGCCTCAGATACTAATGATGATTCCAACAATATGGACTCAGAGTTCTGCTTGTAAGGAGTAACTATGAAAGTACGATGAGCCTGAGGCCTCTTCCACATTCCTTGTAGGTGCAAGAGAGCTAAGTTGGCCAATCATGGGACTAGGGTAGAGTGGAATGAGGATTAGCTCAAGAGTAGCTGCTATACCTTTCAAAGTCTTCTTAAAGAGGTAGAGTTTTGAGATTTTGGGAAACTGGGGGAGATTCCAACTATCTCAGTGATGCCCCAGTATCAGCAAATATGACCTCAACTCATATGCTTCCTCACACCCAAAACCCTGTACAGTTGTTTATTCCAACCTAGATGAAGCAAAATGAGAATTGTTTTTACAACTGAAAAATCCAAGGGTATATCTGACTAGATAGGTTTGACTGATCCAGGGGCTCAAAGTCATCCAAATCTAGGTCCTGTCCCGCAGTAGTCTCAAGTGACTTCCTAGAAGTCTAAAGAATTATCTCTCTTCATTCATGTCCAGTAGAAAAGAATTAGAGTTCTCGCTCCAGCATTCCCACCTAACAAGGATTCATTGTATCTCATTGTCTCAAATCCAATCATATGACCTTCTCTGAACAAACCACTGTAACCAGGAAGTATGATATGCTAATAGGCTCAGACCTGGGTACCTGCTCAAACCAAGTCCAGCATTGAAACAATACTACCCCATGGGCTGAAAGGAAAATGGGGATAAAGTTAGGAGGAGAAGCAAAATAAGTACTGTGAAGCAAGAATTACTTGACAACCTTCATCAGTAACTCCATCATCACTAAGAGTTACAGAACCCAGTTAATCTGTAATGACTTCCACACAAAAACCAGCTCCATGTCAGTATCACCCTCTTCTCACTTAAGTGGGAGAGTCTCAACACTGTCCGAAAAACATCTTTAAGTGAAAGGAATAAAAGCAAGTTTGAATTGTTTGCAATGCTTTCACTGGATAGATTAATTTGTGAAGTAAAAGCTGGAGATGATTAATATAGAAAGCACTAACCTCTAGGATTTCATAAAGGGCACCCATGGAAATCAGAGCTGTGATCTTGAAAAAAAATTGGTTGCTCACTGAAAAGCTCTGATATGCTTTCATTGTGGGCATAAACAAAATAAAAAGAGAACTCATATAGAGGTAAAGACTAAAGAAAAGTACATTCAGTAATGTTGTTTATATTAAAATAAATCTGCCGGCTAATGCTGCCTGAATTCGGTATAGAGGCCTAATGAGCTCAGGCAGCCACCCAAAAAGACCCATCCTGAGAACTTAACAATTGATAGAGTAGTAAACACTTAGCCAGAGTTTTCTTTAAGGATAAATAGAAAATGGTGGCGCTAGGCACTAATCATATGGTTTTATAAAATGCTTGGTTTTTCTTAGTTATATTCAGAAAGCACTAGGCAAGTTTTCGACAATGCACACTAAATGTGCAGTGTTATAAATTAATGGGTAATCACAATAATATGCATGTAATCACACAGTGATAGCAGGTAATAGCAATGAGTTAAATTTCCTTTGCTATTTGTGGAGCTCTCTCCAAAATTCCTTATCTATTAGATCAGCAGTGGCATTATTCTTTATTACATATATTGAATGAATAAAAGGATGCATGCATGAGTGGAGTGAATTAACTAGTGATTGAACTTAAGTTTTCACATAGGGCTAATTTTCTATTATGAACTTGTGTGTGCAAAAGTTTAGTGTACATTCTCACAAAACATATTTTGCTCTATAAGCTAATTTCAGATTGTGCTACCATGCCATTTTTTTTAGTGTGGCTATAATACCTATATCAGAGCTATTCTAGTCTATACAGGGTCTTTGCAAAAGTTAGAAGTATCCCTTAAGGAAAGATACAGGTCCTCAGACATGTGACTTGGTGAAAAGGTGAGGAGCCCTTGTATAAAAGTAAAAGGTGTTCCATTCTCTTGAAGGCTTGGGAAGGTGGTGAAGGACTGGCCTGATTTCTACCCCCACTACCTCATCTTTGTTGAAAGCATAAGTGGTACAACCTTAGTTCAGTCTAATGCAGAATAATCATAAAGAAAAGAGTAAAAATCATAACTTCCTTTTCTGTTTTGTGGAGTCATTTCCCTCAGGAAAGATTTTATTAACAAATTATATCATCTATAGTTGTAAAAATTACCTCATAGAATGTATTTAAATGTTAAAAACACCAAATTTCCCCAAAATTGTTTTTCAACCTATTCTTTATCATATATGATTTTTCCTGAAGACCAGGTAAAACTAAAATCATTAAGAGTCATACACACATACAATATATGTGTTATTTAGACATATATGTATATATGGTCACAAAGACTTTCTGGTATAATCTTAACAGAAATTTTTCAAAGTACAAAGTTATTGCTACCTAGTAGTTATTTGTTTTACTTCTTCCTTTGCATCAGTGCAGGTTATTTTTCTTTCTTTCCCCTATGACTTTCCAATTGCTATTGTGATCAACTAAAGTCCCCCATTCTAATTCTAAGAGATGGGATATGCTCAGAGCAAAGAAAATGGGGAAACAGTGACAGAGAATGGTAATGGAATCTATTTTATCCTGAAGTAATAAGAAAATGAATTCAATTTGCACAAAAGGATTCTGATTTGCAGCCAAAGGAGTAAAAAGTCCTTCCGTTTATTTTTCATTAGGAAAGTATACATGCCACATTCTTTCCTGGCTGCCTTATAGCCAAGAAATGAGTTTGCTCCCCCAGCTGTTAAGCTCTGAAAGCTGATGCTAGTTCTGCATGTTTTTTTAAATTTATTTTAATTCCAGTAGAGTTAACATACAGTGTTCTCTTAGTTTCAGGTGTAATATAGTGATTCAACAATTCCATACGTCATTCAGGGCTCATCACAAGTGCACTCCTGATCCCCCTTCCCTATTTTACCCATCTTCCCACCCACCTCCTCTTTGGTAACTATCAGTTTGTTCTCAAAAGAGTCTGTTTTTTGGCTTCTCTCTCTCTCTCTCTCTCTCTCTCTCTTTCTCCCTTTCTAGTTTGTTTTGCATTCCACGTATGAGTGAAATCATATGGCACTTGTCTTTGATTGACTTATTTCATTTAGCTTTATATTCTCTAGCTCCATTCATGTCGTTGCAAATGATAAGATTTCATTCTTTTTTATGGCTGAGTAATATTCCACTGTATATATATCACATCTTCTTTATCCATTCATCTATCAATGGACATTTGGGCTGCTTCCATAATTTGGCTATTAATAATGCTGTTAATACACATAGGGGTGCATGTATCCCTTTGAATTAATGTTTTTGTGTTTTTTTGATAAATACCCAGTTGCACAATTACTGGATCATAGGGCAGTTCTATTTTTAACTTTTTGAGGAACCTCCATACTCTTTTCCACAGTGGCTGCATAGTTTACATTCCTACCAACAGTGCAAGAATTTTCCTTTATCTCCACATCCTTGCCAAAACTTGTTTCTTGTTAGTTCTGCATATTGAATTGGAAAGAAGCAGACTGTGAACCAGTAGATCCAGTTTTGAGTCTCAGTTTTTTTTTTTTTTTAACAACTGACCTTATTCTTGGCAAACAACTGAGTCTCTTGGTTTCCTTAACTGTGAGATGGGTGGAAGATGGTCTAAATAAGTAGTTATACTAATTATAGCAGCTGTCATTTATTGAGAGCCTACTAGGTACTTAGCACTGGGGTGAGCATTTGCAATATCATTATCTCATCTAACTATTAGAATTCCAGCAAATTGAGTGATTTTACACGAAAGAAGCTCAAGCTTGGATGGGTTGGTTAAATGTGGTTCTAGAGACGTAGGTATCAGAGTCAGGATAGAATCAGAGGTCTCACTTAAAAGTCTATCTGGCCTATTTATAAACTAAGTGAAAAGCAATTTATGATATGAATCTCAGACAAAAGCTACCTGCAGGTTTTTGCTTTTTCACATATCTAAGTGTACTGATTCCAGAACCATACAATGAGCTTCCAAGTATGTTAGTGAAGAAGAAACATGACTTCTCTCTTAATAAGCATACTAATGGTGCCAAATCCACTGCTATGTCATATCATCATGCATTTACATATCTAACAGTGCACATATATATTTTATTTCACATATTTCATATTCTTCTTAAGAATTAATATGATGCAAAGGAATTGCCACAGGCTGTGAAGCCAATTCTAAAACATTTCACTCATATGTGGAACTTAACAAAAGAATTCTAAAAACATTTTGAAAAACAGTACCATCATGAAACAACTCAGTAGTTTCTGAAGTGGCTGCACTAACTGGGAGATAGTCTTTAAGTGGGTAGGTGCAGGCATATTTGTTAAAATCTATCACATGACTTCTGACTTCAAAGACATGGGTATATGGTGAGTGTTGATTTATTCACTCATTCACTCAACAGAACGAATGGAGTACTTCTTGTTTTGGGCATAAGGGGCACAATGCAATCAAGATGGAAGCTGTCCTTGTCCTCATGAAACATAGATGAAAAGACAGAAAATGAACAAGCAAATAAATATAAAAAAAACCCTACAGATTGGAGTAAGTGCTGTGAAGGAAATAGTATGCTCTTTTATTTTTTTATTTTTTAAAAAGATTTTATTTATTCATGAGAGACACAGAGAGAGGGAGAGAGAGGCACAGACACAGCAGAGGGAGAAGCAGGCTCCACGCAGGGAACCCAATGTGGGACTTGATACCGATTCTTCAGGATCACACCCTGGGCCAAAAGCAGCGCTAAACCGCTGAGCCACCCTGGCTGCCCTGGTATGCTCTTTTAGAGAAAAATAACTGGAGGAGGCAGTCCATCTTAGCTGGGGTTTTTATGAAGTTTGAAGGATGAGAAGAAGCCAAATATGGAAAGAAAAAAAAAGAAGGATGGCAAAGGCCCTGAGGCAAGAAGTTTGGCAATTCTAAAAATCATATGTGGTTGGTGCATAAGAAACTACAGTTAAAAATCCACAGGTAATATCACACTTATTGATAAAACACTGAAAAACTTTTCCTGTGTGATCGGAGGAAGACAAGAATGCCAGCTCTCACCACTTTCATCCAACACATGTTCTTGGGCAAGAAAAAGAGTAAAAGGCATTCAGATTGAAAACAAAGGTGTAAAATCATCTGTTTGCAGATGACATGATGTCGTACATAGAAAATCCTCAGGCCCACAAAAACAACTATTAGAATTGATAAATGGATACATAAAAGTTGCAAGATATAAGATTAATATACAAAAATCAATTGTATTTCTATATATTTTCAATGAATAATTTGAAAATTAAATTAATCATTCATTTATATAGCATCAAATGAAAATATTTAAAAATGAATTTACCAAACAAGTCTAAAACTTTGTACACTAAAATCTACAAAAAAATCACCAAAACAAAATAAAGAACATCTAAAAAATAAAAATTAAATTAAAAAAGAAATTAAAGAAGATTAAATAAAGGAAAATACATTCCATATTGGAATATATTGTATTATTAGAAGATGTAGTATTATTAAAATGGCAATAATCCCCAGATTGATGAACAGATTCAAGGCAATACCTATTAAAATCTTAGGTAACATTTTTGCAGAAATCGACAAGTTGATTTTATGATTTGTATGGAAATTCAAGAAAACCAGAATAGCCAAAATAATCTTTTTTTAAAAATTATTTATTTATTTATTTATGATAGTCATACAGAGAGAGAGAGAGAGAGAGAGAGAGGCAGAGACACAGGCAGAGGGAGAAGCAGGCCTCATGCACCGGGAGCCCGATGTGGGATTCAATCCCGGGTCTCCATGATCGCGCCCTGGGCAAAAGGCAGGCGCTAAACCGCTGCGCCACCCAGGGATCCCTAGCCAAAATAATCTTGAAAAAGAAGAATAAAGTATGAAGATTCACACTTTCCCAGTTTCAAAACTTACTACAAAACCATAATAATCCAAATAGTACAGTACTGACATAAGGATACACTTAGAGATTAATGAAATAGATTTGAGAATCCAGCAATGAACCCACATATATATGATCAACTGGTTTGTAACAATGGTGCCAAGACCACTCAATAGGGAAAGAGTAGTCTTTTTAACAAATGGTGCTGGGATATCTGGATTACCACATGCAAAAGAGTGAAGTTGGATCCCTTCCTCATACTACATACAAATACTAACTCAAAATGGATCAAAGACCTAATTCTAAGAGCTTAAAAATGAAACTCTTAGAAGAAAACATACGTTTAAATCTTTATGATATTGGATTAAGCAATAGTCTCTTAGATATGACACCAAAAGCACAAGCCACAAAAGAAAAAATAAACTGGTCTTGCCAAAATTATATTTTTAACTCAAAGGACACGATCAAGAAAGGAAAAAAACAATCCACAGAATGGGGAAAATGCTTGCAAATCATTTATTTATTTTTTTTAAAGATTTTATTTATTTATTCATGAGAGACACAGAGAGAGTGGCAGAGACATAGGCAGAGGGAGAAGCAGATTCCCCATAGGGAAGAGCCTGATGTGGGACTCAATCCCGGGACCCCAGGATCATGACCTGAGCCAAAGGCAGAGCTCTCAGCCACCCAGGCACCCAGCAAATCATTTTTCTGATAAGAAACTTCTATCTAGAATATATAAATAACTCTTACAATGCATTAAGAAAAAGATGATCTAATTTTTTTAATGGGCAAAATTTCTAAATTGACATTTTTCCTAAGAAGATATAAAAATGACCAATAAGCAGATAAAATAGATGTTCAACATCATTAGCATGTGAGAAATGTATTAAACCCACAATAAGATATTATATCCCACTAGGATGGCTATACTAAAAAAGACAAATAGTAACAAGTATTGGCAAGAATGTGGAGAAATTGGACCCATCATACACAGCTGGTAGGAATTTAAAACAGCACAGTTGCTTTGGAAAACAATTTGGCAGTTCCTCAAGATTACAGTAGTCCCCCCTTGTCCACAATTTTGCTTTCCACAGTTTAACTTATCTGTGGTCAACTGCAGTCCAGAAGCAGATGATCCTCCTAACATATATCATCAGAAGGTCAACAGTAACCTAATGTTACATCACATGCTTATGTCATTCACCTCGCTTCATCTTGCCACACATTTTATCATTTCACATCATCAGAAGAAGAAAGGTGAGACCTGTACAAGATATTCTGAGAGAGAGACCAATCACACAACTTCTATTACAGAATGTTGTTATAATTGTTCTATTTTATTATTAGTTATTACTGTCAATCTATTACTGTGCTTAATTTATAAATTAAACTCTATTACAAGTAAGTATGTAAAGGAAAACACATACTATATGTAAGATTCTGTACTGTCTGTGGTCTCAGGCATTCACTAGAAGTCTTTGAACATATCCCCCATGGATAAGGGAGGATTGTTGTAACCATAGAGTTACCATATGACCCATCAACCCTACTCCTAGGTATTTATCAAAGGGAAATAAAAATACATGTCCACTTAAAACTTGTACACAAGTGTTCATTGCAGCACTATTCATAATAGCCAAAAAAATGGAGACAACTCAAATACCCATCAACTGGTGAATGGATACATAACATGTGATACATCTTACCCAATAGAGCATTTGGTGATAGAAAGTAAATAATCTGGATACAGGCTACAACATGGATGAAACTTGAAAACATTATTCTAAGTCAAAGAAGCCAGTCACAAACATCATACATTTTTTATTGCATTTAAATAAAATATCCAGAATAGGCAAACTATAGAAAGTTGATTAGTGGTTGACTAGGGCTAAGAATGTTGGGGTAAATTGAGGATGACCATTAAATGGTATAGTATTTACTTTCAGAGTGATGAAAATGTTCTAAAATTGATTATGGTGAAGGCTGCAAAATTCTCTGGCTATATAAAAATCCATTGAGGGAAGCCTGAGTGGTTCCATGGTTGAACATCTGCCTTTGGTTTAGGTTGTGATCCCAGGGTCCTGGGATCAAGTGCCACATCAGGCACGGGGAGGCTGCTTCTCCCTTTGCCTGTCTCTCTGCCTCTCTCTCTCTCTCTGTCTCTCATGAATAAATAAATAAAATCTTTAAAAAGTAATAAAATTAAAAATAAAAATCCATTGAATTTACACTTTAGATGACTTAGTTGTATGGCATGTAAATTATAATTATATATTCCTGTAACCAGAAAAAATGCTGAGAGAGGAAAAAACAAAAGAGAGACTAGAGATAAAGATGAAATTGGAGATGCAGGCACCCGTGAGAGCTTTGTTGGCCATTTTATAGAACGAGGTTTATATATGAATGGCAGAGGGAAGCCACAGAAGGATTTTAAGGAGAGGAATGATATATGATTGACAGTTTAAAAGTTCATTGTGGCTGCTTGAGGGGAACAAAAGTGGAAGCAGGAAGAGCAGCAGAAGGCTCCAGCAGCAGCCCAGGTACAACATGATAGTTTCCTGAATTAGGAAATGTTACAGTCGCTGGAGAGAAACAAATGGATTGGAGAGCTGTTTTTGGAGATAGAACATTTATACATATGTGTGTGTGTCTGTACTGTATACATATATGTATGCATGTGTATATATAATATATACCATATATGATGTATACATAAATATATGTTATATACATATTAGACATGTGTATATGATATACATTCTATTCATATGTATAAATAGAACATTTGCATATATTTATATGTACTATTATATATTATATATTATACACAAATTATACATAAAATAATTTGTTGAAAATATTGTTTAAAATTATGTTTTAGGGACGCCTGGGTGGCTCAGTGGTTGAGCATCTACCTTTGGTTCAGCTTGGGATCCTGGGGTCCTGGGATTGAGTCCCACATCAGGCTCCTTGCGGGGAAGCAGCTTCTCCCTCTGCCTGTGTCTCTGCCTCTCTGTGTCTCTCATGAATAAATAAATAACATCTTAAAAAAAATAAATAAAATTATGCTTCATATTAACGTGGAATTCATAATGGACTAGATAATTCTCTGGAAGTCTCAATTCATTTAATTCTATTGTTTTAATAAAGGTAATTTCAATAAAGAATAACTATATAATTTTATGCAGATTTTAAAATTTGAGATAGAATTAAAATCACACAAATATAAAAAGTATTTGTTAAACTATGAGTCTGAATTTGGTGACTCTTAACTGTGTGTCGAAGATGCTCATAGAATTTCAAGATTTGAAGGAATCTCAAGGTCACTTATTTAGACTAATGATCCTATCATCCATTGATTAAATTTTTTCTACAGCATTCTTGACAAGCAATCAGCCAGATCTGACATCTTATCAATGCTGAATATTTATTAACAAAGAGATAATGGAATTTTGACATCTCTGAAGATTCACTTTGGACATTAACATTTTTAGTGCATGCTTTAGAAGATAAATATTTTAAAGCTATACCTATAGGTCAATACTATAAAGAAATTACTATTTAGGGGCGCCTGGGTGGCCAGTTGGTTAAGTGTCTGCTTTCAGCTCAGGTTATGATCTTGGAATGCTGGGATTAAGCCCCACACTGGGCTCCACACTCAGTGTGGAGTCGGCTTCTCCTCTGCTCATCCCCTCCACTCGTGCTTGCTCACTCACTCTCTCTTTCTAAAATAAATAAATAAAATCTTTTTATAATTTGCAGTTGCACTGATAACAGCATTGTTAACTTGACAGCAAAAGTAACAATAACTTAAGCTTAGTGCAGAGTCTGCTTGGGATTCTCTCCTTCTCCCTCTGCCCCTCCCGTCCCACTGGCACACACTCTGTGTCAAATGAATAAATAAAATTTTTAAAAAACAAGAAATTACTTTTTAAATTAGTTATAATTTTACAAATTTTGTGTTTACAAATGTTTCTTAATTCATTTTTTAATTTTTAATTTTTTTAAAGATTTCTTTTTATTTATTTATGATAGACATAGAGAGAAAGAGAGAGAGAGAGGCAGAGACACAGGCAGAGGGAGAAGCAGGCTCCATGCCGAGAGCTTGACGTGGGACTCGATCCCGGGCCTCCAGGATCACGACGTGGGCCAAAGGCAGGCTCGAAACCGCTGAGCCACCCAGGGATCCCCATTTTTATCTTTACATGCAAACAAAGTAAATTCCTTCAATGAAGCCACCATCCATTTCTTCTCCATTAGATAAACCAACCATCCATGAAAGGTTTATATATGGCTACTAGCAAAAATTTACTAGTGAATTTATATCAAAATGAATGAATCAGGTATCTAGCAACTATAGCAACAAGCAGATTTATCTGGCAATGTTGAGGAATGAATTACGCCATGAAATCAAATTTTACAAATAAACTCCTGTTGTAATCAATTCATGGAGACTTTTTATCTTAAACTATTTCTTACTGAAATCTCTCTAAATCTGCATAAGGTTTTATAAATTTCACTATCATAGCAAATAGGTGAACATAATTTAAAAGTTGCTGATGAATTAGGATAATTTTTTTAAAATTTCATATAATATGCTAGTGAAATGAATAAAAGTTTGCCCACCCACTAAATGTTTCCATTGACAACAGAGATGATAGACTTTATTGACAAATTAGGTCTCCTGTGGAGATGGTCTCATTGCTTTTTAAAAAGCCTTAGGGAAAAAACTTTTGTGCCCCAGTTATTTTAAAACTCTTCATCCTGTTTTATTCCTTAGGTATACTCCCCTCAGGTTCATTGCAAAAATATTCTATCTACTAAGGGCATCTCCCTTGCACTGGGGGTTCTCCCTTGAATCACTCAGGGCTTTTAGTTGCAAGCAACAGAGATCAACTTTAGCCAGTTAAAGAGAGAAGAAGCAGTTCATTAAAATATTTTGGGAGGCTCCCAGAATTGCTAGGAGCACTAGTGACTAGGACTAGGAGGACTAGACTTAAGACTAAGATTCTATGATAAAGGACTAAAACCACTCTGCAAAATTGACTGAATGAAAAACAACCACTGTCACCACTGCCCTACCAATGTCATTCACATACTCAGATATTCCCACACTTTCCTGCCACAGCAGGGTCTTTTATATTTTGATAGTGTGGCATCAGCCATCGGTAAGTATTTAATACGTGTTTATTCATTCAACAATTCTGTAGTGACCACCTATTATGTTTCTTGAACTAAAAACCCTTTAAGATCCTTATATATATGAGGGAATTCTACACATTTTCTCAATATATGCTACATGTTTAAACACAAAGTACTGCATTGACACTAAAGAACTGAATTTGACAAGTAACCCAACCTGAAATCAATGTACATCTGGTTTGCATGCATTAGCTATAGCTTAAAATTAATTGCCTAAGGGAGTAAGAAGAAAACTACAATGTGGATTACTATAAGGCCCACTTTAAAATAATAAGATAATCATTGTAAGTACCCTATACCTGGTATGCATGAGTGGTTGCACTCAGATTGGAAGAGGTTGGTGCATAGCTACATTTTATGCTTGGTTAACGCTAAACTCAGTTAACTGTTCTGGATAAAAATGAATGTACAAGTGTTGATAGAGACGCATTCATTTCTTTTCACTTTGAACTTGAGCTGTTTATTTCAAAGTGGTATTATTTTACAAACAATGAAGCCTTGTGACCTTCATACATATAAAGGATTCAGATCCCAGTCAGAAATCCTAAGTAGACTGAGGTATGAGCCACCTGGAGGCCTGGATAGAGAATGAATGCTTAAGTGAGAAACCTGGGAATAGGAGCTCAGATCAAATTAGCTGCTGCTATAGCGGAAAAAAAGGGCAAATCATTATCTTGTCTCCATTAATGCTCTTGTCCCCTGCCTACGAGTTTCTGGCCAAATTCCTGATCTTGCTATACAATGTGGAGGAACACATTTCTCCTTCTGCCTTGGGCTCTAATACGGTTCAGCACAGCAATGCCTGGTTCATCATACCCTCAGATTCGAGTGAAACAAAACTATTAGGTTGAATAACATGAAATTAATGTTTTTGTAGATCCCAAACAGCCAATTATTGGTAATTTCATATAGTTAAATCTAACATTTACACTTCAGATCCATAGGACTGGATCACTGCTAGTGTTTCATAAAATTCTAATTATCATGCTTGATACTGGGTCATAGAAGGTGTACTTATAATAAGATGAAAAATGAAGGCCGGGAAAGTTAAAGTGCCTGGCTAGACTAAAATAAGACAAGAGCTCAAGTCTTTAACAGCCTGTCCATGAACTTTTCATGAGACTAGGATGCTTTGTGGTAGAAAGGTGTTGCTTTGTTTGACCAGCATTATATTATTTAAATTTTAAATAGTCAACATTTTTTGAAAAATTGACATAAAATATTGTATTGGTTTCAAGTATACATCATAGTGATTTGATATTTATGTATATCACAAAATGATCATCAAACTCTAGTGACCATCTGACACCATACAAAGTTGTTACAATACCGTGGACTATATTCCCTATGCTGTATATTATATCCTCACATCTTATTTATACTACAGCTGGAGGATTTTACTTCTTAATCCCCTTCACCTATTTGGTCCATCACCCCATCCCATCCCCTCTGGCAACCATAGGTTTTTCCTTTTTTTTTTTTTTTTTTAAGATTTTATTTATTTATTCATGAGAGACACAGAGAGAAAGAGAGAGGCAGAGACACAGGCAGAGGAAGAAGAGGCTCCATGCAGGGAGCCCGACATGGGACTCGATCCCGGGTCTCCAGGATCACTCCCTGCGCTGAAGGCAGGCACTAAACCACTGAGCCACCCAGGCATCCCAAGTTTTTCCTCTGTAGGTATGTATGTTTCTATTTTATTTGTTCATTTGTTTTGTTTTTTAGATTCCACTTATAAGTGAAGTAATATGCTAATTTTTTAAAAGATTTATTCATTTATTCATGACAGACAGAGACAGAGAGGCAGAGACATAGGCAGAGGGAGAAGCAGATTCCATGCAGGGAGCCCATTGTGGGACTCGATCCTGGGACTCTGGGATCACACACTGAGCCAAAGGCAGATGCTCAACTGCTGAGCCACCCAGGCATCCCATCATCTGCCCATTTTTAAATCAGATTTTTTTTTTACATTGAATCTTGAGTTCTTTATATATCTTGGATGTTAACCCCATCAGATATATCATTTTTAATAGCTTCTCCCATTCAGTAGGTTGCCTTTTCATTTTGTTGATGGTTTACTTCAATACAAAATACATTTTTAGTCTGATGTAGTTCCATTTCTTTATTTTTGCTTTTGTCGTCCTTGATTATAGATCTAAAAAAATATCACTTATATCCATATCAAAGAGTTTAATGCCTATGTTTTCTTATAGGAGTTTTATGATTTCAGGTCTTTATGATTTCAGTTGTCTTTAATTCATTTTGAGTTTATTTTTGTACATGGTAAAAGAAAATGATCCAGTTTCATTCATTCACATGTGGCTGTCCAGTTTTCCCAACACCATGTGCAAAGTCTTCATCTGCCTTTCAATTTTCAATGATAACCCTGCTGAGTAGACTATCCTTGATTCCAAGTTTTTTTCCTTTCAGCACTTTGAATATATACCATTCTCTTTAGACCTGCAAAATTTCTGCTGAAAAATCAACTGATAGTCTCATGGTGGCCCCTTTACATGTAACTAATTGCTTTTCTCTTGCTGCTTTGAAGATTCTTTATCTTCAATTTTTGACATTTTCATTGTGATCTGTCTTGATATGGATCTCTAGGATTTCTTCTTGTTTGGTACTCTGTTGCTCTTGGACCTGGATGTCTGTTTCCAGGTTAGGGAAGTTTGGGGCTATTATTTCTTTGAATATGTTTCTTGTCCCTTTTTCTCTCTTTTCCTTCTAGGACCTCTATAATATGAATATTAATATGACTGTTATTATCCTAGAGATTCCTTAAGCTATCCGCACGGTTAAAGTTTTTTTGTGGCTCAGTAGTGATTTCCACTGTTTTCCAGGTCACCAATGTGTTCTTCTATGTCATCAAATCTGCTATTTATTCCCTCTACTGTAGATTTAATTTCTGTTATCTTAGTTGTCAGTTCTGATTGATACTTTCTTATATTTTCTCTTTGTTAACATTCTGACTGTGTTTATTCATTCTTCTTCCAAGTTTGGTAAGCATGTTTATGACCTTTACTTTTGGCTTATTTAGTAGATTGCTCCTGTTCCATTTAGTTCTTTTTCTGAGGTTTTGTCTTGTTCTTTCATGTATAACAGTTCTGTGTCTCATTTTGCCTACTCTCTGTGTTTGTTTCTGTTTTAGGTAGGTCTCCCAGTCTATTATTTTAGTTTTCCCAGTCTTGAAAGGAGTGGCCATATGTAGGAAGAGTGCTGGGGGACCCAGAACCACAATCACTACTATCACAGCCAGGTATGCTCCCTGTGTAGACTGGGTTCACCCTCCTGTTGTGGCCGAGCAGTGACTGCTATAGGCATGCTAATGAGTGGTGCTGGCCCTTCTGCTATGGATGTGCTGGTGGGTGGGGTTACTGTTCTGCCAGCTGCGAGGCCTGCCAATACATAGGGTTGGCTCTCAGTGGGGTACACTCCCTGACATAGCAGACTAGAGGGAAGATTCTAAAATGGTGTCCAATGACACTGAGATCAGCAGAGCAGAATGAGCTGGCAAATGTGGCTGTCACCAGTGTCTCAGTCCCCAGAAAGAGGCTCTGCTACTTCCTGCCACCTTGCTGGCATGCAAAGATTAGCAAGTGGATTTTCTTTACTATGGTCTTTGGGCTTTTTGTTATGGTGTTTTTGCACTGGTTCCTAGGCTGACTGGATATGTATACTGCACCTTTAAGAGGGGTTTTTCCTATCTCTACAGTTCTATAGTTTTCCTGGACATACTCTCTTGCTTTTGAAAGCCAGATGTTTTGGGAACTCATTACTCTTGCCCAGGATCTAAGAGTTGGGGTGCCTGATGTGGAGCTCAAATTTCTCACACCTCAAGGAAAAGTATGTACCTTTGAGATTCCTCCAGACCACAGATCACCATGACTAGGGTGTGTGTGTGTTTTTTTTTCCTTAGTGAGACCATATCTCTGTCTCTTCTACCCACCTTGGTGCTATCCCTTTGTAGAGGCTCTGTTCTTCCAGTTTCTAGGTCTCCTTTGGTGGGCAGTATTTCAAGTGTAGTTGTGTATTGTTGTATCAGGGGGAGGAGGCAAGCTGAGGATCCTTCCACACATTTGTCTTGAACCCAAGCTACCTAGCCAACATATTTAAAATGTGAGATTTCATATTAAAACCTCAATGTGTCAGCCTCTCTCTAAAAATGGAGAAATTTTGTCTTGGATCCAGGATCAGGATAAGGGTGAAGCAAATGAGGCATTCTGTGGATACAAACTTTCAAGGGATGCCAAAAAACTTGGTAATAAGGATAATGTCTTAATACAATCCCTAAAAAATCAAAAGGCACAAAATCCATGATGAACAAAATATCAAAATGTTAAATGAAGATTAGGCTGTTGTTTCTTTGTTTTATATATTTATGTGCAATTTTTATAATGAAAACAGTCGTTTCAACCAGTCAGTCCCCTGTTCTGGGATCATTTGCCCATCAAGTCTTCTCACTGGGCAGATTTATGAGGGTTCACAGTTTTATGCAAACAGATTGAACTGATTTTTACTGTAGACTTTTCAATAATTTTTTTCAATTCGTTCAAAATATAGGAGGATATTTTGATAAGCATATATACAAATAAAAGTTTTTCCTTTTGTCTTAGGCTCCAATATGGCTTTTCATGGTGATGCCTGGCAACAACAGGTGAAGGTAAGTAGCAGCAGAGCCTGTGGCTGGAGAGGTACTTCTAGGCAGCATAGTCTCCAATCAACCCTCTTTTTATTTTTTAAGATTTTATTTATTTATTCACGAGAGACAGACTGTGAGAGAGGCAGAGACACAGGCAGAGGGAGAAGCAGGCTTCTCACAGGAAGCCCAATGTAGGACTCAATCCCGGATCCTGGGATCACGACCTGAGCTGAAGACAGGCACTCAACCGCTGAGCCACTCAGGCGTCCCTCCATTCAACCCTCTTCACTTACTTTGCTTTTTCTCTGTTATCTTTTAAATGTTGGGAAAACTCAGAATTCAGATCTGAGCCTTTTTCTCTTCACTAGGTAATCTCATCCAGAGATTGAAATTACAGATTGAAGTGCTACCTATATGCCAATAACCCTTAGATAAATACGTCCAATCATATGACATTTCCTTTGAGTTTCAGATTAAACACATAACTGCCTACTTGATATACTACTAGGATGATGAATAGGATCACAAATTTGACCTTTTCAAAACAGAAAATTTTTTAATTTTTTTCTTCCCAAACTTTCCTACTCCAATATTCCCCATCTCAGTAAATGATACCACCATCCTTCCAGTTCCTGACATCAAATACTTAAAAGTCCTCTTTGATTTATCTAATCTCCCCACCCCTTTAACCTATTAACAAATACCATTAACTCTAACTTTAAAAAATATCAAATCTACTCATCTTTTTCCATCTCTATTGCTTTATTATGGTCCAAGAACTGCCATCTCTTTTCCTGACTATTGCAAAAGCCTTTCAATTGGTCTTTTTGTTTTAACTTTACATTCTATCTCCTTCTCCATTCCATTTTCCATTGAGCAGCCTAAGTGACCTATTTGAAATATACAACAGATTATGCTACCACCTTGCTTAAAAACCTCACAGTGCTTTTCTGTTGCAATTAGACCAAAATGCGTACTACATATAATGGCCTACAAAACATGAGTCCTGCATCATCACATTCCAACTACATTGGGCTCTATACTCTCAGAAATAATCCAGGTACAATCTCTCCTAGAGGTCTTTTTAGTATTATGGCCTAAAATGCTCTTTCCACAAATCTTCACATGGCTATTTTTTCTCATCAGTCAGATCTTATAGGTCACATATTACCTCCCCAGAGATCACCTACAGACTCGTCTACCATAGGTTGTTTGGCCACTCTTTCTTGTATGGCCTCTTATCTTGTGAAATTACTGTTTCCTAGTTTAGTTTTCCTTTCCTTGTGTGGAGTTCACTGGCATAATTCCAGCATCTAGCCTAGTGCTAGGTAAGAATAAATGTTTGATAGATATTTGCCTAGATCCATGAATGAGTAAATAAAACAAACCATATTTCAGAGGACCAAAACAGGAGTATTAACTTTTACAAACTATTTAATAAGCCATCCAAATTAATATTCCCTCCAGAAATGTAATGCTTTGTTTTGAAATAGTTATATCCATAAGCTTACTTTAGATCAAAATACTTCAACTTGGAAAAAGCACAAATCTTTCCTGTGAAACAGCATCTGGATCCTAGAAAATAACTTTAGAGAAAATTTAGTCAACAACCACCACATGAAACTATATGAATTATAAAGTAACTGACAAAATGAAGAACTAAAGACTTAGAAAATGGTAGCAGCTGGTGAAACTTTTTGGAGAATTTTTGTAGCATTTTTTTCCTGTGACTTTCATTTTTCAGTATCTTTAGACAGCATCAGAATCTGTTTATTTGTGGCTCCTAAATGACAAAGGTTCTCTGGTGACCACTGAATCTGGTTACAAGATGGAAATAAAAGCACCAAAATAGAAATTACTTTTAAACATTTGGTCTCAACTAATGTTGTGATCCTTCTAAATTGGCAGCAAAATCCAAAATACCATTTTTAATTGTTACATCCTCATCTCCTTGCTGTGTTTTGGCATATTACCATGTGTCTTAAAAAAAACCCACAGAAACAAACAAACCAAAAAAACCCAGCTTTACTAGTCTATAAAAGTATATCCCAAAATTCACCCATTTTAAGTGAACAATTTGAGGGATTTTTAGTAAGTTTACTGAGTGGTCCAATCTTCACCATAAATCATTTTTAGAACAATTTGGTCCCCCCAATAAAATCCCCCATAGCCATTTATATTAAATCCAGATTTCTACTCCCAGACCCATGCAATTGCTAATCTTTTCTATATATATAAATTAGCCTTTTATGGACATATCCTATAAACGGAATCATATAATATGTGTTCACAATCAACACAATATGTGTTACCTCACTTTGCATTGTTTCTGAGGTTTATAATGCAGGATGTGTAAGTAGTATGTTATTTTTATTGCTGAATAATATTCAATGATATGGATATAACATATTTTGTCTATTCATTAGTAAATGGACATTAGAGTTGTTTCCAGTTCTTGGCTATTATAAATAATGTTGCGATGAACATTCACATAAAAGCTTTCACGTAGGCTTATGTTTTCATTTCTCTTGGGTAGATACCCAGGAGTTGATCTGCTAGTAGTTTGTTTGTTTTTTTTTTAACTTTCAGTTTTTGAAAGTGGCTACAGAATTTTACATTCCCACCAGCAGCATAAGTGTTCCCATTTCTCTACATCCTCACAAACATTTACCTTTCTTATCACAGCTATTCTAGTGGGTATAAAATGATGTCTTATTGTGGTTTTAATTTTCATTTCCCTAATAACTAATGCTATTGAGTATCTTTTCATGTACTCAAAAGCCATTCCTGTATATTCTTTGGTGAAATGTCCGTTAATATTTTTAATTCATTTTTCTAATTGTGTTGTTTGTATTATCAAGTCTTAAGGGTTCTTGGTAAATTCTGGGTGCAAGTCCTTTATCGGATATGTGTTTATTCCCTATTGTTTATTCCCATTTTCTTACTGGTGACTTTTGAAATGCAAAAGTTTTGGATTTTGATGTTCAGTTTATTAATTTTTCTTTTTTTTATGGCCTGTGCTTTTGGTATAGCAAAGAAATAGCTAAGAAATCTTTGCCAAAAAAAAAAAAAGAAATCTTTGCCAAGCCCAAGGTCTCAAAGATTACCTACTATGTTTTAGTCTAAAACCTTTATTGTTTTAGCTTACATTAAGACTATTATTTTTATGTATGGTGTGATTCATCTTTTTGCATATGGGTATCCAAATGTTCCAAATTCATTTGTTGAAAAGATTACACTTTCCGCCATTGAATTTCCTTGGCATATTTGTCAAAAGCCAATTGATTATAAATATACAGATTTCTTTCTGGACTCTCAATTGTGTTCCATTCATCTATATATCTGTCTTTATGTCAGTGCCAAACTATCCTAATAACTACATTTATAGTAAGTTCTGAAATTGAGAAGTCAAAATCCTCCAGCTTTGCCTTTTTGAAAACTGTTTTGGCTAGTGTAGGTATTTTGTATTTCCACATAAATTTTAGAATCTGCTCCTCAACTTTTGCAAAAAAGCCACCCAGAATTTTGATAAGATTCTTATCTTATTCTTTGAATAAGATTGAATATAGATTTTAATCTATAGATTTGGGGTAATTAGTGGAGAATTTCCATCTTAACCACACTGAATCTTTCAATCCATGAACATGGAATGACCTTCCATTAACTTAGATCTTTAATTGTTCTTTTTTTTTAATTTAATTGTTCTTAATAAAGTTTTTAAATTTTCAGGGTAATAGTCTCATATTTCTTTTATTAAACTTATTCCAGAAGTACTTCATTCTTTTTGATGCTATCTTGAATAGAATAATATTTTAAATTTTCTGATTTATCATTGATTAGAAATACAATTTTTTTTCAGCTAGCACACATAACTTTGCATTTTTTGTTTTATAGGTTTATAATTTATATACCATAAAACCTGTCCTTTTAAAATGTATAATCCTATGGTTTTCAGTAGATTCACAGAGTTGGACAATCATCATCACTCTAATTCCAGAACACTTTCATCACTCTGAAAAGAAACACTATGCCCATTAGCAGTCGTACTTCATTTCTCCTTATCCCCCAGCCTCTGGCAATCTCTAATATTTGTCTATCCTAGGTATTTCATATAAATGCAATCATATAATATATGGCTTTTTGTGTCTGGCTTCTTCCACTTAACATAATGTTTTCAAAGTTCACCCACGTTGTAGTATATATCACTATTACCTGGTTTGTTTCCACTTTTCTGGTGTTATAAATAATACCACCATGAACATTCATGTACAAGTTTTCATGTGGATATATGCTCTCATTTCTCTTGGAAATATATCTATTAGTGGAAAAACTAGGTCATATGATAACTCTACATTTAATCTTTAGGGGAACTACCAAACTGTTTTTCAAAAGCTGCACTATTTTACATTCCCATCATCTGTGTATGAAGGTTGCAATTTCTCCACATCCTCACCAACATTTGTCTTTTTAAAATTATAGCCATTTTAGTGGGCGTGAAGTGGTATATCATCATGGGTTTGATTTTCCTCCAGTGGCTAAGAATGTTGAATATCCTTTCATATGCATGTTGGTCATTTGTATATCTTATTTGGAGAAATCTTATTTGAATCATTTGCTCATTTTTAAATTGGGTTATATATCTTTTTATTGTTAGTTAGGAATAATGTTTTAAACATGCTGGATATGAGTCTTTTATCAGATAATTTGTAAATATTTTCTTCCATCTTTTTGATTTTTCATTTTCTTGATTATGTCTTTTGAAGCAGAATTTTTTTTTCTCTTTTATGGTCTAATTATCCATTTGTTTCTTTTGTGGCTTGTACTTTTGGTGATATACCTAGCCAACCATTGCTTAATCCAAGGTCATGATGATTTACACATATGATTTCTTCTAAAAATTTTGTAGTTTTAGCCATTACATTTATGTCTTTGATCCAATGTGAGTTAATTTTTGAATATGGGGTGAGATAGGAATACAACTTTATTCTTTTTTTTTTTTACAACTTTATTCTTTAGCATGTGGATATCCAGTAGTTTCAGAAGCATTTGTTCAAAAGATTATTCTTTCCCTATTGAATAATCTTTGTACCATGATAATCAAGATCATGAGTCTTAAATAATAAAACATCAAGTTATGAGGTCAGAATGGTAATAGTTTGTCCATTTGTTTGTGATAGCTAAAAGTCTTTATCTTTTCATATTAAAATAATACTTGAAAAGAATTTCAGAAGCAGTTTCCATTTTAGAGTATCTTAATAATCAGTTTGATGCAGTTATAGTCCAGCTTGAAAAAACTTATTTTTCAGAGTTCTATTTATTTCAGAACAATATGACACTAAGTTTTTATAAATTAGAATGTTTTCTGCTGCATGTAAGAGAAACCTCAATCACACTGGCATTAATAAAAGTATACGTCATTATCTCATATAAAAGACAGTCCAAAGATAGGGTAGGTTCCTGAGTTAGTTGACTCAGTAGCACACTAAGGAAGATAGATAGCATCTAGGGAAGGCATACTCTCCAGTGCCCTCTTTAGACTATCCAGGAAGGATGATAAAAAGGAAGGTAAGCAGATAGCCTTGGGGCAGCAGGTGGGAGGAGTGGGGAATGTACTGAGAAGATTAGAAAGCAGAAACATTATTAGAAAGCAGAAACAATGACCAATGAAGGGATATTTCTCATTGGTAGGGTAAAAAGCTCTTGCAAAGACTGGAGCATTTCAGACTCTAATGAGAAAACTAATGACTACTATGTTTCCCATTATTCTCCTTTCAGGAATGGGAATACTCATTGCAGCACTCATCTGTGTTCCATCTTTGTTTGTATTTAAGGAGAGTAGAAAATTTGCCTTTTTCAGTTCACAATCCCCAAAGTAAAGGAGTTACATGCAAACTTTATAGGGAAGCTATTGTAATACCTTGAATCTTGAGCCTTATACTATAGTGATTGGATGGGACTATTGCATTGTCTACCTTAGGTATAGAATGAATTGGTTTTACAATTTCCTTCCCTTGCAAAAGGGAAGGAAATGAATATTTGTGACCAAGAGGGAAGAGTATGGTGATTTATATTATATTATTGTTCAAAATATTTGGTGCTTCTTCATGACATCAGGCTTTGCCATGATTTCCTTTGGCCAAAATATGAGAAGCCAGATATGAGACTTCCAAGCAGAAGCTTTAAGAGCCATTGTGTCATTCTACTGCATTCTTCACTTACTTTCACCATGTGACTGGCAATGTTGTAGGTAGAAGCTGCTCTCTCAGCATGGGCGCCAGAATGAAGACAACATCAAACTGAGTTACATCTGACCAATGGGAAATGGGCTAAAAGACCAGGAAATGAACCTTTATTGTTTCAAGCTTCTAAGATTTAAGGATTGTTTTGCTATGGCTGCATAGCCTCAGTTGACGAAAATGACGACTATTTTACAATTATTTACAATTATACTATCTTACAATTTTAGTCCTTTTGACTCATTAAATACCTTTAAGGAGGCCATAACATACAAAGGAAAAGTTTGTTTTCATAGACTTGACTCCAAAGAATTAGAAAAAAAAATATTCCTTTTGGTAGTGGAAGGGGACGTGGGCAGGGGGAGGGGTAAATGGGTGATGGGCACTGAGGAGAACACTTGATGGGATGAACACTGGGTGTTATCCTATATGTTGGCAAATCGAACTTCAATTAAAAAAAAAATACCCTTTTTAAGACAAAGTATGGCACAATTCTTACCTGCCGATCTAAATCTACGTAAATTTCTATCATCTTTCCTACTTATCTATAAGGTTCTAACATCTGAATAAATGATGCTATTATCCCAATAATCAACTAGAAAACTTGCAGATTCCAATACATTCAAACATTTAAAATTTGTATTATAATACACAGGACTTGTATACTATACTTATTCATATTTATATAAGTGATCTCAAATTTAAATGATTTGTTACAGAAAAAGAGCCAAAATGCATCCATGGGATTTCTTACATAGAAATGATTCTCAATATCATACACTGAATATTTGTTATGCACCAAAGAATCTTCTAACTTAGAGCCATTCAGTTCTCAGCATGTTGCAGCTAAGTTCAACTATTTGAAGTAAAAATAGGAGACTAGTTACCTATAACAATCTACATTTTGGTTGAAGATGGCAACACAGTGGTTTGTTAGAGCAACAACAGCATATTTATTGGTATATTTCAACCTGACATAAAAATTAAAATGTGTAAATTTTGTATTTTATTACATTAACCTTATTTATGACAATACCTTCATGTTCTTACATATTAAAAAGTTCACCTAAGATTGTATGTTATACTTTCAAAGAAAATTGTAATTCCAATACTGGTTCTACTATTCATCAACAGGATTGCTTTTCAGCAAACTACAGAACAATTTCCAAAACAAGCAAATAAACAGAAAACAAAGTTGCTAAAGTCCCTTTGCAGACATATTTGCTGTGTAGTGTTTACATTTTAGCTTACAGGTATTAAAAGGAATATTACTATGAAAAATACAAGGATTGGAAAAAAAATACAAGTCAACCAAGGAGATAAACAAATGGAACAAAGAAGTGGGGAGAGAAAATTCAAAAGCTAAAATAATTCAATAAGTATTAAGTAACTTAATTCTAATTCTATATCAGGAGAATACCAGATTCCCCAAGCAATATTACACAGAGATTAAATTTTTGTTCTATAGAAATGAGTCCTATTTTCAATAGAACCATTTATTATCTAAATATAGCTATAATTAATTTTAATTTAGCTAAGTGCATTATCCATTATTATCTATTTGAAAGATTATGTTTAGCAACTTGTCAGGCCAACAGAGAAAGTGTAGGATTGGGAAGAGACCAAAGACAGCAGTGGAGGACGGTACCAATGCTTGTGCATTTCCTACCATGCACCCCAGCAAATACAGCATGGCATCACTCAAACTTCTTTGAATCTGAATGACAGAATATCTCTTAAATATTTTAGATATACCAAATAAAGCTAATGGATGACAGCAGTAGCCAAAAAGAGATTATGATTTTGTTTTGAGTAAATATATTTGAGTAAATATATTTTGATACTTACATATTATATGTAAATGGTATCTTTCATTCTACGGTCTCATGCCCATGCTCATATCCACATTTACAAATTTCATCCACTCTACAAGAGGTGTCATATCCTCCAAAAAAACAAAAAAACAAAAAACTAATTTGTATCTCTTTTATGGTGTTTTTCAGAAGAGCAGTATAGGTATCCTAGGATGGGCTTACCCTTTTCTGTATTACTTTGAGCAACTTGCTTACCCTCTGTCCTACTCTGTGTATTTGTAAAATAGGGGTTAAATTAAATTTGTAAAGTAGAGATTAAATTAAAACTACCTCTTAGGATGGTTGTCAGGATTATAAGAAAGAATAAACATAAAGTACTTAGAATAGGGCCTGACACACATTCTGTTAATTTTAGTTCTTTTGATTATAGAGAAAGCAGAAGATAAATACTGCATTGCTGACAGTTATATTCCATATTTAACACACTGCCTGGCACCTAGTAGCTCTCAACTATCTACTTTTGTTTTTTTTTTTTTTTTTTTTTTTTTTTTTTTAACTATCTACTTTTGAATGAATAAATAATTCGGCCTTGAGAAGTACTTCCAATTAGAGAGAAGGAAAAGCCAGCAAAGGAGTTTTCAAGGTGGAGGTGAGCAATAAGGTCTTAAAACTGAAGGACATTCAAATAATGTGAAGACTAGGGGTGGAGTTGTGGGGGGGGGGGGATAGCAGAGGGTCCTATGGTCAGTGCATTAAAGTAACTTGCTTCCCCTAGGGATACTAGGGATTTTATTAGGAAAATGGGTCATAGTATTAAAACATAACCAAACATCCCTAAATCTCTGGTTAAATTTGGTTAATTAATATAATTTTTATATTAAGAAAGAATAGCAAATTTACACAATCATAAAGTATTATTGTGTAATAAATATGACTAGTATATACTTTAGGTATGCCTGAAGACCATTTTAAAATACTTTCACAAAAAGTTTGTAAAACTTCCTAAGTCTTTTCAAGAAAGATGGTCTTAACCAAACCTTTATCTTGTATGTTTGCTTTGAACTTTTCTGTTTTTTCAAGGGTTTTTCAATTGATTAAGGTATAAAGACTATCATTATGTTTACATGTGTACATATGCATAATGCATGCACTATAACCACATACACAGAAGTCTGTAAACAGTAAGAAACATCTTTTCTATTAACTTAACACAAACACACAAAGACATTAGATACCAAAAGACCATGCAAGATGAGCATGTTGGAGTCCTTTCTACTGCCTCAAGCCCTTTAATGATCTTTGTTGTAGCCTCTCCTACCCCCTATGAACTCCCTGAAGCTCCATTCTAGAAGAGTAGCTTAAGTAGAATGAGTAGATCATTCTAAATTCTACCCATGCCTCCATGGTATAGTCCTTTCCAGTCCTTACCCATGCCTCCATGACAAGTCCTTTCCCTGTGTTAACAAAAGGGAGGTGAAGTCCTTCAGACTGGACCTTCGGAGATAAAACTTTCTCTTCATATTATCAACTATATACCCATTGCTTAATTTCAATGAATATACTTAAAAACATATCTGACTCCTATGGGATGAGAAAGGGTAATAGGGATAAGGAAATCCCATTCTGCAGCACATATTTTTGTTAGTGAAATAAAGCTAGTAAAAGGATACCTGAGTAGAGTTGGAGCCCACATGGTTTTGGTCAGTGGGATTAGACAACATTCCTCTCCACATATGTCAGTTTGGATTAGGATTAGATGTTTGTGGGTACTGGAGCAGAATAAATTGCCTTCTGCATTTATCCATTTGCATTCTGTGGTTTGCACTGGGGCCAAAGCCTTCCAGGAAAAAACATTTAAACTCTATCCATTACTGAGGCTGAGATATACCTAACTGACAGAGAATTGGGGGTCCTAATGAAAGTTAGATTTTAGGAGGAGATATGCCAGAAGAGGATCCACCATAAGGGAATAATATACAATGAGTTAGACCAGTAACAGCATCCAAAATAGTAGCAGGATATTGGTTGGAGATATGGCGAATAGCCAAACTGTTCCAACCCAACCACTCCAGTGGAATTAGTCTGCAGTTGGGGAGAGGGGAGAGAGGCTATTTGTATGAATTTTAAAAATGAGGGCACTTTAGTACTCAGTCAACTTCATGTAGAGCCCTCTTGACCCCCAACACCTTTTCTTATCTTGAAAAAGCATCCTTGCCTGGGTGAATAGATGAAGAACTATACCAGCAAATCAGTCATCAACAGTAATGGTGACAAGCAGTGTAAGTGGTACCCAGGGCAAGACAGTGTAGGTGACTCTACTGAAATAGTTCTACTTGGGAGTCTTGGCTTCAAAGTTAGGGCTTGACTAGGTTCAGAATTTGAGCAAAAAATTATTATTGCTAACCACTGAACACTGGGGCCCAAGTAACTTAAGACTCCCCTACCTCCAATTCTGGCAATTGAGTAGAATTTATTACAAACTTTCTATCTGCTTCCTATGAATAAATATAGAGTTCTAGATTTACTGGTGTCAATTCCCAAGAGCTAAAGAACATCAGGAACGTATCAGTAATTGAACAAGTTGGGTTCCTTGTTTATTACAAACAGGGAGAAAAACATACCACTGGGGAACATGGGCATCTTGGTAAGAGGGTATTAAAATTTATTTTAGAATTTGGGCTTATATTAGCTGATGTGGGGGAGAGTTTAAGGGAAGCACAGCCTTATTTGGGATTGGATCCTGTCAGGAAGCAGAGGTAATTCAGCAGTTGGGAATATTAATAAATCTTATCTATATAACAGGAGGAATCGGGTAAAGCTTAGCTTAAGTGGCAAAGAGAGAGCTGTAACTCATATTAGCCAGGATATATTTGTTCACCTCCATGGTTTGGACCATGTTCATGTGTTTGTGTTCAGACATGGTTGTATATTAATCCATTGTTTTTGTTTGTTTATTTTATTTTATTTAATCCATTGTTTTTGTATTTGATCTATCACAGTCACAGAGTACTCTTATCTGATATTGGTATTCTGTGAAATTATTCATGCATAATGACCCACCAAGACCTAGCTGTGAGTAGTACACCAACTCCCCAATGTCTCTTTCTTACTGGAGACAACATTAGCTAAAGTAGTTATGGTCTAATTTCAACAGCTTCAAAAATGGCAGATATTTAGTGGCAATAGAGGCAATGAAATGGAATCCTTCATAAAAATTTTGGGTCTAAGGAATAGTGCAGCCAAGTAATTACTTCCAAAGTGATTCCTAAATACCTAGTATTCCCCTAAAGATCCTGGAAACTAGGCAGCCCAGTGGCGCAGCGGTTTAGCGCCGCCTGCAGCCCAGGGTTTGATCCTGGGAACCCTGGATGGAGTCCCACATCGGGCTCCCTGTGTGGAGCCTGCTTCTCCCTCTGCCTGTGCCTCTGCCCCCCCTCCCCGTGTCTCTATGAATAAATAAATAAAATCTTTAAAAAAAAAAAAAGATCCTGGAAACTACATGATCATCCAATAACATATTGGATTTCCTGTGTCTATGCAGATAGGGTCCTAGAGAATCTAAGAGTTAATGTGAAACCTGGAATAATTAAATGGGCAGTAACACCTATGACATTTGGATTAAACGTATGTACATTGAATCATTTAAAGAATAGTAGAGAAACTTTTATATTAAATTATTCATCATACTTTGAATAAAAAATATTTGTAATTTCTACAAAATTACCACATACATGACAACACTATAGTGGACATCTGCTTTTGGCTACCCAACATCTATCCCAACATTTCTTATAAGAGGACCCAGAGTTTCCTTTGAAAACAATCCCTCAAAAAAAAAAAAAAAATGAAAACAATCCCTCCACCTTCCCAGTCTGAGTTTGGGTGAGACTCCATTCCAAGTCAATCAACATATCTCATTTCCTTAGTTGCAATGATTGGTTTAAAACCAGACACAATCCAGTCTTAAGCCAATTAAGATGTACAGTTATCTGACCACTGTGGTTGGTAGAGATAGGCATATGACCCCAGTCGATGCAAATGAAGGTGAATTTAAGGACTTTGGCTCAGAATGTTCCACTTTGATATAAGGATATGAGATTGAAAAAGCTGCAGCCATTTTGTAAACCCAAGGAGAGCTAGCCTAGGGATTGAGCTAACCTAGAGGAAAGAATATAGAGAAAAAAAAATTGGCAATGCTTTGGGAGTTCTGGATACAGCTGGATCTACTCTGAGTAGCTAAATTACATAAACTAATAACTACTTACTGTTTCAGCCAATTTCAGTTTGGTGTTCAAGTACTTTAAACAAAAAGAGTGCTGATAGAACAAATGTGTAAATTAGTAACTTCTGACTTGGGAAATATACTCAATTAAGCAAAATTCCTATTATACAAAATAGTAATATAATACCAAATAACATGATCACCAAATCAGTTCAAACACCATCAAGATCCAAAACTTTGGATATCATAATCTGGTTTTTGTTTGTTTTTTAACATTATGATCTGGTTCATGAGTAAAACCATCTTCATAACAGGGTACTTATGCAATGTTCTCTCCAATGCTAACAGTGACTAAATTCATAAAAGTAAATCATAATCTGCTTTATAAAACAATAAAATAGGCTATTTTTAAACTGTGAATGTTTAAGGTTTTTTGACAAAGCATGAAAAAGGTGAGTTTCCTAACAGACTTACAGTAACAAATACATTTTGTCCTCTGTCCTTTGATTTGAAGATTAAATTGCTGCATAATTTTGACCTTTGTAACTCTTTGCATTAAAATTTTCATTTTTGCCTTCAATTGTAAATTATCCTATAGTTTCATAGAACTATGGCAGAAGAACATTTCTTCTAAAGTTCACCACATATACATTCCTATTCATAATACTGGAACAAAAAAAATTCATTTACAGTCTATATAACCAGTCTCCAATATTCAACTAAACTACATTAACTTAAGGCTCTCTCAGACCAAAAACAAAACAAAACAAACAAACAAACAAACAAAAACCACCTATTTTGCTCTTATTCATACTGGTGGAAAGGTATTTTATAATTGTAACCTTCAAAAGAGTCTGCATACTAAAATTTCATTCAAGAATATAAAATTAAATTTCAAATAATCTAGGAAAATATAGTAAGAGTCTACATGCTTGCTTCTTTATGAATTATACATTGTCTTTCATTAAAATGGATCATACAGGGGTGCCTGGGTACTCAGTCAGTTAAGTGTCCAACTCTTGACTTCAGCTCAAGTCATGATCTCAGGGTCATGAGAGGTGTCAGACTGTTCAATGAGGAGTCTGCTTGAGATTCTTTCTCTCCTTCTTCCTCTATCCCTCCTCCACTGTGTTCTCTTTCTCTCCACAAAATAAATAAATAAACCTTCTTTAAAAATAATAAAACAAAAAAATTAAAATGGATCATACACTTCTCTTCCTGTCTAAGCACAATCCTTCTACCTCTGTGCTAAATCTCATTTACTTCTTCCTTTTCAGGGATCTCCTGATGATTATCTCTCTCCTCTATATGTTCAAAATCCAAGTCTTTCCCATTGGGAACAAATAATAATTAAAAACTCTGTAAACTGCCTAGCACTAGTTATTAAAGTTTCTCTATTCCCTTTCATTACCAATTTTCTTGCTATCAGCACTTTTCTTGCCAATCACTACTCAGTCTAGGGGAATCTGTCTTCTTTCTGAATGGCTCCAACAAGTAATCTTGCAGAGGTCACTGCTGATCTCTGTGTTACTTTTCAAGCCTTATCTTATTTGACACCTTAGGACTGTAGGCATTTGCTGACCTATTCCCTTCTTGAAAGACCTTTACACCATTGGCATAAGAGTCACCAGATACATGTGGTCTTTCTCCTACTTTTTTGACTGCTCTCTCTTGATCCTTTACCCATTTTCTTACATGTCATTTCTGGTCAAGATTTCTTTTCTTCTCACTCTAGAGTCTCTCTGGTTTTTCTATTCCACTATCTCAGAGTTTTTACCATCTGTATTTTGATAACTCCTGATTCTATATCTCTAGCCCAAATCTCCATTTTGGGCTTTAGAACCACATACTCAACTGCCTATTCAATAGCTCTAATTATATGTCCCACAGGTTCCTCAAATTTAGTCCATCTTAATTTAATTCAGAATATACTCTTCCTCATGTATGACCTCACCATTCACCCAGTTATCTAAGAAATAAGCTGACAGGATCCTTAAATCCTCCCTTTTCCTTATGTTGCACATCCATTCAACCACCACGCAGGGCTTTGTAAGCTGCACCTTTGCCTCAATAGCAATAAAAAATCACTAAAAAGCACGTAAGCAGTGAAGGGACAAGATCATATTTGTACAGTAAGTAGAAATATTACTACATAATTGAGGATCAGAAATTATTTTGACCTGAACTGTGGTAGAAAACATGAAGGAAATGACACTTTAATGAATGCATGTGCCAAATACAAAAACACATCGAGGAAGAGTGTTTTTTCTTTAAACCAAGTGTTAAACTAAACACACTAAAAATGACAAATATTTTTATCACTTCAGAAAAATCTGTTCACTTAGTAGTGCTGTTTTCACCCAATACCCTATTTTCCCTGTCTTTGGCTGATTGGATTACCTGTGGATAGTGACTTCAGAAAAACTTTACCACGGGGCGCCTGGGTGGCTCAGTTGGTTAAGCAATCCAACTCTTGGTTTTAGCTCAGGTCATGCATGATCTCATCAGTTGTAGAACTGAGCTCTTCCTAGGAGAGGGCTCCTCACTCAGCAGGGAGTCTGCCCGAAAGATTCTCTCCCTCTGCCCCTCCCCTCCCCTTGCCCTGGCTTGCCCATGTTCATGCTGTCTCTCTAAAGATAAATAAGCCTTTTAAAAAAAAAACAAAAACACTTTACCATAGACTGGATTAAGACAATTAAGACCTTCTCTACTAGGCACATAGAATGAGGATAGCTATCTCTCTCTACCAGGTTCTTAAACTAATATTTTTGTCGAAAAAACAGAATTTACATTTGATGAGAAATTTTTGAGTACTATATACCTAAATAAAAATCTCAGAAAGAATATAGTATTAGAAAATGTGAAACATTCTAGAAAATAAATACCTTTCAACCAAACAATTGACTTCTTAGAAATCCTACAGAAATAATTTTTTAAAATTTGGACAAAGATCTGAAGAGGGACAATGATGTTCACTACTGGGTTATTTACAAAAACAAAAATTTTAAATAGCAAAAAATTGGAATAACTATATGCTGAACAATAGAAAATTGTTTAAGGATATACACAAAACATTAACAATGTTTATTACTGTGTAATGATTTTCCTTTTGCATTTTTCAAGTTTTCTAAACTAAGTATATATGCCTTTTCTAATCAGAAACAAATAAAAAAAATCAACAGAGAAATCTCCTCACCACTTTAACCAAATAATCAATCTTGACATCACAACAATGGGACAAACTGATATTATTTATCTCTAAAAGGGATGCATTATATCACTCATGTAGTGATTTTTGCCCTAAAAGTTTTTTTTTTTTTTAAGATTTTATTTATTTCTTCACGACAGACAGAGAGAGAGAGAGAGAGAGAGAGAGAGGCAGAGACACAGGCAGAGGGAGAAGCAGGCCCCATGCAGGGAGCCCGACATGGGACTCAATCCTGGGTCTCCAGGATCATGCCCTAGGCTGAAGGCAACACTAAACCACTGAGCCACCGGGGCTGCCCTGCCCTAAATGTTTAATCTAGTCATGAGAAAACAATCAGACAAACCCATATTGAGCAACATTCTACAAAACAACTAGTGTGAACTATCCAAAATGCCAATATCTTTAAATACTCCAATTCTTTTAAATTAAAGGAGACTATAATTACATTATAACTAAATTCAAAGTATGATCCTTAACTGATCCTGTGTGGAAAAAAAACAATTGTTAGGAGAACCAGAAAAATATGAATATAGGCTATATATCAAAATACACTATTTAATATTAAATTTCTTGAATGTGATAATGATATTGAGGTATAGCATCCATGTAGAGTCATGGCATAAAATGGTATGTAGCAGATTATCCTTGTTCTTAGGAGATACTTGCTATTATGCTATGTATTTAGCAGTAATGTGTTACAATGCCTGTACATTAACTTTAAATAATTCAGGTAAAATAGACATGCCTGAGCATGCACACACACGCATACATGCATGCACACATGCACAATTATTAATACCAGCACTCTCAAGCTGTTTCTAAGGAGCCTTTTTTTAGACATATTTTCCTACAGTCCTCCTCTTCCCACAAAAATGTTTTTAATTGTGGTAAAAAAAAAACATAAAATTTATCATCTTAAGCATTTTAAGTGTCCAGTTCAGTATTTTTAAGTATATTCATATTGTTGTACAATCTCCAGAACTTTATCTTATAAAACTGAAACTCTATACTCATTAAAAACTTCCAACATCTCCCTACTCTACCCATTCCTTAGCTACCATCATTCTACTTTCTGATTCTATGATTTTGACTGGTCTATATTCTTCATAGGTAGAATCATATAGTATTTGTGTGTGTTACTCGCTTATTTCATATAGCATAATATCCTCAAGGTTCATCACATTGTGGCATGTGTCAGAATTTCCTTATTTTTAAGGCTGAACAATATTCCATTGATTGTATACATCGCATTTTGTTTATCCATTCATCCATCCATCCATGGACACTTGGGTTGATCCATTTTTTAATATAGTGAATAATGTTGTTAAGAACATATGTGTAGAAATATCTCTTCAAGATCTTGTTTTCAATTTTTTTGAATATATACTCAGAAGTGAATAATACAGTAATTCTAATTTTTTGAGAACTGAATACTGTTTTCCATAGTTGCTACACCATTTTATATTGCCATCAACAATGCACATGGGTTCTAATTTTTCCACATCCTCATCAACACTTGTAATTTTATGTGTTTTGGATATGAGCTATCCTAATGGGTGTGAGGGGATAGTTCATTGAGATTTTGTTTTGTTTTGTTTTGTTTCTCATTAAACTTTTGTTTTAATGGGTCTCAAAATTCTGTGACAGATTTTTGGTTAAGTTGTTTCCATTAAAAAGTACTTATTTTAAAAACTAATAACTTAAAACTGCAACACATACACACACACACACATACACACACACACAAATGGTCCATAAAACATTCTCCTTTCCTTCTGAAGGTTTTACAGTGTATTGTTATCATTAACCAGTCTTTTACTATTAAACTTAAATGGCCAACTGACACAAACAGTTCTGAGACAATTCTCCCACCACTGATTAAGACTGGGGTGGCAGGTATTGGGGATAATATTCATTTAGCCTTCTGAGCTTTCTGGGCAGACTTGGTGACTTTGCCAAATCCAGCTGCCCTCTTGTCCACTGCTTTGATGACACCCACAGCAACCGTCTGTCTCAGGTCACAAACAGCAAAATGGCCAGAGGAGGATAGTCAGAGAAGCTCTCAACATGCATTGGTTTGCCAAGAACCATATCAACAATAGCAGCATTCCCAGATTTCAAGAACTTGGGACCATCTTCCAGCTTTTCTCCAGGAACAATGATCTATGTTTTCCTTTAGCTCAGCAAACTTGCAAGCAATGTGAGCTGTGTGACAATCCAGCACAGGTGCATATCCAGCATTGATTTGGCCTGAATGTTTCAGGATAATCACCTGAGCCATGAAGCCAGCTGCTTCCTTTGGTGGGTCATTTTTGCTGTCACCAGCCACAATGCCATGACAAACATCTTTGATAGATAACGTTCTTGACATTAAAGCCTACATTGTCCCCAGGAAAAGCCTCACTCAAAGCCTCACGGTGCATTTCCAAAGACTTTACTTCAGTTCTAACATTGACTGGAGCAAAGGTGACCACCATACCAGGCTTAAGAACACCAGTCTCCACTCGACCCACTGAGACAGTACCAATACCACCAATTTTGTAGACGTCCCGGAGAGGCAGATGCAAGAGCTTATCAGTTGGACAAGTTGGTGGCAGAATGCAATCCAGAGCTTAATGTAGGTGCTGACTTCCTTAACGATTTCCTTGTATCTCTTCTGGCTGTAGGGTGGTTCAGTGGAATCCATTTAGTTAACACCAACAATTCGTTGTTTTACACCCAGTGAGTAAGCCAGAAGGGCATGCTCATGGCTCTGCCCATTCTTGGAGATACCTGCTTCAAATTCACCAACACCAACAGCAACACTCAGGACAGCACAGTCAGCCTGAGATGTGCCTGTAATCATGTTTTTGATAAAGTCTCTGTGTCCTGGGGCATCAATGATGGTCATATAATACTTGCTGGTCTCGAATTTCCACAGGGAGATATCAATGGTGATACCACGTTCATGTTCAACTTTCAGTTTATCCAAGACCCAGGCATACTGAAAAGGCTCCCATCTCAGCAGCCTGCTTCTCAAAATTTTCGACAGTTCTTTTGTCAATCCCACCACATTTGTAGATCAGATGGCCAGTAGTGGTAGACTTGCCCAAATTTACGTGTCCAATGATGACAATGTTGATGTGAGTCTTTTCCTTTCCCATTTTGGTTTACAGTTAGCAGTGGTTTTCATGACACCTGTGTTCTGGTGGCAAACCCATTGCGAAAAAGCCATTGAGATTTTGAATTGCAATTCCCTAATGATTAGTGACGTTGAGCATCTTTTCATGTACTTATTGGCCATTTGTAGATCTTTTCATCAAATCTTTTGCCCATTTTTAAATTGAGTGACTTGTTTGTTGTTGTTGCTGAGTTGTAGAAGTTCTTTGTATATTCTAAATATACACATTATCAGATAGATGATTTGCAAATATTTCTTCTCCTTCCATAGGTTGCTTTTTCACTCAGTTGATCATTTCCTTTGATGCACATATATTTTAAATTTTGATGTTGTCTAATTTGTCCTTTAACTTTGTTGCCTGTGCTTTTAGTATCATACCCAAGAAATCACTGTCAAATCCAGTGACATGAAGTTCTTCCTCTATGTTTTCTTCCAAAACAGTTTTATAATTTCACATTTTATGCTTAGGTCTTTGATCCATTTTGAGTTTCTTTCTTTCTTCTTTCTTTCTTTCTTTCTTTCTTTCTTTCTTTCTTTCTTTCTTTCTTTTTCTTTCTTTCTTTTTTCTTTCTCTTAATGTAGCATAGGGTAAGGGTACAACCTCGTTTTTTTTGCTTGTTTGTTTTTGTTTGTTTTGTTTTGTTTTTTTGCATGCAAGTATCCCATTTTTTGTAGCCTTCTTGAGTCAAAACTAACTGGCTTTAGGTTAGGGATAGTTAGGTTAAAAAATGGCTACTGGGATCTAACTTAACTTTTTCTGACAAAAGAAGAGCATTTATATATTTTAAAACCAACTGGTAATAAATATCAGCTTACTTCATTTAATCCTTTCAAAGATGCATTTTACAAATATGTTCATTTTTCTCAATCTCAGTGCTTACTTCATAAAACTGTTTTAGAGAAGCATTCATACCTAAACATTCAATGATGCAACTGTTTGTTTGTCTGTTTTTCCCCTGGGAAAATCATCCAGTAGTAGCTAGTTTGGGAAATTTCAAATTTATACATGAATTTTGAAGTATTTGGTCATCTAAAGATACAGGCAGCAAAGCATCACTTTAGAACCTCATAGACTAGAGAGGTGAAAAATATTTACCATCAGTTAAATCCTCAAAATCTTTCCCCATACCATACATGCTTGAAAAAAGAAGATATCACTACTCTCAAATCAAAAGCAAAATCAATGACTCAGGTATCACTAATTTTTCTCAACCCCTTGGAACTGTAAAATAGTTACAGTTTTGAAATTATTCTATCAACTTGGCATTACTGTCATTCATAAAGTTATTCCATAATGCAGAAAAATAACCATATGAGTGTTAAACATTTCTAGATTATTGTGTAGCAAAACAAATTCTGATCATCAAATCAATATCTTTTTTCCTTCCTATTATGCTAAATAATTTGATTAGGAACTGCAACCAAAATATAAACTACAACTATACTACAGTAAATGCTGTATATTCTTAGGTCAAAAGAATACTATTTCTTGTCAAATTGATAATCATAGGATGTAACCTGAATGACTACATTGCCATACAAAGATTCCACCACCCTCAAAAACTGTAGTCTATTCCATTTTAAATATAATCCAATATCCTTCAATAACATTCATACACCACCAAATTACTTTCTTTGTAGAACAAAGACAAGCACTTTTAAAGCATGTAAAGTGACTTAATGTTGTCAAATTAAGTTAAGCAATTTAACGCAATTACTAAATGTACTGACTTCTTTAAAAATTGTAGCAATTAGAGAAAATGTTTCACTTTTATAATGTACATAAATAACTTGGTTTAAGCAAAATTGTTGGGCAGGCTGGGTTTTTTATTATTTGGGGGTTTTGTTTGTTCATTTGGTTTTTTTTTTTTTTTTTTTTTGGTGGCTAGGGCTGAAATTTGATAGCCATTCCTTTTTTTTCCTTTTTTAAATATTGATTTATTTTTTGAGAGAGGGAGAGAGCATGCACATACATGCACACACAAATGGAAGGGGAAGAGGGAGAGACAGAATCTCAAGCAGACTCCATGTTGAGTGTACGGCCTGACAACTCGGAGCTCAGTCTCATGACCCTGAGATCATAACCTGACCCAAAACCAAGAGTCAGATGCTTAACGGACTGAGCCACTCAGGCACTCCTTGGTAGCCATTCTTAAAGTCATAGCCAAATCCAAGATTTTAGTCATGGTTTGCATTCGTCCAAATCAAACAAGAGCATTTGAAAATTGGACTTCTTCCCATCTCTGGTTTTAAGCTCATATTGTTAAAGTAGCATACATTCTAATTTTGCTTGACAGCCACCACTGTCAGTGGTTAAGCGCAGATTTCACCATAGACAAAACAACTTTGATCTGAGTCAGGCAGCCTTCAGAACTGCCCATTGCCTGGACAGGCCCTATCCTACATTTGCTAATCAAAGTCCAATTATAAGTCTCCTGAACTTGTGGAATTAGGAGGATTAGGAAATGACCCAATGACCCAATCTTTGGACAACTGAGCATTGGGATAATTACTTTCTCTCCAGGAGATAAGGAGATTGAAATAAATTATACTGGTTCCTTCTAGCCTTAAATCGAATAAACAGGTGATAAAAAAAAACCAAAAACACCTGAGTAATGAGACTTAATGATGCACTATGATTAATCATTTCAATTCTATTACTAGCTTTTCCATCAATAGAAATTATTAATTCACTCATTTACATTAATGTATTTTCAATTGTTTTCTTCTTGTTTTCTCAACACCAAAGCATGTGGCTGTCTTTTAAGAAATATTCATCCTTCATCTTCTCCCTTCTTCATTCACTCATTCATTCAAAGGAGGATTACTATTTTGTTATATTAGGAACAAGGCTGAACTAGTATATCAGGCACTAGGGATGCAAAGGTAAACAAAACAGGCATGGTCTTTACTCTCTTGAAATTGACAGTCCAACAGAGATGGCCAATATGATAAGCACACTAAAATTTCAATTATTTCAGTAATGCTAATAGCAATGATTTTCTACGAACCTATAAATAGGGGCACCTGGGGGGTTCAATGGTTGAGGCTCTGCCTTTGGCTGAGGTCGTGATCCCGGGGTCCTGGGATCAAGTCCTGCATCAGGCTCCCCAGAGGGAGTCTGCTTCTTCCTCTGCCTCCCTCTCTGTGTCTCTCAAGAATAAATAAATAAAATCCTTAAAAAAAAAAAAAGGGACCTATAAATAGGGGGATCTGATCAAGTCAAGGAAAGAGAATGTGTCCCTGAAAAGGGGACCCTTGATCTAAACTCTGTTTACAGAAGTCAGCCCTAACCAAAGAAAAAAAGGAGCAAAATAATGTATTCAAGAAAACAGCACAAAGGCCTTACAGTGGAAGCACACATGGTGAACATGAACTAAAAGAAAACTCAATGTGACTAAAATAAAGGGGGAATGCTGTTGTATATTGAGCCTGGAGAGGAAGACAGGTTGTATAGTCACAAAAAAGTTAGAAGCAAGAGACTGATATGACTAGATTTGTGCATTATAAAGATGACTCTGCAACGTGCAGATGGATTTGAAGGGAGGCCAACATGGTATATGAAGTAGGAGGCTATCATAGTAGTTCAGAGAAGAGCAAATCACAGGTAAATGATACAGACTGGAGGGACGGTAAGTGGATTTCAGAAATATTTAGATAAAAACAAATAGATTTGGGTGATGGATTGGGTATGGGTAGTGTATCTAGTGCTTTATAAAAAATTACCTTAAAAGTTAGCAGTTTACGATAAATACCTCATAATTTCTGTGTCAGGAATCAGGGTACAAATTAGCTGGGTGCCTCTGACTCTGGCTTAGTCATAAGGTTGCAATCGAAGCACTGACCAGGGATGCATTTACCTTAAGGCTTGGCCAGGGAAGGATTAACTTCTAAGCATACTTGTGTGACTGTTGATATCAAGTCCTCATTGACTGTGGACCAGAGACATCAGTTCCCTGCAACATGGACCTTTTAAGGGGGTACTCACAATAAAGCAACTGGCTTTCTTCATGTAAGGATAGGTAGGGAGAAGAATCAGAGCAAGGGAGTGAAAGAAACCAAGCATGAAGGAAATCACAATCTTTTTGTAATCTAATGTTGGAAACGACATCTCAGCACCATATTGTATTCATTAGAAACAAGTCACTAGGCACATGACACTTACAAGGGGAGGTTACACAAAGGGCAAATATACCAGAAAGTGGGGAATCACTGAACGTCATTTTGGAGGCTGCTATATGATAGGGAGTGAGCGTGCAGGAGGCCCTGTGGTATTAATGAGATTGGGAAGTATGGAAAAGGCCCAGGTTCAGATAAGTTATGTTTTGGACATGGTGAATTTGAAAGGACAAGGTACCTTTAATCCAATCAGCAAATATGTATTTATAAAACACCTTCTATGTGTCAGGCACTACTTTAGTAGTTGGAAGTAGTTATATAATGATGAACACAGAAAAAACCCTTGCCCTCATCAAATTTACCTTCTGATAACTAAAGACAGATGATAAATATATGAACAAATAAATTTAGATAATGATTAGGGTAGAATGGAAACTAACACAGGATAAAGTTGTGAGTTTCTTTTCAGCTATAATGTTAAAATATGCTTTTCAGAGACCCAAATAGATTGCTAGAAGACTTAGATGTGGGGATCCCTGGGTGGCTCAGCGGTTGAGCATTTGCCTTTGGCTCAGGACGTGATCCTGGAGTCTTGGGATCAAGTCCCCCCACATCGGGCTCCCTGCATGGAGCCTGCTTCTCCCTCTGTCTGTGTCTCTGCCTCTCTCTCTCTCTCTAATGAATAAAATAATAAAATCTTTAAAAAAACAAAAACAAAAAAAGACTTAGATGTTCTCTAGATTCCTCCTGTACTCCCACTGACTTTTGCTTCTCCTACAGCATTTTCTTTTATAATTTTTAAAAATATTTTATTTAAATTCAATTTTCCAATATATAGTATAACACCCAATGCTCATCCCATCAAGTGTCCTCCTTACTGCCCATCACCCAGTTAGTTATTCATTCCCCCAACTCACCTCCCCTTCTGCAGCCTTTTGTTTGTTTCCCAGAGTTAGGATTCTCACATGGATTGTCTTCCTCTCTAATTTTTCCCCACTCAGTTTCCCTCCTTTCCCTATTAGTTCCTTTCTCTACGTCTTATATTCTACATATGAGTGAAACTGTATGATGATTGTCTTTCCCGATTGAGTTCTTTCACTCAGCATTATACCCTTCAGTTCCATTCATGTCGAAGCAAATGGTAGGTATTCATCCTTTCTGATGGCTGAGTAATATTCCAATATATATATATATACATATATATGTATATATATATATATATATATATATATATATATATATATACACCACATCTTTATCCATTCATCCTTAAAGGATTTATCTAAAAGTACTTGTGCAAGTCACCCTTTGCTAGGCCAAAAAATGTGATCACCCCCCACCTCCAAGATGCCCACATGTAAATGTTTCCTTATTTGGGAAAAAGGTCTTGCAGAGGTGACTAAGAATCTGCAATAAAGTGATAACCCTGAATTATCTAAGTGGGCCCTAAACACCATCATAATAGTCCTTATAAGTGACACTGAGAGAAAACACACATAGGAAAAGAAGAGGCAGTATGACCAAGGAGGTAGACACTGGAGAGAGATGCAGTCACAAGTCAAGGAATGCCAAAAGCCACGAGAAGCTGGAAAAGGCAAAGAGCAGGTTTTCCTCCAAAGCTTCCAAAAGGAGTGTCACCCTGCTGACACCTTGATTTTGGACTTCTGGCCTCCAGAACTGTGAGAGAATAAATTTCTGTTAAGCCACCCAGTTTTTGGTAACTTGTTACAACAGCCACAGGAAACTAATAGACCCTTCCAATGTTATTCCTTAACAATAGATTCCTGGGATTTATCACAAGTTGTACATACTTATTCACTTATTAGGTCTTGCCCCTATTAATGTGTAAGCTCCATGAAGACCTGGCCTTCCTTGTACACCTAGCTTTTGGCATAGTGTCTAGACTATATTACATCCCTAGAAATTACCCATTAAATGAATGAAAGCATAAATGTGTTCCCCAGGAGATAACAAGCCTCATAAGACAAGAGACCATGTTTATAGGCCATAATTCCCAAAGCCTCCAGCACACAGTCTTATCAAAAACTACTGTTGTACCAGGTATGAGCTCTAGAAATCAGGGATTCTGGATTCTAGATATTGTACTGCAATTTACAGGTATGTGGCAACTTCATCTTGGCCTTTGTACATACCTGGTATTAGATTTAGTGTGTTCAAATAAGTTTGTTCCTTATCAGTTTTTCTTAGCTCTGATAAGGAGCAGGTCCAGATAGTATTCATTATTTTATGCTGTACATGATCCACAGTCATTGCATATTATATGGAACACAAATATTTAAGACTTCTGGGTGAGTTCGAATATCAGGCTCAGTCATAACTAAAAACTAACATCATGCCCTTGAGTAAATTTGTAATCAATTCTGAAACGAAATACTCTCAACGGAAAGGAGACTAATCTTTAACCTGTGAACATGAGAACTACCTGGCCTGGAGGAGGGGCTCTGTGAGAGGCACCTGGTCATTAGTAACACTATACCCTTGACCTAACTCAGCCTTGAGTAATAGAGCATCAGACAGAGCTTTTTTTTTTTTTTTTTTTAAGATTTATTTATGATAGAGAGAGAGAAGCAGAGACACAGGAAGAGGGAGAAGCAGGCTCCATGCCAGGAGCCTGACATGGGACTCGATCCCGGAACTCCAGGATTGTGCCCTGGGCCAAAGGCAGGCGCTAAACTGCTGAGCCACACAGGGATCCCCCAGACAGAGCTTTAAACAAGCTCCACCACTTATGGAGCCATGTCATCTTGGAGAGGCCATTTCACCTGAGTCAGAAAGTGATAATAATACCTACATTCTAAGAGTGGTTCTGACATAGAAACCAAACGAAGTAACCAAATAAACTTAGGAAAGTGCCTGGCTCAATAAGGGATGTATTTTCAGCAAAAAAAAAACAAAAAAACAAAAACAAAAAGAACAACAACAAAAAAAACCACTTTTCTTTTTAAAGTGCCTGATTCAATGATGTATGAATTTTCAACAAAAAGAAAACAAAACAAAAAACAAAAACAAAAACAAAATATATATATATATTTTTGGAACACGTGCAGTGATTTTGAGTAAATACTTCTACCTCTTGGGCCTTCTAAACAACGAACGGGGAATTGCTAGCTGACCCTCTTCGTGCCTCAACGAAACAAGAGTTTGGGAACCTTCAAACCAAAGGCTACGTGAGGGTTCCATGATTCCAGGACTCTTCAGCAACCTACCAGTTATCAGTGTTTACAAAGAGAGACCAGGCCGACGGGACAGGTTTTCTAGAAGAGTCCAGCACCTGCGGTGGCTAGCTCTTAGACAAGGCTCGTTTTAGGCTTTTTTTTCCTCGCCCCCTCGCAGACGGAGGTCACGACCTCAAGAGAGCACGGGGCACAGGGCGGGCGGGCCACCGCCTCCCCGAGAGTCCCTCAGTTGCCTGGGCAACGTCGACGTCACCGCGTAGCCTCCTCGGCCCGTCGGCGAGCAGCCCAACGCAGCTCAACGCGCAGGCGCCTGGTGGGAGCCAATGGGTGCGGCCCGAAGGCGGGCGCCGCTCGGCCCCGCCCCTTTCCGCTGGAGCCCGGGGGCGGGGCGAGCGGGCGGTCGTCGGGGGCTCGGGCAGGGCGCCCCGGTTACGTAGGTTACGCAGGTTACGCGTCCAGCCGGTCCCCCGGGGCCGCCGGGAGCCCGCGCAGACCGCTGCGCCCTCGCTCCGCCGGGGGCCGCGATGGTGCGGGGCCGGGGCTCGACGTGGAGCTGAGGACGGTCGGGCCGACGCGCGAAGCCCGTCCCCGTCCCCGCCGTCGTGCTCGGGGGCTCTCGCCCTCCGTTCCCAGCCGTCGGGGGCCCGCGTGACCCCCGCGGGAATGTTCAAAAATGAGTACCAGGTAACCCGAAACGGCGCTCCGGCCTGTCTAGAGCATTCTCTTGGGGGACCTGGGTCGTGTTCAGGGTGGGGACAAAGCTCCCACTCCCCATAATTGAGTTGTTTTGGTTTGGTTTTTTTGGGGGGGGGTGGGGGGTGAGAAGGAAAAGTACTGGATGAGTGGTCGTGACCACACCCCCCCCCCCAAAAAAAAAAAGAAAAAGGAAAAGATTAAGCAAACGACGGTGTGGGTAGAGGATTGGGCTTTTTTTTTCTTTTTTTTGGGGGGGGGGTTCCATCTCCAGCTCCGTTCTTTTCAAAGCGTCCGGATTGCCTGCGACTCCCGATTGAAATGCACATCTTGCTTAAACCTCAACCGGCGTGGGACCTCCTGGGTCAGAACTCGGGCGGCGGCGCCCATTGACCCCGAGTTCTCTAGCCCGGCGCCTCGGGCGCTCGCTGAGGATGCGCGGACGCCTCGGAAGCTCTTCGGCCAAGGAGTGGGTGGGCCCGTGGAAGTGCCCCTGAGCGGAACCAGAAGCGGTTTTGCCCACGTGCTGCTGCTGCTGTTGTTGTTTCCCCCCACCTCCCCCCACCCCCAAAACTGGGGTCCGTGATTTCCCAAACACTTGGGGGCTCACTTGTGAAAATGCGGCCCTCGCCCCAGATCCAGTGAGTGAGGGAGGGCATCTGTAACCGCTCCCTCCCGTCGATGCTGATGTGCTGATGCGCAAGCATCGCCCTGGGGAAACTGCTGGGCCTTCCTCTGTCACCCTGAGGATCCTAGTGTCTCCAGAACAGGGCTTGCTCTTCTCACCTCACTGGACCCCTCCCTGGTTGGCTTGGCTTTCTTTTCTTTTTTCTTTTCTTTTTTTGACCCTAGCCTCCTGCCCTTCCCTCCCTTCTACCTGAGGTCACGTTCTCCGGTTTACCATCTGTTTACTCTAGTAGTCCTGCTGTTATTTTCAGCAGTACCCCCCCCCCACACACACACACACCCCATCCCCGTGCTGAAACTAAACTCTCTGTGGCCTCTACGTCTTTATACCAAATGCTACTTGCCTTCTTAGGAGTGTCCTCCAAGCAGTCAGCTGTTCTTTCTTCTACTCCCATTTGATGACCATTAAATGTGTTAGAGCAATTTAAGACAGTTTTTCCTCCCAATTAATATAGGTGAGATATATTGTTACAAGAAAGCATATGGCCGCAGTAGAAAACTTGGAAAACAAGAGAAAGCAGAAGGAAGGGGGGGGGGGGAGGGGGACAGGTATTTCACCAAGTACAAGGACTTTTCTTAAAAAAAAAAAAAAAAAAAGTTGCCTCAAATTTAAGATTTTTATTGCTATCCGACCTAACCCCAGAAACTGTAGTACTCTATAAGAACTCTTAACCACACACAGTTTGCACATAATACTGCCCGAGGAAGAAGAAATGTAGTGTCTGAAGTTAAAGTGATTGTGTTAAAACTCAGAAACAAAAATATCTTTGTATTACTGAGAAGACTTAAAAGCTGGAAATTCTTTACAGAAATCAGGCAGATTTGCTCATGTGCTGCTTGTAATTTAAATAGACTATAAAAGAAACCCATCTTTAGTTTTCATTTCAGATTCTCAATTTCTTGCAATTACTCTTCCTCGGAGATAATCATCTTAATTCCTTTCTTTGATAATTAAAGCTTATGGATATTCAGTAATGTGTTTAGTATTTTTACATAAGCATGGCCCTGCATGTTCTCAGGTTTAGAATAGGGAACACATAGCATGTCTATAGAAATGCTTCTCTATTTTTCTTATATGAATTTTACAGATTTCCAAATTAATTTATATTAAATATATAAAAAGATCTTATAGGAATGCTCAGAATAACAGTCATCCTCCAATCTCTACTCATTCCCAAGCTTTTTTATTAACCAGTACCAAAATACTCAATTTGCCTTTTTTTTTTTTTGAATAATTATTGCTGGCACTACTGAGCCCTTACTACATACAAAGTATCATGCTTGATGGTTTATGTCTACTATCCTAGGAACTCAACAACCCATTTTACAGATGGAGAATCAAGAGGTTAAATAACTTTCAAGGTCAGATAGTTAATAAATATCAAAGCTGATATTGGAGCTTGGGGCAATATGACTGGAAAGCTTGTAGCCACGGATAACATCAGAATTTATTAGCCTAGCTCTCGAGTTTAAACCCTTTAGTCATAGATCAACAGAATGTTTTGTAAGCATGATTTATACATGGCAAGTAAATGAACCCCACATTGAAAGGTTGTAGGGTTTATACGGCATACTTTAATGTTTATCATTCTTTAAAAAAAAAAAAATTTCTTTAAACCATATATCCAAGGTGACCCAAATCAGAATAGTTGGGGCTTAAGTACAATCAAGTTATAATGTAGGAGTTATAATAGGGATAATGTTTCCTCTGAGATCTACTTAACAGACAGATGCCTGGAACAGTGGTTACAGACTGTGGTGGATAGTATTTCCTCCTTAGCATTGCCTTTCACTTTAAACATGGCATTTTTGTTTTCCAGGGAGGTGCATTTGTTGAAATCTTTAGCGCTCAGGGCAAAAATCCTGGAGCAAAATGGAAGATCGTTGGCAGTCCGTCTGTGATTTGGAAGGTAAATGTTAGAAGTTAGAGCTACCTAAATCCTGGAAAAAAAGAATGAAGGGTTTGATAAGGTTTCAGAACGGTTTTTATTGTTCTTTCAAAGACCGTCTTATGACCCTGTTGGCTGCAGCTCTTCCAGAAATCATTCTTCAGTCCTTTCAAGACTTGAGCACATGGCTCGTAGCCCTTCTCTGTGGCCAAGTCCTACTGTTATTTTAGGTGACTTCAGTGTTTGTGAGGAAAACCTCTGCTAAGCCTGTGCTGCTCAGTTTCTTGATTTCATCATTGCTAATGACCTCTTCACTTTCCGTCAGCCCCCATCCCACTGTCTTACCCTTTACCCTTTCTTGGTAAACTGGGGGGCCTCTGAAATGATGAATGAGACCCTCTCCAACCTCGAGCTTCAGTTCTCAAGGCTGCCTGCTCAGTTATTCTCACTATATTTGTTCTTCGACCTAATGGAAACCACTAGGCCATTGGCCTTTCTACTTCCCCTGTGCTCAGTTTTATTTAGGCATGAATTTTCTCTGTCTTTGCTTCCTTTCCTCTCCATCCTAGAATCCAGAGTCTGTGATTTCGGTCACTTCTGGGGCAAAACCATGAAGGCTCTTGCTCTTTGTCCTCACAGAGGTCAGCCGTTTCTGAATCCCCAGTCGCCTGTCTTTTCTGAGTGGGGTCCTGTGCCCCTCAGTAACTTTCAGGAAAATATTGATAGCCTCTCTGATTAATAACACTATAAATTCAACCCGAACCGCCTGGGAAGTTCTCTTAGTCTTTCAAGTGATGATTTCTCCATTGTCTTCAGATTTTCAATTACCAACTCTCTACTCACCTCCCCAGTCTACAACCAGGACAGGCTCTATTCACTGACACATCAGAAGACCTCACGCCCCATTCCACAGGGAAAACTGTTGCCATCTCATAGAAACTACCTCAGCCTGCACCACCGGACCTAAAAACTTAAATCCATCCCTATCCTTTTCTCTTTCTCTCCTCTTCTATTCAGTCAGGAAAAAAATGCCTTTCTGTGGACCTTGTTCTATGGGTAACTAAAAACGGTACTGTTAACTGGGTGCTTACTGTATGTCAGGCCCAGTATTAGCATATTACATATATTTATACAGTTGCCTTATGTGATAGGTATGTTATGCCAGTTTTCTGGATGCTAAAACTGAGGCCACGGGGAGAGTAAGCAGCTTGCTTAAAATAATACAGCTCTTCCTGTGAATGGGAGATCAGTGATGCTGGAAGGGCATGGAGCAAAGAGCATAGGGAAGGCTTCCCCAGGGAGATGACACTGGATCTCTGAGAGCTAACTATGCACTGTGTAGGGCTGGTGGAGACAAGTGTTTCAGGCACAGGGAAAAGCCCATATAAATTCCTTTTTCGGGAGGGAGCTTAGAATTTTTAAGAAATTGCAACAAGTGTACTACGGCTAGGATACAGAGAAAAGAGGGAGTGCAAGGGAGGAGATTGAAGTTTGAAAAACCAAGCAGCTGGACACCTGAATGGCTCAGTGGTTGAGCATCTGCCTTTGGGTCACGTTGTGATCTGGGGTCTTGGGATGGAGCCCCAAATCAGGCTCCCCACAGGAAGCCTGCTTCTCCCTCTGCCTGTGTCTCTGTCTTTGTCTCTCTCTCTCTGTGTGTCTCTCTTATGAATAAATAAGTAAAATCTTAAAAAAAAGAAAAAGAAAAACCAGGCAGTGACCAGACTAGGTTGTGGTCTAAGGACCATGTTGATGATTTGGGTAAGCTGTTGAAAGGTTTTAAGTATATGCCCTACTTGTGTGTAGATGGAATAAATAATACATTCGGTCTGTGTGTGTTCATTTCAAATACATGAGAGATTCTGTTGTGATGGATATAATGCAGATTTATTAAAGTGTGATTTAATGCTCAGCAACCATTAGTTACAATGCATTTCTTAACATATACAAATGAGGATTGGAAGGATCTGTGAAGTACTGTAATGGGTCTTAATACTCAGGTTGGGAATTTGCTTCAAGATGAAAAAATAACCATTTACATTATCACTTTGAGTCATGGAAATCAGACTGTCACATATAAAAAGGCCTTTTGTTTTCAGGTTTGGTTTTGTTGTGTTTATGTTTCTCCTACCATAGTTTTTTAGGTCACCTTAATTGTAACCCTTTAATTACTACTGATTTTCAGTGGATGATATATAGAACTTCAGGTTAGAAGACTAGTAGGATGAGGCAATGATTAATTCCGTATGAGTCATGGCCAGACACTAAGGAACTTGTGGTGCAGATACAAGATTGGTTAGGTGGTTTTGTATACTGTAATGTGGAGTGATGTTCAGCATGTGCTGTTAGGTAGGAATATGTAGATTAAAGAAGAGGAGGGGTAGCTGAATTCTGGAAACTCTAAATTAGTAACTTGGGAATCCCTGAAACTAGGGAATTTCTTATCATTAGGAGGAAAGAGATACTTGATATGATAGAGGATTTGTCAAATGACAAAGTGGGTCTTTGTTCCAGTATGTATATATAAAGTATGTTCCAGTTCCCAGCTGTTTCCACGGTAGGAGTATCATCAAGGCCTGACTTTTAACTCATTTGAGTCTGGGACTTTATTCCTGTGGGTTTGCACCTCCTATTTTATGATAGAAGCCAAATAAAATATGCTTTAATTACCACTGTTTTTATATTTGTTCTACAGGAGTTTGATAAAGAAGTTAAAAGTTTTGTGTTTGTCCTGGAAGGCAGCAGCCAAACAAACAAAATTCAGTTACCAAGGGAGAATAAGCAAATCCGTAAGTAAGATTTTTAATATTAAAGCTTAGCATTTGCTTCTTAAAGTTATACTTTTAGGTCTACTATACAGACATTAGTTTGACTTTTATTGGTATCTTTTAACTTAAAGTGATGTTTGTTTTTAATTTAGAAATTAACCTTATACTAGGCTTTATGTATGTATAAATGTTATATAAATATATATTAAATTGGGATGCCTGAGTGGCTTAGGGCATGATCCTGGAGTCCAGGATCGAGTCCTGCATTGGGCTCCTTGTTGGGAGCCTGCTTCTCCCTTGGCCTGTGTCTCTGCCTCTGTCTCTCTCTCTATCCCTCATGAATAAATAAGTAAAATCTTAAAAAAAAAAAAAAAAAAGAAATTTGAATTACCTTTTAAAATATATATATTAAATTATATAGATATATGTAGTCTGCTTCACCATTGATTCAAAATCTAGAAGTATTTTTTTTTTAGATCTTATTTATTTATATATAGAGAGAGCACACGAGTGAGCTGGAGCAGAGGGAGAGGGAGAGAGAGAATCCCAAAGAGACTCTGCACTGAGTGCAGAACCCAATGTGGGGCTCAATCCTACAACCCAGGAACCATGACCTGGCTGACATCAAGAGTCTGATGCTTAACTGACTGAGCCAGCCAGGCACCCCAAGAAGTATTTTCAAGAAGGTTTAGATTATTTGATCGCCGTTGATTATCATAGTAATGGTATTTCTTGAGTAATTACTATGTGCCTATGACTTGTCTAGCATTTCGCATTCATTGACTCTTTTAACCCTGATACCAGTTCTTTTGCAATGAACACATTGAGGTTGGTTCTTCATCAAGAAATCTGATAATTGGGACACCTGGGTGGCCCAGTGGTTGAGTGTCTGCCTTTGGCTCAGGATGTGATCCCAGAGTCCCAGGATCGAGTCCTGCATCAGGCTCTGCATGGAGCCTGCTTCCCCTCCCTCTTCCTTTGTCTCTGCCTCCTGCCTCTCTCTCTCTCTCTGTGTCTCTCATGAACAAATAAATAAAATCTTTAAAAAAAAAAGAAATCAGATAATTAAGGGTAAACTGTGAAATAAACCCAGAACTTCCTAAATTATAGGACCAAATTTGTAAAAAAAAGTTGACTAAAATACTATAGAAGACATTACTCAGTGACACATTAACTTGTATACCTTCAAGAATATTAATATCTAATATATGTAGATACAAATATGTGCTTCAACAAAAGCCCAAAGAGTAGATTTTTCAATTCTTTCTTACTTTGGAAATTAGGATCAGCATTTTAAAGCAGAAGGAACCTTGAGAGAATACCTGAATTTATGATTAGGAGCCCAGTCATTGGCAGAATTGAGGTTAAAATTCAAGGCTGTACCACCAAATTAAGCTTTGAGTAAACTGATGGCAATTTAAGAAATACAATTTTTCAAAATAATTAATCAGATTTCATCAACATTATCCTATGTATTTTTTTAAAATTTTTTTTAATTTATTTGTGACAGTCACAGAGAAAGAGAGAGAGAGAGAGAGAGAGGCAGAGACACAGGCAGAGGGAGAAGCAGGCTCCATGCACCGGGAGCCCGATGTGGGATTCGATCCCAGGTCTCCAGGATTGCGCCCTGGGCCAAAGGCAGGCGCCAAACCGCTGCGCCACCCAGGGATCCCTATCCTATGTATTAACTATAGATTTTAGGTAATATATTTTATATAAGCAGCCAGTTATTTCTTATGTTGATCATTTACTTATTTCTTCTTCATTAATTATGAACATTTATTGAACACCTACTGTGTACCAGGTATTATGAAACGACCTGTTCTTGGTACCTGATTTTCTCATTTAATTCAGTTTTCTAAACTTTCTCAGGCTCTGTTTGTCTACTACTTTAAGCTATTAGCATGCATACTATAGATTTCTAAGACATAAACAGAGCCATAGAAATTATAGATGGAAGATTAATTTTAAAATGGTTTGCCAGTGTTTCTTTCTAAAATAAGAAACAAAACCTCGAAGAGAAGGGATAATCTTTGTTAAAATCATTTTTATTAATTTACTACCATTTTAAAATCATGATTTTCTCATAATTCCTGTTTTTTTAAACAATAGTTTTTTTTTTCATTTCCACAAAAATTTATACACTTATAAATGAGGTGAACTAAAATGAGTCAGAGAAATATGTTTGAAACTGTGGGTTATTCTTGTTACAGAAGACGTGGTCCATCTGTTATTAAGGATATTGACTTTGTGAGATGGATACATGTGATTTGCAGGAATATGACTTTGTTCTAAACCAGCATTCTCTCGTTGACCTATACTTCTATGCAATGCCCTTAGTATCTATGCACGTAATCATGTTATTGATAAAATCAAATCAGTTCTAGTAACCTTTCTCAGTTGGATCTGAGAAAGATTTCTCCTCTACCAACTACTCAGTGACTAAAAAACTCCCTTTTCCTAAATTTAAGATTTTTTTTAGAAATAAGACAAATTTAATGTATTATAATTACTTTTTAAAAGGAAAAATGATAGTTTTAATTGGAAGAAACAGAAGAATCTTTAATATTTCTTATACAGTGTCCTGTAATTAAAAATTAATCTGGCTCTTCTGTAGCATGTGTGGTACTGTAACAAATGACACAGTTTATAGAGCCTGCCCTGAATAAATGCCTTTAAGATTAATTATTTGCAATTTTTGATAACAGTACTTTATAGGTATTTTTACTTGTCTGTGTGAAGTTGTTATTCAATTAAATGGCATGTCTTGAGTAGAGAATTGGTTTTCAATTAACATTTCTAAATTTAGTTCAGTTACCATGATGTATTCCTGTTTCAGGAGTAAACATCTACGTTACTTATGCAAACTTGACATTAGGTACCCCATATGTATTTCTCACAATATTAGGTACTTAGGAAAAAAGCTGAATGATGAAAGTATGTTCAACTTTTAATTTTTTTTTAAGATTTTATTTACTTATCTGAGAGAGAGATTCAATGAGAGAGAGGGAATACAAGCAGAAGGGCAGAAGGACAGGGAGAGGGAGAGGTAGAGACCAATACAGGGCTCTATCCCAGGACCCCAGGATCATGACCTGAGCCAAAGGCAGATGCTTAGCTGCCTGAACCACCAGGTGCCCCTTAACTTTTCATTTTAAATAGTGATATTTCTGTATTCTATTTGAGCATCTCTAAATGTCAGTTTTGTTTGTATTTTACTTAACGTCTTATCAAATAAAGGAAAATGTGATATTGATGATCAGATTGTATACTTCTCTGGTGCAGGAATCTTAACACCATCCACTTTGAACCCCTAACTTAGTATATCATATGTAGTTGGTGTTTAAGAAGTTTGTTAAATTTGCCCCATTAAGAAACTATAACAATTGGGGTTATAATTTCTAATTGTAACCAGTTTGCCTTCATGACCACAATTAGCCAACTAAATAAATCCATGCTGCTCTTTATCCTGGATCGTGCTATGGAGTTGCTCACATGAGATGCAGCATTGTCACACATGAGCATCTTTCATTTAGATGGTCTGCCTCAGGACTTTCAATCTGAGGCTCTTATTTGAAACCATTGTTTTCTCTGCCAATGGCATCTGAATTTTATGGTGTGTCTCTTGGGATCAGCATCCCTGAAGCCTTGTGTTTATCTAAGTTTCAGCTGCTCTGGAGAATGACATCATTTTTATCGGGTTCCTCCCAAAATTTCCCCCACTCCCACTTTGGTATTGGTTTTAAAATAAATGTCACCATGACTTGCTCTGTTTAAAACCCTTCAATGGGGCAGCCCCGGTGGCTCAGCGGTTTAGTGCCGCCTTCAGTCCAGGGCGTGATCCTGGAGACCTGGGATCGAATCCCATGTCAGGCATCCTGCGTGGAGCCTGCTTCTCCCTCTGCCTGTGTCTCTGCCTTTCTCTCTCTCTCTTTCTCTTTCTGTGTCTCTCATGAATAAATAAATAAAATCTTTTAAAATAAATAAATAAAACCCTTCAATGGCCTTGACCTCACCACTTTACTGATAATACTCTTGTCAGGGTCACTAGTGATTTCTGTGTTCCTGAATCCAATGGCTTGTTTTCAGCCCTCATCTTGCTTGACCTTATTGGCAGCATTTGACAAAGTTGACACCATCTTCCTTGGTATATTTTCTTCACTCCTCTTCTAGGATTCCCATCCTCTGAGTTTCCTTTCTACTTTACTGGTCTTCCTTTTCTAGTTTCCTTTCATAATATTCCTCTCTCCAACCCAGTTGGCTATTGCAGTGCCTGTAGACCTGACCCTTGACACTATCTATCTATATTTAGTCCTTTGGTTATCATTGCTAGTCTCATGCTTTTAAATACCATCTCTGTCTTACTCCAGCCTGCATTTATTTCCAAGTCAGACTTCTCTCTCAGACTCCAGTCTTGTATTTTCAGTTGCTTATATGACATTTCTATTTGGACAGCTTTACCCCAGAAATTACTCCTACTGCTACAGACAGCCACATCGCCCTTGTTAGCAACTTGTCTTTTCAGTAGCTCAGAAAAGAGACTTCAGTTGGTTCAATTTTTCTTCTCTTCATTCAGTCCATCAGGAAAACCTTGTTGGTTCTTCAGCTTACATTTTGAGTCTGACTCCAACTTCTTGTCACTTCCAATGCCACTAAACCTCATACTTGGAGCATCTCATGCATTCATCTTCTCATTGCCCCCTACCCGTGTTTTTTTTACTTGCCTCCCTACAGTTTCGGCTGGGACAATGCTTTCAAATGTAAAGCTCTCTGCTACTAGAAATGCCCCATCCCTCTGAGTGACAACCAGAGATCTGTAGGACCCTGAAGTATCTGGTGCCCTCTGAACTTTCTGACCTTGTCTCCTGTTACTCTTGCTGTTGTTCACTCTGCTGTGACTGTACAGGTCTCCTTGCTGTTTGCAAACACAGCATAGACCTATCACCTTCACACCTGTGTGGAAGCTGGTAACTGGCTGCCTGGAGTTGTCTTTTCCCAAATAGCTGCATGGCTCATCATCTCCCCTTCTTTCGGTCCTTACTACAGTGCCATCTTCTCCATGACAGCCCACCCTGCCCTGTAATTTATAGCCCTCCCACACTCTTGGTCCCTTTTTCCTTCCTCTACTTTTCCCTATAGTCCTTAACATTTAACATGCTATTTGTTTCTTAGGGTTTTGTTTTTATTGTTTTTCTCACTGTTGCCAGAGGTAAGCACCCCCAGCATAGAAAATTAGTCTATTTTGTTCGCCTAGAATAGTGCCTAACACATGGTAAACATTCAGTAAATCTCTGAATAATAAATTAATAAATATATGAATGGATTCCCATTGATCTTAGGATGACACATATCCTTCATGGCCCTGAGTAATTGAGATCCTAGCTATTTGCCAGAATTCCCTCCTGCTGCTTTTCCCTTTCTGCCTATCAGCCCTTTGTATCTTCAGATTCATCCACTCTCATGGTTTTTCTCATCACATCATGGAGTATTCCCTCTCCTTAGGATATTCCTTCATCTCCCTCACTCACTTAACCCCTGATCTTTCTTCCCAGCTGAATTCCAATATTATTTCTGCCGGAAAATCTTCACTGATCATCCTCTTCCCTCCAGTGACCCGGGATTTTATACTTTCATTGCACCCTGACCTTCTTCCTGGAACTAGAATATAAGTCCCAAGAGAGTAGAGACAATGTCTGTCTTACTCACTACAAAAACATTTTCACATTGAGTCTAGTATATAGTAGATGCTCAATAAGTTTTTTCTGAATGATAGATCCAATTTAACCCATACAAATAATCCCATGAGGTATATATCTAATTTGTTAGCCCAGTTTTGCACATGAAGTTAAAAGAGCCCAGAGAGGTCTTATGATTTTCCCGAGAAATATAGAATGACCCAAATTAGAAATATAACTGTTTCCTGCCTTATGAGTTGAAGTGGGAGAGGTGCCCCTGAGTGAGTTGTTCACACCAGGAATCCGGAAATCATTTCAGTCTACCTTAGCAGGGTACTTGTAAAGGATGACTGTAATTGTGTTCTTGTCTCAAACCCTTGGATGACAAAAAACACACTTGTGAGATGTGCATGAGGTATACAACTGTCACTGGCTCTAATGGAACAACTGTAAAACCACTGTTTAAAAACCTGATGGTGTTTTACCAGTCCTCTGTGTTTTAAAATATTTAAAGGAAAAAAGGGTCTATCCTCTTAAAAATAGAGGTAGCATATCTCAGCAGAGAACAGATTATGAAACTGCAGAAACCTGCATGTTTCAGTAAAAAGACTAAATTTTTATGAATTTTATATACTTGATGGGCATTTTTTTTTTTACAAATAGTTAACATTCAGCATTACTTAGTGATTTTCGACATAATGTAGACATGAAGAGTCATTTTAAATTTACTAGGCCACTGGGAAAAAATATTGCTATAGAGTTTTTTTAGCATTTCTGACACACAGGATCAGTGTGTGTCAAATGTTATTAAAGTGCTTTTTTTCTTTGTCAGATCATCACCATATGGTATTGTCATACTTCTTTTAATCTTAGGAGTGAAGCCTTTTGGAAACTAGGGCTTCTATATGTGAGAAAGTTGAATTACAAAGTTTTCTTTTTTTGAGGGCAGGTGTCTTTCATATCTAAAAATGTTCATAGGAAAATGCCCTACATGATGTGTAGTGTGGCTCATTGTGTTTGAAGAGAATAGTGCTGATTCAGTGAGTCTTGTGACACAACTTAGGGACCTTTGTAAATACAGATTTCATTTATCCAGTGCTCTCTCAGCTCTATATACAGAGGCCATTGTGCAATGGAAAAGTGCCATAGGGCCCATCAACAGAAGATGCCAGAGAGAGATTGATTAATGATGATTTATTTAAGTTGGCCTAATTTTGGTATCTTGCTTTTGTTTTGTAGTCCAGAACTCAGGTTGCTTTGTTGGCTTTTCCCATAAATATGGTAAAATCCAGTTCTAGAGTCAAATTTCCAAAGTCAGAGCCTGTTATCCCTTATTCCCATTATATTCCTACTCTATGGATAGCTCTCAGGAGCAGTTTGTCAGCTTAGCATTATAAGTAAAAGTTATCCTTGATATTTGATTTAAAAGAAATTAAACAGATTTGACCAAATATGTTTATTTTGTAGAATCTAAATTTCAGTTAAAGTATGGGAACTATATAAATTGTTCAGGAATGTTGCAAAACAGTTTACCAAAGGAATTATAAACCAGAAGGTATGTGGAGATTCTCCAAACATTTATTGTTAAAAATAAGCAAACCAACAAACATGTATTGTTACTTTGAAATACTTAAATTTGTTAAGCCTACTGAGTTGGAATAAATAGAAAATAATATGCATTTTAGACTAGTTGCCTTCTTTTTTCCAAGTGTTTCCTGGTACTGTTAGATTTGTAGGAGAGGTTCACAGAAAAGTCAGGACATTTCTGTTTGCTATAGAAGTCCTACATGAGGAAGTTCCTAAAAGGCATATTTTAGGAGGAAGTGATTCTAAAACATCGATTAGGAGCATCATAATTGAGAAATCAAGCAAAAGTTCAAAACCTAAGAGAAAAGGAATTAAGTGAAAGGGTCTGAAGAGGTAATATAAAATCAATTGATTTTTGAAACAGTTGTAGACTTCAGCTATCAAAAATGCCATAGAGGTTGGTTTTTCTTCAAATATTTTTAATTCAGATGAAGCTGGTAGTGAGGAATAAAAGTGATCAGTTTGTAGTTTGTGAGCACTGAATTAATTAAAAGTATGTTAAATTAACAAAAGGCATTATAAATGAATATATGTTCCTGCATCCATCTCCCTGTGGACACATTTAAAGCCATATGAACTAGCTTTGGTTCATCAAACCTTCAATTGTAGTTGTCATAATTAGAATTGTTTTTCTTGAACTATAGTTTTTTATTAAGTTGTTTAGTACACTTAAAACTGTCAGTGGATAGAAATAATTGCCACATGCTTTTATGGCTGCCTTAATGGGAATCTGTAGTACAATTTTAAATGTTTCTATTGAATGCAGTCCTATGTATACATTGCAACCCAATAAAAACAGTAAAAAATTATTATTTTTTAAATTTTCATAAAAATTTCACCAAACCTACAGATGGGTCCTTAAAAGACAACATTTTTTTGTTAGAGTTTGATTTGTCTTTCAAGTTTTTTGCTTTTATAATGAAGTTGTAAGTCACGGTAATGCTGTTATAGTTCTACTATGTTATTGAAATGTGAAAAGCTTCTGGTTGTTGATGGTGTGTGATTGTGTTTGTTTACATGCACGTATAAATGGTTCAGACATACAAATGTATACTTTTCCCCCTCTCATTCTAGTTGGATTGATCCAGAGGTTTCTTGTACTTCAGATTTACATACCCCTGGGACAAGACTTCTCCACTGAATTGCTGTAAGATATACAGAACTTCTTTCAATGTTTTTTGTGTATTAGACATTTGATCAATTGAAGCAGTATGGACAGTCATTAATTACAAGTGACAGTTTTTGCATTAAAGAGCAGTGACTTATCAAGTTGACATGAAGTAATTAAACTAATTTAAGCGTATTTCTCAGATATCATTATAGTCTGGCATTTCCCTAGGGGAAAGAGGCAAATTTCATCCGTTTAAGAAAATATCAAAGGATTATGAATTTGATAATAAACAGCCTATAACATGCAGAAACAAATAATCCAAAAGTTTGAGATTTCGGTTCAAATGAGGGGTAATTTTGTACTCCCTCCTATCGAAAACCATGCTTGGATTAAAATTGATCTCAAAATATCTCATTTTAAAGTTGTTTAGTTTAGAAATATTGGTTGACATCTGAATGGCTTGGAATATATTTGTTTTAAATAGCCTTGCTATGAACAGATTGTTTAGCAAAAATGAGAATATACAACTTTAATTCAGTTGAGCTGTCTGTTGTCTGAGATGATTGTGAGAATGAAAATAACATTTGATTTATGCATTCATATAAAATAGAATATTGCTTAAGATTTTATTAATACATTTGCACTTTTAATAAAACATCAGATTTAAGGTATGCTGTTTTCTCACTTTTCTTTGTAATTAATAGCTGTCCAGAGCCTAAGCTCAGTCTTTTATTTTCCCTGCTGGAATAAATGACTTTACCTACTAATGAAGGTAATTTTTTACTAGTTGCATTGGTGCAAACTGAGGAGAAAGAAGAGCTTTCTTAATAAAATGAGAATAACATAAATTTGAGGTTATTCATTTGTCTTTGTGCACATTAAATTATTAATGGTTTGTGTTTATGTTGGAAAAATATAAATTTTAGTTAATAATATACAATATTGTTTTCTTGACTGATGAAAGACGGATGGAACAATTTATACCTTCGTTTTATTCAACTTTAAACCTTAGTAAACTTCGGAGATTTTCTATTGTCATCCACCATGGTTACCATAATTCTTTAAAATAGTTCTTAGAGTAACAGCACCAAAACACTATTTGATGCTCTTATGTGTCTTTCCCTGGTTCTGCAGATAAAGCATTTTCAAGACTCTAAAGGCATTCTAAAGGTACAGAGAATACCACACAAAGCCTTATTTCCAGGGTAGGGGAAAGTGGTTTCCTACCAAATGGAAGGAGGCAAACTGTGTTTTATTTTTAAGCTTATTAAGTTCCTTATATAGAAATCTAGTGCAGTGCCTTTTTCTCTTCTGATATCTTTCACCTGTGCTTTTGAGAGTGTTCAGAAGTAGTGGTAGGGGCACTGGTAGTTGGCCTTCTGATCAGAGATGTGCAAGATGCTTGGCTTAACCTTGGAGCAGAGTCTTACTGATGAGCACTCTTTGCCTATGCAAAAATAATCTTTATTTGTGCCCCATGAATACTTGAGCCTATTACCGTAGGCTTGGCAATGTACAGTTTTATCTATGTTAATGGTATCTAAGGCTTTAATGATTGAGAAATGGACAGGTATGTTAGGTTTCACTTAGTCTCAGCAAGAGAGCAGCTGATACAGTTAAGCCTGACTACACCTTGATTACCCAATTATTAATGAACATTCTTGGCCAACTTAGGGATGGGAAAACATTTTCATGGCTGATGAGATTATTAATTAGATTATTTTTTTAAGATTTTATTTATTTATTCATGAGAGACACAGAGAGAGAGAGAGAGAGGCAGAGACACAGGCAGAGGGAGAAGCAGGCTCCATGCAGGGAGCCTGACATGGGGCTTGATCCCGGGACTCCAGGATCATGCCCTGGGCTGAAGGTGGCGCTAAACCGCTGAGCCACCCGGGCTTCCCTATTTATTAGATTTTTAATTAATTCATCTATCATCATAGATTCTCTTCTCATATCTGCATGGACAAGCATTTGGATTTTTCAAATGGCTTTGGTTTTAACAAAATAAATGTCTTATGGACAAAAGGTCAAAATTATTAAATAACATGGGAAAGATGGAAAGACATTCCCTGTCCTGACCTTATGAATTTATTAGGTTATAAGGAAATACATTAACTCTGCATTTGAATTTGTTGCTAATAGATAATCAATATTTTGCCATTTTAGAAAGTAATGACAGAGACCATATTTTTTAAGAAAGTAGAATGACGAGTATAGACTAACTACAGTTTTTTTTTTTTTTTCCTTAAATGAAAGGGACCCTTAGTGTTTTACTGTGTTTCTAGCAGCATAGCTTCAGGCTATTTTAAATAATATATTTCTCTAACAAGCTTGAAAAGCCATATAGCAGAAAGATATCTGGCTTCTAAAATTTTCCATTGTCAGGATGGGAGAGGCATTTTGTTTCACAAAGATACATTTATACATCAAGAGGTTTTCATAAGTGGAGTCTTACCAGCTGGATTGTGGATGTAATCGCCATTTCTTCAAAATCATCCTGTGTGTCTCATGTCCCTTAGATGGTGATACTGTTTATGGAGAGATCATGCATTTGTGGGTTAGTGGTTGCCTTAGAACCAGCAAGAGCTCTGCTTGAGTAATCACTCGTTCAGTTGGTTCATAAATTACTGAATCCCTATTCCTATCAGGCCGCGTGTTAGGGGTATACTTTTTCCTACCCCTTCTTCTATGCTCCTAGCCCTAGACTGCCATCACCTTGTCCCTCATCTGCTGTTGAGCATCCACATGGATTTCCCAGATTCTTCTGCCTTTTTTTCAGCTTAGTCTCCACACTGCAGCTAGCATGATCTTTCTAAAAACCAACTGGAATTCCCATTGTATTGAGCATAAGCTCTCTAACGTTCTTCATGGTCATGTGTGTTCTGGTCCTTCACCTCTCACTTCTCATCTCATACCTCTCTGCTCTGAGCTCATCATTTGTCAGCCAGACTGGTGCCTGGCTGGCCATCCTTGCTTTCCCTTCCTCACACACTAAGGTGAAAGGTCTTTTCTTAGGATAATGTGCACAAGTGGTTTCTATACCCATTTCTTTGCCTTGCTAACTCCTACTCAGTCTTCTCATCTCCATTTGTATGTCTCTTCTTCAGAAAGGCTTTTTGGATTTTGCCCCACTAAATGAGTTTCATCTTGTATACTCTTTTCTAGCACTCTGTTCTTTTTTTCTTCTTTACAACTATGCCAGTTTGTAATTCTATACTTACTTGATTATCTGTCTTTTGTGGTAGATTTTGAGTTCCATGAGGACAGGGACCCATGTGTTCTACTCAGCATGATATGTCAGGACCTAACAATGCCTGGCACAAAAGCTCTGAAATCTGGATGAGTGGGCAGTGGGGCCTAATGGACTCAAATGAATGAACAGGACCCAGTACCTGTCCTCAAAAGAGTTTATTCTTAAGGTGAAAGATAGTTAAAAGGCAATTTAAATTTATCTTGATAAATGTTACTATGACATAGGAGCAGGACCTGCAGGTAACATGTGAAGTTATAAGGGATAAGTAAGAGCATAATCTTGGACCTGGACAGATCCAGTTTCAAGTCCTGCTTTACATCTGTGCGCCTTTGGGCAAATTACTTAACTCTCCTCACCTGTGGAGTGAGACTAAGATTATTTACTTCACAGGTGTATCATAAGAATGCAGTGAGAAGGGATCCCTGGATGGCGCAGCGGTTTGGCGCCTGCCTTTGGCCCAGGGCGCGATCCTGGAGACCTGGGATCGAATCCCACATCGGGCTCCCGGTGCATGGAGCCTGCTTCTCCCTCTGCCTGTGTCTCTGCCTCTCTCTCTCTCTCTCTCTGTGTGACTATCATAAAAAAAAAAAAAAAAAAAATTTAAAAATTAAAAAAAAAAAAAAGAAAAAAGAATGCAGTGAGAAAATTAGCAGGAAGTAATAATGGCTCACATTTAATAAGCACTTGCTATATACTGGACATTGTCCCAATCACTTTGTTTTAGCTGGATTAATTCTCAGAATGAACCTCTATGGTAGTCATAATTATTGCCTCTGTTTTACCATTAAGGAGATTGAAGTCTGGAAAGGTTAAGGAATTTGCCACAAGTTATAGACCTACTAACTCTTAGAGCCAGAATTCAAGCTTACAGTCTAAATGTGGAACCTCTGCTCTGCATCACCGTGCCATGCTGTTACACTTGAAAATACTATTTTTCTATACTACTATGCATATGGACATATGTAGTAGGGATATTTTATTTGAATCCTGTGTAAGATGACAGTGCTCAGCTTTCTGTGTCTTCCGTAGGGGCTTAGTGTAATACAGTGTTCTTATTAGAGCTCCAGGAATGAAAGGTCTTTAATTCTGAGATGTTCTTCTTTCTTCAGAGCTTCATAACCTGACCAGCAAGTATCCAAACACATTACATTTGGGTGCAGAGAAAAGGGATTGTTTACTTTACTAATGCATAGTGTCTTAGCAATAAAGTTAACAGTTCTTTCTGATTGTTCTTTTGGTATCAATCCACAAAATAAAATCTCCCACCTTACTTTTTAAACATCAGCTCTTCATTCTGACTTGCTTATTTCCCAGCATTAGTTGCAGTTTTCATTTCCAAAGTACGTTAGTGTACCTGTATCTCACTTTTTGACCTGAAGTTAAATGATTTGATAAACAGATTTTTAAGAATTTTTTCCTTTTGTGATCTCTTCCGGACATGGTGATAGGAAGCCAGTGGCTTCCCTGTGTGGGTTGTCAGGTGTTTCAGAGCCTGGGGGCAGACATCTGGTGCATGGGAGGAACACCATGAGCCTGAGCTCTTGGAAAAGAACCTACTGCATCCTGAAATAGAAATCCATTTTGCTATATCTGATGCTGCCAATCACATGAAATGATTTTGGAATATTACATTTTTTGACAGGAATTGCTTTCATTTTACTGAATATTGTTGAGCTGCATTAATTCCTTTCTTCTGATTTTGTTATTATCTTGATGAATTCTGAGAGACATTTTGTACTGCCAATGCCTCTAGTGAATTGACATTATTTTTCTCATTTTCACTGATCTCAACCAGTGCTTTTTCAGGATATGGGATGAAAGCACTCTGAAGCTGGCAGTGGACATCATGTGCTATTTGGAGAGGTTGGGGAGGCTTAGCCTGCAGGTCCTCGAAAATAGTATTGCCAGAAGGGTTCACATTTTGCACCTTTAGCTATTTGGAGTACTACTTTCATTTGGAATCTCATAAGGTAAATTTTTAAAGAAAAGAGAGAGAGACCCCTGAAAGGGTCCCCAGTCCTTTCAAATTTTAACTGATCCTTTGTGATGTCCTTATTGCAGTATTCTGATTTTGAATTTATATTTGAGTAGAATTTAATGATTTTAACCTAAAATTCCATCTAAGATTTATGATACTCATTCCAGAATTTTTCTCTTATCCTTTTGCTCTATCCCCAGGTTTGCTATATCCCCTTTATGCCAGGCACTCTCAATTTCCTCTTCAGTAAATGGTAACGTGAGTTTTTTTTCCTTTTAATTGTCAGAGTCAATTGGTGATGTTGGGTTTTTTCCCCAAGAAATTTTAGAAGATTTAGGTCCATGTGGATCTTAAAGCTTTCTCTTCCATCTCTGTAAAATGGAGAATTGAAACCTACCCATCCCACAAACAAAGCTTTAGCCTCAAGGTAATTTAATAAAAAGTTTTCCCTGTATCACCTTTTCTGTATTGTTGCTAGTGAGCTAGACAAAGAGGTCAGAAGACAAGTTTAATAGAAGTTTCAGGCCCTTCTACCCTATTGAATTTTGCTCCTGTCTCTTCCTGAGTAACATTGGAGACTGTAGACTCCTTTGAAACTTTATACCAAGTTAAGGGACTATGGCCTCACAGCTGCAGATCTGCTCTTTTCACATGTCATTGGCCTTCTTCAGCTACCAGAGGCGAGAGAATACCTAAATTTAATATCTTTACATCAGAATGACATTGGCGAGAGCTTCTGAGATTGTGTCCATTTAACTGAGCATAACTCTTCCTGTGGAAAATTTGTGTTCTTACCTCTTGTGGTCATTTTGATGCTTTTTTTTAAAGGAAATAGTGGTTGCTATGTAGCTCTTAAGTGATTTGTAAAAAAGATGTTATCCAAGAGCTAAGTCTTCTATTATCCAATAAAATATCTTATGTCACCAAGTGAATACCTCTCTAAACTATGTGTTTAGCCCAGGGGGGAAATGGCCAGCACTTGCTCTGTTTTAAACTAGCAAGAGCATTGTGTACAGAAGTGGTCATGACATTGCAAGTTTCATTAATATTTTGAATGTATCTCATGGCTGATTCCAACTTCTATTTTTTCTTTTTAAAATCATCAGTATTTAAATCTCATTATTTTAATTATATCCAATTAAATGTACTTGCATAATCAGTATATTTTGTTACATGCATTAGGAAGGAGAGTACTTTAAGATGCTTTGCATACTGTGTTTCATAATATATTAAATTTGCATGCCTTAAAATAGGTTTTGTGTAGAAGATTTAGATAATACATGCAGTAGGTATATAAATCAGATGCCATATTCTTTATCTATTAAATAAATGTTTTTTGGGAAATCTTTTCTTTCTGGTTGTTAGTTTGGTTCATTTTACTTTTCTAAATTCTCTTTAGATAACCTAGATACATTCAAAGAGCTAAAACACAATAGTAGCAAGAGAAAATGAGAAAGAGAAAATGGCACATATGCAAATATTTGGAAGTATTCTTACTCTATAAAATCATAATTTGTTAGAGCACTGTGCAGTTACATTATTGCACCAAACACCATCAGAGCATAAGTCAGAGTCCTGTGATGGGTCAGCCTGCAGCTTGGGAGTCACTGGCTTTGCAGAATCTTAGCTTGAATAACCTGGGTGAGATGCTGAGCCCTCTGTGTGTCACAGCCTTATCTGTACAATGGAGGTGATATTTATACCTGTTTATTGAGTGATTATAAAGATTAAGTTCATAATGCCATAATTTTTACATCTTTAAAAAGTGCCAGGATGTTTAATTTTTAGATTAATTTAGATTATAAAGCATTTTTAAAAAATATTTTATTTTGTTTACGTATTTGAGAGAGAGAGAGAGAGAAGAAGCACAGGGAGGGGCGGAGGACAATGGAGAAGCAGGCTCTGAGCAGGGAGCCTTGCATGGAGCTTGATCCCAGGATGTTGGGATCATAACCAGAACCAAAGGCAGACGATTAACAACTGAGCCAACCAGGCACCACTGTTCTCAAACATTTTGAGACAAGTGGGCATGTCTGTTTGCCCTGTGAAGTTTTTATGGTACTCATCCCTGAGGAGAGGTGGGAGAGCACCTTTTCTGGACTACTGACTCATGCAAGTTCTCCATCTGGAAGAAAGTGATCATAAACCTGGGAAGAAGTGACTGCCATCCATTGATTATGGATGCTAGTGATTTATTTAAAAGATGACTATAAGAATTCCCAGCTTCAGAGCATTGATTTGAAGGGACTTACAGGTGACCAGGCCAAGTGTAGAACCACAGATAGATAGGAAGGTTCATCTGTGAATAAACAGGCACTAGGGAAAATAAAGCATGTAATTTCCAGTGCTTAAAGTGTAAGAGGTTTATAAACAGCCTTTGCTGTTTACTGCTGTTCATGTTCTCCTTCACTAACAGGGATGATTAAAGGTGACTCATAACAAATCATGTATCTTCCAAACGCTCTTACTTCTTTAATTTGGCAGAGTTGGAAAAATAAGTTTCTTCAATGTCATTGATATAAAGCTCACTTTTTATTGTCAGGAGAAATGTTTCTTCTGGTTTGGTTCTCCTCCCCTCTCACTGTATTTTTTTTTAAGATTTATTTATTTGGGAGAGAGACAGCATGAATGGGGTGAGGGGCAAAGGGAGAGGGAAAGGGAGAGAATCTAAAGCAGACTTGGTGCTGGTGCTGAGCATGGAGCCTGATATGAGGCTCGATCTCACAACTCTTGAGATCATGGCCTGAACCAAAAGCAAGAGTCAAATGCTTAACTGACTGAGCCACCCAGGCACCCACCTCTCACTGTATTCTATTTTTATTCTGGCACTTAATTATTTCAGTTATTCAAAGTAAAATAATTTTAAATATCTACAAGATATAATATAATGTGTATTTTATGGGACTCCTGTAATCCCCATTATGAAATTTATAATAATTTAGGAATTTTTATTAATAGGGCATTTTAGAACTTTTTAATATGGAAGAAAAATTGCTTGTTAGCAATTAAAATATGTCCTGAAACTTTATGAAGTCATTTGGCTTTGATTAAGTCATCCAGTAATAATTACAAAGAGCAGCCCCCAGTGGGGTGGGCTGGTATCTCTAGCATCTCTGATTTTTATGATTTTTTCCCCTTAAATTACAGAGTTTCTTACTTGGACATACAAGTATTTTAGAGTCTTTATTTGGACTTACAGAAATAACTCTGGTAGATTGAAATATATATAGTAAATCACAAATGTGTCTTACAATAGCACTTACACATAAGTGTGCTATGGCATTTATCACATAGTGGTCTTACTATTTATATATCACTACAACCAAACCTGTACCCTGACTAGGCCATGAGATCTTCAGGGACTAATGCATTTGATCTCAATGGAGTGATCATCAAACTTTGAATTATTAAGTCCCATTTGAAAAGAAATTGCCCAGGTATTACAATAGGCAGCCACAGACTTTATTGGACTTTCAGTTGTTCACAGAGATCTAGCATAGTACCTGGCATGTAGCACATACTTGGTAAATGTTCATTTCCTGGGACACCTGGGTGGCTCAGGGGTTGAGCATCTGCCTTTGGGTCAGGGTATGATCCCGGAGTCCCAGGATTGAGTCCCACATCGGGGCTCCTTACATGGAGCTTGCATCTCCTCCCTGTGCCTCTCTCTCTGCCTCTCTCTGTGTCTCTCATGAATAAATAAAATCTTATTTTAAAAATGTTCATTTCCTTTTTTCAGCAGTTTCAGATTCCTTGCATTGTTAAACTCCTTTAAGCTGGTCGCAGTTTATGGTGTGGTATACTTCTTTTGGGAGAAGAAGGAGATACAGGTGCTTTAAAATTGGTAAGATAGTGATACTTCCGTTTAGAATTTCCATTCATAGAAATGAAGTTTGGGAGGTATCTGGAAAGAACATATTAAATTATCTGATGTGCTGATTTTTATACAGTTGCCAGTCACTTTTGTTACTTCAAACAGAATAGTCTGTACTCCCTTTTTTTCAATATATACATTTTGGGATGATAATGTTTATATGTTTTATATGAACAGATGATGCTACTTCTCCCTCAAAAGGTTGAAATCCACTGATGGGGTTTGACCTTCTCTTTAAAACTGAATAGCATAATACATAGGCAAATAAAACTCACATTGAAAGTTTCAACTACATTTAAGTCTTCTGTTGCCAGGAACTCTTAACATTTGCTGTTACTTTTTAAATGATCAATATTTGAACTTTTAAGTTTTCGCTTTTGGTCTTACACAGCCTAGATCCATTTGCCCCAATCTAAGCTCCTTTATCCAAATGCCCTACAGAATTGGTTGTCACTGGGCACCCTTGGTCTTTCTTAGTCTGACAGACATCTCTCCTTCCATGACCCATTCCACTCCTTCCCTTGCCATAGACACTCTGGTTGCTGAATATCCACATAGCTCTTATGCCTCTGACTTAAATTGTCATCCAACCTGATCCTCTCTCTTCAGCTTTTGAAACTCTAATCACTCTTTAAAGCCAAACCCAAATATGTATATGCTCTGTACATCCTCCTCCTGTTCTCCAATTGCAACCACTTTGAAAACGAAGTTCTTTCTTTTTTTTTTAATATTTTATTTATGTATTCATGAAAGACAGAGAGAGAGAGAGAGAGAGAGAGGCAAAGACACAGGCAGAAGGAGAAGCAGGCTCCATGCAGGGAGCCCGACATGGGACTCGATCCCGAGTCTCCAGAATCACACCCTGGGCTGAAGGCAGCGCTGAACAGCTGAGCTACCCGGGCTGCCCAAAAACGAAACTATTTCTTCAAGTACTTTAGACTCTGAGTTGTAGAAAGCTAATTCTCAGCACTCCCATACTTGTGTATATGATCCCTTTGAGAGTAAGGACAACTTATTCATCATTGTTATCATCAGAGCACTTAGAAGAATTCTGAGTGCATTGGTGAGTCCTCAGTAACACTTGTTATATCATATTATACTGAAATGTGTTGATATATGGGTGATTCTTGGATTAGAAAAAAGTAGAAAAAGAAATGAGAATTAGAATAAAAAGCAGGTGAACATGATTTAAGAAAGTATCCAACTTTCATCTTCTCAATACTTAGTTCCTGGAAAACTACTAACCAAGCCTTAATTTAACCTTTAATTTGCTGTACCAAGTATAAACTGTATTTCTCTTAGCTACACCTCTACTGGCAGGATAGTAACTATTTCAAAGAATGAGAAAAGGCAGAATAATTTAGGTAAGGAGAAATAAATTCTCTTGAGTTTTCTCAAAATGATTCTGTGGGTAGAAGTATGTGCAAGTAAATGTTGTTCTCAAGGCTGGGTTAAAGCTAAGGAACATCACACTTGGCTCTTCCATGAAAACTCTGATTATAAGCCCATAACAGAATTCCCAGAGAATTTTAATTAATACCAAGTAGTCTGCCCTTTTATATTGGAACACATTAGTGATCTTATGTTTTATATCTCTTTCAGACTTAAAAAGCTATTATAATAAACTGAAACAATGACAGTGATAAGAAATTCTCAGTATAATTGGAGGTTGGTTATGTTTGTTAGAAATAAATAGGAACAGGGATCCCTGGGTTAGCGGAAATAAATAGGAACAGGGATCCCTGGCTTAGCGGTTTAGCACCTGCCTTCGGCCCAGGGTGTGATCCTGGAGACCCGGGATCGAGTCCCACATCGGGCTCCCTGCATGGAGCCTGCTTCTCCCTCTGCCTGTGTCTCTGCCTTTCTCTCTCTCTGTGTCTCTCGTGAATAAATTAAAAAAAAAAATCTTTAGAAATAAATAGGAACAGCTGTTCTGTTTCCTATACATAGGTATTACCATCCCTTTTTTTCCCTAAGGTTAAATGCCACTGATTTATAACTTGGAAAATAAATTATTTAAAACCATATATTGCTATACCATAAACATAGTAATTTGTAATAAAATGTACAAATTCACTGTATTTTAGAAATCGATATGTTAGAGAAGCTTCTAAAACATTTTAAAAGTTCAGTTCTCTATTATTTTAGGGAATCTACAAATCTTATCCAACTCCTATTTTTTATAGAAAAAAAAAAAAACCCTAAGACTCCTAAGGATATGACATTTTTCAAGACACAAAGTTTCTTAGAGGCAAAGGCAATACTAAATCCAGAACTCCTGACTCTCTAGCATCTTTGCTTGACATCTTTGCTGCCTTTTAGTGCTTGCATTGGAAAAAGGTAAAGATGTAGTATAGTTTTATAATCATGGTTTCTGACACTTTGAAAGCGAAGTTATTTCTGCAAGTACTTTGGATTCTCAGTTGTAGAAAGTTAATTCTGTTACTATAATCCAGATTTCTGTTCCTCCCCAACCCTTGTCCTGTACAAACAACCAGAAATCAGTTTAATTCTATGTTTGGGTCAGAATTAGCAAGGTTAAAAAAAAACAAAACAAAAACCTACATCTTTTAAGGATCATTTGGTTGTTAGGGACATTACTTTATTTAAATTATGTCAGGTAAAAAGAGAAGTATTAGAAGAACATGCAGAAATCTTATGGATCCCAACTGCACACAAGTTGATACAGGTCTCTTTAGAGTTGAAAGTTGTCAGTAATTTCTCTTTCTCTGGCTGCTACTCTCTCATCTCTTACCCTGTTAGTCCACTTTGTTCTGTTTGATCCTGCAGACTGACTTTCTCTGATTGCTTGCCATTGTGGTCGCAGGCAAATATGGCTCCCTCAATGATCCTATAACTCTAATACCCATCATTGTGTGACCACATTCAGTTGGTGTATCTTCTAGTGCAAAGATTCCAGAGAAAAATCAGGATCAGTCATTGGCCAGTCATTGGCTTTCAGCACATACTTGGTTTCAGCTTCAGAGGCTTCATCTCTGGTTTCAGCTTCATCTTTGGTTTCAGCTTCAGAGGCTCTGAGAAGAGGATGTGGGCAAGGCAAGCAGATGAGCTCATAGACCCATTGCACTCTCCTTTGAGTCTGGGCATTTTCCAGTCATCTTAGAACCTCTTTGTTTCTCAGTCACTTGCCAATGACCTCTACAGATATTCCTGAGACTCTCCAGTGAGTATTTAGGGGTACATGGTAGCCAGAATTTTTTCTTAGAGTGAAGTCTACTTTGATGCCACTCCTGTCCTATGTCATGTACTTCATTTACTTGGAATCTTGAGGCTAGCTTTGCGCAGTGGCTGTATCGTAGCCAATGAGGTTTATCCGAGGTGCGATTATTGCTAATGGAATCCTGAGGTTATGTCAGTAGTGTTGTGTAAACTATCCTAGTTAATCAAGGTAGGCTCTGCTTTGTGTGGTCACTCAAGGACTAAGCACGTTTTTTAGTGCTACTTTAACTGAATAATAGCACTGATGAGAATGGTTAGGTTTACTGAACATCTGCAGTATGTTAGGCTCATTTCATACTGTATTTTCCAGGTTTGCTAGGATAGCTTACAACAGTTTTATGTATTTCTGTCACACATTACCTGAGAGCTGCAGATGAACTGTAGCTGTGTTTAACTATAGGCCAGCTATGTATCTGTCCTGTGTCTTCTCATTTTAGAACCTGCACTCAACAAACATGCTCTTCACAAGGCAGGGGCAGAAGAGCAAGAGTCTGAGCAGAACCACACAATTAAATTTAAAGCTTCTTCTCAGATACGTGTGGCACATATTACTTCTACTTACATCCCATTGGCCAACTGAGATTATACAGCCAAGTATGAAGTCAGTGGGATGGGAACTTACAAACATCTTACGTATAAAGAGTGATAATGAATAACTGTGAACAATGATAAACACATAAGCATGTGGTCTCATTCATTTATCACAACACTCTTAAATGTGGATATGCTCACCATTGTACAGTGTATTAATTTAAAAACTATATATTTAGCACCTACCATGTCCTAGAGACTATGCTTTTCTGTTACTAAGGGTCAGCCAAGGGTACTCACTATCCTATCTCTTACATTTTAGCAATATGGGTTTATTTTATTTAGATTTTTAGATATACTTGTTTGAAATAGGGGTTCTTCTATTTTTTTGGTCTCAGGCCTTTTTACCCACCTAAAAATTATTGAAGACTCCAAAGGGTTTTTGCTTATGTGGGTTATATTTGTCAGTATTTACCATATTTATTTAAAAGATATTTATTATTTAGAAATAACAACCCCATTACATGTTAACATAAGTAACTCTGAATAATTAGCATAAATTATCTATATTTTCTAAAGCAAAAAAAATTAGCAAAGAGTGACGTTGTTTTACATTTTGGTAAATCTCTTTAATGTCTAACTTAGAAGACAGGTGTGTTTTCATATCTGCTTCATATTCAGTCTCTTTTGGTATAATACATCATATCACCTCTGGCAAACTCCACTGTGTACTTGTAAGAGAATGAGTGAAAAGGACAAAGAACATCTTAGTCTTGCTCTGAAAATAGTTTTGACATCACAGAGACCCTGAAAATGTCTTGGAGACTCTCAAGGGTCCCTGAACTATCCTGTGAGAACCAAGAGTTCCCTTAACCACACTTTGAGAACAGCTATTTTAAAGTATGTATTTTGAAAGCAAACGTATGAATCCTCAGTGCATTTTCCTAAAGTGTCCCCTTGTGTTAATCTGTTTTATAAATTAGGGAACTTTAGGGCTGCCTGGGTGGCAATATTGGTTAAGCATCTGCCTTGGGCTCAAGTCATGATCCCAGAGTCCTGGGATCAAGCACCACATCAGGGCTCCCTGCTTTTCCCTCTCCTTCTTTCTCATGCTCTCTCTCTCTCTCAAATAAATAAAATCTTTTTAAAAATAATAAATCAGGGCAGCCCGGGTGGCTCAGCAGTTTAGCGCCACCTTCAGCCCAGGGCATGATCCCGGAGACCCAGGATCAAGTCCCACGTTGGGCTCCCTGCATGGAGCCTGCTTCTCTCTCTGCCTGTGTCTCTGCCTCTCTCTCTCTCTCTCTGTGTGTGTCTCATGAATAAATAAGTAAAATCTTTAAACAAACAAATAAAAATAATAATAAATCAGGTAGCTTTATTAGTCAAGTAGGCTAAGTGCTACAACAGGTAATCTAATCTCAGTAGTTTAACTGTAAAGATTGTTTGCTCTTCTTGCCACAATTCAGGCCAGTGGTAGGGCTCTGACCACCCATAGTCATTTAGAGACCTTACACCCCTTCTGTCTTCCATCTAGGACGTTAGAGTCCTCTGCCGGATCTTCTGTATCTGGACATTAGGTACAAGAAGAGAGAATCTAGAGAACCACATGGGAGGATATTTCTCTGGCCAGAAGACACCACCCATAACAGCATTGGAGATGCTGGGAAATAGAATCTGGCTGTGTGCCCAGAAGAAAAGGAAACAACAGGCTTTGGCCAAGACATATCATCCTTTACCAGCTGAGTTTCTAATAAATAAGTTAAAAGAAAACTGAGATTTATTGTCAGCTCTTTTGCCCTTATGAAACTTAAGTGGTACACAGTGCAAAACAGTAATACTTCATGCTTTGAGAAAAATCATAGGGACATGCAGCCTAAAATAAGTTTTAAATATTTTAAAGTTTTTATTTTGAAACAATTTTGAACTTAAAGCAAAGATCCAAAAATAGTACAAAGAACTACCTTTTACCCAGATTCACCAGTTAAATATTTTGTCACATTTGCTTTTACTTTCTGTGCGTGTATGTGTGTGTGTGTGTGTACATACACATTTTTCCCCAAACTATTTGAGAGTGAATTGCAGACCTCATATTCCTTCACTAAATACATTAGTATGTACCTACTAAGAACAAAGACATTCACTGAAATAACCACAGTACAGTTTTCAGAATCAGCCTGTTCAGCGTTGATGCAGTATTATCCATGGTGTAGACCTACTGCCCTTTATAGCAATTGTGGTTTTAGTCTAGGATTACACATTGCATTTAGTTTGCATTTGTCTTCAGTCTCCATTAATTTGGAATGATTCCTCAGCCATTCTGTGTTTTTCACATCAATGACATTTCTGAAAAGTGCAGCCTAGTTATTTTGTAGCATGCCCTTTCACTGAGTTTGATGTTTTCCTTATTAGACTCAGGTTATACATTTTTGGCTTTAGAAATACTATGAAAGAGATATTGTATCCTTCTCAGTGAATTTTTTTTAAAGATTTTATTTATTTATTTATTCATGAGAGACACAGAGAGACAGTGAGAGGCAGAGACACAGGCAGAGGGAGAAGCAGGCTCCATGCAGGGAGCCCGATGTGGGACTCGATCCCGGGTCTCCAGTATCGCCCCGGGCTGAAGGCGGCACTAAGCCACTGAGCCACCTAGGCTGCCCTTTCTCAGTGAATTTTATGAAGAGGCATATGATGTTGGTTTGTTCCATTATAGGTGGTGTTCACTTTGATCACTTGGTTAAAGTGTTGTCTGCCAGGTTTACTCATGGTGAAGTTACTGTTTTTCTCTTTAAATTAATAAGTCATTTTGGGGATATATCTTGATAGTTTATAGAGACCGTGGTCCTCATCAAGCTGTTACTAGTTTAGTATGATTCTTGCCTGAACCAATTATGACTATAGTGGTTGCAAAATAAAGTGAATTTTTAAAGTTATTTTCTAATTATACATATGAGAAACAAGTGTGGTAGTAGGCATCTGTGGTCTCTCTGCCTAGAAGACTTCGCCACATTTTTCTCTTCCTTAAAATTTCTGAGTTTTGTTTGGGTATATCCCCCTGCCTAGTGGCAGACTATCTACTTTTAATAAGACATGACAGCATAGCCGCTGGTGTGGGTTTTGATTGGTAGGTCAATTAGTACCCTCTATCCACTTAGCCACATTTATGCTTTTAGGAGTGGGACTCTGGCATACTCTAGCCCAATCAGAGTGAATTTTAGGGCTCTTTTGGTTGCTGGATTAGTAGTACCATTTGTGTCTGGCACCTGTCCTGTGACCCATGAAGATAAAGCTGACCCAGGTGGCAGAAGGGGAGAAACAAAAGAAATTGGGTCATTGGTGACTATTTTGAGCTGTTAAATCAGTCAACCCGGAAACCTGCCCTCCATGAGCTAATAAATTTCATTTATTAAGTGAGCCAGCTTGAATTGGGTTTTCTGTTAACTTTTGACATAGAGTCCTAACTGTTATTCCTAGTAACAGATATAGATAGTCATAGCTGTTTTACCTGATATTTAAAAAATGGTAAGAAGGATGTATGCATAAAACTTTTCAACACTCAATAAAAAGAAATGGGCATAAGGGTTTGTTTGTTTCCACCCAGCTTGGTGATGACACCCTGGAATAGGCTACTAAAGAGGATTAAAATATCAGAATAGGCAAGATTGGTGCAGTGTATCAAAGGGCCCGTGAGTTCATTTGTGCTAGTGAAGTTGTCACAGTTGTAAAGAGGGACTAGATTCATGTACCTCATTTCAGTCAACCAAACCAGCTTGAGTAAATTAAAACACAGTAGGGACACCAAATACAGGTATGTTGGAGCGTCACACACAGCCCAAGGACAGCAGTGCAGCTGGGTGTGGAAGCCAGCATTAGAGAGCCTTAAGTACTCTATCTCACTCCTCCATCTCAGCTATTCTGTGTTTCTGCTTCATTTCCAGTCCTACCAGGCAATTTCAGAATACCTATAGAGAGAATATGATTGTATTAGTTTGGGTCAGGTATTCGCCCCTGTTCAGTTCAGTTGCACTCATTGGTATAAAAATGATCTCAGAAGACCTAGCCGTGAGGGTTTGGAGATTTCAAGGAATGAGTCAGACTCTCCAGAGTTGGCTACTAGAGAAACATTTGTGAATGCCACAGCCAGCCTAAGGCATAATTGTAAGCAGGAAAAATTGATTCAGGATGCCTTTCTTCCCATCGCGGGACTCCTGCTGCTCATTATTAGCCTGTATCTGTCTCATTTGAATTCTTGCTAAGATGCTCACTAATAAGGGCTTAAGTTTGGGTCCTAATCATTTCCAGGATATGTTTTATTTTACGAAGTCCATGTTTTACACCAGCAGCATCTGCAACCTGGGAATTTAATTGAGCATTCTTGGGCCCCACTCCTGAAGTACTGAGAGAGAAACCAGCAGTCTATGTTTGAACATGTCCTCCAGGTGATGCTGATGCACTTGACATTTGAAAACCACTGCCCTGGGGAACTCCTGGAAACCCATGAAGTAGCCAGAACCCAGGCTCTGTCTACTTGCTGGCCTCTGTTCCTATCAAAACATGGTCAGGTTTTCTTCACCCATTGCTCAAAAGAGTACCTAAGCTCCAGCCTCTAAAGAAGAAAAGGCCCTAAAAAAAAAAAAAGAAAAGAAAAGAAAAGGCCCTTGAGTGGTAGAAAGGTTGCTGTCTTCAGCTCTGGAGCCTCCATCTCTGTGGTTTGGATCAAAGGGCCCAACGTGCATCTAGCATTTCTAGCCATTCTTCTGCCCATGCACAGAGGGCTGAAAGTCCCAGTTCCTTCTCCACCTCCCAGCTCTTCCTATGATTCCCTCCCTTCTCCTCCTCTTGCTGCTTTTCTCTTCCCCCCATTTTGTTTCTTCATTATCTTCTCTCCTTCTTCATTCTTCCTCCTTTTTCTCATTTTCTTCTCTTTGCCTTCCCTTTTCTACCTTTTTTTTATTCTTGCATTTTCACTCTATTTTTTTCTTTATCATTGTCTCTCTCTCTCTCTCTTTTTTTTTTTGTCTTCCTTCCTTTTCCTTCTCATGTCTTATAATTCTCCACCTGTTCTTCCTCCTCTCACTTCTACTCCTAGGAGGGGTAAACTTGCTTGAGAGAAAACTGAATGCCCCAGGGCCACAGAAAGTGGCGGATGCCATTACTGTCCTCCCAGTTGCCACCTACAGCCATCCTTAAAACCTCCCATCCCAGGGCACCTTCAGGATTATCGAGGGTGCAAGCCTGCTCACTCCTGCACCTGTTCAGCAAGACCTCAATCTTATGCTCTTCAGCTCTGGGTCCCCTCAGCGTCCTAGCCCGCCTTGGACCCTGACCCTAGGAACAGCTCACACTGCCATATGCTGGTACCTATTTCCCAGCAAGCCCTGTAACCACACAGGCAGGGTAGGGAGGAGCCCTGCTGTTGAACATTTGCTAATTTCTGTGATCTAAACATTCCTGCTCTGGCTGCCTTGAGGGTACCAACCTGATATCACTGAATGAGGAGCGGGAAAGACATGCTCACCACGGACTCCCACAAACCAGTCAAACCCACAAATGCACTAAGGAGGCCTCACCAGCCTCCTCCCATTAATGCAAATGTTTTGCAGTTAACCATTAACAGATTCTTTCATTTGAAACGTCAGATGTTTGTTCACTCATTATTTAACAGACCCATCTTTTTAGAATGGCCATTGGAATAATTAAAAATAGCAGTATATAATGATTGCCACAACACCACCTTTTAGTTCGACTAAATAAAATTCAGCTGCAAATATGGCTCCCAGAATTGGAGCCTTTTCAATTATTTGTAAACCCTTTTACTTATGACTCTGAGCTCGATCAAAATATCACTATAAATTGACAACACTTTTGGGTTATAGATATAATAAAGTCTCAGTTAATATTCGGTTAAAACACAGAATATCATTCTGTCACCCTATCTTTTTTATTTGTATTCTACAGCCTCTCTGGTGGATTTTTATTATTTTTAAGTAGCTTCACATTATGTTTTATGATACATTTCTTCCTGCAATAGTTTTGCATACAGATGGAAATGTTGGGAATCTAGTTTAAGGCTGATCTTATTTTTTTTATTCTGTTATGTGATTGATCTGGTCAGTGAACAAGAAATTCTTCGAGGCCATCCATCACTCCAGGCAGCAGCTGAGCTAAACCTTCTAACTCACTGCTTCCAGTCAGTCATGCAAGATTCGGGTTATAAATATTGAATGTGCAAACAACTGTTTAAATTAGCTGTCCTATCTATTTTATGCAATTTCAGTAGAAAAGCAAGCTGATATATTGTTTAGTGGCAAGAAGTAGAAGACAGTGAATTCAGTATTATCTTTCCATACGTCATTGAATTCATCCTGTTGGCAAATATTTAAAATAGATCAAATTAATTCTTGTTCCCTTAAGTTAAATTAGAAATAAGGCAACTGAGCATGTAATTTATGTAGCATTTTTGGTTTTTATATTCAAACAGTAGCAAGACTGTTAATAATTGTAAATGTAGCCATCTGTCATAAATATAGTAGCCAATTGTTAAAAGCTGAGTTCTGTGAATTTTGTTACCTCTTTGCAATAACAAAAAATAGCTTAATATTTGGAAAATATTTGGGCAGAAAGGAAAGTAGCAGCTGGCTAGTCCTACCGTTCCTGGTAAGCATCAAGAATATTGAACATGTGCAGGTGTTTGTGCTTCTGCTACTTGGACTGGTAACAAGTGGGCATACTGTCACTAGTATTGATATACACAGTAAATAAAATTACTAACCATTTGTAGTGACTTCAAAGAGCCTCTTGTATGTGATGAATATAGGTGAACTTCCAAAATTGCTATTTCTGTTTTAAGTCTATCCTTCAAATTCTGTTATTTGGGGGAACATCCTTTCAAGTAGCCTCCATTAATAGCATACCTGAACTGCTTATAAAAGAGAAAATTATCTGTCTCCCTCCTAGGCATGCAGGGTGTTCAGCATGCATGTCTTAGCAGTTGGGTTGCAACCTAACGAAAAAGCTGAGCAAGATCTTATGTTACTTTCTGTGAGAAACACTGCTCGTTATCTTCTCAAATCCATTGTTCTCTCCTTTCCTATAACAGAATTTTGGTCAGGATGGCAGTGAACCTAGCTAAACTGTTGCATCTTCCTTTACTCCCCTATAGCTAGAGACAGCCATGTGACCTTGTTCTGGCCAATGAAATGCAAGTGGAATTCACTTGGCAGTACTCCCTGGAAAGCTTTTTAAAAGGGACATACTCAGCTAACTTGTTCTTTTAGCCCTAAGTTCTTTGGCACTTTGCTCTTGCCTTATTTTCTGCTCCAGATGTGAATAAAATGCATTGAAGTGCAGCAGCCTTATCGAGAATATGAAGGCAAAAGCTATATGTGAGGGTGGCACAGGGGAAAATGGAGAAAAAAAAGCTGGGTCCCTGATGGTGTTACTGAGCTATTAACCTGTCCCGAACTGCCAGTCCTTAGACTGAGTAAATAAGCCTCATCTTTGTTTAAACCACTATTTTTCAGTGATACTTACAGCCTAACACATCACTAACTGGTATAGTTCTCTTTCTGAGCTATCTATGTTTTCATGAAATTATGCATTGTGTTTTTTAAAACATAGTCTACTTTGGAATTACAAAAGTCAACTTTAACTTATGTCTACGTGTGAAAATCAATTGAACCAGGATGGCCATACTAGTAAATTCATGATTGATAAAGGTAAAAATGGCATTGTGCAATAATTTTAGTAATAAAGATCACAATTTCAGGATAAAGCTCAGGGAATTTTCTTAATGTCATCTCTCAAATCTTATTTTCTTTCGTCTTTGATCAATTCCTGTCATCTTTTCTCACCCTTCAAGTTCTCATAGTAAGGTAGAGGCTAATTTATCAACAATAATAATGTAGCATTACAGGTCCTACAAATATTTGTCACAAATGTAAATCTGATTTTATTACTTCCCTGCTTAAAAGCTTTCCATAGTCTTTGATGTAATATTAAAGGCATTTTCATTCTGGCTACAACTGTCTTGTTCATTTCAGTCACATCCCTTTCTCCCAACATACTCCCCCAGCCCTGTGCTGTTTAAAACTACTGGACTTTTGGGGATCCCTGGGTGGCTTAGCAGTTTGGTGCCTGCCTTTGGCCCAGGGTGTGATCCTGGAATCCTGGGATCGAGTCCCACATTGGGCTCCCTACATGGAGCCTGCTTCTCCTTCTGCCTGTGTCTCTGCCTCTCTCTCTCTCTCTTTCTCTCTTTCTCTCTCTGTGCCTCTCATGAATAAATAAAATAAAATCTTAAAAAAAAAAAGTCACCCTAAACAGAAAGAAAAGAAAATTAAAACTTCAAAATCAATCAAACAAACAAACAAACAAACTACTGGACTTATGGTAGGATCCTGAAACCATACCATACTTCCATTCTTTCATATCCTCCCTTATCCTGTCTCTCATCTGCATTATGAACATATCCCACTCATCCTAAAAAACTTGGCTTCAGATATCTTTCTCTTTGAAGCTTCCCCTGGCTCTTCTAGCTTTATCTTCCATGATTTCTGTAACATTCTTTATAGGCTTCTATTATAGCATTTATTGGGCTGGTTTATATTTATTTCTAGGTCTGTCTTTCCGAGGAGATTAAGTTCTGTGAAGAGATGGCTAGCATCCTTTGTTTTGCAGCTTCAGTAAGTCAAGATCTGGAATGGAGTAAATACTAAGAATTTTTTCATGTTTTTCAAACAAGAAAATAACTTTCTGCACCTCTCATTGAGTGCTAAGATTATTTACCTGTTAATATATCCCTCTGAAGAAAACGCTGCCAGTATTAGAATCTTTATCAATGATGGAACAAATAGGGCAGCCCCAGTCATGATCCTGGAGACCCAGGATCAACTCCCACGTTGGGCTCCCTGCATGTAGCCTGCTTCTCCCTCTGCCTGTGTCTCTGCCTCTCTCTCTCTCTCTCTCTCTCTCGCTTTCTCGCTTTCTCTCTCTCTCTGTATCTCTTATGAAATAAATAAAATCTTAAAAAAAAAAAAGAACAAATAATCGTCCATTGGGTCATCTCTGCATCTCCTGTTAATTGAACCATGACTGACTTCCTTGCTTCTTTGTGTGTCTTTAATTTTTGGCTCACATACCACACATTGCACAAAGCCTGAACAGTAAAGCCTGAAGTAAATAACATTCACCTCCAAAAAGAGCATACCCCTTCTTTTAGGGCCAGTGGAGGAGGCCAAGGCTGTGCCAGTCTGTGGTTGGCCTGGGCTTGAAGCTTCCGTGTGATTCAGTGTACTAATCCTGTGAGGGCGTGTGATTCAGTGTGTACTAATCCTGTGAGGACAAGCTCAGGTCTTTGCCTTCCAGAGGGCTTGAGCTCTGACCACTGGCAAGATTCAGCAGATTTATAGCCGCATGGCTTTCTAAACTGTAAGAGATCTCTCTCTCCTTTATGGCCCAGATGCCAAGTAGGAAGGGCCCCCAGGAAGTTCTCTTTGTTCTCAATTCTGCCCCTGGCTTTCTGTGCCTTGGCAGATCTTTTTTCCCTCTGCTGCCTGACCCAAGCCTACTGAGGAAGGCTGCCTTACACTCTATGAAAGCTGAGAATTCCTTGCAGAGTTTTCTTTTAGCTGTCCCAGTCACCCCTAGCTTCCTCAAGCTGAAATCCCAGAGCACCTTAGATGAATTTCTCTTCAGTCTCTAATTCAACCCTGTACGTTCAGTATACCACCTCCCGCCCTTGGTGAAGACCCATGGGGGAGAGTTGACAGATAGGCAGAGGCTTGCTTTGGAAGGGGGCCTATCAGCATTCTATGCTGTCACTCAGCCTACATGGGAGCTATTATAAGCTAGGCTGCTTTCTCCTTATCTCCATCTATAGCCAACTCTCTGTCTTCCTTCTGACATGCTCCAAATAAGAACAGCCACTGGCCATTGGTTTCTCCTTCCCTATGAAGGGTTCATTCACTTCTGGAATTTAGTTCAGTTAGGTCTCCTTGCATCCCCAGCTCTCTGATGGGTTTCTAAAAACCATGTTTTCATAGTTTATCAGACTTGTTTTGGTTGTTGGGGTGAGAGTAACAGCGTTTAACCACTTTCTACATCCTAACCTCCTTCTCTCCCCTTCTATCCATTCATTCATCCATGCCTGTGTAGATATGTATACACACAAATATACGTGTGTGTGTGTGTGTGTGTGTGTGTGTGTGTGTGTATAAATGTAGGGATATTTTTAAATGATTTTCATTGATGAATAACACTATATCTTGTGTATCATTTCCTTCCCTCTACATCCCCACATTATCAAAAAGTACATTCTTATTGTATTAATTACATGTAGAAGGAAATGGCTTCATCTTTCTTAAGGAAACAAAAGGTTCTTGTCACTAAAAGCCTTTTTTTTTTTTTTTTTTTTTTTTTTTTTTTTTACTTAATTCAGTGTGTCTAGGATATTTTACAAATAGCAGTTTATTAGCTCATATTGTCTTTTAGGCTTCATCAAATCTAGAAATGAGAATAATCAATCAGTTAAATTTGATTAGTTCACAAATAATGTAATCTCTATTGACCACAAGAAGATGAACAATCAGATGATGAGAACATGCAGTTACATTAATATATTGAAACTTTGATGACAATATGAGCTAATGATAGTGCTGTGATACTTACCGCCTGCCTAGAAAATAGAGTGGTGGCATATTAAACATGATGTTATCAGTATTTCATATCAGTTGAGTTTATCTAAACTGGGTAAAGTGATATAAAATGAATGCAAACATGAAGTTTAATTTATATACAAATTTTAAGAGCAAAATTTGAAAATTACAGGAGATCAAAATTCCTGCATGATAGATTTTGAGTATGTTATAGTCTCTCAGTAGAGTGGTATTGACCACAGAACACAGTGATGTATAAGAGGACTTCTCATTGGTTAGCTTTTTTTTGCATAACAAACCATTCCAAGTTTCTGTAGCTACAGATTATGTATTTTTGTGCATCTAAGGGTGGGTGGAGTTGACCATGTTAGCTGGGTGTGTCTGGATAGCTGTGCTTGAAACAATAGAGGGCAGTTGGCCTATACACATCCGCTCCTCTTCTCCAGCACCAGGATGTTATCTTTCTGCTGAAGGGAACAGATAGAGTTAGGGGAGTTGCCCAGGTGCCACGTGACACACATGCTTAAGCAAAAGGAACAGGAGCATGCATGGAGTCTGAAACGGGGAAAGCCATTCCCACACAAGGGGACAAGTCCAGCACAGACTCTGAGGACCTCTTTTATTTCTTGATAAGTGATCCAGGCCCAAGGCTCATACTCCAACTCACGGGGGGCTGAAAGACTACACACGGGAGTCTGCCTCTTCCAACAGGCATTTTCACAAAGAGTGTCCTTTAATCCAATGGGTCTGTTCAGAGAACTTCCCTTGTATTTAGTTTAAGCAAAAACTAAAAAAGCCGTTAATAATTGGGGGCAATGCAAGTGAAGTTAGAAAAATATCCATCCTCTTGTATGTTTTAATTACAGGCTCCTCTGCTTTCTTCCTACAAGTTAGTTTCACACCTCTCCTGGAATGCTATATAGTGGCAGAATTAGGATTGACCCATTTTTACCATCATCAGGCATAGTCTGTCACTTAGATGCATTGAGTGCTCCATTTTCATGTCATGTCTGGAAAATAGAAACAGATGTTTTCAGACTTGTCCCACTAGCATGGGATTTCATCTGTCTGTGTCTAGACTTATTGCCATCATCACACTGTGTCTATGATGTTCTTAACTTGGATCTTTTATGGGGATATATATGGGCTCCTTTGGCATATATGTGACTGTTGGTTTAGAAAGGTGAAGTCCAACTATGAAAGCAGCCTATAGATTGCTATTGTGAAATGTACTCAGCTCTCCAAGTATTAACTCCTTTTTTGAATCTCTTGAATAGATGGGTTACATAACACCTGTAAGTTTCATGTAAACACCCAGCAAGTTTCTGGCTAAAAGATTTGTGCAGCAAATCTCCATTTCCTTCTCTCCTATGTAGAACTTCTGTTAGAACTGTGACACCTGCTTGCCCTGCATCCACCCATTCTGTTGTCTTGATTTAAAAGAGAGAGAGAAATAAGAAACTAGGTTCTTACAATGCATAAAATGAGTATCTTGTTTCAGATATGCAACATTTCATAATTCTTAAAAGCCTTCCATTTCCCCCCTCCCTTCTGTGCTGCATTTTTAGTTTGGATAATCAGTACATTTACCACCCCTCCAAGCTCTGGTAGCTCTTAAAATGCTTACAAAATAGATCTTTTGATTCATCCTATAACCACAGGAAAAGAACACAGGATTTTTCCATCAGAAATCCTGGATGTCTTACAGCTTTGTCAGTAGCCAAGACCTTGGGCAAGGAATTTCACTTTTTAGGAGCCCCAGTTTTTTTAATACGTAAAAGGAGAAAATGCCTACTTAATATGAGGATTAAGTTTGATGATAAAAAATAAAGTGTTTTTTAAGCTGTACAAATGTTAGTTCTTGTTAAAAGAAGGTCACAAGTACTGTCCTTTTTGTATAACCTTAAAGTTTATCAGCCCCTTGGGTAAGGGAGAAAGATGAAGAAAAATAGAACCAATCTCAATTGATAAGCCCAAGAGCATTGATTTGGCATCTCTTACTACACCTGGAGCCCATACCAGGTACATCAGATTTGTGGCTGAGAGTAGGAAAAATAGAATATAAAATTCAGCAGTGCTCACTATGGTGTTAATTTGTCAGAAACCTGCATTGTTTTTTTGTTTTTTTTTCTCAAGGTATCCAGGATGCACTTCAGTATTTCTCATAATTAAAGTTGTAGCATCATCAATGATAGTTCTTAAAGCATAAGTTACTCAGTAGATGTTTTTTAGAATTTGGAATATTGAGTCAGATTTTAATTAATAGTATATAATGCCTAGCACATGGTAGTCACTCAATAAAATTTATTGCATGAATGAGTGAATGACTGCCCATTTAAAAATATTTCCAGCAGCTCTTCTCACATAACACCATTTTAATTATTCTGGATACAAAGTACATTAAGAAACATTCATTTTTCCAATGACTTTCATTTAGAAATTGGTGATGTGACCCCTGGATTAGGACCATGTATCCCTTAGGAAGGGAGCTAATATTTCTTCAGCACATGTGTGTGACAGGTGATCCTATCAGCATTCATCTCAACCACTCTGGATAAGAGATCTTTTAGTTCCCTTTTGTAGATAAGGAAACTGATATTCTAAGAGTATTTCTCCCAAGGCTTCTCAGCAGGTTAAGAAGTGGGATCCCAATCAGTTATGTTAAGCCCTGACAGTCCCTATGCTTTTAATTGCATTATTGTGTCTCCTAGGCAGTGGTTAAGATGGTGGCCAGACACCTGGCATTTCAGTACACTTTAGGTATTTTAAAATGCCAAAAGCCATGGCCTTGTTTAGTAGTTCACCTTTTCTCTTTAGAATGTTCCAGTTTTGGAATCCTGTCTTTACCACAAATCACCTTTGTGCCCTTCCTCTCAAGCAGCACTACTTGGCAGAGGGCCTGGGGAGTCCCTGACTCCTATGAGACCAGACAGTAACATCAGGAGCTTCCTCTTCCTCTCTGAGGAAGGCCACTCTTCATCGGAAGTGCTGCCTGACTGTTTCTCTGCTTTTGAGAGATTAGAGGAAGACTTTCTTCTTCAAAGGTCAAACTTCCAATTATCAGGGTTACTAACCCCTTTTCTTGTCGGTCCACATTGTCCTATAGAGGCAACGTCCAGGGCCCTGTCTTCAGTGTAGTATCAAAGTCTTTATAAAGTGTCGAGATTAAGCACGTAAATTATAATTTACTGTGCTGTGTTAATTATTTTAACATTGATTTAGATTTTCTGGGTCTTCTCTTTCCTTTTCTTCTGTTTCCATTCAGCAGGCTTTGGTCCTTTGAATTGACTCTTTCTATTGCTTATTTCTTTGATTCCAATATGCAGCCTAGTTTTAGTAACATTTAATTTTTTAAGCTTCTTGGAATTAATAGATTTCTTCCTTTTCATCTTCTAATTTAAATTCAGATTTCTCTGTTGTTCACCATCAAGTTCACATAACCCAGCTTACCTGTCTCCGAGGATGACACCCTTTCATGGCTGAGTTTCTAGTTAGTGCACTAAATTTTAAAGATTTTTTTAAAATTTTTATTTATTTATGATAGTCACAGAAAGAGAAAGAGAGAGGCAGAGACACAGGCAGAGGGAGAAGCAGTCTCCATGCACCGGGAGCCTGATGTGGGATTCGATCCCGGGTCTCCAGGATCGTGCCCTGGGCCAAAGGCAGGCGCCAAACCGCTGCGCCACCCAGGGATCCCCAGTGCACTAAATTTTAGTTCGAAGTGGTGGTATTTTCCATAAATTATTCACCTAAGCACTATCCCAGGTTGTGCCCCTTAAACTTTCTTCCAGGAGCTCCCCAAATGGGCCTTCCTTTTTGGAAGGACACAGCTCTCTACTCCACTATCTGGAAACGTAACCTCTAATATGGTTCTTCACATTCTGTCTAACATCTAATATCCCTCCTATTCTTATGTCTCCATTTCTGACTGAAACCCCCCTACCCCCCACCTCTCACATCTTCCTGGATTCTCCCTGAGTCCCACTGTTTCATAAACTGACAGGCTCTGGAAACATGATACATTTCCAGTTTCCTACATCAGTGTGCCCAAATATCCTTGCAGGTGCCACAGCCCCTCCTTGTCCATCTTGATGATTTACTTCCAGATCTTATCATCAGGTCATTGTTTCCACTCCTAAAAAATTAACACAAGCATCAGTGTCTTTACCATTATCACAACTTTGTTTCTCTGACTCCAGCCTAGTTAGACTGCTGAAAATCTTGACTGGCATTTGGAAGCTGAAACACTTCTTCTTCACCCTGTACCTCTACCTTAAGTTTTATCTACACCCTGTTCCTGGTTATCACAAGGGAACTCATGCAGTTGGAGAGTGCAGCCATAAGTAGCATATGATACAAAAGAGCAAAGAAAGAAAATTCAGCTCTGGTAGTTCTACGTTAAATTACAGAGTTGAAACTGGATTTTCTGGTGTTTTGTGCCTCAATTTTCTCAGCTGCAAATGAGGATATTAAAAGTACTAAATGATCTCCAAAGCTCCATGGCTTGTGGCAACACGCATTCATTTCTCACTCCTGGCACATACAGGCTACAAGTACAGTGCAGCTCTACTCTACCTGTCTTTTTCATTCCAGGATGCAGGTTGACATGCCATCATCAGGGTCAGTATTGTAATGGAGACTCTGGGTGCATCTTAGACTTGTTCTAGATGGGTCACCCCATTAGCTACAAAACCTAGAGCCTTGATAAGACCAGTTAAAAGCTTTTCTGAGTTGGGTGTAGTGACTGGCCACAGTGTGGTCCTTTCTTGAGAACAATCCAGTGAGAAATATCAGAGTCAGAGGGCCAAGGGTCCATGTAAATATTTAGCCTTATTGCAGTTCCCCCAGGCTTGGTACTTTAGAATCTGTTTGTCTTTCCCTCCCTCTTCCTAAGAAGTGTGAGTGGATTTGGGACTCTTCTACATCCAGATCGCCACCAACCATCTCCTTGTCCCTTCTGTTGAAACTGCTGATGCTCCCAACCCTACCTAGATCCCTGTCTCAAGCCTGGAGGAGCCTCCTTACACATTCACTTGTTCATGTTTTTTAAAACTGTTCAGCTGCCTATTAGTCTTACAGCATTTTCTCTGGTCCCCCAAACTATAGTGGATTCTAATTTTCCACCACATAAGGTATATATTCTAATGACCTTGTTTACCTCTTCCATACTCTGTGTTAACACTGGCATCCACTCTTCCCATACATACAGATCTTGCTTCTCTCCCATCAGACACACTACTGCTCTGCTTTCTTCTCTGCCTCTGGCCATCAGGTAAGTCTCCCTCCCAGGCCTGGCTGCTAATAAACCTCCCCTGGCATCTGAGTCCTCATCAGGTTTGGTGATGGTAATAAGCTCCGAGGCAGCGAGCAGTGGCTTAGAACTGGACTGCCCATCTGCCGTGTGAGTTTATATGGATTAACCACTTTGTGCCTCAATTTTCTCAGCTGCAAATGAGGATATTAAAAGTACTAAATGATCTCCAAAGCTCCGTGGCTTGTGGCAACACGCATTCATTTCTCACTCCTGGCACATACAGGCTATAAGTACAGTGCAGCTCTACTCTACCTGTCTTTTTCATTCCAGAATGCAGGTTGACATGCCATCATCAGGATCAGTATTGTAATGGAGACTCTGGGTGCATCTTAGACTTGTGCTAGTTGGGTCACATCTGCTCAGTTCCATTGACAAAGGCTATTACATAGCTGTCCCTAGAGTCATTGGGGTAGGGATGTATTCTCCCAGAGGGAAAGGGGTAAGGGTTGTATGTCCATAAAAATGCAGACCACCATTCTGCCTCACAGCCTTATTGTGAAGTACACATACGTGTGAGAGCTCTCTCATATTAGGTGTGAGAGCTTAGAAGGGTACCTGACATATAAAAAGGACTCTGGGTCCAGGATGTCATGTGTCATTTTTATTAAATCTTATGCCAGGTTTCTATGCTAAGCCTCTTACATGTATCTTATAGTTTACTTCTCAAAATTGATATTATTTCCATTTTACATATGAATATGAGGTTTACAGAAGATAGGTAAATTGTTTGCAAGGGACAGAATGGGCATTTAAACCAGGCCAATCAGACTTCAGAGTCTTTTCTCCTAACCTTCTAATATTCCAGTAAACATGTATTGGGAAGGTTCTTCCTGACTTTATGAGCCCATTTCACTACTGCTGCTGCAATCTCCACCACCCCTATACCCTGATGGGACCTTGAAGGACTTGCCTATCCAAAGACACATAGCTACCAAAGTTTTAAGACTGGTTCTAATGACCTTCAGATTTGAGTTCGTGTCATTGGTTCCTTTATTCAAACACTATCGAGGTCAATTCCTCGGAAGACTAGGTATGATTGATACCTGGATTCTCTCAATCACGTATTTGGAGAGCTAAATTTGTATATGACTCCGACCTTGCTTTCTGTGGGATCAAAATTGTCTGATTCCTTCCTGGGTCTCCCCTGCCTTTTTCCCAAGGCAGAAGCCAGACCCCACAGGGAATCCATGTAGACATTATTGAGAAAGTTACCTATTTGTCTCTCTTCCTATATCTCATTAGTGGGCAAAATGTCAAATAAAGTACATGGGCATTTACAATTCTGTGAGGCTAGACCTCTCTGTCTACCTTCAAGACTTAGGGTTTGGAGCATTTTCTTAAAAGAACTTGTTCACTCTTCTCAGCCAGGCCAGGGAAGCCCTTCCACCTTATGCTTGGTTCACTTATTGAAAGTATTTCTTCCATGAGATGAGCTTCACAAGAGTAGAGACCCTGTTTCATGACTCTTCTGCATTTTCCCCACAATGCCTCCAAGCTGGGGAGCATCATTACAGGCTATCAGAGAGAACATGGAGAGATGAATTAGGTACAGCCCCTCTTTGAGCAGCACATAGTCTAGGAACAGTCTCTTAGCTCTAAAAGGGAGGTATTTAATGTCTGCATAACTGAATTGAGGATTCAGATTTAAGGAGAGGCGGTACAATGAAGTGGTAAGAGTGTGCTCTAGAACCCAGATTGACTTGTATATATCCTAGCTCACTATTTACTGTCTGAAAACTTTGGGTATCAATTTTCTCATCCATAGGATAGGGATAGTAATAATACCTATTTTACAGGGTTATTGGGAGTATTAAATGTTAGTGCAAGTGTTGGCCACATAGTAAGAATTCAGGAAATCTTAGCTATTATGAATAACAAAATAACACATATGAAAGTACCTAGAATTGCCTAGAACAATGATATCTCAAAGTAACCATCCACAATGAGAATAAGGAATTTATGCCATGATATAAATCAACATCCTTCTTCCTTCTTTGAAAAACTCTTGTTAGGGGAAAATTGTATGCTTGGTGAAAAGGAAGGTGATTTGCATTCTGGCTCTGGCTGTTTGTCTTCTCTGTACATAGTACCAAAAGGTCCACAGACCACATCTCTTGTTTCCCTGACCTACAATGTGGTAGGCAGTCAGTAACTTGAATTATTTACCTTAGGCTGAAAAAACTAAGATGTCTTATTAAGACAAATAAATACAGTGAATTTTGTAGATTTGAAGTTCTCATACTTATTTAGAGTATCTTCAAAGCTACAAATAGGATACACAGCCATCTTTATGATAGAAGTTGTGATTACTTTTCTAGTAGGGAGAGGATAAAGATAGGCTTGTGGAATCATCATGTAAAGTGTAGAATGGGTTTTTTAGTTAATAGGAAGACATAGAGGAGACACCCCCATTTTCCCTTGTCATCATGATTAGCATTTAGTTAGAGTCAAATGTAAAAAGACAAAGCAGTTTTTACAAGTGAGATTTATTTATATAAATAAGTTTAGAAACTGTGCCTATTTACAAAAAAACAAGTATGGTGTTGTTGCCTAGAAAGAAATTAATATTATGTCAACACTTTTTTTTGCCTCCTTTATACCAAAGCCAAAGCAACTTAACATGAATTCATAATTGTATTAGTCTAGATTCTCCAGAGAATCAAAACCTATATTTACTTTTATACTTAATATATTATGCATCATATATATGTTATATATATGAAGAGATTTATCATAAGGAATTGGCTCATAAGGTTAAGGAGCCTGAGAAGTTCCACAATCTGCAGTTCTCAAGCTGGAGATCCAGGAGAGCCCATGGTATAGTTTCAGTCGAGTCCAAAGATCTGAGAACCAGGACATGGAGTAAGCTCCAGTCCTGGTCTAAGGTCAAGTCTTAAGTTCAAACGCAGAAGAAGACGAGTGTCGCAGCTCAAAGTCAGGTAGAGAGAATGAATTTTCCTCTCCTCTGCTTTTTCTTCAACCCAGGCCTCCAAAAAATTGCAAGGAGGCAACCCATACTGCAGACAATCTGCTTTAGTCTACCAGTTCAAATGTTCATCCCATCCAGAAACACCCTCACAGACATACCCAGAATAATGTTTAACCAGATATCTTGGCATCCTGTGGCTCAATCAAGTTGACACATAAAATTAACCATAATTGTAAAATTAGACACAGTGCCCCATAAAGGTGGACTTTTTTGATTCTGGTATACTTTCTTATGAATTTTTTTCCTACTCAAATTAAGTTACTTAGCATGGTTTTGGATTTTAATTCCTTAATTTTGAATAAAACTTGTTCTCTTTTTAATTTCTACAAATAGCATATTTTTATGAGGCATTATTTACATCCATATCTGCTGCACTATAAGTGAAAATTTTAAAAGACATGCCAGTGGTGGTTCTGGCAAGTTTTCAGGAGAATCCTGTTTCTGAGCTAAAAAATAGATTTGGTAGATTATAGAGGAAACCTTTTGAGTGATGGAGCACAGAAAGGTGGGCTGCTTTGTGCAACCGTATCTCCTAATATCCTTCTGAAAATGGCATCATAAGGGTGTACAGTGAAGGTGGTAACCCTCTGTCATTCCAGAAAAGAAAGGGAAATAGGTAGTGCAGTCTGAAGTTTCTCAGAGCATGGAGGAAAAACGATTCAAAAACAGAAAAGTACTGTTTGAAAATGCAAAAGAAAATGGCTATCCTAGGAATGAATTAGATTATTTTTCACAGATAGCCTTCCTGTAACCCTAACGAATAGTACCATAGCTCCACCTACTGCATAAAGAGACAAAGAGGCAAAACACTCCATCAAAAAGAACCTTCTTCTCCCACCTTGGGATTTTCTTTTTCTTTCTTTCTTTTTTAATCTTTTCGTTCTTTACCCAAGCAGTCATTGAAACTGTTATTTTTTTTGTTTCCAATCATCCTTTCTCTCCTCTTCCTACTAATTTCATATTTGAAAGATTTATGGGTATCATTTCAAAAGCTGACATTACAAAGAAAACATAATAGGAAACTATAATTTGATGATTTGGTTGAGGTGTCTGGAAGTGCATATACATAAAGTACAATTTAGATATATATTGCAGTTGAGTAAAATATGTGTGAGAAAGATTGGAGGAGGGGAAAGGCAGCATTGTTATCTGATGAGGAGAAGAGCAGGGGTTTTAAAGACCTGAATTCTCTGACACTAATTTGCTTGGTGCCTTGGGCAAGTTATTTAACTTTTCTTTGTGTGCTGCAGTTTCTCCATTTAAAAAAAAAAAATGAGGATAATGGCATATGCCTTTTCTCTGCCTCATAGAATTCTTATCAGAATGATAGAAGATCAAGTAATACCCTACTTCTCCAGCCATCATGCTTCCAGCCTCAGCCATCTGTAGTGAATCTCAGAAGCAGGCAGAAAAAGGGCCTCTGAGCCAGGAGGAGAGCATGGCATGCTTTGAGAAAAGGCAAATTCCATTGACTTGGAACTGTGCGTAAAGTAAGCTCAGAGATTCAAAACCTGCGTGTGGTTTTGTGTGTGTGTGTGTGTGTGTGTGCGCGCGCGCGCGCACGCATTTCTCAGCTGTAATTCTTCCTTCTCTGTAGCTACCTAGGAAAACAGATTGTAAAATGAAAAGGTAGGAAAGGATGGTGGAGGCAAGTGCACATGTCTCCTTAGAAATTCCCCGGGAAGGTACCTGTGTGAGAGATTCCAGAAGCCCAGCAGCATTTTAAGGAGAATCGAGAGTAAACAATTTACTGTATACCAGTTAATCACACTGAATATATTGGGTCTCTGTTTCAGAGCTTATAGGCCTTAGCAAAAGTTTTCAGAATCACTCTAGAAATGTGTTTTTGCAGAGAAGTTTATGCCACATTTTAGGAAAAGTTTCACTAAAAGTTTCATTAAAAGTTTCATTTAAAGTCTTTTAAAGTATATGTATCATTTAAGTTAATAATCATTACATACCAATATATCATTTTTTCCTCCATAAGGTAGATATATTCAATACCTTGGTACTCTCTAGACATATTTAAATTTTATTTATTTGAGAGAGAGAGAGCGTGCACAAGCAGGGGGAGCAGCGATGAGGGGTGGGGTGAACCGGCTCCTCACAGAGCAGGGAGCCCAATGTGGGGCTCCATCCCAGGACCCTGGGATCATGTCCTGAGTCAAAGGCAGACACTTAACCGACTGAGCTACCCAGGCACCCCCTTTCCTTATGTCTTCTGATCTGATTTGAACGACTTTCCAAATTATTTAAAATCCCCCCCCCCAAAAAAAAAAGAAGTTAGATTCGTGAAAACTGATTTTGAGGGCAAAGAGTTATGTGTCTTACAAAATAAAAGTGTAAATTAAATATTTTTCATTGTATTTAGCATTTTATAAATGTTTTCTTTTTTGAGAGTAGGAATGAAAGCTTTAAGTTCTGGATGAATGTTTATGTAGGCATTTTCTTATATACCTTAAATTACTAAGCATTGTATTTTCATCAGTAAGGGCCACAAATTATTCATGTATTTCATATTGAAATGCTTTTATATAACATCTTCATTGAAATACATACTAAATTTATAAATGCAAACTTGAATGAATCCCAGAAATCTTATGTCTGTTGTCTGATGGAGGCAGGCAAAAAGTGATAGCCAATATTCTTTCCCATCTAAGATGGGATAATCTGAGAATTCAAATGAGGTCAGCATAGATCAGGGTTCTCAAACTATTTAAAGTACCAGGTATTTTGTTGTTTTTGTTGTTTAATTTCCTGCTTGTCTAAGATCAACATACTGTTTGACTAATTATATATAGTACTGGTACATAGTTAGGGCCGAATGCCATTCATATGCCTTTGACAACTCCTAACCTGGTCTGTACCCTGTCCAGTGGGATGAGTCCAGTGATCACACACACACTTGGATGTCATAACTGACAGACTGCTATACAAGTTTCTGAATACTCACCCTCAGTTTTGGTACTTGACTGGGCATGGGGTGGTAACAGTATGCTTGCAGGCAAGCACCTTGGAATAACACTGGATAGATTAGTGATGAACAGCACATGTCCAGAGCTGGACTGCCTAGGTTTGGATTCTGGATTTGCCATTTGTCAAGCATGAGATCTTAAGCATGTCCTTTAACCTCTTTTATGCCTCAGGTTCCTTATTGATGAAATAGGGATAGCAATCCTAACCCATTTCATACAGTTGCAACAAGCATTATATGACTTCCCTTAAAACTTGGTAACTTAAGTTCCCTTACTACCTGTTTAATAGGTAGTTCAAGCAGAATTTTGGACCTGCTTGAAATTTCTATATTTTAAAATAAATTTTATTTAAATTCAATTTAATTAACATATAATGTATTAGTTTTAGGGTTAGAATTTAGTGATGCATCAGTTGCATGTATCACCCAGTGCTCATTGTATCAAGTGCCCTCCTCAGTGCCCATCACCCAATTAGCCAATGCCCCCATCCACCTCCCCTCCAGCAACCCTGTTTGTTTCCTATACTTGAAAGTCTCTTATGGTTTGTCTCCCTCTTTGTTTTCATTTTATTTTGTTTTTCCTTCTCTTCCCCTATGTTCATCTTTTTGTTCGTTAAATTTCACATGAGTGAAATCATACAGTATTTGTCATTCTCTGTCTTATTTCACTTAGCACAGTTTCCTCCCATCTATGTCATTGCAGATGGCAAGATTTCATTCTTTTGATGGTTGAGTAATATTCCATTGTATATCTTTATACCACATTTTCTTTATCCATTCATCTGTCATCTGGACATCTGTGCTTTTTCCATAGTTTGGTTGTTGTGGACATTGCTGCTATAAACATTGGGGTGAATATGCCCCTTCAAATCACTGTGTATCCTTTGGATAAATACCTAATACTGCAATTGCTGGCTTTTTTTTTTTTTAACTTTTTGAGGAACCTCCATATTACTTTCCAGAGCAGCTGCACCAATTTGCATTCCCACCAGCAGTGTAAGAGGGTTCTGCTTTCTCCGCATCCTTGCCAACATCTGCTATTTCCGGAGTTGTTCATTTCAGCCATTCTGACGAGTGTGAGGTGATATCTCATTGTGGTTTTGATTTGTATTTCCCTGATAATGAGTGATGTTGAGCATAGTTTTATGTGTCTATTAACCATCTGGATGTCTTCTTTGGAAAAATGTCTGTTCATATCTTCTGCCCTTTCTTAATGGGATTGTTTTTCAGTGTTGAGCTTGATAAGTCCTTTTTTTAAAGATATTATTTATTTAGTCATGAGAGACACAGAGAGAGAGAGGCAGAGACATAGGCAGAGGGAGAAGCAGGCTCCCTATGGGGAGCCCGATGCAGAACTCGATACCAGGACCAAGGATCACAACCTGAACCAAAGACAGACACTCAACCACGGAGCCACTCAGGTGCCCGAGCTTGGCAATTTCTTTACAGATTTTGGAAACTAATCCTTTATCTGATATGTCATTTGCAAATATCATCTCCCATTCCATAGGTTGCCTCTTAGTTTTGCCAACTGTTTTCTGTCTTGTGCAAGAGCTTTTTATCCAGTGAAGTCCCAGTAGTTCATTTTTGCTTTTATTTCCCTTGCCTCCAGAGACATGTCTAGCAAGAAGTTGCTGTGGCCTAGGTCAAAGAGGTTACTGCCTGTGTTCTCTTCTAGGATTTTGATGGATTTCTGTCTCACATTTAGATCTTCCTTTCATCCATTTTGAGTTTTTTTTGTTGTTGTTTATTTTGTGTGGTGTAAGAAAGTGGTGCAGTTTCATTCTTCTGCATGTGGCTGTCCAGTTTTTCCAACACCATTTGTTGAAGAGACTGTCTTTTTTCCATTGAATATTCTTTCCGGCTTTGTTGAAGATTAGTTGACCATAGGGTTGAGGGTCTATTTCTGGGTTCTCTATTCTGTTCCATTGATCTATGTATCTGTTTTTGTGCCAGTACCATGCTGTCTTGATGATCACAGCTTTGTAATACAGTTTGAAATCCGGAATTGTGATGTCACCGGTATTGGTTGTCTGCTTCAGTATTCTTTTGGCTATTCAGGATCTTTTCTGGCTCCATTCAAATTTTAGGATTGTTTGTTCCAGCTCTGTGAAAAATGCTGCGGGTTATTTTGATAGAGATTACATTGAATGTATAGATTACTTCAGGTAGCATAGACATTTTGATAATATTTATTCTTCCAATCCATTAGCATAGAATGTTTTTCCATCTCTTTGTGTCTTCTTCAATTTCTTTCATAAGTTTTCTATGGTGAAATTCCTGTATTTTGCCAACTTGTCTAGAATAATTGTGTTGAAACCTAATTTACTTCTAAGGCATATATTTTAAGCAAACAGATCATGAAAGTAAGTAATCTAAGTCAAGGATATTATTCTGGGGTGGTATGATTTCTTCATTTAATAGGAATGGATGATTTAAACATTTAAGAATATTTAATATTCAGTGGATAATTACTGAACATGCCTTTTCATATTCAGCCTCTAGAGAACATCATAAGGTTCCTAAGGAAGTAAGCAGTTTGTTAGTGAGCCTCTAGAGATCACAGTTCAAGAAGTCTGGCTGGAGATGGATATATCTGTTTTCTTAGTCACAAAGATGTCACTTCCTTTTTTTTTTTTAAACATTTTATTTATTTATTCATGAGAGACACAGAGAATGAGAGGCAGAGACAGAGGCAGAGGGAAAAGCAGGCTCCATGCAGGGAACCTGATGTGGGACTCAATCCCGGGACCATAGGATCATGCCCTGAGCCAAAGGCAGATGCTCAACCGCTGAGCCTTAGCATGCTTGGAATAGCAGATTCTAGTCCTTTTGAGTTATCCATTAGTAATATGCTGCTGCCAATGGTGAGTTCTCGGCTTTCATAAGTAACGATTTTTTCTGGGAGAACTGGTGAGTATTTGCTTCTTAGGGAAATGACTAAATTATTGAGGGTGGGACACAATCAGACTTTTTATAATATAGACCAAAAGATACAGAAAATACTATAAATGCCTTCCTTTGAAAAGAGACTTTATCCATTCATTCGTGATTGTGTACCTAGAAAACATATATTTTAGTGTTTTTTTGCTCATTCAGTAATTTAATATTTATTAGTACCCACTGTTTGCCAAGTGGTTCTAGGTGCTGAGAATATTTTCAGTGATCAGAGCAGATAAAATCCCTGTCCTCCTGAAGTTTACATTCCAATAGAGAAGCAGGAAAGAAAACCATGTTTAAACATTTTTAATTTAATTTAAAAATTAGATGTTTATGGGATAAATATACAGTATTAAGAAGGCACACAGAAAGGACTGTTTTAGGAAAAGTGGTCAGGATAAGCACCTGTAAGGAAGAACCATTCGAACAGAGACCCAAAGGGCAAGAACAGGCAACCCCTGTGGAGGGCTGGGAAGAGCATTCTGGCAGGTGGGAAGCGATTATGCCCTCTGTACGGTACCTATGGCCAGACATTTCGAAGAACTCCTCAATAGTGGTAGGCACTATATCTTTTCTCCAGCTGTTTATAACCTGTAGTGGAAGAATACAGAAGTGACTGCCAAAAAAACCCTGGCCATTTCTACTTTAATTTACTATGCCAGTATTTCTGCCTCTTTGGAGTTGGCTAATTTCTTCATCAACTACCACATCCTCCCAGGACCTCTCTGAGGGCTGATCAGGGCTGCAGTTCAGAGTTCCCAAGGCATTGTCAGAGCACAAAATGCATTCCATTTGCTCCTGACTTTATTACATGCTATCCATCAGCTCACTGCAGGCACCTCTCAGGCATTTAATTCCACTGAGAGTTTTTCTCGATACAAATTACTTTCATTTACTGTAATTTTTTATACATTATCCACATGATTAGCTAGTTTTGAAACTCTTGACTAACACCTTTCTCAGAGGTCATAATTCTTTCTGTTTCTGCTATGTCTTATGCCTTGCCTTGTGCTTTGCTAATAATGAATCAATAAATTGCTCATTTCTTATCCTCACCCCAGTGAAGCCATATATGGCAAGCATTCATTAAAATTTTTTTCTCAAAATTTTCTCAAAATCCTACTGCTACTACAAAGTTTTAGGTAAACTATGAAAATGAATTTACTTCCTGTGTTGAAAAGGGATCATCTTCTTGTGAAAACTAAGTTCTGGTTAATTTTATTAGAAATAGTATGCAGGTCAGACAGGATTGTTTGTTTTTAAGTTAGTATTTATACGTTTATTATGGAACAGAGATTTATATTATAAAAATTTATCTTCCTTGAGTAGAGTGGGAAATGTCTAGAAAAATTCATTAACGAATCTTGAAAACATTGGTCATGAACTACTTACACTGTCCTCTTTCCATATTTCAATGATACTGAATACCTCTTAAAGACAGGATATGAGTAATGCTGTATCTAGTGAAACTCTAGGAAGAATTTAAAATGTAATCATCATTAGCAAAAATTCTAAAAACAGCATGTTCTTACTCAGTACTTTGGCTTCCTTGCTATCTTAATTCTATATACTTGCTTTCTTTACATAAGATGTGCTACTCTTAGTTCTGCAGATCTAGAGCCAATTATTATCGAATGACCTGAACTCTGTGTCTCACACATCGTCAGCTAGATTGTTTTAAAACTAGTTTCAATTTTAGCAACAGTAAATCTATAAAGGGAAAAAATAAACATGATATAAATTTCAATTTTTTATTGATTTGAGAAATGAAAGACTTTAAAATGTTCACTGACCTTTCATCTATAATTTTCCTTTACTTATGCAGTTTATTGTTAATTTTAGATTGAGTCTTGTTAATATATTATCTACTAATTTCACCTTCTGTTATCTAAGTTGGAAGAAAAAAAATTTTTTTTAAAGCATAGAATGTAAATATTTTAGGAATGATTCCTGTCTCGAAAGTTTACTACAGCTTTGGCAGAACTTGTCAAAATAACATTTGGAAGCATGGGTATTGATATTCTTGGCAAATTATTATTTTTTTCTTCAGGATTCCATTTGCAAAATAATAACAAAAAACATCTTACAAAAATAGGAAGTATATGTAAATGACAAATAATGATTTAGAAATAGAAAAGGAAGAACACTGAGAAATAATGATGGCTAAATATTGTACAATTATATTTTCCACTTAGGACCAACTGAAAGTACAGAAATACAATAGTTAATAATTGAATGCAGTGGTTTTTTAACTCTAGTATATATAATAATCATCTGCCAAGCTTTTAATTTCTGTATGTGTGGTGGGGGAATGGGGCGTATGTGACAGACTCAGATTCCCCAGCATCAACTGGGTGCCCAGCAGTCCAATTCCATTCTGACACAGGCTCCCAGAGTTAGTGTTAGACACCACAGGTTAAAGGCTCAGTCCCACAATACCTCCTACACTTTGGACACTCATTTCAATAGAGTGCCCAGGCTACCCATAATTCTGACAAACCGCTATGAATTGGGGGTTTCTGTGGACCCCCCCCTCCCCAGGTCTCCATGACCTTTAAGTTCAGTAGTTGCTAAAATGACTCAATTTAGGACAGAAAGCATTTGATTCACTACTACTGGTTTACTATAAAGGATACAACTCAGGAACAGCTAAATGGAAGAGGCACGTAGATAAGGTATGGGATAATGGGGTGCCAAGCTCCCAAGCCCTCTCAAAGCACATAGCCTCCCATCACTTTGATGTAGAAACTCTCTTAACCCCATTGTTTAGGGGTTATATGAAGGTTCCTAATTAAGTAGGCACACTTGATTAAATCATTGGCTTTTGGTGGTTGAAAGTTCCAAAGCTTTAATCACATGATTGGTTTCTCTGGCAACAAGAGCCACCTTATTAGGATAAACTCAGGTAAGGTTGAAAGTGTGCTATGAATTAAAAAAAAAAAAAAATGCCACTATCACTTCTGTCAGAAGTTGCAAGGGTTTTAGAAGCTCTGTGTCAGGAATCAAGGACAAGGACCAACTAAGTATTTCTTACTATCACCCAGACAGCCATTGGGATTATTTCCAAATATTATAGTTTTCCTTTCAGACATATGGTAGAATTTCACTTTTCCACCCCTTTTGTTAGGTTGGACCTATGACTTGTTTTATCCAGTAAAGATGAGAAGTGATGTGGTCACTTTAGGAGGAAGCTTTGGGGATTAGTGTGCCAGGCATCATGTTCCCATCCCAGTGCTCTGGTGGTTATGGAAGAGTGGACTGTCCTCTTGCTATCTGAGTTACTAGACCAAGCAGAGCCTCTTGCTCCCTCCATGGGCCTTGTAGTGTAAACAAAATATAATCTTTTGCTGTTACATTAAGCTTCTGAGATTTAGGGGTTAATTACTATAGGCTAGCCCACCGTGACTTAAAATATAAATCATAAAGTGCTTATTTTCCTGATTTGCTAAGGCTTATTATTGGTAATGAGTGCTGAGTTTTATTGAATGCTTTTTTTTCTCTCCATCTGTTGAATCGCTTGTTTTTAATCTTAATCTGATAGTGTCATGGGTTACATTGCAGCTATTGTCATATTGAAACATCTTTCCATTCTTGAGACAACTCCTCTTGATCATCTTATATGGTATGTTTTTAAGGTTTTATTTATTTATTTGAGAGAGAGCAGAAATAAAAAGAGAGTGTATGAATAGGGAGGAGAGGAGCAAAGGGAGAGGGAGAAGCAGACTCCCCACTGAGCAGGGAGCCTAACACAGGGCTCTGTCCCAGGACCTGAGATGACCTGAGCTGAAAGCAGACACTTAACCGACTGAGCTTACCCAGATGCCCCTTATATGGTATTTTGATACATTGCTAGATTCCATTCTCTATTTTTTAAGAACTTTTAAATTTATGTTCATTAATTAGGTGGTATTATTTTTTCTTTTCCATCCTTATGTAAGGTTTTAGTAACAAATGTCAAATTTGATAAATTCAGTTGGGGAGCTAGCTTTTACTCTTTTTTCTCATCTCAATCTGTATTGAGTTCCTTAGTAGTTTGATAGAACTTGTCTTTTAAAACTTCGGGCCTTGGTACTACTTTTTGGTGGATGGATTTTTTACCTTCAGTACCAATTGTTTAATGGTTATAGTTATCTTTAGCCTTCCTATTTTTTGAGACAATTTTAATATTTATATTATTCTGGAAAAGTGTCATTTTGTTTTAAATTAAATATCAGAGAGTTATAAAAGTTGAGTTTTATATAGAGTTACAGAGAAATAGATACGTAGTTTTTTATCCTGTACCATATATAGACAAAGTTAATATTTTCTTAAAAGATTTTATTTATTCATGTGAGATACAGAGAGAGAGAGGCAGAGACACAGGCAGAGGGAGAAGCAGGCTACCCACAAGGAGCCTCATGCAGGACTCAATCCTGGACGCTGGGATCACGACCTGAGCCAAAGGCAGACACTCGACTGCTGAGCTACCCAGGAATCCCTAGACAAAGTTAATATTATATTTTTATTTCTAATATTGTATACTTTTCTTAACCAGGCTTTCCAGAAGTTTTCTATTAATCTCTTCAAAGAGTCAGATTTTTGCTTTAGCTGATACTCTGAAATTTCTATTTGTTATTCTCTTAATTTTTACCTTCTTTCCAATTTGTCAATATATTATTTTCCTAACTTCTTGAGTTTAATGTTTAACTCAAGAAACTTAATCTTACTTTTTTAATAAGTAATTTAAGGCTATACATTTAGATCCAAATCAAGTTTTTATATGTAGCACTTATTTAACCTTGGCTAGTTTGGAAGTTATACATTCCATTTCTGTTCTTTTTTTTTTTTTTTTTTTTTTTTTTTTTTTTTTTTTATTGGTGTTCAATTTTCTAACATACAGAATAACACCCAGTGCCCGTCACCCGTTCACTACAACCCCCCGCCCTCCTCCCCTTCTACCACCCCTAGTTCGTTTCCCAGAGTTAGCAGTCTTTATGTTCTGTCTCCCTTTCTGATATTTCCCACACATTTCTTCTCCCTTCCCTTATTTTCCCTTTCACTATTATTTATATTCCCCAAATGAATGAGAACATATAATGTTTGTCCTTCTCCAACTGACTTACTTCACTCAGCATAATACCCTCCAGTTCCATCCACGTTGAAGCAAATGGTGGGTATTTGTCATTTCTAATAGCTGAGTAATATTCCATTGTATGCATAAACCACATCTTCTTTATCCATTCATCTTTCGTTGGACACCGAGGCTCCTTCCACAGTTTGGCTATCGTGGCCATTGCTGCTAGAAACATCGCGGTGCAGGTGTCCCAGCGTTTCATTGCATTTGTATCTTTGGGGTAAATCCCCAACAGTGCAATTGCTGGGTCGTAGGGCAGGTATATTTTTAACTGTTTGAGGAACCTCCACACAGTTTTCCACAGTGGCTGCACCAGTTCACATTCCCACCAACAGTGTAAGAGGGTTCCCTTTTCTCCACATCCTCTCCAACACTTGTGGTTTCCTGCCTTGTTAATTTTTCCCATTCTCACTGGTGTGAGGTGGTATCTCATTGTGGTTTTGATTTGTATTTCCCTGATGGCAAGTGATGCAGAGCATTTTCTCATGTGCATGTTGGCCATGTCTATGTCTTCTTCTGTGAGATTTCTGTTCATGTCTTTTGCCCATTTCATGATTGGATTGTTTGTTTCTTTGGTGTTGAGTTTAATAAGTTCTTTATAGATCTTGGAAACTAGCCCTTTATCTGATATGTCATTTGCAAATATCTTCTCCCATTCTGTAGGTTGTCTTTGAGTTTTGTTGACTGTATCCTTTGCTGTGCAAAAGCTTCTTATCTTGATGAAGTCCCAATAGTTCATTTTTGCTTTTGTTTCTTTTGCCTTCGTGGATGTATCTTGCAAGAAGTTACTATGGCCGAGTTCAAAAAGGGTGTTGCCTGTGTTCTTCTCTAGGATTTTGATGGAATCTTGTCTCACATTTAGATCTTTCATCCATTTTGAGTTTATCTTTGTGTATGGTGAAAGAGAGTGGTCTAGTTTCATTCTTCTGCATGTGGATGTCCAATTTTCCCAGCACCATTTATTGAAGAGACTGTCTTTCTTCCAATGGATAGTCTTTCCTCCTTTATCGAATATTAGTTGCCCATAAAGTTCAGGGTCCACTTCTGGATTCTCTATTCTGTTCCACTGATCTATGTGTCTGTTTTTGTGCCAGTACCACACTGTCTTGATGACCACAGCTTTGTAGTACAACCTGAAATCTGGCATTGTGATGCCCCCAGATATGGTTTTCTTTTTTAAAATTCCCCTGGCTATTCGGGGTCTTTTCTGATTCCACACAAATCTTAAAATAATTTGTTCTAACTCTCTGAAGAAAGTCCATGGTATTTTGATAGGGATTGCATTAAACGTGTATATTGCCCTGGGTAACATTGACATTTTCACAATATTAATTCTGCCAATCCATGAGCATGGAATATTTTTCCATCTCTTTGTGTCTTCCTCAATTTCTTTCAGAAGTGTTCTATAGTTTTGAGGGTATAGATCCTTTACATCTTTGGTGAGGTTTATTCCTAGGTATCTTATGCTTTTGGGTGCAATTGTAAATGGGATTGACTCCTTAATTTCTCTTTCTTCAGTCTCATTGTTAGTGTATAGAAATGCCACTGACTTCTGGGCATTGATTTTGTATCCTGCCACGCTACCGAATTGCTGTATGAGTTCTAGCAATCTTGGGGTGGAGACTTTTGGGTTTTCTATGTAGAGTATCATGTCATCGGCGAAGAGGGAGAGTTTGACTTCTTCTTTGCCAATTTGAATGCCTTTAATGTCTTTTTGTTGTCTGATTGCTGAGGCTAGGACTTCCAGTACTATGTTGAATAGCAGTGGTGAGAGTGGACATCCCTGTCTTGTTCCTGATCTTAGGGGAAAGGCTCCCAGTGCTTCCCCATTGAGAATGATATTTGCTGTGGGCTTTTCATAGATGGCTTTTAAGATGTCGAGGAATGTTCCCTCTATCCCTACACTCTGAAGAGTTTTGATCAGGAATGGATGCTGTATTTTGTCAAATGCTTTCTCTGCATCCAATGAGAGGATCATATGGTTCTTGGTTTTTCTCTTGCTGATATGATGAATCACATTGATTGTTTTACGGGTGTTGAATAGCCTTGTGTCCCAGGGATAAATCCTACTTGGTCATGGTGAATAATTTTCTTAATGTACTGTTGGATCCTATTGGCCAGTATCTTGTTGAGAATTTTTGCATCCATGTTCATCAGGGATATTGGTCTGTAATTCTCCTTTTTGGCGGGGTCTTTGTCTGGCTTTGGAATTAAGGTGATGCTGGCTTCATAGAACGAATTTGGAAGTACTCCATCTCTTTCTATCTTTCCAAACAGCTTTAGGAGAATAGGTATGATTTCTTCTTTAAACGTTTGATAAAATTCTCCTGGGAAGCCATCTGGCCCTGGACTCTTGTGTCTTGGGAGGTTTTTGATGACTGCTTCAATTTCCTCCCTGGTTATTGGCCTGTTCAGGTTTTCTATTGCTTCCTGTTCCAGTTTTGGTAGTTTGTGGCTTTCCAGGAATGCGTCCATTTCTTCTAGATTGCCTAATTTATTGGCGTATAGCTGTTCATAATATGTTTTTAAAATCGTTTGTATTTCCTTGGTGTTGGTAGTGATCTCTCCTTTCTCATTCATGATTTTATTAATTTGAGTCTTCTCTCTCTTCTTTTTAATAAGGCTGGCTAATGGTTTATCTATCTTATTAATTCTTTCAAAGAACCAACTCCTGGTTCTGTTGATCTGTTCCACAGTTCTTCTGGTCTCGATTTCGTTGAGTTCTGCTCGAATCTTTATTAGCTCCCTTCTTCTCTTGGGTGTAGGATCTATTTGCTGTTTTTTCTCTAGCTCCTTTATGTGTAAGGTTAGCTTTTGTATTTGAGTTCTTTCCAGTTTTTGAATGGATGCTTGTATTGTGATGTATTTCCCCCTTAGGACTGTTTTTGCTGCATCCCAAAGATTTTGAACGGTTGTATCTTCATTCTCATTAGTTTCCATGAATCTTTTTAATTCTTCCTTAATTTCCTGGTTGACCCTTTTATCTTTTAGCAGGATGGTCCTTAACCTCCATGTGTTTGAGGTCCTTCCAAACTTCTTGTTGTGATTTAGTTCTAATTTCAAGGCATTATGGTCCGAGAATATGCAGGGGACAATCCCAATCTTTTGGTATCGGTTCAGACCCGATTTGTGACCCAATATGTGGTCTATTCTGGAGAAAGTTCCATGTGCGCTTGAGAAGAATGTGTATTCAGTTGAGTTTGGATGTAAAGTTCTGTAGATATCTGTGAAATCCATCTGGTCCAGTGTATCATTTAAAGCTCTCGTTTCTTTGGAGATGTTTTGCTTAGAAGACCGATCGAGTATAGAAAGAGCTAGATTGAAGTCACCAAGTATAAGTGTATTATTATCTAAGTATTTCTTCACTTTGGTTAATAATTGATTTATATATTTGGCAGCTCCCACATTCGGAGCATATATATTGAGGATTGTTAAGTCCTCTTGTTGAATAGATCCTTTAAGTATGATATAGTGTCCCTCTTCATCTCTCACTACAGTCTTTGGGGTAAATTTTAGTTTATCTGATATAAGGATGGCTACCCCTGCTTTCTTTTGAGGACCATTCGAATGGTAAATGGTTCTCCAACCTTTTATTTTCAGGCTGTAGGTGTCCTTCTGTCTAAAATGAGTCTCTTGTAGACAGCAAATAGATGGGTCCTGCTTTTTTATCCAGTCTGAAACCCTGCGCCTTTTGATGGGGTCATTAAGCCCGTTCACATTCAGAGTTACTATTGAGAGATATGAGTTTAGTGTCATCATGATATCTATTCAGTCTTTGTTTTTGTGGACTGTTCCACTGAACTTCTTCTTAAAGGGGAATTTTAAGAGGCCCCCTTAAAATTTCTTGCAGAGCTGGTTTGGAGGTCACATATTCTTTTAGTTGCTGCCTGTCTTGGAAGCTCTTTATCTCTCCTTCCATTTTGAATGAGAGCCTTGCTGGATAAAGTATTCTTGGTTGCATGTTCTTCTCATTTAGGACCCTGAATATATCCTGCCAGCCCTTTCTGGCCTGCCAGGTCTCTGTGGAGAGGTCTGCTGTTACCCTAATACTCCTCCCCATAAAAGTCAGGGATTTCTTGTCTCTTGCTGCTTTAAGGATCTTCTCCTTATCTTTGGAATTTGCAAGCTTCACAATTAAATGTCGAGGTGTTGAACGGTTTTTATTGATTTTAGGGGGGGATCTCTCTATTTCCTGGATCTGAATGCTTGTTTCCCTTCCCAGATTAGGAAAGTTTTCAGCTAGAATTTGTTCAAATACATATTCTGGCCCTCTGTCCCTTTCGGCGCCCTCGGGAACCCCAATTAAACGTAGGTTTTTCTTCCTCAGGCTGTCGTTTATTTCCCTTAATCTATCTTCATGGTCTTTTAATTGTTTGTCTCTTTTTTCCTCAGTTTCCCTCTTTGCTGTCAACTTGTCTTCTAGGTCACTCACTCGTTCTTCCACCTCGTTAACCCTCGTCGTTAGGACTTCTAGTTTGGATTGCATCTCATTCAATTGGTTTTTAATTTCTGCCTGATTAGCTCTAAATTCTGCAGTCATGAAGTCTCTTGAGTCCTTTATACTTTTTTCTAGAGCCACCAGTAGCTGTATAATAGTGCTTCTGAATTGGCTTTCTGACATTGAATTGTAATCCAGATTTTGTAACTCTGTGGGAGAGAGGACTGTTTCTGATTCTTTCTTTTGAGGTGAGGTTTTCCTTCTAGTCATTTTGCTCAGTGCAGAGTGGCCAAAAGCAAGTTGTATTGGGAAAAAGAGAAAAAGAGAGGAGAGAAAGAAGGAAAGAAAAGAGAAAGAGAAAAAAAAAGGGAAGAAAAAGAAAAAAAAACGAAAAAAAAAAAAAAGAAGAAAAAGAGAAAGAAAAAGAAAGGAGAAAAAAAGGGGGTGGGGGAAGGAAACAAATCAAAAAGCAAAACAAAACAAAAACAAAAACAAAAACAAACAAACAAAAAAAGAACCACCGGGGAGTATCTTCTGATTCTGTGTTCTTTAAGTCCCTTGGCTTCTCCTGGAAGTTGTCAGTCTAGCTGGTGTTCTGGGGGAGGGGCCTGTTGTGCTGATTTTCAGGTGTTAGCAGTTGGGGGAGCTGCTGTGCCCCTGCCTGGTGCAGGGCTCGGTGGGGGTTGTTTACCCCGTGAGGCCGCAGGAGGAACAGCCCCAGTGGCGGGGCAGCTCTGGAAACCTGGATTCAGCTCCCGCAGGAACTACTCCGTCTGCAGGGCCTGGAGGCTCCGGGGCGGGGCCGCTGATGTGCTCAGCTGGGGCAGGAGCGTCCTCGCTGTCCTGGGCCCTCCCGGCCTCTGCCTGTCCCGGGGGAGGCGGGATCCTGGGCTGTGTCCCGGCGCCCTGTGCTCCGGAGCCTGCGCTGGTGGATTCGCGCTCCCGGGCCGCGCAACCCCCTCCGCGGAGCTGCCGCCCGAGCCCCTCCGAGCTGCTCCTGGAACCGCGCAGCCCCCTCCGCACGGAGCCTCTTCCTCTGCCCGAGCCCCTCCGAGCTGCTCCCGGGGCCGCGCAGCCCCCTCCGCGGAGCCGCCGCCCGAGCCCCCCGAGCTGCTCCGGGTCCCGCCGTGCGCGCTGCAGCCCTTAGGGAGCTCGGCGCACTCTCCCGGCGCGCAGTTGCTGTTACTGTCCCCGGGAGCCCGAGGGCATCCCCGCCCTCCTGGGTCCTGCTCCAACTCCCCGCGAGCCCCTTTCCCCCGGGAAGGTCGGTGCAGCTCCTGCGTCTCCGGGACGGGGCTCTCCTGTCCTGGGGACACTTGCCCCGGCCTCAGCCCGGCTCCTCGCGGGGCCCCTCCCCCTTGGAGGCCTTTGGTTTCTTTATTTCTTTTTCCCCAGTCTTCCTACCTTGATAGATGCGCGAACTCTTCTCACTGTAGCATTCCAGCTGGTCTCTCTTTAAATCTCAGGCCGAATTCATAGATTTTCAGGATAATTTGAAGGTTTTCTAGGTAGTTTGGTGGAGACAGGTGATTTGGAGACCCTGCTCTTCCGCCATCTTGCTCCTCCCCCCCATTTCTGTTCTTTTGGGGGTTACCTTTACATTTGTAAATTTGTAATCTTCATATTTACCTTAACAAAGTTGAAAATCACAAGCTCATCCCCTTACAAAGCAAGCACCTTATGTATCTTTAACTGCAGTTGCACCCCACTCATCTCACTGTTTCTTCATTTATCTCTCCATTTCGGGTAATTTCCTCCGATCGCTAATTCTTTAGTTGTATCTAATATGTTGTTTTGCCTATCTTTTTTTTAATGAAATAAACTTTTTTTTTTGAAATAAACTTTTTTAAAGTTTTGGAATCCTATTTGGTTCTTTTTCAAATCTGTTATTTATGATATCCTATTTTATTCTGGTTTTAAACAAAATTTTTAGTAGTTTTCAGATTGCTCTATTATCTCAATTTCTAAAGAAGCTCTTATTTCTGATTATTACATCTGCTGACTCTCCCTGATGGTATTCGATTTCTTTACATTAGTGAGTAACTGGGATATGTGTTTGTCTTCACTAAGGGATGTTTTACCCATGAGAATACCTGTAGCACACAGATTGCTAAAGTATCCCTCTGGAAAAGTTTTGCATTTTCTTTTGGCTACCTCTAGGCTTTTGGCTTCTGGCTCTTTTACTGATATAGGACCAGTTTTTAAATGCCTTTTTTAGCTTGGAATTTCCTTGCCATAAAGGTAGTCTTTAAAGTCTGACTAAACTCACATGCATGGCTTTAAGTCTGGGGTTTTGATTTCTCACAGTAGACTTTTCCTCAGCCCAGAGCCTAGCTAGAGACAAGTGTTTTCATTGCCTGAATCAGTGAGCAAAGGGGACAGTCCTTTCAGGGTCTGACTTTATGCAGGAGTCTCAGTTCTAGCTTGTCATCTTAGGTAAACCCAAGACCATGTCTGCTGTCCCCTCATAGGCATTACAGTCCTGGGACCTCTGCCCAAAATTGTATATATACACACACATGTATTAGGATCTGATCCTTGTGTTTGTTTAGGCCAGATCTCTTCTTCCCTTTCCCACCCAACACACTTTGGCATTAACTCATAGCTGATCAGCCCTAGCTTTTATTTCCTTTTCATTTGACACCTCATCAACATACTCTTCCATCATGTAAATTCCACTTTTTTCAGACTGTGTGTTTGTAGCGGGCAGAGAATATTCATTAGCTCAGTCCACCACATTGATAGAATCCTTTACTTTTTAATAAAGGACGAATAATGGTTACCAAAAATACAGTAATGTAATAATAATAGCCAACAACTGATAGGCCAAATCAGGAGTGAGAGTGAGCTAACTGGGGAAAACTGCCTAAACATTCTTTCATTTAATACCCATTCAGCATGTACTATGTAAGATTCCAGACACTGCTCTAAATCCTGGAGTTACAAAGATAAATAAGATCAGAGTCTTTTCTCTAGGAGTTCATAGTCTATAGGAAGGAAGGATATCGGGGGTTCCTGGGTGGCTCATTCAACCTCTCCCTCTGCCCTTCTCCCTGCTTGTTCTCATTCTCTCTCTCTCTCTCTCTCTCTCTCCCCCTCTCCCTCTCTCCTCCCTCTCTCTTTCAAAAAGTAAATAAAATGTTAAAAAAGAAAGAAAGAAAGAAAGAAGCATATAGAACAAATGGAACACAGTGAGAGAAATGATAACAGAAGCATGTATAATTTCTGTGGAGCCTGTAAGTAAAATCCAGTTCTCTCCCATCTTTGCCTTTTAGAGTTAGAGATACTTGATAAAATAATGTTTCTAAAAGTTGTTATAGAACAAGTGAGAACTTCTAAAAGGTAGGGAAGACATTTTAGGACAAGAGCAGATACTTGTAAAGGCCATCCCACTGGTGGTACTTCAGTTTGGCCGGAGAATTAGGAGTAAGTAAAGAACTGGTGGCAGAGGAAGCCAGAGAAATAGGCACAGGTTTTCAGACTTGATTCTGTATCAAGTGGTTTGTCGTGTTTATAAATTAGGAAGGTAATGCTGTTAGTTTTGTCTTTCTACGGATGTGTTAAGATGCTGAGAAGAAAGCTAGAAGGCATGAGCCAAGTTAGGAGGCTGTCATAGGCCACTGATGATGGATTTCAGAAAGCATGAGTAGAAGTGAAGAGTAAGGAGGAGTGGATTTCAGCAATGGAGACTCTCAGTGAAGATTTTAGAGTTGATGTAAACAGAGACCAGAAAGGTGTTAAGTAAACCGAAATTTATTGAGCAGTGACATATGCCAGACATTTTACCAAATTCCCTTAGCTCATGGTACTCTGTAAGACAAGTGATAATTTATAGATGAGAAAACAGCCTCAGTAGCCCAACATCACACCTGTGGGGCTGTAACCCAGGGCTGTCTGGCTCCCAGGCTTGATTCTTTCCACTCCTGCCTCTCTGTAGGGAATTTTTTATTATTATTCTAATCATTTTTTTCCATGGAAGTCTGCCTCATATTGTAGTCTTATAAAGTGAAATGATGAGCAATTCAAGAGTCTCTAAATAACTATAATTTGAAGCTTCAAATTACTTCTCAACTGTAAGCTAATTAAATCTTGCAAGGCCAGCCCCTCTAAAGTTGAAAACGATTTGGCATCTCTTTCCATGTCATTAGGCTACATCTATCTTCACAGTGTGACGATTCTGCACCTTGCATTTTCTGTTGGTCGACATGTGGTTTGTGGGGCGGTGGGGCAAAGGGTAATAATTATTCCCATCCCCTCTGGTGAAATTTATCAGAAACTAATTCAGAAGCTGTGCTCTCATCACCAAGCTAGTTCACAGTTCAAAAAACAGTGATCATTCAGGGATGTCTGACAAATACGGTGTCACCATAAATTGAAGAACTAGAAAGCCAGTAGCAATTATTGGTGGTTTATCACAGAAGTTCTTTTGGGCTTTTCAAAAGAGAGGCTTTATATGAGTAAGTAGAAAAGATCTGATTATAATAAGCAAGATGGAAAACTATGACCAGCTTTCCTGCCAACTGGACTCTTCCTTTTTCTACCACCTGAATGCCCAAGCGTTCTTTCCTTTTTTTCCCTTAAATACTAATCATGAGGACTAAAGGAACACTGAGAGGCAACCATAATGTTCAGAAATAGCCCAAGCTCACTCCTCCTATCATGCCTTACATAGGAGTTAAATTGGATTTCTAGGCAAAGGGTGAGGACAGTGTACATCCTAATGGTTTAGAGGACAGATGCTAGAGCCAGACTGCCTCGAGCTGAATCTTGGTTCTGATGCTCACTAGCCATGTGATCCTAAGCAAGTTGCTTACTGTCCCTGTGCCTCAGTTTCTTCATCTATAAGGTGGAAATAATAAGACACATCCCATGGGGCTGTTTGAAGATTACAATATAATATAAAGAACTTAGAACAGTGGCTGGCATAGAGTAAGCCCTATGTAAGAGTTTATTATTATTACTATCATTCTTGACATTTATAAGCAGTAACTTCTATTTCAGTGTGTTAGGGTGATTGTTATTAAGCTTAGATAATAAAATGTTTGATTTCTTATTTCCAATAAGCAAATTTTTGAGTAGAATAAGAATAGACTGTCTCTTTTATGCTTACCCATTACGGTGTTTTGCTCTGATTTTGTAGTGTAAATCTTTCAAATAGAAAAGATTTAAAACTTAACTGTAAGTTCTAAAACTGGTATCTAAATTGAATATGGCTTTTGTACTTTTAAAAAGTGTATTTTCTTTGTTCAATTGGAAACCATTTAGTGCACCCACATTCCTTCTGGTTTAAGTAATCTAGAAAAAATTTAAATGACTACAAAGGTGGGATTAATCAGATTTGTGATTGGTGAAAGAAAGTTGCAGACAGCTTCCATGTAGCAAGTGTAGCTATTTTAATGGATGTTCCAGACTTGTCCATAGGCCCACCCAGTTGCTGCACTGTTCCACAGATGGCCACTTAAACAATTTAATGTCACTAAAATGGTTCTAGTAAAGAATTCTTTAAAAGAAACTGCAATAATTTATCATTTTGAGCTGTCTGAAATACCATCATTACCCTAATGGCGCATGGTTAGAACATTTTTCTTCAAAAATTTTTTTTTCTCTCCCACTGGCTCTCCTTCTTCTGTTCCGACCCTCTTCTTTCCATCTGTGTATTCCTTTTGCGTGTTTGTTTGTTTCAAGTTTTTATTTACATTCTAGTTAGTAAACATATAGTTAATATTAGTTTCAGGAGTACAATTTAGTGGTTTATCATTTACATACAACACACAGTGCTCATTACATCAAGTGCTTTCTTTAATTTCCATCACCCATTTAACCCATCCCTGCCCACTTATATTTATCACCTCAGGTTTTTCTCTATAGCTAGGAGTTTCTGTGGTTCGTTAATACCACTAATCAGGCTTAAGTTTCATTCACAGCATCTAGCCTGTACTAGATTTCCTTACCTTACCCTGCTGGCCTTGATTCAAGAAACATCTGTCTTCAAATCTTACCCTTTCTGAGTCGGTTTTGGTAACTTTTAAGTAACCTTTTATTCAAGTTCTGAGGGCTACTTGCTTGTGAGAGTAGGGCATCTTGACAGAAGGATCAACGATACAGAGGCTCGGGGGTGAGAGGACTGTGGCACTGACTTTCAGAAGGGATGTGTGCAGTGAGCAGGTCCTTATAGAAGGTGCAGCGTGCTGTACCATGTACCACACTCTAGCAATGGCAATGGGCAGCATGGTTAAATGTATCACAAAGGCACCACGCTTCCTCAGTGATGTCCACAGCAGACAGTGCTAATCGATTGTGGCAACTTTGCAGTCCTTCTTGACAGAACACTCCAGTCACTACCAGTCATTTGACATTGGCACTTAAGATGAAACCTATTTGCCATCTGGGATACAATTTTTGCAAAAAAAAAAAATAATAATAATAAATAATAATAATAATAAAATTTTCTTCAAATGGATTTTTCTTATGTTGATTCTCCATTAAAAAGAAGGAAAGAAAACCTGAGAACAAAACATTAAATCTCAACTTTGTGAAGGCATTTCTTTTTGGAGGGGGGGTAGTATAATATGGTTCAGAATATCAGACGTCTCAAGCAAGCCTTTAGCAAGTACTAGATTCAGTCAGTTCATAGCTGATTTTTTTCTGACAAGTGCCTGAAGTATTCAAACTCAGTGCTGGTGCTTAACATGAGATCAATATACCGTGGATACCAGACTGAGTTGACGTTCTGTTATAGAAGTTCAGAACCTGAATTTCATTCTTGTCATACTGAGAGCCATCCTCTTCTTGTGTAAAGGTGGATAAACAGGAGTAGCCCATTTCTCAGAAGCTTTGATTATTGCTGAAGTACGTGGATAAATGCTTTGTTATAACCTCAGAACAAAACTTAATCAATTACCAGCTAACACATAAAGGATAGAAATGACTTATTTTAGACAGTGCTAAGCATTTTCCATATATTATCACATTTGATCCCCATAGCAACTCTACATGGTAAAGCCTACTTTTATTCCTGGGTTAAGATGAGAAAATTGGAAGAGGTAGCCCAAACTTGCCCAAATACTATAGCTAATAAGTGAGAGAACCATGATTTATGTTCAGATAGTCTGACTGAAAAGCCTGTTCTCTTGACTTCCACATTGCCTTTCCTTCACTTGAATTGCAGGTTTTCTAATTCTCCTTGTCTGAAGGTTCATATCATCCAGTCCTTCCTCTTGCTCCAAAGAGGTAAGCCCTTTGCCACCTTACTAGCTAGTAACTTCTAGAGCTTGAGGCTTGGGGAAGGTACCTGGTAAATCATAGCCTCACCACCATTACCAGGATAGTAAAGAACCCCACTTAAAGTTAGGCTTAAAGAATATAGTAGGAATGCTTTAGAAGCTGGGATTAGAGTGGATATTTCAGAGGTAGCCAAGAAGAGGTAGAGATTTATAAGAATTGAAACCCCCAAGGGCACCTGAGTGGCTTAGTGGTTGAGTGTCTGCCTTTGGCTCAGGTCATGATCCCAGAGTCCTGGGATCGAATCCTGCATCAGGCTCCCTACAGGAAGCCTGCTTCTCCCTCTGCCTCTCTCTGGGTGTCTCTCATGAATAAATAAATAAAATCTTCTAAAATAAAGGATTGAAACCCCAAGGAGTACTTTTCCAGTGAAGCCAGCCATGTTTCTCAAAATGTGGTCATTGGAACCCCTGCATTAGAAGTGCTAGAAAGTTCCCAATCCAGAAATATCTCCCCCATATTGCTTTGTTTTAATTTTACAAAGTTAGATTTTTCTTAACATTCATATATCTGGGAAACTGAACTATGTGGTCATCAGATTGCTTTCAGTTGAGGAACAGGAATAAGGAAGAGCCTTTGGCTTCTGAAGCTTAGAAAGAAAATGGGAGCATAAAGGTCAGGGGTGAGAGGGTTTTAGAATGCCAAGGGAGTGGGGAAATCAGAAGGTGGCGTGGCATAAGGACCTTGAGAACCTGAAGGGTCAGAAGGCAGCTGTAAGGGTCCTGATGAACCTGCCTTGTGATCCTCTTTGTTTGGGGTTTGATTTTTTTTATGTTTTATCTCTCCCTGCTCCACCCCAGAATAAAGAGCCTTGTAGGCCTTGGTGCTCCCTCACCTATTTCCAGACCCTTTCCTTTTGAGCTCCATTAATTCCAGGAAGGAACCACTCATGCCTCTCCCCGTGAGGTCCCTGAGAGCATGGCGTCCGCAGGCAAAACTGCACGTAAGTGACAGGCCCCTCTCCCCTCCTTGCATCCATCTTCTCCCACCTCATCCAGGTTCTTGTGCAGGTTTCCAGCTGCCCTTGGCAGCAGGGTGGAGTGGGGAGAGACAAAAGGGGAAGCATGAAGCAGCTCGTCCTTGCCAAGGGGAGTGAGTGTGACACGGTATCCACTGGTTTTCAAATCCACTGCCTCCTGTCATCCCTCTTCCCTTGTCTTTATCATTCCAGATATCTGATAAGAAGCTATAAAACTTTTACCAGAGAATAAATGATGTCCAGAATTGTGCCAACCCCAAAGTCTTGCCATATGATCACTGTTTGTGACACACAGGATACCCACAATGCCAGTATGTCACCTATGAGCACAGTGTAGTTTCCTGGCCATGATGAGGGCTCAGTGCTTGCCCAGGATGGCTGATGTCATCTTTTAGAAGTTATTCTGTAGGGGGGCCTGAGTGGCTCTGTGGTTGAGTGTCTGTCTTTGGCTCACAGTATGATCCCAGTCCCGGGATCGAGTCCCACATCGGGCTCCCTGTGAGGAACCTGCTTCTCCCTCTGCCTATGTTTCTGCCTCTTTCTCTGTGTCCCTTGTGAATAAATAAATAAAATATTTTTTAAAAAATAGAGGTTATTCTGTATTTAGTGATTACTCTTGCTTATGGAAAATATTTGCTTCAATGGTTTTACCTCTTTTAATTCCGATTGCAGATCTTCATACATGCACATGGGAGTTTCTAGCTGAAAAAGACTAATTCAGATATTTTGGTCCTATTTAAGTATCAGACAAAAGGAGGGCAGCAGGCGTTCAGTTTAGCAACAGATGACATGAAAGAGGCTAACCTCCTGTTTTCACAAGAACCTTGCAGTTATGTATTAGCCCCACTTTACAGATGAGGCAGCTAATGCTTTGACGGTTCATTACTTGCTGAAGTTTCACAGGTAGTAAGCAACAGAACCAGGATTTAAAGCCAGCTCAGCCTACATCCATGGCCAGGGCTCACTCCAGTTGCTCTTTTGGAATGCCAGGTGATGATAGTAATGGCCCCTGTCACATAGACAGCTCTCCTCTGCCAATGCTGCTGCTCTTCCTTCTGCAGGAAGGATGACAGTGTCATCAGGCCTGCTAGCAGCAACTAGCGTATAGGCAACTTTATTTTTCAACCACTGTCAGCCTTCCGTTTTCCCTTGTTTCTCCCCTATTTCCTGGTGTGTGTTTACTTCCACTTTTACTTTCTTTCAGAATTAGGTATTTCCTGGCTTTCCTCCTCCTGCCAACACTCACAGTTACTTTTAATCTCTGCTAACTGCTTAGATGTTGAGGTGCACCTTGTTGAATGATTCTTAAGTGGAGATAGTCCATTATAAATGCAGTTGCCTTTAAAAATAACGTGGTGTATAAGTGAAGCCAAAGGTTGCTTTTTATAGACTTTCTGCAGAAGCAAATGGGCCCTTGTCATTCATAATGAAGGTTAAAATGCTCTGAAATTTAGGATCAGATGATGCTCCTCTTTCAGAGGAGGTGAGAGAAGGACTTGGATGTTTAAATACACAGTCATGTGGAAGTGTTGTCACCACTGTGGATTGTGCTTTGCAATTGCCATCTTGTTACATCTCAAATATGTTAGCTACAGCCTAGTGTTCTACATTTAAAGCTGCCCCCAGTCCCTTTGTTCCCTTTCTTCAATTAAAATGAAAAAGAAGAAAAGATGTTGAAATGACTAATATTCTAGTACCAGGAGCATCACAGACCAAAACAGGTAATTTTATGCTATTGCTATAGAAACAGGAGTTTAAAAAAAATGAGCATAAACCTTGCTTTTAAATGATTCAGTTATTTTCTTTTAGACCATTGGTGCCATAATAGACATTCTCCTTTTAAATAAACAAGGAAGGGAGCATCTCTTAATGCAGACTTTTACTTTACATAAAGATATTTTTAAAGCTAAATCCATGCCTAATAGAAAAATAAAGATTAAGTGAGTTTTCCTAAATGCTGCCTCAGTTTAGAATTCATACAGATGTTCCTGGAAGTGCACTGTCTCTGGACACAGTCTTATGATTTTGCTATGTAATTTGGCCAACATTAATTCAGTTAATATTTACTGAGCACCTACTGTATGGCAGGCATCTGCTAAACACATTTCCACCTCCCTCAGATTCTAGAGGAAAAGGCAGAGAAAAGCAAGTACGTAAAATACTTACAAATTGTGGTAAGTACTCTGAAGGAAACAAGCAAAGGCTTAACCAAGGAGATACCTGCTCTTAGGGCATTCAGGATATTTACATTTTAAGACTTAAAGGAGCATGAATAAGTAGCCATGGGAAAAGTGGAAGGAAAAGGGTATCCAGAGAAAGAAAAAGTCTGTGCAAATTCCTGTTGTAAGAACACACCAAACGTGAAGCTGGAGAGCAAGAAAGAGGGACAGTGGCATGAATGAGGCTGGCATGTGTGCTGATTTATCTCCCTTCTACCCTTCCAGATCCATGCACTGCCTTCTCTCATGTGCTCTGTGTCCTGGGTGGTAGATCCCTTCTGTTCCTCCGCATCACATCATATTAATCACCCAGGCTTCCTTGATCTCAAGACTTCTCAGTCAGTGGGAGGAACCAGCAGGAGATCAGAGGACAGGAGGAGAGAATTCAGGGTATTTCTTGCCTTTCCATCTGCAGGACCCATCCTATGACGATCCAGTTTCTCTGGCTCCAGTCCTCCCCTTGCCCCAGGAATGGTAATGACTGCCAATTGTCGTTATGTCTCCGTGTCTAAACATCCCTGGTTTGTTCCCCTGACCCTGCCCATACCTCTATAAAGAGTTATTTTGTGAGTCCCTTCATTTAACCCATGTAGAGTGGTTTGTTTCCTTTGAAATCCCAGAGTACAGAGAATGGGACCTGTGAGTGAGGCAGGATCATTTATAGGCCTTGTGAGCTCAGAATTTAGTTTTTGTTCTCAGAGCAGCACGAAGTTACTGAAATAAGATGGAATAATTGATGCCATTTAAGATGCTCACTCTGGCTGCTCACAAGGGTCTTGACTGGGGGATGGAGGAAAAGAATAGGAGCAAGGAGACCAGCTGGAAAGCTGTGCAGGCAAGACCATGGTCCTTGGACCAGAGTGATAGTATAAGAGTTAGAGAAATGAGTGGATCCAACATAGAACTGATAGATTTGCTGAGAGGAAATACGGATCAAGAATGACTCTTAAGTTTCTGATTTGAGTGCCTTCAGGGTAGTGGTGAGGATGGGGAATTAGGGTTTTTCTTTTCTTTTTTTTTAAGTTGTTTTTTTTTTAAGATTTTATTTATTCATGCAAGACATGAGAAATTCATGCAAGACGGCACTAAACTGCTGAGCCATCCGGCTGCCCAACTAACTGCAATTTAAATAAAAATTTAAAAAAAGGAACGCCTGGATGGCTCAGTGGTTGAGCTTCGACCCAGGGCATGATCCTAGAGTCCTGGGATCAAGTCCCACATCGGGCTTCCTGCATGGAGCCTGCTTCTCCCTCTGCCTGTGTCTCTGCCTCTCTCTCTCTCTGTTCTCTCTCATGAATAAATAAATAAAATCTTTTAAAAAAATAAATAAATTCCAGTTAGTTAACAATGTAATATTAGTCTCAGGTGTACAATACAGTGATTGAACAATTCCATATATCACCCGGTGCTCATCCCAACGCGTGATCATCATCACCTATGACCTCCCCTCTGCTAACCACCAGTTTGTTCTCTATTGTTTCTTTTGTTCTTCTTCAGTCTGTTTGCCTCTTGATGGGTTACATTTGCAATGTCTATGGAATATCCAGGAAAAGTTTCAAGGAAGCAGTTCAGAGTTCAAGGAATGATTCAGGGTTAGAGATTTAAATTGAATTGTCAACACAGATATAACACTTAAAATCAGAGCAGGGAGTAGAAAATAGTCCACAAGAAAAAGAATTTTTAAGAAAAAGAGAGAGAACCCAGAAGCTCCCACATATAAGTCTATAGGAGCTATTTGAATGCATATTTTAATTCCTCCACAAATATTAAATAATATATAAATTGAGCTTTAGGGGTACCTGGGTGGCTCAGTGGTTGAGCATCTGCCTTTGGCTCAGGTCGTGATCCTAGGGTGCTGGCATTGAGTTCCATATCAAGCTCCCTATAGGGAGCCTGCTTCTCCCTCTGCCTATGTCTCTGCCTCTCTCTCTGTGTCCCTCATCAATAAATAAATAAAATCTTTAAAAATAAATTAATAAATCTAGCTTAAGGGAAAATAAAAATGAAAATAGTGAGTGCTTCAGAAATTAAATGTGAAAATTATAGGTATTATCTTCTCCCAATAAAATAATCTTGATATCTAAAAAAAAAAAAAAAAAAAAAAAAAATAATCTTGATATCTAATTATATATGGTTTTTTTGTATACTTTTTTATTGGAGTTCGATTTGCCAACATATAGTATTACACCCCGTGCTCATCCCGTCAAGTGCCCCCCTCAGTGCCCGTCACCCAGTCACCCCACCTCCCCTTCCATTACCCCTTGTTCATTTCCCAGAGTTAGAAGTCTCTCATGTTCTGTCTCCCTCTCTGATATTTCCCACTCATTTTCTTTCTTCCCCTATAATTATATATGTTTTTTAAAAGAGCAGTAGTTTTGTGCCTTCTGGGTACATCACCTTACTTCTGCTTTGACAATTGGCACAAATATAGCTCATGTGACCACTTTAGTGCTGGAAACTTGTGAATTGACTATAGAACTGAATGAGTTAATTTACTGCTCATTTCTAACCAACATGATTCAGGTGATGAATTCTGTGTGTTGTCTAACTTAATTGGGAAATGTGTTTACATTGAGAGCTTCCAGCCTAATTCAAATGAGGGAAAGCTTTCTAATTTCACCTTTCGTTTACTAAAATTTTTTAAGATACAAGAATGTATAAAAATAGCACCAATGTGTTAGCACTAATGCAATCCATAATAACCAAATCTGTTTGCTTTTTACTTCAAAACAATCATTAGGCCTTACAATGAGACATTTCTTGGTGTTTTTCTTTAGTTCCTCTACAAATGATCATCCTCTGACTCCAGGGACCTATAAATTTTAGTATATGGCCTTCCAGCTTGTATATTATAGCACTGAACTGTCATCCATAGCATCCATTAGAATGTTATTGACAAAATGTCCACTCGTATTGAACTAAGCACTCGATAAACCACTATAAGTAAATTGTTGTGCTCTTAGCTCGAAGGATGGTCTATTGATTCCCCACACGAGTATGGGCCTAGCAGCACAAACCTAGCTACAATTCCCTTGTGGTACCTGTAAAATGTTGCATGATGTCTTTTTTGAGGTCCCCAGAAGTAAAGAATTCTTTTAAACATTCTTTTTTATATATTGTTGTCTGTGCAGATTATTTTGTTTTATTTCAGATAGTAAACTACTCATCATTGCCTTGTCCTTATGGGCTAAAACTCTTCCATTTATAAATTATATTACATAATAAAAGCAATCCATGCCCATAATAAAACTTTGGAATCATTCTCTAAATGTAACTGCATCTAATACTTTTTTTGTGAGTACCTTCAGAGATTAACTCTGTGTGTGTGTGTGTGTGTGTGTGTGTGTGTGTGTGTGTGGTATTACAATCCTTTTTTCCACAAAGAATCATACCATTTATACTTTCTGGTAATCTGTTTGGTGTGGAGACAGAGGGGCCTTTCTACTTTTATCTGTCTTGGGAACCCTTTCATGTTACTACATATTAATGTCTCATTCTTTTTAATAGCTGCCATATGTATCATTGCATGGGTATAGCATAGCATTTATCTAAAATTTCCATTTGTTCTTCTGTTATGAGCTTCTATATAACTGTATCTTTACATACTTGTAAAATCTTCTCCATTTAAAGACATGTGAGATTTTCATTTGAATAAGAGAATATATACATTACCTAAAGGGTCACAATCTCCTACACCTATATTGATACACTCAGGAAAGCAGAGGTGAAAAGGGAGAGAAAATCTGGAGATGTTTAAGGACATTTGACAGATTTCCCCCCTTGTTGGATACTGTCAAATTTCCACCATGGGTAACTTATAGCAAAATTTTTAAAAAGTTTTTTCAAGACTAAATAATCAGAAATTCTCAATAATCAGAGTTTGTGTAGTAGTTTATTTTGATAATTGAGCATCTTATCTGATTTGCGATTTGTGAAAAATATACTTTTGGTGCCAAATATCTTCTTTATAGTGGTCTTCAAAAAGTGAGCGTTTATAATGATTCAATTCAACAGAATAGACAATTATGGAACAAGCAATGCCCTAACTATATGTATAAAAAAAGGTTACAATGCATCAGTGTTTTATTTCCTAAATTCATTGACAATTTATGGCAAGATGTGTTTTGGGGGGATTAGGAGAGTGGGTGGTATGGGAGTTCCATAATTTGACTTCTCACTTTTATGTTTTTTTTTTTTAATTTTTATTTATTTATGATAGTCACACAGAGAGAGAGAGAGAGAGGCAGAGACACAGAGGGAGAAGCAGGCTCCATGCACCGGGAGCCCGACGTGGGATTCCATCCTGGGTCTCCAGGATCGCGCCCTGGGCCAAAGGCAGGCGCTAAACCACTGTGCCACCCAGGGATCCCTCACTTTTATGTTAGAGAACTCTAGTACCCAGGCCATAGTTTTTCTAAGGAAGGTAAATGTTGCTTGAAAACAGATGATTTTGAAGAAAAGAAAAGAGAAAAGCCAGGAAGTTAGAGCTGACAAATGAATTAAAAGCATACATCTAGGAGTAATATCCTATATTTATCAAGTACTTCACTTTCTGAAGTATTTTTGTGATCATTTTCTTAGCACGATGAATGGACAAATATTATTATCCCCAATTACAGAGATTGACTTTACTTCCTGAAATGCTTTGTCTTTAATAATAAAGATACAAATATTACTGCAGTAGTTTCCTAGGGCTGCCAGAACAAATCACCACAAACTGGATGGATTAAAACAACATAAATGTATTATCTCACAGTTCTGGAAGCTGAAAGTCCCAAATCAAGGTGCCAGCAGGGTTAGATCCTTCTGAAAGCACTGAGTGAAAATCTGTACTATGCCCCTTTCTGCTACCTTTTCAGCAGATGCCAGCAATCTTTGGCATTTCTTGGCTTGTAGATGCATCATTCCAATTTCCACCTTTCTTGCCACATGGCATTCTCTTTGTTCAAATATCCCTCTTCTTATTAAGAATAGTGGTGGTGGGACGCCTGGGTGGCTCAGTGGTTGAGGGTCTGCCTTTGGCTCAGGGCATGATCCCAGGTCCTGGGATCGAGTCCCACATCGGGCTCCCTGCATGGAGCCTGCTTCTCCCTCTGCCTGTGTCTCTGCCTCTCTCTCCATGTCTCTCAAGAATAAATAAATAACATCTTTAAAAAAAAAAAAAAAAAAGAATGCCAGTGATTGGATTATAGCCCATTCTAACCCAGCATGACTTTATCTTAATTTTATTCTATCTGCAAAGACCCCATTTCCAAATAAGGTTGCATTTACAGGTACCAGGGATTAAGGCTTGAACATATCTTTCTGGGGAACACAGTTCAACTCACAACAATGACTGTGGGTTATTGAATGAATATTTTCAAGGAGCACAGGAGCATCACCAAAAAAGGTGATGCTTACTCTTTGTACCTTTCTGCTATATTTCCACTTACCCAAAGTCCCATCACCAATTAGTGATTAAACTAGTAACAGCTTTTTTTTAAATGGAAATATAGTTCATATACCATAAAATTATCCCTTTAAAGTATGGGATTCAGTGGTTTTGGGTGTATTTCACAGAGTTGTACAGCCATCACCACTGTGTAATTTTAGAATGTTTCATCATCCCCAAAGTACTTGTATCCATTAGTAGTTACTCCCAGCTACCCCTAGCCCTTTCTTTCCATCTCTAGGGACTTGCTTATTTTGAACATTTCATATAAATGGAACCATATGATATGTGGTCTGTGTGTCTAGCTTCTTTCAGTTACTGTAATGTTTCCAAGATTTGTCTGTGTTGTAGCATATATCTATTCCCTTTTATGCCTGAGTAATCCATTGTATGGACCTACCATATTTTATTTATTCACCATCAGTTGATGGACATTTGAGTTGTTTCTACTTTTGGGCTATTATTAATAATGCTGCTATAAACATTCACGTACAAGCTTTTGTGTGGACATAGGGTTGCGATCCCCATGGGTATATACATAGAAATGAAATTGCTGGGTCATAGGGAACTCTACATTTAACTTTTAAGGAACTGCTAAATTGTTTTCAAAGTGATTATACCACTTTATATTCCCATCAGCAATGTCTGTGGGCTCCAATTTCCCCACAGTGTCCTCAGCAGCACTTGTTATTTGTCTTTTTTATTATACCCATCCTGTGGGTATGAAATGGTATCTCGTGGTTTTGATTTTCATATCCCTATTGGTTAATAATGTTGAGTATATTTTCATCTACTTGTTGGCCATTTTTATATCTTCTTTGGAGACATATCTATTCAGATTCTTTGCTAATTTTTAAATGGGGTTATTTCTTTTATTGTTGAATTGTATGAATTCTTTGTACAGTTTGGACATGACTCTTATCAGATAAATGATTTATAAAAATTTCCCCCTATTCTATGGCTCTTCTTACTTTCTTGATAGTATCCTATAAAGGACACAAGTTTCTATTTTTTAGAAATGTTTATTCTTTTCTTTTGTTACTTGTGCTTTAAACATCATATCTAAGAAACCATTAGTTAATTGAAGGGCATGAAGATTTTTACCTCTGTGTTTTCCTCTAAGATATTTATGGGTTTAACTTTTATATCTAAGTCTTTGGTCCATTTTAATAAGAAAAGACCCTTATCACAAATCTGATAAGAAGGGAATTTCTTCAATCTGATAAAGAGCATCTATGAAAAACATATAGCTTATCATACTTAATGTTGATAGACTGAAAGCTTTCCCCCTAGGAATCAGAAACAATTCAAAACTGTCTTCTGTCACCATTTCTATTCATCATTATATTGGAGATTCTAGTCAATGCAATAAGGCAAGAAAAAGAAATAATTTAAGGCATCCATATTGAAAGGGGAAAAGTAAAACTGCCTATTTGCAAACAGCATAAATGTCTGTAGAAAAGAAATAAATGAGTTCAGCAAGGTTGAAGAATATGAAAATCAGTATACAAAAATTGGTTGCATCTCTATATACTAGATAGAGTAATCTGAAAATGTTTCCTTAAGGAAACAGTTCCACTCACAGTGTCATCAAAAAGAATAAAATGCTTAGGAATAACTTTAACAAAATTAGTGCAAGATTTGTGTACTGAAAATTTTTAAATACTGCTGACGAATTAAAGATATAAGTAAATGGAGAGTCACTCTTTTGGGACATTAAATACTGTTATGTTGACAGTTCTACCCAAATTTATCTAAAGATTCATTGGATGAATGAATAGTGGATGATTGGGATCCCTGGGTGGCACAGCGGTTTGGCACCTGCCTTTGGCCCAGGGCGTGATCCTGGAGACGCGGGATCGAATCCCACGTCGGGCTCCCAGTGCATGGAGCTTGCTTCTCCCTCTGCCTGTGTCTCTGCCTCTCTCTCTCTCTCTCTCTCTCTCTCTCTCTCTGTGACTATCATAAATAAATAAAAAATTAAAACATAAAAAAAAAATAGTGGATGATTGTTTTTTTATTTTGTTTGTGTGTGTGTGTGTGGGGGGGGCTTTTTTGTAGAAATTAATGAACTGATCCTAAAATTTATATGGAAATTCAAAGGTGAATAGTAAAACAGTTTTGTGAAAAAAACAAAGGTGGAGTACTTATACTTACTGATTTCAAAATTTATTAAAAAGCAATAGTGATCAAGGCAGCATGGTACTGGCATAAAGAAGATAGATCAATGAAGCAGCATACTGAAATAAAACCTTATGTTTATAGTCAATTGATTTTTTTTTTTTTTTACAAAATTGCTAAGGCAATTCAGTGGGTAAAAGAAAAGTCTTTTCAGCAAATGATGTTGTGACATTTGGATATCCACATACAAAAAAATTAACTTAGAACCTTACCTCACACCATATACCAAAACTAGCTCAAAATAGATTGTAGACCTAAATGTAAGAGTTAAAAATATAAAACTTCCAGGAGAAAATCATGACCCCAGGTTAGACAAAGCATTTGTAGATATGACACCAAAACACAATTAAAAAAAGAAAAAATAATAAATTGGACTTTATAAAAAGTTAAGAGTTTTGCATTCAAAAGGCACTATTAAGTAAATGAAAACAATCCTCAGACTGGTGAAAATATTTGCAAATTGTATATATGGTTAAAGTTCTTGTATCCAGAATATAAAAAGAACTCTTACTGTTTATTAATAAGAAAACATATCACCCAGTTTAAAACTTTGTAAAAGATTTGGATAGGCGTTTCTTAGAGGAAGATAGATAAATGGTTAAAAATCACATGATAATATTCTCAATATCACTTGTCATTAAGGAAATGTAAATTAAACCATAATGACTGTTTTCTTTGGGTAAATACCTGGTGGTGCAATTGCTGGATCTTAGGGTAGTTCTATTTTTAACTTTTCCTTAACTCTAGAGAACTGATGGTTACAGGGGCGGGGTGGGGAGGGTGTGTTGGGGGATGAGTTAATAGGTGATAGGAATTATAGAGTGCACTTGTTGGGATGAACACTGGGTGTTTTATGAAATCACTGTATTGTATACCTGAAACGAAATTTACACTCTATGTTAACTAACTGGAACTTAAATTAAAACTTTAAAAAAAAACAAAAAAAACAAAATGAGATACCACCTAATAGCCACCACAATGGCTGTCTTCTTGAGTATATGCCTAAGAAATGTGAAAACATTATGATCACACATCGAGTTGAATATGAATGTTCTCAGTACCATTATTTAGATTGTCCAAACCTGGAGACAAACTACAATTCCATCAACTCTGTTGGTGAATGAATAAGCAAAATATATATCCATGTATTACAATACTGTTCTGCAATGAAAAAGTAATTATACAGGCTATAGTATGGATGAATATCAAAAACATTGTGCTCAGTGAAAGATGTCACAAGCAAAAAATTTATATTTTATATTCCATTTATATGAAATGTTCAGAGAAGGCAAATGTTTCCAGACCCAAACCAGATTCATGATAGCCTGGGGATAGGTATGAGAATGAGAATTGACTGCAGACAAGTATGCAAGATCTATTTGGATGATTAGGAATGTTTGACAACCAAGTTCTGGTAATGGTTGCAAAACTCCTTAAATATACTAAAAATGTACACTAAAAATGGTAAATTTTATGTCATATAAATTATACCTCAATAAAGCTGTTTTTAAAAAGGAGGTCAAATGACATTCAGAGAAAGATTCAAAGAGCACCAGTTATTGATGTAAAATCATACATGTGAAATGTGCATTGTATTGAATGCTAATTCTAAAAAGAGGGGCTACCTTATGTTTTAATAAGTATATGAAAGCATCTTAGGTTCAGAATTACTGCTTTTCTTTATAAAGGACAAAAGAATCCTCAATGAATTTAAACTTCTTCAGAAGGGACCCAGGATAAATTGATGGAATAAAATTCCCTGAAGTCATGATGAAGCATAGGAGTGAATGTGTAAGGGAGGCTTTCTGCATGGGGTCATTTTCCATATGGCTTTAAATTTCAGTGCACAGCCAAACATCATGGTACACACTTTAATATACTATTTTGCAAACTTATTCTTGTAATTTATACATGAAGTTATCTGGTACCATCACTGAAGGTGCATTCAAATTTGGTCATTTTTAGGTCATGATAAGAAGAGTAGATACCATTTTGGCTTTAAGAACAAGTAATTCTAATAAGTGAATCTAAACATTAGAAGCCTGACACCAGTTTTGCAAGTTCATTATAACTTGAACATTCAGTGGTTGTAAATGATTGTACGTACAGAAGAAAAGTGAATAGGTAATCTAAATAGACAAGTTTATCTACGCTATTGGATGGTTGCTACCATTTACTCAAATACTTGCTGAAGTTGCCATTGTGAAAAAAAAATTGTCAATCAAAGATGAAGATATAAAAGCAAATTGGAAATTGAATTGAAAAGTAATTTTACTTTCAAATGGTTTGCAAATGTAGATGTTAAGTGTGGAATGAATGTCGTTAATGACCATAGCTGAGAGAGTTATACACCTGCTGATCACTAGAATATTATAATAAATGAGGTTGATTTTCCTGTTGACTACCCCATTTTTTCTCAACATGGTCTCATTACTTTTTCTATCACATTGCTGACCCTTAGCTATGAATGCTCACTTATGGATAGAAAAACGTATTAACTCATATATGGTTTTTTTTTTTTTTTTAAGTATCTCTAAGTTTAAGAGCAGCAATGCCAGTGTTGCTTGTCTTTTTCTGCTTTGTTAGGTCACAGGAGGTTTTAGATGGTGAAAATCAAGCCTGTATTACAACTGAAGAGCTGTTTTACAAGCAGCCTTCCTTACAGCAACTAAATTGTCCCCGAAAAAGCACATGAGCATAATGAAGCTTTTAAGTAGGCACACATATGCATTTATATTCTCTATCTCTCATGAATGACTAATTTTAATTTTTTTTAAAGTAGCAATTCAGCGTACTTTCAGAACCATTTAAGCTTAGCACATGATTTTGTTTTCCCTCCAAAATCCAACTATTCTTGATTATGAGATAGAGAAGGTTTGCATATTTATTTTTGCAAAGACAGTAGAATAAATTCTCATCATCATATGAGTGGCTTAGTCTTAATACCTCTGTCCTAAACTGGGCACATGAGCTTTTAAAAATTTTTCCAGAGATCAGAACTATGATGGTTAGATTTAACAGATCTTGTGCAGACCAAACCCTGACCTCCACAAGGGCAAAGTCAGGCCATGTACCCATTCTGTGGTTCTTCTTATCAACCTTTACAGCCCAAGTGTGGGGGGCGGGCTACCTTTCTTAATAAATATTTTAGTTAGTAGAAAATTAAAAGCTAAGAGTACACAGCCACTCAAGTTGATGGTTAGTACTTAGGTAAAGTTTTCTGTGTGCCAGGCATTGTTCTAAACATTTTTCTTATACTCACTTATGTAGGCAGTCCTCACAACAATCCTATGAATACTATTATTTTTCACATTTTATTAATAAACTAAGGTAAAAAGTTTAAATAATATGCCCAGTGTCACAGAGCTAAGAAATGGTGAAGCCAGAATTTGAACACAGTCAGTTAAGTGTCTGACTCTTGATTTCAATTCATGTCATGATCTCAGGGTCATGAAATTGAGCCCTATGTCGGGGGCTTTGCACTCATTGTGGTCTGCTTGAGATTCTCTCTCTCCCTCTGCCACCTCCCTGCTCACATTCTATCTCTCTGTGAAATAAATAAATAAACAATCTTTAAAATAATAACGATCACTAAAAAAAAAGTAGCAGTACTCAAAAACTACAGTCAACTCAAGACAACACTGATGATGAATTTGTAATAAACTGCTCTTCCGCCAAACTACAGAAATTTCATCTGTGTTTATTCATGTGCATACTGGGAACTTTAACAAATTACCAAATATTTCAAGGCAATCAGATATCTTTGTGGAATTTAGAATGAGAGACTTCTTGAAACTCTAAAATGGGCTTTGGAATACCAAATTCTAGTAACCTTTTTAAACTCAATTAGAATGTTACTACCAAGTGATAAAACTGAAATACATAGGACCACATGTTATTCACCCATGAAAACAAAGAAAAAGATTTGCATATTTGCGTCAGATTAAGGCCTATAAAATGGACTATAGTTACTGACCTAGAACACAAAAAGGGAATGAAAGAAATTCAGTAATAGAGGTTGAAAAACATGCTGTGGTAAGTCAAAAAAAAGATGTAATTATTTTTAATTTGGAGATCTGAGATCTTTTCAAAGAGGAGGTGGCATTTCAACCCAAACTGTGATGGATGAATATAATTTCAGTTGGCAGAGTGAGAGAAGGGGCTTTCCAAGGGAAACGCATAAGCAAAGGCATGAAAATACAAAAGGATGGAGTATATTTAAGTAGCAAGCATGCTGGTATTGTCATTGTGGCAGCCCACTCCAGTGTTCCTCACGGTCCACCTCTGGTGTCAGCTGAGACAGCAGTAGGTGGTTTTGGAGCAAGCTTGCTTGGATAGTGTCGCATATCCAGTGCCATCCAGGACCTTCTTTGATGCTGTGGGAGCCTACTGCTCTACCCACAGACAAGCATAACCTGGAAATACTAGGGTGGTAAGGCCCCCCGGAGGCAACCTTTAACCATTGAGGGTTAGGAGTTAGTAGATATGGGCTGCCATCTCCTATGCTTCAAGTGGACAATTCTGGGAGGTGTTCTGTGCATATCTCCATGGTCCTGGATGTTCTGTTGGAATGGAACCCTGGTGGTCTAAGCAGTGTTGTTAACAGTGCATTTTTATCTTGGCTTTTCCTCTTTTGTTGTCTTATTCTCTCTCTTCCTTCATTCCTGTGTCACGGAATCACCTCTCCTATAAACCACTTTCACCTGTGTCCTTTTCTCAGCCTCCGCTTTTGAAGGTGTGCTTCCCAAAGAGACTCTACAGCACAACCACAAAAAATTAAAAAAATTTAAAAATAAAAAAGGGATAGCACAAAGGCTTTAACTGTCAAATAGATTCCCAAGAATCAGAGATCTTAGCCAGTACTGATGCACATGTGAAGCAGAAAGAGATTTGGAACAACCATTGCAGCTCTCTAGTTCGTTCTCAATACACTTTTCCCCAAATTCAACAGATTACTTCTCTCAGCAATACTTGAGAGAACAACACTTGAGGGTATCACTCACTCAAAAGGAATTCTTACACTTTTAGCCTATATGACATTTTCCAAGGAACCATGCCCCATAAGTGCATGGATTCCAAGTTTGTTAACCATAAGCAATCTAGAGAGATCAGATACATCCTTTAAAAAGTCTATTAAGGACTTTCCCTCTAACCAACACCACTAGTATATTTGTCAGAGGTCCATCATGTTTACAAGGATCATGACTGGTTACTTTTCTCTTGAAATGAATGCCCTTTTGTAAAGGGATTAAATAGATTGTAGGCCAGTTACTCACCCCTTCCTTCCTAGTAAGCATGAAACCTTTCAAAAACACTAAGCCATGCACCTCCATCCTCTGGAATTGTCAGATAGGCTTATAAATAATGTACCTTTTATTCTTCTTGCTTTATCTTTTTTTTAGATAGCTGCCACATACGAGCTCTGAGACCATGAACAAATGGCTTAATGTCTTTGAGCCTCTCACTACATTGCTAAGATGTGATTATTAACTTTTATTTCAAAAAAAGATTGTTGCAAGGAATAAATGAGATAGCATTGGTGAAATTGAGTGGAGGTTCTCGCATCATATGGTAGGGACTTAGATGTTGCTCTTCAATTCCATCCTTTTGTGTTTGTCAAATATAGTCTTGATATCTCCCCCATCAAGCTCTTGATATCTCATGTTAAGACTCCTCAAAACTAACCCTGACTTTATTCTGCATTTTCACTCCCTGCTGATGATCTCACTGGGTGTCTCTGCAACACCCTAGTTTCAGTCTTACACTCCTTATTATATGAAGCCTGACATGAGTAGAGGGTACATTGAGGAATGTGGTGTAAAGTGATAATGGAGTAGTGGCTAAGGGTCAGGTTTTGGAGGTTCTTGAGTAACAAGATAATGAACCTTGGACTTTATTCCTTAGGCTATAGGATGCCAAAGAAATTGGAACTAAGGGGTGACATTCAGTCCCCATGGCTGGTCCACATGAAGAATGGACTGAGAGATAAAAGAGTGGAGACACAGAGATTAGTGTGTTCAAAGCAACAAATGACTAAGCATTGTGGTTATAGAAAACCAAGGAAGAAACAGATAAGAAACTACTAGAAAAGTGACTGTGATAGGATCTGACAGCTAATTGGAATAATGAAGCCTAAATGTTTAAAACAGGGAGCCATCAGTGATTCACAGGGTTCCTCAGTAATAACTGAGAAGATTTTAAGTGTATGAAGCCTATGGTGGGACAGTGAAGTGCCCTTCAAGAACATGGAAAACAAGAAAGTGGGATTAGCCTATGACCTTTTCATTGTTAAATAATGGTCCTCATTCAGAGGGTTTTTTGTTTTTAGTTTTTAGGGTTTTTTACAAATTTTTAAAGGAAGAATTTGTTAACAGAATGTGTTAACAAAAACACACACAAGAATTTGTTAACAGAACGTGTCTGTTAACAAAAACACACACAAGAATTTGTTAACAGAATGTGTTTGTTAACTCACACACACAAAAAGGCAACTGTGGGCTCTGTTCATCCAAACACAGTGAAGGATAGGAGTCTTAGCTACCAGATATTAAATATTTTGTTGCCAGGAGCAAAGATTATTCTACTATGGATGTGTTTTTAGGCACTGTCTGCCCAAAAGAAAGTCAGCATGTCATTAAGAATGTAAGTATTAGGACAGCCCGGGTGGCTCAGCAGTTTAGCGCTGCCTTCAGCCCAGGGCCTGATCCTGGAGACCTGGGATCGAGTCCCACATCAGGTTCCCCGCATGGAGCCTGCTTCTCCCTCCGCCTGTGTCTCTGCCCCACTCCCCTTTCTCTCTCTCTCTCTCTCTCATTAATAAATAAATAAATAAAATCTTTTAAAAAATGTAAGTATTAGAATCATTTAGATCTGAGTTTAAATCTGGATTCTGCTAGATGTGTGACTTTGGGAACTAAAGCTTCAGTTTCCTCATCTGTTAAGTAGAGATAATAATAGGTATCTTATAGGGTTTATGGGAACATTAAGTGAAATAATGCATATAGAATACTTAATACAGTATTGGCATATAGAAAATATTTAATAAGTAATTAATATTTAATAATATTACTACCTTTCCTTTGGAGAAAGCATACATCGGGTATGGAAGTATATAAGTCACTTGTTCTGATTATTTGCCAAGGGAAAAAACACCCCGATGCTTGATAGATTTTTTTTTCTTTAGATAAATTACCACATTCTAGCAGAGTACACTCATTTTGCTGGCTTTGGATCATCATTTTAGGAGGCTTTACATGAGTTACGATTGTAAAGCACATGTTTGTGACCTATTGGATAATTGGATCTAGACTGGAATCCAGAATTGAGCAGGAGATGGTTTTAAAAGCGTGAGAAGGGGAGAAGAGAAAGGGTACGTGGTTTTCATCAGATGAACAAGAATTGTATTGAAAGTGTTTAGCTGTGGTTCTGTGAGTATGGACACCAAGGTGCTAACATAGCATGAGGCAAGTAGCGGCCATGCAGCATAAACAAATGAAAGAACTTCAGCCTGTTATGGTAGTGACCATACCATCATATCACTGAAATGGCAGTGGATTTTAAAGAAACGAGTTTAATTTAACACTGTGCTACTTACTAGCTGTATTTCCATAGACTAGTAGCTTCCTTAGTTTCTGGAGTCTAGTTTCCCCTTCTATAAAATGGAGAATGAATATATACTGCCTTCAATAAAGGATTTTTGTGAGACTTAATAAGATAATGTCTATGAAATGTACTAAAAACAGCTACTTAAGAATGGTTATTTTTCCTCTACACTTGAAGTATGATTTCTACATCTCAGCTATTTCCATATCTCTAGTACCTTGTATTGTGCTGTTAAGGCATTGACTTAATGCTAGTTGAATATGAATTAATGAAATCAGAAAGAAAATTTGAAGATCTTAAAGTTGGAATAGATGTGTTGGTTATCATAGTGGAATAGGTTTAGGTTTAAATTAAATTTTGCTCACTGGGTAGATAAAGTTATCCAGAATGGTGGCAGAAAATTGTGATCTAGGTGCCAGAATTGCCCAGAAATATGAAAGAATGCCCTAAAGATAAATAAATGATAGGTCCATATTGAGTAGACTTGAGGAAAGTGGTTTTTAATGTCTTAGAAGTTTTTTAAAAATAAGCAATGGAAATCCATGTAGACCATTCACCAGCCATATGCTGAATCATACAATGTCTTATAACATTTTTTTTAAAAGGAAATTGTACAAAGTATGTTCTCTGACCACAATGGAATGGAATTAAAAATCAATAACAATCCAATATATAGAAAAGACTGTACTGTTTGGAAATTAAGTAGCACACATCTAAATAACCCAAGATTCAAAGAAGAAATCATATGGGAAATAAAATATTTCAGACTGATAAAATTATAATGCTACATACCAAAATTTGTGGGAGGCAGCTAACATAATGCTTATAGGAAAGCTTATGTGTTTTAAATATTTATGATAAAGAAGAAAAGTTTAAAATTAATTGTCTAACTTTCCATCCTAATAAACTGGGGGGGAGGGGGGAGAACAAATTAAACTCAAAGTAAGTAGAAGCAAAGAAATAAAAATAGAATCAATAATATTGATTAGAGAATTTTTATAAACAGAGAATAGAATAGAGAAACTCTCTAAAGCCAAGAGTTGTTTCTTTAAGAAGATAAACTTAAAAAAATAAAAATAAAATGATAAACTTAATAAACCAAAGCAGATTGATTAATAAAAAGAGAAGGGGATCCCTGCATGGCTCAGTGGTTTAGCACCTGCCTTCGGCCCAGGGCATGATCCTGGAGTCCCGAGATTGAGTCCCACATCAGGCTCCCTGTATGAGCCTGCTTCTCCCTCTGCCTGTGTCTCTGCCCCCACCTCCCCACCCCGTCTCTCATGAATAAATAAATAAAATCAATAGCATCTTTTTGAAAAAAATTAAATTAAAAAATAAATAAAAAGAGAAAAATCACAAGTTACCAATGTAACTCTCAGGAATGAGAGGGAATACGACTACAGATCCTACGAATGTTAAGATGATAATAAAGGAAATAATATGAACAATTTTATGGCAATAAAATCACAATTTATCAAAACTAAAACAACAAAAATCAGAAATCTGAATAGCCTACTAATCTATTAAATTAAATGTATAACCAAAATCTTCCTACAAAGAAAACCTAAGACTTAGGTTAATTCTATCAACATTAAACTAACACCATTTTGAACAAATTTTCAGACAATAGAGAAGAAAACACTTCCCAAATCACTTTGTGAGATTAGCTTAACTGTTATCAAAACCTGACATAGATATTATGAGAAAATTACAAACCAATGTCCCTCTTGAAAATATATGTAAAAATCTTCAACAAAATGCTACTAGCATAATTGAAACTTATATCAAGAGTACAAGGTTGATTTCACATTTGAAAATCAATCCGTATAATTCAAAATATGGACAGAATAAAGGAGAAAAATAATAGGATCTGAATCAATGCAGAAAAAAAGGCATTGACAAAATTCCACACCCTTTCATGACCAAAAATTAAAGGGAAAAAATTCAAAAGCACTAGAAATAGAACATACAAAATCTGATATAGGAACCTACATCTAACATCACATGTATAGAAACATAGTGAGCATTTTCCCCCTATGATCAAGAACAAGGCAGTGTTTTCTGTGCTCATCACTTCAATTTAGTATATGCTGAATGTGTTAGCCAGTACAGTACTGGAAGGAAAGAAAGAAAGAGAGAGAGAGAGAGAGAGAGAGAGAGGAAGGAAGGAAGGAAGGAAGGAAGGAAGGAAAGCACAAGTGAAAGTCTTTTCACTGAAGACATAATTGTTTATGTATAAAATCCTTCAGTAATATACAAAACAACTACTAAAACGAATGTGTGAATTAAGCAAGGTCACAGAAATAGTTATATACGAAAATCAGTGGAATTTCCATATGCTAGTAGCATTTGGTTGGTGAATTTTTTAAATTCATTTTTAATCATATTAAAAAACAAAATACGAGTAAATTTAGCAAAAGATATGCAAGCTTTCTAAAATAAAAACTATAAGACATTGTGAAAGAAATTAAACAAGTCCTAAATAAATGCAGATGTATCATGTAAGTGAATTGAGTAACTCAGTATTGTTCTCTCCAAATTGATCTGTAGATTCAACACAATCCAAAACTCTCAACAACTTTTTTATAGAAAATTATAGTGTATCCTAAAATATATGGAAAACAGGGATCAGAAAAACAAACAAAACTAAGATGGAGTTTCTTTGTCTAGTTTCAAGACCCACTACAAATCTACAATGACCAAGGCAGTGTGACATTGGTGAAAGAATGGATAAATGAAACAAATAGATCAATAGAAAGCCCAGAAATATATCCACACTTACATACATATATTAAATTGATTCTCAGCAAAGTATCAAGGCATGTCAATTTGGAGAGTCTTTAACATATAGTGCTGGGACAACTGGATAAAAGTACAGAAAGAACCACACCCACTACCTCACACAATACGCTGAAATTAATCTTGCATGGATCATAGAATGTAAAAACTAAAAGATCTAGAAGAAAATGTAGGAAAGTACTTTCTTTGCAGCTTTGGGCTAGGCAGGGATTTTTTTAAGACATAAAAAGCCCTATTATAAATATTGATAAACTGGACTTAAATTTAAAACTTCTGCTAAACAAAAGGTATCATTAAGCTTATTAGATAAGTGTATATGAGTTTCTGTACACTATTCTTGATACGTTTTCTGTGAGAAATTATTTCCAAATAGTTAACAAAAGATACCATTATGATAATAGGCAAGAAAATAATCACAATGCATGTATCTGACAAAGGATATATATTCCAAAATATAGAATTATAGTAAGAAAACAGCCCAATAAATACTGAGCAACTGACTTAACAGACCTTTCACAAGAAACACCAGTAAATACATGTAAAAGTGGCCAGTGTCATTATTCGTAAGACAAATGCGAATAGAGTCACAATGATATCCATTCATACCAACTAGAATTAGCTAACATCTAAGTCTGATGTGTTGAGGTGTCTGGATCAGTTAAGTATCAGACTCGGTTTTGACTCAGGTCATGATCTCAGGATTATGAGATAAAGCCCTGCATAGGGCTTAATATTCAGTGTGGAGTCTGCTTGGGATTCTCTCTTTTTGTTTCCCTTTTCCCCTACCCCCACATGTGCACTCACACATTCTCTCTCTCTCTCTCTCTCTCTCTCTCCCCTCTGCCCTCCAAAAAATGCTTAAAGTCTGATAGTACCAAGAGTTGGTGAGAGTATGGAACCACTGCAACCACTTTGGGGAATTATTTCCTAATTATTCCTACTTATCAAGAGAATGAAAATACTTGTTCACAAAAACACTCTGAGCATATTCACACAAATTTTTTTTGTAAGAAACCAATACCGGAAACAAATGCCCATCAACAACAGAATGGATGGATAAATTATCTAGCCATACAAGACTCAGCAATTAAAGACAGGAACTATTGGTGCATGCTACAGCATGGATGAATCTCAAAAATGTGCTAAGTGAAAAAAACCAGTCACAAAAGAGTATAAGCTACACCATTTCATTTTTTTTTAATTTTTTTAATTTTTATTTATTTATGATAGAGAGAGAGAGGCAGAGACACAGGCAGAGGGAGAAGCAGGCTCCATGCACTGGGAGCCCGACGTGGGATTCGATCTCAGGTCTCCAGGATCGCGCCCCGGGCCAAAGGCAGGCGCTAAACCACTGTGCCACCCAGGGATCCCAGCTACACCATTTCATTTACGAGAATTTCAGGAACAGACAAAACTTACCCATGATTATAGAAATCAGGAATGAGGATTGACTAGAAGGGGCCAGGAGAATAACTTTCTCGCGTGATGAAAATGTTCTATATTTTGTTTGGAGTGGTGATAACATCAGTATATACATTTATCAAAGCACTTGAGATTGTATGCTAAAATCCACATTCCAGTTAGACATATTTTGCCTCAATAAAGAAATAAAAGATACTATAACTATTTGGTTTTTATGATATCCATTCATCATGCAAGGTAGAATGTTGATGTTCCAATAGCCTCTTTTTGTGAACAATAAATTTATAAAACCCCTTACCTTGGCTAAAAGATCCCACATGATTTGGCTCTTGCCTAGACTTTCTAGTTCATGTCCCTTTTTTACCAAGTCCTACCTAACCCTGCTGGGTTTACTGTCCAAATAGTCATTTCTTCATGTTTTCTAGTTCAGTCTCCTACTTGTCATCTTCATGGGATTTAAGATAATTTACATTTATTTTGTCTCTTTCTCCTTTTATATGTTGCTTTTTTCACCATAGTGTTCCCCCAGTGTATTCTCAGGATATTTCCTGGCTCAATATTTGTTGAACATCTGAATGAATGAATGTTCCTGTCATTTTATATGTTGATAAAGTGGCCGTCTGCTCATACTCTCTGAGTAGACCTCAAATTCCTGTTAGGAGTTTGATCTATACCAATTCAAATGAAAATAACATAGTCTTAGCTTTATAAGCAAAGCAAACCTTTAATAAAACAGTGTCTGAAATGGGTTTTTGGTTGATGCAACCAAACTTTTTGTATGATGCAAGGGAATTTTTTCTTCCCTTTCCTTTTCCAAAATCCCTATATAGTCTTTCCTTCTACTCCCTGATTAGAGCTTCTCACACAAGAGATCTAATAACATGACAGTGCTATCCAAATATATTTAATCCTGTACCCTATTCGTAAAATATTTGAGCACATTAACCACATAGGTACATTTATTTATTTCAAAAACAGGAATATGTTGCGGTACTGCTGTATAATGAAACATGCCCCAAAACGACATTTTAAAAGGATAGGATGAAAGATAGTTCTAACATTCTCTTTCTGTATTTCATTGGATTCTTGTGTACCACCCCACCTCCCCATGTGTTCATCCCACTTGAAGACACTGCCTAGGAGCAAAAATTATACTACATTTACTTACACATCTAAATATAAAATTATAGTAGACTTCACACTTTTGCATCTTAACCTTACCTCTGACTATATATTGAAAGGATTTATTGCTTTTTAAATAAATTCATGGCACTTCATAGTGCAGATAGGGTAGAATTTTTAGGTCTGGGGCATACTCTAAAATCATCCCATCTATTTTATACTGTACCTATTTGTAACATTGTTCAGTAAGAGTTTTTTTCTACAGAATATGTATTTTAGAGGGAAGAAATAATGAAAAGAGTATACTGCAAGGAGAGATAAGAAAGAGCTACAGAAAAAGCTTATGTTGACTTTTAAAATAGTTAATTACACTATAAATATTGGTAGCAGTTCATTTGAATGAAATGTTGTCACCTTGGGGGATTACTAATTGTAGAAAATTAGCAGTTTGTACATCTAGATAAAGTTGCTAAAAATGAGGGAGCCATCACTATTCTCTGATAAAAAGACAGTCTTTTAAAAAGTATCAACTCTACCATATAGCAGTCTGAGACAGGTTTAGAGATTTTAAGCCTGCTTTGTTACCTCTGAGACCTAAAGGAAGCAGAACATAAAAATGAGCCTCTATCAATTTGAAGCAAACCTAATCTTTGTGATCATGGCTGTGGTCTAAATCTATTAAAGATGTTCAAATTCGATGTCCTTGGTATCACTGTGGCTTGACCTGAATAGTGAGCAATAAACTTGTGTATTATAATTCTGGTTTGAAGATATGTGCTTAGGAAGTGAAACCGACAGTCAGTGTTTTGTGTCTGTCTCTAAGCAGACTAAGAGCCTATATAAAATGACAGGTGCATTTTTAGGGAAAGAAACCCATAATGTTTTCCTATTTAGTAGGTGACAGTATGTCCCAAGATAACACAAGCTTAAGGGGCTGGAACAAGCTTGATTATTAAAGGCTAGCAGTTTCTCAGTTCATACAAATTGAATTTTTTCATAGGCTAGAAGACTGTAGAAATCTAGTGTAAGGTACTGAAATAAATTAGCATATTAACTGAATTTATACATTCAGGCTTGTGAGCACTTTAAATTGAAGGAAGAAATTTATTACCTCTTGAAAGAAAAAAAAAAGCAATTCTTAAATTCTGTGTTTGATCTCTCTGTTGCACAGGCCTGTATGATAAATTATATCATTTTGATGATTATCCGAAGTAGTAGTTATATTGATGGGAATCTTTCTCTCTCCTTTCTTTTTTCAGAATTACTGATTTAGGGAACATTAAAAGAAGATTGTATTTATCAACGGTCCATAAGGAACTGTCCTCAACTCCTCTTCATGCAAAAATCCCACTCTTCATGATCAAGCGCAAAATTGTAAGTGTCACAGGCATATTGCTTAAAATATTAAGTTCAATTCAGCAAATATTAATTATGGGCCTACTCTGTGTATATAGCACTTGTTAAGTACTATGGTCATATAAAAATGAATAGAATTCATGCTCTTCCTTTCTCTCTCATGAAAGAGCTTAAAATCCACTGGGTGGAAGAATATAATTATTTGAACATCTAGAATATCACCAAAACTGTGGTGGAAAGCACAGTAGAAAGAGATGGTCTCTTGGTACTATGAACAGGAAAGAAATCCATTTGACTACAGGATGAGGAAAGGCTGCATGAAGAAGACTACATTTAGTTGGGCCTTTAAAAGACTGTAAGATTTCAATAAGCAGAAATGGGAAGCCAAGCATTCTAAGCAGAAGGAAGCATGAACAGAAGCATGAAGGCTGGAAATTGGTACATATTTGGGGAACAAAGAATGATTAATCATTGTTACTAGTTTTGTTGTTGTTTTTTTTTCTTTTTTTTTTTTTTTTTTTTTTTTTAATAACCTTAAGGAAACAGTAGTCCTGCAACAGTCAGGTGTCGGTAGGGAGGTTTTATGCCTATTGTATAACCCCTAAGACCTAAAGCAGCAGTAAGGTATGAGTAGATAAACAATAAGCTACAGGCCAAGAAGTTTGGGCCTGGATGACTAACTAGTCTTTCTCAAACTTCAGTTACTTCATTACTACTCTCATGACGTTACCATGCTTGGGTATTACCTGTTCTAATATATACTTGATACATTCCTTTTAAATCAACTCACTTCTTGGGGCTTAAATACATCTATTTCAAAGGAAACCTTTAACCACTTACTCAAATGCACACCAGTATAAGGAAGTATCATGAAAAGTCAGGTAAATATGATACCACCAGAGGAAACTAATAAAGCTTTAGTAACTGATCCAAAAGACATGGAGATCTGTGACCTGTCAGACAAAGAATTCAGAATAGTCTTCTTATAGTTTAGTGACCTACACGAACATACAGACAACTAAATGAATTTAGGAAAACAGACCATGAATGGCACAAGATGTTTAACAAAGGAATGGAAGCCATCAAAAATAAATAGGAATGCTAGAGCTGAAAAATACAGAATCTGAACTGAAGAATTCAGTGGAGAGCTTCGAAAGCAGATTCAGCTATGCAGAAAAAAGAATTAGTGACCTAGAAGACAATTGAAATTATCCATTTGGGAGTAAAAAAAGGAAAAGGAATGAGTGAAGAGTGAAGGAAGCCTATGGGAATTATGAGACACAAGGAACATAAACAATATTCACGTTATGGGAATTCCAGAAGGAGAAGAGAAAGATAAAAGGACAGAAAGTATATTTAAAGTGATAATGGCTAAAAACTCCCCAAATCTGGGAAGAGAAGTATTCAGATCCAAGAGGCCCAAAGGACCTCAAACAGGACTACACATATTATGATTAAATTGTCAAAAGTCAAAGAAAGAATTTTAAAAGAAACAAGAGAAAAGAGAGGATAAAAGTTACATACAAGGGAGCTCCCATAAAACTATGGGCAGATTTCTCAACAGAAACTTTTCAGACCAGAAGAGAATGAGATGACATATTCTAAAGATTGGGAAAAAATTAAAAATCAACCAAGAATACTATGCCTGGTAAAGCTGTCTTTCAGAAATAAAATAGGGATAAAGACTAACAAAATCTGAGGGAATTCATTTCTACTAGATCTGCCTTACTATAAATGTTAGAAGGAGTTCTTGGAGTAGAAATAAAAGAACTCTTAACATAAAAACATAAAAAGGCAGCATAATACTCGCTACAATGGTAAATGTATAGTCAGAATTGGAGTCTGTAATAGGATGATAGTGGTGCATAATTCATTTATGATAATATTAAATGCATTCACCCTTCTATGTTTAAGTATTGATTTCCTTATTCATCTAAAATTTTTTAGAGTTCAATGTTAGGTCTTTTCCAAGAATTAAATCATATATGAGACCAATACGGTATTCTGTGTATGGTTAATAAATAAAATCTGTCATTACCTTGCTTTTGTGAATTCAGTCACCTCTGTCAGTTAACTAATTGAAGTTCTGTATATTTTGTTAAAATCTGAACTGAGCATTCTATACATGGCTATCATCCACACCCCCCACAGTAGTATTCCTTTCATCTAATGACACTTGTAGGATTACAGTATTTGAAAATAAAATATTATCTTTCTTTACAAATAAACCTTGATGAGCTAGAATGCGAATTTGACTAACCAATATTTCCTTTCTAATAATGAGTTGGATGAATATGTGCCAGTGGCACCAGGTATCTAATGACATAAGAAATATACTATTTAAGCTTTAAAAAAAAATGAAATAGGTCCTGTGGGACAGTGTTCTGTAATTCATCTACCTCAGCTTCTCACCCTCCAGTCAGATGACTCAATGGAGAATAGTTATATGTAGTTTTTAAAAATGCTGGTGTGAAGAAAGCAAACTAATCATTATTTCAGATAATTTAAGCTCATGCTAAAATTTAAAAGTCAAATCAGTCATAAAACATCTAGAACTTTTTTGTGAGTGTGGTTGAATCTAGAAAGAATTGCTCACATACAGACAATCCTAAGCAATAAGCAGAAATAAGGTATTTTGTTTTCTGTAGTATTCCCCATACCGGTGAAATCACCAAGACATGCATACTTGTAATATGTTCTAACCTATATTTTGTTAAATATAAACATATAAATAATATGTAGGGGTTGAGAGCATGGTATCTAAATTCTGATACTTAGTAGTTATGTGAACTGTGTCAGTTCCTGTGTTCATTTGCCTCATCTATAAAATGCAGGTAATATGAGATATATTTCCTATTAAGGTTGTTTTGAAGATTTCACAAGTAAAGAAACATAAGGCTTTTATAACAATGCCTGGCACAGTCTAAAGCACTAGATAAAAATTATAGATCCAGTTTTCTCTTTAATTACTATTTCTTTCTGGAAGCCCTTAATGATTTCCCCTCTGTGGATTACATATGCTGAGTATAGTTCAACCATTGCTATTTACAATTTTATAATCCTCATAACACTTCTTCACCCTGCACTTGAATCATATTTGCTCGTCTATCTCCCTGCATTTAGACTACAAGCATGTTTTGACTTTTATCTTGAGGCACATTAAGAACATGGCACATAGTAAGTGCTCAATAAATATTTCTTGAACAAATAGACAAGTCTTACTGTGTGCCTCCCAAAGTGGGAAATAAAATAAATGAGTTTGTGATGGACCTTTATAAATGTGCCTGATGATTCTAGAAATATTCTGTACTATTCAAGCAGATGTTAAGAAATTCAGTTCTGAAACTTGTACTTATTTCCCTTCAGTTTCCTCCTAATTAAAGAGATGCTACAGCAGCAGCGGGTCTTTCGTTTCTACTGCTAATATAGTCTGTTCCCATTGAGGCCTTATCAAACTACAGCTGAGCCATGTTTTAGGGGAACCTCCTATAGAGAGAAGCAAGGCAAGAGAGAACACTCCACCCATTCAAAATGCCATCCCTCAGGCCCTACTTGGTATTAGTGTGGTGTTGGTCTAGTTCTCTGCTTTTTTGGTAAAACTTTGTTCACTTCTAGTTTTTAGGAATTGTAGATATTTTGGTGGTAAACTTTGAAATATTGTGTTTTAATAGCTCTTCAGCTAACATTTACAAACCAGGAGTTATCCATTCTATTTTTTGTGTAGTGAGCAGTTAAAGCTGAGTGGCAACTGTACACTTTTTAACAGAACTTTAAGCTCTGCTGTGGCGTTTAGTCCTCTCCACTTATGAATGCAGGTGCTCTCAGACCCTTCCTGCTGCATTCAGTTATCTGCCTAGGCATAGAGTTCTAGGCATAAAGTCTGCAACCCCAATTTAGAGGATAATTATCAAATGGTCCACTTTGCCTTGGTTCTTTAGCTAAAATCTTTACATAGCCAAAGGCAGCAAATAAATATTCTTATAGCCATACCAAAATGAATATTTATGTGTAGGTCACTTACTATTCCAGTTATCATTAAATGTTCAACCTTTCAAATAAAAAATTTTGTTTTTCGTTTTACTTTTAATTTTGAAGGATTCACTTTAAGACTTAAATTATGACAGTTTATACTTCTAACTTGGGATTTCAATGTCAAGAACGAAAAATTAATAACCATCAGATTAAACAATGGAGGTAGCCACTTAGTCAAGACTCACTGAAATCAATCTTACTTGTTCTTCAACATAATTTCAATTAATTGGTGATAGTATCAGATGAACATCAATGTCTCACTACCAAAGTATATATTAATGTACAGTAAATTTAATTGTATTTGAATAGGAAGTTCAGGTATGAAATGTCATTGAGAATGAATCATCCATTGGAGATATAATGATGTGGTACAATAAATTATAATGCCAAAATCTTTTAGTAACCTTTACCATTCAAATACCCAGTGTTTGTCATTTATTTATTTATTTATTTTACCAGTGTTTGTCATTTAAATGAATAAAATTACTCTTTAGGAGTTGTACTTTTTTGAACCACAACTCTGATGTTACCGTTTTTATTACAAACTGAAAGTGTGGTATAATGGTTTTTTTTTTTTTAATTTTATTTATTTATTCACAAGAGACACAGAGGGAGAGAGAGGCAGAGACACAGGCAGAGGGAGAAGCAGGCTCCATGCAGGAAACCTGATGTGGGACTCAATCCCAGGACCCCAGGATCACACCCTGGGCCAAAGGCAGGCTCTAAACCACTGAGACACCCAGGGATCCCCTGTGGTATAATGTTTTTAAAATTTCCCCTCAAAGATCATTTTCCCCATAAAGTCAATGATTTAGAAATTTTTTATTTTTAATAGTATTTAATTTTTTGAGTGTCATTGAATGAGAAAGGAATGGAGAAAGCAGTTTTATTTAGACCAAAATCATTTAGGTATATATTTAAAATGCTAGAGAATATTTCTTAATGAAATCATTCTAATCTAGAATCCACTATGTCTTATGGTACTTATATGAAGGTTTGTAAACGTTTTCATCTCCTCCATGAGAATATCATTTTAAAAACACCTATTTTTCTCTCTCTACTCACCTGTCAGTCTAATACAGATATTTAATAAATTTGGGGGAAAAGAGCCTTTCCTTTCCTCCCTCTGGAGGCCCTGAATGGTTATGTGAAGTAGGAACAACTACACAAAAATAAGTTTGTTCTGGAAAACAGATGATTACCCCATTTTTAAATCACATGAACAGGCAGAAGGATGTTGCTAGAGTTGAAGTGTGGCATCTAGAGCCAGATTGTAGGGGTTCGGATTCTGGTTGTCATTTCCTTTCTGGGCCCTTAGCCAAGTCCATTAATATCTCTGCTTCATTTCCTCATTAGTTAGGTGGTGACAATAAGAGAACCTGCTTCTTAGAGGACTTATGAGGATTGAAAGAGTTATTACCCAGAACAGTGCCAGGCTCTTATTAAGTGCTCAGTTAATGTTAGTTGATATTATTATTTTACTATTTTCTTTTGACATAAATCCATATTTATTAATTTAAGAATATAGTGTCACAATAAACTTCTGAACTTATAGTTCATTTCAACTGGCAAATATTTATTGAGCCCCTGCTATAGGCCAAGGTCTATGTCAAATGATAGGAATCCAAAGGTGAATGACACATCAAGGATATTACAATATGGCAAAGAAGGCAAACACATAAACAATGGTAATGTGCTCTGGTGAACACCAAACTAGTCTTAGGAACCAAATGCTGTTAAAGGAAAATATCAGACTTGTTTAAGCCAAGTTGAGGATTGTTACAGTGGAGGTATTTATGCTAAGTTGTAAATACACACAAAAGTATGAAAGTTTATGTCATATTTGATACATTAACTGATTCAAGTGCATGGAGTTAGAGTGCTGGAAAGGAAGGCTAGACAGAACCATGAAGAGCTTTGAAATCCATGTTGAGGAGTTTGAATTTAGTCTGTTAGAAATTTTTTAAATAATTTTTAACATGGAGAAGTTTCATAATATGACCTGCATTCTAGAAAATAAGTATATTAGACTGCAGAGAGAGGCAGAGAGACCAGTTGAGACATACAAACCTACATTAGTGTAATAGCAAAGAAGTAGAAGAGGAGGACAGATATGAAAGATACTTGAGGAATAAAATCAATTTAAAAAAAGAAAAACAGAAAATGGCACTGAGATTCACTGGATGGACTTAACACCAAGTCAAACACTGGAAATATCAGTAAAATTGAAGTCAGGAATATAGAAACTGAAACTGTTTATTGAAACTGTTTCAATAAAAAAGCACAGAAAGAGGAGGGGGGGAGCCTAAAAAAGATGAGTACAGTCTGAATGGCTTGAGAAACAGTATCACCCAGTCTAATATGTATGTAATTGGAGTAATAGTAGGAGAACCAAGAGAGATTGAGCACAAGAAAATTTATAGAAGTGATGGTTGAAATTTTTCAAAATACACCCACAGATCCAATAAGCTCAACCAATCAAAGGCTAAATATCTCTCAAAAAACACACCAAACCCCACCATGATGTATCATAATTTAAAAAACAAGCAAAAAACCACAAAGTCATGCCATAGTATGTCATAACTAAATTGCTGAAAATCTGTGATAAAGAGATAATCTTAAAAAGCAGCCAGAGGAAAAAATTACATTATACACCAGAGAACATTGATAAATCATGTAGAAGATATGAAAAATCTAAATATGTACACACCCAATAACAGTTCTGGGAAATATATGAAACAAAAGCTAACACAACCAAAGAAAGAAACATGAATTCACAATTTTGGATGATTTCAACACTCTCCTCTTAGATATTGATAGAAAATCAGTAAACTTAAAAAATGCTATTAATCAACCTGCTCTATTTGACATTTTTAGAATATACCATCTCATAACTGCATAATACATTGCTATATTCAAGTGCACAATGAATGTTTTACCCAAGGTATATGATATATTAGGCTGTATTAATCTCAATAAACTTACAAAGATTGAAATTCTACAAAGTACGTTCTGTGAATGCAAGAGAGTGAAATTAGAAATAAATAACAAAAATATAATTGGACAATTCCCAAGTAGTTAGAAATAAAGCAACATACTTCCAAATAACTTATAAGTCAAAGAAAAATTAAAGATATTAGAAAACAATTTTAACTGTTATTTTAACTAATTTCAAATGGTAATGAAAATTAAGCATACCAAGTGGCATCTGGATGGCTCAGTCAGTTAAGCATCTGCCTTTGGCTCATATCATAATCCCAGGGTCCTGGGATCAAGCCCTGTGTTGGGCTCTGCTCAGTGGGGAGTCTGCTTCTCCCTCTCTCTCTACCTCTGCCTCTTCTCATTTTCTCTCTCTCTCTCTTTCAAATAAGTAAATTCTTCAAAAAAGAAAAAGCATACTAAAGTTTGTGAGATGCATCTGAAGCATATGGAGAAAGAAGAGAATGTATCAATGAAATAAAAAATTGACAATGGAAAAAATCAGTAAAACCAAAAGTTCTTTGAAAAGATTTAGTAAATGATAAGCTGTTAGCTAGATTAATCAAGAAAAGAACACACGCATTACTAATATCAAGAGTGAAAGTAAGGGAAAAGGAAAATAAGGGAATATTATGAACGATATTTTACCATTAAGTTTGACAATTTAGATGAAGTGGGAAATTTCTGCTATAGATGCAAATTACTAAAACTGATACTAAAAGAAATCAAAAGTTAAAATAGCTATATATATAAGTGGTGTTTATTCCAGGAATTTAAGGTTAGTCTAACATAATCTTGAAAATCAGTCAGTGTGATTTATCACATTAACAGAATAATGAAAAAAATTATAAGATCATTTCAATAAATGTAGAGAAATAATTTAACAAGAATTCATTATCCATTCATGATTAAAGCTTACATCAAACCAAGAATGAAAACTTTTACAATCTGATAAAGGAGTTCTATTTAAAAACAGACAACCCACAACTACATCACACTTACTGGTGAATTACTACCTACTTATCCCCTACGATAGGGAACAAGGCAAGGATATCCACTCTACTTCTAGTCAGAATTGCATTGGAGGTCCTAGAAAGTGCAGTAAGATAATAAAGAGAAATAAAACACATACAGATTAGGAAAAAAGAAGGAAAACTTTCTCTCTTTGTAGACAACATAATAGTTATCCTAAGGAATCTACAAAAACAAAACCTACATTAAGTGAGTTTTGTAGGATCACAGAATACAATATTGGTATAACCAAAGTCAATTATATTCTATAAAAACTTATTATAGTAATAAACAATTGAAATTTTATTTTTTTAATTTAAGTGTTTTTATTTTTTTTATTTTTATATTTTTTATAAATTTATTTTTTATTGGTGTTCAATTTGCTAACGTATAGAATAACACCAGTGCTCATCCCGTCAGGTGCCCACCTCAGTGCCTGCCACCCAGTCACCCCCACCCCCGCCCACTTCCCCTTCCATCACCCCTAGTTCGTTTCCCATAGTTAGGAGTCTTTCATGTTCTGTCTCTCTTTCTGATACTTCCCACTCATTTTTTCTCCTTTCCCCTTTATTCCCTTTCACTATTTTTTATATTCTCCAAATGAATGAGACCATATAATGTTTGTCCTTCTCCCATTGACTTATTTCACTCAGCATAATACCCTCCAATTCCATCCACATTGAAGCAAATGGTGGGTATTTGTCATTTCTAATGGCTGAGTAATATTCCATGGTATACATAAACCACATCTTCTTTATCCATTCATCTTTCAATGGACACCAAGGCTCCTTCCACAGTTTGGCTATTGTGGACATTGCTGCTATAAACATCGGGCTGCAGGTATCCCAGCGTTTCATTGCATCTGTGTCTTTGGGGTAAATCTCCAGCAGTGCAATTGCTGGGTCGTAGGGCAGATCTATTTTTAACTCTTTGAGGAACCTCCACACAGTTTTCCAGAGTGACTGCACCAGTTCACATTCCCACCAACAGTGCAGGAGGGCTCCCCTTTCTCCACATCCTCTCCAACATTTGTTTCCTGCCTTGTTAATTTTCCCCGTTCTCACTGGTGTGAGGTGGTATCTCATTGTGGTTTTGATTTGTATTTCCCTGATGACAAGTTATATGGAGCATTTTCTCATGTGCTTCTTGGCCATGTCTATGTCTTCCTCTGTGAGATTTCTGTTCATGTCTTTTGCCCATTTCATGATTGGATTTCTTGTTTCTTTGCTGTGGAGTTTAATAAGTTCTTTATAGATCTTGAAAACTAGCCCTTTATCTGATATGTCATTTGCAAATATCTTCTCCCATTCTGTAGATTGTCTTTGAGTTTTGTTGACAGTATCTTTTGCTGTGCAAAAGCTTCTTATCTTGATGAAGTCCCAAGAGTTCAGTTTTGCTTTTGTTTCTCTTGCCTTCATGGATGAATCTTGCAAGAAGTTACTTTGGCCAAGTTCAAAAAGGGTGTTGCCTGTGTTCTCCTCTAGGATTTTGATGGAATCTTGTCTCACATTAAGATCTTTCATCCATTCTCAATGAGGAAGCACTGGAAGCCTTTCCCCTAAAATCAGGAACAAGACAGGGATGTCCACTCTCACCACTGCTAATCAACATAGTACTAGAAGTCCTAGCCTCAGCAATCGGACAACAAAAAGAAATAAAAGGCATTCAAATGGGCAAAGAAGAAGTCAAACTCTCCCTCTTCGCCAATGACATGATACTCTACATAGAAAACCCAAAAGACTCCACCCCAAGATTGCTAGAACTCATACAGCAATTTGGCAGTGTGGCAGGATACAAAATCAATGCCCAGAAGTCAGTGGTATTTCTATACACTAACAACGAGACTGAAGAAAGAGAAATTAAGGAGTCAATCCCATTTACAATTGCACCCAAAAGCATAAGATACCTAAGAATAAACCTAACCAAAGAGGTAAAGGATCTATACCCTAAAAACTATAGAACACTTCTGAAAGAAATTGAGGAAGACACAGAGATGGAAATATATTCCATGCTCATGGATTGGCAGAATTAATATTGTGAAAATGTCAATGTTACCCAGGGCAATTTACACGTTTAATGCAATCCCTATCAAAATACCATGGACTTTCTTCAGAGAGTTGGAACAAATTATTTTAAGATTTGTGTGGAATTAGAAAAGACCCCGAATAGCCAGGGGAATTTTAAAAAAGAAAACCATAGCTGGGGGCATCACAATGCCAGATTTCAGGTTGTACTACAAAGCTGTGGTCATCAAGACAGTGTGGTACTGGCACAAAAACAGACACATAGATCAATGGAACAGAATAGAGAATTCAGAAGTGGACCCTCAACTTTATGGTCAACTAATAATTCGACAAAGGAGGAAAGACTATCCTCTGGAAAAAAGACAGTCTCTTCAATAAATGGTGCTGGGAAAATTGGACATCCACATGCGGAAGAATGAAACTAGACCACTCTCTTGCACCATACACAAAGATAATTTAAGTATTTTAAGTTTTTTTTTTAATTCCAGTATAGTTAACATAGAGTGTTATATTAGTTTTAGATGTACAGTATGGTAATTCAACAATTCTATTTTTAATTTTAAAAATATTTACAATAGCATCAAAAATATATAATACTCAGGAATAAATTTAATAAAACATGCTAGACCTTTACACTGAAAACTATAAAACATTGCTGAGAGAAATTGAAGAAGACCTAAATAAATGGAGACATGTTGTTTTTGGATCCAAAAACTATATTCGGTCTAATCCCAATCAGAATTCCAGCAGGCTTTTTTAAAAATATTTTTTGCAAAATTTATAAACAAATTCTAAAATATTTATGGGAATTCAAAGGACTTAGGATACAAAACAATTTTCAAAATGTAAAAATTGTGCCTCATGATTTCAAGTCATGTTATAAAGCTACAGTAATCAGGACAATGTGTTCTTGGCATAGATATCAATAAAAAGTTTATAAATGGACACACACATGTGTATAGTCAGTTGATCTTCAACCAAAGCACCAGAATTCAGTAAAGGTAGAAGCTTCTTTTTTCAGGCCTAGAACTTCTGAGTTCTCCCATATGTTTCATATGGGAGAAAAAAGTGCACATCAGCCTATACTTCATAGCATTTACAAAAGTTAAAGATGAATCATAAATGTAAATACTAAAAATACACACAAGTTGAAGAGATTTCTTAAGACCCAGAAAACATTAACCCTAATAAAGAATAAGTTGACAAAAAGAGCTTCAACAAAACTTAAAACTACTCAGGGCACCTGGGTGGCTCAGTCCATTTGGTGTCTGCTTTCGACTCAGGTTTTGATCCCAGAGTCTTGGGTTTAAGCCCGGAGTTGGGCTTGATGCTCAGCAGAGGGTCTGCTTCTCCCTCTCTCTCTACATCTTGCTCCCCTACTTAGCTTATGTGCACTCTCTCTCAAAAATTTTTTAAAGATTAAAACCACTCATCAAAAGACATTTTTAAGAAAATGAACAAGCAAGCCACGGCAGGAAGAAAATATTCCTAATATATATATTTGACAAAAGACATATTCAGAATATATTTTCCAACTGTATAATTTAAAAAAATAACTTTTTTTAAGGCAAAAACAATTGAATAAGCACATCACAGAGATTGTACAATCAAGTAAGCATGTGAAGAGCTCCATAACATCAGTCAGGGGAATTCAAATGAAAAACACAATTGTTTCTACTTCACCCACTATAATAGCAAAAATAAAAGAGACAGGAAATACTAAATGTTGGTGAGATATAAAGCAATTATCATACATTCTGAACACATACAGAGAATTTCCAGCATAACCACTTTGGAAATACCTTTGGAAGTTTCTGATAAAGTTAAACATTTACCCATTGATCCAAAAGCTACACTCCTTGGTGTCTATCCACAGATGTGTAAGTACATTACACAAAAAAATGTTGGATGGGAATTTCATAACTGCTTGATTTATAAAAGTGAAAACCTTGAAATAACCCATATACCCTACAACAGAATATTGAACAGTTAAGTTGTGATACAGTCACAGAGTAGGATACTACTCAACAAAACAAGAATGGACTACTGTGTTCCATGCAACAACATGGATGAACCTCGAGTAGTATGCCAAGTGAAAGAAGCCACTTACTGTGATTCCATTTATATAAATTAATAGAACAGGCAAAACTAATCTAAGATGAAAGAAATTAGTGATTGCCCTTGAGAAGGGTGAATCTAAGACTGACTAGGAGCAGCACAAAAGATCTTTCTGAGGTGATTGAAATGTCCTATACCTTTTGATGGGCTGTGGCATGCAGGTGAATGAAATGGTCAGAATCATCCAACTGTACCTGTAAGGTCAGGTCTGTGCATTTCATGCTTTGAAAATCAAAAAGATGATGTGGTTAACATATATCAAGCACATATATGTTAGGTACTATTATAAATGCTTACATGTTTTTAAACATTTAATCCTAACAACTCAGATGATTTATTATTATTACCACCATCTTACAAATGAGGAAAACGAAGCACAGAGAGGTTAAGTAACTTCAAAGCTTATCTAACTGGTAAATGGTGGAGCTGGAACCCAAACCCAAGCAGATGGACTCCAGAGCCCATGATCTTGCATCCCTAGGAGGAATATATTTAAAAGCAGCTGCCAGTAGGGTTAACTGGAGGGAATTTCCAGATAGGTTAAAGAATAAAATACTACAATTAGATAATAGAAAATAATTTCTAATTCCAAATTTTATAAAAGTTAAGTGTTTCAGAGAAAGGAAGTTAAGTGTCAGAATGTAACCATGTGGGGCACCTGGGTGGCTCAGTGGTTGGGCGTCTGTCTTTGGCTCAGGTCATGATTCCAGGATCCTGAGATCAAGTCCCACATCGGGCTCCCCACAGAGCCTGCTTCTCCCTCTGCCTGTGTCTCTGCCTCTCTCTGTGTGTCTCTCATGAGTAAATAAATAAAATATTAAAAAAAAAAAGAATATGACCATGTGAGTAGATTGCTGAGTGAATAGAAGGCTTTTGAAGGAAAGGATTTAAGGGATGTAGGATATTGGATGGTATCTTAGAAGGTAAGAAGAATCTGGTCCCAGCCAGTATTTTTTCAGAAATGTGTATATAGGCTGGCAAGGGTGTGTCTGCAGAAGCAGAAGTGACCAGGGAGTGATTTGAAGATCAGTGAAGCTAAAAGGGCAGGAGAGCCTGTCAATGCAATGCCTCCAGCTTCAAAAAAGATAGGGTTCCCAGATAGAAGTGCAAGCCTGCTCCCAATGCCATCTTACCCCATGGCCTCAAAATTGGAGGCTGTAGAAGCACATATGAACCACCTTTCTGAACTTCAATTCCAGAGTTGAGGGGGAGGTAATATTTCAGAGAAAATCCAAGTTTCAGTAAAAGTAAGGTCGGTAGGACCCTTAGAAAAATACAAAAGAAGAAAGTACTTTTCAGTAGTAAGGATTTCAGAGAGCACAGTGAAAGGTGACATGAGAATTAGCAAGAGAAGATGGGCTGCTGTTTAAGGAAGAAACTGCTTGCTCAATGCAGGTAGGGATGGGAGGTGGAGCCAGTTACTAAATAGGTATCATGATTCTTTATACAGAACTTGCCTGTCTGTGGTTCAGCCAGGAGCTGCATGTAGCACTAGTAGCCCTAACCTCTCCTCATATCCTCTCTCTCCATGTAGGGACTTGTCATGATTTGCTTTTCCTGAGGAAATTGCTTTTTAAAAAGGTAGTAATAGGTAATTGCTTCTCTTGACCATTCAGATATAAAATTACTATTTTGATCTCTGCTTACATCATTTAATAAACAATATGATGGTGGATTGAGATGAATAAGGTCATTGTAAGCAGATTGTCTATTGAGATAGTAAAGCTAACATGTGAAAAATTATTGTAAAAGGCACAAGAATAAAATGGGGCTCTAAAACCCCATTCTTTGTCATCATTTTCTTTTTTTCTTTGTCATCATTTTAGAAGCACAAAAACAGAAGGAGTTCCTAAAATTGTGAGAAGAGATGTACTTTAGGATTGCTGGGTTATGCAATTGTGGTTTCTTGTTTGTGATTTCCTTTTAGAAATGCAACACTCACTGGCAACACTCACTAGCTAGAGCTGTGCACTGTCAGTGACTCAGGCTCTTTCTCTACTGGCAGAATGAATTCAATTATTGTCACATCTTTGCTGCAGTAATGGCAAGGAAGATCAAAAAGTGCTGGATGGCCAAGAACTTGTTATTGCATGCATTTAAGTTGTGTGTGTGTGTATGTGTGTGTTCACACCATCTGCTGGCCTTTTACCAATATAATAAAGCCATAGGACCAAAACATGAGTCAGTAAAAACTAGAAATTCATGCTTTAAATTATTCTCTTACCCTTTGCCGGTTAGTTTCTTTATGCAGAATTCCATGCTGGAACTAAATAGCATAAACTCTCTTTTTAATCCAGGCAACACCTAAGCAAAACTGTCTTTTCTCTGTCATATTGCTATCTTCCTAGTACATAATTCATAATTAGGAATATTTTAAATCAAGAGTTCTTCCCTCCTGGACATTTACATGTAGGAATAAAGTGATTAGAGATCAAGAGAACTCAAAAAAGGGATTTTAAGAATGGTTGATCACCAAGAATAATGAAAATAATATGTTATAAAGATCAGCTGTAATTCAGGGAATCCGCATTTTGAGAGTAGAGAGTTCATACTCTTTTCTGAAACTTCAGAAAGTATGTCACAGCATTTATATGAATGATTATTTGTTGGACATTATGAAAAGTGGAACCTTTATAAATACCAGTCAAACCAAAAAATAATTTCTATTTCCTCTAGCCAAAGGAGATTTGTGAAAGTTATTCCCTTTCTCAGAACAACTCCCATCTGTACTCATAAGAGATGGATTCACTAAAAGTTATCAATTCCCACACATTTATGGGACTAGTTGAGTGATTATAAAATAAAAGACTGAGGATTTTGCTTGAGGGGGATCTTAGGAAGATGGTGGAGCAGGAGGACCCTGAGCTCACCCCATCCCATATTTTCAACTAGATATCATCCACATCCGACTTGTATGGAAACTGGAAAGCCATCTGAAGAATGGAAGAACAAAACTCCACAACTAAATCCAGAGACAAAGCTGCAGCTAAAAGTTTAGGAAGGTCAGAAAGGCAGAGGGAAGCTGCCTGTAGGATGGAGGGAGCTGCATGTGGAGAAGGCAGTGAAATGGGCCTTCGTCCCAGGGAGCTCAAATGGGGAAAACTAATCCCCATGAAATTTGGCTTTAAAAATCAGAGGGGCTGGAGTACCTGGCTGGCTCCGTTGGTAGAGCATACAACTCTCGATCTCGGAGTTCTGAGTTTGAGCCCCACGTGGAGTGTAGAATTTACTTAAAAAAAAAAACAAAACAAAAAACAGTGGGAGCTAAATTCTGTCAGTTTATAAGATCGGTGGTACTTGGAACCAGTCAGCTGACCCAGCACTAGGCAAACTGGGCAGACTGGGAAGATGAGTGATAGCTGGGTCATCGCCCTTAAAAAGACAGCAGTCTGCATGGAGAGGCAACAACAACAACAAAAAATACCCAGCTATTTGCACAATCACAATCTCCTGTCCTGAAAACAGGAGACAGACCTCTTCATCCTGATTTTGAAGCATGCTAAGGGGATGTCTCCAAAAGCAATGGAACTGGCAGGTGCCATTCTCTTCCCCCATCCCCAGCATAAACACAGAGGCACATTTGAGAGGCAGTACTACATAGACACTTCTGCCTGACCCACTAGCAAATGTACCATGCCCACAATCTCTCCTATGTACGAGCACACTCCCAAGTCTGCTGGCTTTGGCCCTGTGCTCAGGACAAATTTTATTAAAGCCGCACATGTGCCCTGACCAGCCATTGGGTGCATGGCCACTGCACTGTACTGCACACATCTGCTGGGCTGCACCCGGCTAGTTACCCCCATACATGAGAGTGCATCCCATCCACCATCAGGTGCACAGCTGTGACTGCGCACTGTGTATCATCACCCCACCAGGCCTAGTCACTGCGCTGCACTGCACCAACCACATGCCCCCAACACCCCCATGTGCTGGGCCTAGCCTTGCCCAGCCATGTTTGCTTGCTGTGCCCAGCTCATGCATCTCCCAGCCACCATGGCATTTTGGAGTGGCTTAGTACAAATTTTGTTAATACTGCCACCCTGCTTCCAAATTCTGCAGTAGGCATGCCCCATCAGAGCTGGCCTACCTGGATCCTGCTAACACCACGGAGAGCAAGCACAGCCCACAACAGGTGGAGAGTCAGTGCAGACAACTGCACCAAAAGGAAAAGTGACTCAGTCACAACGGCAAGATGTAAACAACACACACAAGATGCTCTCCTAAAGTGCCAGATTTGGTGAACAGGGGACACTGCACTACAGGGTATCACAGAACCTCTTCCAAAAGTCACTACTTCCAAGAGCAGAAGGCATAGCTGACTTTCTTAGCATACAGAAACAGACATAGAGAAGCAGACAGAGGAGACAGAGAAATTTGTTACAAATGAAAGAATAGGACAAGGCCAAAGCCAGAGATCTAAGTGAAACATAAATAACATGCCTGATAGAGAATTTTAAACAGTGATCATAGGATATTCACTAGACTTGAGAAAAGAGTAGAAGACATGAATGAGACCCTTAACACAGAAATTAGGAATACCATAACAGAGATAAAGCACTCATCAAATGAAATGAGAAACACACTTAATGGAATGAATAGCAGGATGAAAGAAGCAGAGGAACAAATTAGTGACATAGGAGACAGAGTAATGGAAAGTAATCAAGCTGAACAAGAGAGAGAAAAATTACACAAAACTAGGACAGGGAACTCAGTGACTCTATCAAATGTAATAACGTTTGTATTGTTAAGATTCCCAGAAGAAGAAGAGGAGAGAAAAGGGGACAGAAAACTTAATTGAAGAAATAATATCTGAAAACTTCCCTAATCTGGGGAAGGAAACAGATATCCAGATCCAGGAAGCACAGAAAACTCCCATCAAAATCAACAAAAGCAGACTGACACCATGACATAATGTTATTAAACTTGCAAAATATAATGATAAAAGAATCTTAAAAGCAGCAAGACAAAAGAAGTCATTAACTTACCAGGGAAAACCCAAAAGGCAAGCAGGAGATTTTTCTCCAGAAACTTTGCAAGCTAGAAGGTAGTGTCGTGATGTATTCAAAGTGCTGAATGGGAAAAATCTGCAATGGGAAAATACTCTATCCAGGAAGGCTATCATCCAGAATAGTAGAGATGAAGAATTTCCCGAACAAAAACTAAAGGAGTTTGTGACCACTAAACAAACCCTGTGAGAAATATTAAAGGGGACTCTGACAGGAAAGGAGAGACCAAAAATGACAGTATAAAGGTAGGAAACACAAAAGCCTAAGTAAAAATCAGTTGTTTCTATAAAAACATCAGTCAAGGATTTAAAAAAAAAAGGATATAAAATATAATAACATATACCTAAAATGTGGGGAGTAGAGGAGAAAAGAATGGGTTCATACTAAATGACCTTCAACTTAATATAGACTTCTATATGCAAAAGAGGTTATGTACAAACCTAATGGTAACCACACATAAAATACCACTAATAAGCATGCAAAGAATAAAGAGAAAGAAATCCAAATATATCTACTAAAGAAAATCAAAACATGAAAGTCAAGAATCAGAGAAAATCTCCAGAAACAACCACAAAATAAGTAATAAAATAATATAATACATATCAATTAATAATTACTTTGAATGTAAATGTACTAAATGCTCCAATCAAAAGACATAGAGCGACAGACTGGATTTAAAAAAAAAAAAAAAAACAGAAGGGAGTTAATAAAGATTCGAGCAGAACTCAACGAAATCGAGACCAGAAGAACTGTGGAACAGATCAACAGAACCAGGAGTTGGTTCTTTGAAAGAATTAATAAGATAGATAAACCATTAGCCAGCCTTATTAAAAAGAAGAGAGAGAAGACTCAAATTAATAAAATCATGAATGAGAAAGGAGAGATCACTACCAACACCAAGGAAATACAAACGATTTTAAAAACATATTATGAACAGCTATACGCCAATAAATTAGGCAATCTAGAAGAAATGGACACATTCCTGGAAAGCCCCAAACTACCAAAACTGGAACAGGAAGCAATAGAAAACCTGAACAGGCCAATAACCAGGGAGGAAATTGAAGCAGTCATCAAAAACCTCCCAAGACACAAGAGTCCAGGGCCAGATGGCTTCCCAGGAGAATTTTATCAAACGTTTAAAGAAGAAATCATACCTATTCTCCTAAAGCTGTTTGGAAAGATAGAAAGAGATGGAGTACTTCCAAATTCGTTCTATGAAGCCAGCATCACCTTAATTCCAAAGCCAGACAAAGACCCCGCCAAAAAGGAGAATTACAGACCAATATCCCTGATGAACATGGATGCAAAAATTCTCAACAAGATACTGGCCAATAGGATCCAACAGTACATTAAGAAAATTATTCACCATGACCAAGTAGGATTTATCCCTGGGACACAAGGCTGGTTCAACACCCGTAAAACAATCAATGTGATTCATCATATCAGCAAGAGAAAAACCAAGAACCATATGATCCTCTCATTGGATGCAGAGAAAGCATTTGACAAAATACAGCATCCATTCCTGATCAAAACTCTTCAGAGTGTAGGGATAGAGGGAACATTCCTCGACATCTTAAAAGCCATCTATGAAAAGCCCACAGCAAATATCATTCTCAATGGGGAAGCACTGGGAGCCTTTCCCCTAAGATCAGGAACAAGACAGGGATGTCCACTCTCACCACTGCTATTCAACATAGTACTGGAAGTCCTAGCCTCAGCAATCAGACAACAAAAAGACATTAAAGGCATTCAAATTGGCAAAGTAGAAGTCAAACTCTCCCTCTTCGCCGATGACATGATACTCTACATAGAAAACCCAAAAGTCTCCACCCCAAGATTGCTAGAACTCATACAGCAATTCGGTAGCGTGGCAGGATACAAAATCAATGCCCAGAAGTCAGTGGCATTTCTATACACTAACAATGAGACTGAAGAAAGAGAAATTAAGGAGTCAATCCCATTTACAATTGCACCCAAAAGCATAAGATACCTAGGAATAAACCTAACCCTAGAGGTAAAGGATCTATACCCTAAAAACTATAGAACACTTCTGAAAGAAATTGAGGAAGACACAAAGAGATGGAAAAATATTCCATGCTCATGGATTGGCAGAATTAATATTGTGAAAATGTCAATGTTACCCAGGGCAATATACACGTTTAATGCAATCCCTATCAAAATACCATGGACTTTCTTCAGAGTTAGAACAAATTATTTTAAGATTTGTGTGGAATCAGAAAAGACCCCGAATAGCCAGGGGAATTTTAAAAAAGAAAACCCTATCTGGGGGCATCACAATGCCAGATTTCAGGTTGTACTACAAAGCTGTGGTCATCAAGACAGTGTGGTACTGGCACAAAAACAGACACATAGATCAGTGGAACAGAATAGAGAATCCAGAAGTGGACCCTGAACTTTATGGGCAACTAATATTCGATAAAGGAGGAAAGACTATCCATTGGAAGAAAGTCTCTTCAATAAATGGTGCTGGGAAAATTGGACATCCACATGCAGAAGAATGAAACTAGACCACTCTCTTTCACCATACACAAAGATAAACTCAAAATGGATGAAAGATCTAAATGTGAGACAAGATTCCATCAAAATCCTAGAGAAGAACACAGGCAACACCCTTTTTGAACTCGGCCACAGTAACTTCTTGCAAGATACATCCACGAAGGCAAAAGAAACAAAAGCAAAAATGAACTATTGGGACTTCATCAAGATAAGAAGCTTTTGCACAGCAAAGGATACAGTCAACAAAACTCAAAGACAACCTACAGAATGGGAGAAGATATTTGCAAATGACATATCAGATGAAGGGCTAGTTTCCAAGATCTATAAAGAACTTATTAAACTCAACACCAAAGAAACAAACAATCCAATCATGAAATGGGCAAAAGACATGAACAGAAATCTCACAGAGGAAGACATAGACATGGCCAACATGCATATGAGAAAATGCTCTGCATCACTTGCCATCAGGGAAATACAAATCAAAACTACAATGAGATACCACCTCACACCAGTGAGAATGGGGAGAATTAACAAGGCAGGAAACAACAAATGTTGGAGAGGATGCGGAGAAAAGGGAACCCTCTTACACTGTTGGTGGGAATGTGAACTGGTGCAGCCACTCTGGAAAACTGTGTGGAGGTTCCTCAAAGAGTTAAAAATAGACCTGCCCTACGACCCAGCAATTGCACTGTTGGGGATTTACCCCAAAGATACAAATGCAATGAAACGCCGGGACACCTGCAGCCCGATGTTTATAGCAGCAATGTCCACGATAGCCAAACTGTGGAAGGAGCCTCGGTGTCCAACGAAAGATGAATGGATAAAGAAGATGTGGTTTATGTATACAATGGAATATTACTCAGCTATTAGAAATGACAAATACCCACCATTTGCTTCAACGTGGATGGAACTGGAGGGTATTATGCTGAGTGAAGTAAGTCAGTCGGAGAAGGACAAACATTATATGTTCTCATTCATTTGGGGAATATAAATAATAGTGAAAGGGAAAATAAGGGAAGGGAGAAGAAATGTGTGGGAAATATCAGAAAGGGAGACAGAACGTTAAGACTGCTAACTCTGGGAAACGAACTAGGGGTGGTAGAAGGGGAGGAGGGCGGGGGGTGGGAGTGAATGGGTGACGGGCACTGGGTGTTATTCTGTATGTTAGTAAATTGAACACCAATAAAAATAAATAAATAAATAAAAAAGAAAAAAAACAAAAAAAACATACCCATCAATATGCTGTGCAGAATTGAGACCTAAAGACACCTGCACATTGAAAGGGTGGATAAAGAAACATTTATTACTCAAATAGATGTCAAAAGAAAGCTGGAGTAGTAATTCTTATATCGGACAAACTAGACTTTAAAACAAAGACAGTAATAAGAGACAAAGAAGGGCACCAATAAAAAGGATAGTCCAACAAGGAGATCTAACAATTACAAATATTCATGCACCCAACATGGGAGCACCCAAATTTATAAAACAATAACAAGCATAAAGGAACTAATTGATAATACAATAATAGCAAGGGACTTTAACAACCCACTTACATAAGTGGGCAGATCACCTACACAAAATCAACAAGTAAACAATGGCTTTGAATGACACACTGGACCAGGTGGACTTAACAGATATATTCAGAGCATTGCACCCTAAAACAGCAGAATACACATTCTTTTCAAGTGCACATCAGACATTTTCTGAAAGAGATCACATATTAAGGCACAAAGTAGGCCTCGACAAATATAAGAAGACTGAAGTTATACCATGTACCTTTTCTAATAACCACAACACTATGAAACTACAGAAAAAAATCTGAAAAGACCGCAAATAAATGGAGGTTAAATAGTATACTACTAAACAATGAATGGGTCAACCAGGAAATAAAAGAGTACATGGAAACAAATGAAAATGAAAATACAAAAGTCCAAAACCTTTGGGATGTAACAAAAGTCCTAAGAAGGAAGTATATAGCAACATAGGCCTACCTCAAGAAACAAGAAAAATCTCATATAAAACAACCTAACCTTACACCTGGATGAGCTAGAAAAAGCACAACAAACAAAACACAAAGCCAGCACAAGGAATGAAATAATAGAGATAAAAACAGAGATAAATGATACAGAAATAATAACAACAACAGTGAAGCAATAGATCAATGAAAGCTGGAGTTGGTTCTTTGGGAAAGAAATCAATAAAATTGATAAACCTCTAGCCAGACTTATAAAAAGAAAAGAGAAAGGACTGAAATAAATAAAATCACATATGAGAGAGGAGAAATAGCAACCAAAACCACAGAAATACAATCATAACAGAGTATTATGAAAAACTATATGCCAACAAATTGGATAACCTGGAAGAAATGGATAAATTCCTAGAAACATATAAACTACCAAAACTAGAACAGGAAGAAATAGAAAGGGATGCCTGGGTGGCTCAGCAGTTGAGCATCTGCCTTTGGCTCAGGGCATGATCTTGGAGTCCTGGGATCGAATCCCACTTTGGGCTCCCTACATGGAGCCTGCTTCTCCCTCTGCCTGTGTCTCTGCCTCTCTCTCTGTGTGTATCATGAATGAATAAATAAAATCTTAAATTTTTAAAAAAATAATTTTTTTAAAAAGGAAGAAATAGAAAACTTGAACAGACCAATAGCCAGCAAAAAAGTTCAATCAAATATCAAAAACTCCCAAGAAACAAAAGTCCAGGAGTAGATGGCTTCACAGGTGAATTCTACCAAACATTTGGAGAAGAGTTAATGCCTGTTTTTCTCAAACCATTCCAAAAAATGAAGGAAAACTTCAAAATTCATTATGTGAGGTCAGCATTACTCTGGTAATACCAAAACTAGATAAGGACACCACAAAAAAAAATAAATAAATAAATGAAATAAAATAAAATAAAATAATAAAATAAAATAAAATAAAATAAAATACTAGCATACTGAATCTAACAATATATTTTAAAAATCATTTACCACGATCAAGTGGCATTTATTCCTCGGTTGCAAGGTAGTTTAATATTTGCAAATCAATCAATATGATATATCACATTAATAAAAGAAAGGATAGACTTTAAAATAAAGACCAACCCCAGACAAGGGCACTATATCATAATAAAAAAGGACAATCCAACAAGAAAATTTAACAATTATAAATATGATCATTTAAATAGATGCAGAAAAAGCATTTGACAAAGTACAACATCCATTCATGATAACAGCCCTCAACAAAGTAGGTTTAGAGGGAGCATACCTCAACATAATAAAAGCCATATATGAAAAACTCATAGCCAATATGGGTATGGCTGAAAGCTTTTCCTCTCTGGTCAGGATCAAGGCAGGATTGTCCACTCTTACCACTTTTATTCAACACAGTACTGAAAGTTCTAGTCACAGCAGTCAGACAACAAAAAGAAATAAAAGGCATCCAGATCAGCAAGGAAGAAGTAAGACTTTCACTATTTGCAGATGCCATGCTGGATAGAAAAATCCCAAAAGACTCCACCAAAAAACTACTTCAGTAAAGATAAATGAATTCAGTGAAGTCACAGAATACAAAGTAAACAGACAGAAATCTGTTGCATTTCTATATACCAATAATGAAGCAGCAGAAAGAGAAATTAAGGAATCATTCTCTTTGTACAAAAAATAAGATACCTAGCAATAAACCTAAGCAAAGAGATGAAAAGACCTATACCTTTAAAACTAGGAAACACTGATGAAAGAAATTGAAGATGACACAAAGAAATGGAAAGATATTCCATGCTCATGGATTGAAAGAACAAATATTATTAAAATGTCTATAGTACCCCATTCTACACATTAAATGCAATTCCTGTCAAAATACCAATAGCATTTTTCACAGAACTAGAACAAAGAATATTAAAATTTGTATGGAACCACAAAAGATCCCAATAGCCAAAGCATTCTTGAAAAAGAAAAGCAAAGCTGGAGTCATCCCAATTCTGGACTTCAAGTTTTATTGCAAAGCTATGGTCATCAAAATAGTATGGTATTGGCACAAAAATAGCCAAATAGATCAACAGAACAAAATAGAAAACCAGAAATGAACCCACAGCTGTATGGTCAATATAGTTTCCTGCTTTGACAAAGCAGGAAAGAATATTCAATGGGAAAAAGACTATCTTTTCAACAAAAAGTGTTGGGAAAATTGGACAGCAACATGGAAAAGAATGAAACTGGACCACTTTCTTGTACCATACACAAAAATAAATTTTAAAACTGGATTAAAGATCTAAATGTGAGACCTGAAACCATCAAAATCCTAGAAGAGAACACAGGCAGTAACTTTTTTGACGTAAGTTGTAGCAACTTCCTTGGGGTATGTCTCCCGAGGCAAGGGAAACAAAAAGAAAAAAAAAAATTATTGGGACTACATCAAAACAAAAGCCTTCTGCACAATAAAGAAAACAATCAACCAAACTAAAAATCAACCTACAGAATAGGAGAAGCTACTTGGAAATGACATTTCCAATAAAGACTTTGTATCCAAAATACATAAAGAAATTACACAACTCAACACCTCCAAAAAAAAAAAAAAAAAACGATCAAATTAAAGAATGGGCAGAAGACATGCATAGACATTCTTCCAAGGAAGACATACAGATGGCCAATAGATACATGAAAAGATGCTCAACATCACATATTATCAGGGAAGTTCAAATCAAAACTACAGTGAGATATCAGTCTACACCTGTCAGAATCCTAAAATCAGCAACACAAGCAGCAACAGATTTTGGTGAGGTGAAGAAAAAGAAACCTTCTTACACTGTTGGTGGAAATGCAAACAGGTGCAGCCACTGTAGAAAACAGTATGGAGATTCCTCAAAAAGAATTTTAAAACTACCCTATAATCTAGCAATTGCACCACTAGGTATTTACCCAAAGAATACAAAAATACTTCAAAATAATTCAAAGGGATACATGCACCCCAATGTTTCTAGCAGCATTATCTACAATAGCCAAATTATGGAAACTGCCCAAGTGTCCATTGACTGATGAATAGAAAAATAGTAATGGATAAAAATACAATGGAATATTACTGAACCATAAAAAAGAATGAAATCTTATCATTTGCAATGACCTGGATGGAGCTAGAGAGTATAATACTAAATGAAATTAAGTCAGTCAAAACAAAGAGAAAAAGAGAGAGGCAAACCAAGAAACAGATTCTTGACTATATAGAACAAACTGATGGTTACCAGAGGGGAGGTGGGTGAGGGAGTAGGTTATATAGGTGATGGGAATTTAGGAGTGCATGTGTCATGATGAACACTAGATGATGTATGAAAGTATTGAATCACTATATTGTATACCTGGAACTGATAAAATGCTGTATGTTAGCTAACTGGAATCAAAATAAAACTTAAAAAAAATAAAAGGAAAGATTGAAAGTATGTATATTTGCATGTACATATATGTATGTCATTGTACATCATAAATACACACATGTGGATCATTATTTGTTGAACACTTTCCATAATGCATGAATCTGAACAGAGGGAATAATGGCAGCTTGACTATGACAGATAAGAAAAGTATGTAGTAGGTAAGGGCCTGGTTTCCTGGCCCAGGACTCAGAGCTTTTGAAGGAAGTGAACAGCAATTCCCAAGCCAAGCCTATGGAGTGTAATGGGGTGTACTGATGTAGCCCACTGAAGGGTTCATCGAGGTAGGGAATACAGGGAAAGGCCCTGAGAAAAAATACCCAGCATGTTCCCATGCTTCCCTGGATCTGGAAACTATTATTCCTTAATCAAAACCAAATTTAGATGTGGCCTCCAAGCCTTTCCTAGATACAGGAAAACTTGGATTCTCAAGTACAAGAAAGCAGATAATTTTCAAAGCAATCATTAACTCTAGAAATATAAAGAAGTTGTATAACAAGTAATCATAGAGTATCACCTGACTTAGCAGTGTACAGTATTTACATAGTCACAGTAAGGAAAACACAGAACATGGATTTTGAGGAAAAAGGTGAAAAGAATGAATGAGAGACAATTACCTAGGGAAGATGCAGTGGAAGAAGTAGGATGTGTAAGTGAACTACAAGTCTTATCTATATTAGGAAGACAGTAGGGACAGCTGGGTTGGCTCAGCAGTTGAGTGTCTGCCTTCAGCTCAGGGCGTGATCCTAGTCCAGGGATCAAGTTCCACATTGAGTTCCCTGCAAGGAGGCTGCTTCTCCCTCTGTCTATGTTTGTGCTTTTCTCTGTGTCTCTCATGAATAAATAAATATTTTTAAAAATAGAAAGACAATAGATAATGTCTAAAATTGATAAATCAAAAGATGTTATTTAAAAATGCAGAGAGAATAGTTAAGAGTTGACAGTTGATTAGAGGAGTAGTGACAAGAACTATATTTTGTATAAAATTTGGCATGTTTGGGCTTATATTTGCATATATCAGGGCATTTTTAAAATGTTTTTTTAAAGAAGCCTTTCTTGAACTTCCCCATCCTCCTGCATTGAGCCCCTTCTGCACTAACCACATAGAACAGATGCAACATGTCTGCCTCCCTTCTCAGACTGGAAGGACTCTCTTATTCGCTGTATGTCAGAGTCATGCCCAGTGTCTAACACCTGAGAATTGCTTAGCAACTGTGGGGAAGAGTGGATGAATACAGTTACTGCTGGGACAAACCAGCTGAATAATTGCAATTGAGACATAATCTTAACCAGGTCTTTTAGGAATAGGAACCACATAACAATGATAGTGATGCGAATAAAATAATAATTATTATTATTGGATTTCTGGAAACCCCAATACCTCTATCCCCTCTAACCTGGGTTTTACCAACAAGCCCTGATGTTTCATTCAGCATAGGGCATGCCTACTGAATTTGCCCCTTACATCCCACCTCCTATACTAGCCCTCTACCAGACCCTCCTCACTTCATACTTAAATGACTGACTGAATGACTGACTGGTCTTTCTGTGCCTTAGTCTTGTCTCTCAGCTTTCCTTCCACCCCCAAATAGTCCTGTATCAGGGTTTGTTCAGACTTCCCAGTACTCCACTCTTGTCACATTCTCTACACCTTACCCTCTGGAGTTTAAGGTTCTCCTGATCTTTGAGCACCTTGCTGCCCCATCCCACATTACCCCCCAACACCTTCCCAGAGCTCACCACCCTGCAGGCCAAGCCAGTCTTCATTATTGCATCACACTGAACCCCCCTTCCCACTTTTTGTTATGCCAGACTTCTTTTCACCCAAAAGACCAGAGCATTCCCGTGGTCTGGGAATATAATTTTATTGTTGGGACACCTACAAATAATCTTTATGTATTTAATTAATAACTTATTGCAATTTCTCTTACTTTTCTACTATGGAAAACACTTTGGCTTTTCCTTCATAATAAAATCAACCTTCCTAAATAGAATTTGCCTTTAGGAATAACATCATTATTTCCTTTATCAATAAATATAACTTTCAATTTTGACAGATTAATAAAATGAATCTTATGTAAACTGTTCTTCTAATCAAATAATGTAAGAGCCTGATATTTTAAAAGAAGTACAGACAACCTTAAATACTACCTTTCTTTCAATTTCAAAAATTATTTTTCCTGTTGTTGTCCTGCAGTCTTCAATATGTCTTAATTTCTTACTAAATGATTACTTTCTCCTTTTCTTTAACTCAGGCAGACCATTTAGAGAATTCATTTGATGAAGTATTGAGGAGTCTAATTGTTTAATGGGCAGAAATTAGTCCCTGCAAGAGTACTTTAAAAACTGGCAAATACTAGGCATAATTACAAATTCTTTGGAAGAATCTATTTCTGTACAATAGGTTAATTGGCTATAAGTAGGCAGCACTGGCCACCATTTAAACCCAGCTTCCGATTTCATCTACGATTTTTTTTTAACAAATATAAGTGGCTAATTATGATCAAATTAGTCCCCTTGAAGTAACAATTGGCTACTTATCCCTGATTTTCAGGATTTAAGTGGTCTAACGCACCTGCAATTAGCTTCCCACTAGCATACTGCCTACAGATTCAGAGTTATTTCCCAAAGTTGTCAAAATCTTGCCTCATGATGATAACTCTACAGCCAGATGACCAGTGACTGGTTTAGATTATGGTGACTTCTTTGGAAGAATCAAGGCAATTTTTAAGAAAACTGAAGCCAAAATAGAGTTTTGCTTCAGGGAGGATATTGGTTTAGGTCTGATTGATCCAGACAATTGCCTCAATTCTCTGAATTATCCAAATGTAGATGACATGTTCATCTATGTGATTATAGAAAGTACTTACTCTTCTTTTCTTTATTTTAGTGGTGCAATCTGTGCATAGACTTGGTAGCATTTACCAGTGAAATATTCAAGGGAGCAGTGTTCCAGTCATTGGATGGAATTATTGTCTCAGCTAACTGTAAGCTACGGAAGATCTTCACTTTAAAATGCAAGCCTCAAGACACTGCTGATAAAGATGGTATGTTGAAGTTGCTACTATCAAGATTTTTTAAATCCCCAATATGTTTTTAAAAATAGACATACCTTTGGATAGTATTAGTACATAGTAGTGGTTTTTCTAAATTTGTTTTATTTTTTTTTTTTGATTTTTTTTCTTTTTTTTTTTTTTTATTGGTGTTCAATTTACTAACATACAGAATAACACCCAGTGCCCGTCACCCATTCACTCCCACCCCTGCCCTCCTCCCCTTCTACCACCCCTAGTTCGTTTCCCAGAGTTAGCAGTCTTTACGTTCTGTCTCCCTTTCTGATATTTCCCACACATTTCTTCTCCCTTCCCTTATTTTCCCTTTCACTATTATTTATATTCCCCAAATGAATGAGAACATATAATGTTTGTCCTTCTCCGACTGACTTACTTCACTCAGCATAATGGAATATTACTCAGCTATTAGAAATGACAAATACCCACCATTTGCTTCAATGTGGATGGAACTGGAGGGTATCTAAATTTGTTTTATTTCACTGTTAGATAGATCGAACATTAGATCTATCCTCTTAACAAATTTTTAAGTGTACTATATGTTATTAGTGACTATAGGTGTAATGCTGTACAGCAAATGTAATGCTGTACACACTAGAGAGTGCTTCTTAATTTTGACCAAAACCCAGTGATTAGTAACTCCCCATTTCCCCTTCTCCTCAACCACTAACAACCACCATTCCACTCTGATTCCATGAATTTAACTATTTTTGATACCTTATGTAAGTAAAAGCATATAGTACTTGTCTCTCTGTCGTTGGCTTATTTCACTTAGCGTAAGTCCTTATGGTTCATCCAAATTGTAGCATATGTCATTCTTTACTCTGAATCATGTTTATTTTTATTGTAGCTGAATGTCACAAAGATATGTTTTTGTGTGGGTTATTTTTCTTTGTTGTTTATGATATCATTTACCATGTGAATTAGTCAAGATTTTTAGTTGCAAGCAATAGAATCCTCTCTAAGTAGTTGAAACAGAAAAAAAGAATTTATTTAAGGAAATTAGCCTTCATAGAATCTCAAGGATATCCAGAAAGTCAGGCTTGGGGGCTACAGCCAAGAACAAATGCAACCCCTACCACAAGACTGCCACAAGGAAGACCCCTAATAGCTACTGAAACTGGAGAAAGACTCCATAAGACACAGCATAATGCTGGGCTCTAGGTTCCAGAATTTCTGTTATTGCTGCTCTGGAAAACTGGATGTCTTCTTCCTCACTACACTGTTCAGAAGTAGACTTTTTCATGTTTCTCTGTACTGTATGAAGTCAGATATGGCTGTATCTAATTTGTAGAGCCTAGATTACATGCTGGAAGAGTGGCTAGCAAAGTGAATATCTGATTCCTGACTAAGGAGATGGGACTTACTGTGTATCAAAGTCACCAAATTAATAAGGGTGTTCAAAAGATCTCAACATTCAGGACACCTGGGTAGCTCAAGTTGAGTATCTGCTTCCAGCTCAGGTTGTGACCCAGGGGTCCTGGGATCAGCTCCGCATCAGGCTCCCAGCTAGGCAGAGGGAGTCTACTTCTTCCTTTCTCTCTGACTCTACCCCCATCGTGTCTCTCTCTCTCTCTCTCTGACTCTCTCTCTCTTTCATAAATAAAATCTTAAAAAAAAAAAAGTCAGCATTCAAAGGTCTCCACCATTGTCCAGGACATACTATTTCATTACTCTGTATACATTTCATGAAGTCATTTGAGATAAATTACATTTATATATTAACTTTCTAACTATCATGGTAAAATAGTAAATGAGTAACTCCTCATATTATTTCTAGAAAGATAGGAAATATACACATTAATTTTTCATTATATGATCAATAAATACTCTACAGACAACAGAACCATCTAGAATTTATAAGATGGCATAAATTCACCTGCTAAGCTAAGACAGTCTTAAGCAACTGAAAGTATTGAAAGAATACTGATGCTTCCTTTTGATTTTCGTCTGGGATTATTTTTAACAAAATCAATTTTTCTAGAAGCCCAGGAAACAGGGCAGCACATAAGACGGCAAAGGTGATGTCTTAGAAGTTTGTATAAAGTAGACTTCAGACTTATGCTCCATCTGGATAAGCGTCTGAGAAATCCTTGTGTGGTTCACTCTGTGGAACAGGACACTGTGCCTGTAAATTTCATTTGATAATAAAACACAGCAGTGCATTAACAGCTCCTCAGAGAGATTACAAGCCAGGAAGTGCAGCCACTCATCTTATGTAGCATTTAAAGGCGGCTATACAAGAAAGTGAAAGCCTTCATTTAAAAAAAAAAAAAAAAAACCATCCATCTAATAAAAAAACCTCAAAATATATAGAAATATATGTGCATTCTATATCAGATCATAGGAGGTGAATCATAACCTGATTAATATTTTTAAATAAGTGTAAGGGAAAAGTGAATCTAAATATGACATATTAAATGCTCCTCCCTCAAGCCCCACTAAAATTATAGGAATAAAAATGGTAATAAACCCACCAGGATGAAGAATATGGAAGAGTAGGAAACAACAAGCAAAGTTTGTCCATAAATTTTGTAAGATTGAGGAGTGACAGCTAACTTAAAGGAGAAGAGAAAGTTGAAACTATTGGATTTACAGAGAAGCTTTCCAATGAGATTCATAATAGAACCTCAGAGGGAGTCAAGAATTGTCAGCCCTAGATACTGCAAAAGGCAGGAGTACAGAGGTTGTGGCTAACAACAAGGAGATTGGTTAAAATTGTATATGTGTTGCTATAGGATCCCAGATCCCCCTTCCAACTGCAAATAACAAGACAACAGGATATTTATTCTTTGGAGAAACTGAACCAGAGAACTTCTCAACTCAGGTACATTGAGTCCATGGCAGATAGACACCAAAACTAATAGGAAGAAAGAAACAGATAAAATAAGGAATAGATATATGTTTCTCTCAGTTAAGAAAGCATACTGCATCTATAAAATAGGAATAATTTGTTCTTGCTGTATTTCAATAGGCATTTTATTTATTAAAGTTTATTATAAGCTTTTTTTTTTAAGGTTTATTTATTTATTTATTTATGATGGGGGGGCAGAGACACAGGAGGAGGGAGAAGCAGGCTCCATGCCGGGAGCCCGACGTGGGACTCGATCCCGGGACTCCAGGATCATGCCCTAGGCCAAAGGCAGGCGCTAAACCACTGAGCCACCCAGGGATCCCCATATTATAAGCTTTTTATATAATTTAGAAACATTTACAAATCATAGGTATTCAGTTTTGGGAATTAACACAGAGTAAACACATTTCTGTAACCACCACCCAGATCAAGAAATAGAACATTACAAATATCTTAGAAACCCTATTTATAATCCCCTCCCAATCATGACCCTCTCTCTTCTTCTGAGAGGTAGCACTCTTCCAACTTCTAACACTATAAATCAACTTTATCTATTTTTGAAGTTTATTTAAATAAAATCATACAATACATATTCTTTCATATATACATTCTTTAACAAAATACTGTGTGAGATTCATCTGTATTGCTAATTTAATTACTGTGCAGTATGTCATTGTGTGAGGGTACCACTGTTTGTCTATTTTTGGCTATTTTAAATAGTGCTGCTGGAATCATTCTACATTTCTTTTGGAGCATCTAGGTAGGCTTTCTTTGGATATTAAGGAGCTGAATGAACATATTTAAGCATTCTTAATTTCAGTTATATTTTTTTATCCTAGAACTTCCATTAGATTCTTTCTTAGAATTTCCATTTCTCAGCTGAAATTCTCTATTTTATTATCTAATTTCTCAAATACATTAATCAAAGTTATTTTAAAAGCCTTGGCTCATAATTCTAGTATCTGTCTCTCCTGTTTTCTCTTGTCCTTGTATCCTGATAGGTCTAATTAGTTTTGGGTGAATACTGGACATTTCAACTTAGAACCTGTACAACTATTTTGAAGCTCTGAATCTTTCTCCAGAGATTTAGATTCAAACAAAAATTTTAAAAGAAAAATCCCAAGAGACTGAAAATAGGATCAAAATGTTAAGAATATTAGAAGTAGTCCAAGAGGACCACTAGTAAAGTATTAAGATTCTAAAATGAGAGACTAGAGAAAATAGGAAGGTGATATATAGGAAGGCCAGGTGTTTTCACATTGACATAGCTCATCAAAAACAGAAAAAGAAAAAGAAAGAAAAGAAGAGTCACCATTGTGTGATTTCAGAATAGGAGGAAAAAAAAGGATGGTCTAAGATTCCAGATTTTTTTTTAATTCAAGTTGCATACAAGGGGATAGGAATAAGAATAATGATGTCTGACTTCATAAAACAACGTTAGATGGTAGAAGACCTTAAAATTATATCTTCAAAAGTCTAAGGAAAAATTATTTTCAACTTAGAATTCTATCCCGTCTAGTCAATTGTTTTTGTCTTCCAAATATTTATTTAAATTCTAGTTAGTTATTATAGAGTGTAACATTGGTTTCAGGAGTATAATTTAGTGCTTCATCCCTTACATATTAATACCCAGTGCTCATCCTAACAAGTGCACTCCTTAATAATACCCATCACCCATTTAGCCCATCCCCCTACCCACCTCTTTCCATCAACCCTTAGTTTGCTATCATTAAGAGTGTCTTATGGTTTGCCTCCCCTCTCCTTCTCTCTTTTTCTTTTCCCTTCTCATGTGTTCATCAGTTTTGTTTCCTAAATTCCACATATGAGTGAAATAATATGGTATTTGTCTTTATCTTTCTCTGACTGACTTAGGATAATACAGTCTAGCTCCATCCACATCACTGCAAATGGAAAGATTTCATTCTTGTTGATGGTTCTTGATAACTACAGTAATATAGTCATATTTTGATTATATAAACATTGAGCTGAATGCACCTCCTTCAAATCTGAATTTTTGTATCCTTTGAGTAAATACCTACTACTATAATTTCTGGATTGTAGGGTAGTTCTATTTTTAACTTTTTGAAGAACCTCCATACTGTTTTCCAGAGTGGCTGCACCTGTTTGCATTCCCATCAACAGTATAAGAGGGTTCCTCTCTCTATGTATCCTCACCAACATCTGTTGTTTCCTGCTTTTCTTCCCCTGCCCTCTAGTGATATACCTAGTAAGGAGTTGCTATGGCCTAGGTAAAAGAGGTTGCTGCCTGTGTTCTCTTCTAGGATTTTGATAGATTCCTGTCTTACATTTAGTTCTCTAATCAATTTTGAGTTTATCTTTGTATATGGTATAAGAAAGTGGTCCAGTTTCATTCTTCTTCGTGTGGCTGTCCAGTTTTCCCAGGACCATTTTTGTTGAAGAGATTGCCTTTTTTTTTTCCGTTGGATATTCTTTCCTCCTTTGTCAAAGATGAGTTGACCATAGAGTTGAGGATCCATTTCTGGGTTCTCTATTCTGTTTCATTGATCTGTGTGTCTGTTTTTATGCCAGTACCATTGTCTTGATGACTACACTAACATAGCTTGAAGTACCAAATCGTGATGTTACGGCTTTGGACCGGAACAAGATTTTCTTTTTCAAGATTGCTTTGGCTATTCAGGTCTTTTGTGGTTCCATATTTTTTCCAAACACAGAAATTAAGTATCAGATTTAGAAGCTATGGCTGAAAGGCTTGAGAATAGTTGCCTCTGCATTGCAGGACGAGGGGATGAGTGAGGTGGGAGGGCAGCAGTTAGGGATTGATGACTTTTTCTTATAATTTTATAGTACCATTTGTATTTTTTAACAACATACATATATTTTGTTTTATAATTAATTTTTTAAAATTTTATTTGTTTATTCATAAGAGAGAGAGAGAGGCAGAGACATAGGCAGAGGGAGAAGCAGGTTCCATGCGGGAAGCCTGATATGGGACTCAATCCCGGGACTCTGGGATCACGCCTTAAGTCAAAGGCAGATGCTTAACCACTGAGCCACCCAGGTGTCCCTATAATTAATTTTTTAAGTGAATGAATAATCCAAAAAATTCCAAGAAAAAACATTGGTATGATTTCTTCTTAGGTTTTCAGAAGGCCTGAAAAAAGCCTCATGTGTGTGGCATCTCAGATTGCCTAAAATGTTCTGAATAGGCCTGGGGAAGCATGCTGTGGTCAGGGTGCTGTGGAATATAACCCCGTATTCCTCACTTAACTGTCAGGACTTAAACTTGCACAAGTGCTCACCCTGTCTCTATGCTTCAGTTTCTGCGTCAGTAAAATGAGGATAATTGTTTCTTGGTTAAGTAAAATACTATTACTTTACCTCTGAAGGAATAAAGTGTGTAAACCAAGAACATCTTGGAGAAGTTAAATTGTATTGTAGACACTAAAGATACAGATTAATGGTCCCATAATCCATTGCTGTAATCACATACCAACTTTGTGCTTTTTGTGAGTTCTGAACATCTCTGAGTGTTGTTTCCTCATTAATTACTATAAGGTTATTGTGAAGACCCAATGAAATATAAAAATATATGTGAAAATACATAAACTAATTCATTATGTAGATGCTAACCATTTATCTGCTTTCTATAATCATGCACTGAGATGACACAGCCTTTGCTTCAAGGAGCTTGACATTTCTCAGGGAAATTTACATGTACATGTAGATCATTATTCCTGGAGGAAACTTACCTAATGGGCTTTAACAAGCACTGGGAGGAGAGTCTGGACCACTTATGTCGTACTTGAGAGCCACTTGGAGAGGCACTTGAATTTCACAGACTTGCCAAGTTAGGAAAAACTTGACTAACATAAGGTTGCCAACTTTTGAATTTGCCAAATCAGAGCATTAAAACAGACAAGGAAAACTATAATTGTTCTGATCCGTTCATTAGTCGAAAAGACATTTAAACACACACACATTAGGAAAGTATTAATTTCAAAATAAAGGCTGACATTTTCACCACAGATCAGTAAAAATGACTTCACGGGTCAGTATCTATTCATAGAGCAGTGTTTGGTCTATACTTACCTAGAGAAATAAATTTTCTAAACTACATCCTGAAGGAAAAAAATAATTTCTCAAGTAATGAAAGTGGACAAGAAAGGAAAGCACTTTCAGGAAAAGGAAACAGTGTGTATGTATAAAGGCATGGCATCATGAATAGATCTGATGGATTCAAGGACCAGGGTTCAGTATGATACATGGGAATTCAGTATGATATGTGGCAGGATTGGGAGGTTTGATTTAATAATATTTTATTACTGGCTGCATACTTTGTGTCGATATAAAGAGGTAGAGCAAGTTTCCTATCCTTAGAGTTCTCTGTATAATTTTAGATACTGGAAAAGTAAACACTGCAAGAGTTCATTGTCAAGACAATTTTATAAAAGGGGACAAAGGATAACATAGTATGGGATAAATTGAGTGTCCCTGGTCAACGAGGTTGGCAGCAGAAGTGATAACAGTGATGACAATAATGCTAATAGAAGCAGTAGGTATTCTCAACCCTTTGAATATATTACCTTAATGCTCATACAGACTCTGTAAAGTAGATGTTACTATCATCCCCACTTTACAGTTAGGGAAACTTAGACACAGAGTAGTCAGATGCCCAGTGTCCACACAACTCTTAGGTAGTAAATGCAGGTTTTGAACCCTGACAATAGGACTCAAGTTTATACTCCTACTTACTACAGTGTACTGCCTCTCTTGGGAGGATGGATGGGAGGGAAATTATTTAAAAAAAAAAAAAAAAAAGGCAAGACATGTCATGGAATAAGAATGGCAGGATTTGGTGCCTGGAGGTGTTGAGGCTATCTGTGTTCAATAAGTAATGGATGTCCCTTTGTCTTACATACTGAGGGTAGGGGGAAGGGTATTTTCTTCTGCAAAGACAGATCTGTTAGTCATAGTGTTGAGACTTTTATCATAGGAAACTCATTTACTTGTTTCTTACATTTCATTCTGAGATTCGATTTAAAGATACTGTATAGGGCAGCCCCTGTGGCACAGCGGTTTAGCGCTGCCTGCAGCCAGGGGTGTGATCCTGGAGACCCGGGATCGAGTCCCACATCGGGCTTCCAGCATGGAGCCTGCTTCTCTCTCTGCCTGTGTCTCTGCCTCTGTGTGTCTGTGTGTGTGTGTGTGTGTCAATAAATAAATAAAATCTTTAAAAATAAATAAAATAAAATAAAATAAAATAAAATAAAATAAAATAAAATAAAATAAAATAAAATAAAATAAAATAAAATAAAATAAAATAAAATAAAATAAAGATACTGTATAAAATGCTTCCTTAAGCTCAGTACTCTGTTGTCCCTGGCTTATTTAAGCTGCTGCATTTCACTCTAGAATCTCTTAAACTCACCCAAGCTAGGAAATGTTGCCTAATTCCATTGCTGTTCTGTTTACACAGTGGGATATAATTGAAAGTGAATTATTGGGACCCTAAAAGAAGAAATTAACCAGTTTTTCATTTGTCCAGAGGAATGGCTTATGTTGGACAAGTAGTAAAGCACACTGATTCAATTGAATTTATGACTTGTATGGTTCCTGAGGGAACACGGACTGGCATTTTTAGGCATCTGTTTGATTGAATTATTGATTAACTTGTATCATTCTACATTAAAAAAAAACAACATATGTATAAATAGTTAGATAAGAAAGACAAGAAGAAAGAAAAAAGAAGAGAGGAAAGAGCATGTTATTATCCACTAGGCGTGGACTTATGCTCTGCCAGTGATGATTTTACAGGTCTCCTGACACCCCATTTCAGTGCTTTCTAAAATATCAGCACTTGGGCATATGTGTTCTGTGTTCAGAAATGCAAGAAGAAGAGAATAATTAAAAGTATGATTTCAGACTGAGAGTCCCTTGAGGGTATAGGTTAAGTGTCCATATTTTTACCTCTAGCACATGACCTGGCACTGGTAATCTGTCTTATATGTTTGATGAATTAATGAAGTAAGAGTTCGCTAATTGTTCGTTCAATTATTCATTCATTTACTCTCTGTATTCGGTAAGTCTTTATTGAATGTCAAATAATGTGAAGAAGATTATCCCTTCAAAGGCCACAGAAAAAACTAGAAATACTGATGTATTGCCTTAATAGACTCAATTGAGCTGGAAAGGGCCTTAGAGATCATCTAATACAATGTCTTAATTATACAGAGAGGAAAGTAAGGCCCATGGAAATAAGGCATCTTGTGCTGAGGTCACAGAAGGTGGAACTCTAGGCCAGGCCTCTGCCTATTCCTTCCTCAACAGTATACAAATTTACCTTTCTCAATAACTGGAATCCTTTAGAGTTTTTAATAATCATCATTATTGAGTATTTTCCTGCCTCTCTATCTCCATCTAGGTCAGGCACATCAAATTCAGCTCTCATTAGTTTAAGGCTGCATTCCCACTCCTTTCTGCAGTGAAGCTGAACTTAGATTGCCCTTGCCTAGTAAACCACCATAGGGCAAGAAAAAGGGGGTAAGAACTCAGCATAGCTGAGGTGCCTATTTTTGGACCAATAGTAGATCCCAAAAAAATAGGTTATGAATATCTATATATTAAGACACAGACTTATTCTGATTAAAATCCCAATTGTAGATATTATAAGCATTATTTATTTATTTTTTAAATTTTTATTTATTTATGATAGTCACACAGAGAGAGAGAGAGGCAGAGACATAGGCAGAGGGAGAAGCAGGCTCCATGCCCCGGGAGCCCGACGTGGGATTCGATCCCGGGTCTCCAGGATCACGCCCTGGGCCAAAGGCAGGCGCCAAACCGCTGCACTACTACCCAGGGATCCCTATAAGCATTATTTATAACAGAACTTCATATCTTAAAAACTCTTAAGGATAACAATTCAGTTATAATGTCATCCCAAATAATTAAATACCTGGAATAAATTTAATCAAGAAGATGAAAAACTTGTTCATTGAAAACTATAAAATATTGCTAAAGGAAGTTAGAGAATACCTAAGTAAATGGAAATATATCTGGATTGAAAGACTTGAAATTCTTGGGTTTGTTTTTCTTTTTTTAAGATTTTATTTATTTATTCATGAGAAAGAGAGAGAGAGAGGCGGAGAAGCAGGCTTCTTCAGGGAACCTGACGTGGGACTTGATCCTGGGGCTCCAGGATCACGCCCTGGGCCAAAGGCAGGCCCTAAACCACTGAGCCACCCAGGGATCCCAAAAGAGTTGAAATTGTTAAGATGTCAGCATGACCCAAAGAGATCTAGGGATTCAGTGCAATCTATCAAATTTTGATGGCCTTTTTGCAGAAATGAAAAAGCCAATCTCAAATTCATATGGAATGCAAGGGGATCCAAACAGCCAAAAACAACCTTGAAAAAAAGAAGAACAAAGTTGGAGGAGTCACACTTCCCAATTTCAAAACTTAATTCAAGAGCAAGAGTTGCAGTAATCAAAACAGTTTGATACAGTTAGAATGGACATATATACCAATGGAATAGAATTGAGTCCAGAAATGAACCCATATATCTAATTTTGACAGGGGTGCCAAGAACATTCATTAAGGAGAGAAGAGACTCTTCAACAAATGGTTCTGGGACAATTGGATATCCATATGCAAAAGAATGGATACCTCACACCATGTATAAAAACTAACTCAAATGGATCAACAACCTAAATATAAGAGCTAAATAAAACTCTTAGGAAAAAATAGAGCTTAATCTTCATGACCTTAGATTTGGCAATGGATTCCTAGGTATTACCCCAAAGTACAGCAACAAAATCTTAAAAATTGATAAATTGGACATTAATACTTAAAACTTTTGTGTATCAGAGGACACTATTAAGAAATTAAAAAGACAGGGATCCCTGGGTGGCGCAGCGGTTTAGCGCCTGCCTTTGGCCCAGGGCGCGATCCTGGAGACCCGGGATCGAATCCCACATCGGGCTCCCGGTGCATGGAGCCTGCTTCTCCCTCTGCCTGTGTCTCTGCCTCTCTCTCTCTCTCTCTCTCTCTCTCTCTATGTGACTATCATAAGTAAAAAATTTTAAAAAAATTTTTTTAAAAGAAATTAAAAAGACAGCCTACATAATGAGAGAAAATATTTGCAAATCATATCTCTGATAGGATAAATATTCTGATTCTACATATAAAGAGTATATATATAGAATATTCTGATATCTTCCAGTATCTGGAATATGTAAAGGACTCTTAAAACTCAACAACACACAATCCAATTTAAAAATGGTTGAAGGAATTAACTGTTATAGATATTTCTCCAAAGAAGATATACAAATAGTTGACAAATGTATGAAAAATTGCTTAACAGAGTTAGTCATTAGGGAAATACAAATCAAAACCACAATGAGATACCACTTCACACTCACTAGGATGGCTATAATTTTTTTAATAGAAAAGAAGTGTTAGCAAGGGTATGGAGAAATTGGAATCCTTATACATTGTTAATGGGAATGCAAAATGGTTCACCCTCTATGGGAGACAGTTTGGCAGTTCCTGAAAATGTTAAACACAGAATTACCATATGAACCTGCAGTACCAGTCCTGGGTATATACCCAAAAGAATGGAAAACAGATACATGTACATGCATGTTCATTGTAGTGTTATTCACAATAACCAAAATGTGAAAACAGCCCAAATGTTCATCAGCAGATGAATGGATAAACCAAACATGATATATATTATACACACAGAAAGTCACATACTGCATGATTCCATTTATATGAAATATCCAGAATAGATAAATCCATAATGATAGAATGCAGATTTATGGTTGCCAGGGACTGGGGGTTGGAGGGATGGACAGAAACTGGCTAATGGATAAAGGATTTTGCTTTGGAATGATGGAAATGTTTAGGAACTAGATAAAGTGGTGGTTGCACAGCATTGTGAATGTACTATGTGCCAATGAATTGTTCACTTTGAAATGCTTAATTTTTATTAAGATATAAATGTGAATTTCTCCTCAAAATATTTTTTTAAAAACTAAGGGCATGATTCATTTCAGGATAGCCAAGTGTTTGATGTATCTCAGGCTTATTTGCCCCTTTAAATATCAAGACCTTTTATTATTAAAAAAAGCACATACTAAGATACAGTGGTTTTGTTTCCATTATAATGAAATAATTGACATAAGTATTTGTTATTAATAATAAACACTTATATGGTACTTGCTATGTATCAGGAACTTTACTTAGGCCCTTACACACATTAACTTATTTAATCATCACAACAATACTATAAGGTATTACTTTTTTAATTCCTGTTTTACAGATAAGAAAACCAGGGCATGGCAAGGTAAATTACCACGCCAAAGTCACACAGCTAATGAGTGATATTCTAATGCATAAAATGTTCTATATATGTTTTAAAATTGATGACTTAATTTTTTTAAAGATTTATTTATTTGAGAGAGAGAGAGAGAACAAGCAGGAGGAGGGCCAGAGGGAGAGAGAAAGAATGTGCAGCAGACTCCCACTGAGCACGGAGCCTGATGAAGGACTCAATCTCACGATCCTGAGATCATGACCTGAGACAAAATCAAGAGTCAGACTCTTACCCGAATGAGCAACCCAGGTGCCCAGTGATTTAACTTTTAAAGCTAGTTAAGATCCTCATCAGAGATACTCAACACCTACAGAATGCTTCATTTTATGATGGTGTTATAGCCAAAGAAAGCGGAACAGGATTACAAAGTCATTCACTCAAACATTCTAATATATTAACTCATACTGGGAGCAAAAACAGAAAAAAACAAACAAACAAAAAAAAAACACCATTTGGTTGTGTTTTAATGCTACATGAGCAAATCTGTTGGTGTTTTTGTGGGTTTTTTTGGTTTTTTTTTGTTGTTGTTGGTTTTCTCTTAGCCGTTTCCTCCATGTACCATTTTGCCATTCTGAGCTGACCATTCCAGCCAACATTGTGTTCTTTCAGATTTGTTAGCAAAAGCACTTTAAATTCAACTGTGTCATTTTCCGACGTTAATCGAGCAATCTGCATGTTTCCATACACAGTCTCTTACAAAAGATAGAGCTTGTCTGGAAGAATAATGCAGATAGGCCCTGGTCCCTTAGTATCTGATTAACAGCTTGATTTGTTATTTGCCATCTGAGAAGAAATATGTGATATCCAAATAAAATGTGCATGGAATACTTGTCAGCATATGGCAGAGCAAAGAGCCACTAAAGAAGGAAAGTGGAAGAATTGGCAGCTGCTTTTAATCTAGGTCAGCTGTTAATAAGGGGCCTTCATCCATGACCATTTATTGAGCATCCCCTCTGAACCAGATGCTATACTAAATATATTGTTGGGAGTCTCTCACTATTCTCTCCCACACTAGCAGCCCTTTGGCAGAACTGTCTTCTTTCAGTTCCTAGAATACACCAGAGTCTTCCTGCCTTTAGAGACTTCGCATGCTGTGTTCCCTCCACCTGAATGATCCCTTCCATTCATTTCACCAAGCCACCTTCTGCTTATCTTTTATGACTCAGCTTAAATGCCGCTTTATCAGAAGAGACTTTCTGATAGACTTTCTGGATATTACCTCCCTCATAACACCTTGAACTTTTCCTTCAGAGCACTTAACAAAATTATAATTAGTTATTTGTAATATAATTTGTTTCATATTCTCTGCTAGGTGTAAACTTTAAGACCAGAACTGGGTCACCCTGGCTCACCACTAGATTCCCTGGCACCTAGTAGAGGCTCAATAAATATTTGCTGAATGATAAAATGAGTAAATGAATGCATGAAGGTAGACCATACCCTCTATGTACTCAAAGATTAGCCCTGTTTATTTTTTATATAGGATCCATGCTGTGTTCAGAATTCTTATTTTTTAATTAAGCCATGAATGCTAAAAAATAAAGTGACGTAGATACTGGATATGGAGAAGAGAGTGTTTATTGGTGAGGTGGGTGCTGGTGGGGAGCTGAGTTAACTTCCACTTCGGTCTATCAAAACATCCAAGTACGAGGTCATAAGCTCTTTCATAGTTTGGTTTCACAAAAATGAGGCAAAAGATCCTCTCCATGTATTCTACACTTAGAAAGTCAATAGCTGCTAAATGGGCTTACTAATTCCTCTTTATTTTAAAAATAATAAACCAATAGCTTTTTTTCTTTGATTTCTCCTTTTATTGTAGGCTTTATACTGCTCACAGTCTCCCTTGATGAATAATCTAATGAGTTAGTGAAACAGCTGTGGGTGCAAAGGAGAGTAGATGTATAGAAAGGAAAAATGGCACAGAAGGGATTTATCCTTTTACTGTGAAATCTGATTTGCATGTCAGCCACAATCCTATAAAATTCAGATTAGAGTTTTGTAATAGTCTCTGCCTTGGATTTTGGGTTACCAGGGATTTTCTGGGTATTTCTTGTTACTTGAAACTCAGGTTTTGTTTTGGATACATTTCAGGCTTTGTATGGCATTGTACCCTGTACCATCCATTCAGTCCCTATAAGCTAAAAATTCCATGATTTGTCTTCATGTGATTGAGAATACAGCATTTTATTTCAGGGTCTTATAGCCTACAGAATTCTCTGTTTTGGGCAGCCCGAGTGGCTCAGTGGTTTAGCGCTGCCTTCAGCCCAGGGCCTGGTCCTGGAGACCAGCAATCGAGTCCCACGTTGTCCTGCATGGAGCCTGCTTCTCCCCCTGCCTGTCTCTCTCTCTCTCTCTCTCTCCCCCTCTCTCTCTCTCTCTCATGAATAAATAAGCAAAATCTTAAAAAAAAAAAAAAAAAAAAAGAATTCTCTCTTTCAATATAAAATCTTTAGTTTATCCGTATTAGGATTAATGTGGAAATTATCTTTTTGTACCTTAGAAGAGTTTGAAATAATATGTCAGATATATTTGGAGTTAGTTTACTTATTTTTCCAAATATTTTCTATTTTGAGAGTTTATTTACTCAACTACTTTGTATGATTTTCTAAATGCTCATGACAAATAAGAAATGGACCAAGAAAGAACACCTGAAAACTAAGATTTGTAAAGCTACTGCATTTTCAATGCCTGGAGCATTAGGACACTTAGAAACCATTACATTGCTGATGAGTATTTAAGTTTTTAGTTAAATGATTCATTTCCTCTTCAAGATTAGGATATTAGGATCTAATTAGGAAACTGCCATGACTTGGGTACATATAAGCCTAACATCATTTTCCTTTATAAACGTGGTTAGAGTTTATACTTGAACAGGATGTTTTTCAAGGAATGATTGGTTGAATTTTTGTTACTATGCACATTCACATACACACTCACAAATTTTTTCCACTAGATTCTAAAATTAGAAATTTTACTTATAAAAATTGAAAACATACACACGTTTTTATGTAGAAGAAAATAAAGCCTATGCTTAAGCTAACCATCAAAAGTTGTTTTACACTTTGATGTATTTCATTTTAGTCTTTTTGTCACTCACACATTTTATTTACTGATTTTCTACAGTAGAGTTAGAGTTTTGTTTATATTATTTTCACTTAACTTTCTATCATGAGTCTTTCCCATATCATTAAGCCATCTTCATAAATAGAATTTCTTGTGACTCTTTACTGATAAATCAAGTTGTTTATTTTTCAGAAATTATAAACACTTATTTACATAAATATCCATCTGAGTTTCTGAATTTTTTTTTTTTTTTTTTTTTTTTATTTTAGAAAGGACTCAGATGCCTAGGTGGCGCAGTGGGTTAAGCAGCCGACTTTTGGTTTCCACTCAAGTCATGATTTCAGGGTCTTCAAATCAATCCCACTGTGGAGCCCCATTGATGCTCAGAGCAGAGTCTGCTTAAGACTATCTCCTCCTCTCCCTCCGCCCCAACCCACTTGCATGCACGCGTGCATGCGCTCTCTCAAATAAATTAAAAAATCTTAAAAAAAAGAAAAAAAGATTTGTAGAGTGAAATTACTGAGTAAAATGGCATATACATTTTTAAGACTTTGATACATATAGTAAAATTGCTTTTTGAAATACTAATACTGATTTAATTCCTGCTTAATACATATGACAAGGCTTAATATCTTTGCCATAAGAGAGGGTCATACAAATAAATAAGAAAATAATGTTCTAACACCAAAATAGGTTCAGAACATGAACAGAAAATTTACTAAGCTGGAAATTTGTATATCCATTATATCCGTGTAAGTATATATGAATGATATCAAATCTCATTAAGAATATAAACTATACTAATAAAAATACTATTTTAATTATAATAAACTGTTCTTTCTTTGAAAGTATTCAAAGGTAAGATGTTAACAGGGGAAGCTAGGTAAAAGGTACTAGGGATTCTGTACTATTTTTATAATTTCTGTAGATCTAAAACTATTTCAAAATAAAAAGTTAAAAAATTACTCATATAATGGCTCTAGGTGCTTGTTGAAATACATCTTTGTGTGTATTGATCTCACATAAATGAGCCACCATACTTCCAGAAATCTGCATCAGAGCATACCTAACTAGCTGTTTTCTTGAGTCACATTCTGGTACTGAAAAATAAGTGTAAAATATATCCAATGAATGCTCTCATTTATTGCACAAGTCTCTGAACCTGCTGTTTGTTATATACTTTATCTTAATTGTTTCCTAAAGCCCTACAAAGTAAGCCCTACAAAATTACAATGCTCATTTTACAGATGAGAAAGCCGAGGCTGTAAGATTGAGTAACTCATTCAAACTCATACTCTAAAATGTTTTATTTTAATTGGTTTCATTTATAAGATATGTCCATTTGGCAGAAATGACTTACATTTAGGGAATGAATGTTTGTCTTTATTTTCAGCTGGGAAAGCTGTTCCCTTTCCAACAGATGAACCTACAGACATTATTCCACGGAGTTGCCAACTAACGACAGATGTTCCACAAGTCACACAGCTGCTAAACATGACTAAACTCCGCCAAACTGAAATAAAATTTGGTGGTCATCCTCTAAGTTCCGCAGAATCAGGTATGCATCAGGGACTTAAATTATAATCATATTTATTTGAAAGACCAAAAAAAGGGTTAAAAAAAAAACCACTGCAATGACGTTTTATAGCTTAAAATTAAATATTAAGTCACTCTAACATCAATTCATGTCTGTGATAATCATTTTAAATTTCTCTTTAGCAGCTAAAATATTTTCTGGGTTTATACATACCCAATCAAAACATCCTAAATTAGTCTTCTCCTTTTCCTGTATGCTTCCAAACCCAGCCAATTATACTTCTGAAACATCTCTCCAATCTCTCTGCTCCTCTATCCTATTGCTGCTTTCATTGATGAAGTCCCCACCATTGCTCATCTTAGCCTCCCAGTTAATCTCCATATCACTGTTGAATTATCTTTCTGATAATAGAAATAGAAATATGATCATGCCTCTCTTCATTTAAAGACCCTTTAATGCCTTTCCTACTATCTTAGAAGGCAAAATGAGAAAACCCTTGGGAACTTACACAAAGCCAACCTCCTCTATCCCAGCTTACTCCAGAGTTTCATCTCTCCTTCCCCATATGCAATTTTCTGACCCCTCTGTGGGTTTGCACACATTCATATTTGGGAATCACTGTTTCTTTGCCTAAAACAACTTCTTTGTCTTTCTGCCTGGAAAAACTCCCAATTCATTTTTCTAGGTCCAACTCAAATGCTACCTCTTCTGTATAGTCTTTCCTAATTCTAACAAGGACTGTTCTCTTCTATGACTTTTTTCCTTTCTTTTCATTTTTTTTACAATACTTTTTAATATCTCTGCTTTTCCCAATAAAGTGTGACTTCCTCCAAGAAGAATGCTGTACCTCATTCTTCTATATCCCTAGCATCGAACACAGTATTTGCCACAATGTTTTCATGCCACGGGCTGCAGATTCAAATTATTATGGAGACCAGTCAGATTACATAAATGAATAAAGTGGGCTGGATGCCTGGATATTTGACATATAGAAACCTATTCTACTCTTCAGTGAACCTTATTGGGAGTAGAGGGGGTCATTAGGGGAAAGGAGTCAGCTAGTGCTTCAAAGAAATTGTTCTCTACTGTTCAACTGTTCAAACAGTAACATTAACAACTATGCAAATGATAGAATAAATGTTAGTTAATACTCAGCCCTTGTGAGGGAGCATTAGGGAGTGGTGAGGACTATAGCAAATTATAAGCTCATTCTCCATCTAGAAAGGATACTGCAATTCCATTCTAGCCACGTGTTGCCTTGAAGAATTCATTTACAATCTCACCAGGTCTTCCTTTTTTTTTTTCCCCAAGAGGTGCTAGGTAGTTCAATGTTAATGCTAAATCTTCCAGTTTTAAAATATTGTCTAAGTTCTAAAATTTTTTGAAAACACTCTATGAGCCTAATGAGCCATGCCAGGGCTACCAGTTTTGAACCTTTGTAATAGACACCTGTAGCTCTTGACCAAATGAATGAATAGTGCATACAAATCAAGAAACCTAACATTATTTAGATGAGTGGATCTCAACTTCCTGTTTGTTAGAATCACCGGGGATATATTATAAATAATTTATGTAAAAAATATTTTTTCCTAATGTCTCTGCTTCATCTTCAGAGATTCTGATTTAACTGACCTTGTATGGATATTTTTTAAATGTCTTCAGTGATTCTAATGTGCAGCCTGGTTTGAGAACCACTGGATCACTTACCCAAACAAAAGTCCTATGGCTCAGATGGCACTCAGAAACACAAAAGTAACCCCAAGGAAGGTAAAGTGATGGTTGTAAAAAGCCCTTATGAAGGAAGGAGTAGGTCTTGAAAGTATTCAGTAAATACTTGTGTAAGTTTTTATTATAAATGTAAGATTTATGGAAGTATAAGGTGGTACAGAAGTCTGAGCAAAGACAAGGAGACAGCAAAATGCATGGATGAGTTTTCTGAGGGATTAGTAAAAGGAATGGCCTCAGTAGCCAGAATGGCTGGGTCAGAAGAATATGAGAAGAATGTGCCTCCTGCTTCTAAAGTAGAGACACAATAATGCCTTTTTTAGGAAGATGAATTTGACATTGGAATTCAAGATGAATTTTTAAATCAAGACCAGAGATTAAGAATTACAACTCAGGTGTCTTTGCAGCCATCTGGGCATAAAATGTCACTGGCAATGTGGTAAGTGTTGAACTTAAGAGATGCTGCAGCAGAAACACAGGCAGGACTTGATTCTCAGATAACAAATGGAGAAGAGAGCAGTCTCAAAGTTTGAGAGAGGTCAAAGTAGAAGCTGGAGAAAAGAGACAGCCATGATCAAATGAATGAGAAATGGAGTGTTTAGCTCTCTATATTTATCCTGTATTCATTTATTCTTGATGTATTTTTTTAAGATTTTATTTATTTATTTATTTATTTATTTATTTGAGAGAGAGAGGGAGCATGAGTGAGGGGAGGGGCGGACCAAGAGGGAGAGGGAGAGAATCTCAAGCAGACTCCCCACTGAGCACAAAGCCCAAGTAGGGCTTGATCTTATGATCCTAAGATCACGACCTGAGTCAAAACCAAGAGTTGGACACTTAACCCACTGAGCCACCCAGGTGTCCCTCTTGGTGTATTTTGCATATCTCAATCTTCATCAGCATTACATGTCCTAAATTGCATATTCCTAGAAAATTGGGATCTGTCTTGTAACTTCTTCAATATAAACCCTGGCAGGGGCCTATGTGTCAGTAAATACTATATTTCTAAACTCTTTATTACAAAATTTTCAAGCTTCCGGTAAAGTAAAGAGAAGACATTGGATCCTCATGTCCTTGTCACCTGTTTCCACAATTGCCAACTTTAGGCAGGACATTTTAGTAGCACAGGGCACAGGTAATGAGAATTTGAATATTTATTATATATATACTATATTGAGAGAGAGAGAATATATGTAGCCTATGTTCATTAAAGAACCTTTAGAAAATATACAGGAGGATGAAAAAGATCTCACTCCACAGGCAACCACTGTAAACACCTTGGGTCACAAATCAATCTCAATGGAAAATTCACCAAAGAATGAAAGGAGCAAGCATATTTTTGATAACCAAACACTCTATCTGTATCTAATAGGCTGTGAATGCTTTTATTAATAGAAATGACTAAGCTGTAAAGTCCATCATATAACTCAAAGAGCAATTGTGAATGCTCTTCTTTTCTCTCTCTAGCTTAATATTTTAAGAATTAATTATGTCTTTAAATGAAAATATAAGTCTGTAAGTAGATATTTTAAGTGTCTTTTTTTAATTTAAAGTTCAAGGACATGTATGATGCTTGAGATTAAAGAGGAATTTGAATAAATATTAATTGCATCATTAACTCCATATATTATAATTAAAGAGAAACTTTCTCATAGGCCATATTTGATCCCAACTTGTAGAAGAGAATATTAGTATATATCTTGCAAATTCCGTAAATGGGATCTTAATATATATTAATAGTCGACTTGAGTCACATATACAGAAAATTAAAAATCAGGGGTGCCTGGGTGACTCAGTTAAGCATCTGACTCTTGATCTCAGCTCAGGTCTTGATCGCAGGTTCATGAGTTCAAGCCCTGCATTGGGCTCCACACTGGGGATGGAACCTATTTAAAAAAAGAAAAAATTAATAATCATCACTTAATAGAATACTTCATCTGCTCTGTGGATCCCAATTTTATTTCTATTCCATGATAACCATAAGGTTTATGATAAGATTACATGAAAATACAGTAGTCCTCCCTCTTCTGAGGTTTCAGTTACCTGTGGTCAACTGTGGTTCAAAAGCAGATGATCAGAAAGTCAGTAGTAGCCTAACACTAGGTCACACACCTACATCATTCACCTCCCTTCATCTTGTCTCATAGTAATTTTATCATCTCACATCATTACAAGAACAGTGAGTGCAGCACAAGAAGATATTTTGAGAGAGAGGGCACATTCACATAACTTTTACTTCAGGAGGAAAGCATACACATTTTATTAATATTTTACATGTACAAGGGAGCCTTTAACTTTTATTACAATATATTGTTATAATTGTTCTATTTTATTATTAGTTGTTAATCTCTTACTGTGCCTGATTTATAAATTAAACTTTATCAGAGGTGTGTATGTATAGGAAAAAACAGCTTATATGTGTTTTGGTACTTATCCATTTTCAGGCATCCATTGGAGGCCTTGGAACATATCCTACAGGGATAGGAGGAAGCTAGTATACATTGAATTTTGTAGTTCTCTTGCTACAAAGACTTTTCAGTTGCTAATTTCATCATTTGTGGGTTTTTGAAACTTACTATAAATTAACATAATAGTAATTGTTCTTTGTATGAGATATTTTATTTGCAAGGTGTAGCTAATGAATAATGCCCAAGGGCAGACTTGCTAATCTTGGAAAAGCCAGGAGATATTACTTCATTTTAACTATTTGTTTTTGTGTGTGTCTGAGAAATGGACTCCCCATGATGAGAATTTTTGAATTGCATGAGGAAATGACTGTGCACTCTTAAAATTGACTGTACAGTATATTTATGTAAATTGCGGTACTTTGTTGGAAATGCACACACTGAGATCCCAATGAAGCTACCACAAAAAGAAGTAGTTGCTTCCTATGGGGGTATGTTCATTTGAGCAAAAAAAAGGAAACCTTGAAACTTCCATTTTAGAGTGCATTTTGTTGAATGTCATGTAACTTGATTGAAAGCATTTAATAAAATTAATAAGATAATTGTGTTTCCAAGAAGCCAGTGTTACCACACTTCTACCCTGTTCATTTTGTCAGTTCCCACTGCACATTAGCTAATGACTATTAGTCTGCAGAGAACAGCAGGGTATCTGATGATCTTATTTTCATTAATGGGATCCCAGTTTAATTGAACCAGAGATCAAGTCTCGTTGAAGTTGAGCATTCGGCTACTAATGGCAAGATGCAATGGTCCACTAAACACAAATCAAAACTAGTGATTTGCTTAAAAATAAGGAGGCAGTTTTCCCAAGTGCCTCTTTTCCACAGTAGCAGTGTTATTGGGCTTCTCCTTTTTCAGTAAGGAGACTGGCATCCTTATCTCGTAGTACAATTGCAAATAGGTTAGTTAATGCATTTTGCAAAACAATGAAATAATCATCTAACTACAGTTGGTACTGGTGAGATCTTATTAGAATTTCTTCTTTGGGTTTCACATTATGAAAGCAAAATTCAATTCAAGTAACAAAATCCACTGTAAAGGAGAATCTAAAGGAAAAAGGATTAGATTGTGACTTCAGGAAAAAAAAAAAAAACGCTTTTCTCCTCTTTTTTTTTTTTTTTTTTTTTTTTTTGAGGGAGAGAGTGTGTGAAGGGGGTAGAGGTGGAGGCACAGAGGGAGAGGGAGAGACAAGAAAGAGAATCTTAAGCAGGCTCCTCGCTCAGCATGGAGCCTGATGTGGGGCTCCATGTCACAACCCTGAGATCATGACCTGAGCCACAATTAAGAGTTAGACCCTTAACCGACTGAGCTACCTAGACGCCTCCAACAAAACACTTTTCTGAACTCACACTTTTGGCAAATCCTTGTTGGTTTAAAAAGATGCCACAATTTGCCCAGTGTCCAATAATAAATCAGAGTGAACTTGACTGTCCCTTACATTTGAATTATCTACTTTAGTAAAAATAAGGCATATCTAGTCACATTCCTTCATTAAAATTTTTTTAATATGAAAGGAATTTAGTGTGGATATTGATCAGTATCTGTGAAATTTGTTACAGCAAAGATGTCACAGACCATATATAGAGTGAATTTCAATTTTTCTGTGATATTGCCACCAAATATTGAAGATTTTGATATATAAATATTAATATAATAGTAAATGTGAAAAACACATCTAATCTGTTGCATAGTTGTGCTACTTTTACAGAACTGACTTGTTCCAGCCTTTACATTTCTCCTTTACATGTCTATTATAGCATGGCTTATAATGACAAAACTGGAGACAAATTACTTGTGCATAATAGGGAGTTGATTAAATACCCAGAAATAAGATATTATAGGTGCGGCTCTACACTGATCTGATCTGCTTGTGATGATCTGGAAAGGTCTCAAAGCTCTATGTCTCTGTCAGTAACACATTGAAAGCTAGGGTGTTGTCTCTGTATGAGCCCACTGGCATAGTAAATAAACAAGATAGTTACCTAGGGATGATGGTGTAGATGTACCTTTTTTAAGGAAATACAAGAAAATTAGTAATAACCTTTAGGAACAGGGACTAGTAGAGGCAGGAGCAGGAAAATAAGACTTTCATTTCTCATATCTTCATCTGCTAGAGATTTGTAACTTCCTGTATCTATTCACAATTTGTGATGTTAATAGATAATGTTTGAGCAACACAACGTATAACTTAGTTTCTTTTGTAGTTTCTTCTGTATACTTTTCTTCTGTCTTTTGAAAAGCCCAGAGAATTGCTATAAAATTAAAATACATTTCTTTACTTAATGTCAGTATTCTCATTTAAAATATATAATGGGAAGGAAATCCAAAATTAATGACAAAGGAAAATCTTTTAAGTATATAGTTGCATACTAAGCTTGTTTATTTATGATATAATTGGAAAATATATATGTGACAATCTGTACTGTACTAGTGTCAATTATGCTCACATACATTTTACACACAGTTCACATACTGGTGGCTATACTCATCCAGTAACCCCCAAGATACCCTCTCTGTAACATCACCCTACTTTTATTTCTATCACAGCACTTATCCTTAGGTGATATTTTCTTTTTACTTAATAGTATGCTTATTGATGTCTCCCCAGGGGATTGTGAGCTTCAGAACTGCAGGGGTCCTGTTTATTGTTGTATCCCTAGCACCTAGCTCAATCTTTAACACTTTAACACTTACCAGGAACTAAATAGATATTTGTTAATTAAGTGATCAAATGAGTGAATGAAATGCTAGCCATATAATTTGAGCAGGTAAGTATATTAAGCAGCAAATCATCATCATCATCACCACCATTAATGTTTAGTGACTTTTTGCTGTATCCTTTACGTAGTGTATTAGTCAAGTTTCTTCAGAAAAACAAAACACACATATATACAACTTACATGTAATACAGGTCTCGATAGATATTTTTATAGTGTAGGTGTATATATATATAGAGAGAGAGAGAGACAGAGAGAGACAGAGAGAGAGAGAGACCTATCATAAGTAATTGGGTCAGGCACTTATGGAGACTGAGAAGTTGCAGGATCTGCAGTGGTCAAACTGGAGACCCAGACGAGCCAATGGTGTAGTTCTTGTCCAAATCTAGGAGAGCTGATAGTGAAAGTGCCAGTCTGAGGGTGGCCAAAGACCAATATCCTACCTTAAAGGGTCAGACAGAGAGATCAAATTCTCCCTCCCCCTTTGTGTTCTATTCAGGCCCTCCATGGGGTGGAATTTACCGATTTAGATGTTAATTTCATACAGAAATGCCCTTAGGGCTATATTCAGAGCAATGTTTAATCTGGGCACCCTGTGGCCTAGTCCAGTTGATACATAAAGTTAGCTATCATACATCATTTATCCCATTTAATACTTTCATATACCTTTTTGTGTAGAAATCATAATCACCATTTTGTAGGTAAGAAAACTGAGGCTCAAAGAGAAAAGATAATTAGTGAATGGTAGACCTAGAATGTGACCTAGGTCTGGTTTCAGAGATGCATTAACTGCTTGTTCCCAGTAAGCAATTTCTCACTGCTGGTGTTAAGGATTTATTTTGCGGAACCTTCTCACGTTCTAGGAAACTGCCCTATTTCTAAAACCGAATGATGGAAATCATCTACCAAGGCCTATATTATACTTAAGCTCCACTCTATTCAAAATGGAAAGTTTTCTTGAGATAATAAAATTGTTTCCCTGAAAAGGTTTCTTTACTCATTAATAGTAAAGACCAAAAACTAGGCTTTTGAATGCTTTTTAATAAATTAAGAGTCTGTGAAGAAAAAGTAATATCTTATGCTTTATTACTTTTTATCTTGAAGTTGCCATATCCTAACTTTACCCATAGATGATGTTGTCTAAGGTTGTACTCAAGTTTAGAGGAGAAAGCAATATTCTAATTTTAGTTCTTAATATGTTTTATTGACTTTCAAAAACATCTTTAAATTTTTCTTAATGAGCTACAGATAAGTACTGGTTTTATTTAATTCTTTGCAAAAGTTCAAGAGTGATTTTAGTCACCTAGGGCCTTCCCTGCCTTCATCGTTCACCTCCTTGTCTTTTCATTATGCTTCTAGAATTTACAGACTGACCATCCTCCAACTGGTCTAAAAAAGTTTTGAATTAAAATGTTCTTCATAGAACAAACACTCAGGTTAGCCCCATTTACCCCTAGCCCACATTTAATACGTGCCTTTCGCATGTGTTACCTTTTTGGCATTGAAACCACTTCAATTTGTCCTCCCACACCCCACCTCCGAAAAAGGATATTACAGCATTATATTCTATACTAGATTCCTCATAAACCTCATTTGTCTTCATCACATACATAACTATATTCATGAAATTCTGGTACTTATCTATACAGCCATTCACAGACCCACTTTTCAGACAGCAGAATGATAAGTGTTTCATCTGATGTCTTGACAGGACTGCGTAGAAAATAAATAGTGGACCTGGGAAGGATCCCCTGGCCCACCGAGGGCAACATCCTATGTGGGTGGTAACCCTTGAGACACTGGGGTTCTGAGCCCCTGCTCTGTGTGGACAGATCTCTGAACATCAGGAGCCTCGATTTCTTCATCTTTGGGATAGGATAATATCACACGAAGTGACTAGAACTTGCATAGAGGTCGTGTACGCATCATCACATCCATCATCTTTTACATTCCAAGTTGAATGTCTCTCCCTTAACCTCGAGCCCCAGTGAAATACACTTAATAATCTTTTGAACTTTTCCTTCATAGCTCTTGTCACACTGGTAATCATGTAGCTATTTATGAATGACTGGCCCTACCATCTGTGTCCCCCATGAAACTGAGCGCCCTGAAGGAGGTACATGTTCACCTTATTCCCAGTCTTCCTCAGTGCCTAGAGCAGTGGCCATCTAGACCAGGTGCCCATTCACTACTGAAAGGATGGATGAATGAAGGAATAACTGATTATGAATGGACTTTGTAAAGTGTAAAATGCTATTCAAGATGGAAGATATTAACATATTTACTGGGCATTTAGTCCCTACTAAGCACAGTATTTGGCATGTTACATGCATTGTTTCATGCGATCCAACAAAAACACCGTGACTCAAGTACTATTATTATCCTAATCTTTTGAAAGGAAGTGAGGCTTAGAAAGGTTAAGTACCTTGTCTAAAATAATATTGCTCTACTAGATCAGCCTTTTTTGTATTTTTGACATTCTTTATAGCAGTGCACATATAATAAAATAAAAATTAATCCAATTCAAGGTCTGGATTCTGGTAGCAAGTTTAATTCTGATTTGATTGCCAGATAATAGATGTAAGTCTTGAGCATGACCCGTCAATGATTAGAGTTGAAAATTTAGCAGGTTTTTCTGGTTAAGCTTTGAAAGCCCTGCAAACTTAAATGACTATCATAATTAGAACATTGTATCTTGAGACAAAAATGAATGTTTATTTTTCTAAAAGACAATTAGAGAGCAGACCCTCAGGTTTTATATTCTCACTACAGAGGCATGTACCCCTCATAAAATAGCAAAATAATTAATGGTAACATCTCTGACCTACACCAAGTTCATTTTCCGCAAACTCAAGAAAATGAAACGCCTAGAGCATGACTTTAATCTAATCTTGATTTTTAACCTTATATTGTGCATATTGATATCAGCTCTTAAAAGAGCTCCCTTTAGAATTCAAAAGGCATGTGTTTCTGATTGTAGTTTTCTTTAATAAAGGTTTTTCTCATTATAGAAACTTTATCCCTTTTACTTTTTATTTTAGAAACCAAAAGTCTGAATTACATTTCCTTGTAGGTTTTTTTTTTAAGATTATATTTATTTATTCATGAGAGACACAGGGAGAGGGGCAGAGACATAGGCAGAGGGAGAAGTAGGCTATCTGCAGGGAGCCCAATGCAGAACTCGATTCCAGGACCCCGGGATCACCACCTGAGCCAAAGACAGATGCTCAACCACGGAGCCACCCAGGTGCTGCTCCTTGTAAGTTTAATTAGGATTCTCGTTATACTAGATGAATAGCTTGATACATGTTTATAGAGATAATTGTGACAATTAATGATTATAAGCAGAACTACTAAAATGAAACAGTCTTTACGAATGTGTATATGTTAATTGTACCAAGAAATTTAAAGAAATCTGTTAATTAAAGAGATACTTAATGGTGAAGTATTGGTATACTTTGGTTTGTGAATAAAGTGTACTAACATATGTAAATTAAAAAAAGAAGATTTAACTACTTAGTGGTAGCTTACTCTTTAAAGAAATCCTATGATAAATGCTCTTATAAAATATAGAATCATGGCGGATACCTGGGTGGCTCAGGCATCTGCCTTCTACTCAGGTCATGATCCCAGAGTCCCAGGATCAAGCCCCATGTCATTGGGCTCCCTGCTCAGTAGGGAGCCAGCTTTTCCCTTTCCGTCTGTGGGACCCCCACCCCTGTGCTCTCTGTCTCATATTCCCTCATACACCTGCTCTCTCTCTCAAATAAATAAAATCTTTTAAAATATATATATATATATATATATAAATTATATCTAATTTTCTGTGATTTAGAAGATTATGTTATGTGAGATTTAGGTGTATCTTTAGTGGTCCCTAGATATGGGGATCCCTGGGTGGCTCAGCGGTTTAGCACCTGCCTTCAGCTCAGGGCGTGATCCTGGGGTCCCAGGATGGAGTCCCACGTCAGGCTCCCGACATGGAGCCTGCTTCTCCCTCTGCCTGTGTCTCTGCCTCTCTGTGTGTGTGTGTGTGTGTGTGTGTGTGTGTGTGTGTGTGTGTGTCTCATGGATAAATAAATACAATCTTTAAAAAAAAAAAAATGGTCCCTGGATATCCACTGCTAAGTAAGAGATTCCTCTAAAAAATTCAAGGTATTTAGGAATTTTAATACTTTTAAATAGCTCCAAACTAGTTAATGTGTACATGTTGTTGAAAATATAGCTCAAACTATACCATGTGATTTTAAAATACTATCTCCCCTAAAAAACCCTTCTGCTAATTTTGAATACTACTAACTGTGGTGAACTTTATCCATTGTCTACCATGTACTGTACTGGGCTCCACAGATGGAGGTACATACAGTACCAAATAAATGGTCTTTCCACTCAAAGGGGCTTAAATTAGTTGAGGGGAATGTCCATAGAGAGAGAGAGAGAGAATATGAAAAAAAGTTAAGGAAATTGTTCCATAAGATGTTTGAACAGAAAGATATGCAAAATATATGTCCATAGCCATGACTAGAAGTTTAAAAAAAAAAAAAAGGCTCCTAATCCGATAGTGAAAATTCCCATGTAGGCCCAAGCCATATCCCATGCCCTTTAGGCCCTTCAGTGGGTCTTTCTTTCTGGGAAAATCCACGTTTGGGAAAAACCAATAATCTAGAATTCTTTTTCTACTTGGTCACAAAAGGTACAAATGATGATAGATTCTATAATACATTTTTCCAATTGGCCTGGGATTTGAGTGTCATTTCTTTCCGTTATTGATTCTGAGAGACTAATAGTGTTTTGTTTATGCCATATAGATATTTATAACGACTTAAAAAAAATACAGATACCACACACAACCAAGCCTATTTGCTAACACTAGAACATTTCACACATAACCTAAGTAGGCATCTGAACGTGGTGCCATAATACTACTGATGTTGAAAGCCATATCACTCATTTAACTATCAATGTCTTAGTCATTGTGGACTCTTCCCTCATTCCCCCATATCCCAGCAGTTATCCATCCCTGCCCAGTCTTCCACAATTCACACATAAAACCCACAGATGGATTTTTCTTAAAATGAAAAATGAAATTCTAGCCATAGTTAGAAATATTTAGTCATTTAATCCAACATCCCTTTTGACTTATTATATTTAATGATTCATTCATTTTGCTCAGCAAGGACCTGTAACTCCGTGTCAGGCATTAGGCTAGCAATTCAGGGGTAACAAGCTAGGCTACTGAGTTTATATCTACTGAAGCACACATTATCAGAGAATCCCACATTATCAGAGAATCCCACAAACACATGTAAAAGTGCAATTTTGAAAGAGTGAAATCTTGCCATTTGCAACAATGTGGATGGACCTAGAGGGTATTATGCTAAGCAAAATAAGTCAGTCAAAGAAAGAAATATACCATATGATTTCACTCATATGTGGAATTTAAGAGACAAAACAGATGAATATGGAGGAAGGGGGGGAGGAGCAAGACGGCGGAAGAGTAGGGTCGCCAAATCACCTGTCTCCACCAAACTACCTAGAAAACCTTCAAATTATCCTGAAAATCTATGAATTCGGCCTGAGATTTAAAGAGAGACCAGCTGGAATGCGACAGTGAGAAGAGTTCGCGCTTCTATCAAGGTAGGAAGACGGGGAAAAAGAAGTAAAGGAACAAAGGCCTCCAAGGGGGAGGGGCCCGCGAGGAGCCGGGCTGAGGCCGGGGCGAGTGTCCCCAGGACAGGAGAGCCCCGTCCCGGAGACGCAGGAGCTGCACCGACCTTCCCGGGCGGAAAGGGGCTCGCGGGGAGTTGGAGCAGGACCAGGAGGGCGGGGATGCCCTCGGGCTCCCCGGGACAGTAACAGCAACTGCGCGCCCAGGAGAGTGCGCCGAGCTCCCTAAGGGCTGCAGCGCGCACGGCGGGACCCGGCGGGACACGGAGCAGCTCGGGGGGCTCGGGCGGCGGCTCCGCGGAGGGGGCTGCGGGGCGGGAGCAGCTCGGAGGGGCTCGGGCAGAGGAAGAGGCTCCGTGCGGAGGGGGCTGCGCGGTTCCAGGAGCAGCTCGGAGGGGCTCGGGCGGCGGCTCCGCGGAGGGGGTTGCGCGGCCCGGGAGCGCGAATCCACCAGCGCAGGCTCCGGAGCACAGGGCGCCGGGACACAGCCCAGGATCCCGCCTCCCCCGGGACAGGCAGAGGCCGGGAGGGCCCAGGACAGCGAGGACTCTCCTGCCCCAGCTGAGCACATCAGCGGCCCCGCCCCGGAGCCTCCAGGCCCTGCAGACGGAGAGCTCGGGAGTCCCTGCGGGGGCTGACTCCAGGTTTCCAGAGCTGCCCCGCCACTGGGGCTGTTCCTCCTGCGGCCTCACGGGGTAAACAACCCCCACTGAGCCCTGCACCAGGCAGGGGCACAGCAGCTCCCCCAACTGCTAACACCTGAAAATCAGCACAACAGGCCCCTCCCCCAGAACACCAGCTAGACGGACAACTTCCAGGAGAAGCCAAGGGTCTTAAAGAACACAGAATCAGAAGATACTCCCCGGTGGTTCTTTTTTTTTTGTTTTGTTTTGTTTTGTTTTGTTTTGTTTTGTTTTGTTTTTGTTTTGTTTTGCTTTTTGATTTGTTTCCTTCCCCCACCCCCTTTTTTCTCCTTTCTTTTTCTTTCTCTTTTTCTTCTTTTTTTTTTTTTTTTCGTTTTTTTTTCTTTTTCTTCCCTTTTTTTTTTTCTCTTTCTCTTTTCTTTCCTTCTTTCTCTCCTCTCTTTTTCTCTTTTTCCCAATACAACTTGCTTTTGGCCACTCTGCACTGAGCAAAATGACTAGAAGGAAAACCTCACCTCAAAAGAAAGAATCAGAAACAGTCCTCTCTCCCACACAGTTACAAAATCTGGATTACAATTCAATGTCAGAAAGCCAATTCAGAAGCACTATTATACAGCTACTGGTGGCTCTAGAAAAAAGTATAAAGGACTCAAGAGACTTCATGACTGCAGAATTTAGAGCTAATCAGGCAGAAATTAAAAATCAATTGAATGAGATGCAATCCAAACTAGAAGTCCTAACGGTGAGGGTTAATGAGGTGGAAGAACGAGTGAGTGACATAGAAGACAAGTTGATAGCAAAGAGGGAAACTGAGGAAAAAAGAGACAAACAATTAAAAGACCATGAAGATAGATTAAGGGAAATAAACGACAGCCTGAGAAAGAAAAACCTACGTTTAATTGGGGTTCCCGAGGGCGCCGAAAGGGACAGAGGGCCAGAATATGTATTTGAACAAATTCTAGCTGAAAACTTTCCTAATCTGGGAAGGGAAACAGGCATTCAGATCCAGGAAATAGAGAGATCCCCCCCTAAAATCAATAAAAACCGTTCAACACCTCGACATTTAATAGTGAAGCTTGCAAATTCCAAAGATAAGGAGAAGATCCTTAAAGCAGCAAGAGACAAGAAATCCCTGACTTTTATGGGGAGGAGTATTAGGGTAACAGCAGACCTCTCCACAGAGACCTGGCAGGCCAGAAAGGGCTGGCAGGATATATTCAGGGTCCTAAATGAGAAGAACATGCAACCAAGAATCCTTTATCCAGCAAGGCTCTCATTCAAAATGGAAGGAGAGATAAAGAGCTTCCAAGACAGGCAGCAGCTAAAAGAATATGTGACCTCCAAACCAGCTCTGCAAGAAATTTTAAGGGGGACTCTTAAAATTCCCCTTTAAGAAGAAGTTCAGTGGAACAGTCCACAAAAACAAGGACTGAATAGATATCATGATGACACTAAACTCATATCTCTGAATAGTAACTCTGAATGTGAACGGGCTTAATGACCCCATCAAAAGGCGCAGGGTTTCAGACTGGATAAAAAAGCAGGACCCATCTATTTGCTGTCTACAAGAGACTCATTTTAGACAGAAGGACACCTACAGCCTGAAAATAAAAGGTTGGAGAACCATTTACCATTCGAATGGTCCTCAAAAGAAAGCAGGGGTAGCCATCCTTATATCAGATAAACTAAAATTTACCCCAAAGACTGTAGTGAGAGATGAAGAGGGACACTATATCATACTTAAAGGATCTATTCAACAAGAGGACTTAACAATCCTCAATATATATGCCCCGAATGTGGGAGCTGCCAAATATATCAATTATTAACCAAAGTGAAGAAATACTTAGATAATAATACACTTATACTTGGTGACTTCAATCTAGCTCTTTCTATACTCGATAGGTCTTCTAAGCACAACATCTACAAAGAAACGAGAGCTTTAAATGATACACTGGACCAGATGGATTTCACAGATATCTACAGAACTTTACATCCAAACTCAACTGAATACACATTCTTCTCAAGCGCACATGGAACTTTCTCCAGAATAGACCACATATTGGGTCACAAATCGGGTCTGAACCGATACCAAAAGATTGGGATTGTCCCCTGCATATTCTCGGACCATAATGCCTTGAAATTAGAACTAAATCACAACAAGAAGTTTGGAAGGAGCTCAAACACATGGAGGTTAAGGACCATCCTGCTAAAAGATAAAAGGGTCAACCAGGAAATTAAGGAAGAATTAAAAAGATTCATGGAAACTAATGAGAATGAAGATACAACCGTTCAAAATCTTTGGGATGCAGCAAAAGCAGTCCTAAGGGGGAAATACATCGCAATACAAGCATCCATTCAAAAACTGGAAAGAACTCAAATACAAAAGCTAACCTTACACATAAAGGAGCTAGAGAAAAAACAGCAAATAGATCCTACACCCAAGAGAAGAAGGGAGCTAATAAAGATTCGAGCAGAACTCAACGAAATCGAGACCAAAAGAACTGTGGAACAGATCAACAGAACCAGGAGTTGGTTCTTTGAAAGAATTAATAAGATAGATAAACCATTAGCCAGCCTTATTAAAAAGAAGAGAGAGAAGACTCAAATTAATAAAATCATGAATGAGAAAGGAGAGATCACTACCAACACCAAGGAAATACAAACGATTTTAAAAACCTATTATGAACAGCTATACGCCAATAAATTAGGCAATCTAGAAGAAATGGACGCATTCCTGGAAAGCCACAAACTACCAAAACTGGAACAGGAAGCAATAGAAAACCTGAACAGGCCAATAACCAGGGAGGAAATTGAAGCAGTCATCAAAAACCTCCCAAGACACAAGAGTCCAGGGCCAGATGGCTTCCCAGGAGAATTTTATCAAACGTTTAAAGAAGAAATCATACCTATTCTCCTAAAGCTGTTTGGAAAGATAGAAAGAGATGGAGTACTTCCAAATTCGTTCTATGAAGCCAGCATCACCTTAATTCCAAAGCCAGACAAAGACCCCGCCAAAAAGGAGAATTACAGACCAATATCCCTGATGAACATGGATGCAAAAATTCTCAACAAGATACTGGCCAATAGGATCCAACAGTACATTAAGAAAATTATTCACCATGACCAAGTAGGATTTATCCCTGGGACACAAGGCTGGTTCAACACCCGTAAAACAATCAATGTGATTCATCATATCAGCAAGAGAAAAACCAAGAACCATATGATCCTCTCATTGGATGCAGAGAAAGCATTTGACAAAATACAGCATCCATTCCTGATCAAAACTCTTCAGAGTGTAGGGATAGAGGGAACATTCCTCGACATCTTAAAAGCCATCTATGAAAAGCCCACAGCAAATATCATTCTCAATGGGGAAGCACTGGGAGCCTTTCCCCTAAGATCAGGAACAAGACAGGGATGTCCACTCTCACCACTGCTATTCAACATAGTACTGGAAGTCCTAGCCTCAGCAATCAGACAACAAAAAGACATTAAAGGCATTCAAATTGGCAAAGAAGAAGTCAAACTCTCCCTCTTCGCCGATGACATGATACTCTACATAGAAAACCCAAAAGTCTCCACCCCAAGATTGCTAGAACTCATACAGCAATTCGGTAGCGTGGCAGGATACAAAATCAATGCCCAGAAGTCAGTGGCATTTCTATACACTAACAATGAGACTGAAGAAAGAGAAATTAAGGAGTCAATCCCATTTACAATTGCACCCAAAAGCATAAGATACCTAGGAATAAACCTCACCAAAGATGTAAAGGACCTATACCCTCAAAACTATAGAACACTTCTGAAAGAAATTGAGGAAGACACAAAGAGATGGAAAAATATTCCATGCTCATGGATTGGCAGAATTAATATTGTGAAAATGTCAATGTTACCCAGGGCAATATACACGTTTAATGCAATCCCTATCAAAATACCATGGACTTTCTTCAGAGAGTTAGAACAAATTATTTTAAGATTTGTGTGGAATCAGAAAAGACCCCGAATAGCCAGGGGAATTTTAAAAAAGAAAACCATATCTGGGGGCATCACAATGCCAGATTTCAGGTTGTACTACAAAGCTGTGGTCATCAAGACAGTGTGGTACTGGCACAAAAACAGACACATAGATCAGTGGAACAGAATAGAGAATCCAGAAGTGGACCCTGAACTTTATGGGCAACTAATATTCGATAAAGGAGGAAAGACTATCCATTGGAAGAAAGACAGTCTCTTCAATAAATGGTGCTGGGAAAATTGGACATCCACATGCAGAAGAATGAAACTAGACCACTCTCTTTCACCATACACAAAGATAAACTCAAAATGGATGAAAGATCTAAATGTGAGACAAGATTCCATCAAAATCCTAGAGAAGAACACAGGCAACACCCTTTTTGAACTCGGCCATAGTAACTTCTTGCAAGATACATCCACGAAGGCAAAAGAAACAAAAGCAAAAATGAACTATTGGGACTTCATCAAGATAAGAAGCTTTTGCACAGCAAAGGATACAGTCAACAAAACTCAAAGACAACCTACAGAATGGGAGAAGATATTTGCAAATGACATATCAGATAAAGGGCTAGTTTCCAAGATCTATAAAGAACTTATTAAACTCAACACCAAAGAAACAAACAATCCAATCATGAAATGGGCAAAAGACATGAACAGAAATCTCACAGAAGAAGACATAGACATGGCCAACATGCATATGAGAAAATGCTCTGCATCACTTGCCATCAGGGAAATACAAATCAAAACCACAATGAGATACCACCTCACACCAGTGAGAATGGGAAAAATTAACAAGGCAGGAAACAACAAATGTTGGAGAGGATGTGGAGAAAAGGGAACCCTCTTACACTGTTGGTGGGAATGTGAACTGGTGCAGCCACTGTGGAAAACTGTGTGGAGGTTCCTCAAACAGTTAAAAATATACCTGCCCTACGACCCAGCAATTGCACTGTTGGGGATTTACCCCAAAGATACAAATGCAATGAAACGCTGGGACACCTGCACCCCGATGTTTCTAGCAGCAATGGCCACGATAGCCAAACTGTGGAAGGAGCCTCGGTGTCCAACGAAAGATGAATGGATAAAGAAGATGTGGTTTATGTATACAATGGAATATTACTCAGCTATTAGAAATGACAAATACCCACCATTTGCTTCAACGTGGATGGAACTGGAGGGTATTATGCTGAGTGAAGTAAGTCAGTCGGAGAAGGACAAACATTATATGTTCTCATTCATTTGGGGAATATAAATAATAGTGAAAGGGAAAATAAGGGAAGGGAGAAGAAATGTGTGGGAAATATCAGAAAGGGAGACAGAACATAAAGACTGCTAACTCTGGGAAACGAACTAGGGGTGGTAGAAGGGGAGGAGGGTGGGGGGTGGGAGTGAATGGGTGACGGGCACTGGGTGTTATTCTGTATGTTAGTAAATTGAACACCAATAAAAAAAAATAAAATAAAATAAAATAAAATTAAATTAAAAAAAAAAAAAAGGAAAAAAAAAAAAAAGAATATGGAGGAAGGGAAGAAAAATAAAATAAGATAAAAACAGAGAGAGAGGCAAATCATAAGACTCAACTATAGGAAACTGAGGGTTGCTGGAAGGGAGGTTGGGTGGGGGGATGATGTAATTGGGTGATATACATTAAGGAGGGCACATGATGTAATGAGCACAGGTGTTATATGCAACCAATCAATCACTAAATTCTACTCCTGAAACTGATAATAAGTCACTGTATGTTAACTAAATGGAATTAAAAAAAAAATTTAAGTACAATTTTGACAAGTTATGTGAAGGAAAGGTAATGGGAGTACCTATACTGGAAGAATAGCTATCCATGGAGAATAGCACTCACAAATGCTCTGGTAGGCAGGAAGAACTGAGGAGGCCAATCTGTTGAGAGAGCAGAAAATGAGGGATAAAAGGTGTGAACTGAAGCCAAAACACATAGGTTTTTGCAGCCACTGTTAAGGGCTTTCTTCCTAATCCTAAATGCAGCAAAGAAGACATTGAAAAGTTGTAAGTGAGGAAAAGGAATGACATGATCAGATGTATGCTTTTGTAAGACCACTCTGGCTGCGTTTTGGAGAGGGCATGGAACAGGGAGCCAGAGTGGACATGGGACATCCCTTGAGAGGCTTTGTGATCATCCAAGAGAGGGCTGATGGTCACCTGACTGCAGTACTGATGGAAGAGGTGGAGAGAAGTAGGTATGGGTTGGCTGTGGAGAAGGCTGAGAGAGAAGTCAAGGATGACACCCAGATCCTAACTCTTCAAACTCAGTGGATTGTGTGGTGCCAGTCACTGAACCACATTTTCCATTTGAAGCATCTTTGAGACATCAAAGAAGAACTGAGCAAGAAAGCCGCTGGATATAAGGCGTGGAGCTCAGAAGAGAGGAGTAGGCCAGAAATAGAAAGTAGGGAGTTCTCTGGTATCTGAATCCACTTTACAACAGCCGGAATAGCTTCCCAGACTTCTGCTTGGACACCTTCAAAATGACAGAAAATTCTCCACCACCATGAGCAGACATGGTTAGTTAAAGAAAGATGTTCCTTATGTTGGACTATACACTTGAAGTAAATTGTTATCACTTCTGATTCTGCCCTTTGAACAAATGAAATCTCTCTTCTATCTAACAAGACTTCAGAATTTGAAGAAAACTGGAATGGTGTATCTCCTCACTGCTTTACCAGCCAGCCACCCACCTTAGATCTTCTATCAAACATTCTTTCAGATCCTGTCAGCAGTCTAGCCCGTTTCTTCAGCCTCATCTATTGAAAACATAAAACCAGATCTAGAAAACACCCATTTACCCACACAAAGTAGTACTTCCACTCAGATCTAAACACTTGGAGCTTCCCAAGCATGGTGTGTTTTCACAAACTTTTGTGCCTTTTCTCATGCCATTGCAGAGGAGTGGTTTTTAACTCCACCATAAGTAAAGTTACAGCTCTGCAGAAGAGGCTAAAAAGACCACCTAGCTAACTAGGCTCTTAGCAATGTGTAACCCAAACCCGTCTTCCTAGCTAAACTGGTAATTTCATTGTTCCTCAAGCATACTCGACCAGTTCACTCTTCCATGTCTTTATTTAGATACTCTCTTCTGTCTAGGGCACCTTTCATCTTTTATTCTTGAAATCTTATCAGTCATTCAAAATCCATTCAAGAGGTCACTTACTCTTTTTTCCCCCCATCATTATAAGTGTACTCTTTAATCCCCATCCCCTATTTCACCCATACCCCAACCCACCTCCCCTCTGCCAACCATCAGTTTGTTCTCCAGAGTGAAGAGTCTGTTTCTTGGTTGTCTCTTCCTTCCCCCACCCCCACCACTTCAGTCATTTGTTTTGCTTCTTTGATTCCACATATGAGTGAGATCAAACAGTATTTGTCCCTCACTGACTTATTTCACTTAGCATTATACTCTCTAGCTCCTTGTTGTTGCAAATGGCAAGATTTCATTTTTTTTATGGTTGAATAATATCCCATTGTATATATACACCACATCTTCTTTATCTGTTCATCTGTCAGTGAACACTTGGGCTGCTTCTGTAGTTTGGCTAATGCTGCAATAAACATCCCTTCGAATTAGTATTTTTGCATTTTGGGGGGTGGGTAAATACCCAGGAATGTGATTACTGGTTTGCAGGGTAATTCTGTTTTAACGTTTATGAGGAACAAGAGATCATTTGTTCTTCATTTCCACTGGTCTGCTCTATGTTACCTGTTTACTTGTACTGTCACCTCCCTTGAAGGCAAGAGATAGGTCTTATCTATTTTGTGTCACTCACAACCTCTGGGAAATTCTCGAGAGTGCTCAATCAAATATTTGTTCAATTGAGTTAGTTTTATTTATTTCCTTAAAGAAAAAATAAGATGTGTTTTTAGTAGCTTGCTTTCTTTTCTCTTCTCTCTCTGACTTGCTCTCTCTCTCTCTCTCTCTTTCTCTCTCTCTGAGGTAAAATATTTGTGGTAGTGATTCTCAAACATAAGAGCCATTTGGGGGAACTTATTAAACTCATACATTTCTGCCGCTTCTCCCCATGATTCTAATTCTACAGATCTGGGAGATCTGATGTTGGGCTCAAGTATCTGCTTTTTGCTTTTTTTATAAGTACCCTGTAGTAGGAAGGGGGGATTCAGATTATATGACACCTGGGTTGTACTTTCAGAAACATTGCAGCAGGGTATTTGTCATTATGCCTATTAATGGATTATTATTACCTTCTTTGAACAAAACAGATCAGTTCATTAACAGGGGAACAGGTAGTACGCGGAACAGCAAACACCAAGATGTTTGTCATATCGCTTTCGGATCCAGAGTTCTGGGACCACCTCCACTCTCTGGCAGGAGGAATAACATGAGGATATCCAGTGAGGTAGGAACGAGGTTTGAAGAGCTTGTCTAAGCGTGAGGAGCATGGGAAGAGAAGGGTTTTTTTCCCAGTGCATGAGTGGCTGGGGAAAGAGGGAGAGAGATGACATGCCAAAAACAGAAGGCTTGAATAAATTTGGAACAGAGATTCTGGATTTTAAAAGACCTCAAAACTGTTTTATTTTTGTCATGTCAACACAATTAACATTTCTGAGTATTCTTTTGATTAAATATGTTCACAAAACTTAAAGGCAAATATATGTGAGCACATTTTGTGGTCTTCTTCAAAAAGGATTTGGATCATCACCAGATACCTTACAAGGAACAGATTCTCAAATGTTACATTTTTATTTTTAATTTCCTATGAATTTCTAACACATAGTGACTTTCAGTAAAACTCTTACCTAGTAAAGATGGAGTGTAGCAAATAAGCACATTTTAATCTATGTGTCTGGAAGACTTGTTTGTCTTCTATTTTGTCTCACATATTTCTCCTTCCATTTCTCGCTGACTTTCTGCTGTGATTTCCCTCTCTATCCTTCCCTTTCTAACCTTTTCATTCCCTCTAGTTTGTTTCTCACTTTTTATTTGTCCAAATATTATTAGTCTCTGTAAATTCTATAGAAAATAAGTGCAACTCCCATATTTTAAAATGTGCAGATTAATTCCTCTCCCTTACAGACAATAAGATCCGTTGGGTCCAGAAATACTCGATCATGCCAACAGTCTGTGGCCGATAACTGTGCTAGCAGTACAGAGATGGCAGCCTCACTGAGGCCTCAGTTTGAAGAGCAAGCAGATAAAGAAAATATTTGCCAAATAAAGCAAACTGTACCTGTTCATGGTAAGAATCATGCATAAAGTTTTGATAACTAGGGGAAAATAGAAATGTTCTTGCAAAGATAAATTTGAAGTTATATTCTTGACTATATCTTAACGTCCAGAGAATTATCATTCAGAAATAAAAAAGATGGCAGATATTGAAATATGTTTCAGGTTCTTATACATATATTCTCTTCTGAAACCTATCATTCTGTCTCTTATTTTAAAATTCTTTCTTCCTTCCTTCCCTTTTTTTTCTTTCTTTCTTCCTTTCTTTCAAGTAGGCTTCAAGGGGCTCAAACTCATGACCCTGAGATCAAGACCTGAGCTCAGATCAAGAGTCACATCCTTAACCTACTGAGCCACCCAGTCATCCCACCTATCATTCTCTTTATTCCATTATTTCAAATCGCCATAATACCCTGTGTTTTTATTTTATGATGACTGGTAAGGAAATAACATAGCATTCTATTATCACTACATTTTGGGAACTCCATGTGCATTTTAAGTTTTCTTTTTTTTTTTAATATTTTATTTAGTTATTCATGAGAGACACGGGGAGGGGGGCAGAGACATAGGCAGAGGGAGAAGCAGGCTCAATGCAGGGAGCCTGATGTGGGACTCGATCCCAGGTCTCCAGGATCAGGCCCTGGGCTGAAGGCGGCACTAAACCGCTGAGCCACCAGGGCTGCCCCATTTTAAGTTTTCTTAATTTTATCTTTTAGTTAATCTCTTCCATTTGTAAAGTGCTTTTTATTTTCTCCCACTGATGCAAAAAGAACCCTGTTGATGAAGAACAGACTCTTGTCCCATTTTATATATTGAGAGTTCATGGCTAGCAGAGAGGTAAAGTGATTTGCAATTTGTAATCTTTGGAAAGAATTGAGACCAGGACCAAAGGCTTACCACTCGCTGTAGTTTTTCCATTCTTGCATGTCTGACTTTTGTTAGAGTTGAAAAAGAAGGCATTTGGGTTTATTTTATTTGATTTGGAGATATATGATCACTTTTGCAGATTATATTTTCCGTAGAGTACAAAACTGAGAAAAGGAAATAGATACTATAGATATTCAGTCCTGGCTCTACCACTGTGTGTAAGACCTTGATCAAAATTCCTAAACCTTGCGGGTCTCAGTTTCCTCATCTGTAAAATGGGGATAAAATTACTACTGGAACTAGTAGTAATAAACCATGACTACCTCTCAAAGGGTCATTGTGAGGATTCAACGAAAAAAGCCAGTCAAGCACATCATATTGTGCCAAGAAATTAAGCATTCAGTAAATATTAGATGCTGCTATAAATGCTGTTGTTATGATGATGATTATTACACAGTTAAGTTAAACGTAAGAATTCTTTTTCAGGTTTGACTGCAGTTCTCCAGGGCTCTTTTGAAAACTACTTTTAAGCTATTGATGAATCATTCTTTTCTACTTCTTTCAAAGGAAGAAATTATTTTTCTGTTATTAGCTATCAACTTCATTTTTTATGCTTTTTAATATAGCATGTTGTATGATAAACAACCAAATTACCTGTAGCTCTCTGTAAGGTTATATTACATGAAGAAAATGTCTCAGTAATTTTGAAAGCCTGATACAATCCCAATAGTGGAATAGGAATAAATACCTATTTTCCATGAAGGAATAAATTGTGGTTTTGATACAGCTTTATATGATGTCACAATGATACATGAACATTATAGCTACAATTATATTTATTGAGTCATTTCAAACCATATAGCACTTTCTGTTCTGGCTTTTTGTTCTTTGATATGAAAATGTACCAGCTGATCTGCATGTTATGCATCCACATCCCCCTCAAGAACCATCAGCAGATAAGAATAATAACAGGAGAAGATTACGGTTAAAAAGCACCAGCAGAGAAAGGACAGAAGCACACAGCGGTACGGCACTAATTCAATACTATCTTATATCTGTATATTATTCAGAGCAATGGAATCTCTCTCTGCAGGTTGTAAATTTCAAAGGATTACGAACCAATTCATTTAAAATATAAATGTCTTTTCTACAGGGATTATGGAAATCAAATTTTCTGCAAAAGAATTGCTCTAGAGCCCTCACAGAGATTTGCTGGATTAAATAGACAGTACCACAGAAGTAAAGGACTTCCTACTTCTACTCTCAAAGGCTGAATAAGCTTAAATTATTGTTTTTTAGAAATGGCCCAAATTTGATAGAGGAAGTTTCTGCCTGCAGTCTTTACTAAAATTGAACTTAACTCATAATTTTTCATGTTTCATTTATATCTCTTCTTTTTAAATTGGGCCTTTTTCAGATACATATATTTTTTACATTTGCTTTCTCTCCCTTTGGACTTCATGCCATCCAATAGAATATAGGTTAAAACTTCAACTCTTTGCAACCAATAAAGCATTAGATAAATATAAGTGGCTGTTATAATTACCCCTTTGAATATTGGATATGAGGCATGTAAATCTTGTCTGCACATGCATTAGTGTATCCTGAGTCAAGCCCAGAGTATATCTTGTATGCATCTGTTAGCATAATTTCTCAAAATTTTAGATGGGCTGAAATTCAGCTTCTTAGGATTCATGTTATTTTTATAAAATAGTATATAGAAAAGTTAATTCTGTGTCCGTTTTCCTAAGATGTTGAAGGAAAGCACTTGGTTTAAAAAAGTCAGGTTGTATAAGAATTGTACTTTAAAGAAAACACACTCCATTTTATGTGGAACCAAAGAGAAAAATATAGGACTCTTTAAAAATAATGAGTTTCGGAATTCCTTTTATTACATATTGTAAAACTTAAATCTAAAATGCTCCCATACAAATATCAAGGAATTTAAAGATGAACCTCTACAAAAATGCAGCTGAGTTCATCTTTGAAACATTCTAGTGGAAAAGAAAAGAACTGCAGATAATCTGTATTGTCACCTCTAACATGCTTTTCAATAATCATTTAGAAAAGCACACCACATTTATAGCATTCTTTGAAATGAACTTTTATAAAAATTAAAAGAGATAACTTCATGGAAAATATTTATTCTAATAAAGGCAGTTCTTCAGGAAATAACAGGAATGAAGATAAAGCAACAGCTGCCCTGTTGAACAGCGGGTCCCAACAAAACACGGAGATGAATTCCAGCTCTCCAGCACCGCCATCTCCTGATCAAACAGGTTGGCATCTTTAGTCCACCATAATCATTAATAACTAATGAAATATCCATATGTTTAGCATTTCAAACCTGGTCATTTTGAGAAGTTGTGATTTGCTAAAATCTATCATTTTTTGGTAAATCTCCTCTTAACCCCAACTGCCTGTCTGACTTTAATGGATGAAAAGGACACTTTTATTTCCAAGTTTCAATGCATCAGTTGTTGCGTTCAGAAGGAAAGTTTGAAACTTTGAAGTTTTCACAGGACATTGTCACTGTCCCCAAAGATTACCTATTGTTGCAAGTCTAGAGTCCTCTTTATAATGGAGGTGGTTGGAGTGTAGAGCATTGAACCCATCAACATATCTTGCCTAGCAGGTGTGTGTACTTTTACAAAGGCGAATTGTTTTTGAGCAAGGGAAAAGGGAAAATAAATGAAAATTGTTTGTAGTTTGTCAGTCTTATTTATGCAATGTTGAAACCTTCATTAAAATGTTAGGCGCAATTAGTGTCTCTAGCATAAATCTGACTGTGTAGAAAAACTAATTAGATGTTTAGGTGATCATTCTTGCATTTATCTTGTTTGCTGCAATATTGTGATTACACAGTAATTTACATATTTTCCTAAGAAAACACACCAAATTATTCATTACAATTGATATGGAAATACTTGAGGTAAAACTACAAATTCCAAAAAAGCATGTGGTGTTGAGATAATTAGAGTTCATTTGGTGTAGAAACACTCCTTTTACTTTGACTTTTTGACAGTTAATAATATGGTTGCCAGTAGGTCATGCAAGTTGTTGAATTGCGTAATGAAGATTCCCAGTATCTGTGCCTCCAGTTTTCTTCTACATATCCATGTACGTAATGCAACACATTGGTTTTTATCATCCTTTTCAAAATTTATTTATTAATAAAGCATCTACTGTGTTTACAAAGCATCTGCTACATGGTTAGCACCATGCAAAAGGATTTGCTCTCCAAAAGAGGACAGCCCAGTGAATCTGTTTATTTCACCTGCTCACTGTATACTGACCTGACCTCCACATCACCTTTGAAGGTGGTCCAATGAAGTAGATTCAGCCTGCTCTTAGCCACTAACCTACTGAAAATGTTAAAGCCTTGTCCCTTACAGATTTTCTCTAAAGAAATGTACATCTGCTACCCTTTTTATAGGCAAGTCATATAATGATAGTCTTAAGAAATGAATACATTATGATGAATATGATTTTATTTGTACCATTAATGTCTTTATTTGTACCATTAAGGTCTTTTTGTTTGTTGCTTTTGTACTGTAGGCTTTAGAGTTTCAAATCAACAAATCTTAGATATCTCTTGGTTACTGTTCCTGTGAAGATAAATATAGCAGGATTCAAGATCAGGGTAAAATTACCATGTCCATGGTTTGGTTCTGCTGAACACAGATTTTTATTAAGATTTTCACCATTGACATAATGCAGCAAAAACAGTAAATTTGAAGGAAAATAGACTAAGTTGAGAAAATGCAACTTTTCCCTGCTGTCATTTTAAAGAAGAAAGTAAACATGCTTTTAATGATACTCATTATAAGTATTTGTCTGTTACAATTTGTCTGGATCGCAGTTATAAAAATCTATCTCAATGTTACATAAAAGATTGAAATTTATTTTTAAAGATTTTATTTATTTACTCATGAGAGACAGAGAGAAAAGGGCAGAGATATAGGCAGAGAGAGAAGCAGGCTCCATGCAGGGAGCCCGACGTGAGACTCGATTCCGGGACTCCAGGATCATACCCTGAGCCAAAGGCAGACGCTCAACCGCTGAGCCACCCAGGCATCCCAAAAGATTAAAATCTTTTCACTATGTTGTACACCTGAAACTTATGTAACATTGTGTACCAACTATGTCTCAAAAAAATTTTTAAAGTTTAAAATTTTTTTAAGTTTTGATTAATATGTGTCCTAGTGGTAGTATACAGTATTTTTAACTGAAACAAATAATGATGCACAAAAGATTTTTGAATCAAAACATTCTCTCCTATAATTTAACATACAGATCTTTTTCACCACTCACATTAGCAAGTATTTCTGTGGATTTTATTACTGGAAAAGTCTACTCAGTTTAGTCTATGAATTGTCCTGTTTCAGTCTGTAGAATGGAAAGGAAAAGCCTCTTAACTTTTCATGGTTGCCTCTCCTCCATGATTTGTAATCCAAACAATGCCCAAATTTTTATTTAAAAAAAAATTGTTGGGATCCCTGGGTGGCGCAGCGGTTTGGCGCCTGCCTTTGGCCCAGGGCGCGATCCTGGAGACCCAGGATCGAATCCCACATCGGGCTCCCGGTGCATGGAGCCTGCTTCTCCCTCTGCCTATATCTCTGCCTCTCTCTCTTTCTCTCTGTGACTATCATAAATAAATAAAAATTTAAAAAAAAAAATAAAATAAAATAAAAAAAAATAAAAAAAAATTGTTAAATATTCTGTTCTCCTGCAGTTGAAAGAAGATATTAGTAACTCAAACCCGTTTAAATTTGGAAGATTTCCTCCCCACCTGGAATGTCAAATTAATGAGACTGTGCTATAAAGAATTTGCTGCAAGATAGGTGATAATGATTTCAGACTTATAAATTTCCTGGCCAGTGTTGAAACTCAGATGGAGAGGAAGTGCAAATGAGATGCCTGTAGCTATAGGCACTGATCTATAGGTTAAATGTTTAGCAGGTCACAAGATGGTGGATAAATTGCATTCCTTGGCTTCTGCATTATTTGATAAATCTGTTTCAACACAGAAATTTTAACCTGACTACCTGCTTTAATGTGACACTGATGGAACACTCTTCTAATTTTTGTCATCTTTCCCAAATGTCAGATGAGTGGATATTTCCTGAAAACCATGATCGTATTTCCCATTTGGCATCCAGGAGACAGTCTCTCCTTCCAGATGATGACTCCTGCCACACTTCACACCTGTGGCTAGAAGCCAACAGGGAAAGTGAACATGGCCAACTGGCAGAGGAAACTCAGGTTGTTCTAAAGGACATTTTCACTTTTTCATCAAGACCACGGTCAGCACCTCATGGAAAAACTCAGAATATGTCCCCAGAGGGATGCCCATTTATTTTGGATCTAAAAGAGGATATCAGCATGACAAGAAGAGACACTGAATCAGAGGATGACTTTTATGGCGGTGACAGCAGCGAAGAGGTACACTGCTTGATGAGTGAAGTCGTTTTAAGCACAGTTGTTCCATTAGCTCTGATAAGCATGAAAACCAGTTGAAATGAAAGAGGGGAAATCAACTGCTATTTATAAAAGTGCAGCAGATTGCAGTGTCAGTCAACAGTTGCCTCAGGTTGTTATGGTAACTCTAAATTGCTGCCTTTTTTATTAACAGTCAGCCAATTTCATTTTTAATTATGGAAACCAGTTTTGGGGTTGTTTTTGTTTTTTTTTTTTTATTTTAATTTTTGTCTCACAGCATGAGAAATAACATGCACTTTAGTTATATGATGGTGAGACCAGTAAAACATTAAGAACACATTGTTCTAGCTCTCTGGGGAAATTGTGCTGCAGTGGCTAAGCCTTCTGAATTGACGGTTTTCTGGCTTCCTTACTCTCCTGCCATCTCTCCACCTTAGACCTATTAGGACTCATTATTTTCCATATGGTCCCAGAATTTCAAGAGTTGTGCCAATTAAAGTTTAGATAAAGAATCATGGATTAGTGCTAGGATTTGCCTTACCCAAGGTTTTCGGTTTGTAATTATTTAGAATACAAATATATCTTATAAATTAGTAAATTCACATAAAGTTTAAAAAAGACTTGTTATAAACCAAACATAAAGTAGTTCTGAAACATTTGTTTAAAGCTTAATACATTATGATGACTCTTTTCTCCATATGAAATGAATTAATATTTGTGAAATTCCTTCAGCTTTGTTCAATGATAAGCATCCATATTTCCTGTGAAAAATAATTATCACAAAAGCAGATTACAGTCAAGTTATGTTTTCATTAAGTTATACAAATCATTTCTTTGTCAAAATTATATATAACTTTGTTATATGTTAAAATATACATAATATATTTATAAATATAGCCAGTTATATATTAGGTTATATGTATAATATATTATGTAATAATAATTAGAAAAACTGTATATGCTTACAAACATTTTTTTAAGAATTATGATTGATCAAGGATCCCCCTTTGGACTGCAGGATGTAGATTATTGCTCCTACCTTCAGAGCCAGTTGAGAATATGATGAAATTGTTCAGGCAGTAATTACGGGTTTTTGCAACTTTTAATGAGTTTCCATTGCAAAGTACATGGGGAAATCCTTTTTTTATAATATCCTTGCTTCTGAGCATGGTGAAACTACTAGTCATACCAAACATAAACCTACTGTAAATCCCTTAATGCTTGAATAGTACACATGATGCCAACATTTTAAAGGTTCTGGATATCTTTGTCCTTTTCACCCTGAATAACATTAAGATATAAAAACTAAAATAGACATTCACCCTCAGCGTCTAGTACTGCCCCCATCCCAGTTGTCAATTCTTTTACAGTATTAATTGACTAATCTGATAAAATAATCTGTACTTTTTCATTAATGGGATAGCCCATCCCCTTCCCATAAGCACAGCACCATCTTTCTTACCTAAACCAAAAGAATTCCTGTAATGGTGGAAATTTCAAGGCAGATGGGACATGTTAGTTCCTTCCCTGGAAAACTTTGAGAGAAGTTTTGTGGAAAACTGCCCTTTAAATATCATGACATGGGGAACTTAACTTCTGTCTACAAGAACAATAAGCCTTGACAGGAAGCAATAGAACTTCATGAGAAAATGAACAATACTAGTTCTGAATATTTTATTTTGTTATCATTTGATGTGCTTTCTTTTGCTACTAGCTACTGCACATCTGACATCCTTCATCATTTATTATTGCAAACATAAACTAATTACCAATTACATGAAATTGAAAATAAATGTATCATGCATCACCCAAGCTCTGAGTGGCATAGCTATTTGGTCACCCCCATGCCACAACCATCAAAATGACTAGTAGCATTTGGCTAGAGTCTATATCAGGACCATCTCATTGCTAATACCTGTCCTGACCCACCTTTAGTTGGAGCTGGCTAAGAATGGCTGCCAGATAGGAGGGCAGAAGCCTCACCATAATGTACAAGCTTGTATACTTGGTAGAGGCAATAACAAGATACAAACTATAAAATAGAAAACATGACAAACAAAATTGCTGGGTTATATTTAAACAAGTTCTATAATCTATGGTGATCAAATTTGTTTGTTTGGGGGGTTTTTGGTAATTTCTTTTCCTTAGGATTACTTCTCCAATTGATTAAGTATGTAAGTCATTGGGAAATTGGATTAGATATTTAAAATGTTTATTTACATATAGTCTTTGAAGAAAAATCAGTTTAGTTAATTTAGGCATCCTTACTATTCGTTGTATTATTTTAGAATGTTATATCCTTTAGAGTAACGTAATTATACTTGAGGAAAACAGTGTCATGTCATAAATGATGGTGGATGAATGAGGCTAATTACATTACATACTATGTTTGAAGTTTATAACTTGTAGTTAAAAGACCTATTTGATGGTAGACCATTGAGTATTTTTAAAGGGAAATTATATATATTCAGTAGCATGTAAACTAAGTAAAATCAAATCATGTTACCATGATAGCTAGAGGAAAAGTATACATACAATAGTAAAAGCTAATTAAAATCAACTTTCGGTAATATTGATTTTGTAATTTAAGTTTCTAATCATTAATTCACATCTGCAATCTTCATCAGTGCAGAACCTCAAAAGTATGAATTTTCTTTTTTTGCATATACTCTGGTCTTAGTCTTTGCTTTACTATATATTTTATTCCCCAGACAGCCATGTATACTAATATTCCTGATACTCAATTAATTTTGAGTTTGTAGTTCGTATTTGAAAAGCACACTATGGAAATAGATAGCTATAAAATCAAGACTACCATGTAAAATGAATTACCCTAGAAAAGCTATTAAAACAGAGTGCCTTTCCCACTATTGCAGCATCTAAAAGAAAAAAAAAAAAAAAAAAGCCTGTTTCTATTATCATCTCTATTTTGTATTTTATGCCATTATTTCCAGTGTGGCTTTGAGTATACACCTGGTTTACAACTTGAAATAGTTAGCTTTATATTAATATTTTATTACTTCCCTAATTTAATTTTTCATCTAGAAATACTGTCATTTTTTTTCCCCAAAACTCTGGCTGTGTATCACATACTAAAGTAGATACTTGCAAGGCCAGGTAATTTGTCCTGTATCACAATCTAAATTGGAACATTAAGCCAAAAAATTATCCCTAGTTGGAGATGATTTATGTGGACCAAGTACTTAGAGCATTCAAATTAGCTAGGAAGCTTCCAGGTCTTTTCCCCATCTAGCTCCAGAGAGGGCTGTGGCAGACGAATTTACCAACAACAGAGTAAAAGGACCCTTTTGGTCCTCCTCCTCAGCTTTCCCCATATTGTTGCTTTGAAGATATTTTTTTGGTCCTCAGAGTTAAACTGTTTCATGGCATTTTTTTTCTTCATAGTTTATTTTTCTGGTTTTAGTCTATAAACCACTCATCCTTGTGTAATTGATTAATGAATTTGAATTACATTCTCACATGTACATACACATAATAGAATATTTACTACTCTTGAGCCTGTTTATATTTCTGTGTAACCTTTTAAAACGTTTAAATGTTGATGTCTGTGTTGGGAAAAAAAATGGAAGGACTATTTTGAATATGTTGCCTTGCATTTTTGTTCCTGTATATTATGGATTACAACATAACATATTCTCTAAACCCACCAGGCAAATTTAATATTTACTGTGTGTGAGAAATTTTTTAAAGCCGTTCACAGCTCTAGGTCTTTATTACTCTCTTATAAAGCTCTGTTCCTCTCTGCAAAAGTCACAGGCTCCATGGTTCTTATGACTTGGCTCTTCATTGTTATAGGCAAGTAACAAAAATTATAAAACTCTTGTCTGCTTAGACTATAATTCTACCACTTTTGCTATCAGATAAACATCATACAGATAAATAGTTTTTTGTACATAGAGGTTTCCAAAAGAAATCTTTAAAATGTTATCAGCTAAAAGAGCATGAAGTCTTAACTTCTAGAAAGATATGTTATACAATTAATGGAGGCTCATCATTTTCCCCAAATATTCATGTGATGGTGTTTACCCATCCTATAGAGTCCTTCTAACTTCTGCTATTTGTCTATGAAGCATCATTGGCTTTAGGTAAAGATATTTTTAAAAATTTGTCCAACCCCTTTTAATATCAAGCCTACTGCAGGTTAGTTACTTGTTAGAAGCAGTTACGTCTTCCTTTCATTACTTTTTTATAAACTAGTCAAATGCATTATAAGATACCACTATCAATTATCTTTTCCACCCAGAGAGAACTGTATTACTTTAACAGTTTCCTATAAAATTCAAGAGGTGGAAGTAGAACTATTTCTTGGGGATGGTTGCTAGTGAAGACATTTAAGATGTATTTGAGTGGCCAATCTCGTTATCATCAAAGAAGAAATGATTTTTCTCATTCCTTTATGACCAATGTCTTTAGCTATATCTATGCAAATAACTATGCTTTTTAGTTGACAGCAGAAGTATATACCTATATCATCCCTATTGTCTGCTGGTGCCCAGATCCAGCTTCAGGATGCTGCCAATGCGTGCATTTAGTCACTAAAACATTGGACAAGAGTAAAGACTCCTGCTGACTCAGTCTCAATTACAGATTTCAAAACTGTTATCAAAAGTATGTTTGGAATATTTGCAGACATGTGTTTTTACAGAACTTTTAAAAATGTTATACAAGACTTCATTTCACAGTGGACTGAATTTAAAAAAATCAATTGAAATATAAATAAATATGATCATCTGCTTTTACAAAGGCTAAAACAGAGCTCTACCCTGACTCGCTCAACATTAAAGTTGTGATACAAAGAGCTTGGGTCCCATCTGCTCCAAGTAGGTGGCCCTCAAGAGTCATTAAAATTATCTTTTTAAAATTATAGCTCAGCAAGAGCAATCCATTTTGTGCATCCAGAAATTATTGTCCAAATGCCCATCTGCATGTCCTTTTAAGAAACGTAGTTCAACAGAGGAAGTCCTGGCTCCTTGGGGAAATCATTCTCATCTTCAGCGTACATATGCTGTGCTACAGTTAATCAGGCAAACTCTATTGATGTTTCCAGCACTGGGGCGTGATTGAATATTTAACAAACAAATGCCTCTGAGCCCAGAAGACAAATGGTTCAAGAGATTTGGGACATTTAAAAAAAATATATTAAGTTAAATCAAAAGCATTTTGCATTTGTTCTTCTGAGAAACAGATGAACAGACTATCAGAATGTGAAAATGGCATGACAATTTCTTTACCACTCTGACAAATTATATTCAATTGCTGTACAGGTTTTCAGTAGCTAAATGATAAACCAAAAGGGAAAACGTTGTTTTTCAATCAGGTCGTAGTAAGCTAAGTTTTAATGCACATAACAAATGCATGTTATATAAGAAAAAAATTAAGCCAAGAGCTTATTAAGCCCAAAGGTGTTGTATGTGTGAAATCAGTAACCATCATCTATACGTATATCACCTATTTTAGTAAGTCAAAAGTGTTGCCTAAGAAAGGAATAGAGGGATCCCTGGGGGGCTCGGCATTTAGCGCCTGCCTTTGGCCCAGGGCGTGATCCTGGAGTCCTGGGATCAAGTCCTGCGTCAGGCTTCCAGCATGGAGCCTGCTTCTCCCTCCTCCAGTGTCTCTGCCTCTCTCTCTCTCTCGCTCTCTCTCTCTCTCTCTCTCAAATAAATAAATAAATAAATAAACATTTTTTTAAAATAAGAAAGGAATAAACTTTTGCCATTGTACCACTCTTAGAAAATATAATACTAGTTTTACTCTCTATTTTTTTCCCTTGGAAAAAGAAGCCAACTCAACTCCAGTCAAAATACTGGTCTCGTGTATCTCTTGCCTTTCTCATTTATCATAATTCCCCTTTCAGAATCTGGGATAAACCAGAATTGGTTCTAGGGCAACCAAAATAAGCAAGCCTTTTATACTCTGTCCAGATTCTCCAGTTATTTATCTTTTCCATATATTTAAAATAGCGCAGAAATGTGTTAGTGCGGAAATGCAGTACAACCAAGAGAATGCTCACAGGGAACACAGCTAAATCTGTCCTCCTCGGCCCATCTCCAAACCAGGGTGTATCTTAGGAAAAATGTGAGATGAATGTCCATATACATCTCATGAATATTTTTGTGTGTATAATTACTGCTCATGCCAAGCAAAAAGAAATAATTTTACACCTGAGTAAACTACTACAAGGAAAAAAAGGCTGTCCTCTGACCCCCTCTCCCAGAAGTGCAAAAAATAATTTGATTTTTAAGGTTTTTTTAAAATGATGTAGCAAACATCTGGCTTTATAGGCACCCCTCCAATATTACATCTAAAACTTTTGAAATGCTATTTGCTGCCTTCTCCCATATGAAATTGTGACCTTTGTAGGTATCTATGTCTCTCTGCTTTATACTTTTTTTTGCCTTTGAGACTTTGTGCCTCTCAAGGGCAATGCCTGTGTCCTTCTTGTGTGTCTTCTATAGTGCCTACAAAATGCCTTACACATAGCAGGAGCTTAGTAAATATTTACTGAACTAATTTTTATTGCAAAAGTTAATTTCTGCCTATGTGATATACAAAATGGAATCCCAGAGTGATCAAAGGTTTTGGCCCAAAGGTTCATAATTATACCTTTCTTGCTTTTAACGAATCTATTTTTAGGGCCTGTCTGTTTTAAATACACAACATATGTTTAGTTTTTATTAATGAAAATATGATGGAAGTGAATGAGTAGAGAGTCTTTTGGTCACAGAAAACCCACTGCCCAGTATATACAACAATTATAGAAAATTAAACTAGAGTTTTTTTTGAAAGCTGGAGAAAAGATATTACTATCTAACAGCCAGACTGAATTAACAAGAAATATATCCTACTTCCCACCAGTACCTTCTTAGAACTAGGGTCTGAGGGATGTTTGCTATATTCTCTGTTTACTTTCTCTAGACAAGGCTAAACTTTTATTCTCCTTTTGTCTCTATGAAACAAAAGTTGCAAGAGTCACCACTCCATTCCTTAGTAATTTAGGACACTAGGCATTTTTCGAGTCCCTGGCATTCTTTCCAGTTTTCTACCTGAAGGCGGGGTTCTTCAACCATGTGAACAGCCTAAGGGGTCTCAGAGTGACAATGAAGGATGAGCTCATTGAGCAAGTGGCGTACAGCGGAAAGGTGTGTCCAGTGCCTGCAGCTGAGGCTGTACGATACCGTTTCAAGGATGAAAATATCCCAACTTTCTTATTTTTTTCACGTGGGACATAAAGTAAGGGCCCATGGATCGATATTCAGTCACTATCTTTTCTTTACCTGGGGCTCTGGAAAGTAAATTTCTCCATATAAAGAAATATATGAATGAGAAGATCAAGCCAGCATAGACAAAGCAAGTTTAGGCCCAGGACAAATACCAAGAAGAAGATCCTTAGACACCCTGCAATTCTCATTCCTTATTCAGACAGGCAAGCTGTTTCTTAGATGTTCTGAGACCCGAGTGTTCTAGGACCTTCCTTGAGAGTACAGTTACCTGCTAATCCCAACTACTTTCCACAAGGGAAAATCGTTTTATGACAGGATTAGGGATTGCCAACTACATTTTAGAGATTTCCAGAGTCTTAAGTATAGCATACTCTGCCTTCTACAGAACTCTCCTATCGGCCCAGCCTATCCATCCCCACTACCAGTGTCTCAACCAGTCACCCCAGCACTTTTAATCATGACAGCTCAACAGTCTCCTGATTGGCCTCCCTCTCTGCTATCTCCACAGACGCTGCAGACACCACATGAACTCACACCCATGCCTTCTATCATGTGACATCTCTGATTCTCCTGAGTCACATCACTCAAGGACCCTTCAAAGGCCCTGGATGACAGAGATTCAGTTCTGGGCACCCATTATATCCTCAGCACCCACAGCGCCTATGGCAATAACCCTAGATAGGATTAGGAAGAAAGGAAGATTGGCAGAACAATGACAGACACACAGGCGGATAGATCCCTTCTCATTAAAAGGCATAATAAATTCTTCTGGCCTGTATGCAATCTAGAGCAGGCTTTCTTGCCTTTACATATGCTTCACTTATGCTAAAACGGCAGTCTCACCTCAGATAGTAATCTGTGTGTTGAGTGTGATGATGACCAAACACTCAGGAAGAAACTGAAAAGTTCAATCAGTCACTCAAATATTTTGTTTAAAAATACCAAAATTGAGACACCTGGGTGGCTCAGCACTTGAGCGTCTGCCTTCACCTCAGGGCATGATCCCTTTCCAGGGATCAAGTCCCACATCGGGCTCCCTACAAGGAGCCTGCTTCTCCCTCTAGGTCTCTGCCCGTCTCTGTGTGTCTCTCATGAATGAATAAATAATATCTTAAAAAAAATAAAAATACCAAATTCGGGGGGAACACCTGGGTGACCCAGTTTGTTAGGCATCCAACTCTTGATTTTTGGCTCAGGTCATGAGTGTCTTGAGATCCAGCCCCATCAGGCTTCCTGCTGAGCATGAAGTCAGCTTGAGATTCTCTCTTTCCCTATTCCTCTGCACCTCCACCTTGATCCTGAATGCATTCTTTCTCTCTCGCTCACTCTAAAAAAATTTTTAATTAAAAATAAAAAACCAAATTTGGGGAATAACTAGATATTTGGTTCTCTGTGGCTACAAATGGAAGGATAGGAAATAGCTTTCTGAAACTGAATGTAAGATATATATTCTCAGGCATCAAATAATGTCTCTAAAATACAATCTGCTTTTTGGGGAACCTGGGTGGCTCAGTTGGTTAAGCATTGAACTCTTGATTTTGGCTCAGGTCATGATCTTAAGATTATGAGATGGAGCTCTGGGTCAGGTTCCATGCTCAGTGGGAGTCCTCTTGTCCCTCTCCTTCTCCCCTGCCCCTCCACTGGCTTGCATGCATGCTCTCTCTTTCTCAAAAATAAATAAATAAAATCTTTAAATCTATATAGATATATATACTCTGCTTTTATGATTTTTTTTCTGTCCTGAGTTTATCATTTTAATATCCATTTATTTATTATATATTTAAATAAGACAAGTTGGAAAATCTACCCTGGCAAGAATAAGCAGTGATCACATTAGTTTGTTTTTTAAATTTCTTATTTTATAGCAGAAAAATCCACCTACTAAAAAAGTACTGTATTTCTCATTTTCATTATTTACTTTCACAGCCATTGATTTTATGTTTGTACTTCCTCCTTTCTCAGATTTAAAAATTAAAACTTTTGCTTTCCTAGGGATAATCTCAGAACTATGTACTTGAAAAATTCATGTAGCTTTCCAAATAATTATATTTCATGATGCTCATGTTTTATGGAAAAAAATACTTTCTATAATTGAAATTTTCATGTAAGAAAAGTATTTCACAAAACATGTCTACTATCTATTGCTCTTCAACAATAAAACTTCCCTACAATAATTTAAGACAAAAATACTTTGATAGGCCCACTTCTTTTTAAAGTAGCATTTCCCGGCTTAAATAAGCTAAACATTATAAGTTCTAGCTCTTTCTCTTCTCACAGAGTCAGTCAGCTCATTGGGAATTCAAAGTCTACAAATCTTAGATAACTTCCTATAGATCTCTTCTTCCACATGCTTTTTTGAAAGGACTATATTTTTAGTGACCTCTTCTTAAATGGTTCTTTTGTAACTCAATGGTAAGAAAAAAAATATATGCCTTACCAAGACCAGATACCATAGTAGGGCACCTTAGCAAACGGTTTATATACCTACTTACGTTGCTGGTTTTAGTTGCTCATATTTTTATTGCAGAATAAAATAGTATATATATATATATTTTTTTTTGCTTTTTATTCAGAGAATACATGAACTTATTAAGAACTGTTATCAGTAGTTTATTCACCACAGATTTTGACTCAACATGGTTTCACTTTGTTCCCCTATGTAGGATAACAACAGTATCCAGGGCTCCCCGAGTCCAGCAGCTAGTCCTTCAGGGTTAACTCAGTTAACGTTAGAGAGCACGTTGGGGAAGGCTGCAAGGCGAACAGATAAAGGACCTCTAAAAAGTGCCTACGCAGAAGCAGGAACATCAGAAAGCCAGAATTCCTTGGCAAAGCAGATAGATAGAAAAGACTTTCAAAGGAGCATGGTGCCTACGCCATGCCTTTCTCCCCCTGGAAGAAGTGAATCCTCTCAGAAAATTCCAGATCCTCTTATCAAAGCAAAGGACCGGCCAACCCATCAAGTACCAGCTTCAATAAATAAAACCTTGCTCAAGGAGATCTCAGGGGAAAAGTTGAGACTGATTCCTGAAGTATCTGTAAGTGGTATCCCTCTGGTTTGCATAGGCGGACAGTACGTCCTGCTGTGTTCTGTTCTGTTCCACTTCGCACGCATTTTCAGCAGGGCCTATTTTTCATCATTTGGGTGATCAGTAATGTATTTGCCTTCCTATTCAGATGTGTTTTAGCTCAGTAGCAGCAGCTGTTAAAGAGTATATTGCACATCCCAGTGATAATAGAATGCCTCCTGTTTTTAATGAGAAAGATAATTATCATAATAGTTTTTTTTTTATTTCCCGGTTACTTCTCATAATTCTAGTTATCACTGCCTGCAAATTATAAATGAAGATCTTATTTCTGAGCCAAAGGCTTGCCAGTGAAATTGACAGATTTTCAATAACAATCTACAGTAGGAGCCGTAAAAACATCATTATTCTATTCACTTTCTGGTCTCTTTGCAGCAGTTTCCTAAATAATAAATGGCATGAGTGAAGGTTAACAGTAAAGTAGTGTCATTGAGTAAATCCCTAGGCTAGTTTGGTGGCTATATTCATGTTCATCAGATTGATTTTCTTCCTTCCTGTGTTGGTATGTTTCTTCCTTAAGTCCCTCCATACCTATACTTAAACACCAGAGAACAAATGAAGCCATGCAGAACAAATGAACTTATATTCATCCATTTCTTTAAAACATTGAAAGCTTTCTTTATTTGTCATGTCCTAAGTATTTTCTATGTGTTACAGTGTAAAGCTTTGGTTCAATTATGTTCTAAGCAATTCAGGGTGGATTTTTCCCTTGCACAAGTCACAGACATATGCATCATCATTAACAAACTAGAATTAGCTGATATGTCTTAAATATTTGCCATGTGCCAGTCACTCAGCCAAGCCTTTTTCTGTGGAACATTTCATTTAATCCTCACAGGGACCCTGAGAGGTAGAAACCTTGATCCTCGTTTTTCAGATGAGGAGACTGAGGTTCAGAGTGGTTATGCACAGTGTTCAAGGACAACAGCTGGCTAGTTGAAGAGTTAGAACTTGAATGGAGATTGTCTGAGTCGAGACCTGCTACCTGGATCCACCACGCTGAGCTCCATAAACATGTACCAGCTCTTATGGGAATGGTGACCCCTCCACAAGAAAGACCCAGATACAACTGGAATGTGTGTTCCCCTTATTTCTCATGTTCGTATGCATGTGTGTATGCATGCATGAATCATCTAACATCATGAAAATGGATTTGTTTTATGGTGATTTAGGATGAAAGTGGTCAGTAATATTTTTGCATGTTATCCTTTTTTTTGGAAATATTTCTAAAACAGATGTTCTACCTAATACCTATCTGTAATTTTTTCTTTGGTGTGCTAATAAGTGGAATGCAGGTAATAAATGAACCTTAGAGATCTATTCTACAACACTGCTTTATATGACTGCAGCCAAAACTGGGCTGCCAAAAACAGAGCCAAAGCAAGTCTCTAAGAAGCCTTCCACTCCATTCCCCCCACCCCTGCCCCTGCTAATTTTTTTTGCCACCACCCTTCTATTAGGTAAAATCTGTCATCCTAATATATCCAAAAGATTGTTTATTTTGAATCATTCCATCTTTCTATAGAAATAAAGCCAGAGCATGAAAATCAGCTTGGAAGCTTGAGGCACAAATGAACTTTTTAGAATTGGCCGTTGTGCCAAGTACACTGCCTGAAAAATAGTGCTCTCCGATGATAGCAGGGGAAAATGAAAGGTTGGAGAGAGAGTAGGCAACTTTCCCTTACACCATCCTCTTCATTTGAGAGGCTTTGAGGATAAGCCAGTTCACAGAGACTATTCCAGTTGCTCCAAGAGGATCTTTCTCACAGCTTATTGCTGTCAATTGCCAAGCCCAGACTGACCCAGGTGCCTTCTGCACAGGGGCTCCTGGGCAGCATATGCCATTTTCACTCATCCATTTTACAGCTGAGAAGATTGACAGAGCAATCTCTTCAAAAGGATGAAAGAGGGAAGGAGTTTTATCTGTGTTGAGGGGATAAAGGCACAAAGGCACTGCTTACCATTTGTGCAGAGAGGTTTTGACCTCAGTGTCAAAATTCATGCTAATAAAATGTGATCTCTAATAACCCACGTGATCACTACAATCTGTGTCGCTCACATTTGTGAATGTGATAACCTCAGTTTAATAGGATGTAAACTTATTGAAGGCATTGGCACTTTACCCCATTTCAGAATGAATTTATAGGGGGAATGTAGTGTTCTTCCAGAGACACCATTTAAAAAAGAAATTCATGATCATACTGAAAGGGTGCTAATACTTGACATTCTCTCCATTTAATAACTGCAGCTAAGAATCTGAAACCAGTTTCCTCAAAAGAGTGCTATGTGCTTGGTAACTCCACAATGGGATTTTTCCCCCAGATCCCAGAAACCCATGGCAGTGACTTTTAATAATTTACTAATATTTAATTCACACAATATAGAATTCTGCCTTTTTTAGTGCATTCATAGAGTTGTACAACCATCACTGCTCATATTAGATCATTTTTATCATCCCAAAAGAATTCCATCCCCATTAGTAGACATTCCCCATTCCCTGCTTCCCCTAAACTCCCAGAAGCCACTAATCTGCTTTCTGTCTATGGATTTGCCTATCCTGGACAGTTCATATAAATGAAATCAGACAGTATATGGCCTTTTGGGTCCGACTTCTTTCATTTAGCATAATGTTTTCAAATTCCATCCATGTTGTAGCATGTCATGTCTTTTTATGCCTGAACAGTAATCCATTATCTGGATATGCCATATCTGTTTATTCATCATCATCATATCTGTTTATTCATATTCATCATCATCATACCTGTTTATTCATCATCATCATATCTGTTTATTAGTTGGTTGTTTCTACTTTTGGGCTATTATAAAAGATGGTGCTATGAACATTCATATGCACATTTTCGTGTGGACATATGTTTTCAGTCCTCTTGGCTATATACCTAGGAGTGGAATTGTTGGGTCATATGGAACTTTACATTTAACTTGCCAGAAACTGCCCAACTGTCTTCCAAAGCAGCTGCACCGTATTACATTTCCACGGGCAAGGCGAGTTGAGGGGATTTCTCCACATCTTAGTCAACACTTGTTATTGTCTTTTTGTTTTAAGCCGTCCTAGTGTGTCCTAGTGTGTGTGAAGTCTATCTCACTGTAGTTTTGGTTTGCATTTCCCCAATGACTAAAGATGTTGAGCATCTCTTCATATGCTTATTAGCCTCTCCTTCAGAGAAATGCCTATCAAATCTTTGGCCTGATTTTTCCTTTGGATTATTGGTCTTTTTATTGTCCAGTTGTAAGGGTTTGGATACAAGTTTCTTGTCAGATACATGATATGTAAATATATTCTCCCATTCTGTAAATTGTCTTTTCATTTCATGAGGCTATCTTTTGAAGCCTGGAAGTTTGTCATCTTGTAAAGTCCAGTCTATCAATGTTTTTCTTCTATTGTGTTTGCTTTTCATGTCATTTGTCAGAGCCATTGCCTAATCCAACATCACAGAGATTTATTCCAATATTTTCCTTAAAGAATTTTATAGTTTAACTCTTAAATTTTGTTCTGTGATCCATTTCTAGCTAATTTCTGTCTCTAATGGAAAGTAGGGGTTCAACTGCATTTTTTTTACATATGGATATTTACTTATACCGGCACTATTGGTTGAAAGAGTATTCTTTTCCCATTGAATTGTCTTGTCACCATTTTTGAAAATCAGTTGACCATACATGTAAAAGCTTATTTCTGACTTCCCAGTTCTGTTCTATATATATATACGTCTATCCTTGTGCAGTATCACACTGTCTTGATTACTACAGTATTGTAGTAGGCTTTAAAATCAGAAATGTGACTCCTTCAACTTCATTCTTCCTTTTCTGGATTGTTTATGCATCTCCATAGAAATTTGAGGATCAACTTGTCTGTTTATGCAAAAAGGGCAGCTGAGATTGCATTGCTTCTAGAAATCAATTTGGGGGATATATCTTAACATCTTAACAGTATTAAGCCTTCCAGTCCATGGATATCTTTCCATTTATTTGTGTCTTTCTTTCAGGAATGTTTCATAATTTTCAGCATGTAAGTCTTGCATTTCTTTTATTAAATTTATTCCTAAGTACATTTTTTATGCTATTGTGAATAGAATTGTTTTTCTTAATTTTATCTTTTATTTGTTCATTGCTAGTGTTCATAGAAATGCAATTTATTTTTATATTGATTCTATAATTTGCAACCTTGCTATTAATTAGTTCTAATACTGTTTCTGTGAATTCTTTAGGATTTTCTTAGAATACAAGATCGTGTCATTACAAATAGAGATAGTTCTACTTCCTTTCCAATCCAACACAGATATGATGAACTTAGTCAGGCCTGGAAAGATTCTATTGGTATGACTCATAGGAAATGTACTTGATGCAAGAGGAAAATTTTGATGATTATCCTGGGACTAGAAGTCTGTCTAATATTATATGAATGCAGATACGAAATTACCTTTGCTGGCATTGTAGTCCACATATGTAAAGCACTGACATGTATGAGGGTTTTACCACTAAGCTGGGTTCCTAAAATAAAGGACTTCTAAGGGTGCCTGAGTGGCTCAGTCAAGCATCTGCCTCTTGATTTCAGCTTAGGTCATGATATCAGGGTTGTGAGATGGAGCCCTGTGCTGCATGGAGCCTGCATAATATTCTCTCCCTTCCTCTCCCTCTGCCCTTCCCCCCACTTTCCCCTCTAAAATTAATTAATTAATTAATTAATTAATTAATTAATTAATATAAAGGACTTCTAGGTGATGAGTTATGGCTGTTGTGGTTCTACTTCTGGATTAGTGAGAGCATCTCCTCTTCTGCTCAGTGCTTGTCAGGCCAGGTATTCCTCCCAGGAACTAGAGATACATCAACCAAAACAGATGAGGCCTGTCTCCTTGGGGGGCTTAAGACAATAAAGACATACAAGGAAGTACATAAAGTGATTATAAACTATGATAAGTGGTGCAGGAAGACAAAAACAAGGTGATGTAATAGAGAACAGGATTGGCTAGAGTGGTGGGTACTTTAGATATTATCTGATGGAGTAGATAACATTTGATCTGAGATCTAAAGTTTAATATGAAGCCAGTCATGCAAAGAACCTGGGAATAAGGTTTCAGGTATTAGGAACAGGAGGTACAAAGCTTCTGAAATGGGCATCTTTGGGAAATAGAGAAGATCCACGTAGCTGGGACATAGAAGAAGGGGAAAGTAGTGAAGGATGAGGTCAGAGCAGCACACAGGGTCCAGATCATGTAAGATCAGGATGGCCACGGTGAGAAGGATGGCCTTTACTTCAAATGCAATGATAAGTCTTTGTAAGGTTTGAAACAACGCAACAACATTTACATTCAAAAACTTCCCTCTTGCTGTGTCAAGGGTGGATGCAGGGAAAGCAGTTGAGGCATTACTCTGATAGATCAGAGTGGAGATGAAGAAAAGTAGTAGATCCCAGGAATAACTGGGAGCTAGGACAGACAGGATATAGGGAAGAGGAAATGGGTAGAATTAACGATGACTCTCAGATTTGGGATCTGAGCAACAAGGAGGATGGTTATGTAATTCTCTGGGTTCTGGAAGACTGAGCAGACCTGAGCCATCAACTCAGCCATCAAGGTACTGCAATCAGGAATTATAAGTGGACACACCCCATTAAAAATCTGCTCTCACATGGGGGCTCCTGGGTGGCTCAGTTGGTTAAGTGTCTGACTCTTGATTTGGGCTCAGGTCATGATCTCAGGGGTCGTGAGATGGAGCCCTGCAGCAGGCTACACACTCAGCAGGGAGTCTACTTGAGATTCTCTCTCCCTCTCCCTTTGCCTCCTCACCTCATCCTCCGCCTCCCCTGTGCTTGAGCATGTGTGTGCTTTCTCAAATAAATAAATAAGTCTTTAAAAATAAAATCTGCTCTCACAAAGTGCCAACGTGAAGTGACTTTATGACAAAGGACAATTAATTAAAGGCTTTTACAAAAGGAGATGCAGGAGAACTATTTTCCTAATCCCCTGGTATGCCAGAGGACTAGTAATTCTTAAGGAACACTTACGGAAATCGATTTGCTAACTACTTGGTAAACTTCCTCCTTGCAATGTTTTATTCATTTTTAAATAGAGTTCCCTATTATTAAGTTCAAATATTTTTAATTAAGAAACAAGTACAGCCCTCTGGGTAATATCGTAACCATGTAGATAGCTGGTAATTAAACTTTTCCACATGTATGACTGCATTCAAACAGTTTTGAATGAATCATTTTAAACCCATAAATGTCATTATGTGCATTTTTAAACAAACAAACAAAAAGGCCTATATAACAGGCTTTGTGGTTCTAGAAAAAGTTTGAACTTACTAAAGAATGGTTATTTTCAAAAGAAAGACAAAATATGCTACCAGTTACAAATTCATGTATTCTCCTTAGCAAAAGTAAGACTTGACTTTTTATAGAAAGAAAAAACTATAGAATGAATCCCATATGACTTTTGAGTTTAATTTTCACATTTTTATTTTTAAAAAATAAAAACTAAATTATGGAAGGACGCTGTTAAAAGTGTTTTAAGCCATGGTATAATTTTTTTAATTGTCAAGCCTTTTCCTTTGGATAATGAAAAAAGGATTAGTTTGACTGCCTCCCTGATGAATATGAGCCCATATTTTTTTTTTAAATAATAGAGGTTTACTATTCTATGCAGTTTGTACTCTACAAACTTGGAGGTAAATGAGTTTGTAAATTATCTTAGAGTTCTAAAGGCATTGTTCCATTACATAAAGTTCTGCATTTTCTAGGATATATAATACTCTGTATTTGAAGGGAAACCATCTGTCTCTCTTTGAATTTGCCACGCAAGTATGCCATTTGCAGCTGTCTTTCCAAAAAATACCCCATTGTTTGAAGAATTCATAAATGTCTTTCTGACCCCTGACTTCCTTCGATTACAACAGTATTCCATTGTTGCAAAACACCTGTTTGGGGGTTAGGTTGCCCTGTGTGCTATACATATGTCAATCATCCTGGCCCAACTATGCAAGTTCACCCAGTGACTCTCCCTCATTCCAAGACTACTACTACAAGTGCTCACTGGCCTCATGCTTTCCTGGGCCACCTGATAGATGGCCTTCACCTTTGCTACCTTCAGGACCTTCCCAAAAGATCATGTCTATCTACATTTTCATTCTTCTGAGAGGTCAAGAGCAGTGGACACCATGGCTCAGAGCACCAACTCAAATCAGACAGACCTGGATTTTAATTTTGGCTTTGCTTCTCTTTACTTACGTGACCTTGGACACATTTCTTAACTTCCTTGAACCTCAGTTAACTCATCTATCACCTTGGAGAAAATAATAAAACTTATTCCATAGGGTCATAATGAGTATTAAATGAAATAGGTTCATAATCCAACAAGTTATTTTCTTCTACTCATGTCTGAGTAGTTAGAAATACAAACCAGTGTGCCTAGCATTCTAAAGCAAACTTTTTCAAATTCAATAAAATTCCAGAAGCTAATTATTGGTATTGTTCAATAAGTGATAGCTATATGCATTTCTTGCCCTCTGTTAATAATTGAATCAAATGCTGACATAAGAATGAATTAATGGTCAGGTAGCGTGTTGGTATTTTCTCAATGTTCACTGAAGAGAGAAAAATATTTAGAAGCAGGACCTGGTGTTTCTCCAGTCATTCCCCAGAGAGTACCCTCTGTGTGTCTGCCTTATTCCCAGAGCTAAATTATAGATCACCCCTTCATGGCTGATGGGGTGAATGAAACACAGAAAGACTAGTAGCACTTAACACTATAAACCATAGTGTTAACCATGGAGAGAATGTGTCATTTATTACATTGGACACTCCTACCAATGAGTTGCCTTTGGGGAAGAGTTTGTGATTTCATGTTTTGTCAAAACTATACTCTTTCCTTGCCTCTGGAAAAAAAAAAAAAAACCAGAGTCATTATCTGAATTTTATCTGTCAGTGCACTGCTGGGGATATCGCTGGAGCTACAGAGTTTGGTGATTAAATAACGTTGGTGCTACCAGTAAAAGGATTTGCATTAAGCATAGAAATTTTCCAGGTGGGGGGATCCCTGGGTGGCGCAGCGGTTTGGCGCCTGCCTTTGGCCCAGGGCGCGATCCTGGAGACCCGGGATCGAATCCCACATCGGGCTCCCGGTGCATGGAGCCTGCTTCTCTCTCTGCCTGTGTCTCTGCCTCTCTCTCTTTCTCTGTGACTATCATAAATAAATAAAAAAAAAAATTAAAAAAAAAAAAAGAAATTTTCCAGGTGGAATTTGCTTCAATTTTGTTTTCAGTCCAAACTTACTCCTTTGAGTAAAACAAACTCTTTGCATCTAGTGTCTAATTTAGTTATTGACCAAAGCAAAATGGTCCAGAGTAGAAGTATCTTAAAATATTTAAAAATGGAATTACGGTCCAAATTTGGATGATGATATGGAACTGCAAAAGTCATTAGGACATTTTCATATCTCCAAACAATGTGCCAGTTCCTCTAATGAAAAGGAGCAGTTTCAGATTCTCAGAAGTTTCAGAAATTGTACGTAGAAAGACTTGACAAAAAACTGAGACTATCAGAAGTATGAAGCAATTGAAACAGATTAGTTGTTTAGCTAACACACTATAACTTCTTACCGTCGGTTCTCCAGTATTTTAAAGGTTAGCATCCTACTAGTCAAATGTTTATTGCAGAAATCCATCGCTTTGATGTCTTGGTTTTCCTAATTTTATTTTATTTTTTTGTATATTTTTTTATTGGAGTTCAATTTGCCAAAATAGTAGAACATCCAGTGCTCATCCTGTCAAGTGCCCCCCTCAGTGCCCATCACCCAGTCACTCCATCCCCCCACCCACCTCCCTTTCCACCACCCCTTGTTCGTTTCCCAGAGTTAGGAGTCTCTCCTGTTTTGTCACCCTCTCTGATTCTTCCCACTCATTCTCCTTTCCCCTATAATCCCTTTCATAATTTTTTATATTCCCCATATGAGTGAAACCATATAATGATTGTCCTCCAATTGACTTACTTCACTCAGTATAATATCCTCCAGTTCCATCCATGTCAGAACAAATGGTGGGTATTCGTCTGTATATACAATGGTTTTCCTAATTTTAAAGGAGCAAATCATACTTGCCATTTTCCTATTTTATGGAAGAGGCCTTAGGCAGACAATATTTGCTGACCCATTGAGATCGGGGTCTTTGATTCAAGAACCTTGTTTGTGACTTTAAGAATTTAGGGCACTTGCCACATGCCAAGTCCTCTACAAGGTGCCCAGTGCTTTCCATCCAGTATCCATGTCCGGTCCTCATAAGAGGCCTCACTTATTTCTGTTTGACAGACCAGGAAGCAGGGAGGCTTTAGATAGTTCACATCTAGTAAGTGACAAAGCGGAGTGTCAAACTCAAGAGAGTTTGGCCAGAAAAGTTGGTTCACCTTCTACCCTAGTCCACGACCCCATTAAAGGTCACTGAAAAAGTTCTGGGATCAGGGCACCTGGGTGGCTCAGTTGGTTAGGCGTCTGACTCTTGATTTTGACTGGGGTTGTGGTCTCAGGGTCTTGAAAGCAAGCCTCAGTGTGGAGCCTGCTTGAGATTCTCTCTCTCCCTCTCCCTTTGCCCTTCCCACCCCCCACCCCTCCACCCCAAACTCACTCACGGACGTGTGCACCATCTCTGCCTCTCAAAATAAAAAATCCTGATCAGGGATCCCTGGGTGGCTCAGCGGTTTGGCACCTGCCTTTGGCCCAGGGCATGATCCTGGAGTCCCGGGATCGAGTCCCATGTCGGGCTCCCAGCATGAAGCCTGATTCTCCCTCCTCCCGTGTCTCTGCCTCTCTCTCTTCTCTCTCTCTCTCTCTTTCTAGGTCTATCATAAATAAATAAATAAATAAATAAATAAATAAATAAATAAATAAATAAATCTTTTTTAAAAAATCCTATGATCATGTGGCAATTTAACTTCCATTGCCACTTTAAGCTTCACGTTATTTTTATCTATTTATTTGAGAGAGAGAGAGAGAGAGCTCCCACAAGCTGGGGTGGGGGGAGCAGAAGGAGAAGGAGAAACAGATCCCCCTTGAGCAGGGAGCCCATTGCAAGACTCAATCACAGGACCCTGAGATCATGACCTGAGCCAAAGGCAGATACTTAACCTGAGCCACCCAGGCACCCCACTTCACAGTATTTTATTTTATTTTTTTTTTTAAAGATTTATTTATTCAGAGAGAGAGAGAGAGAGAGAGAGAGGCAGAGACACAGGCAGAGGGAGAAGCAGGCTCCATGCAGGGAGCCCGACGTGGGACTCGATCCTGGGTCTCCAGGATCACACCCCGGGCTGCAGGTGGCGCTAAACCACTGCACCACCGGGGCTGCCCCACAGTATTTTAATATGCAGAAGGATGCACAGTTGTTAGTATATCTGTCATTACTGTATTACAACCAAACTATTCTACATTCTAAAACAATCTGAACTTAAAGTTATCTTCCCACTCCAGAAACGTCAGTTGGCTTACCTCTGCTATTTCCATTTCTATAAGCAGGTTCAGTAATTGTTTTCCTCTTGGTTCCTTAAATAATATTTTAAACTACCATGTATTGAATGACTACTGTGCTTATCCCATATACAAGGCTACAGTCATCTTAGAGATGGCATATCCTTGAATGTAATATAAAACCTGTTCCATTTGGTTTTACTAGATTCCTTTCGTCTGTAGTTGATTGTTAAACTCAAGAAGTACCCTGAACTCGGTAGATAGATGCTGGGAAATTACAAATTGTTTATCAAATCCCTTTAAGGTTTATAAGAATTGAGCTGTGGTTGTCGGAGAATTCTTTCTGAAAATTAGCAGGCTGACTACTGAGACAAAACGTACGGAAGTATGTTGTGTGGAAGCCATTATTGAAAAGGGTAAACAAATACGGCACATCAAAATAAGAATCTTTTTTAAAAAATACTTTCATGGTCTTCCTCCTCAAAAAGAGAGCTATATCTGTGAGATAGAAAGCTACCTCTTTGCAAGGACTTTTGCTACTATTGGATTTAAATTACTCAAGAATTCTCTACTGAGACATTCTTAAGGGGTTAGTATACATAGATGATGAAGTGTGAATTGAGTCAGGAGTTGTGAAGTGTCTCCAGGTTACAAGCCAAAATGTTTGTGACAGACATTTCAGAGGTGGCATTGGGTCTGGTTAAGTAATACTAGGTGAACACGAATACCGTTGATGTAAAATGCAGTCTAGATTCTGACCAGTTGTTTCTTTCGTATAGTGTGCCTCCTGATTTCTGCTGTTAGGTTGACATAGCATCCCTTTAATGTAGCAGAGTTTTTCAAGTTGTACTTGAAAAAGTACAGCAGCTTGGTCTTCATACGATTTACCTCTCTGCATTGTGAAGAGATATGCTGAAATCTACCATACATTGCGAATGAGTTATTTGCTCAATCATGTGTCACTTGAGACTCATGCCTGAAATTTCTGTCTTCTTTCTTATCTTCTGTGGGCCTGTGTCACCAGTGAATGAGGGCCAACTCTCCTGTGAGATACATGCTTAGAAATTTGAAACAAATCTTCAAGGGGTACTAGTTGGTGAAGAGATACCCTGCAATACTAATTTACCATCAGCTTGTATTTAAAATGTCAATGTAGAAATTAAACACTATCTGCAAACAGCAATAGAGAGGAGATTAGTCTTCATATTAAAATGCCAGTTGAGGTTTAAAATTAGCATTGGAAAATGGACTTCTGCTACTTTTCTTGCTATTGTGTTGGAGTTTAAAAAACTTCCAAAACTTTCTAATTACGGATTCAAAACTCTTAATAATACAAATTTGAAACTAGCATTGAAACTGACTCCCCAGCTTTAGAAAATGCCTTCTTTGCCCCTACTAAGTAGGTCCAGAGTAAAGTGGCAGCAATTAATAATAATTAAATAATCTGCTTGTTTGTTCATTTGTTTTCTTTTTCAGATTCCACATTTAAGTGAAGTCATATGGTATTTGTCTTTGTCTGACTTATTTCGCTTAGCATTATTAATACCCTCTAGATATATCCATGTTGTTGCAAATGGCAAGATTTCATTCTTCTTTATGGCTAATATTTGTGTGTGTGTGTGTGTGGTGTGTGTGTGTGTGTGTGTGTATACACCACATCTTTATCCATTCATCTGTCGATGGACACTTGGACTGCTTCCATATCTTGGCTATTGTAAATAATACTGCAATAAACATAGGGGCACATATATCTTTTCAAATTAATATTTTTGTTTTCTTTGGGTAGAGATCAGTATAGAGGTTACTCAAAAAATAAAAAATAGAGATATCATATGATGCAATAAGAATATATCTTTTGACAGAATCATAGGCTTTTAATAAGACTTGGCCAGGGAAGTGGAAGCCAAAAGCTATAGATGAAATTCTAGGTATTTTCATCCTTGTTATTTTGGAACTCTATTGCTGATTTCATTTCTGAAACAGTATGTATAAGTATTTCTATTGTACTTAATGCTTTCTATGAATATAAGCTCCATACTGCTAGCTTGTCCCATGTTCTGATGGTTAAAATATGCAGCCATTGGATGCCTAGGTGGCTCAGCAGTTGAGTGTCTGCCTTTGACTCAGGGCATGATCTTGGGGTCCCATGATGAAGTCCCGCCTCGGGCTCCCTGCATGGAGCCTGCTTCTCCCTCTGCCTCTCTCTCTCTCTCTCTCTCTCTCTCTCTCTCTGTGTGTGTGTGTGTGTCTTTCATGAATAAATAAAATCTTTTTAAAAATGCCTTAAAAAAAAGAATATGAGGGATCCCTTGGTGGCTCAGAGGTTGAGCATCTGCCTTCAGCCCAGAGCATGATCCTGGAGACCTGGGATCGAGTCTCACGTCGGGCTCCCTGCATGGAGCCTGCTTCTCCCTCTGCCTGTGTCTCTCATGAATAAATAAAATCTTTAAAAAAAACTTTAAAAATGTGTTGCCATATCACCCTTCTTATCCTTTGAGGTCCAGCTTAGAGACCGTCTCCTCCAGGAGGCTTGACTGATGCTACAAGAGGTGACCTCTCTCTTTTCTGAAATGCCAGACTATGGTTTATCTCCCTTTTCTCACATGCCTTTCACATTATGTTCTGGTCTAACAGCCACCATCCCCTTTGTAGTAGCAGTTTCTGTATCTTGGTGTAACTTAAAAGAATACAAAGAGTCAGGGTTAGTATGGTAGACTTCTATGAAGAGGTTTTTTTGCATGATGTCCCCTATGCTGGAATGTCAGCCACTGTCACAATGCAAATCTGATTCAGAAAGAGAGTCTCAGAGATTTTCTAGGTTCCAGAATGAGAATAACAGCCTAATTTCCTCCCAGTTTTATTACTCTCCCATCCATATAGAATGGAATGAGTTTCTTCACCTGATCTTACTAACTCATGCCCGTGTCTCATTTTGACTCTACACCACCATTGTGAACTTAGCCTTAGAACTTAGTAAAACCAGTTCTTATCTGGGGCTCACAACATTCTATAGGCACATGTTTGATGGATTAAGCTATTCTGCCTTAATATCTTGAGAGTTTGAGAGGCGAAGGGCATCAAGTTATAAGGTTACTTTTGTTTGTTGTGTTTTATCATTTTGCTGGAATTATCAGTTTTCCTTTCCTTTTAATCATGATCAAGACACTGCATGATTAACTAGTACTATACCCAAATATGTACTACTTTTTTTTTTTTAAATAGACTCTACGCCCAACATGGAACCCAGTGCAGGATTTGAACTCACAACCCTGAGATCAAGACCTGAGCTGAGATTAAGAGTCGGACACTTAACCAACTGAGCCACCCAGGCACCCCCATGCTACCTTATTTTATGCTCCTTTCTTTCTATTTCTTGATTGTCCTACTAGATTGTAAAGCCTGTGAAAGCAGGAGCCACATCTCACTTGTCTTTGTGACTTCACTGTATTAGGCTTCTAAAAATGTCTGAAGATCAAAGAAAATGAGTAGCTCAACTGGCTTCATGAGGGAAGGACTCGCCTGGGAATCTGAGCACAGCTGAATTGTATAGCCTTGAGCCCATTACCTCCTTCCTAAAACAAATCCAACTGATAATGTCTCCTTTCTTTCCTATAAGGATATTTTGAGACAAAATTGGGTTGTATGTAACATTTTGGGCCTTTTGGAGATAGAATTAGATAAGGCACTTGCCTTTCCTGAGCTGTATAGTTTAGTTAGATGCCATCTTGTGCTAGAGTCCCCTTTCATGTGAAGACGTTCTTACAAACGTTCTTTTAAAAACTATATAATATTAAGTGATTTAGCCTTTCCAGTGATTTTGAAATGGTTTAAAAGATTACAAATCAAGAATGTATCAGGGGACTAAGTTAATTACCTGTCTCTGCCACCAGACCCTGAAGAAAGTCAGTTCTTTCTCTCGGCTCATTTTTGCCTGCCTCTTCCAACATGTTGTCAGAATACATTTTACTATTGTAGGAAATAAATTCATGAAAATTCAGAGTTCTGAGCAGACTTAGCATCTACAGTTCCTAGCCCATAATAGGGTCTCAGTATTTGTAGAGTAAATTAATGAATTTATGTTTTTCTTTTAAGTGTCTTTCATTAGAATATAAATTTTGTTCTTCTTGTGATATCTCTTTTGTCCCAGGAACTCTCAAAACATATTAAATACTCCTGAAATCTCCTATTAGAGATTGCATAGCCTCTGAGGGTGCCAGGCCACTGGAGCCATGAGTTTTAAAATTTTAAATGAGTTTCCACTAGCAACTTTCCAGAAAATCTCTACATCACATTATTAGATCACAAGCTTTCATAAACTCCAAATTATGATAATGATAGTCTTTATTTAAAACTTCATAAGAACACCAGGACTTTTTTTTAATTAATATTTTCTTAACTTTTTACATCCCTATGAGGCAGGAAAGAAGAGAAGGCAGCAGCTGTATCAAAGGGTCCTCCGAGAAAGTAAGTGTAAAGATTTGAGTATCTAAAATATTCTAGTGTGTCATGAAACAAAACCCTTATTTAAGAGAAGAATGTGGGGGTTGAGGAGGAAGAGAGAGAATCCCAAGCAGACTCCATGCCCAATGTGGAGCCCAATGCAGTGCTCAATCCCATGACCCTGAGATCATGACCTGACCCAAAATCAAGAGCCAGATGCTTAATTGAATGAGCCACCCAAGTGCCCTATGAAACAAACCTTTTTTGAGGGGCACCTGAGTGGCTCAGTCCACCCCATGTTGAGCTCCCTGCTCAGCGGAGAGCCTGCTTCTCCATTTCCTCCCCGCTCGTGTTCTCTTGATATCTCTGTCACTATCTCTGTCTCTCTGTCTCTCTCTCATAAATAAATAAAATCTTAAAAAAAAGAAACAAACCTTTTTGAGCATAACCAATGTTTGCAGATGGATAAGAAAATTTCAAGGTTGTTTTTAAGTTATATGGCAGTCCTAGATGTAAATCAATACTCAGATGTGATGCTTGCTAACTTTAGTGATGTTGAAATTAACCTTTGCTGTCAAATTTGGTTTAGACCACAGAGAAAGAAAAGGCTTTAAAAATTCTATATGACAATTTCTTCCCTGTACATTGAAAGAATATTTATGTTACCCTCTAAATATTTGTAGTAGTATTCTTGGGGGAAAAATGCCTGACAGACTACATGTATAGTAAAGTCCATATCAGCATAAGTGTTTATAATAGCTGTGAGGTCTTTCTGGCTTTCAAAACTTACATGTTCCCATTTTAAGATTAGATTTTATTTGATGGCTTTTATCAGCATTAGTCATTCTCAATCTTACTATAACTTGAATGTGTTTGGTCATAATGTTCACAGTGATGAAATTCATCAGTATTCTTATAAACTGGACTTTTATATGGAAAGTAATTTTTCTTTTTTAAAAAAAGAGAACCTTTTGAATTTTTGTTTCATCAACTACTGGTCAAGTACCAGACATGGGAAATACAGTGAGTATAATGCAGTCGTTGTGTTTGCCTTTGTAGAGCTTGTAGACTACCTATGAATGCCAAAAACCATTACATAACTCCAATTGTGATAAATACGAAAAATGAACACCTTCTGATTTATGAACACCTTCTGAGAGCACTTAGTGGAGGGGCCACCCAGTTTGTGATTGTCAAGAAAGGCTTCCCAGAGAGATGACATAATTTGGGACCTAAAAGGTCCCTAGGCATTAGCCAGCATGTGGGACACATGGGCTAGCGGGCTAGCATTTGCTCAGGCACTAAGGCAGACATGACCTTGATGTTCTTCAGGACCTTACTGAGTGACAGTGTGGCTGATATGCCAGAAGCAAAAAGACTAGGTGAGTCAGGTGAGGCAGGCATTGTATAAGGGCACATTGGGGTCTGGGCCTCGGTCAGTGGAGAGCCACTGAATGGGTGAAGGCTCTAGAGTAACATTTGTTGGTTGTCTATTAAGAACGATCAAGTGACCCTGTACTATGTCACTTTCTTCTGTTTTGATCAGGAATATGATTGGAGAAACTATCAGCCCAGCCAGATGAGTGAATCTGAGTTGCAAATGCTGGCAAGCCTGCGTCGGCAACAGAATGAAGAACTGGAGGACACAGGGGCTTCCCACGGCCTGAGTGCATCCCAGGTGGACAACTGTAACGTCAGCATCAGTACCAGCAGTGATGATACAACCACTTGGAACTCCTGCCTGCCACCTGTGAGTCCGAGACATTGGGTATTTGTTTATTGCCTTAATAAAGGTCAGACAAAGCCTTTCTAACAAAGCCCAGCCTTGCCTGGGAAAACTAGAGCCAGCATGAGAACACTCTCCATGAGAAATCTTGAGAGCCCATTCAGAAGTACTTGGTTGGCTCAGTTGGTAGAGCATGCGACTCTTAATCTTGAGGTTGTAACTCCAAGCTCCACATTGGGTGTAGAGGTTACTTAAAAGTAAACTAAAGAAATATTTTAAAAAAAGAAGAAAAAGAAAGAAATATTCAGGGCCCCATTGTGAAATAGTGTTTTAAATCTGAGGGCATTGTCTTTTCTTAAATTGTCTTTCTTACCTTCAAATAATGTATGTTAATTGTGGGATAATATATATATAAACATACAATGAAAGCAAAAAGGAATAATTTTACTTTCAATTCTGGGTGTCTGACAGCATCCATAGCTTCTAACTCAGGCCATGGCACATAGAGAAGGCTCAGTATTTGTTAAATGAATGAACAGAAAAGATGTTTTCTCCTCCCTGTGTCTGAGGGCCGTGGTAGGCACTGCAGATGCTTCAGCAGCTTATATTTTCCCCATATGTTTCTACAGTTAAAGCACTTTTATATATGGCCCATCCTCCTCACTATAGACCAGCAGAGGACCTGGATCAGGTCAAAGTCTTTCAGGTGAAGAAACTAAACTATCCTGGGCCCAAGCCATCACATCTGGTCAGTGGTAGAGCCCAGAGTAGAGCCCAGTGTTTTGATTCAGTCTGTTTTCTTCACTTCTGTCCTTGGGGATGTTATGGCTGAGTTGGAAAGACAAAGTGGAAACGTTGATAGAACAGTCCCATACACCTTTAAAAATGTCATAAGGCAGTATAGTAGAATCAGTATTTTAATAGTGGTAATAAAAAAAGGGGGGAGGGGGAATCCCTGGGTGGCTCAACGGTTTAGCGCCTGCCTTTGGCCCAGGGCACGATCCTGGGGTCCTGGGATCGAGTCCCACGTCAGGCTCCCAGCATGGAGCCTGCTTCTCCCTCTGCCTGTGTCTCTGCCTCTCTCTCTCTCTCTCTCTCTCTCTCTCTATGTCTATCATAAATAAATAAATAAATCTTTAAAAAAAAAATAGTGGTAATTAGAGCTACCATTTCCTTAAGTACCTAGAGACTTTTTAAGACCTCCATAGGCCTTACTTATAGGAAATTTACTTATAATTTACTTATACTTACTTATAAGGCCCACATTCAACATCAAATCAAACATATTAAAATACACTTTCATCCAACAGTAAATATCACTTTTTGCTATACAATTTGTGAAAGGAAATATGAAATTGAGTAACTATATTTATATAAAATTATGTAAAGGCTGAATTCAAATGTAGTTGACAGTGGATAACATATGTTTTAAGTATTTAATTAAATATTTACTAATTTTACAATTTTCTCTCCCAAGAATTTTTTTTTCCACGTCTCCAGAATCTTTGTAGATGTTAGAAATCTCAGAGGCTCTGGCACTAGGACTCCCATTGTCATCTAACTCAGGCCTTACTGCTGTCTTAGGTGGTAAGTGCTGTTTCTCCAGGTGAGAAAATGGAGACTCTTGAGTGTAGTGATTCAGACTTAGCTTGGCATGACTCCTGAGTCTGAACTTCTCACCACCATGACAGGGTGACTTCTCAATGTGTGACTTAATTTGCCACATGTGTGCCCGCGATATCCAGTGGATGGTGTCATTTCTGCTCTGGAGAGTACATACATGTCTTTATGGAAGAATTCAGATTGGCTTTAAGGAGATGTAGGAGAAGAATGATGTTTTCATGAGTGTTTTTTATCCCTACTTTGCCACCCTCCAGGCTTCTCTTGCCTTACTTTTTCATTAAACTAAATGATCAAGTATGCACAAGGCCTCCAGCAAGCTTGGTGCCAAAGATTATCTACCCAACCAAAAAAATATCCTGTGCCAGAGTATTCTTGTAGCCAGATCTAAGAACATAAAGGTAAGTTGCAGATTTTTGCAAATGCAGTTTACAAGGGAATTGAAATATTGCCTTTCTTATAAAATATTCCTCAGCAGTCATTTAAACGGAAAGTAAGAAAGAGAACAGTGGCCTCCTGAACGAGCTCATTCTGTCATGAAGTAGCTTGGAGACCAACGTGACAAAGGGCAAACTAAGGAATGATTATTTATGGACTGAAAAGGCTGAGCTCTTGGTTGCCCTGGATACCGTGTTCTCATCACTGTCCTGTGCTGGCAAGGACTACAGTCCTCATGCACAACAACTACTCTGCTCTAAAAGTATATAGCCAAAAATAACACCACTGGTAATGAACTTGATAACCCTTCCATTTGAACAAATGAGAAATAGAAAACAGTCTATTTTTTAGACTGAGAAAATAATTGAAAAGCCCACCTTTGGTATTCATAAGATATGTTTATTATTGCATCAAATTCAGTCTATTTCAATACTGGAACTAGCACCAAATGGAAAATTGCATTTCTTAATGAACTCTGCATCTTGTTGCTCATATAGAGTTTAAATAGAGCAATTTACAAGAACCATTGTGGTCTTTCTGAGAGCTTATGCCTTTCTCTTTAGAAGTTGTGTAGGGAGAGTGAAAAAGAAGAAAGGAACGAACTTATAAATTTATCACAATGGTATCCTGCTTTTTGTGGATCTCAATGGCGCTGCCATCCACAGTGGCACACTCCCAGAAATATGGAAGACATCTCACTTCTCCCACACCTTCATTTCCAAATCCAAAGAAACCTCAGGATTTTAGCCCTCCCTACTTAACACCATAACCTTAGCACTTGATTTTTCATCTGCATTCCCTCAGTCTCCCAGTACCTCTGTACCTCCCGTCTGAGCACCTGGTGGTGAGGATCATCTGCTCTGAGGTCAAATTGATATAGAAGAGAGGCCCACATCAAAGAAAGCAATTGTTCCTATCTGTTGGTTTCAGGAATACTTTCACAGAGAAGGAAAACTACAGTTAAGCCAGTGTTCCAGAATGAGTGCAAGCTCATCATGTGGAAAGAAAGGGAAAAGGAATTCCAAGTTCCGAAAAGGAACAGAATTAAATCCATGGAAGTGAGAGTAGAGTCTCTCCTTTCACAAGATAGCCTGCTTGTTTCTCCATCACCTTGAACAGAACTTGAAATGAATCTTTGCTTGTCTTGCCATCATTACCCACCCCTAGCCAACATAGAACAAACGCCCCCATATCCAAGCTACACCGTGCAGCTTACCTGTCACTGCTATGCCCTGTACCCAGATCATGTCAATCGTGTCACTGCTCATCTTGCTCTTCCCTCTGCCTAGAAAGACCCTCCATCCCTCTTCTCTACCTGGGAACATTCCCTTGTTTTTCCAAGACCCAACTCACATGTCACTGCTTCATGAAACCCTCTCTGACTCTCAACCACCCTGCGCAGAATTATTTCTTCCTTCTGTGGGTTCCCATTATCTTCAATCTCAACGTTAGCGTTTACCACATGAGGGAACCATGGTTAGCAATGTGCCCCAGGCCTGGTTATGAGCTCCTTGAAGGCAGTACCAATGCCTGGCATGAGGTCACTTTCAGTCACTGATTGTTAGTCATGGATTGAATGAATCAATCAGTAATATTGAAAAGATTCCTTTTTTTATTCTACGATAAGGTAGTTTTCATCAGAATTCCAAAATAGGGACACCTGAATGGCTCAGCGGTTGGGTATCTGCCTTCAGCTCAGGGCGTGGTCCCGGAGCCTGCATCTCCCTCTGCCTATGTCTCTGCCTTCTCTCTGTGTCTCTCATGAATAAATGGGTAAAATCTTAAAAAAAAAAAAAAAAAAAAAAATCCAAAATAAACATCAGCTTTGCTTTGCTTAAATAAACCCTGAATGATGCAGGTAATATTTTACATTCAAGATTTGATAAGTGGATATTAAATATACAGACAAAGGAAAATACAGACGGGGCTTGATGACCAGTGGTTTAAAAGGAGATTTAAGCAGGTCACGTTCAATTTAGTATCTTCACCGGAGGACTTCACACACGCTGCAGTCTGAAACCAGGAAGCCCGTGCAGAGTAAAATGAAGAGTCTTTAGCAAAATCTATTGTGTTTACTACAAGTTTTGATTCCTCAGCTTTCCTCAGCATCTGTACAGTTTAGAGTAATATGTACTGTTTAAAAGGTGTTTAGATATAATAAATTAGTCATTTAAAAGTGTAATTAAATGTAACCATATTTCTCATAGCAAATTGGCTTTTGTAGGCATCTCTTGCTAAATAAATCAAACCTACTGAGAAATCCATTGGCCTTTGACAGACAGATTTTTCAAAGTTTCTAACTTAGAACCAAATTCAATTAAAACAATACTTTACAACTTCTGTGGAAACCAGGCTACAAGTAATCAATTTTGGAGGGTTTCTGTTAGGAGTAGCCCTCATGAGATTTATTCAAAAACTCAGCTCCAGGCAGCCTTAGGAAGGGAGCTAGGAGATGCTTATAATGTATTCTTAAGTGAATTTTATTTTGGTAAGGGCTTTTGATTGACAATAGCATAAAACCATGTCGTGTGTGTGTGTGTGTGTGTGTGTGTGTGTGTGTGTGTGTTTTCTTTTTAAGGAAAAAATGTAGCTATTAATGGAAACAGCTTTTTGTGGTGCCCAAAAGAATATAGACTCTGCTTCAGCCTACCTGAACTCAAATCCCAGTTCAGCCATTTACCGGCACAATCGCCTATAAAATGGGAATAATAAAAGGCCTTCCTCATATTGACATGGTGAGAATTGAATGCGTGCAGGGAATGCATGTGCCCAGTGCCTAGCAGAGTAAACTCATAGCTGTTACCCGCTGCTTCCCCCAAAGTTATTCTCCTCAAAGGCCCACTTGAATGATCAGAAAAGATTTCTAGGATATTTCCCCTTTTTGTGACTACTGAGGGCTATAAGGATAGGTAGAGGTTCTGTTATGCTTGTTTTGATTTGAGCTTAACCATGAAAATTCAGACTTAACCTCTTAGAGCTTTACAAATAAGCCCTTTTGTTATTTTATTATTTCAATATTTCGTTATTTCTCTGTCCTGCCTTTACCTGTGATTTAAGAAAAGCATGCCTCATGTGCATGCTACCCTGTAAGCAGAATCCCTAAAACCATCATTCCTTCAAGTTAAGAATTCCCATAATCTAATATCAAGCACATAAGTCTCCTTAGCTTGTTTGAAAAAAAAAAAAATGCTCATTGCATGCATCCATCAACATGGCAATTGCAGAGCATAATATTTGGAGAAAAACGAGGCAAAAATGCACTTAATAAAATTACAAGCATATGGTGAGGTTCTCAGACAAGTTATTTATGGTCTTGATTAACCTTGCAACATTTTTGCCATTTTCATCGGTTTTAACATAACACCATGAAAATATTGTCTTTACCTTTTAACATGGCAGGATTATCTTATCTCCTGTTCTTTTATTTAGCCTTCACTTCTCTCCCTCACCCCAAAATTTCTAGCAGCTTGATCACGGAAAAAGCAAAGCTTCTTGTGCTCAGTAGCAAATTTTAGGAGTTCCGTTTTCCTGACACTAGTGCATAGCAACAGCGCCACCAAAAGGACAAGGTCCTCAGTTTCTAGAATCTGTTCCATTTCTTTGCTCATCAGCATATCAGTGTTTTACAGGATGATTACTGGCTGCTACATCTCCAATATATAATATATTGGCATTTCAGGTTCTTTATAGTTAATAGGTCTTAATTTGTTCTGATCTACAGATTCATTAACTTTGAAGCTCTCTTTGGGTATAATGAATTTTCTTTTAATTCTCCTGAACCAGAAAGGTAACTAGTTGATTGTGCTAAGCTGCAGATAAATCAGATGAGCAGATGTTCTTACACCACTATAGACATGATATATGAAAACTGATATTAGAGTCAGTATAATACTGAAACATGTGAGTTGTTCTGTGTTTAGTGACTATGAAAGTCACCCCGTGAAATAAACCTTCCTCATTCTCAGAGTATTATCTATTACACCTTGTTTGTCCCAAATTTAGCAATGTGGCAAAACTTAATTTTAAATATATAGAGACATGTCAGAAGAATGAAATCAAATTAATTTAATTTATGGTAGGGAGGTCGTCATATAGATTTCAAATAAATATTTCATACCACTTTTTTTTCTTACTCCCATAACCTGAACTGAGTTTGTCACCTGTGTTTTCAAGAACTTCAGTATTCACCACTATAGGTGAGACTCTGAGCTGGGTTAAGCACTACAATCTAGTAGAGGGTAAACTGTAGTGAACTGGGTTCAAAGTCTGGTTCCACTGTTGTTGGCTGGCATGACCTTGGATTAACACCCATTGTCTGAATTTCCTCTTCTGTTAGGTGGAGTTGTTAATCCTATCTGATTCACAGAATTGCTGTGAGGAACAAATGAGATAATATCTACCAAGGATTTAACACAGAGTATGTGCTGATTAAATGTCAACTAGTACTATGATTATTGTCATAGTTATTTGATTATTGTCATATACCTACCTACAAAGTAGGTATTGGTTGCTCTTCTTCTATTGCTTCTTAAGGTATTCCCTGAATATGGCTGAATTCCAAAGTCAAAAACAATTTTTTTTTTTTACCTGGTGCTTTCATTATATATTACCTACCTAGAAACAGTACAAATAGGTTTACTGCTGCATATATCTCGAAACAGATCTGTTTCCATTTGTGAATGGGGACATCTGGCTTCAGACAGCCCATCAATTCCCCCACCCCAGCCCCAGCCCACCATGTTCAGAGAGCTTTTAGAAACCATTAGGCACATTTCTCATTCATTCTGATTTGGGTCTAGGAAAACAGAAAGACCTCATCCAAGTGAAAGCTCTGTCTGCCCTTTCAAAGCATCAAAGCAAAGTTATGGGAACTGAAATACCTTGAAGGAGCTTTTTAGCACCATCATTCCCATAATCCCTTCCTGTCTCTGAGTCTGACTATGAAATTAGGAGACATATACAGAGAAAGGGAATTGGGGCCACCCAGTTTTGTACATACCCATTCCAAAAAAGACTTGCATCCTTCACTGACTGAGTCACTAGCAGCTAGGGCATGTAAGTCTATTTATACCACTTATGTGTGCAAGTCAGAATGCTCTGCCATGATACCCTGTTTTTAAATCAAAGTTGGTTATTGAATAAAATATTTGGGGGCAACAACTTGATAATTAGCTTTCAATACTAAAAATGAAATTAAGGAACCAGGTTCTTCAGACTGAGTTCCATTAACCTATGATTATTTTAATGGGATTTTTTTCTTTTACCTTTCTGTTCCCTCATGTTAACACTCTTTACTATTTTGAAACATTTCCACTGGTTATTTTTTTTTATTTTCTAACACTTAGAAACCACTATAAATGTGAATCTTTTGTTGACTGTGTTCTTTTTTACTCCTTGCATCACCAGATCTGTTTTATATAGACATGAGCAAATGCGGAAAGGGTCAGTCTGTGTAGTCTGAGAGCTGAGTCACAAACAAGACAGGATTCTGTAACTATTTCTATTCTGCAGAGGATGGAGTAAGTCATTTGGAATAAGGGGGTTGGAGACAGGTGTAAATAGAATTAATGATGTAAAATTAAGAAAATGGAAATTTCCTGAATGCCAGAACTGTGATGTGTAGAGCTATGGAAATGCCTCTGGAAGTGTATCGGCAGAGGCCCATTCACTGGAGGCCCGAGTATAGCTGAACTACTGGACGAATACCAATGAACATATTATCGGGAGTATTTCTGCACCAGTGTGAGATGCTCTAGAGAACCCGTTAGACCCTTTGCTTGCTAATTCCTTTCTTGCTGTGAAATAATAAAGCCTAAATCATAAAACCAAATTTCACTTGCAAATTGCTGGAAGTCTTATTTCTCCAGTGAGATCAAATATGTCTTATGACATGTTTTTCCTTCCTCTGTTCTCCCAGCTGTTGTTTCTTATTACTGAAATGGTGATGCATTGATATCGGTTCAATTACCAAAGTATCTGAGTACATTTAAATTCATGGTGCATCACAGAGAGTCAGGCTAAGTGACTGTGATTATCAGACAGTGTGTTTGATTTAAATTAAAGGAACACTTCCAAGAGATTATTTATAGAGGAAGACAGTTTACTCTAAAGAATTCTCATGACCCACATCTTTAATATTTTAGGGCCTGTGAAAATAAGGAGTATGTGGAAAATAAGGAATATGTGCTCTATGTGTACAGGTACCATTGCTATACTGTTTTCCTCTGTTAGAGTCAGCACTATAAGACCACATTATAGGTAGGAAAAGCTTAACACAAACCCTTTTGGGTAAGGAAGTAATGGAAATCCTTTAAATGCAATTCAAGAATGTATTCCAAATTCCACCTTGTAATAAAATGAGAATGTTAAAAATGATTTTCATATTAGAATTCCATGGTTGTTAACCACATAAGAAAAATACTGCATGCTGATGTTCAAAAAGAGAATTTGTATCAGATATAATGGAATTTTCTCTCTTTATAGAACAAAGAAAAACAAATTCCTTTGGAGACAACAGTTGAAAGCTTTTTTGGGGATGTAGTTGTTTAGCGATGTTTTGAAATAGTAACATTTAAACATTTCTCGCAGAGGAAAAAGTTGAGATTTCACATTTTTGTTAGGTACTGGCACCATTTTTTTCAGTTCACTTCATAATGCTTGGAGCTTTATTATACACTTGGGGAAATGACCACTTTGACCTAAGATTTACACGTGTAATTCCATTAGCGAAAATGCAAGTTATCCTTGCAGACTTACTAACGTTAAGACATAAATATATAATCCTTATCTCTGGATCTCTGAGTTATTGTTGATACCTGCTGTGCAGCATTAGATCCATGAGATATTTTTTATTTTACTGTAGCTGGAAATATCAATGAATGTTAACAGTGTAAAAACTCCACAAGGAGGAAGAGTCCACACATGAACTTTAATTGCACCATAGATGCTATCTCATGCAGTGACCAGCCATTAAAATAACCTGCTCTTTCTCAGGTGTGCCACCTTGTTCTTTGCTGGATCTCCCAAACAGCCTTTGGGTCTTCAGTAAAATAAACAGCCCCTTCTTGCAGATCATTTCTCAAGAAAAATGACAGCAATGAGAGTCTTAGGACAGTGTATGAAAAGAACATTATCCTGATTGGTACCTCACAAACATTTTGTCTTTTACAGCCTGTCAACCAGGGTCGCCACTATCAGAAAGAAATGAATCCACCTTCTCCTTCTAACCCCCGGTAAGAATCATTAATAAGCTAAGTGTCTTTTTTATTATTATTATTTAAAAGACTGTGCATTTTTCTTCATGTCACAAAATTGTTTTCCAAAACTTCCAAAGAGCTTCCAAAGTTCTTTTCCTTAGAAGGTTTAATTCAGGCTATTTTTCTTATTTAGACTACTATGATGTGGTTAACAGTCTACCTAGGTTTATATGATACCTTTGCCTTTTCCTAGCTGTAGGACTTTGAACAAACCATTTAACTCAGGGTCATGCAGGCATAATGCTCTTTTGGGATAATCATGTGAATGAATACATGAAAAACTCATAGCACAGTTTCTGGCACATGGCAAGCTTTCTTTAAGTGTTAATTTATTTCATATTCTATTTGCATAGATATTTTAATCAATATGTGATGTTTAGTACATTTCAGCATGAATTGTTTAGTATTATCGGATCCCTTTAAACTTATCATGATAGCTTATATTAGTTCAAAAGCCATTCTCTTTTTTCCAAAATTTCAAAAGCTGATCTCAAAATTATTTCATTATTTCAAAAATGTCACTAGCATTATGAATCATTTGTCAATATAGAAAAATCTTATCATTTTAACCTCACTAATAAAGACAAGGAAATTGGAGTTTGTGTCTTGAAACATATGTCATATTATATGGTTTTCTAAAAAATAAATTCATTTATCAGCACAAATCAATATATTTTATTAACTATTTATTAAATGCTAGGAATTTATTAAAAATCAGTCCACCTTGAGCTCTATCTGCAGGATCTCAGTTATTAGAGTGCTTCTCATTGTCCAGCTTTCTCACCTATACTGTGAATTATCCCATAAAATGGACAAGAATACCAGTGATAGTATTGTATCATACCAGTGTAGCTCTGACTCTAGCATGTCACTTCCTTTTTTTTTTTTTTTTTAAGATTTTATTTATTTGAGAGAGACAGAGCACGAGCAAGGGGAGGGGCAGAGAGAGAGAGAGAGAAACAGACTCCCCACTGAGCTTGACCCCAGGACCTGAGCCACCCAGGCACCCCTAGAGTGTGATATTTGTGACAGTATCTGAATTAAGACTCATTGGTTGAACATATAAAAAACAACTTAGCTGGTCTTAAAAGAGAAACAGAGAGACAGGAAGGATTTGTTAAATAAGAATATAGGGCTGATCAGAAAAGATGAATACTTATCATTTACATCAACATGGATGGAATGGAAGAGTATTATGCTGAGCAAAATAAGTCCGAGAAAGAGTTACCATATGGTTTCAGTCATACATGGAATATAGGAAACAGCGCAGAGGATCAGAGGGAAAGGGGGGGGGGGGAAACTGAATAAGAAGTCAGAGAGGGAGACAAACCATGAGAGACTCTTAACTCTAGGAAACAAACTGAAAGTCACCAGAGGGGAGGTGGGTTGAGGGATAGAGTAATTGGGTGATGAGATTAAGGAGGGCATGTGATTTGATGAGCACTGGATCTTATGCCCAACTGATGAATTTTTGAACCCAAATTTTTAAAAAAATTTAAAAATGTAAAAATTAAATATTAAAAATTTTAAAAATTAAAAAAAAAAAAGAATACAGGGCTGTTCCCTGAAACCCAAGGGCATCCAGGCATATCCTCAGTCCATCTCTACTTGCTTCTTCCTGTCTGTTCATTCTTCTCTCTAAGCACCAGCTTTCTATTTCCAGTCACATATGGCTGTCTGACAGCTCTTGAGTTTATGTATTATAGTTCAAAGTACATGCCGAACTTGACAGGTTATGTCTGAATTCCAGTTCCTACTTTCCAGGAGAGAGAATGTGATTGGCCTAGGTTGGGCCGAGTATCCACTTTCGGTCCACTCAGCAATGAACAGCCAACAGAGCCATGTAAAACTAACATGACTGCCCAGGAAACCACCTACATGGTTTACAGGACTTTTAAGGGGGCCCAGAATGTTATGACATAGGTAGAGTATATGTTCTTTATTAATCACTTATTATCACTTTATTAATCAGAAGTAATCACTTCTTAGTATTCCTGGTCTATACACACGATCTGGTCATTATCTAGTAGGGGGAACTGCCACTATCATAAAAAAAAAAAATGAGTTCAAATTGAGTTTGTAATTTCAGAGTACATAAAAAGGTGTTTCAACATTCTTAAAATCAATTGTCTCTTGACATGTAAATACATCTCTTAGAATCTTTCAGCTCATAAACTCTTTTTATCATGTATGAGTAAACTTTTAAGGTAACTGAAAATCCAACTTTGGTCCAAATTATAACAAAATCAGTATTTATAATCTGAAACAAATGAATGTGATAGTTAAGATATATTATATAGTTAAGATATGTTAGCCACCCAATTACTGTCAAATGAGCCTTTTGTTTCAATAAAAGGAGAAAGAGGACCTAATTCTCATCCTAATTCTGCTAGTAACCCAGTATCTGATCTCAGACATCACCAATAATATGAACACCCTCATGTGTAAAGGAAAGGATTTGAGTCACATGCTCTCTCAGGTGACCTCTAGCTTCATGATTCTGTGATTTTATTGAGACTCATTATGGACTTTACATATGAAACCCAATTCCACCATCAGAAGGAGTATTGTCCTACATAGAAAACAAATCTCATAATGTTGGATTAATTAATTAATGTTCAGATGTAGTACTGTGTAACTTTAACTATCTCTTTTAATATTTGATTCCCAAAGATAGAATATGAGAAAATTCACCAGACAAGTAGACATCATATTTTATTTAGCCAATTAAATGTTCATTCATTTAGGGAAAATTAATTTACATTTTTACATAATAAAGTAAAAAGCCAATTTTCAAAGCAAAAATTAAAATGCTGTCAATCCCTTTTGCCAGCAGATTATCCACACAGTTTCTTAGAAAATTATTATTTAGCTGTTCAGAAAACTTGTGGATTATGTGGTTTGGCTCTTGGCTCCATAAATCCAGCAGCTTGAAAGAATTGGCAGAAAGACATTATTGGGCCATAAATAAAGACAATGATAAAATTATTAGGTCAGCAAAGATCATCATATAAAAATGGGATAAATTGAATCATATAATACATGTCAGTTAACCTAAAATTGAAAACTGTGATTCTTTTAAAATTTGTATTTTTTATATTTCTTACAACTATCTCACATCTAGACTCTAAAACACAGTACACTAAAATTTAAATTTAAAAGATACTGCTAATGAATATGAAAAAAACTATATAAGAGATGAAACGACAAGTAAGTCTACCCCTTGGATAAACAAGCATCTAACCTGAATTCTGGATTGAAAGTTCTGCGTGTGGGGGCTCTGAACAACACATGAGAGGCAGGTAGTCTCTTGGTTTCCTGAATTAAGTGTAATTGTGATCAGAGTAATCTGCATTGAGGTTGAGGACATGATGGGGTTGAGGACATGTGCGGATGCAGATCCATCGAGAGAACATGCTGGTGCCCTGTGGGAGCAGAAGTGGCCACGTTAGCTTCAGTGAAATATCTACAACTACTCCAGAGAACTAAGAACCTAAGATTTGTACCCACACTCATAGTCCTACCCATACTCATGCCCACACACATATATGTTTGGAGAGTCAGTTCTCAATTAACTTAATTAATGTCACAGAGCAACCACCATCCCCACAGTCTTCTGTTTACATTTTGCTCTGGAAAGATTTTTATCTCTGCAACATAATTACCTTCTTAGTTATATGTGTTTATGATTAAAGTTAAAGATAACATGCAATTCACAAAGCAGGCAAATTTGGATTTTGAAGAGTTGACTCCAGGATGCCAATAGCTAAAACACTGCATATATTCATAGATTATTTTCCTCAGAGTAAAAGCATCCACTTGCACTTATAGGGCAATGCTTGACATTGGATGGAGATGGGATACATGGTAATCATATACCCTGGTGTCTAGATTTGCCACAAAGCCATTTCCCTTCGCATCGTTAGGCATGAGTCTGATATTTCTTATTATTTTTGTGGAACATGCTGACTGATATTTCGGCAGCATCTCACATTCTGGGGCCCTTGCCTCCAGTGTCCACCCATGCTGCCTCTTGGGGCACTGACAGCCTCTATGACAAGGTGCAGAAATGGCTAACATAATCTAATACAATTTAGAGGCGTGTTGGGTAGGAGGAAACAATTTCACAGTTCATTCATGTTGAGAAATGTTTCCTAGCATGTAAACGTACATGCTGCCAAATAGAGCAAAATGGATGCTGTTTGCAGCCGTAAGTCATTTATTTGAAAATGCCATCTATTGGTTTGTGGGGTTTAGAGCTGTCCCTTAGGCACCTCCATTTATGTGTTTATGGAGATTCTTCAGAACAGCTCAAGATATTTTTATTCAGAAATGGGTTTTATAAAATAAGCTGTGATTACATTCTGGTTGTCTGTTCATATGGATGAAGTCGATAACCAGTCTTTCATTTCAAATGATGATTATACTTGCTATTTTTACAACTCATTGGAAAATTAGGGGAAGAGGGAAGGCAGTCCAAGGCTCCGTCAGGTTCTAAATGTTTATGGAAATAAACAGTGGAGAAAATAATTCCCAAATGCCCAAACAGTAATGAATGGCATGGTTTTCTGAAGTGTTTGTTTTATGATTTATCACTTATCTGTAGATTTTTCAAATGTCACCGCCGATTGCATGAAGGCTTGCATCCTTTGCAGCTTTGCCACATGTTTGTGTGATATAAACATACTTATAACTATAATTAGATGATAAAGCCCTGCAGACTTTGACAAGTGATTAATAACCACTGACCTCGGTTCACGCTGGCTCAGCCAGCCTGACTGAGGCAACTGGCCTGTCATCGTAACCTACAAATTCTGCTCTGGACTGATCACTGTGGCTTCATTTTTCTTTTCTCCCCAGTTGTCAAGACTCAGCCTGATGGGCTTCTCTTTTGCTTAAGCTTTTTTTCCCACCAACGCAAAAGAGAGAAAAATGTATAAATAAAATTAAATACAGAACTTGGATGTCATGTTTCTCCTCAAATGATTAAATTTGGATCATTTTTAAACAAGTCAGATTTTTAACAAATAATCCTCCTTCAGACCAAAGCACAACAAAAGATTTCCTGATTAGCTATGCAAACAGTTTCTCTAAACGTTGTGTTATTGTTGTTTTCGATTATCTATATTTTTGTATTACATCTTAATGATCTGTTCATAAAACCAAAGATGCCAGTTTTTACTTTCATCATGTCTCTCATTAGCTTAAAAAAATCTGTCCATATTGCTGCCTCTCATTTCATACTCCCATTCCCAGAAATTCACACCTGCTCATCTGAGGGCTGTGATTCTCCATACTCAGAGCCTCCAGTCGGGTTCATGCTCTTCGACCGCCATTGCTGTTCTCGAGCTCTGAGTTCCCTGGCAGGCAGGATGGCATCATGTTTTCTCTCCTCCAGTGATGTTCAGCTGGCCTGGCATGGGTAGGAGCTCCATCAGAATTTGAACTGAGAGAGGGAAAGTAGAAGTATGCCCATATAACACTGAGAAATTAAAGTCTTCATCCTGAATGTTAAGCAGTTAAATGTCAATTTTTTTCCCTACATCTTTGCAAAAGTTACCATTCCTTTCCTGAAAATAGGATAACAATGGTATTGCTTTATTCATAAGCAGGATAACACTGTGTTTTTATGAGAGCCTCTTATTTATAGAGTTTAAATCTTATATCCATGCATGTTCCACTCCCTGCCAACCAGAGATCCCTGGACACTGATAACCATTAGAATGGCCCTAATCTTTAATACATAATATAATATATGTATTATTTATACAAGCTATTGAATAATAGCTTCCAATACCTTCAATACTCTATGACCCTGAAAATCATATGTCCAGTCCTGACTCTCCCCTGAATTCCAGACTCCTCTATCCAAGCTGCCAACTTGACAGATACCCAAGCATTCAAAGCAACTTGGTTTTCTTTCCCTATACACATTTGTTTATCTTTCAGTCTTCTCCATCTCAGAAAATGCCACCATCACCCCCCTTTTACTCAAGGCAGAAACCAAGAGTGCTCCCTGCTTCCTCACTGGGACCCATGCCATGTCCTTCCTCCACAAGTTGTGCTGGTGCTCCCTCCAATCAAAGCATACGCCCTCCAACCCATCCAGCCACTCTTTCCACTGCTGCAATCCCAGCTCACATTGCCATCATCCCTTATCTGGACTAATGCCATAGCTTCCCACTTGCTTTCTCTGCACCTTTGACCACCACAGTCTGTTCTGCACTCAGGAACCTAGAGTAATGTTATTAGACCTAAACTAGAGCCAAGCATGGCCCAATGGAAAACCTCTCAAAGGTTACCCACTGTTCTAGGATCAAATAGTGCTCCTTATCCTGAATGCCCACCACCCAGATGGTGTTTTATACTGCTGTGCACCCTGCTCACTGAATATCAAACACCAAGGTCATGTCCCTTTTTCCTGGACACTCTGGGCTTGGTTCCACTAGAAGAGAGGGCCCTCTGCTGGGAGTCCCCTCACCCTAGAAAAGACTCTAGATATCAGCTTCCTCCTTTCATTCAGGGCTCCACCTATATGTCATCACCTCAGAGAGGCCCTTCCTTAGCATCCAACCTAAAATAGCTCCTGTCAGCCTCATTACGTGATCTATTTTGTTTTTACTACAGTACTCCTCACTACCTGATATCTTCTTGCTTGTTTGCCTACTGTCACACACACGCCTCCAAAATACACTAGAAATGTAAACTGCCTGACCCTAGGGACTTTATCTCTCTTGCTCACTATATCCCTGGCTCCTCAAACAGCACCAAGCACAAAAGAGACACTCAGGAAATATGTGTTGAACTCATTGACCCTCACTCACAAAAATCAATTTTCCCTATCTCCCTATACCAGCTACCTCACCATAGATTTAACTGCTAGCAGGAACCCAGAAGCACCTGCCTACTTTTCTCCTTTGAGGGTGTCTGGAACCTGGCCCAGGTTCTATACTGGCCCAGGTTCTATTACTATATGTAGTAAATAAAATCTCTCTCGTGACGTTGTTTTAAATGATCCCTTAGAAGATAGCCGCAATCTAAAGTCTCCGGCAAAGTATCATTTTAAACCTTTCAAAAGAGACAGGTTTTCTGAAATTGAACTTCTGTGTTTTTATTGTTTCTTAGTGGAAACTGCTTATCTGTACTTGCCTATGCATGCTGATTTAGAGGACTCAGGTGCCACTTGCTAGAAATCTGCTTGAGTTGCCACTGTGGCAGAGGGGTAACTAACCCTCAGGCTAACAGAATCTGGACAGGTAAATGGAAAAGAGGCAAAAAAAGGCATAGAGAGAGGGAGAGACAGAGAGAGGATCTGAGCTTGTGGTACCAGTGTCCTTTAAATTCAAGTGACTCCCTGTTCCTCCTGTTCCCGAAGAGGTCCTTAGTCCTTAGCCCAAGCTTTACAACAGATTTTAAGAACACTTGATACAAAGAGACCCAGCTGGGCCCCTTCCCTCCTAGGTCTACAAGCAAAGTCCAGGCTTAGAGTGGGCTTCTCTAGTTTCTCTAGCCCTGTGTTAGAGAAAACTCAAGCTAAAGGCAGCCAAACCCCTCAGTAATCATCCTGCTTCTTTTCTCTGACCGCTCTGAACCTAGGACCATGTCTAGGGATGACTTCGAGGGTATCCTTCCCGTCGGGTTCCAGCAGTTCACCAGCAGAGGTGGGCAACTGGTGGTCTGCTGCCCCATTACTTTTCCTTCCTCCTCTGCTCTTGGTAGTTGGCTGGCTGACCCACTTTGGGTTCTGGTTCTGACCATTTATCTACCAGAGCCAGTTAGCTCAGATTGCACACCTGTTGCAGTCACCCTGTCCCAGGGCCTAACTGGCCGGCACCCCTGCACACCTGAACAATACTTCTTTTTCTTCATTTGCTCGGCTTGTCCATTCTGGCCCTGCCAGTCTGGGCATCGGCTGGCCCCACTCTTCAGTTTCTCAGTTGAGATGTCCTCCTGCTCTCTGACTAGATATCTCTTGGGCCCCTGGGACTCAGCATTTCAACCTGAGCCTCCTGTTTTTGTCAGTTGTACTCCACAAGAGAATCTGAAGCTGTCAGGGCGGGGGAAATACTCACCAATATTTTAGTTGTCATATTTTCCAAAATTGCAGACTCAAGAAACTCATTTCCATAAGAATTATAGAACAGATTGCACCCCCTTCCCCCCTACACACACACCCCAAAACTGCTGTGTCTGAAACGATGGATCCCTGAAAACTCTTAGCATTTCTAACTAGCAGAATGAAGAACTCCCGAGATTGAGATTACCCAGGCTTCCCTAGCCCCTGTTAGTCATCCACATGATGAACTCAGATTACCTTTGGCCCAGGGTCCAATGTAAAGAAGGTAATTACCAAAGCAATTATTTACCTTCCTAACATGTTACCGTTTCAGCTTTTAATTAAAAGATTCAGCTTTTCCTTCTAGAGTAATGAGCACCTTTAAAAAGTCGAAGTACTAATTCGAGTTTATAACATTCACCTCTATTCTGAGGGGGAAGGGAGGGTTTTGTAGGTTGAGGTCCAGGATAATGAACCTAAGGAATGGAAGACCGTAATTATGGTTAAATGGCCAGAGCCAGTCACATGCATAGACACACTGCCTCATCATTCATTTTGTAACCCAACGCAGAAGAGCTTCCCTTGTTATTTAAACAAGGAACCACTCCTGCATGAAATGATTGAAAGTCTGTGCAGCTCAGGCCTCCAGCAACGCTCCCTGAGTATTCTTGAAGCACCTAGTACATGCCGAGTGCTTTGGATAGGTGACTTCCCCGGGCCTTCTATGAGCTCCAGGCCCGCTGGCACCTCACAGTCCGCCCTAGGCAGGGTGTGAATGTTTTAGGGAAGGTGCTGAGTGGCGTGGGAGGAAGTCCCTAGCCTGTCACAGAGAAATCGCAGCCCTTCCAAACCTGTGCCCACTCAAAAACGCTGTTTTTGTTGGCAATTGGTTGTTTCTTCCCAGGAATTATTTTGTTTCACTTGTTAATGAAAAACATTACATTTGGAAATAGATTAATGTTAAAACGCATACTTCTTCACTCTGACAATATATTATGTTTACCTGAGTTTACAAGCTTCATATTTTGCTGTTCATTACCATATAAAAACTCACTCAGTATGATAAATACCACACAAGTCAAACGTCCACCCCATTGAAAATGACTTAAAGGAGAAAAGGCAAACAACTTTTAGTTGATTTGATTGAATTAACACTAACATTATTGTTCTATTGACTCTTTCTTGTCCATTGATTTTTAAAAGCCTTTAGCTCCCTTGCCATCCATTAAGACAAATCAGATGCAATTTGGTGCCTGGGACAAGACAGTGCTGTTGGGTGTTGGGTGTACGCATAGAAAAAAAAAATTGCTTATGTGCTGAAACTGGGGTGATTAGAAAGACAGTGCATGTTTTGCTGTAAACAACTTCCCTGCTTTTGACTTTTGAGGTTCACAATAAGGACCTTTGTTTTAGTATGTGAACACCTGGATCAGTAACAAGTGAAGCCCAATGGTGATTTGTAGAAGACGTATTTTATCTCTTATTTAAAGTGAAAAGAAACTAGCTAGAAGATCCATGTTCTCCTGTCTTTCAGGACTTCATTCTCTTCATTTGCAGAATCTATAGACTAATAAGCAACTGAACCAAAGCAAGAAACAAGATCAGAGAATATATTCTGTTGAATTAACAGTGGACAAATTTTAGGGGATCCCTGGGTGGCTCAGCGGTTTAGCACCTGCCTTTGGCCCAGGGTGCAATCCTAGAGTCCCGAGATCAAGTCCCACATTGGGCTCCCCGCGTGGAGCCTGCTTCTCCCTCCTCCTGTGTCTCTGCCTCTCTCTCTCTCACTCTCTCTCTCTCTCATAAATCAATCAATCTTAAAAAAAAAAAAGTTTAAAAAAAAAAAAAAACAGTGGACAAATTTTAAACCACAGAACCATTTGTATTATCAAAGTAACAATGAGGAAAAAAAAAAAGTAACAATGAGCAAGAAACCTGAGATCTGGCCTGGCCTAATGGTCAACGAACATCATGATAAAAGTGAAGATCTCAGCTTAAATAAAATCACAATGTAGCTTTCAATCCAATGGTGGTATTTATGATAATTAAGCCCTGTCTTTTGCGGGAAGCAATTCATCCCTAAACTACTGGATAGATTTTTTTTTTTAATGATCTTTTTTTCTTTACACCTAGGGGTAGGGGTGAAGGGTGAGAATCTATTTGTTGACCACCAGCATTGGAAGAAAATTCTACTATGGTCAGTGTTTTGATGTGGTGAAGGGCGCACTTCCTTTGTGTTTACCATTTGCCCTCTTCCGATCTCTTTATTTTTTTAAAAAGATTTTATTTATTTATTTATTCATGAGAGACACAAAGAGAGAGGCAGAGACATAGGCAGAGAGAGAAGTAGGCTCCCTTCAGGGACCCGATCCCAGGACCCCAGGATCATGAGCTGAGCCAAAGGCAGACTTTCAACTACTGAGCTACCCAGGTGCACCCACACACACACACACACACACACACACACACACACCCCGACCTCTTTAACACTTTATTGAAACCTGAAACTGCTTTCATTTCTAAACTTTACTAATTCACATTAAAAGTAAGGAAAAGTTTTAGTTTTAACTGCTGGAATAATGGAAGAAATGGGAAACAAACACGAACAACCACCCATGTAACATTCTCTAAATTTGCTTGTGATTTTCTAAATTTCAGTGCTAGCAAAAAAGCAAGTTGCAGCAAGGCATACAGTAAATGAAGATATTATGTATTAGAGAAGGAATGAATCTGTCACTTTGACGGATTGTGAGGCGAAGAGCAGATTAACAGATTACTCATAGTCAGAAGGCAGCTCAGTGTGAAAAATGTGCAGGAAATGATAAGTGCGGGTTTGTGCTGATTTAATGATATTTTTAAACTACAATAACACTCTGGTAGTATAATATAATAAAGCACTTTGCTTGCATTTTTAAATCATCAACATATTTCCAGTTTGACCTTAAAAACATTTTGGACCATTCTCTATTAAAACATGTAGCTTTCAAATTAGAAAAAGGTACCATCTGAAATATCACAGTGATGACCTTACAGGAAATTGCCTTTTAAAGCCAGTTCTTTCCTAAACTAGAATTTGTAATACAAATTTTAATTATGTTTTAAGTATACAAACACCACACGTACTTTCTCTTTGGGCATTTAGATCACTCACAACAAGAAATTGTTATCTCCTTAAGAACTATTTCCAATGAAATGCTTCATAGACGTTTCTGATTTGTCTTCATATTTTCTTTGCAAGTTTTTAGTTTTGTAGTTGAGATCATGGACGGCTTATGAATAAAACTACCGTATTTTCCCACAGATGGAGGATAAAAACCATTCCAATTTTAATTGAGTACTCTGAGTCACAGCAAAAAATAAGATGAATTACTTGTTTTATTTTATATTATTACAAATACTTACCAGAAGGCAAACTTTTTTAAGAGGTTTGCATTTTTATATAAATAAAATTGGAATTTGAAGAGCACACTTTTAGTTAATTTGACAATGATGGACTGGCATTGCCAAGAATTTTCAGAATAAAATTTCTATAATGCATTTAAATGATTTTTATTCTAACATTTTAATATTCAAAACCTAATATAAGGCTTGAGTTATTTCATATCTTCTCTCAGTTTACCAATGATGGCTTGACACAGTTAGGTACAATGAAACTCGTAAGATTGTAAAATCTTACATTTTCTGTCTAAACACTTGTATCTAACCCAAGTACAAATTACTAATATGGCATGCCAAGGGCTTGAATTCCCGACATGATTATGGTTCAAACTGTGTTTTACAAATACAGTGAAGACTTCTACAAGAATTCAGCATGTTTTGTATATTTCTCCTCTTCTAATATGGTAATACTCTCAACTTGGGGTAAGTAATCAAGCTAATGTAGAGATAATAAAAATTCTTCTTGATAGAAACTCTGAAATGTATGCAACAAAAGCAGTTTGCATGTTTTCTGGCTTCTTTGCATGTTTACTGTCTGCAACAGTTACTAACAAGCTTTGCCAGCTATTCCCAGATCTCTCAATGCCAAGCACATTGTTGGATTGCATTTCTAAGTCCACTTGGTTTGGATGGAGCCAATTAACGCAACCAGTTCTAACCAACACATTGTGGGCACAGTAGCCTATGTTGTTGCTTAGCTGAAACATTTGATTGCAGGTATAAGATCCTGCAGAGTTCTTTTTCCCTCTGACACCTACCAGCAACCTTCAAGATAGTGGTTGTTTATGCCAGCCTAGTTACTGAATGACTTTGATAAACAGTCCCCTGCTCATCTGCTATGGATATTTAGCATGAGCACAAAATAAACCTTTCTTGTTTTTAAGACACTGTAATTTGGAGGTTGTTTGTTACTAAGCATAACAACCTTATTCTACCTTACTGACACAGTTACTAGCTATGACATTGAATATATTTTGCAAGAGGAAATATGGCATTTCATATATTCTCATATTTGAAGATTTAGAAATGGGCTAAAATCATTGAGCTCAGTATGGGATTCATTGGAATATAGTAAAATAAGTGGTTTTAGGAATAAGTGGTTTTAGGAATCCAAGTAAAATAAGTGGTTTTAGGGATTCATTGGAATATAGTAAAATAAGTGGTTTTAGGAAGTGATATAGTGCACTAGTTAAAAGCACTGTCTCTGGAATCAAAATGCTAGGTTTGTATGGTAAAATTACTTCTCTAAACTTCAATTAAATTATCTAAAAAATAAGGATGGTGTTTTACTACTTTCTTTATAGTGTTTTTATAAAGATTAAATGACATATATGTTAAAGTGTTTTTGCACAGGGCCTAGCATATGTATTTTCATTAAATGGTAGAAAGGGATGGTAGTGGTGGTATGGGTATTAATAGGAATATTAGGAATATAAAGTTTTCAAAAAAGAGATCACATTCTGAGAGAATCAGAGAATCCTGGAGAGTTTGAAGAGATTACAGAGATGATTTAACCCAGCATCTCTTCAAAAATCTCCTCTGCACATCTTTGACAGAGAGGAAAGCATAAAGTAGCCCCTTCCATTGTTGAGTATCCCCCTTAGAATGAGCTGACATAGGTTTCCCAATAGCCTCCCCCTGTGGGTCCTGGTTCTCTTTCCAGAACAATAATTTGAATCATCACTCTTTCACATAATACTCTTTGAATTTTGTATATTGCTTTTTGAGTGTTCCATTTTCTCCTCCTGTCTTTCATTTCTCTACCCTCAAGTCTACTTTGCTATTCCTGGTCTCAGTATAGTTTTGGACTCCTTTGAGTTTATCAGATTGGGGTTTTCTAAATTGAACAGGCTAATCCAACAGTTCAGACTACAGTTAGACTACTGACCGGGACACTGTATATATTAGTATAACTCAAGTCACATTAATTTCTTTTTTTTTTTTTTAGCACCATGTCCCACTAATGGTTTATCTCTGGCTTTTGGTCACCTAAAACTATCACCATCTTTCTTCTGGACCATTGCTATAAGCCCCTAAATTATCTCTGAGCATTCACATGTGCCTTTTCATCACAACCTATACCCATTCCCAACAAAGCAGCAAGAGCACCCTTTTCTAAACACACATCTGACTGTGACACCCCCATATTAAAACTCTTCAGTGGCTTCTCATTGTTCATAGGCTAAAGACCAAAATCTTTCAGTGGCCTGCCAGGCTTGAGTAGTTTGGTGCATGCCTCCTGAGCCAACCTTATTTTGCATCATTTCCCCTCTGGAAATTTGTTAGCCACACTAGCTGCCTTTCCTTCTCCAACCTGCCTACCTCAGGGCCTTTGCCTATTGTTGCTCATTCCTAGGTTGTTTTTCCCTACATTGCCTTCCACCTTAACTAGTTAACCTATTCATCCGTTAGATTTCCTCTCAAGTATTACTCCCCCTAGGTAATCCCCTGTCCCTATTCATGTGTTCTCACAGCATCATTTAACTTCACTATGTGTATTCATATTTGTGTGATTATCTGAATGATGTTGATCTCACCCTCCATACTATGCTGTAAGTTCTAAAGGACAGGAACTCTATTTTTGTATTCTGTGCTAGAATCTGACACGAAACTGGATCTTAGTAGATACTTGTGGAATAAATATTGGTGTTTGAACCAATTTTTTTGACTATCAAGATCATTCTGAATCTCAGTTTTGTCACCCAACCTATTCTCTCTCTCAGCCAAATATTTCCCATAAATGTGCAAAGTATGCTCACTGTTTCTGCAGGACATTTATTATAACCTTAAATAGGTTGTAGCTGAATATAAAGCCCTTTGGTCCTCCATTAAAGATCGTCCATCATGTTGATATTGATCAAGAGCCAATTTGAAGTAATGTGATTATAGAGGACGGAAAAAAACATTATTTTTTTTTCTTTACCCTCCTGGGTTCTGCATCTGGGCCCTGAAAATTACACAGACAAGATTAACTAGAGAAAAGGATACAAATTTTGTTTACGTGTGCAAACCACATACACATGGGAGAAACTCAGTGATGGGTAACTCAAACAAGTGGTTAGAACTTAAAGTTTATACAGTATCTTAACACTAAACAGTATATTTGCAGAGAAGTGACATGACAAAGGAAAAGGGATTTTGGCTTTTAGGGTGACAAACCGTGGGATGGGTAAATATATAGGAGAAACTAATGGAAGATAAGGGTTGTGTTAATAAGGTGTCTGTCAGTGGTATCCCTGGTGACTGAATTGTACCAAGTACCGGAAGGGGCACCTTGTTCCTGGGAAATTTTATGCCCTGCTTGTAGGTTGAAAGAGGAAGGTTAGGGAGTCCTTCCTGAATTTGTTTCTCAAGGATCTTTAGCTCAAAATAATCAATGGTCTAAAGCAGTATATTTTGGGGTGGCATGTTCAGAAAGATAAATCTAAATTACTTTCATTTACATACAGTTCAAGCGTATACTCGTGCATGATAATTCAGTCATTGCTTATGATTTCTGGGGTGTTATGATTCACACTCATGTGCAGCTATCCCTCATCCTTTGTCCCATGCAGACACTACCAGTAGACTGTAATCCTCTTGCCCACTGAGCCCCACTGCAAACTTAAAATCCTTCTCAATAACATACTCCAAGCAATCCTACCAATCAGAATTAGCATGTGATTTATAATCCATTTTGACTTCTTTGAGCTAGAATTTATATTGTCCATTTAGTCATCTAGGTTATCAAATAGAATCTATTCCTAGCCCTACATGACACTCCCTAACTCTGGAACTATCACTTCACTCTCTATATCTCCTGTTCTAAAAGTCATCCCCACTCTTCTGTAAAACCTTCCTTGACTAAAGTGAAATTAGGAATGCCCCTTCTTCAGAACCCTGACTCAGTGCTCCACATCAACCATGATTAAAATCCTACCACATTAGTGACAGGCATAATATATTTTTTAATTAGTTAATATGAGTTCTGCCTCTGGCAATAGTAGACTTGGTCGTTTCACACTGAACTTCCTTCTGAAAACAACCAGAAACACCAGAAAAACTATGAGAATCATCTGATTGAAGTCATTGGAGAGCTTCCAGAGCAGTGAGAATTTATGAGGCCTTGCTCCAGAAGAGAAGGGAAGGGGTCTACATGCTGTGCCACTTTTCTCAGGAAAAATTCTGCTCCACAAAGCAGCAGCTGGGAAGCTAAGGAGCCTAGCATAGCGTCCAACAGCCTCATGAGCTCAGGGGACAAAAATTGGAGTTTCTGGGTCTATGAAGAGAAGAGGCTATAGTAAACCCCAGGATGCTACACCTTAGATAAACAAGTTAACCAGAAATAGACCAGCTTTCTGGAGACTTAAGACACATTTATTTTGAATTGTTGTAATTGTTGATAGCTCTCTGACCCTACCATAATTGCCTGCCAGAAGCAAAAGAATCACATCTAGATGAATAAAACAGCATCCAGAGCTGCTGTCTGGTTGAAATAGAATGTGAGCCACATATTTAACTTAAAATTTTCTAGTAACATTTAAAAATTAATAAATAAAATTAATTTTGTTAAATTATTTAGCACAGTATATCCAAAATACTATCATTTCAATTATAATTTGGGGGAAGAAAGCTTTTTCTCTACCAATTTAGGTTTGAGTGATTGGTGAGAGATGGGAGCTATGAATTTGTTGACAGCTGAACAAGAGAAAAGTTTTATACAAATGCATGTGGAAGCATTTTATAAGGAAAGCCCCCCCCCCCAAACAGCCAGGGGTAAAGGTTTATATATCAGCTTAATAAACGGGGGTGGAGGGGAGAGGTTAGGGCTTCAGTGGGAAAGGATGGGAGGTTCTGATAAGGCTTGTTTGCAGAATTTCTTGGAATATCCAGGCACTAAAGGTCAGTCACCTCTCTGATTGAAGACTTCCCCAGAGTGGGGGATTTGCAGCAACTGACTCTTGAAAAACTCTGCTCTAGTCAGATAAGGGAAGTTCACACAAGATTTCTTTCTGCGTATGCTATTTGCCCAAATGTTTTCAGCTTAAAGGAGTTTTTATGTCGTTCTGGTTGGTTATTGGTCCCTTCATAATTGGTATAAAATATTGTATTAATGAGATACTTTACATTCTTTTTGTCATAAGTCCCTGACAACCAGTGTGTGTTTTATTTACTGCCCATCTCAATTCAGATTAGATCCATTTCAAGTACTCAGTAACCACTTATGACTTAACTGGTAATTACCATATTGAATAATAAAATTCTAGAAAGCAACTTCAAAAATAGCTTCATGGTCTTAGGATAGGTCTCAAATTTCAGTAACCATGAAAAAAATACTGATAATTGACCATATTAAAATTAGGAACTTTTTTTTAAGATTTTTTTTTTTATTTATTCATGAGAGACAGAGAGAGAGAGGCAGAGACACAGGCAGAGGGAGAAGTAGGCTCCATGCAGGGAGCCTGACGCAGGACTCGATCCCAGTACCCCAGGATCATGATCTGAGCTGAAGGTGGCACTAAACCACTGAGCCACCCAGGCTGCCCAAATTAGGAACTTATTAAGGACACTACTTAAGATGAAAAGGAATGCCACAGAGTAGAAGAAAATACTTGCAACACAGGAAGGGCTTCAAAATATATATAAGTCCAGAATATACAAAGAACCCCAAATCAGTAAGAAAAAAGAGGCATTCCAAAAGAAAACAAAAATGACCAAGAGACTCGAACAGGCATTTCCAAAAAAAAAGTATGACAAAGACAAAAATGTATGCAGTCATTAAAAGAAATGAGAGAAACACAATTTAAACACTGATTCCACTATACCTCATCACAATGGCTAAAATACAAAATATCAATAATTTTGGTGAGGATTTGGAAGAACTAGAACTCTCACACAATGCTGATGGGAATAAAAACTGATACAACTAGGAAAATTGTTTTGGCTGCAACTACATAAGCTGAACACAACCATGCTCTTTAACCCAACAGTTACCCTCCTAGAGATATGGCCAGTAGAATGCATACATATGTGCATCCAAAGGCATATAAACCGTGGAGACCCAGTCAGACTCCCAGAGTTGATATAAGGATTATTTTATAGTGAAAACATGTGAACTACAGGAGATTCAGAAAGAAATCATATCTGAACTCCCCTTCTCTCACTAAAACAGAGCCTCCTGAAAATACAGCTGCCTTGAAGACAGACTGCCCATTCCTGTTGACACAAAAAATCTGATAGAACCTTCCACACTTGCCTTGTTGAAGATCTAAATCCACCCTCTTTGTTAACTTGACATACAAACTTTTATCTCTGGCTATTTAGTGAGTTACTTTTGGGCAGTTCCCATGTGCACATGGGAATAAACTTTTCCCTGTTCCACTGGCCATTGTCTGTTCATCTGCAGGCCCCCAGCCACTGTACCCAAGTTGGAATTGGAAAGTTTTTTCTCCCATTATAAACACATTCACGATAGCCCCAAATTGTAAACAACCCAGTCCCCTGCAATAGTAAAAGTTCTAAGTAATGTGGGTAATATTTACACAATGGAATACTATTTACACTCAAAAACATGGATGAATTTTACACATGTAATATTCAGGGAAAGAATCTAGACACCTTACAAATACATGTTGTTTGATTCCATTCATATAAAATTTAAACACGGGCCAATTAGTTGGTAATGTTAGAAGTCACCATCTGGGCTACATTTGGGGAGCAGGGAATGTAATGATGAGGAGGTGGAGTGAGGAAAGTTTCTATTCTTGGTCCAGGTGGTGGTTATCGCCACTTTGGGACCATTCATTGAGTTGTACATTTATTATCTGTGAACTTTTCTATGTGTACATTACACTTGAATAAAAGAATCTCTCAATAAGAACCATTAGTACAACTCTCAGTCTAATATAGTCAGTTTGCTCTTTCTGGTATTTTAATTTCTCTGTATCTTCCTTTTTTTTACAGTTTACCATGTAAGCTTTCTTTAGAACAAGGACCATACTTAGGTTAAGTAACAGCTCTAGTAACACCATGAATAATCATGGTGATAACGGTAGTTTCATGATGCAAAAGAATTGTCCTTTCTGGCAAACCCAGTTTACTCACTAGAATAGTCCAAGCAACAAAAGAATTCTGATTATTTCCTCCCAGTGTTTTAAAAATAGCATTTTACCATCATATCTGTTCAAAAGCCCATTTATCACCCATTTCAGTGTTCAATCACAATATTTTTCATTAACCAAAATGTTACAATTAATACACCCTGCAACTGCTAGGGAATAAATCTAGTCAACTAAAGATCCTGTCAACTTTCCCCAGTTCTTTATTTTCTTGTGCAACCAGCCAGCACTGGGGAAAAATTAAATTGTCATTCACCTCACAGAGCCTTCTTTTCAGCATATCATTGTTTTATTTGACTACTGAACATAAAAGGATAACCAAACTTTGAAAGGAAAATGGAAATCAGTACATAAATATGGCATCTGATAATCTGACACACTTAATGATGAAAATGATACCCTGTAGGTATTCTTTACAAAAGCCCAGAGAGCTAAATTAGAGCATTAAATTAAACCCCACCTACTCTTTCTGCAACATTAAGTCCCATCATTCCATAGAAAGGCTTAGATGGTTTTATTTTGTATTCTAATTTTAAGGTAATTATTCTCTAGTTAAAGTTAGAGAAGGCTGCAAAGTTTTCTGCTCTTGATTTGCTAATGATTTACTTATAATATACATTTAACACATAGTTGTCTTAGAATTCTGGAAAAAGTGTTATATAAAGTTTTTTGACAGTGAATCTTTTTCTGTAATTTCAGATAAGAGTAACTACTAATACTATTACTATATCTGCCACTTACTGCCTCCCTCTCTGAAATAGGTTCTGAGTGGTGAGAGTTTCCATAGGCTCTATTGCTTCATTTAATCCTTGCCACAACCTGTTGTGGTGAGTTCTGTTATTCCTGTATTCCAGGTAAGAAAGGCACAGAGTTTAACTCAAAGGTTGCAAGCCAAAAAAGACATTTAAACTCAAATCAAAAACTGTGCAATTTAAATAATATGGTATGTTGCTATCCCCAAATATGTGTCTATTGTCCAGCTCCACACTGGATTTTCAAGGTGTTTTCTGTTGTGGTGGGGATAGTTTTTGTTTTTGCTACAGTCTCCCTCCACGCCAACTCCCAATAGCCACTTGTTCATCCAGACATGCAGCATGGGAATACATCAGCATTACATTTTATGATCAACCAAACCTTGCTGGGTTTTAGGAAATCAGTCCTAGAAGTTGAGATAGTCAGTCTAAATCATGAACTTCTTCCCTCTGATTCCCCTTTGCCTCCCCATTCCTTCTTGTAACTACATATTTAATTACATATTCATTGAAAAGATCTATGAATTCTCAGTGATAGGACTTCCTTGGTAAACATGGCTTAACTGTGATTTTTTTTTTTTTTGGTTTTGTGTGTGTGTGTGTGTGTGTGTGTGTGTGTGTGAAAACTTATTCCCTCTACCTTTCTTCCCTATCTCTCGTGAAAATTAAAGTGGCAAAAGACAACAAGAAAAACAGATTTATGAACAACTGCAATGTGCATACACACAGAAGTACTCAGTGATGAGTGACTCAAAGGAGTGGTTAGAACTTGGGCTCATACAGCATCTAAAGAAAAAAAAAAAAAACAATAAATTTTGTAGAAAAGTGACAAGGCAAAGGAAAGGGACTTTGAGTTTCTAGAGGTAGTAGATTCCTATATATATGTGTGTGTGTGTGTGTGTGTGTGTATATATATATATATATATATATATATATATATATATATGCCTAAATATATATATGTGGGAATTAATGGAAAATAAGAGCAAGTTATTAAGCACCTCTGGTGTCATGTCCAGTAAGTCTAGAGTTGTCTCTAGTGATTGAAAATTGTCCACCCCTTCCTGGTAGAGAAAGGGAGGGCAAAGACTTTTTCTTGTGTCTACTTCTCATTGCCTTCAGCTCAAAATAATCCTTATGCCTAATTGGCACATTTTTGGGCCATATAGTCTAAACCCCTTCACTTCTTTGTATACTTATTTATTATCTGTCTCCACCTCTAGACAGTCAGCTCCTTATGAGCAGGGACTGTGGCTTGGTCACCATTCTATTACCTTTTTGGGCCATATAGTCTAAACCCCTTCACTTCTTTGTATACTTATTTATTATCTGTCTCCACCTCTAGACAGTCAGCTCCTTATGAGCAGGGACTGTGGCTTGGTCACCATTCTATTACCAATACTTAGAATAAAAGTATAAATTGGCAAAAGCAGGTATTCAGATATTTTTTTAGTGTTCTTTCAAAGATAGGAAGATAAAAACCTTTATTTCAGGAGACAGTAGTTTGCCCTGCAACTTCAAAGATGTCATGTTTATTTTGAATGAGAAGTCCTCATTCTGTGAGCATCCTTCTGCTGGATAAAACAGTATTTGTCTCCCATAGAAATGTAACGTTCCTGAAGGGACCTCTTTTAAAATATCACAGCTTCAAAGTTTTTCTAAATCTTTTATTTTCTGCTGGGAAAGTGTACTCAATAAATATAATTCCCATGTGCACATTTTTGTGGACGTGAGTCAGGGTCCTGCTCATAAGCCCAGCAAAAGTCCAAGAGTAGACTCTGGCCTACCTTGGGTCTCATGTCTGCCTCCATACTGAGAGAGAAGGAAGGCTTAGCACCCCTCTAAACCACAGGAAGTGGGTTGCCCATAAGAAAGAATAACTACAAGGGCACCTGGGTTGCACAGTTGGTTAGACATCTGATTCCTGGTTTCAGCTCAGGTGGTAGTATCAGGGTTATGAAATCAAGCCCTGGATTGGGCTCCACAATCAGCACAGAGTCTGCTTGGTTCTCTCTCTCCCTGTCCCTCTGCCCCACCACATCTTTAAAATAAATGTTAAGGCAGGAGGGGAGGGAGGAGGAAGGGAGGGAGGGAGGAAGGAGAAGAAAGAAAAAGAAAAAAGTGAAAGGAAAGAAAAAAGAAAGAATGAATGAAAAGGAAAGAAAAGAGAAAAGAAAAAAAAGAGGGAGGAAGGAAGGAAGGAGGGAAGGAAGATGGGCTACATTCTCAGAAGAGGAAGAGGAAAAGTGGCCAACCAAAATCAAAAGTACTATGATGTATTAATAGTGGGCAGGCTTGAACTATCGTGATTTTTTTTTAATATTTTATTTATTTATTCATGAGAGACAGAGAGAGAGAGGCAGAGACACAGGCAGAAGGAGAAGCAGGCTCTATGCAGGGAGCCCGATGTGAGACTTGATCCTGGGACTCCAGTATCACGCCCTGGGCGGAAATCAAACACTCAACTGCTGAGCCACCCAGGCGTCCCATGAAGTGATTTCTATGTGCTATGCATACTCTTTCCTTTCCACCTCTCTTCAAGAAAACATGTGAATGGGAATGATATTGAAATTACCTGGGATCCCTGGGTGGCGCAGCGGTTTGGCGCCTGCCTTTGGCCCAGGGCGCAATCCTGGAGACCCGGGATCGAATCCCACGTCGGGCTCCCGGTGCATGGAGTCTGCTTCTCCCTCTGCCTGTGTCTCTGCCTCTCTCTCTCTCTGTGACTATCATAAATAAATAAAAATCAAAAAAATAAGAAATTACCTTGAATTCTTTCCAATCTATTTTTTAGGTAAATTATTTATGTATTGCCATAATTACACTATTTTGATACCATTACATGCAACGAATGTAGTGTCTGATTGCAACACATTAGTTAGCAAGTATTTATTTGTGCTCTCACTGAATTCCAACCATAAAAAAAGAATTCTTTATCCCCAAAAGATTGAGAATTGCTGCTTTCACGGACAGAATTCCAGACTGTATTGCAGAAGATCGACTACACAAAATATAATCATCACTTTATCGTTATAACTGTGATTTTTAAGAGCAAGAAACAAACCATTAATAAACCAATCTTGCATTAGACATCTTGACATTTAAATTGACTTCATGCAAATAAAATAAGCAAATTGAATTTTCCAATTTACTCCTCAGACACTATGTGGATGCATTTCACATCCACATCTTAAAAATGTAATAAGAAAAATTTTATCTCTTTATGTCTGGCATGTCTGTTCCTGATGAATTTCATAACCAACTTGGGTGACACTAAACTGAGAAAAATCTCACATCACTTTTTTTGTCTTCAGTTTATTATTGTATGATCTTTTTAAGTAGTTGATTTTGTGTGTGTCTTCCTTGAAGCGTTCTGAAGCTATTACCCATTTCTACTCCTTAAATGAAACTTGTTCTTCTGTCATGGAAATATCAAGAGTAAGAATCACAGTGCTTATGCCCTGGTCCTCATCACAAAAGAGTTTTCACTTTATCCTGACCTGACTTTGAACATTTAGGGAAAATGCTCAATTTGTAGCCTTAGCTAATGGCACTACAATGTCACACTTCTCTGTTTAACATTCAGCTTTGTTAATCAAGGAAACCAGATTGGCTCTCTGCATGTTGATTAAATTGATTACAGCTGTAGGCCTTGATAGCTTTTTTTTTCAAGTGTCTCTAATTAATCAGACAATGCTTGATTAGTTTTTTCTGTTTTGAGGAGATAAACTGACTTCCTTGAGAATTTTCACCCCAAAATGATTCCCCTCCAGTGAAAGGTAAAGGATAAGAGAGTCACTGCTGAGTTTTCCATGGTGCCGAGACCTTTTATCTTCCAGCAATGAACAAACAAATAGAATGAAAGACTTTGAAAAACAGATTAAAACATAATATTAAGCTTCTTTTTCCATATTCTCGTGAATACATCTTTTAGAATGAAGAAGTCTGTGTGTTCCCACTGAGCTTTTAGCCTATTGCAGAACATCTTCGAACTTTCTCATTGTAATCACTCTTTAGCAAGTTATATCATTGAGTTGTCAGGCCTAACAGTGCAGATTTCAGCCCAGAACCATTTTGTTTTAATAATCAGGCTCATGGATGATATGTTAAAAAACATAATAATAAAAAGCCACCACCTATTTTTCTAGTCGTATCTACAGCATTAGATAAGGCAGCTGTTGTTTATGCAAATGAAGACTTGACAATTTCCAGGAACATTACCAACACTTATAAAGACCCAAAATGTTCTGCTTTCATCATTGAAGTTGGTATTTCCAATGGGGAAGGCTGCTAGGATCAGCTCAGATGGTGCATGTTGGCATGAGGAAGGCACTGTTTCCCTTCTCCTCCCCTATTGGTTGAGAAACCAATCTAGACTCCTGTTTCCAGTAAGCACTCATCACTTAAAGTACTTTTTAAAAGATACTTTGAAGCTGTGTCAGGGAGGTTTTCTTATAGATGTCATCAAGCTGAAAGCCCTAAAGAGAGAGAATCTGCCTTTAAAAAGGAAAAAAATTCAGTCAGAGCAGAAAGATAGAAAGTGAGAAACAGATCTTACTCCTCCCAACCCGAAGCCCACATTTCTACTCCCAGGTATGCTGATGGTTAGCAATTTCTTGGGCATCCTTCAGAAACTTTCTGTGTGTATTACAAGGAAATACATGTTTTATTTATATGTTTTTTTCAACAGAAATGAGATAAGAATCTACACTGTTTTATACTTGCTTTTTAGATTTTTACAGAATAGATTTTGGACTTTGCACATATAGATGAACAAATTCTTCATTAACTGCCAGATGTTATTTCATTGTTTGAATGTACCATAATTTATTTAGCCAGTACTCTGCTAATGGACATTTAGGTGGTTTCTAGCTTTTTGTTACTGGAAACACTGCTGTAATAAACATCCTTGTGCACATATCTTTGTAAGTTTGGGCAACAATAAATTCCTAGCAGTAAAATTATTTGGTTGAAAGGTAACTTTGATAGATATTCCCAAACTGTTCATCAGTTTGCATTCCTACCAGCTCACACTGAGTTTCATGAAACTTCAGAACTTTGCCAAGCTGCTGTGTGTTAGTGGTATCTCATTATTTTAATTTGCATTTCTATAATTATATACATGGTCAACATCTTTCCATATTGAGGGGTGTGTATTTATATGTGTTTTCTTCTGACCTGCCCGTTCATATCTTTGCCTACTTTTCTAAGACCATGTCTTAGGTTTGTTCAGTATCCTTATATACCCAACACAGCATTGGGCACATGGACCCTCAATAACTGTTTGAATATTACTTAGATAATATATGGGACACACAGAAAGAATCAAAACAGTCCTAATTAGATTGTAAGATACTTGAGGCACACTGCCATCTCTAGAGCCTTTCACTCTCATAGGATGACAAAAACCAGATGTCTTAGGAGACCTTCTGTACAGTATGACCTTATTTTGATTCAATGAGAAATCAGTTTTGTCAAAGGGAAGGTTCTGTGTTCCTCATGTGTATTTTCATTCCCACATGTACTAAATTTCCAAAATAATACCATTAGTTCTTGCCTAAATCATACAGCACTGAAATCCTAATTCATCTTTCTAGCCGCCTTCTTATGCCCCATCAATCCATTCTCCACACAGCTGCTACTGCAATCTTTCTAAAAGGCAAATCCAAGGGATCCCTGGGTGGCGCAGCAGTTTGGCGCCTGCCTTTGGCCCAGGGCGCGATCCTGGAGACCCGGGATTGAATCCCACGTCGGGCTCCCGGTGCATGGAGCTTGCTTCTCCCTCTGCCTGTGTCTCTGCCTCTCTCTCTCTCTCTCTCTCTCTCTCTCTCTCTGTGACTATCATAAATAAATTTTTTTAAAAAATAGTTAAAAAAATAAAAATAAAATAAAAAAGGCAAATCCAAGATTCTTGTATCTTAAAATCCTTCAAAAGATCTTCAGGGCCTTCAGAATGAAGTAAGAACTTTTTAGTTTGCCACTTAAGACCCCTGTCTTCTTTAGCAGTTGACTATACTCCAGTCATCCAACACATAGATATGCCCAGTGCCCATCATTTCACACTGTGAGGGGTGCTCCTGGCTCTCTACACCTTTCTGCTGTAGTGAACGCTGTATTTTTCTAAAATGTCCTATCTTTTCTCTGTCTTGCTCCTTCATTCTCATCCTCAGGAACAACTCATCACTTTTGCTGAAACTCCTATCTGAAACCTTCTCCTAACTGTAAAAGTTCCCTGGGCTTAACTTTATCTAATAATACTTATTTCACCTTCTTCTAAATGGTGGTCTAATGAAAATGCATGAATTCCTCAAGAGTAGAATCATGTCTTACTCCTCAGTACTCAGCATAAAGTCTGAGACCTTACAAGGGCTCAATAAACATCTATTCAATGTGAAATCATAAAGCAGCTATGCTGGTAACAGTAGAGAGAAGGCAAGGAAGGGGCCAGCCTTTCTCCATGCTGTCTTAAGGAGATGGACTATTACTGTTCACATGTTGTAGTTTAATTTGATGGCTGATGCCTGGATTTTTGCCTCCAGAGTTGAATTATCTGCCATATCTAATAAGTCCATGTCTGTAAAATGGTCCCAAGATGCTATGTCATTAATATTTTTTAGCCTGAGGGAAAATACTGCCAAAGAGGAAAGATATTCAGCTCTACAGAAAACATACAAAGTATATTTAATAGAGTAAGAGGAATTAATGATTTCTGTGATTTGTTGGAGCATTGAGCACTTGGAGAGAGCTGGGTCCTCTCCATTTTATGGATTTTCTGACAAAGGCATGGGTAGGAGAGATGATTTTGTAGAGGCCAGAAGAAGAAAGAGTATGATTTCTGTTTTGTGTGAGTGTTTGTTGCATGTCTCCAAATAAACATAGATTGATGTGAAACGAAAATACAGTGCTTCTTTAAGCAGTGTGCCTCCCAGCTTTTGCTATGGAAGAAATGCAATCCTATACCAGATCACACCATAATGTAAACATCCTCTGAGCACTTTTAGGAGGAGAGAAGAAGAAATATCTGGGAAGAATAATTCCTGTATTGTTCTCAACTAGCTGCCTTTCCTGGCCCTTGCTGTTGTTCCCACTGCTCTCAGAGCATGTTCTTCTGCCCTCCTCTCTACCAGATCTTTCCCAGGAATTCATCCATTTCTTAATCTTTTCACTCTCACCTGTAGGTCTTTCTTTTATAGCCCTGACCTTCCTTCCTACAAGTATTCATTCAACATTTTTTAAATTTTAATTTCAGTATAATCATTCAACAAACATTTGTTGAGCATCTATTATGTGTTAAACCCGAGGTGAAGAAAACAGACATGATTGCCTCCCTGATGGAGTTTTTTAATCTGGTCACAGTTTGTCTTCCTGGTTCATAGACAGTTATATTCTCACTGTGTCCTCACATGGCAAAAGGGGCAAGGGAGCTCTCTGGTTTCACTTTATAAAGGCACTAATCTCATTTATGAGGGCTCTACCCTCATAACCTAAGCACTTTCCAAAGCCTCAACCTCCAAACACCATCACACTGGGGATTCGTTTAGAATTCATAAGAACTTTGGGAGGATACAAAGATTCACTCTATAGCACTAGACGATTATGAGAAAAGAGTCTAAGGATGTGTCTCTCTGAAACCTAGAGTTAGTGTGGTGGTAAGAGTGAGGGAAAAGCACAAAAATATTCTGTAGAAATAGTAAGGACCAGACTATGGAAAACTTTAAGCCAGTGGTGGCACCTGTGGCTCAATCAGATAAGTATCCAACTCTTGATTTTGGCTCAGGTCATGATGTCGGGGACATGAGACTGAGCCCTATGTCAAAGAGATTCTCTCTCTCCCTCTGCCCCTCCCCACGCTGTGTGTGCGCACTCACTGTCTCTCTTACTCTCGCTTGCTCACTCAATATCTGTTTAAAAAAAAAACTTCAAGCCAATGTAGTGATTTTGAATTTTTCCTAAGAGCAAATTTTTTAAAACTCACTCTGGATTGGGTTAGATGAAATCCAAATTGCCTAGGGGAAGAACAAGGGAGAAATTCTAGAAGCATAGACTAAAATGGTGGCATATATAGGAGCTGAGATTAGGACCTAGTAATGGATCCCTAAATATTTCCAGTACATCTTACCTTAGAGAAACTACAAAGACCTCAGATTCCTCATGTGTTAAACCAAACTCCTGGATCACCCAAACCAATTTCCTCCCCCCAGGCTCCCAAGTCATTCAGTGATACCAACACTGTTTCATTTCCAGAATCCAGACTCTAAGCTTCTTCATTCTCTCTTCAGACTAGCTTCCTGTGTATGATAGGAAATAAGGTAACCAGTGGCATCTGAATTTTACTTATTTTGGCTTCCATTTTTACTGGAAACTGTCTCTCATTTTCAGATCCAGTTTCAAAAGTTTTAGGGAAGCACAACGATTGGCCCAGATTAGGTCAAGTGTCCACATATAGACCAATCAACTGAGGTGTAGGCTTACTAGGAACACCCAGAAAACCTTGCGGTTACAGGTTGCTATTCCAAAGAAAAGGGTAAGGAGTCCTGGACAGTCCATTAGCTCTCTTCTACTCTCCTGAAGAGAGATTACAGTTAGTTGTTCCTTGGAAGTGCCAAGGGTAAAGAAAGGAGAAATAGGTGAAGATGAAGAGAAAACATGAGAAAAAACTCAACATGAGAAAAAACTTCTAATAAAGTTATTTGAGGATGAAATGTGGTCTTTGAAGGAAGTACACACACAGTTACTGATACTCAGGTACAGATTAGATAATCACTCGGTGGTAACATTGTAGGAGGCAAACCTCAAACCTTGAGAATCCAACAGTGAGGTCAGAGTACTCTTGTGGAAAACCAACCAAAATTAAACAACAGCACCTTAATACTTATTCCAGTCCATCTGAAGAGATACATAAAATGGGAGATGAATCCTATGAAGAAAAGCTATTTAAGTTTTTTTAAAAAAAGATATTTTCTTAGCTTTTCTTATTATACTAGTTAAACATATTTCTGAACTTGCATTCTGTTTTCTGAGGCAGAAAATTAAATTTTTCTGTCATGGTTATAAAGAAGCAAGTTGTATGTCTCCATACCCCAAATTCTATGTACCAAGCACATGATGAATAAACAATAGCATACCCCTGGCAGGTGGAGAAAGCAATATGGAGGGAAAATAACAGAGTGGGTGGCAATGACAGCATTACTGATTGTTAGGGAAACTTTCAGTAATCTTCTGGACTGACAAGGAGACTCAATAGTCATGCATTTGATAAATATGGAGGAAGTGCCTACTCTGTGCCAGGCACTCTGCTGGGTAAGAGGCAATGGGGGAGACTACATACATCAAATGATCTAACACATGAGGATATAATTATGAACTGAGACAAGAGCTCTTAAGGAGAAGATCACAGTTGCTCTATTAAGTATAACAAAGGAACTCAGCTAGATTGGAGAGGGTATGTTACAGAAGACTTCCCAAGAGAGTGATGATTGAGCTAAAATCAGGAGGGTTGGGTATGACTTTACCAGGCCAAGGACAGGTAGGAACAGGGAAGGAGGGTGTGCTATAGACAAGGGAGCACAGCCTGGGCAAAGGCACCATGATAGTAGGGAGCATGGCATATTCCAGAATTTGAGAGAAGATCAGTATGACTGGAACGTAATGAGAGGGAGAATAATGCAAGACGAGGTTGGAAAAATATATAGAGATTAGTTTATGCAAAGCCTCAAAGGCCAGCATAAGGATTCTGGTGTTACTCTCAAGTGCAATATCTTCCCAATGATACTGAGGGGATTTAAACAAAAGGTTGACATAATCAAATTGAAATTTGGCTACAGTGTGGACGGTAGAGAAGTGAAGCAAGAATAAATGGTGATGAGGGTTTTTGCTACAGATAACAAGAGGCAAGGTGATCGTTGGGCTTTGGTGGTGGAAGTAGAGTTGGTGTGAAAGGTGGATTCAAAACACATTTATAGGATGCCTGGGTTGCCCAGTGGTTGAGCATCTGCCTTCAGCTCAGGGCAGGATCCTGAGTCTAGGGATCAAGCCCCACATCAGGCTCCCTGCAAGGAGCCTGCTTTTCCCTCTGTCTATGCCTCTGCCTCTCTCTGTCTCTCATGAATAAATAAATAAAATGTTTAAACACACACACACACACACACACACACACACACACACACACATTTAGGAGGAAAATTGACAGGGATTTTCATAAGAGCCCTAAGAATGTTTCATTTCATATTTCCTTCCTCTATGATGGAGGTCATTCAGCCTTAGCCTGTAAGTCAAATCCTGTTCATTGTGAGATTCTTTTTTAAGATTTTTATTGGAAGGCAGCCATACCCATTCATTTACTTATTGTTTATGCGTGCTTTCACACTACAGCAGCAGAGTTGGATAGTTAAAACAGAGACTTCCATGGCTTGTAAAGCTGAGTGTATTCTCTGTCTGGCTCTTCACAGAAAAACTTTGCCAACCAGGGAATTTACACTGCTCAAAACAGCACCTCCACAGTATTCCAAGGTGTAGACGTGCCTGAGATGGGCATCTAAAAGTCCATGAATGGGCTTTAGATGTTCTCTGACCTCCTGAAATTAGAAATAAAATTTGGTACTTATGTATGTTTTTCTGGGAAAACAATATTCATCAGCTTTTAAAATGAATCTGTGAATTCCCCCAGAGGAAGATATTTCCCAGGCCTCCCCCTATCTTGTTGCCTGGCCATCTGATAATTTTAAAACCCACATTTCTCTCATTGAATAAGAAATGCACACTGGCACCAAATGATAAGTATCATTACGTATTGGATAGAAATTGCTGCATATTCTTAAATTCCTAAAATAAGATGTCCCATAGCCAGATTTGACTGGCTGCCTCTTTTAATCCAGAGCTTTGGGATACCAGGTAGCTCAGGGCTGTAAATGAGAACTAGATGAATAATTCCTCCAGATTTATTAGATTTTTATAGATTTCTCAAATAATTAACCCCCCCCCCAAAAAAAATAAATTCAATCAGAATATACAAGATTGTAGATGGTTTCATTACAAGGAAGGTCTTTGAAGAGAACAAGCAGATGATGTGATTGGCCCACAGCAGCCTTTGTGTATAACCCATGTTTTAGTTCATTTTCTGCTAGCTAGAATGCTTCTTCCATCCAACTATGAGTGCTCTGATTCCTCAGGACCTGACACACAGAAGTTCAGTAAATGGTTACTAAGTATGTAGAGAGCTGATTAAGCTAACTGTTGACCTCATATCATGTATTTGTATATAGATATATATGTATGTACAGACATAATGTACTTATAGGAAACACATTAAAGAAATAAATGTGTGTAAAACTGTTTTTGGAAACAAAATCTTGCTTTTAAATGAAGAACCTGAAACCATAGTCTATCTTAACTGAGGATATCCTCCCCAGTTGTAAAAATATCTGGTTTAGTTTTAATGCTCAGTGCCTCGCTTCAAAAACTCTACCATGCGAGTGGGAGGAAAACAGTAAGGTATTCTTATTTTGGCCAAGATTTTAATATCAGATAAATCTGGCCATTGTGAAAATTCACAAGATGGTATGTATTCTTCATCTGTCCTATATTTTTATATGTGGTATTTAATGTGAATCAATTGTCTTGAATTTTAAATAAAAGACATCGGTGACAGTATTCAGCATACATAGGTGTGCCGGGAGGTCCTTTGTCTAGTTTGAAGAGGAGAGGCAGGGGCGGGGGGCCGGCTTGAGTCCATGAAAAGAATGGGAGGACACTGCACCACCCAAAACATCTCAGAGGGGGATCCCTGGGTGGCTCAGCGGTTTAGCATCTGCCTTCAGCCCAGGGCGTGATCCTGGAGTCCCGGCATCGAGTCCCACATCGGGCTTCCTGCATGGAGCCTGCTTCTCCCTCTGCCTGTGTCTCTGCCTCTCTTTCTCTGTGCCTCTCATGAATAAATAAATAAAATCTTAAAAAAAAAATCTCAGAGAGCAGGAGGGATGGAAGAGGGTGCTCATCCACCAAAGGAGTTAGAGGCTTTCTTAACAGGTAGATGGAATCAGTGCTTGGGAGAAAAGGATTATAATCAGAGCTGAGGAAAGCAACCAAATGTCACGTGCAAAGGACAAGGTGAATATGAAAATGGTGGAATAAAGAACAAGATCAAATTCAAAGTGAGGGGAAAAGCAGCCCAGGGAGAGGTTCAGAACTCTGGCCAGGGCTGGCATGCTCTGAGTGTGCCTCAGCTAAACTCCCATTTTGTTTGATGTTTGCTGCTTCCTGAGTTAGGAAGGCATGGGTTTTAAAGAAGCTGATCAAGGGTCAAGTCTATTGGCACTAAATATCACGTCTGAAAATGTGAACATAGAGGATACAGGTGCTACACTATGCACCTGTGCTTCTTAACAAGTCACCAAAAAAATGCCCTTGAGAAAATGAAATTGTTAAACATATACAAAGTAAAATAAAAACCAAACGCACAAAAACGATGTCACCAGGATGGGAAAATATTATAACCTGAAGCAACATTTCTCAAGGTGTGCTTTTTGGACTTACGTTCCCCAAAAATGTGACACTTCCAGATGCACGCATGGGGGCTATCCTCCTCTCAGGTGTTTTAGAAGCTCTCAAAAGCTCTGCAAGAAAAAGTCCTGTATTTAACCTGATATTTTCCATATTTTACAGGTTACATAGAACTCCTTTTTTTCAAAACATACTTTGTATGTTTGTAAATGGATACTTAGTAAAAAGCCAGACAAATACGATGCTTTGATCAAAATTTCTTAATTGTATAAAATCTTCTGAATCTTAAGTTAAAATAGCATCACTTGTCAAGAGAATTCTGTAGTCATTTTTTTTCAGATGTATTTTTTAATTACTTTTTATTAATCATTAGAGTTCAGTTTGCCAACATATAGCATATCACCCAGTGCTCATCCCGTCAAGTGCCCCCCTCAGTGCCCATCACCCAGTCCCCCCATCCAACCACCCACCTCCCCTCCCACTACCCCTTGTTCGTTTCCCAGAGTTAGGAGTCTCTCATGTTCTGTCACCCTCTCTGATATTTCCCACTCATTTTCTCTCCTTTCCCCTTTATTCCCTTTCACTATTTCTTATATTCCCCAAATGAATGAGACCATATAATGTTTGTCCTTCTCCGATTGACTTACTTCACTCTGCATAATACCCTCCAGTTCCATGCACGTCAAAGCAAATGGTGGGTATTTGTCGTTTCTAATGGCTGAGTAATATTCCATTGTATATATAGACCACAGCTTCTTTATCCATTCGTCTTTCAGTGGACACCGAGGCTCCTTCCACAGTTTAGCTATTGTGGACATTGCTGCTATGAACATTGGGGTGCAGGTGTCTGCCATTTCACTGCATCTGTATCTTTGGAGTAAATCCCCAGTAGTGCAATTGCTGGGTTGTCGGGCAGATCTATTTTTAACTCTTTGAGGAACCTCCACACTGTTTTTCCAGAGTGGCTGTACCAGTTCACATTCCCACCCACAGTGCAAGAGGGTTCCCCTTTCTCCACATCCTCTCCATTTGTGGTTTCCTGCCTTGTTAATTTTCACCATTCTCACTGGTGTAAGGCGGGATCTCATTGTGGATTTCATTTGTATTTCCCTGATGGCAAGGGATGTGGAGCATTTTCTCATGTGCTTGTTGGCCATGTCTATGTCTTCCTCTGTGACATTTCTGTTCATGTCTTTTGCCTATTTCATGATGGGATTGTTTGTTTCTTTGCTGTTGAGTTTCATGTTCTTTCTAGATCTTGGATACTAGCCCTTTATCTGATATGTCATTTGCAAATATCTTTTCCCATTCTGTAGGCTGTCTTTTAGTTCTGTTGACTGTTTCTTTTGCTGTGCAGAAGCTTTTTATCTTGATGAAGTCCCAATAGTTCATTTTTGCTTTTGTTTCCCTTGCCTTCATAGGTGTATCTTGCAAGAAGTTGCTGTGGCCAAGTTCAAAAAGGGTGTTGCCTGTGTTCTCTAGGATTTTGGTGGATTCTTGCTCACATTTAGATCTTCCATCCATTTTGAGTTTATCTTTGTGTATGGTGCAAGAAAATGGTCTAGTTTCATTCTTCTGCACATGGCTATCCAATTTTTCCAGCACCATTTATTGAAGAGACTGTCATTTTTCCAGTGGATAGTCTTTCCTGGTTTGTCAAATATTAGTTGACCATAGAGTTGAGGGCCCATTTCTGGGTTCTCTATTCTGTTCCATTGATCTATGTGTCTGTTTTTGTGCTAGTACCACACTGTCTTGATGATCACAGCTTTGTTTTTTTTTTTAATATTTATTTATTTATTCATGAGAGACAGAGAGAGGCAGAAACATAGGCAAAGGGAGAAGCAGGCTCCATGTGGGGAGCCCGACGTGGAACTCGATCCCAGGACCCTGGGATCATGCCCTGAGCGGACGCTCAACAGCTGAGCCACCCAGGCGTCCCATGATCACAGCTTTGTAGTACAGCTTGAAATCTCCAGCATTGTGATGCCCCCGACTCGAGTTTTCTTTTTCAGTATTCCCCTGGCTATTCAGGGTCTTTTCTGATTCCACACAAATCTTAAGATGATTTGTTCCAACTCTCTGAAGAAAGTCCATGGTATTTTGATAGAGATTGCATGAGATGTGTAAATTGCCCTCGGTAGCATAGACATTTTCACAATATTAATTCTTCCAATCCATGAGCATGGAATATTTTTCCATCTCTTTGTGTCTTCCTCAGTTTCTCTCAGAAGTGTTCTGCAGTTTTTAGGGTAAAGATCCTTTACCTCTTTGGTTAGGTTTATTCCTAGGTAACTTATGCTTTTGGGTGCAATTGTAAATGGAATTGACTCCTTAATTTCTTTCTTCAGTCTCATTGTTAGTGTATAGAAATGCCACTGATTTCTGGGCATTGATTTTGTATCCTGCCACACTGCCGAATTGCTGTATGAGTTCTAGCAATCTTGGGGTGGAGTCTTTTGGGTTTTCTATGTACAGTATCATGTCATCTGCAAGGAGGGAGAGTTTGATTTCTTCTTTGCCAATTTGAATGCCTTTGATTTCTTTTTGTTGTTTGATTGCTGAGGCTAGGACTTCTAGTACTATGTTGAATAGCAATGGTGAGAGTGGACATCCGTGCTGTGTTCCTGATCTTAGGGGAAAAGCTCCCAGTGTTTCCCCATTGAGAATGATATTTGCTGTGGGCTTTCGTAGATGGCTTTTAAGATGCTGAGGAATGTTCCCTCTATCCCTACACTCTGAAGAGTTTTGATCAGGAATGGGTACTGTGTTTTGCTAAATGCTTTCTCTGCATCTATTGAGAAACATTATATAGTTCTTGTTTTTTCTCTTGTTGATATGATCTATCACATTGATTGCTTTACGAATGTTGAACTAGCCTTGCATCCCTGGGATAAATCCCACTTGGTCATGGTGAATAATCTTCTTAATGTACTGTTGGACCCTATTGGCTAGTATCTTGTTAAGAATTTTTGTATTCTGTGTGCATCCGGGATATTGGTCTCTATTTCTCCTTTTTTGTGGGGTCTTTGTCTGGTTTTGGAATTTTTGATGACTGCTTCAATTTCCTCCCTGGTTATTGGCCTGTTCGGGTTTTCTATTTCTTCCTGTTGCAGTTTTGGTAGTCTGTGATTTTCCAGAAATGCATTCATTTCTTCTAGATTGCCTAATTTATTGGCATATGGATGCTCATAATATGTATTTAAAATCGTTTGTATTTCCGTGATATTGGGTGGTGATATCTCCTTTTTCATTTGTGATTTTATTAATTTGAGTCTTTTTTGTTTTTAATAAAGCTGGTTAATGGTTTATCTATCTTATTAATTCTTTCAAAGAACCAATTCCTGGTTTTGTTGATCTCTTCTACAGTTCTTCTGGTCTCTATTTCATTGAATTCTGCTCGAATCTTTATTAACTCTCTTCTTCTGCTTGGTGTAGGTTTTATTTGCTGTTCTTTCTCCATTCCTCTAGGTGCAAGGTTAGCTTTTGTATTTGAGGGTTTTTTTCCAATTTTTTGAGGGATGCTTGTATTGCAATGTATTTCCCTCTCAGGACTGCTTTTGCTGTATCCCAAAGATTTTGAATGGTTGTATCTTCATTCTCATTAGTTTCCATGAATCTTTTTTTTAATTCTTCTTTAATTTTCTGGTTGACCCTTTCATCTTTTAGCAGGATGGTCTTTAACCTCCACGTGTTTGAGTTTCTTCCAAATTTCTTCTTGTGATTGAGTTCAAGTTTCAAAGCATTATGGTCTCAAAATATGCAGGGGACAATCTCAATCTTTTGAGATCGGTTGAGACCTGATTTGTGACCCAGTATGTGGTCTATTCTGGAGAAAGTTCCATGTGCACTTGAGAAGAATGTGTATTCAGTTGTGTTTGGATGTAAAGTTCTGTAAATATCTGTGAAATCCATCTGGTCCAGTGTATCATTTAAAGCTCTTGTTTCTTTGGAGATGTTGTGCTTAGAATATCTGTCATTTACAGAAAGCACCGTGTTGAAGTCCCCCAGTATAAGTGTATTTATTATCTAAGTATGTCTTAACTTTGGTTATTAATTGATTGTTATACTTGGCAGCTCCCACATTAGGGGCATAAATATTCATGATTGTTAAGTCCTCTTGTTGGCTAGATCCTTTACATATGATATAGTGTCCCTCTTCATCTCTTTTACAGTCTTTGGAATAAAGCTCAATTTATCTGATATGAGGATGGTTACCCCAGCTTTCTTTTGAGGACCATTTGAATGGTAAATGGTTCTCCAACCTTTTATTTTCAGGCTGTAGGTGTCCTTAGGTCTAAAATGAGTCTCTTGTAGACAGCAAATGGATGGGTCTTGCTTTTTTATCCAGTCTGAAACCCTGCACCTTTTGATGGGATCATTAATCCCATTCACGTTCAGAGTTACTATTGAAAGATAAGAATTTAGTGTCATCATGATACCTATCCAGTCCCTGTTTTTGTGGATTGTTTCTTTGGACTTCCTCTTTGTTTTACAGAGTCCCCCTTAATATTTCCTGCAGAGCTGGTTTGGTGGTCACATATTCTTTCAGTTTCTGCCTATCTTGGAAGCTCTTTATCACTCCTTCTATTGTGAATGAGAGCCTTGCTGGATAAAGTATTCTTGGCTGTGTGTTCTTCTCATTTAGGACCCTGAATATATCCTGCCAGCCCCTTCTGGCCTGCCAGGTCTCTGTGGAGAGGTCTGCTGTTAACCTATAACTTCTCTCCATAAAGGTTAGGGATTTCTTGTTTCTTGCTGCTTTAAGGATCTTCTCTTTATCTTTGGAATTTGTAAGTTTCACTATTAAATGTCAGGGTGTTGACCGGTTTTTATTGATTTTGCGGGCGAGGGGTGTGGGGCAGGAGGGATCTCTCTATCTCCTGGATCTGAATGCCTGTTTCCTTCCCCAAGTTAGGGAAGTTCTCAGCTATGATTTTTTCAAATACACTTTCTGGTCCTCTGTCCCTTTCAGCACCCTCTGGAACCCCAATTAAACATAGATTTTTTTCCTTCTGAGGCAGTCATTTATTTCCCTTAACCTTTCCTCATGATCTTTTAATTGCTTTTCTCTTTTTTCCTCAGCTTCCTTCCTTGCCATCAACTTGTCTTCTATGTCACTCACTCGTTCTTCTACCTCATTAACCCTCGTCGTTAGGACCTCCAGTTTGGATTGCATCTCATTTAATTGATTTTTAATTTAGGCCTGATTACATAGAAATTCTGGAGTCATGAAGTCTCTTGAATCCTTTATGCTTTTTTCCAGAGCCACCGGTAGCTTTATAATTGTGCTTCTGAATTGGCTTTCTGACATCGAATTGTAATTCAAATTCTGTAACTCTGTGGGAGAGAGTACTATTTCTGATTCTTTCTTTTGTAGTGAGTTCTTCTTTCTAGTCATTTTGCTCAGTGCAGAGTGGCTAAAAACAAGTTGTACTTGTTAGAAGCACAAACTCTTCTCTCTGTAGCATTCCAGCTGTTCTCTCTTTAAATCTCAGGCTGAATATGTAGGTTTTCAGGATGACTTGAAAGTTATCTAGGTAAGTTGGTGGGGAGAGTTGACTTGGGGACCCTACTCTTCCGCCATCTTACCCCACCAACCTGTAGTCATTTTTTAAAGATAAAATTAGATCCACCTTATACCAAAATATATTCACACCATATATACTATAACTCAAAGTACAGAGGTAATTAAAAAATTAATACATTTGATTACAGAAAATTTTTTTAAACTTTTGCATGGCAAAAAAGGTGTAAGCAAAGACATACAACAAAGTGAGGGGAAAAGACAAAAAATCTGATAGAAGAAAGAGCAAAGACATGAATACACAAAAAAAACATAGATATAAAATGCATATATACATATACCTACATGTTAAGTACGTGGCCTTAGCCACTTGAAAAGACAGTCGACTCCATTCATAATGCTCATATTGAGAACAAATGCAAATCAGAATTACTTTAAGATACCAGTTTTTATCTCTCAAATTGGAAAGCATGAAAAACTTTACAACATACTCTTATGACATGGCTGGTGAGAAACCAGCACTGACCCACAATGGCTGGTGGGAATGCAGATGGCACAACCCTTGTGGAGGGAATTTGTTAGTATCTAACAAAACCAAGTATCTATTTACCTTTTGTCCCAGGGATTCCACTTCTGGGAATTTACCTTAAAAGGTATATCTTCAACTATACAAAAATATGTAGTTCAAGGTTATCCACTTCAGCGTCAATTTCAGTAATTGCACAGTACTGAAAACATGCCCAAACCTAGGAGTATGGTGAAATACATTATGGTATGGCCATGCATGGAGTACCACGCAATTGTGAAGAAGAATGAAATGTTCTCTATGAACTGAGGTGAATGATTTCCAGGTTATATTTTAAATTGAAAAATGAAAGTGTGAGAGTTATTGTAATCTACCTTTTGCATTAGACACATGCCTGCTTATTTTTTGCAAAAAGAAACATAGTAGATACCAGAACTAATGAAATTTATTTCCTATAGAGAGGTCGATGGGGATGGCATGGAAATGATGAGGGAGGAACAGACTGAGAGGTATGGCGGAAATGTAACTTACCTGAATATGAGTTTCTAGGTATTTTGACTTTTGAACTGTTAACATTTTATGTACTCAACAAGAGTAATAAAAATCACCAGTTAATGGAGAAAAAAATACCTCAAATAAAATACAAACAGAAGTAGATGACTATAACTCTTATTTCAGACAAATAATACAACCACACTGAAGAGCAGAGAGAAAAACTAACTCGTGTAAATTTAGAATATACTGTTTTACCATTTTATACAATATTAATGAAGGAATAAAAAGAACTCTAGAGAGTAAGTTTGGGGTTTTCTACAGTTGTTTTGTTTGCATGGCAATTCTGAAATACTTTTGACATATTCTATAGTTCAAAAAATAAGTAAATTTACTGAAGATAATGGGAGCCGGGTTCCTCACTGTCTAAAGGAGTTACAAATATAGAAAGAGGAGAGATGAGAATGAATCTGTGGTATTGTATTAGTATTGGAGAAATGAGCCTGCAGTTATTGACCAGGGATCATCAGACTTTTCTGTAAAGGGCCAAATAATGAATACTTAACTCTGTCATTGTAATACAGAAACATCCATAGACAATACATAACAAGTGAACAGGGCTTTATTCCAATAAAACTTTATATATAGACACATTTGAATTTTATATAATTATCATCTGTCATGAAACATTATTATTTTATTTTTTTCAACCACTTAAAAATGTAAAAATAATTCTCATTTTGCAGGCTGTGCAAAAGCAGGCAGTGAGCCAGACTTTGCCCACAAGCCAGAGTTTGCCAATCCCACTTGGTAGAGAAATGATGATAGATAACAAATGTGATCAAGTGTTTCAGTTAGGGAATCTGGATGAAGGATATGTAGGAGTGCTTGTACTCTTCTTGCAAAGAAGTACTCTTTGTGCTTTTCTTACAGAAAAGCTGTAAGTCTGAAATTATTTTAAAACAACCAAAAAAGTCACAAAAGGAAGAACACTGCACTTTTCATAGCTACTGCAGAGAAGGAAAAACAGTAATCAAGTCATTGGCCTAAGAGGTGAATGTCTTGCCTTTCATAACAGTCATACAGCCCCCACGTCTATTTTTCCCTTGCCCATGGACCATGAGTAGGAGCTACTTCTGCCTGTGTTCAGAGTTTCTGATTGGTCACTGGGGATGTCATCCTATGATCACATGCTCTCTGTTGTTGGTGCTCCTTGTTGCTCTCCAATACTCTTATTGAGTAATGAGGTCACCAGGGCTGGTAATTTGTATGTGATCTTGTAATTTTCTATAATGTGGGAACTTGGGGTCTAGACTAATGAAATGGACTAAATGAAAAGTACTTATCAGAAAATTTCCCATTAGCTTGGACGTCTGCGACAATTCCTTTCTGGTGTTCTTAATGTATTATTATGAAATCCACTTATACAGCACGTTCACCTGGCTTATTTCACTAGTCATAATCTAGTGAGAGCTAAGGTGAGGAGGAGCTGACAGTCTCTTAAAATATCACAAATGATACTTTAAATGATATTTTATGTTGAGATACTTATTTTTTTGCAGGAAGAGTGAATGACTTTCGTGGAAGATCTTGACTATAGAGACTTGTAACCAGGCTACCATCCTTGATTGGTTTAATTCCAACAAAATCCAATTCCTCCTACCTTGGTTTATCACTGTAGGGAAAGCCACGCAATGATTTTCACCAATAATGAAGATGATGGTGGTCCTAGCTGAAATTTATTGAATGTGATTAACCAGATCCATGCTAAATGTTGTTCATCCTTTTATTTTTTTTTTTTTTTCATTTAATTCTAACAACCAAACTCTGAGGTACAGTCCTTATCTCCTCTTTGTGGAAGAGGTGTATGATGTAAGTGGCATGGCCAAGCTCTTGCATGGGGAAACATGGAGCCAGGATTGACCTGGAGAGCCAGTACTCTTACTTCCTGCTGGGACTGTCTCCCATCATTGATAAAGACAGTAATAAACACAGAAATTTAGAAAGAAGCTGTCACGAGGACATACTCCTGTTGAGAAGAATAAGGCAAACAAAACAGGTGCTGATATCAATGCAAGCAAGAGAGTTTCCGTTGGAACAGCCTGCACTTTCCCTTCCTGTTCCCTCCCCTGAAGAAACTCACTAACAAGTCTAGAGTTGAGAAAGGCTGGAAGTAGAGCACACAGTCACTCATGCCCTCTGCATGACTCTCTTGTGTCACACCCATGCAGGTACCTCCTAGAGGGACTGGGAAGACCTGAAAAGAATAGAGGAGGAAGGAGAGTAAAGAACTCGGGAAATTAGGTTGGCATTTGGAGGCAAAGGAGCAGGGAATGTAGGAGTGGTTTTGCCCCCATTCTTAACGGAAGAACAGAAGGAATAGTCACTCGGGGGCCTGGCTCCCCTCACTCTTCTTTCTTTTGCCTTCTGCTGCTCTAATGCTCTGAGTGCTGACCCCTCCATTGAGGCTGGTCCCTGACTGCTCTAAGACCAACTTTTGTTTTGGATCACATTTGGAATGTTGTCACAGAGGTGACATGTGACTTTGCCAGGCTTCCTTACCCAAAAAATCCTAAGGAACGTTGTCTCTGCTGCATTCTTCTGAGTTACCGAAATAACTCTCTTATGTGAGAGGAACAGTGTACAGTTTAATAGTCACAATAATAAACTTCCAAGAGGAGAGACGCCTGGGTGGCTCAGTGGTTGAGTGTCTGACCAGTTCAGGGCATGATCCCGGGGTTCTGGCCTCAAGTCCCACATTGGGCTCCTTGCAGAGAGCCTACTTTTCCCCCTGCCTATGTCTCTGCCTCTCTCTCTGTGTGTCTCATGAATACACAAAATCTTTTAAAAAATAATAATAATAAACTTCCAAAAGAAATAGTTGTCTTTAATCTAGATGTATTTGTGGGACAACTAGTTCAATGATTAGCATTATATTAATCCATTTATAGAACTGATTATTAACTCTGGACATTCTGTCTTTCTGAAATATGAAGGAGAGGGAAAAAAATGTTTCTTTGTAAAAGCCCCAGGAAATTATAAATCCAAGGGAGAGGTAAAATTTACATATGAAATTGCACACATGTTTATTTCCTTTCTTCATTCCTTTTTAGGGACTGGTTAAATATGTTGAGCCCACCGATTGTTCCTTCCAGTCGACAGCCAACAGACCAGCATCCGGATTCTTCTGGAAGCTTGAGTGCTCAAGGTGGGAAATGGAAAATGTTATACACAACAAAATAAAAATCATTAACTACAAATAGAGAAAATTGGTCACTTTGAGATGCCACCATTTTTATTAAATGCTAATCATCTAGGCTCATACCCCCAAAATGAGATAAGCTGTGCCTCATTTTGTAGGCTGATAAGTCCTTTGGTATCAAAATGACCTTCATCTGGACTTTGGCTCTACCAATTTCTGCCATGTGGCCTTTATGACTTTTGGTTATTGCATTTGTAAAGCAAGATTGATAATAGATAGTGTCTGCCTGAAAGCTTTCCATGAAGATTCAGTAAGATGTACTGTATACAAAGCACTTAGAATACTAGCTGTTCATATTATTATAAAGCAGACCCAATACTCCTACATCACTAGATACATGCTTTTATTAATACAGGGATACTTGTCTTTAAAGATAAGGCTGAAAAATAAATAAATAAATAAAGATAAGGCTGGCACCGAGTTACAGCAAGTAATGTTAGCAATGGCGGAATGGGAAAGAAGCAGGAATGAAAATTTGCTGGAGGTTCCCTTTGCTAATGAGTTAGAGAAATGAACTATTAGTTTTTGGTTGTGAGCAGGGAACATGATTGTCAGAAGTGCATAGAGGAGGAAGGGAAGAGACCCTTTGGTAGAAACAGAGGGAGTGGGATGGAAGGGGTAAAGGAAAGTCTAAAGTACATAATTGGAGTGACAAATAACCTCGGAGTGGGACTCCCTGAGATGGTTTTTGGAACTGGGACTTTGAAGATGGAAGTACTACATCGGAAGTTAAAAAAATAATAAAGGAACTGAAGCCAATATAAATTGCTCCAACAAAGGTGCCAGGTTTTTTTTTTCCCCTAACTGCCCCAGGGAGAAAGTGGAACATCTCATTTTTCTCCAGGTATGGAAAATTCAGAGTGAGAGCTCATACATCTGAGTTGTACGTTTGGGCCGCCCAAGGGATGGAGATGTCTCTGTGATTTACTATCTGAAATAGATTATGCCCCTCAAATTGGGAATCTTTTTAGAGGTGTACATTCATAATTACTTATGACAGAAAAATAGAATCTTGGCTGTCAGGAGGAGACCTTGCTGTGAAAGAACAAATAATACGTTATGTTAAGTGTCCTAAATAAACCACAGGAACAGAGAGTGTGGTCCTTGAGCAAAGGCACCCAAGATATATATTAGTGATAAGTAGTTGAAAGGATGGCTTCAAGTCACCATTGCAAAGTGATGTTTTGACAGCAGGAGCTCAGTTATGTTGAAGGTAAACAGAACTTCCATCGAGAGCAAATTAACAAATGAAATTCAGAAGATTGTAGAAATGTTCTGGCTGATGTTAACCAGACCTGGCTCCCCTCCTGCATGTCAGCTTAGGTTTTGTATCAGCTCTCTGTTTCCCCTTTTCTGATATACTTGAGTGGTTTGTAGCTAATTAATGTCATCAAAAATTAGTGTTTCCTATTTGGTTATCTTTACATGTTACTGGTTTAGTTTTAGACAACATACCAATATGCCAAGATAGTGTTCTTAATAAAGTGTTTGTCAAAGAAAAGTTATTGGCTTAAGTATCCAGTTTGTATCACCAGAAGCAAAAAGATGTGGTTGTGGGCAGTCCAGACCTCTTCCTGGGCTTCTATTGCACAATACCGTGAATTTAGGGCACTGAGCTAAGTTGTGACATTAACTGTCACAGCAACACCATGAGGAAGGTACTGTTTGTGTGGGTGTGTAATCGTTGTCCTTTACAGCTGAGAAAACCAAGTTACAGAGTTTTTGAATGCCTTGCCCAGGGTCCCACAACTAGTCGTCAGCAGAGCTGGGATGTGAATCTAAACAGCCGAGCCCCAGATCCCAGCCACTCTTGATTTTTGAAACAAGTACCTAGATTACCTACTCCAAAAATAATACATGTAAAATCAGGAATTGAAATTTTATTTTTCTACTGAGAGTTCTTGATTTACAGAGGAAAAAAACACACAAATTAAAACATTTCAAGTGCTAAGTAGCTAAGTTCTTTAAGGGAGAAAAGGGAAAAAAAAAAAAAAAAAGGCAGACATCTGGTCCCCTGTTTCAGCCCTGCCCTGCCTCCCCCACCCATCCATGCTCATCAGGAATGACAAGTGGTACATTTTCTCCGCAGAAGTGAGGGACTCAGGTGAAGTTGCCAAGTTGACCAGCTCTGAGGGAGCAACAGGGTTACTGAGAGACAAGATCCCTGGGTCACCCAGCTGCCAGGCCTGGGTGTTTACTTGTCACCTACCTTCTCGAAGGCCTTTCCAGTCTTATCTAAGTAGGCCAGTCTCCCTCCACCTTGCACATTATCTTCGTGCCCTTTTCACAGTTTGTAATTCATGATTTGTTTGCTGGTGTCATGTCTTTCTTCCTAGCCTGTGAGTTTTTAAAAACAGAGACTTCGTCAGCTTGCTCACTACTGGATCCCAAGTACCCTATGTGATTTCTGTAGGCTATTGGGTATTCTCTAAATTTTTGTGAGGAGGAAAACTGGAAGGGAGAAAGGGGGAAAAAGAGGGAGAGAAATGTTCTTCAGCTGGTCATTTTTATACCTAATGAGTAATTCACTGAAGTCTTACTTTCAGTTATTCCTCATTCCAATGTTTTAGTATATTAGGGATATTTCTAAAATTTGACAATGAGAATATTGAACCTAGACCTTTGCACTTTAGCAACTAAAGCAGAGATATGTCACCTTATGCAGTGGCTGTTAAACTGTATTTATTTTCACTGAAAACTTTTCTTTCAAATGAATTTCATATGAAATTCCAACAGATAAAAGAGATCAAAGCAGAATTGCTCTGGCTCAAGAGGAGGTGAGGGTCTCAGAACTCTGCCTTGGGGCTCTGATGAGCCAGCTGAGAACCCTGATGCAATCCCAACGTGCTCAACTTGACCTTGCTTGAGGTTGAATCCCCAGTCAGAGCCCCAGCTAGGATTAGGACCCTGCCTTCCTCCACATCTGTGTCTTTCTGCAAAACTGTTAAGGTGCTTTTGAAGGCTAGCTGGAAGGGAGATCCCCCATCTTTAGACTTCTAGAATAAAAATTATAATGGCTAGAATAAAAATTATAATGGCATATTTATTTCGTCTTCCTGTGACCCACACCTGCAAGTGCCCTTTACTTCTCATAATAGCCTCCTGAGGTGTAGATACTCTTGATATTATCCACCTTTTACACATGGACACCGGGACTTAGGGCCAGGGCCAGGAAGTGACGTACTGAACCCCCACAGCTCCAGCAGAGGTGGAGAGGCCGAGATGCATCTATAGAGCTAGAGGCATGACTGCACTTGAACAGCAGGGAAAGATGGCCTGATCAATGCATAGTTCTAGAAAACTTGCCCCAGGGGTACCTGCTGGCTCAATGGTTGAACTCATCTGCCTTTTGGATCAGAGCATGATTCCAGGGTCCTAGGATCAGGTCCTAGGATCGAGTCCTGCATAGGGCTCCCTGCAGGGCTCCCCTCTGCCTATGTCTCTACCTCTCTATGTCTCTCATGAATAAATAAATGAAATCTTAAAAAAAAATTACCCCAGGCCATACGAGAGTGAGTGCCTGTGTTAACCTTAAAAACAATAGAGCAAGTTATTTTACCAGCAAAATGAGGAATGGCAAGCTTGGGACACACAGGCTACAGCAAAGCATAGGCAAGCCTGGAGAACAAAGGAGAGGAATATTACTTGGTAGGGAAAAAGGAGGACATTGGGAGAGGCTGCTTTGAAGGAAAGTCTGTTAGAGTCAAAGTCTAAAGCAAGAGTTCAAGGTGGTGACGTTTCTCATCACCTAGGCTGTTGCCTGTCAGGGAGAAAAACTTTCCTGCCTTCTGCTGGGGCAGTAAAGTGAACTTCTTGCTGCCCAGGCATGTGGTGTAGGCTGCAACAGGAAGCTTGTGTGTGAGCACTCCCTCTTCAGGGCTTCCCGACCCCATGTCAATCGAGGTCTCCCTCTGTTAGTTTTCACACATGCATTCTACTAGCCTTTGAGTCCCCACCTTATTCAGTGCAAGTTTGTGTCCCAACCACAGTGTCTACTAAGACAGAGCACCTCAATCGCATAGATGCCATCTCAAAGTAGAACAGCCCGTCTTCCTGCAGAGCCAGCCCCCCGGCAGGGGCAGGAACAGCGCTGCACTCTGTGCCACTTGCCTGGAGAGACACACGGGCAGCTCTCTGCACTTCCTCCGGTGCACTTGCTGAATGCCAGTTGCCAGGGGCAAGGGAGCCCTTGACACATACCAAATATGTGGTCTCCTGTAGCGCACGTGAAATATAAAAATGGGAAGTTATGATTTCAGAACTTACTCAAGAGAACTAACAAACTGACCTTTGAAAAATAAAGCCGACTTGGCTGGAAGAGTAGTTGTCAATTTGTTTTTGACATTTGTTCCTTTACAGATATGACCCTTCAATTATTCATGCTTACCGGGTCCAAAATGGAATAATAATGACTTCTCTCGTCGGCCCTGCAAAACCTCTCAAGCAGTTTACATAGATTCTGAGTAAGAAAGACATTCAGAGGTGCTTGTGGAGTTGCCAGAATTGCAGAGAAATAACATCCTTGTACCTTTTTGATGGCAAGGTCACACAGGCTATTCCTTCATGAGCACCAGTTAATCTCCCACGAGACAGAAATAGGCAGCAGAGGGGATCCCTGGATGGCTCAGCGGTTTAGTGTCTGCCTTTGGCCCAGGGCGTGGTCCTGGAGACCCGGGATCGAGTCCCACATCTGGCTTCCTGCATGGAGCCTGCTTCTCCCTCTGCCTGTGTCTCTGCCTCTCTCTCTGTGAGTGTCTCTCATGAATAGAATAGAATAAAATAAAATATAATAAAATAAAATATAAAAAAATAAAAAAAGAAATAGGCAGCAGATGCTGATTTTAAAGCTGTAATATCCAAATTACTAGTCGAGAAATTAGGAGAACCTCATGGCTCTTTGAAGCTAAGCAAAGGGAGGGGAATCTGGCTGTGTGCTCTGGATCCAACAGAGTTCTCCCAGAGTCTTAGCTCCTGCCACACAGTTACTCGACATTCACCTAATACTCTGAATCTGAAAGCACTCTTCTGTAATCGCCTTACAGATACTATGCCTCCCTGAAAAACCATGGTATCCTCCAGTGCTTGACTTGGCACGTAGGACACAGTACAGGCTTCAGAAATATTTAGTGAGTGAATGCATGAGTCATCTGCATGTGGAAAACAGATGATTTGGTCTACTCTTTGGATCGTCCTTATATTTTCAAGATTTATTTAAGGTGCAAAGGATACCTTCCCCCCAAAAGCAATACTGGCAGTATTAACAGATGCCAGCGCCGGCCGTGTGCCCACGACAAGGTCAAGTTTTCCTGTATTACCTCATAATGGCTTTTCCCAAAACTCCCAGGCGTGAGGCTATGTTATGTCCTCCTGTACAGGCAAAGTTAAAGTCACAGCCTGGGTCACGGACCCACTGAGTGTGGAGCAGGACTCTGACCCAGGCCTGTCCAACCTGGCAGTCTGTACCCTTAACCCCCACGCTGCTATAGGACCACAGAATTCCCATTTAGGTCAATTAGAACCATACAACTGAAGTGTCCACTGCAATTTTTTTAATTTAGGAGTTCTCTTTCTTGAAGCTTTCTGGATAAAATAGTACTCTCTTTCAACCCACAGCATCCCCACCTCAGTGCTCAGCTCCTATGATGATTTATTAGTATTCATGACCGACTTGAATCCAGAGTCCCCACCCCTTCCCCTGTTAGGCAAGGAGTTGCCTTTAAAAGCTCTCAGATTAACCTTGGGGAAGGGAGATCTTTTCTTAATGCCGCTATCAGTCTCAGGGGTATCTTCTCTGCACAAAAGTGGTTGCGAGGTAGGGGGCTGGTAATCAACGTTCTCACTAGTATAAAGAGATGCCTTCCTTCTGGGAGTACTAGAAATGAGCCCAGTAGTAGAGAAGTAAACACATTGCTGGTATCTGAGGAGCTCTCTCTCTTATTCTAGAACCATCCCCAGCTATTTATTCCCCAGAAACACCTCAGAAAGGGTCCTAGTCCCGGGTGTGATTTCAGCTTCCCTTGCTGGAATTGGGATGCATTTTCCCCTAGATGCACTGTTCCCACCTTGCCTGAAATCAGGCCATTGAGACATTATGGGCTCTGTAGCCGTCAGAGCTCAGTAGTCTGTTTAGGGACTTCTCTGGGTGTGTTAAAATGCATTCAGAGTTGTAAGCCATGTATTTCCAAGTGCACAATTATTTTGTAGGTTCTTTTCTCAGCTTTATTGAGATAAAATTAACATGTAACATTGTGGAAGTCTCAGATGTGGCACTGTGTAAGTTTCACTGGATGCTTTGATATACACAAGCGCACATTTGAATCACAGCACATTTGTAAGTAGAGACTACCTGGAAGGAAGGAAATTGCACAAATTCCCAGTCTGTCATCCAAATCCTTCACCATGTTACTTCAGTGGCATTTTCCAGGTAAAATATACCCAGTGTTTTTGCAAAAGAGGTGACGTACTCATTTCCCAAATGAAACCTGAACTATAATCATGGCATGTTATTTGCCTTCCAAGAAACAGTATAGTTTTCTAATAGAAGAAAGTATCTTTTCATCCTTTTTATCCCATCCTTGGTCATTTATCTTTCCCTCATTTGAGGACACATATTTGCTGAAAACCCAAAATTCAGCAGTTCACGGGAGACTTTCTCGGGGTTTTGTGCAAGTTAATTTTGCCCTACTGTGAGCGGCATTAGTGGAAAAGTCTGCAAGCACATGGGGCTCAGCAGAATCTTATCTAAAATGTCATCTTTATTGATCCTAAGGCTGACTGTTTGGAATGGTGATCCCTCACCATTGAATTGTTTAAACAGTAGTGTATTAGTATGCACATAAAAATACAGTCAATCATTTCTCAAGATCTATAAGAGAGAAAATGCATTAACTTTTATAAAAAAAATTCTGGATAGCAGCGTCAGAAAATCGAAAATCAAGTGCAGTGTCTTGATTCAGAGATTTTAAATCTGATAAACCGATGCCGTGTTATTTGTTTTCAAGCTTGAAGACTCAGCCTGCGCATAAAGGTTTTCTATTATCTATGGTTAAAATGCAATAAATATAGATAATTAAGCATTTATATTAATAGACTTTCAAAAGGTGAACTGAAGGGATTATTTGCCTGAGCTAATCTAACAGAGGGGAGGGCAGCTAAATTTGCTGAATCTGGTTTGGCTCCATTGGTTCTTCTTCTGTTATTGCTGTTAACCAATTTCAAAGTGGATAAAGCTGGAAGTTTGTAAATAGATTATTATCTGAAAGGCAATTTTATTTCACTGGAAATGACTTTATTATGTGGAGAAGAGTAAAAATGTAATTTGGACCCCTGTCCAGATGCTCTTAGTCTTGTAGCAGAGAATGGTTTTATTTGTTAATTTGTCCTTTTAGAGTTTCTGTAGCCAGTCTTTAAATAGAGCAATTTAGCATTTTGGGGAAAAACAAACTCTGTACCATCCAAGAATATAATTGAAAATTACCCCATACCCATGCACAATAATTACCTTTCAAAACATTTCCCATTGCTTGACATCATAGTGGTAATTGCTTAATGATATTATAATTTCATTACGTAGGGATTACAATGGCTTAAGTGATGTAAATTGGAAGCTTTGAAAATTAAGTTATAATGAAAACAAAACCTTTTATGCAAGTTTAAAGCACTTATTTCAATGTAAAATTATACATAATGTCACCCAATTTTTGTATGAGTATCATTGTTGGTAGAGTTTTAAAATTCACCCGTTTAAAGCTTTAGTACTAAAAGCCACGAAACCTGCTTTAGTCCCATGGTTATAATGCATGAGGTTCCAGTTTTATAGTGATATGTATTGGAACGAATGCATTTATATAGCAGTTACTGCTTCAGTTTATATGCATTATGTAGCAAAACGCCTACTAATGAATTGGATCCACCTCGATCCCCTTGCAGTTCAGTGATAAAGACCCATGGCCCATTACAACTGTTATTTTCATCTCGAAAGATTCCTAACTGGTCGTAAAATGTATTGAGTCTTCTAACTTAATAGCGCCAGCTTAAAGTTTTATCTTTTTGGAAAGTACCAGCGCAGAGTGTGCTAAGCAGTTACATGGCAAGGAACTTACCTGCCAGAGGTCAGAATGTGTGGATTTCCCCCAATGTGTGGATGGAGTAAAAAGGAAGCATCGGACAGCAGACCCCTGAGATATGTAGACTCATGATCATTTACCTCTGTGATATGCGATTTTAACATTACACCTGATGGAAAAATTCTTTTTACTTTTTGAAAAATACATGACTTTTGGTTGTAAGAAATCTTTTTATTTAAAGAAGCATTAATTGCCATGTCCTTTATAAAACGAATTGGGGGCTTTGTATTTTGTTCAAATCCACTATTTCTTCTTTTGGTAGCAAAAAATCAAACAGGCGCAGTTTGGGGATAGGGAATAAGATACAAGCAAACATACCCCTCTTGTGTCTAACTCCGGTATCTTGGTATCTTACGTTTTTCGTGATGACATTTATAACAACATTTATTGAATATTCTCTGTGTGGAGTGTTACAGAGTATCTTACTTAGTTCTCCGAGGTACTATCATGGGTAGTTTTACTATCTTTGCATGTAAGACGGCTAAGGCTCAGAGTCCTGAATTATCCCCCTGTCCCACAGCTACGAAGTGGTGGAATGGGATTTGGACCCAGATCTGTCTGACTCCATTGTCTCGATGTCATGCTACCCATCTCTCTCTATAAAGCCTTATCTTAGGACTCTCAGCTTTGTCAGTGTTTCTATCCTGAGTGACTAAACAATTTATACCCTTTAGTTCATGATTGATTTCAATACTGTCATTATCCTTAATAGTAACAGTAACGATCATTTATCGAACAACTACTATGTGCACTGTGCTATGCATATTATCCAGTGTCCAATTTCATCTTCCACAAAACCCTATGAAATAGACATTGTTATTTGCATTTGATAAATAAGAAAATGAGGCTCCAGTGAAGCAAAATAACCCTAACTGCCCGGAGGTCGCTCGGGTAGGCAGTGACTGAGCTCCCCTGCATCCCGTCTGCGGGATCTGAGGGCCCACGGTTCTCTTGGCCACTCTGCAGTTGCAACTCCCATTCCCCACTCCCACCCCCGCCTCATTAGTCTTCAGTAGCTGCTTTTGTTTCATGTGTGAATGTCACATCCACACCTAGACATAGGACGGATTTAATAGACAGCATCGTCACATAGCAGGCACACATTAGTTACTTACTGATTCTGTTCTCTGAAGTAGCCCAAATAAGGGATGATGGATTGGATATGTGAAGGTAAAGGACATGCACACCCTCCTTTTAATGTGCAGAAGTGACCTAAAGGGGGTCATCTTCCATGAGGAACAGCCTCTTGAAAAGCATTCCCAACCTCTCCTACCTAAAGGAAGAAAGTGGAGGCAGGACCCTAGGGACTGCTCTTAAGGTAACAATAGAAAGGAAAGGAGAGGCAGCCTGCCTTCTCTGATTTTGTGTTCTTAATTAGAAACCTTGCAGGGTGCTCAGGTCAGCCACCACCATTAACGTGGTCATTAGCAAAGTCCTGTCACACTTCAAGGACATAAGCCACTGCAGCCAAGAGTTTCAGGAACTCATCAAAGGCACAGCAGGGATCATTGGATCTGGCCCTGCACAATAAAATCTCACACAAGTGGTGGCCCAGCGCCCCCCCTCCCGCTTCACCCTCCTCAAGGGCCACGTCCCATTTCCTGGTCAGCTCTACTGTTTAGAAATTTCTTCCTTGAGCTGAGCCAAAACCTGGCTCCTTGGAACTTTCCCTCACCAATCCTCTTGCTTCCTCCTGGAACCCCATAGAATCTTCTTTAGCTTCTCTCTTCATTTATCACCCTTTATGTACCTGCAGCCAAGAGGGCTGCTGTCACCTCAAAGCTTTGTCTTTTCTGGAGTTAATAAGCCCAGATTTTGCCTCTGCCCTCCCACATGGACTCTCTTTCTCTCATCTTTGATTTTTGAAGCATGAGAAATGAAATTTCTTTTGTTTCCAAGCCTGAGTTTTTTCAAATGTAGGACAATTTTTTTCACCCTCTTCTGCGTTTAAATTCCCATAATATCAGAGATCCCGACTGAGTGTGTTCGTTCCACCACCTTCTTAACAAAAGCAGGGCACCAGTATGGTAGAGAGAACACAGAACTGAGAGTCTGGAAACCCAAGGTCATCCCTGACTGACTCAGTCAGCAAGTGACCTCAGGTGAGCTGGTTAACCCTGCATACTTTGCTTCCCTCATCTGTCAAACAGGCCCTGTAATTCCTGCCTCTTTCAACAGAGGCTCAAGTGAGCTACTGCATGGGGAAGTGCTTTCTTTCTTTTCTTTTTTTTAAATGAGTTTTTTTTTTTAAGATTTTATTTATTTATTTATTTGAGAGAGAGCACGAGCACGGTGAGGGCCAGAGGGAGAAGCAGGCTCCTCACTGAGTGGGGAGGCCGCTGGGGGGCTCAATCCCAGAACTCCCGGATCATGACCTGAGCAGAAGGCAGGTGCTTCACCAGTTGAACCTCCGGGGCTCCCAGGGGAATTGCCTTCTACGCCATCGGGGTCTCCACCAGTTGAGATGTTGGCAAACAAGGCAGAGGTGTACCATTCCTCCATTAGCTCCACTTTTTAAGGACTGCTGGCCCTGCATGCAGCCCGTGAGAGAGTCAGCTGCTTTTGTGTTTTGCCCCAGTCCCTGCACGCTCCTTGAGAACAGGGCCTGCTTCTTTGACCAGCTCATCCCCAGCGCCTCACTCAGTGCCTGGTGCAGGGGCGATCGAGTTGTAGGTCTTTGGGTGGTCAGAGGAATGGCTGTGGTAGAATCTCAGACCCCGACTTCACCATCTTGGCCCCGCTCCGTGGGACTTAACTCGGGTTTGTCACTGTCCCGACAGGGTCCATGCACCAGCTTGCTCTGATTTGGAAAAGATGGAGTCCCACCACCTTCCCTTACTCTGGGCGATCACCCTTTTAATCATAGACTTTGTTCCACGATCACCCTTTCCAGACATATTCAGTATTGACTGAGCCTCTGTTTCGTGCCAGCCCTGTCCCAAGCCCACCACCCAAACCCTTGTGAAAGTAACCCTGGTGAGCTCATAGCCCCAGGGATTGGGTTTTCTCTAGTCCTTCATAGCCTGGCTAAGGAGGAGGGAGGGGTGTTAGCCTAATCACCCTCCTTCCTGAGCCTACTCTGATCCTTTCCACTCAGGAAAGTCTTCCCTCCTGGCTTCTGGGCTCCTATTACGTGGTTTTCAGAAGTACTCAAGAGGCACTGGCTTGCTGGTGATAGCATCAAGCACATAAGCACTTAGCACAACACTGGGCACAGAAAGATCTTAGTAGAAAGATCTTAGTAGAGCAGGTTTTTTTTTTCATTCCATGCCACGTGTTGGAAACCATGTGTTGGAAACTCGCTCAGCACTCAGGCAGCAGGAGTTCCTCCAAACTGTCTAAATCATGGTCACAAGAGAAAAATGAAGCCATGTCCATGTTACTAGCAAACTTGACAAAACTTCCTACCTCTAATAAAATTGCACATCGCATCACCTGATGGTTTTCCATTGGTGTTCTATGCTTTGTGCACTTGTGTTCCTAAACATTATCGTTTTAATTCCAGTTTACTTGGTAGCATTTTTAGGGTGCACTCATACAGCTCTGGCCCACAACGAAGTCTGCAGCTGTCACCCTCAAGTCTTGAATCCCACTCCTATATCCCTGATCCTGTTCATCCCTGGGCCCTGCCCCTTCCTTCTGGCCCTCCCTGCCCATTCCCACACTCAGCTTTTCTTGTCCCTTTCCAGTGAAGCAGGCCGTGTACGGAGTCCACACATCTGCAGTGCTCCTCCATCCTGGCCTCGATGTTCACCCTCAGAGTGAGCCTCTCCCAGGAGGGCTGGAGGTTCCTGCCTCCTTGCCCTTCCTGCTCTTGCACGATTCAGGAGCTCCAGGCCTGACAGGCAGCTAATGTGTCTGTGGTTCCCCTCCCCGCAGGTGAAGAAGACCCAAGTGTGGAGGAGGATGAGGAAGTGCTGACTCTGCTGTATGATCCGTGTCTGAACTGTTACTTTGATCCCCAGACGGGGAAATACTACGAGCTGGTGTGAGGTGACCCCGCTTCAGGGCCCAGAATGGCCATGTCCAGGTGGGCCCACAGGATCCAAAGCAAGTGAGAGAAATGAAGTTATTTTGTAAATAACATTCAATGTTAAGGATACCTCCATTTTTTTTTTGTAGATGCGTGTGATTTTTTGGCAGTGAAGGAATTAATACAGAGACAAGATTTTAGGACTTTGCATTGGTTCTTACTGCTTATTAGTTCTCACCCTATCTTTTTTTTATTGCCTTTATCTTATGGAAGCAAATTAAGAGTTATTAATTCAAACTTTTTGCAGTGTTAATCTGTAAATGATGGCTTGATACACAGAAATGTATTCTTGTTTAATAAGATATCTGGGTACCTTTATTACCTATTTGTATTAAAAATAAAGTATGATGGGCAAAAGAATACTTTTTAAACTGCCTCCGTTTATTTACCTTGCATTCCTTACAAGAATATTCCAAGATAATACTTACCTTCCTTAGACTCTTAGAAAAGGAAACACTGTGGACTGGTCAGACTTTATGATTGCATTTTTGTTAGCACAGGCCCCACTGTTCTGTTTCATTAAGGTTCATCCAGAGTTTGCCAAGGATCACAATATTGCTAATCACTTAAGCTGCTTAGTACTGTGCTGTGCTTTTTTTGTTTGGGGGTTGTTGCGTTTGTGTTTTTTTGTTTTTACCAATTATCTCTGAATTCTAATAATGTGATCCAGATCTAGCTCCATGGATCCAGATTTAAGAAGTTACCCATTTGAACACCCCACACACCTCACCACTTCTGTGACTTGACCGGAGAAATGGAGGAGGCTGTCACTGTAACTCTACTTGCTGCGTCACAAGGAAAAAATCATGCACTTCCTGAGTTCGAGGAGATGGCCTTGAATTGTGTGCCAAGTGTATTAATATTGAGCTCAAGGAAGTACTTATATTAGCTGGAATATTTTGTTATTTAATAAAGATTTTTTAATAAAGAAGAGTACCATTGGAAATGAAAAATTACTGGTGTACAATTGGATTTAATGGCAGTACTATAATTTCATTTAATGTTGCTTGATAGAGGAAATAAGAGCTCTTTTTTCAGGAATAGATTTGGGCTCCTGTTCAAGGGATCATACATTATTTAGAACCATGTGTCTGTTTGATAAGCTTTTAATCCTACTGTTCACAGAGCGTACCTTTGTTAGGAATTTTTCCCCAAGATGTTCATACTTACAAAATGCAAACAAATAATGGATGTTTCAGAAAGCTATAGAATGATAAAATAGACTATCTTGGTTATGACCTTGAAGATTGGAGTAGGACCTAGAGAGCCTTGAACCTGCTTTAGTCCATCTCAGGACCATCCACATAAATAGGGGAGTTGACTATAGGTCTGTGCTAGTTAAGACGTGTAGCCACAAATATCAAAAACACCGTGAGCTAAAAATACTTGATACAAGAGTACCTCATGAGCCCCAAAACAGAATGCTACAAGCCTCCATGTGGATTTGAGCTAGGACCTTAGAAAAATGTGTTTGGATTCTTAAATTGCAAATAGCAAACACCCTTGATCTCAGAATTCAAAAACTTGTTGAACAATCAGACCCCAGAAGGCACAGCAATCTAGCCAGCCCAGGGATCCTATAGCAGAAACTCATAGTTTCTCCCAACAGTGGTCACCAAAATGACAGTGCCACCTTTTCTGCCTTGAGTCTCTGCTCAAGGAGCAAGGCTGGTAGGCTTGACTTGTCAGTTATTCCCAGGACCACATGGAATGGGAGTAAGATAGTCCCTGAAGAATAAGGCACGGCTAACAAAATGAGGAGGGATGCCAAGCAAGCAAAAACAACAGATGTCTACTTTGGGAGTCTAGAAGCATTGTTTCTGCCACTCACCTCTGATTTGTTTGCAAAATGAATTATCTCCCCCATAATTCTCAGCTACTTAGTCTACCTGCCAGTACATTCAGCCATTCCACACCCATATATCCAACCATGAAGAAATATGAATTCTGGATTTCAATTCAAAAATCCCAGACTTGGCATTCTGTTTGACCACTTTGGTCCAATGATCACCAGAACCCTCTGATGTGGATGGGTTTCTCATGAACCAAGTAAACACTCCCAAAGGTATCTACCATGGCCTCTTATTATCCACTTCTTACATTATATTTGTCCTTTTTTAAAGGAGTAGCTTCATTTCTGTTGAGGTGATTTTTTTTTAAGATTTATTTATTAGAGAGAGAGAGAGCACACACAAGTCAGATAGGGGCAGATGGAGAGGGAAAGAAAATCTTAAGCAGACTCCACACTAAGCATGGAGCCCAATGCAGGGCTCAGTCTCACAACCCTGAGGTCATGACCTGAGCCAAAATCAAGAGTCAGGTGCTTAACTGACTGAGCCATCCAGGTGTCCCTATCTTAAGGCCTTTTTTTTTTTTTTTTTTTTTTTAATGATAGTCACACAGTGAGAGAGAGAGGCAGAGACATAGGCAGAGGGAGAAGCAGGCTCCATGCACCGGGAGCCCGACGTGGGATTCGATCCTGGGTCTCCAGGATCGCGCCCTGGGCCAAAGGCAGGCGCCAAACCGCTGCGCCACCCAGGGATCCCCTTAAGGCTATTTCTACTGAAGAGTTGAAAACTAAAAATAGATATGCTTCATACATAATTTTAAACCAAAATGGAACAGCCAATTAACTTAGCAATTCATTGACTGGGCTGTACTGCTTCACTGGTCATCAAATTTTGCTGCATATTAGAATCTCCTGGGAAGTTTATAAAACTATCGATGCCTAGGTTGCATCTCCAGAGAGTCTGATTTAATAGGTCTCAGGTGCAACCTGGGCATTGGAAATTTTTTAAACCCCCTGGCAATTCTAATGTGCCATAATGCTTGAGAACCACTGCTAGAGATCAGATCCAACGTGATGAGAGGACAGAAGATTTGTCTGATGGCAGATGTATCGGTAGGGAAGAGTTGATTAGTTTCCACTTTCAGGACCTTGATTTCTACCTTTCCAATTAAATGTGTATGGAATGTCATATCTGAAACCATTACAGATGGATCCTGGAAAAATAGGCTGATGCACTATGAGAATATATTTTAAAGATAATTTGGTGTCCGTTTTGGGACTGACTCAGTTTGTTTCATATATATTGGGATGCAACTTAACAAGTGACTTTAAGTCTTTAGTCTCTAAATTATTATTTAATTACTGAACCTAGGTAATGAGAATCATGGAAAAACAACAGTCAGCTAATATGTGACATCAGATCAATGATTTAGCTTCCCTGGCAATTATAATTGCTCTCTCCAATTAATTTAATTTTATATTATATTAAAGGAAAATACTGGCATATGCAAAATACACAGGCACTTTTGCATAATAATTTGCCCTATTGTGTTTCTCCATATTTTTAGATTAGCTTCATTTAAATCCGTCATTTCAACTATATCTTGACTTTTTTTTTTTTGAAGTGCAAACTGTGTTTAATAACCAAGGATAGTGCAATCACAGATTGTTCAACCTGCAGGACAATTAATTAAAAGAACTAATTTTAAAGTTGCCCTTTGGCTTTAATTAAAGATCTAGCTGCTGAAAGTTTCTGGACTACTGGGGGTGGGGGGAGACAGTTGAGTGACAGCAAATACAGTACTAAAACCAGCTTTAATCCAGATTGCCCCTGTGACTCTCAACCTTCAATCAGAGGGGCCAGAATAATGAGGATTTAGAAATCACCGATCCACACACGGTTGCATTACAGGATTTCTATTTCATACATCATTCCTTTTGCACTCCAGAGAAGTTGGTCATGAAGAGAATTCAAGCAAATCTTATCTTCCCTTTTTCTCCCATTATAAAAGTTGAGGTAGAATCATCTAGTTGGGCCTAGAAAGGACAATCAAGATTATTTCTTTAAACTCTGATTTTATAATGGAGAAAAGTGAGATTCAGTTTAGGAAGTTAATTGTCCAAAGGTTCTCAGCTGCAGAAGGGAAAATGGAATCCATGACTCCTCACTTCCAACCCAGTTCTGTTCCCACCCTGGGGAAATTAAAGTGAAGATTCAAATGACAGAATCAGGTGGATATCACAGACACTGTACAGTGGTCTCCGGAGGACACTGGTGCCCTCTCAGAAGCTTGGGCCCTCTGACTCCTTCTCCGTTGCTCTGTACAGATTCTTTCTTCCCTCCATTGTCAGCCTTTACACTTCGAGGATCAGCGTTTCCCAAAATGTGTTTCAAGAAACAAATGCTATTCAATGTCAATAAGCTTTATGAGCTTGGGGAAGAAGCTCATGGTCAAACAATGTTGGGTAATACTGGAGAAGCAGAAATGGTCATTTGTCTTATCTGGAGAAGTAAGTTCTCAATGGCTTTAAAATAAATTAACATGAAGAAAGAATGTCCAAGCAGGAGTGGAATATATAGCACGTCTTAAATTTCTTTGTCCTCAGAACCCCTTTGCAATAGAACATCTCAAGGGCCTTATCCACCCACAGAAGCTCCTTTAAGAAATGCTACAGAAGATGACCTTCCACCTCTGCAGGCGTGTGAGCCCTGACCTCCACCACAACTCCCAGAAATGTGTGTCCCCAAGTTGGTGAGTTGGTTGGGAGAGTACGTGTATACTGTTTGGTGATGGCAGTGGGTTTTTTGCTTTTTGTTTTTGTTTTGCCCAGATATTTCACTGATCCCTGACCACACTATTATTATTCTTCACACCCACTGTTCATCTAAAACAGGGTATGCTGGCACCTGAACTTCCTTAAGTCAGAGACTTTGGTCACCTAAGATGGAGAAATTTCTTTTCTCATGTTTTAAATCCTACAAACTTATGACTGTAGGTAATACAGTTAACTTAGACAAAGGATAAATCTAAGCTAAAGTTCATTCATCATGAATATTGGAGCTTTAGATCTTAACAAATATTTTGGTTCTGGTTTGGGTGGTTTTAATATAATTTAAAATCACATTAAGTCAAAGTTATTTGACTTATAAGAATTAAATAACCAATAAACACGGGCCACAGATAACACTAATTTTTACTGATGACATATTCTTCTGTAGTTAATCACCTGTAACCCTGGGAAGCATTACAGAAGTGAAGTGTGGGAAATGGTATCGATCGATTTTCATCAGTCCAACTTATCATTGTCAATGTTGGTGCTGAACCTGGCAACATGTAAGCATATAAACTCGCTCCTGGTAGTAATAAGTATTGCTGATATTTCAACCTGTAGATCAGGGGGAAATTATCTTTAATTTCCTGTAAAGGGTACTTGCAAAGGCATGGCGGTAGGAGGGAGGGTGCCCCTGGGACCTTAATAATTGAGATAAGCCCAATCATCTAGGCGTATTTGGCTTACGAAATCCAGGAGGGGAAATCATTCTTTGTTTATTTCTGGTAATGGGCCATTCTGAATTATAATTTCAATTAATGATGGAGTTTTAATAATCCATAAATAAATCATGAGATGGGATTAAAACCATTTCCAGTTTTGCTTTAGAGCTTCCTAAACTCAAGATTATCTTAATTAAAGAAAATCAATCAAAATCCCACTCTCTGTTTATCCGGCTACATGCAGAAGTGCTTCATACATTTCAAAACCTGGAAATTTACAAACTTTTTAGCCAACACAATTGAAAAGAATTTTCTTTTTCCTTTAAAACCTGGTCAAAGAAATTAATAGCATCTTATTGTGGGTGAATTCTAGTAAGCAGAATATCTTTTCACCCTTAATTCTTGTCTTCTCTTTGACCTTTGATATCTAAATATTTCTAAAATTCGTGTAGGTGTTAGGTCTCACAATATACTTCTAATACCTTTCAGGTCACTGATTTCAAAACATTTTAATTCTTTTAGGTCAGGTAGTTTTCAAGAACATCTGCCATTTTCAAAAGAAATTTGATTTAAGAAAAAAATCATAGCTTCTTTTGTTAGCTAACAGTAAGGACCTATGGATGCTTCAAAGTCCAGATAAACAGAAAAAGAACTGGGGTGCCTGGGTGGCTCAGTCAGCTAGGCAGCTGCCATCAGCCCAGGTCATGATCCTGGTGTACTGAGATCCAGCCCCATGTCCAGGCTCCCTGCTCAGCGGGAAGTCCGCTTCCCTCTCAGCCCTCCTCCTGCTCTCTCATGCATTCTCTCAAATAAATAAAATCTTTTAAAAAGAAAGAATTAATTCCAGAGATTCCTGTTATAATTTGCTCTGATCAGCAAGTGCATTTCCCTGTTAATACCTATAGCCTTAATTCAAAAAGGATATCACTGCTTGCATTTCTCTTATAATTTCTGAGATTCCTTTCCATGTTTTACCAATTGTCAACTTTCCATGAAATCTGAAAACTCAACCAGCTTCACGTTACATCGTTTTGGGAGTATAAAAAATGCTGCTACCAGGGTCCAGCCCCAGGCATTCCTACCTTCCTGGCCTGGGTTGTGACTTGGGCATGGCAGTTTCAGAGAAGCCAAGGCTGAGAACCTCTGGCCTAACTCATTCTCATTTCTTGCTTCTAACCTCTCTCCTTTACTTCCTGTGGTGCCAGATTGAGCAGTTTGAAAATTCCCAAGGGCATACAGTGTCAGTGACATTTAATAGTTTCAATCAACAAACCATCATTTGATGGATTTCATCTGTGGGCCATCCAATAATGTTCTAACAACTTGCTTTAGCTTCACGTGGTTGACGAACACTAGAATGGAAAATATGGCTTGTTTTGTTTTGTTTTGCTTCATGCTATCTAGTGTACATTTCAAGCTAAACCACTCATTCCTCTTTCCTGGCTCAGATTATATGTTATGTTAATGAACATATCTGGGTTCCAACTTCCAAGCCAACAAAGGAAGAATATCAAGCAACTGTGTAAGTGATTAGAGCCCCTGTCTTAGGCTATTGGAAAACAGTTACATGTGTGCATGTGTCTGAGTGTGTATTTTATAACTGCAATCCATCAGTTCACAAAACCATTGATGAATTGGTATCATCAAGTTAAATACTGTTAAGAACTTTTGGAGTCTTTCCATTTATAGTAGCTCTCAGTGAGTCAGATGTATTTTTCTTTCATATAAAAATAGAATTTTTTCCCAAACTGAGCAAAGATGTAGAGCAGTGCCTTTCAATTTTCCTGTATATATGGCATACTTCTAAATATGAGACTACAGGAGAGGCCCTGGGAATTTAAAAATGTGCTTAAATCACTCCCTTAAGAGTCATAAGTCTTTTGTAAAGTCTGTTTGTACACAGCTTTGAATGGGAGGTATTTTGTGCTAATAAGGAATTAAGACAACTACTGACTAGTGGGATGATAAGTGCAGAACAGAGAGGGAGAGAAGGGGAGGGGACTGTAAGAAAGCAGGTTAAGAAACCAGAAAGCCTTCCTACCAAGTCAGAGGGGATTTGGAGGAACTCCTGCCCCAGGATCTTTGCAGAATGTAAATGGAGTGAGACTGTGGCTTAGTTTTTTGAGACTATTTATTTATTTGTTTAATCTGGGGACAGTTTGACCCCGGCATTCTGGCAAACATAGAGACATACAAGATGCAGATAAATGAGGTACCTATGGAAAAGCACTTAGTACAAAGTGAGCATTCAGTAAATGTTTGCTGTTGTGATTATTATGTATACCTGGGCCTAGTCAACAACAGGCTCTCAGATTTGGACCTCTGGTGATATACATGTCTGTGGCATTATGCCCAACAGTATGAATGGTACCTATATACTTTTATCTGTGTAAGCTAGAATTTCATATAAGACAAGGTTTAAAAAATTTTCTCAGTACTCTGAAAGAATAGGAGTATCAATTTCATGCAATAAGCCATAAAGAAAACTATCTAAGAATTGGAGGAAACACCGTTGACACTGATTAGAGATTTAATGCCCGGGGCTATGTTCCTGTAGTTAGAAAATGGACACTCCAGAAATTCTTCAAAGCTGTATTTATTCAATATTTGTAATAACTTGGATCTGACCCATATAGAAATTATCGACTCTACTATGAATTTTCAGTCTTCCTCCTTCCTCCCTTCCAAATCAACGGCTCCTTTTCAAAACAAAACTTCAGGAATGATCAATTTCAAGCCAAGCAGCTCATATATCTTAAAGGTTTTTACTTGTACTCTTCATAATGTGGTGTGGATTATTCCAAGCTGTTTTTCTAGCTCATCTCATTTCACCTGTCAATATACATTTTATCTTAGGGCATGTGAAAAGAATTTGAGGTAATAAATCGCATTTGTTTCAACAGAGTCTGTAATCCAGATTTTGTATAATTTCAGTTTGGCTTTCTTCTCCTTAGGCTAAATTAATGAGGTTTTTCTAATATTTGGGTAAATTCTGTAAAGAAGTAAAAGAAATCATTGGTTCCCATTGTGCCTCTCATTACTCTTTTGGAAGGTCAGCCATCATCCACAAATGTCTCTCCCCATATTTCTGTCGAGAATTTCATCACAAACTATAGACCCAGAACAGTCCACCAAAGAAATAGCAACACCTTCAAAGCCCAGGGTCCCATTCCTTTTGGTGGCATTTGCTGCCTTCCACAACAATGAAGGAGAAGAGGAGGGAAATTCACAACCCTTACCCCCTGCCGTGGCTGTTTTCCCCACGGCTTTCATACCATGTTGGGTGTTAGAAACCTGTTAGAGAAGACTTTTTCCTCCTCTCTTTACTCTCCTGTTAATTCCAGCACCATCAGGTTTTATTGCCATTTCCAATATCAAGCTGTAAAGAAAAGAAAAAAGAAAAGAAAAGAAAAGGTATCCATCAGCTTCTAAAACACTGCACAGTCTAAAACACTGTAAATTTCTCATGCTTTCTGGAAGTTATCATGTCATCCGCATAAAGTGATAAAGGGCATTTAAAGCATCCTTTGATTCATCCTAGGCCACCCGAAGCTCTGGTGTCTCTCTGCCACATGGTCACATTCCATAACCATCTACATCTTTATCAAACAAGTACTGCTTCAGGTTTATATGCAAAACTCAATGGTTTTTAAAATGCATTCTTATGGTATTCTTATAGCATTTCTACTGACCTGAACTAGACAAATACCATCAGATTCCATATCAAAGGGAAAATTATCCTTTCTTTTTTTCATCTAACCTAAGGATTCATTCGGGTAGGCTTTGGACTGTGACCTGCTCAGTGCTTTGTTCTGCCCCAGAAATTCCATTATCACGGGGTGCAAACAACTCTCTTGGCAATTGTCCTCATCACCTGGATCGTCATCACTACGACGATTTCTCGAGCTCTCACTGTGTTCCCAAGCATCTCATTTAAGGCTCAGAACAGCTCTTTGAAGTAGGCATTAGTCCACTTTGTAAATTAGGAAACTGAGGCCCCACAGGTTGGCGAACTGCCCAGAGCGAGGATGCAGGGATCTCTCAGGTGTGTGTGTGGTGGGGGAGAGGGGGACAGTCCTCTGAAGTCACAGCCCATGACCCAACTGTAGGCGGTCAGTTTTGCCAGGGCCGCACTCTGTATGGCTCGTGAGGAGAGGAAAGTTAGTGAAAGGGAATAATAAAGGGAAAGGAGAGAAAATGAGTGAAAATATCAGTGAGGGTGACAAAATATGAGAGACACCTAACTCTGGGAAATGAACAAGGGGTAGTGGAAGGGGAAGTGGGCGGGGTGTTGGGGTGACTGGGTGATGGGCACTGAGGGGGGCACTTGGTGGGATGAGCACTGGGTGTTATGCTATATGTTGGCAAATTGAACTCCAATAAAAAAAATTTTTTAATTTTAAAAAAATTCAAAAAAAAAAAAAGGAAAGGAAAGTTGTTCATCCTGACCCTGCTTAGTGGCTACCTCCACGGTTGCAGCTTGAGAAACAGTTTTCCTGTTTATCCGTTGCATTGTATACTTAAAAAAAAAAAAAAAAAAAAAAAAAGTCTATGCTAAAAAAAAATTTCTAGGTCTGTGAGAAATTTAATATATATGCATTTTAAGATTAGCGATAGTTTTGCACAGTAGAAGCAGTCCTTCCTGTTATTTACACGTTTTGTAAAGGAAAATGTTAGCCAAGGCATGAAGGTATCACTTCAAAAATCTGCTTCTTCTCCACAAGGCATTCTTCTCATTCTTCTCGTCCCCCTGGTGTTTCTATAGTAACCTGGCACCCTCAGCTACCACCTTTCTGTTGGCACTCAAAGATCATTTATAGTCAGTCCTCCGCTTTTTCTGAAATGCACCCTCTAATTCATAGCACAGCAGATAGTGTGTAAGTTTAACAGGACCCGAAGCATTTCTTATCTTGAGTTAAACTCACATGTTCAGAGGAGAGAAAATCTCAGGAAATGTGGTATTGTAGGATTCAGCTTTCAGCTTCACAACTAATAAAAAGAACCAAGTTGGGATCTGGGGAGTCAACCTAGGGTCCTTCGTGCCCGTTACCTTCTGCTTCTTTCATGATGAAAACTGTAACTGACCAGGGATACAATCACATCCCAGAAAGGAAAGTTTCAGAAACTTATCTTTTCTAAAGTCAGTCTTTGGGGTTGGTTTGTTTGTTTCCTAAAAAGCCTCTAGTTCTCGCTTCTCCAGAACCGGATTGACAAGGCTTTTTTGACACATTAACAATCAAATAAAGTCTATATTCAGGACTTGTCATGACAGAAGCAGAAGAGCCCCTCTGAGCTGGGCTGCATGATCACAAAGGCATTTGCATCATCTCCAAGTGGGGTTAGACACACGCTCGCAAGGACACCCCACAGCCTCCAGCAATGAAAGTGGTCATCCTTCATCTTCAAAATGAACTCACACTACTGAACCACCTCAGTTACAGTGTATGGTGAATTACTTTTTAAAACATAAACTACATTCTATGAATATCTCAGTTACATTGCATTTGTCATTTGGGAAGATTGAAAGAGTTAATACATGAAACGTAAACATTCAAAATTCACCAAACCAGCTCCATTCATGATCTTTCTCCAGCCATATTCTCCTTTAGCTCAACCAATAATAAACCCATCCTTCTGGTTGCTGAGACCAGAAAACCTAAAAGCAAACTTGCTTCTCCCCTTTCTCTCACACTCCACTTTTGGACCATCAGGAATCCCACAGGTCTTATCTCCAATATATCCAGAATCCAACTACTTCTCACCATGCTCACCACTATCACCCTGGACCAATACCATTATCCTCTCTTACTGTTCTGCTTTCTTCAACCATTGCCCCAGCACCCCACCATCAATTTATTCTCAACATGGCAGCCAGAGTCAGCCCCTAGAAATATGACATATCAGGTCATCTGCTCAAAACTTTCCAGGGAATTTTATTTCTAATAATGGTGGACTAATTTGGTACAGACCAAGCTTCCCATTGGAAACCACCAAGGAGCCTCCAAAAATTTTTTTTTTCTTTTGCCTTATTCAATTCAGGCTGCTATACCAGAATACCATAGAATGGGTGACTAGAACAACAAGCATTTATTTCTTATAGTTCTGGAAGCTGGGATAAGATCAGGATACTGGCAGATTCAGTGCCTTTTGAGAGCTCTTCCTGGTCCACCCACAACTATCTTCTTTCTGTAATTCTCACAGCAGAGAAAGACCCCCTCCATCCTCTTATCATAAGGCCTCATGACACCAATCTTACCCCCATGACCTTATCCCTTCTAAAGGCCGCACCTCCAGTATCATCACACTGGAAATCAGGGCTTCACACTTGTGGATTTGGGGAAGACACAAACATTTAGTCCATTGCAAAAAACAAATAAATTCAGTGATATATATAAAAAGGAATAAACCCAACATCATGATGAAGTCAGAGTTACTCAAAGAATGTGAGTTTGGTTTAATATTCAAAAATCAATCAGTTTAAGTATATTAACAAGAAAAAACGATCTAATCACTTTGATACAAAAATGCATTTGATAGAATTCAACATTCATTGATGATAAAATCTCTTAGAAACTAGAGATAGAATTTCTATAATCTGATATACAAAACAAACAAAAAGCAGCAAAACTCTCAGTGTTGAAATATAGAAAGATTTCCCCTTGATATTGAGAGTGTCACAAGAATGCCCAGTATTATCACTTCTATTCAACATTGTCCTGGTAGTCCTGGTAGTCTGAACCAGAAAAAGAAATAAAAGCCATATATGTTGGAAAGGAAGATACAACTTTGTCATTATTTGCAGATAACACTGTTGTAGTCATAGAAAATACAAGGAATCTACAGAAAAATTACTAAAATTAACAAATTTATAGTGTCTTAATTTATCTATAGATAAATTATTTAAAATTGTGAGAATTAATTACTACTGTTGTTGGCTACAAAATCAACAGTAGTGATTCTGTTATATAGTGTTTTCCTATATAACACGAAAAATGGAAAACTAAATATAAATATAAAATATACAACTATTTATAGGACACAAAAAAATATCAAATACCTAGGAATAAATCTAATAAAAAATCACAGAAAATGATAAACATTTATTGGTGTTAATTTAAAAACTACATTAGTTATCTCTTAATGCATAACAAATTCCCCTAAAATTTAGTCACTTAAAATAAGATTAAATATTATCTCTCACAATTTCTATAGGTCAGGAATTCAGAAGTGGATTACCTAAAGTGTTCAGGCTTGGGTGCTCTCATGAAGATGCAGTCAAGATTTCATCTCAGGCTTGGGCCCCTAGGTGGCATAGTTGGTTGGGCATCCCACTCTTGGTTTCTGCCCAGATTCTGGTCGTGATCTCAGAGTCATGAAGTCTAGCCCCATGCCAGGCTCCATGATCAGTGGAGAGTCTGCTTGGGATTCTCTCTCTCCCTCTCTCTCTCTCTGCCCTTCACTTCTGCTCATGTGACTGGGCATGTGCTTGCTCTCTCTCTCTCTCTCTCTCTCTCTCTTTCTCTCAAATAAATCTTTAAAAAATTATTTCATCTCAGGCTGCAGTCATCTGAAGGCTAATGAGCCTTTCCGTATGGCTGCTTAGGTGATCTTGGAACACTGAAGTTAGCTTCTCCCCAAGAAATGATGTAATCAGCCAAGGCAAAAGCCACTATGCCTTTTATGACCGAGCCTCAGATGTCCCACACCATCATCTTGCCATATTCTATTGGTCACACAAACCACCTCTGAGTCATTGTGGGTAGAGACTCCAAAAGGGTATAAACTTCAGGAGGCTGGATATAACAAAGACCTAAATAATTGAAAGGATGTTCCATGTTCATGGATTGGAAATTTCAATATCATAACGATGTCAGTTCTCTCCAACATGATGTGTAAAGTCAACATGTTTATCAAAACTTTGGCATGCAATTTCCTCTACCATCGGAAGTCTAAAATCAATGGAATGCTGCCACTTGTTCTTTTTTTTTTTTAAATTACTGATTTAGTTCTGTGTGAATTCAGCAAAAATTAGAAGTATGTGCCTTTCTTTCATTTCATCCCAAGATCATATCCAATTTCCTCATTAGCCCAAATAATATCTTGGAGAGCATCTTTTCCCACATACCATGTGAAGAAGTCTTTATAATCCACTTAGAAGCTCTGAATAATACAAAGAAACACAAAAAATTTTAGTGATGGACATAAATTCCATGAAACAACCAAATTTCAAGAATCCTTCCTTCTAAGCAGTTGTTTCTCTACGATGAGGACTTGAACCCTCTTTCAACTACCTCCACACTAGAGCAATCATAGGTATTTCTCATGTAAAACCCTTAAGACAGGTACCTGGTTCTCTTTGTATGTTTCATAAACAGGGTACTTTATATGTTTCATAAACATGCTACTTTGGACTTGGCCTCCTTACCAGAAAAATCAATGGCTTTTACTGTTAATCTCACTTCCTACTTTCTGGTTACACAGCAACATGCTCATCAAAATGCAAAAATGTGTGGTCACATGAACTGTTCACAAATATTCCAGCTCTCTGCACTCTGACTGCATTCTGCTGCCTGAACTCTGCTGCCCACTTGAAGTGAAGAATGGCTACACAACTCACTTTAGTCAATAAAATGTGAGCAGAAGTGAAATGCACAACTTCCAGGTAGGAGACGAAGAGTTGGCCCACTTTGCCACTTGCTTTTTCCCCTCTGTCTGGTAACTGCAATGTTCAAAGTGTTGGCTTCCCCATCAGCCTGGCTGCTGGAATGAGGAGATCGAAGTGGTCTTGGGGAAAGAAACTGAGAACATGACTTTCCTGTCAAGTCCAATAGATTCCAGTCAAGAGAGAGGCATGTCTTGAAAAAAATCTATATCTATGGGCACACAAAGCTGATCAGAATCAAATAGATAAGAATCCAATTAAGTTTCTGAGAGAGTTGTATAGCCAGAGAAACCAGGAATCTGGACTAAAAATGTTGACGACTGTTCAAGATTTAAAACGACCTTTGGACCTCCAATCTCCCTCAGGAAGGAAGCAGGCTGAGAAAGCTGTTTGGTCCCCAAGAAGACCTGTTCTCCAATGCTTACTTCAGATGTGGCAAAGGAGATTAAAGGTAAGGGGAAAACACCCAGAGGATGGAGCCAGATGGGCTGGGAAGCTTCAGAAACCAGCCCTAACCAAGGAGCCAAATTCAGAATTGCCATGAACTGAAGGCCACCCCATCGTCATCATAGTTATTCTGTCCTTCGTCCACTACTGCATTCTGGGTATTCTATGTAACTTGTCCTTTAGATTCATGATCTCTGAACTAACAGAAACCGTATCTAGACCTGATGTAGACACCTTGGTCCATTACGCCAAGATCCCACTATTCAAGCTAGACATCATGACAGGACGGGATCTGGGGACTGCTCTCCTAGGGAGAGGGTGAGGGTATTTTATCTGCAGGAAGTGATAGAGACCAAACACCTGGTGGGCAGGAAGAGTGGACTGTGGCTATCACGAATGCTGTTTACCAAACTTCCAGCTCTTTGCCTCCCAGAACGTGGTAGGTTTCTACTTCCGGCCTCCTTGGGGTTAGGAGAAGCCAAGTGATCTCTTCTGACTGATGAGTTGTGAGTGCAAGTGATGTGTCACCATCCTCCTGAGCGTTTTCTTACTTTCCAAAGAAAGGCCCTCCAGACATCTCTTTTTCTTCTAGCATGGAGGCCTGCATCATCCTGTCAGCCTGGGTCCATGCAAGAGACGCCGCGATTAGCGGGACCCACTGCCACCTGCAAGAACATGCAGCGTGGGCGAGGAATAAGTCACCATTGTCTTGCACTTGGAGTGGAGGGTCGTGTGTTTCCGCAGCATAACCTGGTTCTCGCAGATACACTGCTGGAGCCAAGCATCTCATCTCTGGAAACCCCCAAGGATTTGCCCTATACAATTATTGCCCTGAGGACTTCATGTGTCTTACTCAGGGAATCCAGGGGCCCAGGGTGGAGATCGGCAGATGCCACACGAGCCCCTAGACGGTGGCTGTCTGCCCGGCCCCCTGGAACAGCTAGGGCTCTTTGATTTCTCTGCCCCCCTTATGAGGAAAAGAAGTTAAGAGCATTTTAGAAAGAAGAGTCTCCCCTTGTGTCTATGATAAAAATCTAGACGGCTCCGTTTTCACCTGAAGGCGATGCTGCTTGAGAGCAGCTCTCTGGACTTGTAAGACGCTGTGCCTCCCGGGCCACAGTTGCCATCAATCGTCACTCATGTTCACATAACCCGCGTGCTACTGCTTCCGGGGCTCCCTCCGGGGTACCAATGGCAGATGCTCTGCTCCTCCCACCCCCACCCCAGCACAATGTGGCCTCGCCCTTTCTGGGACTCTCCGGGGAGCGGACACCCCCCCACATCAGTTCAGGAGGCTGCCTGGGGCCTCCACCCTGCAGCCCTCCTCTCCCAGAGCCGCTGCAGCTCCGCACGCACCTGCTGGGACTGGGCTAACTCCCTGAACCCGGGGGGTCCCGGAGGGGGGGCAGCCGGTGGAGCGGCTGATCCTGGGGCCCCAGGAGGAGCCTGGCTTGGGGCTCCCTGCTGGCAGGGTGTCTGCTTCTCCCTCTGCCCCCTCCCTGCTCCCCCACCCAGCCCCCCACTCATGTTCTCCCTCTCTCTCTTTTTCTCAGTCTCTGTCCTCTCAAATAAATAAACAAAATATTTTAAAAAAGAAAAACAAGGGATGCCTGGGTGACTCAGCAGTTGAGCGCCTGCCTCAGGCTCAGGGCATGATCCTGGAGTCCCGGGATCAAGTCCCTCATCGGGCTCCCTGCATGGAGCCTGCTTCTCCCTCTGCCTGTGTCTCTGCCTCTGTCTCTGTGTCTCTCATGAATAAATAAATAAAATCTTAAAAAAAAAAAGAAAAGAAAAGAAAAAGAAAACAAAACTTCCCCAAGCCCAACGAACAAATATCTGCCCTCTATCTGTGATGGACACAATAGAAAACTGCCTGAGCAGCCTGCCTCTCTTGTTAAAACTTATTGGTATATTTTTAACTGTAGCTGTCCTTCCTCAGAACAAAGGTTTTTATTAAACTCTACATCGCTCAGCTGCCTCCATCGTAATGAAAGCGAACCAGCATTGAGCGTGAACATGGGCCAGGCACCACCTGCAATATTTAAGCCTCCCACTAGCTAGCCCTAAGGAGCTATGTGAACTTACAGCCCAAAAAGCAAATGCAAAGGCTGAGGACCAGAGGGTGAATGGGATCCACCCATGGGATCCTCATGCCGCTAAGGAGGGCCAGAGACCCACCTGTCACCACAGTCTGCCCCCAACCATCACCCACACTGCCTCATATCAACTAGAGTCAAACAGGACCATATCATAAATGCTTATTTATCAATGACCCCCCCCCTTAGTTGACAATGAGGGTACCAGAATGCTCCCTAAATTTAAAGTCAGAAACTCTCCCATATAGAAAGAAAATAGTCTTGCAAAGAAAGAACATAAATACCAGCTTATGTGTTCGTTCACATCATAACTGTTGCTAAACTAGTAAAATTGTTGAAAGTGGAATGCTATTTACATTACATGAGTTGAGTTTTTCCATTAAAAAGTACAATATTGGATGATTGTGCATTTTGTTTGTGTGGAGGAGGGGGAAAAGCCTTTACCCCTCTGAAATTGCAAATGTTGGTACAAAGCGTTGCATATTTATTAGCCCATCTGCCACTACTGCATTAAAGAGGGAAAAAAAATCCTACTATAAGCAATTTATTCACAGTTACAGTTTTACCACCTGATGTGCAAAATAACAACACTCAGTAAGCATTTATTATTGTGCTGAGTAATTTTGATTTTCAATTTAATTCATAACATTTTTTAAAGACCACAGAAGTGAACATTTGCTCAGCACTGGGTTTTGTTTCCCCATTTGGACTGAATAGAATAATCACTAGTTTGGGGTGATGGAGGTAAGTCGCTCACCAGCACACTTTTCAGGGATGGCAACAGTTTGAGATTTTAGAAAAGTGGTTAGGTGGTCACGAACGAACGTAGCAGCTGCATATTACCAAAATTGACACGGTGAAGATTTGAAAGGTGAATTTGAATCAGGCCGCCCAGGTATTTCTAGGACAGACGGCTCTGCTGGGAGGCAGATGCTGTATTTTGCTCACACTGAATCCAATTGCAGTACAAGCTGAGACTGTTTATCTCTCTTGGCAAAACACCAGCAATGTGTATCAGCTGGGGGATCTTTCAAAAACAACTGATCCCAAAATAACAATTAAATAAGGACTTGGGCAGATAATCACAGCCGGTGTGTGACTTTCACACCTGGTAAAATGGTAAAAAAAATAAAGAACTCTGAGACAGTGGCCTGTCCACTTGATTCCCTCTCCTGCCTCGCCCCTGCCTGCGAGGGGAGAGGCAAGCTGTTGAGCGGAAGATGGCATGTCTCAGGCCTGCTACCCTGTCACCTGCAGAATGAGGTCCTAGAAGCAGAGCCTCTGAGTTCCAGTCTGACATTAGGGGTCCAGGTTACTGTCGCTGCTACCTACTGCCCTTGGCAACATCGCCTAGTCTGTCCCCTTTCACATGTGTTCTGGTTACCTACTGCATAACACACCACCCAAGCCTACATGGTATGAAACCACCACTATGATGTCATGCTCATGAATTATGGGGGCAGAAACTCAGAGAGGGATCCACCAGATAGCTTATCTCAGCCTCACGACATCTAGAGCCTCAGCTGGAAAGGCCAAAATGAACAGAAGCGACTAGACCTCTGGTGACTGGAATCATCTGGTAGCTTCAGGCATAGGTCTGGTGCTTGGACTGGGGTGATGTGAAGTATAAGCTTCAACTAGACGTTAACTGGGCTATTGACTGGGCTTTAACTGGACCATTGACTGGAACCCTCACCACAGGGCTTGGGCCTTCCCAAGAGGCAACATTGAGACAGCAAATGTTCCACAAGAGGCAGCATCAAAGTCCTGTGTCATGTAGCCCTCCCCTACCCCCTCCAGACTCATCTGAACCGCTGACACCTCTCTCCAGCCACACTGACCTGCTTTAGGTTTCTCTTGCTTCTTCCTGGGTTCCTCTGCCCCAGGGCCTTTGCTTCCCTTCCCTCCTCAACTTGTTAATGCCCACACATCCTTCAGACCTCAGCTTCAACACTGCTTCTTTATGAAAAACTCCCCTGAGCTCCCTGGCTAGGTCGAACTCCCAAAACAGACACTCATAGCAGTAAATACCTTATCACGGTTATGATTTTTTAATATTTAACATCTCTCTTCTCATATTGACTATAAACTCCATAAAGTCAGCAATTCTGTTTTGATGACCATTGTAACCATCTCCCCAACCCACATACACACAATTAAAAATCCTTGGCCCAGAGAAGGTACTGAATAAACGTCCACTGAAATAGATTTCCATAGTTACTGGACACCTTATATCTATCAGACACCATGTTAGGGATGGGAATAGAGCAGTGGCTGAGACAATCATGCTTCCACCACCTTGTTGTTGGTTTTTTGTTTTTTTTTGTTTTTTAATTTATTCATGAGAAACACACAGAAAGAGAGAGAGAGGCAGGGACACAGGCAGAGGGAGAAGCAGCTCCATGCAGGGAGCCCGACGTGGGACTCGATCCCGAGTCTCCAGGATCACACCCTGGGCGGAAGGCGGTGCTAAACCGCTGAGCCACCTGGGCTGCCCAACTTCCACCATCTTGGAACTCACATTTAGAGCAGGAGACAGACGATGAACAGAGAAACCTATGGGATGCGTGTCTTAAAGGAAAAAGGGTTCTGGAAGAGAAAACTGGGAGACTTAATCCAGCCTTGGAGCTGAGGAAATGAAATTTCTACCAAGCTTTCCTCCCCACCCCACACCTTCTGAGTCTTCTATGCCAGCCAAGCATGTGGCCATTCACATCTCAATGTCTTTCTTTATTTTGGAAGCAAAAAATTACTCCTTTGTAATTTACATTTACGGTGTGCTGCAGGATAAGTCAGTGTAAGCCAAGGAAAAAGAAGTATAAATATATTTCTCGGTGTGAATGGGTTGTTTAATATTACCGAGTGCGCTAATTAAGTTGCATGTAACACAGAGAGCCCTTTGACACTATTAAACTTAATGACCCTCTGCTTAAAGAGGAAAGACACATTTACAGTGAAATTATAGTCTGAGCTGTAATGCCTAGCTGGAGGAATGCCTTCAAGGAAATTGTTCCCAAATGCCTCAGAGCACCAGCTTTGAAATAACAATAATGTGCAAGTGGCAGCGCTGTCCTTTAAGTAATTTCATTGTTTGCAAGGGTATTTCTTCTACCTGTCCACAGAGCAGAGTTAAAAGTCAGAGCAGTTAATAAGGTCTGGGGTTACCTTACGGATCCTTGGAGCACACAACATATTCGGTGACTAAGGAAGTCCTCAAATTCACCGTCTTTATCAAGAGCTCATAGGAAAGCCATCACTTCCACACGTGATCTCGACTCATCTTCATGACAACCTCTAAGCTATTCTTACAGGCAGTTGATAGAGGAGGAAACCGAGTCTGGGCAACTTAAACAACCTGGTTCATTCCTCCGTTCCTTGCAACAAGTAGGTTTCAGATGTCTGCTTTGCATCAGTCCCTGTTCTGAGCGCTGAGGAACAAGCAGCCGGGAACAAGACCGTCAATGCCCCTGTCCTCATAACACTGGCATTCTGGTGGGGATCCACCTAAACACATGGACTGAACAGCACAGGCCGGAATGTACTGGAAGAGAGTAAAGCAGGGAACAGGTTATAAGTCAACCCACAGGGAAGGCGGCCTTTCTTAAGAGGCCGTTGGTGAGAAACCCCCTCCAAGGAGATATGTGACCAGAGCTTTGCTGAGGAGTAGGTCCCTCTGGAAAGTGGTTTCTGGGTAGAAGGAACAGCTAGTGCCAAGGTCTGGAGACAGGGCTGTACTTGGCATGCTCAAGCGCAGGGAGGCCAGGGTGGCTTGCACGTAGTGATAGAGAGCGTTCCAGGCGGTCTCTCTACTGGGAAATGGACGTCAGGCAGTTCTGATCTGGTTCCAGAGCCCATAGTCCTAACCACTGTGGTTCACATCCTCATACACAGAAGACACAACACGGGATCCTGAGCTGATTCTTTGGGGAAAGAGAAGCGCAAGGAGTGAGTTTCAGCTCTTCTGGGAAGGCACAAGCTTCCCAGGAATGTCATGGAGGGAAGAGGACTGGGTGGAAACGGGTTCTTCGGCCCAGGCCCAACCAAGTGAAATTCCATTTTATCAGACAGAGCTATTTCACAGAGGAATGCCTGAAGGATCACAGCAAAAAATCTGGGTGGAGCACAAGATCTTCCATGCCTGCAGGGTGAACGAAGTGCTAACAAAAGTCATCCATTCATTTAAATGATATTATAAAGCATCTGTTGTGTGCCAGGCAGGTGCTGAAGCTGGCACACAAAATAGACACCGCCTCCCTCCTCACATTGTTGACAGCCTCCTAAGACCCAGACGCACTAGAACTCTACTCACCCGGAACCTACTTTCGTCCCTAACTCAGGATAGAGAGGCACATGGCAAAATAAGTTTGAATCCAGGAAGGATTTTTCCCAGACATGCTAGGAGCAGCAGCCGTGAGGCACTTCCAACTTTATCTGTCCACCTCCAGGACGTTGACTTCAGAGTCCCCACTAGCAATTGCCAACACAGGAGGAAAGAAAGAGAGGGCACTCAAACACTTGATAAGGATTTTGCACTGCAATTCTGAAACAAAGCAGGAATTCAAGTTAATCCTTGCCTAACCAGAGAATTAATCAAAACATTGCCCTGCCTCCTTGTTTATAGATTGATTGAATTTTTATTAGAAGCAATTGTGCGGTATCCAACACACCCATAAAAATTTTCAGTTTCTAAGCACTAATTCTTTGAGTAATAGGGATGATAGATGGCAAATAGCAAAGGAATGTTTTTTAATCCCCATCCCCACCTCCTCCTGCCAATGCACACGCACACATACACACACATCTAAATCTTGCTCCCTAGATCCTAGCTTTCGGTATCTTCATCTCACGGAGAATGCAAAAACTGATCTGAGGCTGCTGGCTTGGCTCTGCAGATAGAAAAGGCTGCTATTTCTAACTAATATGATCTTCCCTAACATACCAAGAGCAGGCAAGTAGATGGGACCAGAATATTCCCATATTGCCAGCCTAGGGAGAAAGGAGATGCAGGAGAGAAGCAGTAGAGTGCTCATACCACCAGAGGCAGGCAACAGAGGAGTGACAGAGGGAACAAAGACACAAGTGGGGCTTCAGCCTCTGAGCTGAGGCCCCAGAATGAGGAGGTGTGTTCGGCAGGTGATGGCAGACGCCTTGTCCACTTCATGTTCATCACTCTGGGTGGGATCGACTCCCAGGCTCATTGGCCCCAAACCACAGGCACTCAATGCAGCAGAGTGGATGCACGGTGCACACTGGAAGGCCGAGAGGAGCAGGAGTCTGGCTCCCCCAGCCTCCCACTATTTTCAGGGGCTTGGGGCAGGCCCTACTGTTTCCACATGGTCTGGGGTGGCACCAACTGGAGGTCTTGGCAGAGGCAGGTGAACTTCGAACAAACTGGATATTTAAACTGAAAAGAACCAGTTGAAACCATAAGAACCTGAGATATTATTAATTTGCTCCTTTAAGCTTGGTCCTTTCCCAGCAAGAAGAGGTTATGAGGGAGATTGAATGGGTTATGGGAAATAAAGAAGATGTGTTTCTTCACCATCTGGGTGTGGCATTTGCGAATTTGTAATCCCAATACATTTTCCATTATCTCTCATAGACAACTCCAGATCATGGCTCTTTTTTTAAACATAGTTGACCCAGTGCCTTACCAGACCTTCAATAAGCAGTGAATGAATGTATGAATAAATAAATGAATGAATGAGGCCAACTTTAATCCCTTGTAACTAACCCAAATGGCAGTGGTGAAAATCAGGAGTTTATGAGAGAACTTGTCAAGAAGTCAGACAACAGTCATAGCCAGCATTGGCTGAGTTACCCAATATCTCCTCCACTTCATCTTGCTAACATGACCCTAGTTTGGGCCACAGGTTGCCCCGTTAGAATACCTCCTCCTCAGATTCCCATGTTGCTGGAGATGGCCAAGTGACCAGTTCTGGCTAACGAGGTGTCAACTGAAGTAAACAGAATGGGGCTTCCAGGAAAATTATTGTTTTTCTGATAACAATGGAGACAGATTCAGCTGGCATGTACCTTTTCCTCTTCCTCTTCCCTCTTCTTCGTAACTGAAATGCATAAGCAATGCTTGGAGATGCCACTGCCGTTTTGTAACCATGAGGACAAAAGTCACATGCTAAGGATATCAAAACAAGAAACCAGAAGTCTGAACCCTTGATTCTTCCTTGAGTAGCTGCACCAGCCCTGGACTGCAACCTCCAGAACACCTTCTCCATGCGAAGAATAAGCCTTTTTTTTCTGGATCCACAGATCCCAAATCATACTGAGAAAGAATTTAGAGTTTCGTTAACTTGTGGGGGAAAAGGTTGCATCTTTTCTATAAAGCTCTGACATTTTGCATTCCCTCTCATTATCAATGGGGGCAACAGACCAGAGCCTCAGCAATGCTTGTGACTTTCTAAATAGAAATCAGAGCCATTTTCATTTAACATTACAATTGTTGCCTTTATTTTGGTTTATCATTTACCCCTATCTTGAAATCCTGGTGGTTTACTTAAGTTATTTAATGCATAATTTAAAAGTATAGAGGGGCACCTGGATGGCTCTTTGTTGAATGTCTGACTCTTGGCTTCAGCTCAGACTGTAATCTCATGGGTCAGAGATGGAGCCCTGCGTGGTGCTCCCCGCTCAGCAGGGAGTCTGCTTGAAGATTCTCTCCCTCTGCCCCTCCCCTCACTCATGTGCACTCTCTCTCTCTCTAAAATAAATACATAAATCTTTAAAAATAAATCAATAAATGGGGCGCCTGTGTGGCTCAGATGGTTAAACATCTGCCTTCGGCTCAGGTCATGCTCTTGGATACTGGGATCAAGCCCTGCATCAGGCTCTCTGCTCAGCGAGAAGTCTGCTTCTCCCTCTCTCTCTGCCTTCCCCCCTATTTGTGCACTTTCTCTCTCAAAGAAATAAAATCATAAAAATTAATTAATTGGGCAGCCCAGGTGGCTCAGCGGTTTAGCGCCACCTTGGGTCCAGGGCCTGATCCTGGACACCCGGGATCAAGTCCCATGTCGGGCTCCCTGCACGGAGTCTGCTTCTCCCTCTGCCTGTGTCTGTGCCTTCTCTCTCTCTCTCTCTCATGAATAAATAAATAAAATCTTTAAAAATTAATTAATTAATTAATTAAAAATACACATAGTGGGGATCCCTGGGTGGCTCAGCGGTTTAGCGCCTGCCTTTGGCCCAGGGCGTGATCCTGGAGTCCCGGGATTGAGTCCTATATCGGGCTCCCGGCATGGAGCCTGATTCTCCCTCTGCCTGTGTCTCTGCCTCTCTTTCTCTCTCTGTGTCTATCATGAATAAATAAATAAAATCTTAAAAAAAAATACACATAGCACTATATCCCAAATTTGGATTTTGAAAATTATTTTGATAACTATTTCAATATAATTGGCTTACTTTTACTTTATTTTATTTTACTTTATGTACTCATTATCTGTTCCTATGTAACAGGACTCCCCTGACTGCCAAAGAAGGTCATGGCTCAAGAAATGGTTCAGCACCTCAATTCCATTGAGTTAAGCAATGTGATCAGGTTTCTGTGCATGAGGCACAATAGAATTCCTAACTGACCCTCCCATTTCTCCTAGCTGATGCCTGGGCAACTCTGAGGGATGGTAATTTCTAGAACCAAGAGTAAGGACACATGACTAGAGAACAACTTGTACAGCTCATTTCCCTTCAATCTTAATTTTTTCCCTAAAAGTCCCCTGTTGAAATGCAGCTACCTGGATGATATGAGAGGAAGGTACCCAGTGTCTCTGCCTCCTTCACTAGTCTCCCTCAGCTAGGCCTTCTTACTACTCACAGGACAACATCCAGCTGGTGAAATGGAAAATGACTTCCTTCCCCATCAGTGTGTGATCCCCCAGGGCCAGAAAGTTTTAAAAATTAGTGGAGACATTAGCCTACCTGTGTTACCATCCTTGGGCAAGCCTTCCCTTTTCCAGGCCACCTCTACCCTGTGCGAGCCTGACTAGTAGTTTCCATGCTTTATGGTGGCTGACGTTATGTCTTTCTGCTGGCATGATTTGTACTCTGATGGTTATCTAGCTTGGCATGCCCAACCTCAGGATGACCTGCCCTTCATCATAGCCGCCAGTGTGCCCAGACCCATTTGTTCAGACTACAGTCTGTTGGCTCCTTGTGACATGACTCCCATGGGCTGACTTGGGAACCAAAAAAATTAATGCCTTCTCTACGAGTTGAGCAAAGGTCACCCCTTCTCTGCGACAACAGAACATTTGCTCCAGAGAGATGAATTAATGACCACTTCATCATTCATAATGATGAGAGCCAATCAACTTTCTTTTCTTGTTGTGTTTGGCCATAAAAGAGAGCCAGAGCCCAAGATGGAAAAGCCAGTAGGCCTCAGCAGGAAAAGCCTAGCATTGGAAGTGGTTGGACGGCATCAGATGCCTGTAGAGTTAAGTCATCTGTGACCCCCAGCCTGTGATCCAATGGTAGATACTGCTTTCACACTTTTTTTTTTAAGATTTCTTATTTATTTATTCATGAAAGACACAGAGAGAGAGGCAGAGACATAGGCAGAGAGAGAAGCAGGCTCCCTGCAGAGACCCCAATGCAGGACTCAATCCCAGGACCCCAGGATCATGACCTGAGCCAAAGGCAGACGCTCAACCACTGAGCCACCCAGGCGCCCCTGCTTTCATGTTTCTTAAGGACACTGAGTCCACTGAGTGTCCCTCTCAGAGGCTTCCTGGATTTTGTGTTGTATTTTGCACTTAGAGTTAGACTGTGAGTGTACTCATTATCTGTTCCTGTGTAACAAATTACCCCAAAACTTGATTGCTTACAAACATAAGTATTCCTGTGGTTGGGAATCCAGGCATGGCTTACCTAAGGGCCCATGCCTCAAGGTTCCTACAAGGCTGCCACCAAGGTATCAGGTGGAACTACCTCATCTTACAGCTGGACGGGACCAGGAGGACCTGGTTCCAAGCTTATTCATGTGATTGTTGCCAGACTTTAGCTCCTCATGAGCCACTGGAGGAGGACCTCAGTTCTTCAGACTATTGGCTGGTTCATGGCCCCATGGGTGTCTCCATAGGGCAGCTCACAGCATACCAGCCAGTGTCTATTAGAGAGAGTAAGTGAGAGAGGATGAGCAAGGGGGAAGCCACAGCCTTTTTATAACCTGATATCCCAAGGGATATCCCTTCACTCCTGTCAAACACCAGGGATTTTGAACCTAAGATTCATGGGCATTGGGGGAAGGTTCTAGGATCTCCTGAAATTGTGGGCCAAATGTTGGATATGTGTAGATTTTGCTGAAAGAAGATAAATATATATGTAGATTATATTAGGTTCCCAAATGGAATCAAGAATCCAAAAAAGATAAAACATCGCTGTCCATAATCTTGGTGAGACATCTGTGTTTGCAAAATGCTCAGACTCTATCAGAAGTCTGATAGAGGAAGTGGCTAACCAAATAGCACGTCAGAGTTGGCAGGATTGAGCTGACCTCCACAAAGGCTATCTCATCCAACAGGTAGAGAAAAGGAGCCCTGGGGAGGAAAGAGAGACAGGTAAAGACAATAGACAAGGGTTACAGGTGACCTGACAGGTTTGGTGTCCAGGGCTTGTTCTATTTTCCCAACGCTACTGTTTTTGCTACGTGAGCCAACCAAGGAGTGATGCCATGCATTTTGATGGCCGCCCAGCAAACGTGGATCTTTGCCAGCAAGCCCATATAAATGTTGCCACAACCCAGTGTCTTGGCATATAAAATCCATTCTCAACTCTTTGCTTAGAAATTCATTCTTTTTCCTTCAACTTGTTTGAAAACCCTTGCTTTACAGTTATAACAACCGTTCATGCTCCACAGGACAGGAAATGAAGAGCCACTTGAAAACTCATACTGTTTAACGTAGGGAGGTAGAAGGGCTGGAGGTGACAACTGGCACCCTGATAAACTCACTTTTGCAAAGACAGCCCCTCTAATCAAATCCAGTGAGTAATTGAAGTGCCCCGGTCAAGACTATGTCTTACTTTGACTACCTCCTCTTTGCACTTAAGATATGTGGCTATGTCTAAGTCACTTAACCTTTCTGGACCTCAGTTTCCTGTCTGCAAAATGAGAATAATGATAGGACGGGGAGAATTCAGTTAGGTCACAGATATAAAGCACAGAGCCCAGCATCTAGCCCACAATAAGCCCTGGGGGGAAAAAAACTGGCAGTGTCCTTTCCCTTTCTGGATTTCTAAAGGCTCAGAGCGTGAGCAAGATGGTAACTGCTGAGGAGTAGAGGATGTGTGGTACTTCCACTCCAGATTCTGAACTTTTAACCACTGAGATACATAAGAGCCCCAGTGGAAAGCCCTGGAACCCCAGAAGCTGGTTTGAGTCTCTTTTCCCTGCCACACCAAGTTAGGACTTTCAGCAATTGCCTGCTCTCTCAAAGTCTCACGTGAGCAAAACAGGCTTGCTCAGAAGGGCTCAGAGCCACACACTTGCTGTCCTTCCCCTCACTCCCCTCCACTTGCACCTGTGGCAGACCCTTCTAGCCAGTCGTGGCACCTGGGAGGACACATCAGCAACGCCTGCAACCCGTTCTCCCCCTCTTCAAGGAATACCTTGGGAAAGCAAGGAAAGTGACCCAGTCAAATCCTCTCATAAACATGCTGGTGACTGACCTTCTGGAAAACACAGTTGATGCATTTACTAGGAGAGAATCCTCCCCCATGGAGTGCTTTCAGCAGGATGCACCTGAAGTGTCTGGGTTGCTTATGGCAAACAAATTTGAAATCCCTGGACTTATGGGGTGTACCTCCCCCAGAAGATGTCATGTAACCTTTGTATTCACCGGAGTGTAAAATGGAAATGTTTCATGATCAAAATAGCTCTTTCACGTACATGTTGCCCTCACAGGCATTGCTGAGGGACTTCACTTGTTAAATCTGGAGGAGGGAGCATTCTTATGTAGCAAGAGAGGGTCTGGGGACTCCACTGGCCTCTCCCTGCTTCACCTGTGCCTGGGAATAACTTGTGTCCTTAAATTGTCAGTTAAGTTGGATACTAGGTTAGATCTCTGATTCTCGCAAGTCTGACTAGAATTCCAGTCTTTGTGTTATCTCAGCCCTCTGGGGCTAAAGAGCCTTTGAGCTGTAGAGTCTCCGGGAGAGTGTGGACGGTGACCTTCTTGGGTCAGGACCCTCATTGTGTCTCTGTGTTGCTCACCGGTCCTGATCACAGTAGGTACTCCATCAATGTTCGCTGAATGAATGCCAGTTGTTTCATCCTAAGAATTGACTCTTGGGCTCCTGGCTGTTCAACAGAAGCAGTCAGTGATTACACCTCAGAGAGCAGGAGGAGGAATCGGATAAGGGGAAGAAGTCATGTGGAAAGCTGTGTATTTCCTCAAACCCATTCTGAGAACTTTAAGCCACCACCCCCAAACTGCTGCCAATGTGATACAGAGACTTGGTGCTGAACACCCTTCTGAGGCAGTTCCGTCAGCCCAGAAGATTTATTCTCCACCACTACAATAAATAAAGGATGAGTTTAAAAGGATTACACTGGTGACTGAAGCCATCATAATCCACCAGGTTGAATTTGCGAACTTTGTGGAAACAGCCAATATTTGATGCATGTGACCCCACAGAAATAAATGTCCATAAAGCTCATGAAGCTTCTTCTATTAAGGAAAGATACTTAATGCCATTTCTTTTCCCCAAGGCAAACTAATAATTAATGTGGAATTTTTTTTAAGGGTCAGAAATGATAAAACACCGCAGGTTTTGTCAGGCCATTTTTCTGGGCTTTCCATATATTTAACACAGAAGAAGAAAACATTGAACACAAGGCAAAGAGAGAGACTCAGAAAAAAAAAAATAGCATGTATCGGAAAATAATTTTCCACAGCATTATAATAATCCATTAACCCTAGAACAAACCCAAAGTGAATGGTTATTATCATTATGCAGTGACGTCTTGCATTTTTCAAGACAAACAAAGCCATCTAAAAACAAAGTGTCTCTCTCAAAGCTCTTTAATGCTCATTTTTGGTGAAATAAAATCCATTACCCAGAGAAGGAAACGCCCAGTGCCAACTACGAGATTGCACTTTGGTCTAAGGGCTGGGTGGCGTCACGCACCTATTTTAATAGGAGAAAAGCCCTGAAATTGAATTACTGTCTGGAAATTTTGTACAGAATGGGGAAAGGACCTTGTCAGATCATATTTTGTATGTTTTATAAGGCATCTCACAGTATATGTTTAAATCTCACAGATTTTATGCTGGGGCACCAGAGGCCCTAGGCTGCGAGCAATGAGGTGTTAGAGGACAGAGATACAGTGAAATAAAATGTAGGCTCTTCAGTCTCTGTCATAATTCTCTCCACTTATAAAGTGACAACAGAAAAAAAAGGCTGTGTAGGGGGCACCTGGGTGGCTCAGTTGGCTGAGCATCGCACTCTTGGTTTGGGCTCAGGTCATGATCTCAGGGTAGTGAGATGGAGCCCTGTGTCAGGCTCTGGGAGTCTGCTTGAGATTCTCTCCCTCTCCTTCTCCTCTTGTTCATGCTCTCTCTCTCTCTCAAATAAATAAATCTTAAAAAAAGAAAAAAGAAAGACAGAGACAGAGACAGAGAGGCAGAGACAGAGACAGAAACAGAAACAGGGAGAGTAAACATCTCCTGTGAGGTGGGGGTTGAAAGGCAAGCCTGGTTTTATTTGTTAGTTAATTATTGAGATCAGAATTTCTCCATCTTGACACTAGTGATAATTCTTCGTTGGAGATGGCTGTGGGGCTGTCCTGTGCATTGTAGGATGTTTAGCTAGCCGCATACCTGACCTCTAACCCCTAGATACCAGTAAAGGAGCAAAAGATTTTACTAGCTGATTAAAAATACAAGATTTATGAAAGAAACATTCTCCATTCCTACCAAACACACATTTCTGTATGTGAATGCTGGTGCTGCTTTCCTTCATTTAATGAACCAGCTGAGGACCAGGTAAGTACAATGAGGATGGCAGAGCAAAAAAGAAAAAAGAACCAGGGTTTTTAAAGATGTCTTCGACTCCCTGAGAACACCACCCTTCTTGGACTTCTTGTTCCTTGAGAGTTGAAATTCCTTTTTAAGCCAGGTGAGCCTATGGCTTTTCTTACTCATAGCTAATGTCACTTGGTCTGCAACAAGGCAGAAAATAGAGTTCTCCAACCAAAGAACATGGATAGTCTAAGAGAAATCCTGTGACAATAGTGATGACAATTGTGATGATGGCTATGAAGCTGTTGATGATTGTGGCAGTGGCAATGGTAGTGACGGTGATGGTGATGGTAATGATGGTGATGGCAATAATGGTCATGGTGATGGTAATGATGGTGATGGCGATGGCAACGGTGGTGGTGATGATGGTGATGGTGATAATGGTCATGGCAATAGTAATGGTAATGATGGTGATGGCAATGGTGATGATGGTAATGGTGATGGCCATGGTGGCAAGACAGGCAAAGATCATGGGAATGGCAAAAGTGAAGTAAGCAGCTACTGTTTGTTGAACCTTGTACCAGATCTACTTTTGATGGGATCTCTCAATTTCTTAGGAAATTTTTAATATAAAGAGGAAAAGAAATAATAGATGCCAAAGCTTCTAAAAGGATTAAACCAATCATTGCATTCGTAATCCATTTATTAAATACTTACTTAGCCCTACACTGTGCTAAGTGCTTTAAGCAGATATTTTCTCACAACTCTGTAATAGAGTCAGACTCCATTTTTTATGTATGTCCACTGACAGCTTTTAGGCCCCATCATACCATTTCCCTTTGCCCCATACCTGAACAAGCCAGTAAAAGTTCAGACACTCCCTCCCTTGGTTCAATGGGGAAATTCGAATCCTGCAAACTCCTGCCCATTTATAGAAACTCCCACCCCAGCCCCAGCCCCTGACCACAGAAAGAGCCAGGAGAGGTACTGCCCCTTCCAGCCATTTTTAGACCAATTTAGGAGCCTGTTCTGCCCTCCCTCAGATGTCTCATGATGCAATAAATATTTTCATATCCTTTTGGTGCATCTGTGACATCATCAATCTCAACATCTGAATCAATTTTGGGTTTTGAGAGGTTGGTCCTGCCCTCTGCACAAGGAAACAACAAAGTAAACCCAATGAGGTAAAGAATCTGATTATTCCAATTTTATTGATAAACAAGGGATCGGAGATCTGAAATTTTTCAGCAAAGAAAAGTTTCCATCTGACTCTAGGACCTGAGCTTTTAATCAACCAGGCTATATTTTCTCCACTTCTGTGGTTGTTTTAAAACATGGAACAGGATACTCACTGTGGAAGATCCTTAAAAAACAGAAAGCATTTGTTCACTTACTCATTCTTTCAGTCATTCTATAAGTAATTAATGGTGCCCCTGCTACATACCTAGCTGTGGCTAGGTTTTGGGGACAGACATTTGGACAATCAGAGGCCTTTTGAGCTGACTAGAACCAAATGCTTTTTTAAATGAGGTTATAGGATCCTGAGGCAAAGTAGAGGTCAACTAGGCCAACCTCCTGAGAAAGATGCTCAGAAAAAAAGTTGGCCAAAATGGACAAGTAGATTGAGAGCAAAGGACCAGGGAAGGACCACAGAAAGGCAGCCACACGCCCAAGCAAGCATGAGGCTCCTTGCTGGAGCAGGACACAAAACCTGGACCAGGAAAGAAATTCATTTTAATGAATCATTGCCTAAAACTGCTTATGAGAAAGTCACAACAATCCCCAGCACCTTAGCTTGTGTTGGGAGACGGCCTCACTACTCTAATTAATGAAATGAAGAATTAATTTATAAATTAAATATTCATATTAAAAATTCAGAGGGCAGCAATCAATATTTTTCTGCTCGTGCTACATTCATCTAATTTTCTGTAATAAATGACATTAGGAGATAATTACTGGTAAATTAACAGAATATCCAGTTGAAACACTTCCCGAGAGTGTTTGCCAATTTGGAGGGCTCATTTATGGAAAATACAAGGCTTGGGTGGATCCTAAGAACTGTAAAGTAATTGACTCCTCATTGAGCAATGGAGAGCTTCAGTTTGAATGGCATGGTGACAAATCAACCAGAGCTATTTAGAGAATTAGGAATGTGTAGAAATATATGCCCCCACCCCTTTTTTTGAACAATATGGATCAACTCTTGCTTCTTCCCATTCACAGAGCCTGGGGCCAGGATTGACCTTGGCCAAGCCAAATGAATATTATTTCCCAGGATTTTAAGCCTCATGCCTGTGAAGCAAGGGCAGAAGGAGCAAATGAAGTGCATTATCACAGTGGCCACAGTGGCACTCACCACATCGCTCCTGCTGTCTGGCCCTACAGAAAGCCCTTGATTCTCATTCATTTCCTAAGCTTGGTTTTCAAGCCACCCATCAATTCTGAGAACTCTAATGTCATTCCAATAAATTCCTTTATGCTGAAGATGGCCAGAGTCCACTTCTTGCTGGCAACCAAGAATTTTGACTGAGACATAAATAACCTGAAGGAAGAGATAAAGTATGCATTAATCAAGTTTCTTGTTCAGGTTAGGCACTCTGAATAAGGTAAGAGGAGCTTGCTTTTTAAAATATGGGAGAAGGCAGCAGGAAGCTATTTAGCTTTGATAAATGTGGGGAGTGTGGTTTGGAGGGCACCTGTCTCCAACTGAAATGGGAACAGAAAGAATTATGACAAGAGAGAGAGGAGGGAGAAGAGAGTCGATCCGTTTAAGCAGAGCACGTGAAATGAAGTCATTATCCAACAAACAAACAAAGGGTAGAAGTGCTATTAAGGCTGGTACAATTCTTTGAGGCCCCTACTTATAAGAATGATTAGAATGAATGGCAAATATACAGGTCTGGTCATGAATCAACACAGTACTTCCGCCTGAGCTTGAACGTCTGACAAGTGCTGACTATTCTCCTAGGATATGCTTCTCTAGCAGGGCTCCCCTGCAAAGGTCCTAAGCAAACTGATGGCGCAAAATAGGTGTTCAATAAATATCTGTTGAAAAAATAGGCAAATTTGACCCCAGAATTATGCCTCTTCTTTGGAAAGGATGAGAGGTACAGCCTCTAGAAAATGGTCATGCTCCTAGCCGTTCAAGAACACCTACCACCCATTTAAGGATTTTCATTCAATAGTTTCTTTCTTTTATAGGTTTTTGTAGCCAATCTTCAAGATGGCCCCTAATGATTCTTTCATGATGGAATTCATGCTGTCTAGTCCTCTCCCACATTGAATAGAGCTGAATAGAGCTGATGTGTATAATCAATTGGATAATGCAGAAATGATGGCATGTGACACCCTCCGCTCCCGGTGTGCCTCCTTTTGTGTGTTGTCCTCATGCCATGCTCCTGCGGTTGTGGCCGAGGGTTTGGCCTAGAGAAGCCAGCATAGCTCGCTTCACTTTGGGCTGCACGCTGCCTTGTCGGGCACTGGCGCTGACGTTCACTATACCCCCTCTGTCCCGCTGCCACCACAAGTCTGCTTCCCCAAGTTCCTTCCAGTTTTTCGGATTGGTTTTGTGATTCACATGTTTTTCCCAGAATTACTTTACTTTGGTTTTTAGAAGTCATAAAGGTCATTGTGTGTGTGTGTGTGTGTGTGTGTGTCTACGTGTGTACACATATATACGTATATACGTGTGTATGTATATATACATAAAATAGAGAATAGAGCTGTTTCCAAGAAGAAAATAAAAATCATATAAAGTTAAAAAAAAAAGTGAGCCATCTTGGAATCATATTCTCCAGCCCCAAACAAAACTTCAGAAGACTATGGCATCATGACAGACCATGACCAGGACCACTTAGATCGCTCCTAAGTTTTTTACCAATAGACTCTGTGAAGTAATAAATTTTACTATTGCTTTTTTTGTTTACCAATTTAAAAAAATTATTATTGAGTATAGTTGACATACAATGTTATATTAGTTTCAGGTATACAACAGAGTGATTCCACAAATCCATATATTACTCAATTTTCACAGTAAGTGTGGTCATTTTATTGCTATTTCAACTGCTAAGTTTGAGGCTAATGTGTTCCGCCGTGAAAGATAACTAATGTACTTGGTATGCTATAATCCACATAAAAGAGTGCACAGAAAGATAGAGATATGGCATGACTTCTTTAGCTACTCAAAGTGTCTCTTCCATCCCAAGTTTCATTCCTCATGAGTAGGTGTCTTTAGATATTTAGAATTTTACCACATGGCCAACCCTGTAATCATGAGAAAATGCCCCCCCCCCCATCCCCTGCCAGATCTTCTTCTTTATGTCTTTCTATCCCACTGCCCCAAAGGCCCATCTCCTCATGTTTGGCTTCCCACGGTGAATTGTCAGCCATTTTTATCCATCCGGTTCCACTGTCAGATGGCGAATGGGCCCTCCAGCCCTAAGACTGGAGAAGGGGAGGAAGTGTTCTCTCCAAAGTGTCTACTCAAAGTGGGGAATCAAAAAATAAAACTCAGACCTTTCACACAACGAAGATTGACCCTCTTTCTTCCCAACATGTCTCCTGTAAGTTACTAAACTCACTACATGGCAAAAGGCTTGAGAGGATCCAGTGCCTGAAGCCAAACAGTAAAATAATACTGCCTGCTTTCCTCTTCTCTAACAAATGCTCTAGCTCAGTATTTCTCAAACACATGGATCCCTAGGCTCTTGGGATTCCCAGGGGAGAAAAAAATATGTATCTTCTGTGGACAAGAAGTTAGAGAATTGCTGTATTCTGTAGCCCCCTTGTGGAGATCCGCAACATGTGTTCATGTCCTGCAAAGCAGTGTTTCAATACAAAACCTAGTTAACCCAGCAATTCCCAAATGTGTCTGGACACAGAATATTTATTCTTGCCTAACATGAAAGTTGTGGAATTAGTGTTTAGCAGAATCTTTTGGGAAAATAATGTTTTAGCCAAAATTTTGTTTTATTCTCTTTTTCAGTTCAGATTTCATGACAAAGGCAAATAATGAAGCATTGGATGAGGAGCATCACTGCCAGGTAGATGGACTACAGGAGTGAAGTAAGAAAACCCAGGGTATTTTATTTTAGAGTTTTATTTATTTGCTTACTTTTTTGGAAAAAAAAACCTTAATATTCACAAGAAATTATAAAGAGTACGGAGCTCCCATGTATACTTTACATAACTTAATGATAATATCTAACCACATCATCAAAAAACTGACATTGATGCATTAATAACTAAGCAATTACTCAGATTCCACCAGTTTTTACATATACTTTTTTTGGCATATAGATTCATGACATTTTATCACATGTATATGTTTGTGCAACCACCACCACAATCAGGATTCAGAACTGTTTTGTCCCCATAAAGAAAGTCTTTTATGGTCTCCTTTTATAGTCATTCACAGAATGTCTCTCTGTTTCTTCACCAGTAATGGGAGATAATAATGGTCCAAATTTCGTACTGATTTGAGAATTGGAAATGTAATGTCCAAATCACCAGGCACACTGTAGGCACTTCTATATGACAGGTCTCTTCCTTCCCCTATTTCAGGAAGAAGGAAGGAAGGAAGGAAGGAAGGAAGGAAGGAAGGAAGGAAGGAAGGAAGGAAGGAAGGAAGGAAGGAAGGAGGAAGGAGAACAAGAGAGGGGGAGAGGGAGGGAGGGAGGGATGGAGTAAGGGAGAAAGGGAGAGGGAAGGAAGGAAGGGAAGGAGGAAGGAAGGAAGGAATAAATCATAGAAGAGATCACTCTGAGAATAAGAACTAAATTAAAGGGAGGCCTGGGTGGCTCAGCGGTTGAGCGTCTGCCTTCAGCTCAGGGTGTGATCCCGGGGCCATGGGATTGAGTTCCACATGGGGCTTCCCACATGGAGCCGCTTCTCCCTCTGCCTATGTCTCTACTTCTCTCTTTGTGTCTCTCATGAATAAATAAATTAAATATTTTTTTTTAAAAAAGCTAAATTAAAGTGGAAAGTCATTCTGGAAAAAAAATAATATTAAAAAAATTTTTTAATAAAATGGAAAGGTGTGTTTGAGCTTAAGTGTCCATTTACATTTTCTGAACATCAGTCTCCTCATCTGTCAAATGAGGATAGTAATACTATGAAAACTCCAGTCACTGACCCACCTCACCCAGCCCACTCAATTAACTCACACCCTCAGGCACCCAGTGAATGCCCATGGCATCCCGAGCATTCTCAGCAGCACTCAGAGTGCTATCTGACCCCTCCAGCCAATTCCCCACTTGAACTGATGTTCTGATTAACCTCCAACTACCGGTCTCAATTATACTGGGTGAGAGGGCTGCTATACTAGCATGGGCCACCCCAGGGCAGTATAAAACCCTGTTCGATGGTCATTAATGAAATGAACTGTTCCTAGTCACCTTGGTCCAGGTATTCCAGCTATCAGAGCGCTTACAGGTCCTCCATGCACTGGAGATTCCAGGCAGGTGGAAGCCAATGCTCGAGCCTCTCCAGGCTCACCTGAGCACTGCTGCTAAAGTGTACTAAGTAGGGCTTCTTCCAGTAGCTGAGGAGGGACAGGTGCTTCTTCACTGAGTCGGGAAGGGCCTCTCCTAACTCTCCTTCATCCCAGCTCTTTAATCTTACTCTTTCCCATGGGCCGTGACCCTGCCCTTGCCAAGGTCAAGCAGGAGATCCAATTTATTTAACTGAGCACATGCTAACAGTGCTTTAAAAGAAACGATGCCCATCCCTCATACCAAAAGATGACATTCAAGGTGTGCATCAGCCCATAGACACACATACAAATCAATGTGGCTGAGCATTGTGCTTGTTAAAATTCTCAACTTTGCCTGTTTTTGTTTCAACGGGTATATGTGAAAACTGCCCAGACGAGGAGACACAGGTTGGGTGTGCTTACAGTGGTTTCTTTCTGGAGGCCAGGGCCATGTAGCTTTTAATTCTCTCCTATGTGTTTACATTCCAAGTTTCTACAATAAGTATGTCTTGTTTTATGAAGGGGAAAACAATGCAGTAAATTTTTTTTTCTTTAAAAAATAGTTCAGAGGACACTGGTGGTTGAATGTCTGTCTGCCTTTGGCTCAGGTCATGATCCCTGGGTCCTGGGATCGAGTCCCGCATCAGGCTCCCTGCCAGGGACCTGCTTCTCCCTCTGACTATGTCTCTGCCTCTCTGTGTCTCTCATGAATAAATAAATAAAATCTTTAAAAAAATATTTCAGGACTGGGGCACCTGGGTGGCTCAGACAGTTAAGCGCTCGACTCTTAATTTTGGCTTAGATCGTGATCTCAGGTTGTGGAATTGAGCCCTGCATGGGGCGTCACAATGGGCATGGAATCTTCTTACGATTCTCTCTTGCTCTCTCTTAAAAAAATAAACAAATAGCTCAGGATTAAGGAAAGTATTTTCCAGCAGCCCATTTGCACAGTATAAAACATACTGGACATATGAAGAGCCGCCTTGTTCGAGCTGTGTTTTGGGTAAGATGGAAGCTTGATTGGCAGGCATCACCACATGTAGGGTTGAATGGGCACTTGCCCAGCACTTTCTTGACCGGTGGCAAACCAGAAGGTTTGCCTGGAAGTTTCCCAACCTGCTCTCGGCTAGAACACCTGGCCTTTCAGGCCTCCCATTGCCCAAGAAGAGTCCAGCCTGTTAAAAAAAAAAAAAAAAGAAGAGCTACATGAAAACCTCCCCTTGTCCAAACATCACTGATTTCCTCCTGCCTCATCCTGCTTTGGTTCCGTGAACAAAAGTGCACATTGGCAGCCAGGGCAGAAAGCTAAGCCCTTGTGAAAGGCTGGACAAGCCACTAGTTCTGATCAACATAGGCTATGTGTAAAGAAAATAAACCCAGCAATAAAACATGTGTTTGACATAAGAAAATTATGACAGAAATGTATTTGGTAATGTTTCCTCCCTGACACCTGAAACCAGCCAGGTCTGTGAATAAGCATCTCACAAACATTTGCTCTTAATGTTTACACTCTGTAGGTGTGGGCCAAGCTAGAAGGAGCAGAACAGGAAGCAAGAGAACTTGATTCTAGTCATGGCATGAGGGATGGGCTCCCCACTAAGCACTGGCTGGTCTTGGTCAGCGGGCAGGAGATGGGGTAAACCATGGGCCAGGGCCTGGGAAAGGCAAAATCTATGCATCACCTGCTATGTTTCTTCCCATTGCAGAACGTGTAAAGATAACCCCCCAAAGGGTGGGGGTTGATCTCATCCCTTTGATATGGAAGAGTTTGGTTCTTGTCTCACCAGTCAAAGAATGAATCTTGTGGCAGACAGAGAGGGAGCAAAGTGATAGAAATTTATCAAGCGAAGATACAGACAAAGTTCTCAAAAGTGAGAGGGGTCCCAACAGGGTTGCCATTGAGGGCTTTTTTTTTTTTTTTTTTTTTTTGCTCTTTTACAGGCAACTGACCAGGAAACTTAGCAAATTTCTTATCAATATCAGAGTGGATTTATAAATTTCATGTCTATAGTTAGAACAAACATGGTGGACTTGTAACAAACAAGATGCTTCTTCATGAGCACAAACAAGGTGTTCCCTTCTCTCTGGTTAATACCCCCTCCATAATATTTCTCTACATCTGGGGTTTCTGTGAGTCTAGTAGCCATTAAAGGGGGATACTCCCTAACAATTTGAAGCTAGGGAGCCAGATTTATTTTCCTATTTTTACAGTCTTATCTCTGTTTCCTTGGGATGGGTAGGAGCCTGACTCTGGGGCCTTTACCTTACCTTGCCCTGCCTAGCCCCATCTGCCCTAACTTGTTCCTACATCTCCTTGAGCAGGATTTCAGGCATCAGGATACCACAGGCTCCCGTGTCCAGGGAGAAGAATATCAGGTAGCCTTGTGGGGAGGAAAGAACCCTGAACTCGGGAGTATGTGACTTTGGGCAAGTCCTTTAACTTTTCCTCTCCCACGTGTTAAATAAGATAATAAGTAGTTCTATGTATTGAGCATCAACTGTGCACCAGGCACAGACTAAATACAGTTTATCTCATCCCCTAAGCCCTAAAAGCTGGTGAGGACATTAAACAACTTGCTCAGGATCCTACTGCCAGCCAATAGTCAAGCTGGAATTCGGTCTCAGGTCTCTCTGACCCCAAAATTTATGCTCCTAACTAAGGGGCGACACTGTCTCCTGCCTCAAAGGGATCAAGTTGAGTTAATGCAAATGCCAACCATAAAATGATAATCAGGTATCAGAGCTGGCTGTTGTTATTGCCATTTTTAATAACCAACAGAATTACAGAGGCTAAGGTCATTGCTTCTAGCAAGTGACAGTCCAAAGCAGACCAGTGTTGGATATAAAAGTTTGTAATATGAACCAAGACATTGACAGATGAGTGAAAGCTTCAGAGAAATGGAAAGAGGCTATGGGGAGTCCATAGAGACAATTGGCACACCCACCCGTTTAGGTCTTGTCTGCCCGTCTCCTGAGATCCACGCTTTTGCTGAGCCCTAAAAGATTAAGACTCACGAGTGAGCATTGGCCAATTATATACACATAAGCCTTCTAATGGGGACAAAACCTCAGTCAATATTTTCTCTGAACAACATTTCTCATCAAGATACTGGGGCTTAGTTCAACTAAAAGCTATTATCCTTCAACAGAGACTCTGAACAGGACTCGAGGTGAGGAGTTTACTTAGCTCTCTATGGATTGAGGTCAAAGTTGGCCTGGGCAGTGGATTTTAGCATTGTGCTGGTGGCCAAGGGCTCACGGAGAAGCAGCCCAGAGTGAAGACAGGGCCGAGACAATCATCAGAAATGGAGCCAGAGCAATGAGTCGACCACAGTGTGTTCTCTTCTGGAAAAATGTATCCTCTTAGTCAGTGACAGGGATCCTCCGGAAGGCAACTGAACTTTGGTATCAGAACTTCTGCAAAAAGGGACGCCTGGGTGGCTCAGTGGTCAAGCGTCTGCCTTCGGCTCAGGGCATGATTCCAGGGTCCTGGGATCGAGTCCCACATCAGGCTCCATGCATGGAACCTGCTTCTCCCTATGTCTCTGCCTCTCTTTGTGTCTCTCATGAATAAATAAATAAAAATCTTAAAAAAAAAAAAAAAAAAAACACCTCTGCAGAGCCCAGATTCTTCCTAGAGAAACAAGAGGGAATGCTGAGTGCTTTCTCCCAGAAATTCTGCCCCCTGACTCAAGTGCTAGAAAGGTACGTCCAGCCCAGTTGGGGGTATCTCAGAGATTTTCCACAAAATGTAATTCTGAAATTTTAGAATCTTGGAATCATAGCCTCTAAGAATCAATGAATTTCAAAATTCCTCCAGGGCATGGGTCGTCTTATATTTGCTTCCTCAGCACATAGCACAGACTCTGACACAGTAGAGGTGATGAAATGTTTCTGTAACCTTCCTATATTCATGAGTGTCCTCTAGCCAAGCTGCGGAGTCATATCCAAATAAGTACGGTCCAGCTTCTAAATGAAGATTTTTGAAGAAATCTTTTTAATTTATGTTTCTCAGGAAACCTGATAGGGGCTCCAGTTAGTCATTCTCAAGTACTCATGCCTCTTCTCTCCAGTTTCTCACACCCAGCAACCTCTCCAGATGACATCTCCCCACGCCCCAACCTCTTGGACATTTTTCCTGTATCCCTCCTTAACCTTCATCCCCCAGCCCTTTATTTTTTTAAGATTTTTTATTTATCTATTCATGAGAGACACACACAGAGAAAGGCAGAGACATAGGCAGAGGGAGAAGCAGGCTCCATGCAGGGAGCCCACTGTGGGACTCAATCCCAGGACCCCAGGACCATGACCTGAGCCAAAGACAGATGCTCAACCACTGAGCCACCCAGGTGTCCCTCCCCAGCCCTTTATACCATGTTGCAATTCAGCATCTCCAGCTAAGTCCTTCTCCCCTTCTTCTCTGCCAATCTCTCCCTACATTTTCTTGAGATTAAATACAACATCAGCTCTGAGAACAGGGATGGCAACCACTGAACCCATCCTGGATGGGAAGGGAGAAGGTGTCAAAAGTAAAGAAGGCAAATCAGGGTGGCTGGAGGAAAATTTAGCAGAAGACAAAAGACATAGCAGAAAACCCTCACCTCCACTATAGTTTTAGGAAACACCATCCTGCAGGTTGATAAACAAGTGGATACCTAGAACGTCAGAGTCTGGAAGGACCCAGAACACACCTCATTCTTTCCCAATCTACCAGCACCAGGAGTTTTCTCTGTACTGTCCAGGGTTTATCCAGCTGCCACGGGAACACTTCTGGGAACCAGCCACATCCAGAGAGGAGCAGAGCCTGGAACAGGTCCATCCCCTCATGAGCCCTCACACGGTGAAGCTCTCACGAGGCTCAGTCTGGAATGGGAAGCCTCTGGCAAAGCTAACCCCAGAAACTGCTCCAAATGGACCCAACCTGCCACGGAGCTACCTCTCTTCTTCAGGAAATCGCTGAAGAAATGGCAAAGGAAAACCAAGAAGCAAGTCAGGGAAAGAAAGGACGAAGCAGAGAAAGGAGGTACAGGGCTGCCTATGCGGGGGCCTGGGCCCGGGCCCTGAGCGCAGGCTCACCTCTGCAGCCTTTTGGGCAGCGGATCATCCCGGGCTCCTGCCCGCATCCTGAGGCCGAGGCCGAGGCCTCTCGTCCCTCAGCACCTTGCTGTCACCGTCAAAGGCAAAGGTACTTGCGAATGCTCATTCTCCTGATTTCCCCTCCTCCCCGAGCCCCCATCCCTGTGTACAGAGTCCCAGGCCGGGAAGTGGGTGTCACCTGCCGTGTGCCCGAGTCCCTGCTAGACTCGCACTGAAGGCTGTGTTTTTTTGTTTTTGTTTTTTGTTTTGTTTTGTTTTTTCTGAAGGCTGTGTTTTAACAAGTGCGCCAACGCCACTATATTGTCCCCTGCTCCCCGAGGAGAGAATCTGGCACCGTCTCCGGGTTCCGTGAGCACCTGCTGCTCGCCGGCAGGCTGGATTTCCATGCTCACGAGGGCAGGGCAAGGGGTCACAGGTTTTTCTTGGGCCTCTCCAGCGGCGCCAGGGGCCACAGCGATCTGGTTCTCAGGCCCAGCAACTGGCATACGCTGGACCGGGGAGTGGATGGTGGTTTGAGCATCTCGGAGGCCGTAAGCGCGCTCCTCCTGTACCGTGCCCCTGGGCAGCCAGCCAGCAGCACCAGCTGCTGTCAGGGAGAAGCTTCTGGCACGGCCGCCCGCCACCCGGAATGGGAGTGGGGAGACGTGATGTGATTGCACTCTAAATAGGGCGGTGGTTACACAGAAGGAACAGCGCAAACACTTGATGCGATGGCTCTGGGCAGGGCAACGGCTGCAAATAAATAGAACATTTCACTTTTGGTCAAAGGTTAAAGGAATTAATACAGTTTTTGACACAAGAAGAACTGAGGTCTTACCTTGCTAAGTGTACTAAGGTGCCGATGCCAGATGACCTCTGCTGCTCCCTAGCAAGCAAGATGATTCGAGTACCTGCTGTGTGGTGGTCCTTGTGCTAATACCGGGGACCACCCAGAGACGAGCAGGCATATATGAGAAGCTGTTTAGGGGAGTCCCCCATCAGCTAGAGCCCAGTTAAGCATGCCCCACCATTCCCTGGCTGTGTGTCTTCCTGCACGTTACCAAACGTCTCTGTGCTTCAATTTTCTCATCTTAGAAATAATTTCTGTTTCATAGTTTGTAGGGATTCAGTAACAAAGTACACTTACGGAGCATAGCACATTGTCAGTGCTTAAAAACGAGATGTGACTTAGTAAATTAATTTTTAATAAAGTCCAAGGCAGACTCTAGTTAGTGCCTGTACTTAGTGCTACACTGTGAGAAATACAGAAGGAAGAGAGACAGTTGCACATGAGAGAAGCAGAGAAGCTGCCCTGATGAGGAGATGCCTCAACTGCAAAATTTATAACACCTGCTCCACTACAAGGTCCTGATAAGGTGTATTCTCGAATTTTCACACTCATTTTAATCTAAAGCATTGGAAGGATGACAGAAATGGCCGCAGGTTTAGAAAAAAAAATTTACCAAAAGTGGAGGTCATTTTAAGAGGCAAAATAATAGTTAATAAAGATCGATTATTAACTCTCGTATATCACGGGATCTAAGACACATGGATATTTTATGCACCACCAAGAAGGAGTAACAGCTGTGAACTGAATAATGAGACAGTGTTTTCATAACAGCAATTGTTTTTTTTAAATTTTTATTTTTATTTTTTTTAATTTTTTTTTCATTTATTTATGAGAGTCACAGAGAGAGAGAGAGAGAGGCAGAGACATAGGCAGAGAGAGAAGCAGGCTCCATGCACCGGGAGCCTGACATGGGATTCGATCTCGGGTCTCCAGGATCGCGCCCTGGGCCAAAGGCAGGCGCTAAACCGCTGCGCCACCTAGGGATCCCCTCATAACAGCAATTGTTAAGATGCATCCTATTTCAGATATGTTTTAAAAGGTGAAAAAAATGAGCATCTGCGAATCAGTGAAGTATTGTATTTGCCATACTCTATACTAATGAGGATGCATTTTAAAAGCATTTTTTGGAAATATCAGAAAGGGAGACAGAACGGAAAGACTGCTAACTCTGGGAACGAACTAGGGGTGGTAGAAGGGGAGGAGGGCGGGGGGTGGGAGTGAATGGGTGACGGGCACTGGGGGTTATTCTGTATGTTAGTAAATTGAACACCAATAAAAAATAAATAAATAAATAAAAGCATTTTTTCATTAAGCCCCTGCAAAAATAGGTACAATAAAATCCATTCAACAGATGAGGACACTGAGGCACAGAGTAGTGAAGTAATTTGTTTAGGGTCCCATAACTAGAGCTGGCAAGCAGATTCAGAGCCACCTGACAGAAATCCCAAGGGCCTATGTGCCATAGTATGCATGAAAGACCTAAAACCCCGAACACCTGAGTGAGAGAGACAGAGAAGTACATGCAGAATGTAGAGAGCCCTGAATGCTGGGGTTAGGACTGGCCCTCCGCTCCAGGGTCATACACTGAGCCTCGCTGTATGGCAAGGACCTGTTAGGCATTGGGGGGGGTGGGCGGGGGGGCAGCCCCAAGTAAGAAACAGACCAGACCCGTGCCTTGCAGAGCTCATGGCTGAGCAAAGGATCGGCATCTGATGGACCATTCAGGGGGACAGGTGCCAGGCTGAAGGTTTGCAGAGGGTACACCTGGAAGGGAAATTTGACCCAGTGTTGGGAGGTCAGGGAGGGCTTCCCAGAGAAAGTGACATGGTGATCTGAATAATGGATCAGAAAAGGAGAAAGGTGTGGCACCAAGTACCCCATGCGCTCTCCTACAATTTCCCAGCCTCCCTTGCAGCTAGGTTGGAGCCATCTGACCAATTCTGCCAATAGAAGGTAAGAGAAGGTGACCCGTGGCACTTCCAGGCTGAGTCCGTTAAAAGACGGGGACTCCTCCTTTTCCTTTGCACCAGTGACTTAGAGGCCACTTCTCCAGAGGGAAAGGACCACCCGATCCATACTGCACCTCACAGGAATGAGACATAAACTTTAAATGAGTTCAGTGACTGAAATTTAGGGTTTAATTCACTATCACCACATAACGTAACTGATTCTGATTCATTCAATAGGAGGAAATGTTCCATGCAGGGAAAACAGAATGTGAAAAGGCAAGAGCGTGGGAACTTGGAGGAGCTGAGGACTTCCTCCGACTGCAACAGGAGCACAGGGGAGCTGGTGGCATGAGAGGAAGCTAGAGAGATAGGACTGCCTCCCAGGGTGCTGCAGGCCGTGAAGGAAGTCTGGGCGGCTATGGTTCAGAGAATGGATTAAAAGTGGAGTGAGACCAGCTGACCGATGCTGGAGACTTCAAGTTCTGAGAGTGGCATTGAGTGTGACTATAAAGAAACAGACATGAGAAATACCACCACATGGTATTTGAGGTGGGTCAAACTTCCCTCCAAGATCTTGAGATACCAGGACGATGGTGGTGTGCTCAGCAGAAGGGGTCTGACCTGCACATGTTGACACTGAGGTTAAAGGATCATCGTCCCAGGGAATTCAAGGAGCAGGGCCTGGCAGGGCAGATTCAGATTCGGGAGCTAGCCTCTGCTTCCTCCTGGGCTACGATTCCTTCCTGCTTCTCTCTATTCGCAACAGGTTCAGCTAGATGTGCTCTCTACATTAAGACTTCTATGACAGGCTGAGTTTTCCTAAATGCTCTGTAAAGACCAATTAATTGCACTAATTTATCTATCAGCTTTTTCTGGAATGAGCATCTAAGACATAATTAGACAACTGTCGTTAAACCTATGGAACAGCTCCCTGGGAGCAGTCAGCAGTGAAGGGGTATGTTTTCCTTTGTGGCTGCCACCTCAGGTGGCGGTGGGAAAATATAAAGAAACAGGTATAGAGGTGTCGGAGAAGGGAAGGAGGCTCAAAGCTACCACCTGGTGAATTGCTCCCTAGAGAAGAATGTGCTGTGACCCGGTGGTGGCTCCGTGTGCTGGAACGGGCTCCTACCAGCTCAGAAATTAAATATTTAGGATTCTTGCAAGCTGGCTGGTAGCTCAAGGTTGGCCATGGCGAGAGTCAGCACAGAAATCCACAAATGCTACAAGTCAGGGCTCTTCACGAAAGGAGCAGGGAGCCTGTTAACCAGCACATCACTGGTTTATACCGAAGGAAGGTTGCAGGAATGGGAATGTAGGGGTTGGAAAGCCATCTCAGTATCTGGCGCCACCCACTTCTTGGGGGAATAGCCAAGAGCCGTTCTTGATGGCTACCTTTCCCTCATGCTCCAGTTCCAATCGACCAAATACTCTCAATCCCGTCTCCCAGAGACATCTTCGTTATCTGGCACCTGCCCTCTCACCTAGCACTCCTCTCCTTCTCACTATGTTTAGAACATTTCCAGTCTGGACCTTTGCATACTCTGGGGTACTCCTAGAATGTTCTTCCCCCCGTTAGGAGTGATTGGGGTCGGGACGTCTGGGTGGCTCAGTGGTTGAGCATCTACCTTCAGCTCAGGGCGTGATCCTGGAGACCCGGGATCGAGTCCCACGTCGGGCTCCCTGCATGGAGCCTGCTTCTCCCTCTGCCTGTGTCTCTGCCTCTCTCTGTGCGTCTCTCATGAATAAAAAAAAAAAAAAAAAAAATGGAGTGACTGGGATCATCTTATCTTCAGATCTCAACTGTAAAGTTGCTTCTCCTGAAGACCTCCCAAGACTACACCTCCTAAAACAACCCCTCTGGGGTGTCTGGGTGACTCAGATGGTTAAGCGTCTGCCTTCAGAGTAGGTCATGATCTCAGGGTCCTGAGATCAAGTCCCAAATCTGGTTCCCTGTTCAGTGGGAAGTCTGCTTCTCCCTCTCCCTCTGCCTCTCCCCACCACTTCGTGCTCAACCTCCCTCTCTCAAATGAATAAAATATTTTTAAAAAATAAAAAATAAAACAGCATTCTCTATAGTATTTTTCTTTTTTTCACTTTGTCTCTTTCATAGCACTTTTTACACTTTATCTTGTTGTATGACTCTTTCGTTGACTTTCTAGCAAGTGGGAAACTCCAGGAGGGCAAGCTTGGTTTCTATCCTATTACTCATGCCTCCCATGGAGGCACAGAATTGGAGACCAATAAGTATTTACTGCAGAAACATTGGATAAAGTGGCAAACCCCCCAAATTCTGTAGTTGTGAGTCATACCAACACCCCCTTTTTCAAGGTCTGGTCCTTCTTAAGGCTGGAGGGTGTTGCTATTAAAAATTCAAACCAGGGCGACTGGTGGGTGGCTCAGTCAGTTAAGGAACTGCCTTCAGCTTAGGTCAAGACCCCAGGGTCCTGGGATCAGTCCCACATTGGGGCTCACTGCTCAGCCGGGAGCCTGCTTCTCCCTCTCCACGTTGCTCTCCATCCTATTCATTCTCTCTGTCAAATAAATAAATCAAATATTTTTTTAAAAATTCAAACCAATGGAATTCACAAGACGGATGATCTCGCTGATGCTGTAAGCCATCTCCAGTGGCCAGATGGAAGTAAGGTGATGATGTTTCCTCCCCCCACTGATATGGGAGGGCATTTCAATGGAGTTTATGGGCCCACCTCTTCCATTGCATTATTTCACAAGTTTCTCTCTTCACCATGACAGTCCAAAGTAAAATCAAAGGGAAGAGTTTTCCTGTCACTGTGACCTTCACTTCTAAGCCTGAAATGATCGCTTTTGACAGTCTCTTCTTTCCCTGAGCCCTCCTGACATCATAGAACACTCAGGACCTTCCTTGGAGGTTTAGAAGGATTGGAGTTTACTAGACTTGGCACCAAGGAAACCATTTGGCTCCTCCCATGTGTTCCGCATCAGCATAAATAAATACCAAAATCACATACATCAATCACCTCAACAGGGAAATGTTCTAAAACAGGAGAATGGCCCTCTTCCCCAGACTCCTTGGTAGTCTGTCAAGTGGGAGAACCTTGTTGCCGTCCCCTCGCCTACTCCACTCCCAAGGAGCCCTATAAGTCTCAGTCATACATGAGTGTATCTCCATCCACATTAGACAGGTTGGTGTCTAGATCAGCAATGCCTGCTGGGAGCTCTGTTGCCTAGAACATGGCATTCAGCCCAATGGCCAGATGGGAAGTGACAAAACCATTGGGGGAGGAGATGACTCCTTCAACACCTTCTTCAGTGAGACAGGGGCTGGCAAGCATGTGCCCAGGGAAGGGTTTGTAGACCTGGAACCCACGGTCATTGATGAAGTTTGCACTGGCACCTACTCAGGCTCTTCCACCCTGAGTAGCTCATCACAAGCAAGGAAGATACTGCCAATAACTATGCCCAAGGGCATTACACCATTGACAAGATCATTGATCTTGTCTTGGGCCAAATTAGGAAGCTTGGTTGACCAGCACTTGGTTCTTCAAGGCTTTTTGGTTTTCCACAGCTTTTGGAGTGGGAACTGGTCCCAGGCTTAACACCCTGCTGATGGAACATCTCTCTGTCAAACATGGCAAGAAGTCCAAGCTGGAGTTCTCCATTTAGCCAGGCCCCCAGATTTCTATAGCTGGATTCGAGCCCTACAACTCCATCCTCACTACCCACACACCCTGGAGCACTCTGACTGTGCCTTCACAATAGACAACAAGGCTATCCATGACATCTGTCATAGAAACGTCACTATTGAACACCCAACCTGCACCAACCTTAACTACCTTATTAGCCAGACTGTGTTTTCCATCACTGCTTCCCTCAGATTTGACGGAGCCCTGAATATTGCTCTGATGGAATTCCACATGAAACTGGTGCCCTATCCCTGCATCCACTTTCCTCTGGCCACATATGCCCCTGTCATCTCTGCTGAGAAAGCCTACCATGAACAGCTTACTGTAGCAGAGATCACCAATGCGTGCTTTGAACCAGCCAACCAGATGGTGAAGTGTGACCCTTGTCATGGTAAATATATGGCCTGCTGCCTGTTGTACCATGGCAACATGGTTCCCAAAGATGTCGATGCTGCCATTGCCACCATCAAGACCAAGTGTACCATCCAGTTTGTGGACTGGTGTCCCACTGGCTTAAAAGTGGGCATTAATTGCCAGTCTTCCACTGTGGTACCTGGTGGAGACCTGGCCAAAGTACAGAGCGTTGTGTGCATGCTGAGCAACACCACAGCCATTGCTGAGGCCTGGGATTGCCTGGACCACAAGTTTGACCTAATGTGTGCCGAGCATGCCTTTGTTCACTAGTATGTGGATAACAGCATGGAGGAAGGAGAGTTTTCTGAGGCCTGTGAGGACACAGCTGCCTTAGAGAAGGATTATGAAGAGTTTGGATCAGATAGTGCTGAGGGAGAGGATGAGGGTAAAGAGTATTAACCTGTCTATGATTTTAAACTCTGTTGTCTTGGGACTGTCTTATTTCTGTTGTGGAAGCTGTCTGTTGTGGCCCTAACTTGTCAATAAAAATTATGTTTCTATCTTTAATTAATTAATTAATTAATTAATTAAAATAAAACAGGAGAATGCAGGGATTACTGACTGACTCTTCTCAAGAACTAAAGCCATATCTCACGGTGGGGTTGGGGACAGGGATACAAAGCAGTGTAGCCAACAGAGCCTATGGTGACCTCCAATGACCTCCACCTCCTGGTATTCATATCTTGTATAGTTCTCTCCCAATGTGGATGGAAACCGTGACTTGTTTCTAACCAAAAGAATATGGAAGATATGAAGGGAATTTGCTGATTTGAGATCCTAAATCAATTTGAGTTCATCAAAGGATGTATTATCCTCAGTGGGTCTACTTTAACTGCACAAATGGCCTAAAAACAGAGACTTCACCCCCCTCAAGGCAAGAGATTCTCCACACTGGCTTGATGAAGTACTATGGTGAAGAAGCCCATATAGTAAGGAACTGTGAACATTCCCTAGGACCTGAGAACAGCCTCCAGGCCACAGCCAGCAAACACCTGGGGCCTTTAGTCACATAACCTCAAGGAAATAGGCGACAACTTCAGCCACAGCACACGAATGAGCTTGGAAGCGGGTTCTTCCCCAACTGAGGCTCCAGATGAGAATGCAACCAAAAAAAAAAAAAAAAATACCCACTTGATTACAATCTTGTAAGACACTGAGTGGAAGACCCAGTTAAAATGTGCCCAGATCCAATGCACAGAAACTTTGAGATACTATTTGTTGTTTTAACCCATTAAGTATGTGGTAATTTGTTATGCAACAATAGACAATTCACACAGGCAGTGACAAGAGCTAATCCCATGAAATAGTAACTAGAGATTCATTAATACCCACCGTCTGTAATGTCCTGCTTGTTAGTCCTGCTGTGGGTCATTTCTGATCCCAGACAAAGCATTTCAGGTGTTCCCTAGGATGTAAACTTGGTCATTCACTTGAGCACCCCCTATGTACCAGGCACTGTTAGGGACTGAGGATTCAAAGAGACTATGATATTATCTTTCTTTCAAGGAGCTTACAGACCAGGTGGAGAGATAATGTAAGTCACTGCTTGATCAGCACATGTTTACAGAGGGATGACAGTGTGGCAGGCATTGTGCTAAGTACTGTGGCCAGAGAAGGAAAAGGGTCCGCTCAACTTGAAGTGTCATCCAGATTATAAGGAACTGGAGGCAGCTTCTAATGGCTGACAAGAGTCAATTGTTAAAATTTCCATGACCCAATTGTTTAACACAGTCATAATTAGAAGTTAAATTATTTAAACTTACAAATTAAATAAATTATATTTTTTAAAGGTAATAAATACCCAAAACTCATCATATCCTAATTGTTTTTCTACATTTTACTTCTATCTATGCTCTTGAAGTTGCAGGCAACTATTATATATGTGGGGTGGAAATGCTATATAGTGGTGTGCTAGTATGTGTGTCTTCCAAACTCCACATTTAGTGATTTTTGCAATGGCAGCTGCAAATACACACAGCCATAGTGTGTGTATTTATGCCACAGAAATTGGCAAACATTACAGATTTGAGCTTGATTTACTGCCTTGTTGATACTCTAAGCCCTAGGCCTTAAGAAAGTGATGGAGAAATGTTAACAATGCAGCAAACATTAAGTGTGTCATGTGCTATAGCCATTACATTTAAGATGAACAAAAAAATCAAGGAAACATTCTTCCAGTATCCAAAAACTGTTGTGTAATTCAGCAAAGGAGTCATTCATGTCATTGACAATCAAGTGAAGTTTTGACACACATCTTAAAACTCACTTTCATTTTATTTATTAATGTAAATGAAAATATCAACCAAAGTTCATCACAGAACTACACTTGCTCATCATGAAAGACCTCTTTACTGAATCAGAAAGTGATCAAATATATATTCATAGTCTAATGGTGTCAAATCGTGGTTGAATTGCAACCAAAAATTGGCTAAGATAAGAGTCAGAATGAAAGCATTCTGTGAGTCAATGACCATATGAAATTTATAAGAAAGAGTATTGGGGATCTCTGGGTGGCTCGCAGTTTAGCACCTGCCTTTGGCCCAGGACATGATCCTGGAGTCCTGGGATCGAGTCCCACATCAGGCTCCCTGCACGGAGCCTGCTTCTCTCTCTGCCTGTGTCTCTGCCTCTCTCTATGTGTCTCTCATGAATAAATAAATGAAGTATTTTTTTAAAAAAGAGTATTGTGTTATTCTTATGTAATAATAAGTGTGTTTTTGACACATATCCTTTATACCAGTACAATATAATAAATCTACTTATGTAAAGAAGATGTGGTATATATATACAATGGAATATTACTCAGCCATCAGAAAGGATGAATACCCACCATTTACCTGGACGTGGATGAAACTGGAGGGTATCATGCTGAGTGAAATAAGTCAATTGGAGAAAGACAATTATCATATGGTTTCACTCATATGTGGAATATAAAAAATAGTGAAAGGGCCTATAAGGGAAAGGAGGGAAACTGAGTGGGGAAACTGTAGAGAGGAAGACAAACCATGAGAGACTCCTAACTCTGGGAAACAAACAAAGGGTTGCAGAAGGGAAGGTGGGGGTGATGAGGTAACAGGGTGATGGGCACTAAGGAGGGCACGTGATGAGATGAGCACTGGGTATTATACTATATGTTGGCAAATTGAATTTAAATAAAATATTAAAAAATAATAAAATAAAATAAATCTAGTAATGTATATATGTGCCTACATTTTTTTTCTGAAGAGCTGGTTGCGAACTTCCATTTACACATCACCTGGCGGAGACAGACACAGATGTCTATCAGTGAATTCAAAGTAATCATCAAAGTATGAATGAAGATGCGAGGCAGTAGCAGGGAGTGACATCTCTCTAACTGAAAAGATATGAGGGGCGATTTTCTTACCCAGGTCACTACTCTTAACTAGGTTGGGGAGGATGTGATTCAAAGACTAAGGTGAGACACTAACTCCCCACATCACCCTTGCCCCAGCCTGGGCACAGGCTGGCCCAACATTGTGTCTCCTTCCAACTTAATAAGGAAAAAGGCATTTAGAAAGCTGTCAACCAGGGAGTTCTCTTTATTGCTCCTGTCTGAGTCCCAATTCTAGACCTCATTGTGGCCTGGGAGATGGGGTCACAAAGCAAGGTCTCAGCAACCATCAGGATCTTCTGCAAAGAAAAAGGACAATGGAGTCACAAAGAAAGATAGCAGCTGACAGGGAAGAAGCATCCTGCTTGCTAGGCTCCGTGGCAGTTTTACCTGCATCATCTCATTTCATCCTCATGACAACCCAGTGAGGACATCTATCTTATCAACTTCATTTTACAGAGGAGGAGACTGGGGCTCAGAGAGAGGAAGTGACATATCCAAGCATTCTCACACTACCAGTCAGTGCTGGAGTCAGGATTTGAACCCAGGAAAATGGACCACGTGCACATTACAGTGATGGGGGAAGCTGGATCTTGCCCAGCCATCTTAGTGAAGACAATATGTGAGCAGGACAGGAAAGCATGGGAAACATAAGGCCTCATCCATGTCCATCATGATAATGATGAAGAAGCATCTGTAAGAACTGGGGGTGGGAGGAAATTCTTCCATTTAATTTGGCTTTCAGATTTTTTTTGCTGTTAGGTTGTTTCCTCCAACTTACAAGAAACAAATTTTTCATTGTTTTCACAAATTTTTATTGAGTTGCTACTATAATTCTAGGGGTGGGAGTTATGGCAAAGAACAAGAAAGACAGTAAGAAACAAATGGTGGAGCTCTTCTTTTGGCATCCACCCCAGACTATGTCAGGAAGCAGACTGATCTTCCCCAGCTTGGTGTCTAGCCCAGAGAAGGTACTCATTGAGTGTTTATGGGTGAACAGCTGAATGGGTGAATACCACAAGGGATAATCATACCACTTTACCTGTCCCATTCCAAAGGTGCCTGAAGATAATCAGAATGAAAAAACTCCCAAATGTGCTCAGTGTCTGCTTTCCTCCAGGCTGGCCCTAAGAGAAGACCCACCAGCCACCTCCTGACTGGCCCACCCACTCAGAGCCCAGCCCCTGGGTGGGAAGCTCCTGGTCACCCATGCAGTTGGCTCCTGCACTTCTGATTCCTCTACTTCCCCCACAGTCACTGTAGAAGACAGACCCCATAGCAGAAGGGCAGGTAGGAGCCAGCATGGTTACCTGGAATCTGAGAAGGGTGAGCCCTCTCCTCTGGAATGAAAGGACAATAGCTGTGAGCTCCAATAGAAAAGTGATAAGGTGGCCATAAAGGCCAGCTGCTTCCTCTCCAGACCATCAGATTCCCTGCTCCATCTGAGTCCTCCCCACAGCATCAAAAAGCAGGGCAGCCTCAATTTGCATTGCAATTTGTTTATCTACTTTTAAAACATGTGTCCCCACCTAACGAAGATTCCACCCAAGGAAGACCCCACCCACGGAGGAACTACCCAAGGAGGATTCCATGGTCTTGGGGAGTGGGGCACCCACTGAAAGGAAAGGCTAGGGGAGAGAAACACAGAGTATCGACAATAAATTTTATTATGTTGATTATAAAGCAATCTACTAGGTGTAGAAAATGTAAGGGGTGGGGGGAAGAGTTGTGTCAAGGGGAAAATTAAAATCACCATAATCCCACTTCTGAGAGACAGCATTGTTTGTACTTTGCTGCATTTCTTGCAGCCTTTCATCTATATGTGTCCTTGTCTTCACAGTGTGTAATTGAAATCCTTTGCAGAATACTGTTTAGAAATCTGTGACCATGTGAAAAGAAAAGGAGAGGCCAGATCCTGTTTCCACAACATCACTAAGCCCCACCCCACCTCCATTTTTTTTAGGCAACCAGGAAAGATGAAGGGAACTCCAGAATTATGGCTGGTACTGAAGTTGAATTATGGTTAATACTGAAGTTCTCGCCACCTGACAAGTGGTTTGGAGTAAGATTTAACTTGATTTAGAAAAATAAAGAAATATGACATTTCTTATACCTGTGGTGTGGAGTAAACTTTATGCCAGCTGAATGGATGAGTGGATTGAGGGATGGCTGCCTGGACAGCAGGTAAAAATGAGGAGTAATAGAGAAATGGAAAGAAAAAGAGAGAACAAAAGAGACACACATATATATGCTTGTATGTGCAGAGAATATTCTAGAAGGATACTTAGAAACTTTGAACAGTAGATCCATCTTGGAGAGTAGGTGAAAGTGGGCCTTTAAATGGTTATTTTATTACCTCTGCACCACTTTGAATATTTGACTATGAAGTAAGCATTACCTTTTAATTCCTAAAACATTCAAAGTTATTTTTCCCACATTAGGTATTATGAATACGTTAGGAATGAAGGCTGCAGATGGTATTAAGGTTGCTAATCAGCTGACTTTAAAATAGGGAAATTATCCTGGATTATCCAGGTTGACCCAGTTGTAATCACAAGGGTCCTTAAAAGTGGGAGAGGAGGAGCAAAGAAAAGAGTCAGAGAGGGCAGCCCAGGTGGCTCAGCGATTTAGCACCGCCTTCAGCCCAGGGCGTGATCCTGGGGTCTCGGGATCGAGTCACATGTCGGGCTCCCTGCATGGAGCCTGCTCCTCCCTCTGCCTGTCTCTCTCTCTCTCTCTCTCTCTCTCTCTCATAAACCAATAAAGTCTTTTAAAAAGAGAAAGATATGCAAAGATAGAGGAAGGGGCTGCAAGCCAAGAAAGTAGCCTCTGAAAAGTGGAAAAAAGCAGATTTCCCCCTGGAGCCTCCAGAAAGGGATGCAGCTCTGGGACACGCTGATTTTAGCTCTGTGAGAGCCATATCAGACTTCGAACCTGATCCCATGGCCCTCCCCCTCTCACCCACAAAGTGATCCACTTGTGCACAATTTGGCCAGACTGCCCATGGGCCAGGCCTCCAAGGCCAAGAGCTTCTGCACCAGCTACCCACACTGGTCCCAGCATGGTCGGCAAGACTTCCATTCCCACGTTTTGTTGTTGCTATTGTTTAAAGAAACGGCAGCAGCACTAAATGAATGGAGGAATTAATTATTACTGCTTGCAAACAGAATCTCTAACTCTATTAGTATTCTAAGCTTAGCTGTGCCTCTCACGCCAAGGCGCGGATTCTATTACACAGCAGATCGAGGCACCAGGCACACGTGGCCACATTGGATTTGGTCGATTAACAAGGGGCAAGGAAAAGTGTTAAGTTATTCGTAGTTTCCAGTGCCACCACTTGGCATAGTAATGTTCGTGCCTTTCCCCCTTGGCTTCGACACACACCTGACTTCCTTTTGTTACCAAGGCCCGTGGCAGCTGTGAAAAACCGCTGGCGATCTGGTGCTGAGGGGAATACACAGGAATCCCTGCCTAGGTCCTGGTCCAGTTTCTTCTCGAAGATTAGAACCAGAAAGATCGTGTGGTGGACATTGATCACATTAGCAAACCACTTCTTTTATCTTTGGGCACCCAGACGGTTAAATACTGAGTACAAAATACAGTGAACCAAACACACACACCTGTATACCCCTGTGCACACACGCACACACGCTCATGGGTACCCAAGAAACAGACACACACACGCTTTTGGGCACCCACACTTAGACACACACATACACACACACATACACACACACGGTGACACAGCTCTGCATTTTATCTCAGACGTGCCGGGGGTAGGTTCTGCTCCTCTGGGCTTTCCTCTCTGAGCGAAGCATTCTAATTCAGAAGCTACCCTAGCTCTGGGGAAATAATCTTCAGATTAGTTTCTCTGCCTGCCAGGAACACAGGGCCATGTTCGATTTTTAAAAAGTGCTGTATTTCAGGAAGTGCTGGGGGGCCTAGGGTGTTCTGGAGCCCCTGAGAAGGTCCCAGCTGCTGACCCCACAGCTCTCAGAGGTGCAGATGGGTGGGTGGCGTGTGTCCCTTCCCAATTTCCCACTTGCTAGCTATGTCATCAGGGGCAAATTGCTTATACGCTCTATGCCTCAGTTTCCTCAAGTGTAAGTTGTAGGTAAAAATAATACTTCCCTTGGAGGGTTGTGCTAGGAATTATTCTGATCCACCCAGGCGCCCCTAATGCCCCCTACTTTTTAGGAACACACACACATACACATACACATCCCTTAAAAAGGCATTGCTCAGAACACGGCTTTCTATTTGTGGACAGCTCTTTTCCCCCATGGTTTTGAAAGCCCCTTGAGATTCATGTTCTTTTTGTTTCATAAAACCTTGTGGGGCAGGAAGGCTGAAATTATTGGTTCTATTTTTTAAAAGGTGCACCCTCTGGGTCTCAGGAATCCTTGCAATAGCTCTGGGAGGAGGAGAAGGTCACAAGACGTACCTGTAAAAATTCATCACAGTGTATGTATAACCCACACACACAGAAATCATCAAACACCCAGCAGTCGAGGAGGGCAAATGAAGGTGGTGCTTTGTAACATGCAAGAGTGTGCAATCATTAAGAAATCAGTCCACGAGTTTCCAGTGACGTGGGAAATGCCTGAGCTCTAATGCTGAGTGAAGAGAAGGGTTACAAAACCGGATACACATGAGGAGCTCCATTCAACAATCAGGGGGAGGAAATAGGCCAAAATATTAACGTCATTCCCAAGAGAGGTTATACTTGCCGGATGTTTTTTCCTTTATACTGTTCGGTGTTTTCCAAAATCTCCAGGATGGAATTGTATTATTTTTATAATAAAATTTTAAAAACACAGGGCACCTGGGTGGCTCAGCAGTTGGGCGTCTGCCTGTGGCTCAGGTCCTGGGATGGAGTCCCACATCGGGCTCCCCGCGGGGAGCCTACTTCCCCCTCTGCCTGTGTCTCTGCATCTCTCTCTGTGTCTCTTATGAATAAATAAATAAATAAAAAATTTTAATAAGCTATCGAGTTACAGTTGCTTTCCTGAGGACATGCAGCTGGCTGGCAGTAGAGACAGTGCCCTGAACCATTCAGCAATGGGAGGGTTGGTGACCATCCCCTCCTTCGATACCAACACTCCCCAAGGAAATGAATCAACTGTCATCAACTGTCACACTCCAATAATTTTACTTTGAAGACCTCTTACCAAACCCTGAATCCAGGCTTGACAGTGACCCCCACTCCTGCAGTATTGTCATCTGAGAGAGAGAGAAGGCATCCTGGACCTTTCACCTGAAAAGTCAAAGTCACAGAAGACTTTTTTATACTAATAAGAAGTAATTATAATCACAGAGTTTACTGAGCATCTACTATGGGCCAGGTTCTTCAAACAGATTCTCATAACTATCCTGTGACATGAGGATTACCCCGCTTCATAGAAGAGAAAATCAAGGCTTGAAAATGAGAAGGCACTGGCCAAGGGCGTCCAGCAGGTCAGTAGCAGAGTCAGGCCTGAATAAGCCAGGGCCCATGCTCTCCACCTGCACTGCAGACTGGGCCCCAGTGCTGAGACCCAGTGGACTCCTCTCTGAGCGAACACTGGAAAGAAGTTCCCTGGGAGGCCTGCTCAGGCTGATGCTTCATTGAGGGCTTTGCCATTGGAAGGAAAATGAAGCAGTGATTTCCTGATGGCTAGTAATTTCTCCAAGGCCTGAAGCCCTTGAGGAGACAGACTTTCCTGGGCCTTCTCCTCCTCTCAGAGCTATTGCAAGGATTCCTGAGACCCAGAGTGGGGGGAGGGAAGGCCCAGGGGTCACACAACTGCTCTGAGTAGAGTAGGGGTCATGGCTTATGGCCTCCAGACTGGTGCTGTCCGTATTGATACCAATGCAGAGATGAGCTGGCACTCACTCACTCACTCATTCATTCATTCATTCAGTAAACCTTTACTGAGCACGTGCTGGGCACCAAGCATTGTTCTAGTGAGCAGAACCCTGCCTGCATGGGATTCACTTTCCAGTAAAGCAGGACAGATGACAAGTGAACAAATATTCAAGAAATATCTTTTCAGGCCGTCATAAGTGCTACAGAGAAACTGAAACAGGATTGCACTTGATGTTAGCAGAATAATGGCCTTCGAGGACACCAACCTCCTCAAACCCAGGGCCCTGCAAACATGTGCCATTAGTTACATAACTAAGGAATTAAAGTTGCAGATGGAATGAAGGTTGGTAATGAGGAACCCCTGAGACAGGAAGAGTATCCTGGAGTATCTGGGTGGGCCCAATGTCTCCAGGGGCCTTTAAGAGCAGAAGAGGGCAGCAGAAAGGAGAGAAAAAGAGGTGACCCAAGGAGGATCATTGATATGACACTGTTGGCTTGGAAGATGGAAGAAGGGGTCATGAGCCAAGGACAGCAGGCAGCCTCCAGAACCTGGAAAAAGCAAGGAAATGAATTCTCCCTGGGGCCTCCAAAAAGGAGCACAGTCCTACCTACACCGGGATTTTACCCCAGTGAGGCCCGTCAGACGTGTGGCCCACAGAACCGTGAGACAGCACATGCATGTTGCATCGAGCCACTCAGGTTCTGGTGGTTTGTTACAGCAGCCCGGAAACAAGACAGCATCGGAGAGGCCTCAGCTGATCAGCTGCTGGAGGACGTTCTCCTGCTTTCTGCTATTCGCTGCTACAGGTTCCTTCACAGAACTCACCACAATTTTAATTCAATAACTCATTTGTTTACTTTGGGAAGGAAGGGAGAGGACCTTGACGTGGAAGGTCGGGCCTGAAGGAGGAAAAGACACCAGCCATGGGCATATCCGTCCAGGCAGGGGAGAGGAGTAAAACGAAGACAGGGCCAGATGGGAGGCCAGGCCTAAAACCAGCCAGGATGCAGGAAAGTGCACCCCCACTTTGGTGGGCGCCAGAACAGCAGGCCTTTATCTTCTTTATCTTCTGACCAGCTCTCTGACCTCATGTCCTTGGATATTCATCCCAGGGGGCAGCACATCCTTTCTGGAAGCAGTCGGGGTAGAAATCACCAACTACAGCAACACCCTCTGCCAGCAAAGAGGAAGACACCAACCCCCCAACCCCACAACGAGCCCACCTGGAATGCAGTGCCTACTGGGAAAGAACTCACCCTAAGGGGAAAAGTTCTTGGAAATGAGAATCATGAGTAGTAGCAAAGCTGGGGTTGTTTGATGGGAGTGGGGGACACTGAGTCCCAGGGAGAGAGAACAGCAATCAATACTACATTTGCTGTTGTGCGAGAATTTTACCACCTATTGGTGCTTCTCTGTTCCCTTCCCTCCTGCCCTCCTCTCTCCAGCTTCAACTTCTAACTCGTCCCCCAGACCAAATCCAGAATTTTCTCCCCAGACCACTTCCTGTGCCTGGTCAAGAGGGCCCCTTGTCCATCTTCCAGGCTCACTGTCTTTAGCTGCCTTTACCTCCCCCACCCACAGCGTGTGTCTCCTCCCCAGGCTCACCTCCTGCCTACTTCCTCCAGTGCAGCCACCCTGGCCTAGAACCTCAAAGCAGGTGGCTTCACTCACTCACTGGACTGCTCCCTCTTCACGCCCAGGGCCTGGAAAGGGCACCAGCAGGGAGTTGGTTTGTTTGGGGGGGGGGGGGGAGTGTCATATTGTGTCTTGTTTCCCTTTCTCAAGCAACAATTGTGGTATTTCATTCCTCATTAAATTGTTCAAATCCCCACCCGAACTTCCCCTGCCAAGGCCAGAGAGCTCTGTGGGGAAGAGATGCTCACAGCCCCCCTAAGCCAGGGCTCTAAGTGGCTCTTCAGCCAGGCAAGACTTTGGACTCATTTCCTCCTCTGGATTAATTTCCTCCTTCCTGGGAAGATTGTTTAACAGGGCAGGGAGAGTTTATGGCAGGCTCCTCTGCAGGAGGGCAGAGCCAGGGCAGAACCAGGAGGAGCTAGCCTGTCCCTGCCCATGAGGTGCCCATGAGCCACTCTGTCCCTGCCTCTGGGCCTGCTGCATCTACAGAGCCCACCTGGGAGGCCCCAGCCCCTCAGAGAACCAGCAGGCTGGCCCCTCACAACAGCTGGTCCAGGGGGCTGGCTGGCTGGGTCAGGGACCCCAAGGCACCAGCTGGAACATCTCATCTTCTCCATCGAAGCAGGGAAGCGGGAGACTTGAGCCCTCAGGTATGTTTCTACTAGCATGGAAAGAGCTATCCATCTGGGTCCACGTTATTTAGAGAAAGGAAAATAGATGTGGGGTGGGTGGAAGATTAAGGAGCAAAGGTGCAGGGCATGCAAGCCAGGGATTTGATCACCCACATTGCAGGCTTTTTCTCTACACCACAGGGGCCCCTCAGCTTTTGTTCATTCATTCATCTCTTCATTCAAAAAACACATTTGAAAAATCAACCATGAGCCACACCAATATTTAAGGAATAAACAGGGACGCCTGGGTGGCTCAGCGGTTTAGTGCCTGCCTTCAGCTCAGGTTGTGATCCAGAGGTCCTGGGATCTAGTCCCACATGATCCAGAGGTCCTGGGATCAAGTCCCACATGAGGCTCCCTTGAGGAGCCTGCTTTTCCTTCTGCCTATGTCTCTGCCTCTCTGTGTCTCATGAATAAATAAATAAAATCTTAAAAAAAAAAAAAAAAAGAATAAACGAGAGAGGCCCCAAATCTCCTTTTTCTCTGAAAATAATGATCTGAAAAGTTACAACAAAGGCACATGGTCTTGAGAGATCTTCTAGCTGTGTGATTTTGGGCCAGGCCCTACGCTTCACTAAACCTCAGTTTTCTGATCTGTAAAATGGGAGTGCAAGTCTGGCTATCCCCCATCCATCCTTGCAGTTCCCTGTCTAGGCATCTAAAATAGCGATCACAAAAACACATAAAACAGCATCTGTCATGTGCCAGGCTCTGGGCTAAGTGCTCTCTATATAATAACACATTTAATCTTCGTATCACGTCTATGCGATAGGCATCATATCACTCCCATATTTTGGATGGGGCGCTAAGGCATGGAGAGACTAAATAGCTTGCCTGAGCAATGTGACTGCAAAATGTATGCTCCCAGCATTAGGCAGCACTGCCTCTCTCGTGCGGTTGATCCAAAGTCTGTGGCTGGAAGAGCTGGTGCGAGAGAACCCTTCCAGATGATTCATTCAGAAAGCATTAACTGAGCACTTCCTGAATGTCAATTAAATAAGAATACAATGATTAAGACAGGATTAAAAAAAAAAAACAGGTATCGGGTGCCTGGGTGGCTCAGTCAGTTAAGTATCTAACTCTTGGTTTCGGCTCAGGTCGTGATCTCAGGGTCATGAAATTGAGCCCTGTGTCAGGCTTTGCCCTCAGCGTGGAGCCTGCTTCTCCCTAGCTCTTTGCCCCTCCTTCCACCATGCTTGGTCTCTCTTTCTCTCTGTCATAAATAAAATCTAAAAAAAAAAAAAAAAGTATGGCTCTAGCCATCAAGTGAAAAACAATTTGCACAAATAGTCATTTCAAGAACACTTCGGACACGTACCATAAAGGAGGTAGGCGTCAGGACAGACTTCTCGGAGATTAAATTTGCTGAGGAATGCTGGGGGGGGGGGGGGTGGTAAGCTTTGGCACCCTGCAGAATCTAAGAGAAATGGGAGAAGGGGCAGGGAAGAGGGGGGAATAGTCCCACAGGGAGAGGGCCGGAGCCGGCAAGGGGAGCTGAGGACAGACAACAAGGTGCTCACGCCTACCCAGGCCCAGCAGGCTGCGGGGTGGAGTCCGGCTCTCCCCAGGGTTTGCTCCAGTCTGTCCGTCTGCTCTTGGGCACCTCCCGGCTCCCCCTTCCGGCTGGCCACTGCCTGCCTGAAGCCAGGACCAGTAGACGGGCTGATCTGGGAGGAGGGGGAGCTGCCACTGGGGTTCCGTCTTCTGGCCATCATCTGCACCCCTCCCTCTGAGCTCACCTCCACCTATACACAGTCCGAAGCTGCATTCCAATAGGAATTTGGAAGCCTGCCGAGCAGAGGTTATTTCCTGGGGTCAGGGATGCTGGAAGCCATGGTTTGCCAACACCTGCTCAGGCTGGGCAATTCCTCCTCGGATGAGACAAGCGTGTCTAATATTGCTGGGCAGACCGGGCGCAGCTGCTGGTGGGCAGCGGCCAGCCTGTGTGGGGGTGGCAGGCCCCCGCTAGCCTGGCCCCCCCAGCACGCAGCATAGGCCTCCTGGAGAGGGCAGACACTTCTGATGGTCGGTACCCATCGCTTGCTCTGGGAGGCCCTGGGAAACAGAGGTGGGAATGCCAGGGTCTGCTCCCCAAGGCCTAGAGGTCGTGGAGAGGGCACCACCTTTGGAGTTGGAATCCTAGCTCTGCCTTTTTCTTGCTGTGTTACCTTGGGCAGCTTACTCACCTGTCTGTGGATGTAACTATGGTTGAAAATGGGAAAATCTTTGTATATCAGGGGTTACTCTTCTGGGTGCAAGTAACAAAAAAAAAAAAAAAAAAAAAAATTCAAACCAGCGACAAATAAAGGACCTATATTGGCTCACTTACTGGAAAGGTCCTGTGATCCTCTGACAGACAGAGCTGGATCTAGGGGCTCGATGACATCTCAGGACTCTGACTCCATCTCTGGGATCCTTTCCTCTACGTTGCTTTATTCTGGCAAATTCTCCCCACACAGTGGCAGATACCCATCAAGTTTTAAGTCATTTCTAGTCAGCAACCTCAGCAGAAAGGCAGATCTTCCTCCCTGCCAAGTCCATCAAGACCCCTGGGAGGGCTGTGATCTTCTCAGCATGGGTTGCCTGCCCATCTCTGTGACCAAGAAATCGAGTTAGGCCTGGGTCCCATGGCCACGCTTGGAACCAGGATTGGGGCCATCCCTAGCCAACTGCACAGCAGGGAACACAGGAAGGGAGTTTGATTCCCAAAGGAAAATCTGGGTGAGCTCCAGATAAAGCAGGAATGGGTGCTGGAAAGATGACCCAAGCAGCAGGTGTCCACCACAGTCCGGCTCCAACCATCCCTAATCACAGTTACAATATTGCATCAGTCACTCCACTTGTGTGACCTTGGGGAAACCACTTAATCTCTTTAAGCCCCTCACCAGTAACATGAAGTCCATAAAAGAATCTGCCTCACAATACTCTTGGGAAGATTAAGTGAAAGGACACGGGGCTCAAATCCAGCCAACTAACAGTGTTAGTACTTGTTAGACTCATCACTATGATTATTATTAAGATTTTTTCTCTTTCAGAGATGTGTAGATCCCACATGGCTCTGGGGAAGATTTATCTCCTAAAGCCTTCCCAAAACCCCATTGACGTCATTGTGAAGGCCGCCATCTTGTTAATCACAGAGGCCAAGACCCAGCTCTCTCTGATGGAAAGGAATAGAATTGCCCACTGGGTCTGAGGTGAATTTCGTCATGCTTGACCTGCTGAAGTGATTGAGACAGGCCAACAGCAGGCCATGGCTCAGGGGATGAACCCAGACGCTCCAGGCAGTCCCCTCCTGATACAGTAGTCCTCTCTGGTGACACAGAGCCAGACTCAGCAAAGAGAAATTCTGATGGCACTAACTGGCCTCTCAGACTAATGCACCCAAAGATACCTAGGGGAGGAGAAGGAGGCTGCATGTTTGGCCAGATACCTCTTCCTTCCTCCTGTTGCTCCATCAGGGCCTGGAGGAACCCATTCCAGATCCATAGCATACTTTTCTCTCATTCTGGAGGGATTTCTGCCAACTTGGGAGGTAGGGAGGAGGGCACAGGGGCATCCCCAAGCAGAGCACAAAGGGGCCTACTTGCTTAACAACTGTCCTTATAGAGCATTTCCTCCATAACAGGTACTGTGAGTGGGGTCTATTCTCAAATTTAATTTTTACTAAATTAGGGATTGTGATAATCACATAAGGAAACCAAAGCTGAAAGGGCTGTGTCCACAGAATCCAGATGGGGCTTCAAACCCCCCACTCAACCACCGTATTATGTAAACTTGAAATCCCCAGGCCAGATGAGGCCTCTGCAAACCCGAAGGTGCAAATATGGCTAGAGCTGCCATTTACCGGTTGCTTCCTGAGTGCCAGGCACTGAGCAAGGCAACTTCAGATAATAATCTAGTCAGGTAAATGTGGAGGAAAGTCCAGGGCCGGGTTGCTGGGCCCTGCTAAACAAGCAGGGAGTTGGTGGATCTGCCCCTGAGGAGCACACTGGCTGCTGGGTGGAAACGGAGGACAGAATGATAGGAACTCTCTCTTATCCTACGGAAGCCTTCCTTCTCCACTACCAACGGTCGAGCCAAACCCAGGCAGGCTGAAGCTCAGGAAAGGGAGCACCCAACCTCATGCTCACTTTGGACTAAAAGGGGCAACACCCAAATCAGGTTGGACAAACTAAGGCCCATGGCTAAATTCAGCAGCACCTGTTTTTATAAATAAGTTTTATTAGAACTTAGCCACATTCATTCATTTACATACTCCTACTTCTGCTCCTTTCCCACTACGATGGCAGAGCTGAGTAGCTGTGACTGAGAACATACGGCCCAGAAAACCCAAAATATTTCTTCTGGTCCTTTGCAGAAAACTGCCCAGCCCTAGTCTAGAGGAGTTGGACACCGTGGTTAAGACTGCAGACTCCTGGGCTCCTCTCTGGGATCCTTTTCTTCCTCTGCCTTTCACCAGCTATGCCCTCTCACTCTGTGCCTTAGTTTCCCCAAACTCTTCATTAAGCTGCTGATGATTAAATTAGTTAAAATAAGGAAGCCTCAAGGCAGCAGCTGGTACATGTGTTTTTTTTGTTTGTTTGGTTGTTTTTTTTTTTTTTTTGTCTTGTTCTGGGAAACATCCCAGGCACTTGAGGAGTAAAAAGCCTCAGAATCCTGTGCCTCTCACGGCTTCTTGAATCTCCTGTTGGGTGGCTCTGCATGGCCCAGTAATTCTACAACTGGCCAGAGCTGGAGAAAACCATTCAAACCAATAAATAAAATCAAAACAGGGCAAAATGGGAATCACGGGCTTTTTTTCCTTCTAAAATAAATGTCACTGAAACAAATTGTTCGGGCCACCAGCCTTATTGTTTACAGATTCATTTGCAGTTTCTGTCCCTCTGTACTGGTGACATGATCAATTAATTGCCCCTAAATACCAGGGGTTGACCAGAAGGACCGTTTAGAGAATGAAAGGCAGCCTCTGGTTCCTCTGATTCTGGGCCTGGGCCTTGTGGTCAGGATGCAGGATGGCCTTGAGGGTCGACTGGAAGCTCAAGGCAGGTGGCAACTGGGTCTGGGCAGGGCCACACGTGTCCCCTGGTCCTACTCAGCACCTGACTCCCATGTGTGTGTGCATGCACATGCGTGCACACAAGCGGGGTCACGTGCCAGCGCACGTGTGCATCTGTCAGTGTGTCTGTCACTGTCTCCTAGTGTTTCTGCTGCTTTTCCATTCTGTTGTGTCCCTCTGCCTTAGTGTCCCTGGTGCACAGAGCGTCCCTGCACCCTGTGGCCCCTCTGCAGCTTCTGCCTCCTGCGCTGGGCATCCCGCCTGCACAGGGGGGGGGGGCAGAAAGAAGCCCATGGAAGAGTAAATGCCCCCTCCTCCCCTGTGCCGCCTGTGGAGATGTCTTTTTTTTTTTTTTTTTTTTTTTGTGTGGAGATGTCTTTAAGTCCGCAGGACTTCCAGGGCTGACGAGGAAAATGGCCTGAGCTTGCATTTAGCCAGAAGAGGCTAGAGTCTGAACCTGTCCTCTCTAGAGGGAGTTCACTTTGGAGAAGACCGTGGGGCGCAGGGAAGACACCCCTCGGATGGAAGGAGCATCCATGGTGTGTCTGGGGCCTTTTCTCCCTTAGTTTCTTTCCCAAACAGAAAGAAACCTGTTTGGTTTCTGCACACCTACTATGTACCATGGTGCTAGCGTCTGGGCCGTGCGTGAAGAAGGCTCTCAGGCCCCCACATTAGGCTGAGCATGAGGCATGACAAGGTGATTCCTTAATGGAGGGATTCCGTAATGGAGGAGCCAGAGGCCGGGGAAGGCTTCTTGGAGGAGGTACCACCGTCTCCACGCTGAGCTGAGGTTTTATCACTGGCCCCGTTTAATTCTCCCTGTAGCTCCCCCATCACCTCAGAACAAAGCCCACGGTCATTACATTAACCCAGTCCTTAGGGCCCTAATGAACAGTCCCCCTTCCCTCCTTCACTTTGGTCTCTACCTTCAGAGTTTCCCATTCTGCCTCTCCTCTGAGCCTCTGTACATGCTCTTTCCTCTGCCATGTTTCCTCTGGTCCCAAAAAAGCTAATGCCATGAAGAGGCCCCAGCTCCAAGTCCACCCAGCCCCTTGCCCCACACAGAGAAGGCCCCACTCTAGGGATGACAGAGCTCATGGGCCAGCCCCAAGAGACTGGTGGGAAAGAGTCTGAGCCCTCTTCTGTTCTTGGCCAGGAGAAGCACCGTGCTGACTTCCTGAGGCCATGGATGGGGGTCACAGAGTGGCTGCACATCCCTGGCCCAAAGCTCAATGCTCGAATGAAGGAAAATGTGAGCCCTCAGTGGCCTGGGGATAGGACCCTTCCTCGGTGAAGAATTATCCTTTTGTTCCTAGTTTTTCAAGAGTTCAGCCTTACTTCTAGGCACACAGAACTCACTTGGACCTAGGCCCTTCCCTGTTGGAATCTGGTGAGCGTGGGTCAGCCTCAGGCCCACCAGCTGCCACAGTTGTCATCCGTCTGCTGTCTGCAGCTGAGGTGTGACTCTCGGCTCTGCTACCACAGCTGTGAGACTCACCCCCTCCAGGCTTCAGCTTCCTCCTGGAAGAAGAAGAGACAGTAATATCCAACTCACGGGGTTGCCATGGGGATTTGGCAAGATATACATGTAAAATTCTCAGCCTAATTCCAGCCGCATGGTAAGCACTCAATAAATGGTAGCTAGTTTTCTTATTTTATTGATAATTTATTATTTTTATTATGAGCTAAAGCTCTAGGACTTGGGCAGTAATTTGAGGTATGGTTCTGGGCAGAGAATAGGAAACCTGATTGCCAGCAGGTGCCTGGAAAACTGAAGGGCTAAAGCTAATAGGAGTGCAGCCATAAAGCTACAGTTGTTGTTCATTGCAACCTGATTTCTCCAAGCTCCATATCAGGCTTCAAGTTTATGCCTCCTTAGAAACGACCTGATACACAGAGAACAAAGTTGAATCTGTGGCTAATGCCCATATCGGAAAATGCAGAGCATGCTCATGGAGCTCTTTCCATTTTACCTGTGGCTTAGGGCTAATTCAGAACTGAGTGTTGGCTGAGCCTGGTTCCTTAAGATGTGCTAGGAAACACCTTCTGAGTTCTATCTTTTCAACAACAAAGGGCTGCTTGAGTAAGGACCTGAGGCCAAGGAAGAGTTGCCCACGTGGATGAGTCAGGGAAGGGCAGTCCACATAGGGAACAGCATGTGTGAAGCTGGCGAGGGAGAGAGCCTCATTCGGGGCAACTCTGAGCATCTAGGGCAGAAAGTGAAGTGGGGACCGCAGATGATGAGGTTGGCAAGGTCAATCCCGGCGAGGGTTTAAATCATGCAAGGCCTTGTAAGTCACATGAAATACTTTGGCCTTTATCCCCTAGGGCTTTAAGGACCAGAGACCAGACTTTAGCAGGAGAAATACCTGTTCCATCAAGATGCTTTCCTATACCCTCCTCGCCTGGACAGGGAGTAATCCTCTCTCCAGCTGTCTTGGTTCTGGGACAAGTCATAGTTGAGTCCAAAGGCATGTGAGTATAGAGGACTCCAGGAAACAGGAAGAAACCAACGTCCCAGCTCCTATAGGACCATTAAGAAAAGTCATGAACAAGCAGGCTGTGATGGCATTTTGGTTCTGTAAGAAGAGCAAACATCCGGATAGGAATCCTGCCAAGGAGTGTGCTAACAGGAAGCAGCAGGGTGAGTGGGGCATGCCAACAGGGAGGAGAGGTGGGGTGCATATTATCAGGCCAGCAAAGCCCTCGTAGATAGGCTGCCTCCCTTCCTGACACCCCTTTCACGACAGGTAGGTGGCATCACCCTCATTTACATAAGAGGAAGCCAGGGCCCAGAGAGGTGTGCCCCAAAACACACAGGTACTGAGTGACTAACCCAGGTCTGTCTGACGGACCCAAAGTCCATCCTCTTTCCTGATATCACAGGCTTTTTCCTCTCTGATTCTCTCAAGACCAAGGCCCCAAGCACAGCCTCAGGTTCAGCCCTGGTATTTGCATCTTCTGGCAGGACTTGCCCACAGCAGGGGGTGATGTGTTAGAGTAGCTGAGAAAGGGGCTCCAGCAGCCCCAGACTCACAGATGCCCAGCTTAGAGCCATCGGGGACAAAATAGCTTCTCTCTCCTCAGTTTCCAAAATCTATCCCAGGAAAATCTCCAACTGGCCTTGATTGGGTCATTCTGAACCAACCACAAGGAAATCGCTGTGCTCTGACAGGCCAACTCCTCTTGACAAGACTGGGTGCCATGATGGGTGTCCCCTCATCCAGGACCACAGGAGGGCATTTAACCATGATTTGAAGGGCCAGGAAAGGCCTCTCAGAGGAAGTGACTTCTATACTAAGACCTGAAGTATAAGTAGGAGTGTTCCAGGCAGAAAGAGGGACAGAAGACAGAGAGGGACTAGCAGCAGAAAGGCTCAGGGATGTTCCAGAGCATGCCTTGTCATAGCCCTACCCCCTGCCTCATGCACAGACTGCCTTCCCTGAGTGTTGAGATAATCCTTCAGAAATGAAACCCACAAGTGGCTGTGTGGCCTTAGACAAGTCACTTGCCCTCTCTGAACTTCCGCTTCCCTCTCTACACAATGGTTTCATTATCCTAACCCTTCAGGACTAAGCAAGAACCCAGTTCATTCAGTCCCCAAATACTCATCGAGCACCCCCTCTGTGCTCAGCACTGTACAGGGCCTGCAGGAGACAAGGCCTGCCACGGGAAAGAAAAGCATGTCTGGGACTTATGCACCTGGCCAGACCCACAGCCAGAAATCCAAAGGGTGGTCCAAAAAGACAGGCAGGACAAAGGCAGAGGCTCAAGACAGTGAGGATGGACAATGGGCTCCGCCTTCCCCCTGCCCACCCCTCCACTCCATCCCCTCCTTCCCACCCTCCACCCTCCTGCCCCTCCAGCCTTGTGACCACATACTGCCCTGGGGCCACCATACGTGTACCTGGGCGGGTGGAGCCAGCGTGCAAAGGCAGTGGGACCTTTCTTCCTGTGCCTTTGGCCCACAGCTCCGTAACCTGAATAACAGGTTGCGACAGACATTCTCGAAGGAACAAATAAGAAAGAAACTTTTGGGTTTGGGTGGCTCTGGAGGGAATTCCTGCCCCGCCCTGTGTACCAGGCGCCTTTCTCCCTCCCTCCCCACCCCTAGCAGACCAGTCCTGGAGCCCAAGGACCCTGGAGCTGGAGCCTCCAGAGCACCCAGGCTGCCAGGTTGAGCCGGCTGGGGACTCAGGAGCCTGGAGGGCCCTGCAGGTGCTGAGCGGACAGTCGGGGACTCAGCCAGGAGGGACATCAGGCTGGAAGAGGCCTCACGGCCCATGCCCCTCCCCAGCCCCCTGACCTGAAGCCGGAAAGAATCCCTGCTTGGCATGGGCAGGACAGCGAGAAGCTAGCCCCCTGCCCAGGTACGTGCCCCGCCTCTACCTCTGTCCTGTTCCCTCGTCTCTCTGAATGGCACGGTCGGTCGTCTCCCTCTGGGTCTCCGTGGATACCTGTCCTGAGGATTTGCTCTTTACCTCTGCCCCTTTATCTGTTTTCGTCCTCTGTCCCTGGCCCGTTTTTCTCTTTGTGTCCCTCTCTGGATCTCTGCCGACCTCTCTCCCCTTTGTCCTTTGTCTCTCCGAGTTCTGTCTCTGGCAGGCTCTCTGTGAAGAGAGCATCTGTCCCTTCATCTGTGCCTCGTCAGCTACCTGACCCTGTTCCCATCCTTCCATCTGGTCTGGCCCCCCAGCTCTCCCGGGTCCTCCACACATGGGGATCCACGGTTCCTCCTTCCAACATCATGCAGGGGCCTGGGCTCCCGGACTGTAGGTCAGATCCCATGAACATTCAAAAGCATAATATACTCTTGTATCTGAAAAAGGGCGGGGGTGAGGGTGGGGGTGGTGGATGAATGATAATTTGAATTTCAGGAAGTTAAGTTCTACAAAATCTCTGCGGGGACGGGGAGGGGTACAGGGGTCAGGCACCAGCTCACCTTTCTCACCTGGAAGGACCTAAAGAATCAGGCCAGAGTGGGTGGGAACATTTTCATACTTATCAAAAGGAAATGTAAATTTATACTTGCTATTGTTTAGATATCAAGGGCTGATCCAGCCCCAACTGCTTCTAAGGCAGCCATTAAGCCTCCTGTCTCTTATCTGGGTCCTTGGCGGTTGGACTTTGGAGACCATGTCTGTTGAAATGGATTCTTAGGATAAAGAAGATTCTGAGGTGGGGAGGGGGGCAGGAAGAGTAGTGGGAGCAAGTCCCTGCAGTCAGAGCCCTTCCAGCTGGCTGCAGGGGTTCAGAGACTTGGAACAGTTACCACCAGCCCTGCCCTCCCCTCCCCTCCCCTAGGTTTCTAGAGACCTCCTGGGGGGTGAAGCTGTCAAATCACTGGTAACTGCCCAGTACCTGGGGGTGGCATAGGGGACAGGTGGGGCCGAGGGTAACCCTACCCCTGCCCAGGGTTCAAGAAGGGAGGAAACTCCAATTTCAACTCTCCTCTAACACAAAAGGCACTGGCAGTGGGAGGCTGTGGGGATTGGGCAGTGGAGACCGGCATCCAAATTCTGACTTTGATCCTTACAAGCTGAATAACCCTGGGCTTAACCATGGTGAGACTTGGCTTACCTACCCCTAAAATGAGGGAGTGTGAAGATGAAAGGAGATAATTGCATATCTAGCACCTGGTACAAACTAATCTGTAATGTGAGCTTTCTCATGAGTCTTCATGTTGGCACTTCAGCAGAAATCACTTGAGCTTGTTTCCTGGTGGTTTTACTAGAGCTACCTAGCTCAATGTCTCTCAGCTGGCTGGAGGGATGGAAAGGTGAAGGGTAGAAGGATGGATGGATGGAAGGATGGATGGATGGTAGGATGGATGGAGATGGATGGATGGATGAGCCAATAGATCAATTCCAGGGACAGTGGCTGGAAAACTACATCTTCCTCTACCTGCCAACCTCTGCATTCAAAAAAGACATGTTGAAGTGAATATAAAATTCTAGAGACAAAAGTGAGGGAGAGGTGGAGGCAGAGGGTGAACAGCTGGCAGATGGTGAGGAACCGAACTGACAGGTCTGTGATCTCCCCAGTGAGAGGACCCATCCCTAATCGTCAGTCTAATTCATTTGTAGACCCCAGGTGCCAAGTTTCCAATTTGATTTCTTTCTCTCCACAGGCTAACACTGACCCCAAGCTGCTCCTCACCTGGACAAGATGAGAGTGTCAGGTAGGACCAGATTCTGAGGATTCAAGGTCTCAAAGATGAGGTCTGATATTGGTTTAGGAATCATTTTTCTATCTGCAATGCAGCCAGTCCCAGGACTCAGAGGTTGTTCGGCTATATGTGCTCTCAAATCGTCAGACCAGAATAACTCCAGGAGGAAACCTGTCCAGGGAGAGCCTGCAAGAGCGGGGAGAAAGACAACTTGCTGCCCCACAGCTGAAGGGCTGGAGAAGCTTTGGCATCATGGCCCCACCTGGCTGGGCTCACAGGGACTGACCCTGTTTTGGAAAAACCTGACGCTGGAAGGAAGTGAGGGACAAAATATTTGTCTCAAGGAGGGCTATTCCAGGATCCTCATGCCACAGAGCTGGGCACAAGGAGCAGGGTGCCTTTGCCTTCTCATCCAGGCTCTCATGCTGTACCCTGTTTGTACAGAAAGGGAAACTGAGGCACCCAGGAAGAAATGGACATAATTCACTTACATTTCCAAATAGCTGTGAGGAAGTTAAGAGCACAAGTTTCAGAGTTAGCACACTTTCCTGGGTGCCTGTGTCACTTACCACCAAGTGACCACCTCCCTGAGCCTGTTTCCTCATCCACAAACTGGTAATAATCAGCAGCATCCAACACAGACGTTTACTGCGAGGATGGACTGAGATGCTGTATGTGAAAGATGTTCACCTGGTGCCTCGAACAAAATGGCTGTGAACTCCGGGTGCCAACAGCCACACTGTGTCCCAGAAGATGAGGGACCCCCACAGACCTGAGCCCTGCCACCACAGGATCCAGGGGGCCTTCTCCACTCCCAGTAGTCAGAGACCAACACAAGACGTCAGAGCTGAATTCAGGGCCACAAGGAGGTCAGGAGCAGAGCTAGAGAACGTGTTCTGATGGCTGCTGGGCCACAAGCATCCCTGAGCTGGGAGGTGTAGTGAATCCCCCTCTGGCCTTCGAGGAAAGGGAGTGAGACAGGGAGCTCTGAGGATCTGTCCTGGGGGGGGGGGGGGGCTCCCCACAGATGCAGAAGCAGTCACGCTGGGAGGCCAGGGAAGCCACATGAGCAAGGCCAGCCAGTGTTCCTGTGGACAGGACTGTGTGGTTACAGCCCCAGCCCCAAGCCACCCTGGAGGCTGCCCACTAGTGACGACTATCACATCCCTCCCAACAAGCTGTGGGCTAGAAGCAAGGATGTTGAATCATGTCTACTCTGTGACCAAGACATCCCTGCCCAGAGAGACTGAGATTTTGCCCAAGGTCACACAGCGGCGCTGGCTGCCCAGAGCACTGGCCGCAGCCTTCTAGACTCCAATAGTGGGGCTCACCCCCTAGGACTGTCTACAGCAGAGTCTGCCTCTTGCTTTCCTGCCACACCTCTCAGGCTCCACCTCAGGGTGCTGGATAAAAGTGTAGATTCCCAGGCCTTACCCCTAAAGAATCTGTCTCTGGACGCCTAAGTTGAGCCCGGGAAAGAAATTTCTAACTTTTTGTCCCAGTGGACCCACTTTGGGAAACGTTGCCATGTAATCTTGCAGCATGATCTCACCATTTGATCATTGCATGGATTCACACATGGTGTCCGGTGGTCCCCTGAATTGGTCCAAGGTGTGGGCCTTAGTCTGGGGCTACAATATGGGGTCTCCTGGTGGGATCTCATGACATGATCTTATTGTGGGGATTTGGTAAGGACTCACAAATAGCCTTGCTATGTGGCCTTGTGACATGGCTTCATGACTCTGTCTCCTTGCTCTTCAGGTGTGCTTCGCCTCCTGGCCCTCATCTTTGCCCTGGTCACCACATGGATCTTTATTCGCAGCTATGTCAGCTTAGACATGAAAACTATCCGTCTGCCCCGCTGGCTGGGTAAGTGGGGCTCACTGCTGAGGGTAGGGACTGTAGACCAGGATGGAGCCAAGGATGTAGTCCTCCCTCCATCTGTGGGTGACCCATGAGATGGCCAGACATGGTAGGGTGTGGGCTGCCTTTGGGACATGGGGGTGGAGGCTGCCAGGAAGGCTGGAGCCCATGGGGGAACAGAGAAGTGTTCCAAGGCCCTAGCCAAAACATGTGCCTGTATCAAGGGCCATTTTGGAAATGTGATTCCAAAAAAAGGAAGGACGGAGGGAGGAAGAAAAGAAGGAAGGAAGGGAGGAGGGAAAGAAGGGGGCCAAGAGAAACAAAACTCAGCATTGAGGGGCATCCAATTGAAGCTGCTATTACCTCTTCCTGAAACACTCTTCACACAGATGTCCCTGTAGCCAGTTCTTCTCCAACTTCAGGTCTCTGCTCAAATGTGACCTCCTCAGAGAGGCCTTCCTCAACAACCCCAGCTGCAGCCATGCCCCCTCCTCCTACTTGAGACCCTCATGTTAGCCTATTTCCTTCAGAGCTTCACTGTCATCTGTCATCAGGATGTTTATTTGTCTACTTAGTTGTTGCTGATCACCATCTCCTAGAATGTAAGCTTCTTGAAGGCAAAGATTTTATCTTGTGTACATCCATTTCTCTAGCACCTGGTGCAGAGCAGATGCTCAGTAAAAATTTGATAAATGAAAGAAAAATGGATGGATGGATGGATGATGGGTGGGTAAATGGATGGATGGATATATAGGTGGGTGGATAGATTGATGATGGATGGATGGGTGGATTAGTGGATGATGGATGGATGGATGGGTAGATGGATGGATGAGTGGCTGACAGATGGGTGAATGGTGGATGAATGATGATGGATGGATGGACATGTAAATGGATGGATGGATGTGTGGAGGGGTGGGTGATGGATGAATGATGGATGGGTGGTAGATGGATAGATGAGTGGATGATGGATTGATGGATGGGTAGATGAAGGATGAATGATGAGTGGGTGGATGGATGCATAGATGGATGGATGGGTAGATGGATGAGTGGACAATGGATGAATGATGGATAGGTGGATAGATGGATGGATGGGTGGGTGATAGATGGGTAAATGAATGATATATGAGTGGATGATGGTTGAGTAATAGATACCAGTTACTTACATGAATAATCTCATATAATCTGCACAAATGGCCCCATGGTGTGGTTGTGGAATGGACTCATATGTGACCTTAGGGTGTGGTTTTATGTGTAGGCTAAAAAAAGAGAAGCTCAGGGAGCTTCAGAGGGATGAAGAAAGTTGCCCAAATTTCCCTTATAGATGTCAGCAGGCATGGGAACCCAAGTCTCCCAGTTCTAAATCCTTTCAAAGGAAGGAAAGAAAGGGAAGGGATTTATGCTTCTTCATTTGTCCTCCTTGGATCAGAGAATGACCCTCACTGACATAGTCAAACTAAGTAACCTCCAGTGGCCCAGGCTGGCTCACAGCTTCACAGCAGCAAGAAGCCAGTCACCCCACAGAGGGGTCTCTGAGATCCCTCACCTCATCCTTGTCATTCTTGTCAAGTATGGCTCACAGCCATGTCAGGATGAATTATATAGATGCATGGTAGCCACCATGACCCCAGCCCCAGGGCACTAATTTTATAGAGATGGACTTGGCTGCGCTGACAGCCTGGGAAGAACTGGGCCCATGTCAGTGTAGGAGGCTCAGAGAAGTGGAGCTCAGGGGTATCCTCTAGAAGAGAAAGCCCCAGCCTGAAATGAGAAAGAGAAGAGTTTGAAAGTACATCCCAGAACTCAGCTATCTGAAGTTTGATGAATCAACGCCTCCAACCAATAGTCATGGAGCCACTTTTCTGTGTTAGGTCCCAGGGACCCCAAAATGAGAAACATGTGGTCCCTGCTCATGGTCTGAGTCGGGGAGACAAACAGACTTAATTACAGAATAAACAAAAACGAAAGTGATGATCCAGTCTTGAGAAATGCTTACGGTGACAGGACATGGGAAAGTGGGAAAGTGGGAAAGTGGCCATCGAAAGCCATGAATGTTCAGCCACTGAAAGGGGTAATATTCATTTTCTTCAGAGGTTCCTACCCTGGCTGCACATACCCCCCACCTTGTTATTTAATGCATTAATATAGAAACATATATTACTGTAGCACAAATTTATGTTTTAATATTTTATTATTATATTGATATATAGTTGGTTTCCATTCTAATCTATTTTATTTTATGCATTTAATAACATGCTCTGTTAGAGTAGAAAGTGCTGTGTGTGTGTGTGTGTGTGAAGGGGTGGCAGCAGCAAGTGAGGGAGGGCTCCCTGACAGGGTGGGACCTTTAGAGCTCACTGCAGCGACCCCCACAGGAGGAGAATGCTTGGCCAGGCCAATGCCACGCCCCAGGCTCCAGCCTCCAGCAGGGGGGCCCAAAGCATTTTCCCTCTAACCAGAGTCTGTCCTCTCTCCAGCAGGTTTCAGCAGCGCCAAGAAGATCCGTGAGTATCACCCCAGCCCTGTCTTTGCCTCAGGGTGAGATTTCCCAGGGTTGCTCCTCCTGGCCCTGCAGGCCCTAGAAAAATCCTAGTGTCCAGAATCCGCTCCACTCTCCCCTCCCATGGCCCAATGGGGCCTTCTGAAGCCCCCGGGCCCTGTAGCAGTAGGGGCCTCCTCTCAGCCATTCAGACTGATAGGGATGGCTCAACTGTCCATTCCTCAGCACCCCCACTCTGCAGTCTGGATTGCCTCCCTAGTCACAGCACCTGGCCCTGCACAGCCGCCTCCCCACTCTGACCCCCACTGAGTCTGAGCCCTGAAGCTGGGCGCTGTGCTTATGATCATCATGCAGTGACCCCAGGCTTCATTCACAGTACCTGTGCCAAAGTCCCAGGAGCCATGTGGGGCACTAGGTGTGCCCCCAGAGGAATACAGAAGGGGGTGCTGATTGTCTGTTGGGGTAGAAGTGCCAGATGTGCCAAGAGAGATGGGGCATAGTGTTCGGACTCAGAGGGCTACCCCTTCCAATGGGATGAGATGAGAGAAGGCATCTGGGAGGGACTGGCAAAGGTCTAGAGGCAGGAATGTGTGGGGGTGCAGGGGAGATGGTGGCTGGAGACTCATTCATGGAGAAGTGGGAATGCCGGACACTGCAGCCTTCTGAGCAGGGCTTCAGCAAAGACCCCAGCACCCAAAGTCTGGAGACGGTGGGAGGGAGGGACTGTTATGATGACTGCAACAGTAGAATAATGGAGGACCTACTATGTGCCAGACACTGTGTTCAGAGCTTTACAGGCATCTCATGCAATCCTCACCACAACCTTGTGTGGATGCCAGAATTATCCCCATTTTATAGATGAGCAAACTGAAGCTCAGAGAAGTGAAATCTCTTGGCCAAGGCAGCACCACTGTACCTGGTGGAACAGGAGTTAACGTCCAGTCGAGCCCAGAGCCCACCGTCTCAACACCTCCTTGCAAGAGGCAACATCTCCAAGTCCCCCCTTCTCCCACCCCAGCATAGTAGTGACTGAGGGGGACATGGTGGTTCCAGGAAAAGAATTTTGGCATGGGACCCCCAGTGCAGAGCAAAGGCCATATGCATCAACACCAACCATTGGCCCCACACCCTCAACTCCATTGACCTGAAGCCTCCTGAGTTGTATTCTGAAGTAGACGCAGAGTGTCACAGCATCTTGGTACCAAACAAACACTCTGATGTCACCTGCTGGGGGATGGCAACTCCAGGCCCCTGTGCCACCACCTGCCTTGGCTGCTCCCCTGGTGGACATGGCCAGCCAATCCCAGCACTTTCCCTCCAGGCCCGGAGGTAACCACTACGGCTTTATCATTAAGAGTCTAATAGCAGATGTGCTGACAGTTCAGAGACAAGCTGTTTAACGTCTCTAATCTAAACCAACTCCCTCATTTTACAGCTGGCAAAGGTAAAGGGAGAGAGATTTCTGGCACAGCACACCGCAGATCACTGAAGAGCAGCCCATATTTCCTGACTGCTCCCCCTCCAGTGTTCGGCTTCACACCCTCAGCAGCAGCACTAGGAGTTCCCAGGTGGCTTGGGCCTCAGGGTTTGAGGCAGCTGGTGGGGGCAACCCCCAAGCCCGAGCCCGGAGAGCATCTCCCCTGCCTCTTAGTGACTGAGACCCCTGGACATCATCCCCTTCATCCAGTAGCTCAACCGTGAAGGCTGGATGGTCAGAAAATCAATTCTGGAAAAGCCTGCTTAAGCCAGTCTGTTGACACCAGGTTTATCAGACTTAGCTGCAGTTGATTAGGCTCTGGGCAAACTCTAGGGTAGTGTCAGGGCCACAGCAATCCTTCCAGCATAGGTGGGAACCTCTGGTCTCAAGAGCAGACTGGCCTCCCTGTGAGGGGTCAGGGGACCAGAGGTTAGGGCCCAAGGCTCACAGGAGAGGAGGACCCTTCCTCAGCCTCATCCTCAGCCTGGTCTTCGGGCAGGTGCTGGGCCTCCTGAGAAATGTCCTCTCCAGAAGTTAGGGAAAGGGAGCCACAGGCCTAGACATCCACTCTCTCCTCAACAGCCCCTTGTGGGTGTCTCTGCTCCTGGCCCTCGCTCTGGTGACAATGTCATGGTCTGAGCTCTGATTATACCCGTCAGGTGGGTGTATTGAAACTCGGGGTGACACAGGGGCAGAGTGCCTAGGATAAGCATTCCACTCAGACCTCCAGGGCTGCCCAGTTGGCAAGGGTACCCTGATGTGAGCGGCGTCCACTCCTAGGAAGGAGCACCTTTACCTACTCAGAGGTGCCATGGGCTTGCCAAGTGTTGCTCCAGTGGGTTGTCTCTCCCCCTCCCCCAGGGCACTTTTCCCTAATGCACTCCCTAGAGGCTGGCAAGGACCCTGAAGATCCTAATCACCCTGACCACGTTGTTTCTCCCAGGTTGGAGCTCATCCATGCCCAAAGCTCCGTGTGTTCATCAGTGAATATTTACTGAGTGCCCACTATGTGCCAGGCACAGCAGTTACCGGCACGATTTAATAAGATAATAAATCCAAAGTGCTTGCCACAGTGCCTAGCACACAGCAAGCCCTGGGCGTGTGCCAGCGCCCCGTAGGCAGCCTGTGGGTTTGCTCCCAGAAACGCACTGCAGTAGCTCAGCCATGTGCGTGGCTCGGGGTGGAGGAGAGAGGCTGCCGGCCCAGCTTTCCCTTTGCAGGTGAACTTTCTCGAAGTCCTAAGTCCATGTTTACCCAATCCTCCCGACTGGTAGTTTCCAAACTGTCAGGTGGTAGTAAAAAAAAAAAAAAAAAAGGCATTAATGTAAATTAGAACCTGCCAGGCTGAAAGCACAGGTGACAGATATCCCAGCTCAGCATCCGTTGAGGGCTGAGTAGCTGGGCAGCTGGGGACGTGGCGGGGGGGATCCTATATACCTCTCCCACCTTTCACAGGCCTCCCCACTTTGCCCAGCAAGTACCACGTGGAGAGGACATGGGTCTTAATCAGAGGCACAGAGAGCCAGGCCCTGAGCTGGGGCTAGAGGCATTGGGAAACCCTGAAAAGACGTCTCTGGGGGGATGGCCGGAGGCACCCTGCGAGCTCAGAGGGCAGGTCCCTGGACCCCGCGGTGGGCCCAGGCGCCCTGGACAAGGCCTCTGCGCCGCTCGCCACCCCTTCCCTCCCTCCCTCCTCCGGGGCCTGTTCCCCAGCTGCACCCCTGAGGTTGGCTGTCCCCCCCACAGGGGTCGTGAAGACCAAGTGCGGCCTCAGCAAGCCCTGCCCAAACGACTTCTTCGCCTTTAAAATCAGCAGCGGAGCCGCTAACGTGGTGGGCCCCACCGTGTGCTTCGAAAATCTTGTGTAAGTTTCTTGCGTCTCATTTCTCCTCGTTGGTTCATTGGCAGAGTCCGAGGCTGCAAGGGCGGGCCCTGGAACCAGCCCACACCTCCACTCGCTTCCTTTTACTCTGGGGGGATGAATCACAGATAAAAAAAAAAAAAAAAAAAAAAGGATTATTGTTAAGATTTTACTAATTTATTCCTGAGACAGAGGCAGAGACACAGGCAGAGGGAGAAGCAGGCTCCATGCAGGGAGCCCGATGTGGGACTCGATCCTGGGTCTCCAGGATCACGCCCTGGGCCAAAGGCAGACGGTCAACCACTGAGCCACCGAGGGATCCCCACAGATAACAATAATCCTAAGAGCTTCCGCATCTCACAGCTCCTGCTAAACGCTCTAGAAGCTTCCTCTCATTCATTCCCCCAGCCCTCCCAGAAGTGGGGCCGCAATGATCCCCTCTGTAAAGATGAGGAAGTTGAGGCTCAGCATTACCCAGCTGACTGATGGAGAGTCAGGATTTCAGCTCCGGTCTGTCGGTCAGCCAGGCTGCTGGGCTTCCTATAAGGAGGAATGCCTTTGGGGACGGTTCAAAATCAAGATCCAGGTGTCAAAGTTCAGATGCAGCAGGTGCCAGGGCCTCCACCCAGGTGCAAGAGAAAGCACCATTATCCAAACCAGGTAGTAAAGGCCCTGGGACAGTAAGTTGATCCTACAAAAGAAGCCAGAGACAGGTGTTTTGTTTATTTATTTTTACTTCTTTCTTTAAATTCAATTTAATTAATATATACTGGGGGATCCCTGGGTGGCTCAGTGGTTTGGCGCCTGCCTTTGGCCCAGGGCGTGATCCTGGAGTCCCGGGATCAAGTCCCGCGTCGGGCTCCTGGCATGGAGCCTGCTTCTCCCTCTGCCTGCGTCTCTGCCTCTCTCTCTCTCTCTCTCTCTCTCTATCATGAATAAATAAATCTTTAAAAAATAATAATAATAATAATTAACATATACTGTAGTATTAGTTTCAGAGGTAGAATTTAGAGATTTCTTCGCATCTTCACCAACATCTGTCATTTCCAGACTTGTTCATTTTAGCCATTCTGACTGGTGTGAGGTGGTATATCAATGAGATTTTGATTTGTGCTTCCCTGATGCCGAGTGATGTTGAGCATCTTTTCATGTGTCTATTGGCCATTTGTATGTCTTCTCTGGAGAAATGGCTGTTCATGTCTTCTGCCCATTTCTTGACTGGATTTTTGTTGTTGTTGTTCTTTGGGTGTTAAGTTCTTTATAGGTTTTGGATGCTAAAATCTGATGAGACATTTGCAGAGATCTTCTTCTGTAGATTGTCTTTTGGTTTTATCAACTGTTTCCTTTGCTGTGCAAAAGCTTTTTATCTTGATCAAGTCTCAACAGTTCACTTTTGCCTTTATTTTCCTTGCCTTTGGAGACCTGTCTAGCAAGAAGTTGCTGCATTCGAGGTCACAGTGGTTGCTGCCCGTGTTCTTCTCTAGGAATTTGATGGGCTCCTGTCTTATGTTTAGGTCTTTCATCCATTTTGAGTCTATCTTTGTGTGTGGCGTAAGAAAATGATCCAGTGTTATTCTTCGGCTTGTGGCTGTCCAATTTTCCCAACACCATTTGTGGTAGAGACTTTTTTCCACTGGATATTCTTCCCTACTTTGTTGAAGATTAGTTGATCATAGACTGAGCGGCCATTTCTGGCTTGTCTATTCTGTTCTATTGATCTTTGGTCTGTTTTTGTGCCAGTATCATACCATCTTGATGATTACAGCTTTGTAATATAACTTGAAGTCTAGAATTGTGATGTCACTAGCTTTGGTTGTCTTTTTCAATATTCCTTTGGCTATTTGGGGTCTTTTCTGATTCCATACAAATTTTAGGATTATTTGTTCCAGCTCTGAAAAAATATTGATGGTATTTTAATAGGGATTGTATTGAATGCGTAGGTTGCTTTGGATAACACTGTCATTTTAACAATATTTGTTCTTGCAATCCATGAGCATGGAATATTTTTCCATTTCTTTGTATCTTCCTCAATTTCTTTCATGAGTGCTCTATAGTTTTCAGAGTACAGATCCTTTGCCTTTTTGGTTAGGTTTATTCCTAGGTATCTTATGGTTTTTGGTGTAATTGTAAATGAGATCGACTCCTTGATTTTTTTTTTTCTTTCATCTTATTACTAGTGGGTAGAAATGCAACTGATTTCTGAGCCTTGATTTTATATCCTGCCATTTTGCTGAATTCCTATATCAGTTCTAGCAATTTTGGGGTTGTCTTTTGGGTTTTCCGTTTGTGAAGAACGAGTTTGACTACTTCTTTGCCAGTTCAGATGCCTTTTATTTCTTTTTGTTGTCTCATTGTTGAGGCTAGGACTTCCAGTACCATATTGAACAACAGTGGTGAGAGTGGACATCCCTGTTATGTTCCTGACCTTAGGGGGAAAGCTCTCAGTTTTTCCCCCATTGAGAATGCTATTTACTGTGGGCTTTTCACATATGGCTTTTATGATACTGAGATATGTTCCCTCTATCCCTACACTGTGGAGAGTTTTAATCAAGAAAGGATGCTGTACTTTGTCAAATGCTTTTTCTGAATCTATTGAGAGGATCATATGGTTCTTGTCCTCATATTAATGTGACCTATGACATCGATTGATTTATAGATGTTGAACCACCCTGGCAACCCAGGAATAAAGCCCACTTGGTCATGGTGATTTAATCCTTTTAATGTACTGTTCGATCCTATTGGTTAATATCTTGGTGGGAATTTTTGCATCCATGTTCATCGGGGATATTGGTCTATAATTCTCCTTTTCAGTGGGGTCTTTGCCTGGTTTGGGGAACAGGGTAATGCTGGCCTCATATAAAGAGTTTGGAAGTTTTCCTTCCATTTCTATTTTATTTTTTTATTTTTATTTTTTTTAATATTTTTTTCTTTATTTATGATAGTCACACAGAGAGAGAGAGAGAGAGGCAGAGACACAGGCAGAGGGAGAAGCAGGCTCCATGCACTGGGAGCCCGACGTGGGATTCGATCCCGGGTCTCCAGGATCACGCCCTGAGCCAAAGGCAGGCGCCAAACCACTGCGCCACCCAGGGATCCCCATTTCTATTTTTTAAAACAGCATCAATTCTCCTTTAAATATTTGGTAGAATTCCCCTGGGAAGCCATCCAGCCCTGGACTCTTAGTTGCAGGGAGGTTTTTGATTACTGATTCAATTTCTTTGCTCATTATGCGTCTGTTCAGGTTTTCTATTTTTTCCTATTTCAGTTTTGGTAGTTTATATGTTTCTAGGAATGTATCCATTTCTTACAGATTGCCTAATTCATTGGCATAGAGTTGCTCATAATATATCCTTATAATTGTTTGTATTTCTTCTGTGTTGGTCATGATCTCTCTTTCATTCATGATTGTATTTATTTGGGTCCTTTATATTTTCTTTTTTATAAGTCTGGCCAGGGTTTATCAATCTTATTCTTTCAAAGAACCAGGTCTCAGTTTCGTTGATCTGTTCTACTGTTCTTTTGGTTTCTCTTTCATTGATTTCTGTTCTAATCTTTATTAATTCTCTTTTGCTTACTTTAGGCTTTATTTGCTGTTCTTTCTCCTGCTCCTTTAGGTGTACGGTTAGGTTGTGTACTTGAGACTTTCTTGTTTCTTGAAAAAGGCTTGTATTGCCGTACACTTCCCTCTTAGGACTGCCTTTGTTGCATCCCCAAGGTTTTGAACAGTTGTGTTTTCATTTTCATTTGTTTCCATGAATTTTTTTAATTCTTTAACTTCTGGTTGGCCCAATTTTTCTTTAGTAGGCTGCTCTTTAATTTCCATGTATTTGTGTTCTGTCCAAATTTCCTCTTGTGATTGAGTTCCAGTTTTAAAGCACTGTAGTCTAAAAATATGCAGGGAATGATACCAATCTTTTGGTACCAGTTGAGACCTGATTTGTGACCCAGTATGTGATCTATTCTGGAAAACGTTCCATGTGTACTCGAGAAGAATGTATATTCTGTTGCTTTCAGATGGAATGCTCTGTATGTGTCTGTGAAGTCCATCTGATCCAGTGTGTCATTTAAAGCCCTTGTTTCGAACGTGAGAGACTCCTAACTCTGGGAAATGAACAAGGGGTAGTGGAAGGGGAGGTGGGCAGGGGGATGGGATGATTGGGTGATGGGCACTGAGGGGGCACTTGATGGGATGAGCACTGGGTGTTATGCTCTATGTTGGCAAATCAAACTCCAATAAAAAAATATACAAAAAATATACAAAAAAATAAATTAAAAGTTGGGCTAGTAGGTTGTTTCAAAATTAAATAAAAATAAAGCTCTTGTTTCCTTGTTGATCTTCTGCTAAGATTATCTGTCCATTGCAGTGAGTGGGGTGTTAAAGTCCCCTACTATTATTATATTATTATCAGTATGTTTCCTTAATTCTGTTATTACTTGATTTATATAATTGGCTGCTTCCATGTTAGGGGCGTAAATATTTACAATTGTTAGATCCTCTTGTTGGATAGACCCTTCAATTGTGATACGGTGTCCTTCTCCATTTCTTATTACAGTCTTTGGTTTACAATCTAATTTCTGATATAAGGATTGCTAACCCAGCTTTCTTTTGATGTCCATTAGCATGATAAATGGTTCTCCACCGCCACCACCCACTTTCTTTTTTTAAAAGATTTTATTTATTTATTTATCCATGAGAGACATAGAGGCAGAGACAAAGGCAGAGGGAGAGGAAGGCTCTCAGCAGGGAGCCTGATGCAGGACTCGATCCCAGGACTCCGGGATCATGACCTGAGCCAAAGGTAGACACTCAACCGCTGAGCCACCCAGGTACCCCTCACTTCATTTTCAATCTGGGGGTGTCTTTGGGTCTAAAATGAATCTCTTAGATACCATCAACAGGTCTTTTTTTTATCCAATCTAATGCCCTGTGTCTTTTGGCCTATTTACATTCAGAGTAACTATTGAAAGATATGAATTTAGTGCCATTGTATTACCTTTAGAATCACTGTTTCTGTATATTGCCTCTGTTCCTTTCTGGTCTGCATTACTTTGGGGCTCTCTCTTTGCTTAAAGAATCTCCTTTAATATTTCCTGTAGGGTGGTTTACTAATCACAAATTCTTTTAGTTTCTGTTGGTCCTGAAAGCTCTTTATCTCTCCTTCTAAATGACAGCCTTCTAGGTAAAGTATTCTTGGATGCATATTTTTCTCATTTAGCACCCTGAATATATCATGCCAGTCCTTTCTGGCCTGCCAGGCCTCTATGGACAGGTCTGCTGCCAGCCTTATGTTTCTACCCTTGTAGAGTAAGGACCTCTTGTCCTGAGCTGCTTTCAGGATTTTCTCTTGAGACAGGTGTTTTATTTTATTTTATTTTATTTTATTTTTGAGACAGGTGTTTTAGTAGGGATTCTGAACCTAACTCCAACTCACTTAAGCAAAAGAAGAAACTTAGTGATTTACATATAAAAAATCCAGAGATATCAGGCTTTAGGACCAACTGGATCCAGGGGTTCAAACCATATCATCAGGGATCCCTCTCACACCATCTCTAGCCTTGTTCTCCTGTTAGATTCAGTTTTCTCAACAGTGAAGGAGGGAAGCCACTAGCTGGTTGATATATTAGCCCCGGGTGGCACCCCACTGGGAAGAAAACTTTCCCATCCAAATCATCCCTGTAGAAGTCCCAAGACTGAGTTTCATTGGCTGGCCTGGGTTACATGACCATACATACCTGGCTCAATCATGGTGGTCAGGGACACAGGATGCTCTACTACTTTTCCAGGCCTGGAAGACGGAGATCAATACCAAGAACTACCTGGTCTGAAAGTAGAGAAGGACAGTTTTCCCAAGAAACACTGGAAGACTGGCGTGTGGATGCTGCACAGGCAGCTGGACTCCACACAGCAATCCCAGACTCTGCAGGGTGGCAGCAATGTTCTGGGTTCAGCCTTCTTCCTGGCAGCCAGGCCTCACTGCTTGGGGGAGGTAGGCCGGTCCCACCTCCAACACCTCAGATCCCCAGGCAGGGACCTTCCCTCTTTTCTGAGCAGATTGTTCCCATCCAAACATGCCAGGAGTATTCTTCAGAGAATCCAGCCCACCGCTCGTTTCCAGGAGAAAACAGATGGCCCAAATTATTCCGTGTGCTTCCTAATGCTTCTGCATAGCACCATGTGGGCCCTCTCAGAGCCACAGAGTCACAAAAGCAGAGTGTTCGTTCCACACTTGGGACCAACTGTTGTATTTTGTTTTTCTTCTTCTTTAGGATCATGAGTCCCGTGAAAAACAATGTGGGCAGAGGCCTGAACATTGCCCTGGTGAATGGTGAGCTGCTGATCCACATACCACCACCCCCGACCCCAGAAAGCCCCTACATACTCTTCGTACTGGGAGGGGCAGTGGCACGGGGAGGTAGTTACACATTTATTCAACCAACACTGGCTCAGCCCCCATCAAGTGCCTGGGGCCGTCCTGTAGTGTGCAGGAGGAGAAGCCTGTGGAGACAGAAGGTCTAAGAGACCTGGTCCTACCCACCAGAGTCCTGATCAGGCCTCTGCCATGTGCAACTATCCCAAGAGGGTACGCTCCTCCTGTGAACCATGACCCCGTCTTCAAGGTCACACAGCCTAAACCAACACACATGAAACCATGGGGGACAACTACCAACAACGTAAGATCGTGAGCTGATCACACACCTTCATTCATTCACTCAACAAAGATTAACAGCAGCTACTGTGGGCCAGGCCCTGTACAGAGCACTGGGTGGTCAGCCATGAACTAGAAGGGCAGGCCCCGGTCTCATACTCCCTAAGGTGTCCAGGAAGTTGACAACCAATCCAACGTGGTAAGCATCTATGAAGGAGAAGGAAGCACAGCCCTGAAACCTGGGACACAGAGCTGGGAGCGGCAGTAGTCAGGGGAGGCTTCCAGAGAGAGGTGCTGGTCAGCCGAGGCCTGAAAGATAGGAGGGGTTGGCCAGGAAGAAAGTAGGAGAGGCTCCTTTGAGGCAGGGACAACAGTGTGGAGGGAGCAGAGAAGGGAGTGGGAAGAGACATTGGGGGCCACAGAGGGTCTTTCTGGCTGCCCTAGAGAAGCAGGGGTGACCAGTACAGCTGGGGAGGCAGGCAGGGGTGACAGGGTGAGGGGTACCATCCTGCTATGAAATACGGGCTTGAAGCTAAGGACAATAGGGAGCCTGCGAAAGGCTTTATCAGGACATGAGGGCCCAGCCCTGCATTCCAGAAACTTCCTTCCAGCTTGGAGTAGGGAGGCTGGAGGCAGGGAGATGTGGGGGGAGGCCCACAGCCTCACTACTTTGCATCTCTAGCAGGGAACAGCTGCAGGCCAAGCCTGAAACAGGGACACATTTCAGGAGGGGATGGGATTATAGGGACGGAATAAGGAGCAGGTGTCTGCCCTAGCCAAGACCCTCCCCTCTGCTGTCAGCTCTTAGATGGAGAACAAAGACCATTTCCCTGAATTTAAGAGCCACTTCCTGGGACAAAGACTAGGGCAAGTAGAGAAAGGGCACAGCAGACACTCCAGGAGGAAAAGGTGAAGCTTGTGTATGGCATGGCCGCGTGAACACACCTAGGAAGGGCCAGGGTAGGATTGGAAGCCTGGCCTGTTGTTCCAGGGGAGCCCTCTCCCTTCTGTCAAGAACCGCTGAGTCAGGGAAAGGTCAAAGCCTGAAACAAAAATGGAGCCTCACCCAGAGCAGGAGGTCAGAAGGTAGCCCTGGCCAACTTCCTGGGAGCCTGGGAAAGTGGGGCCGAGCAGGGCATGGCCCCTCCCCAGTCTTGAGAAGGAGAGCCAGGCCTGGTTCACTCCACTGGGGGCCCCAACCTACAGGGAGGCCGGGCCAGCAGAAGACGGTGGAGTCTCCGTCTACAGTGACTCTTCTACCCAATCTCCACTCGCCCCCACACCCCCTCCCCAGTGAGGAGGGCAGTTACTGGCCGTGACTGCAGCCCATCTGGTGGAAACCTGCTGGCTCTCTCTTCCCTGAAGAAGTCTCCCAGGAGACTGGCTCAGACTGGGGTGGCCTTCCCCGCTGCCTCACAAAGCACAAAGACAAAAACAAGCCCTAAGAGCTAAGGTTTACTGAGCACTCACTGTGTGCTCGCTATTTCATTCAACCTCACCCCGAAACTACGGTGGCATGTGCACAGTATCCCCATGTTCCCGGTAAGAAAATGGAGGCTCAGAGAGGTTAGGCAACTTGCCCAAGGTCACACAGCCAACAGAATCAGCTAGATTTGAACCTGGATCTGACTGACTCCAGGTCTCAATCCCTCAGCTGAACTGAACCTCCCTAAGCTAAAAACCCCTGGAAGCATCTACTGCATGCGGCTGTGGGGAAGTCCAACCAATCACTCCCAGGGCTTCATCTGTATAATGAGCCAGCAAGAATTGCTAAAGATTAGTGGTTCTCAATCTTTTAGGGGCAGAGATTCCTTTAAGAAACTGTTCGAACTACACGTTCTCTTTCTAATTCCAGAAAAATCCGCAAATGAACATGATCATGGTTTCGTGTGCATACAGACACACACCCCGGCCCCCTGCTTCCAAGGCCCCTGCACTGGTGGCTCCGAGAATCCAGGAAGGGCTGCAGTGTAAAGCCCCCACTCTTCCACCCAGCAGGGGAGCCTCCACTACCCAGCACCTGTCCCCACTCTTCAGGGATCCACAAACTGGTGGGGGGGATGGGACCAGTGGTGAAAACGTAGAGCTGCCATCCCCTCTGCAACACCCCCATCTAGTGGCATAGACGGGGAACTGCGACCCCCCAAACACCTGGTTCCCCATAGGACTTAGAACCCTTTGCAAAAACCTACAAATGCAATTCAGATCCCTGAGCTCAGAGCTTTCCGTACATTTAGCCCACTGCAAACCCCTTTGCCTCCAAGAGTCGGAGGACTCAAATTATAGATTTCCTGTTCAGGGAGGAATGATGATAATGATTGCAGTTATTTTTACCACTCTTCTCCAGCTAAAATTTATCTTGTATGTTGACTACCTATTTTAAAACCCATCTCCCTTAGTTCCTATAGCCCATTGTTCGGATGCCAAAAATTGAGGTCAAAATACCAAGTGGTGCGTTAGGAAGTGGCAAGGTGGAAGACAGACCCAGACTGGTTGGATACCATTCGATTCCAGAGATCCTCCACTATTGTGTTCTCATACCTCTCAGATCAGCCCAAAACTTATTGGGCCCCAACTTAGTCCTGCATGCTTTCTATAGGACCTGATTTTACTCCCATTATTATTCTATTTTTAAGTCTTAGACTAAAGACTAGCTATTTTCTGTAAAATGATAGGATGACCTGTTTCAGGAAATCATGGTTTTTGCTCTCTTATCCCCAGGAACCACAGGAATGGTGCTGACACAGAAGTATTTCGACATGTACTCTGGAGGTAAGCACCTCTGTTGGCACTGAGGTCACAGGACCCCAGGATCACACCCTGAGCCGAAGGCAGACGCTCAACCCCTGAGCCACCCAGGCGTCCCAAAGGTATTTTATTCTAAGGCCACGGAGGTCTCTATCGGGCCCAAGGACAAGGCCTCCCAAGGCCCAGGAAGGATAGCTCTGAGGCTCCCAGCTCTCTGTGTCTTTCTGCAGACTTCTTTTCTTCTCTCGCGGCATAGACACACTTTCTGAGCTCCTCTGTGCAGGTAGCCACCCCACTGTCCTCCCTGCCCTTAACCTGGGGACAGGACGCTGACCTGCCGGGGCTGGAAGCTCCTGCCAGCAACTTCCTCACCCACAGGCTGCCTGGCAAAGCCATGATGGGGGTGGGACTCTCACCCTGACATCTTCCAAAACGTGCTAGAATCAGTCCCAAGCCCAGCTGGCAACCCTCCTCCTTCCCGCTGACCCAGGAACCTCAGCAAGGAGCGAAAAAGCATCTGGGCAGCCCCTCACCAGAAATCGTGGTCCTGCAAGGACTGGTTTCCATCAGGTCAGATGAGCCCGCTTCCCAGATCCCAGCTCAGCTCACTTTGCCTCCTGTGCCCAGCAGCCACAGCTGGGGACGTGCCGAAGGTGATCTGCAGCAGCACCCTTAGAGACAGGCGCCCGGGCCCGGGCCCAGGGCTTCAGATGGTCTCATGGGTCCCCTGGTGGCCATCATCCAGCTGAGTCTCACCTCCCACGGTGGGTCTGAGGATCTGCAGGGCTAGATAATGTGCCCACCAGAAGCCTGCATCACGCAGACTTCATGCAGGTGTGCCCCGCTAGGACAGGAGCTGCAGACACACACCCCTAGGACTGAGGGGTGGCCAGGGCAGGGCAGTGGCTGGAGGGGAGGGAGGTGAAGACGGAGCTTGGACGGGCAGACTGGGGGTGTCTACATGCAGGCATGCGAGGCCCCTCCTGGTGAGGAGAAGGTGGGGCAGGCTAGGGGCTGAGGGCTCTGTCCAGGACCTTGAATGGGTTTGGGGTGGCCCAGGGCCAGGTTTATGGACAAAGGAACTTCAGGCTGAAGCAGGTGACACCTTTTGAGTTTCAGTTTTGCCGTCTGTAAAATAGAGGTAAACCACAGTGTCTACTTCATGAGACTGATGTAGGGGATTGAGTGGGAACTGGCACCCAGTGGGAGGGGCCCCACCTGGCCTGGGGAGGGACCCAGGGGTCCATTCAGTGCTCATTACATACAGTGCCCATCTCCCAGTTATGCCATCCACCCACCCCCCTCCCTTCCAGCAACCCTGTTTGTTTCCTAGGATTAAGAGTCTCTGTGGTTTGTCTCCCTTTCTGATTTCATCTTGTTTCATTTTTCCCTCCCCCTGTGATCCTCCGTTTTCTTTCTAAAATTCCACATACGACTGAAATCATATAATTGTCTTTCTCACATGGACTTCTTTTGCTTAGCATGATATCCTCTAGTTCCATCCACATCATTGCAAATGGCAAGACTTCATTCTCTTTGATGGCTGAGTAATATCCGATTGTGTATATAGATACACCACATCTTTATCTGTCAATGGACATCTGGGCTCTTTCCATAGTTTGGCTGTTATGGACATTGCTGCCATAAACATTGGGGGGGTGTGCCCCTTCGGATCACTATGTTTGTATCCTTTTGGTAAACACCTAGAAGTGCAACTGCTGGGTCATAGAGTAGCTAGCTCTATTTTCAACCTTTTGAGGAACCACCGTGTTTTCCAGCATGGCTGCACCAGCTTCCATTCCCACCAACCATGTAAGAGGGTTCTTCTTTCTGAGCATCCTCACTAACATTTGTCCTTTCCTGACTTGTTCATTTTAGCCATTCTGACTGGTGTGAGGTGGTATCTCACTGCGGTTTTGATTTGTGCTTCCCTGATGCTGAGTGATGTTGCGCACTTTTTCATGTGTCTGTTGGCCATTTGTATGTCTTCTTTGGGAAAATGCCTATTTATGTCTCCTGTCCATTTCTTGACTGTATCATTTATTCTTTGAGTGTTGAGTTTGATGAGTTCTTTATAGACATTGGCTACTAGCCTTTTATCTGATAAGATATTTGCAAATAGCTTCTCCCATTCTGTAGGTTGTCAAAAAGGGTAAAAAATAATTTAAAGGAAACTAAATTTTATATTACTCTATTATGAACATGGATGTAACCGTGGCTGATGGGGACCCAGAAACAGAAGCAGTTGAGGACAAGTAGCCCCTTCCCACAAGAGACAAAGGAAGACTATGACTTCTTAAAGTGGGACGATAATTAACAGAAGGCACACTTCATTTTTTTCTAAACATTACTGTCCATCCCAGACCAGAACAGATCTTGGTATCTAGAGCTAATGGCTTCAACCAATTTTCAGAGTTCCCTATTTGTCTCAAGAGTTCAAGGGTTCAAAGGCACCTGGGTGGCTCAGCAGGTTAAGCATCTGCCTTCGGCTCAGGTCATGATCCCAGGGTCCTGGGATTGAGCCCCACATGGGCTCCCTGAGCAGCAGGGAGTCTGCTTCTCCCTCCGCCCCTCCCCTCCCAACTTGTGCTTACTCTCCTCTCTCACACTCTTTCTCAAATAAATAAAATCTTTTTAAAAAGGAGATCAAGGGCGATTGCACTAACAGAGCCACTGTGGTCATTGACTGCAGGCCTCTGTGTTACTGAGCTGGTTGGCAGCTGGCCTTGCTGTCAGGATTTGATTCTTCCCCTAGGTCTCAGGGATCCCTGGGGACTACTAAAAACTGGCTCTTCTTCATGGGTGTGTGCCATACAGGACCCTGCACTTAGTGCAAACTCAGGTTTGGTCCGATGCTCTGCCTTCACAGTCTTGAAATGCTTAATTTTTTAACGAAAGACTCCAAATTTTTATTTTGCAATGAACCCTAAAATTTATGTCGCCAATCCTGCTAATAATTGCAATTCCATTATAGTGTACTTTCCATATGCCCAGAGTCATTGTCACAATTTACTCTTTACAAAAATGCTGTGGGCAGGGCTACAAATCATCCTCATTTGACAGATGTCACCCCTACTTTTCCCACTAGGCCAATCTTGCCCATACTTCCTCAATTATTCAAGAGCCTCCTGTACCAGCTACACCACATCCAGAATATCATCTGAATTATTAGTATTTTCCTTTGAATTGGCTCCCTTTTTTTTAATCTAAATATATGTTAAAAGGAAATTATATCACTGCCCTAAGTTACGAGTTTTTGTGCAAGAAAGGTGACCATAAAAATAAGCACAATGGAAACAAATCCATACCCTTGAAGTGAGCTGGGTGCCGATGCCCCCCGCCCCAGGTGCTGCACCTAGGCCTGCTCTCTGTTAAATGCAGAGATTTTGCAAGTGCAGGGAGATATTAAAGATGCAAAGGGAGGCTTGTTCCTTGGCATAAACTGGAGAATTGTAGGACACTGATGTTCTCTCTCAGTGACCTGAGTCGCTTGTGGTCCAGTGAGTATATCCTATAGACAGCATAGACAAGTTAGGTTCTTAACTAGTGTAGCAAGGGGTCGGAAGGGGTGTGCAAAGAGCCCAGAGTTCCTGAGAGATGCCTGTGCTCCATACCTTGGGTCCCCAAGGGCCCTTAGAACAATGTCTCTCACTCCTGGCTGCACATCAGAACTGCCTGTGGAACTTTTGAATTCCAGTGTCCACCCTTGACCATCCGAATGAGGGTCCACTTGCTCTGTGCACTTTGCTCTCCCCTGGACAAAGGCTGCAGGGAGCTCCACCCAGGATGTCCCCTCCTGCTGACCCCAGCCACTCCTGGATCATCAGGGCAGCAGAGAATGAGAATGACCAGCTGTCATTTCCCTTAAATGACAGCTTTCCTTCCTCCCTCAGATATTAAGCTCCTGGAGAAATTCCTTCAAGAAATTCCAGAGGGTGCGCTGGTGCTTGTGGCCTCCTATGATGACCCAGGAACCAAGTAAGTGGGAACCTCCACCTGCCGGGCCATGGGTTGAAGCGAACCAAATGCTTCCAAGCCCTATCAGTGCCTTTCCCTGCTCTCCTGCTGGCTTGATCTTCCAGCAGCTTCTCCTAGGGAAATAACCAGACAAGTAAACAAAGACGGGTTCTAGAGCCTCATCACAGCCTCGATTACAACATTGGAAAACTGGACACTCTGTCCTTGTCCAATAAAGGCCAACTAGTTTCAGAAATTGACACATGTTGATAGGACATATATATACATAAAAGAGGATATACTGCATCAAAAATGATGATTCAGAAAATGGTTTAAGGAATGAAAGAATGCCCACCCTTTAGTATTAAGTGAAAAATGACACAGATTATCAAAGCATTGGGAGGATCCCCCAGTGCGTGGGGGGAAAAGACCCTAAGGAAACACAGTAAAATTTTACGATTATGTCAAGTGAGTGAGACTGTAATTTTCAGTTTCTCTGTGATGTTCCATATTTTCCAAAGAAACGTGTATTTGTAAACAGAAGCAAAACCACTCGGCCCTTTCCTCCTGGACACAATTATGCACAGCACAGCTGCTGCACACAGCAGATCGTAGGGCAGAGGGGAGGCCAGGTACTTGAGAACCCCACCTTCCTACCCCCCCACCCCCCACTTCATGGTCCTCTCTGGTCCTCTGCAGAATGAACGATGAGACCAGGAAGCTCCTCTCCAGCTTGGGCAGTTCCTATGCAAAGCAGCTGGGCTTCAGAGATAGCTGGGTCTTCTTAGGAGCCAAAAACCTCAAGGATAAAAGCCCCTTTGAGCAGGTAGGTCCCTGGCGGCCTCCCCGTCCCAGGGAAGCAGGTGGAGGTAAGGTGCCAGGAATGGTGGCTTGGGAGGGAGAGTGTGGGGACCCCAGAGGTCATGGTGGCCTGATTGGCTAATCCCCTAGCAGAAGTAGCCTTCACCATTTTGCAAGGAGCTGGGTCATATATAAATGGATGAGTAACAGAAAGGAGAAGGAAAAGGAGAAAAGAAGGATGAGGGAAGTGAGGAATGGGGGAAATGAGAAAGGAATGTAGAGATGAAGCCTGCATGAGGGGCAGAGAGGGGCGCCCAGAGCAGGGGTTGGTGGAGGGGGTTGTCTGGCTTCTAGTCCCAGTAGAAACCTAAGCCAAGCCCCTACTCCCCACCCCCTTCCCTGGCCTCAAGCTCCCCACCAGGGGGGAGAGGTTTGGACCAAGGGTGCTGTCCCCTTCTAAGCTCCCAGTGGAGAGGATAAATTTGCATCAAGAGGAAGACAGGAGAGCGCACCTGAGTATGTGGAAGGAGTCAGGAGTGGCCCATGACATGCAGCTCCACACTCACAACCCAGGGGTGGCCCCAAGCAGAGTCTGGGAGGCAGCCCGCAGTGGAGTCTCAGAGGAGGAAAGGGGAGTCCGTGAAGGGTTGGGAGCCTCCGGGGAAATTCTGCACTTTTTTTCCTGTCCCTCATCTGCTGATCCACAGCTGGAGCAACTCCCAAATGTGGGAGAACTAGCCAGGTCCTGCAGGGCATGAGCTAGTCCGTTGTCTGGTGGTGAGACTGTTCAGCGCTGCCCAGATGCCAAGGCAGGCAGCTAAGAGTCGACTCAAACGTAAAGGACTACGGGGAGAGTCCGCTCCATCCTGAAGGCAATGGGGAGCCGTGGAGGGCTTAGGCGGGAAAGCCACGAGGGCGCATTGATCATGTAGGAAACACAAGCGTTCAGCAAGCACTTGCTCCGCGCAGGTTGATTCCGCAGTGAGGTGGGTAGGGTCATCCTCCACAGCTCTAGAGAGGTGTTGGCCAGCGGCGTGGGTCCGATGCGCACGTAGCTCTGGGCCGCGAGCCTGCCTCCAGAGATGCCCGTCCTGACGCCCGCAGCACAGCCTCCCCGGCTAAGCAGGGAGGGGCCCAGGCCATAGGCACAGCGTCAGGCACTGGACTCCAGGTGAGGGGACCGCAGCGGGCTGCAAGGGCGGCCTCATCTGGAAAATGCTGGTCTGGTTTGCACGTGTGCGTTTCTGAGAGAATGAATTCAGGGCGTTAGAAATCAGTGTTTATAGCCCCTGGGGAATGAACACGGGCGGCGGGGCGCAGACCCATCACCCAGAATGAAATGGAGACCATGATGTGACGGAAACCATTGGGTCCTTTGGTTCCCACACATGGGGCTCGAGGATTTGGAGAAGGTGCATTGAGAATTCCTTTTTTTTTCCTGAGGGTTAGCCACAATTATTCCCCTGGTAGATTTTGCTGTTTATACTTTTTTTTTCCTCCATAAATGAAACCTAGGCATTGGAAACACAATCTTAACTGATTTTATTCTCTGTATTATTAACCTTACACAGTGGTTCTGCCACTAGGGTTACTTTGGCCCTCTAGGCCTCAGGTTTCCCATCTGTAGAATGGGGTGATGATGGTATGCCCTTCCTCGGGCTGCTGTAAGGGGAAAATGCCCAAGGCACTTTGCACCTGGCATAGAGCGAGTGTTCATGAATTGCTAGCATGCTCCTCTTCATTGTTGTGGGTGGTGTTTGGGGGTGTCCTAAAGAGGCTGGTGCAGAATTTGACAGAGGAGCTAACACTCTGCAAGCCTGCACCCCCCCACACACACACACACTTGGTACCCCACCCCCGGGGCATGACAGGCAAGGACTGAGCCCTGATCTCCTCTGTAAAACCTTGGGCAGTTGCTGTTCCTCTGTGCCTCGTTCCCCCACCCGTGAAACGCGCTGGTCCTGTCCAACACCACCACCTCCCCATGGGGCCAAAACCAGGGTGATATGAGTAAAGGCGTGAGTTGTTGTTTTTTTTTTTTTTAAGATTTTATTTATTTATTCATGAAAGACAGAGAGAGAGAGAGGCAGAGACACAGGCAGAGAGAGAGAAGCAGGCTCCATGCCGGGAGCCCAATGTGGGACTCGATCCCGGGACTCCAGGATCGCGCCCTGGGCCAAAGGCAGGCTGTAAACCACTGAGCCACCCAGGGATCCCCAAAGCGTGAGGTTTTAAAAGCACAGTGAAAACTCAGGTGTGAATCCTGAACAGCCTCCCCCATGGTCTGCGTCATTCTCTGTCTCCTCTCTCTCTAGTTCTTAAAGAACAACCCAGGCACCAACAAATACGACGGCTGGCCGGAGCTGCTGGAGCTGGAGGGCTGTGTTCCCCGGAAGGTCTTTTAGGGCGCCGTGGCTCTTCTGGGCCGGGACCCAAGAAGCTCCTGGCCGGCCTAGGGTTGGAGCCCGCCGCGGCGAGGAGGGAGCCAAGGGCCTACGGAAAGTGCCGGGGCCCCCACTGCGCACCTCGCCTCTTCGGATGCACCCCCTCCCGGGGGCTGAGGCGGCCCACCCCAGGGCCAGCCATCCGGGTCCTGGAGGCGCCCGTCTGCAGGAAGAACAAGGGTGCTCTCCCTCAAGACGGCTGGCGGCCCTTCCCAAGGAAGGACGGACTGCCCACACCTGCGGCGCACAATTAAATTTTATTTTTGCTGATTTTGAAGGAACTTTCTGACCTGCAGCGTTTCTCCCTGGGATCGAACTGGCCCGGGCCGGGTTTGCCTCCGGCCTGCAAGGTGCACGGGTCGGTGACAGCTCTGGGCACCAGGTCAGAGGCTGGGGGAGAGGCTGAACTCACAGGGATTGTGCTGGAGGGCGAGGGAACCCTTTGCTCCGGGCCGAAGGTGCGAGACCCCGGGGAGCAGAGAAAGCCGGGGGCCAGGAGCGGTGGCGGGGAGCGCTGGAGGATTCCAGAGTGGGGGCCCGGCTGGGCCGAGGCAGGCTGGGAGGAACAGGCCGGCTTCAGGGAGGACCCCAGGAGCGGCCCCTGAGATTTAATCAGAAGCGATGCTGGAAAACGCCAGTGGGAGTGGGAAGGCAGGCAGTAGGGGAGTGTCGTCGGCTCGCCTGGGGCCCTGGGGAGTGGAGCTTCGTTCAGGAGCCCCGGGACTCGGAGCAGAAGGGCTCTCAGCCAGGGCCATGGCTCGGGGCGGGGGGCCGCTAGCGGGGGCCTGACGTGAACTCCTGAGCACTCTGGTCTGCCCCACAGAGGAAAGGGTGCCCCCCCCCATGGCTTCACGGTGAGTCCTTGGCCAAGCGACGTTGACACCGCCACTGGGGCCCACGGACGTGGTAAGGCCCGAGGGATACGGTACAAACACCCTGCCGGAGGTCTCTGAGAAGGGCCAAGGGTGGGGTGCCTAGACCAAGTCCTGGGAGGGGGACATGGGAGCCAAAAGTACCGGTACCCGGGCTCCCAGAGTGTGGACCAGGGCGACTGCAGAACTCACGTCCTGAGCAGTGGATGGGCAGACGCCCAAGTCCCGGGCACACCAGCGGTGTGGGGCGCTGGGGCCAGGCAGGGCTTCGAATGTGCCAAGCGGGCCTGGGGTACAGAGGAGGACAAGCGTGTGGGACCCTTCGGCCAGGGGCCGTGTGGGCTGGGACTCGGGCTACGGTTGCTGTGGGGTTGAGATCAGTGTTCAAAGCCTGATGGGACAACTTTGAGCAGGTTGGGCAGAGGGAGGGCACCCAGCCAGCCACTGCACCCCCAACTCCATTATCCCATTTTCCCAGTGCAGATCACGATCAAGGACTAAAGAGGGAGTTTGCTGGCAGCCCCCACTAACTCTTATACAGACGCTCAGGTGTGTGTGTGTGTGTGTGTGTGTGTGTGTGTGTGTGTAGAATGCCTGGAGCTACGTAAGCAAACGAATTTGTTCCATTCCTGCCATTTTGTTCCAAGCGGCAGGGTCTCCTGTTCACATCTGACACTCAGTGCTAGAAAGGGCTGCCACTGAACCCGGTCACCCTTCCTTCCCACGAGCCTGGAGTGAATGGAGGGTTTCTGCAGGCCGGAGAGCCTGGGGGTGCCACTCCTTTCTCTTAGCTGACTCCCCTCCCGTCCTAACCTACTACAGGCAGTGTGGCCAGATGCAAAGCCCGGCCTGGGTCTGAGCACTGGTTCTCCACTTGCTCGCTGGGTGAGCAGATGTCACCTCACTGAGCCATAGTTCCTGTTGAGAAATGAGGGATTAAATCAGTCTCTCAGGGGTTCGTGGGCATTAAATATGATAAAATATCCCCATCACCAAAAGTTGTCAAAGAAGAGGGGGAGAAATTATATAATGTTTGGGAAAATGTCTGGCCAGAGACCCACTCTGGGAATGAAGGTGGCGGGAAATTTCCATTACGACCCATAAACACCTTCATATTTTTACAAGCAAGAATACCTTATAAAATTAGAAGAACCAATAAGGACTTCTGAAGTGAGCTCATGGCCAGAGTGGGGCTAAGCAGAGCTCTTGGCAGCGGCCACGATTTTAAAAGGACATGCGGTGGCCAGCTGGTTATAAGAGAAGACTCGTGGTACTTTTCCAGAAGCTGTCTTGCGTAGCACTTTAAAGACACTTGAGGCAATGTCACCCGTCTGGATCAGAGAACTGGGGAAAGGGTCCCCTGGGATGGGGGAGCTTGGAAAGGTACCATGGAGGAACGGCTCGTGCCCACCCGCGTCCTCTCTCCCAGTTTTCTCTTTGGAGAACTGCCCTCAGGCTACTCATTTTTAGCTCCCAGAAGCAAAAAAGGCCAGGAAGAGCCAGGAGTTTCCACTGGGGCAAGGTGGGCCCTAGCTCATGGCTGCCTGGCTGGGAACATGAAGACCAGGGGCCCCCTGTCTTGGGGCAGGACAAGGATGGTGCGATTGACATTCCCCAGGACTCTTCCATGGAGTCCAGCTGGGAGTTCACCTGAACAGGTCACTTAGCTTGGTTGTTTCCCCTTCCCTATCCTGTTCCCCTACCTGTGTCCTTAAGAAATCACTTGCATGAGAATACTCACCCCAAATTCGGCTTCCGGGGGGACCCATCATAAAAGAGTTCCACCCAGCTGGCCATAGTCACTTTCTGAGTCTGGGCTAGGAGACAAGACCACCTGGTGGGCACGAATTGTCGTGAAGAGTCTGATCCCCCTGAAGAAAGGCTCCAAGTCTTGCTGACTCCCACCTCCCCTCCTCAACCAGGGGCAGGTCTCAGTTGGCACATCCTCCAGATGGTGGAAAGGAGCCCAAATGACCATCCTGCTATACCACCAAAACCAAAAGGAGATGGCCTTCTCGAGCCAGCCCTTTCTAGGTCCCCCTCCCTGGGTGGGCATCACAAAGTGGCATATACCTGTCAGGTTCTCTCAACACGATTGTCAGGGCACTGTGGCCACTGTAGAGACCCCAGTTGGCTCAGGATTGGGCAAGACAGAGTCCAAGAAAATGGCTGTAGAGAGTTGGGTCTGCAGCCCCTGCATGAGACTGTCTGACTCTGTCATTACTCACCCGCTGTGCATTGAGAACTGGGTAGGCAGTGAGGATGCCACGGGGAAGGACACCAGACACAGTCCCTGCTCACAGTCCAGGGGCGGCCCAGATCAAGAGACATGTGACTTGATAAGGGCTATGTTGGGGGGAAAACTGCAGATCTGGGAAGGCATCCTGGAGGAAGCAGCATCCACACTGAGCCTTAGGAGCTCACCAGGCAAAGAGGGAAGGGAGCCCAGGCCAGGGAGCAGCATGAACAAGGCCTGGAAGGGGCAGAGGTGGGTCACCAGGGCTGAGTGGGCAGGGGTGACAGCCATAAGGGCCCTGTGGGCCGGGTGAAGAGGTTTGAACTTTGTCCAGGGGCTGTGAGGAGACATTGAGAGATTGAAGTTGGGGAAAGACCTGATAAGATGAGCAGTTTTTGGAAATTCCTCTTGGCTGCTGTGTGGAGAAAGGGAGGCTAGTGAGCAGGCTGCTGCATCAGCCAGAGTGGTGGCCTGGACCGGACGGAGCAAAGAGGACCAGTCCCAAGGATATTCAGGAAGTAAAACGGACAAGACTCGAGAACGGGTTTTTCTCATCAGGGTGGACAGGCCTTCCAGACTCTCTGCAAGCTACTCATGGGCTTCAAAATGGGGGGCTCCTATTTCCCTATCCTCTTCCCGCCAGCACACTGCTCCTCTCTCCTGGGACTGAAGACCGAGAGGGCCCAGGGTCCTTCCCTCAGCCACTGCAGGGCTTCCCAGCAGCTGTAATTCTGGTCTTCACCAGTAGGTGACAGCCCAAGATAGAAAGGGAAAGGTAGCAGGGTTACCCCGGCCACCCGGTTTGGCGAAAGGTGCTGTGCTTAATGGACGAGATGCTTGGACTTACCAATGGGCAGTGGGTTTACTATCACGTTATTAAGAGCATTGTAACTGCAGCACCTAACTCCTAGGGAGTTGCTGCTGTACACTCTGTGCAGGGGGTTACACGAATTCCATCCTCACAGCCCCATGTGGTGGGGCTCATTGTTACTTCCTTTTACACGTGAGGACAGTGAGGCTCAGAGAGGGCAAGGGACTTGCCCAAAGACACACAGCTAAGGAGCTTCAGATTAAGGGTTGGAATCCCAGCCTGTCTACCTCAAGACAGAAAACAAGCCCTTCGGAAATACTTGCCCTGAAACTACTCAGAGGCGAACAAGCTCTCCCCTCCTTCCTTTTCTTCCTCCTCCTCCTCCTCCTCCTCCCTCTTCCTGAATGCCTCTGAAGACATTTGAAAATTGCTCAGAACCTCTGAGTCAACAGTCTCAAAACTTTCCCCTGTTTTGTAAGCCTTGCTTCCCTCTCCAAGACCGTAGGTCAAAAAGCAGCAGGTGTTTATGTCCATTTCACAGGTGGAGAAAGACTACAGGCTGTGCCCCGGCCACACAGTGAGACAAGGCAACGCTGGATCCTGACCCCGCACCACCAACTGCCTTTTCATAAATCACCTGTGCCCGCATCCTGAGCACCTCCTTGGTGCCTGGCCCTGGGCTAGGCTCTGGGGCCACCACCCCCCTTCCTACCCGGGGCATGGGGTCTGATTGTTGCATTTCAGACCCACATCCTGCCAGGAGCCGGGCTTCGGACCCTCAGCCAATCAAGGCCTCCATTTAACCAGCCTTTCAGTGCAGCTCATAAGTCATATTTCAGCAAGACTCCAAGCAGATGGGGAAAAATTAATAAATGGGTAAAATTCCTTTTCTCTCCTCCCATCCCACCAGGATCCAAGCTGGTGGATAATTATGGGATGGCTGCCAAAGGAGTTTGATCTTCAGGGTTGACTTATGGCATTTTTACCACTCTGGCTGACAGCCAACTTAGTCACTGCCCTTTACAATTTTGTGGATGGTCTCCTTACTGCAGGAATTAGAAGCTGTACCCCAGCCCTGGCTGAAACGGGGAGAAATGGGGGGAGGCTGAGGCAAGGGCTGGACCCGGGAGAAGGAGCAAAGGAAGAAGCCACGTTTGTGCTTGCCTGGTGGGGACAGTACTAATATTTGCCATGCAGGGAGCTCCTGCAATGAGCTCGGACTGTGTCAGGCGCTCTATATACTTAGACTATTTCATTTCATCCCTCATCGTGTACTTACCCACTCCACCAATATTTGTGGAGTGACTGCAGTGTGCCAAGCTCTATTTTAGAACCAGAGGGTAAACTGATGAATGAGACAGACTGGGTCCCAGCCCTTGTGGAGCTGCCATTCAGGTGCAGGAGCTGAACCATAAACGCAGAAATAAAATCATTCCAGTTGCTGATAAATGTTATGAAGAAAAAAATGAACAGAGAGCCTCGGAGGCTACTTTGCATAGAGGGTCAGGGCAGGCTTCTTTGAGGAGGTGATCCTTGAGCCTAATGGATAAAAAGGAAAGAATTGCACAAGATTTAAAAATGGAGTCAAGGGAGAGAGATGGAAAACCTTCCCAGCAGAGAGAACAGCATGTGCAAAGGTGCTGGGGTGAGGAGGAGGGTGGTATGATCCAGGAATTGTCAGGCAGAGAGGGGAATGGGAAATGAGGTCTGAGAGGCCAGCAAGACTTCATGGAACAGAACTGTGTTGGACCATGGGGAATTTGATTCTATGGGCAAAGGTGGATCTAGAATACTTGATCCTGACCCTTCACTACCAACTGCCATTTCATAATCCTTTGTACAATAAGTCCTCACCACCCCGGAGCCAGGCATTGTGCTAGACAGAGGAAAGACAGGGCTGCAAGTTTTCCCTGGCCCAGCCATCTCTTAAGAAAGGCTGTTCTGCTTAGTCAAACTGGTTACCTGGGACTTGCCAATGGGCAGTGGTTTTATCACGAGTGGCATTAACAGCATTATAACAAGCAGCACCTAACTTCTCTGGAAAATTCCTATTCTCCAAATCCTCTGCCCAGAGCTTTACACAAGTCACCTCATTTCATCCTCAGGGCCCCATGGGGTCAGGGGCCATCGTTACCCCTCTTCCGTCAAGGGGGAGAGTGTAAAACAGAGAATAACATCATCTGATTTATGCTTTAAGAGAACAATGGCTCTGGCTGTGCACACCGACTTCTTTCAGCCATCAGAGCAACCCTGTGCTGTGTGATTATAGGAACACACACACGAAGAAACGGAGGCTCCCAGAGGTCAAATCATGCCCCCCACCCCACCCCACCCCCTGGGTCATACAACAGTGAGGAAAGAGTTGGGTTTCAAGCCCAGGCTGGTTCGGGCCTTAACCTCCTCGCTCCATGCTGTTGATAATAATGAAGGAGGGTAGCAAGTAAGGAGGAGGGTAACTGCTGGGGGAACTTTGAGAACTTGGCCCAGGGCCCGGAATCCAGCCTCCAGATAGTCTCCTGGCCTAAGCCCAGACCAGCCCTCCCCAGCTGGGCTACTGTCCTGTTGAATGAAGTACTCTGCTCTCAGTGTCTCCGCTCCACGAGAGCCCTTGCCCCCATGTGTCTTCAAAGATCTATTATTAATGGGGCTGCTGCCCAGCCCGAGGTTTACATCCCCACACAAGCCAAGCCTGCCCTGAGCCCCATACCCCAGCTAGTCCACACAGCCTCCACTGTCTGGGGCCTGTCTGCTGATCGGTGCCCAGCCTGGCAAGAAGGCCAAGTCCTGCCTGCTGGGCCAGCCAGAGGTCACCCGCTGTACCCAAGCTGCCGGCCGCATGGTGAGAGGACGGCTTTGCTTCTCACCTCCCCACGGATGCCTCAGTCTCCCCTCCTGAGAGAGGCAGGGGTGCAGGAAGTGAGGAGCTACAGGGACCACAGGACGTGTGGGCCCTCTGGGGACACCATACCCCTCTGACAGGATCAATCACCCTAAGCCTGTCTGAGGAGCTCTGGGCTTAGGAGCAGCTGTGAAAGCCTCCTTTGTGCCTGAGAAGAATGAGCCACGAGAGGACGGGGGACCCTGGCCCAGGGAACCCCTTGGGCCCCAGCTCCTGAGATCAGCATCGGCAGGGAGGACCCCAGCCGGGCCCCCCAAGGCCCACCCAGGCCTGGTACCCGCTTTGTGCCATGGGAGCAGTCCATGGGAAGAAGGTAAGAGCCCCCGAGGGTCCTGCTGGGTCCCTGAACATGGGGAGGGAGACTGCACCTACCCGGTGGGAGCCCCCATCTACCTACCTGCCAGCTCCATGGGCCTGAGCCAGGCACTGCCCACCAGCCTCCCTCCCTGAGCTCACAGCCAAGATTTGCATCTAGAAACCTAGCTGGGGCTTAGGACAAAGGCTTCGGATCTCTCCACCCCTGGAACAGACCTGGACTGCCCAACCTCACAGGCTCTCTGGTCTTAGACACACACCTCTCTACTTCCCTGCATACAGGCTCCGTGGCCGCACCTTCCCCGTGTGCCAGGGAGCGCCGGTGGGCAAGTTACTGACGCTTCCTGTAAGTCATTTCCCCATCTGTAAAATGGGGACAATAGTCACTACCTCAGAGGCTTATAGTGAGAATTAACTGAACAAAAATATATGTAAAGTGTTTCAAACAGTGCCTGGCACATATGAGCTATATATAAGCTATGTTCTGTTATTAGAGTTCTCTTCATATTTTTATGCATCACCTTCTATGTCTGGGCTCTCAGTTGGAGATTTGTAGACAGAGCCTATGCAGTGTTTCTGAAAATGTGGTCTATAGAGACCCCGTGTCTGCATTAGAGATGGGGCATGGGAGGGGGCTTGCTCCACAGTCTCCTTCTTAGGGCTCACCCACACTTCCTGGATCAGGGGAAGGGGAGGCAGGGCTCCCCAGGGATTCTTATACACGCACTCAGTCCACATCACCAGGACTGTGACCCCAGCGGTAAGGTCAGGCTGCCTGGGCCCTAGCTCCTCCACCTGCCTTATAAGGAACTGAACCCCCCTGGATCTCTGGATCTCAGCTCCTCACCTGTAAAGTAGGGCTGGTCCTCACCCCTTGGGAGGGGCCACGAGAGGATGCTATAAAGTATGTAGCATGCAGCCTGTCACCCAGACAACCCTAATAAACGGGGGCTCTAACCCTCAAACAACTATGGTTCTGCATGACTCTAAATTTTCTGCCAACCGAGCCCAACCCACATTTTTCAAATTTAAAGTAAAACACATCATTGGCAGTCCCCATGGAACAAGCTTTCTGGGCCTCAGTTTCCTCATCTGGAAAATGAGCATTGGGTTAGATAACCCCTGGGGCCGCCTTGCACCAGCCTCTGCTCCCAACCTCCTTTGTTTCGGGTGCAAGTCAGGCCTGGAAACTCCTGCCTCCCCTCAGCACCCCCAGCAGCAGTATCCTAGAAGGTTGTTGTCCTGGGGCTGTCCCTTCTCCATCCCGCCATGCTCATGGGAGCCCCCAGTTGCTGTTGTGGGTCACCTGCTGTTCTTGTGTCTTCTCTGATACAGCCCAGAGCTGCCTTCCCAGCAGAGCTTTGCACCCTGGCCCCACCCAGCCCCCTTCAGGAACATTCTTCCAGCTTCTCCCCTCTCCCAAGGGAGAATGAGCTCAGCCTCTAGATCCTACCTGTGCAGGTGCAGTCACCTTGGAGAACGGCTTCTTCCCAGGCCTGGAAAAGACCCCGACAAGGTCTAGCCTAGGAACAGCAATTACAGCTCACAGACTGCCTCTCTCTCTCCTCTCACCGGTGACAAACTTCACGAATCGGTCCCTACACCCTTTCCCACGAAGTCCAGATGACCTCAGAATCTTCCTCAGCACAGCATCCCGATCAGAACTAGCCCCCAGACTGAAAAGCAGGCATGTGCTGGGCCCAGGCCCTCCTCCTGCCCCCAGGGAGAGGCTGCCCCCCAGGGAGAGGCCGCAGAGGGTGAATGGGAACACGGGCTCTGAGGTCAGACACACCTGAGTCAGTTCTTCCAAATACCCGGGGACCGTGGACAAGACAGGACCTCAGGTTCCAACCCCATAGACTAAAGATAATAATCCTTCTCACACTGTTGTAAAATCTAAATGACACCATGCCTGGGGATGAAGTAGATCCTTAGTCAACGTCGTCTCCCTCTGGGTTTGATCCTCTCCTACCTGCGTCCTTGTCGGCTCTTCACACCCTCCCTTTGAGCCACCAGGGGCATTAACATCACACCCATGGCAGATGAAGAAGCTGAGTCATGAGCCAATGTGACTTCCCACAGCCAGCCAGTGGCTGAGCCAGCCTGGAGCAGAGGCTATGAGCCGGCCCAGGCCAGGCCTGCTGTGGGGCTCCCCCGTCTGTGGACCACCCCCCAGCCCTCCCCCACACATGCCTCCTGCTCTGTTTCTGGAGGCAGTAACCCAGCTGGCCTCTGCAGGATGTCTGTGACACGCCTGGGCCGTTTGAGGTCTAGCACCCACTGGCCTGTGCTATAAAGGTCACGGAGCTGTCCTGGGGGGCTTCTCGGACCCCCTTCCCACACTCATGGCTTAACCATAGCTATAAAATCAGTTCTGGAAAACCCCTGGCAAAGTGGTCCAATCCCTTCCCCATTGTACAGCTGGGAAGACCGAGGCCCAAGGGCGGAAAGACTTGCCAGGGCCACGCAGCCAGGGTCAGACCATTTCCACAAGGCCCAGCAGCTCCAGGCCAAACTCTGGAAGCACACGGGAAGGCAGTCGGTCTCCTTCCCCTGCACCGTGAAGGGCGGGCATAGAGGACTCCTGCCCACGTGTACACAACTGTCTGCCCCATCTTCATCTGCCCCCACCCCAGCCGCCCGATAACAAACCTTAACCAGGTAGGTACCTCTGCTGGGAGCTGGGCCAAGGAGGGAAAGGCATCCCTGCCCTCACACCAACTCCCACCCACCTCAGACACCAGGTGATAATCCATGGACACCGGGGGTCAGGCACTCGGTCCTTGGGCCCCAGTCAGCAGCCGAGGTCCCTCCCCCAGGAAGGGGGCAGGCCCACAGGCTGTCATGGGCAATTCCTACACAAGTCCAGCGCCCCAGGCATGATCCTAATTCTACCCCTAAAGCCACCAACACTAAAAACAGAGACTAAACGATATCCTGATACTAAACAGAAAAGGTTGCTCGCCACGGCTTACCATGCACTGCAGCTTCAGCAAAGACTCATTCAGTATTCCCAGAGCATCCTCTGCGGTGGGCACTTTCATGACCCAAACAACCAGAGGCACAGAGACACTGAACGAGATTCGAGAGCACAAGGCCACCCGGCTAGTAAGCAGTGGGGTGGAGAATCGAACCAGGCGGTCTAAAGAGCCTTGACCCCTTGGCTCACGAACCACACTGCTGGCGTGTGTGAGGTGGGCTCTTGAACCGGAAGCACGGTGTCCAAATCCACCTGCTTATCCTCTCTGAGCCTCGGTCTCATCATCTGCTAAATGGGATCATGATGTCCCCTTGCACGTCAGGAGGAGCTGAGGCACCTGGCACAGAGTTGGTGTCAGGGAATGGTGGGTCAAGCTCTTACCTCTGCTCTGGAAGCTGAAGGTGGAGCTTCATCAGAGAGGGGCCGGCTGTACCCCCAGATCCACAGTAGAACCCCTTCAAGGCTTGGGCACTCAGCATGCTCTCAGACATTTCTCCAAACTCAGCACCACCTGGGTTTTTCACTTCCCTGAATGAAGCCTGTATTCTGACTGCGTTGGCTTTTGCCAAGTCACTCATCGCTCTGCATTCGTCTTCATTAGAAGAAAGTCTCCTTGACGGAAACAAACGGAAAAAAAGATGAGAGATCCAGCTAAATTTGATAAATGGCCTGAAAGGGAGTGTTCGTTCTTATGGAGTCCAAAAGGCGCACATCTGGCTGGGCCCCCCTGGCTCCCTGAACAATTATCCCCACCGATGATGGATGGTTCCTGCTCACCGGCACCTGCTCAGCGGGGCGTGAGGGCCTCGTTAGGAGGCTCTCGCTGCCCCTGCCATGCCGTGGCCCCCACTCTGCCCACCGCCTCCGACTGCTTCCCTGAGGGGAACTGGAGCCAAGCTCCCCCACTCCTACCCTCATCTGTGCACGCAGGGCACGCTCCTGGGGGCTCTGGGATGAGGCATGAGCACACATGCTACGATTGTGAGCACAGCTTGCCAAACCCTGGACTTTGTCATTCAGGTCCAGACTCTCCTTTTAATTCCATCTGTTCACGCCATGGATCTGAAAGCCCCTGAATATTTTCCTCCCCGGCCTGAGCAAACTGATAAACATGCTGTTCTCCCCTTCACTGTGAGCTCCCTCTCCACCTGCTTTACCACCCTCAGAATAGCCTGGCTTGCAACCCTTGAAAAAGTTGGAGCTGAAATTTCTTCCCTGGGAAAGCCCAGGGACAGAGGGTGAGGACTGGGAGCTGTAGGGCTATGTACTGGCAGCAACTGAAAGGGGTATTGAAAGCAGGCAGAGAGGCCTTTGGAAGCAGGGAAATGCACTTTTCCAGTTCCCAGAAGCCTCCCAATGGGGCTTTCCTTCTCTTCTGCCCTTGGCTTCCCCAAGCTGTGTTCGGAAGCTGAATGCCCTGGGCTGCCTTGAACAGATGCACAGGCTGGGCACTGCACAAAGGCAATGAGTGGATGGGTTAGCAGTCCACTCTCTACCAGAGGAGCTTGGTACCCAGGTGTTGGCTAGGTCTGCCCAGAGCAAAGAATGCTGCTCTGTGATTTCACAGTGCCATCACTTTACAGCCCTACAATACCCCTTCCAAGATAAAATTTCTCCTGTCCATCCTTACAGCTGGAAGCCCCACTTAGGTGGGAAAGAAACTGAAGGAGAAATAAAAGAAGAAAGATGCCAGCTCAACTGGCACTTCTTCCAGGAAGTCTTGCCTGAGTGGGTCTCAAATGTCAACTTAGGGCAAGAGGCTAAGGTGGGGGGTGAGAGAGAGCAAGCTTGTCTCAGAGTTGTATTTTTGTGAATAGGCTGCAGGTTTTCCTAAGCCCGGAGGATCACCAGGGATAGCTGAGAAGAGGCCAGAGAGATTAGAAGGTGCCCAGGGCACCACCACTCGCCCTGAGTTCCCAGACTGGGACAAATCCCATTATGTCTCTCAGCACTCTCCCCACCACACTGATCGTGGTTGTAATTTCATCTTTAGCTCTGTGATTTATCCAAGAAGGAAGAGACACTGTGTTTGACTTGTGGCTCACCATTGTGTCCCCAGCACCTCGCATCAATATGATCAGTCCCCAATAAATTGAGGAAGAAAAGGAGAGAGAGACAGCGAGCGTCTGGATCTCTGTGGATAAAGGCCAAGCTCATGGAAATGATGTGGTTTGGGAATATAGGTGAGCCTGGTGGGGTGCGGTCTGGAGCCAACAACCTTTGGTGCACACGGTGCAAAAAAACCCTCATGGGTTGATTTTTCATCATTCATTCAACAAGCGTTGACTGAGCCCCACTCAGGGGCTCAGGCATGGGAGACAGTACAGTGCACTGGACTCAGGCCCTGACCTCGGGGTACACAGCCCAGCAAGAGAGAAATAAGTCTCTGGTGATGACAGGACAGGTACTGGGTGCTCTGACAAAGCAAGAAGAGCAGTGAGGGAAGCTTCCAGATGCCCAAGCTGTGTTCTGAAGAATGAAGAAGAGTTACTCAGGACAAGGAGCTGGGAGAGGCTTCCAGGGAACACAACAGGACCTGCCAGGGCCCAGAGGTATGGGGGGCCTGACATGTCCCCAGAATGGAAAGAATCTCTTGGTTTGCAACACTCTTCCTGAGCCTGTAGTGCCTTCTGATTCCCGGTTCTAGGGTTGGGGCCTGCCATGGGGCTGGTTCAAGTGGGGCCCTAACTCCCCACTCCCCCAGCTACCCCACTACTCACCTTGCCACAACACTCTCCCCCCAAAAGCCAACTATGTATCTGTCTCAGACTCTTTGATCAAGGAGAACATTTTCTTTTTTTTTTTCCCCTCTACTTTCTTTTGCTCAAGTATTCAAAACAGCAGAGAAGAAAGCAAGAGAAAGAGATGGAGAGGGAGAAAGAGGCGAGGATACAGACAGAAGACACAAAAGCCACCAAAAGAAAGTCCCCTGAGAGCAGAATGAGGAGACCCCAAGCCTGTCCTCCCTGACCTCCACCCCTCTGCTGCCTCCTGACCAGAAAAGGGGAGGAGGAGCCAAGATGGCAGGCTTTACCTCATGCTCGGGCCACAAGAAACAAATCTTTCCTGGACAGTAGATGGAGGACATTATTTTCATTCCTTCCTTACATCTTAGTCCAATCTTCCCCCTCTGCTAACAAGAAAAAGTCTTCACCTCAGAGGCCCTGAGTGACCCTGGGCAAGATGGTTTACCTCCTGGGTTCCAGTTTCTTCCCCTGTCAATGCAGAGTTGGTAGCCGTGCTACTCACAGGTCTAGGGGCAAAATGAGGCAGGGAAAAGAGGGGAGGTGGGAACAATCATCCCCCAAAGGGTGCAGTGCCAGGCCCCATGCACACAATGGCAGTTGCCCCTCTCTGCTGCCTGGCCAGTGTTGTCTCCCCCATTGCACGGCCACGAAGGGGTGGGATTAAATCACTGAGTGGATGCGAGGTGGCCTTCAGACTCCTCTCACACATGCCAGGAGCCAAGAGCTTGCAGGAACCTTGCAGCCTGACCCTCGCCTACACCCGTAAGCCAACCGAACCCACCTGCAGGGGTTCCACAGCCTAAGGGGTCACAGGCCTGAGAGGCCTCCTTCCTTCTCATCTATAAAATGAGCGCTTCTGGAAGGTAAAAATACAAATGCTTTCCAATTACTAAACTCCCATGGAATCCTCACCACAAACTCAGTCACAAACATCTCCATGTCCCCACTTCACCAAGACAAAAATCCAGACTCCGAGAGGTTGAGTTCACCACTCAAGAGCACACAGCCAGCAACTGCCAGAACCGAGACTTGAACCCAGATACCCGGGTTCCCAGCTGGGAACAGCTCCCAGCTCTGGCTCCCCAGCTCACTGGCTTATTTTTCAAGTGTCTCGATGAAACCGTGCCTCTCAAGCCAGCGTAAATCTTCACCTTGCTGGGTAGGGTTACTTAGCTGGTGGTGGCTCCAGTCCCACAGGGAGCAGAGCTGTAGAGGGACCTCAAAGTTCAGAAGAATTTAATATCCTTCATGAAAGGGCTCGGAGGTGGGGCAGGAGGGGCCACATGAAAGGCTGGCTTTGAAAAAGGCAAGAATCCAGAAATGCAGCTCCCTGGGGGTGGGGGGTGGGGGGTGGGGGGCCAGGGATCTACTTTCAGAACACAGTGTCTCCCAAACTGACATGAAGGAGGGGCTTTGTTTAAGTGAGAGATCAGATCTCAGGGCCTGGGGTAGGGAAAGGGCAAGGAGCTGGAACTTTCCTTTTGTCTTCTAAAATCTAGGAGGAGGCCAAGGAAAACAGTAAGGCACCCCGGGGAAGCTGGGGTAGCCTGGCTGGGTCTTGGCGACACCTTGCTCCCATGGACATTCAGGGGAGGGCACGGGGTGTCCCCCAAGGGATGGCACCCCCAGAACCTGCAGAACTCAGAAACTGGGCAGTGATGCTGATTTAGGGGACCACCCAAGAGCTTTTCCTCATGCACCGGAGCTCTTGGGAGTACTTTGGGGTCATCTTGGGGTAGATGTTGTGGCAGATTTCACGGAGAGTCCTGCCATCAGGACCTGCGGGCCCCACAGCGGCCAGTTTGCGAAGGGCCCGCGGTGACTGTGACCACAGCTGGGCAGCGCGGAGGGACGCGCTGGCTCCCCAGGGCTGCCAAGCCACCTACCGCCCACCGGGTGGCTGAAAACAGCGGAGGTCTATTCTCTCCCGGTTCCAAAATCCAGGTGTTGGCAGGGCTGCGCTCCTGCGAGGCCTCTAGGGGAGGAATCTTTCTCTGCCTTTCCTTTAGCCTCTGGTGTCACCAGCCATCCTCCTCCCGTGGATGACAAATGCCGCCGCCACTGTCACGTGGCGCTCTCCTGTCTGTGTCTTGTCTCCTCTACTTATCAGGACACCGGGGTCGTACTAGCTTAGCGCCCACCCTAACCACCTCGTTTTAACTTGATTACAACTTCAAAGAACCTACTTCTAAATAAGGTGACATCCACAGGCATGGGGGCTAGGATTTCAACATATCTCTTGCGGGGGGGGGGGGGACATAATTCAATCCGTTAACTATGACCCTCCGAGCCACCCAGGCGCCCCACAGACCTCTATGCTTCTTAGGCACCTAAAGGTACATGTTAGTGTAGCGGGAACCCATCCATCCTCTGCTGGCTGCCCTCCTGGGGCCTGGAGTTCACTTTAGCTCCTGTTTGCTGCAGCGACTTTCTACACGGCACGGCCAGAGCAAGCAATTTTGATTCAGAATCAAATCCCCTATTCTCCTGGGTAAAACCCTTGGAGAACAGATACGTGGAAATCCACGTGGAAATCCACAGCCCCCAGGGCCCCCGTGACCCCAATGACTCCCATCTGGCCCAGCCTCCTAAGGAGGCTGGCTTTCACTCTGTTTCTCCGCCTCAGAGCCTTTGCCTCTGCTGTTCCCCCTGCCTGGTGCTCTCTTCCCACACAAGGCTCAGCTCAGAGAGAGGCCTTCCCCGCCCCTGGCAGCTCAAGCATCCCCATGTTGGTCCCCAGTCTTGTGGTTGCTCACAACTTACCGCCATCCGAAATTACCTTCTTTGGGTAGGACTTGAGCTGTTTCCGACTGGGCTTTCCCAACCAGCACGCCTGCCCTCCCAGGGCAGGGCCTGGTCTCTGCGCTCACCGTGGATGCTCAGGGCCTGGTGCAGGTCTGACCTACAAGGCATGAGCAAATGCATGAATGCATGGCTAGCATGGAGGGAACTCACTCTCTCTGATGCATAAACATCTCCTGAGCATCCGTGAGGAGCCACATGCTGCATCAGGCCTGAGTCAGTCACAGTCCACTCAGGGAGACAGACAGTACAGCCCACAGTGACCGACCGACAGGAACACCATCCTTCTTCACAGGCCTTCAGCAGCAGCTGTCAGAAAAGCAGAAATTCAAATTACACTATCTATAAATGACAACGACGCTGAGATGCCAGCACAGGGATGTCCCAAGGACCAGCTGCCCCCTTCCTGACGTCCAACCCCCCACTCCGCAGAAGCCCGCTACCCCCTATGGCTCTGGAGCAGAGGAAGAAAACACAAGATCTCGGAAACTATAGAGATGGAGTTTCTGCCAACCAGCAGGTTCAGGACTCAAACTGGCACTGAAATTCCACATAGCAATCAAGAACTTTGTCATTATGCAAATGCACAGCAGTGAACTTTGTCTCAGAGCTTCCACGTGTCTCTCACGTGTGGACCCAGAATGCAATCACGGAGTCCGAGGGCACATGCATGCTCCCCCACAGGGGAGGCAAATTCTAGCTCTACTCTCTTAGGGTCTCTGGCTGGGCCTGAGAATCCAACCGACCTAAGACAGGTGAGTAGGAGAAAACCTTGGGGGTTTGCACAGGTACATGAGAGACCCCACAGGAAAACAGCCCCAACCAAAGCGGGGAGGCCCAAGACTTCCCCGCCAGGTTCAGCAAAGAATAGCGATGGTGGGAAAGTAGCTGAAACATGGAGAGATGAAAGGAAGGCAAGGTGCATTCTTACAAGATCTGTTCCTATAGATTTTTCTCGGCTCACTTCCCCATCTCTGGTGATAAGAATGTTTCTTTTCCCCTGGGTAGGGAGGGCATCTTTCACGTGGGATTTTTATCTACTGCTTTTGGGGAGACAAAGAAAGGTCAGAGCACCCTTCTAACACCTGCCGTTTTCCAAGCGTCTTTAGCTCAAAATAATCCTTAGGCAAAGTGGCATGTTTGGCGGTGGCCTATATGCCGCCCTCTGCACCTTTACTGGATAAAGCCAGACTGGGTTAGAGCAAATTACATGCCCATGGCCAAGGTGTAAGTGTTTGGTTGCCCTGCACCCTGACATTTTTACTCTTCAAGCTTTTTAAAAAAAAAAAAAAAAAGAATTAGATTATTTATTTATTTATTCATGATAGACACACAGAGAGAGAGAGGCAGAGACACAGGCAGAGGGAGAAGCAGGCTCCACGCAGGGAACCCGACATGGGACTCAATCCGGGGACTCCAGGATCATACCCTGGGCCAAAGGCAGGTGCCAAACCGCTGAGCCACCCAGGGATCCCTACTCTTCAAGCTTTTTAATTTTTGTGAAACTGACAGCAGTCTTGATTTTAAAAGTATATGTTTTTTTAAGATTGTATTTATTTATTTGAGAGAGAGAGAGAGAGAGCTCACGCCTGGCTGAATGAGAGCCACACATGAGGCTCCATCCCAGGACCTCAGGACCAAGACCTGAGCCGAATGCAGACGCTTACCGACTGAGCCACCCAGGTACCCCTAAAAGGTATATTTAGACACAGATAAAAATGTTTGCAAGCTCTAGCAGAGTATTCACAAGTGTTGACCACATGGTAAGTTACAAAACAAATCCGGATACCCTACACATTATAGCGTAGGTCTACCACGTAACTAAAAGGCAATAACAAACAAGTTACAAAGAAAACTAAAATATATTTGGAAGATAGGAAGCACTTCTAAATGGATCAAAGATATTGGGACATCCTCAGACCTGAATGGTGATGAAGATGTACGTCAAAACACAGCTAGCCCTGCGTCTAGGAGAGGCTTATAGCCTTATAAGCAGATAGAAAAGAAGGCTGGGATTTAATGAACCAAATGTCAAAGGTAAAAAATTGGTAAAAGAACAGCAGAACCAACCCCCCCCAAAAAAAGTGTAGAAATAATGAGAAAATAAAAATAAGAGCAGAAACAAAAGTGTGATAACAAAGATCAATATGGCGCAAAGTTGGTTTTTTTAAAAAGATAGCAGATATGGCTATGATATGGCTGACTTTACGCCTGTAAAATTTTAAACTCTCTAGAAAAATCTAGAGAATATTGTTGAACAACTGGCTCAAGGAGGAATAAGCAACCTGAAGAGCTAGTAAACACTTAAAGAAATTGAACTATGGGTTAATCTGCCCACAGAGAAACCATCAGACCATCAGCTTTATAGGGGAGTTCTATTCAACTTTAAAGGCATTTTATCCATTTGGTTTTATACTCTGACTTCTGAACAACAGAAAATGAGAGAACATTTTCCACTTCACTTTATGATAAAATAATTTTGATATTGGGGCACCTGGTTGGCTCAGTCAGTTAAGCTTCTGACTTGATTTCAGCTCAGGTCTTAATCTCAAGGTCATGAGTTCAAGCCCCACGCTGGGTATGGAACCTACTTAAGTAACAATTTTGATATCAAAATTAAACAACGACAGTGAAAGAAAAGTAAATCACAGTCCAATCCACTCATGAATATTGGTGCAAAAAAACTCGAAGCAGGACTCCCAGATCCCACAGCCAGGCCCTGGTGGCACAGGCATTACATTTAGCCCGTGGACTACACACACCTCCTCTCTGTGATTCTAGTCTGACTCACAGACAGCCAAGAAGTTCAAGCCTGAAATGGCCACGGGCTCTCTCTCCTCTGAATCCTGCTATTCTAGAGCCAGGCCAGAGTAAATGGAAAGTTCCAGTGGCAGTTTTTCCAGGGATGTCTCATCCAGGCTCAGGCAGGTTAACTAACATTGGAGAGAGGGAGAGACATCCTGGGGTGACTTCACTGCTCCAGTCCTGCCACTGGCACTGTGATCTGCAGGCACCCCCCTGCCCCTGGCCTGCTCTGCCTGCAGCTGGGAGCCACCAGGCAGCAGACCCTGACCTGCCTCCCTGGGAGCCACAGGCTGCAGGGGGTCACGGTGCCAGCAGGAGCGCAGCCAGAGGCTGTCTGTGGCAGATGGGACTTGTAGACCTCAGACAGGCCATAAGCGCTAAAGTTTCCTATCTTTGCCTCCTGCCTGGCAAAATTCCCACCATCCCAGAGCGAGGATCTGACAGTCCGGGAGGCTGAGCTCCTTGACAGGGCTGGGTAGAGTAGACTTCTTCAGAGATCAGGGCCTCTTCCAAGCTCACCCCTCACAGGGAGGAGGGAGGTAATGGCCATGGGGTACCCAACCCGAGGGAGGGGGGCATGCTTTCATGTCAATCCCTTCTCTGTGGGCACATGGTATTCCCCTAATATAGACATGCCATAATTTGCTTGAACAATCCTTGATTTGAGAGGGTTTTTTTATTCCTGTGCATCCTGGTAGATATATCTGGGTGCATATCCTTTATGCCTTCCTTGGGATAAATTCTACTTTTAGGCTCATGGGTGGGTTTCTATGAAGTTAGATGCAAAGTGCTGTGTGTACATGAAGATTAGACCCTTAAGGGAGCTTGTTTCCAGCATCAAGAACCTCTGCTGCAGGGACACCTGGGTGGCTCAGTGGTTGAGCATCTGCCTTCAGCTCAGGTCATGATACCAGGGTCCTGGGATCGAGTCCTGTATCAGGCTCCCTGCAGGGAGCCTGCTTCTCCCTCTGCCTGTGTCTCTGCCTCTCTCTGTGTGTCTCTCATGAGTAAATAAATAAAATCTTTAAAAAAAAAAAAAAGAAAGAAAGAAAAAGAACCTCTGCTGCGGAAAACACAACCTGCAGTGTGACTTGTCTCCCCGCTTTCTTCATCCTCATACAGAGCAGTTTGACAACTTGGACGATGGGGTTTCAAATAACTTTATTTCAAGGAAATAATTTGCCATTTAGTTAGTCATTATTCCTTTACACACACCTTCCCAAAACAACTCCATGAAGTTGGTACTGCTGTTATCCCCACTCTACGGATGGGACGCTGAGCTCAGAGACGTCAGGTGCCTTGTCTAAGGTCACACAGCAGGTCAGTGGTGAACCCAGGAATCAGACGCAGGCAGCTGCCTCAGAGCTACCTCCCTGAGCACGCACCCACCCAAGCATCACCACCCAGTGCTGTGGGTGGGCTTCCCAGAGCCCAGGAAGCAAGCCCTGAAGCAGCAGCGGCCTTGCTTCTCTCAGGCAAGTTGACAAGTCTCTTTGGGCTGAGTTTCCATCAGAGTCCTGCCTATAAATAGGCAGAGTAATAAATCAAGAGTACGTGCTGATGGAAGGAGCCGTCCAGGGTGAGCAAAGGTCAAGCTGCTGGCTGGGCCTGCGGAGCTCCACTAGCGACACTTCCACCAGCTCAGAACAGCACCGTGTCAGGAGGACGAGCGTGGAGGTCACAGTTCTGCTGATCTCAGACTGGGAGAAGGAAGTAGAATGGATGAAGGGGATGTTGGGGGCCTTTGGGCAGGACCTCCTCTTTCCTGCCACCTCCTTTCACACTGGAGCTCATGTCCGCCGCAGCCCAGACCAAAGGTGACATTATCTGGCACGACGGAACCAACCCCCACGTGCTGGGGGAAGGCAGGGGTTTCCTTGGACTAAACCGGCCACAGCCCTGCCCACCCCTCAGGTGGAAGGAACGTGGCCTTTGGACCTTCAGTAAGTGCCCCGGGAATAACGTCAGCGATAAAGTTATTAACAGCGGGATTGGGATCCCTGGGTGGCGCAGCGGTTTGGCGCCTGCCTTTGGCCCAGGGCGCGATCCTGGAGACCCGGGATCGAATCCCACGTCGGGCTCCCAGTGCATGGAGCCTGCTTCTCCCTCTGCCTATTTCTCTGACTATCATAAATAAGTAAAAATTAAAAAAAAAAAAAAAACAGCGGGATTTACTGAGCACTTACTATGCCCCACGCCTATGCTGAGAGCTCTAGGTCATCCAGTTCCGTCCTCTCGCCAACACTTCGATCATCCCCACTTTCCAAGTGACAAACTGAGGCCCGGAGAAGTGAGGCAGGTGACAGAGCCAGGAGGTGTCGGAGCAGGAATCTACACCAAGGCAGTCCGACCCCCGAGCTTGCAGCCTTCTCCCTCTAGGCCTCTGCACACCCGGGAACGTGGGGGAAGCTCTCAATCCCAGAGGGGGAGCTCCCCACGGGCGGGCGGGGATCAGGCCTTCCTCCCCGAGACTGGCTGCAGCTCCGCGGGAGGCTCCTCCACGGGCGGACCTGGGAGAAAGCCCCCGCTCGCCACCTGCCCGCTCTGTGGCCCTGGGAGAGTTACCCGGAATGGCCGAGCCTCAGTTTCTTCACCTGTCAGTGGGAACTAAGGACACTCAGTTCCTTTGGTGGCCGTAAGCAGCAAAAGGAAGGAGTTGGCGCAGGGCTGCCCCGTGGGTGGAAGTGGTCGTCATTGATGCTGTTGTTTCCATCCTGCAAGCGACTCAGCTCTCTCCTCCTGTCCGCTGCCAATCAGAGGCGCCGAGAGGGACTAGCCTCAGGCTGCCGAGCCCCCCTAGGGCTGCCGAGCCCCCCTAGGAATCATAGCAGCAGCTAAGATGTATCGCCTGTACACTGTGTGCCAGGCACCGGTCCTAATCGCTTTACGTATTAACTAGTCAGCAGGAAGCCCCGGAGAGGGCAGCAGGGAGGAGAGCCAGAGGTCCACAAGCCACGCCAGGCCAGCCCACCTGTGCGTGGGCCTGCTGGTCACACGGGTCCCCACCAGCAGCCTCTAGGCCCCAACGATGGCCCCAGGTACATGTGTGAGACCTGCAAAATGCCCTTCCCACCTCACCAACCCCTCAGGTGGTTCTGAGTGAGGACCCGGGGTTGAGTGTGTTGCCAGAGGGCTGGAGAAACAGAAGGAGGATGTGGGGGCTGCCGGGGGAGGGCTGCCTCCGGGTCACCCAGGGCCTAGAGCAGTGCTCAATAATGTTCGTTGACTAATAATTGCTGATTATGATATAAGTGGGGGCTCTATTTTCGGGCACAGTGGCTCAGGTATTGGGCTCTACTAGCCACTTTTTTTTTAAATGCATGCATGGAAAGAAACCTGGAAGGATATATACTAAAAGTGAATCCTGATGATCTTAATGGGGAAGAATAATGGGAGGATCTCATGGTCATTTTTTTGCAGGTTTTTTTCCCTTTTGTACTTGCTACATTGTCTATAATGAACAAGTATTAATTTTATGTTCAGAAGAAAATAAACTTTTGTGTGAGCTTAGGACTCATTCAATTTTACAGCACAAAAAGAAATTTTACAGAAGAAATTGAAGTCCAGAGAGGTTAAGCCGTTTGCCCAAGGCCACACAGCAAGGCAGGTAGGGCTGGGACAGACCCAGGTCTGCTAGCCCATCCCCTGCACCCTCTGGGAACTCAAGCCTTAGGACGGGGGGGGGGGGGGGCATCTCCAGCTCCTGCATGGTGAGGCCTCGTTTCTCTTTTTTTCACCACCGTACCCTGAAAACACCCCCAACCCAATCTTGCCAGCTCCCCCAACTCCTGCGAGAGTCCCCTGAGAGAAGGAGGGATGTCTGCAGACGTTAGTAAAGTGATCAATGGAAAGAAATACATATAAGCCCCCATTCCAGCTTCACGGACTTGCTGCTGATTCATAAATAAAAGAATGCCCAGGCTATTTTGGGCACCTGCAATTTTCTACTTGAATAACCAGGGAAGTGGCTGCCTGCCCGCTTCTCTGCCCTGCTCGTGGCGCCAGAACGGGGGAAACGTGATCTCCCCCGGCGTAATGGGATCTGGGGCCAGGCCTCACTGCTGATTTCCTTGCTTTGCCCCGCTCCAGAAAACCCAGGTGTCCCCCACACCACATCCATGGGAGTATGGGAAGGGAGACTCCAGGCCCGATCCAGATGCTGTGGATTCAGTGGTTCCTTCAAGGTATAGGAGGCAATCTCAGCTCTGCCACCTGCCATCTGTGGGACTTTGGGCAAGTGATTCAACCTCTCTGAGCCCCAGTTTCTTCATCTGTAAAATGGGGATACTTACATCACTTTGCAGGTTTGGTACAGGTGAGGTGCCTGGCTCTCTCAGGGGAATTATATTTAAGGTATGAGAGAGGAGCTGCTCTGGAAAGAGCCCCAAATAGGATTCTCAGGCTGTTGTTTGATCTTTTGGTTCCAGGAGCTCTGAGTTAAGGGGGAAGAAAAGATCATTTATCAGTTCTTGTCTGAAAGTCTGGGAGTAATGGCTTCAGGCAAGGCTGGATCAAGGGTCTTGAGTGAAGTCTTCAAGATCTGGTCCTTCTCTTCCTCATGGCTCCACTTTACTCTGGTTGACCTCATTCCTGGGCCAGTCCCCCTTCATGGAAATTCCCAGCAGGTACAGGCTTATATCATTCTTACAGCTAGAAGGGTATGAAGGCTGGAGGGGGAAATAAGTATGGGGGGAAGGGTGACTTATGACAAGTGAAAGAATAGGTTGAAATGTTGGACTGGAGTGCAGACAGAAAATACTAGCCAGGAAAGGAAAGGAAAGGAAAAAAGGAAGGAAAGGAAAGGAAAGGAAAGGAAAGGAAAGGAAAGGAAAGGAAAGGAAAGGAAAGGAAAGGAAAGGAAAGACTAGCCTTTATTCTGCGGCTTACTCCTCTGTAGTCCATTTTCCAGTATGTTCCACAAGATTTTAATAGGCATTGGATGAGCCAAGGGTTTCAGGGCCAAAAGACTGGGTGAAGCCCAATGTTTTTAAAGACTCTACTTATTTATTCATGAGAGACACAGAGAAAGAGAGGCAGAGACATAGGCAGAGGGAGGAGAAGCAGGCTCCATGCAAGGAGCCCGATGCAGGACTCGATCCTGGGACCCAGGGACCACACCCCAGCTGAAGGCAGACACTCAACCACTGAGCCACCCAGGCGTCCCTGGGCGAAGCCCAATTAAACAGGTTTCTTTGCTACAGAGCCTCTACATGGTCACTCTTCCAGCTGTGATTCTCCAAGAGGAGAGCTATGGGCTATAGCATTCCTTAAGTTCTCAATTCTTTGGGAAGGGCCACTATGGGTCATAGGAGCAAGATAATAAGACAGCAAGTGTTCTGGGGAGAGGACAGTGGAAGCCCCATAGGAGACAACTGTAATTGTCCACGTGAAGGGTGATGACTGCCAGAACGGAGCTCCATGGCAGAAACAGGAATAAGGGTACACAGCGAGAGATGGGATGTAGGAAAATATGTGTATCAGCTCAGAAAACGTTGCAGTTTTGGTGATGGTAACAGCGAAATATAGTTTTGATCCTAGCTTTTCCACTGAAAGCAATACAGAGACAAAACATGGGCTCTGCAGTCCAGCAAATTCTTCAGTAACTTGCCCCATTTTGCTACTAGAGCAAGTTACGGCACCCCTCTGAACCTGTTCTCTCGCTTATTTTTTTTTTTAAGATTTTACTTATTTATTCATGAGAGACAGAGAGAGAGGCAGAGACACAGGCAGAGGGAGAAGCAGGCTCCATGCAGGGAGCCCGACATGGGACTCGACCCCAGGTCTCCAGGATCATGCCCTGAGCCAAAGGCAGACACTCAACCCGGGAGCCATCCAGTCACCCCCTGTTTCCTTGCTTATTACAGGAGGATATTAAGCCCTTTTTCTCAGGGTCCTTGTAAACATTCCAAGATGAATGTAGAGAGAGTGCCCAGCTATGAGCTGGACTTCCCCTTCCGGCCATAACAAAGGACTTGGTACCACACCAGCCCTCCCAACAAAAATAGCCTAACACTTGACAAAATCAGAGGCAGCCAGTCTTCAGAGAGCAGGTCAGAGGGACTCCCCCCACCCCCACCCCGCCCATGAGCCCCTCCCCACCGGGCTCTCAGAGGAGCTCACACAGAGCACCGCGGTCCCTCTGAGCTCAGGAGGCAGGGATCAGAGTTTGGGCCTCTGGGACGACAAAAACAGAAGGAATCTGCAGGACGGGACACTGGAGAGGAGGGAGCTGCATAGCCAGGGGGGTGGGGGTGTCCCAAGAAGTCTGTGGAGGGGACTCCGGGACCCACAAGTCCTTGCCCAAAGGCTGGTCTGTGCAAGCACAGGATGAAACTATCCAAGGTTTACCAGCAGGCTGGGAGAGGTTGGAGAGACCTTCCTGAGCCCTCCAGCTGAGACACCAGAGAGGCTGAGCCCTAGGAGTGAGGACCGTGCCCTAGTGCAAGTGCGGCTGTAGACCTGCCCCAACAAAGCCTGAAGCCAAATCCTTTGATTTCCTCAGAGTTGAAAGGCAAGCTCTGCCAGGTTCTGGAGGCTTGGGAAACAGCTCGGGCTTTGCGTGAATTCTCCCCAACAAAGTGTAAAACGAAGCGCATGGGATTTCGAAAGGATCAGCCAGTGATTGTGCTGTCTGCTAAAATAAAACTTAACACTCTTCAGAAGAAAACAGAATCCAGATTCTATAACACATCACACACACAACATCCAGTATATGATCAAGATTTTCTAGACATGTGAAGAAACGGGAAAATGTGATCTTTAGTCAAGAAAAAACAGCCCATGGAACCAGACCCCAAGATGGTTCAGAGGTCAGATTTAGCAGGTGAAGACCCTAAAGCACCTATTCCGGGTTTTGGCACATAGTAGATGCCCACCAATTAATGCTAACTGCTCATCTCCATTCGAGCAAAGTAATCATTTGTCCCCCAAAAGGCTTTGAAACGCGAGGATTAATAAAGGGGAAGGACCCAGTCCTCATATACTGAGTGTTGCTGTCTTCCCCGTACACGATTCAGAGAATGGGGGGCTGCCTTGTGCAGTAATGAAACACAAGTGATGACCGTGCCACTAGCTCATTGTGTGATTTCCTCATCTCCCTGTGCCTCAGTTTCCCCATTTACATAATAGGGAGGGCAGGCAGGTCATCTCAAAGGGCTCTTTCTTTCCATGATTCTGAGTTTGTCTGGCCCAGGAGTTGTTTTCAGCCAGGATACACTCTGAGCTGGGACCTGGACGAACCAGTAGAAGGAATTGGATCCACATCTAATACCTTGGGGGAAACACAGGCTGGGATGGCTTTCTCCCAGGTATCATAATGTGAGGCTATGAGCAGAGCCGGGGCTCATTTTCCAAAGGAAACTTTCTTGAGAAATGTCTCCTAGCAACCAGCTCCACCAATATACAACCTTCAGGGACCTCTGCAGAAACATAAAGGCTTTTTGTGACTCTCTTCTTCAAAAGCTCACGTTGGAAGTGCTTATCAATCAAGACGCTAATGTGAAGCAGGTGGAGGGGGCCCATGGTGGGCAGGGGATGTTGGATGGGCATCCACCCACAGCTTCGATCTCCTTCCACTCTGTGAAATTACCAGCAGTCTGGTTTCCGGGCTCAGAGCAAGAGCTTCAGACTTGTTCAAAACCAGGCTCCATCTCCTACCAGCTGAGTAACCTTGGGCAAGTCATTTAACCTCTCTGAGCCAGTTTCCCCATCTGTAAAATGAGGCTAATGACATGTAGGAGGATAGTTCTCCACCCAGGCTCCCGGCACTCGTCCAGCACACGCAGCCACCAGGTGCTGTGAGCGTTTGCCGCTAACAGCTACATTCTTAGAACTATTAGCTGATGGGAGGTGACTCACCAGAGGTAGATGGGAGGTTGACACCATCTGGTTATCCCTTCTCGTGTCCTACAGCCAATGACCAACTAATGTAGAGGGATAAAAGACCAGTCCTCTTGCCTCAAAGCAGGACAACGTGGTGCCATGTATAGTCATGACCAGACTCCAGCTAAACCCCCATCCTTGCTGAACTTCTACTACCACATCCTACTTCCCTCCCTTACTCCTTCACAGACTTCCTATGAATGCCCCCCTCAATAAGTCACTTGCACAAAGTCCCCATTTCAGGCTGTCCTAGGAAATCCAAAGACACGAGAGTATCTATGTCTCAGGCCACTGTGAGGATCTGATGAGAGAATGTGCATGAAGTACCAGGCACGCAGGGTGTGCTCAATAAACCAACATCATTATCCTCTTCCTCCTCCTCATTATTACTGTAATTACAGACAGTCCTGAGATCAGAGAGGGCTTCCAAAGTGGACAAGAGTTGGGGGCAGTCTTGGTGTGAGGGGATAGTTGCACTTAGACTGGCTAACATAGGTGAGACAGAGTTATCAGCTTTCTTTGCTTCCTAATTAATATTAACGTTATTTTTCCTATTATAAAAACAGTACGAGCTCATTGGCAAAAAATGAATAAATAAACCCCTCAGCAATGCAGAGAATGACAAAAATGAATGAATGAATGAATGAATGAATGAATGAATGAATAAAATTTCCCACCACTTGGGTATAATCACTGGAGACATTTTCCCTCACACCCTTCCAAACATTTCCCACATAAATTCAAATAATATACATATGTGGACACACATATACACATATATACATGCAAACATATATAATTAATATATGTAACATATGTATATATAATATGCTATTTCTAGAGGATAATACTATATGCATAATAATATACATATAACTAATTTTGTTACTGATAAAAATGGAATCACAAATACTATTTTGTAACCTGGTTTTTTTCCACTTGATTTTCATATGCAGATAGTGGGCATCTCCCATGTTAATAAACACGAGTCTACAGCATCAGTTTTAGCCAAAGATTGTTACCTTTTATGGCAATAACACAGCTTATTTAATCAATCCTCCACCTCTAGACACTTACTTATTGTCACTTTTTTTTACTATTATAAACAAGGCTGGTTAATGCAAATCCTTGAGCGTGTATCTTCGTGCATATGTTCAGTTGTTTCCTGAAAACAAATTCCTAGAAATAGAAGAGTATGGATATCGGAACGCACACATTTCCCTGCAGGATGACTGGACTATCCTCACTCCCTCCAGGAGTACTGGAGTGTACATTTCCCCACACAAAGTATCCAGCAGTCTCCAATACTAGATATCATTTTTGTTTTAATTTTTGCCAATCTGATAGGTGAAAAATAATACTGCGTTGTTGCTTCAGTGTGCATTTCTTTGGCTGCTGGGGAGGCCAAGCATCTTTTCTTACACTTGTGGGCTGTTTGGATTTCGCCTGCTGAGAATTGCTATTGTCCAGTCCTTGGCAAGGCCCTGCTGGGTGTCTTTTCTCCTCTCCCTTCCCCACCCAGATCCACAGGTTCAGTTCATAAGCAGCAAAGCCCTGCTTCCTACAGGATTGGTACACTGGGAAGGCAGAGTTTTTGCCCTCAGGCTCCAACAGCCAGCCAGAGCTGGGATTAGGAGGGGTTCAGTCCTCTGACTCCAGGGTGCCCTCTCACCAAGCCCCCTCTCCCGCCCTTATCCATGTCCCTACACAATGGAGACCTTAGAAGCCAGATCTGCTTAAAGGAAAAATTTCTCCAAAATTCCAAACTTACCCAGCAAATACATTCCAGGGGCGATTATTAGCATGGTTTGGGGAGTCTTGTCAGAAGAACCTACTAGAACATTCCTTTAAAGTCCAGCGCTCTCAAGAGGTTTGAAATGAGATTTTATATATGACAAGATCTATCACAGTTACGAATACCCCAACCATTGCCCCAGCGACACCACAGGTAAGAATTTTCCCTCCAGCAGACCCACTTACCCATGTATAAAAGGCACATGTAAAGTGCTCATGGAGGGCAGCCCTGGTGGCGCAGCGGTTTGGTGCCGCCTGCAGCCTGGGGTGTGATCCTGGAGACCCGGGATCGAGTCCCACATCGGGCTCCCTGCATGGAGCCTGCTTCTCCCTCTGCCTGTGTCTCTGCCCCTCTCTCTCTGTGTCTATGAATAAATAAATAAAATATTTAAAAAATAAAAAATAAAAAAATAAAGTGCTCATGGAAACATCGCTCACAATAGCAAAATACATGCTAACGACCTAAATGTCCATCAGTAAGGACCTGCAAAATAACTTACCAATGACATTTACCAGGAAATATCATGCAGACAGTAAAATAATTGCACGCGCGGAAAGACGCCCTTGAGGTATCATAAAGTGACAAAAGCGAGTTATAGAAGAGTACATTTAGTGTGATCCCTTTTGCACTTTTCAAAGGGATAGATTAGAATTGTTCCAGATGTTTATGAGAGTGGAACCAATTCCTGGGTGGTCACATAAGAAACTGCTCACAACAGTTTCATCTAGGAGGGGGCTGGGGAGTTAAAGTGTTGGGAGATTTTTAGGTCCCATTTTATACCCACCTGCCTTATTTAAATTATTAGCATGAATATGCTTTACCATTATATAATGAAAAACCTTTAAAGTTTAAAAGTGAGCCTATGACCAATCATTGTGACAATAGTCTATTGACAAGCTTACTGTCAAATATGTGCCAGGCAGTCTGCATTCTCTCATTTAATCTTTTTTTTTTTTTTAAGATTTATTTATTCATGAGAGACACAGAGAGGCAGAGACACAGGCGAAGCACGCTCCCTGTGGGGACCCCGATGCGATGCAGGACTCAATCCCAGGACCACAACCCAAGCCGAAGGCAGATGCCCAACCACTGAGCCACCCAGGTGTTCCTCTCTCATTTAGTCTTAAAACAAGCCCTAATCTGATACCCAGTTTATGCATGAGGAAACTGAGTCTTCAGTTAAGAGGTTTGTTAGGCCACATCTGATTACAAAGCCCTGGCTCTTGCTGCAAAGTGTGGTTCTATGTCTGGGCTTTGTCAGGCCTGCTATGAGTGAGTCCCTCCTGATGGGCTGGCTGGTTTCCTACTGGGGTGGCTGCTCTGTCACCTGCACCTGTACCCTGCAGTTTCTCTCCTCGTGACCTGATGCTTTAAAGTTGGCGCTGTCCAATACAGGCTACTTAAATTAATTAAAATTAAATGACTAAGATTCCAGTTCCACAGAAGCACTAGCTGCATTTCAAGGGCTGAATAGCCACATGTAGCTAGTGGCTACCATATTGTCAGCACAGATATGAAACATTTCCATCATTGCAGAACATTCGGTTGCATACAACTGCTTTATCATAGCATTAAAGCCAGGCAGACTTGGGCTCACCCTGCTCTTCTACTTACTAATGGGTAAGCTGAGCTAGTTATTGAACCTCTCCGAGCCTCAGCATTCTCATCTGTAAAATGTAACTACCTCACTGGGCTGTTGCAGGGATTACTTGCAATCATGCCTATTACATGGTTAGCCCAACGCCTGTCACATGAGCAGCTCAAAGGGTAGGACTCTGCAGTCAGACAGTTTTGTGGCCTGAGGCATGTCACCTCACTGCTCCGGGCCCCAGCCTCATGAGGTGAATGGCATCTACCCTGAAAGAGTGCTGTGAGCATGAGAGCATATGTTTGGTGCTCAGGGAGGGTCAAGTATCTTTTCCTCTTTCTGAAAGGGGGTTTCCCTGTCAGAAACCATTCTGATAAAACCCAGAAGGCCAATGTACCAACAAGAGAGGGCTCAACCTCCAAAATAAAATGATCATGGGATGCTGTTTGTCACCCATCATATTGGGGGAAGGAAGAAATGGTTTAACTTTTTTTTTTTAAGATTTTATTTATTTACTCATGAGAGACGCAGAGAGAGAAGCAGGCTCCATGCAGGGAACCCGATGTGGGACTAGATCCCAGGACTCTAGGATCACACCCTGGGCTGAAGGGAGGTGCTAAGCCACTGAGCCACCCAGGCGTCCCAAATGGTTTGACATTTTATTGAAGAATAACATACATACAGAAAAATGCACCTGCCACAAGCATGCCACTCAATGAATTTTGAGAAACTGAAAATATTTGTGTAGCCACTAGTGAGATCGAAAACCAGAACATCAATAGCTTCCCAAAAGCCCCCTCATGTCCCTTCCCATCCACTATCACCCTTCACAAAAGTAACCACTATCCTGACTTGTAATACCATAGACTCATTTTCAGTAGACAAACCCAAAGATTCTTAACACCCAGAGTTAGAAAGGGTGTAGACAATCCAGTAATCTGAGACACTGATGGTGGGTGTGTGAAATGGTACAGCCATTCTGGAGGGTAATCTGGTAGCATCTGCTAAAATGTAGCATTGGCCCGGCATTTCCACTTCACAGTGTCTGCCCTGAGAAACGCCCACATCCCTGCACAGAGAGGCAAGCACATGGATGCTTGCAGCAGGATTGTTTGTTAATAGCGGCATATTGGAAACAACCTCCATGTCCCACTAAAAGGGATTGGTTGGGGGAAAAAATGATGGGCATCACACTATATTTTACACTGCAATAGATCAAAATAGTGAAGAGGATCTACATGTATCGCATAGAAATTTCTAGAAGACATATTATAGAATTTTAAAAAGCAAACTGCAGAAAAATGACCCAAACATACACACACAGCATCCACAACAGTGATAACTCTGGGGAAGGGGTGAGACGGGGTTGCGAGGGGACAGTAAGGAGAAATGTGACTCTTAAGTTTATATGCACTTAGGTTGTTCCAAACGTTTAAAGCAGCGGACTTACATATATGTGTGTTACTTGTGTGAAATACTTTACGAGCTTTCCAGGATAATTAAACAGCCCAGCCACCGAGTCCAGGCAAGGAAAGGAAGGCTGCCCCTCTGGCTCCTGGCCCCGGGCCCAGCTTGGGTTGCGGGAGGGCAGAGTTCCCCGTCTGAGGCCTGAGGGGCTGAAATGAACGGAGCAGCCAGGGCCCCTGAGAGCGGAGCGCGGGCCTTCCTCGGGGGCAGGTGGTGCCCGGGCCACCGCGCTCGCCGCGAGCCCAACGCCAGGGGATGTAAGTGGACCGCTGCGAAGGAGCCAGTCTTGGGGGTCGGCGCCCTCCCAACAGCGCCCAGCACTTTAAGAGAAGGATGGGGCTGCCCGGGTGGCCCAGCGGTTTAGCGCTGCCTTCAGCCCAGGGCCTGATCCTGGAGTCCCGGGTTCGAGTCCCACGTCGGGCTCCCGGCATGGAGCCTGCTTCTCCCTCTGCCTGGGTCTCTGCCCCTCTCCCCACCCCATGAATAAATAAATAAAATCTTTTAAAAAAATAAATAAAAGACTTTATTTTAAAAAATAATTTAAAAAATGAAGGATGGCCGGGTTTGGTTCTCTCCGTCCCTGGGGATGGAGGACAGGGAGGCGGCAGGTGTCACCGCCACAACAGTGGCTCTGTGAGAGTGAGGCGCTAAGACAGACACTCTCAGTCAGTCCTGTAAACCCGGTGGCCATGTGCTCAGGAGTGGGGAACAGGACGTAAGGGGCAGCAGCCAAGGGTCCACATTAAAAATAGTCCACCTTCAAGAATTAGCTTTGCAGGGGCCCCCGGGGGTGGCTCAGTGGGCTAAGCGTCTGCCTTCAGCTCAGGCTGGGGTCCTGGAGTCCTGGGATCGAGCCCCACCTTGCTGCTGCTTTAGGCTCCCTGCTCAGCAGAGAGTCTGCGTCTCCCACCCTCTGCCTTTGCCCCTGCTCCTGCTCTCTCTCTGCCTCGCTCACTCTCTTTCTCAAAAATTTTTTTAAAAAATTTAGCTTTGCAGGGAGGCTGGCCCAGCTGACTCCATAGAGAAGGGCTCCTTAATGTTTCTGAGCCTCAGCTTCCTCCTCTGTAAAATGGGGTGCAGGCTCTTGCCACCACACACACACACACACACACACACACACACACACGCACGCACACACTTGATCTGTGACTGTGGCAAAGACCACAGACTCCCGAGTCAGACTGCCTCCAGTCCAACCGCAGAGCTGCTGCTCGCAGCTGTGTATCCTAACCTGCTCAGGGCCACAGCTTCCTTTCTCATTGATAAAACAACAGCCCTGTTCTCCCCTGAGTTCAGAGGACTTACCATGCAGCTTAAGTGCAACCATATTGGGAAGGTCTTACCACAGCCTTCAGCTCTAGGACGTGTTCAGTACATATTTGCAACAATGATTAAACTGGTTTTTCTGTACTACGCACCTATCTAGGTGCCAGGAACCAAGCTAGGCATTGAACACAGAGGCCTGAATAAGTCACGGGGCCCGAGCTCAGGGTGTTTACAGTGTAATGATGTGGGGTGGGGGGATAAATGAGGACACCTAGAGACACGCCTCCCTCTGATGCCCTCCAGGCTACAAGGACAAATGCTCTCAGGTCCTATCCTCATCTCTTCCAAGGTCAGAATTCAGGCCCATCTATATTCATCTAAGACATAATTTTGCTAATACCTCCTTCCTCTCCCCCACCAATCCAAAGGATTGCACACAAAAGTGACCTCAACGTGTTTTTTTTAATCTATATTGCGAAGATATCAAAAGCACAGCACATAAACTGATACAATCACTGTTGACAGTATCTACTGGATATCTTATGACCCACAATTCCACTGTTTCCAACAGAAACAAGCACTGTGTTTACCCAAAAGTTCACAGAAAGTTGTTCACAGCATCTTTATTAGCCATAGCGTACACTGGAAACCACACAAATGTCCATCCACACATCAACTGCTCATACAGGCAAGAGCATCAACGAATCTCAAACATACCATTGAGTAAAAGAAGTCAGGCCCCAATGAGTAAATTTTATGCTTCCATTCATATGAAGTTCTAGAACAAGAGAAACAAATCTATGGTGCTACTGGTTAGAATTCATGCTTACTCTGGGAAGCAGTGGCCATTGACTGAGAAGGAGTACAAGGGAACCTTCTGGGGTGCAGGGGATATTTTATATCTTGACCTTGGAGGTTGTTGTATGGAGAAGCACATAGGTAAAACGTTGCTGAGCCACATACCGAAATCAGTGCATTTTATGTATGAGTGCTATATTTCAATTTTTTTAATGTTTGCAAGCAAACAAAGCAAAATCCCTTCAGTGTAGCTTGGTTCATGCATCCTGTGAAGAAGACTAAAATGGATATGTGATGGGTGGTCCATAGCCTTGACACTTCTCAAATACAGGCATCAGCCTCCAGGGGAAGCAGCAGAGTAAAGTGGAGAAGAAGAATCTTTGTGGGATAGGCTCATTGTGGGATAGGCTCATTGAAGGTCACCAAGGACCAACCCCCAAAAACTTTCTCAATAATCGGGGCATGAAAAAGAGGCAGGTGGTGGCCACAGTAAGGTCAGGAGAAATGCAAATGCAAACACACTGGGTTGTGCTCAGCCCCAGTTGGGTATGTTGTACCATACACAATAGTATTTCCTCTGGAAATTGTGTGTGTTAACTTTCACTAACCAAAATTATAACTAAGCCAGCCTCTTCCGATCCCAAAAGTGCGTGAGCAAATGATAACTGACGTATTTGCGAGCAAAGTCTTTGGAAAAGACTATCAAATACCAGTAATGCGTCAGCAAATTCAATTCAGCTTTGCCTTTGCAAGGGGTTGTGTGCACGTGCAGTGTTGTTTTGTTCACCAAACTCCAGTCATTGAAGAGAGAGAGGAATCTGCCTCAATCAGTGAGGTCTTCCTGGACACAGGATGGCCTGATTTTTCCAAGTCTTTCTTGCAAAGGGGGTTGGTGAGTGTGCAAGGAACAATTCTTTGAACTCTGGCTCTGGGAGCAGCTCCTTATGAAATTCTGGCTTTGTAATGCTAATCTTGCCCCAGCCCCACTTCCCAAGTCTGTAGGGAGACGTGAGAAGAAGCTCAGATCCCCTTCAAGCCCTCTGGAGCAGGTCCTTTTTCTATGCCCGGAAATTTTCTTACAGGGATGAAGTTACTTGTCTTCTTAATCCCTTTGTCAAAAACCACAAAAGAGGCTTGGCCAAATCCCAAACACCCGCCCTTTCTACATCCTCTCTGAGTGACAAAGTTCAAAATGGGAGCACCCTAGGGAAATGTCAGCACCCCAGGCCCTTCTATGTACCTGAATAATCCCTGGGCAGACAGCACGGATCCTCCTTCCATTCTGGCCATGGCTTACTCTCTCTGGAACTGCCTGCCTTCCCCATATAGCTCAGAGCTCCCTGTGTGGGTGCAAGCACTCGTTCCCTAATTCACTACATTCCTTCTTTCAACAAATCATTACGGGAGATCCGAGCCATGCCCAATTCTGGAGGAGGCCCTGGGGAGACAGCTGTGAACCCAGTCCTCCCCACGCAAGACTCATACAGTCTGACGGAGGAAATGGGACTCAAATAATTATAACTCAGTGGTGAAGAGTCATATAAGGGAAATCTGCGGTGCAGGAGCACACGATTGAGGGAGACCTCTTTGGGGAAGTGGCATTTTACCTGGGACTTAACTGATAAGCAGGAGAAGCCAGGCAGAGCTGGGGAATATGCATGGGTCCAGGGAACAGCTTGTGAAAAGCAGGAGGTGAGAAACAGCACAGCTTTCAGGAACCCAAGCAGAACTCTTAGTGGCTGGAGTGTGAGGCGTGAAGGAAGGTAGCCCTGTTTCCTGCTGACCTTCCCTGCGTCCCTTCCACTCCAGCCACCCTGGCAGCCTTGCACTTCCCTGAACCTTCTGGTACACTCAGCCTCAGGACCTTTGCTCTATTCCCTCTGTTTGCAACACTCTTGCCCAAAACATCTGTCTGGCTAGCTCCCCCACTCCCTGCAAGTTTGTGTTCACATCTCACCTTCTCGATGAGACCCTCTGGGGAGCCACTAATTACCACGTAGTGCTCCCATTTACTCCCCTATACCTCTAATTTCCCTCTTTTCCATAGTACCTGTCATCCTTTTGACATACTATCTAGTTTATTTATTCATTATGCTTATTGTCTAGCTCCCCCCACTAGTGTGCCAGATCTGTAAGGTCAGGGACCTTTGTCTGTTTTCTTCACTAAGGCATCACAAGCCCTTGAACATTTGAAGGAGGAAACAGATGGTATTTAAGAGAGTGGCAGGCAAGGTTTGGATGGTGGAGTCCTTAAAGGCCAGGGGAAGACATGTGAGTTTGACTCCAAGTACAAAGGAAAGGCACCAAAGGGTTTTCAGTTGAGCAGCAGCAGAGTCTGAGTTACATTTTAAAAGCTTGCTCTTGGAGACATCCAGGCATAGGAGAGTGGTGCCTGGGCTAGGGTTGGGGCATTGGAAGAAATGACTGGATGGATGGAGAAGATGCCAGGAAGTGGACTCATCATGCCTTGGTGACTGAGGACTGTGGGCCTGTGGGAAGACAAGGCAAAGCAGACCTCCAGGCTCCCGTCTGAGCCACAGGGCCAGAATGGAGTCACTTGACAAGATGGGGGGACAGTGGAGGAACAGGTTAGGGGCTGGAGTGATCAATAGTTCTGTTTGGGCCATGGTGAGTAGGGCTGTTTAGACTTTCAAGTGGACACGTCAAGTAGCCTGTTGGCTAAAGTTTAAGCTTGGAGCGAAAGTCTAGACTGGAAATAGGCATTTGGGGATCATTGGCTTAGAGTTGTTTATAAAGTCATGAGAGTGTAGAGAGAGAAGAGAAGATGTCTAAGACCTGACCTTGAAGACCAAACCCAGGAACCTTAAGAGTTGGCCATTGAAGGATGAGGAGTTTGCCAGGAAGGTAAGGTGAAGGTACTCTGGGTAGAAGCACGGATAAGACCTCAGCATAAAAGAATGTGGATCTCAGTATTCTTTGAAACTGTCAAGGTTGGGACGCCTGGGTGGCTCAGCGGTTGAGCGTCTGCCTTTGGCCCAGGGCATGATCCTGGAATCCCAGGATCGAGTCCCATATCGGGCTCCCTGCATGGAGCCTGCTTCTCCCTCTGCCTCTCTCCCTCTCTCTCTATGTGTCTCTCATGAATAAATAAATAAAATTAAAAAAAAAAAAAGAAACTGTCAAGGTCATCAAAAACAAAGAAAATCTGAAAAACTATTACAGTCCAGAGGAGCCCAAGGAGACCTAACAACTAAATGTAACCTGGTATCTTGGATGGGATCCTGGAATAGGAAATGGACATTAGGTAAAAACTAAGGAAATCTGAATAAGGTATGGACTTTGGTTAGTAATAACGTGTCAATATTAGCTCTTTAATTATAACATATGTGCCATACCTGTACATCTACACACATACAAGATACTAACAGAAAAACTGGATAAAGAGTATAAGGAACTCTCTGTACTATCTTCTCAATTTTTCTCTAAATCTAAAACTGTTCTAAAAAGGTTTATTTTTTTAAAAAAAGCATGTCTCATGAATGGCCCCCAACTTGCACATTCCAAGGACTATAGTAATTTGTTTCTCTGGAGAGGACTTTGACCTGGATCAGTCCCTCCTGTGGGAACTTGGAGACACTATGAATATTTCTTCGCTCCTCTCTTGCCAACGAACAAAGGATCCTCACCTCCACCTACTTTCTTTCTGTTCACAGAAAGAATACTCTCCTCAGGCTATATTTCATAATGAAAATGAGAAGCAGAGACTAAATGGCTCAGGTAAGTCAGACTCACCTAGAATTCCTCAGGGGTGTGACCAGAGTTAATCCTTTTTGAATGCTCTGTAAAAGCATATTTCTTAGTCACAATTTTCCTGAACCCCCCCCACCTTGTTCAATAGCTAGCTTTGTTTCGCCCCTGCAAAAAAGCTTTGGCATCATCTGAGTTCCAATTTCAGCTCCATTACTAACTAGTTATGTGACTGTGGGCAAGTTACTTGAAACTTATCTCTAAAAGGGGTTATAACCAGGGGCATCTGGGTGGCTCAGTGGTTGAGCATCTGCCTTTGATTCAGGTTGTGATCCCAGGGTCCTGGGATCAAGTCCCACATCGGGCTCCCCATAGGGAGCCTGCTTCTCCCTCTGCCTATGTCCCTGCCTCTCTATGTCTCTCATGAATAAATAAAATCTTTTTTAAAAGTTAAATAAAAAATAAAAGGGGCATAACCATACTTGATCAAAGAGTAGATTAAGTGAGATGAATAATAAATTGTATATAATTTCATCCTCTAAAGAATGGATCTAAAATAGTCAATGCCAAATGTCTGTAATCGTGCCTGGCACTCATGGTGGTTGGCTGTTGATGAGATATATGTCAGTCTGACCAATCAGTGATGTCCCCAAAGATCAAAGTGTGTCACTTGGGTCCTTGGGACCCTGGGTGGTGACTGAAGAGCAGAGAAGTACAGGAAGCAGAAGCTGGGCCTGGGAAGTGGCAAAGGAAAGCTAGAGAGGATTTGGCTGGCATTTGGCCTGGGGGCACCAAGGCTGGAGAGGACGCAGAGGTGCAGGGAGACAGTACTGTGTGGCTGAGGCTCCAACAGCCAGCTCAAGATTCCCTGGCCCACACAGGCTCAGCCTTGAACAGAGGCCATCCAGTACCCTGGACAGCTCTGGGGGTCTATAGATTTCAGGGACACTAGTTTTGTGGGTAGAGACTGGATTGAGTTTTGGTTCCTCCAACTACCTGTGTGAGCATGAGCAAGCCACCTCACCTCCCTGAGTCTCAATGACTTCATCTCTCAACTGGAGATAATACTTCCCCTTCAGTGCTTTTGTGAAGAGTAAGTGAGATAACAGAGGGACAGTAGAGTGGTCCATGTCTGAAGTCAGAACCTGAGTTTGTGTCCCCACGCCACACTGTGTGATCCCAGATAAACTGCTGAACCTCTCAGAGCCTCAGTTTCCTCATCTGCAAAATTGGAAGACTAATAGACACTAATTCATAGGGTCCTGAAGATGAAAGAGGACATTAGTTTTTATATTAGAAGAAACTTAGCATGGCATCAGACAGCAGAGTAGATAATCAAAATTATCAGTTTCTTATATCTCGCAAATCTGCCGGATTGACTTTGCTCCTCCATCCTTAGACTCTTTTGGCTGGTCCTCTCATCTGGCTATTAAAGGGATTGTACAAATTGGGAGACATCAATCTTTTTTTTTTTAATAGTTTTAAATCTGTAGCTTTTTCTTTTTTTAAGATTTTATTTATTTATTCATGAGAGACACAGAGAGAGAGAGAGAGGCAGAGACACAAGCAGAGGGAGAAGCAGGCTCCATGCCGGAAGCCCGACATGGGACTCGATCCTGGGTCTCCAGGATCCCTGGGCTACAGGCAGTGCTAAACCTCTGAGCCACCTGGGCTGCTGGGGAGACATCAATCTTGTGGAGTCTCACCACAACTGTCCTCCTACAGTAACACCTCCCTACAGTGCCACTCCCCAGGACACTTTTTTAAATAACAATATATAGTGTTTGTTCTGTGCTAGCCGCTGTTCTAAGATTATATATAATACATATAATCATATATATGTAAAATCATATAATCATTATATATATACATATATATAAATAAAAATATAATGAACATATAGGGTGGCTCAGTGGTTGAGCATCTGCCTTTGGCTCAGGTCATGGTCCCCAGGTTCTAGGATCAAGTCCTGCTTGGGTCTCCCCACATGGAGCCTGCTTCTCCTTCTGCCCATGTCTCTGCCTCTCTGTGTGTCTTTCATGAATAAAAATATATATATACTTTTTTTAAAAAGTGTATGGGGATCCCTGGGTGGCGCAGCGGTTTGGCGCCTGCCTTTGGCCCGGGGCGCGATCCTGGAGACTCGGGATCGAATCCCACTTGGGGCTCCCGGTGCATGAAGCCTGCTTCTCCCTCTGCCTGTGTCTCTGCCTCTCTCTCTCTCTCTCTCTCTCTCTCTCTCTGTGTGACTATCATAAATAAAATTTTTAAAAAGTATATGTAAAATGTGTATATATATATTCATAAATATAAATATGTACACACACATATATAAAATCAGTTACCCTCATAACCCTGTGAGATAAGTACTGTGGTAATTCCCATTTTACAGATGAAAAGACTGTGGCTCTGTGAGGTTAGGTAATTAAATCGCGGGGTCACATCCCTATTAACTGGTGGCCCTGGGGCGCGATGCCAGGGATGCCGCTCCAGAATCCCACACCTGCTCGTAGCATTCAAGGAAGCCAGTGGCCAGGGAAATGGAGAAGAGTGGGGAGTGGTGGGTGGGAGACCAAGGCTAAAAACCAGGACATCGGGCTCTCCCTGGGCCCGGGAGGAGTCCTGCCCCTGCCCCTGCCCCTGCCCCTGCCCCTGCCCCTGCCTGCGCCCTCCCGGCTGCGCGCAGAGCACCCCTGCCCGCGCCCTGCCCGCGGTCCCCCCTCCCGGCCCAGCTCAGCTCCAGCTCAGCTCCAGCTCAGCTCCAGCGCGGTGGTAACTCGATCCGCAGCTGGGTTCGGGCCTCGCTTGGCGTCACCCCGCGGAGGCGCCGGCCCCGCAGGACTCTCCTCCGGCCGCAGTGCGGGCTCCGCAGGCGGGCGCGCGGGCGCATGGCGCAGAGGCTGGGCGAGCGGACTCGGGGCCCCGCCGAGGCCTCGGGTCTCTACCGGGCCGTGCTGCTCCGGTCCGGTAAGTGAGGCCAAGTCCCGGCCCGCACCCCGTGGAGAGCGTGGAGAGGGCAGCGCGGGCTCCCTGCGCCCTGCGCCCAGCCCGCCGGGCACCTCGGTCCTCCTTCATTGCTCTGCTTTCCTCCCTTCCTTCATTCTTTTAAACTACCTTTTCCTTTCATTCCTTCTTTCCCTCCTACATTCTTTTTGGGGGGGACCCACCCTTATATTGCTTTATTCCAGGGTGCAAGTGCGCGCCCCCCCCCCCCAACACACACACATAGGCACCCACTCGGTGTCCTAACTATGAAAGCCCTGCAGGTTCCATCCCCTGGCGGGGTCTGAAGCCCACGAAGGCGCTTGTAAGGAGGGTGGGAAACGGGTAACCCTGCGGGGCCGGGCGCAGTGGGGCAGGGGGGGATGGCCCGCCTGGGGTTGCATCAGCAGCCGGGAGGCGGGAGAGCGAGCTGCAGGGAGAGAGCTATCCATGCGCAGGTAAAGAGAAAAAGATTTAGAAGGAAACACACAATGCTTAATTTTCAAGGGTGAGAGTTGGATAACACTGTTGTTTTTTTTTTTTTTTTTCTCCCTTCTCTGTCTTTTTGTTTACTTATTTGCGGTAAGCTCTTACCACTTTTCTGCTCTGGACAATGAGATTTTTTTTTTTTTTTTAACTTGGAAAACGAGACAAACATGGTCTTTAGTCGGTGTAAAAATAATTTGGAATACCAGAGATGTAGAAAGAAGAAAAGGAATGCCCGCAGTAAGCATTTGGGGAGTTTCCCCTCCAGACTTTATGCTTGGAAAGAGAAGTTTGGGGAAGGTGAAACTCTGCCTCTGGCCAGCGTGGACCCTGCCAGTCGGGGTGCTACGGGATTAGAAAGTGTCACAGGGGACTCGGGCTCACCAGGGCTCATTATCTGCCAGCCTGCCGCGGGCAAGGAGCCCACCTGACCCAGTGGTCCAGCCTGCAGAGGGGAGTCACTGTCTGCACATCTGCCCCAGGGGTGCCTGCCCTGCCAACCCTCCCCCCGACCCCCAGCCACTCCCCACCTCCACCAGCACGACCTCAGGACCTCAGTTCTGAGACTACCTCTGGACTTAGTCTGGCTCTGCCCTGGGGAGATCCCCATGCAGGGCTACTGCTTTGGAACATTGAAACAACTGTTCTCTTAAGTCCAAAAGCGAGAACTGGCCAAGACTTGAGGATTGCCGGCGCCTTCCTGGGGGAGGGTCTTGAATCTGGCTGCGCTGGGGCAGGCAGAAAGGGAGCAGCTCCATAATTAGATGAATCCGATTTCAAATCCCAGCTCCAGTGATTTCCCACAAGGCAATCCTCCTAAGTGTTCCCACCCAGTTCCTATCTTCTCACAAAGGTGGGGGGGGGGGGCTATCTAATCTGAAGACCCTGTGTTCCCTCTAACCTGGAGCTGCAGCCATGAGCCTCATTCAAAAGGCAACATTTTTCATTTTTCACTGGCAACCTATTCAGAATAGCAGACAGATCAGAGTCTTTCCAGGGGCCACATGCTGTACCACTAAGAGCTACAAGCCAGGGAGGGAGCAAGGAGTTTGGGACCCCCAAATGTCCCCTCTGGGAGCATTTACTTTGTGCTAGGCACTGCTAGCTCATTCAGTCTCAAGAACCCTACAAGGTCACTGCTGAGCTTGCTTGCCCAGGCTCCTGCTAAGACAATGCTTCTATCCCACAATGAGGTAGAAAACACATGCAGACTAAGGCCCATCTATGCCAAAGTCTGCACATCTCCTGAAGCTAGTAATAATAATGGCAAATAATATTGATCACTTATTGCCACTCACTTTGCCAAATGCTGTACATCTGTCATCTCATCAATGTAATTCATTTATTCCTTCAACTAGTATTTATTAACCACTATTATGCACTACCCCATGCGAGGCATGTGGATGTACTCATAACAGATATGTCCCCTCTCAAGGAGGGAAGTAGTATTAACCCTTATTTTACACATGAGAATATTTAGGCTGGGAAGATAACATGACTTGTCTAAAGTCACACATCCCATCAGGGGTAGAGCTGAGTTTTAAATCCAGGGCCTCTAGAAGCACTAGTCTGCTTGTCTCACACATGGAAAGCAAGAAGAGTCAGGGATCCAACTGGTCCATTTAGTGAAGAGGCAAGAGCCCTCCTCCTTTAGAAGCTTCCAAGGATGAGGTTATGGAGTCAAACCCAAGATGGTAGCCATCCATCTTCATTTACAGTATTCTCAAGTCATGTACAAAGTAAGACAATACTTCTAGAAAATTTTTCATCAAAAATTATTTTTAAATAACTTTTTAATATTAAAGTATTGTATGTTCACCGTGAATATTTTGGGAAATCGAGAATAAAGAAGGGGAAGCCTTACCCACAATCCCACTAACCATAAGCAACTGCTGGTAACATTGGGGGTGTCTCCTATCCATAGTCTTTGCTGTTCAGAGCTTGTATGTGTGGTTGTGTTTGTTTTACATCACTGGGGCTGTATCAACTCTAATCTTTAATCGCACTTTTTTCACGTGGAGGAAAATTTATATTGCTTTGAAATGGGTTATCAAAATAACATCTACCACTCTGGAGCCCACACTCTGTGACAGGTAATGTGAAAGGCATCCCTTTGTGCTGTGTCTCTTTTCTTCCTCAAAAGAATGTCTGCCCCATATCAGAATGAGGAAATGAGGACTTGAAGGTCACCTAGCCGTCCACCAGTAGGGCGAGGAATGGTATCTCCATTGACACCACAGTCCACGCTCTTAACCACTGAGCTGGAAGGGTGGGTTACCTTTGGGAATAACTCACACTTGGCCATACCTGGTAAGCTACGCAGCGCTGTTGTAAAGGCCCACCTGAGGTTCGCACCCTCATCCTACCTGGAGCTCAGGTCGGTTCGGCAGGGAGGGAGGCATCTCTCGGCAGCAGGGACAGAGGAACAGCACTCCAGGTGCCTGTAGACATCAGTAACTGTGCTTCTCCCCTGTAGCCAGAGGGACAGCCATCACCTCCGTCCCTGCCTGCCAGGCACAGTTGCCAGATAAAATTTGAAGGACACCCAGTTAAACTTGAACCTCAAATACACCCACAAAATATTTTAGTGTAAGTATAGCCCAACTACTCTATGGATATGCTTATACTAAAAACTCATTGTTGCTTATCTGAAATTCAAATTAAACTCAGCCTGTACATTTTTATTTGCTACATCTGCCAATCCCATTGCCAGCAATCATGGAAGTTTGATTCGCTTGACAAGCTCTGGTCTGCCCAGGTTCCTCATTCTCTTTCCCTACACACACACACACACACACACACACACACACACACTCCCCTCCCTATCCCTAGCTCCACTGTCCCTCTTTCGCCTGGCTACTGGCTACGAGTGAGTTAAAATGTGCTGGGGATGGGGGGCAGCCCAGGGCCCCTCTGCAACTAAGAGACGAAATTCACCATGCCCAACCGCAGCTGAGTGGAGAGCCAGCTTTCTGAAACAAAACTTAGTTCTTCCCCACTCCCCACTGGTACTTTCCTGTTTGCACACTTGAAATCCCTCCACCGGGCAAATTCTTCCCGGTTCAAATTTGTTGTAAAGGCAACTCTCATTCCTTTTATAATCTCTCCACAGATCCCATGACAAGTTTTTCTGCCAATACAGTTTCTCCCCCCACCCATGTCCTTTCAACTGAGCATGTTGGGGGTGGGGAGGAGGTTGGATCCTGAGGTTGTTTTGTGGGTGGCTTCTCAGAAACCTCATTGAGGCCTTGAAAAAGGACCCTGGAGATTTAGACTGAGTACAGGGCCGAGGAGGAAGTTTTGAGTTGCCATGGGAACTTCTTGTCTGATGTTTGTGCACCCAGATAAGCTGCTCTAGGCGCCTGTGAGCTTGGAGAAAGGGTAGCAAAAATGAAAGGAAAGATATTTTTGGAGGTTGTTTTGTTTTGTTTTTAATGCAAACTGCAGCCCCAGCCCACTACAGATGCAGGAAAATCCCCCAGCTCCCACTCCTGACTGCCTCTCCGGGTCTTCACTAACCCCCCCTCCTTTGGGCTCCTCTAAATTCCCAGGAAAAACAGACTTCAAAGGGACGACAAGGAAGTGTGGGAGGGGTGTGCTCTACCTCTGGGTTCCCCCATAGTTCTTCTGGGGCTGAGCAAAAAATCTGATCTCCCACCCCTGGCATTCCAGAGTCCTTCCTTTAGGGAATGGGAAGGCCTCCTGGGAAAGCTCCACTGCCCAAGGCAGGAGGCAGCAACTAGGTTTGAATTTGGCCATAACCTGGAGTAAACTCCTGAAAGGCTCATTTTGCCCAGAAGGCCTCTTTTTTCCAATATGCAAAATGGACATGACTGAACCAGATGTGAATCATAACTATCATCGGTTAGAAAAGGTTGCTATTTCTCATATTTTTAATCTTTATTGTTTTCCAAGAGCAAAAAACGATGTATGCCTGGTTTTGTTTTGCTTTTAAACCACAAACATTACAGAAATATTGTGACTAAGGAGAAAGGCCTGTAATTTTATGCTGTAAAATAGTGGTTCTCAAAATCCCAGATACAAACAAATCTCCAGGGGGCTGTGCTAAAAATCCAGATTTGTGGGCCCCTCCCCCTCATAAATTCTAATACAGTAATCCAGGAGCACGGCCCATTGTAATTCCATCTTAACACTTATTTAACAAATGATGGCTAGTAATGACATTTAAGATACATTGATCTAAAACTGACCACTTTTAACAGTCCAGTGTATAGACCTCCAGATTGGTCCTCTATCAACTGTAAGTACTAACTTTTGTATCTTGAAAAAAAAGGGAGGGGAGGAATCACATTATATGTGATTTTGCAGTTTGATTTTTCACCAGACATGTACCAGACCAGACATCTTTTTAGGTGAATAAATAGACACACTATCGACCTGGATCCCATTATGAGGTATAGTTTTATTTCTTACTGATGAGGTATGGCTTGGAAGATGTTAACTATTGATCTCATAAACAGTCACACACACAGCAAGATGGTACTATAACAAGCACAGGCGTGTCAATGTCTTTGGTATCTACAAGTCAACAATCATATTGAGCACCTTGGTACTGGGACAGGATACTGAGATAAAGTGAGGCCCCAGCCCTCAGCCTGACAGCCTGGTGGGTGAGCTTGATGAGTGTGTACACAGGTTGGGCTGTGAGAAGAGCTTTAATGGAAGAGGTATAAGGATTCCCAACTGCCTGGGGAACATGGCGCCCAACCTTGGGTGGATGCCTGCCCAACTCTCTTCGGCTCTCCATTGCTCTGGGCTGCTATCAGAGTCCTCCAATAAAGAAAATACAAAGTGGAAATGAAGGTCATTACTGGCATGGGGACTGAGTCTGCTCCTCTGGAGTAAGCGGGATTAGGGGGTTCTGTCTTCTGCGGGTGGCATACAGAAGCTGTCAGTTCCCCAGGATCCCTCCTATTCCCCCACTGCCACAGGGCACCCGGACTGGTTCAGATAAGCCACTGTGCGCCCTGGGAAATGCCCAGAAGAGCCATTTGCACAGCAAGACAATATACGGCAACAAAGAGAAGCTTGACGGGAATTTAGTGGCAGTCTTCCACCACTAGAATTTAGTGAAATTAAGCCACAGCAGGACAGGAAGCCTGGGGAGGATACCATTCAAAGGACTTCAAGAGAAGCAGAATTTAGGAAGAAGGAATGAAAAGGAACACCTGTTGTTTCTAGAAAATTGTTTGATACCCAAGAACTTATGACCCCCTAAGTTTAAGTGGTTCCAGAATGGCCAGCTTGGTCAAGGCTCCAAGGCCATGCACAACTTGTCCCTTGCCTCCCTGATCAGGTCCCACGCCCCACCTCCCCCTCATGCCAGCACTCCGGCCCCGCTGGCCTTCTTCCACCGTATCAAACTCACTCCGACCCTGGGGCCTTTCCACTGGCTCTTCCCACTCCCTGGAATGCTCTCATATGGGAACATGTTGCTGATTCCTTCTTACCACCCAGGCCTCCCTCAAAGGTCACCACCCGGGCATCCACCCTTCCTGAGTCGGCCCCTCCCTTCTCCTCCCCTGTTCTTACTTTAGTCCTGCATTCATCAGAGGTCCAAGTCTCTGGTTTGTCTCCTTATTTTTTGTCTGACTACCCCACGCCCACCCCCGGGAATGTCAGTTACCCGAGCCCAAACCTATCGTTTACACCATAGCTCCAGCTCTTGGAACAGTGCCAGGAACGCAGTAGGTACTCAACAAATGTCACGTAAGATAACACGGGCCGAAGAGGGCGCACGTTGCCCTTTTAATGCCCCTGTTCAGGGTTGATACACGTCCTGGGCTTCATGGCCTTCGAGGCAGCCACACCCTTCACCGGGTCGGTGGGAAGAGAAACCCGTTTAAGCGGCAGGTGCCAGCTTCCTGGCTAGAGGATTAAGGAGGATGATCAAACCAGAAAACCTGCCCAAACGTTCGCGTGAACACCGGTTCTGAACTGCGGAGAACGCTCCCAGCACCGGGAGCACCAGGCACCAGGCGGTCTTCGGCGTCCACAGGTGTCCCAGACGCCAGGACCCTCGGTCACACGCTGAGCCGGGGTCTGTGGAGCGCCAGGCGCCGCGTCCTCGCTGGGCCCTGTCCCAGCCGGTTCGCTTGTCCCCGAAGGAAACGTCCTGGCTGCTGAGCGCGGCCCCCTGCCTTCACTAACCCTGTGTCACTCTCTTATCCCGCGACCACCTGACAAACCCGGGGATGACGGCGCAGGGGCGCTGGGCTGCTGCCCGGGCTGGCGGGGAGCCCGGCTGGGCTGACTCGGGGACCCAGAGGGCCCGGAGCCCATCAGCTTCCCGCTTCCTCACCCTCTCAATGATGCCACTCATTCAAGGTTGAGGGTACAGAATGACAGGGTGTCTGGGGGGCCTGGCCGTGTGGCTCGGGCCCCTCCCGCTGGCGGCCAGGCTCCCTGGGCGGGCAGGTGGGCGGGCAGGTGGGGGGCAGGTGGGGCTCCCCGCTCTCCGCTGACCCTGACCCGCCGGTCGGAAGCGCGGGAAATGCCGGAGCCCGGCGCTCACTCCTCCCCAGGCTGACGAAATAGGTATTTATTTGTGCCGCTCGAGCGTGTGGCTTGGACGCGGTGTTCCGCATTGTGGAAGTGGCCGCGCACCAAGTGAAATATCTGTTACTATGGCAACAGTTCCTTTTTATTGATACCAGAATAAACAGGAATGCAGAGCCGCCCCGGTGGCTGGCACCCGCCTGCGGCCCCGGGGGTTTAGGACCCGCCCTGCAGAGGCGGCCCTTCCCGCTAGTCTGGGACTTCCCAGCGGAGCGAGGGACCTGCCACCGCTGCTCCCCGAGTTCCCTTCCCGAAGACGCATCCAAGAAGTAAGACCATTTCTCTTCCGTTTCCCTGGCGGCGGGGCCAGGTGCTGTGCGGGAGGAGGTGCGGGAAGGAGGGCCCGGGGCCAGCCCGGGGCAGGCAGGCTGGCTGGCTGGGGAGCCGAGCTGTTAGAGCCCGGGGCCCTGGCTCCGTCCCCCACCCCCAAGCCCATCATCACCCAGAACAGGGGTTCATCCTCCTCGGTATCAGACAGGTGACAGGCGGAGGGCTGCAGGGCGCAAGGGACAGAACAGGGGTCTTGGCATCACACATAGCTCCCAGCTTGGATTCTGGCGCCTTCCCTTACTGGCTGTGTGATCTGGGGAAATCAGATGACCTCTCAGAGCCTCTCTACCCACCTCCTCCATCCGTGGTGAGAGTTTTCCAAGCTACAGCTCTGAGGGGCTCAGCACAGTGTGTGGCACACGTGCGTGTGAACATGGTAACTGCCTGGAGAATTTGGCTCTAGCACCTTGCAGCAGAGGCAAGTCTGAGATGGAGCTAGAAACCAGGGTGTTTGGTATGTCGTTTCCTGCAACTGCTGCCAAAGCTGGCTGGTTTCCCCGGCTGTGAGCTGCCCCAATAGCTGTGTCTCCAGGGGCTTGGATCCCGAGTGGTTCTTAGCTCAGCGGGTGATAAGTACCTGCTGGGATTGTTCCCCTGGAGGCATATTCCAAGTGGAATGGCTGGCATCACACCCTGGTGGGCTAGTGGGAATATCTGGTCTGCTGACACTTGTCCCTTGCACCACACTCTGCACCAGCCTTGCCAAGGACTTTCGGTGTCCAGCTCTGGACTCTGCTATGGAATTGATTCAAAACCCTGAATGCCCACCCAGACCTTCTCATCACAAATTAGGAGGTCACAGTGGACCCAAGGCAAAATGTTTAGGACTTTTGAACCATTTTCTCATGGGTCGGGGAGATTGCATCCAAATGCACAAGGAGCTCTGATTCTAGGCAGCGGCCACCATAAATACTGTTCTTTGGTCTCTGGTCAGGGAAACAGAAAAGGGCACTTTCCCCACTGGGTGGGAAAAAGCCAGAAGGGGCTGGAAAATCCAGTGGTCACACTCATCATTTTCATCGAATGCCTCTCTCTCCTTTGCCAGTAGTTATTTTAAAAGCCTCTCTTGTCCACTACCTTTCCACCTCTTGAAATGTTGAACCAAGAAGGTCCCACTTGTGCTCAGAACCCACAGCTTGAATGGTAATGAGGAACAAGGGTGCAGGGAAGGAGAGCACAGAGGGAAGGCCACCAGCTGGTCTCCTCCTAAGCAAAGACCAGCCCCTGGGCAGACAGGCCTATAGATTCTGGCTCAAGCCCAAAGCGGCTAGGGCTGGTCTGATTGGGCTGGGCCTCCCCCGGTGAGCCTGGATTTCATTTGGGCTAGGAGTTCTCCACGGGCCAAGCCAAAAGCCTCAGTTTTCTCATCTACAATGAGGCATAATAAAACAATACCCCGACAGCCTCCCTGGGCAATTGTGAGATCCAGATGCAGGTGAGTGAGCCTTCACCAAGGGCTGAGGGTCCCCTTAGGAAAGGAGGAAAATCTGCCTTTTGTGAGCATCACTCTGCTAGGCTGGACTAACCACGTCCTGCACATTACATCATTTCACCCTCGAAACAGTCCCATGAGTAGGCATTGCCTCGGCCACTGTCCGCATTGAACAGAGGCTCAGAGAGGTTAAGCTATTTGCCCAAGGTCACACAGCTGGTAAGGAGTAACCCACCATGATTCAAACCCAGTCTGTCTCCTCCATTTGCCTTAACCATGCTGCTTTACTGGCTCATGTGTCATTTGTTGTAACTGATGCCATCAAAGACAGAACCAGAACCTCCAGGGCAGAGAGGCAGATGAAGGGGACATTAAGGCCTTAGACATCTGGGATCCTACAGCTCTTCTTAGGGTAAACTGAGACCTGGGTCCCCACCACCGCCACTTCCCTTCAGTCTCTCCTCACTGCTCTCCTGCGGCCAGGGTGGGTACCATTGTTTATTTCAAAGCTACCACCCTATCATTAGCCACACTCACCCCAGCGGCTGGTGAGCTCACCCTGGGAGCAGTCAGTGAGCCCAGCTAAGCCTTGCCTAGCCTGGGGCTGCAGTCTGCAGAGCCCCTGGGGAGGAGCTGTGGGACCTTTAGGGTTCTCAGCAGAAACAGGGAAGAACCAAGGGAGAAGCTCCCAGTCTCTCCCCTGACCTATTACTACCCATCCTACTCTGCCCCCAAAGATGAAGTCAGTCCCACAGTCTGCAGATAAGCAAGAATTACTTGTCCAGTCATGCAAGACACTCCATTTAGCTGTCACCTACTGGCTGCACCTTCCCCTGCCCAGCTCATCCTGTCCTCACAGCATCATGATTTTACAGAGGAGGGTCCTAGAGATGAAGACCCAACCAAGGTCACACAGTGGCTAAAAACTATGACCTTAACCCAACCTGTCCACCTACCAGGCCAATCAGTCAGCTGAAATCACTCAGGCCAAAGCAAAGAAGATTTTTTTTTTTCTTTTTAACTCCATGGTTTACAAAGCTGCCTGACTATTGGAATCACTTGGGGAGCTTTTTAAAATCCCAAAGGCCAGGCTGCCTCCCCAGGCCAGTCACATCAGAATTCTTGGGGTGCCACTCAGGCATTGGTATTTTTTTAAAACTTCCTCTGGTGATGGCAATACACAGCCAGGACTAAGAGCCACTGATTAAATCAGTGCAGTTTTTAAAGAGGATAAGAATGCTCCATCCAAGACTAAGACTGGGATTTATTGGTACTAATTGTTAATAGCAGCTAATGGGGTGGCCACACTGCAATTCTAGGGGCTCCACTCAGTTTAATTTACAGGAGTGAGGCCCTAGAGTTGTGCAGTGCACAGCCTGCCTTGCTGTATTTGGCTGCCCAGATGGGTAGCATTTATTGAGTCCTCAACTCTGTGCTAGGCACTTACCAAGCACCAAGCAGGTATCCCCTCATTTATCTTGCAACAACCTCATGAAGAAGGGTGCTGAACAAGAGCAGCTGTCGCACCTTCTCCCCTCTGCTGTTCTAGTGGAAAGCAACCATATAGACAGTGAGTAATGCGTGGGCATGGCCGTGTTCCAAAGCAGTGGAATTTGGTCCAAAGGCTTAGTTTGTGGACTCCCGCTGCAGGGGAGAGGTAAACTTGCCCGAGGCTAGGAGGGGGCAGAGTCAACATTCCCATCCAGGTCCTCAAGACTCCAACGTCTACACACCTAAGCTCTGTTCTGCATTTCTCTGGCAACCAGTGAAGCATATCCTCTAGCCTTTTAGCTTTCTCCTCCACCGGCCTGTTCCTCTTCTCTGCCAGCTCTTCCTTTGGGCATTGACCTTTGTCTTTTCGGAGGCGACCTAACACTTTGCCCCATCACGGCCACTTCCCTGACAGTCTCTGATCTCTCAGGATGCCCCAGCTGCCTGGGAGACCTGGCCAGAGCAGCCCTGGGGTCAGATCCCACCTCGGCTCAGGAGGCCCACCCGACCCCCAGGGCAGCCTGGATTTTCTCAGCCCAGCATCTGGGCTTTGTTGAGCAGTCTCCGTTGTTTCAGCACCTATGTGAGGCTCTTCTACGTGGAGGGGCCTCTCTTAATTAAAGTAAAGGGCAGGGAGTCTGGCTCAGGGGCTCTCTAAGCCCTGGAGGGCCCCCACCCGTGTGCCCACAGATCTCACAAGTGTCAGTCCTGGAGCTGGGCACACTAACTGGCCAAGGCAGCGGTTTTCCCAGGCTGCAGTTTTGGTCTGAAGAACCAGCCCCATCCTTCAGAATCCCTGCCTGAACCACCACACCACCCTAGCCTCAGGAAGACAACATCGCCCATGACTAAATGCTGATTTCATTTACAAAATAAATTAAAGGCCTGCAACCGGAGCTGGTCACCGGTTGGACCTGGGTGCAGGACTGACTACAACATACAGGGCCCCTCTTCCGAGCAGGACTCAGCCGGAAGGGTCCTGCTGCTGCGGTGGTGGGGTCTGGCCCCTGGGGGGCAGCCGGCCCAGGAATTAGCTGGTGACCAGTGGGGTGAAGATTCTCAGCCTGGCCAATCAGATGATTTTCCTCTGGAATTTAACAGGAGGGAGAGCCAGTGAGAGTGCCCAGTGGAAGTAAAAGAAACCAAAGTCAGATAAAAATTTCCCAAAACCTGCTGACAGTTTTTTCCCCACACACACACCAGGGAGAATGACCTTTTTAAAAATCGAATGAGACGCGATCTTTCCCCAGCTTGAACCCACCCGTCCACCCTCACACCAAACACTCTCCCTGTCACTCACGCACACCACTCCAGACACACTATGCTTTTTTGTTCCTTGAACAGACCAAGCTTGTTCAAGGTACATGAGTCACAACATGCTGTTCCTTGCCTCTGCTCCAGGCTCCCTCCTTCTCCTCAATCCCCAGATCTGAAATGTCACCTCCTCCGAGAGACCCCCCCCCCCCCCCCCCCCCCCCCCCCGCAAAGTGCACCTGGCGGGAAAGTGGGTCCTCCTGTTAGTCTCTATCCCAGCCCCCTGGTTCCTTCAGTGGGTTCCGGGCAATTTGCAATCATTTGTCAGCAATGCAAGAGCAGGAACCTTGTTTGCTTCATTCACCCTCTGTGTCCAGCATCTACCACAAAACCTGGCAAATTGCAGGAACTCAAAACATATTGTAGAATGAATGAATGATTGTATTGTGTACTTTCCCAATGGTTATTCCTGTTACACAGGAGCTCTTCGTTTTGTGTGCTTACTTAGTATCTGGCCACATTATTGAATTCTCTCGCTAGTTCCAAATGTTTTTCTGTTAAACCACTTGGGAATTCTGGGTATATAGTGATATCTTAAGCAAATTAATTCTGTCTTCGCCTTTCCTAAAGTTATACAACTTGTGGTTTCCTGCCTTATGGCTTTGGTAACATCCAATACAGTTAGCTATTTCAAAGACAATGTAACTGATGAAAATTATGAAGTTCTGGAAGGTTTGGGACACAAAGGAACTTCAAGCAGGATGAATAGCCAAGGAGCTACAATAGTTACTTAAGTGTGGTGTGATAATGGGCTGGATAGGATGAGAGCTGAGGACACAGGAAGGAAAGAGAACAGCCAAAAGCCGCTCAGATAAAGGATTGGTGGGACATGATCATGGGAATGGACATCAAAAGGGGAAAAAAATTCTTCAAGCTCCAGTCTGAATCAGGGTATTCTAGTGCATTGGCTCCCAGACAAGCCCACAGACTAAGAAAATATCCACATTTTTCAGGGGCCCCTGGCTGGTCAGTCGGTAGGGCAAGCAACTCTTGATCTTGGGGGTTGTGAGCTCAAGCCCACACTGGGTGTAGAATTTACTTAAAAAAAAAAAAAAAAAGGAAATATCCACATCTTTAAAAGATGAAGGAGCCGATATAGCCAACTGTTTATTTTGTTAAGTGCCCATTTTTAACTATCAAATACTACCACAATCTTTAAAAACCAGGCCAAGAGTTGGGAAGGATAGAACCTGAAAACAGCCTTATGAAGAAAGAGAAGAAAGGAAATTAGAATTCTCATTTTAGAAACAGTTCTGAGAATGTGAATTCAAGGGGAAAAAATTAGCAGATGTGTTTTTATGCTCTGACACTTCATCTGGCTACTTCCAAAATATCTTGTAATAATTAACACTTTTTTCCAGTTTACACAGCACCTTTACATATGTGATCTCACTTAATCCTCCAAACAGCACCCTGCAATAGAAATGCCAAACGTGTGTGGTGAGCCACAATTTGTAAAACATAATCTCCCCTTCGATGCCTACATTCCCTGACAGGTCACCTTGCAATTTACACTCTACCAACCCCCCTCCTCCTGTATTTTCCAACCCCACTGAGCTATTACCTACCTCCAGGTTTTTGCACAGACCACCATCCCTATCCAGTTTACTTGGAGAACCCCTGTTTATGTCAGTACTTGGCATATGGTAGATGCTCAACCTTAGAAAAGCAGGATTCATGAAGGAGCAGACCCAATGCCTTAATTTTCACTTTAATTACTGTAAGAAGCTGATGGGCAGGCTGTGTCATCCCCTGGAGACTTTTTCTTAAGAAGTCTTCCTTTCTGTCTGTCTCACTCACACACACGCACACACACGTCTGCATGCACACATACAGACACTTACTTCGGGGCATTGCAAGGATACAGAGCCAGCTTGCAGAGGAGGGAGCCCTTCTGCCTGAATTTCAAGTAAACTGACAAATTTCAAGCTTCTGTGGTGAAAGTAAGACCATCAAGAAGCCAGATATCCACATTAAAGATGACAACCATCCCTTTGTAATTAGAGACATAGCCATCCTGGGATTTCATACTCTCCTCTTTGATCTGGAGAAACTGAAAAACTTGACGCTTCCACAGAGAATTTGGAATTATGGAGAGGGAAACTGGACAATACGGGGTGATACTTCCTTTTGATCACTACACTCATCCAAATTTAACAAATGCATACTGCTCTTTTTAAAAAATCTTTTTCTGATTAAAGCTCACTGAAAAACAGAAACTCAAACATGATTCTTTTTATGGGATATTGTTTTCTCCAAAGTCAGGCCAAAAACATAGGCACATGTCAACCCATACTTTGTAACCCAGTATCATTTCACCTTCACACCCCACTTTATAAACAGCACTTCCAATCCTTACAACAATCCTGTACCCAGGTCTGATTATTTCCATCTCACAAATGAGGAGATCAAGGCTCAGAAGGTGAGGGAGTCTGCCCAGGGCTGTACAGTGGCAGATGACCAGAGTCCATCTAACATCGAAACCCTTCAGCTGGGGCTCAGTCGGTTAAGTGTCTGCCTTTGGTTCAGGTCATGATCTGACTCATGGGATTGAGCCCCACATCGGGCTCCTTGCTCAGCGAGGAGTCTGCTTCTCCCTCTGCCTCTGCCCCTACTCATGCTCTGTCTCTGTCTCCTCTCTCAAACAAAATCTCTCAAACAAAAAGAAAGAAAGAGAGAGAGAAAGAAAGAAAGAAAGAAAGACAGAAACAAAGAAACAAAGAAAGAAACCCTTCAGCTGTGGGGCTCCCCTAGGAGGGGTTAGATTGTAGATCCTGCTCTGACCAACCCCTCCCCTGCCTCCTGCCTCTACAGCCTCGATGTACTCTGAGATCCAGAGAGAGCGAGCGGACATCGGGAGCCTGATGGCCCGGCCTGAGTACAGAGAGTGGAACCCAGAGCTCATCAAGCCCAAGAAGCTGCTGAACCCTGTGAAGGCCTCCCGGAGTCACCAGGAGCTCCACAGAGAGCTACTCATGAACCACAGAAGGTAGGAACAGAGCTCAGTTGCCTCAGCCCGGCAACCATCTCCTCAGGCCTGCTGCGGCTTGCGGAGGTGCCTCTTGTGGAAGGCAGGCCTGATGGTCATGCTGGGTCTCCTGGAGGCTGAAGAGGGCTGAGTGTACCCCACATAGTCACCCACAGAAACTGTGAAAGTCCAGTCCCCAGTGGTCCCCCAAAAGCCCTGCCCTTCTTCCCAGCTACCCACTCATGCCTGTCCTCCACAAACAGTTACTAAGCACCTACTATGTGCCAGGCACTGCATCCAGACCTGGCATACAAGAAGGAACAGGACCCAGTTCCAGCCCCGAGAGTGGGGATGGATGCATAACCATGCAGTATGATGAGGGCATAAATGGGCCTGGAACCTCAGAGGAGGCACCTAGGAGTAGTCCAAGGTGACCTCACGGAGGAGAGGATCCCTAACAGCTAACACCTGAAGGATGGGCAAGAGTCAGCCAGACTAGGAGGTGGGCATCGGCGGGGGGGAAGCAAGTATGTTCCCAGCAAAGGGAAGAGCATATGCAAATAGGCTGGAAACACAAGTAGCTCAGGGTGTTTGCAGCATGGATTTTGAGGTTGGCCAGAGGAGATGTGCTGGTCAGGGAAGGGTCTCAAGCAGGAATCACAGAGGGGGCATGAGTGGAGCAGGGGTGCAGTGAAAGAGCAGGCTTGAGATGGCAGGGCTGGAATTCAGCAAATGAAGGAAGGTGGGGGAGGCCTGGGAAATACCTCCCAGCTGGCTGGCACCAGGCCGAAGGCCGTGGCGCCTCCGCAGCTCCCTCTACTGGCACATTCTGGAGTTGGCGTAGGCTAGGATTCTCGTATTTTCAGCTCTGTGCAAGACCTTCCAGCAGGTGTCATTTTGTATCCACAGTGGGTTCTTTTTTCCTTGCTTAGTATATATATATCATGTGTATTTTCTCCGAATGTTTTTTAGAGTCATCCCTTTTAATGTAAAAAAAATACTCCCAGGATAGAAAAAAAAAAGCCTAAAAGACAAATCATATTTATATTTATATTTACAATACAAAACAGACCAAAAAAATATACATATCACTTATAAATCCATAAGGAAGAAAATGAACAAAGGCGGGTATAGTCAGTTTACAAAAGAAATGCAAAAAAAAAAAAAAAAGAAATGCAAATGTCTGGTACACATCTCAAAGGCTGTTGTTCATGTAACTAATAATCAGAGAAACAGAAATGAAAACCAGGTATTATTTCTTGCCCACCAGATCCTAAAATATAAAAAGACTGCATGGTGATGGTGGGGAGGAGTAGATGCTCTTGTACACTGATGACAGAGTATAAATTAGGTAACCTTTCCTAGGGGGCAGATGGAAATATATATCCAAACCCTTAAAAAGAGCCTGACAAAGCAATTCCACCTTTAGAAACTTATCCAGGGAACGTAACCAGAAATAACACAGAACCTGGCCTCTGCAGTCAGACGGGCCTGGGTGCTCATGCTCGCTGAGCCCCTTCATAGCTGTGACCTGGACTGGTGTCTTAAGTCCTAGGAGCCTCATTTCCCATCTCCGGATAACAGGACAGGAATGGGACCACGTCCCAGGGCTGCCAGGAGGGTTGTACTGACAGGATGGTATAGGTAGGTGTCACTACAGGGTGCAGCCCTGAGACTGGGCGGGGCAAGGGGAGAGTTGGGGTCACCTGACGGCTCCCTCCACCCAGGGGCCTGGGCGTGGACAGCAAGCCGGAGCTGCAGCGTGTCCTGGAGCACCGCAGGCGGAACCAGCTCATCAAGAAGAAGAAGGAAGAGCTAGAAGCCAAGAGGCTGCAGTGCCCCTTTGAGCAGGAGCTGCTGAGACGGCAGCAGAGGCTGAACCAGGTGGGTGCGGAGCCTGGCCCAGGGAGGAGCCCTGCCTGTGGTCGCAGCTGGCAAGAGGGAGGAGATGAAGCAAAATGAGGCCTAAACCAGCAGTCCACCACGGGCTCAGGTCCTCACTCTGCCACTCACTCCGTGTGACTGAACCAGTGGCTTTCCCTCCCTGACCCTGGGTTCCCTTATCAGCCCAGTCGATTGCACGCTGATCCTGATCTCATTCTCACTATGTGTCTGCGAGCCAGGCAGCGTTCCCATTTTAGAGATGAAGAACCGGAGGCCCAGGTGAGGCAAGTGATTTGCACCAGGCTTCACAGCAAAAACTTAGTCTCCTGCCTGGTCACCCCAGCTACCAAGGCTGGTGGCAAAGCTGATCCCTGGTTCTGTTTCCCCAGAGAGGATCCTTGGTCCAAACACTGTGGTTTGGGGAATAGGAATTCCCCCGAGCCACACCCACTTTACACCTCTACTTCTTCTCTCCTTTAGCTGGAAAATCCACCAGAAAAGGAAGAGGACCATGCCCCCGAATTTATCAAAGTTAGGGAAAACCTGCGGAGAATCACCACGATAACCAGTGAAGAGAGAGCCCTGTAGGGCCAGGTGGGGGAAGCTCTGGTCCACGAAACCGCCCCCCTCCCAGGCCATCACACCCTCCTCCAGCCCTTCTGTATCCAGCAGCCCTGGGTCCCCAGTCTCGGGCCATCTGTGATGTTCATGCTTACTCTTGTGAAATGCCCCAGCAGGCTTGGACCCCCCTTCCCACCCACCAAGAAGCTGGGGGCCCCAAAGCTCCCAGCTTCTTCCTTCTGAGCATTCACCGCTTCTCCAAAAGGAAGCTGCTGCTCAGAAAACATTCCCAAGGCACCTCTCCCTGAAGGGGCTTCTGAGCTCCGCTGAGATTTTTCTGGCAGAATTGGGAAGGAAAGAAAGGCACCTCTTTGGCCCAACTAGCCCTCCGTTTTGCCCGTGCCTCATGGGCCCTGCTCTCAGAAAACTTCCCTGACTGTGGTTTACCTGCAGCCAGGTGTGGGGCAGCTAAGTGCTGCAGGTCAGCTTGAAAGCCAGCTGAGGGCAATCTGGTTCAAGTGCAGCTGCCCTGGTGAGGAAGGGCGGGGCGGCCCACCGGGCAGCCTTGGGGCTCCCTCCTGCCAGATTGCAAGACCACCACCGAGGACAGCTTCCCCTACACCATGCTTTCGCTTTCTCCTCTCTAAAGCCTCCCTGTCTGGGCCTTGTAAGGGCATCTAACCAGGGCTGCAGCCTTCCTGCTCCCAGAAGTCTAGAACAGTGCTTCTCAAACTTTATTGTGCCTGCGAATCACTGGGGATCTTGTTACAGTACAGCTTCTGATTCAGTCGATCTGGGGTGGGGGCTGAGAGTTCGCATTCCTAACCAGCTCCTGGGCTGCTGGTCTGAGGCCCACACTGTAAGCAGCCACACATGGTAAATAGTGGAAACATGATCCCTGAAGCCACCTCTGCCCCCTAACTAACTGCCATGAATCTCTGCCCTGGGGGTGCCCTGCCTCTGCAGCCCCAGGGGCTCTCCATAATCCACCCCCTTCCAGGGCCCCAGACCTTGGAAGAGAGTTGCCGAGCAAATTATATATCGGTTGCATAATTGTCATTGACACTGGAGAGGTATATCATTGCCAATCTGCATTTTCTTACCACACTGTTCTGATGTAACTCTAGCCAAAAGGAATTTTTGTTTTGTTTTGTTTTACCTTTTCCTAAAGCCTACGGAGAACAAATATAGAGTGATTTCCAGTGGGTTTCTGGAAATATGAACACTGGTCTGAAGACCCCACTGCTACCCTTACAGACTGGCTCCTCTGAGTCCGCATTTCCATCCCCTGCTCCAACTCCCTACTCTGTTTCTACTACCTGAGCCAGCTCCAGTGAATTCACTTACTCTTCCTCAAAAATCCCTCCCCACAGGAGACCAAGTGTTGCAACATTTTGCTTCTATCCCATTGTTAAAGATTCAGAGAATAAACCAGGCTGGTTGTGTCCGCCCTCCCCACTCCCCATGAAGAATAAAATCCCCACCTCTGACTTTGCAAACCTATCATTTAAGGTGATAGGACAGTACTAGAAAAGCATTTCCTTTCACCCCTCAAAACTGCGGGGGGACAAAGCTGCCACTGGAATGCTATTTTATTCTTGGACCAAAAGTGGGACGTTCAGGAGGAAAGGGGTCATCCTGGTCTTCACTCCTGAGTGGTTTGAGGATGACCAAAGATGTTGCTCTTTTCATGCGTGGGTGCCAGCCATTGTGTAAATAGACATGCTGTGTGCTTGTGTGTGTGTGTGTATAAATGTAAGTGAGGCTCTAAAATGCCCTTGAACGTGTCTTAATGAGAACGTGGTGATGCTATTTTAGATGTCTGCCAGGTGAGAGCAATGCTAAAGCACAATCCCCAAATAAAGACCACCATTTCCCCAAAGAAGTCTCCCCAGCAGTCTGTGTGGTGTTCAGACATATGAAGAGAAGCAAGACAGCATCTAGGACGGAGTAGGCCCCTCAGAGAGAATGCTTGAGACTTCACTCAGTGGCCCCCAGAGGTGCTCCATGGAGAAGGCAAGCCATGGGGATGAAACCCCACATGGTCTAGTGGAACCATGGCAGCCACCCATGTACATTCCCCATGGTCGGTCCCAGCCCCTTCATTCCAGTTGCCTCCCACTGTAGAGGTTGTAAATCCCAATTCCCACTGTTCCAGCTTCCTTTGCAGCTTGGGGTGACAAGTGACCAGGTATGGCCAGTGCAATTTAAGAGGCAGTCTTACAGGGGCTTCTGGGAAAGTTTATGCTTTTCTGATAAAAGAGGCAGACATGGGTAACACCTCTCTGCCCCTCCATTCTTCCTGCCTTGATTGAGGATGTGATGCCTGGAGCCCCAACAGCCACCTTGCTACAATGAGAAAAAGGCCAAGAGAATCTCACAGACACTGACCTACCCTACCATCATTTGACCAAGCTGATGCCGGCAGCCATACTCCTTCAGAATTCTTGTAAATAAAGTGAAAATCCCCTTTGTTTAAAGCCATTGTTGGTCAGTCTCTGTTACTTGCACCCAAAGTATTTCTGAATACCAGCCCCCATGCCTAGAATGACCAGCAGACTATACTGAAAATCCAGATTCTTCCTTCCCATTAGACATCAAATGGAGGGGCTCCTGGGTGGCTTAGTTGGTTAAGCATCCAACTCTTGATTTCAGCTCAGGTCATGATCTCAGGGTTGTGGGATGGAGTGTACTCACACACGCATGCACATCCTCTGTCTCTCTCTCAAATAAATAAACAAATCTTTAAAATAGTTAATTATTTTTTGAAAAAAGAAACCCTTTGGACTAGGATCCCTGGCAGCGATGCCTGAGATCTGTTTTTCTGTATCTTCTCCACATAGCCCACGCACCGGCCTGAGAACTGGTATTCGGGCATCTTTAATTCACACATCATTCAGTAGGGATTCGCCGAGTGCCCACCCTGTGCAGGAAGCATGCTGTGTGCTGGAGGCACAGTGGGAAGCAGGACGTGTTTGGATTACTGCAGTGGCCTCCTCCTAACTGGGCTCCCGGCTTCTGCCCTGGCGCCTACAGCCTACTCTCAAGAGTGCGGCCAAAATGAGCTTGTTAAAATCTAAGGCTGGTCTTGCTACTCCTCTGCACAGAGCCCTCCCTTGGCCTCCGGGAGCATCCCTCCTGCCACCTGGAAGGCCCTGCCTGTCCAGCTCCCTCTTAACCTCCCCCCTCCTCCCCTCTGCCTTCTCCTCCACTCGCACAGCTCTGGCCAGTCCGGCCACCTCACGCCACCACCATCTAAGTTCCACGCATGGCCTTTTCACCAGTTGTCCATCAGCCAGGAGCGTTGTTACAGTCCTCTCCTCCACTTTCTTCAGGGCTTTTTATTATGCTCTTACTAAATGAGGTCCTCCGTGGTCAACCCATCTGAATCACAGCATCTCCTACAAACTTCCTATCCCTTCCTTCCCTGTCTTGTTTTTCCTCCTCACCATTTGCCACCATCAGACACATATTATTTTACCTGTTTATCTTGCGTGTTTCCCCTAGTGATAATGTCAGCTCCATGAGGGCAGAGTTGTTTGTCTGTCTTGTTTATGGCTGAGTCCCAGATGGCCGTCTTCCCTCCTCCTTCCCCACCAGCTGGTGGCCCAGCTTGTGCCAATCGGGCAGATGGGGCTCCAGGGACAAGAATCCAGCCCCATCCCACTCACGACTTTGAGAAAAGGCAGTGGCCAAATAGGGCATGGGGCTAAGGGCACAGGTGCTCAACTCATGTTTGTGGGATAAGCGAATAAGTGAGAAAGCACTTCTCCTGCTGCAAGACCTCTAGCCTCCTCCCAGCTTTGGCCTTCCCGCTGCCATCATCTTCTTGCCTCCTTCAATTTGACCCTGGCCCAGAGATATCAGTTTGAACTAAAAGCTTTCCTTTGGCCTCTTGGGTTTTGGTCAGGACACCTGGGCCCTTCTGGCATTTGCACCTACAAGACCAACGTTGGTGCCATGTGGGCATCCAGGGAGTTAAAGTACCCCTGAAAGCAGAGGTCGGGTCATCACCAAGTCCTGTGGGCCCTAGAGAAGGAAAGGGTTGCTGCAGGAGCTCTGACATCAGACTCTACCCTAAAGCAGAATGAAGAGCAGCAAGCCTCTTCTAACTGAGCACCACCCCACCCCCCCACCTCACACCTGCCAGACCACAGGTCCCAGTCTGGGTTTGGGGAGAACCTTCTTCAGTGGCAGACCAGCACAAAATACAGCACATGGGAGATAGACAGGAGGCCTTCGGAGGCGAAGGGACTCTCCCTCCCTGATTCTGCAGTATGTACTCCAGGGGATTCCTCAAAACCCAGCTTTTGCTGGGCAGCCTCCCTACACTTGAGATGGTACAAATTCCAAGCCCCAAGAGGGAAGGCACCCTGTCTGACTCTGCTTACCGTTGCCCATACCAACCCAGAAAAAAAAAGTTCAAAAAGTTGTGAATGGGTGTCAATTATGATATATGGAAGGCCAGCAATGTCACCGGTCATGACGATTCGGTGCCATTCTCACTCAGACTAACTAAACAACATTTAGGTAAATTAAAAGACCTGCCTGACAAAACATTGCCTGGGGAAAGACAAGATTCACACGGAGCCATCTGTCTGCAGAGTCCACATTTTCTCCACTATAGCTAGACCTTTCTCTTTGGAAGGGCTCAGAGGAGGGCCCTGTGCCAATATGACGTTTTGTCATGAGATTTGATGACCTATTTCACCCTCTCTTTGTCTGTTTGAACTTGAGGGATATGGCCTTCAGCCATAAAAAATAGATTCAGGCCAACATAAATGGATATTACACCCCCACCTCCAAAGCCACAATCTTGGGGACCAACCAACAGGTTAGTATATACCATCGAAGTGGGATTCCTGCCCCCTTGCTGGACTGGACCTTTGGTTGAACAGTAACCTAAATAACTTGGTGTTTCAGGGCCCTATTCCCAGACCCATCAACCCCCAGCCACCCTGCTCCCACCAGGGCCCTGCCTCACGGTGCCCCTTCTGTAGGGCCTCACAAGAACAAAGCCCGAGCCTCCCTCTGGCTGCCTGCCCTCATCCCAGCCATCAAACTATTATCTGAGTTGATTGGCAGGCACTCACCTTGAGAGGACACTGAGTACTCATCTACTTCTCAGAAAGGAGTCAGAGAGAGATGACCAAGATTTCCCAGTAAAGCACCCTGATAACAACTCCTCTGGGCTTCCTGGCACTAGCTAAGTGAGTGGGGCTCCCCCCTCCAAGGAAGGGCTTCACATGGGTCTAGGGCACTTATGCTCACCCTTTTGGGGGCCTGACCTAAAATACTCATCCCCCACTGCAAGGCTGCCCTCTACAGAAGATAAATCCTGTGCCCAGACCTGTATTCAAGCCCCAGTTCAATCCTAATCACTACTTGCCACAAGGCTCAAAAACTTGATGGACCACATTTACCACATCTGTGACACAGGTAATGATAATTGAATATTTAGTATCTGTGCCAGGGACTGGGCTATTTGTACTTTATATGAATTCTCTCGATTAATCCCCCAGGACTGTCATTACATCCATTTTCCAGGTGAAGAATCCAAAGCGTAGGGAGGTAAAGCCACATCCCAAAGGCACACGCTCAGCAGGTGGTGGAAGCGAGATGTGAACCCACGTCTGCCTGACTGCAGCCAGAGAATTTATCCTGGCAGCACTTGCTGGTGGAGGCTGCAGAGGATGTTTTGCAAAGCACCCACATTCAAGCGTTCCCATCTGTTGCCAAGAAACACCCCGCAAGAACACTGAGGCCCAGTGGCCTTCCTGCTTCCTCCTTCCCTGCCAGCAGGTAGTCCTGCCGGCACCCTATCTGGCAGACTGGGCCCCAGGGACAAGAATCCAGGCCCATCCCAGTCACAGCTTTAAGAAAAGACAGTGGTCAGTGGGAGACAGGGGTTCATATGCCTGCCCTTGGCCCAGGAAGTTTCATGAAGGAGCAGAAAGGAGAGAAATCTGCATTGAGCATCCACTGTATACCTTGCAGGTCCTAAAATGTGAGACACCAGATAGAAAATGCCTAGCCGGGGGCCTGGCCCGTTTCAAGGGATGGAAGAGCCTTCTCCCTCTCTCCCACTCTCCCTCTTAAAGATACAATGACGGGTGGTGCAACATGACTGTTAGGAGTTCAGGCTACAAAGTCAGACTGCAGATTGGGGAGGGAGCCCGCTCTGCGCACTCTCCAGTGGGTGACCTCAGACGAGTTATTTAACATCTCTCTCTGAGTTGTCTGTTAAGTGAGGGTTCCCATAGTGCCAGCCTCACGGGTAGCTGAGAGGACTGAGTTAGCAGATATAAAATGTCTGGTGGGGCACCTGCCTGGCTCAGTCAGAAGAGCATGGGACTCTTGATCTTGGGGCCATGAATTTGAACCCCGCGTTGGGTGCAGGGATTACTTAAATAATTAACTTTTTTTTAATTTTCTTTTTTAAAGATTTTATTTATTTATTCATGAGAGACAGAGAGAGAGAGAGAGAGAGAGGCAGAGGGAGAAGCAGACTCCATGCAGGGAGCCTGACGTGGGACTCGATCCTGGGACTCCAGGATCATGCCCTGGGCCGAAGGCAAGTGCCAAACTGCTGAGCCACCCAGGGATCCCCTAACTTTCTTTTTTTTAAGATTTTATTTATTTATTCATGAGAGACACAGAGACATAGACGGAGGGAGAGGCAGTCTCCTCTCAGGGAGCCCGATGTGGGACTCAATCCCAGGACCAGGATCACACACTGAGCCAAAGGCAGATGCTCAACCGCTGAGCCACCCAGGTGTCCCAAATAATTAACTTTTTTTTAAAGATTGTATTTATTCATTTTTAGAGGCAGAAGGAGTAGAGAGGAAGGGAGAAGGACAAGCAAACTCTAAGCCAAGCGTGGAACAAAACTAGGGGCTGGATCCCACCACCCTGAGATCACGACCCGAGCCAAAATCAAGAGTTAGACACTCAAATGACTGAGCCACCTAGACTCCCCAATAATTAATCAATTTTTGTAAAGTGTTTGGCAAATACAGGCAAGTGCCAGCACTCAATAATAGTTTGTTTTCATATTCCATGTCCCTGCTAGTTTCCCTGGTCATATCTGTCATTGACCTTCAAGTCATATTTCCACTCGTTTATTTCTCTTGGCCCCTAAGCTTGTCTGGCATCCATCCCTCCCTGTGGCTGGCCACCCCAAGAGCCCTTGCCCTTCTCCCAGTCACCCATTTTGGGAGAGGTGTTAACCCATACCTTTTTAGACTCCAATCCAAATTGAGGGACTTTCTAAAAAAATACCTGACGGGGACACCTGGGTGGCTCAGGTGGTTGGGCATCTGACTCTCTGTTTTGGCTCAGGTCATGATCTCCTGGTTCTAGGATCCAGCCCTGTGTCAGGCTCTGCACTCAACACAGCATGTGCTTTTCCCTCTCCCTCCCCTTCTGTTCCTGCTCTCACTTGTAGGCACACTCTCTCCCTCTCTCTCTCTCAGATAAATAAACAAAACCTTAAAGAATAAATAAAAATAGGGACGCCTGGGTGGCTCAGCGGTTGAGCATCTGCCTTCAGCTCAGGGCGTGATCCCGGAGTTCCAGGATGGAGTCCCACATTGCGCTCCCTGTATGGAGCCTGCTTCTCCCTCTGCCATGTCTCTGCCTCTCTCTCTCTGTGTCTTTCATGAATAAATAAATAAAATCTTGAAAAATTAATTAATTAATTAATTAATTAATTAATTAAAAATAAAATAATGCCTGATGGTACTCACCATATGTCAAGGTCATAAAAGACCAAGATTGAGGAGCTATACCAGTTGGAGAAGACAGGAAAACTAAAGACAATGAAGGATCCCGAACTGGATCTCGAACCAAAAAAGGGGCATTCATAGGAAAACTGGCCAAACACTATGTGCAAAATAAGTCACTAACTCAGCAGGATTTCAAACTCTGAACATTCCAGAGACAGGACAGGCCCTTGAAGCTCCTAGAAGATAAGCTCTAAGTTCTTGGAATATCCTGCCTAAAAAGAGTGTCTCTGTATACCTGGGGCCCTGGGTCACTACAGGCAGTTTGCACTACCAATGTGTTTTATGTAGCTCCAAGGGCCCTGCTGTATCAGTTTGGCCTCTGGAGGGCTAGGTACTAAGTAGTTAAATGACTGAGTAATCAGCAGCCCATTCCTCTGTGACAGATACCCAAGAACCCTGGACACAAAGTCTGAGATGAGCTTCTCTGGTTATCAGCATTTTATGTGTGTTGTCATGCAGGGAGAATTAAAGGCCATCCTTAGAGTACCACTGGGAAGGGACAACTGGGAGCTCATGCCTGGTCTTTCCTGGACTCTATCCTATATGCCTTTTTCCTTTGCTGATTTTAATCTATATCATTTTGCTGTACTAAACCAAAACCATAAGTATAACAGCTTTTGTGAGTTCTGTGAGTCTTTCTTGCAAAGCATTGAACCTGAAATTGGTCTTGGTGACCTTCCAACACACTCAAGTAAGTTTTGAAGATAAGTTAATAGTATTGGGTTCAATAACCACACTATGGTTATGTAAGCTTTAACCCTGGAGGAGGCCGTGGGGAAGTGATCCAGAAACTATTTACTATATTTAACAACTTTCTGAAAGTCTAAAGTTATTTCAAAATAAAAAGTTAAGGGAAGCCTGGGTAGCTCAGTAGTTGAGCGTCTGCCTTCAGCTCAGGTCATGATTCCGTGGTCTCAGGATCGAGTCCTGCATCAGGCTCCCTGTGTGGAGCCTGCTTCTCCCTCTGCCTGTGTCTCTGCCTCTCTCTCTGTGTCTCTCATGAATAAATAAATAAAATATTTTTTTAAATGAATAAACAAATAAATAAAATAAAAGGTTAAAACACAAAGAATAGAGAAAGATGAGATGATCATTGTTAAAGCTGGGTGTTAGATACACGTGGATTCATTATATTGTTCTCTCCACTTTTTTTTAAAGATTTTATTTATTTGAGAGAAAGAGAGCACAGGTGGGGGTTAGGAAAGAGCAGAGGGAGAGGGAGAAGCAGACTCCTTGCTGAGCGGGTGGGATCCCAGGAGCCCAAGATCATGACCTGAGCTGAAGACAGATGCTCAATCGACTGAGCCACCCAGGCACCCTGTTCTCTCCATTTTTGTATGGATTTGAGTTTTTTCAAAGTAAAACAAAAACAAAAACAACTTAAGCTAGAGAATTGAATAGTTTGGAGTGACAATTTAAAATAATCACATACAAAACATATAGAGAGGGTCAACTCCAAAGTTGATGAAGAAATTATTTAAACATGGAATTTGGAGAACCTGGGTGGCTCAGTGTTTGTGCACCTGTCTTTGGCTCGGGTTGTGATCCTGAGGTCCTGGGATCAAGTCCTGCATCAGGCTCCCCACAGGAAGCCTATGTCTCTGCCTCTCTGTATGTGTCTCTCATGAATAAATTTTAAAAACCTCTAAAAAAAAATCTTAAAAAAATAAATAAACATGGAATTTATCAACTATTAAAAGAATGTCAAAGCTTAGTCTAAAAACAATCAAGATGTGAAAACTATGGCCGAAGCTGGAGATGGCAAAGTCACCAAGTCTGCCCAGAAAGCTCAGAAGGCTAAATGAGTATCATCCCCAAACCTGGCACCCCAGTCTTAATCAGTGGTGGAAGAATGGTCTCAGAACTGTTTGCGTCAATTGGCCATTTAAGTTTAATAGTAAAAGACTGGTTAATGATAACAATGCATCATAAAACCTTCAGAAGGAAAGAAGAATGTTTTGTGGACTATTTGTGGGGGTTTGTGTGTGTGTGTGTGTGTGTGTGTGTGTGTGTGTGTGTGGCAGTTTTAAATTATTAGTTTTTAAAATCAGTACTTTTTAATGGAAACAACTTGACCAACAATATGTCACAGAATTTTGAGACCCATTAAAACAAAAGTTTAATGAAAAAAAAAAAAGAAGAAGAAAGAAAACTATGGCCGAGAGGTATTTAAATATTAAATATCATAAGACACATCATAAGACACAGCACAAGTCCTTGGCAAAGACCAGTTTGGGACACAGAACTTGCCTGTCTGAAAAGTAGGATCAAGGCCATCTCCCTGCAGCCATCACCTGTGTCAGGCCATTGTTAAAAGCAATAGGGGATCCAGGGCCAGCCCCCCAGTCCCAGCAAGATCTTCTGGGTAACATTCCAAAGCATGCATCCTGCCTCCTCCTCAAGACACAAGCTTGACACTACCTCAGGGACACAGTGGGAAGGTGAGAGGCCCCTTACTGAGCAGATAACCATCATCACAGATGGGAAGGCCAAGATCTAGGAGAAGAGAGCACCTGCCCAGAATCACCACATCTCAGAAGTACTGCCAAAACAGGTACTCTGGCTCTCTTGACTTCTTTCCCAATCTTGTACAAATAGGTAAAGAGTTAGAAAACCAGGTTCAAATTCCACCTCTGTATCATACTTATTGTGCAAACCTCGTCAAATGACAACATCTCTCTGGGCTTGTTTCCTCTTCTGCAAAATGAAGAGAGGTATCCTACTTTCCACGGTTGTTATGCAGTGGAGGTTGCGGTAACCTATAAACATCCCATCCCACTCACAGAGACCTGGTTCCGCTCTGGGTCTCACCCCAAGCAGTGCTCAATGTACTATAGGTAGTCCAAAATATTTATTCAGGGAATTAAGGTTAGAGGCATATGAATACTAATGCTAAGCATAAGACAAGCCAAATTTTTTTTTAAGATTTTATTTATTCATGAGAGATACAGAGAGAGAGAGAGAGAGAGAGAGAGAGAGAAGCAGAGACACAGGCAGAGGGAGAAGCAGGCTCCATGCAAGGAGCCTGACATGGGACTTGATCCTGGGACTCCAGGATCACGCCCTGGGCCAAAGGCAGACACTCAACTGCTGAGCCACCCAGGTGTCCCAAGACAAGCCAAATTTTAGCACAGGAACATAAGAGAAAAGTCATTCACCCTTTCATAGAAAAACCACCTATGGGAAGACTTTTAAGCTCCTTGGATATTAACAATTTGAGTTCCTCAAGGGCACAGGATGAGGAACCCTCTTCGTCCAAGAAAGGCTGCAGAAAGACCAAGGTCACTTTGGAAATCGAGCTGGGTACACAGCTTTTTGGTACAAGTAGTACCAAAGGAATCCCCAGCTTTGAGATTGGAGGCCTGAGTCTCATGTCGAGGTATACCAGTGTGTACAAATAGAGTGGACACAAATACATACCCACTCCTGCCTTTTAAAACAATGCTGAAACTTTAAAGTCCTTCACTGCTAACCTTTGTTTATTCATTCATCCACCAAATAGTTGTTGAACACCTACCCTGAGCCAGGCCCTGGTTTGGGAACAGGACTGTATTGGTGACCAAGAGCCACACAGTCTTTGCTTTCATTGGTGATTTCCACAAAAGCCAATAGGGAAAGAAAAAAATATGCATCACTGTAGTGGGTGTACCAAGAATGTGGTGTCTTGGGACACCTGGGTGACTCAGCAGTTGGCCGTTTGCCTTTGGCTCAGGGCATGATCCTGGAGTCCCAGGATCGAGTCCCATGTTGGGCTCCCTGTATGGAGCCTGCTTCTCCTCTCTCTGCTTGAGTCTCTGCCTCTCTTTCTGTGTCTCTCATGAATGAATAAATAAAAGCTTAAAAAAAAAAAAAAAGAGTGTGGTATCTTTTTCTAACACCAATGTGTGTTTTTTCCACACCAACTAGCAATTCTCCAATACCAACTGGGTGTTCAACAGTTCAGTTCAATTCTTTTTTTTTTTTTTTTTAAGATCTTATTTATTTACTTGAGAGAGAGAACAAGAGCAGTAGGGAGGGGCAGAGGGAGAAGGAGAAGCAGACTCCCCACTGCGCTGGAAGCCAGATGCTAGGCAAGATTCCAGGACTCCAAGATCATGACCTGAGCTGAAGGCAGACTGAGCCACCCAGGGGCCCCCAACTCAGTTCAATTCTGACACCAAATCTTGGGACTAGTGGAGATCTCACAGGTTTAAGGATCAGTCCCACAAGGCTGCCCCCACTTCAAACAACAACTGCAGATCCCAGGGGCCACCTGTACTTCCAAACTACTGGCCATAAATTCAAGGGTGTCCATAACTCCCCACCCCAGGTTCAATAATTTGTTAGAATGACTCACAGAACTCAGGAAAACACTTTACTTACAACTTTGGTTGATTATAAATGATACAACTTGGGAACAGCCAATTAGAAGGAATGCAGAGGACAAGATCTTGGGGGGGAAGGGATGGATGCAGCAGGGAGCTTCCCATGCCTCCTTCCCTGTAACTTCAAGTTCGCCAACTCTCCCCAAAGCACGTTATTTAGGGATTTTTAACAAGGTTTTACTACATAGGTATAAGAGGTTAAATCATTGGCCACTGGTGAGGAGCTGGAGGGTATGCCGGGGACAACTAAGAATGCAACTGCTCTAGTAAAGGCTTGGTCTTTCCAGCAACCAGGCCCCATCCTAAAGCTATCTAGGGGCCTCTGGCCATAAATAAAAAGGATAGAGTCTTATCACTCAGGAGATGGCAAGGGTTTTTAGGGGTTCTGTGCCAGGGACTGAGGACAGAGACCAAATATATACATTTTTTTTATTATACCACAAGGGGCAAAAACTTGGACCTAAGGAAGCAGGTCCTGGGACTTCTACTCCAGACTGCAATGACTTCCCAAAACAGTGTGGTGAGATGAAAAGATGAAAAAGGAGCTGGAAAAATAATAAATAAATAAATAAATAAACAAACAAACAAATAATAAAAGAAAAAGAAAGAAAAAGAAAAAGAAAGGAGCTGGACCAGTAGAGCCAGAGAGGCCTGGGAACAGCAGGAGCAGGAAGAGAGGGCAAGAAAGTTTTAAGTTCAACAAAGTTATAAACTCATTAGATGTGATCCTGCATATCCCTTCTAGGTTTTCCTTCTCCTTCCTCCTGTGATTATTGTCTCCCCAGCAGCCCCCCAACCCCAGCCTGGACGCTTCCCGAGGTCGGAGGACTGGTACAGGTGTTTCTTTTGTTTTTGCTTCCTCCTGTCCCACACTGCTTAGATCATGGTGGGTACTTCAAACTATGTATTGATAATAAAGCAAATCAATGCTTCCTGTAAAACCTAAACCCTCACACACCTGCCCATAAATACCTCACCTCCAGGCTGCCAGAGAATGGAAATTCCACCATTAAACGTCACTCCTGGGAATTAAGAAGCTCTGTCATGTGGAACCATGAAAACAGTAATAATCCCAAATTACAAATACTCAGTGCTTCAGAGTCCACCAAGAGCTCTTCTTCATAGCCTGTGAATGATAAGAGACCAGGGAAGGGAAGCTCAGAGGTGAAGTAATTCAGTCACATCTGAGGATTTGAGGCTAAGTCTCCGGACGCGGACGCCGGGGGGTGCTGTGGCGTTCCCTTGCGCAGAGGGATGCAGGGTATTCAGGGTACGCATGTTCCGCATGTTCGGGGAACAGGCTCTGGAACGCAGGCCCAGATGGGCAGAGAGAGGAAGGGCAGGATAAGGCTCAGCAGCTGACACCAGAGCAGTCCCCCCTCCCCCACCACCCTTCCGGGCAGCCCGGGCCCTGGCAAAGGGCACTCACAGCCATCTGAGGGAGGCATGGGGGCAGGACAGAAAAGCCCTGAGCTCAGCCAGGGGCACCGGAGAGCTGAAAGCCTGCCAAGCACAGCTTTCAGTTTTCCAGGTTGCGCCCCATTCTAGGGGAGGAGAAAGTGGGCTGGGCTACCCATAAGAAACCTAGGCCTGCAGCTAGAGAGGCCAGGCCTGCAGGCCAGACACAGGACACAGGTGAGCAGGTGAGCTGGGCCCAGGGACAGGGGTGGGGGTGGGAGGCCCCTGAGGACTGGACCTCCTGAGTAATGACCCTCCTTGAGCTCCTAATGACTCTGAGCACTGCTTGCTTTCATTTCATTTCAACCCCTATCCATTAGGCCCTGCCAGTGGGGCCAGGCCCTGTGCTAAGTGTTAGCGTAACTTGACATAGGCCCCCGCCCTCTTGGAGTTTACGCAGTAGTAGGGGATACAGCAATAAACGAGAACATGAGTGAGTAAATTATTTTGTACATTGGAGAGAAAGCAGAGCAGAGTGAGGGGAATTGGGAATGCTGGGGGAAGGGGCTTGCAATTTTTTTTTTTTAAGATTTCATTTATTTATTCATGAGAGACACACAGAGAGGTAGAGACCTAGGCAGAGGGAGAAGCAGGTTCCCTGCAGGGAGCCTGATGCGGAACTCGATCCCAGGACTCTGGAATCAAGACCTGAACAGATGCTCAACCACTGAGCCACCCAAGTGCTCAATCCCAAGTGAGATTTTATTTTATTTTTTTTAAGATTTTCTTTATTTATTCTTGAGAGAGACACACAGAGAGAGAGAGAGAGAGGCAGAGACACAGGCAGAGGGAGAAGCAGGCTCCACGCAGGGAACCCGACGTGGGACTCGATCCTGGGTTTCCAGGATTACACCCTGGGCCGAAGGCAGGCGCCAAACCGCTGAGCCACCCAGGCTGCCTCAGGTGAGATTTTAAAGAGGGCAGTGAGGTGGGCCTCACTGAGAAGGTGATATTAAGCAAAGACTTGAAGGAGGTAATGAGGGAGCCGAGAGGACACCCGGGGAAAGAGTATTTCAGAAGAAGAATGTTTGAGGCAGGGACTACAACCTGGCAAATGTGGGGGTTGGGGGAGGCCTGGGGTGTCCAGGCACAGCAAGGGGGCAGCAGTCAGGGTGTAGAACAGGAAGATGGGAAGCCAGCTAGGCAGCCTTGCAGGGGTCCAGGGGGCAGATGAGAGGGGCTCCTTGAACGTGCCAGGCCCCTTGTCAGCAGCCCCGTGGCCCTGCCACCCCCTCAGGAGGTATGGGTTTGGAAGCCTGCATGCACATCTCACTTGCCGCTTGTGGCTACATGACCTTACAGTCTCCTTCCTTCCCTCCTGACCTCTCTTAAAAGGGTAACAGTAACAGGAGTGCACTTGTAGGGTTGTGGTGGCTGCCGGTGGGAAAGACTGACCACCTGCCTCCTGACAGCTGGGGGCACTCCGTGTTTCCAGCGGGCTGTTGGTGTCAGGAAGGCTTCTTAGAGGAGGGGTCCCCGAAAGGCTGGGTCTCAGTAGGAACACAGGGGTGGGGTTAGAGGGGGAGCAGCAGAGGTGAAGGGTAAGAGGAGAAGGAGGGGAGGGTGGCACCCTGGGGGCAGGGCGAGAGGGGGGTTGTTGATAGGCTGATCCAGGGCAAAGGGCAGGTGGGTGGGGCCGAATGGTTGATGGGCTGGAAGCGTGGAGTCTCTCCCACAAATAGTGGGCAAGGAGCAAATTCCAAGCAGAGGAGGGAAACAATGTGACTGCAGTTTAAGAGCTCAACCTGGCAGCCTGGAGAACAGACAAGCGAGTCTGAGGCCAGGTGAGAAATGGCGGTGGCCAGGGGACAGATTCAGGGATGGAACAAATGGATTTGAGATACTCAAGAAGTAGAATGGACCATACCTGGTGGTTGCTTTGCTGTGGGGGAGCAGGGGCTTCTGAGAGCCTGAGGGTTCCCTGAAGGACAGGGGTCCTCCCTGGCTATGGGGGACACACAGGGGTCCCAGGGTAAACACACCCCTCCCCTCCAGCTCCGACGTACCCCCCAAGGCTCACAGAAATGGGTGGAACGAGCCCAGGACTTAGGGGATCAGGTGAATGGGACAACAGGTCCCTTCGTTGAGGCCCCCTGGCAGGGCTGTAGTGGGGACAGAGCATGTGCTTTGTGGTCAGATCCCGTCCAACTCCTGGCCACCGCCAGCTGTGTGGCTACAGGCCACATGTGCTCAACCCCACCAAATATTTTTTTCATGTGTGACTTTTAACTGACTTTCTGTGGGAACTCCCCCAGGCACCTTTTTTTTTTTTTTTTTTTTTTTCAGGCAACCCTTATAATACTCGCTACAGCGGACGGAGCACGAGCCCGGTGATTGGATCCCGTCCAAAGCTCAACAAACAGGTACTGTATGTACTACCATTTACCGAGCAATTACTGCACGCATTGCCAGCCAAGTGCCCACAGAGAAGGGGGTTAGGGGTGCAGTGGCCCTCAAATATCCAAGGGGAGTTGCTTTCCTACACCAATCAGCCCCTGGCTGATGCTCAGCTCTGGGCACTCCCTCCTGCACAAAGGCTCTTAGCACCACCCAAGGCTCAGAGCAGCTAGGCCAGAAGTATCTCTCCTCAGGCACCAAGGAGATCCAGGCTAGGATGGGCAGCCCAGTGCACCGAGTGTCCCTGGGGGATACCTGGAGCACGCAAGTGCACCCTGACATAGAGAGTGAGAGGTACATACAGTCCTTCAACGTGGAACGGCTCATCAACATCCTTGATGGAGGTGCCCAGAACACTGCGCTCCGGAGGAAAGTTGGTAAGAGGAAGCTGGGGAGTGAATCATCTGCTTTGTGCCCATATGCTTCTCTTGGAAGAAGAGTCTTTCAAATAACAAATTTTGCTTTCAAAATTCCACTGTTAGAAATTCATTCCTTTGGACTGTTAGACATCTTTAACCAGTCCATATTCCCTGGGCCCACCTGAAGGATAGAAGAGTCCCAGGCAGCAGAAGACCTGGACTCTGGTCCTTATTCTCCCACTGCATAGCTCTGTAACCTTGGACAAGTCACCTTCCCATCTCGGGTGCTCAGTCATTACATCTGTAAAGTGACAATAACGTCTGAATCCCTTTCCACATCCACAAGGCAAGAGGGCGGGAAGATCTGAAGGTGCCAGGAACCTCACTCAGGTCTCTAAGTCCTCTGTTCTCTGTCTCTGAAGAAAGTATCATCCACAGTGACCCAGAGTTTAGCCTGAAGGATAATTATTTCATGACCCAGAATGAACGTTATGAAGCCGCCGTTAAGAGGAAATTCCACCTGCAGACAATAGCAAAGCGCCAGGGCTGGTCGGAAGGCAGTCCTGAATTATATTACAGTTACAGGTACTCACTTCCAGGGCAGCCCCCCAGAAGGGAGTTCACCTGGGATCACCTGGAAAGCCCGAACCCCATGAGAGGGATTTTCCCCAATTTTAAGGGCAGTGGTCATTGGGAAGCCAGTATGACGGATGCCCCTTCCCTCCTGCACCCCGCCAGGCTGGCGGTACCGGGGTCGCTGTCTCGGGTGGGCTACTCAACCACCGGGTCTCTCCCCCACAGAACCCTTTCTGGAGACCTGGCCTTCAGTATACACATGGTGTTCCTGAAATCCCTCAAGAGCCTGGGCTCAGAGGAGCAGATTGCCAAATGGGCCCCACTCTGCAACGATTTCCAGATCATCGCAACATATGCCCAGACAGAACTGGGCCACGGTGAGCCAGGGCTTCTGCCTGCAGAGCTCAGGTGGTGCACAGTTCCGGAGCGTCAGAGACTGTGTATTTCAATGCAAATGTTCCAGCAGGTGGCAGTGAAGGGTCTCGAAGGCGGGGGTTCCTTTTTCTAATTGATACAAACACCGCCCGTATGAGCCAGCTATGAGCCAGCGTGTGGGGCAAGTTGTCCCTTCTGGAAATGACAGCAGGCATCCCTTGTCACGGGCTGGCCATGTGGGCACAGCCCACGGGTGAAATCCTGGAAATGCCTGTGAGTATAGCTGCGAGCTCCGACTCCAGACTGGGCTGGTACCTGGCAGTTCCCGGCCCACCAGGACGCTGCTCCCCAGGTGAGATCCCTGTCCTGACCCCCTGTCTAACTAACTCCTCTCCTTGATTCCCAGGGACATATCTTCAGGGCCTGGAGACTGAAGCCACCTATGATGCAGCCACCCAGGAGTTTGTGGTGCACAGCCCCACGATGACGGCCACCAAATGGTGGCCTGGGGACCGTGAGTATCCATCCGTTCTCCTAGCCCCACCCGGTCCCCAAGGAGAACAAAGTTGGACAGCAGAGTAGCACTGGCTCCGAGGTCCAACGGATCTCAGATTGATTCCCCGTTCTAGGCTGGTGACCTTGAGTGAATCACTCTGTCAACAGGGGGGATGTGAAAAATTTCATCAGTGAGTGGCTCAGAGCCCCAACTTTGAAGTCGCTGAGGAAGTTGACCCAACCTTCCCCCGCACAGACATGCGCGTGCACACACACACCACATACACACAGTCCAGTCCCAGGCACTCTCACTTCCCGAGTTAATGATTCAGCTTGCCAATGGGTCACGCAGTGCCCAGATCACACACAGCCCTTGCTCCGGACATCCAGGAAGGCTCCGCCCAAGCTGGCCACAGGCGCCACAATGCCCCTGTAGCCACCAGGTGGCGACCACACCAGGCTTCCCCCAGGCTCAGTGATATTTGCCTGATTTTGGGGGGTGGGGGGCATCCTGCTGAGCTCCTCTTCCTGGGGTTGTGACAACACACCTCTGAGGGCACGTCTGTGGCGCTTCAGGACCCATTTGATGAATGCTTCCATGGGGGAGAAAGTCCAATGAATGCGAGGAGCACAACTAAGCAGCAAGAGAAAGAGAGAGAAGTCAGAGAAATAATGGAGGGGCAAGAGAGCAGTGAGAGAGGAGAGGGAGGGAATGGATGAAAAAAGAAACCAGCCTTTGCAATCGGGCCGCTTGAAATGCCAGCTCCGTCCCCTCCGGGCTGGTGACCTTGAGTGCCTCACTTGCCTCTCTGAACCTCAGTTTCCTGATCTGGAAAATGGGGCTCATCATACCCGCCCTGCAAGAACTGGGAAGCATCAGCACAGGGACCGTCGCCACCTGGGTTTAGATAAATGGTAATTATCTGTATTTGTTATTATTAGGTGGATGGTAGAGTGATTCATTTATGTTTTTGAGAACAGGGGGGGAAAAAAAAGACTTGCTCATTTCACAGTGCCTTTTGCACAACACTGCTTGTTTGGCTCTTTGGGAGCAGTTCGCCCTCCCTGGGATCAGTGACTCTTTGAGGCCCCTGGGATGGGAGGCAGCAGTGCACACCTTTTCCCATCATCAGGGACCAGTTTCCTCACCATGGATCTCCAGCAGCCTCCTTGAGCCTCCCTACCTCATGCCTGTGTATCTTAGGGCATTTGCTCCACACATCTGACATTTAGACAGAACCCCCTGCACCTCCAGCCACCAAATGGCTGTCCATAAAGCCCTCCGCCCCAGTGCATTCTAGAGCCAGACACTCATATTAAAGCTCTCAGGGCTGTTGCAGTCATTTCCAAGGATGAGTCAAGGCCGTGTGAATCAAGGGGTATGCTGAAAAAGCATCACTTTGTTGCCCTGGATGCTACCTCTTTCCTCTGCCTGGCTCCACCAAGCCAACCCAGCCCTCAAGCCCACAGTGCTCCCTCTGCCTTGCCCTCCCTGCCCTGTGCAAGCTCCCCCTGGAAAATAAGCCCGTACCTTTCAGGCTCGCATGCATCCTCCTCTGGCTCGCACCACTTGAGGCAAATCAAATAAACTCCATCCTGGCTTCACAGGGTGCCGTGCCCTTCCCCGTGCCACCACACTGGTCCTCCTAACCCATTACAGACTGGACCCACATCCAGGTTCCTGATGGGGAGAGTTAGCCTGTCTGCTCCATACACCAGGGCCTCCTACACCAGAGATCATGCTGAGCCTCTCATCTCTCTGCCTTCAGTGGGACGGTCCGCCACCCATGCCTTGGTCCAGGCCCAGCTGATCTGCTCAGGAGCCCGACAGGGCATGCACGCCTTTATTGTGCCCATCCGGAGCCTCCAGGACCACACCCCACTGCCAGGTAAGTCCATGTGGCTCCCAGGCCCACTGCCAGGAAGAGACACTACCAGGCCTCCCTATCCTGAGGCCGCTGAGGTGATAGGAGAAGCAGGGACATGTCGCCCTTGGGTAGGGAGGAGTCCAGTTGGACAGACCTGTGCTAACTGGCTGGGTGAACTTGAGCAACATTCAACCTCAGCTCAGTCAATTGCAAAACAGGTGTGATTAACCCCACGTGACTGGCTGCTGTGAGGCTCAGGGGAGCCGGGACATGTGTGAATGGTATAGAAAGTACTTGGTGGACAGATGTTTCCATCTCCATCTCCTTCTAGGAGTCACTGTTGGAGACATCGGGCCCAAGATGGGCTTTCACCACATAGACCATGGCTTCCTGCGACTGGACCATGTGCGGATCCCTAGAGAGAACATGTTGAGTCGCTTTGCACAGGTAGGAGTCCTGGGGTGGCTGCAAGCCTCCACTGCCTGGAGAGGGGACAGTGGCCCTGTGCAGACTGCAGCTGGCTCTGGGTCCTTTGTAGAGCAGAGTTTGGGGCACCCCACCCCAACCGCAGAGAGGCTCTGGTATCCCACAGATCTGGGTAAAGCCCCGGTTTAGGAGCTGTGTGATCTTGGGCAAGTCACTTGACCGCTCTGAGCCTCAGAGTTCTCCCGAGTAAATGCTCAGAGCTTCACGGGGTAGTAGAGCTGTCATGGAGTAGGTGACAAAGCAACGTGAGAAAGAAGGAAGGGCTGAGAGTGACATGCATTTTTACCTACAGTGAGGCTTAGACAACCAATCACTGAGCAGACACTAGTCGAGTGCTGGAGGAAGTTCTGGAGGTCCCCATCATGCCAGGCATTGCCTTTACCTGTGGATTTGGGGGAGGTCTTAGGTGTCCCAGGAGAGGAGCTGCGAAGCAAGGCACTTGAGGCAGTGACTATTTAGCACAAAGCACAGGTGTGTTTCACAAGCAGCGTCTCTGGCTGGCGGTCCGCTCTCTGCTCCAGGTGAGCGATCTGAGGACTGTGCCTGTAGCGTATGGGAGTCCACACTGTGGGTGTAGGACAGGCTTGGGTGCCTTGGCTCAGACCCAGCCCGTGTTTGGTCCACCAGGTCTTGCCAGACGGCACCTACCTCAAGGTTGGATCATTGCAGATCAACTACTTATCGATGGTGGTGATGCGAGTGGACCTGCTCTTGGGTGAGATCATACCCATGCTGCAGAAGGCCTGTGTCATCGCCATCCGCTACTCGGTCATCCGCCACCAGTCCAGCCTCCGGCCCAGGCAAGGGACACCCACAGGCTGACCACAGACAGGGCTACCTTTCCATCCCATGGTGCCTGCCCCCCGATCCACCCCTCTGCCAGAGTTCACATTACCCTCATGACATATGCACAATTTTTGCCCAGACCCCGTCCGTCTGGCCTTGTCTGCAGGGTCTCTATCCAGCTCCCTCTAACCCCAGCTGATCAGCTGCCCAGCCTGTGTTGGTAGGGGTCTGTCCCTATTGGGTTTCTGTGTGATCATATGTCTTTGACCTTGTAGCATCAGATATGACTCAGTCTGTCCAAGTCTCACTAGGCTCTGGACGGCTGTGACTGGCTTGTGTCTGGGTTGTCATCTGGTTGACAGGCTGTGGGTGACTTAGTAGCTTCTGAGCTTGTTCTGTCAGAGTGTGAGTAATCGTGTCTGAGAGAGCCCAGCTGTCACATCAGATGGTATATGACTGAAGCTGGTCCTATCTGGCTGTGCTGTCACCATCCACCTGTGGTATGTCCAAGTCTGGATCTGTTTCGTTGTATGTGACTGTGCCCAGCTAATGCTCCCTCTGTCCTGCGGGACTGACAAGCTGACTGTACACTCTGTGGTAATTGTTTAAATATTTATTTAACCCAAGTTTAAGACCCAATGTGGGACTTGAACTCATAACCCTGAGACCAAGTTCTGCATGTTCCTCCAATTGAACCAGCCAGGTGCTCCTGGACTCTGTTTTTAAATATGTGTTATGTGTCCCCATGCATGTGCATGCCTGTGTAAAGACACACACGGCTGCCAGTTAAATTTTAATTTTAGGTAAACAGCAAATAATTTTTTAGAATATGTCCCAAATGGGGACTCTGGATGCGGCAGCGTGGGGCTGAGCAAATGGTGATATAGTGGCAGCATGGAAAGAGAGGGTACAGTCATAGTTGACTGAACTTGTATTATTGAGGGATGGGCTTCAGCCTGGAAGTTCTTTTTTTTTTTTTTTTTTTTAAGATTTTATTTATATATTCATGAGAGACCAGAGAGAGAGGCAGAGATATAGAGGAAAAAGCAGGCTCCCCACAGGGAGCCTGATGTGGGACTTGATCTCAGGACCTCATTATCACCAACTGAGCCAAAGGCAGACACTCAACCACTGAGACACCCAAGTGCCCTCAACCTGGCAGTTCTTATCCCAACTCTGCTAAGTGACCCTGGGCAAGTCCTTTGCCTGCTCTGGGCCTCATTTTCCTCACCTGTAATGTGAAGAGTGAGAGAACTTCTGGTCTAAGAATCTGGTGATGTTTCATGCCATGGGCTCAAGGATCCAGGATCCAGGATCAAGGATCCATTCTAATGCAGAATGGACTAGGGTCAGATGTCAGACAGACCTGGGTGATACACGGCTGGGCCACTTGCCTAAGCCGTGACCTTAGGTGAGTCACGCCCACCTCCTTGTCCCTCAGCGTCCTCACCTACAACATAGGTATGAGAGGAGCACTCTTTCAGGACAGCGTGGAGAGTGAAATGCAACAAAGCGTACCAGGCCTGTAGCCCAGGGCCCTTTCTTCTGGCAAGCCCAGGGCACCTGTGACTGGCCTGGGCTTTGTATTCCCAGACTGAGGGAGTCTTCTCTGGAGGACAAGAGTGCGAGGAAAAAGGTGCTGCCACTGAAGTCCCATCCAGAGTCTAGTTTTCTGACTTAAAGTGTCCTCAGGATGGTTCTAATAGTCCGTGTCTGAGGCACCTGGGTAGTTAAGCATCCAACTCTCAGTCTTGGCTCAGGTCATGATCTCAGGGTCGTGGGACTGAGCCCCATGTCTGGCTCCACACTCAGTGGGTCTGCTTGAGAGTCTCTCTCTCTCTCTCTCTCTCTCTCCCTCTGCCCTCCCCACTCTCCCTAATAAATAAATAAATAAATAAATAAATAAATAAATAATGTTTTTTAAGTGTCCAAATGAGGGGCTGCTGACCTAAGAATCCTCCAACAGCCATACGAGACTTCTCACATTCATGCTTTTTTCTTTTTAAGATTTTATTTATTTATTTGAGAGAGAGCAGGAGGAGGGAAAGGGGCAGAGGGAGAGGAAGGAGCAGACTCCTCACTGAGCAGGGAGCCTGACATGGGGCTCGATCCCAGGACACTGAGATCACCACTCAAGCTGAAGGTAGACATTTAACCGAATGAGCCACCCAGGTGCCCCATTCATGCTTTGTTTTAATCCACAAATAGTTACTCTGGTCTCCTTCATGCTGGACACAGTCTTAGGCACTGCAGACACAGCAACAGACAAGGCAGATGCAGTCCCGGCCTTGCGATTTCCCCCAAATTTACATCTCAGAGTTACTGAGATTAGAATCGATGTACCTCCCAGCATATACTATGTGCATCTGGACAGTAAAGGTCACATTTCAAATCATCCCGGGTACAAACCACAACCCCTCACTTGAAATCCTTGGGACCATATGTGTTGGAATTCAGTACTTTCCAGGTTTGGGCAGGTTAATAATGGTACCTACGCTATAATTTTCTAAACTTCCCCCATAAGGAACAGCACCCGTAAGCAAACGTGTCAATATTTCTACAGAGAAATGTGTGGGTATTCATGTTAGATGGAATTGTAAAAGTATTACTAACCTCATGTCAGCTCGGGTCAGGTTTTTCAGTGAGTTGTAAAAAGCCATCAGTTTTTAAGTCTTTTACGGCACTGAGGATACGGGAAGGTGGAGGTGGCATGTAGCCGTCTTCTAAACCTTCTGCTTTTCTTCCCCTCAGCGGCCCAGAGGTAAAAATCCTGGACTATCAGACACAACAGCACAAACTCCTTCCTCAGTTGGCCACAGTCTACGCGTTCCACTTCCTGGCAAGCAACCTCTTGAAATTCTTCCACAGTTCCTACAGTGCCATTCTGAACAGAGACTTCAGCCACCTGCCTGAGGTAACCGCTGTCTGCTGGGAGGCAGAGGCTGGGACAATGGCTGAGATTGTTCTGCCCATGGGGAAGTAGCCTCAGCCCTGTTTCCATGGGCTCCTTTTACTCCCTCCCCCCAGCCTCCCAATATCCCAGGGCACCCACAGGGAACTGCAACCTGACCCCGTCCACCCACATCTGGCCTCCAGAAAGCCCCCAAAATGTTAGAGGGAATAATCACACATAATACACAGAACATGGGAGCACAATCCCAGGTGTGTATTTGAAACCTAAAAAGCCCTAAAAAATTGTAGTTGCTGAGAACACGATTGGTCACACAGTATGACCTGAATTGATCTGATTTATCCCGCTGGATGTGTATCCATTTTACAGCAGAAATACTAATGAGTTTGATCACTAAGGTTGCCCCAGACTCTTCTGGGTGTTATATATAATCTACCATAAATGCCCTGCTTTAGCTTTCTAAAATTCAAAAAATATTGATTCCAAGACACATCCGACCCCAAGGGTCTCAGATGAAAGACTATAGACTTAGGTACACACTAAGATTAATCCATCAGACCCTATGCTTTATAAGCCTTGCTTCATTAACCCTTCCCATTTTACAGATTAGGAAAGTGAAGCACACAGAGATTAGAGAACATGACCTTCTTCCCAAGGACTTTATTTTTTTTTTTAATTTTTATTTATTTATGATAGTTACAGAGAGAAAGAGAGGCAGAGACACAGGCAGAGGGAGAAGCAGGCTCCATGCACCGGGAGCCCGATGTGGGATTTGATCCTGGGTCTCCAGGATCGCGCCCTGGGCCAAAGGCAGGCGCCAAACCACTGCGCCACCCAGGGATCTCTTCCCAAGGACTTTAAAAGTCTGAAAGATAGATTAGGGCTTTCAAGAACCAAGAACTCAAATCGGGTCTGCTGGCAGCCTCTCCTACAACCCGGGCCAGTGGATTGATGATGGACAGGCCGGCCCTCCAAAAACTCCACTTGCCAGCAAAACCCTAAATGATGGTGAGCCCAACCCAGGAAGCACCTGGAGACACTGGCCTGGACAGTTCTTTGTTTTCACTGCCCTTACAGCTAGCTACATTGCCTCATCGTATGACCTTGGGCAAGTCACATCACATCTCTGAGTCTCAGCCTTCTCATTCATAAAGGCTCAAGCTGAGAAAATAATTCTTCCCTCAACAGGGTTGTGCTCAATGAGCAAGAAGTGTGGTTGTTACTGGAAGGACCTCTTACTCGCCCTGCCCCCTGTTCTTGCAGCTTCACGCACTGAGCGCAGGAATCAAGGCCATGGTGTCAGACCTGTGCCTCCAGGGGACTGAGTTGTGCCGTCGAGCCTGCGGTGGCCATGGCTACTCGAAGCTGAGCGGCCTGCCCTCCCTGGTCAGCAGAGTGACAGCCTCCTGCACCTACGAGGGTGAGAACACTGTGCTCTACCTCCAGACGGCCAGGTAAGGCCCCTGCATGGGTTGAAGCGACGCCCGATGCCCACGGCAGGAGCAGGCCCTGGGCAGCACCCTGTAGAGATGGCCCAACACACATGGTGTGTCTCTAGGCCACCCAGAGCCTCTCGCAGGCCGAACAAGAGTGTGGCTCTCCCTTGCTCCAGCCGCTTCTCTCCTTCAGTGGCTCCCCACAGCCCGTGGGAAAAGGCTACACTGCACCTGGCCTGCCCCCTACCCCACCTCCCTTCCCATCATGCTCTCCCTTCCCCCAGCTGGACTCAGTTCCTCTTTCCCATCACGGGCTTCACGCTCGCTTCCCTCCAGGACCCCTCCCTGAAAACCCTGCCCCAGCCTGCTGGGCCTGCTGTCAGCGGCTCTGGCTCCTCTAGTCCCTCGGGTCGCTGCTTAGATGCCAGCCCTGAACATGCCATCTGGAGTTGCAGCGGCCCTTCTACCCAGTACAATCCGGGTGTCTCTTCGTGAGCCAGAGTTCCCGAGGGCCTTGCTCACCGCCTATCCCTGGGCTTAGCACAGGGCCTGCCCATGGAGGCTCCTGAGGGGCAGGAAGGGTCTTGGGGTTGACTTCCCCACAACTGGCAGCTTCTGTTCATTCTTTTCTGTCTGTGGGGGCTCCGCCTGACAAGGCCTTTCACATTCATAAAGGGTTATAGGCTTTTTCAAATGAGAAGAGGGATACAGTACTGTGTATTAGATACTCTGTGCCCCACAGAGTACAAATATTGTCTCAGTTTTCAATCAGGTGAGTATTGTTATCCCCATCTAGAGATGGAGAAACTGAGGTCAAGGGAGGTGAAATAATGCGTACAAGTGTCACAGAGGTCCCAGCAGAACTGCTTGGGAATCCAGACTTGGCTGAGACCACAGCCTATAACCACTGGGTCATCGCAGGAAAGAAGTCAAGGGTCACCTGTCACTCTCCACTCCTGTTAGCATTCTTACACCTATCCTTCCTCAAGTAAGAAAATTTAATTTCTGCTGTCACTGTACAATTCAGCATGAATCCCCAAATCACAGGATCCTAAGCAGAAGAAAAGACTCTGTTTGTTCAGATACCGAAAGGGTTGATGTTCAGGATCTGAGTGTCTGTCCAGCTCTGTGGCTCTGGCCTCCTTTCCCTGAGGAAGAATCAACAGCCTCTGGGTGCACTTTCCTGAGGGGCTCACAGCAGGAAGGCTCTGGGGGTGCTCAGGAGTGACGATAACCATCAGGCAGGACCAGGCAAGAGCCTGCATGGCCCTGGTTCTCCCGTAGGGAGCATGAGAGTGCATGTTTCTGGGCAATAGGGGTGTTGGGCTATCCCACAGGGCTCCCCACTGCTTACCTGCTTCTATCCCCACCCCCAGGTTTCTGGTGAAAAACTACTTGAAAGTTCATGGGTCCCTAGGCTCCACATCGCAGATGTTTCTCCCCAAGTCCACTGCATACCTGACTACACCTTACCAGGCCAGGTGCCCAGCCCAGAAAGCAGCTGACTTCCTCCACGCAAAACTCTATACCGCGGCCTGGGCACACGTAGCAGCCAGGTGAGCAAGAAACTGGCCATTCCACCTGGGGGCAGGCTACTTCCCATGCTGGGGCCTTTGGGATGGGCTGGGTGAGCATTTGTGAGTACTCCTCTAAAAGGCACCCTCTTCCCCAACCTCAGTGCTCTCAGTTCCTGCCACCATGGGCAGAGAAGGGGAAGTCACATCCATCAGCCCCCATCACTTCCCCATCCTGGTCAAACTAGTAGAAGGACATCACCACTCTGGCCAGTACAAGGAACTTTTTTACATCTTTAGGTTCCTACTGTAATTTGCAATCCAAAGAATATGCCCACTTGTATAAATGTATCTATGTAAATATCGAAAAATAAATAATGTAAATACCAATACTGTATTTAAAATATCCCACAAACTAAAAATAATTTTTAAAAAGATGACTACATCCAGGGGTAGGATTAGTTTATTTCCAGGGTCTAGTGGGCTCCAGGGAACACAGACAAGACCAAGGACTCATTCACTCTGTCATTCAACAAATACCGGCAGGAGGTGTCAGACATGTTCAAATGTGCCAAGGGGCTGCAAATAAAAAGAAGTCCTGACCAAACAGAGACACCATCACAGGAAAGAGAGATTGAAGGACCTAAGAAATAAACTTTCCGAAACCACCCCCACCCTCAACTAAAGCACCAAAACAGCCCAGAAGAAATATTTTCAGTATATAATAAGAGGTCTTATAGCCCAACCTGTGGTCTAAGGACTGGTTAATAATTATTTCAAGATCACAACCAACTTTGGACATTCATGTATTTATTTCACAAGTACTAAGTGTCCACAGTGCACCAGGCACTGTTCTAGGCACAGTGGATCTATCGGTAAACAAGTCATAAAAAGCCCAAGCCTCATGGAACATTTTGTTTTTTAAAAAATATTTTATTTATTTATTCGTGAGAGACACACACAGAGATACATAGAGAGAGGCAGAGACACAGGCAGAGGGAGACGCAGGCTCCATGCAGGGAGCCTGATGTGGGACTCGATCCTGGGACTCCAGGATCATGCTCTGAGCCGAAGGCAGATGCTCAACCACTGAGCCACTCAGGCGTCCCTGGAACTAACATTTTAGTTGGAGGGAGGTGGGGCGTGCCAAATAAGGCTGCTCAGGGTAAGTAAAATGCCATTATATTGATTTTTGCTTGTATTTCAATGTAACATCTGCTTATCTAACTCCCTGATAAGAAAAAAATAAATATTGCTTAATAAACAGTTTGTTTTGCATAGCAATTTCATGGGTTATGAGTGGATGGATGGACAGGAGTAAAAAAGTAAGAGAATACAGGTTAAGTAAATGGCAAATGACCAATTTAGTGGTTTTGGAGGACAAGAGTTTGTTTGGTTTTCTTTTCTTTTCTAGCCTTTTAAGGTCCCTTAGGTAGAACCTACAGGCTGGGTGACTGACTGGCTTCACTAGCCTTTACAGGAAAACCATTGTCCTTGCTCAGCCACAGAAGTCGGTCAACAGAGTAGCCTGAAAACACTGGCATCAGGATGGTGTCTGCATTAGGAAGGGGTTCAGTGCCTGGCCTAGAGCCCTCAGGCTTTACAGCTCAGAGGTTAATACAGCTTTACCCTTACTAGTGGTGTGACCCTGGACCAGCTAGTGAACCAATCTGGGACTGTTTTCCCCTCTGTAAATTGGGAATGCCTACCCTTAGAAGGGTTAAAGAGATAATGTAGAGCAAACATTTAGCTTTGCAACACAAACAAACTGTCAATAAACGGGAGTTACTGTATTTCTACTTGTGAGGCTCCCCAGGCAGCCTGAGACCAGACTCCATCAGTCTCTTTCCCACTCAGTCAGGAAGTTGAACCTTTCTTTTTCTTTGGCCTTCAGGCTCATAAAGGACTCAGCGCATCACTTACAGACTCTGATGCAATCCGGAGCTGACTGGGATGAGGCCTGGAACCAGAGCACTGTCCTACACCTCCAGGCTGCTAAGGTGAGCTGCCCGCCAGCTAAAGCTCCAGCTGGAAGGGACCTGTTTTGTTTCCCCCACAGGCCACCATGCTGAGAAAATCTGAGCTCTGCCATTATTCCCAGCCCTGCTCAGTGGCTGCCCTCATTTCACTTCCAAGGCTTTCGTCCAGGGTATTTTAATTAAAGGACTTAACTCCAAAGAAATCTTGCTGACAGCTCTTAGGGAAAAATGTAATGAGGCAGTGTTATTGGATTTGCTTGAGGTTGTTCAAATATTTCCTCCCAGATAGAAAAGCAGGTCAAGTCTCCCTTTAGCCCCACAGGCAATCCTTAGATGTCTGATTCAATTTCTACTATGTTTTGCGTTTCTGCATAATTCACATTCAGTCAGCAAATATTTGAGCACCCACTCAACACCAAGCATTGGGCCGGGTACTGGGGGCTCGATGGTGCCCATAGGCAGTACAATCAAGGCAGCACTGGGATGGGGAAACAGGCTACAGGATCCCAGGGAGGTACATCGCTACCTGGCATGAGGATCAGAAAGGCTTCCCAGAAGTGGCATCCAAGCCAAGACGTCAAGAGTGAGCTGAAATTAGCCAGGCAACAGGTAGAAGCTGTGGTTTGGGAAATGGAGGTTTCCTGGCAAAGGGAACAGCAGGTGAAAAAGGAAGCGAGGCAAGCAAAGACATGGTGCTTGAGAAAATGCAAATCCTCCCAAGGAGGAGTTAAAGGAGGAAGACTGAACCCAGAAAAGGAAGGCAGGTAAGGGAGGGGGAAAGATGGGCAAGGCCTGGGACCTTCTGCATCGCTGTGGACTGTTTGGTTTGTTTTCATTGCAATGGGAAGCCTTTGCAAACTTTGTACCTGGGGAATGAGGTGATCAGAGTTTCACTGTAGAAGAACCATACAGGCTGCCTGGGGAGCAATGGACTGGAGGCTGGAGGCCAACTAGGAACAGGCAGCAGCTGTCTGGGCAAGAAGGGCTGAGTGAGGGTGGTCCAAGAACTTGGCAGACGGCAGGGAGAAACGTGGGTGGACACAGACATATTAAGGGGGTAGAAGAAAGCGACTGCTTTCAAAGAGTAATGGGGTGGGAAAGAGGTTAACTCCTGAGCTCTCACTTAGGGAGCTGGGGCTCTGGCCCTACCTACAGCTGGAACTGTAAACCAAGGTGAACACTTTGACCCTCAGGCATCAGGCCCAGGAAATGGTAGGAAAGCCTGAAGGAGTGTAGCAGCCCTCGCGGTGCAGGCTGGGCATGAGCGCCACCTGGTGACCCGCCGTCTCTACCACACATCAGCTGGTACTGGTCTTAACTCTGCCACCATCCACGGGGCTGTGTCCATCGCAGGGGGACTCCCTGCTGTAATAAATGTCCTATCAACCCAGAGGAGGGTGAGCCAAGGCTGTGTTCTCACCAGACTACAACAAAAGGAACCACAGCTGCCCATTAGGCATCCATTTTCCAAACCTCTGCCCTGCCTTCCAATGGACCAGGCACTGCATGCCAGGGTTACCTCAGTTAATATATATATACCACCCTGGAGGTGGAAAGTAGCATAACCTCCATTTTACGGATGAGGAAATAGAACTCAAAGGAATTAAGTCCCAGAGGTAGAAAATGGTTAAGATGCTTTGCTTTCCTTTCCCTCACAGATGCAAGCTATGACCTCAGCCACTGTGTATGAGGGAGAGAGGTGATTCTCCAAGTCCTAGGGGCATTGAGGGTGGGTAGTTCAGCCAGCCTAGAGGAGAAGAGCAAGTCCCTTCTTCCCCAGGCATTGTAAGCTGAAGAAGAGTGGCTTCCTGGAGAGATGGTGCCCAAGCTGACTCTCCAAAGTCATAATGGGCAGAGAAATCTGCAGTTTCTGAGCTTCATGCTTTGGAAAAAACATATACTCTACAGAAACCTTAACCACTCACCATGTCCCATCTAGAAACCATAAATATGCAAGTAGAGAGTGACAACAACACAAGGGGAGTGGAGAACAGTGCAGAGTGGTGGCCCAAGTTATGTTTCCTGCTCTCTGCATGACCTGCCTCTCTATGTGACATCCAGTGTCCTTCCTTCCCTGGGCTGTAACTTTCTGGTCCATATAACAAAGGGGCATGAAAAGGACCTTTAGGCTCTGATAAGCTCTGGTTGTGTAACCTGAGGCCCTGCCCAGGAGAGGTTGGTTCCTAGGACCACTAGAGGAAATGCTGGTACCCATTATAATCCAGCCTCAGTCTCTGGTGGCTTTGGCAAGGCAAGGCAGTGGTGAAGACAGACACTTAACAAGGATATGGACAATTTTTCGTTGCTACCACCTACTAGCCATGTGACCTTGGGCAAGGAATTTAATCTGTCAATGCCTCGGTCTCCTCATCTGCAAAATGGAGCAAATAATAGTACCTACCTTCTAGATTATTATGAAGATTAAATGAGTTAATACATGTAAAACTTACAGATGCACCTAGCATATAAATGCTACACATCCCACCCCTTATACCCAAATTAGGCAGGAGGCAAGATTTAAACCAACACACACACAAAGGAAGTAAAGTGCATTGTGTTCAAAGCATGGTGCCAAAGTTTGACTCACTGTCACCAGAGGCCACAGAGGCCGGGGCCCTCAGGCAGCTCTTTATCACCCCACTCCACAACCCCAAGGCCCTGAGAATTTAAGGATGTGGCCCTCAGATTAGAAAAGGGAAGCAGGGTCTGTCCAGTTTGAGCACCAAGGGCTGTCTGACTCAGCGGAGGCAACAGGGCACATCTGTTCGTTCCTCTTCTATATCCAAATGTTGCAAACCGAGTGTGGCTGTGAGCGCACTAGGTCCAGGTGGCAAAGCAGTGTTGTTAGCACCCATGTGAGGCCTCCATGGGAAAGGCAGATCCTTTCCAAGTGAGAAACCTGATGGGGTCAATTCCCTGTTAAAGACTCTGGTGGCCTTTGGACCCCCAGAGAATGAAATCCCAACTGATGTGAGCTTCGGGAACAAACAGTCAAGAAAAAATTGAGCCATTTTCTGTGCAAAAGAAGGTGGTTTTATTAAAGCATGGGGACAGGACCAGTGGATAGAAAGAGCAGCCCTGGGATTGTCAGGAGCAATTGATCACATACACTGAAATTGGGAGGGGTAGAGGCCAATGAAGTTTCCAAAAGGATTTTCACATGTTAAGGAAGGAATATTTACAGGATCCTGGAGGCCCGGCTAACTGTCAAGCTAAGGCTGTTTTTTCCTCTAGCAAGGCGTTAATATTAAGACAGGAGTTCCAGGAGGAATGTCATATTCAGTCTCAAGTACTTGTCAGTGAGTTGTAAGTTATAAAGAAAGTTCATTTTATCTACATTTCTTTTGCCTTTATTCCCCACCTCACCAACCATGTCAATCACAGCCCTTCAGGGGCCTAGGTCGCAGTGCCCACCCACCCTAACTTACACAGTTCTGTCATCACCTCATTCTGCCCCAGTGATGCAGCCTCCCGCAAGTACAGCCCCGTGTACATGCAATAACCCCCTGCTGAAACTTCTCTGAACCCTCAAGACAGTCTAAGCCTTGCTACTTAAGACATTACTCGGAAGCTATCTGGAAATCTGCATTTTCACAAGATGCCCAGCTAATCTTTACGCACATAAACCTTTGAGAAGAGTTTTTATGTGCTCTTCTTTCCTCCCTCCTCCCATGGAATTCATATACCTTACCTGATAACAATATGTGCATTTGTCTTGGGGAGAAGGGAATATTCAAAATATTCAACAACCAGTAGGGCAGGGGCACAGGCCAAACAGAAAGGACTTCAGGCCTAATGGAGGCAGAGGCCTGAAAGCCTCCTGCTGGGTCAGGCATTCATCCTTTATTTGCAGAGCTGTAAGGGGTGGGGGGGGGTCCCAGGAAAGGATCCTGGCTGACAGGGGGGTCTTACCGGGTTGAGGGCAGTGGTCACTTACCAGGTGGTACCAAAAGTTTTATAATTTTATTTTAAGTAAGCTCTTTGCCCACTGTGGGACTTGAATTCATAACCTCGAGATTGACAGTCCTTTGCTCCACTGACTGAGCCAGCTAGGTGCCCGAAAGTTTTGTTTTAACCAGTGACAAAGCCAGATTGTTGGATATGTGCCAAATAACTGCCCTGCTTACCTTGCAGAGTTTACCCTCAGTAGCTGGGAAAAATTCTGTGTCCATACTGAACCTCTAATTTCTCACCCCAAGACACACACAAGCACACACCATGGCACTGAGCATGGCAAACAATAAATAGCTGTTTTCTTAAGTGGTGCTGTCCTCCACCATCTCCATGCCAGCCTCCAATACCCCTGTATTCTTTCTACTTTCAAACCTCCTTGAAATTTCCCCCCAACAAAATGAGGAAGCTCAGGGCCAAGTCCCAGAGCCCACAAGCCCCCATCAAGAGCATGTGTATACATGCATGCATGCAGACACACACACACACACACACACATGCACACACACACATACGCACACAGGTATGCTGTCAAAAAGGCTCAGTCAGACCCACAGGGAGCTGAGAGAAAAGGTGGCACTGATCAGCCTCCTGGGAAAGGATCCTCCTGATCACTCCTGGCCGCAGTGAGCTTATTCCAGCAGTCCTACCCTGCTTCCAGGAGGACTTCTGGAGTCAGAAATCAGAAACTAACGTATCTTTGTGTCTTTCAGGCACATTGCTACTATATCAGTGTGAAGAATTTTACAGAAACTCTGGACAAACTAGAAAACGAACCAGCAATTCAGCAGGTGCTCAAACGCCTCTGTGATCTCTATGCTTTACACAGTATCCTGACAAACTCGGGTGACTTTCTCCACGATGGCTTCCTATCTGGGACCCAAGTAGATGCGGTGAGAACAGCCTACCTGAACCTGCTCCTCCTCATCCGGTAAGTGGCTGGCCCTCAAAGCATGGTAATCTTCAGAGACTAGCCCTAGGTCCTTTGTTTACTTCAAACTCTGAAACTGCAGCTCCATAATCTTGCTACATGAGGTCTGGCAAAAGTAGCAACCACCCTGGAGAGGTTTATACTCTAGCATGATTACATCAACATAAAGTATTATGGATTCATGAAAGAAAAAATAAAATAAAAAAACAATTAGAAATAAAAATACCTAAAAACAAATTATCTCAATTGAATACTCTTCAACATTGTAAAGGAAATAGGAATAGTATCTAAATGAAGCATACTACTGTATTCATAATATGTACTAATAATGAGTCTCAATCATAACTAATTATTTAAGGAACACTTATGTGTGCCAGGCATTGTGCCAAAAGCTTTCACATACATCATCTCATTTAATCCTTCTAGCTTTTTGAAATGAGTACTATTAATTGCCCCATTTTACTGGGGAGGAAATTCAGGCTAAAGGGAGTAAGGAACTTGCTCAGGTCTCTCAGTTAGCCAGGGGAGGAGCTGGGTGCAATCTGGGACCTATTGGACCCCAGAGCATATGCTTCTACACTGTATTAAAGTTAAGGTGAGGGGATTGTTTATTTCAAATGTATCCTTGTCTTTGTTGAATGTGCTTAGGCAAACTCTTACTAAATTGACTAAACTTAGTTTCTCAGCTTCAAGATGAAATTTTCTTTTAAACTCAGTAATTCACACATTTATTCATAAAGCAATAATACAAATAGTTCTTAAATGCAACATAATGCAGTACAGTTTAGGGTCATGACATACTAATGCAATGCTTTCATTCTGTTACGTTATATATATAATCTAAATGATCACTTTAAAAACATCGAAACCAAAGCCCCAGCCTGAACAGCATACTAGAAGAAACAACTTAAAACAAAACAGGTCAGTCACCATTGTCCATAAGATACAATGGGCTACCTTAAGGATTTAACCTTTTCTGAGAAAACAGGATGACTCCTTCATATGGGGTGGTGTGACACTGTGTCTGTGTTTGTGTGTGTGTGTGTGTGTGTGTGTGTGTGTGTGTGACTTTTCCGCTAGAACCTCTAATAGTTCACATTATCTAGAACACTAAGATAATAAAAAAGGCAAAAGATTTGAAATTTTAAAAATTAGCTACTTGTGACAAAGTTTTTAAAAAACTAGATCAAATTATGTTTATTTCTAAAAAAAAAATTATGTTTATTTCTAACAATATGCAACATTACCACTTATGACTCCTTATCAGCACCTAACAGATATTTGGCAATCAGCAAACGTTTAATTAAATCATCAAAAACTGTCAAAAATACATTTCATGCAAGTATGCCTCAGGTATTAAACTTTCCCTTATATAGAGAATACAGTGGTGGGAACCATTAATAGCAGAGCTGAGTATTGCACAGTTCAAACCCAAGTCTAATTCTGAAGTGCTTGGCATTTTAAACATTTATTTATTTACTTGGGGGAGAGAGAGAGCTCATGAGCAGGAGGAGGAACTGAGGAAGAGGGAGAGAGAGAATCTCAAGCAGACTCCCCACTGAGCACGGAGGCCAATGCAGGGCTCCATCCCAGGACCCTGAGATCATGACCTGAGCCAAAATCAAGAGTTGAGCATGGAACTCAATGGAACCACCAGGCACCCCTGAAATGCTCTGCATTTTAAAGTACATGAAAACAGGGATGCCCGGGTGATTTAGTGGTTGAGTGTCTGCCTTCAGCTCAGTGTGTGATCCCAGGGTTTTGGATCAAGTCCCGCACTGGGCTCCTTGCAGGGAGCCTACTTCTACCCCTACCTATGTCTCTGCCTCTCTCTCTGTGTCTCTCATGAATAAATAAATAAAATCTTTAAAAAAAATAATAAAGCACATGAAAACAATAAGGTTTTAGCCTGACTGACAGAGATGATTAAACACAAAAGATAACCCCTAACATCTCATAAGCATGATTTTTTAACATCTGCAACAGCATTTCTAAGCACTTGCCTTGGCACCAGAGACTTACAAGTTAAGACAAGACCAAGAGCACTGGCACAAACAGGCAACTTATGCATTGCTGTAATTGTTTTATTAAATTAGCTGGAATATTAAATTTGTTATGTGAGGTTTTAGGTATCCATCTAACCCACAAACTGATTTACTCACCTTATGTTTCCTAAGTAACCTTATTACTGCGAGGTAGTTAGGTATGTAACAGACTCCATGTTTGTAACAGTTCTGTGTCAGAATTCCTTGCCTTGGTTACTTAGTATCACCCTCTAATTTCTGAGATAACAAATGAAGGATGGCACACTATTCCATGTGACACTAAGAACCAGCTTTCTGTGTAATGTTAACTAACTGACCCAGTTTATAGTTGTTTAAGGGGTCATAAAATCTCAAGTGAAGGACATACAGGTATAGATGACAGATTGAACATATGTATTTACTTTTGTTCCCTCCTGAAACAGCATGGATTACAATTTTTAAAAAGCTACACACCCACAAAAAGAAAAAGAACAGGGGAGGAAACATGAAAATATGAAAGCAGATGAACAGTAGTAGACCAGAGAAAACTGGATCATAAACCAGAAGTGAGAAACAAGTTATACCAAAGAACCCCAAGAAGTAGCAGCACTGTGCACCTCTGACAATAGGGATAAAGTTGAGACCCACGGGGGTTCAGCTCCATCTGAAACAGAAGGAGCTGAACCCCCAGGTCCCCTCCTCCTCTGAAAGTAATTTTGAGATTCTCCTTGACTCCACCCTGGCAGAAGAGTATACAGCGGGTCTGTGGGCCAGGGAATATCAGGCATAGTTGACAGTGAGGCTACCCTACAGAAACCAGGGGTCTGAATAAATGTTTATAGGCCAGGTGCTAACCTAAGCCCCCTCCCTCAGCCCTCTTTTCCCTGGCTCCCAGAAAACTGGCAGCCAGGCTAGTATGCTACAGAAAGATGATAGTATGCTCCTTCTCTGAAGAACGTGACCAGCCCAAAGGAGACAAAACTGAAGATACTGACACCATAGCCCTCTAACTCACCCACCCCATAGTGAATCCCACATATTGACAAGCACACTTGGACTTCTAATCAGCTAAGTAATGCCCCACTCTTAGCTATGATCAGAGACTCGGGGATCACTAGACACCCAAGGGAAGCCCCCGACTTAAAACAGAGACCAAATAAGCAAGAAGGAAACAACTTTGAGGGCACAAGAGAATCTTCCAGGAGAAGGAATCTTTTTAAAAAGACCAGTAATGCCCTCAAAGAGTTAAGAGGAGATACACAAAACCACAAAACAAGAATGTCATTTCTTAAAAAGTAATATTCAGAAAAAAAAAAAAAGAGAGAGAGAGAGCCCTATGAAACAAAAATGATAGTGGAAATGAAAAGCTCGGTGGAAGGACTGGAAAAGAAAGTTGCATAAAATCTCACAGAAAAGAAAGCATAAAGATAAAAATTAGCAGAAAAGATAAAAATAGCAAGAAAACTGATTCTAACTGCCCATCATCTGAAAAACAGGTCTAGAAAGAGCAGATAGAAAAAATAGAAAGGAACAAACCATTGATAAAATAATTCAAGAAGCAGGAGGCTAATGAAGAACACGAGTTTCAGACCGAAAAGGCCACAAATACTTAAAGACTAGAGGAGACAAACACACACAGAAAAGTCAAACATACAGTGTGCGACATGGTAAATACATGCTACGAAGAAAAGGAAAGCAGGGAAGAGGATTAGGAATGCGGGGATCCGGGGGGTGGGGTGGGGTGGGGAGACAGGCTGTAGTTTTATTTCATTTGATTTTTTTTTTAAGATTTTATTTATTCATGAGAGACATACAGACATAGGTAGAGAGATGGGCAGAGGGAGAAGCAGGCTCCTCACAGGGAACCCAATGCAGGACTTGATTCCGGACCCTGGGATCATACCCTCAGTCAAAGGCAGATGCTCAACCACTGAGCCACCCAGGCATCCCTTCATTTTGATTTTTTAAAGATTTTACTTTTAAGTAATCTCTACACTGAATGCAGGGCCCAAACTCACAAGCCCAAGATCAAGAGTTGTACCCTCCACTGACTGTAGTTTTAAATAAGTCAGAGAAGGCCTCCCAGGGAGGGTGGTATCTGAGGAAAGATCTCAAGGGGTGGGGACATGAGAGGAGCCATGGGGTTGGCTGGGAAAGGAACATTCCAGGCAGAGAAGTACAAATGTTGGAGGCCAGAGCTTGCTTGGCACGTCTCCCCCAGAGAAAAGAGAAGAGGCCACAGAGGCTGGAGTGGCATGACTGAGGTGAATGAGAGCAGTGGTCAGAGAGTTAAGGGTGTGCTGGGGCCAGGGGTGAAGACAGGTAGAGATCATTGGAAAGACTTAAAAATTTGGCTTTTAGTTTGTGTGAGAGTGGGAAGGTTTTCACCATTTCACTCATCTGATATATTTTTCTAAAGGATCACTCCAGCTGCCATATTAAGAACTGACTGGGGAAGGAGATGAATAAAAAGCAGGGAGCCCAACTAGGAGGCTACCTCAATAATCCAAGTGAAAGATGATATCAGGTTAGACTGGATGAGAATACTGGAGGTGATGGGAAGTAGCTGAAGTATGGATATATTTTGAAGGTAGAACAGGATTTGCTGACAGATCACAGGTGTGGGGTGTAAGTGACAGAGAGGAGCTCGAGTTTTTGGCCAGGACAGAGTTGCCATTTCCTATATATATGCCAGGTTTGGGCAGGATGCACAGGAGAAGGTGCAGAAGATGTGGAGTTTGGCTTTGAACATGTTAAGTTTGAAGAGCCTATTAGTAATCAAGTAAGATGTTAATAAGCAGGTAAGTGAGACTGGAGAGATAAATTTGGAAGTCATTAGCATATGACTGGTATTTAAAGCCATGAGAAGGATATCACATGGAGTGACTATATGAAGAGAAGAGGCCTGAGTACTGTGTCTTGGGACCCTCCAAGGTTGATGAGAGGAAGTAGCCTTGACAAGAGCTATTTCAGTGGAGTGGAAGTGAAAACCTGAATGGATCTAGTTTAGCAGAACAGGTGGAAAGAAGAAATATCAAAGCATAAACAAGCACAACACTTTTAAGGAGCTTTATCATAAAGGGGGGCCAAGATATGGAGTAGATGATGGAGAGGAAAACAGACTCAAAATCTTGTTTTAAGGACGGGAGGTAGGATAGCATGTTTGTATATGAAAATGATCCAGTAGAGAAGGGGATTTTGATATTGTAATGAAAAGGCAAGAAAATTTCTAGTATGTTGTTCTCTAATAGGGAAGAGGAGAAGGCATCTAAGGGATGAGGAGGGGCTGGCATGAGCTGGGAGCCTGGACAGTGTACCTATACCAAAAACAGAGAAAGCATGTATAAATAAAGTGGTGGGAACTTGTGGGTGTGCTCTTACCCCTTCTATTTTACCCGTGAAATTGGACAAAAAGTCATGTAAGTAAGAGAGATGTGAGATAATCATCTAAGGCAATGAAAGAGTAAAGGAATGAGAGCAATGTCTTATGACTGCTAGCCAGCAGATAAGGGCCCACCTGAACTCCCATTACACCAGTCAGTACTGACTTCCCAGCCACATATGGCTACAAAGGTGGTGACACAGAGTTGATGAAAAACTGCTGAATATATTTCTGAGGGAGTGAATATAACAGACCATAGAATTTCAGCTGAATAAGGAAGGAAGGGAGGCCACCAGGAGGATGAGGGACATTAAGTTAAGTGGTAGGTACTGGTAGGGTCAAAGAAGTATAACCAGCCCTAAATGGAAATCCTCTCACAGTGATGATGAAGGGTCACCCAGAAAAGATTAAAATAGGAAGCTACAGTATCCCAGTCACCTCAACTGCTTTGTAAAAGGAGGACTAGGGAAGAGTATAAAAAAAAATTGCAATGTTATGTTTTATACCCTTGCTAAAAAAAGTTAAAGAAACATGTGAACAATTTTTATTTTATTTAAGATTTTATTTATTTATTCATGAGAGACACAGAAAGAGAGGCAGAGACATAGGCAGAGGGAGGAGAGCCTGATATGGGACTGGATCCCAGGACCCCAGGATCACGACCTGAGTCAAAAGCAGACTCTCAACCACTAAGCCACTCAGGCATCCTGTGAACAATTTTTTTTAAATATTTCATTCAATAGGCTAAAAGAAAACACATTTTGTTGCTTGAAAAAGAAAAGAAAAAGATTATCGGAGTCAGAACTCTAGAGGGGGTAAGCCAAAAGGGCAGGAGCCAGTGAAAGGAACACGCCCCACATCATGGAGAAGGTGCAGATATGGAGAACTGAGTCCTGGGATGGCATCTTGGTGGAAAGTGACAGAGGGAGCCCTAGAACAAGGTCAGTAGAGAAGATCCAAGAACCAAGAAGCCGCATTTTAGAGGAACATTCATGTAGGTATTGAAATTGCTACGGATGATGACAAAAGTTACAGTGAGAAACAGCAGACCAGGAGGTAGATCACTCTAATGGGAGAGACGTGGTAGGGACACTGCTCAACCACGAGCAAGATATGCGAAGTCACAGTTATAGACACACATATAGTCATAATAATGCAAGCACCAAATATAAGTCTGACCAGAATTATAACTATACTGGGAGCAGGAACACCAAGAAGCAGCAGAGGTGAGGCAGGATGATACAAGGGTGACAAGAGGGAACTAAAAACACATCCTTATCTTTTTGTAATGGAGAGTTGACAGATAATACCTAAAACTGAACAACCAAGAAGTAGCAATCCACACAAGATATTTAGAGGCATTCAGGTAAATACCAAAATACGAGCTGAAATACTGAAACTGATTGCCCGAGGTGGGGGAAGCACAGATGAGACAAGGATGTGCTGATTTTAAATAATAAGCCTTGAAGATTACTGGACTCCTTCTACTTGTATATCTAACAGATCAAAAATTAAAACTTTTAGAAAATTAAAGCTGAGTTGTTCAAAACAACCGAGCTGAGTTGTTGTGACCTCTTAATTAGGTGTTGTTATTCACCATCCCTGATTAAACAGATTCATAAAAGCAATCTAAAATACTCACAAACTCTTGTTTTCTCTCGCAGGAAGGATGCCATCTTGTTAACTGATGCTTTTGACTTCATGGATCACTGTTTAAATTCAGCACTTGGCTGTTATGATGGAAATGTCTATGAACGTCTGTTCCACTGGGCTCAGAGGTCACCGACCAATACTCAGGTAGTTGAGTAGAACTCATTATGAATTATGTAAGAGAGCAGAGAACAAGCATGAATACAACCTCCATGTTTTCTCATTTTAATTGATTCCCCATTAGGTTGGAAATTACTTGGCATAGCATGTCTGTTAAAAACATTTTGAGAATACATGAAAAAATCCAGGAGTGGCCTGGATTGGAACTCTGAGTATAGACTGTAATCAGCAAAAGACACGGCTCAGAATTTGGTAAAGGGAATTAAGAGGAAGGTCCAAGCTCTAAATCATGGCTTGACATACCCAAGGGCATACACACATAGTGCCAAACGAGCGTTTAAGTAACAAAGAAGATAAATCATTGCAGTGATTGAACCATCATGTTTTCAGCCTTTTACCTCTCAGTTTTGTGTTGATAAAAATGGGTATTCAGAGGTGATAGGAAGCTTCGGGTGGGGGATCAGATCAGACTCTCTGTGCTGGAGATGCCTCCTTCCTCTTCACTCTAAGGAACACAATCCCAGGAACAAAGAAGGCTGTTGCAGGACCATCAGCAGCCCAAGAAAGCCATATAAATGTCTATTACAAGGGTTATGGCAAAAAGATCCCCAGCTGTCCCTAAGAGAGAATACCAGAACTCTACGTCATTGACAGAAGGGAGGACTCATAAAATCCTAATGATTTAGGGTCAGCGTCCCAGACTCTGCCATAAGCCTCAACGGGAAAAGTTATGAATGTCAATGACTACAATAACTGGAATAAAGAAATAAACCCTATATTTAGAATTGGGTAACCAATATTTAATAGCAAATTTGATACAGATGATCAAAACAAAGATAATCTATAGATATGCAACAGATTATTTTAAGCTCTGTAGTGCAAATGTTATTCAGGTAACGAAGCTTACTTTTTTACCCCTTAGGTCAAATTTCAGAAAAGTGTCTTAACACCTCATAAAATTGGCAACTCTTAGGCTTTCATTCACACTTAGCATGGTGTTAGACTTGCTCTTCACATTTTGCATCCTGTCACACCTCACAGCGTAATTTAACACGATTATCTAAAATTATAACTGGTCACCTCCAAGATGCTTGTCAGATAGAAGGCCAATCCATTTTGGTCATTTCCCGTCTCCAGGAAGGCATCCTTTTAACTTGATAAGAAAATATAAAGAATTACCTGAAGAAAGTATGATACATTTACTGCTTAATACAGTTAAGCTACTTCTGGTGTGTTACTTTTTCTATTAGATTCCCCCTACTTTCTAATATTTAAATCCTGGCATGAAACGACAGCAGTCCTCCTACTCCAGATTAGCTCCTATGGTCTAAGGATAAATCTATGCCCTTTGCTGCTCATGAGAAAAACCGACCCTGCCAGCAAATGCTAAATATCTAGCTCAAACCTGCTCAACTAGCAATACAAGGAAACATGCCAGTTCTGATTCCTCATCATCACTAAAGAACATAGTGCATTTTTTTTTACTTTGTTTCTAATCTTTATTTTAAAAGCATTTAATCTGCATACTATATGAGGGCAAGCTTATGTAAATGAGGAGCGTGACTGGTCCAGAGCATCAACAGATTTGGTAAAATGTTGATGCTCATCATCTCATTCGCTTTTCTTTCTTTCTTTCTTTCTTTCTTTCTTTCTTTCTTTCTTTCTTTCTTTCTTTCTTTCTTTTCTTTCTTTCTTTCTTTCTTTCTTTCTTTCTTTCTTTCTTTCTTTCTTTCTTTCTTTCTCTCCTTCCTTCCTTCCTTCCTTCCTTCCTTTTTTTGTTTCTTTTTTTTCCCATTCACTTTTCTGTTTTTCCCTATCTCCAGCTACCTGACTGTGAACAAGGATAGAGTCTTTCTCTTCCTAACTCTAGGATCTGTCTCGGAGTAGACACTTTGCATTTATGGAATAAATGAACATAGTTTTATGACCCACAGTGAAATGAAGAACCTCCTGCATACACAGTGCTGCAGACTCTGACCATCTTGGCTTACATTACCTTGCTAAAAAGGTGACAAGTAGAGCAATGTGACTGTTCCATGCACAGCAATTTGGGAATGTGAGATTATCAATGGCCTTAGAGAACTGTCGCCAGTTAGTTAAAATGACAGTCGGTTGACTATTAAAATATAGCCACATAATCTTACACTACTGGCTCCTTGAGAGTCTACCAAAATAGCACTTTTAAGGTATATATTTCTAATCTCTAGATAATTTTGAAGCTAAAGACATTTTACTTCAAATGTCTTTTGAAGTAAAAGACATTTTTCCTCATTGGCACCAGTAGAAAAAGGCACAATGAAGGTATTTCAAATAAATTAAAACAATAGCTATGTTAAAACATACCTTGGAGACACAAAATTACAAAGGGGTATATATTTCACTGACATTTTCTACCAAAAGAAAAGTGCTATGCTAAGTTAAACATCTTAGAATCCTAAGACAGTCTCTCTTCTGTCTGGGGCAGGCTGAGTGTTGAGCTTTATCCCTAGACAGGATGATGCGCTCTTTCATAGTTTACTCTAGCCATGGTGTGTTTGTTTTTTGGCTTTTTTCCTGAGCTGGATGCTATTTCCAGCCAGATTCTCCAAAGTAAATTGCAAAAGGCTGTTCCTGCTCCCCACATGAATTCATATTTAAGTGATTCCCTATAGATGCAAGCAGTGCAGGAACCACTGGGGACAATTTCAAAACAAGAATCCTATTTCCCCCAATTATTCTACTGTAAAAATTTGTCCAAGTAGTTGCTAGATACATGAAACACACCTACTGATTCATTCATCCATTCATTCCACTCAATGAATATTTATTGAGCATATGCTCTACACCAGAAACTGTTCTAAGTACTAAGGCTATAAGGGAGAACAGAAGTCATAGACCCTGTCTTTAATGAGGAGCTCAAAGTTTTAGCCTAGACAGGCAAACAAGTAAATATAAAAGATGAGGCTAGAACTGTGAAGCAAAGAATTAAGACATATATTAGTGAACAAGGGGAAATAACCTACTCTTACATAGAACCTTAATTATCCAATTCATCTTCTGAGTCCTTGCTTTGCGGTTAATGTTCAACTTCAAAGAACTTCAAAAAGTCAAGCATTTTATTTGTATTAAATTCCAAAAGCAAATGATAAGCTGTTTCTTAATTGGCCACCTGCATCCACAATTTAAAATCTGCATGAGAAAAGGAAGGATGCCCTTTGGAAAAAATATTTCTCCATATGTTCACACAAAACAGATTTAAAAAAACTAATTTTTAAAATTAAGAATCTTATGTAATGTTACTTTTTTGAAACTAAAAACTTAATGTGGAGGTAAAAGTCATTAATCCTGGCAGAAATATTGTCTTAACAATGTACTTTTTTTCTACAAACAGGGGAACCCTGCCTATGAGAAATACATAAAACCACTATTACAAAGTTGGAGATCCAAGCTGTGAAATAATGAAGAGCATTCAAGAGGCGCCACCATGGGACTATGAACTATGGCATATATAGCATTCAACTTTAAAGTATACTTCATATATACTTTATATATTTCAAAAAAAAAAAATATATATATATACACACACACACATATACATAGTTGTTGTTTTTAAAGTAAGCTCTAGGGGCGCCTGGGTGACTCGGTCAATTAAGCATCTGCTTTTGTTTTTGGTTCAGAGGTCCTAATCTGGGGTCCTGGAATGGAGCCTTGCATCAGGAGGCTCCCTGCTCAGTGGAGAACCTGTTTCTCCCTCTTCCCTATACCCCTCCCCTGTTCATGCTTTCTATGCTATCTCACTGTCTCTCAAATAAATAAATAAAATTGAAAGGAAGGAAGGAAGGAAGGAAGCAAGCAAGCAAGCAAGCAAGCTCACTTGCTCTGAGGGCGGCCTGGGTGGCTCAGATGGTTAAGGGTTTGCCTTTGGCTCTGGATCCTGGGATCAAGCTCCATGGCGGGCTCCTGACTCAGCAGGGGATAATAATAGCCCTATTATCTTAAAAAAAATAATAAAGTAAGTTTTATACCCAATGTAGGACTTGAACTCACAACTCCAAGATCAAGAATCACATGCTCTACCAATTCAGCCAACCAGGCACCCCCTAAAGTATATATTTTTTAAAGAGGGTCATTATCTGAATGGATGGATGAAACATCTGTGATTTACTTCATGAAAATCTATGGAAGGAAAAAGGGAGAGTGAATAGCTGAAGATGGGGTCATTCAAGGGGTTCGTGGGTATTTGCACTATTCTACTTCTGATTATGTTTAAAATTTCCCATAATAAATAAAGTAGTGCTATCCATTTGTAGCATCTATTTTGTTAAATACCACAGTTTTGCTTTAGATCTAAAAGTCAATAGATTCATTAGTTATCATTTATGTCTAATTTAGCACACATTTATCCAAGGTTTAAAGGGATATACACATGTGCACACACAATCCTCCTCCAAAAGTGCCTGTTCTTGGAGTAATCTAAATAAAATGTAGAGCTCTGAGAATACCACTAAGTATCAATTTTTGAAAATCAACTATTTTGCAGGGAAAATGATTTAAAATTTTCTTAAAAAGACATAATTGTCTCAAATTACCCAAATATAATCAAACTACATTTTTCATATTGCACAAGTAAACACTCAAAACTAAATGCCACCAGATTAAGTTGCAAAAAAACCTCAGCTGGCTACTTTTCCTAATTTACTTATAAAAATAATCATTTAGTTAATTTTTTCTTTTTTTCTTCTCCTTCTTTTTTTTAAGTAAGCTCCTCACCCAGCATGGAGCCCAATGCAGGGTTGCAACCCTCGACCCTGAGATTAAGACCTGAGATTAAAAACTGGATGCCTAACAACTGACTGAGCCACCCAGGAGCCCCTTAGTTAACAATTAATAAACCTAAGAAAATTGACCAAAACAAACTTTTCTCCAGTAAACTGGGCAAGGAAGAGACCCCATAAGATTTTAATTTTTAAAACCTTAGAACTAATATTATTTTCATTTCCAAATCATCCTGTCTTGCTTCTATCTCTGCCAATTCAACAACACATAAGTGGCTGGATGTTTTTTTGGAGGAGGGGGGTAATCTCTAATCAATTTGAAGTATCAGACAATTTTCTAAAAAGATAACTTCACACCATTTAATGAAACCACAGCAACCTGCCAATAGTATGATAGGATTTTAGTTTGAAGACGGCTGAAGATGGTTTAGTTGAAGATGGTAAAAACAGGGTAATTACAGGTTTCTAGATATTGGTCATTTGTCAAATCTTAAATTTTCAGAGAGACATGGGCAAAAATGGATATAGGTAAGTGTTCTCATCCTCCTTTCAGAGACAGAATTTCAGAATTCTCTCATGTAGAAGAGAAAAGGAAAGGGCACACAGCCTCAAAACTCCACTCTTCCCTTAGAAAACAGGGAAGAAATTACATGACTTACTTTATAAAGTGTTCCAGCAACTAGGAAGTCTCACTATAGCTAACATAATCCTTCCTATAACTTCCAAGAAAGAGAATCAAAGCAACTATTCAAAATAAAGACCACAGTAAAATAAAGTACATATGTATCTCCAACTGTTCCAGAGCCTTCACTCACTGCAGTTTAGTTTTTCTCCTCAGAAACAGACTTAACTATAATAATAAAATATATTTGTGGGCCACCATAATATTGTGAGAAAAAAGTAAAGAGCCAGTTTGTCCCTGTGCTCAGTGCAAAGCTAGCAAAAGGGTCATATTCAGTGCTGACAATTAGTGGCTTCCTGAAGAAAAATCTTCAACGTAAGTCCTATTTGAAAAAAAATTTATCAAATTGTTTGATTCCCTGTTTGAATATGCACTCTTTTAGACAAGATGATTAATTCCATCCATTCCTGCTCCAGTAACACAGTAGATTCTATAAACTGCCTCCTCAGGTTCTACTGAGTCCTCTGGAGTCAAATACAAAGGTGTTATAAGCAGGATATACTGGGACATAAACCAAACAATACATACTTTAGGCAAGAAATATGATGTCCCCCCCCATAAGTAATAATAATCAACAAATACAAACCTAATTTTCATATTTCATTTTTTATTAGTTTTTTTTTCTTCTTCTGGTAGACAGTACACTTGGGAATTATACTGCACCAGGCATAAGAAGTAAGAGTTCTACCACAGGGACATTTTGTATTCAGAATCCAATATAAATATTTCTAGTCAGACATTTCCATGGCTACAGATATTTGGTTGCTTGATTTATATGCATAGAAAGAAACAGTTGTCATAACTGTAAAAAGCAGTACTTAACAAGTACTTTTAAATGATTGGAACAGTTTTCCTTTAATATTACAATACTTCTTATTGGTTTGGAAACTAGGTCACCCTACATGATGTTTTGATTTTTCTCAAAGGCATCATGAATACTCTGTTTATTCTTTCATTCCTGCATTTTTAGCCTTCTAGTTGAGTTAGGGACCATTTAATCAGAAATCATTGTAGCACTGTAATAAAAAAAGCTCTGTTAAGAGTAGATTATATACCATAATGATTTTCATACTTCTTTTTATAAAAAAGGTATCTGGAGGCTCCAAACAGGCACATGCATACTCAAGGTAAAAGGAACAAAACATAGAGGAGTCTGCTAACGCACAAAACTTCCTTCTGGTCCTCAATGCCTTCAAATAAATACAAATATTAAAAAAAAAAAAAAATCCCACACTGTGATTTAAAAAAAAAAAAAAAAGTCTCTTCCATGTCCTGGAGAGTGAGTTTCCAGGAACTTCTCCCAGGCTTATAGATCAGTCATCGGTCTTCCGGGCCAGCCTACAGAAAGTCCAGTTGTGCTCCACTGTGTTCTCGTTGGCCCGCTCACTCATGTGATGCACTCGAGTGTTGCGGATCGTGAAACCTTGTTTCGTAATGTATTCCATCAGGTGGACCCGGAGAGAAACTTCCTGGTGATAATCACAGGGTCCAAAAGTAAAGGAAACCTGGCAATCTCTGGTGTCCATCATATGCTTATTCCACTTCGTGAAATAGTTTGAGATACCTTCTAGTAAGGAATGGACCTTAGTGGTGATGGTTAATTGGGTTATGATGACAGCTACTGGATTGGAGTACTTAGAAAGCTTCCGAGTGCTAGATAATTCCACAACCTCTTCAAAAGTATCCATAGGATACAAAGGCTTAGGGTCATTGAGACACTGAATCAAGGGCTCAATCTGATAAAAATCTGCTTCTTTCCGAAGCAGATCAAATTCCTTAAAATCCAAAGGTAAGGTCAATTCTGAAGTTCTTAAGAAGTTGAGAACATATCGGAAAAGAGGTCCATCTCGATCAATGAAGTAATTGCCTTGAGGGTCTCGAGCTGTGGGGAAGTCCCCCCCAAACATAGCTCCAAGCATGGAATCCGGGTAACGCGTCAGTGTGGTCAGAGACGTTGTATACAAGTGTCCACCTACATTTAACGTGACTGGGTCAGTCATCTGAAATTTTTAAAAAATGATCAGTCATCTGAAATCTCTTAAATCCTAACTTTGACAAACTAAAAAAATTAATAGTAACAAGCAAAAGATTCCTTCAGGCTATAATGTATTTAGCAGTCCTATAATACAAAATAGCTTTACTATCAATGATAAACCTACCCAGATAAAGGGATCTAATACTTTCTTTCAATAGGAAAAGGGTAAATCTAATTCATTAAAACCTTACACTAAAAAAAGAAGAGCATGACTTCCAAAGCCATTTAATTTCAGGTCCAATACCTATAGAGAAGTTTTTAGGTCAGAGTATACTATGGGAAGAGAAAAGCCAAGCTAAAATATACCCATATAAGTTTTTTTCTGATTAAAAAAAAAAGAGAATTTCCTTTTTCTTAATTCAATTTAACACATACTTCTTTCATTTTTCCCACTCAAAAAAGGGGAACAAATCATAAAATTTATTTTAAAAATAAAAATTAGTGCAGACCTACTCTTTATAATTTCTCCATGGAAAATACAGTGCCAAATACTAACATAACAATATACTAGTCAACACAATCTTATATACCCAAAGGCTAACAGCAGCTTTCAAATTTTATAATCTGATACTGTATTCACTTTTGTAACATTAATGTTGCAATCTGGCTTTTAATTTTGAAAAGCTAGCTTCTCTACATAATACATACCTTCCCTTTTAGAAATTATATTTAAGAAAAAAATAAAAATAAAGACAGATGGACTCCAGGTACTAGACAAGTGAAATATTTCTTTGATTAAAGGATAAGTAAAAAAAAAGGAAAAAAAAAGGATAAGTAAAATAGGAAGACCAGCACATTCAAAAAAAAGTACAAGTGGAAAAAAAAAAAGTACAAGTGGGAGAAGTGGCAACTTCTCAAACTTCAACTTTCCTAACACAAGAAAAATCCTCTGTACCATTACCTACTAGACCATTTTAACAGTTACTACTCTATGTAGGGTTTTAAGAGTGATATACTTTGAAGACCTTTAAATTATTATGATCTCTCTCAAGTAAGTGATTATAAAAAGTCACTTAGAGAGCTCATATTGACTTTGCTTACATAAAAAGACCAAACTAAACAAAAACACCCCAAAAATAAACTCATTAAGAGGGGAGAGGGTGTTATACTAATTTATAACTTTCATTCTTTGAAGATGCATTATACCTAAGAATACAGAAGAAGGGGGAAAGACACAAAAATTATTGGCCAGCCTTCAAAATGCATCTGTAAAAGCATCTCACCATATAGCCCCAGTCTCCATTATCCATCTGCTCCAGCGCTGCGTCTTGGGGAGCCCAGGTTCCAGGGAAACTTGGGGGGAGAAAAAGACATATGACAGAGCATGTAACTACGAAAACAGAATGATTCTTCCACCCAAAAGAGCAGGCCAAGCATCGGGTAACTACTCATCTTCACTCAACCAAAACTGGCTACAGGGCAAAGACCTGGAGAGGATAGCGTTCCTCTTAAGACTGTCTACGCATGCCTGAGAGATTGACGATCTTTAGAGAAAAAAATTATCCCATGCTTAGGGAAGGAGAAGGAGCCCAGTAAGTACACCAGTCATTCAATTTCTACCTATCCTTTCTCCCTCTGCCTGTGTCTCTGCCTCTCTCTCTCTCATGAACAAATAAATAAATCTGTAAAAAAAAAAAAAAAATTCTACCTACCCTCTCTGGGAATTCAATTTTTAGAATTTCTACAGGAGAACATTACGGTTAACTGTACAAGCTTATCCTGGTGCAAACCTACAATGATCCTTATCAAAAAGGTGATTTAAGGAAAGGGAGAAAGAGAACTCTTTTTCATCCATTTCAGCTACACAACCAAACATCTCAGTAAAAGCATTAAAAGTCATAAACCTCCCAAGACACCAGTACACTTTCCAAGAGAAATACATCAGAATGGTATTTCTTTTATAACATTAAAAAACACTAATTATGCTTTTAATAACGATAGATTTCATTTTGTACAATAATCAAAACAAATAGAAAACAATTTAAATGCCAAATCATTAGAGCACAATTTGGGACAAAAAGAACCTTTGAAATCTGGTTGCCAGTCATTCAGCCGGCATTTATGGAGAGCCAGCCTGAAGACATTGATAAACACCCAGATACTAATGATGCCAGTTTGAATTTATTTTTATCTACAATTCAAAAGCACTTAAACACTTTCCCAGCTACAGAATTGCTTTAGTCAGTCCCCTCTCACACACTTCATTCTCCAAATCAACCAGCAAAGCAAACTGCAGAGCAAATTTCAAAAGCTCTGGCAAGAGACAGTAAGAAACGTGAACTTATCGGTATTTATCCAGGAAAAGCACTGGCTTTTTATATGGTCTTTGAACAAATTCACTTTTCCCACTTTTAGAGAAATCTGGCACACTATTCCCAGAACAGGCCCTGGCTACAGAAGATCACAAAGGCTCTTTCTCAAAAAGGTCACTCAGGCATGTAGAGAACATTTGCATAGCACAGCATGGGCTGAAATCAGAGCCTGAAGCATCTATTTTTCCACCTTGCACATTCTTCAAAGAAAACAAGCTAAAATGTGGACCAGACAACGTGCCGTCAGGTTTAATTCTCCATACTCAGCAGCTGGATATAGATAGACCTCCACATGCTACAGGGTGAGAAATAGAACAAATGTCAAATTCAGGGGGGTTGTGACAACCTTTCATTCCTCTGACTTGCTTCATAGTATTTGAAGTAAACAGAATCAAGAAAACAGGCTTTACCAATTTATATTATGAACATCTGATTCAGTTACGATACAACAGAAAGATCAGTAACTGAGCAATTTAAAAGGCCAGTCATCCGAAATAGACTCATCTTTGGTATCTTCCCATCACCCAAAGTATTCATTCCTGACAGCCTCAAAAATAATTCAACCAACATTTATTAAAGGTCAACGGGGTGGGTGGACGATGTGCAATGTAGAGACACAAAAATAAGAAAAAAACAATCTTTGCCTTCATGGAGCTTTCTATCTGTGAAGAAAAACAACATGCAACAACTGTACAGAAAAGTGCTACATAATGGATGGACTAGCAGAGGCCTTCAGGAAGATAAAACAAGAACACTTCCAAGTGGGCGACTTCAGGAAGAGCTCACTCAGGAGAACTCTGAAGGAATATCTGGACAACCTGAGAGAAGGGATTCCAAAATTTAAATAAAAAGATATTCTAAAATGTAAATAAATTTTCTCCCACAACATTCCTGATACAATAATCAGTGCATGAATTACCATCCCCATTTCAGAGATGCAAAATAGAAAAAAAGCAGATTAAATGACTTGCTCAAGTTCCCACAGTTTGGAAAGTAACGGATTAAGAACTTGGATTTTCTGGGATGCCTGGGTGGCTCAGTGGTTGGGCATCTGCCTTTGGCTCAGGGCGTGATCCTGGGGTCCAGGGATCGGGGATAGGGTCCGCATCAGGCTTCTTGCATGGAGCCTGCTACTCCTTTTGCCTGTGTGTCTGCCTCTCCTTCTCTGTGTCTCTCATGAATAAATAAATAAATCTTTAACCAAAAAAAAAAAAAAAAAAGATCTTGGATTTTCTGACAACTAGTCTAGATCCTTCTATAAATCCCCTCTTTGGGTGGAAATTGAAAGAACAGAATCCAGGAAACAAGAACCTGAAAGGATTAACTATAGACTCCCTAGCAGGTGGATTTTATTTATAAATAAATTTAATAGTAACTAAGTCTAAGTGAGCAGTCACAATGGGCTTGTAAAAATTCCCCTGAGGCAAAAAAGCAAGCACCTACTCACAAGCACCACTGTCTCAAGTAAAGAACTCCAATCCATGAATATCCAAATGGTTAAATGAGAACTGGGAGACCAAAGACAAAGGAAAAAAACAGACATCATCAATGTTACAGGTGTTATGCAAGGTCTGTCCACTATTAATCCTTTTCTCCCCCCTTTTCTACTGCTAAACCAAAATAAGATAACTTCTTAAACAATCATAAAAAGAAAATTAGATGACTTGGAGTCTGTTCCACAGCAAAAGCCCAGGTTCTGCTCCGATTCAAAGATGTAATGAAACCCAAGCTTAATAATTCAAGAAATCAATTATGGGAATCTATAGAAGTTCGTGTTTCTTTAAAAACACCCCAAAACCTCCCTACATTTGTGTATAAGATACAAATACTCAAAATAAAATAAAGTTACTATTAGTCATTTCCAATAACAATGACTAAACTGTCTTAAAAAACCAAACTGTTCACTAAAGAGCCCTAAGGGGAAAAAACAGTATTGATCAGTTTAAATTTTATCCCTACTCCTTACTTCTAAACATCCTCTGTGGGGATGCTTAATGCTTAGATACTGCAAGAAACAAACCAAAAAAAAAGCAGTTAGATTCCTGGTCATCCAATAGCTGAATAATCAGCCTCTAAACTGATGACTATTAGGAACATCTCAGAGACAATACAGATGAATGAAATAAAACATAATCTGAAAGAATTTCTGGGATAGCGTCAATCTCTTCTACTAAATCATTTTTCAGAGCTGCTAACATTTAGAAAATGATTCATTTGCTTTTCATCTTCTCTCTCTTCTGGCACAGTCTCCAATAGAGGGTTTAATGAGAAGTTAAATGACCACAAGACAGGCAGCAGAAGGAAGATCTTGAAATGGGTATCAAATGGGCCTGTTTTACTTGATGAAGACAAAGAAAAATCTAATATTCCAGAAAATCTGCCAGGAATAGGGATTATGAGGGTAACAATGAAAAACTTATTTCTTTAAAGTGACTATCCTAGGGATCCCTGGGTGGCACAGCGGTTTAGCGCCTGCCTTTGGCCCAGGGCGCGATCCTGGAGACCCGGGATCGAATCCCACGTCGGGCTCCTGGTGCATGGAGCCTGCTTCGCCCTCTGCCTATGTCTCTGCCTCTCTCTCTCTCTGTGTGTGACTATCATAAATAAATAAATTTTTAAAAATAAATAAATAAATAAAGTGACTATCCTTACTAAAGATCATTTTAAACAACTGTAAATGCAACCAAGCACAATTATAAAGTTCAAAGAAAGGCTTCTGACCCTTGAAAATCAGTCCTACCTGAAAGTATCTCACCTACAGAGCAAATAAAATTCTTGTGGAAACAACTGGCTGACCATTCCCAAAGAATATAAAACAGTACTGAAAATTCACCCACACTTAAGCTTCAAAGGTTAATTATGACTAATGTGTAAATTCTGACAGAATAATGTTAGCAGATAATTAAGCGAAGGAAAACACACACTAAAGAATTTATAAAAGCCTTAAAAGAAACTGCTAACAATTTTCTAAACTAGCAAATCTGAAAAATCCACAATCCAACAAGTTAATAACTTACCTAAGAACCTAGACCATTCTCCTCATCACTGCAGAACTGCAAGCAATCAAGCTTTTGGTTATGATGAACTAATTCTACATAAATATTCTGGGTTTATCATTTCTGCTACAGACTAAAACTAAGCATTCTCACAAGCAAAATTCCTACTTCTATATAACAACTTATCCATCAGAATGCACACCTCCAAACTCGGATAAATAATAAAAACCTGTAATTACTGTCTTCCCAAAGTTTCTAGGTAACCCCTGTAAAATGCCTTTCTACGGAAATCTTTGTGTCTGGCATTCAGAAAAGAAGACTCAATAAATTCCATCTATACATACCTCAAAATTCCATTTGTATGGAACTCCTCACTTCTTGAAACATAGGAGTTTGAAAATGAAATACTTTTTATAGGAATGAGTTCAGCGACATCTAAAGGAATCTTCTGGGTTAACATTTCACATATAGGCTGACACAAGTAGCCAGGCACACAAGGAGAAAGTGATTATGGTGTTAGGGTGTCCTTACCAACACAAAAATAGATTGTTTTTTCCTAAAATTAATTATTTTTTCTCCTTCCTCTCTCCATGTAGTCTAGAGGAAACGAGGTCTAGGTTGAAAAAATGACCTTAATACTAAAGAGTTGTCACAAATAGCCACAAAATCAAAACATACCTCTTATCCTCAGTTTCTACAAAATAAAATAGTATAATACCACCTTCCCAATCATAATGATACCATACAGGCGTAACACAAAAGGAAACAACCAGCCTACAGGGTCCTAGTCCTAAAAGATCAGGACTAGGGTTCTGAAGTCACATGCAAGCCAGTGCAGAGGAAAAGAGAACTGATGACCAGCGAGCCTCTGCATCCCACTTCTACTCCTTTTATTCATCATGAGACCCCCGAGGAAATCCCTCTTTAAGTCCAGCTTCTTTGCAGAAAAAGAAAATAAGCAAGATCATGACTAGGAAACCGTGTGCTAACTGGCAAGTATTACACAAACGTGAAGATACTAGTGGTGGTAGCATAAACAAAATTTGGGTTGGTAAATTGAGAAACTTCAGGAGTGTGAGCACGAGTAATTTACAGCCCTGGCATGGAAACAGAAAAAAATATATGGGAGAAAAGGCCTCTTAGTTTGCTTCCAATCTCCCCAGGTCCTCCTTTCTCCAGAGCTCCAGAAGGGAGAATTAATTACAGGTAAAGGGGAGCAACCAGCTTTTATAGAGACCACCAGATATCTGAGCTCTTGATCACAGAAGGGACTTCTCTAAAGCATGACTCAGGATTATCTATAAGGTAAAGCCCCATCCAGATAAATATGCATATTCCATTTTAAAATAGACTCTAAATACCAAAATCCGAGATAATACTGAGGGACCCATAGACGGATTCACCCTAGGATTCCTTTATGTACTAATGCCTTGAGTAAAACATGACTTGTGAAAATCTGAATCACACACATCTCGGGAATGGCATCGATGGCAGTCCTCACCAACTCAACGCTTCGTATCTATCGGCATCACATAAAATGAAATACTGGCATGGACCGGCAGTTCTCGACCAAAGAACAAGTTCTCTCCCAACTACCAACCCTGCAGATAAAACGATTTTTCCTTTTCCTTAGCTACATATTTGTTCATTTGAAAACATCAATCTTGGGATCAGGCCTGTGCTAACTGCTGTGCTACTAGCTCTCTTCCTATTCTGAGATCGCACCTGGGCATCTGTGGCAGGGGGAAATAAATAAATAAACAAACAAACAAATAAATAAATAATAACTAGATAGATAGATAAATAAGTTAAATAAATAAATAAATAAGCAAGCAAGCCAGACGAGGGGGAAAAAGGGTAGGAGATACCTGGGCCCACCCCAAACATTCTTGGCCAAGCCAGGTCACGGGGCGGGGGGGGGGGGGGGGGGTCCGCCTGTCACTCAAACCTCTTCTATCACAAAGTCCTAAAATCGGATTTTTATCAACTTGGTCCAGAACTATACTGGAACAGAAGAAACGTGACAACTTCAGCAGAATATCCAGAGGATCTGTTTTCGTTTCTGCTGTCCCACACCCTCAGGCACAGCCTCCACCGCCGCCAGCCTGGCAGGTGCCTCGGGGCTCCCCATCACCGCGGTCATCTATCACCTCCGACGTCCACCACTGGAAACGCCAAGACACACACCTCCGAGCGTAAGACTCAGCTGCACTCACAGGGTCGTCTCGGGGGGCGGGGGGGGCAGAAAATGCCCTAGAGCTGGGTTCAGAAGCCCTGCCATAGCCTTTGAATTAGGGCAATTGGTGGCTAATAGGCGCCACCCCCTAAAACAATCCTTTTCGGGCAAAAGTCGATGTGTCCCGGTCCGGGCCACGCTTCGCTGCTGCCCCACAGCCAAGACCCCCACCCCCCACCGCACCCGGCCCGGGCGGGGCACGAGATGCTCTCCGGGCCCGGGCGGGGGGCGCGCCCCGGCGACGCGAGCCCGGGGCCCCCGAAGCGCCCGGCCCCGCCCCAGCCCGGCCGCCCGGCCCCGGCCTCCGGCCCCCCGGCCGCGGGCTCGTGCCAGCCCCGGAGCGCGCCGCCCCGGCTCCCCGCGGTGCCCTCGGCGCGGCCCGCCACCGCCCGGATCCCGGCCGCTCCGCGCGGGCTTCTCCTGTGGCCGGCCCTCCCGAGCCCCGGGCCCCCGAGCCCCCGGGCCCCCGAGCCCCCGGGCCCGCCCCCACTCACTGCGCGGCGGCGGCAGCTGCCCGGCCCGGAGACGCGGCGGCCGGAGAGCGGGAGCGCGAGGACGAGCGAGCCTGCGCCCGGCGGCGGCGGCGGCGGCGGCGGCGGCGACGGCGGCGGCGGCGGCAGAGCGGACGACTGAGCCCGCGCCCGGAGTTGCGGCTCCTGCCGCCGGGCGCGGGCGGCGCCTTCCCAGCAGAGCCGCGGCGCCGCAAGCGCGGGCGCCCCCTAACGGCGGCGCGGGCGGGAGGCCGGAGGGCAAAGAAGGCCGGAGGAGCTCAGCCGGGCGCAGCCGGGGCCGAGCGGTCAGGCTGGCTCCGCCGCAATCCCGGAGGCCCCGCCCCCGAGGAGCCGAGGCCCCGCCCCCGAGCCCGCCCCCTGCGCCCCGCCCCCCGCCGCAGTTTGGAATCAGCCCAACCCCCCGCACTTCTCCCTGCGGCCTCCGACGTGGGTCCTCCCCGCTGTTCCTGCTGTTTCCCCAACGCGTATGGGGCCCCGGCCGTGTACAGCGGCCACCAAGACGGAAGGGAGGGGAAGACAGGCAAGACCCAAGCAAACAGGCAGGAGACAAAATAATGACAAGTTGTAATTCTAAGTGCTGACAGTGAACGAGAGGAGGGGCCTCTGCCTCGCGCGGGGTGGCGGCCAGGACCTGGACGCCCAGCCTGTGGCCAGAGCACCTGGGGGGGTGGGCAAGCCACCCTGTGATATCGCCCATCTAGCCTGCTGGGCAGGGTAGGGAAGGTTAGGCGGGGAGTAGGGCGGAGCTGGCTTCAGCAAAGAAAATGACCGGTGCAAAGGCCCTGAGGCTGGAAGCCTCAGGAAGAAGCTGGCCCTTGGTGAGGCTGGCGCCAGTATTGTCCTCAGTCCACCACTACAGAAGCCAAGGTTGCAGAGGCTAGGAGATTACCTGAAGTCTCAGAGCTAACTGGTGGGCAGGCATAGACTCCTTCCAAATCCCATTCTATTCCCGCTAACCAGATCTCTGTCCCCTTTCAGGTAGGACCAGGTAAATGATGTTGGTTTTGTCCTTTTCCCTTCTCCACCAGGATAACCCGTGGCTCTAGGAACTCACCTGTGTTTCATGTATACATGTGCCTGGGTTGGCTCTGGAGTTAAACTGTTGGGGTTTTTTAAAGATTTTATTTATTTGAAGAGCACGGCAGGCAGAAGGGGAAGCAGGGCCCCAGCAGAACAAGGAGTCCAGTACTGGGCTCAATCCCAGGAACTGAGGATCAGGACCCAAGCGGAAGGTAGATGCCTAACTGACTGAGCCACCCAGGTACCTGTGGGGTTTAACTTTTATCAGTATGATCATCACAGTCATCTGATAATTTGGTTTTTCTCTGAAAACCCAAATCGATAGATTAAATGAATGGCATATGCTTCATGAACATGATTTAGTGCTATATTATCATACTCAAAAAGACCAGATGAGGATACAGGAAAATATGTATGAAAATAAGCCATGCACAAAGTGGTATATGTGGTATAATCCTAACTTTATATTTAAAAATACAAATATGGGATGCCTGGGTAGCTCAGTGATTGAGCGTCTGCCTTTCACTCAGGGCATGATCCCAGGGTCTGGGATCGAGTCTCACATGGGCTCCTTGCAGAGAGCCTGCTTCTCTGTCTTTGTCTCTCTGTGTGTCTCTCGTGAATAAAAATAAATAAATAAATAAATAAATAAATAAATAAATAAATAAATAAAATACAAATATACATAGACAAAAATTTTGAAGAAAATAGATCAAATCATTGATCATATTATCCAGGTACTAGGATGGGAATGTTAGTGGTTTATTTTAATGTGCTTCTGAATTTTCTGTACTTTCTAGAATGCATAGGTAACTGAATTTATAATCAGAAAATATGATGAGTTTATAGTTTTTAAACAAGAAAAACAATACCAAAATTACCCAGCACTCAGATTTTCAGGATTTGGTGCCACTGAAAATCCAGAACTGCCTCTTGGTATACCAGTGTCCTTAGAAGAGTTATTTCCCTTTATAGGGTTTCTGTTTCCTCAATTAAAAATAGAGGAATTAATTTTGTCAGTTTTCTCAGAACTATTCCCATGTATCTCTTGTAGTGTTTATTGCTATTATTTTTTATTTTTTTTTTTTTTAAATTTATTTTATTTATTTATGATAGGCACACAGTGAGAGAGAGAGGCAGAGACATAGGCAGAGGGGGAAGCAGGCTCCATGCACCGGGAGCCTGACGTGGGATTCGATCCCGGGTCTCCAGGATCACGCCCTGGGCCAAAGGCAGGCGCTAAACCGCTGCGCCACCCAGGGATCCCTGTTTATTGCTATTATAAATTATATTTTCAAATCCATATTTTCTAATATATTGATTACTGAAATGTGGTTGGTTTTTATATAATAATATTATATTCAGCAAACTTGAACTCTTTTTTTAATTCTAATAAGTTCATAGCCTCTCTTGAATTTTCTGTTAAATAATCATAGAGTCTGCAAGTAATTACATTTAGCATCTCCCTGTCCAGCCTTTATTTCCTGTCTCTTGTTTTTTACTGCACTGACTAAAATCTTCAGCATGCTGTTGAACAACAATGATGACAGTGGGGATTTCTATCTTGTTCTTGACTGTTTCTAATATGTTACCCTTAAAGATAGTGTTTGTCATAGTTTTTTATTTTTATTTTTTTTAAGATTTATTTATTTATTTATTTATTTATTTATTTATTTATTTATTTATGGTAGACAGAGAGAGAGAGAGGCAGAGACACAGGAGGGAGAAGCAGGCTCCATGCCGGGAGCCCGACATGGCACTCAATCCAGGGACTCGATCTAGGGACTCCAGGACCACCCCCTGGGCCAAAGGCAGGCACTAAACCGCTGAGCCAACTAGGGATCCCCGTCATAGATTTTTAATAGATACCTTTTATGAGGGTAAGGAAGCACTATTCTGCTTTATTAGGAATGGGTGCTGTACTTTATCAAATATGATATTTTTCCCCCTTATCCAATGGTGGATTTTGTTTTATTAAACTGTCTACACATTCCTGGAATCAACACACCTTTGGTGATGTGTTATTTTTTCAATATACTGCTAGGTTGCATTGCTAATATTTTATTTAGAGTTTTTGCATTCATATCTATGAATGAAATATGCCTGCTAATTTCCTCCCCTGTTCTCTCCTTGTCTGGTTTTGCTGTCACAGTTACAGGAGCTCAAAAAAATCAAAGATTGAGTATTAGGGCCCCTGGGTGGCTCAGTGGTTGAGCAACTGCCTTTGGCTCAGGTTGTAATCCTGGGGTCCTAGGACTGAGTCCCACATCAGGGTCCCTGCATGGAGCCTGCTTCTCCCTCTGCCTATGTCTCTGCCTCTCTCTCCATGTCTCTTATGAATAAATAAATAAAATCTTTAAAAAAAAAAAGATTGTCTATTCACTCTACAGCTTATATAAGACTGAGATTTTCTGTAGTTTGGATTTTCTATAGGGTTCTCCTGTAAACCATCTTGGTTTGGGAGTTGGGGGTGGAAAGTGTTTATACTGACACCCCAACCCACAATATTCAATCTGGCCTCAATCTCTCCACCTAAATAGCTCTTGTGGGGCCACCAGGAATCTGTTGCTGAATCTGAAAGATCCTCCTCAGTTCTCCCTCACTCAGGCCTCCCTGTAGTGATACTGTGACCACATCCTCCAGGAGATAGCCTCTTCCTATGGCTTGTTCCAGTTTCCCTCCTTCCTCTCAGATTCATGGAGATGCTCCTCCTCTTGCTCTACCAGCCCCTTCTGCCCAGGTTTCTGGCCAAGGCCATCCTCTCCTGTCTACCCATTTCTGTGGACTGGCTCAGCCACCTCCACGGAGTCCATTATTATCTCTAAGCCAAAAGATTCCCAGATCAATACCTCCAGCCCCAGCCTCTCTCCTGAACTCCACCTACAGATGCTGCATATTCTATGGCCCCTACTATGTGCCAGGCACTGTGCTGAGTGTTTCTGCCTTCTGGATCAGTTCTCTATTGCCACATAATTAATCAGCCCCAAATGTAGGGGGCTCAAAACATAAACATTTCTTATCTCATAGTTTCTATGGGTCAAGAAGTTAGAAGTAGTTTAGGTAGAAGATCTTACAGTCTAGATGTCAGCTGGGGCTGCAGTCAGCGGAAGGTTTGGCTGGCACTGGAGAATCCACTTCCAAGATCACTCAGGTAGTTTTTAGCAGGAAGCAGTGGCCCCTCTTCACCTGAGCCTCTCCCAACAGCATGGCAGCTGGGTTAGCCCCCAGCGGGAGTGATCTAAGAAAGAAAAGCCTGAAGCCACGATGTCTTTTATAATGTAGCCTTCAAAGTAACATACGTGTAGTCTCTCAGTCTCACAAACCAACCCTTTTACAGTGTGGGAGGGCACCACACAAGGACGTGAGTACCAGGAGGTGGGGATCACTGGGTATCTTGGAGGCTGCTCACCACACCCTCAGGAACTCTGAGGACAGACTTCCCACATCATTCCAGGGTACAGATGAGAAAAGTAAGGCAAGGAGGGGGAAAGTCATTGACCAAGGCCACACAGCCAAGTGGGAGAAGAGAGATTTGAACACAGCTCTGCCAGGCTCCCCTCCTCCAATGGCCATCACCAGTTTCTTCACCTTCTCCATGTGCAAACCTGAACCCTGTCAATTTGCCACCCCCAAACCTCTCAAGTCCCCAGCTCAGCTCAGCAAGTGGTGCCACCGTCCTCCCATCTGTCCAAACCAGAAGCTTTGAGTCACGCCTGCTCCTCCCGCCCCCTCACTTCCCAGTGCCGGATAACCCAGCCCTGCCAAGTCTTCCTCCTCAACACAGCCTGGATCCATCTCTCCTTCTCTCCATCTCCACCACCATCACGCAGGCCCAAGCCACCAACTTGTCCGCCCTGGACGTCTGCAGGAGCCCCCTCCCTCATCCCCCTCATTCTCTCTGCCCCCACACTACCCATCCGCCCTCTTCTCTTCGGCATGAATCACCTTTAAGAACACAAAGCTGGGTATGCCACCCTGCCTGCTTTCAACTCCTTCAATGGCTCCCATTGCTTTCAGGATCCAGCCCAAATTCCTTCCAGTGTGATCACTTGCTCACTTCTCCAAACTCCTCCTCTGCACCCGCTTCTCCTCAGGGCCCTGGCCCCTCTGGCCACATTTCAGTATCCAGGACCCACTGTGTATTTTATTTTTTTTTTACTTTAGGCCCTCCATTATGCTATTTCCTTAGTCTAGAACATTCATTCCCCAGCCCTCAGCATCCCTGTCTCCTCATCCTTCAGCATATTGTCATCTCCTGAGAGAGGCCTTTAATGACCTCCCAGCCAAGCTGGTGCCTGCCAGCTATAACTTCCACAGTGCCTGTCCTCTTGCCCAACCTCACTGCCTCTCAGTTGAACCATGAGCTCTCTGAGAGCCAAAGCTGTTTCCATCTGGCTCAGAAGAGCACCCTGTGTGAGCACCATGGGCCTAGACCTTAGTACATACTCGACAGATGTGCCAGTGTGGTGCATTCTCTCTACTCCTCCCCCTCTGCAAGGAACAATATTCAGTTCCTTCGGTGAAGTATGGGGACCCCCACCTCCAACTTTACACATGCTGTTCCCTCTAGAGGAATGTTCTTCCCTCCTGTCCCTCTATTTACTCAGCTAACTCCTATATCTTCATCAGGAAACTAGGGTTGACAGATTCAGCAAATGAAAATAACACAATGCCCAGTCAAATCTGGATCTCAGATAAGTAACAATTGTTTTAAGAAAATTATGTCATAAATACTGCATTAAATACAAGGGTCCTGTATTTCATCTGACAACCTGAGCAGAAACCAGCACCACTTCCCTCCTCTTTTGGGAGATTTCCCTGACCTCTACCCTACCCTCTTAGGTCCACTCAGCCCCCAACACCTGGGCTCCCAAACCACACCCCTGCTTACCCCCAGTGAGCATAAAGCTCATTCTGTTTTGAAACTGACCTAGAATGTGACCTCCGTGACAGAGAAGATTGTGTCTCAGTCCTCATTCAAAGTGAGTTTTCATCTGGGACAAAATCCTGGCCACAGGAAATGGTCAACAAGGTTTACTGAGTGGACAAATAAAAGAGTGCAGAAGAGATAAAAGTAAACAAGCTGGGAAAAGGAAGCAGCACATGAAATTTGGGCCAAAACACAGGACAAATCTCTGGGATGATTGCCTGCAGTGGGGAGCTCCTCTTCCCACCTTACTGCTACCTCTGCCTCATCTCTGTCACTTAGAGCCCCTATATACCTACCCGCAGGGAGCCTTAGAATGGGTAGAGCAGAAATGCAAAAAACAAAAAAACAAAAAAACAAAAACAAAAAAACACAGTCTGGGGGCACCTGGGTGGCTCAGTGGTTGAGCCTCTGCCTTTGGCTCAGGTTTGATCCTGGGGTCTGAGATGGAGTCCTGCATGGGTCTCCCCACAGGGAGCCTGGTTTTTGGCTATGTCTCTGCCCTCTCTCTCTCTCTCTCATGAATAAATAAATAAAATCAAGAAAAAGAGAAGAAAGAAAGAAAGAAAGAAAGAAAGAAAGAAAGAAAGAAAGAAAGAAAGAAAGAAGAAAGAAAGAAAAAAGAAAGAAAAAAAGAAAGAAAGAAAAAAGAAAGAAAAAGAAAGAAAGAAAGAAAGAAAGAAAGAAAGAAAGAAAGAAAGAAAGAAAGAAAGTCAGTCAGTCTGTGGGGGTGCCTGGGTGGCTCAGTCAGTTAGGCGTCTGCCTTCGGCTCAGGTCATGATCCTAGTATCCTGGAATCAAGCCCTGTTTCAGGCTCCCTGCTCAGCCGGGAGGCTGCTACTCCCTTTCCCTCTGCTCCTTCACACTGTGCTCTCTCTCTCTTTCAAATAAATAAAATCCTTTAAAAAAAGCCCCCCCCCCCCCCCCCCACACACACACAAACAAAAACAAAGAAAGAAACAGTCTGTGTCCCTTCAGGGTTTGCTTCTTCCAAAACAGTCTCTTGAGCATTCAAATGGGCAGCCTATAGGGTACAGGAAAAGGGGTAGGGGGTAGCATGTGCCTCAGCCTTAAATTAGAAAGAGGCTGGGAGGATCCCCTGAGAAGGGAGGTGCCTGCAAAAGTTATAGGGTGCTGCTCCACTGCTCAGAGAGCTATTCAAGTCCAACCAGACCACCTGGGGGCTAAATCTACATTCAGCCCACGTGTGGCATTCCAATTATCTCCCACACTCCTCCCACACTGAGGACAATCCCTAGATTCTTATAGATAATCTGGACCCAAAACGTTGCTGAGCTCTTTCCAACTATTAAATTTTGAAGGGCCAAGGACCCTGCGGCTAATGGAGAAGCCCACTACATCTGCCTGTCTTGCTAGGTGGGATCCATCTCTTCTGTGTGTCTGTCCCTTTCTTGCCCTCAGTCCCCTTTGGTCCTTGTACCACTGGTTTCACCGGCCAGGTTCTCCTGGGGCAGCTAAAAGGCATTCCTTAGACTTTTACTCACTGGCTGACCCAATTGAGAAATACATTTCTAAACCATCTCCCCACCCCACCCCTGGGGACCAGCCCCAATCCCTCTGCACACTTGCCCCAGCCTCTAGGCCACCGCTTGGCACAAGTGACCCTTGTAGCCAGTAGTTTACAATGCCTCCCCCACTTCCAGCCACAGAGACGCTTTAGTAAGTTTGATGAGAGCATTTTTCCTTTTTATAAGGTTCCTAATGACCTATTATTTCTCATCTTCTCTTTAATCAGCTTCCAGAACTCTGCTGGGAGCTACAGAACCAGGGGGAAGAATCTGGTTCTCACCAGCATTGAGAGAGAGGCCCTGCGGTTGTCCTCGGATGTCACCATCCTCTTCACCATTATGATTCTGTAATTAGAGAGAATGGATCTGACATTAGACCAGGAATCAGAAGCTCTGGCTTCTGTCTTTGGTCCCATGAGTGTCTCAGTGTGCCACATCTGAGAATGTCGTGGGCCTTGAGAGTCCAGAGGGAATAAAGCCGCCTGACCATAGCCTGGGCAGCTGGAGTGCAGGAGGCAAGGCAACCCCATATTATGAATTCCCATTCTCCCTGACAGCTCAGTGCTCTAAACGCCTGTCAATAACACATTTCTGGCCTTGGTCGTCTTCCCACCTCATTTCTAATCCAAACCACTTCCTCTGCATATGTTTGTTAGTTTAGCAAGGGCCATATCTACTTGCAAAGCACAGCTTCTGCCTCTTTGCTATCCCTCCCAGGCTAGATCCCTCCAGGTGCTACAGCCTCTCTTTCCTGCCATATCCAAGGTCATCTTCCTGCTGGATACCTACCCCCCACTCAGTCTAGTGAGAGGACATCCATGCACCCCCACCCCCACCATCCATCCAAATGCATCTATTTTGTCAACGAGTTCTTTTTAGGTCTCTGTCTGAAATATGGTTGCTTACTTTTAGAGAGCTCTTATGTTTTACACAAGGTCCAAAAAACAATATTAGTAAAGCTGCCTTAATCTGTTAACATTCCAGGAGCTTCTGAAATAAAAGGTATGATTAAAAGGCAGGAATGCTATTTTAAGCCTATTAAAATGTCCCTCGGGTTTCATGATGAAGGTAGGGGTTCCAACACCTCAATGGCTAACAGTGGATCCATTGTTATCTCAGCAAAAATGTGAGCATCATGTAGAGAAGTAACTATAGTAACCATGTGAAGAGCCATGATTCGGGTTTCAGAATTCTGTTACACATGTCACTTATTTCCTGTCACTGACGTCAAGTCCCAAGACATAGCAAAGCACACTGGGTGGGACTCCAGCTTATTCTCTGGTTGTGACTTACCAGCAGTGTGGGCTTGGACCCATTCAGGAGCCCCCAGCCTCAGTTTCCTCAACTGCAAAATGGTAGAAGACAACATCTTGGCAGGGCTGTTGAGACAATGAAATTAGAGAATGAAAAACTCTGATGATGCAGTGCTTGGCATGAAGTCGGCACACAATAAATTGGTAGCTCCTATTATAATAACTAATTGCTATACTGCTGATTTGGAAAGATAAATATAGAATTGAGACTCTGGCAGGCAGCAGAGGGGGGACATTTTGAGACTGATGATTTGATTGTTCCACCAAGGCCTCTTCAAACATCCGTTTATTTTGGTTCCAAGTTGAATATTGTCCACATTGATAATTGCTGTGAATAATTAAGAAACAATGGCTTTCACTGACATTCTTATAGCACTTGGGTGATTAGCTAAATATATCTTCTTATAACCCTTTCTATACTAAGACACATAAAACCTAAATCCCTCACATCATAAAACTAAGTTGGCAGGATGATGTCATAACACAAAATAATAAACAGGAAAGTACCTCTTTATTCGGAAGTTATGGTGTCCCCCCACCAAAACCCCATCTTGGCTGATTTTTTTTTCTTTTCTCTCTCTCTCTCTTTTTTAGTAAAATTTGTTACTGGGGTATAATGTTCACATAGGAATGTGCACAAGGCATAAATGAATGGCTTGATGAATCTTCACAAAGTAAATGGACCGGACCCTACGATCAACACCCAGAACAAGAAACAAAACATCATCAGGACTCCAGAAGCCCCCTCAGGCCTCCTCCTCCGGCCCCTCCTGGCTGATCATTTCTTTTTCTCCTCCTCTTTTTTTTTTTTTTTTTTAAGATTTTATTTATTTATTCATGAGAGACACAGAGAGAGAGGCAGAGACACAGGCAAGAGGAAGAAGTAGGCTCCATGCAAGGAGCCTGAGGTGGGACTCAGGACCTCAGGACCTGAGGTGGGACTGAGGACTGCGGGATCACAACCTGAGCTGAAGGCAGATGCTCAACCACTGAACCACCCAGGAGTCCCTCCTCCTCCTTCTTTGAGATATAATTTACAAACTATAGGATGTATTCATTCAAAATACACAGCATGATGAATTTGTCTAAATTCATAGAGATGTACAATCATCACCACCAGCCAGTCTCAGAATCCTTCCCATCATTCTAAAAACTTACCTGGTTCCTGCTCAAGGACAGTCCCCACTGTCCTTAAATGTTCATATAAGTAGAAGCACACAACAGTAAACATACCAGAGTAGTTTTTTATGTTATGACCGTTTTTTAATTCTAAAATATATAGACATAATTATGGCAAGATTAGTGTTTCCCAAGTGTGCCCCATGAAATAACTTTAGATGGTACATAGACAAGTATCTGAAATCTTAATTGTGGATTTTTTCTAAGATATATGAAAATAACTAGCACATCAAGCCACTGATGTCACAGACACTATTCCTAGATCTAGAACAGGTGTAAAAACTATTCAATTTAAGGAACCATATTAGTAAGAACACAGATAGTAAATAGATAACACGGAAATTGTAAAGGTACATGCAAATGATTGACGCAAGTAAAATAGTGACCTCGATTAAGAAAGATAAATCATTTCTGTGAGCCCTGAAATTCTTTGCATATTAACCAAATACATAGCTTTAAAAAATTATTCAGAATTGTAAAGCCATTCAGGTGTTTTATTGATCATTCCAACGTTTTAAAAAAGTAATCTCTATGGGACACCTGGGTGGCTCAGTGGTTGAGCATCTGCCTTTATCTAAAAAAAGTAATCTCTACACCAACATGGGGCTTGAATTCATGACTCAGAGATCAAAAGTCCTGGTGAGCCAGCCAGGAACACTTATTCCAATATTTTTTATTGTTTGCCTTCTACGGCTAGATGCTAGATAAATGTTCATTTAGAGATTCCAGTCAAGCTGCTTTTTGTATTTACATCATAAATATTTTTTAAAGGAATCTGATGATTTAAACACAGTAACACACAGGAGAGTATAGTTATGTGTTCACATGCAGGAATTGCCCCAAAGCTTCTGGACTGGCAAGAACCAGAATTCAGAAAAAGGAGAGAAGGTGTGTTTGGATGATGAGGGATTCGGCCCAAGGGAGGGGGTAATTTAGATAGGCAGAGAAGATGGGAGGACAGTTCTAGCAAAAGCAGATCAGAGGCTGAGAAACAGCTGGAAAACCTGCATCCTTACCATCACCAGTGAGCCACTGAGTCAACCCTCACACCTTTGGATATATTTTCTTATTATTTATGCCAATTTGGGTCAGTATTTTCCTTGCAACTGAAAATATCCTATCGATATATTGTCACTAAGCTGCATTGTAAATATGAACTCCTAAATACATCTAAAAGCATTAGGGCACCTGACTGGCTCAGTTGACAGAGCATGTTAGCTCTTGATCTCAGGGTCTAGCTCTTGATCTCAGATCATGAGTTCAAGCCCTACATTGAGTGTAAAGCTTACTTAAAAACAAACAAACAAACAAACAAATAAGTAAAGGGATGGGATCCTTAAAGAGTTTTCAGAAAGATCTTAAGCTTAAATTGATAGAATACTCTAATGTGGTTGGTTTAATGAACAGAGATAGGACCTAGAAGTTGAGTAAGTGCCTACAATTACATACACTCTCAATATTGCAGAGGTACCTTTTATTATTTCTCCCTTTTTATGGACATTTTGTGGAGACTCAGAGAAGTGTGCAAACCAGCTCAGGTCACACAAATGGCAAGTATCTGAGCCAGGATTTTAAAAGCCAGGTTTGATTTAAAAGTCATGTCTGACTTGCCAAAACCCTACAGGGCATACCATCCTTGAATGAGTTTGGATGAGAACTAGGAAGTCAAAACAAAGGAAGAGTTGAAGGAGTCTCAGTAGGCAAACAAGTATAAGCAAGATTAGAAGGGGGTTTTTTTCTCTTTTTTTTAAGGTTTTATTTTATTTTTTAAGATTTTATTTATTTATTCATAGACACACAGAGAGAGAGGCAGAGACACAGGCAGAGGGAGAAGCAGGCTCCATGTAGGGAGCCCGATGTGGGACTCGATCCCGGGTCTCCAGGATCACACCCCAGGCTGCAGGCGGCGCCAAACTGCTTGCTGTGCCACCAGGGCTGCCCAGGGTTTTTTTTTTTTTCTTTCTTCTTTTTTAAGTAAACTCTGTCCCCCAACATGGGGCTCGAACTCACAACCCCAAAATCAAGAGTAACATGTTCTACCAACTGAGCCAGCTAGTTGCCCCTGAAAGGTTTTTCTTATGTTTTTAGATAAGACAATGCTGCCAGCAATGTCTCACTTTTTCTGCCACATCTGAACCAGACATAAAAGTATTTGAAGATGCAAAATTCCTTATGAGATGTACAATTCAAACAAGTGTTTATTGAGCTGGAGTAACTGCTAGGTGCTGTTTTATAATCCCACTGAGAGAAGGGCTGGACTATGGTAAAATTCTGTACAAATAGAATTTTCAAATGCCACACTAGACTTACAGGTCTGACATTTTTTCAAAAGCATCTACGATGCACTGCTTATAAATAAGGATTTGAACTCTAATGTCAGAAGACCGAGATTCAAATCCCAGTTCTCCTACTACCTGCTATGTGACCTTGAGCAAGTTTCTTATCTCACTGACTCTTAGTTTTCTGATCTTTAAAATGGAAATAATAATAGTACTTATACTTAGTTCATGGGCACCTGGATGGCTCAGTTGGTTAAGCATCTGCCTTTGGCTCAGGTCATGATCTCAGGGTCCTGCGGTGGGGTGGGGTGGGGAGGGAGCCCTGCATCAGGCTCCCTGCTCAGTAAGTAGTCTGCTTCACCCTCTCCCTTTGCCTCTCTCCAACCGCCCCCCCCCCGCCCGACTCCTGCCCGTGTTCTCTCTCTCTCTCTCCTAAATAAATAAATAATTTTAAAAATAGTATTTAATTCCAAAGGCAAGTATGCTGATTAAATCAGATAATGCTGGGTTCAGAACTTACTCAACAGAGGTTATAGAGATTATTACTTTTTGTCATTTTACTATTCCTTTTGAAAAAATAAATGTCTATAATCTCTCATTTTACAAACAAAGCTGGAGCGAAGGAAGAGCTGGCTGCCAGCCTGGATTATGCAGGAGGGTGTTAATCCATACTGTTGGTTCTTCCTGTATCTTCTTTTCTCCCTTCCTCCTATTAAAGAAAGGAGCTGATTCTAGGAATATTGACTGGAGTCTTGAAGCCTGTGGAAGGTGGGGCAGCCAGCCACTGGGACAATCTCAGAAAGATTCCTGGGGCACTATAATGTCAAGAAGGGAGCAGAGCATCCTGGAGCCACAGGGAAGAGGTGGACCCACTATTTGACTGATGACCCAGAGCCAGAGTCATCCCTGCCCATCACCTTGACCTTCCTTAAACCCTCAGCAGGGTGTGATATTCAATTTGGATGTGTTGCTAAGGAATGGGCAGTATATGCTCAGTAAAGACTGCAGTTAGGGGTTTTACACCAGCTAAGGAAGGGGAAGGCCTACACTGTGTGGAGTTCTACTCATCCACCTGAGTTGTAGACTGAGATTCATACGAACTACGGCAACAAGAATTCAGAGTGGCTCGTGCCCAGGACATTTGGGTGGACACAAGGTCCACAGATGCCAGCAAGGAATAGAAAAGAAGGTAAACCTATAATTGCCACTATAAGCCCATCATCTGTTGGCCAGCACGGTGGTGGCATCTGTCCAGAGGCCTTTGGTCTGGGTTTGAGCACAAACAAGGAAGCAAATGAGGGAGAGAAGGAAATAGAAACACCTGGCAGAAAACTGCCACCATTCACAGCCTTTCCCACCCAGTTCTTATTAAATCCAGAGATTTGGGTTTGCAGTTATGGTTTAGCAATTAAAGCTGTTATGTTGCAACACCTTTTTGGTTTTAAGTGGTGAAGGCATAAGGCCTGTGAATTTGTGAATTTGATACCACAGCCTTCTGTGCAAACAGGTGACTCACTCTGTCCCTCCCCAGGAATAGTTGAGGGGAGAGAAGGCAGCTCAGGTTTCACTATTAGCCCCCCAAGCCTCACTGTGAATGTCAGCTCTTTCCCAGAAGCAAATTGAACCACCAAATCTCTTTAAATCAGTGCTGACAGCCTAAACCCGACTTTACGAAGCTGCAGGCCACAGAGGAGGCCTCTGCTCCAGGGTTGCACAGTGTGGGGTGAGTGCCTCTGACTCAAATGAACCAGAGCCTAGACTTCACCACCTTAACATTTACATTCGGAGAGCCTGGGGAAATGGATCTTTGAGAGAGAACATTAACCTTTGCCATAGCAAAGTCTTGGCTGTCTTTGAGCCTCTCAGAAAAAATGGTACTCCTTATCTCCATTCTAGCCTTGAGTCGACTGGAAAGGTCAAGACAGGGGAGGAGCTCTGATGACAGTGAAATCTCAGGAAATCTTAGAGCTTATAAGGGACTGTAGTGACCATCTAAAGTCCACTCTGGCACTCAATGCATGAGTACACTCAAGCTGTAGAGGGGTTCAGTTAGAGAACTTTTGCAAAGTCACATTACTGGATGGTCAATGAACTGTGACTGGAATTCATGTTACCTGACTATTCATTCACTATAATGAACATCTGTTGGTTACTACATTTGACCCTTGAACAATGCATGGGTCAGCGGTACTGACTCCCACTTAGTTGTAAACCTGAGTATAAATTTGACTCCCCCCAAATTTAACTACTAATAGCCTACTGTTGACAGAAGCCTTAGTAGTAACAAAGTCAATCAATACATTGTGTTGTATAAATATAACATATATATACTATATTCGTGCAATAAAGCAAGCTACAGAAATGTTGAGAAAACACATTTACAGTATTGTACCGTAATTATAGAAAAAAAATCCATATGTAAGTGAAACTGAACCTGCACACACAGTAGATGCCCATGTTGTTCAAGGGTCAACTGTATTTGGAGACCTCTGTGGTTGTGTGAGTCACGGCAGAGAACAAGCTTCAAATTATCCTATGGAAGTCAGAGAGGCTCCAAAATCCCTCTCCCACTTCCCGAAAGCAGGGAGATAAGCTAAGTTCAGCCAGTAGGACGCCCTATTATCAAGTCCAACCTGCCTATGACCGCCATGTTGGTTCTGCCCTAGGAACAGACTATTCTGAACAGAGCTATATGTCCTAATGATAAATTTACATGGTGAACAGTTCACTCATTGACCAGCTTGCATTATGAATAGTTTACCTAAAAGTCAAGCCTCTTTTGAATATTTTTGCATTCATCTGGCTGCTATGTTTTGGGTTTTTTTTTTTTTTTTTTTTTTTGCACCTTTTTGGGCATTTTTACAGATTACAAAATTTAATTTCCTCTAAGGGTTCTTCCCCTGCTAAATTTTGTATTGTGTGTGTGTGTGAGTTCTACACCCAATATGGGGCTCAAACTCATGACCTCAAGATCAAGAGTCACATGCTCTACTGACTGAGCCAGCCAGTCGGTAAATCTTGTATTTCTGATTAAACTTTTAAGAAATGTGTCACCTTTTATTTCTGATTAAGTATTTATGAAATGTCACCTTTCATAAACAATAAAATTGTTTATTGTTATGGGAGTCTTTTTTTCCTTTTTCTTTTTTTTACACTTTTATTTTTTTTCAAAGAGATTTTATTTTTTTATTCATGAGAGACAGAGAGAGAGAGAGAGAGAGAGGCAGAGACACAGGCAGAGGGAGAAGCAGGCTCCATGCCGAGAGCCCGATGTGGGACTCGATCCCGGGACTCCAGGACCGGGCCCTGGGCCAAATGCAGGCGCTAAACTGCTGAGCCACCCAGGGATCCCCTTGCATATGCCTTCTTTCTTGGTTCAGCCAGAGCAAACTTGTAGAAAGCTGCAGCCCCCAGGGATACAGTGAATGCTCCAACAAAATGAAATCACAGACACTTGGCCAGAAGGTCTCGTACCTGAGGTTTTGTCAAAACACTGGAAGTCACAGTGGTTATTCTCTCAACACCAGCCTCAAACCCAACATCCTTCCTGACACCTGAACACTATACATATGTTTTCTCTTTCAGTTGTGCTCCCTGAGGGCAGCACTTCTTTGTCCACTACCATGTCCTCAGCCAGCCTATAGCAGACACCCAATGGCCCTGTTAGCTGATACTGTTTATTATTTATCACCTCAAATGTAAAGGTAAGGAAATTCAGGTTCAAGAGTTGTTATTTGTCCAAAGACATCAGGAAGGGCAGCGTGATCCTAGAGCCTGCACTCTTCACACAGAAGAATGTGACCCCATCCGTGTATTCCAACAATGAAAGCCTGAGGGGTGGGGTGAAGGTGGACAGACTCAAAATTTTTAATGCTCTTTAGTGCTGGGGAACTGGGACCAGGGTGTATAGGTATAGAGGCCTCTGAGAGGGTATGGTTCTAAAACAACACTCTGGGGCCTCTACATGACTGTTAACGGGGGTAGAACATTCCAGAACAAGCCCAAGCTTCATGGGGAGCCTTGGGGCAGAATAGAAGCAGGAGTCAGAGGTCAGGGTGGCCTGTGCAAAATGTAGCTTTCTAATGAAAGGTTAGCTTGATGGCAAGGAAAGAATCATTCTGAAAACCTGACACAATAAACATGGGACTTTAAGGGCCAGCAGAGATTAGTTTTGACCTCTCTTTTCTTTCTTCACCTAATACATATTGAATTTATTTTCTCTAGAAATTAAGAGGGTCTCAGATTCTCGTGTGCCTTTGGCCTAGTGTCATATGCTAACAGTAGTCAATGACATTTTGTATAACAAGAAAACTGTGGTTGGGAATGTAAAATGGTACAGCACTCTGGAAAATAATTTGGCAGTTTCAAGAAAACCAAGCATACATTTATTCTACAACCTAGCAGTTGCAGTCCTGGGCATTTATCCCAGAGAAATGAAAACTTATGTTCACACAAAAACCTATACATGATTGTACATAGAAGCTTTATTTGTAATAACCTCAAACTGGAAACAGCCAAAATGTCCTACAACAGGTGAATGATTAAACCAACTGTGGTACACTCAGACTGTATGGAATAATATTTAACTGTAAAAAGAGCAAGCTACTGACACAGGCAACAACTTGGATGGATCTCAAGGGCATTGTGCTAAGTGGGAAAAAAAAAAAGACCAAAACCCTCCAATCTCCTGCTATATGATTCCATTTACATAAAATTCTCCAAATGACAACATTTTAGAAAAGGAGACCTGATTAGTAGTTACCAGGGGTTGGGAAGAGTGGGCGTGACTATACCAGGGTAGCACTAGGGAGATCTGTGTAGTGACAGAACAGTTCTGGTGGTTAATTCTACACAGGTGACAAAACAGCATATGCACATACTGTACCAATGTCAGTCTCCTGGTTTTGATACTATAGTTCCTGGAGCCATAACCATTGGAAGAAATTAGATGAAAAGTTCAAGGACCTCTCTGTACTATTTTGCAATTTCCTGTGAATATATAATTATTTCAAAATAGAAAGCTTTTTAAAAAGAAAATAAAATTGTGGTTGAAAGCATCACCAGACTTCTCAAATTTTCCTTCTATGCCATTGTGAAGAAACTCTAGTCAAATGGAAGGATGGATATGCCTCTCATAATAGAAGTCTTCTTTATTCCTTTTAAAGCATCGTAATATTCCATTTCATTTCTATACCATGTATATTTTTTCATCTAAACGCTGAGAATTTCCATCATGTGCTATTGTGAATAGTTGTTATAAATATTATTATAAATAGCTACCACAAATAACCTTATACATAAATTTCACTCATTTCTTTTATGACTATGTTTGCAGTACAAATTCTTTGAAGTGGTAAAGCTGGTTTTCTTAACTATGCTGTATTGCTATATTTACTCTGTATCTTAAGCAGCATATAAATTTTTTTCAAGAAGCTTCATTTCTGAAAATAGTTATTTATGCACACATGCTTAATGGCAAAAGTTTTTAGTCTACCTCAAGTTGTACATATTCAACATTAATAAAACATTTCTATTTCACTAACTTAAGCTCGTCATTTACCTATTGGTGTTGATTTAAATACAGTTTTAAATTTTTAAAAGATTTTATTTATTTAGGGGTGCCTGGGTGGCTGAGTTGATTAAGTGGCTCCTTTCAGCTCAGATAATGATCCCAGGTCCTGGGATGGAGCCCATATGAGGCTCCCTGCTCAGTGGAGAGCCTGCTTCTCCCTCTCCCCCTGCTCCTCTCTCCTGCTCATAATCTCTTGCCCAAGCTCTCCCTCTCAACTAATAAGATTTTATTTATTAGAGAGAGAGTGTGTGCAAGGAAGAGAGCAAGCACAAATAGAGGAAAGGGATGAGGGAGACGGTGAAGCAGGCTTTCCCTGAGGAGGGAGGAAGCCCTCCCCCCAGCAGACCCCCACCTTCTCAACCCACCCCCCTCCCCATAGAGACAGGATCACAACCTGAGCCAAAGAAAAACGCTTAACTGAGCCACCTAGGCGTCCCTTAAATACATTTTTAAAAATATATTCTTTTAAAGTAATCTCTACACCAATGTGGGCTCAAACCCACAACCCCAAGATCAAGAGTTTCATGCTCTACTGACTGAGCCAGTCAGGGGCCCCAATTTAAATACATTTCTACAGTTATGCACTATTATAATACAGTTCATTTTCTACACAGATCCAGAGAAAATGTGAAATCTTGTCTACCTAAATATAACAACTACACAGAGAATAAGACTGGTGTTATTAATTCAGAGACATCTTCCAACCCAGTATTATAAATAGGTTCTAATGTATTAAACAAAATGGCTTTCCTTGAGCCAAGAAACATTTTTTTTAGTCTAGTCAAGCAATCAACATCAAAATGTTTGGGATGCTATGTAGTGCCTGGAAATGGGGTGTTGTATCCATCCTTTAAAAGTTCATGGTACAACGTGTGGGTGAAGGTTTCTGGGCAACCTTTCCCTCTTTCAGCCTTTGCTACTGCGAAGCCAAAATGTGGGCTCTTAGTCTGAGTTTTACAACCCACAGAAAATGTGGCTAAGGCCAGAGAACAGACGTATTTATACTTTTGGAGGTCCCACTTTTCATGAGTCACGTGGCTGCCCTGACACAGTGGCTTGGGGCCTTCCACGCCTCGCAGCCGCCAGTCGAGTGGAGCGGGCGCCCTCTAGGGCTGGGCCTCGAGAGTACAATAGTCCCCGACACCTGGGACAGGGAATGGAATTCACCTGCATGGCTTTTCCTCCGCAGCTACGCTTATAAAGCTTCCAAAAAGGAAATTCTATCAATGCGGTACCAGAAACAACCCAACAGACCGATGTGTGTGAGTATGAGTGCGTGCATGCGTACACACTCATAAAATTCCCTTTAAAAACCTCTATAAAGGGGGCACCTGGGTGGCTCAGCGTTGAGCATCTGCCTTTGTTTGGCTCAGGTCATGATCCCGGGGTCCTGGAATCGAGTCCCGCATCAGGTTCCCCGTGGGGAGCCTGCTTCTCCTTCTGCCTAAGTCTCTGGGTCATGAATGAATGAATGAATGAATGAATGAATGAATGAATGAATGAAAGGGATTTTTTTTTTTTTAAAGGATGCCTGGGTGGCTTGGCCGTTGAGCGTCAGCCTTTGACTCAGGGTGTGATCCCAGTGTCCCAGGATCGAGTCCCATACCAGGGTTCCTGCATGGCGCCTGTGTCTCTGCCCCTCTCTCTCTGTGTCTCTCATGAATAAATAAATAAAATCCTAAAAAAAATAAATAAATAAAAACCTCTAAAAAAGGAGAAGCAGGAAACCAGTAAAGGTGCTTGACTCCAAGGAGGGGAACCTCACTAGGACACAGGGATGGGTGGGACACTCACTTTCCCTTCTTCCCAAATTTATTATGAAAAACTTTAAAACATACAGGACAGTTGCAAGAATGCTGCAGTGAATTTCCACATGCACTTAGATGCCACAACTATTGTCATTTCTCATATGTGCTTTATCTCTATATTTATTTGCCTGAATTATATAGAGACCCACATGAAAAATTATCTCTTTAACAGACAATATATGAGGACTATCCCATGGAACCTACAAAAAAGTTTCTAGAAATAATAAATGAATTTAGCAAGGTTGCTAAATTCATAATGAAACATAATGAAAACATAATGAAAGCCATTGTATTTCAACATACTAGCAGTAAACAATTAGAAACTAAAAATTTTTAAAATAACATTTATAATAGCCTAAAAAGGACAGAAATACTTAGAAATAAATCCAATAAAATATGTGCGAGATCTGAATGCTGAAAACTACAAAAGTTCAATGAAAGAAATCAAAGCAAATGGAAGTAAATGGAGAGACACGCTGTGAACATGGTTGGAAAACTCAGTACAGTTAGGATATAAGTTCTTCCCAAAATGTTCTATAGGTTTATCACTATTCCAATCAAAATTCTATCAAGATATTTTTTGTAGATGCACATAAGCTGATTGTAAAACATTTTTGAAAAAGAAGAGTAATGTTGGAGGACTTACACTATTTGATTTTAAAAACTCTTACCCAGGTATGGTAATTAAGACAGTATAATACTGGAGGGATAAATATACAGAGCAATGGAACAGAATAGACAGTCTCCAGCTATAGACTCACTCAAAAGAGCCAAATGATTTATGCACAAAGGTGCAAAAGCAACTCAATGGAGAAAAGATGGTCTTTTTACCAAATGACTCAAATGCAAATGGACACCATATACAAAAAAAGAAACTCAGTACCTAAACCTCATACCTTCAAGAAAAATTAACTCAAAATGGATCATAGATCGACATGTAAAACTATAAAACTTTAAAAGGAAACATCAAAGAAAATCTTTGCAATCTGGTGTTAGGCAAAGAATTCTTAGATAAGAAACGAAAACGTGGTGATGCCTGGGTGGCTCAGTGGTTTATCGTCTTGCCTTTGGCCCAGGGCATGATCCTGGAGTCCTGGGATTGAGTCCCACATCGGGCTCCCTGCCTCTCTCTCTGGGTCTCTCATGAATAAATAAATAAAATCTTAAAAACAAAAACAAAAACAAAAAACATTAAAAAAAAAAAAAGAAACCAAAATGTGACCCATAAAAGAAAAATTTGGTACATTGATTTCTTCAAAATTTACTTTTGAAATTTACTTCTTTATTTACTTTTTCTCTACAAAGGCATTGTTAAGAAAATGAAAGGATATGTTACAGAGGTTGAGAAAATATTTGCAAGTTAGATATTCACAACACAGAACTTGTATCCAGAATATACACATTATGTAATATATATATCTCAACTGTAAGAAAATTTCAAATGACCTAATAAAAAATGGGCAAAGGATTTAAACAGGCATTTCACCAAAAAATGACACACAAATGGCCAATAAGTATTGAAGAGATGCTCAACATCATCAGCCATTAGGGAAATGCAAAATAAAACCATGATAATATCAGTACACACCTAACAGAAAGGCAAAAAAGCAAAAAGAACAAATGATAATATCAATTGTTGGTGAGGATATGGAGCAGGTGGAACTCTCATATACTGTTGGTGAGAATACAAAATGTACAGCCACTCCAGAAGACAGTTTGAAAATTTCTTAAAAGTTGAATAGACATACCATATGACCCAGCAATCCCAAACCCACACCACAGAGAAATACAAACATATGTTTACACAAAACTTTGTAAAAAATTTTTTTTGTATTAGCTCTATTCAACATGGCCAAAAACTAAGAACAATTCAAATGTCCTTCAACAAGTAAATGGATAAAGCAACTGTAGTGCATGCATACAATAGGGTACTACTCATCAAGAACAAAGAGTGAACTATTGATACATATGACAACTTGGATGAATCTCAAATGTATTATGTGAGTGAAAGAAGTCAGTCTCAAAAAGTTATATACTGTATGAATTCATTTATATAACATTGTGGATAAGATTAAGAGTATTGCGACAGAAACACAAATTAGTGTTTATCAGGGATGAGAGGAGGGAGTGGGCTTTATGAGGACAGTAGGAGGGAGTTTTGGGGGTCATAGGATGGTTCTGTATCCTCAATGTGGTTGTCAGCTTCAAAACTCAGAGCTGGATACACACACACACACACACACAATGTTTCTGTATGCTCACTTAAAAATATATTTTTAAAAAGCTAACCTTCATGTAAAGAAAATGAGATACAGACATACGTGCTATTACACACAAATGGTCCTTCTCTGTAAATACACAGAAGGAATGAGTCATAGTGGCTGCTAAGGCAGGGGAAGGAAGCAAGGTAACCAAAGTATGGGGAGGGGAGGGCAATTTATACCTTTCTGTACTTGAATTTTTTTCCCACAATGAAATAAATTTCCTACTAAAAATATTTTTAAGATTCAAAATAAAATATAAAACATAAACGCATATGGATATATGGGAAAGAAATATGTAAAAATGATATTTTGATCACAATTGAGATTTATTATAAAACTTCCTTTTATTTTTTTTTATTTTATTTTTTTTTATTTATGATAGTCACAGAGAGAGAGAGAGAGAGGCAGAGACACAGACAGAGGGAGAAACAGGCTCCATGCACTGGGAGCCCGACGCGGGATTTGATCCTGGGTCTCCAGGATCGCGCCCTGGGCCAAAGGCAGGCGCTAAACCACTGCGCCACCCGGGGATCCCTAAAACTTCCTTTTATTTTTTATCTCATGTTAAGCTACTGCACATTATCCTTTCCAGGCATTTTTCTTTTTCTTTTTTTTTTTATATTTTACTTATTTGAGAGAAAGACAGAGATAGTAACAGAGAGCATGAGCAGGGAGGAAAGGGAGAAGCAAGCTCCCCGCCAAGCAGGGAGCACCATGCAGGGCTGTCCCAGGATCATGACTTGAGCCAAAGGCACTCACCCAACTGACTGAGCCACCCAGGTGCCCCTCCAAATATTTTTCTATGCATACATATTATTAGGTAAAGTTTGGATTATATTTCAAACTATTTTTATTCTGCTTTTTTTTACTTGATGCCACTTCATAAACACTTTTGCATATTATTTTATTCTTTAAAAATAGAATTTTGGGGTATCCCTGGGTGGCTCAGTAGTTCAGCGCCTGCCTTTGGCCCAGGGCATGATCCTAGAGTCCTGGGATCGAGTCCTGCATTGGGCTCCCGGCATGGAGCCTGCTTCTCCCTCTGCCTGTGTCTCTGCCTCTCTCTCTCTCTCTTTCTCTATGTCTACCATGAATAAATAAATAAAATCTTTAAAAAAATAAAAATAGAATTTTTTAAGCATTGTGCAGTGGCAATGAGGTTTATTGTAATTATTGCTAATTGAAAAAACAGAATTTTAGTTTTATGCAATAATTCAATATCTGGATATATCCTAATTTATCTAATCATTTTCCCAGATACTTACATAGTTGAGAAACTGTCCTACTATATGGACCTTTTCACATAAATTAATCAGAAGCAATTAAGATTTAAGATGATAAATCCTTACAAGTAGAATAACTAGGCCAAAGGAATATGTATATAATATGTAAACACATTTATTTCCATGTATCAATATTTTTTTGAAAGTTCTTGAGATCAACTAACACACTGCTTTCCAGAAACACTGGAACAATTAATACTGTGTAGGAGTTCCGTTTCCTTGAACCTTTACAAGTATTGGGTAAACTTTGTTAAATCTTTAAGGAATTTGAAGGGCCAAGAAATGGGGGTCTCATCGGTGCTTCAATTTCTATTCCTTTGGGTATGAGTGAAGTCATACATACTTCATGTTTGCTAGTATTTCTACTACTTTGTGAAGTATCTTTTCACACTCTTTGCCCATTTTCCACTGGGAATATACTGTTTTCTCCTTAGTCTTTAGGAATTCTTTATGTATTAAATATTTATATAAATATATTCCCATATCTGTGACAAAAATTTTCCCAGTATATTATTTGGCTTGTAATTTTAGGAATTGTGTATGTTAATTAATAATCAATTAAGGAAATATATTCTCATTATAAAAAATATCATACTACATAAAAGGTATAAAAAGAAAAGTAAAACATTCCTTTTTTTTTAAGATTTTATTTATTTATTAATGAGAGACACAGAGAGAGAGAGAGGCAGAGACACAGGCAGAGGGAGAAGCAGACTCCCTAAGGGGAGCCCAATGTTGGGACTTGATCCCAGGATCCCGGGATCATGATCTGATGCTCAACCACTGAGCCACCCCAGTGCCCCAGAGAAGTAAAACATTCCTTGACCTCTATTAGTCAAATCCCACCTCTCCACCATTTACCCTCTCTTCATAATTTCTTTTTTTTCCCAAGATTTTATTTATTTATTCATGAGAGACACACAGAGAGAGGCAGAGACATAGGGAGAGAGAGAAGCTGGCTCTATGCAGGGAGCCTGACGTGGGACTCAATCCAGGACTCCAGGATCACACCCTGGGCCGAAGGCAAGCACTCAACTGCTGAGCCACCCAGGCATCCCTCTTCACAGTTTCTTATGAATTATTTCAAAATATTTTTATGAGTATATATATTTATTCCTACATTTTATTTACATAAATGGGATTCCATTTTTTAGTTCATATCTCACCTTGCTTAGAGATTGTTTCCAATAAGTACATATGGTACATATGTATAGATCTGTACATGTAGACCCTCCTCATTCTCACATTTTTATTCTTTTAACAGAAGAATGATATTCCTTGGAGGAGATGTAACATGCTTCATTAAACCAGTTCCCAACTGATGGATATGTGAATGTTTCTAGCTTTTCACTACTTCTACTTTCAAAAAATTTATCAAATATTCATTTGTATATTATATATATACACACATACATATATATATACTGTGTATACACAAACACACACACACACACACATATATATATATTTAAAGATTGTATTTATTTATTTATTTATGAGACACACAGAGAGAGAGTTAGAGACATAGGCAGCCCAATGCAGGACCTGATCCTACAATCCTGGGATCATGACCTGAGCTAAAGGCAGATGCTCAACCACTGAGCCACCCAGGTGCCCCTGTGTATTATATTTTGGTACAGGGTTTCTCACTTTTTGTAACCTGTGAAGAAAGATAAGATTGTTTTCATAAAAATGTATTAGTAAGATACCATAGAAACTGGAGGCATTGTTGTTGATAAAATAATAATAATCACTAGTATGCCAACTATCCCTGGAAACAAAGCATGTCTTTTCTTCTTCTTCCTGAATGCAACAGAAGGAAAGTTTCATTCACTGAGACCTTACACATGAAGTTTGAATTCTGTTGTGATCACTTTCTTAGAAGAGGTTGATAGACACTAAGCATATGGAAAGGTGCTCAACATTGTTGGTAACCAAGGAAATAAAAATTAAAACCACATGAGATATAAACATACACCAAACAGGATAGCACAATCTTAAAAACTGATATCATCAAATGTTGGCAAAGATTTGGAGCAATTGAAACTTGCTCATCTTGGTGAAACAAATATAAAATGGTAACACCACTTTGGAGAATTGTTTGGTATTTCCTGTAAAGTTAAACATATACCTGCTCTACCTATGACCCAGAATTTCACTCCAGGAGAAACAGAAACACAGGCCACATAATGACTTTTATATGTACATTCACAGCAGCTTTACTCATAATGTCCTCAAACAAGAAGCAGCCCAGGTGTCCATCAACAAAATGGGTAAAAAAAACAACAAAAAGGAGTGAACTGGGTCATGATTCTAAAATTTATATAGTAAAGTAATAGAACTAGAAAACCAAAATGATTTTGAAAAAGCATAATGTTATAGGAATCCCACTACCCTATTTTAAGAATTATAATATACTTACAGTTATCAAGACAGTATGGTATTGGAGGAAGAAGGACAGAGATAGATCAATGGAACAGGATAGACTCCAGAAATAACACCCACACGAGTTTGGCCAAATGATCTTTGACAAACATGCAAAAATAATTCAATGGAGAAAGTAGTCTCAACAAATGGTATTGGGGTAATTGGACATACTTAAGGAAAAAAAAAAACAAAATCTCAATCTAAACCTAAATCTTAGACAAAAATTAACCAAAATAGATCACAGATCTAAATGGAAAACATAAAACCATAACACTTTTATAAAAAAGAAGAAAATCTTTGTATGCTGGTGTTGGGTACAAATTTATCAGATATAATACCAAAAAGCATAATCCATAAAAGAAAAAAGTTGAAAAATTGGACTTCATCAAAATTAAAAACTTTTGCTCTGTGAAGTATCTTACAGGATGAAAAAATGTCTCATAAACTGAAGAACATATTTGGATATCACATATCTGACAAAAGACTTGGATATAGAATCCATAAACAGGGACGCCTGGGTGGCTCATTGGTTGAGCATCTGCCTCCTGCTCAGGGCATGATCCTGGGGTCCTGGGATTGAATTCCACTTTGGGCTCCCTGCAGGGAGCCCACTTCTCCCTCAACCTATGTCTCTGCCTCTTTCTCTGTGTCTCTCATGAATAAATAAATAAAATCTTAAAAAAAAAAGCTCTCTTTCTCCCTCTCTCTCTCTCTCTCACACACACACACACACACACACACACATACACACACCTATTAGAATAAACAAATTCAGCAAATTTGCATGATATGAAATCACTCAAAAGTCATTTGTATGTCTATACACCAACAATGGACAATCTGAGAAGGAGATTGAGAAAGCCATTCCACTTATAATACTATTAAAAAGAATAGAATAATTAGGAATTAACTTAACCAAGGAGGCTAAAGACCTAAACACTGAAAACTACAAGGCATTGCTAAAGGAAATTAAAGAAGACACAAGTAAATGAAAGACATCCTCTGTTTATAGACTAGACGGCTGAATATTGCTAATGTCAATACCACCTGAAGCAATCTACAGATCCAATGCAGTCCCTATCAAAATCCCAATGACAGCGTTTGCAGAAATAGTAAAACCTATCCTAAAATTCACATGGAAACTCAAGGAACCACAAGTGGCCAAAATAATCTTGAAAAAGAATTAAAAAGCTGGAGGACTCAACTTCTGATTTCAAAACTTATTACCACACTATACTAATCAAAACAGTGTGGTACTGGGGTGCTTGGGTAGCTCAGTCAGTTAGGTGTCTGACTTTTAGTTTTGGGTGGAGTCATGATCTCAGGGTCCTGGGATCAAGCCTTGCATCAGGCTGCCTGCTCAGCAGAAAGTCTGGCTGTCTCTCTCCCTCTGCTCCTCCCCTGCCCTCTCTCTTTCTCTCTCAAATAAATAATAAATAAATAAAGTCTTAAGATAAAACAGTGTGGTACTGGCATAAAAAGAGACATAGAGACTAAGAAACAGACTAGAAAACTCAAAAATAATCTCTCCCATATATGGGTCAGATGATTTTCAACAAAGGTGCCATGACAGTCAACAAGGAAAGGACAATGTTTTCAATAAATGGTATTTGAAGAACTGGATAACCACATGCAAAAGAATGAAATTGGACCCCTACTTTACACCATCTATAAAAATTAACTCAAAATGGATCAAAGACCTAAACATAAGAGTTACTAATATTAAACTCTTAGAAGAAAATATAGGAGAAATGCTTCATGATATTGAATTTAGCAATGATTTTTTTTTTTTTAATTTATGATAGTCACACAGAGAGAAAGAGAGGCAGAGACACAGGCAGAGGAGAAGCAGGCTCCATGCACCGGAAGCCCGACGTGGGATTCGAACCCGGGTCTCCAGGATCGCGCCCTGAGCCAAAGGCAGGTGCCAAACCGCTGCGCCACCCAGGGATCCCTGATTTTTTTAAAAAGATTTATTTATTTATTTATTCATGAGAGACACAGAGAGAGGCAGAGACACAGGCAGAGGGAAAAGCAGGCTCCATGAAGGGAGCCTGAAGGAAAACTCCATCCCAGGTCTCCAGGATCACGCCCTGGGCTGAAGGCAGGCGCCAAACTGCTGAGCCACCCAGGCATCCCTAGCAATGATTTCTTAATTATGTTAAATCAGAAACAAACGGAGACCAACCTTGAAAATTCCATGAACCGACAAAATCAGTTTAAGCATACAAACACAGCTTAATTTAGCTTAAGCAAATTAGCTTGCAAGGCTAACTTGATCTGGGTAATTTCTTACTTGTACCCCTATAAATGATAAGCAAAACTTGAAGTGTTTCCCAAGGTTAATATGAAGTAATCACTGAAAATGTGATATTATAACCAATTACCATGAAGAATAAACTCACTGCTTTCTCACTATATAAACTGCTCTATTAGCAATATACTCCTGAACCTCACTTCATGCTTTGGTTTGAATGTTCCTAGCCTACAAACTGTCTTTTTGGTCTGTGCACAATAAGTTTTTACTAATTACTACCTCAGTGATTCATTGGTTTTACTTGGGCTATTTTGAATCTTTGACAGATATACCAAAAGCATAAGCAATAAGAGAAAAAATTAAAATAAATAAAAATAAAAATAAATTAAAAAAAGAGAAAAAATAAACTGGATGTTATCAAAATTATAAACTTTTGTGTAACAAAGAACACTATTATTAGAGTGAAAAGGAAACCCAAGGAATGGGAGAAAATATTTGCATAACATATATATTTGATAAGGGATTAATATTCAGGATATACATAGAACTCCTGTTAATTCAACAACAAAACAAGAACTCAGTTGAGAAATAGGCAAGACTTGAACAGTCATTTCTCCAAACATACAGATGGCCAAAAAGCACATGAAAAGATGATCAATATCACTAATCATTAGGGAAATGCAAATAAAAACAAAGATGAGATACCACTTTACACATATTAGGATGGCTATTAGCAATTAAGCAGAAAATAGTAAATGTTGGTGAGAATGTGGAGAAAGTGGAAACCTTGTGCATTACTGGCGGGAATATAAACTGGTATATCTGCAATGGAAAAGAGAATGGTTATTCCTGAAAAAAATTAATCCAGAATTAACATGATCCAGCAATGCCACTTCTAGGTTATACCCCAAAGAATTAAAAGTAGGGGCTCAAATAGGTATTTGTGAACTAATGTTCATAGCAGCATTATTCACAAATCTAAACATTGAAAACAACCAAGAGGTCCATCAACAGAAAAATGGATAAACAAAATGGGATATATGCATACAATGGACTATTACTTAACCTTAGAAAGGAATGAAATTCTTTTTTTTTTTTTTAAGATTGTATTTATTTATTCATGAGAGACACAGAGAGAGAGAGAGAGAGAGAGAGAGGCAGAGACACAGGCAGAGGGAGAAGCAGGCTCCACGCAGGGAGCCTGATATGGGACTCAATACCCGGGTCTCCAGGATCACACCCTGGGCTGAAGGTAGCATTAAACCGCTGAGCCACCGGGGCTGCCCAGGAATGAAATTCTGATACATGCTACAATATGGATGATCCTCCAAGACATTACACTAACTGAAACAAGCTAGTCACACTCACTCACACACACAAATACTGTATGATTTCACTTACATGAGGTAGAGCAGTCCAATTTATACAGATGGAATGGTCATTGCCAGGGCTTAGCGGAAGGGGGAAATGGAGAGTTACTGTTTAATGAATAGTTTCCTTTTGGGAAAATGAAAAGGTTCAGGAGGGGTACCTAGCTGTAGAGCCACCTGTAGAGCGTGCAACTTACGATCTCAGGATCGTGCCTGATCCTTATCCTAAATTCATGCCCCACACTGGGTGTAGAGATTATTTAAAAGTAAAAAGAAAAGAGAGAAAGTTCTGGAAATGGATAGTGGTGGTGATTGAACAACAATATGCACATATTAAATGCCAATGAACTATATGCTTAAAGTGGTAAATTTTATGTGATATATATTTTACCACAATAAAAACCAATCTAATTAGAATACGAACAAAAGAACAGACACTTCATCAAGGATGGATGGCAGAGAAGCATATGAAAAGATGTTTAATAATTAACCATTAGAGAAATGTAAATTAAAGTCATGAGGGACACTGCTACACATGTATTACAATGGCTAAAATAGAAAATATTGATAGTATCACACACTGGCAAGCATTTAGTGCAACTGGATGTCTCATACTTTGCTGGAGGTCATGTAAAATGGTATAGCCACTCTGGGGCAGCCTGGGTGGCTCAGCGGTTTAGCGCCGCCTTCGGCCCAGGGTGTGATCCTGGAGACCCGGGATCAGTCCCATGTCGGGCTCCCTGCGTGGAGCCTGCTTCTCCCTCTGCCTGTGTCTCTGCCTCTCTGTGTCTCTCATGAACAAATAAAATCTTAAAAAAAAAAAAAATGGTATAGCCACCGTGGAAAAACACTCCAATATAATCATACTGCTCGGTATTTACCTGAAGAAATGAAAACTAATGTTTAAAAAGCCAGTGTTCATTGCAGGTTTATTGGTAATAGCTAAAACTGGATACAAACCAAATGTCCTTCAAGGAGTGAATGGATAAACATGCAACCACTTAGAGATATAAAGAAACGTTGATACACGCAACAACTGGAATGGATTTCAAGAGCATTAGGCTGAGTGGAAATAGCTAATCTCCAAGAGTTACATATTGTACGATTCTGTGTTGAAATATTCTTGAAATAACAAATTATAGTGATTGAGAACAGATTAGTGGTTGCCAGGAGTTAGGGGTGGAGGAGGTAACAATGAGGTAACAGGAGGGAGGTGCTTTGTGGGGATGGAACAATTCTGTATTCTGGCTGTGGTAGTAGTTATGTGAATCTGTACGTCTAATACAATTCTATAATACTACACTCCCCCTACCCCTGCCAGAATGCATATAAAAACTGATGAATGGGGGATCCCTGGGTGGCGCAGCGGTTTGGCGCCTGCCTTTGGCCCAGGGCGTGATCCTGGAGACCCGGGATCGAATCCCACGTCGGGATCCCGGTGCATGGAGCCTGCTTCTCCCTCTGCCTGTGTCTCTGCCTCTCTCTCTCTCTCTCTCTGTGACTATCATAAATAAATTAAAAAAAAAAAAACTGATGAATGCTGTATAAAGTCTCTACCCGAGTTAAGAGCATTGCACCGTTATCAATTTGGGGGATTTGACAATGTACTATGGTCATCCAAGATATTGGGCAAAGATAGTTGAAGGTCACATGGATGCTCTTTGCACCAGTTTCACAATTTCTTGTGACACTTAAACTCTTTCAAAAGAAAAGAAAAGAAAAGAAAAGAAAACTTAAAGAAAGAAAGGAGGGGTGCCTGGCTGGCTCAGAAGAGCATGGGACTCTTGATCCCAGGGTCATGAGTTTAAGCCCCAGGTTGGGCATAAAGAATATTAAAAAAAAAAAAAAAAAGAAAAGGAATAAAGTATTGATACACTTAACGACATGGATGAATCACAAAAACATGTTGCTGAGCGAGACGCAAGAATGATAGAATTCCCTTTACGTCAAGTTCTAAAACAGGCAAATTAAGTTACGGTGATGGCGATCAGATCTGTGGTTGCCTGTGGGGTGATGTGTGGGGAACGATCGGGAGGAAACGTTGAGGGAACTTTCTGAGGTGGTGGGGGAATGTGCATTTTCCTGTGGTCGAGGAAGCGAAAAGCTCTCTTTAACACATTTCGCTTGAAATGACCAACCAAAAAACAAAAAAAAGATTGAAAATTCTGGATGAAGGACTTTCTGACGACTGACAACCCGAAGTGACTTGAGGAAAAGTGGAGGTAACAGTCATCACGCGGGAGGGTTCCTGTGAGAATTACAGGAGCTGGACAGCACTTACTACGATGCCCGGCACACAGTAGGCGCTTCATGCCTCGATGAACACTCCGGTTCGCATTCCAGGGAGCAACAGACGGACAGCACGGTCCGGCCCGGGGACCACCGGGCTCGTTCAGAGCGTGCGCAGGCGACACTTGGCGCCCTACGGGTTTCAGTGCCCGCAAAAGGCTGACCCAACTCTGAAGGTCCCCGCAGCCTCAACCTAACGTTCCTCAGAACCTGCCTTCCGGGCACCGCGCCTCAGGCAGCACCGCTTACAGACGCGTCCCGCCGCGCAGCGCGCACCGCAGCAGCCGCCCGCTCCCGGGAAGTTGATTGGCCCCGGCCCCAGAAACAGCGGTAGTACCGCCCCACGCGCCACCTAGGCCCCGCCCCTCGGCCCCTCACCCGGCAGCGGATGGGCGGGGCACGCAGGCGCCGCGCGCTGCCATTGGCCTGAGCTGGCGCGGGAGGCGGAGCCTGAGGCGACTGCGGTCCTGCGGTGTTGTCATTCGGCGGCGGCTGGAGGACACGGTCAAGATGGCGGCGGTGTCTGGCCTGATGCGGAGACCCCTGGAACAGGTAGGCAGCGGCATGCGTGCCTCCGCGTGGTCTCTGCCCGCCTTGCGCCCCCTCTCAGCGTCCTCTCTCTCTCTTTTCGCCAGGTGTCGGGGTTGCTGAGGAGGCGCTTCCACCGGACGGCGCCGGCGGCGCTGCAGGTAGGTGGCCTGGGCGCTAGCCCGAATCCCGGGAGGGACGCGCCTGCGCCGTGGGGACAGGGACGGCACGGGCCCTGAGGTCCACGGGTTCCCACATCCTGCGTGGGACTCCGAGTGCCTCTGTTGCGACCCAGCGCCGGACACACCAGCAAGTCGCCCCGGCCAGGCTCACTGGAATCTGTGGGCGATCTGAGGAAACTAGACCTCGCGCTGCCTCCCTCAACCGCCCCATTTACATTTTTCAAGTAAAATATACATAACCAGATTTACCATTTTAAAGTGTATATTCAGCGGCAGTACTTCCGTTTACTATGTTGTGAGACCATGACCACCATCGGTCTTCAGAACTTTATCACCATCACACACAGAAACTCTCCACCCCTTAAACACGAACGTCCCATTTCCCTCTTGCTCCCGGTAACCTCTTTGGCACTTTCTGTGCCTTTGAATTTATCTATTCTAGGTGTGTCCTGGAAATGGAATCCTGCAGTGTTTGTCCTTTTATATCCGGTTTATTTCACTTAACATATGTTTTCAAGGTTCATTCATGTTGTAGCATGTGTCAGAATTTCATTTCTTTGTTTAAGGTCGAATAATATTCCATCTTATGCATATATCACATCTTGTTCCTCCATTCTGTCTGTTGATGGACATGTGGGTGTTTTCACCTTTGGGATTTGTGAATAATGCTGCTAAGAACACTGGTGTGCAAGTATCTGAGTCCCTGCTTTTATTTCTTTTGATCATCTCTAGAAGTGGAATTGTTGGATCATATGGTAGTTCTGTGTTCAACTTGAGGAATTTCCTACCCCGCACCCCCTCCTTTTTTTCTTTTTTCTTTTTTTTAATTAGAGGACTCTCAATCTGTCTAGTAAAATAACTTGTAGATTCTGAAGGTAGTGTTTGGAAGTTCCCAGTACCTAGTGAGTGCTCAAAACATAGTTTTATTTAGGCTTTCTTAACAGTTTTCTGTCCCATACTACACTGACTGTGGAAATAAAACAACTGAATAGAATTTTTACTCAGGAAACTTGAGCTGGTCTGGCCAGCAAACAGCTTTTGTTAAGTTTAGGTGCACATTAAGAAAAGCATTCAGTATTTTCATTAACAAATTCAGCCAAAGACTGTGTATGAAAATGTTACTTTTAGAATTCTTTGAACTTTTTTTTTTTTTTTTAGAGATTTATTTGAGAGAGAGAGAGAAGGGGCACAAGCAGGGGGCAGAGATAGAGGGAAAGGGAGAAGCCGATTCCCTGCTGACCCTGCTGAGCAGAGAGCCCACTGCAGGGCTCAATCCCAGGATCCCGGGATCATGTCCTGAGCTGAATGCAGATGCTTAACCAACTGAGCCACCCAGGTGCCCTCCCCTCACCTTTTATTTTTATTTTTTTTAAGATTTTATTTATTTATTTGAGGGGGGGGATTCTTTGAACTTTTAAAGAGAAGCCTGTCCTAGCGATAGTTTTCATACCGTATGCTGTAGGCAGCCTAGTAATTATAAAAGGAGAGAATCTCAGTAGTATCTGAAATAATCCTGTAGCTTATTGGCTGTTTTCCCCATACCTGTGACAGGTGACAGTTCGTGAGGCTATAAACCAAGGTATGGATGAAGAGCTGGAAAGAGATGAGAAGGTATTTCTCCTTGGGGAAGAAGTTGCCCAGTATGATGGTGCATATAAGGTAACCCAAGATATGTGAAAGCGATATAAATTGAGGTGGCTGTTTGCCCCCATATACACTTAAAAGTAATGAGATCATTGTGTAATTTTAGGTTAGTCGAGGCCTGTGGAAGAAATATGGCGATAAGAGAATCATAGATACTCCCATATCCGAGGTGAGCCTTCCATCAGGACGCAGACTTTTCAGGGGCATGTTAAAGTGTACACTGTTCTGATTTTTATGGATTTTCACTTGTGTTTGTGTTTTACTTCTAGATGGGCTTTGCTGGAATTGCTGTGGGTGCAGCTATGGTGTGTAATCCTCTTTATGAATCTCATCTAAAGAGATTTTTTTTTAATAATTAAAAAAATTTTTTTTGTATTTTTTATTGGAGTTTGATTTGCCAACATATAGTATAACACCCAGTGCTCATCCCGTCAAGTGCCCCCCTCAGTGCCCATCACCCAGTCACCCCATCCCCCCACCCACCTGCCCACCTCCCCTTCCACCACCCCTTGCTGGTTTCCCAGAGTTAGGAGTCTCTCATGTTCTGTCACCCTCTCTGATACTTCCCACTCATTTTCTCTCCTTTCCCCTTTAATCCTAAAGAGATTTCTTTTAACATGACCTTTTAAAAACATTGAAGTTTGGAGTGGTTGCCACTTTTTATTGCTTTTTAGTTTTTCTAAGATCTCTGTTTTTTATTTGACAGGCTGGGTTGAGGCCCATCTGTGAATTTATGACCTTCAATTTCTCTATGCAAGCCATTGACCAAGTTATAAATTCAGCTGCCAAGACCTACTACATGTCGGGGGGCCTTCAGCCTGTGCCTATAGTCTTCAGGGGGCCCAATGGTGCCTCAGCAGGTGTGGCTGCCCAACACTCACAGTGCTTTGCTGCCTGGTATGGGCACTGCCCAGGCTTAAAGGTGGTCAGCCCCTGGAATTCAGAGGATGCAAAAGGACTTATTAAATCAGCCATTCGGGATAATAATCCAGGTCAGTAGAGTGAGCCTTGGGTCTCTTTTGAACATTGAGGAACTAAGTTGAAATCTTTGCCTGGAAGGAAGCCGTTTAAGGGTTCTAGTTAGGCTTAGACATATAAAATGTTATGATTTACAGATACAGCAAAGACCATTAAAAAGGTGTTGTTTTTGCTTTTCTGACTATATGGGGCCTATTAGGTACCTACAACACTATTTTAACTACAATAGATAAAATTAGGACTGACCAGACTATAGATGCCAGTACCTAAACCATCCTCTCAGGGCTACTGGACACAATAGATAGGAGGCTTCCTAATCTGCACAGTGAAACTTTGCACAAAATGAATGATAGTTATGTATATACATTTGGTCATGTAGTTAGTTCTGTTAAACATTTGTATTTTGTAGTGGTGGTGCTAGAGAACGAACTGATGTATGGAGTTCCTTTTGAATTTCCCTCCGAAGCTCAGTCAAAAGATTTTCTGATTCCCATTGGAAAAGCCAAAATAGAAAGGCAAGGTAAGAGCACTTAGTACATGCTAAAGTATTTGTAATCTAGCTCCTGTATTTATGTTTGTCAAATTCTTTTTTTTTTTTTTTTTTTTTCAAGAAGTGTGGGAGGGCCAGAGGGAGAGAGAATCTTAAGCAACCTCCATGCCCAGCAGGGAGCCCAACCCAGGCTCAGTCTTAACAATCTTCATGACCCGAGCTGAAATCAAAAGTCAGACACTTAAGTGAGCCACCCAGGCACCCTGGTCGAACGATTCATTCTTGAAGTTCCTGCCCTTTACTTTGGTTAGGAAATTATCAAGTTAAGAAATCCATCATGTTGGGGATCCCTGGGTGGCTCAGTGGTTTAGCGCCTGCCTTTGGCCCAGGGCGCGGTCCTGGAGTCCCGGGATCCAGTCCCGTGTTGGGCTCCCGGTAGGGAGCCTGCTTCTCCCTCCTCCTGTGTCTCTGCCTCTCTCTCTCTCTCTCTATGCCTATCATAAATAAATAAATAAATCTTTAAAAAAAAAGAAAAGAAATCCATCATGTTGAGGCACCTGGGTGGCTCAGTTAGTTAAGTGACCAGCTGTTGGTTTGGCTCAGGTCATGATCTCAGGGTCCTGGGATCAAGCCCCATGTCAGGCTCTGCACTCAGCATGGAGGGTGCTGAAAATGATCTCCCTCTCTCTCTTTCTCTCTCTCCCTGTGCTCCTCACATGCTCCTGCTCTCGCACACATGTGCTCTCTCCTCCTCTCAAATAAAATCTTGAGAAAAAAGAAATGAAGAAATGTGTTACACTTTCCTCATAAACTTTTGTGCTTTCCTGATTCTCAGTCCAGTAGATTTGTATTTCATTTTTAGGAAGGCTATCACATTCCTCACCTCACTGGAACAGAGTTGAATTTTATAAATGAACAAGAGCCACAATGGCTGTGGAGCAGTACAACAGCTTTAGTTTCAACCTGGTCTCTGACCTGTGACCACTCTGTTTCAGGTACACACATAACCGTAGTTGCTCATTCAAGACCTGTGGGCCACTGCTTAGAAGCTGCAACAGTGTTATCCAAAGAGGGTATTGAATGTGAGGTATGTAGACATTCACTTCTTAAAGAATCAGAAAGTTTCCTTTTAAATTTAAGACCCAGAAATAGGAGTTTGAATTCTGTAACAGGTTAATAACTAAGTGTAAAATCTTGCTTTGTCACTCACTTTTGCTTAAAGCTGGGAACCTTCTTGCTTTTCAAATACCTATTTTTAGAATAGTACTTACTTTCTCAAGCTGGGATCCAGCCTTGGAGCTAGAGGTTGGGACACAGGGAATCTTAGAAATCAGTGTCTAACCTTTTCATGTCCAGGACCTACCACTTGCTAGTTAAACTTGGGCAAGATCTGTCCTCTGAATCTCAGCTGCATCAGCTGGAAACTGAGAATACCTTTACTGTCCCATTAGGGTGGTTGTTACACTCAGTGTAGCACCTGGCACACAGTGACCAGTCAGTTGTTAGTTGTTTTGATGAGAAGGAAGTTAAAGCCCAGGAGGTTAAGTGAATTCTTAACCACTTGTGAAAGATTTTTGTTTTAATTACCATTTCCCATTTTACATTTTGTTCTTGAATAGGCAGATTTGATTTTCCTAGACTCTGAGATTAACAGGAAACAAAACAGGGCGTGGTATTATGGGGATGAGACTATACTTGTGGTGCAGTGGCTCTATAAAGCATATCTGTATTATCTGTTTAGGTGATAAATATGCGAACCATCAGACCAATGGACATTGAAACAATAGAAGCCAGTGTCATGAAGACCAATCATCTCATAACTGTGGAAGGAGGCTGGCCACAGTTTGGAGTAGGAGCTGAAATTTGTGCCAGGATTATGGAAGGTATTTCAGAGAACCTGGTTCTAGAATACTCAAGCTGTAATAAACAGTGTATACCGGGACACTGTATAGAGAGCAAAAGCTAGGGGTGGCCAAAAGTCTTAACTTTTCAATTTCACCTTGGCATTTTTTCCTTTGGGTAAAATTTTTTTTAAAAAAGCCAGATACAATCCCCATAATTAGTATATTCCTTCAGGTTTTCTCTCCTTGGAGAGCCATACCTCCTGTGGGAAGGTGCTGGTGTTCAGTGACTTTTTTTTTTGCTTCTCTCAGTTGAGCCTCCTTCTCTCCTAGGCCCTGCATTCAATTTCCTGGATGCTCCTGCAGTTCGTGTCACTGGTGCTGATGTCCCTATGCCTTATGCAAAGATTCTAGAAGACAACTCTGTACCTCAAGTTAAAGACATCATATTTGCAATAAAGAAAACATTAAATATCTAGTTTGGACTTGAATTTCAAGTCATTGGGATTTACTTAAAATACTTTCTGACAGTTCACCTGAATTGTACTGTAAGACCTTATGATTCATAAAGCTATCTCTAAAGCAACATCACAGATGTTTTTGTACTTGGAAGAAGTTTAAATGTGCTTGTATGTGGAAAAACTCTCCTCTCCTGCCCTAGACTCCATGGGGGGGGGGGGGGGGTTGGTCTGTTACAGTTATGTTCTTTGAATAAGGCTAACTTAAAATTTTACCCTTTCACAAGGACAAGGTCTGAACATGGCAGAGTTCTGCAGAAAGACATATCCAAAAAGATAACTTGTATGTAAAGATAAAAGCTATTATCTACATTTGCTGTTTGATTGTTTTGATAAGGAATAAAAGAATTCCTAAGTATGACTAATTGTATTTATTTTTATATTCTTGAGGTAATAAATCTGGGGTGGGTGGAGGTCTTAAAATTCTGCTAAGAATTTCTATTAAGAAATGAGCGATGCTGGGCAGCCCCGGTGGCATAGCCGTTTAGCGCCACCTGCAGCCCGGGGCGTGATCCTGGAGACACGGGATTGAGTCCCACATCGGGCTTCCTGCATGGAGCCCGCTTCTCCCTCTGCCTGTGTCTCTGCCTGTGTGTCTCTCTCTCTCTCTCTCTAAATGAATAAATAAATAAATCAGAAAGAAAGAAAGAAAGAAAGAAAGAAAGAAAGAAAGAAAGAAAGAAAGAAAGAAAGAAAGAAAGAAAGAAAGAAAGAAAGAAAGAAAGAAAGAAAGAAAGAAAGAAAGAAAGAAAGAAAGAAAGAAAGAAAGAAGAAAGAAAGAGAAAGAAAGAAAGAAAGAAGAAGGAAAGAAAGAAGAAAGAAAAAAGAAAGAAAGAAAGAAAGAAAAAGAAAAAGAGATTAGTGATGCTAAATCACCTGAACTGCCATCACATTTATAACTAACTTGTCCACAGACTCTTCAAATGCCCAATTGTAATAGGGTTCCCTCAAAATTAAATGAAAATTTGTATCAGGTATTTTTCCCACTGCTGAAAAAGAGATATGCTGCCATATGCTGCCCTCTTTAGAAGTTGAGACAGAAAAGATAGATTTAAATTAGTTACAGAAGCATATGAGGGGTGTCTAATTTAAATGGCAAGACAGGATTGTTAGCTTTTAGTTAATTAAGAGGGAAAATATGACACAAAAGAGACATAGGATAGGTGGGAAGGAAACCAGAAATATTGTGTGGATCTATTCTTTGTTTATAAGAATTCCCACTTAAAATGCCTAGCACCAAGCTACAGACAACATACTTTCTTGACATGGTTTATTTTAATAAAAAATACAGCTGAACATTTATCACAGATTAAATGAAACTATACACAATGACATTCTCTCTGCATAGTAACCAACACTGATGTGTGTACTTGAATTTTTAAATGGATTATTTATAATCCTTTAAAGTGCAATTTATTTAAGGGTTTAAGCAAATCATAGGATAAAGGATCTAATAAATGAGTAACATTAAAAAGATGATATATTTGGATAAACCTTTCAAAAAATCAGAATTGATTTCTATGAACGCCAAATTTACTTGTGTGGTAATAATAACCCCCCATAAACCACAAACTTGACTTTATTGCTGAGGATGAAGATCCTTTAATCAGCAAGAGCTTTTTCTGATATTAACATTTCCTGTCCAATACACTCTAACTAAAAGGAACTATGAGTCTAGAGTGGTTGCCTTCGCAGCCCTGAGTTCTATAACCACAATGGTATTCTTGTTAGAACCTAGAGAGGTTCCAGGCTTGACTTGCCCCTGACTATCTGAATGGAAAAGGAAGAACTCAGTTGCTTCTCTCACTCCTCGACATAACTATGCTTTGGACTACAGTGTTAATAATGTCGAAGACAAAATAAGGTAGCAAAAATGGGAGTTACCTAAGAAATAACCAGAAAATGCTTTATAGAGAAATGAGAGGAACATTTCTGGGAGCTGTCTGACATAAAAGGAGGGATTGCAACACAAAGGTCATTCACTGCTCTGAATATTGTCATTGGTTTTTTTGTCCGTTTCCTTCAATTGGTGAAAAGGTTGACTCAGATATGCTGCTGCCCCCAAAAGATGCCCATTAGAAGATGAATAAGACTCCTTTAAAATGGTAATAAAGGAGCAAAATAAGGATTTCTTAAGGCAGAAATGCCAGCCTGACTTCATTCTACTTGAATATTTCCCTCTTGAGAAGCCTCTTATATGAGCATCTGAAAACAGTATGTGACTGTACTGGCTCAGCAATTATTCATCCGAAAAAAGAGTACGTTAGGGGTTGGAGGTGGGAGGAAAAAACAACGAACTTTTCCCTCCAAGTGTAAACACGAAGCTTTAGCCGATCTTAGGAGCACTATGATCACAGGTTTCGGCTTTCCTCAAAGTTCCCTTTTGGAAATTCTGGATGGAGCTGAGTAAGGCCCCTCGGCTCACACCATTCACAGCCTGGGGCGGGAGCTGTGTAGGCGCCTCTGTGCTCGCAGGAAGCAAGGGAGCTGCTGGTGGTGGAGGCGGAGGCGGAGGTGGAGGAGGTGGAGGTAATGCGGACATCCCTAGGTTTGGGAGAAAGGGGACAGTCAGATTCATCTCTCCAAACACCCTGCACACATGTTACTGCCCAGGCCTGGATGGAACACGCTATGATGAGACTGCAAATATTTTCCCACAGAGGGACCAAGAAAACCTGGTCCTGTATGTTTTTTTAAAATGCTGAACAAGAAAACTAGAAGCATCAAAGAGGAATTAATTTCCCCAGATAATAGTCAACTAAGACTGAATATCAAAGATTACATGAAACTATACATAGTGACATTCTCTCCGTTCTCCGTGTAAATGAGGCTCTAACTCCATTTCCAAATTTTAGCGATGATCCCAAAGTTCCATCAGCTGTTTTAGGCAGGTCCAGGGCACCTACTGAGCTAGCAAGTAAAAATAGACATTTGTATGCAGAGTTGGGCTACCTGAATATCAATTACTGATAAAGGATGAACATTTCTTTAGCTGCTCCAACACACACAACATTTGAAGGACGTGATTTAATAGAAAATGACAAACCACTCAGAATTCTCGGCAAGGAACCAGTGCCTGCTGGGTTAAGGGTTCCCCAAGGGCCTGTGTCTCCAATCATCATTTTCTATTAGGCTGCATTAGAAATATAATAGGCTAATAACTGTTAACAATGCAAAGCAAGGGGCAGAAGGCTCTTTTCCCTGGCAATGGTATTCTCAGGGATGAGTCTTCATCAGCACCTTCTTTCCACTGCGGCCTAAACCAGGAACAGAATGGAACGGTAATAACCCTACGTCTTTGCTGAAGCCATCAGGAGAGACTCTACCCTGGTGGGTGAGGAGAAGGAATCTGGACACGTATCTAAAACTTAGCTTCCAGGCACATGAACACTTGGCAGTTGACATTTATAGTTCTGAATAGATGAATGAATTATTCTCCTAGGACAAGATAAAAACTGAGTACAGCAAAAGACCTGCTTTAAAGAACTTGCTTGTGCCACAGAGTTAGCTGCCCCATTTCCTGTGAACCTTGCAGCACTTGGTGACTCCCCTGTTTCTAGCCTTGCCCTTGGTCCATCCCAGGGCTACCCTAGCGAGACACTCTGTTAGGTGTTCTTCCCCTCCAACCTGCTACTGAGCTGTGATGGTAACAAGTAAGCATACCATTACCACTTGAGTTTATATGGACGAGTGGTTCAGGATCACCAATAAAATACTTCGCTAAGAGATCCTTTTTACCAAGTGTGCCACATAATGGTTCAAAGTCTTGTATTTCATAGAAAACCACTTACCTTCGTTACATCTTTTACTAAAACCGAAGGCAGCTGAAATTAAAGAATCACACAGATACACACATTCATGCTCTGCAATCTTAGAATTCTCAAAAATGAAAATATAATATGAATAAACGTTAAATACAAACAAATGAGCAAAATGTAATTCTCACTGGTTCTATACAGTAACAACAAATGAATGATGTTCTGTTATGTTCTCTGCCAGGATGTCTCCTGGAAAAATGTTCCCAGCTTCATGTTACAAGGTTACGAAGATAAAAAAGACTTTAAACCCATAATAACTGCTGAGGTGAGAAGAGCAGGGAGGATAAGTGTGCTAGAAGCATTCCTCTGAGGGAGTTTTTGGAAAGTGGCCAGTGAAATCCCAGTGGGGGTGGGGGTGTGTCTCTGAAGGCTCTTGGGACCTAGCAGTAGCACCAAGAGTGCCCCCGAGGAGCCAGCAGGCTCCGATACCCCACCACCCAACAGCCAACAAAGGACAGTAGAATCTGCACTTGACACACAGGGCCCACTGTGTTCCAGAATGGGCTCCAGAATTTCTGCCTGTCAGCTTTGTGCTTTGACCGTGGAGAAGAGTCACTGCAGGTAACAAGAAAGAAGACAAGCTCTGGGCTGCGACAGCACTTGCACCCTGCTAAAGGCAGAGAGTGACCTGTCCAGAGACCTGTCACCCTTCCAGTCCAGGATTCTGGAAGGCTAGGGGTGGGTCTCAGCAGCTGGACCTGGATTTCGGCTGCCTCTTGGCACAGAACAAATCTGCTTGGACTTCACAAGGAGCCAACCCTCGACTTTGGCTTCATTATCAGCCACTCAAAATTAAAAGTGCAAATTGACTCTCTCAGAGCTTGGAGTTGGGGGTGGTGTTCAGTACATGGATCTTGAGTTTCCAAGTAAAGGATGAGATTGTTAGGACTTTAAATGAATCTCTTTGAATATGTAGGTAGTGTAAATAAACACACGGTCCCAAGCATCACAGAGTAACTTGTGCTTATAAAGCAAATGAGATGTCGAGGTTGTACAAAAGGAGAGGCTGCTCATTCAGGGATAAGGAGCAAGGTCACCCTGACATCTGCTCAGAGGGCCAGACCGGACCCAGAGGGCCTAACTGTCCCACAAGGCCCACTCTTCCTCACTGGGCCTGCGGACAACTAGGGCAGATCTTGATGTATAATCAGGGCAAGGCCAAATCTCATCTTGCCAGCTCAGAACACTCTAGAAGAGGGAAGGAGGTCCCCGAGTTAGAAGGTCAGTAATGGAGGAAGTAAGAACACAGACCCAAGGATTCAGCCTCTGATGACAGGCCCCACCAGGGTTTTTTTGGCATTTTCTTTTTACTTCCTCTATAGTCCACAAGATTCCTTTAAAGGTTCGTTGGGGCTTAAGCTACAACACATTCTACCAGTTGCAATATTGATATGGGTCAAATTCAGAGCTGGCTATTTGGTCTGAGGTGGACCTGGGAAAAGCTGCCTAATGCCTGAGTGCCACTGACTCATCCCCCACCAAGTACCCAATAGTCCTTATCCGCAGGCCACAGACAAGATCAGGCAGATTCCATGTAACATCAGTTGCTAACTAACTAGAATTTAAGTAAAAATTTGAAGGGGAAAAAAAAGCTTGGTTGTCAACTGAATTCACCCATCTTTGAAAAATATTGGCCTGCTCCCAAATAGTTCTCTTCCATCATAACTACTCTTATAGACAAAAATCCCAAAAGCCAACTACTTTTATCCTCCCCAGAATCCCATCCACCAAACTAGTGAGAACCTGGCAATCCAGTAGAGGCCCTGGAACAGACCACAGACTGTTCCAGAAGAACATAGGTTAGATCTAGGGTGGAATACTTGGCCAGAAACATCTTCACCAGCCTCAGGGAAAGGATGTCTGGGGGGAGGTCCCCTCTGGGGCCAGTTTTAGCAGTGGGCAATCTATAGGTCTCTGTAGATCACGAGTTCCTTTGTGGTCCACGAATAGAAGTAGGGAGACCACGTGGCCATGAGACCAAGACCAGAGCTGCTAGCCACCCTCAGAGGGAACAGAGTACAGTGACCCCTGGAAGCAGACAGCCCTCCCAGCTCTTGGCAACTGCCTTGGTATTTTGCCTCAGATAGATGAGGAGGCTGCCCTCATGTCTGAACTCAAGAGTTATTAGGGATGCTTAAAAGAGAGCTGTTTTTCCCTGCTGTCAGTTATAAAATGTCAGTGAGTTGTCTTCCTGTAACTAAGAACTGAGTTGTCAATCGGCTAACACTCTTTCCCTTCATCAGAGTAATAGCAAACCAGTATTTTTGCTCTATCAAGACTCTGAGATCCTACCTTCCCAAATTAAAACATAACAAAATACCATGCAGTTGATTTGCAGGTTTTAGAGTTGTATTTTAAAACTATAATCAGAGTGGAAATGAGGATTTTGAAGGTCACGGTGAAAATGAAATGAATGTAAATGAAGTCACTTGAGTGTTTTTAAAGATGCTGTATTTCATGTAAATGTTCAAATAAGGAAATCCTCCCAAATCTGCTTTCCCATTTGTTCATCACTTCAGTGATCTAGATGCACTGGGTCCCATTTCACAGCCAGAAACAGAGCATCTTTAAAGTTAGAGAAATCAGTATAGCTTACTTTACCGAAAATTCACGTTCAAAATGGTGCATGCTCTACTGAAAACAGCAAAGAGAGAAAGAGAGAGAGAGGGGACACAAGTCATTATTCAGATTTTAGTGTCATTTAATCAAATAGTAAGAGACAGCAAAATATTAGTCTGAATCACATGCTGATTATTCTCACTAACAAACTAGGATACACTTCACTGCAAAATGCACTGCTTTGTCAGCACATCTGTGACCCTTTTAGAATTCGGCAAATGTGCTAACACAGGAACCAAAGAGTCAATATGCTGATAGAGTTGCCAGGGAGTCACTTTCCTCTTCATACTTTTCTGTTTTGTTTTGTTTCAGAGCCATTTAGGTGCTACTTTTTTTATTTGTTTATAAGCACAACACTCACTTCAAAAGACCTGGGAAAGTTTTTAAAGCCCCCCTGAGAAGTGGAATGGGCACTAGAAGCATAATTAGTTCTATAGCTTAATAAAAACAGTCAAGAAGGGAGAAAAATTAGAACTCACCACTTTTTCCCAATTGAGTCTTCTATAGTCTAAAATGGAGATCTGTCTTTTTAAAGTTGGGAAAAGCAAGAGCACAGGGTAGGTCTAAGGGGTAGCTCCTGGGCAGGGGCAAGCAGCCCCTCTTTGACGGCCACTGGGATCTACAGGCTGAGTTGGGGAGTGAGTGACATTGCTTATTTATGGCTATAAAACCATTAAAAAGAAAATAAGCAGGGCAAACACTTCTTGTCTTCCCTTTAACTGACTGGATTCTAAGTTAAATGTGAAGGATAACGCTTCTCCGGACAATGCATCCCAGAGTTCCTGATGAACCAACGTGCCCTACTGCCCAGAGGAAAACCGTTTCATCTGGGGAGGGGCCAAGAAATGAGGCTCAGGAGGGGCCAGGCAGGCTGACCACTCACTTGGGACAGATCTAGGAGGATATATTGTGGACATTGTGCTGTACCACCTCCACCCACAGGAGCCCAAGGCTCAAGGAAGGAGCTTACAGCCCTGGGCTTGGAAATGGGGAAGGAAGGCTATAAGAAGGCAGCAGAGCACAGCCAACACACTCTTCAGAGAAGCAGAGCAGGAAGACTTGTTCATCCCAAAGATGGCAATCACTTTGTGTATGTGTAGGTTTTAAGAAAAAGAAGCAATTCTTATGGCCAGAGACAAAGATTTTGAGCCTAGAATGGGTTTCAGACATTTGACCTGGCTAGACAAATTCTAAACATTCTGAACAAATCACTCTCTTTTTCATGCTGTATTTATTCTTAACCATCCTTCCTATTATTCAAGTTTTCAGTTACTCTGTGCCCACAAGGCTGTTTTCCCTCCTCCAGCTCTCTAGACATGGAACTTCCCTCTCTCTCCACTCATTCTTACACATTGAGTTTTCTATCAGTTGCTAGTTCTCTCTCCAAAATTACTGCTTTAAATTATAAGCTGTAAGCAAAAGGGCTAGAATTCTCTTGCAGGGCATTGATAGCTTATACGTGATAGCACTTTACTGCTTATAAAGCTTTGTTGTGCACATTACCTAATAAAGACCAGGAATTCTTCAAAGAATGGAAATTACTTGTCCAAGGTCACAGGTACAAAGTGGTAGAGCTGGGACCCATGCCCAGGGTTTTCCAATTCTACTTTCAGAGTTCTTTTCACACCACTGAGCAATATTTAACAGCCTACACTCTGCAGTGCACCCTGAAAGAACAGGCACTCAATCAAAATTGGTGGGGTAAATGAGCAAAGACAGAACCAAGTTCTGAGTCCTGGCTCTAGCATCCTTTAACCTCACTAGAGCCTCCATTTCTTTGTCTTTAAAATAGACCTATAGTAGAAACTACTTTCATTGGATGGGAAAGTATTTATGACAATTAAATAAAATGACTTTAAATCACATAGAACAGTGCCAGGCATAAGTACCCAAAATATGTTAGATATGATTACTAAAAACAACAATAATTCAGGGTCTCCTCTTACTTAGCTTTCCCCAAATACCCTTTTGCAAACCTGTTTTAAAAAGAACCCCCCCCCCCCACACACACACACAGAAAATAGCAAGGCAACAGGATTGTCCGCTCTCTCAAAACGGAGTGCAAGAGCATATTTGTGTTTGTATAAATTGGGACCTTCTAAACCGCTCAGTTCTAGGAATACAGATTATAAACATGAGTTGGTGATATTTACCATGAAATAAGTCAGGATAAAGAATTTTAAAGCTCTTGAAAGAGTGACTTTCCAGAGGTAGGAAGCATAATCTTTAGCAGAAAAGAAAGGAGTGTTCTCACTGAAAATATAAGGATTGCAGCAATGGGGTTTTAGAGAATTCCACTTCTCCCAGTGGAATCACCAGCAGACTTAGGGAAATGATATTTCTCCCATCAATCTGGTAAGGACTTCAAGAAGAGGCTCCACGGCAGGGAGGTGCAATAAGAAATGGGAGAGGCCCCAGCCCTTACACAATTGCTGGAAAGAGCTTATGAGGGTGAGACCCCTTCGCTTAGAAACATCTGTCACTTCTGCCCCATACTAGAAGTAACGGAGCCTAAGACCACCACCGTCCGCTATCACGAATGTGCTTAAAGCAGACACTTTCGAGAAGGCAGACAATGCAGCCAAACTAAACTTGCCTAAATTGATCTGTTGCTGAGCAAACAGGATTCCCAGTGGATTTACAGTATGCTTGATTAGAAGGGACTGTGAGATGGTCTCTCTCCCTTTAATCCAGATCTTTTTGCCTTCTACAACAGAGGGAGTAACCAACACCCAGACAGGCAGAGTGACTTATCCACGGTCTCCCTATAAGGAACAGGGTACCGAGGGCTTACTGTATGCCAGGTGCTGTTCTAACCCCATACATATGGAATGCGCTGGATCCTCATAATACCTCCCCTAGGCGGGCACTATTATTATCCTCACTGGCAAATGGGAACCTAAGCGACATGGGGGCCAACAATCTTTTTTTTCTTTTTTTAAAGCAAGAAAGCCCCTTTTTTTTTTCTTAAAGATTTTATTTATTCATGATAGTCACACACAGAGAGAGAGGCAGAGACACAGGGAGAGGGAGAAGCAGGCTCCATGCAGGGAGCCCCACGTGGGATTCGATGCTGCGTCTCCAGGATCGCGCCCCGGGCCAAAGGCAGGCGCTAAACCACTGCGCCACCCAGGGATCCCCGGGGGCTAACAATCTTGTCCAGGGTCCCAGAACTAGCAAGCATTCATCCTCAAATTTAGGTTCCCCAGCCCAAGGTATAGTTCCCAAGGGCTCCCAGACTGAGTTATGTTTGAGATGCTACCTTGAGCAGGAATTCTTTTTTCAATTCTAGTCCTTGAAAGTGAAGATTTTTCTTTCCTTCTTGAGAAAACTGCATTTCATCATAAAGCTAGAAGACACTTATTCTTGGTTCCCAGATAAGCATGCCTTTTTTTTTTTTAATGATAAACTTGGTCTAGAAATAAAGACAAATTGGAATAGATGTGATTCTAGCAACAAGATGGGGAGTGTGCAGAGAGGCAGTGAGAAAGATGAGCCCAGGGAGAAGCCTGTCCTCCTGTCCTAGAAGGAGAGGCCAGTCTAACCAGAGGCTGACCACCAGAAGATGCCACCCTGAGGCTAGGAATCTACTCTCACCCAGGAGAGGTCTTGAAGGCAGAGCAAGCCCAAGCAATCTAGCAACAAGGATTTACCAAGCAACAACCAGTAGCATGAAGCTGCTCCTTATTCATGGCTCCCTCATGCCTTGCACGAACAGAAACTGATGGACCAGTTTTTCAGGTAAAGATTCTCTATTGGAGGTAGGGAAATGCTAGGAGAGAAGATATTACCCCAAGGAAAGTATTTGCTTTATTATGTCTATCACTATGGAGCTCTTGAGAGGCACTGGAAATGACTCTACATGAGCTAGGGCCCTGCCTGTCTATTCCTCCCTATAACCCAGGACCACCTACAGTGCCCAGCACATTGCAGGCTCTCACTAAACGCATCTTAAGTAACTGAATGAATAAATTTACTGTTTAGGGCCTGAAATGCTGGGTTGACTGGCAAAGACTAGTTGTCATTTTTAAGAGATGCATTACAGTTAAGTGCCCAGCAGAGGTCAGAGTACAGTCTGGGCTGAGATACTAATTTCATCAAGAAATTGTTTGGAGGAGATAAGGGAAAGGAGCCAATATTTGCTGGGAACCTACCACCTCTACCAGGCTTTGTGCTTGGGGCCTCACATGTTTTCCCTCTCAATCCTTACAATTCCCTTTCAGAATAGGTACCATCAAATTCACAGTAATGCTCCCTGCTGCTCCACTCACCTCAACATTTTTGCAATATTGATCTAATTACAAAAGATTCCCTTTTCTCTTCTCTCATTCTAAAAACTTCATCTCACACAAACTTGCTACAGTATGAGATAGCTCCCATTCAAACACAAGTAAATCAGAGGATTCATGAACAAATCCAAATAGATTGAGAATTGCCCAAGGCATTTAAAAATGAGAACTGGCAGTTAACGTCCCAGGACCACATCCAATGCACACGTAGGTGCTCCATATGACTAAAAAGATACCCTGTATATTAAAGAAGGGTTTATGGATTCTCACTAATTTGTTCTCTCAATTTCCTTCAAACAAAGTGGTGTGAAATTAATATCCTTTCTTCCAGAAAATGGCTGAACATGATCATCTGGGCAGTGGAACTCCAGAAATTTCTGACCAACCTATACAAGTCACCTCTACATAAGACAGAGACGATTTTCTTTTTTAAGACAGAGAGGATTATATTCTCTCTTGAACAATATTTGGGGGCTTTCTTGTAAAATCTGCTGACAAAGTCAGCCAGAGAAAAGAATATCATTCCCATGAGCCGGTACTTTGCTCCTCAAAATGGGTCCTGGCCCAGAACACTCGGTAGTAACCATTCTCAGTCAGCAAGAGGAGACAGCACCAGCCAGAAGTAAGCTGTCCAAACTATTCCTTTTGTACTTTGTCATTTTCTTAGCAAGGTCAGTTAGAAGACATGAGAGCAGATGGGTAATGTCTTGATAGCTCCTGGGTATTGCCTTAAGCCTTGATGAATATGGAATTGTCAACTCATAAATCAACCTCAGGCAATGACCCTCCCTTCAGACAGCTGCAGCAACTCTTCCAAGCACAGTTGACAAGCTCTGAAAGGCAGAACCAGCTCTTTTGACGTCCAGAACATCTGGTTTCTTTAAGAAGTGAAAAGAAATACTGGTCTCCCCATGTGTTTTTATGAGGCTTGCAAAATGGTCAGAAAAGAGATACTAGTTCAAAAAGGAAAGAGGGAAAGAGCATTATGAGACTATCCCAAAGAATTAGAGATTATTTTTATAAACATTCCCTAGGATAAATTCTTTCTACGTTTTTTTCAAACAGAATTCATAGTAATCTGATTTAACTCATAAAGACAAAACCAAGGCAAGCCACAGAAAAATATTCTGATGAGTAAATGCATTACAGAGCACAGTTATCAGGAAATCAGAAGCCGGTGGCTAGGTCACTCCCACACCTGGGCATTTCACCAGTTCTGCTCCATGACAAAACAGACATTGTGGCTGGGCTCCCTGAGGAGAGAGCTCTGGAAGGACAGGCGCCCGGGCAGCAGAGCAACTGTGTTGTTCAGCTCAGCATGTACCAAAGCAGGAGCTGATCTGAGGAGCCCTGTGTGAGGCTTTTCAGCAAGAAAGAGGCTGGAGGAAGAGGGTGGCTCCTGCCTCTGAAACCAACTATTCCATTCCCCATAAAGTCTGAGTTTGTTAATCTAGACCCTCCGCGCTCTCAGCGTGCACACCCTGGTTTACCTGGAGAAGGGCCAGTAGTGCCTGAGCCCTGCAATACTCGGGCCTGGGCAGGAAGAGAAGGGGCCCCACTCCTCCTCCTGCTGCGTGAGAGGAAGGCGGCAGGTACTCTGTCTCCCTCACTCACCTGCTGTAGATGGTGGAGTCGGTGACGACGGGGATGTGAGAGGTGAGCTGGCCCCAGATCCTGCTAAGAGAAAACACAGAGAAACCCTCCTGGGGACCAAAGACAGACATTTGGAATCTGGCCTGAGCAGGGACCCACCGCTGTTGTCTAAGAATGAGTGAGTGGGCCCTGTGGTAAAAGGTAAGGAGGGATGAAGAAGTCAGAGACTGGGCCCAGTGACCACAGGCTTCCACTGTAGTGCAGGGTATGCTTCCTCTGCAGGCCACTAAGGGCTCCCTGCCACCCACTGCTCCCCACACCCTCCCTGTTTCGAAACCAACCCTAAGCTGTCGATGGTGTCTGCAGTTGGCTATGGCACCTCTTCCTGACCCAGCCTCTGTCCCTGAGTGATGAATGACAAATGACAGTGGCCACCGTACAGAGGACAGAGAGGGTCAGAGCAGTCCAGTGGAAGCCTCTCCAAAGGAAATGAGAACTCCCCTCACAGTGTCCACCTAGCAATGCACTTAGCAAAAGTTCCATTTTATCAGCAGCTACGTTCAATGAGATAAGGGTCAGCCTGTGCAGTTTGTGGATCTCCCAGGCCTCTTCTTAGATGAAATCCAGTAAATACCCTTCTTGTCCTTAAAACAATGTCCATACTCCCATATTCTCAAGTTCTCAGCATCTCCCATTGCTCAGAAGTCCCCAGAGAATACTCTCCTGGCCTGACAGGAAAGTGGCCCAGTGAGCAGATAGAGGTTCCTACATAAGCCCTTTTGTAGCAATCAAAAGTCCCTCTGTGCCACAGAGGTCCAAAGAAGGGCTGAACAGAGCTCCAGGGAGGGCTGTTGTCATGCCCCCGAGAAGCCTCCAACCAGCACCTCACCCACCACCCACGGGACAGGTTGGACACAGCATGGACACTGAGCATCAGGAGAAGCTTCCGAATTAAACCACACCTCCCTCAAGCAGGGTAGCTTTTCACAAGTTGCAATAGTCTTTCACCTCCCTCTAACCTAGGAGAGGAGTTTTCCTGAAAGTTGAGATAAAACCCAACCCAGCCTGTCTTCCCACTACTATGCAGAGCTAACCTAGATTTTTAAAGTGGAGAAGACTGAACTTGTGAGCCCAGTGGAGTTGGAGATGGTCTGTACATTTACACCAACTGCTACTTGGCTTTCCTGAGCTCCTTGAGGGTGTGGCGGGGTCTCTGCGTCCTTGGAATCTCACATGGCTGCATGTGGCCCAGAGCCCTGCAGGCAGGCAGGGCCTTGGGGAGGCAGGAACATCCTGCTAGGCTTTCTCTGCTTTATAAGGAATCAGCCACTGGACAGAGTATCTGTCAGACATGCTGGTTGGAGACATGAGTCTGAGCCTAATGATGACAATGACTGGCCCATGTCCATTGCATCAACTGAGGAGAAAAGAGACCTCCAACTCTGGAATTATTGCTGGCCACAGCAGCCACTAACCCTGAGGAGCCGGCCAGGCTCCTCACTGGAGGCTTCAGGGTCTGGGGCCTCCCGGCCTCCCTTTACTTCTGTGGATGAAGTCTACAAGCAGTGGTGTCAGCACATTCTCCTCTCTTGGAGTCCATGATCTTCCCTCACAGTCTCTCTTCCAACAGCCCTACCTGCACTGCCAGCGATCTCTGGCTGCGGCTGGTCCAGCCTTGGCGTCCTGTGCGCCCAGGCTAGGCGTCTCCTCACTGACCTGAGAAGGGCAAAGCTGTGAACACCCTCAATATCCTCCCCTCCTTCCACTACTAAATGCCTCTGCCTCTTTACCTAGCTCTCCTGGCTCCTGCCTTCAGGAGGGGATGGGTGGGCTTCCTCCATGGTAAGACCCACACCTGGGCTCCTGAGGCCAATCTCTTGTCCTTCTGGCCTCCTGGTCACTCTCTTCAGCTTCTCCCTCTCTGCCTAGCCCTTCTCCTGCCTGAAAGTACATGCAGCTATCCCTCAACCTAACAAAAACCTCCCTTTTCCTTGGCCCTCCAGGCTAAGCCAAAGCTGCCTGGAGTCGGGTGAAGTCTCCTCTTCTTTATGTGGAACTCTACCTCACAGATTCATAAGGTGGGAGAACTGGAAGTCCCCAAAGGATCATTCCATCTGGCCCTGATTTCTGAAGATGGACACATTAAGGTCCAAAGCCAGCAGGACTAGGCGAGGGGCAGCAAGGAGTGGCAGCAAGGACTGCCAACTCAGAACGATGCTCTCTGTACCACCCTAGCCCTTCTGGAATAACACTCTCTGCCACCCCAACATACACTGTTGAGTGCTCCCCTTCCAACAGCTCGTGTTAACTCACACACGAGGGCACTTCCTCCTACCCCATGGGCACTGGAGTAGAGTGCAGGATTCAGGGTCGTTTCTGTTCGAGTAGGTTCTACTGACAAACAGGCGGCCTCATGTTGTAAGTTGGACTGGTTTTTCATCCATGCTTAATGCTCATCTTTAGTTGATCAAGTCTCACCATCAGTGCACAGGTTGTTTCCCCATAACCTCTGAAGATCTTCCAGTGCCAGACTCCTGTGAGCCCGTGAATATTGTCATGATTCTTTACTAGGGGAGGGTTCTTTTGTTCCCACACTGCCCAGTCTCTGGCCACCAGAAGCCAAAAACTCTTGACTCCTAGTCCTGACCCTTATTTTATTTTTTTTTAAATTTTTTATTTATTTATGATAGTCACACAGAGAGAGAGAGAGAGAGGCAGAGACACAGGCAGAGGGAGAAGCAGGCTCCATGCAGGGAGCCCGACGTGGGATTCGATCCCGGGTCTCCAGGATCGCGCCCTGGGCCAAAGGCAGGCACCAAACCGCTGCGCCACCCAGGGATCCCCTAGTCCTGACCCTTGAGCCCAGGGCCCCACTACAATCTAGAATCAGTTACCTGAATTATTGGAGTTGCTGTATTTTGCTGAATGCTCTTCACTGTTTTCAACAGCAGATCGTTTTGACTTCTTTAAAAATAAAAGAGAGATGGGGAACAATACAGAATAAACACACTAAAGCTGAGAGTTAGAATACAAATATTTTCCAGGCACACAGTTAAACTAGCTATGTACGAGGTCATATCTGGCCTTATAACTTCATACAGTTAAGAAGCCACAAGCCATAACCAAAGGGGGGAAGAAAACCAAGAATGCTGAGTTTACTATCTCAGGCCTGTCATTCTCCCCAATTACATCAGGCTGTCATCAACCCAGCAAGCCAGGAAACTATATGGTCCATTTCTCTGCTGATACTATGTGGCTCTTTTTAAAAGCTGCAAACCAAGTCATCTGGAAATTGTTTTAACTTTCAAGGAGATACAGCACAAAATCTTGTCATTAGCTAGATGTGCGCTATTCACCTACAACTTTCTTCATATGTAGTCAAGAATTCACAAAGAGAATTTGGAGATACCAGGCTTACCTTTCGAGCTAAAATCTTTCTCTTTTTCCTTTCTTCTTCAGATCCATGATGAGACTGAGCTCTTGTTAATCTTCGATGCTGGTGAATCTATAAGAGAACACAATTCACCACAAACGTAAGTGTATCCCTACATTAATGAAATCTCTAGCATGTTTTGCCAAATCATATTATCCTGGATGAAAATTCTGTCCTTGCTCAGCCTGTCTGCCTCCGAGCTTGGGTCTGGATGTCTGGGATAAGAGGATGCCAGAAGATGAAGACTTTTCTCATTTCCCCCTTCCTGGCCCGTTTCTTCCTGCCCTTCTTTCTTTGAGAGAAAACAAGTGTGGCTCCCAGTACCTAGAGCAAGGGCCATATGTACCCTACCACTGCCCCCACCTGCCCCCATCATAAAGGATGACCCCGTGTTATGCATGTGTTTGTTTCCCCCACAGGGCTGAGTGCCTGAGGACAGGACTGTGAAGTAATCAGCTATCTCGCGGCATTGAGAATGGAGCCTGGTTCAGGGCAAGGATGAAAGAAATGTTTATGGGATGAACAACCAGTCAAAAGTAAGTCACTATGAATACCATAGCAAAGGATGCAACTGCTAAAAGATCAAAAGGCAAGGAGCTACTAGCAACTTACCTGTTTCTGTTCTTCAATTAGTCTTTTTTCTATACATTCTTTGGCAATTCTCAATGCCTCTTTTAACTTTGTGGGGATCTGAAAGAAGAGAAAATACATAATCCACTGAGTAAAATGGCCAGAGATTCTCTTAAGTCCTGGTTTCAATAAAGAGCAGTTGGTTATTATGAAGGAGAGCATCTGGAATAAAATCAGTTATAAGATATCCACTTGAATACTATCCTGGACACTTCTGGCATCCCCAACATGCTCACTTCATTATCATTTTTTAGTAATGAATATATAAAACACATAAATAAACATGATATATGTTTCAAGTAATTCAAGTAGTACTCATGGGATCCCAAAATGCCAAAACAATCTTGAAAAAGAAAATAAAATTTGGAGGCATCACACTTCTTGATTTCAAAATATATTACAAAACTACAATAACCAAAATAATGTTATACTGGCATAAAGCCAGACAGACCAACAGAACAGAATAGAGAGCCTAGAAATAAACTCTCATGTATATGGTGAAATAAACTCTCATGTATTCGAGGGATATGTGACACAACTAGGGTGTCAAAAAGTACATAGCAGAAAAAAAGACAGTGTCTTCAATAGATGGTGCTGGGAAAATTGAATATCTACATGTGAAAAAATGAAACTGGACCGTCACCTTATACCATATCCAAAAATAACTCAAAAAATTGGACTGAAGACCTAAAACTATAAAACTCCTAGAACAAAACAGAAGCTTTATGGTATTGGATTTGATAGTGATTTTGGATAAGATGCCAAAGCAAAGGCAAGAAAAGCAAAAACAGATTGAACATTTTAGAAATTTCTGCATATCATCAAAGGAAATAATCAACAGAGTAAAAAGGAACCCACAGAATGGGAGAAAATAACTAGAAATCATGTATTTAATAAGGGGCTAAAAGCTAAAATATATAAAGAACTCTTACAACCCAACGACAGAAAGAGAAGTAACCTGATGGAAAAATGAATTTGTCACAAAAAGATTAAACCAGAATAAAGCTGAAAAAAACAATCTAAGAGGGAAAAAATGAGCAAAGTACCTGAAGAGATGTTTCTCTAAAGATTTACAAATGGCGGTACGCCTGGGTGGCTCAGTGGTTGCATCTGCCTTTGGCTCAGGGCGTGATCCCAGAGTCCCGGGATCGAGTCCCATACTGGGCTTCCTGCATGGAGCCTGCTTCTCCTTCTGCCTACATCTCTGCCTCTCTCTCTCTGTGTGTCTCTCATGAATAAATAAATAAAATCTTAAAAAAAAAAAGATTTACAAATGGCCAAAAAGTCTATGAAAAGATTAATCAAGATCTCTCATCATTAGGGACACTTGGGTGGCTCAGCAGTTAAGCATCTGACTTCGGCTCAGGTCATGATCCTGGAGTCCCGGGATCAAGTCCCGGAATCAAGTTCCACATCGAGCTCCCTGAATGGAGCCTGCTTCTCCCTCTGCCTATGTCTCTGCCTCTCTTTGTCTCTCTCTCTCTCTCTGTGTCTCTCATGAATAAATAAAATTAAAAATCTTAAAAAAAAATATGTCTCATCATTAGAGGAATGTCAACCAAAACTATGCTGAGATATCACCTCACACGCATTAGGATGGCCACTGTTGGGATCCCTGGGTGGCGCAGTGGTTTGGCGCCTGCCTTTGGCCCAGGGCGCGATCCTGGAGACCCGGGATCGAATCCCACGTCGGGCTCCCGGCATGGAGCCTGCTTCTCCCTCTGCCTGTGTCTCTGCCTCTCTCTCTCTCTCTCTGTGTGACTATCATAAATAAATAAATAAATAAATAAATAAATAAATAAATAAATAAATAAATAAATGTATGTATGTTAAAAAAAAAAAGGATGGCCACTGTTGAAAAAGCAGGAAGTAACAAGTGTTGGCAAGGATGTGGAGAAAGTGGAACCTACAGGCACTGATGGTGGGAACATAAAATGGTACAGCTGCTATGGAAGAGAACAGGAAGTTCTTCAAAAGACTAAAAGAAATACTATGATCCAGCTATCCCACTTCTGTGTATGTATCCAAAAGAATCGAAAGCAGGGTCCTGAAGAGATACTTGCACATCCAAGTTCACTGCAGCATTATTCACAATAGTCAATAAGTTAAAACAAAACAAAACAAAACAAAAAAGCTCAAACATCCACCAACAGAGAAATGGATAAAGAAAATGTGGTATATGCATACTAGAATAGTATTCAGCTTGGGCAGCCTGGTGGCTCAGTGGTTTATCATTCCCTTCAGCCCAGGGCGTGATCCTGGAGTCCTGGGTTCGAGTCCCACATTGGGCTCCCTGCATGGAGCCTGCTTCTCCCTCTGCCTGTGTCTCTGCCTCATCTCTCTGTCTCTCATGAATAAATAAATAAAATCTTTAAAAAAAAAAAAAAAAGAATCGTATTTAGCCATTAAAAAAAAAAGAAAATCCCGGGGTGCTGGGTAGCTCAGTCAGTTAAGCATCTGCCTTTGGCTCAGGCTGTGATCTTGGGGTCCTGGGATCAAGTCCCACATTGGGCTCCCTGCTCTGCAGGGAGTCTGCTCCTCCCTCTCCCCCTGCCTCTTCCCCCAACTGATGCACTCTATCCCTCTGTCTCCCTCTTTATCAAATAAATAAAGAAAAGGAAAAAAAAAAATCCTGTCACATGCTATAACACTGATGAACAGATACGGCATTACACTGAGTGAATAAGCCAGTCACAAAAAAACAAATGCTGTATGCTTCCACTTATATGAGATATCTGAAATAGTCAAAGTCATGGAAGCAGAAAGTAGAACTGTATTTGCCAAGGACTGGGGATGGGTTAATGGGGAGTTGTTTGATGGGGCTCGAATTTCAGTTAGCAAGATAAAAAATTCGAGGGATATGTGACACAACGAATGTGAATATAGTTAACACTACTGAAGTGTATACTTACTTAAAAGTGGTTAAGAGGTTAACTTTTCTATTTTTTATCATAATTAAAAGTAAAAATATATACAGCTTATTGGAACACACACGCAAATTCAAGTAATCATAGTATTTTATAACTTGAGAGGAATCTTCTCTGTGAAAGATTTACTTTCTAAATCTCAAGCTTAAAGTTTTTTCTGTCAGAAAATCCCCCCTTTTTTTTTTGAGAGAGTGTGAGGGAGGTGGGGGAACAGAGGGAGAGACAGAATCTTAAGCAGGCTCCTTGCTCAGCATGAGCCCCAAGACGTGGGGCTCAATCTCACAACCCTGAGTTCATGACCTGAAATGAAATCAAGAAACCGATGCTTAACCACCTGAGACACTGAGGCACTCCCTGCCATTAGATACTCTTAACAATAGCCTAGTACCTATCTGGTATGCTTCTGAGTCTGTCATTTCTTTCTTTTTAAGATTTTATTTATTTATTCATGAGAGACACACACAGAGAGAGAGGGAGGTAGAGACACAGGCAGAGGGAGAAGCAGGCTCCACGCAGGGAGCCCGATATGGAGCTCGATCCCAGGACTCTGGGATCACGCCCTGAGCCGAAGGCAGGCACTCAACTGCTGAGCCACCCAGGCGTCCCCTGAGTCTGTTATTTCTTAATTTATTAGTTTCTCAAGCCACAGGATGCTCAAGCCTGGGAAAGAGATACCTGGATCATGTTGAACTTTCTGTCTCTGTCTCTATTATCCTTTTAAAAATTTAAATTTAGGGCAGGCTGGGTGGCTCAGCGGTTTAGCGCTACCTTCAGCCCAGGGTGTGATCCTGGAGCCCTGGGATCGAGTCCCACATTGGGCTCCCTGCATGGAGCCTGCTTCTCCCTCTACCTGTGTCTCTGCCTCTCTGTCTCTCCGTGTCTTTCATGAATAAATAAATAAAATATTTTTTTAAAAAATCTAAATTTAAAAACTTTCGAGTAGGTGAGGTGCCTGGATAGCTCAGATAGTTAAGCAACTGCCTTCGGCTTAAGTCATGATCTCAGAGTCCTGGGGTTGAGCTCCACGTCAGGCTCTCTGCTCAGTGTGGAACCTGCTTCTCCCTCTGTCCCTTACCCTGCTTGTGCACTCTCTCTATTAAATAAATAAAATCTTTAAAAACAAAACAAAACATCTAAGGGCACCTAGGTGGCTCAGTCAGTTAAGCATCTGCCTTTGGCTCAGGTCATGATCCCAGGGTCCTGGGATTGAGTCCCACATTGGGCTCCTGTGCCATGGGGAAGCCTGCTTCTCCGTCTCTGCCTCTCTTTCTCTCTCTCCCTGCCTCTCATGAATAAATAAATAAAATATTAAAAAGAAAAAACTAAAAACCTTTTGAGTAGGTAATATGGTTCAAAACCCAAAGATATGAAAGGGTACATACAGAGTAAAAAGTCTGCCAACTAGTTCTCTTTCATGGAAGCAACCACTGTCACCAGTTTCTTGTCTCTTTCCAGAAAAAGGTGCATACACAAGAAATTAACCTTGGTTTTTAAAATCAAGTTGTCATTGTTACACAAACTCTCTGATTTGGAGAAAGAACAAGGTCTAATAATAATTCTTGGGCTGGACTTTCAGGGTTGAGGAGAGAATATTTATTTACTAGGCTGAATATATTTCCTGAGGGGTTTCAGTGAAGAAGAGATGGATTTAAATGTTTTTCTTTCCTACTTCAGATCCAAACAAGCTATTTTTGTCAGAACTATGACTGGCAAAACAGGACAGAGGAAAGCGTCCTCCTCCTCTGTACAATCTTCTGACCCTACCTTGTTTTTGTTTTTCCTAAACTGAATTTCATCATAATACTATTATGTGTTCTTTTAGGAATACGGAGCTGGGGAAGAATCACTCTTTATTCACTACCCAGAACAAAATTCACCTCAAGCCTTGAGGAAAGCCAGGCCCTGTACCAGGATCTCAGTTGACCAAGGACAATAAACAGGTGTTACTCACCAACTGTACACACTGAGTAAACATCAACTCAAAGATTAGGCCCATAAATGGGTGGATCTCAAATGGGGGTGGTTTTGCTCCCTTCTTTCTCTAAGGAACATTTGGCAATTTTTGGAAACATTTTTTGCTGTCAAAATGTGTGGGGTGGAAGTACTGCTCGCATCTAGTGGGTACAGGCCAGGGATGTTGCATAACCTCCAAAATGCACAGGACATTTGGGATCCCTGAGTGGCTCAGTGGGTTTAGCGCCTGCCTTCGGCCCAGGCCATGGTCCTGGAGCCCCGGGATTGAGTCCCACATCAGGCTCCTTGCAGGGAGCCTGCTTCTCCCTCCGCCTGTGCCTCTCTCGCGCTCTCTGTGTCTCTCATGAATAAATAAAATCTTAAAAAAAAAAAATGCACAGGACAGCCCCCACAACAAACAGCATTCTGATCCAAAATGTCAAATGTCGGAATGCCTGGGTGGTTCAGTGGCTGACGTCTGCCTTTGGCTCAGGGTGTGATCCCGCAGTCCCGGGACTGAGTTCCTGCATCGGGCTCCCTGAATGGAGCCCGCTTCTCCCTCTGCCTGTGTCTCTTATGAATAAATAAATAAAATCTTAAACAAACAAACAAACAAAAAAAACAAAATGTCAAATGTCATGTCTGAGAAAACCAGCCTTATAGATATACAATTGGTATTAATAAAAGCAAAGCATCATTCTGGGATTCTTTTTTTTTGGTTCCAAAGTCCCTGCTCTTTCCATACCATACAACACTTTTATTTCCCAGGATATGTCCTTCTTTCTTTTCTGCTAGTCACAGGTATTCTTTTTACACATTGTATTTTATATCCTGTTTCTTTTTCTCCCTTAGCCCAAATAATCATTTTCCATGCTACTATAAAATCTTTATAAACTTTACTTTTATTAGATAAAAAGCATTTTATCAAACAGATGTAACATGAATTATTAAGCTATTCCCTAATTGCAGAACATTCAGATTTTCAATATTACAAATATTGTACCTAAACTTCCAGTTATAAAATGAATAAGCCATGTTTATTGCAGCATAGAGAATACAGTCAATAATATTTTTTTAAAGATTTACTTATTTATTTATTCATGAGAGACAAAGAGAGAGAGAGAGAGGCAGAGACACAGGCAGAGGGAGAAGCAGGCTCCATGCAGGAAGCCTGACGTGGGACTTGATCCCAGGTCTCCAGGATTGCACCCTGGGCTGAAGGCAGCGCTAAACCACGGAGCCACCCCGGCTGCCCTCAATAATATTTTAACTGGTGGTGATGGTAACTAGATTTATCGTGGGGGTCACTTCATAATATATAAAAAATATCAAATTGGGGTGCCTCGGTGGCTCAGTCAGTTGAGCATCTCTGTCTTTGGCTCAGGTAGGTCCTGAGGTTGAGCCTGGCATTGGGCTTTCTGCTCAGTGGAGAATCTGTACATAAATTTTAAAAAATACCGTAACTTCCCTTGTTTGATTAAAAAAAAGCACTAATTTGACATCTTGACATACAGATGGCCAGGTAATGAGAAGGTGCTCAACATCACTAATCATGAGGGAAATTCAAATCAAAACCACAAGATGTATCACCTCACATCTGTTACAATGGCTAGTATCAAAAAAACAAGAAATAACAGTTGGCAAGGATGTGGAAAAAAAAAGAGAAAACTTTACACTACTGATGGAGATGTAAATTAGGAAAATAGTATGGAGGGTCCTCAACAAATTAAAAACAGAACTACCATATGGAAATGAAAACTCTAGGGGATCCCTGGGTGGCTCAGTGGTTGAGCATGTGCCTTCGGTCCAGGGCATGCTGGGGTCCCAGGATCGAGTCCCACATTGGGCTCCCTGCATGGAGCCTGCTTCTCCCCCTGCCTGTGTCTCTGCCTCTCCCTCTCTCTATGTCTCTCATGAATAAATAAATAAAATCTTTAAAAAAAAAAAAAAAAAAGAAAACTCTAATTCAAAAAGATACACTAAAAAAATAAAATAAAATAAAAAATAAAAATAAAACAACAACAACAACAACAACAAAACCTAAAAAGATAGACACTCCTGTGTTCATTGCAGCATTATTTAGAATAGCCAAGACATGGAAACAATTGAAGTGTCTGTCAATGGATGAATGGATAAAGAAAATGTGGGTATATATGATGGTATATTACTCAGCCATAAAAAAGGAAATCCTTCCATTTGCAAAAACATGAATGGAGCTTGGGGGCATTATGCTAAGTGAAATAAGTCAGAGAAAGACAAATACCATATGATCTCACTTACATGTAGGATCTAAAAACAAAACAAAACAAAACAAAATCCAAACTCATAGAAAACAGATTGTTCACAGAGAACAGAATGGTGGTTGCCAGGATGGGGAAGGGGAGGAGGAGGGCAGATGAAATGGATGAAGGCGACAAAAAGTACAAACTTCTAGTTCCAAAATAAGTAAGTCACAGGTATATACTGTACAGCATAGTGACTATTATTAATATACTGTATTGTATACTTGAAAGTTGCAAAGAAAGTTAAATCTTAAAAGTTCTCACCACAAGAAGAAAAGAATTATAACTATATATAGTGATAGACATTAACTAGACTTATTGCGGCGATCATTTCACAATGTACACAAATATAGAAAGCATTATGTTGTACACCTGAAACTGATATAATGCTGTATGTCAGTTCTACCTCAATAATTTTTTTTTAAGCACTAAGTTTCAAAATCAACTTATCTATGTCACAAACCGAAAAAATGATATGATTTGCTTTACCTTAAACTGTGGCTTTTCAGAAGTGGTTAGTAAAACATCACTGAATAATCTGTTAAGAAAAGAAACAAAATCTTTCTTAAGCCAGTTGTCTTCTCAGAACAGGATCAAAACAGAATGAGATATCTTTACCCCATGAGGCTCTCACATTCCCCAGCCCTGGCCCAGTCCACAGTTTCAGGCTTATCGACAAACTCAGAAGTTTATAGGCCACCCTATGTGAACTCGGATAAACCTATGACCCTCCTCCCTATACCTCCAGTATCAGAGGCACTACCAGGGAGAGACTGGGCCAGGCCTGAAGGTCATTTCCCCACACTTCAGGGCAACAGTCCTCTCCTGCTATATAGTAAAGTAATCAACACTTTAAAAAATCAGTTTTGCAAATTATTATATTATTATTTTATCACATTGTTATATTTATTATACTGCAAATAATATATGTGGTAGATACTTCTAAACAGGGTAATCAATTTCTCCTTTTTTAAACCCCAGAAGAGGGTAAAATCTACTCTAGGGGCACCTGGGTGGCTCAGTCAGTGGAGCGCCCGCTGCTTGATTTCAGCCCCGGTCATGATCTCAGGGCTGTGAGATTAAGCCCCATATTGGACTCCACGCTCAGCTCGGAGTCAGTCAGCTTAAGATTCTCTGTCTCTCTCTGTCTCTCTCTCACCTTCTGCTACTCCCCCTGCTCTCTCTAAAATAAAGAAATAAATCTTAAAAATTTATTCTAGAACTCAGTAAAATAAAATGTGCAAGTAGAAAGAAACTGTTCTGATTGGAATCTAACAAGAAAATAATTTTCTTCTAAGAAGTTTTTCTTATATTATTTTCTTTAAAAAAAAGCAGCTTTTAGAGTATATCAAATGTCTCTTCACAAGTCACGTTACTAAGAACAACAGCATGAGGAATTCTGAACTACTTTGGCTGAGACAGTTTGGAGAATTTAAATGGTTGCTTGGGCTGAGTGAAGTAAGTCAGTCGGAGAAGGACAAACATTATATGTTCTCATTCATGTGGGGAATACAAATAATAGTGAAAGGGAATATAAGGGAAGGGAGAAGAAATGTGTGGGAAATATCAGAAAGGGAGACATAACGTAAAGACTCCTAACTCTGGGAAACGAACTAGGGGTGGTGGAAGGGGAGGAGGGCAGGGGGTGAGGGTGATTGGGTGACGGGCACCGGGGGTTATTCTGTATGTTGGTAAATTGAACACCAATAAAAAAAATAAATTAAATAAATAAATAAATAAATAAATAAATAAATAAATAAATAGTTGCTTGGGCCATGCCCACATGGCTATATGGGAGTCTTGCTTGAGGAATCCTCCTTTTTAAAAAACAGGAAATGCGTCACAAGTAGAAATGACATAGTTAACTCTTCCCCACAGCATTCCCTGGGTTCCCTTGTTCTCTCAAGGTGGTGACAGAACTCTCCTTGTCAAGGCCACAGACCCATTTACTTCCAGAAAACATGTTTTAACTGAACATCAAGTGTTCTTCTCAAGGCTGAAGGCCACAGGGTAGAAAGACTTAAGGTGAGGAAAAAACAATGTGGTTTTCTTTTAGACCTGAAAGACTGGGAGGAGAATTTGGGGGGGGGGGGGTGTAAATGCAAACCCGAGTAAATCAGTGTGGATCCGCGCTGTTCCCAGACTACAAATCCATTTTCTTCTAAAAGCTTGTGTGAAAATTGTTTCATTGCCCTAACCGGATCTACCTTTTCATAGTTACACTGTTGTTAATGGTGGCCGCTGGGGAGAGGGGCGTACCAGTGTCAGTATAATTTTTAAATGCCACATCCTCAGGGCAGGGTCTAGAGGAGCTAGGCAGGGCTTCTTCAGGGCTAGAGCAGTGCCCGGGCTCAAGCAGACCCTCTCTAAACACATAGACGTCCTCTGAGCTCTGGCCATATGCACTTCAAGCTAAGCCCTGCTCTGTTTTCCCACATTACTGTCTCCTCTAAGTACACCTGTTATACAACAAGTTGGTCCAGACAATGCACTAGGTACGCTGCATGGCACGTGGTGCTCCCAAACTGTAAGCTGAATTCATCTTCATCACAGCTAACATTCAGTAAGCTCTTAAGTACCTGGCACTTCACCAGAATCTTCTTATTCCATCTGCCCAAGAACCCTCTCAGATGGGGCCTCTTATTATCACCATTCCACTGACAAGAAGCCTCAGCTTCCAAATGCAGGAACCTTGCCCAAGGTCACCCAGGTAGAAGCAGTAAGGCTGGATCCACCCCCAGGTCTGTCTAACCTCAGATGCACCCTTCTTAACCACCCTGCTACCCTCTCCAGGGATGGGAAGGACACATACCCAGAGGCAAGGCCCTGTGGCACTATTTCAATGGTCTTGAACTAGGCATAACCCAGTTGAAGGGAGAATGTCTTCTGAGCTCCAAGCCCATCACACAATGCCTGGTACATGTTAGATGTTTAATAAATGTTACCCAGGGAGCAAAGGAACAAACGAGTGCATGGGGAGTCAGAAACATGTTGTGCTCCTCCTAGACGGCAGAATCAGCCACGGCTGAGGGTCATCTGGGGCACTGAAACAGGGCCATGAAGCTTGAGCAGGCCCTCCGTCAGCATGTCTTAAGCAGGAGCAGAGGTGGGCATGGGGAGGCCACACGTACATACACATGATGCTAACATCGACAGGGAGAGACATACATGAAGATGTGAATACCGAGGGAGAGCAGTCACACTATGGTAGGGAAGTTACAAGGAGAGGTCATGACATCATGCTGCAAGTGACCAACAGCAAGCAGGTCACTTCAACTCTGCAAGGACCACACCTGAGTCCTTACTGTGGCACTAGGCACCTGGTCCGGCGTTCTACATGGTTATGAAGATTACAACCAAGGCATATGATTGACTTACGGCATCTGTAAGAGCCGGGAGACGGTAGGCATGCCATTTTTACAGGCTTCACAAGACAGCGTAGACTCCAACACGGCCACTTGAAATGAACAGATACACATTTTAGTTCCACAGAACATGCTGGCAAATCCACTTGGTGATGAAAAGTTTGACACCACTTTGCCACAACTGTCTGCAGGCTTATCAGGATGGTGTCAAAACTCTTCACGCACAGACAGATGGCATACGTGGGGAAGGGGAATGTTGGCAATACCATGTTACCGATGACTCAAAATAAATGGTTCAGAAACCACATGCTGACAGAAAGCTAAATATATTTCAAAGATAATTGGAGGAAGGATTCCAGATATCATTCATAAAAGTGTTTGCTCTCTTAAAAGAGAAGTAAACACTGCACAGAAAATCCCAAACTTGAAAGACATTTTGCTGCTTGCTTGCTTTTAATCAAAACCAGTACACAAAATGCCAATTGTTGATATCACGTCATCCAGCACCTTGGATAATATAAACAGAAGCAGCCGGATTTTTCTATGCACAGGTCACTGCTCAGTTTCAGCTCTTCGAACTTAACACAAAGTAGTCTCAGGGCCTGTACTCTTAAAGCACCTCATTTGACACAAACCCAGCACTTGGTGGAGAGTTAGCTTGCATACCTCAAAGGCTTGGTGGTCTAAGATCTACCCTGCCCTCCCCTCTCGGTGTCCTAGAAGTGAGCTCTGAGCTGGTATGGGTGGGCAATGGAAGGATTCCTGGAAGAGTCTGCATCAGCTCTTACATGTCTCTCCCCAACGTGTCTCCCACCTGTCCATTGGCCCTCCTCTGTCCCCTAAGAACTCCTGGATCCCACTGGCCAGGTGTCTATGATTCCTGCCTACCCTTCCTCACTCTCGTCCTACTAGGCTTTTATCTACCAGATGACTGGCCCATGGCTCTTATTCCTTGCAGGTCCCACTCCAGCATTGGTCTGGCTCCTGGCACCTGCCTGAGTTGAAAGGCTGGCTGCAATTTGCCTGTTCCTGGCTTCTGCTTCTATATCAGACTCAGTCTGGCCAGACTTCTCCTTATAACCTCCTCCTTCTGAAATTCGAATGCAGTTACAAAATGTCTCCTGAGGTTTCAGATACCCTGACAAATGGACAAGCCATCTGAATTTTTAGTGAAGTGAATTTAAATAAATTGCTCAGACATGGTTTACTTTTAAATTGATTTGGCTCATTATGGGAGCATGGCAACTTCCTCTGGGTCCTTCCTGGACTCTGGAGGGGGTGAGTAGCTCTGTAGACTACCAGGGCCCAGAAGACTCCTCCAAAACCCATACTGACCCACAGCCATAGACGGTGCAGGAGGGAAGGAGTCTACAGGCACTGAGTCTGGCGGCCGTCCATAAGTCATCTCATACAGTAAGTGGCCAAAGCAATGGACGTCCACGCTTTCCAATGTCTGTGGAGACAAGAAAGCAGCAACATGGTTTTCTTTCAGTTTGGCTTTGTAACTGGTAGTGAAAACACAACTCCAAGGCCTTTTGCAAAAGCTCACAAGGCATTGCTCTGACCCAGTCTTGGTCCTACTCTCCATTGTTTTCCAGTCAGTGATTCTATGTCCCTCCGTGTCCCATCTATCATTTCAAAAAGGCTCCTAAAGACAGAGTGATGGGAGGCGCCTGGGTGGCTCAGCCAGGTAGGCATCTCTGCCTTCGACTCATGTCATGATCCCAGGGTACTGGGATCGAGCCCCGCCTCAGGCTGCCTGCTCAATGGGGGAGCCTGCTTCTCCCTCTCCCTCTGCTGTTCCCCCTGCTTGTGCTCTCTCTTGCACACTCTCTCAAATAATAAAATAAAATAAAATAAATAAAATTAAATTAAATTAAATTAAATTAAATTAATTTTTTAAAAAAGGAGTAATGCTCTGTGGGAAAGCAGAGCCAAGAGGCATGGCCTACCCTGCCTGTACCTTTCACTGCTTAGTGCATATTTCTTCCCTGGGCAGATCACAGGGATAATTTATCATTAAAAATGAACATGCAGTTTCATTACTTTTAGCAACTTACATTGATTTTCCTGAATTGTGAAAAACAGGATCGGTAGAAGGAAGGAAGACCCAATAAGGAATTCTCAAGGTCTAGCAGCCGGCAAGTGTCACCATCTAGCATCACATTGGAGGCGTGAAGATGCCCATAAGGGAATCCCTTGTCATGTAGAAACTTTAATACCTGTTAAAAAAAATATATGTTCGGTTACATTCCCTGTCCCCCAACTCATTCAGCTATGAGACAGGGTAAACTTTGTTTTTTAAGTCAATGTATTTTGAAACAAAACCAAACCGGTCACTGAGGACATTCCTAAAGAAAAATGCCACCTCCATCCATTTCTTTGGAAAAGAGGGTGATGCTGAATGCTTTCCAGCTGTGCGATGCAACGCCAAGCTCCCTCATTTCCAAAGAACAGAGGAGCAGCCTACATCTGCTTGGGGTTAACAGCTTTGATGCCAAAAAGCTCTACTTTAAGCATTTTCTGATCTCAACAGGCCAGCTCTTTTCAGGCCAAAGTCTTGATCCTCCTGCACAGATGAGTAAAGCTATCATGTCAGGGCATTGGCCAATTGTTCAGGAAAAGAGACTGAGCTAAAAACATCTCTAGGACAATCTCTTCCCAGAGTGTGTTGGGCTGTTTATTAATAGGAACACATGACAGGCTCCCACAGAAAGAAGCAAACTTTTTCGGCTGCCATTTAATAAACAGTGGTTCACCCAGTAAGAAGATATACCCAGAATGACCTCATGAACTAGAGTACTGCTAGTCAAAGGGGGTACCTGGGACAAACTACTAAGGACTAGAAGAAAATATGACTTCTCTTTCTTTTTTGTTTTTAATCTCCTTCTTTCCAGGGCTCCTGGGTGGCTCAGTCAGTTAAGCATCTGGCTCTTGATCTCAGCTTGGGCCTTGATCTCAGGGTCATGAGTTGAAGCCCCTTGTTGGGCTCCACATTGGATGTGGAGCCTACTTTAAGAAAAAAAAAAATCCCCTTCTTTCCTAACTTAACTTATAATGTACGACAGATATTAATAGTAGTGTATGCATATAATAGTTATATATATGAAACATTGGGTGGGAGGGTGAGGCTTAAATTGTTTTCACTGATAGGATCACACAATCCAAGAAGCCTGGAGGACACTGCTCTAGAGAGTGGTATGGGAAAGACTTTTCATGCTAGTTACACTTCTGCAAAGAAGCCATATGGTTATGTATTAATATAACAAAACCAACGATCTTGGCACAAAGATAAAGATCAACCAAACATAACACAAGCTGGTATTTGCATGCTAAAGTTCTTAAAGATCAGACACTAAACTCCAATAGCTAAGCTTTCAGAATTTTCTAGATCTAAATTAGATGTCTTAGTCTCACATATTTGATTTTTGGGATAAAATAGGACAATGCCATCAGTTTATAAGTGATCTGGCAACTTAAACTATTTTGGATTTATACCTAAGAACTTTCCCAAAAGACTGTAATCTGGGTGAAATTCCAATGCAACCTAAGCAAATATTAAACACCTCTTACCTCTAATATTTGCCGCCCATATGTTTTTATTTGCTGGAGTTCAAGGCCCTGAATCTTCTTAGGGTTGCCATACTTCTTGAGGAATGGGTCTTTTGGTTTTGCCTTTGGAAAAGTACAAAGAGCATATAAGAACAGCAGAGAGTTTGAATTCTGCATGTAGCCTCCTGGAACAAGCAAGACTCTAAGCAGTTGGGGGTGCCAGATGAGGTCAGCTCGCAGGATGTGGGTTTTTAAAATATAAGTCTATATTGTTGATAGAAAGAGGCTGACTTGAGTTCCATCCCTTCTCTGGTCTAGTGAAGATGGGCCTGGACTTGGCCTGAGCAGACCCCAAAGTCTTGTTTCCAACTTTACTGAGATAGGTCAGTATTACATTGTTAAGTGAAAGACACAAACCTTAAAACTGACCTAGAGAGCAGCCTACAACATAATGGACCTGATCATTATCTGTTCAACCTTCTTTCATTTGGGGAAAGGAATGCTCTTTAACCAGACTGGGTAGTTTTATTGTTAAAATCAAAATAAGGAGCACCTGGGTGGCTCAGTGATTAAGCATCTGCCTTTGGCTCAGATTGTGATCCCGAGGTCCTAGGGATTAAGTTCAGCATTAGGCTCCCTGGGGGAGCCTGCTTCTCCTTTTGCTTTTATCTCTGGCTTATATCTCTGCCTGTGTCTCTCATGAATAAATAAAATCTTTTAAAAAATCAAGTCAAATCAAAATAAACTTCAAATCAAATTAAAATAAAACCTTCAGGGCTTCTAAAACCTTAGGGATCAAGTATCTGTAACAAGTTCTCAAGGGACTCAAGAACTTCTTTATGACCATGAACTTGCACCACAAGTACCTTGTAGATCAGGTCCTTCAAAGTTCCTTTTTCATTAAACATCCTAATAAGCAATGCTGAGGATTCGTTAGCTGTGGCAAAGGTAACTCGATAGATATAAGGGTGCTGCCAAAACAAAACAAATTCACATTTATTTGCATCAGCATCCAGGTCCTTTGACCTCAAGAATCTGATAACATAGAGTTAAGTACCACCTCAGTAGTGTAGTTGTGCAAAAATGTGAGGATGTTTCCTGAACATGTGGCATTTTCTTATCAGATGATCAACTAGCACCCCGTTCTTTAGACGAGAGAAGGGACATAAACTATACCAACAAAGGGACATGCATAACCGGCCCAGTGAGCTCTAGGCATGAACGTATCTGCCTGGGTCTGTACATTTTCATAGCTCAGCCAAAAGTGTGGAAGAAAGAGAAAGTCTGGGGAGCCCCAATGGCTCAGCGGTTTAGCGCCACCTTCAGCCTAGGGCGTGATCCTGGAGACCCGGGATCGAGTCCCACATCAGGCTCCCTGCATGGAGCCTGATTCTCCCTCTGCCTGTGTCTCTGCCTCTCTCTCCTTCTGTGTCTCTCATGAATAAATAAATAAATAAATAAATCTTTTAAAATAAAATTTTTTAAAAAAGGGAATGTCTGAGTTTGGAGGATAGTGGTTTAAATGTTCTGCTTCTGTAAATTGGTAAAGAATACAGCCAAAAAAAAAAAAAAGAATACAGCCAAATCCTAGAACAGCCAGGTGAAGACCAGGATAAATGTGTCTCCATTCACAGTGATGCCTAACATTTCACACTGCTGTTTGGTGTTAAGCCAAGGAGTGTAAAAGCTAGAAAATAAGCAGAAGCAGCATCTTTTGGCATCTTGGCCTTCTTCCAAGGCAGCTGGCATGAATCTTCCCATTCTTCTTTTGGAGTGTACAGTATGATGATTCACAGTATCTTCCTGAGATGGGGACATTGATGTCAATCAAGTGGGGGTGGAGAGTAAGACAAATTAATGACTGAAAGGAAAGTCCCCGTATGACGTGGAATTCTGGTTACATGAACCAACTGGCTTCAGACCGGTATTACGATGTCCATTAGCTCAAGGGAGCACCATTAAAATTTAAACCCATAGGAGCTGAGCTGTGCAAAGATTTGGGAGGGCAGGGTTGAGTGGGTTGTGGGATGGAAAGATGTGCCCAAGAAAATATAGTCTTTGATCATGAAGTTTTTTCTGACCATCACATCAAAATGACTGTTATTGCTATTGTAACAGCTTTATTGAAATATAATTCATATGCCATTATAATTCACCTATTTATAGTGTACAATTCAGTGTTTTTCAGTATATTCAGAGCTGTACAAACTACCACATAATCTAATTTTAGAACACTCTCATCACCCCGAAAAGGAACCCAATGAATGAAATAAAAATCCTTGACTCCATACTGATATAAATAGACAAAGGGGAGAACAGGAAGCCCTTCCTTACAGTAAAATGCCAACTGATGAACATAAGAGAAATGATGGCGTTGGAAAATCTCAATGAAGCTAAAACTAGCGGGGGTTTAATAAGAATAGGATATTTATATAGTCTCAAAATATCCCCCTTATTAATTCTTGTTAATTTGGGGTACAAATATTTAGCCTGAATTGCTCACTGTGGCTTTCTTTAAATAAGAACAAAAACTGGAAGTGGTCCAAATGTCTTGTGGAAGATTAGTTGAATAAACTGAAGTAAAGCCAATGATAGTCTATACAGCCAGTAATAATGATGTGTTACTATATTTATTCAACATAAAAGATGTGCATGGCATACCATTAACCAAAAAATCAGGCTTTAAAACAATATGTGTATAATTTTTCAAAAATAACCATATAAAGTTCTAGAAAAGCAACAACTGAACATTTTGGTTCATATTTCTGGCTAGTTGGGATCACAAGTGAGTTTTATTTCTTATTTTTGCTTATTCGTGTTTTCTGACCCTTCTACAATTAATATGCACCACTTACCTGCACTACTTTCTTTTTTAAAACCATTTTAAGCACAACCATTAAAAGAAATCTGGAATTGCATGCTGAGAGCCTGTGTCACACAACTAGTCACACACAAAGACCACAGCATTTTTCTTGGCTACACTGCACACCTCATTAAAAGCTTGGTTTTGCTAGCTTGACAAGACACTCTATCCTCAAAAATGAACCTGCCAACCCAACTGGATAGGTCAGCAGAATTATGCTCATGAATGACTCATTCTAGGGTCCTACATCCTCATGCAGACCACAGATAAAGAACATCAATACTAACCCACTTTTCTGGCCATAAGATTAGTCTTTTCCTGACATTCTGTATATATTCTGAACTATACCAATGTGGTTCTTTCCACTAAAGGCCTTGGGTCAGGGATCCCTGGGTGGCGCAGCGGTTTGGCGCCTGCCTTTGGCCCAGGGCGCGATCCTGGAGACCCGGGATCGAATCCCACATCGGGCTCCCTGCATGGAGCCTGCTTCTCCCTCTGCCTGTGTCTCTGCCTCTCTCTCTCTGTGACTATCATAAATAAATAAATAAATAAATAAATAAATAAATAAATAAATAAATAAATAAATAAAAATAAAAATAAATAAATAAAGGCCTTGGGTCAGAATTGTATATTAGCACAAATAAAGCCAGACACTCCTAAAGCCCACACAGTCAGCCTGTGAGAAGAGTGACTTGGGGATCCCTGGGCGGCTCAGCAGTTTAGCGCCTGCCTTCGGCCCAGGGCATGATCCTGGAGTCCCAGGATCAAGTCCCACATCTGGTTCCTTGCATGGAGCCTACTTCTCCTTTTGCCTGTATCTCTGCCTCTGTGTGTCTCTCTCACATGAATAAAGAAATAAAATCTTTAAAAAAAAAAAAAAAAAAAAAGAAATAAAATCTTTAAAAAAAAAAAGAGTGACTCAGAGAGCTAAAGGGCTCTAGTGTCTTCCCTCACCCAGCTTATCTAAATCCATCTTAGTTCTGTTTTCTCAGGCCAGAAACAGATCTGTCAATTCCACTGGGAGAAACATCTTCACCAAGAATTAAATGGGTGCTTCCCTCCTCTGCTATGTGCTTACAACACACATAAGCATTTAAATTATCATGTTTCATGGGTTGTGCAGATGTCATGAATGCCATTTAAACAGCCTCTGAACTACGGCAATAGCCTGAGCCATTTCAGTCAACCGACATCCACTATACCTGTCTTCGTCCGTTCTGCTAAGCCTACAAGTATTTCCATCTCTTCTGTCCATGGTCGTCAACAAGAAAACACTCTGAATCTGTCATTAGCACCTAGAATTAAGAGAAGGTCTCAGGGCACCAGCTGGCTCAGTCTGTAGAGCGTGTGACTCTTGATGTTGGGGTTGTACGTTTGAGCCTGATGCCTGTAGAAATTACTTAAAATAAAATAGTAAAAAAAGGAAAAGAATAGAAGGGCTTGTACTCACCAAACAGGAAGGCAGAAGTTTGATTAGACACTGAAAATCTTTATCTGACAGATACTTGTCGGGACCAAGGTCAGCCTTGAAAACATGAGGGAAAATATCAGGGTGCTGCCTTAAGTCATCAAAAGAAAAATTCCTTCTAAGTCTGTCCCTGTTTTTCATTTGTCCAAATACACGACTGTAAATCAAAGATGAAAACCACACTAAGTCTTACAGCCTCAAGGCTCTTCTGGAGAGACAGAATACAAATATTTAAATACTAGGACTTAACTATACTCTTGGTGATAGGTATTAAGGAGGGCACTTGTTCTCATGAGCATTGGGTGTTGCATGTGAGTGATGACTCACTGAATGCTACTCCAGAAACCAATATTGCACTGTATGTTAACTACCTTAAAAAACAAAACAAAACAAAACCTAAAAACTACACTTTTATCAAATTCCATTAGCCAAGGGCAGCCCTGGTGGCTCAGCGGTTTAGCACTGCCTTCAGCCCAGGGTGTGATCCTGGAGACCCGGGATCGAGTCCCACGTCAGGCTCCCTGCATGGAGCCTGCTTCCCTCTGCCTCTCCCTCTCTCTCTTTCTCTCTCTCTCTCTGTATCTCTCATGAATAAATAAATAAAATCTTAAAAAAAAAAAAATTCCATTAGCCGAACCACCAGAACTCCCAAAGTGAGAGATAATATAAAGTAATGCCTAGGTATTTCTTCTTTAAAACAAACTGCAAAACTGCCAATCCTAAAGAGTTCCAGAACTCTTGTTCTTTCCAGATGTTCACTAGTTGATCAAATACTATCACATCGATATAACCAAATAAGTATGCAAAGTGACTGAAAATGATTCTCCCTTGATGTGGGATTGAAGAGGCCTTTACAACATCACTCAGAAGCATAGTACAATTTTAGTTCTCTTTTTTCATTATCTGCTTTCATAAACCCACCTAAAGTCCCCGGAAGGAGAATGAAGCAAAAAACCAGCTTACCCAGCTTAACACGAGCCGTTCTTTAGGCTGATTTTTAATCTTCATCAAGAAATATTTCTTCCTTATCCTCCAACCTGCCATAAAAGCAGAGATATATTCATAGCAAATAATTTTTATACCAATAGATACATGTTTCATCAACTAAGTAATTTAAAAAATTAAATTTGGTAATATTATCCATAGCAACATGGGCACTCGTTAACCATTTGGTAATGTTGACATGGGGAAGACCTGTACTTAGGAAAAACAAAACAAAACCAAAAACCAAAAAACCCCACTAACAATACCAAAAACAACTGCAGACAAAGAAACTATTCACAGGAACAGGAAAACAGAACTTCAATTTTAGTGAGAAAGACAAAGAATGATGGATGGCTCTGAAAGTACACATTACCACCCTCCTAATCTCCAGGTGGCTCTTTACCCAAGATTCATTAAGTGTAAAAGTTAGGGACTGCATCTTCAAGCACCAGGAAGGCAAAGAGAAAAAAGAAATCACTGGCATTTTAGAGCTTTCTGGGGATACAGATAGGAAAGCGTGACAAGAGTCCAGTTCTGTGATCTGTTTTAATAGATCATGTGCCAGTTTCTCACCTATGTCTTTCAAAGGTTCCACCACCTCCCACTTTGGTTCTGATCGGAAGAACATGGAAACTTGCTGTAAGGCAATCTCTGCAAAGACATTTTAGAAACTCATCAGTCCAACATGTCAGGAAAGTACCACATGCTTTAGATATCAATCTTGCAAATGAAATCCTTTTAAGTGTACGACCTTCTAAAAAACTTAAATTACCAAAAAGAAAAAAGAAAAAGGCCACAGAGTAAATGCAATGTAGGATTCTAGATTGGACCCTGGAACAGAAAAAGGACATTAATGGAAAAACAAGTGAAATCTGAATAAAATCTGTCGTTAATAGTAATGAACCAATGTGTATTTCTTTAGTTTTGATCAATGTGCCATGTTTGATCAACATCTTAACATATGTAAGATGTTAACATTAGGGGAAATTTTGTGAGGGGTGGTATATGGAAACTCTCTGTACTATCATTACTGTTTTTCTGTAAGTCAAAAATTATTCCAAATTAAAAAGTTTATTAAGAAGATAATTATTAATGATGTGGGAAAAATACATATATATATTTCAAACTGAAAGATCTAAAATATGTAAACTAGGTGGCATAAACCAAGAATTCAATATATGCACCAGGCCACAACCCAAGCACAAAACTCAAAACATGTTCTGAGGTCAGCTCAGAACGGTATTTATGTTGCTCCAAGTAATATTTATCCTGTCTTCATTCCTCATGGAATTATAGCTTTCACCAACAAAGAAGCGATTAGCCTTAAATATATATTGGAAATAAAAGCCAGTGTTTTAGAAAAACATCTATGTTACAGCAACAACATAGTTCTATTGTGGGACAATACCATATCCCTGTTTACTGGAAAAAATCCATCCCTCTTTTTGTGTTCGTTTATCATAAGAACATTTCCCCTTTTTAAGAAAACAATGAGAAGAGGAAGTCCTTTAAACTTCACTATATTAAGAAATTATCAGAATAACTGTGCTTTTACATTTCCTGCAAAAAGCAACATCTGTAATTTGCTATTTTCCCTCAACACAATGAGAACGTGAAGCTGCTCTAGATCCCTGAAAGCAAACAGCAATACTGCAAATTCACTGTGGAATTTCACCACCGCCTAGCATGAATGGCATTCCAGGCCAACCGGTGAAGAATGAGAGAATGAGAGATTCGGCAGAAATGCTCTCTATATGTCAGAATGACCTAGTCTGGAATTACCATGCCCAGCATTTGGCAAACAACATCATTTTGCTACATTTTACAGTACATTGTGAGTTAAGAGTTTCAGGAAAGATAATGATCTACTAGCTATTGGTCTACTGATTGAATATGTAAATTGTTGATGTTGTCCACACAGAAGAAAACATGAGATGACTATATACAAAACTGACTCCATTTACATTTGTTTTAACGACCCAAGAGTGACAAACCATTTGGAGAGATCAGCTGTGGCAGAAGCATATAAAGTTGTCATAATCCATGCTGGGAACTCTGTACCTTCCTTATAATTAATGTTGATATAAAATGTTTTTAGCATTTCCAAAACAACTTGAATAGAAACAATCATAAAATAACTCAAACATAAGCAACTCAAAAAGGTATTTTCTGTGAAAATCATATCAACTTTGAGAAGGATTATGAGAAATAGTTTTCTAAATGCAGTACAATGTCATTCTAAGAGACTGTAAAGGACAGTTGATTCATAACTAACAGTGACTCATAATTCTCCACAAAATCATTATTCAACAACATTTATCATATGCTACTATGTATCATACCTTGTTCTAGAAATGGGAGAAACAGCTGTCAACAAATGGAACATGCTGGATTTGTTACTGATAATTTGAGGACTGGGAGGTAGCCCTTTTTTTTTTTAACCTTAGAGAATCAGGAAACTGTAGAAAAGGACATATTCTTTCTCCTGAACTATGATTTATTGTCAAGTAAATCACGTGACTACCATACTTCCAACATAACTCCCCACCCTCCCTAGAGCTACATGTCCTTCTCCTATGGGATTCACCCACGATCTATCCTGTGTTAGGGCTACTCTCTTCCACAAGCCTGTGAACTCTGGCTGTGAAGGAAGGCTACGTACGTCCCAATCTGGGTAAAAGCCCACAGCCACATGGAAATATTTTTTTCTCTCCTGGAGCACTGGCCCTTGCCTCTTGGCCTGGCTAACTTTTCTACTTATCCTTAGATCTTCGTATAACCATCAACTCTTCTGGAAGCCTTCCTCCGCCTTCAGATCTGGAGCATCTGCACCCCTACCCTCATCCCCAAGTTGCCGGGAGATGGCTACTCTGCCACAGCCTTCACCTGTCAATCTCTCTGCAGAAGTGCCTTGGTGTGAGGGTAAGGGCCAGGCTTCCCTTAATGCTGGATTTGTAGCACCTGACAAAGAGCAGGCACTCAATAAATATTTAATGAAGCAAGGACTACGAGTTCAATACATGTTCAATGGATATGGACACTCTCTCCCATAAGAACATGAAATCCACAAAAAGAAAAGCATCTGCTCTCTATTTCTTCCAATATTGGCTGACACATGGGGGGAAACTACACACTCAGGAAATGCTGATAAACAAGCCCCAGGCAGGAAATGCAAAACGATGCCTTCAGATCCATCCTGTGCTTCCCATGGAGCTCTGACTTCTCCCCTCAGAATGTACCAGCTGCATCCACCGTGTGTAGCCTTGGAGCTCCTAGATCCCCGACCCACAGTAACTGCAGAGAACAGAGTCCTCCAGCCCAGCAACTGGGCTCCAGATCCCCTATCTACGCAGAGGCCTGCAAAGTGGACTTGGCTCTACCACCTCTCCAAAGCACCCTGCCCTTGATCTGAGTATAATCCCCACCCCATCCGTCCTCCCTCCTCTATCCTGGAGCCCACTACTACCTGACCTACTCTTAGGGTTCCGGGGTTTCAGGACTAGAAGAGGGCCCACCTACTCCCTGTCCACTCACCACCCCCCTGATCTTGTTTGACAGGTCAGGACCGAGGCTCGCAGAAGGGAAATGCTGCTGGGACCAGGATCCAAGCCTTCTTACCTTTCTGGTCTGCATGGACACTAAAAACCACCTTATTCTGAGGGGGTTTGAGGTTTGCAATGGGAAGATGGCTACAGTGCACCGAGGCTTATAAATGATAGAAGCACCTTGTTTTTTGTTTTTTTAAATATTTTATTTATTTATTTATTTATTTATTTATTTATTTATTTATTTATTCATGAGAGACACAGAGAGAGAGAGGGGGGGGGGGGGAGGCAAAGACACAGGCAGAGGGAGAAGCAGGCTCCATACAGGGAGCCCGACGTGGGACTCGATCTCCTGGGTCTCCAGGATCACGCCCTGGGCTGAGGGTGGCGCTAAACCGCTGAGCCACCCAGGTGGCCCGAAGCACCTTGTTAATAAGATGAATAAAGTAAGGTATGCAGGGGGGTGGGGTATGTGCCTATGACTGGGAGACACCTGTTCTCCCTGTACAAAAGCTGGCCCTCAGTTAAACTTGGTAATACAAATGGACACCTCATAACTCCTCCACAGGGCACCAAGGACCTCTATTTCTTTGGTCATCTGGAGAACACCAGGAAAAGAAAGAAAAGATCAGAAATCTCAGGCTGGAGACTCAGAGAGAGTGGAAGTAGCTATGGATACCCTGAAGCTCCTAGTCACTCATCCCCTGGGACCTGGGGTGGCATCACAGTCCCCCTCCAACTAGATATCAACCTCAGAGCAAGAGGCAGGAAAAGTGGCCTTGGTGACGTCAGCCACATGACACAAAATTCAAGTCCTGAAGTAGAGTAGGATGGTGACCATAGACCACTTGGAAAAAGATAAGAGGTGGAGACATTATCCATGTAAAAGGGGGAAGTGGCCCTGCTTAAAGAAGTGTCCCATGTTGGAAGTATGCAGAGTGCCCTTAGGAACCACAGGCCATGAGTTTTCGGGAAGCCCGGAGAGGTCCTCCTGGCTTTCTGGGATGGAGCTGGTGCAGAGGAGGCTGCCTGGGCTTCCCTTTCCTGAGGCTGCTAGTGAGTCAGCCCAAAGGCAAGACAATTCTGACATTTCATTCAACCGGGCAATAAATCAGCATCTCTCTGATTTCATTGTTTCATTACTGGACTGTGTCCTCTAAATAGTAGCAGCTTCTTGAGCATTTGTGCTCAGTGAGTCTCTGGCAGCATTCTTACACATCTGCCCACATCTGCTTTGGAGTCCTGACTGTCTGCCATGTGGTTGGGGGCGGGGATGGGGAGAAAGATCAAGAATAGCAGCAAATGAGGGGGTACAGTAGAAAGAAATATAAGGGTTGGATAATCTTCCAGGGGCAAAAGCAGCATTTTAATTGGAAAGCATTCAGATACTGTACACTTGTACAGTCATACGAATGTACAACCCTAGGCAAGGCCTTTACTCTCAGGCTAGCTCTCATCTATAAAATGAAAGGGTTAACCTTGATACACCTGCTCTAAAATCTCTTCTAGGTCCGACCCCAGGTAATTCAGTGTCCTCCTAGTTCAAGCTCCCTAAGAGCAGGGAGCACAACCTCCAGGCACTTGCACCCCCAACACCCAGGTGTGCACCCAGCACATGGAATAGGTGTAGCAGAGAGTGAAGGTCTACAGAGAGAATGGTGTCATCATGTGTGCACTATGCCTCGATGCTTGCCCTCAGGAACACATGAGCAGACACTCTCAGGAAATAAATAGACAAACCAACAAATGAGGCTACGTTAGGGCATATTTGGTAACAGTCAATCCAGATGGCTCACCATCTGACAATTTGGGGAACAATCAAGCGAAGCATAGTAACTGAAAGCCATGAGAGATGTTACTCTGGAAGAATTTAAGCTGTCCTGGGAGCCCCAGTCTTGTGATGCCTTTTCTCCTATATGAACCAAAAAACAATGGGGTGAAGAATGAAAGCCTTTTAATAACTTAGTGATCAATTTTGTCACTTAGAGTAACTGTGCGTTTGAATTAAACTTTCCTTCACTTGGTTGCATTTTTTTTTAAATTGTTTTTTTTTTTAATTTTTATTTATTTACTTACGATAGTCACAGAGAGAGAGAGAGGCAGAGACACAGGCAGAGGGAGAAGCAGGCTCCATGCACCGGGAGCCCGATATGGGATTCGATCCTGGGTCTCCAGGATCGCGCCCTGGGCCAAAGGCAGGCGCCAAACCGCTGCGCCACCCAGGGATCCCCACTTGGTTGCATTTTAGAAAGGCATTCTTCTCACCTCTGCAGGTACTTCCACTAGAAGACAGGAGGTACATTCTACAGCAAGGCTTCTCAGCAAGCACCTGGGGACTTTGTTAACAAACTCAGATCCTGATCCCTAGGTTTGGGATGGGGCCTGAATTCAGCACTTCTGACAAACTCCTAGTGATGCCAATGCTGTGGGTCAGAGGACCACACTGTGAATACCAAGGCCCAAGGGCTGTAGTTTTCAAACTTGGCTGCATATTGGAATCTCTTGGAGAGCTTTACAAACTAGGAGCCCCACCAGTAGAGATTTTGATTTAATTGGCATGAGTGCAGCCTAAGCATCAGGATTTTTTAAAGTTCTCTGGGTGAGTCTATTACACGAAAAATTTGATACCTGACAAGCAATCTTTTATTTCCCTCTCTCTGAAAAAGGAATAGAAGTGCCTCCCCCTAATTATTTCAAAAGCTGTGTTTTGAGGACCTGAAATGTAACATGTAAACAATCTATTCTCTTAGCAAGGAAATCAGCTTATTAAAAATATCCACAGTTCCACTAAGACTCTAAGCGTGGCTCAGCTTTAACAAATCAGTCCAGTTCTTCATTACTGGTTCAGTTCTACAACAGTTTCAGTGGTCTCTTCAAGGCCACACCAGCGTATACTGAATATTTAATCATTCATCCTTCTAACAATGGGCTTAGTTTATTGATGCTAGCTTTGTGTGTAACCAGCACTGTTCCCAACTCAGTCCCCTGACTGATCCAGGAAAGGTTTGGAAGAGAACTAGCACTTCCTTAGGCTTTGCACTGAGTGGGTCTCCGGTAGCAACTGGGAAGACACAAAAAAGACCCTTTTTAACCACTTGGTACAAAGTAATTCCCAGAAAATACAAAACAGAGCCAAAAAAAATCCAAATCAGATTATGGTATAAATTATTGTGGATTATTTACTTTCTGTTCTGTCAGGGAAGATAATAAAGACAAGACTCTAAGTACCTAGACCCAGTAACTTCTCTTTCATATTCTCCTGTGCAAATATCACCAACATTTTAGAAGCAATTATTTTCCTCTCACACTCTTCCAGTATATTACAATCAGGTTAAGTATGAGGAAGTGAATAATGCCCTGTAACAAACACACACACGTCCCTGTTTGGAAATAGTTTCTCCCGCACGTCGTCTCCAGCAAGGAACAATGCCTTTTTAGTCACACAACCATAATCCCGAGATCCCTTTGCTTACCAGTGTAGTTTGCAGAATAGTTGTTTGGATCTAAAAACTTCTTCACCAGCTCACAATTAGACAAGATATGATTTGTGGTGATGACGTTGAGATAGTTCTGAAGACCTTTCTGCCTCTCAGCTATGAATTCACGATCCATGTTACCAATCAGTTTTTTGGGGGGAAGAGGTAGACTGAGGCCCGCAATCTTTAATTCAAAGAGAAGAAGCATTACACTCATGTCATCCTCAAATGAGACCTGAGCCTCCACGTTTCATAAAGATGCAACCTAATTTCAGTGCTATGATAAAAAATGCGAAGAACTACAACTCAGAACTGATAAAATGCTATATTCACCAGAGCAACTTTCAAAGTTAATTTTTTTTTGTTTTAAAGATTTTATTTATTTATTCATGAGAGATTAAGAAAGGCAGAGACATAGACAGAGGGAGAAGCAGGCTCCCAGGACCCGGGGATCAAGCCCTGGGCCAAAAGCAGATGCTTAACTACTGAGCCACCCAGGTGCCTCAAACTTAATGTTTTAAAAAGACGCTTTTCTTTCTATCAAACTTATACGTGAAAATAATCTCAAGAGTCAAATAGTCTTTTTTTTTGTTAGTAGTCCCATGACACTCCTCCCCAAGCAACCCTGCCAACAGATAACCTAGCCATTCCCCGCTACCCAGACACAGCCACATCCAATTCTCTCAGCCAATCTTTTGGGCTGAGGGCTGAATTGATTTGCATTTTTAGGTATTATCTATTAATTTCCCATTATGGATTAAGTTCTCTTTCACAATCCTTTTTTTTTTTTTAAAGATTTTATTTATTTATTCATGAGAGACACAGAGAAAGAGAAGCAGAGACATAGGTAGAGGGAGAAGCAGGCTCTATGCAGGAACTTGATCCCAGATCCCAGGATCATGCCTTGAACCAAAGGCAGACGCTCACCCGCTGAGCCACCCACAATCCTGATTTCACCTCTCACACAACCTATTCCTAATGCCACCAATATAGTTATAATTTTATTTAGTGCAATATTCCCATTTACATTAGGTGATACTAACCACTAAGCCAGAAAGCCATGCACAATTCCTTTATATCTACTGGTCTTGTTTGTTTGTTTTAGCTTTCTCTTCAACTCCAAACTCTCCATCTAAGCATTTTCTCAAAATATTCAGGAACAAAGATGCATCAATTGCATCTTCTTGAGAAGCATCTGTTCCAAGCAGGACTGGTAGTCCCTATGCCGGCTGTGAAGGTGGCATCCTGAGACATCATCCTAGGGATGCTTTTGCTTCTCTTCTGCTGAACCCCATTTCTATATCCATACTGCCCTTTTTTGTAGAAGAATCCCTGATTTTTGGTGGGGTTATCCTCCATCAGCTTTCTAAAAAGGGAGCCGAGGAGGTCAATTTTCGAAAAGTTGCATGTGTAAATGTCTTTATTCTACCCTCACACTTGAGTGATAGAGAATCTTGATGTGGAATTCTAAATTGGAAATATTTGTTCTTCAGAATTTTAAAGAACTGCTTTATTGTCTTCTAGCTTCCAGTGCTGCTGTTGGCAGTAGATTCTTGCTTCTGTTTTTGTTTTGTGGTTTTTGCCTCCCCCCCCCACCCGCCCCCGGAAGCTTTTGGGTCTTCTTGACCTGTTTGTGAATTCCGTATGCCTTTTTGCAGGTCTATTTTCACCTTCTGTGCTGAGTACTCAGCCCTTTCTATCCGGAAACCAATATCCTTATGTTCTTTGGTGCTTTCTTACATGAGAAATGCCCTTTGCTTTCTTTTTCTAGAACTCTTATTCCAGTGTCGGCCTTCTGGAATGGTCCTCCATTTTCTCTTTTCTCTCCTAGTTTCCACCTTTGTTAAACAATTTTTTTTCCTACTGAAAACTTTTTCTGGGATATTTCCTTTATCTTTCAGCTCTTCTAAAGAGTTTTCATTTCCACTAATATCTTTTTTTTTTAAGATTTTATTTATTTATTCATGAGAGACACAGAGAGACAGGCAGACATAGGTAGAGGGAGAAGCAGGCTCTTGGCAGGGAGCCTGATGCAGGACTTGATCCCAGGACCCCAGGATCACACCCTGAGCCAAAGGCAGATGCTCAATCACGGAGCCACCCAGGTGTAACTTCTTTTTATTTCTGAGTACTTTTCTTTTCTTCAAAAGCATCCAGAATGTAATGCAATTTATCTGAGATTATGAAAGATAATTTTTCTAAAGTGCCTGAAATGTTCCCCTTCCTGTATATATTGTTTCCTGAAGGTTCTTTTTTTTTTTTTTTTTTCCTGTTTGTTTTCATTGTTATCTCTCATGTTAAAAGTACTCCTTAGAAATCTGGTGATCCTGGGCTGTCTGCTCATATTGGAGAGCGGACAACAAAAGCTGGCTGAGGGGCACTCGATGAGTGGTTAGGGCTTATCTGTTGTGGCTTTTATTTTAGCACAGGACCACACTCAGCTGGTTCCTTGGGAAAACCTGTGACCTCAGTGTCTTCGGCCCTTTCCTCAGATCCCTCTCCCCCCGCCCACATCTTCCAGTCTCCTGCCTGGAGGGTCTAGGTCTGACTATCAATATTCTGGGAGCTAAAAGGAAGGAGGTTTGCAGAAGGGAGCAAAGTCGGGGGTTATGTATTACATAATACATAACAGATGTATCATGTAATTATTTTCAACTGTGCCTGCATTCCCCAATCCAAAGACTGTTCTACCCTCTCTGGAGAATAAACTCCCAATTCTCTGCTGGAGGGAGAAGTACAGGACTAACTTGCTAGATGGGTGAAGACCTGGGGACGTGACCACTTCTTCAACATACTCTCAACTCCTGATTTCAGCTTGGCCTTGCCCCATATGGGAGGCAGCACCTGTGCTAAACCTTTTGGAGATTCTGTGGTGTAAATTGGGACCCAATGGGGTTATCCTCTCCCCTTCCCAGGTCAGAATTCTGCCTAACAGGTTAACTCTCATCCACTGGATTTTCAGCTTCAAAGGTTTTGTTGTGATTTTATCCTTTCCTATTCTACTTGTCCTTGAGGGTGCGTTTGTGCGCGCGCGTGTGGGTATCAATTTACTGTTGTTTTAGAGTGGCTTCAAGTGGAAGGAAAAGTAAATGCAGGTGCTCAATCTATCATTTTCTAGATCACTTACAAATTTATGAGTCTATTTTTAAAATTTAAAAAACAAAGCATCAGATTCATATCTTAATGAGAAAAATCACTTCCAAAGAGCAGTTGTATTCTACACGTGTGCTTGGATTAGAGCAGTCCAAGTGACATGCATATTGATTGAGGGGAAGGTCTAAAGAGAAAGGCATCTTCAATTCAGACAAGAATGTAATCTAAGCTACCCATGTGGGCAAACCTAACTTAGCCTGTTTCATTCTGTATTTTTCAAACAACAGTGAAGACCTTGAACTCAATATTGGACAAGATGAAAAGGTTGGCTGACAATCCTAAATTGCCTATTTCTCCAACATAATTATGAAAAAGTATCAGAGCATACTTAGAATGAATTTTCTATCATGGCATAATTCACTGCCAGATAAGACATATAAATTTCAGGTCATTTTCCTCATTCATACAATTGGATAGCAGCTTCTTTATTGACTAAATAAAAAGCATACTTAAGAAGAAAGCAGATCACTCGGCTAGTACACATCCAAGTGAATCACTTTATTATTATTATTATTATTATTATTATTATTATTATTATTATTATTATTATTTTGTTCCAGAGCATTGAGTAATATACAATAATCAAAGGTACTACTAAAAACACAACTGGTATTTCTTTTTAAAATTCTTCTATTAAGTTGCAGAATATAATATCATCTATGTGTGTGTGTGTTTAAGCCCATGCATATGATTATATGTTCTCAAAAAAAGTCTAAAAGGACTCAAACTATCTCCTCGAGAACAGCTAACACTGGGAGTGTGTTAGCCAACAAATTTTTTCTATACTATGAAATGTTTACATTTCTCATTTACTACTTTTTTCAATTAAAAAAAAACAACTCTCGCTTATGAAACTGAACATATATACAGCACGGAGTCTTAAAAATTACCATGAACTTGGGGTGCCTGGGTGGTTCAGTCAGTTAAGTGTCTGACTTCAGCTCAGGTCATACTCTCAGAGTCCTGGGATCCAGCCTCACACCAGGCTCTGTGCTCAACAATGAGTCTGCTTATCCCTTTCCCTCTGCCCCTCCTTCCCCACTTACGTGCTTGGGCGCACTCTCTCTCTCTCTCTCTCTCTCAAATAAATAAATAAATAAATAAATAAATAAATAAATAAATAAAATCTTTTTTAAAAAAGTGTCCAACTCTTGGAGCTCAGGTTGTGATCTTAAGGTTGAGATTGAGCTCCGCATCTGGCTCTGTGCTCAGTGCAGTCTGCTTGAGATTCTCTTTCCCTCTCCCTCTGTCCCTCCCCCTAATGCTCTGTCTCTCTAAAATAAATAAAATAAAAAATAAGAACTATATACATGTATATATAAAAATATACATATACATATATATATAATTGCCATGAACCAGTATCAGCCCATTTGCCTGCACTACCCAACAGGAGACCCAGCTGAATCCCACATGACTCAGAATGGAGAGTTGTACAGGACATCATCAGATTCAAACCCCAAGAGAACTATTTTTAATTCATGGTAGGGATATGAAAATGAGACTAATAAGGTATTCATTCTGAACTTTGTGGCCTCCAAGCTTCCATCAATCTATTTGTTCAAGCTTCATTTCACTTTAGGAAAATACATTGATCTGCCCAGACATCCCATCAACTCTTCCAAATCATCAGGTGAAACCAAGTGTTCTTTGCCAACAGCTGCAATTAGAGTGCCCCTGCTATGCCAGTCTGCTAGACAGATTAGAGGTTTTTTCCTGCTCTGCCTTAAGATCTCACAATAAATATTTCCACAAGTATTAGAAGTATATAATGTGTGTGTTATTTTAAAATCTTGCCTTTTAAAAAAAGATTAGCATTCAAGAGACACTTTCTCTTTCTGCTTTCTCCCAAAAATTCTAAAATGTTTGACAATTATAGAATATAAAATTTAGAAGTCCAATGACTCATTAGAAGGGAGGGAAGAGAATACTAGCCCAGAGAGCAATCAAGTCACTATGCCAATGATTTCCAAACACCTCCACATTGATGGCTTCAAGCCATGACACCTCACCATCCCATTTTCAATAGCTTTCCTTTTTAATGTGCCCTATGGATTCCCTTCTTGAGTTCCCTGTATATGAGGAAAGAGAAAGCCAGTAGAGAAGTCCCCAAAGACCCATCCATAACACCTGCAGAGTAACAAAGCGAAGGGGAAATGATTGCCAAAGTGAGGTCTAGAGCCCACAATCTGACCCACGCTAGTAGAAGCCTCCAAATTACATAACAAACTATACTGCAGCTTCAAGAAAACTAGCTTCTGTTTGGAGGAGGAATCTTCAAACTCTAAATCTGTTAATCTCTCATTTTCATTATCAGATCTCAGTGGTCTGCAAATTGCCTTCAACTGTATTTCAGTAAGTATTCTAGGGAGTTCTGAGCTCTCAACAGACCCTTTATTTGTCCCAATACCCCTCAGTGTACAGTAGAGTCTCTCCTATGTCAACAGTGGGCAATAAAATTCAAATCACAAAGCATCCAATGCTATAACAGAACTGAGAAGTCATCTGGTTCAATCCCTTGTTTGATGGGGAAAGTGAGGATGGAGAGGGAAAATAAATGACCCAAGGTCTCCCTGCTGTAAGGGCCAGAGTCTGGGATCCTTCCCAACCCGAGCATTCCCAGCCCAGTTCCCATCATTTTAGCTCCTGCTCTTTTGCTGTTTGTGGTCTCCCTACATGGTTACTAATTTGATGTTGCCTTTAAAATAAAGTAGGGATTCAGGACACCTGGGTGGCTCAGTCGGTTGGGCAGCTGCCTCTTGGTTTCAGCTCAGGTCACAATCTCAGGGTCATGGGATCAAGCCCTGTATCAGGCTCCCAGATCAGCAGGTAGTCTGCTTCTCCCCCTCTCTCCACCCCTTCTCTTCCCTGCTCACATGCTCACACACTCTCTCTTTCTCTCTCTTCAATCAATCAATCAATCTTGGCAAATTGAATTAAATAAAAAATAAAGCTTTAAAATAAGGTAGTGATTCTTCTTTACTGTTACCACAAAATATGCTCACTATAGTAACTTGGGAAAATGCACCATTTTTTCCTATTTCTTTGTTTATATAGCTTACATGTGCTTGTTTATAGAGAACTTGGAAAGTACAAAACAGTATAAAGAACCAGAAAAAAAAAAAAATAACCCATAATCCTGCCACCTGGAGATCACCATTGTTAACAGTTTGGCATATTTCCCTCCAATCTTTTTTTTCTAAACAATTCGTGTAATTATATTATATTATATTGCATGTATAATTTTACATCCTGCTTTTTTTTTTTTCACTTTGTCATCTTTCCTATTGGAGTCAGACAACTTCGCATATGTGTATTATATTTCTCTTTCTTCAGCAGGAACTCATTTATCCATCAGAACGGTAATCAGACACTAAAAATCATGGTCACAGTTTTATTCTGTGGTTTTTAGAGTCTTTTTGGTCTGTTTTATGGAGGTTGTTTTGAAATTATTTTCTTGCCAAAAAGCTGTATGTACTTTCTTCTGTTTGTTTACTTGGATTTAGAAAAACCTCCCACTGAAATGATGTCTGGCCATATCCTGCCCAGCATATGCCAACATCAATACACATGGATATTTGCATTTGAAATAAAATGCACACTGAAAGTGCCTATTTTTAAAGGGAAAATTACACTGAAGCAAAAATAAAATCCTATTATATTAAAAAGGTCGTAAATGAATAGTCACAGAAATCCAAACTTTCATTCCCTAAGCAAGAACAAACAGCAGATAAAATCCTCTTCCCCCACTCCCCCATTCCCCACCTGTTCTTGGGGGCTGGGCCTAGACATTTTCAATTTCAGAAATCTTCCTCCCATGAGTCTTACTCAGTCCTGGCTGAATGACACTGTATGAAGATTGCTGGGCAAAAGTTCACCTGTGCATCAAGGTGAAAACACATACTAGGCTCAATGCTAACTCCCAAAGGCTCACACCGTTGTGGAAATGCTGCATGAGAATATCTAGAGAGATCTGTGGAGAAAATCCACTGCTGGAGTAAACCACACATCGGTGCCTTATCTACAATGTCATCACAGACCCAGCTTCTAAGTGGAAAAAATATGCTGTAAAAATCCAAAAATGAAACCAATTAAATCCATCAATGAAGAGAGTTTGATCTCTGCCAGTATTTTACCCGGAAATTTAAATTTGTCATACTATAATTAACATTTAAAAAAACAGTATTTATCAAATGCATGATTATCTGTCAATTACATAAAGGTCTGCAGACACTCAGGCCAATTCTATTAGAGAGAAAGTGAGGCATTCATGTTTTTAGCAGGATTGTAAAGAATGTTAAAGTTTGGACTCTACCTATGCTATTTTCCAAAGTCTGATCAATAACCATGGCCTTTTGAAGGAAAGAAGCATTTTGCTCCCTCCCAGTCAGCAGTCCTTCTGACTTCTGTGGACAGGATCAGAGGTCACTCAGAGTAAGTAAGAAGTGACAGCTAGGGCAGCCCGGGTGGCTCCGCGGTTTAGCACTGCCTTCAGCCCAGGGCCTGATCCTGGAGTCCCGGGATCAAGTCCCACATCAGGCTCCCTGCATGGAGCCTGCTTCTCCCTCTGCCGCCTCTCTCTGTGTCTCTCATGAATAAATAAATAAAATCTTTAAAAAAAAAAAAAAAAAGAAGAAGAAGAAGAAGAAGAAGAAGTGATAGCTAGCTCACCAATGAAGAGGGAGCAGTGCTTCACTTCCTGGCTGAACTGGTCATAAGCCAAGTGCTCTGGCTCAGGTTTTATGTTACCAATCAAATCTGAGATATGCTCACTCTCTCTGTGTCTGTCATGAATAAATAAATAAAATCTTTAAAAAAAAATCTGAGATATGACCCAAGCCCGGTGGTCTGCAGTTACCCATGGCACTTGAAGACTGACATGTGGAATGGAGATGTGGGTGCTATTGCCAATACTTACTGTGGTGCTAAAGCCCCTCTAGGACCCTTCACTCATTACCACCACAGCTGTTTCCAGAAAAAGACTCTACAGCTCATTCTTCTTTCCTTTATGGCCACCAAGTTAGGAACATTTAAATCAAAGGGATTTAGATGTATTTAAGAGAAAAAAGGTTACACTGAAAAAGGCTGTCTCTAGTTACTGCTGAGTACTGATCTGCAATGCTGCATATGAGAGTCTGAGATAGTCCCAGCTCTAAGTGAATGACTCCAACAATCCAGCTAGTCATTCCTCTGTGCAAGGAGATGATACACAGCATCCCATGCCCATGGTAAGGATGCAGTCTCGCACAAAGGTACTCACTTGCAAGGTGACTATTATAAATTACATGTTTGTTCTCAAAAGTTTACTCTTAGAGCCATGCATTATCTATTTAAAGTATAAGTCTATCTCCTCCGCCAGGGAAATTTGCTAATATTTTGTCTTGATACTGCCATTTCCAACCCGTTTCTGAGACACCCAAGCAATGACTGTGTGTCATTGGTATTTTCAAATATTTACCTGCAAGCTGTTGTTCAACAAATCAAAGTCACTGTATCTCCTAACAATCTGTAAGACAAGAGAGTGGTGTTTTCATTCGGCAAAGACCATCTCTTTCTTGTACTAAAGGTACTGGGTATACCTGGTGCTTAACTTGCTTAACTGGACAGACCCAGAAAACAAACCTAGCAGTGTCCAGAGTTCGCTGGGCCATGGGAAACTGGTTAATGCCAGCCAAACACATAAGATGCCAACAGGTAAGAGAGAAAGATGATATATTTGTTTTCAGGGTGAATAGCCCTTTAAATACCTTTCTCATTAACCAGGCACCTGGAAAGATGAATTAATGATTTACCTCCAAAAAGTTTTACTGAACATGAAATCAAATTAAAAGGAAGTGGACAGCTGTGAAGCCATTTGATCCTTGCCCTGGATAAAACTTTTCCCAGTTGAGAGCCCACCATTCAAGAGACAGGACTGTAACTGCAGGCAGAGAGGCCATACCTCTCCTGGATTCCCCGTGTTTTCCCTCTTGGCAGACAGTCCACTTTCCATTGTCTATACATTCTTTCTGAGTTATGTTGATGTCACTGATTAGGCCAGAGTCAAATTCCACTAGCTCTTCAGGCTCTGGGCAAGGAAATTATTTTGCTTTTGAATGGTTTGACTTCAACCTTTATTGATGAATCTCAAATGTTAGTGAGTAGAATTGCCCACCAATCATCTCAGACTCTGCCCTCAGAGAATCTCCTACCAGTAGGTCCACGGTGGGGCTTAAGAGTCTACATTTTTGTTAAATATCCCAGGGATCCTAATGCATTATATCTGGAAGACTACACCAAGGATTGATTTTTCTGGTAGGACAATGGCTGTTGCCCTGCTTGCCAACTACACATCAAAGAGTTAAATAAGGCCATCCCTCATAAGTGCAAAGGAGAAAAGGCAGCACAGCGGTTAATCATAGAGAATATACAAACTCCAACTCTGGTCTGTCACTGACTGGAGTGTGACCATGGCCTACTTACTTACCCCTTGAATGTAAAATGAGGAGGTATAATCATGTAGAATGGTTTTTAAATGTGCCTGAACCAGTGCCTAACAACAAATGCTCACTAGATATTAAATAGTGTAACTATTCAAACAAAAAGCTGTTTGAAATTTCAGGCAAAGACCAAGGGAAGGTGATTATAATTACAGAGGCAAGAAAGAAATGGCCCCTGTAGAGAAGTCAGCTACCCTCTGCAAGTCAACTAACATAGTTAGGACCTCTGGATCTGAGTTGGAAGTTTTTTCTCTCTGAGGCCCCCTCTAAGCCTGTAAGGTGACCCTCACCTACAGTCAGGGGGGAAACTAGCACTACTAGCATTTGCCCATGAGTGGACTGAGGAGTCCATGAAATGCAGAGCATCCAAGCTGTACGATGTCCAGGGTACCATCTCGCCTTTCTACCTGATGGACTTAACTCTAACCACCCCCACCTACACCATGGCTGCAGGGGAGGAGGTATGAATTACTAAGAACAAAACAAGTAATCTGCCTACTATCTATCTATCCTAGTCTGGGTCAAACTAGAGAATACATTCCTCAATACTCTCTGTGGCAACATCATACACAAATTAAACCAGATAAATGGGAGCAGAAAAACCTCTGCTAATAGACATTGTAAAGCTGAAGGTTTATTTATTTATTTATTTATTTAAGCTGAAGGTTTATACCTAAAAGTAAAAGGATTCATATTTATGCATGTTTTGGTTTTTCCACATTTTTGGACGCCCCAAGTCAGGCTTTTGTTTAAATGCTTAAACATTTTTCTAGTGACAAAAAAAAAAGCTTACCTGCCAGCTGTTTTCTACAGAAATTCCTCTTTGCACCCGAATTATATACTCCTAAAAAAGAGGAAAGAGAGAGCCTCAGTTATAAGACACCCACATCGGGGGCACCTGGGTGGTTCAGTGGTTGAGCATCTGCCTTTGGCTTGGGTCATGATCTCGAGGTCCTGGGATCAAGTTCTGCGTCGGGCTCCCCAGAGGGAGAAGCAGGCTCCATGCAGGGAGCCCGATATGGGACTTGATCCAGGGACTCCAGGATCACACCCTGAGCCGAAGGCAGATGCCCAACCACTGAGCCACCCAGGCGTCTCATGAATAAATAAAATCTTAAAAAAAAAAAAACACCCAAATCAGAGAATCAAAACTAAGTGAAAATATCAGATAAAGTAGACTTCAGAGCAAAGAAAATTACTAGAGAAAGATAGTGCATCAAGATAAAACAGTACTCTACCAGCAAGACATAGCAATCTTAAATGTGTATGTACCAAACACCAGAGCTATAAAATATGGGAAGCAAAAACTGATGGACCTGAACGAAGAAACTGGGGAACCCATGATTACAGCTGGAAGCTTCCACTCTCTTAGAGATTGATAGAACAATTAGAAAACCAGGAAGGACACAGAAGAACCCAACAATACTACAACAATGCATCAGCCAACAGATTTAATGAGCATTTTTGGACACTTCATCCATCAGCCAACAGACTAATGAGCATTTTTGGACACTTCATCCAAAACCAGAAGAATACACATTCTTTTCAAGAGGGTATGAAGATGGCAATAAGCATAAGAAAAGATGCTCAATATTACTGGTCATCAAGCAAATGCACAGGAAGACCACAAAGAGATATTATCACATACCTACCACAATGACTAAAACAAACAAACAAAAAAACAAATGCTAGCTAGCATACAGAGAAACTGGATCACACATACACTGCCAGTGGGAATGTAAAATGGTACAGTGACTCTGGAACATAGTTCAACAGTTTCTTAAAAGATTAACCCTGCAACTATCTTAACAACCCAGCAGTTGTAATCCTGAGCATTTATCCCAGACAATTGAGCATTGATGTTCATACAAAACTTGTACAGGAATGTTCACAGCAGGTTTATTAATAACAGTCCAAAATTAGAAACAAGTCAGAAGTTCTTTAACAGGCGAATGGTTAAACTTTGCTACATCCGTATCATGAAACAACACTCAGAAACAAAAAGGAATAAATTATCAGTTCACACAACAATTTCGATGTATCTCCAGAGTTATGCTGAGTGAAAAAGCCAATCCCAAAAGGTTGTAAACTATATGACTCCATTTATAGAACATTCATTAAATGACAAAATTATAGATATGGAGAAAAATTAGTGGTTGCTAAGAGTTAAGGCTGGAGTAGTAGGGTGTATGAGCTAGGGAAGCAGGCAGCTGTGGCTACAGAAAGGCAAAGTGAAGTGCTATGCTTTGAATGTTTGTGCCCCCTCCAGAATTCATGTCAAATACTAACCCCCGAAGATGACAATATTAGGAGGTAGGACCTGCAGGAAGTTCTTAGGTCATGGGAGTGAAACCCTCATGAATAGCATTAGTGCCATATAAAGGAAGCTCCAGAAGGATCCCTTGCTCCTTCCACCATGAGTAAATTTTGAGAAGGTATCAGCTATGAACCAGGAGAAGGACCCTCACCAGAAGGCAACCATGATGGCACTCTGATCTTGGACTTTCAGCATCCAGACCGAAAAATACATTTCTGTAGTGCTTGAGCCATCCAGTTTACGGTATTTTGTTATAGCAGCCTAAACAGCTAAGACATGAGGGATGCTGGGATTGATGGAAAGGTTCTGTATCTTGACTGTTTCAATATATTAATGTACTGGTCGTGATACTGTACTATACTTTTACAAAATAGTACCGTTCAAATAAATTGGGCAATGGATAAATGGGATCTCTCTGCATTATTTCTTACAACTGCATGTAAATCTACAATTGCCTAAAATAAAAAGTTTAACCTTAGGCATTCAAACCAAGGTGTGGTACCAATCAAAGGACTAAGATCCATGATTTTTGGAGTTCAGAGTTTGCATATTATATGCATCATCAGCTAGAGAAGGCCATGATTAAAAAAACAAGTGAAAAAGTAGAGGAGGGGGACACCTGTGTGGCTCAGTGGTTTAGCGGCTGCCTTTGGCTCAGGGTGTGATCCCATGGTACCAGGATTAAGTCCCACATCTGGCTCCCCACAGGGAGCCTGCTTCTCCCTCTGCTTCTGTCCTCTGCCTCTCTGTGTCTCTCATGAATAAATAAAATCTTAAAAAAGAAAGAAAGAAAGAAAGAAAGAAAGAAAGAAAGAAAGAAAGAAAGAAAGAAAGAAAGAAAGAAAGGTACAGTCTGATTCTATTCCTTCCTTCCGCAGACACACAATTTAGATTTTTAAAAAACTTATCTACTGGGGTGTCTGGTTGGCTCAGTCAGTTGAGTGTCTGCCTTCGGCTCAGGTCATGATCCCAGAATCCTGGGATTAAGCCCCAAATCAGGGAGCCTGCTTCTCCTTCTCCCTCTAACCCTCCCCCGGTTTGTGCTCTCTGGTTCTCTGTAAAACAAATAAATAAAATCTTTTTTAAAATAAAAAAATTAAATTAAAAAAATAAAAACTTGTCTATAAGTATGTGACCCTTGATCTCAGTGTCATGAGTTTGAAACCCACACTGAGGATAGAGTTTATGTAATAAAATAAAATTCAGAACTTCCTGAACATATATTTGTGCCAGAATAGGTTATGTCTACACTACTCAGTCAAGTGGCAAACATCTTCTCATTGTATCCCTTTATATATGCTCTTTGTCCTTTATTCCTCTCCTCTCCCCACAACAGACAGTAACAATTATGTGTTCTAGCCTTTAGAGTTGTCTCTACTTCAGGATTCTAGCACTGTCAGGCTAAGAGTCTTGTTAAGGCATTCCTGAAGCCACTTCATGGATACCCTATACATTTGGCTATTATTGTGATTATGATCACTATATTGCCTTCAAAAAAAAAAAAACTTGTCTATAAAATGGCACACAATAACAACTTGGCAGAAGAGAAGCAGTAGCTACAAGATAATGCCTGGGTCATGACATAAGAGTGTGATAGCCAAGATGACATCCTCATTAATGTTTGTGCCAAAACATTCTTTAAATTTAGGTCAGTGAGATGAATGGATAAAGATGTGGTGTATGTGTACACACACACACACACACACACACACACACACACACACAAATGGAGGAACACTACTCAGCCATCAAAAAATGAAATCTTGACATTTGCAATGACGTGGATGGAACTGGAGAACATTATGCTAAATGAAATAAGTCAATCAGAGAAAGATAGTTATACGATCTCATGGGAAGAGAGGAAAAAATAAAACAAAATAAAATCAGGGAGGAAGACAAACCATAAGAGACTCTTAATCATAGGAAACAAACTGAGGGTCACTGGACGGGGAGGGGTGGAGGGTTGGGGTAACTGGGTAATAGATGGGCATTAAGGAGGGCACGTGATGTAATCAGCACTGGTATTATATAAGGCTGATGAAACACTGACCTCTACTTCGGAAACCAATAATATATTATATGTTAATTAATTGTATTTTTTAAATATAAAGCATTAAATTAAAAATAATAATATACCCAACAATAAAAAATAATTTAGGTCAGCGATCTCCAAAGAGGTTGATTCTGACCCAAATGACATTTAACAATGTCTGGGGTCATCTTTGGTTGTCACAGAGGCTGGGGGAGTGCTACTGGCATCCAGTAGATAGAGCTCAAGGATGCTGCTAAACACCTACAATGCAGAAGACAGCCCACACCCACCCCCCAACAAAGGACTATCTGGCATTGAACGTCATTAGTGCCAAGGTTGAGAACCCAGGTTCAGGTGCATCAATAAACCAGCCATCCCAGTCTTTGGAGGCTTGGGATACAGGGTAGTGCTAGAGATTACTTATGTCACCATCTGCCCTTGGCTGTGGCCCACTGGTACCTCATATACAACACTATAACACACTCGTGTCCACCTATACTTTGCTTAGTTATTGGCAGCCTAAAAGTACCACCCATTATATAAAAACACATTAAGACCCAGTAAGGCTTCACTGTAGTCCCCAAGTACTATCTGCCATGTGGTAACAGGTACAGAAAGACAGTGGGGAACATAAGGTGATTTTGCTTGAAAATATTTTTTTTTAAGTAAACTCTACCCCCAACATGGGGCAAGAACTCACAATCCCAAGATCAAGAGTTGCTCTACCAACTGACCCAGCCAGGTGCCCCTGCTCAGAAATATTTTTATTCCACTTCAATAAGACAGGTTGGTCCCTAACTATAAAACATTTGAATTTTTTTAGTTTGCTTGATACCACCATCCACTTGACCAAAAGGAAATACTTTCACCTCACATCCCCAATTTGTAAACTAAACACAGCACAACTGTCCTCTGCTTGCAACCAGGTGGTAGCTCTTATTAAAGCAGAGAGGACAGTGCCCAGGGGAATAAGAGAAACCTAGCATCTGAAGTCAGGTCTCGGGATCCCTGGGTGGCGCAGCGGTTTGGCGCCTGCCTTTGGCCCAGGGCGTGATCCTGGAGACCCGGGATCAAATCCCACGTCGGGCTCCCGGTGCATGGAGCCTGCTTCTCCCTCTGCCTGTGTCTCTGCCTCTCTCTCTCTCTCTCTCTGTGACTATCATAAAAAAAAAAAAAAAAAATTTAAAAAAAGGGCAGCCCCAGTGGTGCAGCGGTTTGGCGCAGCCTGGGGTGTGATCCTGGAGACCCGGGATCGAGTCCCACATCAGGCTCCCTGCGTGGAGCCTGCTTCTCCCTCTGTCTGTGTCTCTGCCCCTCTGCCTCTGTCTCTGTGTCTATGAATAAATAAATAAAATCTTTAAAAAAAAAAAAATGAAGTCAGGTCTCCTCCTCCCAAGCTGGAGTCAGCAGCCCCAGAATCCTCCAGTGAATCATTCCCATCTTTACCACCATCTCTGATGTGGAACGGAAACTGCAGTGTGCATGTATAAAAGAGACAATAAACCACCAAGGCCAATCAGGCAACGAAGGGAAAGCTAACTCTGTAGTGCAGCCCTGAGTCAAGTAGATATACGCCTGCCACCAAACCCTGCCATCTGCTGCCACGTCCCCAAAAGGCCCCTTCTTCTTGCTCCTCCTCACAACATCACACCATTTATCTTAGTGGGGCAGGGTGGCCATCCCATCAAACCCTAGCACGTGGGTATTTCAACTAGTCTGTGTGGTCTGCTGAAGAAGTTCTTCAAACTGGAAAGGCACCAGGACCATGTAATTTCTGACTAAGTGAGATTAGAGAAGAGAGATATAAGTGAGCAGTGAGCACCGATCTTGTGTCAGGAGCTTTGCTAAACCCAACACTTCTCATTCAATTCTCACAGCTGCCTAGAGGGTAGAGCTCAGCTCCCCTCGGCTGGGCTCGGCTCGGGCAAAGTTGCGTGAGCTGTCCAAGGTCACACAAGTGGGAAGCAGCTGAGTGGGAAGTGCAACCCAAGTACCTGATTCCCAAGACCTTCCAACCAGACACGCATGACTGGTGACCCGGGGAGCCCCGAGCTCTTTCTGCAGCCCTGAAAGATGGGGATCCTCACTAGCTGGTGGAACTCAGGTGGTTCATCTCTAATGATGCTGATCTACTGACTCCAATCCTGAGGGGGAAGTCAGGGTTGGGGCTGTCGTTTCCATAACTGTTGATTAATGCTTCCAACACAGGCCATTTTCCAAGTAAGCATCCTCACTTTTGTTACTGGAGTTTTCGGAAAGATATATACTTAAGATTTCCCTGCGCAATAGCTGATATTCAAAGATGCCGTGGTTTGGTGAAATTTTAGGAAAAACTGAGGAGGAAAACTTATTTTGAACCTGTCTGGCCCCAAATTACCTTAAGGAGACTACAAACACAGATCACTTTGGAAAAAAGGTGTTCAAGGAGCTAAAGCCAAAACTTCAGCAAACCTTCAAGCCAGAATAACCTGCATAATTCTTCTCCCTCCCCTTTTGGCACAGATATCAGATTTACTCAGAGACTCAAAGTACAGAGAGATGCAGACAGCTGTTTGGAGATATTTTACCTTGTCAGTGTTCCCACATCACTATCTCCAAAGCAGAGGGTCTCAACCCTGCTGCATTCTATAATCACCTAGAGAAGTTAAAAAACCAAACAAACAAACAAAAAACTAGATACCAGTGGTTCCATCCTCCCTCCCAGAGATTCTGATTTAACTTGTCTGGGCTGAAGCATAGGCATTAGTAGGTCCTAAAAGTTCCCCAGGTGACTGTAATGTGCAGCCAGGCGCAAGAGCCATCTTAAAAAAACTTCTTAAAAAGGAAGCAGCTTTACAGTGTAAAAATAAAAACCCTCTCAAGAGAGGAAGGAAACAAATGAACCACGCACCCACCAACCTTACAGCCTCCTCTATCCCCGTCCTCATCCCTCCCTGCCTCTTCAAGGGTAGAGTATGTACCTAAACTGAGCCCTGTAGGGGTCCCACCTACTCAGGGCCCTGGAGTGGTGGCTCACAGGTACAACTCATACCATCTGCTGATGGTTCTTTGAGGTAAGAAAGAACCATTACCCTCATTGTGCAGCTGGGGACAGTGAGTATGCCTTGACACCTCTGGGATAGGAGGCCAGGTCTCCAGCACCTACTAGCCAGCCACACCACTCTCTCGGGTTCATTCCCAAACCTACTTTCTTCTGGCACTTTCCCCTCATAGGAAGGCCCACAGAGAACACTGAGCACACATGAACTTGCTGGACATCCAACATTATCCTACTTCCTTGCTCAGGAACCTTCCAGGGCTCCCACTGGCCACAGAATAAAACCCAACTCCTCAGCCTAGCTTCCAAGTTCTGCTATCACCTAACCAAAGCGTCTTAACACGTTCCTTCTCCTCTACCCAGACTCTGTGTCTCCCAGACGTCCCTTACTTACTGCCCTCTCTGTTTTACCTAGACAACACCTGGCAAGGGTAGCTGTTTAATCATGTTACTGCTATTTCTGTCCTATCTATATCTACCTATGTCTGTGGAGAGGGGGGCGCTCTCCAACTGAATTAAGTTTTTTAGGGCTAGGATCACATATTTCTTTGTATTGCAAACAGCACCCAGCACAAGGTCAGCCCAGTAGTAGAAGTGCAGCAAATAATCCTTGGTGGGTATTTTGTTAACTGACTGCTTGCTCTTTTGGGAAGGAGGAAGCTTGCTGGTCTTTTTCATGTGCACTTACATCTAGGAAAAGTCAAACAGCATCCTCAAGAAAATCTCCATGAGGGTCCGGGCATGGGTGAAAACAGGTGAAGGGGATTAAGACGTACAAACTTCCAGTTATAAAATAAATAAGTCACAGAGACAAAGTACAGTATAGGGATGCCTGGGTGGCTCAGCGGTTGAGCATCTGCCTTCGGATCAGGGCATGATCCTGGAGTTCCAGAATGGAGTCCTGCATCAGGCTCCTGCAGGGAGCCTGCCTGCTTCTGCCTCTCTATGTCTCTCATAAATAAATAAATAAATCTTAAAAAAAAAAAAAGTACAGTATAGCGAGTATAGTCAATAATAACGATATTTAATGATTTCTTATAATTACATTAATTACTTGATAATCATTAGAATTAATTATTAAAATTAAATAATTAAGAATTAATATTAACACTGTATGGTGACTACATTTATTGTGGTAAGCACTAAGTAATACACAGACCTGTCAGATCGCTATGTTGTACATCTGAAAATAAGATAGCACTGTATGTCAACTCTACTTAAATAATAAAAAAGAAAAAAAATTTCTAAAAAGAAAGTAAGTCTCCATGGATCTTCCAACCCGATTTATCATCCCTTTATAAACCCAATATTCAAACCCATGGTATCACACAGCACAAGAGCCACAGCTCACGGGTGGTGGGCAGCAACACCCCGAAGGACAACAAGGTCTCCGAGGAAATTCTCAGTTGCAGGACTGCCACTCAGCTCACCAGCAACCTGCCTGGCTGCTTGCAGTTCTTAATAGTTCACCTAGAATTAATGATTACCTCTTACTCTGCTAAATATTCATTACTTATTGTTGCATTTGTAGGTTCTCAGTGCTACAACATACCTGTGTTTTATTTTCATTGCTGAGCCCTCCAGCAATGTGCAAAACCTGCCCCCAAACCGATGAAATCACGAGGGTTTTAAACGGCATTGGAAGAATGACCACTATCTTAACCTAATTTGCTCAGAAGAGTGAAGCCAACTGTAACTCCTTTTCAACCAAGTAAAATAAATCTCATTTAAAATCTAACTGAGGATCCCTGGGTGGCGCAGCGGTTTGGCGCCTGCTTTTGGCCCAGGGCACGATCCTGGAGACCCGGGATCGAATCCCACGTCGGGCTCCCGGTGCATGGGGCCTGCTTCTCCCTCTGCCTGTGTCTCTGCCTCTCTCTCTCTCTCTGATGTGACTATCATAAATAAATAAAAATTTATTTTAAAAAATAATAATAAATAATAAATAAATAAAATCTAACTGAATCTTAGAACTGTGTGCTTCACATTTATGCAAAGTAAGTTCTCCAGTTTCTACTCTGTGTTCCCAGAAAGGGCAAGGAACACATCATAAATGTGCTTTGATGCCTGCCGTGAGATGCCACTGCCTTACTGAGCATGCTTCTCCCTTCTCCAGGCCTTTTGAAGTCCATGCTCTCCTCTGCGGGACAGTCTCCTGCCCTGCCAGGGGAGCTGCTCTCCACACCTAACTTCAAAGGCAGCCGATGTTTCAGCTAGGAGAAACACTGCAAAGCAGTGCTCAAAAATCCTTTCAGCCTCAGACATGACTAGAGAATGAACATGACATTTAAAAAAAAATTGTTTTTTTCTGAACATGGCATTTTAAACAGCAGTTCCTGTGGCATTCTGTAGTACGAGACCCTTAAATGACGCCAAAGAAAATTACTTAATTTGCTAAGATGGGAATCCATGAATGCCATCTTACGTCAAAGCAAAGGGAAAAAAACGCTCAAATATCTCGGGCTCATTTAAATAGTAATTAAAAATGAAATGTGACCTCCAATAATCCTCAAGCTTCTTGGGCCGACGCCCTTTTAAAAGTGTAGAAACAGATGCAGTAAATATAACCTCAGAAAACTACTATTTAGCTGGCTGGCCAGAAAAGACAGTAACCACACAAACTCCAACCTGGTTGGAAATAATGATTTTTATGTGGGCTCTGGTATCTCAATTCTCACACCCTCAGCTGGTAACAACCCAAGTACCAGCTAGGAATGAACTGTTCCTCCTTGTGGGGCCACTTCTCTGCCCACCCCCATGGTCCACTGCCCCAAGTCTTCTGGAAGTGGATGTACTGATCAGCCCTCTTTCCCCAGGCCAAAACCTCAAGTGCCCAGGGGGAAAGGGCCTGGCTTTACAGTCAGAGACTCAATTCAAAGTCCAGTGCCACTTACTAGTTTTGTGACCTAACTCTGCTGAGCCTCTGATCTCAGTTTATTATCTGCAAAAATCATATCTTTCCAACAGGATGGCAGTAAATATTGGATGAGACTCTATACTTACAGCACCCAGCACAGAGGCCAATTTTGTAATTTAGTTTGTTTTCTTTTCTGTTATGAAATAGAGAATGCAAGGTGTGTACAGGTGAATACACTATGGCCCTAAACAGCAAGCACAGGAGATGGCCACAGCACTGTCAAGAGCCCCAATGGAACAAAAAGCAGCTATTCTCTTTTAACACAGGGAATAATTTTATCAGTCTCTGATTTCTGATAGCAAGCACTATTACTCAGCTTCGCTTGTCCCAGCTTCTATGCCCACGTTTATTTATTTATTTGATATCTATTTATTTAATTTTTTTTAATTTTTATTTATTTATGATAGTCACATAGAGAGAGAGAGAGAGAGAGAGAGAGAGAGAGAGAGGCAGAGATATAGGCAGAGGGAGAAGCAGGCTCCATGCACCGGGAGCCCGACGTGGGATTCGATCCTGGGTCTCCAGGATCGCGCCCTGGGCCAAAGGCAGGCGCTAAACCGCTGCGCCACCCAGGGATCCCTAATATTTTATTTTTAAGTAATCTCTATACCCAATGTAAGGCTCGAACCCACAACCCCAAGATCAAGAGCCACCTGCTCTACCAACTGAGCCCGCCATCCACCCCCTCCATACTCACTTTTTTTTAATCTTTTTTTTTTTTTTTTTAAGATTTTATTTATTAAGTAGAGACGGAGAGAGGCAGAGGGAGAAGCAGGTTCCATGCAGGTAGCCCGACATGGGACTCGATCCCAGGTCTCCAGGATCACGCCCTGGGCTGAAGATGGCACTAAAATGCTGAGCCACCTGGGCTGCCCCTCCATACTCACTTTTTTTTTTTTTTTTTTTAATATGATAGTCACAGAGAGAGAGAGAGAGGCAGAGACAGAAGCAGGCTCCATGCACCGGGAGCCCAACATGGGATTCGATCCCGGGTCTCCAGGATCGCGCCCCGGGCCAAAGGCAGGCGCTAAACCGGTGCGCCACCCAGGGATCCCCATACTCACTTTTAAGGAAGCTAAGTAAAAAGCCTCCCGCTAAAAGAATCTGGTTTTCAACAATAAGAGAATGGTTATGCTGTTTATGGTTTTTTTCTTTTTAAGATTTTATGTATTTATTCATGAGAGACACAGAGAGAGGCAGAGACACAGGCAGAGGGAGAAGCAGGCTCCATGCAGGGAGCCCAACGCAGACCTGATTCCAGGACTCCAGGATCATGCCTTGGGCGGATTACGCCCTGGGCCGAAGGGAGGCGCCCAACCATTGAGCTACCCAGGTGTCCCTGTTGTTTATGGTTTAATCATATAGTGAAAGAATATGCAACTCTTTAGAAGGATATTAAAAGAATTTTTCATTACACAGGACAAAGTGAATGCTGTAATTTAAATATTCTGAAAAGATAAAAAACTGATAACATTGATAGGAAGAAGAGGAACTACAACAAATGTTTGTTTGTTTTTTAAGATTTTATTTTTTCATGAGAGACACAGAGAGAGAGAGAGGCAGAGACACAGGCAGAGGAAGAAGTAGGCTCCCTGCAGGGAATCCGATGAGGGACTCAATCTCGGGACCCCAGGATCAGGTCCTGGGCTGAAGGCAGCCCTAAACCGCTGAGCCACCGGGGATGCCCACAACAAATGTTACCAGTAGTTATCTCTGGGGTGAAATTAGGTGTGGCTTAAATTCTCTTAGCTATTTTTTTCATATTTTTTTAGGTTATCCTCAAGCATATTTTACTTTCTTGATCAGGAAAAACAATGTTCCCAGAAGTTCCTTGGTTTACTACACAGGTAATTTAAAAAACATGTTACTTTCAAACAAAGAATCCTGCCTGAGTGATAAGGATTGAGATATCTGAGCTCAGATAAGAGCACAGGATGTTATCAGTGATAAATGCAAGCTATCATCTTTTTTCCTTTGGTAAGAGAACTTCTAGTCCTTTTATGACTCACCAGCACTTTTATTGTGCTGGGGAGATTGGAAAAACAGAAGATGAAAGTCAAACAAATTAACTCTTCTATTAATATCAGCGGTGGTAAGATATTTGGTGGGAAAGAAGCTTGAAAGTATGGGGAAGTCAAACTAGGGAAGTCCCTACTGGTTTCAACAGAAGAGAACTCACTGTTCAGCATCACGAAGGATGAGGGAGGGTTGATGGCACATAAATTTACCGCACCTAAAAACATCCCCGGGGGGGGGCACCTGGGTAGTCAGTGGTTGAGCGTCTGCCTTTGGCTCAGGGCATGATCCTGGGGTCCTGGGATGGAGTCCTGCATCGGGCTCCCCACAGGGAGCCTGCTTCTCCCTCTACCTATGTCTCTGCCTCTCTGTGTCTCTCATGAATAAATAAATAAGACCTTTTAAAAAAATAAAAATTAAAAATATCTTGTGTCCTTCTGGGACGGAGTTCCAATCCCAACTCTGTAAGCTACTATACATGTCATGCTGCCATAGGCATCTTCAGAGCTGAGGGTAGTAACCGCTATGTTTGTGGAGCACTTATTCTACTGTCCTTCAGCTTAACCCATCTCCCGGCAGTGCTTGGAGGTATGTGTCACTATCTCTCTTTTACAAGAACCCCACTTCTCAGAGAGGGCAGATGCCTTAAACACAGACACTCAGCTAGGAAGTCAGGAGAATGGACTCCATCCCAGGCCTGTCTGCCCCACAGACAGGGGGGGCAGACTTCCTATCCTCTATGGCCGGAGGCAGGATGCTTAGACATCATTCCATCCCTCATATTGATGGAGCAAGGTCAGCTAAACAGGCAGAACCAGTCCCTCAAGTGAGGAAGGAGTCCTGAGAGATTGAGGGGCAGATTGTGGACAACAGGAACCCAGGCCTGGGTAGTAGGAGTTGAAAGAGCTGCAGGGCTCTCAACACTGGCCCAGTCTCCTGACTTGAAGACTTCTGCACTCAGCAGGCTGCCTCCAACTGCAAGGTCACGAACTGCGGGCCAAATGTACTCGGGCACTGCATAGAAGCTGCGTGCAAGGGGATCCCTGGTTGGCTTAGCGGTTTAGCGCCTGCCTTTGGCCCAGGGCACGATCCTGGAGTCCTGGGATCGAGTCCCACATCGGGCTCCCGGCATGGAGCCTGCTTCTCCCTCAGCCTGTGTCTCTGCCTCTCTCTCTCTCTCTCTCTATGTCTATAATGAATGAATAAAATCTTAAAAAAAAAAAAAAGAAGCTGCGTGCAAATACGAAAATTATTTTCTCTTCCCAATGTTAAATAAGCTCCTCCATGAACATGAGGCAGTTTCTAGCGAAGCAGAGAGGAACATTTTCATATGAACTTGCCTGAAGTGGACATCAGGCTTCTGGAGGGAGCCTCCAGCAATGTGAATGGTGGTTAATTTCAGCTGTACTAGGGATCCCTGGGTGGCGCAGCGGTTTAGCGCCTGCCTTTGGCCCAGGGCGCGGTCCTGGAGACCCGGGATCGAATCCCACGTCGGGCTCCCGGTGCATGGAGCCTGCTTCTCCCTCTGCCTGTGTCTCTGCCTCTCTCTCTCTCTTTCTCTGACTATCATAAATAAATAAAAATTAAAAAAAAAAATTTCAGCTGTACTAGAACAGAAGAGGGTCTTTGACTAGGGCTGTTCTGTTTCCACCCTATGCTCCTATTGAACTCCAACAACAGCTGCCCCTCTTTCCTGTGCTTTACTGTTAGAAACCATGAAGACTCTGGGTCTCAATAGTCACAAAGCCCTACTGGCTGCAGGGCTAGCAGGTCCTGTCCTCCAGCTCAGCCCTTCTCACAGTTCAGCCCTCTGGACAGAGTACTGACCCAAGGCTGTGATGTCCAACATAGCAGCCACTGTGCATCTGTGGCTAGTGTTGACTGAGGGACTGCACTTTAAGTATTTAACTTTATTAAATTTAAATAGTCTGGGCAGCCCCGGTGGCGCAGCAGTTTAGTGCCGCCTGCCGCCTGGGGCGTGGTCCTGGAGACCTGGGATCGAGTCCCACATCAGGCTCCCTGCATGGAGCCTGCTTCTCCCTCTGCCTGTGTGTCTGTCTGTCTGTCTCTCTCTCTCTCTCTCTCTCTCTCCCCCTCTCCGTGTCTCACATTAATAAATAAAATCTAAAAAAAAATTTAAAAAAATTTAAGTAGTCTAAGTAGCTAACTGTAGCCACTGGACAGTATATAGACTGCTTGCAGATATAAACATCAGATATTTGTGGAAATGTAAGCACACTAAACACAGTATGTTATGACTTTTCTCTTCCCCCTCAACTTAATATAAGATGAATCTCTTTCCATGTTGGTAACCATGCATCTGGATTTTTTTTTTTTAATTTTATTTATTTATTCATGAGAGACACACAGAGAGAGGCAGAGACACAGGAAGAGGGAGAAGCAGGCTCCATGCAGGAAGCCCGATGCGGGACTCGATCCCAGGTCTCCAGGATCACGCCCTGGGCTGAACCGGCGCTAAACTGCTGAGCCACCCGGGCTGCCCCCTGGATATTATTTTTAAAGTCCATATCTTGGGCTGTCCAGTACACTAGCCACAAGCAGTACGCAGCTATTGAGCACCTAAAATGTGGCTGCTCTCAATTGAGATATGTTGTAATTGTAAAATGCACAACAGATTTCAAAAAAAAACTTTGTATGACATAAAGAACATAAAACATATTAATAGTTTTTATATTATCTACTGAAATAATATTCTGGATATATTGGGTTAGGAACAGATTATTTAAATTAATTTCATCTGTTCCTTTTTACTTTTCTAATGTGGCTACTAGAAAACTTAAAATTACATATGTGGTTTGCATTAATTTCACTGGCAGCATTGCTCTAAAGCCTCCACAAGTATGTAATGAACTAACTCCACATCTCTGCAGGCAGGCTGGGAGAATTGGGAAAATGGTAACCCAAACCAGTGTCTCTGGTTCTGCAGCTCAGTTAGGAGGGTGGCTAACTCATCTTCATCTAGGCCTGGGCTTAGCAGAGCCATCAAACAGATCCACTGCTCTGCAGGCCCTAACAACAAATCAGGCTGAGGATGGCTCAAAGTCCACTGGCCTACAAACCATTCTTCCGCCCTCAGCCCTATGACTTGGAGCAAGTTACTTCCCCTCTCTGCACCTCATTTTCTTCCAACTGAAAAACGGAAATAATAGTGAACTCAATTCAGAGTTATCATGAGAATCAGGTAAGAATCTAAAAGAGTTTGGCCATTTCTTTTTTAAATATATGCTTACCATATGACTAAGCAATCCCATTCCTAGATATTTGCCCAGGAGAAATAAAAATATGTCCATACAAAGACTAATACCCAGTGCTCATAGAAGCTCTATTCACAACAGCCCCAAAGTGGAAAGAACCCAAATGTCAACCAGCTAATGAATGCATAACAAAGAGTGAAATGCTACTGAGCAATAAAAGGAAACATGCAACAACATGAAAGAATCTCAAAGCTTTATGCTAAAAAGCCAGACGCAAAACATTATACCCTATAAGATGCCATTTATATATGACATTCTAGAAAAGGTGAAATGACAGTAATGGAAAGCAGACCAGTAGCTACCAGAGATCAGAGGAAGGATACTGACTGCAAAGAGGCCCCAAGGAAATATCTGGGGTGATGAAAATGTTACACAGTGGTTACATGGGGGCACCCATTTGTCCAGCTTAGGAAATGAGATAAGTGACATAAAGAACTTACCAAAGGCTGTGGTCAACCCAGCCGGCCACAGTAAGTGCTTAAACAATGCTAGCTATTATCATGGCAAGTGCCACTGCTTCTTCAGTATTGCCCGAACTTTCCAGAACCATACTCAGACTCATGATCTTCCTGGGAAGACCACTTGCTTACCTTGGACTATTTCTCTAATCATTTCTGGTGCCTTTGTTTCGGTCATGGCCTCTACCTAGCGGAATTCTGTTGCGTTCCTACCTCCCTCTGGTCCTTCTCTCCCTCCTGCCACTGACCTGATGTGGCCTTTCTAACTCCAATGCTTTATTACTACCCTGGACTCTCCTCTCCCCTTCCTTCACACTCTTCCCGGACCCCTACTCACCACTACCAAATTAAGCCTCCTAAAATACCACTTCCACGAGCTACATACCTGCTCCAGTCCAACTGCTATTCAGTTCCCTGAGTCTGGCCTCCTGGGGGCCCCACAACTCGCACCAGTCTCCCTTTCTCATCTTTTACCCCACCCCAGAATCCTCCATGACAGATCCTTTTGGAATGAACAAAGGCAGGGACTACGTCTCTCTTGCTCCCATCTGCACCCCAAGAGCCTAGCATGGGGCCAGGAGTAAGCGGCATGCTCACAGCAGTATTTGCTGAATGAACTGAAGCCTGCAAACATAACCTCACCTCAGAGAACATAACTAGTCATTCTCTAGTATTTTTTTTCTAGTATTTTTTTTTTTAAGATTTTATTTATTTATTCATGAGAGGCACAGAGAGAGAGGCAGAGACATAGGCAGAGGGAGAAGCAGGCTCCCTGCCAGGAGCCCAAGACAGGACTCGATCCAAGGACTCCAGGATCACGACTTGAGCAGAGGGAAGGAAGGGAAACACTCAACCACTGAGCCATCAGGTGCTCCTATTCTCTAGTATTTTAAACTGAGATCCTTATGGTGGGTTAGTAAGGGTTTGGAACAGGATGAACAACTAGAGTTTCTGGAAGGATTTATGTGTTAAAGGCTACATAAAGGCTTCTGTTTCTCTTTCTACTTAAAAAAAAAAAAATCAATAAAACAATTATTTAAATATTTTCTCCTTTTAGGGCACCTGAGTGGCTCCATGGTTGAGCATCTGCCTTTGGCTCAAGTCATGATCCCAGGGTCCTGGGATACAGTCCCACATTGGGTTCCCCACAGGGAGTCTGCTACTCCCTCTGCCTATGTCTCTGCCTCTCTCTGTGTGTGTCTCATGAATAAATAAATAAAATATTTAATAAATAAATAAATATTTTCTACATTTCTACCCAGAGCAGACTGAGAGCCTCCGAGTGAACACAAAGGAAACATGGGGCCAGTCATAGAACTTAGATGAGTGTGTTCATGGTTTATTTGGTTTATCATGGTTTTGGCTACTACATAGCTTTTTAATTGATTTTGTTATGAGTCATACATGGTTTCATTTACACCCACTAATGGACCATGACTAAAGGCAGGCTATAGAAATGCCAATTGTAAAATATGAGTTAAATGAGAAGTTAGTGAGAAACATGAGAAGTGAGAACGACCATAAAACTGGTAATTGCAAATTGTCTGAAGATGCTCATTATCAGTACCTTAAGCTATATTTATCTTATCGCAATTCTCACTGCCTCTCATATTTCAAAAAACAGTGTAATTCAGATCCCAAACATTAATAAAATTCTCAATAAGGTACTGATCTGAATAAAACATATTTTTAATTCAAAGTCACTTCCAGAAGGGTTTTTTTTTTGTTTGTTTTTTTTACACAATTCAGTATTACCACGAAGGGAGTTTACAAGTTCAAAACCCTGGGGAGTGCTGATTTAGAACCCATTCTCTGAAAGGCTGTTAAGCCCAAACCCCCAGGAGGACCTGGGTGGAAGGAGCCTCTCCCACTGCACCCTCACTGCTCCCAGGAAGACTGGCACTTTCAGTACCTTACTTCACCTTTGGTTTATACATCTGCCACCTCTACCAGGATATAAGCTCCCTGCTTTGTTCATCTTTTTATCTTAATACGTGGCCCAGGGCAGCCCAGGGGGCTCAGCGGTTTAGCAATGCCTTCAGCCCAGGGCTTGATTCTGGAGACCGGGATCGAGTCCCACATCAGGCTCCCTGCGTGGAGCCTGCTTCTCCTTCTGCCTGTGTCTGCCCCTCTCTCTCTCTCTCTCTCTCTCTCTGTCTCTTCTCTCTGTGTCTCTCATGAATAAATAAAATCTTAAAAAAAAAAAAATACACGGCCCAGTGTGCAGCTCACAGAAGACTCTTCATAGGTGCTGGCTAATGTTCCCAACACCTTAGGGCTTTCGGACAAGGAAGAAAGCACGTGCGTCACAGACTGAAATGCACCCTGGCCCGGTGTATGTGTCCACAGCCTGACTACTGGAGCGTGACACTTCGGGGAAGAGAAGGCAGCAGGGCTGTACAGAATATAAGTGCATTTCTCAGGAAGCACCCCCCCCCCCCAACCTGCCCCTCACAAATGTCAGCTGGCACAGTCACTTGGCAGGGGAAGTGGCAGAGGAAAGAACAAAGCAGACAGCTTTCTATTTTATTTTTCACCCCACTGCCAGAGGTCAAATGTGTGTACGCTGATGTTGGTGATGAACAAAAGCCTGGATATGAAGAGCTAAATGGGCATTTGCCGGGGCCCAGCCTCTGGGAGCACATCTGCCCGTTCAGAGGCCCAGCCCCATGGCCTGCCTGTTTGCCTCTTCCATCTCTCCTGCCACCGCCTTGGAACACCAAGAGCCGGCTCTGCGGCTAGGCAGGGGACCCCTGTGCTGCATCCCCTGAGCCTGGCTATCAAAACATGTTCCTTCAGAGTTAAAAAGAAAAAGGTGGCAGGGGAGTTGCTCTTTGACATGTCACTGGTCTGTCTTGCCATTTGTTAACAAAGCAGTCACAGTTGACAGTGAGACAAACATTTATATAAATAATTCTCCTTTTCCCATTGAACATAATTGAGTCCCTAACAAGTACTAATACCTACCTAAAAAGTTACTAGTGTTCTGGCAAATAGAGGTAAGACACTACATCAAAATAGCAGACACTTATGCGTGGAGCTCAGTTAATACCCACAGCACCACTAACGTACTCTTACTATCCCCACTTGACAAAGAAATAGGCCAGACAGATTAAACAATTTGTCCAAGATCATTAAGATATTGTCCCTCTGCTCATGCTTACACTTTCACATGTGTGGGAGGGGGAGATTATAAATAGAAAACAGAGTAGTAAGAAATAACACCTATGGAGGCGCCTGGGTGGTACAGCTGGTTAAGCATCAGCTCTTGGTTTCTGCTCAGGTGATCTTAGGGTCGTGAGTCGAGCCCCACATCATGCTCCGTGCTCAGCACGGGGTCTGCTTGAAATGTTCTCCCCTCTCTCTGCACCCTCCACCCCCTGTGCATGTGCCTTCTCTCTAAAATAAATAGAGAAATCTTTAAAGGAAGGAAGGCAGGCAGGCTGGCTATATAAAATGCTTGCACTTTTGGAACCAATAAAGCTGAATGGGAATTTCAGAGGAAGGAAAGGCATATCCAGCTTGGCAGGTAGTTGTCCACAGGAAGGGTTCCCCAAGCTGTAGCTCAGATAACTGCAATCACACAACAAATCCACTTACTCAACAAACATTTACTGAATGCTTACTATCCATATGCTAAGGAATGTGCTAGTTTGAAACAGAATCAATGTAATAAAACATAGACAGGAAAGGCTGGATTTAGAAGAGGAAAAGAAACCTTAGAGAGAAAGACATGGACAGAGGCAAAACAAGCTGCCCATATGATCCTCACCATCTAAGGAGTGAGAAGGGGAGTAGTGTGTCCTTACACAGATCCTCAGCAGCTTAAGAGCCCCTGTAGTAGGGTGTGCTCACCACTGCATCCCAAGCACAGAGTGCAGTGCTCTTTTGAGAAGCCAGAGCTCAAGAAGTACCAGGGAGTTAAGAGCGTAAGGGGACTAGTGAATGTGGTGAGCTACATACATGGTCACATGCAGAGATGCCTAGCGTGTAGCAACGTGTCAGCCAGCCAGCCATTCCCTGTGCTCTGGAGGGACAGTGAGTAATGTCGTGCTGGCCAGACGCTTGGCCTGACTAGAGGTGTGGTGTGAGCAGGACAGTTTCAGGCTCTATTTCTCTCTGCAGGACTAAAGTGCACTGAGTCCCCACCCACCAGACACCGGTCCCCTGGGGGGAAGGGGAGGCTCAAGGGAAGGCCTGCAGAATGACACTTGCTTTCTGCTTTTCACAGCTACAGGTAGTTCTGACATTTTAGGTCCAGGATTGTCCCATAGTAACACTCTATCCATTCCCCACCACCACCACCCCAAAAACAGCCTCAATTGAACTGAGGAGAAATGACCAGTTTCTGATGAGCCACAGAAATTTAATAACCAAAAGAAATTCGGGCAGCCTTGTTTAGATGTCATAAAACAGAGAGCTGGCCAGGGCACAAACAGCCTGCTTTCCAACACAGAGCCCTCTGCCCTTCCACTGGACTACTCTAACAAGTCATCGCAGCACCTACAACTAAATACTCGAGGCAAGGTACAAGCCAGAGTAACTCTTTCACGACAGGACATAATCATCTATTGTTCCAAATCCAGGACTTCCTTAAAGCAGAGTGCATATGGCAGTGAGGTGCACTGTCCAGATATATGCTACTTCTCCAAACCTATAGCTGAAAAACTTTCTCCAGCACTGATTCTTACCCTAAGATTTGCTGCCTGAGAGCAGGCTCAGGGCAGTGAGGTTCTAGAAGATCATCATGTGTATGAGCATTTATGGAGAATATATCCTTCTAATAAGATTGTGAAAGGAGTTAAACCCAAAGCGGTAAAAGAACTTGTGCTAAGAACGTGTCTGTGAGTTTAACATCCTGTAATGTTAGAAAACTTCCCAGGGTGATGGCTAAACCTTTCAGGGTAATGAAAATGTTCTAAAGTTGATTATGATAAATAAATAAATAAATCTTTTAAGGGGGATGGGCACCTGGCTCAGTCAGCTAAGCAGTGGGGTCTTGATTTCAGCTCAGGTCATGATCTCAGGGTCCTGGGATTGAGCCCAGCATCAGGCTCTGCCCTCAACAGAAGTCTACTTGAGGATTCTCTCACTCCTTCCTGCTCTCTCTCTCTCTCTCAAGCTCTCTCTCTCTCTAAAATAAAAAAATATATCTTTAAAATTGATTATGGAGGGATCCCTGGGTGGCGCAGCGGTTTGGCGCCTGCCTTTGGCCCAGGGCGCGATCCTGGAGACCCGGGATCAAATCCCACGTCGGGCTCCCGGTGCATAGAGCCTGCTTCTCCCTCTGCCTGTGTCTCTGCCCCTCTCTCTCTCTCTCTATCATAAATAAATAAAAATTTAAAAAAATAAAAATAAAAAAAATAAAATTGATTATGGAGATAAATACACAACTCTGTGAATATACTTATGTTGAGTTGTATAGTAAGTTAACAACTAAATTGTACAGTATGTGGATTATAGCTATAAAGCTGTTACTGGGTGACTGGTGGCTTAGCCGGTTAAGCATCTGCTTTTGGCTCAGGTCATGACCCCAGGGTCCTAGGACTGAGTCCTACATTGGGCTCCCTACTCTGCAGGAAACCTGCTTCTCCCTCTCCTTCTGCCTGCCACTCTCCTTGCTGGTGCTCACGATTTCTCCCTCTCTGTAAAATAGATAAATAAAATCTTTAAAAAAAAAAAGCTCTTACTAAGAAAAAAATTTCTTGAAGACTCCTGTTGCAATGGGTTCCCCAAACTAATATTATAGTAATAGGAATACCCTTTTAGCCACCAAAAAATAACTACTCAATTATTTGAAGACAACAGTAACAATGTACTCTTTAGTAAGCAAGAGGAAACTCTTGACAGCTTGATCTCCAGCTAGAAATAGCCAGACTCACCCCAAATTTGGTAGTCAGCAAGATCAGCTGGAGTCTATAGTGGTCAATCTGCACACTCTTTCCCTCCAGAGGTCCAAGTTTCACCCCGGATGAACCACGTGTCCCTTAGTCCTTACTCAAAAAACTCCAAATTGAGGGACGCCTGGGTGGCTCAGCGGTTGAGCATCTGCCTTCAGCTCAGGTTGTGATCCCGCAGTCCCGGGATGGAGTCCCACATCAGGCTCCCCTGAAGGAGCCTGCCTTCTCTGCCTATGTCTCTGCCTCTCTCTGTCTCTCATGAATAAATTTTTTTTTTTAAATCCAAATTGAAAATGAAGGGCTCTGTCACCTCCTGTAAAGAAGTCATATCTTAATTTCCCTACTGTGTGCATCTTATTCATAAAAGAAGTCACTGACAAGGACGATTTCCAGTTTCAGGGGGAAAACAATGGAAAAAACCTATTACTCTCCCTCCTACAATACCCCCCAGCACTCAAGCACTTCTGAATTCTAAAACAATGTTTGGGTCCAGCTCTCCTGCTTTCAGGATGCCAAAAGCTGGAACATAAAGGATCCCCATTTTATGTGAAGTCACTCAGAAACCTCTAGCAGCTTGAAAAGGAACCACTACCTGCCTTCGTAGAAAACAAGTTTGTTCTAATTGGCTCAAATGAACCCATTTAGACCATTAATCAACAACCTATATTTTGAACAATCTTATTAAGACCACAATCTATATGGAAACTATGTACATATGGGCGGATATTTACAATATTCCCCCAGAGAATAAAACAAATAAGATCTTTTCTCCTAAAATAAACTTCAGCCCTAGAATCTTGTTTCTTTCGAGTAACTACAGCCAGCTTCTTATTTGTATTCCTACTACGAGAAATCTTCAGAGTGGGAGAATCCTCAAAAGAGGTGATGAATGAAGATTAAGAATCACCTAGCCTGGGGCAGCCTGGGTGGCTCAGCGGTTTAAGCGCCTGCCTTCAGCCCAGGGTGTGATCCTGGAGTCCCAGGATGGAGTCCCACGTCAGACTCCCTGCATGGAGCCTGCTCCTCCCTCTGCCTGTGTCTCTGTCTCTCTCTCTCTCTGTCATGAATAAATAAATAAAATCTTTAAAAAAAAAAAAAAAAAGGAATCACCAAGCTCCCAAAAATAAAAAATTAAAAAAAAATTAAAACAACAACAACAAAAAGAATCACCAAGCCCCAAGGGGCGCCTGGGTGGGCATGTGACTCTTCATTTCGGTCAGATTATGATCTCACAATCTTGATCTCCGGGTTGTGAGGAGTTGTCAGATTAGGCTCTGTGCTGGGTGTGAAGCCTGCCTAAGGTTCTCTCTCTCCCTCCTGCCTCTGCCCCTTTACATTCACGCTCTCTCTCAAAAAAATCAAATCAAATCAAATCAAATCACCAGCCCCTAAATAAGTCTGTAAAAAATTGACTTCAATAGGTATAGTTTACTTACAATCTCTAAATTAATACCATTAACTAAATTTACTAATTCCAACTCGGACTTTTGTAACTGCATCTAAAACAGGTTTCGAAAACAAATGAGGAAAAATACATAACTAAGTAGAAGACAAGTGATCAGATTTCAAGAAAATTTATTATCTTATTATAAAATGAGGAAATGCAGGACACCTGGGTGGCTCAGCAGTTTAGCACCTGCCTTTCGGCCCAGGGCGTGATCCTGGAGTCCCAGGATCGAGTCCCACATCAGGCTCCCTGCATGAAGCCTGCTTCTCCCTCTGCCTGTGTCTCTGCCTCTCTCTCTCTTTCTCTCTCTCTCTCTGTGTCTCTCATGAATAAATAAATATATACTTTTTAATGAGGAAATGCTGTAAGTTAACTATTGTATGGTGGGTATTTGCCTATGCAAATATCTTCGAATAATTTTTTTAAGTGTCCACTATAATTTGGAATTCTAAAGAAACTTCCAAATAGCACCCCAAAAGGACGCCCAGATTGATCCTGATACTGAGCACTGGGCTGCCTTAAAATGTCAGGCTCTGAAGGCAATGAGGTCTGCTAATTTGGCCTCACATTCGAATAGGTATTCTGATGATGTATGAATAGAGTTTAAAAGACTCTAGGGGCACATGGGTGGCTCAGTGGTTGAGTGTCTGCTTTCGGCAGCTCAGGGTATGACCCAGCAGGTACTGGGATCAACTCCCATATCCGGCTCCTCTCAGGGAGCCTGCTTCTCCCTCTGCCTATGTCTCTGCCTCTCTCTCTCTGTCTCTCATGAATAAATACAATCTTAAAAAAAATAAAAGACTCTATAAAAAAAGGCCACTGATTAAAAAGCTGAGGCTCAATAATCCAAGCCACAAAAGGAACTTCAAAACCATCTGTGTTATGACAGGTAAAGACTCTGACTGACTTGTCTACCCCTTGGGAAATGGAAGACCTCAGAACCCCATAGAACAAAAGCTCAATGAAAGCAGGAGCTTGTCTAGTGGATCAGCAGATCTCCAGCATGTGCCTGGCACGAAGTAGGTACACAACACATTTTTGTTGAATTGATGAGTATTGCTGAATAAACTGTGCAGGAATACAATTTCCAAAAGTCAAGGGTTCAAAGAGAGACTCATTTTCAGTAAATATCTCAACATGTAACATTATCTTTCCCAGATTTAAAAAATGTTGTCATGCCTCAAATATCACTAAAATTATCTTTTGTTTCTCAGGAACAAAATGCACCAAAACCAGAATAAATGGGCCTTGATTCAGATGAACCTCACAGGAGACTTTTTTTTTTAATATTTTTTTTTCTTTATTTATTTATGATAGTCACACAGAGAGAGAGAGAGAGAGAGGCAGAGACACAGGCAGAGGGAGAAGCAGGCTCCATGCACCGGGAGCCCGACGTGGGATTCGATCCCGGGTCTTCGCAGGAGACTATTTTAAAAGGAGAAAACTGAGATGAGGGCTAGCACACTACATCATACTGACCAGCAAAAAATCTGATATGCATATTTGATAACAACATTCTCCTAAACTGTTGGTTTCCTCTGGTTTCTATTTCAGCTAGGTAAGCATTTTTTCGGTCTATTGATTTTTAGAAGTTTTCCCTTTCACGTCACCAAGAATTCCTATATTTCCCTGGTCTTCTCTTAGTCCTTCCCCAAACTCTCCCACAATTCACCTGTATGGCTTTTTATTCAAATTCCTTTTGTTTGGAAAGTCCTTCCTGTTCCTCCCTAAATATGGTCCCTTCTGATTTTATGGAAGTTTCATTTCCTTGCAGCAGAGGCCTGGTCTATTTCCTGAAGCCAAATTCATTGTGCTCCATAAAAGTGAAAATAAAATCATTCAAAAAAATAAAATAAGGGGATCCCTGGGTGGCGCAGCGGTTTGGCGCCTGCCTTTGGCCCAGGGCGCGATCCTGGAGACCCGGGATCGAATCCCACATCGGGCTCCCGGTGCATGGAGCCTGCTTCTCCCTCTGCCTGTGTCTCTGCCTCTCTCTCTCTGTGTGACTATCATAAATAAATAAATAAATAAATAAATAAATATTTAAAAAAAATAAAAATAAAATAAAATAAAATAAATAAAAAAATAAAATAAAATAAAATAAAATAAAATAAAATAAAATAAAATAAAATAAAATAAAATAAAATAAAATCATTCAAACCCCAGTCAAGAACCAAATCATCTAGCAGTCTGTGCCCTTTCTGCCAGTTTCCCAACCAAATATGCCTTTCTGGTGGTGACCTTGTGTTCCCTCCATCCTGGCTTCTGTATTTTCCAATTTACAAAATTTTTCCCTCCCCAGTCCATAAACTTTAAACCATATGTAACCTGAAATTTCCTGCTGTAAATTGTATTTCCCAAAGCTAAACAACCTTGATTGATAAATGGAAGGAACTATGGACAGAAAATAGCTATTCATAAGAACACTTGAACATGTTTAACCCTTTGTTGTTGTTTTTTTAACCCTTTGAATGTCATTTCACCAGGGAGTGAGTAGATGGAAGAAGAAATGCTCTTTACCAATACTTCATAAAGACTATTTCATTTGATCTTTGCAACAACCTTGGATGGCAGGCAGGCAGGCATTTACTACCCTATTTACAACATCAAACTACAACATCAAAAAGTTCATTTTTGGGATCCCTGGGTGGTGCAGCGGTTTGGCGCCTGCCTTTGGCCCAGGGCGCGATCCTGGAGACCCGGGGTCGAATCCCACGTCGGGCTCCCGGTGCATGGAGCCTGCTTCTCTTTCTCTCTCTCTCTGTGACTATCATAAATAAATAAAAATTTAAAAAAAAAGAAACTTTAAAAAAAAAAGTTCACTTTTTTGTGACTTGCTCAACCAATGTCTCAGACTAGCAAGTGTCTGCCCAAAACCGTGTTAACGTCTTGCTTCTTCCAACTCAAAGGCTGTCTACTGTATACTCTCTCTGTACGTTTCTATCCTACAGCCAAGGAGCAATTCCCAATTTTCAGCATTTCAAAGGGAGGACAGCCCTCTGACTTCTGGAACACCAACTCCCTTCAGCTAACAAGTAGGAAAGCCACCTTCAGTTTTACCAATAGAAAACAATGCTCTTTTCTTCCATATGCCACCATTAACAACTACTTTTTTCCGAAATAATTTCCAACAGTTCCTGTTTTAAAAGGACTTACTCATAAGAGGCTAATAATCCAGAAAGTCTGCATCAGCATATGATTTTCTCAATAAAGTTCAGGGCTGATGCAACATTTCCCAGTCTCCAATTCTACGGCTAAAATGACAAGAACATGGAACAGTCAAAAATTGCGCAAGACAATGCTACAGTGTTTTTACTCCACATCTGCCTCTGTGGGTCTCCGGTGAGTCACTGTCTTTTGTGATCAGTCATCATTCTAGGGACTCCCATTCTCTATTTTATTTCTTAAAGAAAAGTTCTGCAGTTAAAATGGAATCCTATTACATCTTTTACTATCTTGCTGAAGAGCTGACCCCTTAACTTAGCATCTCAGACGCCACGTTGTTCCAGTTTTCACCACTACCATTTTACACAAACAAAAAAGAGGCAAAGTAAGGTTGCAATTCATTTGCTTATTCATTTAACAAACACATATGAAATCCTATCAGACACTAGGGACTGGGACCCAAAATCAGGCAAGGGGCCCTCCTCTCAAAACGTGGTGGAGAGGAAAAACTAAAGAATTACAAGAATAAACTGATCTAGGTTAAGGTGGAAATGAGCACAGGGCTTGGCCATCATGGAATGCTTCCTGGAAGAAGTTCTCTGTGAGTGTTTATATGCATCTCTTACTTTCAGCACAAAATAAACCTAAAAGACTCAACCCCTCTCCCTGAAAGTTTGTAAGATTACTTGCCAAAAGTTAAGTCAAATATTGAATATAATAGCAGAATTTATTCTTGACTACCTGCCCTAAATTTCCACCTTTCACCCATACTCCTGTAGGCATACATTACAAATGGTAATACAATGACAGGGTACAAATTCTGTCCGACACAGCGCCTCTTCACAAGTCTGTAAAAAAGGATTAAAGAGATGCACGATGGGCAGCCCGGGTGGCTCAGCGGTTAGTGCCGCCTTCAGCTCAGGGCGTGATCCTGGAGACCTGGGATCGAGTCCCACGTCGGGCTCCCTGTATGGTGCCTGCTTCTGCCTCTGCCTGTGTCTCTGCCTCTCTTTCTGTGTCTCTCATGAATGAATAAATAAATAAAATCTTTAAAAAAAAAAAAGAGAGAGAGATGCACGATAAAATACCATGCACTTTAAAAAATATACAATCATTTCCCTAACTGGAAATGAACACTGTGAACAATCCAAACCCTGCAAAGCACGGCTGTGGGAAGAGGAAACTGAGGTTCAAAAAAGTCTCACTTTAATACAACAGGAATAAAAGATCTCTTTGAAGTCACCAGAACAGCTTGAACAGAAAGGAGAAACAGAAGGCTATTGTGGGGCTTTCGCCTCCAGAAGATGAACCCTAAACACACTGCAATGGTAAACAAACAAGCCTCTGAGCCGGAATCTGATTCTGTGACCTGACAAAACATTACGATTTAAGAAATCTCTCTCTCCCCCCATTCATTATTTCCCAAAGTCCCACTGGATGGCAGCTTTAGGGGTTCTGTTTTGCTGTTTTTTTGTTTTTGTTTTTGGGTTTTGGTTTTTTTTTTTTTTTAGTTGATGTTTTTGTTTTTCTTTCTTTTTTTTTTTTTAGTTGATGTTGTTTTGTTTTTCTTTCTCTCTCTCTCTCTTTTTTTTTTTTCTTTGCTGGTTCCTAGGTTTATTGCTTGTAAATGATAATGCACAGTGTTTTTTCAAAACAAAAAAACGGGGGGGGGGGGGGTTGTTCAGGCAAATGAAAACACTCCTGGGTTTAAAGACCCGCTAAAAGACAGTACACGCAACAGAAATGAACTCTGCCCGTGTTGACTAGGAGGACCTATTAGCCCTTTACGCTACTGCGGTGGACCCTAAATCCCGAGGGGTGCTACCCCTGCCCACCCGCAGCAGGTCGCGGGAGGGAAGGCGCGCGCCCGCACACCTGCGTCCCTCACCACCTCCCCGCGCGGGCCCGGCACCTGCCCAGCACCTGCCCAGCACCTGGGGCTGCCGACCCGGCCGCCTGCACGCCGCTGTCCCAACGAGAAGGCTCTCAAGTCACACTTCCATCGGGCCGGGCACTTGCCCGCATCGCCACCGCTCGGGTCCCCAGCTGGAGGCAGGGAGACTCCGCGGCCCCGGCGCCGAGGCTGACGGCGGACAGAGGCGGGCAGAGGCGGGCAGAGGCGGGCAGAGGCGGGCAGCGTCCCCCGGGCCGCCCGGGGCTGCCCCACTCCGCCGGCCCGAGGTGGGCCCGGGAATCCGGCCCCGCCCCGGGACCACCGCCACGCCCGCCTGCGCCCCCGGCCCGCGCTGGGCCGCCCGCCGCCCGCCCGCCGCAGCCCGCCCGCCGCCCGCCCGGGGCCCGGGGCCGCCCCTCCGCCCTCCGCCCTCCGCCCGCCCGGCGGGCCGCGCACCGTGTGCGACTGCAGGCTCTGGCTCGCCTCGATGGCTGCTGTCAGCGGCACCGTGTCGTCCAGCAGCACCTTGCGGGCCGGCGGCTTCTCCATGAAGGCCATCCCCGGACGCCCGTCCGCCAGCGCCTCGACTCCAGGGACAGGAACCGCGGGCGCCGACTCCCGCCGCCCGCCCGCCCGGCTCCGCCGCCGCCGCCGCCGCCGCTGTCAACACGCGCCGCCCCACGCGCTGTCGCCACCCGCCGCGCCCGCCGGGTCCTAGCGCCGGCCGCCCCGCCGCCGCTGTCAACACGGGCGCCCCTTCCCGCCGCCGCCGCCGCCGCCGCCGCCGCCGCCGCCGCCGCCTCCGCCTCCCGCGGGGTCCTAGCGCCACCCCGTCGCGGTCGCCGCTGCCTTGGACCCGCGTTTCCAAGCTCCTCGCAGCCGCCCGCAGGCAGGCCGGGTTCTCCTAACCCCCAGCCTCAGGCTCGGGGTCCTCATTTCCCAAAACAGGGCATCTTGAGCACAGCGGTCCAGGAACCCTCAAGCCCCAAGATGGCCACATAGCCTCGCAGCTGTTGGGCTTTTCGCCTTAGGCCCTCGAAGCTGGACTGCCGGACCGAGACCTCTCCAGCTGGACCCCTCCTCCCCAGGCCTCCTGGCCCAAGGGCCCTCAGACCCAGGCAAGGGGCCTTCGGGATGAGACCCTCAGTCCGAGCCCTGGAGACCCAGAAGCTCCCTACAACAAGCCTCTAGGATTCAGGTTTTACTGAACCTTTGATCCTGGCTTTTCAGACCCAAGAACTCAAGAGGTGGGCCTTCAGAATTGGACCCCACACAGTCCTTTGGACTCCGGGCCCCTCCGACTCGAGCTCTTCCAACTGGGGATCCTAAAAACTGGGCCTCCAGCTGGGACTCCATCCCCCACCCTTGGCCCCAGGCACGAGGCATTGTCAAAAAGAAAACCAAGAAACCCAAAATGGAGCCACTTAGGCTAGGCGACATCACCAAACCAGGGTTTACTAACTATGGTTCCAGCCTCCCCCATAAATGTAGTTTTAGGGACGCCTGGGTGGCTCAGCGGTTGAGCATCTGCCTTGGGCCCAGGGCGTGATCCTGGGGTGCTGGGATCGAGCCCTACATCAGGCTCCTTGCAAAGAGCCTGCTTCTCCCTCTGCCTAGGTCTCTGCCTCTGTGTTTCTCATGAATAAATAAATAAAATCTTTTAAGAAAATGTAGTTTTAACCGTCAGTCAGGAATTTTCTGACCAGCACCAGTGAGGTTATCTGACACACAGACTCTACCCATCCACCCCCCACCCCCACAAAAGGAAGATGAGGCAGTTTGCATAATTAGACCCCCTGCTCTTTCCCCTAAGGGAAAATGTCTTTGCCTGAAATAATCCTTTCTTTTGCTAATAACTTCCTTGCCTCACCCTCCTTCCTATAAAAACCTTACTTTTGGTAGGCTCCTCAGAGCTCCTTTCTGCTTGCTAGGCCGGATGCTGCCTGAACCATGAATCACTTAATAATGCCTATTAGAAGGTGGGGGGATGGGGTAACTGGGTGACAGGCATTAAGGAGGGCACAAGATGAGATGAGCACTGGGTGTTATATGTTGGCAAATTGAATTTAAATAATATATATATATTTATATTTTTTTTTTTAATTTTTTATTTTTATTTATTCATGACAGAGAGAGAGAGGCAGAGACACAGGCAGAGGGAGAAGCAGGCTCCATGCAGGGAGCTGGACATCGGACTCAATTCAGGGTCTCTCCAGGATCACGCCCTGGGCTGAAGGTGGCGCTAAACTGCTGGGCCACAGGGGCTGCCCAAATAAAATATTTTTTAAAATAATGTCTATTAGATCTTCAGATTTACTTGGCTGAATATTTTTAACAGCCTTCACCCCTGAGAACCTTCAACCAAGATGCTGCAGACTTGGGGATCATCAGCCCCACTGTACTGGCTCCGGGAACCTTAAGCACAGAGCCAGGGAACTTTGAGATCAACTTCTCAGCTCCAGGTTTGCCCCCACAGAATTTCTGAAACCAAGGCCACAATTCTGGCTCTCCCCTTGCCTCCCCAACCTCTTCCCCTACCTCACCCCGGCAATCCCACCCACACTGCTCTTTCCAATGGCTGCATCCCAGGACAGTGGAGTTAGACTTGGAATCAGATGACCAGGATCTCTGGGGCTCTGGTATTTATAGCTGTGTGGTCTTGAGTAAGTTACCCAAACTCTCTGAGCCCCAGCTCCCTATCAGCAAAATGGAGATACTAATACCTATATGGAAAGGTTGGGATGTGGAATACAGTAGGACAGGAAGGAGCTTGGCACATTTTTGCCCCACAATATTAGTTAACTTCCTTCCCCTACATTTCGCAGAATTTCACAGAACGCAGAATTTAAGAGTTTCTAACTCTTAAATTTGTCTCCCCTAATTTTCAACATTTCAAACAAGATAATAAAGTTTCTTGGTAACTCCCCCCACCTCCCTACCCCTTCCCACAATCACCACCACCACTATTAGACATGACAGCAAAGGCCTAATATCTAAAGAAAACCCTCTCCAAATCTTGAGCTTACAGAGATTGTTCAGCAAGTAGCCATGGCAGACTGACATGTGAAAAAGGAACTTCATGATTCTGTCCTAACCAGAATTCTTCCTGCATTCCATTTTGGTCTCTGAGTGTTTAAAAGCAGCAGTCTACAGACACCTAGGTGGGTCAGTGTTTGAATGTCTGCCTTTGGCTCAGGGTGTGATCCCAGGGTTCTGGGATCAAATCCCACATCACACTCCCCACAGGGAGTCTGCTTCTCCCTCTGCCTGTCTGCCTCTCTCTGTCTCTCATGAGTAAACAAATAACATTTTTAAAAATAAAATAAAATAAAAGCAGCAGTCTATTAAAACACAACCATATATCATTTAGAGATGATTCAACTTTTTGCTTCTTTTTTATTTTTTACTTTCTTTTTTTGCGGGGGGGAGGTGGGAGCAGAGGGAGAGGAGGAGAGAATCTTAAGCAGGATCCATGCCCAGTGCAGAGCCTGCCATAGAGCCTGATTCCACAATTCTGAGATCACAACCTGAGCCAAAATCAAGAATCAGGGGGCGTCTGGGTGGCTCAGTAGTTCAGCGTGTCTACCTTTGGTTCAGGTCGTCTTCCCAGAGTCCTGGGATCAAGTCCCACATCTAGCTCTTCACTCCCCCAGGGAAGCCTGCCTCCCTTTGCCTATGTCTCTCATGAATGGTTGGATAAAATCCTTTAAAGTAAAACAATATCAAGAGTCAGATGCTCAACCAACTGAACCACCTAGGCACCCCTCAACTTTCTTCTATTTTTTTAAAGCAAATGGATTATTTCATTGCCAGAATCACAGAAACCAAAATTCTACTTTAATCATTATTCCTGTCATGATGTGGACTGATCAAGACAAGGCTCTTCTCAAATAGTGCTGGTATTTCTGAAAGGCATTTATTCATTCAACAATAATTTACAAAATACTGATTGTGGGGGATCCCGGGGTGGCGCAGCGGGTTAGCGCCTGCCTTTGGCCCAGGGCGCGATCCTGGAGACCCGGGATCGAATCCCACATCGGGCTCTCGGTGCATGGAGCCTGCTTCTCCCTCTGCCTGTGTCTCTGCCTCTCTCTCTCTCTCTCTCTCTCTCTGTGACTATCATAAATAAATAAAAAAATTAAAAAAAAAAAAAAAAAAATACTGATTGTGTAATAGGTACTTACCTAGTGCTAGGAGCTGGGATTTGATAATACATATCAAGGGGTTTGAAAATATTCTCACCCAGTAATTACACCTTTAGGAGGGTATCCTAAGCAAATAATCAGAGATTAGTGCAAATAAATGGCATACAAGGATAAACCTCCAACAATAGGGAATTGGACAAAATCATGGACAATCACAAGAATATTTTGCAGTGATTCAAAATCAGATTATCAAAGGATATTTAATGATGTTGGGAAATGCACTTCATATAATAGTGAGTGGGGAAAAAAGCAATATGTGCATTTATATGATCCCATGTTTATATAGAACAAGGGAAAACATCAAAATATTGAGGGTCTCTTGGAATGAGATCATGATGCCTTTCATTTGTATGCTTTTCTGTATTTTCCAAAATGTCTCTAATGAAGATATTTTACTTGTATAATTATGAAAAAATAGTATACAATCAAGTTGCAAAGTTTGTAAAATAACAATCTTGTCTAAGTTTTCCTCACCAGGGAAAGGAAACTGAAAGCAAGAAATCAGATGTTTGATGGAATGAAGCCAAAGACTAACTCTCAATTAGACTGTCCCTTTCTCTGGAGATTCTTGCCTGAAGTAAGGCCCTCAGAATAAATACCACAGCGAACCTTATAATTTCATTTTCATCTGCCCAAATCAGTACCTTGTCAGCGAACCCCTGAGGATCCTGGATTTAACTGGATCTGTAGATCCTCTGGAGACCAGGCCCCAAACCCTGTGATAGCTTTTGAAGTAGCTTATGCGGTATGTGTGGGGAAACCCTCCCCAGGCCAGAGCTGATCTAGATCAAATTAGCTCTGCTTCCAGCCTCAGACCCAGCAGAAGCTAGTGAGTTATGCTTATTTTGTTTTTTGCCACATACACAACTCCTCAGGCTAACAAGGAAAAAAAAAAATTATATCCTAATATGTTGCCAAATGTTTCAATGGCCCACAGGTTGTTTAACAACTTGACATTGGGCCAGATTGAAGATAATGAAAATGCTTTAGTGAGGATGCTTCTAGACCTGGCAACTGCTCTACAAACCAAATCATAGAAGCTTGTGAAAAACTCAGTGCTTCCTAAGCAACATTGCCTCCCAACGGAAAATTATTTTATTTCTTCAAATATTCATGATGTGGACAGAAAACAAAATTTGATCAAATTCACATTTGATCATTTTTCTTTCCCTTTGATATTTGCCATTGCATCACAGAAGAATTTTGTCCAGTGTTTATAAGAAGGTCATATACAGCTAAAAGCCACCCTAGAAATTGATTGTGGCCTAGAAATTGACTGTTTGTGGGGTCTCCTATTAATCCTGTTCTATTTATGTAGTGTCAACATCAGTCTTGGGTTCTCTTAGGATTCTGAACTTGAATGGTTTGTTGTACTTGATTTTACCCCAACCCAAAATTTCTCTGAAGAGTTTGAGAATTCTTGTCTCTGCTGTGTTTGTAATCCAAATGAAGACAAGCCAAGAACAAAGAATGAAACATCTGGGACCTGGGAGATACTGAAGTGCACCCCAAGAGTAATTTCCCAGCACTCTCACTCTGCTCAGATAGAGCCAGTTAATAAATTATGCCAACACATGAAGCATTCAGAGTGGCACAGCTGCTCAGAGTGACAGTCAACCCTTGCTAGAGTATGTTTTAGTATAAAAACTTAATAGTTATAATTTAATAGCAATTTTCTTTGGGAGTAAATTGGTCTCTGAATCACACTCTAAGAACATAAAAGAAAAATGACTAATAATGCAGCACCAAATGAAAACCTGTGGTTACCTAAGAGGGTACCAGCCTGCATTTAGCAATTTCTTCCTTTTCTAGATGAATACGCAAGTCAGGTCCACAAGATGAATGGTGGCTGTGGTGAGGCTTTCTTCCTGCTGCTACTCAAGATTTGCTGCTCAGAGAAAGAAATGAGTGGCATCTCACTAATATGGAAATGTTTCTAATAGAATATAAAAATCTGTTAAGCAATTTTCCAGTACATTAGGCTGAAATTGCTTAAGATGGGTATATCTTTCTGTAGCAATCAAACATTACAAAAATTGCAGTCTTACAATGCCCCTATGTGGAAAGTGCTAGTACAGTTTGGCCTATTTTAGTACTTTTGTACTCACTTCCACCTATAAGCTAGTACAATCAAGGCCCCCTCTCAATTATCCTGGACACAATTTCCTAATTTGAGGGTCACCCATGCTTTCAACAGAAGAACTGCATTCTTTTTGGCATCTGCTACAGGGCTCAACATGAACACAACAACCAGCCAGTTTCTCTTCTAGCCAGCTGTTAAAGCATGAGTGGTTTGAGAATCTCTGAGTACAAATAAGAAGTCCTCATTTATAGAGCAGCATCCTTTCTTGTCTAATTTTGTATTCTTTTTATTGATTTATGGAGATCAAAGAATACCATGGCACTCAGGGACCCTTTACAAAATGAAAATGCTGATATTGAGAAGTTACTTTTGAATTACACTAAGTCAGTGACCAGCCAGATCTGACATTCCACCTTTCCCCACCATACTTGGCCTACACGTAACTTCTCACTTTTTAGAATAACCCTTTCAGTAATTCTGCTCTAAAGACAAATAATCACTGAATGTCAACTGAGATAAAGGGTAGGTGATGGTTATGGGTGGAAGCCATGAAGTAATAATATATAGTAAAATGCTACAACTGTAGCAGGGAGTAAGATCTAGCACATTCTGAATATGAATATAAAAAGAATTAAAAAAAAATTTTATAGGGGTGCGTGGGTGGCTCAGTGGTTGAACATCTGCCTTTGGCTCAGGCCATGATCCCGGAGTCCTGGGATCCAGCCCCGCATCAGGCTCCCCCTGCAGGAAGCCTGCTTCGCCTTCTGCCTGTGTTTCTGCCTCTCTCTGTCTCTCATGAATAAATAAACTCTTTTAAAAATAAATAAAAACTACAGTTTGCAAAATCTTAAAAAAAAAAGAAAGGATTTTATAGAATGGTTCTGAATACTGTAATGCTACATAACAAGATACTATTACAGAAACTGACAGTGCTTCAGTAATGAGAACGTTATAAGACCCACATGGAGATGGAAAAAAGAAATGCTCTGGAGCCAGGTGGGTCCCCATTTACATCCCAGCTCTACCACATACTAGTTGTACAGCCTTGGGCAAGTCACACAGCATGTCTATTTCCTTGCCTATAAAATGGGACATTAACTTTAATTCACAAAGTTTTCAAGGATTAGAGTTAATGTAGAAAACTGGCTCATTGGGCCAACTGGCTGACTCAGCTGGTTGAGCATGTGACTCTCAAATCTCAGGGCTCTAAATTTAAGCTCCACATTGGTGTAGAGACTACTTCAAAATAAATTTTTTTTTTTAAAGATTTTATTTATTCATGAGAGACACAACAGAGAGAGAGAGAGGCAGAGACACAAGCAGGCTCCATGCAGGGAGCCCGATGTGGGACCAGATCCCAGGACTCCAGGATCACGCCCTGGGCCGAAGGCAGGCATTAAACCGCTGAGCCACCCAGGGATCCCCTAAAAATAAAATTTTAAATAAAAAAAGAAAATGGAGCACCTGGATGGCTCAGTCAGCTAAGTGTCCAACTATGGTTTCAGCTTCAGCTCAGGTCATGATCTCAGGGTCACGAGATTGAGCCCTGCAATGGGCTCCATGCTCAGTGCAGAGTCTGTTAGATTTTTTTTTTTTTTAATTTTTTTTAAGATTTTATTTATTTATTCATGAGAGACACAGAGAGAGAGAGGCAGAGACGCAGGCAGAGGGAGAAGCAGGCTCCATGCAAAGAGCCGGACGTGGGACTTGATCCTGGATCTCCAGGATCATGCCCTGGGCTGAAGGCAAGCGCTAAACCACTGAGCCACCCAGGCTGCCCCTGTTAGATTTTTTTTTTAAGATTTTATTTATTCATGAGAGACACACACAGAGAGAGGCAGAGACGTAGGCAGGTGCTCAACCGCTGAGCCACCCAAGTGTCCTGAGTCTGTTAGATTCTCTCTCCTTCTCCCTCTGCCCCTCCTCCTACTCGCACTCTCTAAAATAATATCTTAAAAGGGGGGGGGAGGGAGATTGGCTCACAGACAGTGAAAAAATGGTAGCTACTAGTATTAATAATCACATTTATGGACCTACACTTCAAGAGTGCTACTAGTTCCAGAGGAGTTCTACAGGAAAAGGCAGTCTTGGCTTTGAGTCTGCAGTTTTTCAATATTGTATCAAAATTTTAGCTTCCATAGCCTTCCCCCTATAAATAAGTCTTCTTCTGGTGCACCTGAGCCCGCACAACTGCCCATCCTGAAACTTGTGAGAATGGCACTCTTGCTTCTCATACTGATTTTCGTATTTTCTTCTCACCATCACCAACTGGAGTATGGTACAATGTTAAACAGTTTAAAAATACTATTTATAGACATCACTGCCCTCTAGTGACTAGGATGATTTTTTTCTAATAATCTGCTTAATTTATTTCTTTGTTGTTTAAAAAAATAAATCTAATTACTGATCCACCAGGAGGAAAAACCTTTTCCCAGGAAATGGGGGCTGATCCCACCAATGACACTTGATCTATCTTCCTGATAAAAGCACCCAGCTGTAATCAGAACCACCATGTAAAGCCAGAGAGCAGATGTTCTGTTATAGATTACCTTGTGTTGGCTATGTTGGGGATGACCACTCAGTATGAACACATTAAGTGCATTTCCTCTTCAGTACCCAACTTTTTTTGTGGATACGGATTGATTTTTCGATACCTCTTGGTTCTTAAGAACTTGGCCTCTACAGGGTTCCTTATACTTTTTATTTAAAATATCTTTACAATTGGCATATGTATTATTTGTAAAGGGGAGAATCCAGTGTTTTCAAGGGAGAGAGAAAATAATCTGGATTAGTAAAATAGAAACTTCTCACTCAAACTCTATTTCAGGCTTAGATGACCAACATCATGAAAATTAGTCTGTTATGTTTAATTGTGAGCCAGTTTGCTTTAAACTCAGGAAAAACTGTAACTTCATCCACAGGGGAGAACGGTCGACAGCAGTTAACTACTTTACAGGTTGGACTTTGTGCTTAGCTATTAATACCTAGCCTCTCCAACAATCCTGTGTGGTAGGTGTTGTTATCCCTGTTTCATACATGAGATTGAGTTTACATGAATGAGTCCAAATGTGCATATAGCCCTTCTCCATGGAAAACCATGTGAAAGGCAAATGCCACTGAGGATGCAACAAGGTGCCTTTGTGGTGTGAGCAGTAACAAATTACAATAAACTCTGAGCCAGAAACTGCTGAACAACAGGCTCTAAGAACACTGCCTGGTAAAAGGTAGGTGCTCAAGATGGCCTGGCTTCTGTGGTTGCTTTCAATAATTAACTGCTAGTTATAAATTCAGCGATGAACTTATTCTGCCCAGAAGCAGGTTTGTATTATCAAAATGCAGATCTAACTAGACGTGAAATCTGAAAATTAGAACCTTCAGCTAAATAACCTTCCTGGTATTTTTTTCAATTTTAAAAACCTAGACAGGGCAGCCCTGGTGGCGCAGCGGTTTAGCGCCGCCTGCAGCCCAGGGTGTGATCCTGGAGACCCGGGATCGAGTCCCACATCAGGCTCCCTGCATGATGCCTGCTTCTCCCTCTGCCTGTGTCTCTGCCTCTCTCTAGCTGTGTCTCTATGAATAAATAAATAAAATCTTTAAAAAAAAAAAATAAATAAATAAAAGCCTAGACAGATGATGAATATACTCAAGTCTGTGTGAAGCATAAAGCCAAATCAGACAGTGAACCTTTGTACACCCAGCTCCTTGCTTCCACCCCCGCCCCCAACCGGGCTTTGAGGTCTACAAGGCATCCCCTGGTGAAAGGCAGCAATCCCTAACTTCCCCAGAGGCTCTTCACCAACAGTACCACTGGCACTTGAACATGCATCTTTGACCACGTTTCAGGATTTGGGAGTTTCTGGGACCATAACTTTAACCCAGCCTTCCATAACCGTCTTCTTACTTTCTGTTACAAAACATGACACTGCAATAACAGCAACAAACCTCTTCAGCTTTTTTACCTCTGCAGAAGCTAAGACAACTTCTCCAACATATAAAGGGGCTGGAAAGCTAATTTCCTGTGAAAGTAATACACAGCCTGGCCCTGGCATTTTAGTTCCCAGGAGTGCTGAAATAAGTCCATTGACCAAAACTCCATGTACAATTCTCTTTCCAAACTTGGTGTGTTTTGCAAAATCTTCGTTTAAATGCAAAGGATTGACATCCCCCGTTAATTCTGAGAAGGCAGCCACGTCCCTCTGCGTGAAGGCCCTGCTGAGTTCAGCGCGGTCTCCCACTCGGACGTGCATCTGCTCGATACATTGCCTGCTCAGCACTGGCTGGCTCGGGCAGATGCTCCTCTGAAGCCCACCCCACCACAGACGATGGCGGGAAATTACTGGGAACATCTTCAGCACCATCAAATTTCAGCAGTTGGAGCTTTAGACTGCTTCAGTCTTCAAACATCATATTGTCACCAAAAAGCGCTTTTGAGAGTGGCGGTGTATTTTTGAAATTGAAGACTTCTCAATCCAATACTAGTTCCCTACTATTACCAGATAAGGCGAGGAGAAATGGAGAAACCTGTAAGAGAAGGAAAAAAGTTAGGGAAATAAGGGGAGAAAACTGCACTGAAACACAGGGTGCAGAGAAACATGCTTAGTTTTAAAGGGTAAGCAAAGCCGATGCAGTGACATTTTAAAGAGCATCCCTAGAGGTAGCCTTAGATACACAAGTGGTCATAATAAGTTCATAGTGTTCTAATATTTAAGGCACTAGGCATTAAGCAACAAATGAAAAGTTAAGACCTTTCCACAAGAGTTCCAAGTTTCACCCCCAAACATGTCCCATACAATCTAAAATCTAAGTGCTTTCTCTCACTTTTCCAGAACGTAGTCCTTATTCCTCCCCGCCGCCCCTAGTTGGATGTTAGCCATACTAGATTTTTGCAAGCACAAAAATGGGACATGAGCCCTGCTTTGGGCTCCATGCTCAGAGGAGTCTGCTTGAGATTCTTTCCCTCTCCCTCTCCCCTGCTCGCAACATGCACTTGCAAACTCTCTCAAATAAATAAGTCTTAAGAAAAAGCAGGGTTTTTTTTTATTTTTATTTATTATTTATGATAGTCACAGAGAGAGAGAGAGGCAGAGACACAGGCAGAGGGAGAAGCAGGCTCCAGAATCAGGCTCCAGGCTGATGTGGGATTCGATCCTGGGTCTCCAGGATCGCGCCCTGGGCCAAAGGCAGGCGCCAAACCACTGAGCCACCCAGGGATCCCAGAAAAAGCAGTCTGATCCCTACTCAGCCTTGTTTGGAATATGTGAAGGAACAGTCTTTACCTGAATCACTCTGAAAGCACATTTCTTGCCTTTATAGGATCCCAATAGAGTCAAAGAGCTCCACAATTTGACAAGACCACTGTAGAGAGATCAAGAATGCATAAAGATTTGTCTGTGACATCTCCCCGGTATTTCTGTGATAGTCCAGATAGTTAAATTAGGTCCAGAAAACCTAATCTAAATGAGGAAACTTGAGTATATGTACTGCCAAAGTGAGCACTAAATGAGAAAACTTTATTTTTTTTAAAGATTTTATTTGTTCATGAGAAACACAGAAAGAGAGGCAGAGACACAGGCGGAGGGAGAAGCAGGCTCCTCACAGGGAGCCCAATGTGGGACTCGATCCCAGGACCCTAAGATCACGACCTGAGCTGAAGACAGACACTCAACCACTGAGCCACCCAGGTACCCCGAGAAAACTTTATGGAGCCTGCTTCTCCCTCTGCCTGTCTCTGCCTCTTTCTGTCTCTCATGAATAAATAAAATCTTAAAATAATAAAATAAAATAGAATAAAATAAAATAATAAAATAAAATAAAATAAATAAAATAAAAAAATAAAAAAAATAAAATAAATAAAATAAATAAAATAAATAAAATAAAATAAAATAAAATAAAATAAAATAAAATAAAATAAAATACACATTTTTGAGTTTGCACCCATGACCAGCAATTGGGAAACCCTACAGTTGTAAGCAAAGAGTTTTGCTCTGGATAGTTTAAGTTCCTGCTAGATAAATATTCATCCTTCCCAGTTTAAATTTCCAAAAGCTGCTCAGAGCAAAACTCTTCTCATACTCAGAGAAGAGCAGTTTTGCTTTATTTCTCCATTGTCTCTCTGCCCTGTTGTACTACAAATGTGCCTGTGTCTGTCATACCTGCTACATATCCTCAAGATGGCTGACAAGGTCTTCTCTTCATAGGTTAGGACGTCCAAAGGTAAGGCTGCAGCAACCTAAGTATGGAATAATACTATTAGCAGACCATTATTATCACTATTCTTTATTTTTAAAAATAATCTCTAGACCCAGTGTGGGGCCCAAACTCACAATCCTGAGATCAAGAGTCACATGCTGTACTGACTGAGCCAGCAGGGCGCCTATCAGCACTATTCTTAAAGTCTAATAACTAATTCTGTGAACTGCTTTTCTCCTCCAAAAAGGCAATATTTTATTAGTGGTGCTATAGTCCTGAGCCTGCTTATTTACAATTCCCCGTCTGGAATGTTCTTCCTGTAGCTCTTCATATTGTTAATGACTCTTCACCATTAAGTCATTTTTTAAGTTGTCCCATCCCTGGGGGCACCTGGCTGGCTCAGTTGTAGAGCATGAGACTTTTTGATCTCAGGGTTAAAAAGTAGAAAGTTCCATTCCTGATCCCCAAGATTAAGCTCAATTGTTTGCTATGCTCCTTCACATACAGGAACCATATACTTCCTCTCTTATAATACTCATCATTCTTGCCATTAATTGTTCAACAAGATTTCTTAAAGATTTTATTTATTTATGAGAGACAGAGATTGGCAGAGGGAGATGCAGGCTCCCCACAGAGCAGGGAACCCAATGTGGGACTTGATCCCAGGACCTTGAGATCATGACCTGAGCTGAAGGCAGACACTTGACTGAGCCATCCAGGGGTCCTCAACATGGTATTTTTTTTTTTTTAGATTTTATTTATTTATTCATGAGACACACACACACAGAGAGAGAGAGAGAGAGGCAGAGACACAGGCAGATGGAGAAGCAGGCTTCATGCAGGAAGCCTGACATGGGACTCGATCCTGGGTCTCCAGGATCATGACCTGGACTGAAGGCGGTGCTAAACCGCTGAGCCACCCAGGCTGCCCCTCAACATAGTATTCTACTAAAATAATCAAGACCATTCATCTATGAGGCAGAGCCCCTGCCTGTTTACAGCCACATCCTCAGGAAGCAAGTTTTATACCTGACACAGAGAAGGTACATGCTATTTTCTTAAACTTTCTATTTTAAAAAATCAGAGTCTCAGGAGGTTGCAAAGAAATTTATGCGAAGGTTCTACGCACCCTTCATGAAGCCTCCCCTAGTAATATAATATCAAACCCAAAACCTAAAATTGATAAACCAGAGTTCATTCAGATTTTACCAGTTATACATGCACTCAATATTTGTTGGTGCATTTGTGTGTGTGCATGCGTAGTTCTATGCAATTCTACCACATAGGGAGTTTCATGCAACCACCACCACAATCAAGATAAAGAATTATACCATCACCACACGGCTCTCTCCTTCTGTGTTTATAGTCACACCCACTCCTCCCCAATCTCTAACCACGAATCTTTCTCCAGATTATAGAATTATGTTATTTCAGGTGCACTACACAAATGGTATCCTTCAGAATGTTACCTTTGGGGACTAACTTTTTCACTTAGCATAATTCTCCAGAGATTGTTATTATCTGTATCTATAGTTTGTTCCTTTTTATTATTGAGTATATTCTATTGTATGAATAGTTCATGAATGTTCTTTATTTACTCACTGTAGGACATATTATTTCTTTTGGGCTCTTACAAATAAAGCTGCTAGGGGATCCCTGGGTGGCTCAGCGGTTTAGCGCCTGCCTTTGGCCCAGGGTGCAATCCTGGAGTCCCGGGACTCCAGGATCATGTCCCGCGTCGGGCTCCTGGCATGGAGCCTGCTTCTCTCTCCTCCTGTGCCTCTGCCTCTCTCTCTCTAGGTGTATCATGAATAAATAAATAAATCTTTAAAACAAAACAACAAATAAAGCTGAACAAATGAACACTCATACACAAGTTTTGTTGAACCTAAGTTTCCACTTCTTTGGGAGAAATGCCCAGGTGGGTAACTGCTGGGTAGTAACAGTAGATGCATGTCTAGTTGTCTTTAGAAACTGTCAAATGGTGTTCCAAAGTGGCTGTGCCATTTAACATTCCACTAGTGATCCAGTTTCTTTGCATCCTTGCCAGCATTTAGTGTTATCATTTTTTTTTTAATTTTAATTTTAATTTTTTTATTTATGATAGTCACACAGAGAGAGAGAGAGAGAGAGAGGCAGAGACACAGGCAGAGGGAGAAGCAGGCTCCATGCACCGGGAGCCCGACGTGGGACTCGATCCCGGATCTCCAGGATCGCGCCCTGGGCCAAAGGCAGGCACCAAACCGCTGTGCCACCCAGGGATCCCTCATTATTATTTTTTAATTTCAGTTGTCCTGCTAGGTGTGTAGTGCTAGTTCACTGTGTTTTTATTTTTTATTTACTCGTTTTTTAAAGATTTTATTTTTAAGTAATTTTGACATCCAACGTGGGGCTCAAACTCACAACCCAAGAGATCAAGGAACCAAGAGTCACATGATACACCAACCAGCCAGCCAGGAGCCATCTCATTGTGTTTTGCTATTGTTGTGATTGTTGTCTGAACCTCACTGTGTTTTTAATGTGCATTTCCCTAATGGCCAATAATGTTGAATATCTTTTCATTCACATGCTTCTTTGCCAACAGAACATCCTTTTAGTGAAATGTCTATTTGTGCCTTTTACTCATTTTCTAACTGGAATGTTTTGTTTTTTTTTTACAATTGAGTTCTGAGCATTCTTTTTATATTTTAGATACGTAGTTTGCAACCAGTTTTCCCATTTGTAATCTGGATTTTCATTCTCTTAACTGAGCCTGTTGTGGAGTATGTGTTTAATGCGATGCTTACCAGATTTTGATTTGATAAAACATACGAATCAGGAAATAATTTCCTGATTTGATAAAACGTATCAGTCAGGAAATAATTTCCTGAATCATCTATCTTTGTTCCCTCCTAAAATTCTACTTATTTTCAAGTAAATGCTAAAACAGGACTCCTCAATGTGCTGATCTGCAACAAAATAAGAGGCTGTATCACAATGTAAATCGACAATATCACTAAGCATATTTAGTTCAGCTTAGTTTTTTTTTTAAGATTTTATTTATTTATTCATGAGACAGAGAGAAAGAGAGAGAGGCAGAGACACAGACAGAGGGAGAAGCAGGTCCATGCAGCGCCTCACGTGGGACTCAATCCCAGGTCTCCAGGATCACACCCTAGGCTGAAGGCAGCGCTAAACCGCTGAGCCACTCGGCTGCCCAGCTTAATTTTTTTTTTAAGTTATTTACATTTTTTTTTTAGTACATTGATGTGGGGCTCAAACTCACAACCCTGAGATCAACAGCTGCATGCTCTTCTGATAATTCAGCTCGATTTTTGCATAAGGAGAATTTCTAAGCAAAGGAAGTGGTGTGCTGATTCTGGTGTGAGTCACAAATCTTCACAATAGACAACAAACTGTTTGCATAGGGGGCCAGGGTAGTTCAGTCAGTTAAGTGCCCGACTCTTAATTTATAGCCGTGATCTTGCAGTCATGAGATCAAGCCCCACACTGGGCTCCACACTCAGCATGGGGTCTGCTTGGGGTTCTCTCTCCCCTTCTCCCTCTGCCCCTGCTACCCACCCGCTTCTCATACACTCTCTCTCCCTAAATAAATAAATAAAATCTTAAAAACAAAACCAGACCAAAGAACTGCCTGCAGGTTGCTAGTCTGGACCATACCGTGAGTAGAACTACACTAAAACATCTGTGTAACAAGTTCCTGGTCAAATAGAAGGCATATCAGAACAAATCTACTCAGAATTCATTATTTCTGAAAGTCTGCTTTGGCAATTTCAAATATGGTTTTAAAACAATTACTTAGGGATCCCTGGGTGGCGCAGCGGTTTGGCGCCTGCCTTTGGCCCAGGGCGCGATCCTGGAGACCCGGGATCGAATCCCACGTCAGGCTCCTGGTGCATGGAGCCTGCTTCTCTCTCTGCCTGTGTCTCTGCCTCTCTCTCTCTGTGTGACTATCATAAATAAATAAAAATTAAAAAAAAAACACAATTACTTGGAAAAGCATTGTTTTAGTACTTCCTTTTTTTTTTTTTTTTTTTTAAGATTTTATTTATTTGAAAGATAGCCCAGCAGGGGGAATGACAGGCAGAGGGAGAAGAAGGTTCTCCACTGAGCAGGGAGCCCAACTTGGGGCTGAATCCCAGGACCCTGGGATAACAACCTGAGCTGAAGCAGACATCCAACCAACTGAACCACCCAGGCACCCCTGTTTTAGTATTTCTTAGAAAGATCTTAGGAGTGGTCAATCTATCAATGGTTCATACCTCCCCAAACAGGTCCTTTAAGGCTGAAATAAGCAGCTGTTTGAACTGTGCAACATTCAATCCAACCCCATGATCTTGAAATTCTCTGTAAAAACATTAAAAAGAAAAAAAAATTTATTAAATTTCATACTATTCAGATTCATAAAAAGTAATCGAAAATAGAATTCAGGAGACTGAACTTACAGGCAGACTTTCATATAGTGGTGCTCAGAGGGATTTCTGTAAACTATTCTTTCATATGTGGTGGCTGGAGCTGGCATCTTGTCCAAAGCTGACCACATCTAGAAATTGTCAAGAGGGCTAGAAATTAGCAAAGTACAGCCTATTTTTTACTGATTTTTTATTTTTTATTTATTTATTTATTTTTTATTTATGATAGTCACACAGAGAGAGAGAGAGAGAGAGAGGCAGAGACACAGGCAGAGGGAGAAGCAGGCTCCATGCACCGGGAGCCCGACGTGGGATTCGATCCCGGGTCTCCAGGATCGCACCCTGGGCCAAAAGCAGGCGCCAAACTGCTGCGCCACCCAGGGATCCCTTTTACTGATTTTTTAAATGAGAAATTGACCCATTTGGAATTTTTTAAAAGTAAGCTCTACACCCAGTGTGCAGCTTCAACTCACAACCCTGAGATCAAATGCTGCATGCTCTACCAACTGAGCCAGCCAGGAAACACAACCCAATTGATTTTTTTCTTTTAAGTTGATTTATTTAAGTAATCTCTGCACCCAACATGGGGCTCGAACTCATGACTCTGACATTAAGAGTCACATGTTCCTTGGACTGAATCAGTCAGTTGCCCCTTGTTTGTTTTTATTTTTTTTTACTCATTTGGTTGTTGTTGTTTTTTTAAAATTTTTACTTATATATTCATTCACAGAAAGAGACGCAGGGACATAGGCAGAGGGAGAAGCAGGCTCACTGCAGGGAGCCTGATGTGGGACTCCATCCCTGGATCACACCCTGAGCCAAAGGCAGATGCTCAACTGCCGAGCCACCCAGGTGTCCCTTGACCCATTTGGTTTTCATTTTTTTATTTTTATTTATTTTTTCCCCATTTGGTTTTTTGTTTGTTTTTTAGTATTTTTTTTAATTTTTATTTATTTATGATAGTCACAGAGAGAGAGAGAGAGAGAGGGAGACAGAGGCAGAGACACAGGCAGAGGGAGAAGCAGGCTCCATGCACCAGAAGCCCGACGTGGGATTCGATCCCGGGTCTCCAGGATCGCGCCCTGGGCCAAAGGCAGGCGCTAAACCGCTGCGCCACCCAGGGATCCCTCCCCATTTGGTTTTTAAAAGAACTTCTAGTATAGTAAATCATCTAATTCTGGTCAAATCAATTTTTTTTAAAAGATTTTATTTATCCATTCATGAGAGACAGAGAGAGAGAGACAGAGAGAGGCAGAGACATAGGCAGAGGGGGAAGCAGGCTCTCTGCAAGAGCCTGATGTGGGACTTGATCCCAGACCCTGAGATCACTCCCTGAGTCAAAGGCAGATGCTCAACTGCTAAGCCACCCAGGGATCCCCCTGGTCAAATCAAATTTACCCATACAGACACAATGAAAGTTTCTAAATTTTATATATGCCAGACTGTTGTACTCTTAAATTCTAATAACACAATCCCAATGAACATTTTTCCTAAGTACCCGGCTCTTTGCTAATAAACACTTCACATACCTTAAAGGGTCTTAAGTCTTCAAAACGATCCCATGAAGTAAAGGCTATATTCCCACTCCCCGCCTCCTTTTTGAAGGCAGTGAGGCATGGCAAAGGAATACTTGCCCAAGGGCACACAGATTCTAGCCACTCCTAAGCCCCCTCAAAATCACTCTGCTATGATGCCTTCTAATACCAAAAAAAAAAAAAAAAAAGCATAGTTATAAAATCCAGGATCTAATTTATTCTGTCAACACAGACCATGAACAAGTGAATGAGAGGTGGTAGTTCAGGTATGCCATCTCATGCCTGTTCTCTGTCTGAAGGCCAGGTCTACACAGAGCTGTTTGGTAGCCCCCCCCAAAAGACTGAGCAAGGGGTTTGAGAAGAGGAATTCCTAGAATGGGTGCTCATTGCCATTTCTTTTTTTTTTTTTTCTTTCTTTCCCAGATCTTATTTATTCATGAGAGACAGAGAACACAAGCAGGGGCAGAGGGGGAGGGAGAAGCAGGCTCCTCCACGGAGCAGGGAGCCTGATGTGGGGCTCAATCCCAGGACCCTAGGATCATGACTTGAGCACAAGGTGGACACTTAATGGACTGAGCCACCCAGGTGCCTTCAATGTCATTTCTAGTAGAGCTAGATCTTTCAAGAATTCAGAATATGCTGATCCCCCTGTGGAGAATCCCCGTCATTGGCTCCACTCCTACCTCACTCTCTCTCTGGAGAGCCCCTACTCATCCTTTGAATTTTAGCTTATAGTGCACCTCTTCTAAGAATTTCACCTGCTCAAGAAAGCCTTCTTTTTGACTCCTTGTTCTAAGTCATATTCCCTTGTTATGCAATCTCTTAATATTGTCTATTTGTTCTATATCTGGTTCCTCACTAAAGCAACCAGGAAATTGAGGTCCAACCAGGGAAAGGGACTTAGCCAAGGTCACAGAGCTGTAAACCAGCATTTAAAAAACCTCTGCATCAGGCCCAGTTCCAACCACTCCTAGATGATATATATCCTCAGAGAAAATGAAAAGTCAGAGTCGGGCAGCCCTGGTGGCCCAGTGGTTTAGCGCCGCCGTCGGCCCAGGGCACGATCCTTGAGTCCCGGGATCAAGTCCCACGTCAGGCTCCCTGCATGGAGCCTGCTTCTCCCTCTGCCTGTGTCTCTGCCCCTCTCTCTATGTTGCTCATGAATATATAAAAAATATCTAAAAAAAAAGTCATGGTCAAGGAGCTACATCCAAGCATCCACTTAAAAACATGAACAGTAAAAAAAAACCAAAAAAACAAAAACAAAAACACACCACGAACAGTTACTGTATCTGGCAGAGAGTAGGCATTCAGTGACACCTACTGAATGGTGAGAAGTACTAAGCCTATATGTTCAAGGGTATCTTTGGTCTCAAGACTGCAGAAATAAGCACCTGATGATTCTTTTCCAATCATTAGAGCCCTTCCTGACTAGAAGGGTGGGGAGAACAGGACGCTCCATCACTTCATCCATTGTCTGGCACAGGATAGGTGGTTTTTTTTTTTTTTTTTTTTTTTTTTTTTAAGATTTACGGTCAGCCTTGGTGGAGTTGGCTGCCTGAGGTAAGAGACTGAGATTGGGCCTGGGGCTCAGGATGCCAGTAACAATCAAGACTTGTGTATTCTGGAAATGAACGGTCACAATGGTTGCCCAGCAGCGTTAAGGTACTTAATGCCAAAGAACTGTACACTTAAAAAAAATAGTCTTTTTTTCAAAGATTTTATTTAGGGATCCCTAGGTGGCTCAGCGGTGTAGCGCTTGCCTTTGGCCCAGGACCTGATCCTGGAGTCCCGGGAACGATTCCCGCGGCCGGCTCCTGGCGTGGAGCCTGCTTCTCCTCTGCCTGTGTCTCTGCCCCTCTCTCTCTCTCTCTCTCTCTCTCTCTCTCTCTGTGTCTATCATGAATGAATGAATGAATGAATGAATGAATGAATAAATAAATATTTTATGTATCTATTCGTGACACAGAGACAGAGAGACAGGCAGAGGGAGAAGCAGGCTCCCTGCGAGGAGCCCGATGCGGGACTCGATCCCCCGACCTCCGGGTCACGACCTGAGCCAAAGGCAGACGCTCAATCATTGAGCGACCCAGGGGTCCCTAAAACGGTAAATCTTTCCTTATGTATATTTTACAAAAAAAAAAAAAAAAAAAAAGGCTTAAGGAACACCTGTTTACGGAGCAGTCACCTCCACGTCCTCCGGAGGCCCAGACGCAGAGACAGTATCGCTGCCTGCAGGCTGTCCTGGGGTTAGAGGATGGCTGAGGGCTCTGCACACAGCCCGGCAAACCTGCCAAGGCTCACGGCCGCGAAAGCACTGCCACAGCTCCGGTCACCGTCCCCGCCCGTTAAGTGACCCATTGGTGGTACGCGTCCCTGCTTCCACCTCCTCCCACCAACCTCCCTCCGCCCCCATCTAGTCGCTACAGCCGCCAGAGGTAACCAGTTACAACCTAGTCAAGCCCGGGCCGTTCCTCTGCTCAAAAACCTTGCAAAGGGGGCAGCCCGGGTGGCTCAGCGGTTGAGCATCTGCCTGCAGCCCAGGGCGTGACCCTGGAGACCCGGGGTCGAGTCCCACGTCGGGCTCCCTGCGTGGAGCCTGCTTCTCCCTCTGCCTGTGTCTCTGCCCCCGTCTCTCTCTCTCATGAATAAAAAACAAACAAACAAACAAACAAACAAAAAAAACTTCGCAACGGTCCTTCTAACTCAGAGTAAACCCCGAGGCCCTCGGGCCCTGCAGGGCTCTCGGCACAGCTGAGCGCCCGCTCCCGCCTCCGCGCTGCTCCCGGGCTCTCCGCTGGCTGGGATCACTCTGGGGGGGGGGGGGTGCACAGGGCCCCCCGCCTCCTCCCCGCGGCGTGGTCCGGCGGCCCTCGTGCCGGGTCCAGCCCTTCCCCCCAGCACTTACCAGCTTGTAGCACAAGCACGCGGCTCACTGACTCCCGCCCCGCCCCCGCCCGTCCCCTCCTGCAGCACACGCGGATCGGTCTCGCTCGCTACGGCCTCCCAGGAACCTACAAGCGCGCCGCACGGCACACACTCAATATTATAGAAGTTTTGGACCAAATTCATCATTAAAAAAAAAAAAGCTCAGTCCCCTACTGTTGGGCACTTCAGTGGTTTTCAACCTGTGTCGGCTAACGGTCGCCCACCTGGCGCCGGGCGCATGCGCTCTGCACACCCGTCGCAGCCCCTCCTGCTGCCGAGACCCCGTGGGGCAGGTGCCCGCGGACACGACCCGGCCAGCGACCCGCGCGGCCTCCTGGGCGGCGGACAGGTGCCTCCGCTGGCCGCCCGCCGCCCGCCGCCCGCCGCCCGCCGCCCGCCGTCAGGCTCACCTTGCGCATGCGCCCCTGGCGCGCACGGACGCACCTCACCGGCGTGGCCGACTGAGCTCACGCCCGACCAAAAGCCGCCCCGCCATGGGCTTCGGCGTCCCCGCTTGTCGGTCGCACTAACCTGGCGCCGCCTGACTTCTACTCGCTGCAACAATCCGCCAAAGCTTGGAGCTCCTCCGCAGACGCCAGGCCGCAGACCCAAGAAACTCCGGGGATGTTTACGTTCGGCTCCTGTCTGGGTTTTTTTTTTTTTGGGGGGGAGGGGGGCCTCCCCTCCCGGAAGCGTGACGGGTAGGCGCGGATATGACGTCACCGCGCGGCGTCCTCCTAAGAACGTGGGCGTGAATCCCGATCGCGAGCTGAGACTGGCCGAGCTCAGTGCCCCCTGGTGTCCACTCCAGGGATAGCTCCATGAGCAAATGTGGGCGCGGGGTTGGGGACTCCAGGAGCTCGCTTCATGGTCCTTCATATAGCCATCCGTCCATCCGTCCATCCATCCATCCGTCCGTCCATCCATCCGTCCATCCGTCCATCCATCCATCCGTCCGTCCGTCCATCCGTCCGTCCGTCCATCCATCCGTCCATCCGTCCATCCATCCATCCGTCCGTCCGTCCATCCATCCGTCCATCCATCCATCCATCCGTCCGTCCATCCGTCCATCCGTCCGTCCATCCATCCGTCCATCCATCCGTCCATCCGTCCATCCATCCGTTCATTCAGCTTTATATGTAGCATCTCTTCTGCTGAGCATCTTCTGTCAAGCGTCCCAAGGACCGCAGCCACTCTTAATGTCCCCTGTGGCTCCCAGCACAAAGTAGGTCATCTGTCTGGCTTGACGTAAGATCCAGATGGTCAATATATTCGAATGTAAGCCAGGTTTCCTTTATGCATTTATTCATGCTGAGCCCCTATTATGTGCTAGGTACTGGGAGCACAGCGGAGAACAAGAAGACAGGGCCCTGTATTCGTGAAAGATAGTATTTGCATAGGATGATGGTGATGATGATGATGATGATGATGATGATGATAAGAGCAGCTGTGGAGGCTGAGAAAATCAAGGCCATTCCACCTCAAGTTTAGCGTTAGCACAAGTACAGCCATCTCAGGCCCCTGTGACTAAGAGCTGGACTTTACAGGAAAAAAAACCGCAGAACACCCTTGACAGAGAGCCCCATATCAGAGTGAGAGCAGAGCTTAATGCCCTGGACAGAAAATTCCATATCAGAATGAAAACAGAGCTCAGAACACCCTAGACAGAGACAGAAAGTCCCACACTGGAACGAAAACAGCTTAAGAAATTCCTCCACCCCTTCTGGAAATCCCCTAGACCAGCCCATAAAAACCCAGCTGGAACCCCCCTCGGGGTCCAAGTCTCTGCTCTGCTGTGTCAGGTATACTTGGACCCAAGCTCGAGCTTGCTAATAAACCCTCATGTACTTGCATCGGTGCTGGCTCCTTGGTGGTTTCTTGGATTCGCAATCTTGGGCACAACACAGCTAATACTGATCAAGTACTTTCTTTGGGCCAGGCACTATGAAAAAAAATTTAAAAAAGCTTTTCATATGTCATCTCGTGCAACCCTGCACAATCCCAAGGTGGCTATTACTACGATCATGCCCATTTTACAGAGGTGGAGACTGAGGCACAAGATCCCAGTTGCCCAGGATCCCAGTTGTCAGTGGTGGAGCAGGCGGTCTGACTCTAGACGGTGCTCCCCATACCGCACCATACTGTTGCGTGGCATGAGTCAGGGGTGTGTGAGGGAGAGGAGCTGGAGCTGCCAAAAGTGCATGGAAGCCCCATGAGGATGGAGCCCTGTCTGTTGACTCACCATTGTATTCCAGTGCTTGGCACTCACCACGTGTCTAAGGAATGCAGCAGTTCATAGATGCATGTGCTGACTGGGCCTGGGTTGGAGGCAGAGCGCTTCCCCGAGCAGGCAAGCATGAGCCCAAGTCAGCTGGGACCTTCTCTCTTGGGTCTTTTCTCAAAATTCCACTTTCCTGCAACTTCAGCCCTTGGCTATAGTCGTGTTCTGCGGTCCTGCGGCTCTGCTTCCCTTCCTTCCCTCCTCGGAGGAGACAGGACTTGTTCCAGATTGGGGGAGAGGTAGGGGAAATCAGCACAGACCCCACAGACAGTGGCACTTTTTTTTTCTTAAAAGAGGTTGAGTTAAAAAAAAAAAAAAAAAAAGAGTTTGGGTTTTAGAAACTGCCAAAACGGTGCTCGCTTCGGCAGCACATATATTAGAAACTGCCAACGCTCGCTTCAGATACATCCTCTGCCACTTATTCATCCTCCTCATCTGTCAAATGAGAAATTAGTAGGACCTACCTCAGTGTTGTGGGGACAAAATAGTTGGTGTAAAGTCTCTGGCTCAGGAAACACTCTGAGATGGGAGAGGGTCCCCCCAAACCAGCCACCTGGCAAACCCATCCTGCAGCCCAGTAAAACCAGAGCGGCTCATGTATTTTAGACTTCAAAGAACTTGGATAATTTTTCACTTTGCTGCACCAAACCCTGAAAATGAAGTGCCTTCCAAGCTGCCTGAATTTTCTCAGTGCTGCCTCATTAATTTGGAGTTTAGAATAAAAGAGATAGCTTTGAGTGATAAAGAGACATGAGCTGCTTTTCTTTTGTTTTCCGGTTAAATTGTATTTATTTTCTGGGGATCCCTGGGTAGCTCAGCGGTTTAGCGCCTGCCTTTGGCCCAGGTCTTGATCCTGGGGTCCTGGAATCGAGTCCCATGTCGGGCTCCCTGCATGGAGCCTGCTGCTCCCTCTGCCTGTGTCTCTGCCTCTCTTTCTCTCTGTGTGTGTCTCTCATGAATAAATAAATAAAATCTTCAAAAATTTTGTATTTATTTTCTTAATGGAGACTGTTGGCATCTGGCATACATTTCAAATAGTATAAATGGACAAGCAATGAAAAGTAAGTCTCCCTCCCACCCCTCACCCAGGCAGCCTTTCTCCCCAGGGGCACCCACTGATTCAACTTTGTTAAGTTGTCCTTCCAGAGATAAGGTAGGGGATGCTTTTGCTTATTCTCCCCCCCCCCCCAAGATTTTATTCATTTATTCATGAGAGAGGCAGAGACACAGGCAGAGGGAGAAGCAGGCTCCCTGCAGGGAGCCTGATGCAGGACTCAATCCTGGGACCCTAAATCACAACCTGAGCCAGAGGCAGTCGCTCAACCACTGAGCCACCCGGGTGTCTGCCCCTTCTTCACAATATATCTTAACATCACTGCAAATCATAACACACGAACCTGCCTCTATCTTTTTAAAAGTTGCCCGGGATTGCACTGGTGGAGTCATTTGGCTCAAGATGTCCATTCCCGACGCTGTGTTTCTCACACTTCTGAATGAAGTTGTTGGGGGCAGATCTGAGAGTATTTTATGTTCCTGGAAGAAATGGCAGCCCAGAAAAGAGCTGAGCCCACGCTTCCTCCCCCTGCTGTGCTCAGCTTTCCCCCTCCCTGCCTTGTGAACTGGTGCCAAATGGCTTTTGCTAAAACCAAGGTGCTTTTACAACTTCTGAAAGAAAAGGCAAGAGAGAGGCCCCAGTAGGATTACAGCCACAGGTCTCCATCAGACTCACGGGAATCCTATCCACTCATGTCAGCAGATTGAGAAGGTAGGACAAAGGGAGTGAAAATGACCAGAAGCTAAAAGCTATGGAATGACAGCTGTTGTTTCCATTTAGGGAGACTTGCCAATTGCCAGATAGGTTGCTCACATTATCCCATTTACCCTGCAATGTCACATTATTGCCTTTCACAGATGAAAAAAAAAAAGAGTTGAGAGAGGATAAGTCATTTGTCTAAGGTGGGAAGAAGCCCCAGAACCCATGGGATGACAAGGCTGGAAGTTGCTCTTGGAGGCAACCCAGAGCATCATCTCCAAGCAGGAAACTGAAAAAGCAGGCATGTTTTTTGAGTCCCCAGAGGCCAAGCATGAGTCAGAGATCCTTGTGGAAGTAATTTATTGGGGACAGCTCTCATGGAGGAGGAGGAAAGCAGGATAGGCAGGGAAAGAAGCTAAGCAAAGTTGGGGGTTCAACTGACACCCGGCCTCAGGGTGATCCCACACGGAACCCTGGAGCATAAACGATACCAGCAAGCTTCCAGCCGTGGACGTAAGGGGGCCAAGCCTTCATCATACTCCTCCCCAGTCATTGACTGCCAACTGTAGGGTTGCCAGATTTAGCAAATAAAGATACAGTTGCCCACTTAAATTTGAATTTCAGATAAACGACGAATGGCATATCCTTCTGCTAAGAGAGTATTCATTGTCTGAAATTAAATTTAGCTAGGCATCCTGTATTTTGTCTGGCAACCCCAGGAGGTGAGAGCAAGAGGATAGGGTGCAACCTCTCAGGCATCTCCTGTTGTGAGGGCAGGTGTGTTTCCTCAGCAGCAAGTACTCACAGTAGGTGGGGCGAGGGTGGGCAGCTGTCAGTAAAGGGGATCTGGGAAGGACATTAGCAGCAGGCAAAGACCCTGGGGGGCAGCTCACTAGTCAATGGTAAAAAAAAAAAAAAAAAAGACCAGAAGCTCCTGCCCAGACTGTCAAGTGCACACCATCCCCAGCATCCAGGGCAGTCGCAGAATCCCGGGCCCCATCCCTGGCTGCTTTCTGAGCATGTTGTTGCTCCTTCCCAGTCAGCCGCCTGCTTGTGTTGGGGCTGGAGCCGAAGCCAGACTATTTAATTTTGTTTCATCCAGCATTTCTGAAAGGTATTTAAATGACGGAGGAAGCTTTTCTTCCAAGTGACCTTAGAAACTTCTCCCCTAAAAAAAGCCTCAGGGACTCTAGGAAGGGAGAATTTGGGGAGAAGATAACCACCCTGTAATTAAGTAGCCTGTTTCTGGAGGGGCCCAAGAATTTCTTAAAATTCAGAGATCCTTTCTGAGGGATTCAGCAAAGATTCTTCTACAAAGAAGTCCACCCTCTCTGTATCCCCCCCTTTCTCTGGGGGCCTCTGCATCTCCATTATAGGAACCTGGGGGATCTGTGGCTTCTGATCTGTAAGAGGCCCAAGACATAGAGGTAAGTGAAAAGAGCGAGCAGGGGATGCGGGGTGGGCACCAGTAATGTCCAGCATGACCCCATTTATGTAAAAACAAACAAAACATCAATAAACCAGATGTAGGGGCCTCTCCGTTTATACATATGTATATATAAGTGTATTTTTTAAAACTTATTTTGTTTGATTTATGTATGTATTTATTTTATTAAATATTTTATTTATTTACTCATCAGAGACACAGAGAGAGGCAGAGACATAGCAGAGGGAGAAGCAGGCTCCTTGCAGAAGCCTGATGCAGGACTCAATCCCAGGACCCCAGGATCACGCCCTGAGCCGAAGGCAGACACTCAACTGCTGAGCCACCCAGGTGCCCTTGTTTGATTTGTTTTAAAGTGGTAAGGTATTATTTTTATAATTTAACAATTATTAAATCAAAATCAGGACTTGCCCCTAATAGTCACAAGAGAGAGCCATAGATCACACCCATCTATATGCCTCTCTTACCACTTGGAAGAACAGACTCTTCCTTAAGATGCCCCCCAATCCCCCACCCCAAGGCAGGAGAGAGGAAACTGGGAATGGAGGCCTGCCATCCCTTATCTGCAATTCTGAAATCCAAGAAAAACATGGAAACCGAATCTTTCTTCATGTGGCGACCAACACTTAATCTGAACAGAGATGAAGCTTTTTATAGCTTTTGTCCCATTTACTGTGGATATTCATACATTGCACAGCAGAAATGTCAATGCATTTGATCATGTAAGGCAGCTCCAGACCCCACTTGGGGATGTTACATAATCTGTGGTGTACACACCATAATACCTTTCTAAAATGGGAAACTTTCTAAATTCAGAATCACATCTGGCTCTTTGAGGTTTGGTAAGGGGTTGTAGACCTATACTCATGTCAATAGTTGCCACGTTCTTGCCCCGAGGAATCCTTCCTTCTCCTCCCATCCCCTGCTGGACCTTGGAAACCCCTCAGGTGTCCCCTAAGTTTCCTACTCATTGCTTGGAGGATATAGAGACCAAAGATCCAACAAGCCACGAAGGAAAGGTTCCTCTAGGAGCCAAGGGAGAGGAGCCTTCCGGTTACTGAAGGAGCCATCTGATATTCTCTCCCTGACTAGGTTAATGATGGTCACCCAAGACCCTTGTCCCATCATAGGCACGGACAGGCAAACACAGGCCCACTTCTTGGTGACTTCCAGTCCAGAGCCCCAGGGCAGCAAGCACAGGACAGCTGTGCACCTGGCTCCAACCTCAGTGGGTTATTTGAGGACATATCCACTGCTCCATCTGTGACCACTCCCACCCTCTCTTCTACTTTTTTGCCTCCTATCAGAGATGGAGAGATTGCATGAGCATCATCCAACTTAGGCAGGGGGCTTGGGGGGAGTGGATGGAAGGAGGAGAGAGAAGCGGATGGTGAGAAAGCCCAGTCTGTATGGTTAAAGAAGTGGTGTTGGAAGACATACAAGATGAAGGATCAGAAGAGCAGAGCTCCCAACTGTCAGGGGAGAGTGTGTCTCTGTGCGCCTGTGTGCGTGGTTGAAAGAGACAGACAGATGGATAGGAGACAGACAGTGATGAAACAGATGGGGTGAAAGTGCTCCAAACCTGGCCAAAGAGTATTGCAGCAAACATTTCTGGAACAGACCCAGGGAATTGCCACTTTTAATAAAAGACTTCTCGATCTACGACAGAAAGTCCCCAAAGCAGAAGGCTGGTACATGTGGATGTTAAAATCTGCATCTATCATTTTAGACCAACGTTAATTAACTACCAGTTGATGATTGTCCTGAGATCGATATTCAGGGCTTGGGAAGTAAACGAGGGACCTAAAGTCAGCATTTATATTTAATTACAACCTAAAATTTGGCAGCCTGGGTGGCTCAGCGGTTTAGCGCCGCCTACAGCACAAGGCCTGATCTGGAGACCTGGGTCCTCTGTCAGGCTCCCTGCATGGAGCCTGCTTCTCCCTCTGCCTGTGTCTCTGCCTCGATCTCTCTGTGTCTCTCATGAATAAATAAATAAAATCTTTAAAAAACAACAACAACCCCCCCCCCCCAAATCTTAAAAAAGGTGGGTGGGAGGATCCCTGGGTGGCTCAGCGGTTTTGCACTTGCCTTTGGCCCCGGGTGTGATCCTGGAGTCCTGGGATCGAGTCCTGCATCGGGCTATCTGTGTGGAACCTGCTTCTCCCTCTGCCTGTGTCTCTCTCTCTCTCTGTCTGTCATGAATAAATAAATAAAATCTTAAAAAAAAAAAAACCTAAAATTTTTCTGAAGGCCGTGGGAAAGCCCTGGCCAGTATGAAGTCCAGGGAGTTGACACCCTTCAAAGGGAGCCTAAACTTGATCCCAGGCAGAGCCCTGGGCACTTCTGGAATGGCAGCAAGGCGCAGAGCCAAATCAACTGACCACCTTCTAAGCCTGACCCAATGGGGAAGAAGCAGAGGAGACCTCCCCTCCAGAAAACTCCTTTGGGCGAACAACACTGATGATTATTTCCAGAGTATGGCAGAGGGATGAAGGTATTAACAAGGAGAATAAGCCCTTCCAGGTAGGGCAGGACACCCATCCTGGCTATAAAAGGCTGGAAGATGAGCAGACCGTCCCTTCAGGCAGCACCCTTAAATGCTGGAATGTAGATATGCTTGTTTCCTCCTAGCAGGAAGCTGGGCAATAGGATGGCCTTAACTATTTGCTGAGTAGAACAACCAGGTCACCTTCCTTAGCAGAGGCCTGAGGTGCGGCCTTGGTGATCTGTGGCTAGAACAGCCACACACGGACCTGGTTCAGGTGGGCCAAGAGGCTTCACTGGAAGTTGGGCCAGAGAGCTCCTGCCTGAACCAGTGAAAGCATTATTTTTGTAAGTCACCTTTAATCATAAACTCTTTTTTAATCCTTTTTTTTAGATTTTTAATTTTTATTTTTTAAGATTTTATTTTTATTTTTAAAAAATATTTTATTTGTTTATTCACGAGAGACACAGAGAAAGGCAGAGACACAGGCAGAGGGAGAAGCAGGCTCCATGCAGGAAGCCCGATGTGGGACTTGATCCCCAAACCGGGATCACTCCCTGAGCCAAAGGCAGATGCTCAACCGCTGAGCCACCCAGGTGTCCCATTTTTAAGATTTTATTTACTTGAGAGAGAGAGCATGAGGGGGAGGCAGAAGGAGAAGCAGACTCCCCAGAGAGCAGGGAGCCTGACTTGGGGTTCCATCCTAGGACATGGAGATTGTGACCTGAGCCATGCAGGCACCCCTTATTTTTTTAAGTGATCTCTACACCCAACATGGGGCCTTGAACCCACAACCCTGAGATCAAGAGTTGCATACTCCACCAAATAAGCCAGCCAGGCACCCCTCTCTACTTATTTGTGTAACCTTGGGCAAGATACTACATGTCTCCATGCCTTAGTTTTTTGGCTATAAAATGGGCACAGCTTAAAAAGTAAAAATAAAGGGCACCTAGGTGGCTCAGTAGGTTGGACATCTGCCTTCAGCTCAGGTCATGATCTGAGTCCCCAGATCAGGCCCCACATTGGGGTGGGGTGTGTGTGTGGGGCGGGGGGGGGGGGTCCCTGCTCAGCAGGGAGTCTGATTCTTCCTCTGCCCCTCTCCCTACTCTTGTGCTCTCTCTCAAATAAATAAAATCTCAAAAAAAAAAAAAAAGTAAAATGGGCACAGGTTATATGTACCTTCCAGAGATGTGTGAGATGCATGGAACACACTTGAAGAGCATCTGGTGCACAGTTAGACAGTTCAGTCCTCCAGCTGGCCTGACCTACCTTATAAAATCTCAACAGTACTTTCTGGGCACTTCCTTTGGAGAAAGCAACAAGTCAGTTTCCCTGGGATGGGGAATACTCATGGGGCCTCAAATGGAAAGCAGACTTACATGGGCAGCAGGATCATGCTGATGTGTTTCTCTCATCAGTCACTCCTGGTACTGCCTCTGTGCCAGATAAGAAGCCCAGAGCGGGGGCAGTTAAGACCTAAGCATGGCCTGTCCCTCAGCTCCCTCGGTACCTGCCCCCAGGGTCCATCCTCAGCAGCCCTGAAGGCCCCACTCCAGGAAATGGGTGTAGAGTCCGCTTGTGATCCTTGGGGCTTTCCACTGTCACTTCAGAAGCTTCTGGCAGTCTTTCAGGCAAGGCCGTGATGAATGAACCCTTTTCTTCTTCCCAAGACTGTCATTAAAAACACCCGCCACATGACCCATTGAGCTGTGGCTTGGGGGGCAGCCAGCTGGCGGTAACCAGCAAGTTCTTCATCATCACAAGGGCAGAAAGCAGGGTGCAAAGGGGGAGCTATGCAGTTCGTTTTTCAGTTTTAAAGATTTTATTTATTTGAGAGAAACAGAGAGAGTGAGAGGGAGAAGCAGATTCCCCACCGAGCTGAGCTGAGAGCCCGACAAGGGGCTATCACAGGTCCCTGAGATTATGACTGGAGCCAGAGGCAGACACTCAACTGACTGAGCCACCCAGGTTCCCTGATGCTGTGCATTTCTGCTTTCCAGTCTTCCTTACAGTGGGGTCAAAACTGCAGGCCCAAGGGAGAACCACCACAACCCACTTTGTAGGTTTGTCCAAATGACTCTTTCATATGCTCTGCTCATGACTTCCTGTTGATGCTTTCCAGTGACAGCAGCAGAGGAGGTGAGCCCTGCATCCTGCTGCTGCAGACCCTGTCCACTGTCCTCTTGGTGGGATGGGCAGCACACACCTTGCCTGGCTGAGCCCAGAGTGGGTGCGGTACAGCAGCAAATGAGGATATGATCCTTAGCTGCTGTTCACCCCCGGGCATAACAATTCCTGCACGCAGTATGGTTTCCAATTTGTGGTACTTACCCCAGGCTGGAGGCTTCTTCGGCTACCCTGGGTACCATCTCTCATCACCCAAACCCACCCAGACTGACCCCCTTCCCCAGGACTGCATTAAGCTCAGAATACTTGATGAACAGGAAGGATTGGAACAAGCAGTGTGTCTAATATCTACTTTTTTTGCTCTCACCTGTATTATGTCCATCTATTTTTTGCCAGGTTTGTATTTGATTAATGATTTTTCATTATTAAAAATATTTTATTTTTAAGTAATCTCTACACCCAGTGTGCAACTTGAACTCACAACCCCAAGATCAAGAGTCGCGGGCTCCACCAACTGAGCCAGCCAGGTGCCCCTCTTCTCTGCTAATATGTTACTGAGGCCTATAACATTCCCTCTCAACACAGCTGTAGCTGCAGCCCAACATCTGAGACATCACTTTCTTTCTTTTCTTTCTTTCTTTCTTTCTTCTTTCTTTCTTTCTTTCTTTCTTTCTTTCTTTCTTTCTTTCTTTCTTTCTTTCTTTCTTTCTTTCTTTCTCTTTCTTTCTTTCTTTCTTTCTTTCTTTCTTTCTCTTTCTTTCTTTCTTTCTTTTTCTTTCTTTCTTTCTTTCTTTCTTTCTTTCATTTCTTTTATCTTGTTTTTAAAGATCTGTGTTCTACTCTTCTCTGATAAATTAAACTATATAAAGTTTAAACTAAAAACCATAGTTTTTAAACTATAAAGTTTATCTCACTTTATTTCTAGAACTACTTGGCTGCAGGCTGTCTGTAAAAAGATTTGAAAGACTTAAGCTCCAAAGATTTTTTTTTTCTTTCTTTCTTTCTTTCTTTTTTTTTTTTTTTTTAAGTAGGCTCCATGGAGCCCAATGCAGGGTTCAAACTCATGACCCCGAGATCAAGACCTGAGCTGAGATGAAGGGTCAGATGCTTACCCAACTGAGTCACCCAGGCGCCCCAAGGCTCTGGGGACTTTAAGTGCTCTTCTGTACACCAGACAAGGGTCAAAAGGAACAGTTTGATGACTCTTGCCTTCTGTTTTTCTTTTCTTTTTTTTTTTTTTTTTTATGATAGTCACACAGAGAGAGAGAGAGGCAGAGACACAGGCAGAGGGAGAAGCAGGCTCCATGCACCGGGAGCCCGATGTGGGATTCGATCCCAGGTCTCCAGGATCGCGCCCTGGGCCAAAGGCAGGCGCCAAACCGCTGCGCCACCCAGGGATCCCTTCTGTTTCTGATATATAATTTCAGCTGAATAAAAATTACAAACATGACTTCTTAAAAGAAAACTAACAAAGGTCTTCCAATGCCTTCGAATAAGCCTTACTTGAAAAGACACTTCTTAAAGTTAACAGAAAATCTGCCAGCATTGTACTTAAATAGAAACTTAGGAGGATGCCTGGGTGGCTCAGTAGTTGAACCTCTGTCTTGGGCTCAGGTCGTGATCCTGGGGTCTTTAGATCGAGTCCCACAACAGGCTCTCCTTACGGAGAGCTTCTCCCTCTGCTTGTGTCTCTGCCTCTCTCTGTCTCTCATGAATAAATAAATAAAATCTTAAAAATAAAAATTAAAAAATAAATAAGAGCTTAGGAATCAGAACTGTCTGCATGTTGCTGATCTAGATTTATTAAATTTATTTCATGTCATTGTGGTCACGTTTACAGCTGTTTTAGATTTATTTTCAATCACATTACTGTTCACGGAATTCACAGAATTCATTAACAAACTAGTATTTTACACCCAACAGTCTTCATAGCACAGCAAGATAGAAAAGAGGCCCACGAGGCGCTTGTGTGGTGGAACCCGAGTCTGATTATAGCACATTATTGCTTCATTAGTCCTATTTTAAAAAATAATAAATTATTCCCAGGACACCTACCCTGCTAGGTGTTCTTCATACCTCGACGGGTCTGGGCTCCCTTATGCCAGGGGCTGACATGCGGGGGAGCCCATCAAACCACCCACCTGTGCTCTCCACTGCTCTGGCAGCTAGGAGGGCTAGCAGAAGTGGACCTGCACCCCTCCTCATGTGCTAACATTTCTTACAGTTTGCATTCTCCTGGTCTTGCAGTGGACACAGTGCATTCACATACGGGCCTCTATGCAAAACTTAAAACTAGACAGAAATGAGAAGGGCTCAGCAGATGGAGACTAATGCTCCTAAAACAGCCACTGACCATGCAGGGGAGAACGTCGAGGCAACAGGAAAACCTCGAGTTCTCAGTCTGTGAAGGATGTTTTAAAGGAAATGGCCTTGGTGATCACGGTCCAAGGCAGCTGCTTTGCAACATGAACTTGAAGACTTCCGGGTAGATTTCATGGCTGGGTTTTCTTTACTTTGTCCCACAGGAGTTTCTAGATTGTGAAAAAATATCTTGGAGATTCCCTCATGGCCCCCGAAGCTCTGTGGATCTGTCGAGACCGGGGACAGGGATGGTGGTGGGGGGGGGGGGGACTGGCCTCCTCAGGGACGCTGGCGCTCCGACCACGTTAGGGGCAGGATCCCTGAGAAACGGTGGCCGCGTCCGCTTCTGGAGATGGGGGTAGATGCTGTGTGTGAGCGCAGGCTGCGGTCGGGGTCTCAGTCCAGCTTCTTGTTGTTGCCTGGGCTGTGCACAGAAGCTAAGAAGTCAACGATGAGCTTGGCTGTCTTCCTGGGCCTCTCCATTACCACGGAATGCCCACAGTTTTCTAGAAGTTCCACCTGGCAGTTGGCGATTGACTTGGCCAACATGTCTGCACCAGACACGTCAAGCACCTGTGGGGCGAGAGCGGACGCTAGATAGAGAAGACTTACAAGCCTGTGTGTGTGCGGGGCCTGGCAGGGGTGATGTTTAGGACCAAATCACTTCAGGGGCACCTGGGTGGCTCCACTAGTTAAATGCCTGCCTTCAGCTCAGGTCATGATCCCAGGGTCCTGGGATCCAGCCCCACAATGGGCTTCCTACTCGTCAGGGGGCCTGCTTCTTTCTCTCCCTCTGCCCCCTCCCTGCTTGTGCTCTCTCTCTCACTCTCTCTCAAATAAATACATATTAAAAAAAAAAAAAAGGACCAAGTCACTTCAGCGTTGGTGCTCGTGGCTCTCTGACCGAAGCGACTGCATGCCTGTTTTATTCTGCAATCTCGTGCCAGGACTCATGTTCTGCCAGCATTATGAAAGGGGAAACACATAGTCCCTGCCCATGAGGAAGTTTCTTGGTCTGGTAGGGAAGCCAGGCTGGTCAGCAGACGAGGGCTCCCCTGGGGGAGACATCCTGGGAGCTGAGAGTGCACAGAGGGGAGAGATTTGCAGATGGTGGGCAGGTCATGGTGAGAGCAGGGAAGGCCTGGTGGAGAGATGGGCCTCTGTCTGAGGGCAGTGGGGAGCCATGGGGCTGTGTTAGAGATGGCCACAATCAGGCTGGACCCCGAGAATGCACCCTACCGTCCTGGACTAGAGACGGCCAGCTCTGGGAAGGGCACAACAGGGAAGACACAGGAGGTGAAGGCTAATTATCCCAAGCCAGGAGGAGAATGTTCCTTTGAAGGTCTTTTGGGGGTCCCCAGAGCTGTGTGACCACAGGCCCTGATATTTGTGAATGGGGAATGCTCTTCTGACACGAATGCCACGGCTCTCCAGGATTGACCCCTGACCCTTCCTGAACAATGCACTTAATTTCACTATCACCTGGGTTACCTTGCTGTTTATACTTGTCCAATGTTTTCTCCCCAACACTGTCCTGTAGTGTCAGATTTGCATTTGTTCCCTGTTTGTCATCACTTACACCTTCAACTCATCCCACACAGGAGGACCCCTCCTTTTACCTTCAATGCAAAAGCAAGACCCCTCACAAACTCAAGTGCTGTCTATTTTTGAGCTCCATCCTTGTCAACTCAGACTATTAAAACCAAGATTTTCCACCTGGGAACTGGGGTGAGCAGCATGCCTCAGCCACGGTAGGGAGCACAGAGCATGGCAAAGCACCCCCCTGGGCCACAAATAGGAGCAGCAAGTAGGGAGCTTAGTGAAAGGGGCACCCCATGGAGGAATCAGACACCTCTGCCAGCCCCATACTCACAGGAAAGGCTGCTCTGGTAATGGTCTGAGCAGAAATAAAGCCCAGCTTCTGTAGAATGCCCAGAGGAAATGCAGGTGGAGTCAACCAGTCAAAGCATGAAAAAGTAGTAATTCCCAACTGAAAATCTACCTTGCAGAGAGGTCAGGAACCATAGCTCAAAAATAACCCACATGAGTCTCTAGGTTTGACACTGTTAAGCTGGCCAATCCAGCATTCCCCATGGTCACTCAGAGGTATGTGAAATAGCTATGTGGACCCTCTGAAGGTATGCATGTCTATGGGAACTGCCTCAGCTATTTCTCAGGCAAGACATTCACATAGATGGTCAAACAATTTTCCTCCACCCCATTTCAGGCCAGAGCCAGGACTAGGGTGAGGGCAGTGAGGCACTTGCCTTGGGCACAAAATTTACGCAGGCTCCAAAGACCTCAGTAATCAAGATGAAGATTATTTTAATGCAGTATTTAGAAAATAAGCATTAATGCAAAAAGATCCATCTTGAACAAAATATAAAAATTACCAAGACAGGATCCAACCTTACACTCACATGACATACCTCACCCAGAATTTGAGCTCTGCATGCATTCTAATGGTAGGTAGACTAGAAGTTGCTGGATCCCCTGAGCCTAAGATGGTGACAGGCATGTAGCAGGTGCTCAATATAAATCTGTTAGCTGACTTAAATGTATAGGTAGTCAGGCGGTGGGATTGTCCCTTTGCTAGTGTGTTTATTTATGTTCTTGCTTGCTTGCTCACTCACTCACTGTATACTCTGGGTCTCCTGCATCCCAGGCACTGTGCTGGCAGGCCAAAGGGACGTAAACAGTAATAGACCTTGTATATCTCTACAAGGCCCTCCCACTCTGGTGGACTGAACACAGAGGGGGAAATACTTGAACTGATGCACAGAACTCTTTTTGGGAAGGGCTGCCAGGTTCTGCTGTGCAGGCTGTACAGTGCTTGGAATAGTGGTAAGCAAACAATGGCCCACTGCCTGTTTGTAGAAATAAAAGTTCACTGGAACTCTATCATGCCACTTGTTTGCATATTGTCTATGGCTGCTTTTGCACAGCAACAGAGCTCAGGATTTGCGACAGAGATAGTAGGGCCCATAAAGTCGAAAATATTTGCCGCCTTCACAGAAAACATATTAATCCATGCCTCAGAAAATGTAAGAAAGGTAGACAAGACAGTAAAAGCTGCCTCAAGGAAATAGGAATTGGGATCTGGGATGGAAAAGAGATCTCATTTTCATTATAAACCTTTTTTTGTACTCTTTAAAGTTTTTTGTACTATGAGACTACATGGTTTTGATAAAAGTGATTTAAAATTGCCTTTAAGGGCAGCTCCGGTGGCGCAGTGGTTTGGCGCTGCCTGCAGTTCAGGGTGTGATCCTGGAGACCTGGGATCGAGTCCCACGTCGGGCTCCCTGCATGGAGCCTGCTTCTCCCTCTGCCTGTGTCTCTGCCTCTCTCTCACTCTCTCTGTGTTAAATAAATCTTTTTTTAAAAAAAATAAATAAATAAAATTGCCTTTCATTTTATTTATTTTTAAGATTTTATTTATTTATTCATGAAAGACACAGAGAGAGAGGCAGGCTCCATGCAGGGAGCCCGATGCGAGATCGATCCCAGGACCATGGGATCACTCCCTGAGCCGAAGGTAGATGCTCAACCGCTGAGCCACCCAGGCGTCCCTAAAATCGCCTTTCATTTTAAAAGATCAAAATAATTGCTCTCAACGCAGAGAATGATGCTCCCCATAAATATCAGCACCTCACCAAGGTGCATTCTATCTCTTCCTGGTATCAGAAACCAGTCAGTGAGGCTCACTTGATAAAAGACCTCTTGCTTGTCCCCAGAAGCTGCTGTAACTGGCAAAGGAGGCCCCAGGGACACACTACATACCTGGTCTTGCTTCCCCCAAATGATCTGTGTGGGGACCTTGATCTTGTCCATGTTCTGATGGAGGGAGTATCTTGACTTCTCACTGACGATTTCCAAAAACACTTTGCAGACAAGGAAAACAAAGTGAGTGCATGCTGGGCTGTGCCGTGGGCACTGCTATAGAGTTCTGGGACAGTCATGGAGTCCGGGCCACCACTTTCTGTCTTTTAGGGGCCCCAGAAAGCTATCAAAGTGTCAGAAATGTAACATACAAAAGCCAGCCACCCACGAGGCTTCACTTGTCACAAGTGCAAAGCTTCAGCAGGGCTACTTACGCTTTCGGTAGAAGTTGTTATGAGGAATGCGGACGTCAACAAGGCCTTGAAGGATCTGCGGAGAAGTGGGCCACCGTTAGAAGGCAAGACACGGTGTGTTTCCTCAAGCCCCATGGCTCTGGGACAGCGAAGGAGGTAAGTCTAGCAATTTACGGCATTGTCAAGGTTTAGGGCCTGGTGTTCCAAATCCCCACCATGTAGGATGCATTGTAATTGGGAGTTAGGGTCAACTGATACTCTTTCCTTTGTAATTAGGAAGGAAATTGGCTAATCCTGGGAAGCCAAAGCATGTAAAAACACCTGACATGGGCTCATAGCCACTTCACCTGGACATATTCTCTGCTTAGCCTAAGATACAATCAAGGCTGGAAATAACATCAAGTAATTGTTTGGTTAGGTTTTTTTTTTAAGGTTTTTTTTTTTTTTTTTTTTTTTTTACAGATTTTATTTATTTATTCATGAGAGACAGAGACAGAGAGAGAGAGAAAGAGAAAGAGGCAGAGACACAGGCAGAGGGAGAAAGCAGGCTCCATGCAGGGAGCCCAACGTGGGACTTGATCCCAGGTCTTCAGGATCAGGCCCTGGGCTGAAGGTGGCACTAAACCATTGAACCACCAGGGTTACCCCCAAGATTTTATTTTTTTGAGAGAGGGAGAAAGAGAGCACAAGTGGGGAGAGGGACAGAGGGAGAAAGAGGAGCAGACTCCCCATTGAGCAAGGAGCCCGACACCCAACATGAGGCTTGATCCCAGGACGCTGGGATCATGACCTGAGCCAAAGGCAGATGCTTAACTGACTGAGCCACCCAGGTGCCCTGGTTCTTAATAATTCTTAAGAGTGTAAAGCAGTCCTAAAATTAAGAAAAGAGAAAAGGAAAAAAGTCTCTGCAATCTCTTGCCTCCCTCCGCCACTCTCCCTCTCTAGGGACCAGTCACACCCCCAACCCGCAGCCCCCTTCCAGTGTCTTGCACTTACCTATGTTCTTCCCATCTGTGTCCCCACTATTTCCTCAGAGGGGCTTAGCAAAGTCTCCTCTGCCGCCCTGCTTTCCATCACTATACCATTTTCACTTCCTCCATAGGACTTATCACAATTTGTAAGTATTTACTTGTTAATTGCACTGGCCTGTGTCTGCCCAGGTACCTTCTCTGTCTTCTTTCTTCACCACTGTCCAGACACGGTGCCTGGCATGTCACAGGCACAGTACAGACACCCGCTGAATGATGACAGAGAGGAGCACAAGAGGGAAGGGTACGAGCAGGAAGCTGGCACAGGCCACCCAAGCACTTGTCAGAGGGCAGGCCTATCGCAGCTGGGGTCACGGTACCTGCTGGGGCACCTTGAAGCGGACATAGGAGCAGAGCTGGAGCATTTCACTCATCTCTTCTGGGGTGGACGGGATCAAGGGGATCTTCTCGACGGCGGCTGAGTCCTGCAGTTCTTTGAGCCGCTGTACAAATTGATTATCAGTTGAGTACTGCAGGCCTGTGGGATTCAAACCAAAACATCTTGGCAATGTATCGACCTTCTTACCAACTCCCATTTTATATAGGAAACCTCTAATATCGGCCTAGAGCTAATATATTTCAGGTGCCTTTCCACCAGATTTCTTTTTCACTGCTACTGCCATCCTTGCTTGAAGTCTAAACCACATTCCGAGAAACACAGAAAAAAAACTCTTTCGGGATGTTTCAGGGATCGGTTGTTCAAACTGTGTGGTCCATGGACCAGCAGCACTGGAAGCCTGTAGAAAATGCAGAATCTCAGCCCCTCTCTTAAGTTTCTTGAATCCAAATCTGCACTTGATCAAGTTGCTAGGGAGGCACATGTAGCATAGAGTTTAAGCAGCATTAGTCTAGAAGACAACTTGCCTGAGCCCCTTCACATCGTATCATTGAGAGGAGAGCTAATAAAATACATGGTGGCAGGAATGGAGTGACTGACGCCTCCTTCCCTTGGCCTGGAGCCACTTAGTAATCTCTGTTTGAAGGTCAATACATTACCACAGGGAGAGAGAGAGGCCCCTTCTGAGCCACCCCCCATGTTGGGGCAGGAGGTGTCTGCTACATAGCCCCTCTTCCTCCCGGACAGCATTAGGTGCTCACTGAGACTGACCAGCATTTCCTATCTCCCTGAAGCAAAACACGAGAATTCACATGAGCTGATGTGCGCACAGGAGGGCAAAACTAGTTCTCACTTCCAATGCAGAGCCAAGGTCTAAGTGTTTAACTTCGCTGCTGGAGCTATATTTCACAAAGAAAGGTGGTGACACCAATACCGTGCTGCTGAGATCCACACTTTGCAAATCTCCCATATTCAGCAGTTCGTTTAAAGTTAGCACGGGCATTGTGAGGCTTTCGGGATGCCATGGGGCAGATTACAAGATCTACTTTCTTTTACTTTATTTACTTTTAAAAAGATTTTATTTACTTATTTGACAGAGCTAGAGAGAGCACAAGCAGAGGGGAGCAGCAGGCAGAGGGAGAGAGAGGAACAGACTCTTCACAGGGCAGAAGCCCGATGCGGGGCTCAATCCCAGGACCCCGGGATCATGACCTGAGCTGATGGCAGACGCTTAACCATCAGAGCCACCTAGGTACCCTTCCTTCTACTTTAAAAATAATCTTAGATTAAATGTCATGTGCTATCCTGGATTGGATCCTGGGGCAAAAAAAGGACATGAGTGGAAAAATTAATGGAATCCAATAAAGTTCAGTTAATAGTAGCACACCAGTGTTGGTTTCTAAGCTGTGACAAATTTACCATGGTAAGGCGAGCTGTTAACAATGCGGGAAGCTGGGTGAAAGATATATGGGACTCTACTATTTTTTAAACATTTCTGTAAATCTAAAATTTTTTAAAAAATATTTTATATATTTATTTTACAGAGAGAGAGAAAACACAAACAGGGGGAATGGCAGGCAGAGGGAGAGGGAGAAGCAGACCCCCTGCTGAGCAGGGCTCAATCCTAGGATCCTGGGGACCATGACCTGAGCCAAAGGCAGACACCCAACCAACTGAGCCACCCAGGCACCCCTTAAAATTATTTCAAAGTAAAAAAGCTTATCATTTCATTTCTACACACAAAAATCTTAATAAAGAGCACAAGTAGGGGGAGGGGTAGAGGGGGAGAGAGAGAATCTTAAGCGGCTCCATAAGTCAGTGCAGAGCCAGGTGCAGGGCTAGATCTCAAGACCCTGAAATCATGACCTGAGCCAAAATCAAGAGTCGGACACTTAACTGACTGAGCCATCCAGGTGCACCCAAATATCTTAATTTTAAATTTCTAATTGAAACTTAGGTGTGAAACTCTTCTCTGAGTAAATGAACACACATTCAAAAAAGCCAGTTAGATCTGACCTTCCATAAGTGATTAAAAATGTAAAAACTTCCAAAAGGAGCTATTTATCCAATTCTCAAACCTTATTACTACAAGGCCAAATGATTTCAGACATGGTACTTGGGAAAAAGAGAAAAGAAAACCCTTTGGGAGTTTACTTTCAATTTCAATGTCCTCAACAGACCTGAAAATGATTTTGGTGACAAAGATTTTAAAGGTCAGTTTCGTTAGGTTTCAGTAGAAGGTTTGACTCATGGCAAGTTCCAGCAGATAAAGGAGGTAGTGAGTAAGAGTGACATCAAAGAGGTAGCGGACATTAAAGGATTTCCAAAAAAGCCACACTTTGGGTTTTGGAGTCAGACAGCCTAGGATTTGTTCCTATTGCAGCTCTAGCAGTAACATAATTTCTTTGTGCCTCAATGTTCCCACCTATAAAATGAGCATACTATCTTGACCTGGATAGTAATTATCCATGTGAAAAGTTATTGAGATATACACTTACAATTTGGGTGATGTACTATGTGTAATTCATATTCCAATAAAGTATCAGAGAGGGAGCAGGAGAAGGAAAAAGAAAAAAAATTAAGATTTTCTAACACATTATAAATCCAAATTTGAAGACTTATTTAAGAAAAATGAATTTTTTTTTTGGAAAAATGAATTTTAAAAATCCAACTTCAGGGGCACCTGGCTGGCTCAGTCGATGGAGTATGCGACTCTAGATCTTGGAGTTGTAAGTCTGAATCCCTACTGGATACAGAGATTACTTAAAAAGATATAATCTTTTCTGGGACACCTGGGTGGCTCAGTGGTTGAGCATCAGCCTTTGGCTCAGGGTGTGGTTCTGGAGACCCGGGATTGAGTCCCACATCGGGCTCCCCTGAAGGAGCCTGCTTCTCCCTCTGCCTATGTCTCTGCCTCTCTCTGTCTCTCATGAATAAATAAAAAAATCTTAAAAAATATAATCTTTTTTTCCAATAAAATCTTTTTAAAAAATCCAACTTCAAATTGTAATTTCTAGGGACCTATTACAGTTCAAGTTGACACGTATATACATAAAAACACAGAAACTAGGGTTTTTTTATTTTTTTAAAAAAGATCTTGTCATGTGTTGAGGTTTCTGAGTTTTCACAAAAAAGGAGAGAGGCATAAAAATAGCATTTTCAAAAAAGCATTTTCACCTCATAAGAATATGGCAAGAACTAAATCCATATAAAGACCTTAGCTCGTAAAAGCTCAATAAATGGTGGATGTTAAGGGCACCTGGGTGGCTTAGTCAGTTGAGCATCCAACTGTTGGTTTCAGCTCAGGTCATGATCTCAGAGTCATGGGATCGAGCTCCGTATCAAGGTCTGTGCTAAGCGCAGAGTTTACTTGTCTTTTTCCCTTGACCCCTTCCCCTGCTCACGCTCTCCCTCTCTCTCAAATAAACAAATAAAATCTTTAAAAAAGGGTTGATGTTAATATTATCATTATATTTAAAAGTATTTATATGCTGCAAAGTACTAGACACATTTTAATTAACTACCTTGAATCCTTTGTGGAACAAGGCTGGCTCTAGATTTTAAAAGTTAGTATGGTTATGATTATGGTTATACAGCTATTGTTGGTTAGTTATCACTTAAGCGTTGCATAACTCTCAAGTAGACACCGAAAAATGGTTCTATAAGACAGTCAGTGCAGACACTGTTCTTTAGAGATTCAGACCGTGCCATGCTCAAGTCATGCACAGGGCTATTGCCTTATAACTCACCAGCAGGGCACACAAGACAAAGACTGCAGACATCTGATGGGTAGTAAGCGGCATATACCCCAGCCACATGGCCACCCATGGAGGTGCCTATCAGATGGAAGGGTTTTTTGTTCAGCTTGAGGCATTCTACAAACTAGGGAGGAAAATGAGAAAGAGCTTTGGTTATATAGCTGTAGACGGTAACTACAGATTATACAGCAGAAAACCTCTGTACTTCCCAGAAGAAGTGACAAGTAATGAACAAGGGCCTGCAATCTACTAGATCCTTACCCAGACAAGCCCTGTGGCATCTAATCCTCTTTACCTGGCACAGGTGACTGAAGGGTAATTTATAAGTATAAAACTGACAAGGATTCCCCAACTCACGAGCCAGCAAACTTTTTTTTAACAAAGGTCCCAAGGGAAAAATATTTTTTGCTTTGTGGGTCAAATGTTTTCTTTTGCAACTACTCAACTCTGCTGTTGTAGCACAAAGTGGCCAGAGGTAATATGTCAAAGAATAAGCATGGTTATATTCTAAGTAAACTTGGCTTACAATAATAGGTAGCAGGCCAACCATGGTTTGCTGACTCTTGCCCTACATTGAAAGCCCTTCCCACTCATCCACCCATCCATTTCATATAACGATCCACCTATCTGTCTATTCAACAATCTAACCATTCATCCAACCATCCACCCACATAAAAAAACCATTTATTGGATATCTATTATGTACAAGGAACTAAAGTCAGCTCTTAAGGATATAGCAGACCCCAAAAGACTAGGTTCCTGACCTCATCAGAATACACACTTTAAAGGGGGTTAGGTTGGACACAGACATCAAATAAATAACCTCATCTGGGGAAAATTCATAATGTCAATCTGAAACTTACGAATACTAAATTCTGAAGTGGCTCATGAGTCCCATAACCTTGAAAGCCCAGCCAGAGAGAGGCTGAAGCTAGATGCTAAAACAGAACAAAATGCAAAGAGTACCTGCCCCATCCTCCACAACTAGGCAGAAGGGCTATCGTTATATTATGTCATGTAGGTAGTAAGCAAAAGATAGACTCCAGGGAAATGGTCTTGAGAATTCTAAAATCCTTTTTTAAAGAGCTAAAAAATGTCCATATCATGTTTCTTGAGAAATAACTAAAATGGGCTTAAAGGAGAACAGTCTGCAATAGGTCCTGGCCCTCCACAGCTGACTAATGATACCATTAGGGTGCCATTTTGTTTAAAAATATCTGTAGTCAGAATGCATTGGAGACTGGTTACAAGTCAGCATAGAACTCTCTTACCTGCTCTCTGGACCTGGGTATACGAAGTGGGTAAGATATGAGCATTTTTTTTTTAAGATTTTATTTATTTATTCATGAGAGACACACATAGAGAGAGACAGAGAGGCAGAGACACAAGCAGAGGGAGAAGCAGGCTCCATGTGATGTGGGATTCAATCCCGGGTCTCCAGGATCACGTCCCGGGCTGAAGGCAGCACTAAACCGCTGAGCCACCCAGGCTGCCCAGTATGAGCAATTTTGGGTGGAGCCTCCTCTTACCTGGTGTATTCTCTTTACTTGCCCATCTATAGACAGGTCATCCAGGGAGGATCGGGTGGTCCCCTCATGTCCTGGCATGTCCACACAGACCAAGTGCAGATTCTTTGGAAGGAACTAAGAACACACAGGTGCAGAGAGTCAGTATGTGGTGTGCAGGACATGTCTGCTCACTCTTCTAGGGAGGTTGCCCCCACTTACAAGTGACCTAGACAGCCATCCCTGAGGATGTATGGGCCTAAGCTACCCAGTGTCTTATCCTAGTTACATCTGATGTGAGTAAGCACTGCCAGTAGTTTCATAGGGAGCAGAGGCCCTCAAAGACCAAGACTCAAATGGAAGGGAACTCAGGAGGCTCTGGAATAGGGGGGAAGTGGGGGACAAAGGTTGGGGTAGCCTGCTTGAGTCTCTCACTCTTTTTTTTAAAATAGAACTGTTTTCTCAAATGATCTTGCTTTATTTTTTTTTAGATTTTTACTTATTTGACCAGGAGAGAGAGCGAGAGAGCAAACAAGCAGGGGGAGCAGCAGAGGGAGAGGGACAAGGAGAAGTAGGCTCTCCACCAAGCAGGGAGCCCAATGCGGGACGTGATCCCAGAACTCTGGGATCATGACCTGAGCCAAAGGCAGATGCTTAACTCATTGAGCCACCCAGATGCCCCTCGCTCTTTCTTGATCCCAGTTGATAGGTACTAACTCCTTCCCTTTCACCCCTTCCACACTTATTCTAGTTGTGTAGCCACTGACTTGGAACTAGGAAAGAAGCCTCTGTTCTCCCAGAACTCTGGGCAGCTCCAGAGCCAACAGGAGCAAAGCTCAGAAACATGTCTGATCACACTGCTTCTGATTTCAACCTTTTTTTTTTTTTTTTTTTCGCATTGAGGTCTAATTCCTGGAATGATTATCCTAAAACACCTTCCATTTATATTTATGCCACTTTTTACCAGAAGCTGAGAAATATCAGTTAGCAATACACAACTACCAGTTATACCAAAACCATCTGAGGTGGGTCAGGAAGCAAGAGGTTTGTTAAGGCATAAGGATGACTTTCCTTCCAGTAGAATTTGGAAATGAGAAGAGAACTATAGGATGTGTGAGCCTTTCCCCCTGCTGTAGATCCTACTTGGAATCATTCAGGTATGGTTCTGCTTGAGGTGGGAGTCTGGGGAACTTCCCTCCCAAGACATGGGGCTTGAACTCCCAACCCATGAGATCTCGAGTCATATGCTCTACCGACTAAGCCAGGCAGGCACCCCTATACTGAATTAGTTTTGGGGGTTTTCTTGTTTTTTTTTTTTTTTAAGATTTTAATTTATTTATTTGAGAGAGAGAGAGAGAGAGCACAAGCAGGGGGAGCTACGGGCAGAGGGAGAGGGAGTAGCAGACTCTCCACTGAGCAGGGAGCCCAACATGGGGCTGGATCCCAGGACCCTGGATCATGACCTGAGCTGAAGTCAGAGGCTTACCCAACTGAGCCATGCAGGTACCCCCTGAATTAGTTTTAAGATGATTTGAACCACAGTTCTGGGTTCCCTTGGCTCTCCATCATTGCTGATGACATCACATGTAAGTAGACACTCTTTTCTTTACTGAGTGACACCCTGTTGAGAGAGAAGAACCTAGAACTGCACCTTGACCACACTGAGCCACATATCCTTGTGTGCAGAGAATCCATGGAGCATGAGGATGGACGGTTTGGGCCCAGGCCTGCCCCGGAAAGAATAGCAGAACTGATAGTCTTCATGGTACGCGTAGCGGACCTGCATGCCCAGTGTTCTCCGCCAGTACCTGGAGAAGAAAAACAGAGGCGAAACAAAATTAGCAAGCTCCAGAGAAGTGGCTTTGGGAGGGGCATGCACCCTCTCCACACTCCTACTTCCCTCAGCTTCCCTCTTCCTCCTCCCCACAGGTTCCCACAGAGCTTCACCCTCAGGGAGCACAGAGTGGAACCATTTCAGGAAGCAGTTTAAATAAATATCCTGGTATGTATTCTTCTAATACTTCTAACTAGGGGGAGGAAAAAGAGTGTTTTCTGAAGAAGCATGACACATAATAACCTTTTGTTCATCTATAGATCTATATTTTTAGCAGCTTCAATGGTGGTATGATGGAGTAGGTGGTGGGATTGCCCGAGCTACCTCAATGGCCTTTCTCTGCCTTGCTTCCCTGAGCCACAGCTGAATTCGAAGTGGCTGGCAGTAAGGCTGGGAAGAACTCCAGAACGGCCAAGACAAAGGCAGCTTCCCCTGGCAGAGAGCTGGTGTGCAGTTCCTGGTGGGCCATATTCACAGACGCCTGAAATCTAGGACGAATAGCCATGAGTGCTATTCGCGTAGCGTGGGGGACAGTGCGGCTAACCTGGAGTAAGGACCTCACCGCAGAGCGACTCTGAGGGGCAAGAGAGGCACCCCAGACTTGAAGGTAAAGCAGCTCGCTATTTGTGGAGATGAAGAACTAGCCTCTCTCATCAAGGCCATGATTGCTGATGGTGGTATCATTCCACACATCCACAAATCTCTGGTTGGGGAGAAAGGCCAAGAGAAGACTGTCCTTACAAGGCGTGCCTGGGTTTCTTACAATCTCAGGATTAAACCCTCTGACAGCTGTTCTGACTGGGTGAGTCCAGGGGACTCTTAGCTCTGTGAAAAAACACAATTTTGTTACAAAAGTAAGTCTATTTGAGCAAGTGGGAAGTATTTTTGTTTTTAAAGATTTTATTTATTTATTCATGAGAGACACAGAAAGAGAAGCAGAGACACAGGCAGGGGGAGAAGCAGGTTCCCTGCAGGGACCCTGATGCAGGACTCGATCCCAGGACCTCAGGATCATGACCTGAGCCAAACACAGATGCTTCACCACTGAGTCACCCAGGTGCCCTATCAAGTGGGAAGTGTAATTCACTTTCCAACCAAACAAAGTCCTGCTTTTTGAGTCTTAACCTTATTTAAGTGTTGCTGTAGCTTCAAAGAAGGTATTGATTTTTAACTAGTGGATTTTGATTGAGTGGATTTTAACTGTGATGCAGAAGTCATAGTAACAAACATTTGTTTTAATACAGATACTATTTCCACTCTGGTGGATAAGCTCAATAAGGGTCACATCCCCCCTCCCCAAACATATATACACATAAATGTATTAAAATATATTAATTATATGTATATGTAATACATAATTAATATATGCTGGTTTCTTACCCCTAGAGATTTTGAGTGAGAACTTGACTTTTTTTGAAGACTTTATTTATTTGAGAGAGAGAAAGAGAGAGAGAGAGCGCGCAACAGAAAACAGGAGCTGGGGGGAGGGGTAGAGGGAGAGGGAGAAGCAGGCTCCCCGCTAAGCAGGGAGCCTGACATGGGGGTTATCCCAGGGCTCTGGGATCATGACCCAAGCCAAAGGCAGATGCTTAACCAACTGAGCCATCCAGGCACGCGAAAACTTGACTTTTAAGAACTATCTGCATCAGTTCTCTGGCTTTATTCCTCACAACATATGGCAGCTGGTTGAAAGCTCAGCTTCTGTTGGGTTACGTAAGACTTGGCAGTGCTGGGGTTTGGCCTGAATTCGACTTCAACATGGAATTACCTTCAAACAAATTGAACTCTCTGCATGAAGAATCTCTCCAAGATGAAAGATAATTAATTTAATCAGAGATTCACTTTGTGGTATACTTTGCACCAGAGAGGTAGCCAAGTCTTGCAAAAAGCATATAGCCTAAACGGACCAGTGTTAACCCTCAGTGTAAATAAATGGAGGAGATAAGGATATATATTCATATTTACTTGCATCTGCATATAAAACACAGGAGAGCATATACAAGGCGCTATTACAGTGAGTATCTGGAGCAGAGGCGGGGGTTATAGTGAGAAGTAGGTGGAAAGGAACAGTGGTAGGAGAGAGACTTTTACCACTTTCCTTTTTCAATGAAATGCATTGCCTATTCAAAACATTAAAAATAACATTGGCAAAAAAAAAAAAAAAAAAAAAAATAACATTGGCTAGCTTAAAAGCTCTTATGACAAAGCAAGCATATTTTGCATATAACATATCAAAATTCTAAATCATGGCACCGTAACATGAGTTCATTCATTCATTCATTCATATCCAAGTTCATTCATTTATTGACTATATGATGTTTTCTCTTATGACAAAGCAAGCATATTTTGCATATAACATATCAAAATTCTAAATCATGGCACCGTAACATGAGTTCATTCATTCATTCATTCATATCCAAGTTCATTCATTTATTGACTATATGATGTTTCTTAAAAATTCAGTATAATTGATATACAATGTTTTATTAGTTTCAGGTATACAATATAGTGCTTGGACAATTCTATACATTACTCAGTGCTCACCACAATAAATGTAGTTGCCATCTGTCACCATACAACACCCATGTGACAGCATACTGTTTTTACAGTCTTCTTGACTATATTCCCTGTGCTGTACTTTTGATCTCTGTGACTCATTTATTTTATAACTGGAATGATGTACATCTTAATTCCTTCTACTCATTTTGCCCCTACCCCCACCCTCTTCTCCTTTGGCAACTACTAGTTTGTTTTCTGCATTTATGATTCTGTTTCTGTTTTTTGTTTGCTCATTTGTCTTGTTTTTTAGATTCCTCACATCAGTATTTCTCTTTCTCTGACTTATGTATGTCACTTAGCATAATATCCTCTAGGTACATCCATGTTGTCACAAATGACAAGCTCTTTTTTATGGCTGAGTGATTGATAGTCCATATATATATATTCCTCCAAGATCCAGACCCTTCATCGTACAAGTCTCAGCGTTACTAGATTACAAGAACCTCTGAAGAAAAGTACTTCAATGTTTATTTTTTAATTGTGATAAAATACGCATAACAGAAGATTCACCATTTTAACCATACAATTCAGTGACAGTAAGTACATTCACAATGTGGTATATTAGCCATCACGATATCAATTTTGGAAACTTTTTGATCATCCCAAATAGAAATTCTTTTTTGGGGGGGGCACCTGGGTAGCTCAGCTGGTTAAATCTCTGCTTTTGGCTCAGGTTATGATCTCAGGGTCCTGGGATAGAGCCTCACATCTGGTTCCCTGCTCGGTGGCAAGTCTGCTTCTCCCTTTCCCTCTCTCCCTCCTCCCCTGTTCATGTTCTCTTTCTCAAATAAAGAATTAAAAAGATGTTTATTTATTTGAAAGAGAGAGTGAGATAGCACGGGCAGAGGGAGTGGCAGCAGGAGAGGGAGAAGCAGGCTCCTCTACAACACTGTTCTTTTGTGTCTGGCTTATTTCACTTCGCATGATGATTTCAAGGTTCATCCATGTTTTAGCAGGTATTGGAATTTCATTCCTTTTTTAAAACTGAATACTATTCCATTGTATATAGGTACCACACTTTTTTAAAAAAGATTTTATTTATTTATTTATGAAAGACACAGAAAGAGAGGCAGAGACATAGGCAGAGAGAGAAGCAGACTCCATTCAGGGAGCCCGATGTGGGACTTGATCCTGGGACTCTGGGATCACGACCTGAGCTGAAGGCAGATGCTCAATCGCTGAGCCACCCAGGTGTCCCTAGGTACCACATTTTGTTTATCATTCATCTGTTGATGAATTTTGGGCAGTTTCATTTTTTTGGCTATTTTGAGTAATGCTGCTATGAACATCAGTATACAAATATCTGTTTGAGTCTTTGCTTTCAAGTTTTTGGGATATATACCCAGAAGTAGAATTGCTGGATCATAAGGTAATTCTATGTGTAATTTTTTTGAGGAACCACTAAATTTGTCCACAGCAGCTGTACTATTTCACATTTCTACCAGTGATATACAAGGGTTTCCCTATATAGCCTCACTAACACTTATTCTCCATTTGTTTTTTTTTAAATAGCCACCCTAAAAAATATATATAATAATAGCTGCTCTGATAGGTGTGTAGCATTTCACTGTGATTCTGATTTGCATTTCCCTAATGACTAGGATGTGGGGTATAGATCTCTTTTCATTGAGATACAATTGATATATCTTAAAAGTCACTCTTTTAAAGGGTACAATTGAGGACCTTTTAAAAAAATATTTTATTCATGAGAGACACAGAGAGAGAGGCAGAGACATAGGCAGAGGGAGAAGCAGGCTCCACACAGGAAGCCCAATGTGGGACTCAATCCCAGGACTCCGGGATCACGAACTGAGCCGAAGGCAGATGCTCAACTGCTGAGCCACCCCGGTGTTCCGAGGACTTTTTTTTTTAAAGTATATTCACAAAGTAGTGCAACCATTACCACTATCTATTTCTGGAACACTTTCATCAAAAAGAAACAAGACTGAACTGTACACTTTAAAAGGAGTAGAATGGGGGATCCCTGGGTGGCGCAGCAGTTTGGCGCCTGCCTTTGGCCCAGGGCACGATCCTGGAGACCCGGGATCGAGTCCCACGTCGGGCTCCTGGTGCATGGAGCCTGCTTATGTCTCTGCCTCTCTCTCTCTCTCTGTGACTATCATAAATAAATAAAAAATAAAAATAAAAAAAGGAGTAGAATGGTAAATTTACCACAATTAAAAAAAAATCCACACTGGTTAGCACTCACTCTCCATTGCCCTCTCCCTATAGGTCCTTCATGTGTCTAGTTTCCTTCATGTCTCTTTGTGTTTACTTTACGGATCAGCTTATTCTGGACATCTAATATAAATGGGGTCATTCAGTATGTGGTTTTTTGGTGTCTGGCTTATTTTGCTCAGCATAATGTTTTGTTTTTTTTTTAAAGATTTTATTTATTTATTCAAGTTGCTCCACATTCATACTGGGTTGGATATTATTTCCCCCAAATTTATGTCTACCTGGAACCTGTGGATATGACCTTATTTGGAAACAGTGTCTTCCTAGTTATAATCAAGTTGAGTTGAGGTCATACTGGACTAGGGTTGGCCCCAGACCCAATATGGCTAGTGCCCTTATAAAAAGAGGGAATTTGGACCCAGAAACACACAGAAGGAAGAACACCATGTGATACACAGAGACAGACAGTAGAGTGACACATCTGTACATGAAGCACATGTGTATAAGTCAAAGAATGCCCAGGATTGCTTACAGTCACTGGAAACTAGGGAAGAGGCACTGAACAGATTCTCCCTCAGAGCCTCCAGAAGTAACTAACCTTGCCAACACCTTGATTTGGTATTTCCACCCTCCAGAACTGTGAGAGAATAAATTTCTGTTGTTTTAAGTCACCTAAATTGTGGTTGTTTGTCACAGCAGCTCTAGGAAATGAATACAACGTCCTTGCCCAGACTTGGAATTATTAGGCTGTTTCACTTTAGCCATACTGGTGGGTGTGAAATGGCATCTCATTGTGATTTGTCTTTTTTTTTTTTTTAAGATTTTTATTTATTTATTCATGAGAGTCATAGAGAGAGGAGGAGAGATATAGGCAGAGGGAGAAGCAGGTTCCCTGTGAAGAGCCCAATGTGGGACTCAATCCTGGGACTCCAGGATCACGGCCTGAGCTGAAGGTAGATGCTCAACCACTGAGCCACCTGGGCGTCCCTCACTGTGGTTTTATTAAATTTCCTGTATGGCCAATGAAGTTGAGCATCATTACATATGTTTACTGGCCATTTGGATAACCTCTGTTGTGAGGTTTTTCTGTGTTTCCTTATAAAAGCGTTATTGTTTCATTTAGATCTATAATCCACCCAGATTTGATTTTTGTGCATGGTACAAGGTTGTGGATGAGGCCGTATTCTTTTTTATAGCTGCATTACAAAGTACCAAGCTTAGCAGCCTCAAACAACACTCAATTATTAACTCACGGTTCTGCAGGTCAGGAGGGAGCTTAGCCGAGTTCTCTTCTGAACGTACCACAAAGCTGAAATCAAGGCATCAGCTGGCTCTGATCTGGAAGCTCTGAGAAGGAATCCGCTTCCAAGCTTATTATATTTAGGTTATTAGCAGAATTCAGTTCCTTGTGGTCTAGGACTAAGATCCCTGCTGTCTAGCTGGTTGTCAGCCAGGGGCTGTCTGCTCCTAGAACCCACTGGCATTCCTTCTCATGGGGCCCTCTCCGACTGCAAACCAGCCATAGCACTGAGTCTTTCTCGTGCTTTGAATCCCTTCATTGTTAAGTGCTAATAGGATTGGATCAGGCCTCCTCAGATAATCCTGTCTTTGGGTCAACTGTAATACAACATAACAACTATGGGAGTGATTTGTCATCATATCCACAGTTTCTGGGGATTCAACAGGTAGATATTTAAGGGGCTGTTTTAGTAACTCTGCCCACCAAAGAGGTCACGATTAACTTTTTTTCCCAGATGGATAGCTAGTTGACACAGCCCCTTTCCCCCCTGCAAAGCAGTGCACGTTTATCATAATTCAAGGGACTGTATCTACATGCATCTGTTCCTGGGCTGTCCCGCCCCACTGGTTGGCCCTACTTTGTGCAATTTTACACTGCCTTGATTTACTGTTGCTTCATAATTAGGTTTGACAGCTGGGCATGTAAATCATCTAGCATTGTTCTTCTTCGGGACTATCTTGCTTAATTGGCTCTTTGCTTTTCTTTACAAGTTTAAGAAGCAGTTTATTAAATTCCATAAAAAAAACTTGCTGGGATTTTAAATGGGTGTACAGTGAATCTATATAGCATTTTAGGGAAGTCTGGTATGCCAGTGATAAAAAGCCTTCCAACTCACAAATACTAGTCTCTACCTCCATTACTTTAGGTCTTTCAACATTCCTCTAATACTTCATAATTCTTTAGACTCATTCTTATTCTGTATTTCTTGATTCTGTATTTGTTGATACAATAGTAAATATTTTTTTGTTGTTGTTGGTTTTTAAAATTTAATTTATTTATTCATGAGAGACATGGGGGGTGGGGAGATGCAAAGACATAGGGAAAGGGAGAAGCAGACTCTCTTGCAAGAAGCCCAACGTGGGACTCGATCCCGGACCCTGGGATCACGCCCTGAGCCGAAGGCAGAGCTCAACCGCTGTAGCTCAGCAACCCAGTAAATAGTATCATTAAATTTTTTTTTCCATTTTCTATTTTTTTGTTGCTGTCATATAATAATACAACTGATTTTTGTTTACTTATCTTGTATTTAGCAATCTTGCCAAACTCACTTATTAATTCCAAAAAATTATCTATAGAGTTCCTTTGGACTTTCTATGAACATGTTCGTGTTATCTGCAAACAATGCTGGTTTTCTTTTTTTCTTTTTCAATCCTTGTACATTTTTCTCTCCTTTGATTCCTTACCTTTATGTCCCAACTGAGGTTCTTTGGGAAAATAAAAATCTTTAAAAATCCCAATCTTTTTCATCCTGTGAATATTCTTAATATTCTGCACAAGAAAAATCAGAGCTGCCCCTGATGTCACCCACAGTGGCCCCAGCATCTCCAGCTGTGGTTCTCTGTTGACTCCCAGTAAAGCATTTGGTGCCTCCTACAGGGGCAACCATGGTCCACGCTGCTATGCAGACAGGCTGGCCATGCTCCAGGGACACTGAATCTTAGAGAGCTGCTCCGAAGACCAGCCATGGTCTACTAGGGACACCTGTTCTTGTTTCAAAGGGGCTCAGAAGATCCCAGAGAGAAGTCTAGGAGAGAGCCTGCTGTGATGATTACACTGCACCATTGTCTGGCAGAGCAGCTCGGGGTGTTTGGGACGCCCAGCTAGCTCTGCTGCCTGCTATTCCTGTTCACATAGTAATCCTGAAAATTAACCTGGCCAATCTAGCTCTGCAGAATGAATCCACTGGTGGTAATAATGGGCAGCTAAGCAAATAAAGGCATTTGGAGGTGTAGCTGTGGTTAAGGAATGTAAGTGACTCATAGTAAAGCTGTTCATCCCAAGATACCCACTGTATAAATGTCACTTGTAGTGAGGTGAGATGAAGAAAACAGGCTGTGCATTTCAGTGGGGGTGGGAGGAGGAGGAAATCACAGGATTTCCGACAGCCTTCCACAATGGCACCATGTACCATAATCCCAACCCTTCATGCCACAATACAACCTGGCACAATCCAAAAGATTTTCTAGGATTTTCATTCTCTCCAACCAGCTAGGTTTATTCTTGGCCTGTGTGCCTGAGTTCATAAAATCAAGAGCACTGTATTTGTCCTCTGGCTATAGCTCTGAGCTGAGTGACAGGCATGGGCAGGCTTCAAGATCACATGCATCTGTACTGTCATTTAATAAGGGACTGAATGCTCTGCTATGTGGGGCCTCTCAGGGCTTTAGTGGTATTATTGGTTGATAAAAGTGAATAATTTGCCATGTGGCTTATTCACAACAGGCAAAAAAGTGGAAACAATACAAAATGTCCATTTAAATACATATTATATTGTATAACCACACAATGGACTAGAATTTAGCTATAATCATAAAGTACCAACACATGCTGCAACATGGATGCACCGTGAAAGCATGCTAAGTGGCAGAAATTAGACATTAAATGCCACAAATTTTATGATCTCATTTACATGAAATGGCTAAAACAGGTAAATCCAAAGAGACAGAAGATGTAGTTATAGTTGCCAGGGGATGAAGGGACAGGGAAACTGTGAATAACAGCAAACAGGTACAGGGATTCCTTTTGGGAAGAGGGAAATGTTCTGGAATTAGATAGTGGTAATGGTTGCACAACACTGTGAATATATACGTATATATATATATATTTTTTTACTTTTAATTGTTTAAAAATATTTTATTTATTCATGAGAGACACAGAGAGAGACAGAGACATAGGCAGAGGGAGAAGCAGGCTCCCTGTGGGGAGCCCGATGTGGAACTCAATCCCAGGACCCTAGGATCACGACCTGAGCCAAAGGCAGATGCTCAATCACTGAGCCACCCAGGCATCCCTTATTTTATTATTTTATTTTATTTTATTTTATTATTTTATTTTATTATTTTCTTTTTTTAAAGATTTATTTATTTATTCATGAGAGACACAGACTGAGAGAGAGAGGCAGAGACATAGGCAGAGGGAGAAGCAGGCTTCTCACAGGGAGCCTGATGCAGGACTCGATCCTGGATCCCAGGATCATGACCTGAGCCAAAGGCAGGCGCCCAACTGCTGAGCCACCCAGGCGTCCCTATTTTAATTTGCTTTAGTAATCTCTACACCCAACATGGAGCTCAAACTCACGATCCCAAGGTCAAGAGTCACATGTTCTTCTGACAGAGCCAGCCAGATGCTCTAATGCCATGAATATATTAAAACTTGAATTATATGCTTTAAAATAGTGAATTTTATGTTTTGTGAATTTTAACTCAATAAAAGGTGAATTATTTGCTACAAGGTTATTTTTCTTTTAAAAGCTTGAATGGCGGGGGGTGGGGGTGACTGGGTGACGGGCACTGAGGTGGGCACTTGACGGGATGAGCACTGGGTGTTATTATATAAGTTGCAAATTGAACACCAATAAAAATAAAAAATAAATTTATAAAAATAAAATAAATAAAATAATAAAATAAAAGCTTGAATGTCAAAATTATTCTGACACTCCTAACTCTGAAAGCCTCTTCCTGATGGCCTGGAGGAAGCTGGGGATTGAGGGACTACACAGCATGGAGGCTGGTTTCCACACGCAGTGGGTGGAATCAGCCTCTATATAATCACACCTCTGTCTGCAGCCATATCCATGGTTACAGGCCACATCACTGAACTGCGTTCTCTGACTTGATCTGACTTAAGAAAGATGGCATTTGTGTGCAGAGGTCCAAGGCACCTCTGGAGGGCCACAAGGGGCCTGGGACTCTGGCCTCTCCATGTCAGGGGCCGTCCAGGGGCCTCGGCCCCAAAGCACTCCTGCCACTCATGCTGCAGGGCCACGGCACTAAGGCAGCCAGCATCTCAGCTTTGTCAATGCAGAAGTGGGTCCTGGGTGACCCTGGGAAAGGGTCACCACCATCCCCCCCAAGAGAGCGAGGGAGAGTGCAGGATGAAAAACTCCCTTCTGTTCAATTAGCTTCTTTTCAAGGATCAGAGGCTGGCTGGCAGGAGGATAATTCTACACTCTCATGAAACAAAAGGGAGCCAGAAAGGAGAGCAGATAAAGGGCACAAGTACAACCTCTCTGCATTCTCGTCTCTGTGCCCAGAAGGCAATTCTAACAGCCAGGGTCTGGAGTAAATCTCAAAGTGCTTCCCTTTTCCCTAAGACACAGAGAGGAACCAGGTCTATTTTGGGATTGCCTTCGCCAAGGGACACACACCATGAGGCATGGGGGTGATTTTATTTGGTAAATGGACCATGGCATGAAAAGTCACTGAAGCACACCATGAGAAAGCTAATCTCCTTTCAACTGTTAATCTTCTGATTCCATCAACGAGGAAGGCTCTGTTCAGGGCTGTTACATCTTTCACACCTCTCTGGACTTTGTGACAAAGAGAAAGGAGACACACAGTCTTTGGTAGGCTAGAATTTAAGAACATAGTTTAACTGCATTGTGTTCCTTTTTACTTTTTAATATAAATTTACTATTTATGGCAGAGTATATATGGCAAACAGGAATTTTCTGCTTAAGGGAGTGAGATTTACATCACTCTTAAGTTGACTTAAGGTAAAAAGAGTGACTTACTCTAAAGAAAATACAAAAGGAAAGCAGAGGTGTTATACAGATAGGGCAAGAATCATAAAGATACGAAAATGATAAAAATTTTGGAAACTCCTTTTTCTTTCCATCACTTTACTAATGAACCTGTTTAGAACAAATCTAAAACCCATTCTTTTTTATTTTATTTATTTACTTGAGAGAGAGAGAGAGCCTGAGCAGGGGAGAGAAGGAGAGGGAAAAGCAGACTCCCTGCTGAGCAGGGAGCCCCAGACACAGGGGCTTGATCCCAGAACCCTGAGATCATGACCTGAGCCAAAAGCAGACACTTAACCGACTGAGCCACCCAGGCACCCCCTAAAACCCATCCTGTCCTACCCATGCCATCTCCTTTGGCCCTGGTCTAAATTCATTTTTCAGTGCACATCACTGCCCTGTCAGGACTCTACTGGGTCAGAATCCAGCAACCAAGATAATAGCAAAGGAGCTCCCATCACCATACACAATCCTTGCCTGAATACAGAATCCATGACTTTGGTGTGAGGGTGGCTTCCCAGGCAAAGACGCTATCATAAACCAGAAAAGAATTTACCTAGTGAGGCGATACCATCAATTCCTCAAGAACATTCCCTAAACTCAGATAGGTCTTTCAACTTTTCTGTATGTTTGAAATATTTCATGATAAAATGTTGAAAAAAAAGACCACCAAAAGGACAAGCAGAGAAGATGACACTATTATTATGATACTCTTGAACACTTCAATTATAAAATTAACTTACCAGTAGTAGATTCTTATCAGCGCTGAAGGCCATAGGAGAAATGAGGCTACAAACGCCAGGATGGGGATGGCCAGTGTCCCGCCAGCGATCACAAACATGTTAACCACGTCAAGATCCATCCTGCTCTGTGAGACTGGCTGACACCTGTGGGGCTGAAGAAAGCGAGTATTGAAACTCTGTCTCAAGAGAAAAGGTAAAGAAGCAAAGTAGAAGACAGAAGAACCCAGAGTGAGGGTAGAAGTCAAAAGGGAACAAAAGCTGACAAGTGCTTAAAGAATTTGAACAGGCATAACAACCAGATATAACAAAGAGTCCTTGAGAAGATCCTGGATTTTTTTTTTTTTTAAGCTATAAAGGACATTATGAAAGCAAATGGGAAAATCTAACTAAGGACCAGATATGATAATGATACTGCATCAGTGACATACAGTTGTTGAGTTTGAGGGTGAAATTGTGCTTCTGTTTGTACGTGGGAGGATATCTTTGCTCTTAGGAGATGTATGTTGAAGTATTAAGGGGTGAAAAATAGTGATTTTTGCTACTCAGTTTGTTTCTGCTGCTCACTCTTAAAAATTGCGGAAAAAAAAGGGGGGGGGAGAGGGAACATTAAAGCAAATATAATAAATGCTAACCACTGGTGAATCCAGGTGAAGATTACATGGTATTATTCTTTCAACTTTTTTGTAAGTTTGCAATTTTTAAAAAAGATTTTATTTATCTGAGAGTACGGGAGAGCATGAGCAGGGGTTAAGAGGCAGAGGGAGAGGGAGAAGCAGGCTCCTTGCAGAGCAGGGAGCCTGATGGGGGGCTTGATCCCAGCACCCTGCGATCATGACCCAAGCTAAAGTCAGATGCTTAACCGACTGAGCCACCTAGGCACCCCAAGTTTGCAATTTTTTAAAATTGAAAGTTAGAGAGGACTGGGGCACCTGGGTGGCTCAGCTGGTTGGGCATCCAACTCTTGATTTTGGTTCAGGTCATGATCTCAGAGTCGTGAGATCCAGCCCTGTATAGGGCTCTGTGTTTAGCGGGGAATGTGCTTGAAATTCTCTCTCCCTCTACCCCTCCCCCCGCTCCCACACACTTGTCCTCAATCATTCCTTAAAAAAATTTAGAAAGGACAGAAAACCTAAATGACAGAAATGGAAGCAATGTACATGTGTACCTGAATGCTACTATCAGTGAAAAGATGTGTGACATCATTGGGTTCATCTAAGGTGAGGAACTAGTCACTGGGTGTCAGGGATAGAAGGGAGACTTGTTTTTCACTGTCTACCTCTAAAATCTTTTGGTTATTTATCACTTACACATGTATAGCCTACTAAAAAATAAGTAATATACAATAAAAGAGTGAAGAGAGAACAAATCCAAACAGCAGAGTTTTCAGTGCACTTTCTGAGGTCTTCTTGAACACCTCCTGGGCACATCTCAAGGCCAGTATGTGGGTACCAGGAGGCCAGAGACTACTGTGCAGCCCCAGCACCTCGACTATGGCCCAACGTATTTCTAGGTGATCTAGAAACCACAGCTGAATCAGTAGCCCCTTCTCCATCCTGTCTTATGAATTCACAATACAGTTCATTTTCTCATGAAATAAGAAATATTTCAAGACCCATCATTCTCTCTAATCAAGAGAGTAACTCTTGTATGGACCTCTACTCCAGGTATGCATGGACCTGTATGCCAGGTGTGGGCCTTTGCAACCTGAAGATGCCCAGCTGCCTATGGTAAGAGTGCATTTCACCAACCAAAACAGGGACTCTTTTTTTGGATTTTTATTATTTATTTATTTATTCATGAGAGACACAGAGAGAGGCAGAGACACAGGCAGAGGGAGAAGCAGGCTCCCTGCAGGGAGCCTGACATGGGACCTGATCCCAGGACCTTGGGATCATGACCTGAGCCAAAGGCAGATGCTCAACCACTGAGCCACCAGCTGCCCCCAAAACAGAGACTTCTTCAAGAAAAACCATTAATATCTGGCAAACCCCGCCCTTATATTTCTTGTGAAATGAAGAGGTCTTTCCCATATACCTGTGTCAATTGATCTATATTTCAATTTTATAATGAATTCATGATGGTATTGGTATGGTATGACCTTACTGAACACAGGGGCCAGATGATAAATATTTTGGGATTGAGATCCCCATCGGCTCTGTCACAACTACTGTCGTTGTACCGAGAAAGCAGTCACACACAGCATGTAATAAATGAGAGTGACCATATTCCAATAAGACTCTATTAGAAATAAGCTACAAGCTGAATTTGGCCTGCAAGCTGAAAGTGATCAACCACTGGTATGGAACACCAGTCCTGTCCAACAGGCAAGGTGGGTGTTTTATGCCATTTCATAGGCTGAGAAAACTAAGGCACAGAGAGGTTAAGTAACGTGCCCAAGGTTACTCAGCTGGTAGAGTCATGATTACAAAACAGGTTTCTGCTTGGACACACTCTCTCTGCACCAAGCTCTACTTTCTCTAAATTATTTTCAAGTGGCCTTTTTTCTGCTTTGTAAGCTCTTTGCTATTAAATACTCACACTTGCTGTCATTCCTAATTTCTTCATGAAGATACGACATCTCCACTCTTACAATTTTTAATTTAAATTTTGTTAGTTAACATATAGTACAATATTGGTTTCTCCCATTTACATATTTTGTTCTGTACAAAGAGGTTGGTGAACAAGCCACTCACAGTCTTCGGATGGCTGGGGGAAGACAGAGGGCACATATAGATGGGATAGATGGTTCTTTTCAGCCACACGCACACGCTCTATCTGGGTACACTCTTGAATCTGTAGGGATGAAAGCCTTCTCAAGGGCAGAAGCACTGTGTGTGCTTCTGATTCAACTGTTTTCTCCATTTCTCAGTCAGCATAAACACCTTCAGCAAGTTTATGTCATTGTCTTGTTTCTCCTTCTAGAACCAGAGCTCCTTGAGGGTAGGGCCAGTCGTGTATGTTCTTTTTCAGTGCCAAGAATAGCACAGGACACAAATATGGTGCAGGTGAATTAACGAAAAGCAAAGTTATAAAATGGATTGTTATAAACAATCTTGTTTGTTTTAGGGACAACCAACTATTCCCAATGACGCTGTAAGAGACCTTTTTTCTTTTAGTAATTACAAAACTCCCCGGAGGAGTCACCTATTTAATGGCTGGGTACAATTTACGATGCTAAAAGGCCTCATTGTCAAGGGGTAAGCAAATTACTTTTGGAGTGAAGGGAATGTTATAAATCTGTTTAAATACTGTGGGTCACAAAAGAGTCAAGAAAATAGGAACTGTCAGCTTCAAGAGGACTTTTCCACATTACATAAAGACCTTAAAAAACTGCTGAGGGTTACCATGAATTCCGAATCCTGAGCTGCAGGAAGTTAATTATATGATGTTCTTTTGGACGAGGAACTAGAACATTTTATGCCCAAGGCCGTTATATCACAGACCCTGACATTGAAGATGGTAGCCCCAAGGTGAAAGTATGATCATCATACCATCACAACGCCTGCTACGGATGTCCCAGTCAGCTGGGGGGAAGGTTTTAGCTGGCTCCATTTTCCATTTAATTGCAGAATGAAGCCTTCAATGAAGAGCTTTTGTAGTGGCTGATCAATTCAGCAAGGCTTGGACTTATTACAGAGAAGCCTGCACACTTTCCCTGAGCAGGTCAAATATAGACAGGCCCCTCTCTGCGCCCCCCACCCCGTTTCTCATGAATAAATAAATAAAATCTTAAAAAAAAATAAAGTCAGCTCCATGCCCGATGTGAGGCTTGAATTACGACCCTGAGATCAAGAGTTACATGCTCTATTGATTGAGCCAGCAAGGTGCCCCTGACAACCCTTCTGTTGAAACAAGCACATCTGGTCTGGATCCTGAGATGCTATCCTCTCTCCCCTACTAGATCTTCCTATCATGCTCTCCTCACTCTCTCCATTGGATATTCCCATGATGCTCTCCTCTCTCTCCTCACTGTCTTCCTTTGGAGAGCTCTCCATCCCTGTATCTTCCACCATTCCCTCCTTCAGGAAATTCAAAACTCAACATGTCTGGCCAGAACCCCCTTCCTGACTTTTCTAAAAGCCTGCTTGACCACTCACATGACTCAATGGTCTTACCATGTCCCAGACACATCTCTCCCCCTTCTCTGGACAGTCTCCCATCAAGCTAGCTTCCCAGATTCTTTCAGTCTTCCCATTCCCCTGCCCCCGCCCGGTTACACAGAGGTGGAGAGGCACCAGCACTGGAGCCAACTTGTGTGAGTCTTAGACAAACCATGCCATTCGATACATGACTATTTATTCTTTTTAAGGTTTTATTTATTATTCATGACAGACACACAGAGAGAGAGGCAGAGACACAGGTGGAAGGAGAAGCAGGCCCCATGCAGGGAGCCCGATGTGGACTCAATCCCAGGTCTCCAGGATCATGTCCTGAGCCAAACGCATACACCCAACCGCTGAGCCACCCAGGCATCCCAATACATGACTATTTAAATTTAAATTAATTAAATAAAATTCGGAGTTCAGTTCTTCAGTACACCTGTTACATTTTAAGCGCATGCTAGAGCCATACAAGAAGAGGAGTTTCTATATTAGCACAGCATTAGGGGTTTATACCCCTGAAAGCCTCTTGCAACCAATTCCTTAGGCTGATCTGGTTCAACATATCCTAGGAATGTTGGGAAGGAAACCTGTCCCACCAGGTGTGAGACATTAGGGGCAAATGGGACCACAGCTCCCTCAGCCACCACACTGGGTCTAGGTGCTCATTTCTTCTTGCTCCCATCCTGTCACACCCCTTAACACTTGTTGCCAGGGAAATCCTCACAACTTACACCATGCATTAGGCTGCCCTAGTCTGCTGTGAACTCAGACCACGCAAAAACAATCCCAATCTGACTTCCTGGACCAACTCCCACATCTCTGCCTGCACCCCCGAATGACCAACTCCAGGACCCACGCCAGCCATGTGCAGCCTCATGCTTTACCTTTGCTCAGGTTCTTCCCTTGGTGTGGAGCACTTCCATGTCCTGGCTGCTGGGTGAACTCTTTGCCTCTGGGGCTAATTCAGGTGTCACACTCCCCAGGAAAGCATCCTGGTTCCTTCCTACAGGCTTGGATCTCCTAAACTCCCTTCAAGCTCAGAGCCCTGCTCCTGGCCCAATCCACTGGGGGCTTTCGGGTGTGTATTTGACCTTCAAGTGCCCAAACCCTTCCCCCCAGACCTGCTGAGCCAGAGAAATCACCCACGACAATTGGCCACAACAAGGGTTTTGAGCGAGCTTACAGAGGAGCCCAAGGCTCATTAAGAGCTGCTTTTCTTTTTTTTTTTTCTTTTTTTTTTTTTGGTAATCAACAATGCTAAAAATCCATACTCACTCTTCAAAGAACACAGCCTTCTTTCCCAACTGCTACTGGCTCTGGCAGAAGCTGAAAATGAGATTCTGGAATCACAAGAAAGAAAATGACAAAGCATTAAATCATATTATCATATTAGAGAATATGAATGAAGTGCTAACAGCCACAAAATTGCTGGCTTGGGAATCCCTGGGTGGCTCAGTGGTTTAGCGCCTGCCTTTGGCCCACGGCGTGATCCTGGAGACCCAGGACTGAGTCCCACATCGGGCTCCCTGCATGGAGCCTGCTTCTCCCTCTGCCTATGTCTCTGCCTCTCTCTCTCCTCTGTGTCTTTCATGAATAAATAAATCCTAAAAAAAAAAAAAATGGCTGGCTTTGCTGGAGGCAAAGTGTTCTCCTTAGCACAGGCAAAGTCTAAATATCCTGTAGCTTTATAGCCCACCTCTTGTTCAAGTCACCTACCCTGATTAAGCAACCAGCACAAAGGGCAGGGCATATCAGATAATGAGCCAGGCTTAGGAAGGCAGAAAGGAGGTCAAAGAAGAAATCTGCAGGGAGAAGACAAAGCAGGGAGTGACCTGGGGATTCCTGGGCTGCAGTGAAGAGGAAGACAACAAGGGGGTGGGGTTGTCAGGCACAGTGAGGCAAAAAGGGACCCTGGGACCAGCAAATGTAACTAAGACCCCCAAATAAAGACTGGATCTTGCCTTCTCCATTTAGGATTAGGGTTTATGTAAAAGTTATACTCAGAAAAGAATGAGACGGGGTGCCTGGCTGGCTCAGTTGGTAGAACAGTTGATCTCCAGGTTGTGAGTTCGAGCCTCATGTTGGGTGTAGAGATTACTTAAAAAACAAAAACAAAAAGAGAGAGAGAAAGGAATGAGAAGAAGGTGGCAACCAGCAGGGAAATGAGGATAATGTTTCTACCCGAGTGGCTAATGAGAGGGGACCCCACAGCTCAAAACTAGGGCTGGACAGAGAGCTACTAACAAGGCACCACAGCAGGAGAATGAGGGGCCAGGCGAGAGAAGGTAAATCCACAAAACCCCTGAACTATTTCAGAAGAGTCAGTTAACATAAAAAAGAAAAAGAAAACCATGGAAGTTCTAGAAGAAAGCATAAGAATTGTTTGAAAATACCTTCACAGGGAAAGTCTAAGTCAGATGTAAGACCAGAGGCCATAACAAAAAGATTAACATGTTCACCTCATAAAATGTTTTCAAATGTCCACATGAAGAGACCATGAACAAGATTAAGATTTGTCAATACAAACCAGAGGCAACAGACTAATTTCCTGAATGTATAGGAGGTTCTTACAAATCAATTAAAACAACAGTGAAATCCAATATGGGCAAATGAGCTGAGTAGCTATTTTACCAGAAAAGAAATATAAATGACTCTTGAACATATAAAAAGACCCTTAATCTCATTTATAATAAGAGAACTGCCAATTAAATCTACGAGGTAATGGCAATCTTGATTTATCATACTGGCAAAGAACAAGAAGTTTACTAAGAGAGTGTCACCGAGGCTGTGGGGAACCGACTATCTCATACACAGACACCAACTTCTATTCCCATCAACAAGCCCTATGGAAGGCAATCCGGTAAACATCTGAGGCAATGTAAACCATACATACCTCTGACCTGATCATCTCACTTTTATGAATTTGTATTTATACCTAACATGTGAAATCATGCCTGTGCAAGTTATTTGTTACAGTAGTATTTATGGCTGCAAGAGACTGGAATTAACTCATATGTCCACTTTTAACGGGGCCTGTTAAGTAAATGATGGTATAGCTTTAGAAAGGAGTGTTATGTATAGCCATTAAATACAAATAAAAGTAAATGTAAACCATTAAAATAATGGCCTCCCAGGTTCATTGTTAACTCAAAAAACCTAGGCTCAGGGGCAACTGGGTGGCTCAGTGGGTTGAGCGTCCAACTCTTGATTTTGGCTCAGGTTATGATCTCAGGGTCATGAGATAGAGCCCCATGGTGGGCTCTATGCTGGGTGTGGAATCTGCTTAAGATTTTCTCTCTCCCTCTACCCCACCCTCCTCTAAAACAAACAAACAAGCAAACAAATAAAACCTCAAACTGTAGACAGTGACCAGAATAACAGCTCTTGCATTAAAGGAGAGAGGAGAAGAAGAGCAGAGAGGGAGGGAAAGAGAAAAGATGTTATGTTTATATCTGTGTGAAATGTTTCTGGATAGATACAGAGGAAGCTGGTTATCGTGGCTGCCACTGGGAAGGGAAACAGGGGGACATGGGGAGACAGACAGGGAGACTTGCCACTGATACCCTTTTGTATCTTTTCAATTGCTACTATGTGAATGTATAAGGTTTTCTCTAATTACAAAATATAAGTCCTCAAATAGAATGGTCTATCCTGCATTGTCCAATACAGTAGCTGCTAGCTGCATGTAACTGTTTAAATTGATCACAATTAAATAAAATGTAAAATTCAGTCCCTTGGCTGTACTAGCCACAGCTCAAGTGCTCAGGAGCCATCCTGGACAGTGAACAGAGATCACTTTCACCATCACAAAGAGTTCTACTGGCCAGTCCCAGGCTCCGTGCTAGTGAAAATGGCCCATGAGAGTGAGCAACCAAACCTTAATTGTTCCCCATAAGGGAAGAACTACAAATGTCTGCTGTTAGCCTGCAAATTCCTCTCCCTCTCTACAAGCTAAAAGGCCAGGCTGCCTACTATAAGATAACCAAGACAGGGAGGGCTCCTGCCCTGTGTGACTATCCAAAGGTTAAGTCAGATTGACAGGACTGTCAGTCCTCAAATGTCAAAGTCCAGCACTCTAAGAAAATAAGGATTTCCATTCTGGAACCATACATGCGCATAAACTGGAAATGCTTATCTCCTTTGCGACTCTGGGAGAGGTAACCATAAGATGATCACTCAGTTCCACTTGGTGCCAAAGTGCTAGCAACTGGTTCCCCTTGGGGATTCTTGCTTAAGAACCAGCCAAACCCACAGGCCCTCTGCATTGCTTCTACCACCAGGGGCAGCTCTGTGGGCAAGGAGACTCAGCGTAGCCAGTATGGTCCTGTGGGCAGGGAATTAGATAATCCTACTGCCCGATTCTCTGGAGAAAGAACACACAGTCAGGGGGTGGGGGGAGAGGGAAGGAGGCAGCTGAACTAGGGGCTCAGTTGGAAGGTAAGTGGCTTATGAATCTGGCAGCATATCTTCTAAAAAATTGTACTGGCCAAGAAATAAGGCAATCGAATATGCAACGTATGACCTAATCAGCCTAGCACCTTCGAAATACCAGCCTTGAAAGTCAAGATGTAGGCTGATCTTAGTCTGGCATAACTGCCTGCTTGAAATCAGGCTTAAAACAAGAAAACCCTCCAGGCCAATCTCCTGCTGGATAAAATAAGAGCCAAAGTCACTTGACCATTTGCTTCCAAAGACCCCCACGTCTTCAGGCTCTCGGGAAGCTCAGAACCAGCTTTTAGTCCAGCACTTCTCCCTCGGATTAGTGTAGATGCATGCACTGTCATCAGCTGAGGTCACCTCTCAAAGGTAAAGTGCTAGAAAGAGCATCACTTAAGTGATTATTTTCCACATGACTGAAAAGAATTAAAATAGCCCTCTATATGGGTGTGCAATCCCAGCAGGCCTAAAATAGAACCTCAGCACCCAGAAAACATTCTCCCATTGCTGAATCTGTGCTTCGAAATAAAAGGAAAAGCGAGGAGATTAAAGAGGGTTTTGTCATTTCTAAAGGAGGCGAAGTTGGTCTCTAGCATTTTCTAGCTATGGGAACAAAGTCGGTGTTAGACAAAAAGGAGCCCTGTTATCAAGAGCCAGGAGGTGTTTTTTTGTTTTGTTTTGTTTTGTTTTGTTTTGTTTTAAATCAGGACAAGATTTTTGGCTTCCAGCAGAAGTCCAGCATTCAGGCCCCTTTGTGAGCTGATCCCCACCTTCTTTCTAGCCAGAATCTCCTCCCAGAGGAGATCTCTGTAACCCTGGAGAATTAGCATCAGGAAAGGGGACACGTGGTGAAGCCACATAGGGCAAGTTCACAGTGAAGAGAAAAACATGGTTCTGTTTAGAACTTAATCTAAAAAAAACAAAAACAAAAACAAAAAAACAAAAATCCAAACATCAAATATATTCTTAAAAGCAAAAGGAAATGTTGAACAAAATTAGGTCATAACTGCAATCCTGTGCTAATTCTTAGAACAAAGAATAAATCTCACATGGATTGTCTTAGAGCATGATAAATCCTTCCGGTTAACATGTGGTTATCACAGTGCTACCACAAAGAGGACATTTTTGCCAACCGACCTTATTGATCTCTCAAGGCCTTCATTCTTTGATTTTTCAAAGAATTGATTTTTGAATTCAATTTTCCCCTTCTCTTCATTAGGCCTCACATGGCCAGATCCTCATCTGTTACTGCCTTGATATGTCATTCAAGCAGTTCTGCAACATCATTTGCTCTGATTTCATGAAATCCTGCCTCTCTCACAAGAGTTATAATTGCACTTTCCACCATTTGTTCTGTACCTAATTGCAAAACATCCTATGGAGTTGGGACAGACAGATGACCAAGACCTGGATGCTCCTGGAGCCTGGCTAGGCACCAGGATGGGATGAAGGAATGGCAAGTCCATTACTGAGTATCTTCCTGCTATGATGACTTCTGCTTCCTCTCTACAACCTGGAAACTATGGGGAATCATCTAAGAGAAATCCCAGTAGTCTGGCCCTCTAGGGACTGTACCTGAATTGGTTTTTTATTTCTCTCCACTTCCCCCATTTCCTCTCCCTGGGAGATACCCCTGACCTCTCCCTAGTTTCTCCTTTACAAATCCTCTGGCAGAGCTAGGAGTTATCTCCTTCAGTAGATCTTCCTCCAGCCCCTCAGTCATTAGTAACCTCCATGCCTCAGATGTTTTGTAGGAATGCTCTTCTTTCGTGGCACTGCAGATCTGTGCTTTTAATCACAGTACCTGTGAGAACACTAGCTGTACCCTCCTGCAGGTCTCTAGGATGAGTCTTACTACATCTCTGCATCTGCCACAGCACCTCAGGACACATGCCTTGCCCTTGGCAGGTGCTTATTAAATACCAAATGATAAGTTAGGAGGTCATGAATCAACAGCTCTGCCCCCTAGTGTCACCACAGGCCACCCCCTCACTTTGTTCATGATGATCACCAACTAAAGAAATATTCCTCATCAGAGCACTGAATTTTAGAGGCCTTCTCCAGATGCGGAGCTGGGACCCAGAAAAGTTAAGCAAGTTGTCCAATGTCACACAGCTCTTCTCTGCCTCTAATCCACCAGTGGCTCACAGTGGCCCTCGGCGTGATTTACAAGGCTACGTAGGATTTATTTTATTTTTTTTTTATTTTTTATTTTTTTTAAATTTTTTTTTAAGGTATTTATTTATTTATTTATGATAGTCACAGAGAGAGAGAGAGGCAGAGACACAGGCAGAGGGAGAAGCAGGCTCCATGCACCAGGAGCCCGATGTGGGATTCGATCCCGGGTCTCCAGGATCGCGCCCTGGGCCAAAGGCAGGCGCCAAACCGCTGCGCCATCCAGGGATCCCCCTACGTAGGATTTAATACCTGCTGGTCACTCAAGTGTCATCCTCTTCTATCACTCCCCCGCCACCCCTTTCCCTGAATGAGCCACAATCCCTGATATGTCATACTCTTTCACCCTTCCAAGCCTCTGGCACACATGGGACTCTCCCTGGTATGCCTTTTCTCCCTCCCACCTGGTAAGCTCCGGCTCATTCCACAAGCCTTAGCTATAAAGCACAGCTTCAGTCTGTGAATGCTCCTCTGAGAATTCAGTTTCCCAGTTCTGTAACCTGGGTTCAAATCTCTGCTCTGCTACTGACCATCTGTGTGACCTTGGCAAAGTCACTTCGCCTCTGACAGCCTCGGTGAAAGGATAAAATGAGAGGGTGCACAGAGACAGCTCAAAGCAGTGACTGGCAGATACCAAGTGCTCACTCTGGACAGCTGGGAAGATCTTGTAGCCAGCCCTTGCAGGTCCAGGAGGGAGCCCTGCCACACCTCCATCCCCATGCAGTGTCACTGGACCTGGGTCTCTCAGAAGCTCAAGTCTGTGGGTATGTCTGTGTTGCTGTTTTTATACTCCCAGAGTCTGGTCCCTAGTTCCGTTCCCAAATTTTATCACACACACGGCTGGAATCTTGTTCTGAGTATATCACAAGGCAAACACCCAACGCCAATAGCCAGAGCCACAGCTTCTGGAAGACAGCCTAAGGCAAAGGCTGCTGTTACTTTAGATAATTACTTAACAAAAAGAACAGGATCCCAACCTGCAGCAGTGTAAGAACCTCTGCCTGCACCTCCTGCAGACTGCCCTGTCCCCCTGAATCAGCAGTTTCCATGGTGCCACCCCAAACGCATCCACCTACAGGCAGCGACCTCCTCTGTGGCTTCTGGGGTTGGAAAGCCTGGAAGATGATCAAGATGGTTTCTGAGGGCCCAGTTTAAGAGAACATCTTGATCTCCTTTGAAGAGACAACTACACCAAGGTCAGAGAGGACTTTGGTTTGCAAAACTTGCTTCTAGATCAGGGTTTCTCAACCATGATACAATGGACATTCTGGGCCGGTTAGTTCTTCGTTGTGGGAGGCTATCCTATGCACTGTAGGATATTTAGCAGCATCCAGGGGCCTCTACCCATTTGATGCCACCTCTAAGTGGTAACAAGCATTCTGGTGTTGCCAAATGTACCCTGGAGGGCAAAGCTGCCCTCCCTTCTGAAGAAGTGAGCCCACTCAACTCCAACCTCGGATTTATTGCTGCAGTAAATCAATGAGGAACATTCTTGGCCACTCACCATATCTACCTTAAAACAATGTCTTCCAGTCCTCAGGGATTTTTTTCCCCTAAGTTTACAGTCTTGAAGGCAGTTGTTCTCAATCCTGACTGCACAGAATCCTCCAGGGAGCATTTTAAAAATATAGATTCCAGGACACTACTCCCAGAGATTCAGATTCACTTGGCTTGGGGAGGAAGCTGGATATGGGTATTTTTTAAAAATTCCCTGGGCGGTTCTAACATGCAACCAGGATAGAGAAGTGCTGCTGGAAGACATTCCATTTGCTTCCACCTTCTCCCCCATCCTTTGAATCTGGCAGTGTTAAAAGCCAGTGAATCAGAAAACCAAAATGAAGCTAAGGGGATTTAAGTAACATCCTCATTTGACAACGAAACATCCTCGGCACACTCCACTTCTTGTCCTGAGGATGACTTGCTAGGAAGAATGCAACTTAACACTGTAATCATGCAGTTTGCCCATGGCCTTACTGATCTCAACAGTGCCTTCCCATAAAACTTTCTGAGAAGATGGAAATATTCTCTTATGTGCTCTACCTAATACAGTAGTCACTGGCCACACATGGCTATCGACCACTTGAAATATGGCTAGTGTGATTTAGGAAGAGAATTTAAAATTTAATTTGAGTTTACTAGCCACCATTCTGAGAATACGAAAAGTATCTGTGTCCCTACAGGGTCACAGAAATAAAGTCTCATAGCCTGCTAAATGTCTCAGAACCATGAAAATTTACAAAAACGTATGCCTTAAAATAACTAAACTCAACAGTCTTGAAACTGTCAAACGGGATCCTAAGTAACCTCAATTATCAAATTAGGAGAAACTTTTAAATAATTTTTTTCAACCTGCAGAGCTGGCTTCCCAGCATATTCCAAACACTTAGCTTTGAGGGAGACATTCCTGACCCTTTACTTTTGAACACTCATCACTGTAAAATTGATCTAATCACCAAAATAATCAGGAGTTGATAGAGAATATGACATAGGGAAGTTAACTTCTACTCTGAGCAGCTGACTAGTGTACTAAGAAAAAACACTCACCTCAGCTTTCCTTCCCTCCAAATCCACAGTAAACCTTTGATTCAAACCTTTGTCCCTAAGATAAGCCTGAACCAAGGTCACCTCTAAGAACAAGCTTTTTCCCCCCCTCCTATCAGTAAGTTTCACAATTACTTGCAATTGCATGAACCTCATTCACACGTTCACTCTAGGTGTGTGCAGCCTCACAGAACTCAAAGCTCATAGATGTTTAAAGCTAAAAAACAGAAAGGTAATTCCTTTTGCCAAGGCAATGGATGGTTTAGAGTCAAAGAAAGCATCACAGGCCTTTCTGAGCATACACACAAAATGCTTACCTCGAGGTACCTAGATGGCTCAGCTGGTGGAGTGTGCAACTCTTGATCTCAGAGTTGTGGGTTTAAACCCCACTTTGGGTGTGGAAATTACTTAAACTCTTTAAAAAAAAAAAAAATGCTTTCCTCTCCTTGCCTGGGACTCCTCTGGCCCATCTCTAAGTGGCGTCGGTTTGAGTCATTTAATAATGATTTAATACATCTCCAGTAATTCAAAGTGGGGGTCGACACTTAACTCTTCATAATAGCTGGTGCTTACTGAGTGCTTACCACATTCTGGGCTTTGTGCTTTATTTTATCTAAATCTTACCACTGCCTTCTGAAGCAGGTGTCATTACCAGAAGTTAAAACGTAGAGAGGTTAGGTAATAGGCCCATGGCCACATAGCTAGCAGTGGTAGCAGTGGGATTTGGACCCAAGACTCTGACTATCTGGTAGGAATCCTCTGGGTTATGAATAAAAACAAACATGTAATTATAATTGCAGGAACCATGCTGAGCCATTCTCCCCATGATCACACTGTAGCTCAATGAAGGGAGTCTGGTGTTGAGGGGGGGTGGTTTCTGAGCCTATCCTTACTTCAGGACCCCTCTCTCTCTGTCTTGGGGCTTCACCTGGCAGATGGCTAGAAGGGTCTTGGGGAGTGCTTCTGATCCTGTCAGCACAGCTGTACCCCAGAGCATAGGCAGACACATGCAGATAGGACTTTACAAATACCATCACGGGGGTGGAAGGTAATGAGATCCCAGTTATTATAAGATCCCAGGGGAGAAAGAAATCGCTTTCAGTTGGGGGCAGGGGAGGAATCAGAGGTGTGTTCCTGAAAGAGACCACTGAGCTAGAGCTAAGGGGAGGTAAGACTGAGACACTGGAGATTCCAGAGAGGGCATTTCGGAAGGACAGTACAGCCTAAGCAAAGGCAGCAGCTCACCTGCCTGGGTTATAGCAAAGGAAGGGGGTAGAGGATGGGAACAGAATCTCCAGGGGCCTGGGCTGATGGGCTGGGGCAGAACTGGGAGCATAGGAAGTAACTGACCGTCCAGGACATGTTCAGCATCCCAGCCCTGATACTTGTTAGCTGTGTGGCCTCCAGCATGTCCCTGCTTTCTGTGCATTAGTCTCCTTGAGGAGGACACCCAGGAGCCCCTTTGGGTGTGAGAAACTACTTTTAGAAAAATTGGTGTTAAGAAAGCAGGTTATTAATTTCTCTTATTTCTAACAAAAATATTGTTAAGAATTTATTAGTTACAATTGGGTAAAAATTCAGTCTAGTGGTTCAGAATGGGGGCTTTGAGGTCAGATTCCCGGTGTGTCCTGGAAGGGGACACATTCTTCTCTGAGAAAGGAGCATAACATTGGCACCTACCTCATGGAGCTACTGGGATAAGTAAGGCAGGTTAACTCCTAAAGATGCTAGGACAGGATCTGGCAGCCAGTACTTGCTTATTCCATGGCAGCTATTACTAATAATAAACTCTTCCTAACTCCTAGGCAGGTAGACCTAGCCATTAGGGATTTCTCAACAGGTGAGAAGTCAGGCAAATGCTGAACCTCCAGTCCAGGGTGGGACCTCTTCTTCATCAACCAGACGCTGAGGCATAAGAAGGGCTCAAGGTACATATCCCAGACTGCACAGCCTCTGGACCCTCCGGCACCCCCCCCCCCAACCCCCGATTTCACTCTGTTGACTTGGCCTCCTCCACTCGAATGCAGGTACAAGGGTGCAAACCTTGCATGTGCTCTGCCCTGCAGCCAGCGTTACACAATCCCAATTTCCAAGGCTGCCAGGAAGCCAGCGGAGGTGTAGGCGGGGGATGCTGGGGGTTGTGGGGCAGCACCGAGCTGTCCTGTCGGGGTGGTTGGACCAGCATCCTAACTCAAGGGTTGCAGGGAGGAGAGAGCATGAGGCCGAGGGAACTGGGGCAGGATCTGGAAGGGTGAGCTGAGAGGCTGCTGGGGGGTAGGTTAGGTACCGGCTGGGGGGAGGTCCCGAGGGGCGCAGGTATCTGGGGCGGGACGGGGGTAGGTGCCACCAGCTGGGAGGTCGAGCTGCAGCCTTTCCTCAGGAAGTGGTTGGAACGAGGATGCACGAGCCTCCAAAGCATCCAGGCACCAGGGGGGGCGCACAGGGGCTGGGGCCGGAGCCGGAGCCAGCGGTGGGAGGCGGCGCAGAGAGAGGGTGCAGGTGCGCCACCCATCCTCCCCTCGCCCCCGCTTAGGGCGGCAGGCAGCCCGGGAAGTGAGGGCGCCTGGCCCCGTCCGGGCTCTGCAGGGCGAGGAGCCGAGCCGAGAGCGAGGTGCAGGTCCCCGACCCCTGCGGCCCCGCGTGCGGCTCGCGGCGAGGCCAGAGCCCGGACTCGAGAGGCGGAGGGGGTCACGGGCACGGGGGGGCCGCGGCGCCCCTCCCTCCCCCCCTCCCTCCCTCCCAGGCGCGCAGCCCCCGCCCCGCCCCACCCCGCCCGCCCGGCCTGCGCTCCCGCCGTCTGACCTCGGGCGCCTGGGTCGCGCCGCGGGCTCCCGACGCCGGTCCTCGGCCCCCAGCCCCGCTCGCTCGCGTCCGGCAGCAGCGCTCGTGCCCGCGCCGCTCGGTTCCCGGCGCCCGGCTCCGCGGGACGCCTTAAAGGCGCGGTGCGCCGGCCCGTGTCCGCCGACAGAAAAGCCGGCTCCGCCCGCCCGGTCTACGTCTGTCCCGCTCGAGAGCCCTGGGCCCCTGGGCCCCTCGGCCCCTCGGCTCCGAGCGTTACGTCCCGGGGGCCGGGTCAGGGTCGCGACCTCAGCTCCCCGGCTCCGAGCATCCCCGAGCGCCCGCCAGCCTCCCGCGCACCGCGAGCGCCCAGGGCGGAGGGCACGGCCGGCGGCCCCGCCCCGCCCCGCCCCTGCGGAGCTCCCCCGCGAGCGGAAGGGGTGGGGGGCCCGAGCAGCCACCAGCTCCCCCCGCGCAGCACACCCGCCCCGGCGTGGTTTCATCGTTTACTGAGCACCTACTAGGTGCCTGGTGCTGCGGGGCACGCGCCGTCAAAGTGACTCTGGCTGGATCCGTCCCCAACGGGCTCAGAGGGTCAGGCACAGGTTCACCTTACACACGTCGGCCCTTTGGATCCTATAAAGGGGTGGTTGTGACTGGCTTCCTTTCCCAGAAGAAAGATGGGGAGCTTGCGCATGGCTTCGACCTGTAAAGGGCAGAATTGTGAATTCAGACCCAGCGGCTGGCCCCAAAGCTCCCGGGGGGGGGGGGGGGGGGGGATGGAAGTCTTAAAAGACTTTCAGCCACCCCTGGTTAAATCCCCAATATGGTCATTTCTTCTTTTTAAGGACAGTTAAACCTCATTAGGCAAAATAAATAAAATCAGGGGAGAGAGGGGAGCATAAAAATTGTAACCCATTAAATTCAAATGTGGTGTTGTCTGACTAGCTTATCAGCCACAAAGTCTGGATTTTTTTAATAGTTTTTTTTTTTAAGATTTTATTTATTTATTCATAGAGAGGCAGAGACCCAGGCAGAGGGAGAAGCAGGCTCCATGCAGGGAGCCCGACGTGGGACTCGATCCCGGGTCTCCAGGATCACACCCCGGGCTGCAGGCGGCGCTAAACCGCTGCGCCACCGGGGCTGCCCAAGCCTGGATTTTGAGCATCTACGTCAGTTTACCACTCCAGCCTCATCTAGTATTCAGGGCACTCAGGCTAAATTCTACCACTTTAGCCTTTGCATGGACTGTTCCCTCCACCAGAACTCTTCCTTTTCTGCTTGGCCTGACTACTTCCTCTTTTCCATGCCTCAATTTAAATGTCACTTCCTCCAAGAAATCTTCCTTAAGTCCCCTTTAGCCCCACACTACTCTATGGACTTCTTCCATCAAAGTGTGTGTTCATTCATTTAATAAATATTTACTGAGTACTTACTGTGTGCTGAGTCCTGTATGCTGGATGTGGTGTGGGGGCTGATGTTTTCTGGTACTCTGAATCCATGGCTTCCTCGTTAGCCTCTTGCTCTGGACCTAGGTGGGACCAGTGCCCAGCAGGACTGGGTATTTAAATCTATCACAAAGGCAGCTTCCTGCCTGCCACACCCTCCGGACTGGTGGAACCTGGCTGAGTAGGGCAGGTCTGAGTTTTAAGACTGGGTCATGGACAAGAAGCCACAGGGATGGGGCAAAGGAACATTTTTGAGGCTACTGGTGACCACCTTGTAAAGCCAGCATCTGTCAGAGCTGCTGGAATCCATCCAGAGTTAAGGACAATCTCCCTGGCTTGGACTGGAGCATCTTTCTCTAAGATGTTGGCCACCTCATCATTCAGATTTCAAGAGTTGCTTTTGACATGCTTCATGGAATGTTCTCAGAGCTTCAGGGACAAGGTACTCATTGAAGAGCAAATTAATCAGGATTCTCATAGATCATAATTAACCAAACATGGTGATTTGGAAGATCTACCTGAAGAAATTAATCCAAACACAACACAGAGTGATATGGCATGAAAAATATGAAAAGAAAGATATTACAACTACGCAGAATAGACTGAAAAGATCTCAAATACATTTAAGCAGCACCAAAGAAAGAGAGAAGAAAGGACAGGCCATATTTGAGATAGTAATGGGTGAGAATTTCCGGAGCAGAAAAAAAGATATAGTTCTGCAGATTTAGGAAGACTAATATATCCTAAGCAAGAAAAATAATAGGAAACCCACATCAAGAAATACTGTAGTGAGGGACGCATGGGTGGCTCAGCAGTTGAGCGTCTGCCTTGGCTCAGGGTGTGATCTCCCGTCCTGGCATTGAGTTCCACATCGGGCTCCCCGTGGGGAGCCTGCTTCTCCCTCTGCCTGTGTCTCTGCCTCTCTGTGTGTGTCTCTCATGAATAGATAAATAAAAAATTTTTTAAAAATAGGGACTGTATCCTATTTAAAAAAAAAGGAAATATTGTAGTGAAACTACAGAATACTAAAAACAGTGAAAAAATCTTAAAAGCAGCTAGAGATCTTTTTTTAAAGATTTTATTTATTTATTCAGGAGAGACACAGTGAGAGAGAGAGAGAGGCAGAGACACAGGCAGAGGGAGAAGCAGGCTCCATGCAGGGAGCCTGATGTGGGACTCGATCCCGGGACTCCAGGACCACACTCTGAGCTGAAGGCAGGCACTTAACCACTGAGCCACCCAAGCCTCCTGCGGCTAGAGATTTTTAAAAAGGTGCAGATTATGCCCAAAGGAAGGAATTAGATTGTCAGCAAACTTCTGAATGGCAACATAGGAAGCTAAAAGATGTTGAATAGTATCTCCAAAGACCCGAGAATCTGATCCTCAGCCTTTCAAGAATGAGAGTGACAGATGGACAAAGTGAATTTACAACTGGACGATCTAACTGAACAACTGAACTTCTTTTTTTTTAAGATTTTATTTATTTATTCATGAGAGACACACAGAGAGAGAGAGGCAGACACAGGTAGAGGGAGAAGCAGGTTCCATGCAGGGAGCCTGATTTGGGACTTGATCTCTGGTTTCCAGGATCACGCCCTGGGCCGAAGGCGGCGCTAAACTGCTGAGCCACTCAGGCTGCCCCTAACTGAACTTCTAAGATATATACCTCAGAAAGAATATCAGGGAATACCAATTAAGGACTTCAGGGAAAAGAGGAATAGTGAGTGAATAAATTGGTAAATACAGTGAACCTAAACAAAATTGTCAGTACAAGACAATAATGATTACAACAATAGTACATAAACCATAGGTTTAAACAAGATCAGAACTAAAAATACAGGACAAAAATAAATTAGGAACAAGGTGGTCAAAATTAAAGTATTCCAATAACTTTGCATTTGGGGTGGGAAGGGAATTAAGATATTAACTTTGGTCTTTGTTAATTAGGTGTGGTACAATCTCAATGGTATTCACTAAAATAATACAAATAAAATCTATAACTTTCAAATCAGTAGAAGGTGGGAAGTGACATAAGCCAATAAAATACTCAAGTGCTTATGAAACCCAAAGACATGTAGAAAAAGTGAGACTTCCTAAAAAAAGATAGTAAAAAAAATAAGTCCAGATATACTAATAATCATAGTCATTTAACTAAACTCATCAGTTAAAAGTCAGAAATTGTCAAATTGGATGTTAAAAGAATATAAGAGGTACTGTTTCAGGAGGTATTCCTAAAACAGGAATTTGGGAAGTAAAAGTATGGAAAATGATATACCTCAAAAATTGTATCCAAAAGGGAACTGGTGTAGCTATGTTAATATTATATAACAGACTAACACAAATCATTGAGGATGGAGAGGATCACTACATAATGATAACAAGTTTGATTTGCCAGCAAATTATATCAGTTGTCAACTATAGAAAACGTAAATCTTATTATTAGAGAAATTGGTAAAATATCTAGTCAAAGGAAAACATTAAGCCTGATGGTTCTAAAAGTCTAAACTTTCAAGGAATAGATCATAATACTCTCTCATAAGCCCTTCTGGAAAATAGAATAAGGGAGAGCACATCAACTCTATGCTGCCGATCTAAATTCCATACCAAGAAGATCAGGCCAATATTACTCCTAAATTGCTCAAAAACATGGAGGTGAAAACCCTTAATAAAATATTAGTACATTAAGACCAGCAATATATAAAAAGGATAATGCATCATTCCGAAGACAGTTTTATCCCAGGAACGTCAGGGTAGTTTAACATTAGGAAATATGTTCTTGTAGCTAACCACATCAATATATTAAAGAGGAACTAGAAGATCATCTCAATGGTTGCAAAATTTTAAAATTCAACAGTTCCTCATAGCAATAACTCACAGAAAACTAGGACGAGAACTTCCTTAATCAGTTAGAAGGCAATGACCAAAAGCCCCAAGCAAATATCATTCTCAATAATAAAGGTTAGAAAGGTCATTCAAAATAAAAAATGGTTCCAATCAAAATCCCAACAGGGCTTTTCAAGGAAGACGATGAGTTGATTATAAAATTTATGTGGAAGGGGTGCCTGGGTGGCTCAGTTGGTTGAGCATTTGACTTGATTTTGGCTCAGGTCATGACCTCAGGATCCTCAAGCCCTGCATTGGGCTCCCTGCTGAGAGGGGAGCCTCCTTCAGGATTGTCTCTTTCCCTCTGCCCCTCTCTGCCACTTGCTTCTCTCTCAGTAAAATACATAAATAAATCTAAAAAAAAAAAAAAAGATTTATATGGAAGAGCAAAGGTCCAAGAAAAGTAAAAATATTTCCAGCAAAGGAGAAAAAGTAGATATCAAGATTTGTTATAAAAGCATGATTATTAGGACAGTGTGTATTCACTTAGGGACAGATAAAAACACTAATGAAACAATAAAAATCATAGGGAAACGTGGCTTATGAGGGAAGTAACATTTCAGATCACTGGGGAAAGGAGGGCTAATTCAGTAAATGTGTTAGGACACTTGATTATTCACATAGAAAAACATGGAATTTAACAACCTACCCCCCTCCAAATTGATTCAGGATAGATTAAAGACTTTAATATCAGAGGCAAATCTAAACTTTCAGAAGGACAACATAGGGGAATATATCTAGGGTCTTGCCAGCATTTGGATCCATGGGGCTGCCTTTAATCTAGTAGGTATAAAGGGTATCTCGTTGTGATCTTAATCTTCATGTCTATCATGAATGGGCTTGAGTAATTTTTCATATAGTTATTTGTCATTGTGTTTCTGTGTCTGTGAAATGATACCTGTTCATGTCATTTCCCAAATTCCTAATTGTCTGTGTCTTAATTATTTGTAGTTATATGTGGTGCAAAGATCTTCTAGTTTGTGGCTTATCTCTTCACTTTTTTTTAGTGCTTTTGGAAAATTGTCAACTTTAATTTAGTCAAATTATCCTCTGTGCTCTGTGTTTTTTATGTCCTGTTTAAGAAATCCTTTCCTACCTCAGCTAAACCACGTTGATTGAGATCAGGGGAGATCTAGCACCCCAAGGACACTGGGGATGCAGGTACCAAACTGGGACTAATAGGTGGGCTGGCAAAAATCACAGCAAGCAGTACAGATGAGCAAACACCAGCCCTAAGTGTTTGAGTCATCGGAACACCTCTCAGATGAAGATGGTGGGTCCAGCTCTACCACTTACTAGCTATCTGCCTGTGAAACCTGAGTTTCTTCATCTTTAAGTAGGAGGTGACGATGAGCAACTGATGATGGGACCAACCTCATGGAGCTGCAGACAAGATCAAGCTGAATAATGTGTTTACAGATTAGCCCTGCACCTGGCACCAAAGAAGTATGCATAATATCAGCTATCAGCAGCATCGCTGTTCATACACCAAGCATTTACTGGCTCGCCCTGTTCTTAGAGGGCCCTAAAAATCATCTTTGAATAGTCAAAGATCGGTCAGGGAAGAGAGATTATGAAGACCCCAGCGTGAGCCAGGAATCAATGGGTGAAGGTTACCAGCATGTATGTGTGTGTGAATGTAGTGCATAGTTCTTGCCAAGAAAACATACATTTCTCCAAGATCCTCCCAGGCTTCATTTCAACATCCGTATCACTCATGACACTGTACTGAGACCTCTTCCTCTTAGTGTCTCTCCTGGGCCTTTAAACTTCCCACTGGGTAGCCACTGTGACATGAACAGTTTAATGAAGCTTTCAAAGATGTGTGTCACATTATACCATCTAAATCATAATGCTCCCTTACCCATCTGATCTATCAAAAAAGATAATACTTCTTCACTTGTTCTTGTCTCTTCTCTGAGCTGCTGAAGTCATGTGCGGAGCCAGATCGTACAACTGTGTGGATGGATTAGAGTCTGGTCACCCTTCAAGCAGGGGTCCCGATGCCCTAATTGGGGTTCTGGGGACTGGAGGTACTGGGTTCCCTGGGGAACTGGGGCCAGGAGCAAGAATACCAAGTTTAGTCATCTCTTCCCAGTGGCACACAAGTGGCTGGGAACAGACCAAAAAGCTAGAAGCTGGATGAACAATGGGAAGGATGAAGCTAGGGGGAGAAGGCAGTTGTGGGGAATAGACTCCTGCTCCTTTTTGCCAGTTCTCAAGTGGATTATTCTCAAGACATAGGATGAGCAGATGTTAATTAGTAGGTGGTGTACATTTCTTCATTGCCTACTTTGTACCGGGAATTGTGATTTTCATGCATTGTATCATTTGTTTTCCTCTTCACAACAGCTGTGGAGTGTGGATGTTATGACTTCCACCATTTAACAGACAAGAAGATTGGGCTCGAGATTACATAACTTGCTCATGTAGCCAGTGAGTGATGGAGCAGAGACAGACATGTTTCCTGAATCTGTGCTCTTAGCCACTGTACTCAATGAATACCTCCTATATATAAGACTTGTACAAGACTTCTATTTTGCAGGCTGCCATGGAGACTCCACCAAAGTCTTGAATGATAGAATGGGCGTTGGTAGAAGCTCAGGAAGTTGCTACTGAGGGTCTTTTTCTTAAGAAATCCACTGCATTTGAGTGATGGCAGGTCTCTACTGTTATGGCTACATGTGAGCACAGCCTGGCTGGATATGAGTGGGTCTCCATGGAAACATAACTTTCACTGGCTACTGCTTCCAGAGTAGTCAGCTTAAATCTCTGAGAATTCTTCTCAAATATAGTTTCAAGACTTTATCTGCACCACATTTTACACATGAGACTCTGAGGCAGTGCAGAGTAACGCCTGGGAATACAGGATTTGCTGCTCTCTGGCAGACCGGAGTCTTCCATTTACCAAATGTACATTTCTGACAAGTGGCTTACTTTCTCTGGGTCCCAGTTTAGACCTCTATAAAATAAGGAGTAATACAGTACTTACTTCATAAATTTGTTTTGATCATCACTAAATTCTTAAAATTAGGTGTTGGCTGTTACTATTTCTTTCCCATTTACCATTTTCTTTCTGCTGCCTCTGTTCCCAAGTAAACTAGAGTAACTGATTCATCCCAGTTTGCTCAAGACTTTGTCTTTGCATAAAAAGTGTCTCTTCACTTTTGGGCAAACCATGATGCTTGGTCACCCTTCCCGACTCTCCAGTCAAAGAAGTCATAATGGTCCCCATAAAATAGTGTCCAATGGGGCTCAAGAAGGTTTGAGTCCCAAGAATTTACACTAGTCATTCATATTCATAGTAGTTTTTTGGCCACTGGATATGGAATGAAGGCTCAGAGGCACAGAAAATGACTGAAATAAAAGGCAAATCCAAATAACCATCTAATTTTGAGTCCCTGCGGTGGCTGGGTGGCTCAGTGGGTGGCTCAGTGGTTGAGCATTTGCCTTTGGCTCAGATCATGATCCTGGGGTCCTAGGATCAATTCCTGCATCAGGCTTCCTGCAGGGAGCCTGCTTCTCCCTCCACCTATGTCTCTGCCTCTCTGTGTCTCTCATGAGTAAATAAACAAAATCTTTTAAAAAAAAATTTTTTTAGTCCCCAAGAGCAGGAGCTGCCTTATGATCTCTGTGTCTCCCTCCACATTTAGTAGGTTATCTGTTAAATGAGTGCATAACCAATCCCCTGAAACACCCATGATGCAAAATGATCCCCATATCCAGGCAGGGGGCTCCTTGTGCCAACAAATCTCCAGGGCTGATCTCTTAAGATTGCGGTATGTTATGAATGACACCAGCGTGCATCTAAATCTGGTTCTGGGATGATTTTGGAGCAGGCTCAGCCTATGCAGGAGAAATCTCATCCCACAGTGGGACTCCTGCCTCAAGAATCATTCATGAGTCACTGTTTGGTTAAGGATTGACACCCACTCACAGCTGCGCTCTTTGCCCTGTCTTTGGGACTGATATAGTTATCAATAGATTTGTAATTAATTGTCCAATGATTGATGACCCAAGAGGGATATCTGCCCCGGGAGAACACCATACAACCTACTGAGGCCTCCTACTCACAGCATGGGGTATCTCCCAAGTTCTCGTGCTCCTTATGTGTGGGGTAGGCAGGAGAGCTCAGAATATGGGGAGAAAACATCCCTGCTTGCTGGGAGTCTAGGGGATGGGACATGGATTGTTCTCAGTGTTCTGAGCTGGAATACTATCAGGGCCTTGTCACTGCTACATGCCAGAGAAGAAATGATATGGGGGGGACTAACCAGGTATTTGTACTCTGGTGTCAAACAGTCCTGATGTACCTCTTGGTAGCTGTGAGACGTGGTTCAAGTGACACCCTCTCTGACTTTGTAATTGAAGAGAAGATGTGTAATATGGGGCCTACAACAGCTTGATACCCATAGCTGTTGCTACTGATTTATGACTGTGACCCAACATAAACACCCCATGCAAGGAGAGAACAGTGCCCAAATCAACAAATCCAGAAGGGAGTGTCAAACAGCAAGCACTAAATAAATGTCAGCAACTCTTATTAAGAGCTTTTAAATCATCATCTACTTCCTGTGTCTGAGTCATTCAGCTTCCCTGTGAATACTAGGAGAGGCTTATTTAAGAACTTCTGTGAAACACATAAGTAATATTCCCACTCAAAGTGCATCACCTGAATCTAATCATGAGGAAGTCCCAGACAAACCCAAACTGAGGGAGATTAAGCAAAATAACTAGCCTGTACACTTCAAAAATGTCAAGGATATGAAAGACAAAGGCTGAGGAACCACTCGGATTAGAGGGGCTTCAAGGACACAGGACTGCTAAGTACAATGCGTAAGCGTAGATTGGATCCTGCACCAGAAAGAGATAACTGCTTTAAAGGACATTATGAGAGTAATTGGTAATATCTGAATAAACTCTGTAGATTAGGTAATAATATTATATTGTTGCTAAACCTTCTGGTTTTGATAATTGTCCCGTGGCTCTATAGGCAAATTATTTGTCCTTGGGAAATCACTAGGAAGTATTTAGGGATAAAGGGTCCTAAGGCCTCCAACTTACTCTTGAGCAATTCAGGAAAAAAAAAATCTGTATGTATGAAAACTTACGAAAAAACAAATGTGCCTAAATGTTCATGGGTGAATCTGGGTGAAGGGTATATGTGAGTTTTTGAACTATTTTTGCAACTTTTAAAAAATATTTTTATTTATTTATTCATGAGAGACACAGAGAGAGAGAGAGAGAGAGAGAGAGAGAGGCAGAGAGAGACGCAGGCTCCATGCAGGGAGCCCGACGTGGAACTCAATCCTGGGACTCCGGTATTAACTTCCCGGCCAAAGGCAGGCGCTAAACCACTGAGCCACCCAGGGATTCCCAATTTTTGCAACTTTTAAGCACATTTGAAATGATGTAAAAATAATAATTAAATCATAATTAAATAAAATGAAGAAATTACCAAACCCTCGGAAAAAAAAGAAGAAATAGTGTAGTCAGGCAAGCAGTCAGCTCCCTGCTCCAGTACCACCAGTCAGCAGCTGCGAGAAGCCTTCCACCTCGGGGTCCTGTTTCCTCACTGTCCCCTCTCCTGGTCAGCCTGGAGAGGCCAGCTGTATACTAACAGGCAGCTTTAGAATCGGCCACAGAGGCAGGGACAAGGGCCAGGCTCGTTTCCCCATGTGGTAAGGAGAGAAAGGCAATGGATCCAGCACAGTGCGGTGGCCAGGGGGAAGGGGTGAGGTAAGGGGTGCTCCAATGGCATCATTTGGCCTGCCTGCAGCCTTTTAACCTAGGTGTCTCATGAAGGGCAGGGTGAAAAGCCCTGTGGTGCCAGAAGAGAGTGTTCTAGCTCTGAGATGCTGCTCTATCCCAGGAAGAAGGGGAACTTGGCTCCCCAGGAGAGGGGTGGTGCTCACTATCAGCCAGAAGAGGGCGCTCTCTTCTCCCGCATCTTCCTGGACATCCATGCTCACAGATCTGCAGATCTCAAGGGGCAGATTAGGTTCAGGTGAAAGAAGCAGGAGTGTGAAAGTGAGGGTTGGCTTCTGTCTTCGTTTAAGATGTGATACTTTGTTCATTATGGATGCTTTGCATTAATTTTGATTAATTACTCAAGATTAATTAATTATTGAAAATATTGCGTTAAAATATTATTGATCTTGATTAGTGAGTTCTTTGTCACCTCCTTAAATGTTCCACCTGAGGCCAGTGCCTCATTTGCCTCCTCCTAGTCCCACTCTGGCAGGTTGAACCTCTTCATTGCAACACCACCAGCTCAGAGTTTGCAATTGGTCAGATGAGGTCTAGAATTAATGGGTCTTCTCGTACCATAAAGAAAGGGCTGGCTAAGAGAATTAATTCTGAAAACCTGAATTCCTGCCTTTAATGTCACTTTACAGTCATTTACATTTAATGAATGTAAAGTGACATTAAAGTGGCTGGGGCCTGACATCATTATCCCCAAGTCTCAATTTTCTCATCTGCAAAATGGGGATTACAATCCCTTCTTTGCACAGTTCATTCTGAAGGCAGTATATCACCCAACTGAGATGTTCTGAGGGCCAGACACTGTGCTAAGTCTGCCCTTTATTTACAAACTCACAAAATGGTCACAGCTTTACCACGTAAGAGCTATTATTATCGCCACCTTTGAGGATGAGGAAATGAACACAGAGAGCTTTAGCTACTTGGCCAAGGTAGAACAGCCAGTAACTAGAAGTGCGTATGCTTTCACCTTCACACCAACGGGGATAAGGGGATGTGGGGGTCTGGTAGTGATTTCCATCCCAGTGGAGACATTTGGCAATGTCTGGAGATATTTTTGGTTGTCATGACTAAGAGGGTGCTACTAGCATCCAGTGGGTGAAGGCCAAGAATGCTGCTAACCATCATGCAATGCATGTGGCAGCCCCCACAACACAGAATTATCTAGACCAGAATGTCAGTAGTGCTGAGATGGAGAAGCCTGCTCCCTGCTCTACTCCTGAGTTCGGGGAGCTATATGAGAATTTAGCCCTCAGGGCTCCCTGAAAGGCAGATGCTATGTGGAGGTGGTTGCTATATTTCTTTTGTCTCAGTGGCCTGGATTCGCTTGGTTATCCAGGGACCTGAGTTCCCCTGGCTCTGTGTCCTCACACGATGGTTGAGAAGACAGGCTCTGGAGTCAGAGCACCTATCGTGCTTTCAACAACGATTGATCAAACACCCACTGTGTGCTGGTCTTGTCCCAGGCCTTGCAGACACACATACGTGTCCCTGTCCCAACAGAGACAGACATCCAACAACGCACAGCTCATACATAATCATACACTGTGATACATACCATGAAGCAAAAGACATAGGCCCCATGGAAGAGAATAAAAAGGAAGACGCTGATGGGCTAGGGGTTCCAGCAAGGCTTCTCTGAGAAGGTGACATTGAAACTGAGACCTGGGTGGCTCAGTGGTTGAGCTTTTGGCTCAGTTAATGATCCCAGGGTCCTGAGATTGAGTCCTGCATCAGGCTCCCCACAGAGAGCCTGCTTCTCCCTCTGCCTATGTCTCTGCCTCTCTCTGTGTCTCTTATGAATAAATAAAATAAATAAAAATCTTCAAAAGGAAACTGAGACCTGGGGGTGGAAGAAAGGAAGATCACTGCAAGTGGAGGGAACGGCTGTGCAAAGGCCCTGAGGTGGCATTGAAAACTGCTCAGTATCAGGGGAGGCCAGTGCAGAAGGAAGAAGGGAAAGGAGTAATGTTATTTTGAAGAGATGAGTCGGTAGAGGCCAGGGGAAGGACATAACGACCAGTTATGTCAAATGAAGGGCTTTTGAAGGGTTCTGATCAGAGCAGTGACACCCCGAGGCCCGTCTTCAGAACACTACCTGCATGAGGTCCAGGCACAGCCCTGTGTGGAAGATGCTATGTGAGGCCAAAACCCAGAGCCTGCTTCATCATCTGGAAACCACCACACAAAGGCGAGGTTTGTCTCTATTAAGCAACCTTCAGTCAGGCACCTCCCCTGATGGTTGGGGAGAGGGAAAATGGCTCTGAACCGTGATAACCAGAGCAATTTGCATACATTACAAGATTATTGCTACGGCTCATTTGTTACTAGACAAAAAATTACATCAGTCACTGGAGACACCTGTTCAGATCATGAGGCTTGTCCCCCCAGCCAGTGGGGGGATTTTCCCATAAAGCTTTTGTTTCTTCTTCTACTTTTGCTACTTTCTTATTCCTACTCAGCCAGTGCACTTTCACTACCCCTGAATTCTCCAGATCTGAGGTGTCCTTTGGCCCCCCTTGACTCCCATCCCACCAGGGTCCATGGTGGATGGCTGTGGCTCCCAGGGACGATTGGGACCATGTGTCTGGACTCCCAATCCTCATTTCTGCCCATTCACATGACATGAAGGGAGCTTATCAGTAGGGGCTTTGTGAGGTGGTTTTGAGGGGACCTGGCCATCCCTGTCTGATTGGGATGGGATTTCCCAAGGTGGACATTCCTCCAGACATTGAATGGAGTTTTACGAAGAAAACAGTTCTATGGACAATAAAGTCCAGATACCCTGTTTCAACACACTGAAGCAGCTTGCTTTATTGCAGAACTTTTCAGAACATCTAACATGCTAATGTGCTTTATAAAGCTCCAGGGAGTAATATATATTTATCCTTTTCTTGAGGAGAATTTTACAGAGTAGTGTCTGGAAGTACATGCCCCAGGTCATCTATAGCTGCCAAGTGGCAGAAGGAAGGACACTTCAAAGTGATCAATGTGGGTCAGGCCAGTGTCTGCCTTTCCTTCCCAGCTCTGGACTCCAGGGTCCTGGAAGGAATAGTGTCAAACCCCCAATTCCCAGCACAAGATGGAAAAGTGGGGGTTTCTCCTTTCCTTGAGCCTGCAGTACACAGTCTCGTGTCTCCGACCTCTCCGTGTTATCAGTGACTCCTGGAGCCGGTTGAAATCCACGCTTGGCTCAACTGTACAAAGACAGAAAACATGTTGGCAGGGGCATTGTTTAATCTGCTTTAAATAATGGAAAGCTTTTCAGTACTTTTATCTTTCTTTTTAATTACTAAGCAAGTACCTATTTTTGGAAAAATGAACAAACGAAAAAAATCAAGCAATACCCAAATGTATAACAGTAAAAAGTCAATGTCTCCTTTGGCCTCCTCCCTCTGCCTGGCCTGCAGCATTTGTTTGCTACGTTGGGTTTGGCAGATGAGAAGGCTGGTCTGCAGTCGGAGGGCCTGGGTTCAGCCGCAGCTGAGACGGGCTAGCTGTGCGTCCTTGCGAGCAAACCTCAGTTTGCTCATCCATAAAGTGGAGGGCCTGGGGGAGTACTGAGTGATGGGAAATACAGAGAGCGCTCAATAAAGCCCCTGCTCCTAGTGGACTTCAGTTAAATGTGAGGCTTAGCATTTTTTTTTTTAAGATTTTATTTATTTATTCATGAGAGACACAGAGAGAGAGAGGCAGAGACACAGGTGGAGGGAGAAGCAGGCTCCATGCGGGGAGCCTGATGTAGAACTCGATCCCAGGATCCCAGGATTACGACCTGAACTGAAGGCAGATGCTCAACCACTGAGCCACCCCGGTGCCCTGTCTATACGCAGAAGCTACTATACAGAGATTTATTTTTCAAGTTAATATTCAGATGATGAAAGTTAAAGATTCAAAAACAGATTAGTCAACTCATCCTACAGGTTAACCTTTTTTTTTTTTTTTTTTAAGATTTTAGTTTTAAGTAATCTCTATACCCAACATGGGACTCAAACCCACAACTCCCAGATCAAGAGTCGCATGTATCACAGACTAAGCCAGCCAGGCGTCCCCAGGTTGGCTTATTTTTGACACTGGGAACTAAACCCTATTCCAGGACTGGGATAGGATCATAACTGCTGTAGAAAATGTCATGCTTTTAACTTCAGCTTATAAAAATCTTTTTTATAAATCCAGGCGGGATTGTCAGATAAAACAGAGGATAGGATGTCCGATGAAATTTGAATTATCTAAAAGTCAAATTTACCTGGGGGTGCCTGGGCGGCTCAGTTGATTAAGCATCTGCCTCTTGATTTTGGCTCAGGTCATGATCTCAGGGTCCTGGGATTAAGCCCTGAGTCAGGCTCTGTCCTCAGCAGAGAGTTGGCTTGAGATTCTCCCTCCCCCTCCCTCTGCTCTCTCTTTCTCTCTCAAATAAATAAATCTTAAAAAAAAAAAAAGTCAAGTTTACCTAGTGCTCTGTATTTTTATTTGCTAAATCCAGCCAACCCTACATTCAGCAAACTTAAAGATTTACTTTTAAGGGGTTATAGACCCATTTGTAAACACTTTAAACTTCTTTTTGTTTTTTTAAGATTTTATTTATTTATTCATGAGAGATACAGAGAGAGGCAGAGACACAGGCAGAGGGAGAGGCAGGCTCCATGCAGGGATCCTGATGCAGGACCTGATCCCGGGACTCCAGGATCATGCCCTGGGCTGCTAAACCACTGAGCCACCCAGGCTGCCCTAAATTTCTTTTATACATTTAATAGACCCCATTTCCTAGTAAACTTTAGTTGTCTGAACTAATCAAAAAGCAACATTTTAAAATACTAAGTAATTCTTTTATCTTTTTTTTATACAATTTTTAAAAGTAATCTGTGTACCCAACGTGGAGCTTGAACCCACCACCTTGAGATCAAGAGTCCCACGGTCTACTAACTGAGCCAGCTAGGTGCCCCTAAATACTAAGTAATGTTAATAAATTAAACTTATAAAACAAATTCTTATAAATGTTTCAGAACTGTGCATGAATCTAAAAAGGTTACAACTGACAGTCACAAATCTAAATTGGTCCCTCTCACTGCACAGTTGATGTGGAGTTACAAGATTGTCAGTTAAATAGGCCAGAATCTTTCATATGTTACAAGTTCATAAAATGCGCATATGTACAAATTCCTTCTTTTTTTTTTTTTTTTTTCCTTCTTAAAGGCACAAAAGGTGTTTCCCCACATTCAATTTTGCCAAGGAAAACAATCATCACCCTTTTCCTCAGAGATTCAAAGAGGCCTGTTGCAGACACCAGGGAGCTGCATTTCACCAGGAGCTCAGGAAACCATTATTTCCTCCCATGTGCTATTTGGGGTTATCTCCTTGGGATGCCTGAGTGTGCTTGGCCAGAGATTTTGGCCAGGATGAGCCTGGCTGTTTGTTAGTGATATGTGCATGCTTTTCCCTGTGGCTACAGCCACCCGCCCATCTCTTCACGAGGGGGTGACCCCAGAGATCCCTTCTTCCCAGAGTTTTCCTTACCAAAGACTGCAAATCTCACCAGGGCTTATAACTTGATTACATTTTGTTTCTTTTTCTTTTCTAAGATTTTTTTATTTATTCATGAGACACACACACACACAGAGAGAGAGAGAGAGAGAGGCAGAGACACAGGCAGAGGGAGAAGCAGGCTCCACGCAGGGAGCCTGACCCAGGACTCGATCCAGGGTCTCCAGGATCACACCCTGGGCTGAAGGCAGCACTAAACCGCTGAGCCACCCGGGCTGCCCTGCATTTCTTTTGCATTTCAGATCTTCCTATCTTCATGCCCACATCTCTAAAACTCATTTTACATGGGTTGAAATCCTATAGTTCTTGAAAAACCTTCCTTTTAGGGGGTGTATATCTCTCACACACATTAAAAAATATCTGGCTCAATCGTGGATCTCTCCAGGGCTTTAACTGGTTCTCTGTCCTTAGAGTCCAAGGACATTGTACAGACCCAGCAGACTAGAGATTGCTCTCCCTGGCAACACATAGCTAGTAGTTGGTGTGTTAAACTGTATGTGGTAAAACTGCCTAAAACATTATGTAAGTCAAACCAGAGTTGACCTTAATTACACCCATCAGGGTGACTAGAGAGTCAGAACCTGGGTGTGTCCAAGGACAGCTGGCTGCCAAATCCCAGCTAAGACAGAAAACCTGGCAGGATTTCCCACTGAGCCCTGCCTCACCGTGTCCCCCCACCCCCCCCTCGCCCAGAGGGCCCCCTCACCTGGCCTGCCTCTGGGACGGACCACTTCCGAGTTATCAATTCTCAGGAAAAGGCACATGGCATGCCCCCACAGGGTTGGTGACCAGATGTCACAGCTGGCTCCCGGTTGGGATGTGAGTGACTTTGCAGGGATGGTCCCTCAATTACGCAGGCTGATTTCCTCACCAGAGCAATGAAAACAGGGGCTCCTCAAAAGACTAGCCACTTTTCTTAATTCCTTGGGGAATGAAACCCATGATCTTTAGTTCCTCAGAGAAGTGAAAGTAGCAACATGGAATCCAGTAATTCCTGTTATCTGCAGGCTTTATAAGTCAGCTGGGCTTGAGGAGGTGGCCTAGAGCCCACACGCTAGACACCGCTGTCCTGTGGCTGAAGCCAGGAGCGCCAGGATGCCTCGGCTCCCAGCCTTCCTGCTGTTTCTCCTCCTTTCCATCAGCAGTGCCCTGGCCCTGAGGCTCTGCTCCTTTAACGTGAGGTCCTTTGGGGGAGCCAAGAGGGAAAACAAGAATGCCATGGATGTCATCGTGAAGGTGAGACCCCTTCCTGTCAAGAGCGCTGGACACCCCTCACGCGCTCTCTGGGCTTTCCGACTTTAAGAGACTTTGGAGAAATTTCACCAAAGTTAGTCTCTAGGGGGAAGGTAGCAGCTACCTCGGCATTTTGTCACAATAATGACAGCAATAATTCCGATAACCACATCCCCTCTCTGGGCTTCATGGCATCATTTGAACGCGATGGGTGTTCAGGAGGCCTGAGAGTTCCTCTCTGTAGGATTCTTTGGGGGGCATGTGGGAGTTCGTAAATGTAAAGCTCCTAAAACAGTATCTGGCTCAGGCGAGCTCCGGGTAAGGGCTGGCTATTACGCTAATTGTGATCGTTACCGTTTACTGAATGCCCCTGTCAGGCACTACAGATACACGATTTCATGTCATCACCCTTAAGAAAGAAGGCTATTATCCCCATGAAGAGATGAACAACTAAAGGTGTAGTGACCTCATATAGGTGGTGGGTGGGTGGGTGGAGTGGGAGCTGGGATGCCAGCCCAGCCTGGTCTTTTTTTTTTTTTTTTTTTTTTTTCAGCCTGGTCTTTTGATCCATCAACACAGGACAGAATTTTTGCTCTTTTTTTTTTTTAATTTTTATTTATTTATGATAGTCACAGAGAGAGAGAGAGAGAGAGACACAGGCAGAGGGAGAAGCAGGCTCCATGCACCGGGATCCCGACGTGGGATTCGATCCCGGGTCTCCAGGATCGCGCCCTGGGCCAAAGGCAGGCGCCAAACCGCTGCGCCACCCAGGGATCCCTGCTCTTTCTTTTCTTTCTTTTATCTCTTCTCTTCTCTCTTTTTTTTAAATTAATTAATTAATTAATTTATGATAGTCACACACAGAGAGAGAGAGACAGAGAGAGAGAGAGAGAGGCAGAGACACAGGCAGAGGGAGAAGCAGGCTCCATGCACCAGGAGCCCGACATGGGATTCGATCCCGGGTCTCCAGGATCGAGCCCTGGGCCAAAGGCAGGTGCTAAACCACTGCACCAGGGCAGCCCTGGTGGCTCAGCAGTTTAGCGCTGCCTGCAGCCCAGGGTGTGATCCTGGAGACCCGGGATCGAGTCCCGCATCGGGCTCCCTGCATGGAGCCTGCTTCTCCCTCTGCCTGTGTCTCTGCTTCTCTCTCTCCTCTCTGTCTATTCTCATGAATAAATAAATAAAATATTAAAAAAAAAAAACCACTGCACCACCCAGGGATCCCTCTTCTCTTCTCTTCTCTTCTTCTCTTCTCTTCTCTTCTCTTCTCTTCTCTTCTCTTCTCTTCTCTTCTCTTCTTCTCTTCTCTTCTCTCTTTCTCTTCTCTTCTCTTCTCTTCTCTTCTCTTCTTCTCTTCTCTTCTCTCTTTCTCTTCTCTTCTCTTCTCTTCTCTTCTCTTCTCTTCTCTTCTCTTCTCTTCTCTTCTTTCTCTTCTCCTCTTCTCCTCTCCTCTCCTCTCCTCTCCTCTCCTCTCCTCTCCTCCTCTCTCCTCTTCTTTCTCCTCTCCTCTCCTCTCCTCTCCTCTCCTCTCCTCTCCTCTCCTCTCCTCTCCTCTTCTTTCTCTCCTCTCCTCTTCCTCCTTCCCTCTCTTTTCTTTCTTTTTTCTTCTTTCTTTTATTCATTCTTTCTTTCTCTCTTCCTTCTCTCCCTCCCTCTCTCCCTCTCTTCATCCTTCTCCACCTTCCACTGCATCAACCTTTTCCCAACTACAATTTTTTTTTAAGATTTTATTTATTTATTCATGAGAGACACAGAGAGAGGCAGAGATGTAGGCAGAGGGAGAAGCAGGCTCCCTGCGGGAAGCCCGATGTGGGACTCGATCCCAGGACCCCGGAATCACGACCTGAGCCAAAGGCAGATGTTCAGCCACTGAGCCATCCAGGAGCCCCCAACTACAAATTCTAATCTTTCTCTGTACTTAGATAAGACTTCCTTTGGGTAATATGACCAAGGTCTAGAGCTTCTGCTCACATTTCTCTGGAGTCAGTTGACATTTTTTACCTGACAAATTAATTTATCTTTGCTGATGCTGGAGCTGATACCTTTCTCAGGACTCTCTCTGGGTGTTATCACCTTAGAAAACCCTGGAGGCACCGTGGTATGGTGGGAACATCAGGAGCCCTGAATTCAGATCCTGCCCAGCAGCTGTGTGAGCAAGCTCGGGAATTCCCTTCTCCTCCTGAGCCTCTGGGCTTTTCAGAAAGTGGGCCTTATACAACCTGTAGCACCAGTTGACTGAGAGAACTCAAGGTGTGGAAGGGCTGGGACCGGGCAGGTGATCACAGAGCTGCCACTGTTGTTATTAATACACAAAATGGATTAGAGCAAGGACACATGCTCAGTTCTTACTTAGGTGGTCCTCTCCTTGGTTGGCCCTGCCCTTTGGATGGAATCCAAGACCTTCCAGAGGTGGTTGTTTAGCCAGAATAGCCATGCCCAACCTGTGGGAGCCGAGACTCTCTGGCTCAACAGGGAGCTCTGACATGCAAGGAAACTATTTTCCCTGCTTCCTCACACAAGGGCCCTCTGAGCCTGGGTATCTACGAGCTCCCAAGTTCCCATCACCTTCCTCACTTACTCTACCCAGGAAAAGTCATCATAGTCTTAAGAGGCTATCTTTTGTTTCTTTCTTTTTTTTTTTTTTTTTTTTTTAAGATTTTATTTCATTGAGAGGAAGAGAGAGATATCGAGAGAGAGCATGAGCAGAGGGGAGGGGCAGAGGGAGAAGCAGACCTCCTGGTGAGCAGTGAGCCTGATGGAGGGCTAGATCCCAGGACCCCGGGATCATGACCTGAGCTGAATATAGATGTTTGACTGAGCCACCCAGGCACCCTGGACTTTTATATTCTTATTTAATATTATGGCATAGGTGGCATTGTCCCCACTTTGTAACTAAGGAGACATACTCAGAATGGTGAAGTGATTTACCCAGGATTCTTTAGCTGGTAAGTGGAAGAGCCAGGATCGAATCCAGCCATATGACCCAACTCTATTAGTGGAGATGCCCTTTCTACCCTTCTATACTGGATTTATCACTTAGGAGACGAGCCCAGTTTCATCATGCTGTTGTCATTAGGACCTTCATCAGGGAGTTTGGAGAGTGAGGGAGGCCTGCCTTTTCCATCTCGGGTTTGCGGGCTGGCACAACGGGCAGTTCTCCAGATGCTAAACTCTGCCTGGGCAAGGCTGCTTCTATCTGCTTCTTCACTCTGTGTCCTTAAAGAGCAATGTTTTTTCATCCAACAAATACTCACAGAAGGTAGGCCATGTGCCAGATGCTCTGAGGAATTGGGGATAAGATGGTGGACGTGGGAGGCATCGTCTCCCACAGCTCATGGTAATTATAATTTCAGGAGTGCTTACTGTATGCTGGGCCCTTAATATGCAGAATCCAAGCTTCATAGCTCTCTGGTTGCCTTTTGCTGACAGGCAAATAGAGTTCGGAGAGAAGTAAGTAGCCCCGGGTCATGGGGCCAGTAAGTGTAAGAGCAAGGGCTAGGACCCAGGCCTAACTGACCCTATGTGGGCTCTTTCCCCTGCTATGCTGTGCTGATCCCAGGTTAGAGCCACAAAAGAGGGCTTCAGAGACTTCTAGTGGCCCAAGTCTTCGTAAGACTTCTCTAGACTGTCCCTGCCACTCTCTCCAGGCCCACTCACAAAACAACACCGCTTGCTGAGAACCCCTCACCATTGGCCATGCTCAGCTCCTACTCCTTCCCCTCTGTCAGGAAATTCCTGAGTTTCAGGTCTGGAAGGGGCCTTCTGGGGGGCCCCCTTTGTCTTTGGAGCCTCATTCTGTTCCGTTCTGTTCTGAGGAGGCGATAGCATCAGGGGAGATATATCTTTCCCGGCCTGAAACAGGGGCAGGGAAAACATGTACCAGTGATAGATTTGAAAAGTGAGTGTTAAATCACTGTGAGGAAAATGCTCACGACATCACATGAGGCTGAAAAAAAAAAAAAAAAACCCGACAAGACCCCAATTTTGAGATAAACATTGCCACTCTTTGTGGAGCTCTCTTCCACACCAGGGAATGGACTGAATGTTTTATCTCATTATATCCTTTAATCCCACATGGCAACCTCATGAGGGGAATATTGTCCCAGTTTCCAGATAAGGAATCTGGCGGGTTTGGGGAGCTTAAGTGACTTGCTTAGGGTCACACAGCTGGTGAGCGATAGAGTCAAGATCCGAATCTGAGGCGATTTGATTCAATGTCTATATTTTTAACTGACAGGCCAGTTATTTTGATGTATTTTTGTCGATATGGATAAGTTTAGAAATCACGTGAGGGGTGTCTGAGTGGTGGGTTTACAGGTCATCAGGTGATTTTTTAGTCTTTTCTGCATTTTCCAAATTTTCCACAATAAGCAATACTATTTTTATAATTAGAAAATTTTTCTTTTTTAAAATAAATTCTACATTTAAAAAAAATTTTATCTATTTATTAATGAGAGACACACACAGAGAGAGGCAGAGACACAGGCAGAGGGAGAAGCAGGCCCCATGCAGGGACCGGACATGGGACTCGATCCAGGGTCTCCAGGATCATGCCCTAGGCTGAAGGTGGCGCTAAACGGTTGAGCCATCCAGGCTGCCCTAGAAACATTTTCTAATTTATAATTAGAAAATCCTATTTTTATAATTAGAAAAATAATTAGAAAAGGACTAGCTAGGAAATTTAGTCCCATTTTTCTTACAATGGCCATAAAGAAGATTTAAATACAGGGAGGTATTTGTGCTTGATAAATTTGGCTCGACTGTTTCTAGTATGGCCGCCTCTCCCTCTCTCCCTCCTTCACTCCTTGCCCTCTCTCATTTACTCATACGAGATGCTGTACAATTGTGAGTAAAGCAAGGCCTAGCATGTTGTCTGGCACAAAGCAGGCCCATGATAACATTTTGTTGGATGGATAAACAAATGAATAGATAGATGGGTGGGAGGATGGATGGCTAGATGAGGGCCAGCCACTTATAGATTTCATCACCAGGAGAATTCTGATGATGAGATTTTTTTTCTTTAAAGATTTTATTTATTTATTCATGAAAGACACACAGAGAGAGGCAGAGACATAGGTAGAGGGAGAAGCAGGCTGCCTACAGGGAGCCCGATGTGGGATTTGATCCCAGGATGCCAGGATCATGACCTGAGCCAAAGGCAGACACTCAACCACCGAGCCACCCAGGCGCCCTTGATGATGAGATCTTGAGCCATTCCTCTACTGCAGTGTAGATTCCAGTCTATAGGAAATATTCCCAGAGGTTCAGAGGAAACTGCCCAAGGGAAGTGGAAATCTGCTGGAGTTACTGCTGGAGATGTGGGGCTCCAGGGTGTCTGTTATGTGAGCAAAAGTGCTGTAAGCAGGGAATTAAAGGGCTAGACCTTTCTGCTCAGGAAAGGGTGTCTGAACCCTGGTCCACTTTTGCCCTGCACCTATGAATTATATTCAAAAGGGAGGAGGAAATCACAGGAACCATGGTGATTTCTTTGGCTATTGAGTATAGTGGTCAAGAGAGGTTCTGTAGTGGATGATCCCATAACTCATATTCACATGATGTTCAGATTACTTAGCCTGAGTCCCCAACTATACAATGGGGATAAAAAGAGGACCTGTATATAAGGATTATTAGAAACATTTAATGAGTCAATGATAAGAGCTAACACTTACAAAGCCGTCCCTATGTGCCAGGCATTGTATGAGGTACTTAATGTAAGACAACTTATTTAAATGTTAAATAGTTAGAATCGCATCTGTCATATCTTAATAAATATTGGCCATCGTGTCCTCCCCCATCATTCCTTCATCATCAAGCAGTTTTCTTTTTTCAATAACTCATTAATTTTTTAAATTAGAAAGGCATAACTCTTTAAATTATACATTTATAATTTCCGAATTAATTGTATCAAGTTAAAAATAGTCAGTAGGGACTATTTTGAAAATATAGAAACAAGTAAAGAAGTATTATTCTATTACTTGAAGATAAGAGCTGTTGGCATTTAGGGCATTATGGGCATTTTTCTATGCAAAAATACATAAATTTGCATCTGTTTTTCAGCCTAGAGACTACCCTATACCATCCATTTTGTATCCTGCTTTTATATTAGAGGCATTTCACATGTTGTTAATATTCTTTTGTTTTGTTAATATTCTTTTAAAACATGACTTTTTTTAAGGGAGGGATGAGCAGAAGGAAAAAGAAAATCTTAAGCAGGTTCCACAACCAGCGCAGAGCCCGACAAGGGGCTCAATCTCACGACCCTGAGATCATCACCTGAGCCAAAATTAAGAGTCAGTTGCTTAAGGGCTGAGCCACCCAGGCGCCACTAAGCCATGACTTTCAATGCCATATAATGCCCTATGCTATGTTTGCAACATCTTTCATTTAATGCTTTCCTGTTTGGGGATAGTTAGGTTATTTCCAATTTTTTTGTTGTTGTTGCAATGCGTCTTCCTCTTTGATCTGTACAAGTAATAACAATAGCAATAATAATCTATTGTGTGCCTTCTATCTGGGTGGTACTGCTCTCAGTATTCATTTAATCCTCCAGCAACCCTATGAGGGAATAACTATCATCATTCCAATTTATAGATGGGGATACTGAGATGCAGAGAAGTAGTAGATAATTCTTTTTTTTTTTTTAAGGACTTTATTTATGTACTTGAGAAAGAGAGAGAGAGCAAGAGAGAGAGAGCATGAGCAGGGAAAAGGCAGAGGGAGAGGGGGAGAGGCAAAAAAAGAAGGGGAGGGGCAGAGACAGGATCCCTGCTGAGCAGGGAGCCTGACTCGGGACTCGATCTCAGGACCCTGAGAAGTTAACTTCATCTTTATTATTATTTTTTTAAAATTTTTTTAACTTCATCTTTAATTAAAAAAATAAGATAGGGATCCCTGGGTGGCTCAGCGGTTTAGCGCCTGCCTTTGGCCCGGGGTGTGATCCTGGAGTCCCGGGATCGGGTCCTGCGTCGGGCTCCCGGCATGGAGCCTGCTTCTCCCTCCTCCTGTGTCTCTGCCTCTCTCTCTATCTCTCTATGTCTATCATAAATAAATAAATAGATAGATAAATCTTTAAAAAAAAAAAAGATAAAACGGAACTACCTCAGGAAGTTCCTCACTTGTTTCAGCAATGAAATTAACTCCTTTAACAAAGCACCAATTCTATACTTAAAATGTAAGTGCCTAATAAAAGATTATTATTTATAGATCTTTAGTTTGCCTAAAACATCTGGGAATTGTCTCTGCAGGTCATCAAACGCTGTGATATCATACTCCTGATGGAAGTCAAGGACAGCAACAACATGATCTGTCCCACGCTGTTGGAGAAACTAAATGGGTAAAGACAGGGCCCTGGGGCCCCCTGCAGGCTCAAGGTCAAGTGCAAGGGCACCTGAAAAGCCCAGAAACTGAAACTAGGGTGAAAGCTAGCACTGGCCCTGACCACCAGGTCACATGGTCAACACTGCCTAGGCTCCCAACTCCACTGGCTGCAGTCCTGAGAACTTTCCATTGTCTAGTTTTCATATGATAAAGCAAAATAGAGGAAACAGATGAGGAGCCAGGACAGAGAAACGAAAGAGACCAGAGGCTGAGCTGAGAACTACTGTTATAAGCTAAGACTGAGTACAAATATGAAGTTATGATATGCCCGCTGGCTAGAATATTACGTAGCCATTAAAAAATCATGTTCACTACAGACTAGGTTAGAGCTAAATATGGAAAGACGGCTGCAATATGTTGAAAAGAACAGGGGGTGTATGTAGAGTAGCCCATTTTAATAATCACATTACACTATGCATGAATGAGAGTGTGTTTGAGTTTACATGGGCATAGAGGAAAGAATGGGAAGGATGTGCCCCAAACTGTTAACAGCGGTTATTTCTGGGCCAGGGGGTAGGTGTGATTGCAGGACCATTGTGGACAAGGTCCGTAAAGAAATGGAAAACATTTACTTTTTATTTTATATACTCCTATATGATTTAAATATTTTACAAAAGTCTGAATTGATTTTATAACTTCAAAAAACCCCAAAAGATAATGTCCTCAAATAATTTTATATTACATTGGATTATATTTATGATTTATATTCTTTCTCAAAGAATAGTCAGCAGACCCACCCACCTGAAAATCACCCCAAAGTGAGTTAAAAAGGCACTTTTGAGAACCTCCCATCTATTAAATGAGAATGTCTGTGGTATCCCTAAGAATAATCTTCTAGTATAATATTTCTTTTGTGCAGGCACGATAAGATTACACCACAAACCAGAGTATATTCAATTATGTCAAAAGAAAAACAAAACAAAAAAACATATAAAAGATTCAAAAGCAGTGAACCAGACCATTTGACAATGGCTATCTTAGCTTTAAAAATCACAAGGCATTTAAATGTGATGTCTTTTCTATATATTTTGTATTTTCCAGATTTTCTACAATGAGAATGTTATACCTCCTTTCTTTTTTCTTATGAAATATTTTAGATATACTTAAAAGCACAGAGAAAATGATAATAAACAACCACGTAATCCACCATCCAGACTGAACAATCAGTATATCTAGCCATTATTGTACTTCCATAATTAAGATAACTCACATTGTGTTTTTTAAAATAAATGAATGGTCAGTCCAGCTTCATTAGGCCCTGGGAGGAACAGCTTTGGACACTCATTCACACAGAGGCCTCTTGGACTGGCCCCACCCACCCTGCGCCTCAATTTCTCATCTGAAAATACGGAGTTGGAGCTGAACTTCTCCTTTTAACCTCAGAGGCTCTTTTCTATCCCAGATTGGATCTTTGACAATAGAAAAGGGAATTTAACACAAGGGTTAGGTGTCTACACTGGTCTCAGACCACTTGTGTTTGGATCTTGCCTCTACTACGATCTTGGGCAAGTTACTCAAACTCTTTGACCTTTTTTCCCATCTATAAAATGAGGCTAATAATGAACCCATCTTCCTGGGGTGTGGCAGTAATTAAATCCTGCATTTAAGTGGTTGGACTGTGCCTGGCACGTAGCAGTGATCATAAGTGGTGGTAGTGTCTATTACTAGTAAAAGGAAGAAAATGATGATGGCAGATGGTGGTCCAGAGGGCCACATGTAACAGCTACCATCCACACCCTAACTATATGCCAGGGATTCTGTTAATCAATTCCTGTGTGCTCTTTGATTTACTTCCACAACTCCTTTGTGGGGTCGGCACTATTACTCCTTCCCTTGTAACCGAGGGAACTGATGCACGGAGATGAGGGACCTGCCCAAGGTCACCCAGCCAGTAAATGGTGGAGCTTACCTTTGGACCTGGGTCATGCTTGACTCCAAAACCGGTGCTCTATTCTGAACCTCCTCAGTCTTCCACAGAGGGTCTCTGATCAATTTTCAGAAGTATGAGAGGACAGGGTTCTCCTGGCCCCTCCTCACAAGCAGCCTGGATAGGGTCTTCCTACCCCCACCACTCAGTTCTCCTCAACCTCCCTAGAGTGTCCCATGGACACCAAGCAGAGGCAGGCCTCTTTGTCCCTTTATCCCCAGTAAGCCTGGAGGGGCCTTAGTCACCTTACAGCTGAGTCATTGCAAGCAGTTTGCCAACCCCAAATTTGGCAGGCTTGATTCAGAACAAGGCCAGCTTTCCCAAGCTGGATGCCCAGTAGAATCCACTGTCCATACTTCTTGGGCCCCAATGGCCGGATCTGCCTTAGAATGTGTATCTAAATTCCCAGGAATTTTTGTAGGGCCTAAGGCGGCTCCTAAACACCCCCTTTGCTATTTTCCAACTGAACCTGAGAATATGCTGCAGCTTAGAGGTGTACTAAATCTTTTTGTGGACAAATGGAGTAAAACCACATCAGGCTCTGTCCAGAGTGGAGTTATCAGCAGGTTTGGCAAACACACAGAGTCAATTTCCCTGGTACACAGCTATATCTCTATCCCAGGACATAAACAATAGCTGATTTGAAATCATAGTTCTAGGACTTGTGAGAAAATGTTTGGGGATTTTCAGAGCAGAAGTGAATGTCCAGTGAAAATGGTACCAGGAATGATGCATATGATAAATGTTCAGGAGTAGTGCAGGGACAGGATGACCTGATAAGGTTTACTCCATCAGGAAGTATGAGGTCAGCCCAGCCATGAGCCAGAATGGGATTTGGGACTGATTCTGGCCTGAATCGTCTATGGTCTCAATAACGTGCCACAGGTATAGGCCCAAACATGTGGATTTGGAGTAGGTAGGATCTGAGCTCAAACCCCAGCTGTACACCTGCAAAGTATAAAAAATGAGTAATAATAGTATCCACATTCTAAGGGCAAGAAGAGATAATGGCTGTAAAGATCCTGGAAGATAGATGTCACATTCCCAGTCAATGGTGGCCCTTCTTATTAGACTCCAAGGTTACAGCAAATGGTAGCCTTTCTCCATGATGTAATTGGTGATATGGACATAGATTGAAAAGGGGGAGCATGCAGTAGGAGGTAGTTTCTTTTTTAAAATGTAATGTAAAATCTTTATGTTTTCTAGAAATTCGAGAAGAGGCATAAAATACAACTATGTGATTAGCTCTCGGCTTGGAAGAAACACATATAAAGAACAGTATGCCTTTCTCTACAAGTGAGTATAGTCTCTGCTTCCTGGGACATGATTCACTTACAAATGATGACCATGAACTGAATCAAAATGCATATCTTTTCTTCAAAACCAAATTTTGATATCTAATGGTCTCTAACCAGTTCTCAATATTGATCAAAATAATTGCTGTCAAATTGAGGCTGAAGCAAAGCATTACCTCCTCAAATTAAAAAGCACATGCAGCTTCCTGACACCTAATTTGTTGGTTGACTCAGTGGCTGCCTGGTCAGGAGGGTCAGGAGTTCTTTATCCTTCAGAGTTAGTTAAGTGCTAGCCAGGGATGGAAACCTAAGCTGCCCAGCATGGCTGACTCTGAAACTACATAGCCTTGTCTTCTCCCTACTAGTAATTTGCTCTAAGTCTGAACAGTAGCTGTGGATGCCCCAGATAACTGGTACTGCTCAGATCTCTAGCTTTCAAAGGGCCCTGGTCATTGAGAAGAGTTGATGGAATTTGTTCTGGAGTGAAAGATCCCTTGCAGGGCAAGAGCCTGCCTGGGGGGGCTACTAAAGCCATGGGAACCTGTGTCTCTGCTTCCTGAATAAATTAGGAAGGCAACTGACTCAGCTGGAAGGGCTTTCTTTTTTTTATTTCTAGGGAAAAGCTGGTGTCTGTGAAGAAATACTACCTCTACCATGACTATCAGGCTGGAGATGCAGATGTGTTTTCCAGGGAGCCCTTTGTGGTCTGGTTCCAGTCACCCTTCACCGGTGAGACCCACAGTATCCTCTTGTGCATAATCTCCCTGTGATCCATGAACCGACAGTAGCCCCGAGTGTGAGCCGTGGTCCTGGGGTTTGTGCAGCATTATTAGGGAAGCCTTAGACTTGAGATGGCCATTAAGAACACCTAGTATTTGAAGGCTGTAGCCTGGCCTGTCAGAATGTCATGACTCAAGATCTCCTCAACCTGGAACCCACCCACCTTCTGAAACTGGGATAACTCCACTCTCTTTGGAGGATTTAGGCTGATGGAAATTATTTACCACAATTCTTCAGTCCCAATCAAATACAACTTCATTTAAAATAAAAATCCCAGTGATGGTTACCAGAGATGAACCTCTAACCTAGAGTCTCCCTCTCCCTCCCTCCCTCCCTCTCCAGTCCTCTCTACAGACTGGGTGTAGAGAGGAAATCCAATCAATTCCACCCTGAACTCTGACAACACCTACACATGTACAAGCTACTATAATTATTGACCCCTGATTAGTGCCAGGTTCCTGTAATCCTTGCAACACTCTGCAGGGTAAGACCTGGGATTATCTGCACTTTACATTTGTGGAAGCTGAGGTTCAAACAGCAGGTGGAATCACTTGCCCAAGGTCACCCAGCAGCTCTTGAAATGAATGAGCAGGGTGGTAACACAAGCCACTATCTTGGGCGCTCACGGGTTTTTTTTTTTTTTTTTTTTTTTTTTTTTAAAGATTTTATTTATTCGTGAGAGACACAGAAAGAGAGGCAGACATAGGCGGAGGGAGAAGCAGGCTCCATGCAGGGAATCTGATGCAGGATTCGATCCCGGGACTGCGGGACTACGCCCTGAGCCAAAGGCAGATGCTCAACCGCTGAGCCACCCAGGCATCCCTGGACGCCCACAGTCTTAACCACTGTGTGGATCTAAATGGAAAGTCAAGAGTTCGTTTGGTTTGCAGATTGGAGCTATACAGAATCAAATATTTTTTTCAGTACTTAACACGTGCCAGGCTCTGTTCCAGGCCCGGAACAAGACAGACAAGGCCCCTGTCCTAGTGAAGTTACGTTGTAGTGGGCAAGACAGATAATGACCAAATAAATATGCGCAGAGTTGTACGTATGCACACCCCCATGTATACTACACATATAAACACCCTAAACTGGGAAGTAACTATTTCTGCCCTGGGTTGATTAGTACTTTAGGAAGACAAACATGGAAGAACGGTGGAGGAAATTTCCAGTAGAAAAAGAGGAGATGAGGACTGCTGAGGCCAGAAATGCACTTGGGAGAGTATGTGTCATAATCGCCTTGGTCGTGCGTATGATTCACATTTGGCTGACCAGGCAGTGTTGGGAGAGCACCCTGCCCCCTGCCCCTTTTCTCTAAGAGAATCTTCAGCTACACGTAGCTAAATATTGTTAAACAAACCTGTTTGTCTTGAGATTCCACCTTTTTGCCTTTCTCTACCCCTCCTCCCCAAGGATGGCACCACAGCCATGTCCTGTTTGGAATTTCCTCTCTTGTACAAGGAAACATCCTTATGTCCTCTCTATTTGAGATTGAAGAGAGTTAGCCATTCATCTATCATTTCTTTCCTTTATTCATTTACTCATTCATTCATTCATTCATATATTCAATCAACAAACGTTTTTGAGTACCTCTCATGTGCCGGGTGCTGTGCTAGGTCCTGGAACCAAGAGGGTGAGCAAGACAGAGCTCAGGTTCCAGTGGGCCAAACTAAGAATTTCAGAGCATGAAGGAAGTAAAAGCAGGGTTCATTCTATAATGGGGTGAAGGGCTCACCTTAGATGGTGCAGACTACAGATGGCCTCTTCAGGGTGACATTGGACTGTGACCTGAAGAAGCCAGTCACAGAGGGCTGGGGGAAGGAAGGGCCATTCCAGGGGGAGGTCCCAGTGTGCACACACAAGATCAGAAGTGGGAAAGGGGTTGAGGTATTTAGGGGGACTAAAGAGAGGATGGGGAGTGGAGTGGAGGCATGAGAAGGAGAGTGGGAGATAAGGCTGAGTGGTAAGGGCAGGGTTCTGGAGACAGGCTTCCTGACCTGAGTCCTGACTCCCCACTATGTCACTTGAGCAGTGACCCCCAACAGCCCTCAGCTCCTGAGCAAGAGTGGAGGCCCAGGCACAGGAGGAGGAGGAAAGCCCGGGAAAGAGGCAATCAGAAATGTCAGCTGCCACTGGCAGGTGGGCAAGGCATTGTTCCCAGGCTCACCTACATTCTCTGAGATAGGCTCTCTCAGTCCTTCCTGGACGGGGGAGGTTTTCAGATGTTTCACAAAAGGCTGCTTTTCAAAAAAATAATGGGAGGGGTAGGGTAGTTTTTTTCCAAATTATAAAAGAAGCATAAACTGACAAGCCTCAATTTTTTTTCATTAGAAAAAATTTTTTTTCTTTAGTACAAAAGCCATGCAGGCTTATTTTTTAAAAAGTAGAAAATATAATTTTTTAAAGAAAGAGAAAAGAAAAACACCCACAGTGTCATCAAGGAGTGCTGTCTTCCAGCTTTCTCTTAGCCATGCAAGTGAGTGGGCGAGAGGAAGCTTTCATCCGCTGATGACAGCGGCCCAGTGGTCCCAGGAACAGGCACATCTCAGCCACCAGCTGGACCCTCTAGTAATGAGGGGACTAGGGATGGCTGGGTGGCTCAGTGGTTGAGCATCTGCCTTCACCCCAGGTGTAATCTGGGGTCCTGGGATCAAGTCCCATGTTGGGCTCCCTGCATGGAGCCTGCTTCTCCCTCTGCCTATGTCTCTGCCTCTCTTTCTGTGTCTCTCATGAATAAATAAAATCTTAAAAAAAAAAAAAAAAGAGGAGACCAGACCACATAATCTGGGCCTCCCGGCGGTGGGGGGTTAGGGGGCAGTGGGCAGCCTGTTTCCCCTCAGCAGTGTTCGAGGCACCTGCCCGTGTCCGGGGAAGTATGTGACCTCCACATCTTTCCTGTTCCTCAGCTGTCAAGGACTTCGTGATTGTCCCCCTGCACACCACCCCTGAAGCCTCTGTGAAAGAGATCGATGAGCTGGTTGATGTCTACTTGGACGTGAAGCGCCGTTGGAAGGCGGAGGTGATGACCCTCTGTGTCCCTTGAATTCTCCTCTAGCAAAGGCAGAGTCAGGTTCTGGGAAGGGATGTATCACTCCCCAGGCGGGCCACCCGTGCAGACCACCACCATGTTAGAACCTCCTTTGAGCCTTTACTTCAGCCTTAAATATCCTTCTTGCTAGATGTGCTGGGTACTCTCCAGGGGGGTCTCGGCCGTTCATGCACAGCGCCACTAAGAATGGCTGCCCCAGGTCACTGAGTGAGCAGCTGGTGCCAGGCCCTATGCTGAGGCTAGACTTGGGCAAGTTGATTGAATCCTCCCCATAAGCCCACGAAGTAAACACTTTTATCATTCTCACTTTGCAAGGAGAACAGGGAGACACTTGGAGGTCGGGAGTCCTTTACTGCAAATGACAGACTCTCAAATTGGAGCATGAAAAGGGCGGTGCAATTTATTGGTTCATGTAACTGGATGTTCAGGGGTAGTTCAGGCAGAGGGGGATCTGGGGCTCATACAAGGTCATCAGGGCTCGGCTTGTCTCTTTCTTTTCATCGCTTTGTCCTTGTGTCCTCTTGGTGGGCTCCACCTTTGAGATGGCAACACGGCCTCCAGCAGTTTTCAGCCCACTGACGAGTGTTCTGTTCCACAATGCAAGAAGTGCCCCAGGGTTAAGTCCCATTATGGGCCCTCGTTGGGGCACATGTCCATCAGGGGGCTTGAGAAGCTCTGATTGGTTAAATATGTGTGTTCTTCAGCCCAACCTCACAGACTGAGGTGAAGGAGGGAAGTGATATCCCATAGAATATAGGGGAATGCATCCACCAACATTCTTGGCCTCAATTATTCCCTCATCTGGAAAATGGGGATGCCACCTCATGTGGCTGGCTGTGAGAGTCTGTGAAAGCTCTTGGCAAATATGGAAGTGTTCCAGGGGCTTTTCCTCATTCTTCCCTCCTTTTGGGCTATAATTCCTGTGACCACCCCCCTCCTTCTGCTCCACCATTCAAAGTGCAACATGAATCAAGTAAAGTGGGGACACGGAGCTAGGACATGGAGAGCACAAGGTGCGTAATTCATTGCTTATTTGTAAAAAGCAGGGCAAGAGAAAGGCTCATTCATTCCTAAAATTTTGAATTCTTCCAGTCATTCAACAAGAATTTATTGAACATCTCAGGCACTAGGCTGGCATTGATGGCAGACCAGGATTTAATTCTTGACGTAACCACTTGAGTCAATGAGTTGAGTGGTCTAGAGCCGGTCATTGTATTCCTCTATCCTGTTTCCACAAAGATTAAGGATCTCTTCTACCTCCTAATGTTTATCATGAGATATATTTTAAACTTTATGAAACTTTTTTTTAGGATTCATTTATTTATTTGAGAGAGAGAGAGCATGAGTAGGGGGAGGAACAGAGGGAGAGGGAAAAGAGACTCCACACTGAATGCAGAACCAGATGTGGGGCTCAATCCCAGGACCCTGAAATCATGACCTGAGCTGAAATCAAGTATTGGATGCTTAACTGACTGAGCCACCGAGGCGCCCCAACTTTATGAAACATTTCATGCTTGGTCTGACATACAGTGCATGTTCAGTAAATTGTGCCTATAACAATAGGAACTGGTGGTCACTTGGGTTAAGAATGACATTCTGTCCTCAACCACACCCATCAATGTCAGGAAAAACCGTGATCTCTGAGGTCAAAATAAAATGTTTTGAAGAAAACTCTAAAGTCAGCAACAGCCACAAACAATAGCACCGACAAGGAAATATGACACTTCCTCTGAATTGAGGAATCTTAAAATTTTGTTCCAAAGCTCTGTGGGGAAAAACACTTCTGAAATAGAAGGTTCTGTTGGTGGCCTCGGGGCAGGGGTGGACAACTCACTCTATCATCCCCTCCCTTTCAGGCTCTTCCCACTTCCTCAGTAGACAGAATTTCCACAGGAATAAGCTCCTGACTTCCAAACAATAGAAGAGAAAGCATGATGCCAAGGTTGTCAAATAAACCACCCAAATTCATTTTTCCTGCTTGGAAACAAAAGGCGTCAATTCATTCAAATATTTATACCCTACAGTAGTTTGAGCCAGAAAGATTTGAAGGAATAAATGAGCTGGATTCTTTTATCCCCACCTAATTCAGCATGCTGAATGACAGGGACGTGGTGACTAAGAACAGGAGGGAAGGGCTACACCAAACATCCACTTTCCAGTGAGAACACCTTTCCTTGTACAGTCTCGCCTGTCAGATACTTATCAAAACTGTAGCTTCATTTTTAACTTTTAAAAACCAAAAGAAAAAAGACCCTGTATTGGTTTGCCAGGGCTGCCAAAGATTGGGTCACTTAAACAACAGAAACCTATTCCTCACAGCTCTAAAAGCTGGATGTCCAAGGTCAAGGTGTCAGCAGGGTTGGTTTCCTGAAGGTCTCTGTCCTTGGTCTTCTCTCTGTGTCCTGATCTCTTTCTTTGAGGACACCAGGCATATATATTGGATTAGGGGCCATCCATTTGGTAACTCAGTTTACATAGTTACCTCTTAAAGGCCCTCTCTCCAAACATAGTCACATAAGGTACCATGTGTTGGGACTTCAGGATATCAATTTGTGGGAGTGGGGGCAGGGGCAGGGGAGAAGGACACAATTTAGCCCATAACAGAACCCATTGTTTACTGGGCTTGGGAGGTGGAGCCATTGCCACCGGTTCTGAGCAAAAGTATTTGGCAATAATACCCAAAAGGTGACAGTTCCAAACAATGTCTTTCAGAATTTCATTTTCATGGGTGACTTCAACGCCGGCTGTAGCTACGTCCCCAAGAAGGCCTGGAAGATCATTCGCTTGAGGACTGACCCCGGGTTTGTCTGGCTGATAGGGGACCAAGAGGACACCACGGTCAAGAGCAGCACCCACTGTGCCTACGACAGGTAGAAGGCATCTGCCTCACTCAGGCTGGCTCATGCAGTGCTTAATACGCATCAGAGAAGGCGCCCCCCTCAGGGCGGAGGAAGAACACATCTTACAGAGCTGAGTCAATCAGACTTCAGGCCCATGCATGGGGTACTTGTGCAGGGTGCATGCTGCATGGCCATACCTGGGAGCCCTGAGCATTGTAGCTTAGCAGTGGCTAGTTCAAGGTTTTTGTGTCAGATGAGCCTGGGTTCAAATCCTGCCTCTACCACCACCTCAGGACTTACTGTGTGTCTTTGCTTCCTTGCCTGTAAAACAGAGACTGTAGTAATGCCTTATTCATGAGGCCATGACGAGGAGTAAATGAATAGTATAGGTCTTCTCACACAATGCCTGGCATACGGTTAAGTGTTCCACACATTCACTGGCTGTTAATTATTTCATCACAAAGACATACCAGAATTTAGTCATTCAAATCCCCTGTCATTAAGCTTAGGTTATTGCCAAGAGTTGGCTAGTATAAGCACTGCCCAAATGGACCTCCCATCTGAGACCAGTTATTAGAAGGGTGTTTACACTTTTAAAGCTTTTGCTACACATTCCCAAATGCAAATACATACCTTTAAATAATAGCATTCTTGGAGCACCTGGCTAGCTTTAGTCAGTGGAACGTGCAGCTCTGGATCTTACGGGATGAGTTCCAGCCCCATGTTGGGGCTGTAGAGCTTATGTTACAAAACAAAACCTAAAAAACCCTAGTATTGTATTTGTGAAGTCTCCCTGGGAATTTTCAGTCAGCTTTCATTTTTGCTCCTTAAACTGGGAGGTGGGGGAGGCACTTGAAGCCTGTGAATGTTCCTGATCTTCCCATCCATAGTAGAACCTATGGTGGCCGTGGTTTCCAGACTCAGCCTGCCTCCAAGGAAGCACGAGGTGGCTTCTGCCAGAGACAATTGTTCTCACTTCTCTAGTTTTGAGGTCAGAATTTCATTTCCATCCCACAACCTCTTTTATTCCTCTTGGAGCTTTCAGGCTTGGTGTGCCCTTTGCAGAAGTCATTGCTCCAGTTCTCAAGAGTAGAAGCAGCCCTAGCATTGGGGAAAGTGGAATTGAGGCAGGAAGTTACAGGAGACGAGCGCTCAGTGCCTGCTGCCTCCCTCTCACTTTGAGGGCTTGCCAGCAAAGTGCGTTGGAGATGGCCACTCGCCCACTAGCCTGCTCGCCTACTTGCCTGCTCACACGTGCCAGCTGTGTGGTGTGGCCTTGAGCAGATCTAGTCCCTTCTGCGGTCCCATTCTTTTCCCCTGGCCAACAAAGGGGAGGTGACCAAGAATAAGGAAGCAGAACAGTGAATCACAGGAAAAGAAGCTCACAATAGCTTAGGTGGGGTGGGGGAACAGGTTAAAAAGGTGTTTACTGAAAGAACTTCGGTTTTATACAATATATGCCAAAGGATGGCAGGATTACATGTGACTTTTTTTTTTAAAGATTAATTTCTCATTTTGTTGCTCTAAAGTTTCTATGTTTTCCACACCAGCATATTTCTTTGATGTCTTTTTTTATTTTTATTTATTTTTATGTCTTTTTTTAAAGGGGATATCAATTTCTGGGGCACCTGGATGTTTCAGTCAGTAGAACATGTGACTCTTGATCTCTGGGTGTGAGTTTGAGCCCCATGTTGGGCATGGAGCCTACTTAAAAATTAAAAATTTTTTTAAATTAAAGAGATATAACTTTCTAGTAAGGGGAGTAAGATGAAATGGTCTCAATTCCAGTGTTTGTTCTGTGTTCAAGTATTTATTGAACACCTCCTACAAGCTATGCTCTGTTGGACATGAAAGATGCCAAGAACTGGCCTGTGCACAGAGCAACCTCAGGAAAGCCTTCAATGAGCAGCTGACCTGCCCACACATGTACCTGGAAGTCAGAAATGGGGGAGCCTTAATTATGTTGCTCTTGACTCTCTGGGTCTGAAGGATGGCTTTAAAAAAAAACTCCAACCAAATGTGAAGAGTTTACTTGTGGACTGAGTTCAAATTTAACCACAGTGGTAGCAAACGCAGGAAACCAAATCAGCTACTCGGAATCAGGGAAAGCTCAATGCATAGTCATGAACTGGAAGTTTGACTCACCTTGTCCTTCTTCCGTTGGTCGGGTGGGGCCACGTAGACCCTGACTGCATCACTCCACTTGAGATACATTAGAGTCCATGTTTCCAAAACTCATTTAACTACCATGTTCCCAGTTTTTGTTATCGCTACAAAGCAACTATACTATGGTTTTCCCCTGTATTTGTCTTTAAATCCATTAATTTCTAATGAAATAAATTAATTTTTAAAGGAGATCTCATACTAAGGTAAGAAAATAGCATTTGTCATAAATCAAAAATAACTAAAAAAGTAAGCCCAGTGAAAACTGAGCAATGTTAAATTCTGCTTTAATTATCTGGCTTGCAGAGTGCTTGGTGATTGTAGCCTGCTCCATCTTGGTCAAAATGGGAGCTTAGGGGGTTATTAAAGATCAGCCAGGGGCGCCTGGGTGGCTCAGTTCGTTGAGCATCTGCCTTCAACTCAGGCCATGATCCCGGGTCCTGGGATCAAGGTCCACATTGAGCTCCCAGCTCAAAGGGGGTCTGCTTCTCCCTCTCCCTCTGCCCCCCCATCTCTCACTAGTGCTAGCTTCCTCTCTCTCAAATGAATAAATAAAATCTTAAAAAAAAAAAAAGATAAGCCAGTACCTTTCTCCATAATTGAATCAGGAAAAGTGAAAAATAATTGTCAAGGGAATAATATTCTCAGTCTGTACATCACTGTTCCATGGTGTGGTGTTCATGTTTCTTTTTTTTTTTTTTTAAGATTTTATTTATTTATTTATTCATGAGAGACACAGAGAGAAAGAGAGGCAGAGACACAGGCAGAGGGAGAAGCAGGCTCCATGCAGGGAGCTCGACATGAGACTCGATCCTGGGTCTCCAGGATCACACCTCAGGTTGCAGGCGGCACTAAGCCGCTGCGCCACCGGGGCCACCTGGTATCCATGTTTCATATAATATCTTTTCTTCCACCTTCAGGGCTACTGCCCACAGGGCCCCAAGCAGGAGATGATCTGATTTCCCAGTTTTAGGCACTGTCCAAAGGGTCAGAAAACCAGGCCTGGACTTTGAATATCACACAAAAAGTCCAGGCTGCTCAACCAATTCCAGATGTCAAACAGGAAACTTGGTTTGTCTCAAAATCAACAAGGTGGATTAATGTGACTGTCTTCCATCCCTTTCTCTAGGATTGTGCTTAGAGGACCAGAGATCATCAGGTCTGTTGTTCCCAGATCAAACAGCACCTTTGACTTCCAGAAAGCTTTTCTGTTGACTGAAGAGGAGGTACAGCTGCCACTTTGTCTTTCTTTGCCACTGTCCTGAGAAGATGGGTTGGTGTTACCCTTTGAGGCCACCGCTAGAGACACAACATTGGGCCATTGGACCTTGGGTCTCAAAGTCTATGATTCTGGGGCTTGAAGACCTGTCTAAATTTCTGATTGGGCTGGTCCAAGGATGATGCTCACTAGTGTGTGTTCTGTTCAATGACTTGAGGTGTTTTATCTTCCCACCTCAAGCCTCGAATTTGTTCATCACTAAAATGACAGTCTCCTAATTCCCAAATTTATGTCCCTTTTCTCTTCATAGGCCTTGAATGTCAGCGACCACTTTCCAGTTGAATTTAAACTACAATCTTCAAGAGCCTTCACCAATAGCAAAAAATCTATCTCTCCAAAGAAGAAAAAGGTCCGTCACCCCTAGATACAAGGGTACCATTATAATAACCATTTCTTGCCTCTAAATAAAACAGTTCTAACAGGTGGTATGAGCTGCTGCCTGCACTCAGGAAACAAGACTGGTCCAACTACTTTCATTTTCAACTTGAATGTAATCTGTCTTGAGTCAGAGCACCTAGGTGGCTCAGTCAGTTAATTGTCTGCCTTCAGCTCAGGTCATGATCCCAGCGTCCTGGGATCAAGCCCCACGCGGTCAGTCGTTGGGCTTCCTGTTCAGTGGAGAGTCTGCTTCTCCCTCTTTTGTTCACTCTCTTTCTCTCCAATAAATAAATAAATAAATAAAATCTTAAAAAGAAATGTCTTGAGTCACATTGGAAGGAGAGTCTCCTATTATCCTTCTTGGGCTGGTACCTCCCCTGAATTCCCTAATAGGAAACTGGGGGCTTTTATAGTCCTAAAAGATAAGTCTTCACGTCCCAAGCTAGAGCCCCATCAGTCGTCACTGCCTGGGCTCAGCCCTGCCATGAAAGAGGCTGCAGGAAGAGGAAGAATGTTGGCTTTCAGCTCGAGGGGATCTCAGTCCACAGGAAATGACCAGAAAGGACAAGGCCTCAACTGCACCCCATGATTTGGGCACTTAATTCTCTGAGGAATCTACTCCATCTTGTCTGAGCTCAGGGTGGTAATTATGTCTCACCGGGATGAAGAATAAAGGCTCTCCCCGCTGGTCTCCCTGCCTCAAATTGTCCTCCAACTCAGCCAGCCCAGTACCTACCAGGGCCATCCTTTGAAATCCCATTCTGACCACAGCCCACCTGCATTCCCATCCCTGCTTCTAAATCCTTCAGGGCCTCCCATCACCCACCTGGGGAGAGCCCAGAAGTTTTGGATGCCCACAGGGGGCTGTATTTTCTGGTGCACCATATTAGCCTCCTTTTTATCCCACCTTGTACTCCACAGGACTGTCCCTTCCCAACACTCCCTAAGCCTCCCTTCTCCTAGGCTTTGAGGAGGCCAATGGCTGGCAGAGATTCAAGGATTTTATCATCATTCTACAACCAAAGAGTTGCAGAGGAGTAGAGAGCACCATTTTACCTGGGTCCATGGTGGTCATTTTTGTTTGTTTTGCTTTGCCTTCTTTTAGATTATATCTTTTGTTTAAATAGTACTCGTGCATGGCTAGATATACAAGAATACCAGCCTAAGCAGTGAAAAAGTGAGCTGCTCCGGGACCCCACCCCCTAGTTTCCTGTGTCAGAAGCAGCCTCTCTTACCAGCCTATGCATTCTTCCAAGAGTCTATGATAAATAGACTCCCAAGTGATGGGAGCACTTAATGCACCATATGTAACCCTGAAAAAGAGAGTTTCAGCACGCTATATCCATAGACTCACTTCTTATCTTCCTTAATATATGAGGGATGATGTGACTTTTGACATAAGAAAGAGACCAGGGATGCCTGGGTGGCTCAGTGGTGGAGCATCTGCCTTTGGCTCAGGTCCAGATCCCAGGGTCCTGGGATCGAGTCCCGTATTGGACTCCCCACAGGGAGCCTGCTTCTCCCTCTGCCGATGTCTCTGCCTCTCTCTGTATGTCTCTCATGAATAAATAAATAAAATCTTTAAAAAGAAAGAAGGAAAGCAAGCAAGCAAGCAAGCATACGGCTGATTTTTGAAATTTGGTTGCATCTAACCAAGGGAATAAAATCAAAAGGGCCCTGCTTAAATGGGAAAACCATTTTCCTTCAAATATCCAATGAACCTCAGAGGTCTTGTTGGAATTGGTGGGGGAGGTGGTGAGGCTATAAAGCCTTTGTCACCTCCCCTCTTCTGAGCAGGGCTCGCTGTCCCAGGAAAACTCCCAGTTTCCAAGGTCCAAAATGGTCAAGTAGGCAATTCCCACATGAGCTTATTCTGGAGGAAAGGATCATCCTTTTGCCCTAAAGGCCAGCAGGATGGCTGGGACAAGAGCCCTGTGCTCAGTGGAGGAGGCAGGGAAAGTGGACCAGACACTAAGTGAACTTGTCCATGGCTCCGAGCTCCAATCCTACCTCCCTACGATCTGTTCGCCTCCCAATAACCAGGATAGACTTCCTAAAATGGAAATCTCGTGCTATTGCCCCCCCTCACTAAAATCCTCAGTGGCTCCCCATTTCTCTTTGGGTAGAGACCCCAATCCTTATCATATCTTACAAAAAGCCTTGTATATTTTGGCCTTCACTTACCTCTCCATTTTCAACCATCTGTACATTCTTGCCACGTCTAGTTCCTCAATTCTTTATGCTCTCCCCAGCTTCTGGGCTTTTGCACAGGCTGTCTCCTCCATTCCCATCACTCTTCTCCCCCCATTCACTTAGCTAACTTCTTATTCCTCAAAACTCAGCTGAAATCTTGCTCAATCAGGGAGGCTTTTTTTTTACTAGGTTCCCCCAGTTTTTCTAGGACCCTCCACCACACCTGCCCATGGTGCTCTCCATGTCTCTTTCCTAACCTCCATCACCTGTGTAGCTAGTCGTTCAATGTCTGCCCCCGCCCCCAACCTACAGCCTCTATGAGGACAAAGCTGTGTCTTCCTAAGTCACTGTTCACAAAGTTTTTGTGGAATTAATTAAACTCAGGGGGCTCTACTGTGCCGTCTTGGAGAAGAAGGCAATAGTCTTTACATAGTTATCCCCTCAAAAAAATTTTTTTTGGAGCTAAAAGTAGTAGACATTGGGTAGTAGAATTGTCGTAATTTTTATTTTAGAAAAGCTTCCCAATGGAAACACCTAACTTACAAAATTAGGGAGTGGTTCAAATTGGGGATTACAAAACAGTGCTGGGGCCCCCTGGGGGCTCAGCTAGTTAAGCATGTGACTCTTGATTTCCGTGCATGTCTTGATCTCAGGGTCATGAGTTCAAGCCCCACACTGGGCTCCACACAGCTGGGTGTGGAGCCTACTTAAAAAAAAAAAAATGGACAGTGCTTTCTAGGGTATTCAAGTTCGTCAAGGAATATTCAAAAGATATAACCTGGGATGCCCCAGGGATACAAGAACTACAATTCAGCTAAGAAAAGGTAAACCTCAGGACGCCTGGCTGGCTCAGTGGTTGAATGTCTGCCTTAGGCTCAGCTCATGATCCTGGGGTCCTCGGACTGAATCCCACGTTGGGCTCCCCAGAGGGAGTCTGCTTCTCCCTCTGCCTCTCTCTGTCTCTCATGAATAAATAAAATCTTTTTTTAAAAAAAGATAAATCTCAGCTTGAACTTGCCTCCTGCCCCAGACTTTTGGATATACTGTTCCCTCAGCTTAAAGTGCTCCTCCCCTCTTTGCCCCTCTTCCCTACAAATACGATGTCCCTGTCTCCATAGGCCTGAGGCTTTCATAGCCTTCAAACTCTATGCAAATCTCCTTTTCTCTAAGATGAATGCAACAGACACACACACACACCTTTCCCAAGTATCTGCCCACCTGGCACATATTCTCCAGCTGGTCCAGATTCCAGCTGACTGGTGCAAGCCCATGTTCCTTCCTCATGAGCTCCTCAATGGCAGGAGAAAATCTGCATTTGTCATCTGTAAAAACTCCTTCTGCTGATACACTCTTCTCTGGGAAACTCTTCTACTTCCCCCATCAAATAGCCTGGAAGTTTCATTTCTTTTTTTTTTTTTTTTTAATGTATTTTGAGATTCTTGTTTGAAATATTTTAATAGTTTCAGAGAGATTAGAGCTGAAAATACCCTCAAAGATGATAAATAATAATAATAAAAAGAAATAATAGTTCCATTTGTAGGGCTTGCTCTAAAGATTCATGGCATACACTCTCTCACTGAATTCCAACTATGTCACTAAAAAGGTGGGGTCTGTTGTCATCTCCATTTTATAAATGAGGAAACTGAGGCCCAGAGAGGTTGAACAACTTACCCACGGTCACACAGCTGGTGAGTAGTGGAGCCCAGCATGATTCTTCATGAGGCACAGTTGGCACAGGGCCCGGGGCTCATGATACTTTTAAGGCCACAGAAATACTTTCTTTCAGAATAAGAAGGAATAAGATTAAATTTTGGGTCAAAGAAAAATTTTAATACGTAATATTAATATATTTATATTTATACCAACATAGTTGTAAAACATAACTTCTGCTATTTCTTTATGGAAGAAAGGATGCATGAAGGCAAAGTGCCTGAGGACCGTGAAAATCATCATGTGGCTCTGGTGGGGTCAAAACTCAAATCAGGTCAGTCTGTCTTAAAAGTTCATGTTTTCACTAGGCCAGTCTGACCCCAATTTACAGGCGAGGAAATCGAGGTCCAAGGCCAGGCAGTAAATGAATGGCAGCCCCCAGCCTGGAACGCATGTTTCCAGCAAGCCAACCACCTGCTCTGTGGTCCCACAGCACCACCTGGTGCTCTTGCTGGGGACTTCCCTGCAGTCAAAGGAGGAGCCTAAGTTTCCAAGATCTATAAAGAACTTACTAAACTCAACAGCAAAGAAACAAACAATCTAATCATGAAATGGGCAAAAGACATGAAGAGAAATCTCACAGAGGAAGACATAGACATGGCCAACATGCACATGAGAAAATGCTCCGCATCACTTGCCATCAGGGAAATACAAATCAAAACCACAATGAGATACCACCTCACCCCAGTGAGAATGGGGAAAATTAACAAGGCAGGAAACCACAAGTGTTGGAGAGGATGCGGGGAAAGGGAACCCTCTTACACTGGGAATGTGGGAATGTGAACCAGTGCAGCCACTCTGGAAAACTGTGTGGACGCTCCTCAAAGAGTTAAACATAGATCTGTCCTACGACCCAGCAATTGCACTGCTGGGGATTTACCCCAAAGATACAGATGCAATGAAACGCTGGGACACCTGCACCCGATGTTTCTAGCAGCAATGTCCACAACAGCCAAACTGTGGAAGGAGCCTCGGTGTCCATCGAAAGATGAATGGATAAAGAAGCTGTGGTCTATGTATACAGTGGAATATTACTCAGCCATTAGAAGCAACAAATACCCACCATTTGCTTCGACATGGATGGAACTGGAGGGTATTATGCTGAGTGAAATAAGTCAATCGGAGAAGGACAAACATTATATGGTCTCATTCATTTGGGGAATATAAAAAATAGTGAAAGGGAATAAAGGGGAAAGGAGAGAAAATGAGTGGGAAATGTCAGAGAGGGAGACAGAACATGAGAGACTCCTAACTCTGGGAAATGAACTAGGGGTGGTGGAAGGGGAGGAGGGCAGGGGGTGGGGGTGACTGGGTGACGGGCACTGAGGGGGGCACTTGATGGGATGAGCACTGGGTGTTATTCTATATGTTGGCAAATTGAACACCAATAAAAAATAAATTTATAAAAAAAAACAAAACAAACAAAGAAGGAGCCTAGCACGAGGTTACAGACTCAGGCGTCTGCCCTGAAAGCAGCCACAAGCCAGTGGGTCCTTGGGCTCCACACTCAGCAGTGGGGGAGCCAGGCCAAGGAACATCAATGTATGCGCTTTCTTTAGGTTTTCAGCAGAATTCACACATTTCCCCACCCTCAGGTTAATAGTTATTCCTCAGAGTTAATATCCATAAAGTGCTTAGATGAGCCCTGTCCAGTAAGAATATCATGTGAACTAAATGTAATTTGAAATATTCTACTAGCTACATAAAAAAAGCAAAAAAAAAAGTAAATTTCATTTTAATAATAGATTTTATTTAACCCAGGGCTCAGCAAATGACAGCCTGTAGGTCGAATCTAGCCCACTGCCTATTTTTTTAAATAAAGTTTTATGGGCACATGGCCACGCCCATTGTTTCTGTATTATTTATGGCTGCTTTTACACTCCAGCTGCAGAGTTGAATGGCTGTGGAGTTGAGACTGGATGGCCCACAAGTGGAAAATACAACTAGTCCTTTTAGAGAAAGTCTGTCAAACCCTGGTTTAATCTAGCAAGTGCAAAGTTAGTGATTTTAACATGTAACTCAGTATAAAAATTACTAATGAGATATTTTACATTTTTTATCGTGTTAAATCTTCAAAATTTCGTGTGTCTTTTATACGTACAACCCATTTCAAGTGCTCAATGGATATGTGTGGCTTATGACTACCAAATGCCTCAGTGCAGCCTTAGAAAAACATCTGCACGAAGCAAATATCACATTGGTGTTTATTAAATACATACAAAAATAAATCCCCCCCAGAAGAAGTAAGCCCCAGCCTCCTGGGACACCCACTGTTGGTAATGAATCTCTTTCCTAGGTCTCTAGAATGATGCTAGCTATATAGTGCCATCCTTGAGAGAATTGAGAAAGTAGTCACTTAAATCATTTTTGGTAGGGCTTGATCAATTTCCAAAATCCCAACTGAGAGCCTGCCCTGGTGGCAACCTGTCCTCTTCTGAGCAGCTTGCAGATTTGCTGCTGACAGAGATCACTGTCATCACAAGTAATACAATTCACATGTATAGTCAGGTACCCGCTAGGCATTTTCTGAGCGTTATTTCATTTAATGACAGAAACAGCAGTGACCTCCCAGAGAAGCTGCCCTGAGACCCCATGCTGGCTTCAGTGTCTCCTCTGTGCTCTCAAAGTGCCCATCTTCCCCCATCCCAGCCCTTCTCAATCTGTACTATGAGATCTAAGAAGATGTGGCTCCTTATTCCTCAGGCGCCCAGGCCAAGCCTGACCCACAGGAACTGTTAGACCTTCGGTTGCTACAGACAATCAAATGGCCCTAGAGGAACCCAGGGCATTATTTGGTATTTGATTAGTGAATTCAGCAGGTCCTTGCCAAGGCCTCTGTTGTGCAAGGCCACAGTGCAATTTCCAGCAGTCACACACACACATTGGCCCTCGCTTACTCTCTGCCTCTTGCTCTTTCCTACTCAAGAACTTCCCCAAAGTTGTAGGTGGCCTAGCTCTTCTGCAAAGTGGCAGGCTAAGAGGCAGACCAGGAGCGACACAACTCTCCCAGCCTTCACATATCCAGAAGTCATGTGATGTGTTCTCCCCAGCAGAATGTGACAGGAAGTGACATTTGGCAGTTTCAGGCTAAGGCAGGGTAGGATGGGTGTGTTCTCAGCCGACTCTGTCTCTTCCCTTGCCCCTAGTTGGATTCAGAAGGACTTGGGAAAGAACCCTGAGACCCTAGGAGATGGCAAAGCCACCAGATGGGAGAGGCCTGGATCCCCAGATCAGCGTGTGGCAGGTGGCCCACTGAACATCAGAGTGCACTGTGCAGTGAGAAATACACCTTTATTGGTTAAAGCAAGTGGGATGCAGCGGCTGTTTGTTATAACACTGAGGCAAGCCTGACCCAGGCAGGCAGGGGGCCAGTGAGAGAAACAGCAAGTAACCATGGAAACTACTTTTCTTAAACTGTGGGATACACTGGGGCCAGAGAGAGTAAAGATGGAGATATTCCCTCCTGTACGCAGCTCCGGAAGATCCTAGCAAGCCCCTCCCCACCTAACTCTGCTGCTGGAGCACGTGGAGACTCCGCTGTTTCCCCCGGGAGAGCACCTAGCACCCCACCTCTTGATGGTGGGGCCCGAGCTCTGCAAGGGAGCTGAGGTCCCTGAGGACATCCAAGAGGCAGCAGGTAGGCCACCCTGAATCCCAGAGGTACAGAAAAACACTCACATCCCCACCTTGCTCAGCAGAGGAGACAGGGCTGGACAGAACGGATGAGGGGTTGGCTGGAGTAGGGGGCATCTCTGCTCAGCAGGGTCCTGACAGGCTGTAGGAAAAGGCAGGAGCCGCTCCCGAACCCCCATGAGCTCAGATTAGCTGGTCTGTTCGCCGTGGAAAGTGAAAGACGCTACTTTTGATGTAAAAGACCTTCATGATGGGCTGGCACCTGGCATACGTGGGAGCCTGGCATCCTTCATGACGTCCCCTGGAACAGGGCAAAGGCCTGGTTGGGCTGGGGCTACCATTCCTCCCTTCCCTGACCACCTGTCTACCACAAGAGCCCCCTCAGGCTTCCTCTCCTTTTCCTGACTGATCTCTTTCTACAATCACAGCACTCACATTCTCTGTCATATCCCCAGGGACACAAGGTGCCTGACGTATATTAGGTGCTCACTTAACCTTTCTTGAATGAATGAATGAATGAATGGACAAGAATCCAAACCCAGGCCCCCTAATTTCAAACTGAGCCACTCTTCCATGCTTGTTCATTTGCTAACTCATGTTGGGGCAGAGCTGGGCTTCAGGGACTCTGGATCTCCCTCTCCGGGCTGTCCCGAATGAAAGCATCACATGTTGAATGAGTGAATATCTGTCCTACCCACCTCATGGGGCTTTGTGAGAAAAATTTCTGTTCAGGGTACTTTCCCATTTGATTTCCCCAAAACTCTGTGACATTGGAAGGCAGGTACTACTATAATCCCATTTTTCAGATGTGGAAACTGAGGCCAAGAGAAGTTAAGGTTCTTGCTTGAACCCAGCTCCCAAGTGGAGGAGCCAGGATTTGAACTTGCACTTCCTGATTCCAAACTCAGGCCTCATTCCCTAGTCCACATTCACTCATTTGTTCATTCATTCCATGGTCACTGAGTAGTAGCCCTAAGCTGGGAGCTGGGAGGGCATTAGTAAAATTAACTAAATTCTGGAGCCCAAAGGGCTCTCTAGGCCAGGCAGACACTCAAGGAATGGGGACATGGTGGGGCCAGTGCGTTTGTAGACTCAAAAAGCTGTATAACCACAAGGGTGGACTCACATCCACCGGGAGGACTTTCGGAGGACTTCCCAGAGGTGGTGACATGTGAGTATTAGCCAGCGGAGGAAGAGGCAGGCGGTACCTTACGGGTGGAGACATGAAAATGGGCAAAGGCCTGAAGGTGTGAAGGTGCGTGGCCCCTGCTTGCGGCGAGGTGAGCCTGAGGGATGGGCCGGTGCCCGCGGGTGACAGGACAGGGCTGGGGAGGAAGGCCGGGCCTGCCCGCGGGGGTCCGGAGTGGCCACAGGGTGGTGGCCCTTACCGATGTTCCAGCCGTACTCCCAGGATGACAGGACTGGGTACAGAAACTTCTCCTCCGGCTTCTGCCGGTGCCGCTCCCGGAGGTACAAGGCCCGGCCTTGGCCGTCGTGGGAGATGCCCTGGAAAAGCAGCTTCAGGGTGCCGGGGGGCGCCCGCCTCATCTCCAGGCCCTCCGGCTTGGTCTGGGCCGCCCCTCCCAGGCTCTGCCTTCCCCGGGCGGCGGGCCCCGAGGCCCCTCGGTCTCAGGGGAGCTGCAGCCGCTTCCTGGGCACGGGCCCCTCCTTCGGGTACTCGTGGCCGTGGGTGACGGTCCAGGCGACCCGGGCTGCGGTCTCCCTCCGGACGCGCTCTTGCCAGCAGGCCTGGCTCTGCGGTTTGCCGCGGCGCTGACCGGCGCTCGGGTCCCTCATGGCGCTGGCGGGGACTGTTCTGCCCGCAGCCCCGGGCCGTCTCCCAGGATACGGTTGCCGAGGCCGAGGCCGAGCTGCGGAGGAGGGGCGCTCCGGGGCACCCTGAAGTGCTTGCAGCCCCTGGGACTGCCAGGGAAACTCTGGACTCAGCCCCTCAGCCCCGGCTCCGACCCTTGCCAGCTCCCTGGCATCCCTTGATTATCAGAGTGCCCGCGGGAGTTACTTGTGGTATAGAGAGAGTGACAGAGAGGGGACAGCGCCCGGAGGGACTTGCCGTATAGAGAGAGCACCGGGGACAGTGCCTGGCGTCGGGGAGGCCCTCCGTAGATGTCAGCTGCGAGGCGCCTGCTGCCGTGCCCGGTTCCGTCGGCCTCTTCCACTGCTGGGGCTCCCACTAACCTCCTTTCCAGAAGGGGGACGGGAGGCCTGCGGGAACTCCGGGCCAGGCCGGCCCCAGGCAGGCAGGACGCTGTGTGTGGCGGGGCTCCCCCTGCCCGGCCCGGGCGGGAGGCCTTGTGAGCCATCCCACCCAGCGGACTCCTCGGGTGACTCGCTAACAGGCTCTCTTCCCTCCTTGAGGAGGAGGCCGAGGCTCAGCAACGTTCATTTGGCCACCCTGGGGCGGACGTCAACCCCTGCACCTCTGTTACAGACACCCAGCTCTCCCGGAGAATGGGACAGCATCGTGTGAGAGGCACAGCGGCTGGGGCGGGGGGCAGAGGAGGACGCACCGGTCACCCAGTTGCACCACAAAGTCAGCCTCCAGGATCCTCACACCCTCTGCTCTCCCACCAGGGCCCTGCAGCGGTGAGCAGTGTGGGTCCCGGGGAGAAGGAGGTCACCCATCATGCTGGGGCGCCCCTCACCTTTCTGGTCCCCGCTCAGCGCGCTGTCGCTTAGTCATTCAAAATAGACTCATTTGCTCTTGACCCTGTTGCTAGACACTGAGCCAGGTACTGATGCTTCCTGCCCTCAGGGTTTCATACTCCAGAAGGGGAGACAGACTCATAATCAGGTGGATGGGGAGCAGGGAGTTAGGGAGATGATCAGGGAAGGCTTCCTGGGGGAGGTGCCGTTGGAGTGAGCCCTGAACTATGAACAAGAATTAGCCAAGCAGAGTAGGGGAAGAATGTTGTAGACTGGGACTCTCAAGGCAAGAAAGGGCAGGGCTGCCTGGACTGCCCTCTGTGCCTCAGTGTTCCCAGCTGTAAAATGAGGGCTATGAGGTTTGGGACATCTGGGAAGATTCAGAGCCAGCTGGTTAAGTAAAACAGCCCGGGCCTGGCATATGGACCCTGGCGCCCTCACCATGGTCATCCATTACCTGTGCCATCACCCATGTGATCCAGGCTTCTGTGCACCTGGCGCTGCAAGGGAACAGCACGGACATAAGGTGCCTCCCTCACCGAGCTTGTGCACCTGCGTCCTGTCCTCTTCACGCAGCATCTCTATGTCCAGAGGGGGTGTTGTCTGGCATCCAGGTGGTGCTCGAGGAAAGGGCCAACAGGCCCCCTGCTGCCTCGGGGCGTGTGCGCCAAGGAGGCAGGGAGGAAAGGGGAGCTGTGCGGCTGCGGCTGGTGGGGCTTGTGGGGCGGCCTCCGATCCCAGAACCCAAGAAAGCCTCCCTGCCCCAGACCGCCTCAGCCCCAGGCAGGAGGGGCAGGGGCCCCGGGCGCGAGGGCAGAGGTGGGCGCGCTGCTCCAGGGCTTCGGAGGCCGGGTGCCTCCCTGACCGCGGGATTCTCTTCGGCGCAGCAGTTCGCGCGCCCAAGGCGACCCCTGGCGGTCACGACGGTAACGACAGTCGCAGCGGCGGTCCTCCAAGCCGCAGGCTCCTCAGCTTGGCCAGAACCCGGGCTGTGCTGAGGGGTGGACAGGCTCCCCTAAGAGGGGTGTGGGGTGGAAGGGTGCAGAAAGGCACCCCCAAAATACTGCCATCCAAAGGACTAGGGACAGAGGTCGGCTCACAAGGAGAGTCGCCTTCAGATTCCAAGTGCACAAGGCTCGGCTTCATGGCCTCCTTCCCATACTCAGGCTTTCTGGCTTTTTTTTTTTTTTTTTAAATTAAAGATTTTATTTATTTATTCATGAGAGACACACACGCACACAGAGGGGCAGAGACACAGATGGAGAAGCAGGTCCCATGCAGGGAGCCTGATGTGGGACTTGATCCCGGGACTCCAGGATCACACCATGGGCCAAAGTCAGATGCTCAATCGCTGAGCCACCCAGGGATCTCCAGGCTTTCTGGCTTTTAACAGAGCCTTGACCATTACTGTGTGACGTTGCACAGGTCACTTAACCTCTTTGAGCCCTAGGAAATGCCCCTGTGAAAAATGGGGATAATCCTAAGACCAGTGCCTAACATTAGTTATAAAGTTAAATAACTTATATTTTGTTTACTACAGATTATTGATTTAACACTCATCTCGATCAACCCCTGGGGAGGTGTGCAGGCAGCCCCAGGCCTGTCTCTGGCCTAGATCTCTACTAAGGGAAAGCTGTCATTGAAGCCTGCACACCAGGGGAGGCTGGTAGGTGAGCTGGGGCCCTCCCCCATGCCCCTGACTCACCTAGCTCTCCCCCCACCTTTCTGGCCACTCCTCCAAGCCACCAAGGAACTGCCACTAGAACTGCCATTGGCCACCCCATCCACTACCACTGTGACTCCCAACCCAGTTTTCAATCCTGGGCTCTGTCTCCAGGTAAGTGCCTCTTCTATTTGTGCCCTGAAAGTAGCCCCTTCCTGGATTTAAGATCTCTGTACAGAAGAATCCTCTTAAGCACCTTTCACCAGTAATCATAATTCTCTGAAGGCTTATCATGTATTAGATCCTGTGATATGTTCTTTACATGCATTTTGTCAGTTAACCCTCAGAACACCGTATGGGGTAGGGTCTAGTATCCCATTTCATTGGAGAGGAAACAGAGGCTGTGAGTTTTCTGTGAGAGTAAGTGATCTGCTGGAAGTCATGGCAGGGTAGGATTTGAACCCTCTGGCCCATGCTTTGAACCACCATGCTTAATAGAGGCCCCACAAGCTCCCTTCCCCTAACTGGGGTGCCCCTTCCTTGCCAAGATTCAGGCAGCCCCTATTCCAGCAGCTCTGGGTGGGGAAGGATTTGGCCAGCCAGTTGGAGGATGGATGTGTGGGAAGATCATTCTAATCTTAGAATGGAAGTTTCCCACTTTCTCATTTTATGGATCAGGGCACTGAGACTCCGGGAAGGCTTCGTGGAGGAGGTGCCCTTTGAAACCTGAACTATGAACATGAGTCAGCCAAAGCGTAGAGGAAGAATGTTCCAGACTGGGACTCCCAGTCTGTAAGACAACACAGGGTAAGGCTGTCTAGACTGCCTTCTGTGCCTTAGTCTTCCCATCTGTAAAATTAGTGCCATGAAGAAGTTTGGGATATGTGGGGAGATTAAGGGCCAGCCGGTGTCTGAGCCGGTAAGCCACAGAGCTGGGATTAGAATCCAGCCTTGAACCGCAGTACCTGACCTGCTGCTTTCTGAGTGTTTCTCATACGTCAGGCTTTTCTGGCTGCTACCGGTGCCAGCTGCTTGGAGCTGGGCCCGAGGCTGGCATTTCCGGGGCGTGGCCCTCTGCCAAGATTTCCTTTCTTGAAGACCCCCCCACCCACCAGGGTTCAGCATGAGCTTTGCACTAAGAACGCCCGGGAGAGGCATTCTGATGCCTTTGGGAAGACGGTGGCTATAAAAGGCTCCAGTACTCTTTCATCTTTGAACTTTGTCCTGGGGAGATAAGCAAGTCCAAAACACGAAACACCCTTGGATGCAAGCCATCAGGCTCATACATTCCCCATCTCCTGCCTGCCTGCTTTGGAGAACTCTTGAGGAGAGAAAGGGTGTGGGGTGGGCCACCCTAAATTCCTGGCATATGAGTTGGTCTCCTGTGGGCTCAGGGACCCAGACAAAAGCCTTATCACAAAGCAAAAAGGATCCCTTTGTTTCACAGATTCCTCCCACCGTGTGTTTGGTCAGCATCCTTAGGACAAAGCCAGAGGGGGAAAAAATCGAATTCAGGCTTGCCTTGAGCCACGGAACAGTTTGACTCCCTTATGATTTGCCATTGTGAGGAGAAAAAAAAATTAGCTAAACAAGATGTGTTTCTGGGAGAGTTTTCATTAGTGGAATATCCTGATTGCAAAGCCCCTTCCCCTTCCAAGTTAGTGGGGATTTGAAGATTCCATTCCTTTCCTAGACCTTGTTTCCATCAGATGGAGAATTAAGCCCAAAGAGCGCTTAAATTAATGAATGAGCTTGTTCCCCATTTTAACATACAAACTTGGGGGGGGGGTGCGTGGCAACAAGAGTCAACCATTCATTTTGCCATTTCCGTTTATTCTGCTAATTTTTAAGGCTGTGCAACTTTTAGGGGAAATTAAATCCCTAGTGCCTGACTCATTTTACACCAGGCTCATCAAGATGTGGCTTTCGAGGCCGCTTTGAAGTCTCAAGACTAGACGTGTGGTCAAGGGCCCACATGCCTCTAAGTGCACTGGAAGCAGACATGGTAATACATGTTTCCTTCTTGGCGGCGCTGCCGGGGAGGAGGGCTTCGGGGCGGCGGGGGGAAGCTGGCTGAGGGAGAGGCAGGCCTCGGGGCCTGGAAGGGAACGAGGCCTTCTCTGGGTGGAGGGTCCCTGCAGGTCTGTGCCATCTGCTCGAACCTCTGTTGGCCCCTAACCAGGGATGCCCCATGAGCTCCTTGTAGGAAAGGGGCAAAGTCAACAGGGAAAAGCCAGAAAGGGCCTGGTGCCTAGTTTTAAAGTCACCGACGTGCTTGCACAGACAACAGCCTGTGCCAACGGCAGGGAGCCCACAGGAACGGGCAGGTAAGAGCGGCCCAGATGGTCTAGCCACTGACCGGCAGAGGGGTGTCCAGGTTCACCTGGGTTTTTTGTGATGTGACAGGCAGGGGCCCACCCTCTGGGGCAGCCCTGGATGGCTAATGTCATCTCTGGTGGATGTTGGTCATGGAGAGCAGCAGCCAAGGCTCCCAGCTCCCAGTGAGACTGCATGAGATCCTCACAACCACTGGGGAGCGTGGGCTGAGAGGTGAAGCAGCCTCCCCAAGGCCATATGCCACCAAGGGGCAGAGCCAATGTCCATACTCTACCAGATGCCCAAGTCCAGCTGTGAACACAGAAGTGCTGCCTCCCCGACAAAAGCCAGCCAGACATCAGGGTATTGAAACCAGTGGCTGTGGCCCGGTGCTCCCCCGTGAGCAAGGTCAGCATCGCTAGGCAGAGCCTGTGCCCCCCTCCCTCCAAGCCCAGAGACCCCTTGGGAGTCCAGGGACAGTCATTCTCGGCCCAGACCCATAAATAAGGGTGCTCCCACCAGAAGGAAGGGCAAGGGAAAACCTCCTTTCCTCCCACCTCAGAGGTAAACAAGCCTCCATCCTGATCAACAATCGGAGCAGGGAAGAAACACCCAAAAAGAATCCAGTCTTCCTTCCTTGACTTTCCCTCTACCCCTCACCGCCCGTGGAGGAGGGCTAGGAGCCCAGGAGGGACCTCCAGGGGCTTATATGGGGGCTCCCGGTGCCCTTCCCTCTGTGTTCCTGCTCTCATCGAGGTATAACCAGGGAGGCAGAGCTTCCACTTTGTTGTCCAATGGCAGTGGGGGCGACAGGTGACAGAGCTTCTTGTTTGAGTCAACTCCCTAAAATGACCATTTCTCATGTCACTGGGAAAAAGGCTTTCTCTCCCAGAGGTGGTGTTAGGTGTCGCGGCCCATGTGCCCCTTCGCCCAGTGCCCTCTCCGCCAGGCCCCAGCTGCTGGACTGCCTGGACTCCCCTGATGATACACACGCAGTGGGGGGGCTCGCAGGAAAGCCAGCCCCCCCCCCCCCCCCCCCCCCCCCCCCCCCCCCCCCGCAAACAGAGGCAAGGCTCGCCGTCAGAACAAGTTGCTAATCTGCGTCCTTTCGGCCAGGGGTAGGGAGAGCTGGTCAGAGACTCAAACGGTTTATTCAGAAACAACACCTTCTAAGGACACCAAGGGAGCTTGACAGAGCAAACATTTAATAAGTTATAAGATACAATTTACAGTCGGCATTTGATTCCAGTTTCTGCTTCCATGTCCCCATTTATAAAACCTGTGGCCCTTTCACATTAGGCTTCAGGCTGCTCCGGTTTCTAAGAGGTGGGCTACTGCCAACACCTGCCCCCAGCTGCTACATCTTGGTGACGGTCCCTTACCTTGCTCCCTCCCTGTCCCATCCACGGAGGTGCTCATGACAAGAGCAGCCACTTCCTTGAGATGGAGCAGCAAATCAAAAAGCTCTGCCTGCCGAGACAATGCCACACACCCGGGCCCTACAGTCAGGCAGTGTCCCCGAATGTTTTAACTTTATTCCAAAGCCAGCTCAGGTCTGCAGAAAGGGATGCAAAATGCCTTATACTCCGTTTTTGGAATTTTGCACCTGCACATTGCTTTCCAAACAGCTTCAGGTACTGTGGTCAGAGCCAAATGAATACATAGCCACCATTAGCTATGTGGCTTCCACTATTTCTGCCCAATGACAGAAGACCCCCCCCCCCAATGTCCTGACTTTGAGGCCAAAGGTCAGCAGGACTTCCATTCTTTCCTGTCTATAATCCTTTTCCAAGAAGCAATCCCACAGCTGACTGGAGGTGGGTTGGAGTGTTCTGTCCCGTGACAGGCCTTCCGCAGACAGGGACGCTGACATAGGGACCCACCTGCGGTCACTTCGAACGTGTTGGCAAGACTCATTGGTCTGACAGATGGCTGGAGTGTGTGTTAAGAACAAAGGCTCGTGCTGTTTAAAAAAAGGTCTTTGGCAGGAGGGGGCTGCTTGCCACAGTAGAATTTCCTCAGACCCAGAGACTTCAATGGCCTTTAAAGACAAAAGCAAAAATGTGGCTGCCGAAATGGGCACATGTTACAACTTTGCAGGGAGATAGCAGAATGAGGGGAGATGCATCAGAGAGCATTGAGGTCACTCTGCCACCAGGTGCCCACTGCCCTTTGAGACGTGTAACAAGGCCACAGACAGGTGGGGGTGTGGAGATGAGTAATGTCAAAACAATGGCATCTGCCTCAGAGCCTTTTATGTTATAGGGCGCTGGAGAGATGAAGCTGGTTTTAAGTCATCTTCTTTCCTAAATCACAGCCTAAACTAGGTCGCCTCTTTGCCCTGTCCCTTCCCTGCCAGTCTTGTTTCAGATATGGGTTACCAATATCATTTTTTAAAAACGTCAATCTTGTGGGTGAACTTGGTCTGTCTGCAGGGGGTGATCTGTGCCAACAAGAGATCGGATTTGAACCAAGTGTGCATGGAAATCTTCTCAGCCCACGGCATGAGTTTGCATTTCTTAAGAGTCCCCAACACGTCCCCAAAGAGCCAAGTCTAGGACTTATTTCTCAAGGCACTTTAGAACGGCAATGTTTTCGGGATGGGTTTTCAGACCCACAAACAGGCTGGAGGAAAACTTTGTATAAAACAAGTTACAAACAAGCAACAAAAGCAACCACCAGAACTCCTCCCAGGGTTTGACGAGAACCGTTTTAAGGCACCGTGACGTGGAAGGGGCTGCCGGGGATGTGTTCTTCTCCCCACTTCACGGCCAGAATGTAATCTCCCTTCTCCTTGACGACATATGTGACATTGTATTGTTGGTTGCCCACGTGCTTCATGGAGACCTCTTCGCAGGGGGTGGTTGGCCCATGGACACCAATCAACAGCATGTTGGAACCTGGGAGGCAAAAAAAAAAAAAGGTGGTTTACTCTGTCAGGATGCATCATGCAAGGCAGAAGAAAGGGAGGGGATATGGGAGACAAAGAAAATATACCAGCTGTTATCTGTTGAGATTCTATAATGATGCTGGGACCTCTAAGAGGTGGGATGGCATGGCAATTACTAATGTAGACTCAGAGCCCAGTGGTGTGGGTTCAAATCCCTGCCTGCCACTTCCTAGCTGGGTGGCCTTGGATGTGGGACTTTGCCTCTCTCTGCCTTAGCTTGCCCATCTGTAAACAGGAGTTGACACTAGATCTACTCCATGGGATTGCTCAGAGGTTTACAGAAGTTATATGTGAAGCCCTTAGCTTGTAGTAAGGGCTACGTAAGTGATGGCTACTCTGATCTCATTTATTCTCATAAGAAACTTAAGGTGACTTTATTATTCACATTTTAGACAAGAAGAAACTGACTTTTAGAAAAAGATTTAGTAACTTTCCCAAGATCACGCAGCTAAATTTGGGGAAGGAAGGCGGGGAGGGAAGGGAAGGAGAGCCAGGTTTCCAGCTCCGATGTGCCAGATGCCAGAACCCAGGCAACCAACCACTGACACTCAAATACCCAAGTTTAAACTGCAATTAAAGCAATTATTGGCAGAGAAGGGGCCAGGTTCCTGACTTAGTCTGCCCATCTGTAATGGGGATAAATGCCATCTTTCCTGTCTACTTTGAGGGCATTTTAAAGAATCAAGGGGCAAAAGAAAGGAAAATCATTTTAAAATATTAAGTGCAGGAATGGGGGACTCCTGGGTGGTTCAGCAGTTGAGCGTCTGCCTTTGGCCCAGAGTGTGATCCTGGAGCCCTGGGATCGACTCCCACACTGGGCTCCCTGCATGGAGCCTGCTTCTCTCTCTGCCTGTGTCTCTGCTTCTCTCTCTGTGTATCTCTCATGAATAAATAAAATCTTTAAAAAAAAATGCAGGAATGGGGTAATGAACAAGGTTACTTGTAAATGTTTGGGTTGCATGGGTAGGTGGGCCCTGCAGGGAAGTCGAAAGTTAGCAGAGGGTGCTTAGCCTGCCTCCACCCTGACCCCTGGGCAGGACCAGGATACCTACCGGCTTTGCTGCAGTCCACCAAGAAGGAGCTTTTCTGACCCACAAACGCCTTTGAGAGCCCTGCCCCCTTGGAGGTCACCTTGCTGGCGTCTGAGGATGCCTTGGGGATGGCACTGTAACAGGTCTCTATGGATGACCTGGTCACGGACTCCACCAGAATGGATGAGGTCTCATTGGCTGAGCCAGGGCTGACCAGACGCTGGCCTAGAACATGGAAGGGAGAGGAGGCAGGAGTGAATGGCCAGAGCAAGTGGGTCCTCTCAGCTAGAAAGGAGAGAGCCCCAGGCAGAAGCCGCAGGAAAGTCCATGCACCCTAAACATTGGATCCAGTCCATGCACCTGGATCTAAACATTACCATTTCCCCATCTTAACCCCATAATGTCTTCCAAACTCCAGGGGTCCCACCCCACACAATGAGGCAAATGACAAAGCCTGGAAATCCCTCCCACATAACACCATGCCACTCTGTAGAAGTCATTTCATATCTTCACTGATATAAAATACCCTTATGTATAAATAGTGTAAAAGTAGTGTTACATGTTGGGGAGAACATATAACAAAATAATAAGAATGGTTCTCTGCATGTGAAAGGATGATTTTTCTATCTGAATCTTCTAATGTTTCTGCAATGAAGCTATACTACTCCTCCAACAGTGAACCAAGCAGGGACATGTAGAAGGGATCTACCACAGTATGTATGGTGATAACCTTGGGCCAGGGGCTGTGAGGTGCTTTTGACTGGTATTTTTTCTAGTGTTCTGAAGGAGGCACATTTTTATAAATTTAATAAAACCTTTTGATTATTTTAGAAGTGAAGGTTAGAAATGAGATTTTTCAGGTCCTGTTCTAAACAAATATGTAAGATTTAAAATATGTAAATATTTTTTCTTTTCTGTTAAAAACAGAAAACATGATTTTTCAATTTCTACCCTCCTCCTTATTATCCTGTAGGGGGAGGATGCTAGCATATATCCTTGGGATTCTAAAGATGTTTATTCCCCTGACATGTCATACCCTTTCTTTATATTCAAGATTCAAAGTAAATTCAATACAGATAAAATTACCCAGTTTCTAGTAACAAGGAACTCCGTTGATAATCTGGCAAGATATGCTCCACTGAGAAAAAGAGTCATATCAAAGCTGTTTGGCTGTTACCTGTCACCTTGGCCTTGAAAGGACTGCCCACAATGTGGTTGGGCCCGCCATATTTGACGCCAATCAGGTAGTTTCCAGGAGCCATGGGAGTGTACATGACTTTGTACCCTTCTGGGGTTTCCTGGCAATCCATTTTAACCTTGGACGGGCCTTCAATGGTGACAGATAATGTCCCTGGCCCTGCTCGGGTGGTGTTGATGAAAAATTCAGACTGGATACCTGGGAGAAAGGAAGAGGCAATGTCGTATTGGTTTGGAGGGATGAGGGGGTGCAGCTCAAGGAACTTTCCCAGGGGCACTGAAGTGACGGGGGTGCACACAGGTTCCTTCACAGAGGGGTGGCCTTGGTAGTGGGCAAACCCACTGGTGCTAGCTCCTGCTCCTCACAGGCCCTGGGGGCAGTAACTCCCTTTCCAAGACAGAGGCAGGAGTGCGGCTGACATTTCGCCCACCAGCACCAACCCGCCAGGACACTCTGTTCTCTTCTCTGGGCAGGAGCAGTGGCTGAGAGCAAGAAGCCCAAGTCTTCATTGTGAGCCTGAAGCGCTGCTTCAGCTGCCAGGGCCCAGCCCTGCCTCCGGGAGGTGGGGGGTGCGTGGGCCCCTCTGACCTTTCCCTTTTCCTCTGAGTGGACTTGGAGAAGCTGAGCAGGCCCAGCATCTTCCCCCACAGGCTCTTTGGCCCCGACACCATGCTAAAGACCAGGGCAGCAGCTACAATGGGCCAACCCCTCACTTTGCCATGGACACTAGCAATAAGAACAGGGCCAAAACAACAGTTCCTGCTAACTGAGCAATACTTGCACCACTCAGGCTCCAGATCCCACGGTTAGCATCATGCTATGTGCCCAGTGATTCCCGTTTAACAAATGACAGAGGCTCAGGGAGGTTCGGGCACTTGCCAGTCAGCGTTACAAACTAGGAAATTGCTAGAACTGGGATGTGAACAAGTCTGTGTGGTTCTGGAGCCACCTGCCTGGCCTGTGGAGGCCTCCTGCATGGACATCCTGCCTTCTGACAAAAGAAAAGCTGGGCTGACCAATGACCAATGACCGTGGTGCCTTCCTGCCGGAGCTCAATGCCCTGCAAAAGCCTCCACTCTTTCAGGCCCATTTCCAGTCCAGAGGCGGGTGAGGTGGTCTCAGAGAACTGCCCTCTATGGGCCATCCCTGGCACAGTATCCTTGTGCAGGGCAGTGCTTCCTTCAGAGCCCTGGATGCCGCCCCAGCTGGGAACTATTTGGGTTTAATTATAGCTCCTAGGCCAGAGAAAGAATTATTGTTCTGGCTATCAATAAGACAAAGGCGCTGCTATCGTGCAGCCCTCAAACACAACCCAGCTGCTTCTGGAAGCTCCTGAGGCTCCTGTCCCAGGCACCAGCCCCCACCCGACTATCTCAACCTTGTTTCTAAACCGTGCAGCCAAGAAGCCCCTCATGCAGCAGCTGCCGAGCGAGGCTGTGCAGGGAAGGGAGGGGTGGCGCACGACAAGGGACGGCATTTCCAGGAAGTAGCTGCAAGGCGATGATAAGGAAAGATATTTTTAAAGTGAAGATGAAAAGACCGACCCGGCTGTAGTGGAAAGAAGCCCAATCCATTTTAACAAGTTGCACCCTTCTTGAGAAAGATCATGATCCGTGAATCCTGGCCGTGAGGGCCTGGAGAGGCGGGGGAGATGAGGTGGGTAAAGGGAAATGAGGACTTACAGGGCAAGAGCCACCTTGAACAACCTATCGGGAGGGCTCCCTTACTCTTCCCATTTTACAGGAAGGAAGTGGAGGCTCGGTGAGGTCAGATCCTTTGCTCCAGACCACACAGCTAGGCAATGGCAGAACTGGGATTTAAACATAAGATCTGCTCAATCTGGAGCTAAGGCACTTACCTGAGGGACGTGAGGAGAAATCCACGTGCAGGAGTCCCTCTGACCGCTGCTTCCAGCTAGAACCAATACGATACCCCAAACATCTCTGGGCCTGGCAGTCTCTGCACCCCCCGCCCCAACTCTGTGTACGCACAGCCGAGTCCCTGGGGGGTTAATGCAAGTTTACTGCAGCCCTACTGCATCGTGAAGGTGGGCGAGGGGGCGGGGGAGGGAAGGAGGCTCTTCTCTTCCACCCTGTGCACACTGGGGTTCCTGGAGCATTTTATCAGGAAGGCTGCTCTTCCAATCCAGAGCGTCTAGAACTCCCTGGTCTAATGCCTGACCTCTGAACTCCTCTGCAGCAGACAGTTCCACCCCAAATTCTCCACATTCCCCTGCTCCAAAACCTGCAAAATGGACTATTTAAAGCTCAAGCCAAGAGATACAACAAGCCCACCCATAAAAACACAGGGAAGTTTTCTTTATTCTGGAGGTCAGGGTGCCAGGCCCTCCAGCAGCCAAGCACAGATACCTTTTCATTCCATGCACACTGCAGCTGTGTAATCTTGGGATGGATATTTGGGAAAAGACTTGGGAGCAGGAGGGCTAGAAAAACAAGACGCCTTCCCCTTGACAAGAGCAATATTTACACAGGGTTTGAAACAGGCATGCTCTGTACCTCTCCCTCCTGCCTGTGAGTCGCCCTGTAAGACTGGCTCCTTCTCTCTGTGACATCCAGTTCTTGCAAAGCACAGCTTGAAACCCAAGCTCCCGAGAAGGCATGCAAACAGCCAAGTGGAAGCACGAGAGGCCCCGAAGGCAGCAGGTGTGACCCAGCAGGAGGGTAAGGTGGCTGCTGGCAGCTGCAGGAGACCTCAGTGGCTGCTGTGGGACCTGGACCAAGGTGTGTGTGGTTCCAAATGCCAGGAGGCCCCGCATGGTCTTTAATGGTGGGTAGCTTGCCAGGGACCACATGCCTGTACTACTGCCTGGGAACCATTCCAGGCAGCTGGGAGAACAGGGGTCCTGGTTTAGGACACCCCACAAAGTGGGCCAGGGGTGCAGTTACTACTTCTGGGTGAGTCAGCCACTTAGAAAGGCAGCAAACCTCCAGGGTTAAGGGCACAGGCTTTGAGGTCACGGACCTGGGCTGATTCCTGGTTTGCCCCCTCCCAGCCCAGTAAGCTTAGGGAGGGACTCAGCCTTTCTGAGCCTCCCTTTCTTCACCTATAAAATGGAATGGCATAGGGTGAAGTGTTACCATGCCTCTTCTAAGGGCAAGCTGCAGGCCCACAGTTCAGCGTGGAGCAAGACTGGATGGGCCTTGGGAGTCTAGAAGCACTCAGGCCACCCCTGTGGGTGGTTCTGCCAAGGCCACTGCTTTGACCAGAGCTTGGGGTGGCACGCCAGCCTGTCCGCTACCCCTGCACCTGGGCAGGGCCCCTTGGCCACTTAGGACACTGGCTCCCTAGGGCTGGATGCCATGTAATCGCAACCACTCATCTCCTTGCCCGTGGCGAGGCGGGTCTGCTCTGTCCAACGCACTGGATCAGGGGGAGACTAGAGCAGAATGTGCACATGCAAGGGACTCAAGCCGGGACCGGGCTGCCTTCCAAAGGCCCAACGTAACACCCAGTGCAAACCGTATCCCAGTGAGTCCGTGGCTATGGACATGCCCTGCAGAGAAGTATGAGTGGACAAGCTGGCACTCCGTACCAGTGACCCACCCGATGCCCACCTTTGGATCACGGTACAAATACTAACTACAGCCATCACAGAAAGTTCTTTAAGATGTTAAGTGAAAAATGTTGTACGACAATACGTGCACCAAGATTATTTCTGTAAAATAAAAGCAAAACTGTACATCAATCTTTTTAACAAAGCAACTAGCTAAGCAACCAAGCATAAGGATGCAGACACAGGCAGTTGGAAGGTCCTCCCCTGAACCATCAGTGGTGTTTCCTTCTGGGTCTAGATGGAGGGAGGGAGAAGCAAAGAGATGGAGCCAGTTTCATTTATATCCATCCCTGCCACCTCTTTCACAATCCCATGTGTCCCATCCATGGCAAAGACTAAAGACATTGTAACAAGTCCAAAAAGCTCTAGAATTCTTTGCCACAGTCCTTTTTCCTCTTCCCTGAGGACCAGAAACTATAAGGAGGAGGCAGGCCGTGATGGGTCCTACTGCCGACTGAAGGCTGTTTCTGTGAGCCTGGGGACCGCTGAAGGAACTAAGGAAACTCCCCTGGAGGCCCGTTACACGCACTGAATCCTCTGCAGGCAAAGAAACCCTCAAAAGCAAAGACAGGGCGCTGTATTTCCTCACAATCAGTGTCAAGGCACTTGGCCAAGGAAGACAGGCGACACACAGCACACAGTAATGAGGTGTGATAACACGGTCATCAAGCCCTTGCTCGCGGGTCAAACCACATGTCCCAAAACAACTCTGGAGATCAAGAGCTCGAGAGTATACATCATTACAGCTTCCCTGGGGGAGTGTGGAAAGAGCTTCTGAAGCCTGAAGAGCTCCAGCTGGCTCTGCCCCTGGAGCCGCCTCAGTTAAAGATGAGAGGCAGAGGTAGAGTGTTACCTGTGGTGCCCCCCTCAAGCCCGGCACCATAGGCGGACACCAGGGCAGGGTTCCCCGCTTGTCCTGGCTCCCCGACGCGCACTTTGAAGGGGCTTCCAACCACGTGGCTCCCGTTGAACTTGACGTCGATCGTGTGGATGCCGTTCTCATGGGGGATGAAGCGAACGGCGTACTTGTCTAGGAGAGTGAGTAAAATACAGGGTAAAGCTGAGTACGTGGACACCACCAAGTGAGGTGAGGACAAAGGATGGAAGGCCGGCCTGAGATGGTGAATTTTAAATCATTAATAAGACAACAGCTCTACTGGATGCCTGGCACCCAATATGTTGGATTTCAAAACCAGACGAGCCTATTTGTGTGTCCCTTGTCAACCCTTTGGGAAATGCATCCAAATCTCAAATTCTAGGTTTCATCTTCTGTGATATCTGCCTCGGGAGAATATTTCCTTTGTGAAAAGCTCACTTCTCACAGTTTCCCTATTTGGCAACTTGAAGGGAAAAGAAATGGTTCTGAATAAAGCTCTAAGCTAGTGACAGCCCCCCAGGGCAACAGCCAGGTTTTTCACAGTGTGTGTGGGTCATGGCATGTGCCAAGATAATCTGTGCACTGAAACAGACGCCAACCATAGCCATCCGTCATGTACCACCCAACTATCTCTTCCTCCTTGAAGCCCTCCCACCTGGGATGCAGACTGCCTGTTGTACCTCTCCAGATGTCCACCTTCACTGAACACATCACAGGACACGTAGTAAATGCCCGATAAGGGCAGTGATCACAGGGCCCTTCCTCATGCATCGGGGCCCACGTTCAATGTCCAGGCCTCATCAAGGCAGAAACTATTTTTTTCTCCTGTTCCTTTATCGTTTGGTTCTCTGTTCCCCTGGGGTCTTGGTGACCATCTGGGGTCCTCCCCAGGGGACTGCAGGCTTTTGACCAGGTTCCCCACCCCACTCTGAGCTTCTCTGAGGGCAGGCATCGTGTCCTCCCAAGTGTCTCACACTTAAGGTTCACTGGCAAAATGGCTCCTTAAAGTTGATAGATGTCAGAGGATTCCATATGTCAAGGGAGCAGGCAGGAAAATCTTAGGCTACTAAGCATCCTGGAGACCCAGATTCTTTGAAATTTATGAATGATCATCAATTAACTTTTCCCTCAGAGTAAAGTGAAGTCAAAGAGTACTTACTCATGCCATAAGGTCAACAACATACTAAAAATCTGTAAGATTTTGTTAAACTATGAGAAAAAAATCACAATGAATGTAATGTGAATGGAATCTGAAAATAAAGCAGTATTTACTTTTAAAAAAAGAAAGAAAAGAAAAAGAAAAAGAAAAAAAAAAAAGAAGGCTATATCCCAAAGTGTCTCCTTGTCCCCAGCAGATGTTTATACCCTAATTTGTAAACAGTGCCTGGCAACAACAGCAGAAGGGAATCTGAAGGCTCACTGGCCTTGATGAGGCTGACTAGCCCTCCACGGAGGTGCACGTTTGCAGAAACGCTCCTTGGGGAGGTGCAGATGCTGGGGCCTGCACACCGGCCTCTGGCTTACCTGGCTCCAGCTCAGACACGTGGCACTCCTCCACGGCTCCAGAGGGGCTGTGCACCTTTGCATCGATCTTGCCTTTTGCCCCATTCAACCTTATAGCAAAGGAGGCTGGCTGGTTAACTTTTAATCCCGATTCCTGGGAATTTAATACATTAGGACAGGTTACGGCCCATGGTGTTACTGCTCAGTGGCACACACTGACCTGACCCCAGGACTCCAGGGGACAGTTCTCATGCAAAAAAGGCCCAGAATGTTTATCCATATAACATTTGACAACAGAAGAGCAGGTGCCTTGTTTCACACTTCTAGCTTTGTATATATGGTGGTGGAGACACACATCGGCGTAGTCTAGCACTTGGTTCCGGCTGGAAGAGATGGTTACTGGATTTGGAGACTTACAGACATCCTGGTCAACAGAACTATACTTTCCATGTCCCAAACAAGACCTGGACAGCCAGGAAACCCATTGCTTTCCCAGCCAAAAAAAGGAAGGGCCCCCTTTTAAGAAGAGCCTGGCGACCGACAAAACCATGTACTCACCAACATGAACAAAGTTTTCTATCATTGCTATTTTTTATCTTGAGACTAGGAATGGAGACAATTAATAAACTCATAAAGGACCATACATGGTTAAGGGTCAGCAGGACTTGGGGTGACTATCATTTCCTAGCTATGCAAATAAGTTTCAACCTTCAAGTCCCAGTCTCCTCATCTGTAAAATGGGCACAATAATGGAATCTATACCAGACAGCTGCTGTGTGAGGATGAAATGAGTGATGCATTCTAAGCACTGAGCACAGGGCCTGGTCCATACACAGAAAGGCTCGCAAAGGCCAGCTTATCATTAAATATTAACACACATTTAGAAGTTATCTGCATCCCCTCCCCCCAAAAAGAACACAACAGGAGGAAGATTAGCTTTCACTCTTCACTGGATCAGTTTCACCCTCCATGCTCTGCCCTGGAAACTACAGCCTCTTCCAGGAGAAGGGGATTAGAGGTTTAGATGCTTAAGATATTTTAAAATTGGCCAGTCCTGAGCCACAAAATTTTACAAGTTAGCAGTTTTGCGGTAAACTTGATTGGACGACCATTCCTCAAATGGTACCTCAATGTGCGATTGAAGGACGTGGGGGGTCTCGTTAAAATGCAGATTCTGATCCAGTGGGTCTGACGGCAGGGGGCGAGGAGCCTGGGATTCTAGGATTCTAATAAGTTGCCAGGCGATGCCGAGGCTGCTAGTCCTAGCAAGGCACTAAAGCTGCACTGCCTAATTTGGTAGTAACTAGCCATAGGAGACTATATATTTTTTTATATTTAAATCAATTAAAGTTAAAGCTTTGGTTCCTCAGTTACACTAGCAACATTTCAAGTGCTCAATAGGCACATGTGGCCAGGGGCTATCATATCACACAGAGGAGATGTGAGACATTTCCCTTGTTGTAGAACATCCTATTACACTGTGCTGCACTAGAGGTTACAGACTGGGAGGTGAGGACTATGCACAAAATTAAGGAACCTCTGATTACCAGATGGCCCCCCCCATCCCACCATCCCCTCCTCCACCAAATACCAGCCGACTTCAATTTTCTAAAAAGTCTTAAAAGCAAGACAAAACAATACACGCCTCTCTTTTCCTAATCAGCACCAGATGTTGGCGTGCAGGCCTCCAGCAAATCTCCGATAAATAATTTACATATCACTCAGCACCAAGTGATCTGGGGGAAAAACAGGACGAAGCTGACACTCGTCCCTCCAACTGTGGCAGTGGGTTACAAAAGTGTGACAGATACACAGCCTGCCGCATGCTTATTCAAATATTTACAACCCAACTGCAATGAGAGGACTCTACAGAAAAGTCTTCTGGAGAGGATTTCCCCAAACCAGGTTTTTGGGGGACAAAACCATTTACATTACCTGAATCCGCTTGCTGCTAAATCCTCAAGAGGGAGATAAACACCTCAGAAGATCTGAAAGAAATCTTTGAGATGCATGAGGGCAGCTCTTTGCCCTCAACAAATGCTGGTTTATCTCCCTCCATAGGTTTTAGTTAAGTTGGCCACAAAAGGAACTTCTGTTAAGAAGCCTTTAAATGAAACACAAGAAAAACATCAACACCACAGCGACCAGTTAGCACCCTTGGTACTCTCCAGATGAGGCCTCTTCAATCTGCTGACTGTGATTCTGCTTTGGGTTCTGTCTGGGTTCCCTAATGTCTGGAACAACCAACTATTCCAGCAATACCAATTCTCCTTAGGCAAGGTTAGAATCTCCAGTGTAAACCAAGGACATGGAATTAGAGCCAAGGAGATGACCAACCTGAGATACAGGATTGGGTTTATATCCAGTATTTTCAAGAACTGGGGGGCAGCTGAAGGCTACTGAGAAATTCCATTAATCAGAAATCAGATTTGGGGATTCTGGTGTTAGGCTGCAAAGGATTCAGACACCTAATTACTTTTCAGTGTCCTGAGCAGAGATCCAAAGGTATCCCTAGTGGTTCTTAGTTTGGCTGTAAGCTCTAATGCAACCTTGAACTCAAAAGTTGATTTATACTAGGAGAAAAGTGGCATTTCCTGGCATCCCAACAGGTTGGGATGTGACCACTTGCTACAGTGCCGGGGTGGGGATTAAGGAGGCCACAGTTAAGACCATGGGTTCTGGGGCCATAGAGACCCTCACTCTGCCTCATATTAGCTGGTTTCTGGTAGCCATAACCTCTCTGTATCTCAGCTTTTCCATCTTTAAAATGAAGTCAGGAGAAACCTACCCACTAGGCTCTTGCAAGGATTTAATGAGGCAATACTGATAAAGTTCTTACATAATGCCTTGCACACTTATTAAATAAGTCCTCATCACAAAATTAATCGCCAAGGAGCTTGAGGAAAAGAAACCCTGCAATAGCAGGCAAAATGTAACCAGACTGTTGGTCTTGTGTTCATTCTGTTTGAAAGCCCTCCTTATCCCTTAACCAATTATTAACAGGCCTCCTTTGTTCCTTTTGAATAAATATTTAAAAGACAACCTTGTTCTCAAACGTTGAGGTGTTTTGTTGACTGTGGCTCTGTTTTCACTTGCCTCAAGTGTCTCCTGTCCTAAACGTGGGGCGGGGGTGTGTGTGTGGGGGGGTGGTGTTTGACTCTGCCATGGGAAAGCTCCTCTACAGTTAGCAGCATCTGTGGTCACACTGGGATAGGGCCCTTGGCACTGCAGGGAGGATTGAAGCGGCCTCAAGAGTCCAGGGTCTCACTGGTTGGCCTGTGGCCAAGGAGATGGATGTTTCCTTGCGTCTCACCTGAAGGCTCATAACAGTGAGGCGGCGGGCGTCGTCAGAGGGCGCGATGACGGGTACCAGGTAAGGACTTTCGGGGATGTGCTCATCGTTGAACTTGATAGACACCTCGTAGTTACCTGTGGAGGCAGGAAAGTCCCATCATTTCAGATATTCTGGGAAGGTGGTTCCAGAGTGGCCTCTTGCTTCTTTCCTAGGACTGAAATGCCTTCCAAGAGACCCTGCCTCCCCAGTGGCAAAGGCCAGTTGGTTGAGGGTAGGTCACTTAGTCTAGGTTGAGCCAATATGATTCCCTTAGTTGGGCAAGGGCCAAGATTCTTTTTTTTTTTTTTTTAAGATTTTATTTATTTATTCACAAGAGACAGAGAGAGAGACAGAGAGACAGAGACAGAGACAGAGACACAGGTAGAGGGAGAAGCAGGCTCCATGCAGGGAGCCCGATGTGGGACTCGATTCTGGGTCTCCAGGATCATGCCCTGGACTGAAGGCAGTGCTAAACCGCTGAGCCACCCGGGCTGCCCAAAGGCCAAGATTCTTAATCTGGGTCCACAGGGCCTCCCCAAGGGCCTGTGTACAGAATTCGGGAGACCCAGGAAAGCTGAATTGGAAAAAAATATTACATCCTCACTTTCACTAACCTCAGGTTGAAATTTAGCATTTCCTTTCTTTAGAAATGCCAACAAGAAACACTAGAAGTACACATTAGAAGTCCTTGTAACTTTGTCACCAACAAAGATCACAGATATTTTCATGTCACTTTACAGTTTTAGATATGCCTTGACACATGATTTACACTCGCCACTACTTTGAAATACAGGTAGTTAACAGACCATCACCAAATGCTATGACTTCTTATGTTAAGGGAGACGTGTATATGTTACTATGCTACACATTCCCCTGAAGATTTTGATAACTACATTTAATTATAACTGATTTCCTTTATACTCCAATGCATTATATATGTTTCAAAACATTATCCTGACAAAAAGGGTCCATGGCTCACAGAAGGTCAGGAGCTGCTGCTTGAGCGAGCACAGATGCTGAGGCCACTCTTCTAGAGCAGCCACAACAACCAGTGGCCAAGGATGGGCAGAAAGGCTGGTTAGTGGCAAGAACACCATGGCTGAATGAAAGCATGAAGCAGAGAGGCCAAGAGAGAAGGACCAAAGAATAGGACTTCCTGCCCCCTGGAGGCCTGACTGGATTTCCTACCGTGGCAGTTCTAGGAGGCACTCCCATGCACCCCTACAGATAAACTCCTTTTCTACAAGAGCTAGCTAGCTTGCCAGGGTTCTGTTCCTTATAACCTAAGCACCCCCAACAAGGAACATGTCCTCAGTTGGCCGGTGGTTACATACCAGGCTCCTGGGCAATGTAAGACACTCCACAAGATCCATTTTTATGGTCATCGAACGTAATCTCGGCCTTACTGGGGCCCTCGACAGCAATGGACAAGCCGCCAGCGCCTGCCTCCCGGGTCCAGATGCTGAATTCGGCTGAAGCAAAGAAACACCTGGTTTGTGACTGAGCCTGGGACAGGCTCTCTTCTTGCTCACACCCACAATGCTGGGTTATGGTTGCTCCCTTTTCTCTCTTTAACTCCAAGCAGAGCCCCAGGGGAAGGCATCATCAGTGTTTTGGAAGCATCAGCCATGAGAACATGAAATTCATGCAAAACCGGGCATCTCTGAATATATCCAACCAAGGCAGAAAAAGATGAGAATGCTTTGTTTTGTCCCCACCAGCAACCACCCTACAATTGGTTTTGTAGAATTCTAGTGTGTTCCACCGAATGTTAGCATTGCAGGATGCTCTGAGGAGCTTTATTAGTCTGCTCCCCTCTTAGATGCTCACAGAGTCATTATAGGCTTCAAGGGGCCCCTCAGTGAGAAACTTGTTTAGCTTTGGGTAAGTGAGCAACTCCCAAACATGTGGAGCCACAGAAGCCTTGTTTTAAAGAATGCCCCTTGAAAGGAGAAAAAATGAGTGGGAAATATCAGAAAGGGAGACAGAACATGAGAAACTCCTAACTCTGGGAAACGAACTAGGGGTGGTGGAAAGGGAGGTGGGTGGGAGGTGGGGGTGACTGGGTGATGGGCACTGAGGGGGGCACTTGATGGGCTGAGCACTGGGTGTTATTCTATATGTTGGCAAATTGAACACCAATAAAAAATAAATTTATAAAAAACATTAAATTAAATTTAAATAGAAAGAAAGAAAAGAAAGAAAGAAAAGAAAAGAAAAGAAAAGAAAAGAAAAGAAAAGAAAAGAAAAGAAAAGAAAAGAAAAGAAAAGAAAAGAAAAGAAAGGATGCCCCTTAATACCACCATCAGAACCATCCACCCAGAGAGTCTGTTTCTGGAACAGGGTGAAGAACACCGGGTGCTCACACCACCAGGCTCCTCGTGTTCTTCTCAAGTAAAACGCCTGCCTGAACACTCACCTGGGACCCCTGCTTCTCCTCTCTCCAGGCCGGGGCCTCCTGCGCGGACCTTGTGGGCACCCCCCTCACCCAGAGGCCCCACAGTGAACTGGAAGGGGCTGCCGGTGACATGCTGGCCACGGTACTTGACGCTGACCGTGTGAACACCCATCTCCTGGGGCACAAACCGGACACAGTGAGAGTTCTTCCCCACGGACACGATCTCTGCCTCGGTCACGCGGCCAGAAGGGCTGGTGACATGGGCCGACATGTCACTGCTGTCGATTTCTGAAAGGGGTGGGGGAGAGTTTGGGGGAAAGAGAGCAGGGTTAGGGTGAGGGACCAAGGCAGAGAAGGCCATGCAGGACAAGCAGCAGAGGGTAAGGCAGGTGCAGCCCAGCGGGTATGGGGTGCTCAGGCTTCCTCCCATTCAGGGGAGACCTTCCTGTCTCCCCCAAACACTGGGTGGCTGTGGCCACCGTAGATACAGCAGGGCCCCTCCAGCTACCCAGTGGAGAGAACATTCTAGGGACAGTGACACTTTCTGCCCCACCGAGTACTTTTACCATCTTCCTGGCTGGAGCTAATTCCACACAGCAGTTTCAAACCAGAGCCTGTCACTGAGAGTGACAGCAGGTAAATAAAAACTACAATAGCCCAGATGTTTCTAAGCCAAAGGTGACATGTGCCCATCTATCATGCTTATAGGAGCTCTTTTCCATAGGTAGGTAAGGGCAGAGAATTTAAGAAACGTCACCCTGTACTTTCGACAAGCCCTGGCATTTCTTTTAGGCAACAAGACAAAATGCATTTAGAGAAAAAAGTGAACACATGTTGGTCACAACTGCAAAGGGAAACCATGCGTGAGCAAAGCTTTGAGCAAGTCAAATACCAGAGGCCATGCTTTCAGAAGAGTGATGCCTCAGGTCACCGACAGCGGGAAGCAGACCACGTCTGCTGCACCTGAGGTGCTCATGCCATGCCAGTGACCATGCCCACACTGACGTGGTGGAGACAGGCACACTGCATGCTGGGTGACCAAGTAATGCCATCACCTAGAGCCACATGAAGCTGCACTCGCCAGCCCTACACGACCTGGGCTGAGCAGCCGTGACTTTGAGCCCTGAGGACAGAGAAAGGAAGGGGAGTTGAGGAGAGGGTCGCCCCACATGGCCTGGGTCCAAAGGAACATCCGGAAGCTGATGAGCCTGTCCTCCACTCTAACTGACGACAGAGGCTCATTTAGGTAACGAGGGGAAAAGTGAGTCTCACCCAGAGTGAGCTGGCACCAAGGATCTGATCAGAACAAAGAGGAGCCAAGAGCTAGAGAGACTTCGGAGGAAGAGTAACTGACCCGCTAGTTCCTCAGGAAACAAACAGATAATTCGCAAAAGGAGGAATGTAAAGCAAAGGAAAAAAGTCTGTCACCAGTGACCTGAGAAACGAAACTGAAAACGGGACACCGTATTTTTCCATCATATTGGTCAAAGTGAGAACGAAACCTAGTGCCCAGTGCTGGTGGGGAAATGGAGAAATGGGCACTGATCCTTTATCACGAGGGTGGTCTGCCAAGGTGGGGGAGCATTTGAACCACGTCAGCCCTGCCATCCCAGCCTGCAGCATCCATCCGACATGAAGCCAGCCTGCAGACACGGCGGTGAATGTTACAGAGCACCAGCTGCCAGAGCCCAGGGATGGAAGTGAGCTTACGTGGATGGAGACTATGCGATGAAGCACGGTGCATCAGGACATGGACCAGAATCTCAGGTAGTCATTAAAGATATGATGTGGAGGGGCACATGGGGGGCTCAGTCAGGTAGGTGTCTGACTTGATTTTGGCTTAGGTCATGATCCCAGGGTTGGGCTCCCTGCTCAGTGGGGAACCTGCTGCTCCGTCTTCTCCTGCCTGTGCTCTCTCTCGCTATCTCTATCTCTGTTGCTCTCTCAAATAAATAAATAAAATCTTAAAAATAAAAAAAAAGGAACAATGCCATCGGGCTGACATCTCTGAAATACCTCCAAATAGGCATCAGCAGGGCCATTCTCTCACTGACACGACTCTATTTGACAGATAGTAAATTCAAATCTAAAAGCTTATCTTCCCCACCTTGTGACAAAATAAAGCCATTTTCATTTGGAAGAGGAAAAAAGTAGCAGGTAGTTTTTCTGGGATGGGGCTGTGTGAGAAGAGTACTAAAAATATAAATAAATAATTACTTACTTACTTTAAAATAGTTACCCATAGAGCACTTAGTATGTTCTAGGTCATGCCCAGACCTGGTTTCCAATGGTGCTCACTGCCCTGACCCCTAAGCTCCTCAGGCTCACCTGGGATTTTCAGGTTCAGGTCACAGATGCTCCCGACAGTGGCCACAGATGGGGCCCGGCTGGTGCGGGTGATGCTCTCCTTGACTCTTCCCTCCCCGCTGATCTTCACAGTAAACGGGCTCCCTGCAAGAACCGAGAAGGCCCTCATGAGCAGCCCAGAGGCTGAGGGGCACAGCATTTATAGAAAACCCAAGCATCAAATGGGGAGGGCGGAGGGGATCAGACGCACCAGGTACATGCTCATCAGCGAACTTGGTGGAGACAATGTAAACCCCAGGCACAGTGGGGAAGTAGGAGACCTTGCAGGTACCATCTTCCAAGTCCTCTGTCTGGATGTCCACTTTGCTGGGGCCTTCCACTGCCAAGGATATGCCACCATAACCTGCAACACGGTAGCCCGGGGCTGATGGGACTGCAACTCATTGGGGAGGGGGAACTCAATGCATGCAGAAAGGATGTTTGGCTCTGGAAATTCAAACTGCTATTTCCAGATGGCACAAAGACAGAAGCGATAGGCAGCCCCCTATTAAAGAGGCCCAGGCAGAGAAACAGTTTAAAAGGCTCTGAGAAATCCCGTAGTGAAAAAATCTGGTAAGTATGGCTTTGATCACAGAATTCTTTTCTCAAAGATATCTATCAACATCCCATGGAGCACCTATCTCCTACAGAACCCACTGAGGAAGACACCTTGGCCATACGCCTCCAAGAACGGCATGTATTAATCACCAGCTACAGGTCTGAGAACTTGAACTTTTAAACTATCCCCAAATGCCTCAGATGTCCAGCCAGTGAATCATTAAGATAGAAAATTCAAAAGTTTAATGACCTAAAGAATCAACAGGGAGCATCGGCCCACCAAGATGAGAAATTTTCTAGCCCTCTGCCCTGGGACTGAGACTTTGTCTGGAAGCCACCACTGTGGCCATGACTCAAGAAGGCAGAAGATGAAGATACTAACAATGTGGCATAGCTTGAAGAGGCCCAATCCAATTCAAACCATTTTAAAGAGGAAACAGGGAGAGATTCCATATTTCCACAAAAGCACCACTCAGCTGACATGACCTTGGCCAGCTGGCCCAACCTCCTATGCTTGGGATAGGCCCAGGAGATCCTGGAAAGCTGCAGACGGTGGTGTAGCGTACATGATGACAGAGAGATCTGTGATTTGTTTTGGCTCTGGATTCAAATGCCAGGAGCAGATAGGCTGTTTACTCCTGTAAGCCTCAGTTTCTTCATCTTGAAATGCAGATAATACCTACTTCACTAAGGGTCATGGGGTCTAAATGCTAATGCAGGTTCAAGGACCTACAGCTTGAAGGATGCTCAGAAAGTAACGGGAGGTGGTAGGATGAAAAGACAAAGCAGCCCAAGCAACAAGAAGACCATTCCTGTGAGCCTTCCCCCACAGACCTGCATCCCTGGTGTCCACGATGAACTCAGACATCTCGAAAGTCCTGCCCTCTGAGAGGCCACGGCCATAGACTTTGGCTCTGCGCGCATCGCCAATCTCAGACTGGACCACCATGATGGACACGGGGCTGTTGGCCACGTGGTTGCCATTCTTCTTGATGCTGACCAGGTGTTCACCCACCTCCCGGGGGATGAAGGAGATGCCTGCATCAGAGCACAGATTGGGGTTTGTAAGGAGGGGTGGGGGGAGGGGGGACAGGATGAAGGAGAGGAAACAGGAGGGAGACACACACCCAAGGACGAAAACTTTCCAGCAGCCCAGAGTGTCCAAGCTGGGGGGCCAACACTGCAATGGAGAAACTCGGGCTCTCTGAGGTGCTACAGGTCCTCAGGACAGGAGGAAGGCCCATCTCCCACCCAGCTCCGGCTAGGAAGGCAGCCCAGGCTCACCGATGTGGTTGTTGGGCAGCCTCTTGAGGAGACAGGGTTCGTCGCGGCCGGATGGTGCCTTGATGCTGGCTGTCAGGGTGCTCAGGTCCGTCTCGCTGATGTCGAGCAGGAAGTCGGCGGCAGAGCCTAGCTTGACCTGAGAGCACCGTCTGCTATCGTCTGGGAAACATCCCCCCCGGGCAGCTCCTATTACATGTGGTCTCCTCAGCTCCCAGGAGCCCTCACACCACATGCCAGTCACAGAGGAGCACATAAGGATGAATGACTCAAAGTTAAGAGAAAAAAAACCCATCTGGGACAATGAGCAGGACTAACTAACAATGAGTGCTGGCTATTTCTGTCTGGTTAAAGGGAAGACTGGGAACTGGCAGGAGACTGGGGTCTTCTCTTGGATCACTTTTCAAAGGAGACTTTGCCAGCGGGAGGCACCTGTCACCTGCCTGCCATCACCTGGGGTGTTCCTCAAGCGCATACACCTCCTGCTCCACATGGGACTGCTGACTGCTTCACAGTCCAGGACAAAAACCTTGCCTTTCAAATTCCCATATAATCTATTGACAGTGTAATATGAACACAGCAAGCACCAGAGACATTAGGAGTGTGGGCTTTGAATCAGATAACCTGGATAGGAGTCCCAGAATACCTACCCATGAACTTGGCCAAGCCACTACCTCTCCCACCGTCAGGTTTTCCAACCATAAATAGCAAGGAAATCTATCTAGTAGTGATGCTGAAGGGCATCTTTGAGTTCATGTACTCCTGTAAAAGGTATCTGAATGCCGCTACCTGAGGGCCTACTATTGGCTGCTGGAGTCAGATTGGCACACAAAAAGGTACCCTCTGAATGGTTGTTGCTTCCTTTTCCTTGGATTACCAGCTAAGGGAAGAATTAGGCCAGCCCAAAGTTGACTTTGCACCCCACAGACTCCCCCAAGGAGTCTGCATGAAACCTACACTTAGATGCAGAGCCTGCTGCCACTGGTCTGATGGGGAGAGGGGCTGTTGGGGGAGCCATACCTTCCCCTAGGAAGCACCCCCCACAAGCCAGGTAACCCTACCTGTGATCTTGGCTGTGAAGGGGCTGCCGGGGATGTGCTTGTCATTGTACTTGACCAGAATGCTGTAGTCGCCTGGCAGGGTGGGGAGATAGGTCACTGTGCATGTTCCATCTTTGTTGTCGATGCAGCTGATTTCGGCCTTTGAGGGTCCCTCAATAGCCAAGTCTAGGCCACCTGGGGACGGGAGGGAAAAGGGAGAGCCTTTAGTGAGAGAGTGTTTTCTTGTTTCAACAGGGATAACACCTCATCTAGGGCGATCCCAATGCCAGGAACAATAGACTATTACATGCCACATAAGCTCAGGCAAGGAGCATGTCAGAACAAAGCAATTTACATGGTAAACCTGCCCAGTGGAAAGACTTTCCACCATCTGAATTCTTCACTAGGAGTGACCCTGAACTTTTCTCTATTCTTCGGGATACATGGGACATGAAAGGGATGGCACATCAATCACACATATGGGAGGGTCACATAAAGACTGTCCCTGCTGGTGGGGCACTGACTGCCATCATGAAAGTCCCATAAGAACCACAAATTTAGGGGTGCCTGGCTGGTTTAGTCAGTGGAGCATGCAACTATCGATCTTGGGGTTGTGAGTTTGAGCCTGCATTAGGTGTGATTACTTAAAAATAAAATCTTAAAAAAAAAAGAATCACAAATATAGAAGTCTCCAGGACAACTATGGGCATAGGTATAGAGCTTTATCTGGAATGGGCAGTAGCTTATGTAGTCCTCTAGATATACGTACATATGCAAAAAAAGAAAAGAAAAAGCATCATCTACTAAAAACATGTTTGAATTTCAAGCAAGTCTCATAAAATATTTCATAGCATTGATCTGATTTTCATCAGAATACAAAGGACTTCAAAAATTCTGTTTTGGGTAAAGACAGAGCAGCTCTACCTAAGAGATTTATGAGAAAAGAAAAGACAAATGCTATCATTCAGCTGTCTTATTTTTAAAAGCTGCTCTGGAACTGTATCTACTTAACTCTCCAAACTTAAGGCCAGAAGCATAAAATCACATAAAACACACGGTACCTTCTCCTGCATCCTCAGTGACGATGGTGAAGGTGGCAGTTTTGTTGGCCACTCCGTATACCAGGCCTGGACCATATGCAGAAACGCTCCCACTGTTCGGGTAGTTCACGTAGAACTGGAGTGGGCTTTCTGTGTTGGCAAAGAACACAAAATCGAGGGGGACTCACTGACGGGGGAATGCATCCCTTGAACAACCAGTGTCTTAATAGTCACCTAACAGCAGGTAGGCGTGGTGTCTCCTATGCAGGGGCAGAAATCAGAAGGAGACTCCTGTAGAGCTCACCATGCTGCGATATCCAAGGGGTCTACTCGTACTGCACAAGAAAAACAATCCCAAGGGTTGCTCCAGAATAGAAGGGGGCTCAGGTAGGACAGTGCTGCTCCACTTGACCAATAAGGAGGAAACATCTGACCATGTGGAGACATGACCCACTACTGGAGGGAACACAACTGGAAAGGTCTTTTGTGAAGGCCATTTGCTGTGCCTTTCAAAATGTAAGGCTCTATGAGGCCCCTCGTAATCTATCCCACAGTGGTCCTTTCTCCCCACCCTGCTCTCAGCTCTGTGCAAGGTCTTCTATTTCCATAGCATGCAGATCCAAATTAGAAAAAGACTCCAGTGTCCAACAATAGGGAGCCAGTTAAGTAAACAATGGTCTACTCGCAGGTCATTAAAAACAATGATGGAGGGATGCCTGAGTGGCTCAGCAGTTGAGCGTCTGCCTTTGGCTCAGGGCTGATCCCAGGATCTGAGATCAAGTCCCACACTGGGCTCCCTGCCTGGGGCCTGCTCCTCCCTCTGCCTGTGTCTCTGCCTCTGTGTGTCTCTCATGAATAAATAGGTAAAATCTTAAAAAAAACCAAAAAAACAAAAAACCAAAAAACCAAAAAAACAAAAACAATGATGGGGGGGGGGCACCTGGGTGGCTCAGTTAAGTGTCCGACTTTTGATTTCAGCTCAGGTCATGATCCCAGAGTGGTGAGATCAAAACCCTGCGTCCAGCGCCACACTGAGCATGGAGCCTGTTTGAGATTTTCTCTCCCTCTCCCTCTGCCCCTCCTCCCTTACTTGTGCGCTCTCTCTCTCTCTCTCTCAAAAAAAAAAAAAAAAAAACAAACGCAATGAGGGAGATCTGTATTAACTTCAGAGATTATTCATAATGTGCCACAGAAAAAGACAAGCTGCTATATAACATTAATTGCATTATCTCATTTCTTTGAAGAAAAAACAGAACAAAATTATATGCATGTTTTTCAGGCACAGAGAGAAACATCTGGAAAGACACACACCCAAGGAGTGGAAGTAAAAGGGAAAGAGGAGAAAGACATTTTTTACTTTCTCTGTATCTGCATCTTTACAATATTTAGATAAAAGCAGATAATGTATTTTCACTTTAAACAAATATTATACACGCAGAAGTGCATAAACTACAGCAAATACTGAACTGGGAGAAATATTTGCAACTTTTATCACAAAGAGCTAATCTCTCCAATAGTTAATTTGCTCTCAGAAACTGATATGAACAAAGGGTAATAACCCAATAGAAAAACCTGGCCAAGGAAACAAGCGCTCAGTTCACAGAAATCAAATAGTACTTAAACATATAGAAAGTTGCATAATCTCATTCATAAGAGAAATACAAACAAAGCCACAGTAAGATACAGTTTTGGTTTGTTTGTTTTTTTTTTTTGAAATGTCAGTCTTGCAAAGATCCAAAACTGGTGGAAAAGCGGGTGCTTGTCTTTCCTGATGGTGGTTGTATGAACTGGGGGTGCCCCACTGAAAGGCAATTTGGCAAGACCTATTGGAATGACAGATGTCTCTACCTGTGGCCTACAATTCCTGCCCTGGGAACTAAATCTCACAGCTATACCTTCATGAGTGTGAGATGATGGATATAAAGGCTGTTCACTGCAGCAAAAGGTAGGGGAGAGCCTAAATGTCCTCCAATCAGGGAAATGGGGGAATATATCACAGTTCATCCAAACAGCGGGACACCACAAACATGCTCTATCATTTGGACATGCAAAGCCCACCTGGATACACCATTAGACTGCAAAGGACAACCTCAGAATGATGTGTAGAGTATGCTACTATTAATGTACAAATGGGAAAGGGCTTAAGACTCTGTATTTCCCCTTTGTTTGTAGGGTCTTAAAAATATTCTGAAATCCAACATAAAAAATTAACAGCAGTCAAGTTCAAGGAGAGGTCAGGTGGGTGATATAGACAGGAAGGAAACCTTTCCCCATATCATTTTTTACACTATGTGGGTATGTTGTTCACTCAAAATATTAAATTAAAAAACAGAGAACTATTTGAACATTTTTTTTTTTAAGAACAAGTATAACACTGTGCTGGTTGATGGACATGAAATCTGAGCTGGATTTCCTTGTCAAGGGCAGTGTGAACATAAGGCAGCTTGTCCTTTCCTCCTCCCACCCCAAAACCCCACGCCACACAGGGCTCTGCAGGCCAGGCTGGAAAGTCCCTCGATGTGCCTCACATTTTCTCCCAGTTCACCCTTTGGCCACACTAGGCATAGTGACAAAGATAAATAATCATGGACCTAAGGGCTGAACTGTGACCCAGGATGCTCAGCCGTACCATCCCTTCTGGAAAGTAGCTGGTTCTGCTGGGGTCACAGGCTTTTTGGTTTCAGAGGGACACACAGCATTCCCAATCCTGCCACCAAGAATTGTTTCCTGCACGTCAGCTAGCTGAACGTCTCTGCAAACCTCCCAGATGTTCAGGCCCCACGTCCCGTCATCTTGCAGGGCACACTGCCCCAGGTGCCAAGCCTGACTCACCAGGGATGTGGCCGCCCATGTATCTGATGTGCATCTCATGCAGCCCAACCTCAGTGGGGGCGTATCTGACGGTGACCGTGCCGTCCTTGTTGTCCACAATCTCAGGTGTAGCTGTCTTCCCAGAAGGCATATGGACCTCTCCTGTTAGAGCACAGGGAGACAGGGCAATGAGCCCCCCCAGCGACTTGCCCTGGAGAAGCTGAGTGCCAAGGCGCAGGTGGCCTTCAGATGCAAGAGCACTCATGGCTGCCTAAAGCATCCACGATCCACAACAGGAAAAGAGACATGTTTGCCTTTGTTCTGTTTCCTTTTCCTCCACAAAATGCAGCAGGCAACTCAAGTCAAAAGTTATCTACTTTTGTACTAACTAGAAAAGACCACAAGGCCAGTAGCATTAGCAGAATGTCAACTCAAAGAGAAACAGACATTAAAAGGAGGCTCGGAGAGAAAGAAAGTCTTGCACAATATAGACTTTAGTGTCAATGTCACATCTGGAAAGGTGCAAGAATAAGACAAGGCAGGAAGAAAGGCAGGACAGGAACCTGACAGTCAAGAGGGATCTAATACAGCCGTTCTTAACCTGGAGAGAAGCCCCGGCCTTCTCCAGGATGTAAACAAGTTATAAATCAATCACCCCCTTCAGAGACATCACATAATGTACAGAGAACATTCTGCAATCTCAGGGGCTCTTGGACCAATCTCCTACAGCAAGAACAAGGGATGCTGGGTTCAGGACCCCAGGTATTAGGGACAAGTGGAACCACCTCCCAGGCACTGTTCTGGAAAGCTGGTACAATCCAGGGAGAACAAGGTGGCTTTCATGACAGTGCTTACCAGTGATTTCTCCTTTCCTGACCGCAAACGGAATGACCAAGTCAAAAGGCTTGAACCCCAGGCCGTTCATGTCACTCACTGGGACATAAGCCTCTTCGGTTACCTAAAAACAGGAAGCAGTTGTCACTGGGGAAAGTGGACAACAATGTGGGCCAGTGAAGCAACAGAGGGCAGAGCAACTGGGAATTTTGCAAGTCAGTGCAGCCAGGATTTGGGAATGTGGCTGTCCATCCATGGAGGATGGGCTTTGTCTAACTGGCCCCAGGGCCAGAGCAGAGCCTGAAGGATTGGAGAAGTCATGCTGACCAATTGCTAAAAAGTCACTAGGCATTTTGCTTGTAAAATTCCCAGCAGTGCTCATGGGAAAGTGGAAAAGTGAGAGACAGCAATGTCTGTGAGTCCCAAGAGGCTCCACCTGGAAAGGTTTAGTTGCTTGTGGCCTGGAAAAGAAGGTGCATTTTAAGTGGCAGAAAGTAGCAGCAGGTGGTTTTCCCCCTGAACAGAAACCAAATGTGCAAGGGGCGGCCTTGAGAGTCAGCAGGAGGGCTGAAGACAGTCCAGGTTCCTCTGAACCGCGGTGACAAACTACACTGAGCGTGATCACAGATATGACGGCTGGAGATTCATGGAGCGCATACGATGACACAGGTGGGTCTCATTACAGAGGAAGCGGGGATCATTGTGATGGACCAATCAGTGGGGGACAAACCAATGACCAGGACACCCAGAGGGCTTAAGCAATCCCCAGAAGCAGGCTGTAGCTTTTCTGAAATGAAGGCTGAGTAAACACAGAAACGCAAATAGGAAAAAAAAAAAAAAAGTGTACCCAGGGCCTGAATCCAGGGGAACATGCATTTACCGGAGCCTCCTCCACAGCCTCGACTTCCCCATCCGTGGCCTGGTCGGTGGCAAATGGAGATTAGTTGGGAATCACATTGAAGGGACACTGCTACTTAGTAGGTTCTAAGGTCTGAGGGCTGCCTCCTCCCTGTCTCTGCTCCCTCTGGTACAGCAGGGAGCCACTCGCTCTGGCAGGATCCTGCATTCTTCCTCCCCTCATGGAGAACAAGTTGGCACCCTTTCTCCAAATGTCAAACACCCAAGCCCTTTGAACCCGAGATGCCACTTCTAGGAAGCAAGCCTATAACAATGGTAACCCGAAAGTCCATAGGTAATTGATATGTGCCATGGATTTTACTAGAGCTGTCTGTGGTCAAGAGAACTTGATGTAACCTAAAATGTCCATCCGCCAGAGACTCAGTTTAGCAAATTATGCAAACCTGTACACTAGAAGAAGCAACCAAGCCTGATGAATGAAATGTGGAAGGGTGCCTATGCCTATGAGACGAAAACAAGTGTATGTGGATGACACGATCCCTTGCACCAAGCTGATGGGTGTGTTGTGCAAATAGGGACTAGTCACTTCTGCAGCATGGAACTAGGAAAGTGGTTTCCTCTTGTTTGATAAAGAGGTATTATCAAATACCTGTGGTATTAATGTTTTAAAAGTCTATAAATTAAAAAAAAAAAAAGTCTATAAATTCGGGCAGCCCCAGTGGCCCAGCGGTTTAGCACTGCCTTCAGCCTGGGGTATGATCCTGGAGACCCGGGATCAAGTCCCATGTCGGTCTCCCTGCATGGAGCCTGCTTCTCCCTCTGCCTGGGTCTCTCTCTCTCTCTCTCTCTGCCATGAATAAATAAATAAAATCTTAAAAAAATAATAAACAGAAGTCTTTTAAAAAAATAAAATAGAAGTCTATAAATTCATTTTTTTAAACCATAGACGTTATGCTCCTGCTCCGATCAACCTGATAAGAGAGGGTCCCCCTCTTCTACCATCATCAACAAGAATTGGAAGGCCACCCCCTGGAGGAAGGCTTACATCCCTGCTTTACTCCTTTCTGTGTATTTTAGCATCTGCAGAAAGGGGACTTCACTTAGAAAGGCAGCTTTGTAAGCTTCCACATGGGGAACAGCCCTATCCCTGCCTCCTGGGGCTCTCCCACAGTGGCGCTATGTGCGGACAAAGTGGTCGGGAGCAAGATCTTTCACTGACCACACTATGAACTGGGACCTAGGACTTCTCAATGCTGATGAGCAGATAAGCCGCTAGACCTGTGACTTCATGATGTATTTAACTGAACCAGCCCTGCTGGGGCTCCTTGAGACGTGAGCTCTGAACACAGTACTGGGTGCACCCGTCCTTCTGGCCACAAGTCTATAGAGGGAGGCAGGGAATCCACATGCAAAGAAAGTCCATCTAGGTAAGGCTGGAGAAAGTCTGGAACTTTCTGGGAGAATACAGACCTAAACCCGTACTGTGGGTGACCTACCCCCACCCCAGGCCCCTTTCCTGCCTTCAGTAGTGGCTAGGGGGCAGTGTGTCTGCACAAAATATCCTTGTAATCCAGAGCTGAGGGGACATTCATTCCCAATGAGTTTGGTGGCCCCTACTTTGAGCCCCTGTTGCAGCAGCTAAAATGGCTCAAGATTTTTTTCACACTGACTTTTTCACTCGGACCCTCCCAACCCATCCCTAGCTCATGGCACCAGCAAGGCTATGGCCTCTACCCAGGGGCTGCTCTTCCATGCTGCTATTCTAATCAACCAGATAAAACCCACTACAGACTAAAACAAATTCTTGAAACTACAACTGGGACCCGTCTCTGTAAATAAGAACAATATAAACTCTCTAGCTGCATTTCTCTCTGCCCTGAAGGAGAAAAACACTCCCACACGAACAGTGTCAAAGTTGACAAGTGCTTACATCCTTGAGACCAAAAAAAAAAAAAGGCTCCAGATCTCTGGCAGAATGTTTACAGATAAACAAACATCTACAGAAAGGGGAAAAAAAGCTACAACAGATTATAGATGTTTGGAAGGCACGGGCTTCTGTTTGGAACAAGTCCCTTCTCTGCTGCTGCATAAAGTGAAATCATTAGAAGGGGCTTCGTGGGCTGTGTGTGGAGCCAGGTCACTGAGGCCTGAGGACTTTGTGGTCAGGCGTGGCTAGCTGTCGTGACATCAGAGGACACCACGTGAGGGGCAGTCGGTGGCCGTCCAGAGCAGGCACACTGGGCTCAGTGAACTTGACTCTGAGCCTTGTTCCTATACCTCACCTGCAAAAGGGCCGACAATGGTTTTACGGGTCAAATGAGGTTTCTAATCTTTTCCTGATTAAAGAACCTTCATAATCAGTGGAGAGTCCAAAAGTCACTCGTTGAATATGAAGGAGTCCCACCCTCTCTGGAACCCTTCATTCCAGGTGTTCCTATTCAAGAGACGTGCTGCTTCCCGCATCTCTACAACATCTGAATCTTTTCTAAAACAGAGCTGGAAGCACTCTGTGTCCTGGGGTAGGAGTCAAGTCTCCAGACATAACGGCATCAGGAACCTCTCTCCTCCAGGCCGTGGAGATGAGGAAGGAGGAAGGAGGAAGAACTAGCAGGATGAAAAATTGTGGTGCCTTACTTATACACATTTTTTTGGTCAGAGTGTATCCTTCTGAACTGGGCTTATGCCAGGACCTTGCCTAAGATCCTTCACATGATGGATACTTCGATGGCTAATAAGATTCCTTAAAAATTCTTACAGCCAAGGGTCTCCGGATTTCAAGAGATTTACTCTGGGACTGTACGAGGTCATGACTGCTTAAGAAAAATTTTTTTAAAGAAAACGAAAAAAAAAGCGGAAGGGGATGTTGTAGCCAGGATTTAACAGATGGCAGCTGTTATCATCGCTGCCTGTCGTACCAGAGTGCTCTAGGGAAGGAATCGTCCTTACCATGACGGTGAAGGGGCTATTGGGAATGTCAACTCCGCCAAAGCGCACGTAGATGACATAGGTGCCCGGCTTGGCGGCCGTGTAGAAGATGTCGTACGTGCCATCCTCATTCTCGATGACATCGGCCTCGGCCTCGGTGCCGTCGGGGGTCAGAACCGTGCAGGTCACCTTCCCCTTCCCGGCGGTCTTGGCATCAACCACAAAGCCCACTTCCTCGCCGGTTTTCACAGTGGAAGCGATTCCAGGGCCTGGAGAAAAGTTCAGGAGAGAGGAATGGAAGCTCCAGCCGCGGACAGTTGCCCTGGAGGCCCGAGAACAAACCACGCCTTCGTGTGGTCTGTGTCGTCAATGCTCGCCCCTCGACGGCGGCCACACGGGGCTGTCCCACAGATCACCCGGGGAAGGCGCTGCTCACGGGACCGTTCCATCCGTTACTCACTAAACAAGCTCTGAGTGTCAACCACACGTTGGACCCGGCTTGCCGGCATTCAGGGGTCTGGGGAAGACAGTCAGCTTCCCGAAGCAGACATCTACGGGGCATTTTCTTAAGGGCCAGGTACACACAAAAGGGAACCAAACAGAGTCTCTGCTCTCAAGATGTTCCTCATCTCACAGACTTTGCAGGCCTGGCACCAAGGACCACACAGCTTGATGTGCTGTGTTCACACAGAGGGGGAGCTAAGTTACAGAAAAAATGATCTGTCGTGCTTCAGGAGTGTCCTGTAGCACATCTCTATAAATAAAGTTCCAGGAGTCTGTATCCCACGGTTGCCACACCGACAGAGGGCTTTTTGAGAAAACGGGTAGCAACTGAGTTCTGAAGGACAGGTACTCTTGGCTAGGGGAGACCTATCACCCCTGTCCCTAAACCATGACCAGTCTCTCTCTGACTGGTGGCACCCTTTCACGTGGGAACCACACAGCAGGGAATGCAGACAAGTGAACTAAAAGCCTATTGGCAAAAAGAAAAAAAAAAAAAAAAAAGGCAGAAAGTGTGTAGAAGCAACAGGGAATGCTAAGAGCATGTTGTTCACATTCCACTACTGGGAATGGTAAGTAGCAAGGAATCTGGGGCCAGTCTGTGGAAGGCCTTGAATGACAGACCGAGAAACGTAGCCTCCAGTAGCCCCCTGGCTGAGAGAGGATTCTGCTCAGGATCTGCCCCAGCAAGGGAGGGAATAGGGTCCAGAGTGCAAGGAATAAGTCCCTGCCCAATATTATCATTCCTACAGGCTAGTAAAGGCAATCTAATCATTCCTGGCAGAGCATAGACCTAGGGTTAGGGTGGATTGGTTTGGCCAGTGGTTCGAAAGTTCTCAATTTTTCAGCCCCAAATCACCATCTCGAGCAGTTTATAGCTTACTCTAAAATCCAAAAGCTTTTCTCCATTTAGAGCAAGATAAGATATGAGAGAGAACACATCCAGGGTAGACCTATGTTTAATTTAAAGAGATGCAAATCTGTTTCATTTCAGAGATGGGGATTCATGTTTTGGAATCTGCTGGAATAGTATGAGAGTAGCAAGAGCTATTCTCAGGAACAAAAGGGTCCGTGGTTGTCTTAGACAGTCGTGTCTCAGAAGCTAAAAGGAGTGTGATGTTCAAATATTTCTGGAGATATTCTGAGAGCATGGGCATAGTCTCGAGTGCTAAGGAAAAACCTAGATCCTTGAATGCGTTTCTCTAATGCTGACCTGAATTGCTCCTGAATAAATCTTGAATAATTAAACCATTTACTCATGAAAGGAAAGGCACACATTTGCAGCTTCTCATGGGAGCTGCTGCCACAGCTGAGATCTCAACAAACGCACCCACTTCAAAAGTAACATAATAATAGCTTCCATGTGCCTGGCACTGTGCTAAGCATTTTTTATGCCTGACCTCATCTAATCTTTGCAATGACCCTGTGAAACAGTCTCTGATCCTGAGAAGAGTTTCTTGAATTCAAAAGTTCTCAGAAAGATCTTCCATCTAAGTCTGACTGAAGCTCAGAGTGGTTGAGCAGCTTGTCCTAATCACACAGCCATTAAGTGGCAGAGAAGGGCTAGCCCCTGGCTTTCTGACTCCAAAACCCACACTCACCTGTGGCCAGGCACTTGCTAGCATCTCCAGTCTGTGTGGCCCGGATGCGATAGGGAGACAGTGGGATGTCGTCCCCCCCATAGGTGACCCCAATCATATAGCGTCCGGTCTTGTCAGGGATGTAGGTGACGGCATACGTGCCATCTTTATTGTCGTGGACAATGGCTCTTTTGGGTTTTCCCTCTTGGTCCTGTGGATCACAGAGAAATGCTACTTAGGATGTTGTCATCAAGATGTAAAAACCACTCATGGGAAACTGAGGCACATTTTGCTTATTAATTTATGTCTTATTCAGGAGGAGATAGAATTAATGGTTTAATACAATCTTTTCTTTTGGGGTGGTTGTGTAGGGAGAGGAGAGGCTCACGGATCTTTTTAACACCATATGGACATGGTCAATTTTTAGGAATTTTACTGTCACATGAACAAGTAGTGATTTAGCTCCGGATCAACTGAAAGGTAGAAAGACAAGTGGGCAGAGATTCCTGCTCTTGCACCACCACATCTACTGTCCCTCTTTTCTATAGTAAAAGGCTGCCAATTCTTGGCTGGGTGCACTGCTTCCACTTCTTAGCAAACTCTGCCACTAGGTTACGGCCATATGACTTGTGACAAAGTTCCAGTAAATGAGAGGGAAGCAGAAGTCATACAGAGTTGCTCAAGATTGCTGATTGAGTTGAAAATCCCCCTTTCCCCTTCTGCCTTTTCTCCTCCTGGCAGCCTGCCATGTGTACCAGCTCATGGTCCATGAAGAGACCTCAGGACAGAAGCCACATGGCACCCAAGCGACTTGCCACCGAGCTTCTTTAACAAGAGAGAATTGTCCCCTGTGTGAAGGAACTCTTATATACATAGCGCCTTAGTCCTAATTAATCTGATGAGTCATTTCAAGCATTTTATAACCAAAGCAGAGGAATACTAGATCAAATACTAGAGATCAAAATACATGAGATTCATTCAAACATGGTCCTTGGAGCCACACCTTCAGACATCTCACTCAGGCAAGCATATTTGTTCTTGCACAATTACTGACTCTCTGATGGGAACAAAATCCATCAAACATTTGTATCAGGGCAGAAATTGGTTATTAAAAATCTTGTTTTTATCCTTGGCCCAGAATTAAGGTCTTTATTAATCAAGTTTGACTCTAGAAAATAACTCAAAGTTACCGTGATCTGAACAGCAAGCAGGCCTTCCCCAGCATCTCGGGCATCAATCGCAAATTCCACAGGCAGGCTGGCAGGCACGCCATAGGAACTGAGGCCAGGGCCACTGGCAGTCACTTTGCTGGCATCATATGTGGGAAGAACCTTGACCTTAAAGGGACTTGAAAGACACATACATATCCCAGTCAGTGTGGACACCGTCATCTCAGCTACATTTGATCTTCCGTACACAAAAAGACTGGGCTTGAGGGGGGTGGATTTCTATAGCAGGTAAGACAGCGAGTGCCTTATGTACTTTAAATCCAGCAAAAATTTAAAACCATGTGACCGTCATATGCTTTCTGTGAGTGCATTCCACGGGATACACACTAATCCCCAACTCAGTTTGGGAGACACGGTTAACTCATTTTTGTTATGCTAAGAAAATGTTCACCAAAATGGGAAGGGAATAGTGGAATTAGGAAACAATGCTGGAATGATAAAATTATCATTTTATCTCATCTTCTTCTATTTTTAATATGCTTCAGATGGCAAACTACCTATTAGCAAAGTAATACATAAATGTAATTTATAAATTACATACTGCTACATACTTAGAGCTATATGTGTATCTCTATATAAAAATGTGTATATTGGGGGTATGGGTAAAATTTTTTCATCCCAAGGGGTATAAAAAGAATCCTTTGGAGGTTGTTCTGAGAGAGGAAGAGCATATGCAACATTTCATATTCGTTTGAATGAGGAACAAGGTTTCTATCCAATACCCTCTGGGAATACTACTGTCAACCAAATCCTCAAGTAAAGAAGTGAAAAAGTAAAAAATCTTTGCTCTAATCAGAGAACTACCTGCAAGGTCACTGGAAAGAACTTTGATGAATTAACACATTCCTTGTTTCTTCAAAGATTCTCAACTCCTTAATTTCAGCTCATCTTTAAATTAAAGATGGCCAGAAGGAACAAAATAGGAGGGTACAGGATACCAAGAGAGGATTTGCCACAGATATCAAGGCTAGTGTGTTGTAACACCTGTGCATAGAATGCAGGTTCTCGCTGATACCTGCTGATCAGATGGTTGGATGGGTAGACAGATGGGTGGGTGGGTGAGTGGATGACAGATGGGTGGATGGATGGGTAGATAGATGGGTGGATGGTTAGGTTAGGCAGATGGACAGATGGATAAATGAATGGATGAGTGGTCACCAGGACAGTGCTGGCCAATCTTACAGAGGGGTGGGCTTCAGGTTGGTTTGGACCCCCTTCTATAAGTGTCAGGAGCTTACCTACGAGGGATCTCCTCATCAGCATATTTAACTGAGACCATGTAAGGCCCCTCCTGGGACGGGGTGTAGGTCACTGTATGTGTGCCATCCCCATTGTCCACTATGTTCACTGGCTCCACCAGGCCTGAGAAAAGAAATGAAAGGTCTTGAGGAACTGCTTAGACTCTCCTTCACTCCACCTTCAGCTTAGCTTGAACAGAATCACATTCATCCCCAAGAGCTATTGGTTTTCACTTATGAGTAACATAAAGGCAAGCAGGCCATAATCAGAGGCCCAAGAAATCACAGGAGACAGGATCCCCAATTCATGGTTGCAGAAATGACCCCAAGAGACACCTTTAGCTTTCTGTTGGCTAAAGTACACTCACTGAGCCCTTGAATATAATTACGGAGACTGCCTGTGCTTGTGCGAAGACACGTGTTGTAGGCATGCTATCCCCTTTCAAGCTGGTGAGGCATGCTTGGGATGTGGCAATTTTACTCTATAGCTGAGGTACAGCCAAAGAGTCCACAACTCTGAACAGCAAAAGTTAACTAATGGGCTGGCCAGTCAAACTTATGGTCACCTTTGAGCACAGACCATTATGGTGCCAGCAGGCTGGGTGTAGGTGCAGGGCAGGAGAGGATGCCAATCTCATGGGGTGAGGGGATCTTCAAAGTGATGCCTGCGGGGGATGGTTAGAGACTATGTTAAAGCATAATCAAGGCAGGCATTGGGTTGGTAGATTCCAGATCCCAGTTCTGAACATGAGCATCAAGAATGGGTCGATTGCAAGGTAGGTTAAGCAAAGCATGGCACACTCATTAAGCAAAGCAGATGAGGCAAGAATAAGGCAATTTTAGGGGTAAGACTAGCAAGAGGCATTCAGATCACATATATTAGAGCAGCAGCCAATAGGAATATGCAAACCTGTCTCCGTAAAGTCACCCTTCGGGTCACCTTTAAAGAACTCTGAAATGGCTTTCAAGGGGCTGCGCCATGACTGGGAATCCATCTCATCAGCTAAAATTAAAAGGCTGTTACTTCTGAGGCTTCCATAATAATATAATAGAGATAGATATCTAAGTAAAGCCTCCCCCTCTCTCATACACACACACACACACACTCTCTCACACACACACACACACACACACACACACACACACACACACACACAAACACAGGTCTTAAAGCTCAGTAACTATGCAGAATCAGATTCCAGCCCCATGACCTCATTTCCCTCAAACCACATCTGCCCTGAGCTTCAAAGGGCATAACCTCCTGCTGAACCCCATTAAGTAGAAAGTTCCTCTTCAAAGAAGGAAACCCTCGTTTGCCACTTCTGTAAAGCTAACACATCACTAGGGAAAAATCCAGATAATTTAAGAAATTAGGGAGAGAATGGCACATTTTAAATACCGGAAGAGGAAATGTGATGGCCTACCAAATAAGGTAAATTTCAATGCACTTCAGGGCTCTGTCCCAAAATGGCCTGCTGGTCATACCAATCCCCAGTTCCAGGCTGCCAACAAGGCAGGCCAAATTGTCAACAAAGGCCATTTCCCAAGAGATCCTCTCCCTCCAGGAAGTTGGGACAATGACAAAGGCATGCGTCCCATGGGCTGCGTAGCTGTCATTTCTAGAAATTTGGGGTGTGTTTCACATGGGCACCAATGTGGAACAAGGTGCTATAAGGCATCTCAAAAAAAAGTTTGCATTACTTCCGAACCTACTGCGCACCCAAATTCTAGGCCAAACCCAGTCACTGCACAAATGCAGAAACATACATGTGAGAGCCCAAATCCTACTGGCTTCATCTCACTGCTTAAGAAAAATGAAAATTTACAAAGACATTGAGAGACATGTTATTAAATGGAAAGACCACTAGAGAAATAAGAGGTCTGCCTGCTTTTAAAAGCAGGAGCTTCGGGGCTAAGCCTAGGTAGCTCTGTTGGTTAAGCATCCAACTCTTGATTTCGGCTCAGGTCATGATCTCAGGGTTGTGAGATCAAGCCCTGCGTCAGGTTCCGTTCTCAGCAGGCAGACCGATCAAGATTCGTCTCTCCCTCTGCCTCTGCGGCTCCCCCTACTCTTTCTCTCTCTCAAAATATAGAAGTAAAAGTTTTAAAAATCAATAAATAAAAGCAGGAGCCTCTCCTGTTTAGGTAGGATATGGAGCAATAAAGTAATTTAAGAAATTTGCAGTTCATGACCAAACTCAAAAATAAAGTGCCTGCGCTGGGTCACAGTTGCCCCCCACTGGGGCAGAGCTTCTGGCAGGAAGGCAGGATGTATACTCACCTCGGGGGCCCAGGACCCTCACTTCCAGTGGGGCCAGGCCAGCCTTGCTGCTGTCCACCGTGAAGGACTGTAAGATGTGGGCTCGGACACCGGAGCCCAGCCCAGGGCCAGCGATCTTGACCTTGCTAGGGTCCACCACATCCTTCACAGGAACTCTGAAGGGACTGCCTGGAAAAGAGGTCCCAGGGTTCTAAGCACAGCTCACGTAGTGCCAGGAGGCCTGCCTTGTGTGCACCCATGGGCATCCTCCACAGGCATCAAGCCATGTGCTGGGCCCAGAGTGGTTAATGCCTCCCCCCCACCCACCCCACCCCCCGCCGGAACCCACAATGCGGGAGAAGGGCGAGGAAAACTAGAAGTAGAACATCACACGAAACAGATGTTGGAGGCATGTATAAACATTGGTGGAGCACTTAAGAGGCAACAAATCTGGTCTTCAGGAGGCCAGAGGAAGCTTTCCAGTGATATCTAAGTTGAGATGAGAGAGAGCAGATAGCACCCAGGAAACAGATGGAGGGGGTTTTGAGCACAGTGATAGGCACATGCAGAGCCCTGGAGGTGAGGGAGAAGGCAGGCTGTCAATGAAGTGGAAGGAGGACGCTGAGTGGTGGAAGGAAGGAGTGCAGACTGCTGCAGAGGTGGCTGGGGCCTTGTGGCCCACATCTTATATCCTCTCCCCAAACAGCTCCTGAGGGCTTCCTGGAATCCTCGCCTTACAACACAGCCCACAGCTTCCTGCCACGAATGGCCTGCTTGGTTCCCTGGCCATTGGGTGAAGCCTTGCTCTTTCTCCCTGTCAGCTGTGGTCCTCCTCCTGCACGGCTGACCCCAAAGGGACACTGGGGGCCTCCTACTCTTTGAAGGTATTGGTTTTAAAGACCAAGGAAACAGGAGTGCCTGGCTGGCTCAGTCAGTTAAGTGTATGCCTTCGGCTCAGGTCATGGTCTTGGGGTCCTGGGACTGAGCCCTGCACTGGACTCCCTGCTCAGCAGGGAGTCTGCTTCTCCCTTTGTGTGTGTGCTCTCTTGCTCTCTCTCTCCGAAATAAATATCATTAAAAAAAAAAAAAAAAGAGCAAGGAAACAGAAAATGTTGTGTGATCAGGATTTGCAAGAGAAGTACTAAACAGAAAAACTAGGGCTGGGCCAGAGATCCTCATGGGATTCCGCCACCAACATGGACCAAGTAAGAACCCCCCAGAGGTGAGCCAGAAATAGGAGCCCCAGTGTCCCTGACATCATGCCTCCTCAGGCTACCAAGTCCATCACCAAGGGGTGACATGCGCCTCTTGCTATGTGAGGAGTCTTTGTGCTCTCCAAGAAGGCTGGCAAAATTAATAACTTGTAACTGCCACACAAACTCAGATGTCCCTGCTTGGCCTGCCTCAAAATCTATTGTAAAATAGAGTGGTAGATCAAGAGATCACAAAAGAGTAGAGGTCTTGCCTTTTTAACAATAGCTGGGTTTCAATGGCATCAAATTTTTCAGCTAACTGAAATAAATGGCTGACCCTGGCAAAGACAAACATCACCTTCCAGGCGGGGGTTTAGGGGAATAAAAGGGACCTTCATTTCACAGAAAAACAGTTGAGAATTTCAGTGTCAGCAGCTGATGACAATAGACTACCTCTGAGGCTAATCTCCAAGTCAGAGCTTCCCCTGGAAGGTGTCTGAACTTAGCATGAGAGCAGCCAAGAAGTAATAGGAGAACTTTAGAACTTTAGGTGGCAGATACCAAGCATTCCCCAGGCAGACATCTAAAACCAATCACGGCAGCTTTTCTTCCTGATGTGCTTATCCCACGTGATCTAGTTGACCCAAAAGCCACCACCAACCAACCACAGCTGGCCCACCAGAGGAATCCAATATGCCACAGCGGGCAAGACAGCATATCCCATCAAAAATAACCCCACTAGGGGTTTATACCAGGCCAGTAAACACTGGGCTAATGCTTAACCAACAAGAATTCCATGAAAGCAAATAAGAAGCCAGAAGGTTGTTGAATGTTTCATAGCAACACCTCATGAGGTCCTCCAACACGTGAACAACCACTTCCAGTCAAAATGCCAAGCCAACACATTTCGCCAGGTTACTGGTCCTATTGGGAGTTGGGATATTCATGGAGACACAGCCATAAGGAAAATTCTCCCTTTGCAGCTACTGCAAATATTAGACTCTTTTTCCCATTCAAAGATAAGCAAAACAAAACCTGCTTTCATGCCACATCAATTATTCTTTGGGTACCTTTCTGAGGGATAGCTTACCAGGGATGTGGGCTCCTCCGTATGTAATGTTAACATCGTAATCCCCTGGAGCAAAGGGGATGTACTCAGCACTACAGCTTCCATCTTTGTTGTCTCTGCAGTTGATCTTTGACTCTGAAGGTCCCTCAACAGTTATGCCAAGCCCACCAATTCCTGCCCCTCTGGAAAGTGTGGAAAAGAAAGCAAAGTAGTTCTAGTGGTTCATGCTGGTCTGTTTATTGCCAAAATTATTTTAAAATCCCTCCATATGCAATCCCATTTAGCCAACCTGGCTCAACTACTGTGACACTTCCGCACAGAAAATTCCTCAACGGTGTAATATAAAGGCAGCTCTGACCCCTCCTCCGATGCTTATCCTTCATTTTTTTTTTCCTATCTAATTGTATTGGCTAAGACTACCAGTACAATCAGGTATGTGACATGTGATGAATTTTAGAAGGAATGCTTCTAATACTTAACTATGAAATTGGCTATATGTTTCTACATTATCACGTTAAGGAGTTTCCATCTAGTTCTGGTTTACTCAGCAATTTTAAGACTTTAAGTGAGGGCTTTCTGGTACTTTTTGAGGTATACTGGCCTTTCTGTATAGCATAAGGCTTGACAAAAGAACATGCCTGGGGATCCCTGGGTGGCTCAACGGTTTAGCGCCTGTCTTTGGCCCAGGGCGTAATCCTGGAGTCCCGGGATCAAGTCCCGCGTCAGGCTCCTGGCATGGAGCTTGCTTCTCCCTCTGCCTGTGTCTCTGTCCCCCTTCTCTCTCTATGTCTATCATGAATAAATAAATAAAATCTTAAAAAAAAAAAAAAGAACATGCCTTATATGCCATGAAAAAAAAAAAAAAAAGCCTCTCAAAAGTTGGGAGACCATAACACCTATGCAGAATATACCCATACAACTCCTTCCGAGCAGTTAAACTACCTAAGGCTACTCCTTTTAGAGAGTCAACACATAGAACCCAGGACCTTCCTCACCTGGTAACAACAGTAAAGACATTGGGTTTGTTGGTAAAGGCCTCTTTCAATCCTGGTCCTTGAGCCTGGACTCGAGATGGCTGGCAGCCTTCGGTTACAGCCACTTTGAAGGGACTATTTGGGATGGGCACATCATCGTATGTCACCTCCACTACATGGAGACCTGTTCAAAACGACAAACAGAAACATAATTGCACAGGAGTCATCTATTTCTGGGAAATAACACTCTACTGTAGAGTTTCATCTAGCATTCTCATCTACCTGCTACCCCACGTTATTTGAAACAAGCAGGTTAAAGAAAGGTATCGGTTTGATCTGATTTTTTTAAAAAATATAGCTATTTATTTATGCTTCCTGTTCACTTGGCAGCCACATAACCCTCCCTCCCCAGTACCCATACACACCAGGCCTCTCCCCTAAGCAAATATCACTAAGTCTGTATTCAAGTTAGTCATCTTAAATGTACTATCCTGATTTGGAAAAACTCCATCTGGTCGTTAGCCAAGAGACAAAGGGAAATCCATGAAATAGAATATACATGCATCTACATAAAAAGATTGAAAGTATCTATACCAGAATATTTATAGGAATTATATATTCAGGTAATGAGAATATATGGTACTTTCATTTTTTTCTTTATCCTTTCCTGATTTATCAAACATTTCAAAAATTTCTAATATTCAGGAAAGAGATTATGCAAAAAAAATTATACAAATGGGCAATATGCCAGGACATCAAGCTGCTCGAGGAGCCTGAGACTAAACCTGGCCCAACTGTCACACAGCAGGCCCAACATGTCGGGCACTGAGCAAGCACTGGCTCTGTTGGGGAAGAAGGTTTCTACGTGTCCCTGTCACTTTGTCCATGCCTCTGCTGAGACAGGCCAGACAACACGGGGTAGGAGTCAGTACCAGTCACCAAAGGAAATGGCCCAGCATGGCTCTGAATGACAGTCGTGTCCAAGCAGAAGTCATCTCACCTTTCTCAAAGGGTGTGTACTCCACCTGGTAGGTCCCGTCAGCATTGTCCGTGACAAAGCACTCGGTAGAGGCCCCTGAGGGGTTGGCAATGTGGGCCTTGATGTGGTCACCCCCAACTTGTGTCAGGGGCCGTGAATCAACTGTGAAGTCGGTGGTGGCTTCGCGAAACACATCTGCAGAGCAATCACACAGATAAGAACATCACCAACACCCAGGACCTTGGACCAAATCCAAGAACTAGGGTTCTTGGCACTTTAGGTATATTATGTCTAATTTCAATGACAATAGACAACTGTTTTCTCTGACTCTCCAAATCAAGAGTATTAATGACCACCTCCCCCCACCCACCACCACCACCCTGTAAAAGCTCCTTCTTCCCAGGTAGCCTGTCGAAGCTCCTCCTCCCAGCCCTTTCCACCTGTAGGATGTAGGATGCATAGCACCCAGGGTGAACCCTCCTGTAAACTCTGTATCTTGGGTGAACTCCTTGCATACTTTTTGGACAAAGGTGGGGTTAGTGCTACGACAGTTGAAAAGACAGATTTGCTCTATAGCAAGTATGGTATTAGTATCACATTTTAAACCTTGTCAGTTAAGTGCCAAAAAATGAAAGATCTTGAATTTCCACATAAAAAAACAAGATTTCTGGCTTTGCCAGAGAAATAGGAAAATCTGCTGGCAGTGATAAGCCCCATGCCCCCTAGAGAAACAAAGTGAGGGGCGGGCAGCAGAAATGCCACATGCTCACCCCTTTGCTGTGGTCCATCTCTTCCTGCTGTAGAAACCACAGGTGAGTGTTTTCTTATACCCCACCTGGCCCCAGTGGGCATATTAGTTTGCAGCTCTGCTCTGCATTTCTGGTGACCCCTAAGTCCCAAGTTATTTTGCAGTCTCCCTCTTTTTTTATGAAACCCACCTTTTCCTTCTATGCCTGGCCCAAAGACTTTGACCCTGCTGGTGTCCACGGCGGGCTCCACCTTGACCCTGGCAGGGAAGTGGGGCACGAGCTCGCCACCATACTTCATGGTCAGCGTGTACATGCCGGCTGTCAGGGGCACATAGGTCACCGCGTAGGTACCGTCTTTGTTGTTTTCAATACAGACTTCAGCTTTCGTTCCCGAGTCTGAGACGGCTTCCAGGCCCAGGGCCCCGGGCCCTGCTTCTGAACAGTCAACACTCAGCAGCCCGGCTTCACCCACTTTCCCATGCTGGAGACCTGGTCCTGAAGCCACGACTTTGGAGGGGTCAAAAGGCATTTCAATGTCAGCTTTGAAGGGAGAACCAGGTATGTGGACTTCTTCAAAGAGAATGTTGACGAAGTATTCCCCAGGCTTTGTGGGCAGGTAAGAGACGGAGCAGGTGCCGTCACCATTGTCAGAACATTCAATTTTGGCCTCACATGGACCTTCCACGGTGAGGCCCAAACCTCCAGTGCCTGCTCCTTTGGTGTCGATAGTGAACTCGGCAGGCTTGCCCACGAGACCACCTTCAAGGCCAGGACCATGGGCCTTCACCTATTTGAACAGAGAATAAAAGTCAAAGTCTGCCTGATGCTCAGCCAGCACTGCTTAACCCCTAAGCCTGCAATCAGCACTGAGCTGCATCTTAGTTGAGTGGCCCTCCTCCCTGGGGTCTCTGAGTCAGACAGACCACAGAGAGCCATAGTGCCATCCAGGCTGTGAACAGCTACGAGAGGGAGACAACGCCTGAAAGCCACAGCCCAGAGGCGTAGCCCTCCGAAGCACGGGGCATGACTTCCCCTCCTGCTGCACCCAGCATTTCTGAACCACAGGGCCGCAGGTGGAGACCTAACGTCTGGTCTAACAAACACACGCGGGTCTGAACGTTTATAGGATGGTTTTATGGACCTTTCTGTTGCTTTGACAGCTACACCTCTCAACAAATTCCATATAATAAAACATGACACTGGAGTGGTGGATATGTGTCATTATACATTTGTCTAAACCTGCAGGATGCATAGCACCCAGGGTGAACCCTCCTGTAAACTCTGTATCTGGGGTGAACAGGATGTCAAGGCAGGTTCATCCATAGTAATACATGTACTCCTCTGCTGGGGGAGGTTGAGCACGTGCAGGCACAGCAGGTAGGAGGGAAATCTCTGTACCTGCCTCTCAATTTTCTAAAAACCTAAAACTCCAAACACTATAGTCTAATACAAAAATTTAAAACCAAACAGACTAAACTACTTTTCAAAGTGGGTGGGGCCAGGGCTTTCATCTCTGATTCAACAAATAAGAGAGTTTTATAGGACTCATGCTATTGAGACCACTGAAAATACTCTAAAGCCCTGGATTCCGGGCTACTAGGAAGAAATGATAATGAGCCTAATCTATTTTTCTATTGAGTTAAATAATTTCTGCAGGGTGAGCTCACCTGTCATGCCGGCCACTGGGCTCTCACTTTGCCCTCACAGGCTCATTGTGAAGCAAGTGCTGCTATCATGCTAACAAATGGGAGGAACAGGACTTAGGGATGAGGAGTACCTCACCAAAGCCTCACCACCAGCGAGCAAGAGGAGGAGCAGTGGGGAGTACACCCAGCTGCCCAAGGAATCCTCAGGCTGAGATGTAGAACAGAAAACTACTGTCAGCTGTTAAGAATGGACTTTCCTTGGAAAATAACTTTCCAAAGACCACTGTCACGCAGGATCAGTGAAGGACTACAGTGGTATATTGGACAACAGGAGACAAAGTCCTGGTACAGAAACCAAAGCTGACCTTGGTGGGATCCGGTGGCAGTGAGGCCTCCACTGTGTAGGGGCTTCCAGGCACAGGGTGTCCGTCGTAGGTGACATCTACAGCGTATAACCCTTCCTCCCGAGGGATGAACTTGGCCGTGCTGCTCTCCCGGCCTGCCACGGGTGCCACCAGACATGGCACAATCTTCCTTGAGGGGCTCGAGATCGTCACATCCAGCTTTCCCTGGCCGCCTGCCCCCTTGGTGTCGATGGCAAACTCCTGCCCCTGCCCTACTTCAACTCCTGGAAGAGAGGAATACGCCCTAGTGATGAGCTGACCCTTTGCAGCAGCAAAAACGGCTGAAAGCAGAACAGTGATGGTTCCCTGGACATGAGGCCTTATCTTGGCATGTCCAACAAGCAAGGGTACCAAGGACAAGAAGAAAGACCAAGTTGGGATAATCAGCATTTACCTGGATAACGACCAGTACAGCTACTCGCTAATAATGATACAGATGACAACGATAGCTGACACGTACGGATACAATAATGATTGGTTACTTACTGCCTGCACTTTATCCCCAGGCTCAGGACAGCACATCATCTCCTTTCATTTTTACCACAACCCTCTAGGGTATTATTAGTTACCAATGGCTTTAACAAACTGAGGCTCAGAGGGTAAGGAATGTGTGCAGGGTGCCATATGCAGCAGACCACAAAGGTGGGACTCACACGTAAATTTACTTGACCCCACATTCTGCTCTGCCAACTTATAATCTGACACCATTCTCTCTCCTTTTACTTACTTTTGGTGTTGACTTTGTATCAAAACATCCCCATAAGCCAATGTTTTATTTAATAATCCTTGGCAGCAAATTTAATCCCATAGCCAACAAAGCAAAAGTCACCAAGCTGGCCAATGCAGGGGCACCAAAGAGAGTCTGAAAAACGGACTCTCTGGGCTGCGCTGGTATTTGAAAGGTCTCTGCAAAGCAGGGCCATGGAAAACTCATGTGTTATACTTGCCAAAAAGGGGGAAAGGACTAGGGCACCTGGCTGGCTCAGTCCATTAAGCAGCTGCCTTCGGCTTGGATTGTGATCTGGGGGTCCTGGGATCGAGCCCCATGTGGGGCTTCCTGCTCAATGGGGAACTTGCTTTTCCCTCTCCCTCTGCCACTCTTCCTGCTTGTGCTCTTGCTCTCTCTCAAATAAATAAATAAAGTTTTAAAAAAAGAATGGGGGAAAGGACTTTGAACCAAAATGAAAGCACTGAGAGCATAGGGCCCCCACCACAAGCCAAGGAAATCCTGACTCTAGGGTAGCAGGGGGCCTCCCAAGATATGCACTGCCTAATCACAAGCAAGGAGGCCGTAGAGCGCCATGGCCCAAAGGCTTGCCCTAATCTGCATGGCACCTTCCTGGTCTGGAATTGAAGCCCTAGCTATCTTATAGAAAGCAGCAATGAAGAGATATATGAAAGGCTTGGAATAATGACTTTCATATGCTCAGCCCTCCAGTGACAAAGCTGGCATCTGGCTCTTGCTTCAGAGAGCTCAGAGCTTGGAGGTGGCCTTCTTCACAAATCATGCTTTTGAGTCACAGGTCAGTGAATGTGCTCAACCATGGTCCACCAAGACCAAATAGGCCTGCCCGGGGCGGGGGGGCGGGGGGGGTGCGCTGAGCCCCACGTGACCAGGCAATCAGGTGAATGTGTGCCATTGTGGTGTGGTCAGGCTACGGCCACATGGCAGCTCATGCCAACAAGGGGACACAGATGTGAATGTTCTCCAAGATGCACTGCTGATGTCAAAAGGCAGGCTGAAGACATATGCATAGAGCAGGATAACTTTAATGCAAAATGAACATTGCCAAATGTTTTCTGCTGGCATATATGCACGTATACATGTAGAGAGAAGGTCTGGAAGAACAGAAACTGAACGGCTCACTTTGGTTAACCCTAGGAAGAGTAAGAGGTGATGGTTAGACTAGAGTTTACTCTCAACTGTGACTTTTTTTGGGTGAAAAATGGATTTATGCATTACTTGCATAAAAAAAGAATTTTATGATCATGTGGTGAACTTTTGAAGCCAAGTGGTAAATACTTCAGTGTTCATATTACACGACTGTCTTTCCTTTTGTATGTTTGGAATTTTCCCTAATAAAACAAATTAAAACATTTTAAAATAATGAAATGAGCTAATACTAATAAGATACCTACCAAGCCAAAGGAATATTGGGGTGGGGTGGGGGTTGTGGTTTCTGAGTGCCAGAGAGTTGGCTTTTATGCTTGAGTGTCCACCCGCATATGAATTCCGTGGCCAAGGACAGCTAAACACAGTAGAAAGTCACCAGAAGGCAATGTGTCCCAACTTCTCTTTGTAATAAAAACGTCCCACCGCGATGCCGGCAGTTACCAAGGGCTATGTGCCAGCCCCTGAATTATGAGCTCATTTAACTTTCAAAATATTCCTGTGAATGTTAAGTGTTCTTGACCACCCCTCCTCCACAGTAAAAATGAGGAGACCGAGGCTTGGTGAGGTTAAGCACAGGTAGGGTCACAGAGCTACCCAGTGCATGGCCCCAGTTCTCACCCACATCTGTCCCACTTCAAAGTCTCTTAAGGCACAATTTGCTTCTCTGCAAACTGTCTTTTGAAGGGAATCTAACTGGCAGCCCTGGTTGGTGGTCTTCGGTGACCTGTCTCCCCTCCATCCACACACTTACTGTTTTCCAGCCCATTAATTTTTATCTTGCTCAGATCCAGCGGAGCAGCCACGCCCACGGTGAAAGGGCTTTTAGGGATGGGGTCACCACCATACGTAACCAGAACCTGCATGCTGCCCTGGAACGAGAGGAAACAGAGTGCACCTTTGGGCACCAACATCTAATGTGTTGTTTAAACCTGCCTTCCAGATCTTTCATTCCTCCAGAGACACAGGGCACTTGCCTCCACGGATTTAGAACACCACAAACATATTTCTCTAAGCTTCTGGCCCCATGGCAAAAACTACTGAGAAGTCAGATAAAATCAGAGCAACAAATAACAATAAGCACACATACTCAGTGCTTTTAAGCACTGTCTGGACTCAATCTCCAAACAGTGGTTCCCATCGATGTCCCCATTTTTCCAGTAAAGGAAACTATAGCTCAGGGAAGTAGTCACTTGCCCCACATCACATGCCTGGTAAGTCTGAGAGTTCATACCCATGGCACCCAGATCGGTGTCCCAGCTGCTCTGCCCCACTACCTCCTACGCAGCCACAGCTGACCCCAGCCATGGGTAGAGCTGCTGGGTATGGGAGCCTCTAACTAAACAAAACCAGCTTTCTCTACGTCTTGGAAATCAATTTCAGGCCACTAGACTGAAAGGGATTTGCACACTAGAGCAGTCTCTAAACTCCCACATCTATGTCAAGGAAAGAAAAGTTGCAAGTGTGAAGGGAATCATGTCCACAGGCTTGGCAGATCCCTTGTTAGCTACCTAGGGGGCACAGGAGTGCAGTATGTGCCACGGCTGCTCTCCTCCAGCCAGTCCTGGCCCACTCACTGCTGGCCTCCCCACCCCCTGCCAAACCAAGGCTCCATGAAAGCCCAGGCCTGTCTCAGTAGATTAGGATCTCCCTCACCTCAAACACCCCAGGCATAATGTAAGGGGATGTGGAGGGAGAGACTATGCCCCCTCAAGAATCTGGGGGGCTCACCAGAATTCAGGCTCTGCTGAAAGCTGTCAGTAATCAAGTGTTAAAAGGGTGTAGCTTTTGGCTCTTATATATTTTCTCACATTGCTTTCAATAATAAAAAAGGGGGAGAAAGCCAAGAAAAAATTTGGTTGCATCAATGAAGGAGGGAGGATTGATTCTCCAGGATTTATTGGCAATGAGCACAAACCAACTGGCCCCCTGCCTCAAGGGTGTAATATTTCATGATAGAAGGTACACGGGTCAGATCCAACAGAGTTGAGAGCCAGCCGGGGACAGGAATGGTCTTCTCTTTGTAATAAGGACGTCAGGGGGTGACTTGTGACTTCAGCCGCCATGGCACTCCCATCATGCTAGCTCTTCCCAAGGTTCAATTTGCCCACAAGCCCCTAACTCCTTGAGGGATAGGCCTCACAGCTATCATGGAAAAAGCTTCTCCACCAGCCCTTCTCAGTCTTCTGATTGCATCTCTGGAGTGCCACAGGAGAGGGAAAAATCCCTTCAGTTAAGCCTACGCATCTCATAAAAGAACAAGTGTTCTCATTACCAGTCATAAAAAAAAAAAAAACCCTCAGATAGGAAATTAACTCTACCTCAAATAACCTAACAGGGGGGAGGAAGAAATCTTAGGAGACTTACACCTGCAATGGCTTGTAGCATTTTAAGGTCTCCTCTGAAGCCCAGCTAAGGAACGGACTGTGCTTTTCCCCTGGAGGGTGGTGACATGAGGAATGTCTGAGCAATGACCACTGGTGCGTTTCACAAAGACCTTGCTGACGGCAGAACAGTTTTATTCTTTCCCCTCTGTGCCTCTGAGACCTTAATCCTACCCTGAGCAGCACACGAATGTAAGACTCTGACCCTAGAGCTCAGGTAAGGACTGGATCAAGTGAGCTACTCACAGCCCCTTCCTCAGAGACCTCCAGGACAGGCAGGGAGGCTCAGTGAAGCTACAGGGTCTCCTCAAGGAACTTCCAGAAAGTATGTGGGGGTTTCAACTTCCAGTGGCTTCTGACCTGGTGGGTCATGGAGCTGTTGCCACCAGCTTCTCAAAGCGCTCACTCTACATGAAGGAACATGGGCTTGAGAAACTGAAGTCCCCTGAGGGCACAGACAACCAAAAGCATAGAAGGCAAAATCCTTGGGAGAATATGGCATTGTGTGATCTTCCTTCCATAAAAATCAAGCCGTTGTCCAACCTCTGGTAGGATCCTGAAGCCCCAACCCAACAAGTGACACTCTACTGTACTGCCACCAAAGCAAAAAGAACTCTGACCACTGTCCTGCAATAAGACTGCGACTGGCCCACTACAGGTAGGTGGGCATCTGCAAGCTGTCACTCAGAGACCCTGCAGGGGACAGCAGCACCCGGCAGTGAAGAGTCAGCAATTAGGCAGGGCTCCAGATCCTCACGCAGCACAGCCTGTATTCTGAGGGCGACATGCTCACCTGGGCCAAGACCCACCGCTGTCTCTCCACACACACACACCAAACAACTACATTTCTGGAAAGTTCCAGCCTGTTATTCCCCAAAGGGAATAACCATGAGAAGGTACACCTGTGGGCATCAGCCATGTTGGGCACAGCCTTCTGGGCTGACCTCTTAACCACATCCAAGGGCACAGCTCAGAAGACAAGCTAGTTCAACCAATCCTGAGCTGTATGCTGCTCTTCAGAAAAGACAGATCAAAGGTGTGTTGGCCCCACTCTCCCTACAAAGTTCCTGAGTGGTCTCTGCTTGAGAGTAGAGCCTCAACTTTGTGTATTTCCCCCTTTAAGCTGTCAATTCAAGCAAAGAACCCTGTTCTCAACACTGGGGATGGAAAAATATATATGACATATATACAGGACATGATGTCCCATTGTCAGGGAACTCACAATCAAAGAGAAGAAATTCAATTTGTTTTATTTGCCATAGAGAAATATACAGAACTGCAAGTTGCCCCAAAAATGAAACCATAAACTTTGCTCTAAACTCCAAACAAGATCAGAGAGGCATCATGTGAGCCATCCACACTGGAGGCAGTGACTAACACCGAGACTCTGCCGGGCTCCTTGGACATATGACAGGCAGCATCTGAACAAAGCCCCAAGTAGCCATAGAGCCTGCCAACAAACCTGCTATTATCAAAGAAATGGATGAACTTGACCTTGGGATGACTTTGAACTAAGAAGCCTCCCACTTTAGCCTCCACCTCTGCCCCAACTGGCAGCTGGTGCATCCAGGGCAAGAGGTTCTGAAGCCCTTTCTGGGAGTACAGGCTAAAACCTGACTCTGTCTTAATGTGTGCAACTTCCTTTCTAATGGCTCAGCCAAAACCCCAAAAACCTGATAGATAAAGGATAAAGCAAGAGTCTCAAAATGTTTTTAGTAGAGTCTAATAAGACCTTATGACCTTGACCAGTGTGCATGGCTGTGCTTTCTGGTACCTTCTCCTAAGGAATGTAGAGAACAGGCAACAAGGATGATGTCAGGCTCATGCTCCCAGTGGTGAGTCTCCCTCTGGCCCTCACCATGAGGAGGAAAAGAATTACCCATTCAGCATTGAGCAGCCTGGATGGGAAGAGTATTTTACCTACAAAAGTATTATTACCACTGCTAGCAATGAACCCCTCATGAAGGTAAAAACAAAGAACAAAACCATAGGAAGAAGCACATCTGGATGTAAGAGGCCACATCTGTACTAAGGTACACAAGAATTCACCCTGGAGAACCCCTCCCACTGCCACAGATGTTCTCACAGTAAAGATTCCATCTCCGAGGATATGTAGCCCCCTAACGAGGGGACACCTACACCACCCCCTCATCCTCACCGTACTTCTCATTCCTTCCCACTAGACTCTGGGCAGCTCCTCACTGACTGCCAGGAGAGAGCAATGCTTCTCGGGTGTTGTTTCTACAGAACACATCACCCCTGTCCTCCCACAGAGGGTACCTCACACAAGGGAGACTGTTTTCCTCAGGAAAGAAGAAACCCGAGAGGTTTGCAATGGCTGTGTAGAACACTACACAGAAAAATAGTAAAACCCAGGCTTTTCTTCTGGGTTATCTGTTCCTCAGACCCCAAAGGTGTGGCCATGAAGCAAAACCCAATTTTGAACAAATTAACATGAATTCATACAGAGCAGCAGTTTAGGTGCTTCTTGCTTAAAACAATCAAAGCAAAGTGGCCTGGATCATAGGATCCTGTCTGTGTTCCTGAATTTTGTACAAGGGGATATTCTGGGGCCCTAGATAGTATTTCAGGGGGACTAAAGGCTGACTGGCTCTTTGAGGGAGACCCACAACACCACCTTGTAAAAGGGCCAGCAGGGGAATATAAAGGTGTTGGTATTGCCGCTCCTCCCCATGAGGAATTCAGCAAAGACTAAACAAAGGCCAGATGGCAAGGAAGGGCTTGTGTGTGGAATAAGAGGTAGATACCAGGCCCCGAATTTCAAGAGCTCACTGTTTCTGCTAAAACCCAAAATGGAGGTGGGAGATGGGGACACGGAGAGAGGGGGTAGCTTCCTGCTTGTTCTTAGGGAAACCTTCAGGCTCTCCTCACAGGACCAACCACCTCCTGGGAGGCTCAGGAGGACAGGCATGGAGAGCCGCCACCTGCAGAGGAGCACTTCAACAGAGCGCAGATCACAGCCTTGATGTCCAAAGGGCCCAGCGCGGCACTGAGGGGGAAGGGGCCTGGGTGACGGGGAGGCAGAGGACAGGGGAATGGGAAGGACCCTACCTGCTGGGTGGGTGTGTATTTAACGGTGTGGGAGTAGTCATAATTGTCGATAATGTCCAAATCCCTCACGGCGTCTCCAGGAACGGGGCTGCTGAACTGCACGTTCAGTGGGGCTTTTCCGGCTCCTTTGGTATAGACCGTGAAGTGGGTCGGTTTCCCATTTTCCACACCTGGAAAGATATACCGTGAAGTGAGGAGACAGGCCTAGCTGGAGCGGTTTCACTTTTACAACCAGTCAGACGGGTTCATCAGCACCAGCTCTACCAAGGCAGTCAGTGACAGGGGCTGGTCCTCAGCCACTGCCAACAGCTCCCTGCTGAACAGGGCCCCCACAGACCACCTGCCTTGGACAGAGACAAGTCTCTCAAGGTCCCTGGACCAAACACGTCCATGGCCACTGGCCTGCAGTAGTCCCCCAGGACAGCCTCACCAGCGTGCCATCCTACCTGCTTTGCTGAGCCCAGGGCCTTCCGCCTTCACTTTGCTGGCATCATGGGAAGGGTCAACTTTCACTCTGAAAGGGCTGGCAGGGATTTCCTGTAGGGAAGACACTGTCTCAGTAGGAAAGCCCCTGAAGCATCTGCCAGAGTTTAGCCTTCTAACGACACGAAGGAGGAGACCTCTGTGACTCTGGCAGGTGGCAGGCAAACTTCCGTCACCACACGTCAAGCCTTTGTACTTTAGCCTCAGGTAGAGGCCATTGGGGGTCACTAACAAATGCCTGGACTTCTAACATCGCAGGCTTTGACCTGCTCACTGCACAGCTAAAGGAAAGTCTCCTACAAATGCATCTGAAAATTCTGAGCCTTTAACACCAAAGGTTGAGTACTTAGGATGCAAAAAACCCAGCAAGAATAAAACCGAAGATGACAAGAACATGTAGGATTGGGGGGGGGGGGGGGGAGAGGATATGTCCTCAGGTACAGCTCAGAGCTGATCAGAAATAGAATGATTATAATTCTTCATAAAGAAAGTTGCAGATTATTGGAATAAAGGCAAAACAGGTTAACTGGATGAAATCAATTCAAGACCAACACTGTCAGGCACAGAACTTTCTCCTGAGACTCCTATCCTTATGTGAGATTAATTTGAATCACCAGGATCCCACTGTTCCCTGTTTTAAGTACCACTCGACTTATCCTCACCTATCACACATAAATATGAACCCAATTTGAAAGGTCAAAGCGCCTGTTACTATAAAAGTTTAAGGGTCAAGGCCAAAGCCATTGCTTCAAAGTAGTCAAAGTAGAACACATCTAGAAGCTCATTGTGTTTCAATCAGAAACTTGATGAGTGTCTCTAACAAACCAGTCTCCTTCCAGAGCCCTGCTGTAACCATTGAATACAGTCTGCCTCACTTTTGCTAGAAAGTGGTAAAATTTTAGTTCTGAGTGTTTTGTTTTGTTTTGTCTTGTTTTTCCTTCATGGTTTTCGGAAACCAGAAAGGAAAACTGCTGAGCAGAATTCTCAAGACACTGCCCTACTGCTAAAAACAAAAACAAAAATAAAAAGGAAATATGCACACAGGTGGCCAGAAAGAACCCAGGCCCAAAAACACACCTGAGATGCAAAGAGAACTTTGATAGTGTATCGCCCGGCGGCAGGAGGCACGTATTTGACTGTAAACGTGTCGTTGGCGTTGTGAATAATGTCAAAGTCCACGTCTTCCTCATCCTCACTTAATACCCGAGCATCACATTTAATGCCAACGCTGACATCACCTGGAACAGACCAGCTTATGAGCGCACCAGTGTACAAGAAACAGCACGTCCCATGCAATCACTTCCAGCTCAGCTCAGCTAACACCCCAAAAAAGCAATTGGGAAGTTTCCAGTAACAAACTTGACAAAGGGATGGTGCTAAGTCAGGGCTTTGGAGAAGGGATGAAGGATTAGCAAAGATCACCAAGGAATTGACACAGACGCTCATTAGATGAACAATGACCTATTCAGGTGCACTATTTTCTGGCTCAAAGTTCACTGCCCTTCAAACGTTAGGAAAAGAATGTTCCTCCTCAAGGAGCAACAGTCACCACGCTGGGGGAAGCCCCATCTTACCTTCCCCAGCCTCAGTACAGTCCACTGTGAAATGAGTAGGCTCATTTGCCTTCAGTCCACTTCGCTCCACGCCTGGCCCAAATACCTTGACCTTCTGGGGATGGCTACCCTGCCCGATATTGACCTGAAGAGAACATAGGAGAAAGTTATAACCAACTTTTCCTCCACCTGGACCCAGTGAAAAATTGTTAGTTAATATTGTTAGAAATAATAGTTTTGGGGGGCAATCTAGAGCACTCTGTCTTTCAAACCACTCCATCTGTCATAGCTGACCAGGGATGGATGGATCTGCCTTGGTCATCAGGCATGGAGCACAGGCTTGCCACAAGACTTAGTTTTTTCATATAACAGCAGGATCATGCTTCACAACCTACCCTGTAGGGACTGTGTGGGATGTTCACACCTCCCCAGACCACAGCAATGGTGTGCTTGATGGCCTTAACCGGGGTGTACGAGCAGGCATATGTCCCATCCATCCGGCTCTTCATCTGGATGTCAATGGGCTGGCCTTCCCCATCCTACAAAAGAACAGGGGCTAAGAAGAGAAACTGGCCCTCACACATTCTTCATCAAACAGGGCCACCACAGCTTCCCGATACAATCAAGTCACCACTCATCCAACAAAACTTCACAGAAGAACTATGCTATTCCCCACTCTCACAATGCATGCCATCATTATAGGTGATAAAATACTGCCTGTATTTACTTGTTTTTAATAAGAGACATACAACCCCAAAAGAAAGCCATGGCTACTCAGTACTTCTTAATTTGGGAGCACCTGGGTAGTTCAGTCAGTTAAGTGTCCAACTCTTGATTTCAGCTCAGGCCATGATCTCAGGGTCTAGAGACCACGCACTGCATCAGGCTCCATGCTCAGCAGGAGTCTGCTTGAGATGCTGTCCTTCCTCTGCCCCTCCCCTCACTCAGGTGTGTGCTCGTGCATGCACACATACACACACACTCTCTCTCTCTAAAATAAATAAATAAATCTTTAAAAAAGTACTTCTTAATTTTAACTCCTGCACTTAAATCATTGGGCCAAATTCAATTAAATTAGATAAACATCTTTAATAGATTCTTATTTACAAACCTCCTGCCAAGCTACCTAGGTAGCTTTGGCCACACTGAAGGATGTGGACAGGGAAATCTGAAATCAACCCTGTTTCCAAAAAATATAAATCATAAAGATGAGAAAAGCACCCTGCTTTATACATTAGAATCCCATTTAATCCTCACATAACCCCATGAGATAAATATTCTTATTATTCTCAATATGTGGATGAATGAACTGAGGGTCAAATGAACTGAGCAACTTGTCATTGCAATGACAGAAATGTGTCCCCTGATCATTAGCCCCTGGAAACTTACCTGAGCAAAAATCTTCAAGGGAGCTTTTCCAGCATCCTTAGGATCCACAGTGAACTCAGCCAGGTTGTTGACAATGCACCCAGATTTCTCCAAACCTGGCCCATATGCTTGAACCTGGGGCAAAGAGAACAAAACCACTTGTTTTGGGGTCTCACTTTATAGTACCTAACATCATGCTCAAGTAGGTTGTAACTCAAAAATAAAAACAGGATCATTAACCTCCTACGAGGAAGGAAACTCTCAAAAACCAAGCTCCAATCCAACCTGGGGCTCCTCGCCTTATTCTGAGTTGATATAGATAACTTCCAATAACCAGGGCAGGGACCTCTAGCCATGTCCTTTCAATATTCCCACTTTAAGGGGGCTCAGAACCTTTACCACACACATTCCAAAAGTTAGCAGCTTCCAGAGAGCAAAGGACAAGCAGTTGGCCAAAGAGGGAAACCAACCTACATAAGCATCAGCCTATATAAACAGCGGCCCAGGTGGGCCACAGCAGCACACGTGGGGTTGTGGAGGCTTCCTTCTAGCAGGTAGGCTGCCCCAGACTCGATGCTTATCAGCCTCCTAAGAGTGTGACAGAAGCTCTTAGAAACACTGCTCCAATTTAAGAGAAGGGAGCTAGGGAGAAAAAAAATATCTTTCATTTATGAAGAGCGGCTTCTGCAGCCCCCTGCATGGGCCAGGCCCTGAGCTAAGGGCTGTCTTTGTGCACGTTAGCTCCCCAAATCGTCCCAGATACACTAGGAAGCAGACCCTATCATTCCCCTTTTATGGAGAAAGAATCAAGAGTCAGAGAGGTACATGACTTGGCCAGCATTAGAGAAGCTCTACATGGTACTACCAGGGTTCTAACTCAGACCAAACTCCACATGGCTCCCCGCTGCTCTCCCTCAACACGCTGTTTAAGGTCACTCTCTGGGTACCACAGGGAGGGCCAGGAGCCAGCAAGAGAGCACAGAAATATGACAAACAGACTCACCAGATCTGGGTTGTAGTCTCCCGCAGCTGGATGGATGAAGGCCATGTATGGGCTCTCCTTGATGTCTTCATCATCACACATGATGTGAACGGCATATTCGCCGGGCTCCCTGGGCCAGTACTTGACATCACATGACCCATCATTCTGGTCGTCATACTCAATCTTTGCCTGGGAAGGGCCTTCAATGGCAAACCCTGGGGGACAGGGTGAGAGGGACCCCTATTTGCATGGTGGAAAGAACCTATCTTGTGTTACCAGCAGCTCAAACCCTCAAAGCCAAGTATCAGCCAGAAGCTTGAAATCTGTTTGTGTCCCCTTCCCACAAAACCAAGCCTCTTGAGTCTCCACTAGACATGGAAGGGTTGGATCTTATACTATGTTTTTTGGTTTTGTTTTTTTTAAACTTCATCTAACAAGGAAGGTCAAGCAAAATCTTAAACCGATGCCCACCCTTTGCCCCATCAAATCCACTTCTGGGCTTTTGTCTGAAGGAAATAACCAAGGATATTCATAAACAGATACAAAGTACATGGATTCAGTACTGTTTCTACAGGAAAACTGTGGAAATAACTAGAGAGCCTAACATTAGACATCCATACAATGGAATTCCAAAGAAACCATGGAAAATCAAGACATAGCCTCTATTTATCTGAGGCAGAAAAATAGATTCCCCCTAGATATTTTTTTGTGGCAGATGAATGTATTTTTTTTTAAAGTCTAGAAGGATATGCCAAAGGTTTAATATCATACCAAAACATTGATTTATTCATTTATTTATTTATTTATTTTTTAGAATTTTATTTTTTTTTTTTTAATTTATTTATTTATGATAGTCACAGAGAGAGAGAGAGGCAGAGACACAGGCAGAGGGAGAAGCAGGCTCCATGCCGGGAGCCCGACGTGGGATTCGATCCCGGGTCTCCAGGATCGCGCCCTGGGCCAAAGGCAGGCGCCAAACCGCTGCGCCACCCAGGGATCCCCAAAACATTGATTTAAACACTAAAGGTGATTTCTTCTTTTTCCCAGTTTGCTTATTTTCACTACCTAAAACAAGTAGTCACCAAACTATGGCCGGTGGGCCAAACTGATCTGCTACCTGTTTTTGTACATAAGGCTTTGCTGGGACACAGCAACACTCCTTTACTTCTGTCCTTTCTATGGCTGCTTTCATACTACAATGGCAGACTCACAACAGTTGCAGCAGGGCAAATATGGCCCACAATACTAAAATATTTGCTCTCTTGTCTTTTCTAGAGCAGGCTTGCTGACCATTGTTCTAAATGAATCCTATATACATCAGATGTGTACTTAAAATATCCTGTTAGGCTCCTAAAACATCTTGTTAGGCTCCAAAGAATATTTATTCTTCAAATTTCTAGTTTCAACAAAATTCATTCATCCATCTAAACTAAGAATTAGGGGCACCTGGGTGCCTCCATGGTTGAATGTCTGCCTTTGACTCAGGTCGTGATCCTGGAGTCCTAGGATCAAGTCCTGTGTATCAGGCTCCCAGTAGGGAGCCTGCTTCTCCCTCCATCTGTGTCTCTGCCTCTCTCTGTATGTCTCTCATGAATAAATAAGTAAAATATTTAAATAAATAATCAGTCAACAATATTTGCTGAGCATCTTGTATGTTCTCAGCACTGTTTCAAGCACAACACCCATAGGAAACCTCTGCCCTTGAGGTTTAGCAGATGAATGAATGAAGAGGCCGAGGGGACCTTGAAAGGCATGAGGAAAATGAAAATTGCAATCCCATAGCAGTATTAAGAGTTGGATTTGGGTGGTCAGGAGGCCAGGAGGCTAAGGGTAGTGAGGTTTGGAGGAAGCCCCAATTCTCAGTCTGACCCTGGGACCAAGCCTTGTATAATCTCAGCCCTCCAGAAGCTGTTGGCCAGCTGTTTCCACCTACCCAGAGACCCCACTTCAGAGCCAATGGACTCTACCACGAAGTCTGCTGACCGCCCGACAATCCCGCCATGAAGGCCAGGGCCCCATGCACGAACTTTCTGCATGCCTGCTTCAGGGCCAACTTGAACCTCAAAGGGGCTAGGAGAAAAAGAACAAAAAGCATTAAAGAAAAGCAAAGAAGGGACTAATTATAGCCATAAGCTGTTTACACATATTTTTCCACTCCTTCTACCTGGTGTCCTAATGTTCAGCCAAGCCCTTCCTCCACACAGGTGGCCCCACAGCCATTGTTATGTCAACAATATAATGTACTATGGCTGCCACGGGACACTCAGGTAACCACTGGCACACAAAACACACTAACTCATCCTTTTGATCATTCACCTTTTGAGTGTAGGGCTCACCAGACTGTGAGCTCTGGAAGGTAAGAGAGAGCATTCTTTCCTATATCCTGCTTATATTATATGAACAAGGGGCACCTGGGTGGTACAGTCAGTTGGGCATCTAACTCTTGGTTTCATCTCAGGTTATGATCTCAGGGTCCCAGGACAGAGCCTCACATCAGGCTTTACATTCAGTGTCGAGTCTGCTTGAAACTCTCTCTCCATTCCCCTCTGCCCTTCCCACTTGTGCTCTCTCTCTCTCTAAAATAAATAAATAAAATCTTTAAAAAACATATTATAAGAAGAAAACTAGGTTGAATAGGCTTTATTTCATATATGAACGAATGTGCTTTAACTTTAGTATAGAAGAATTTTTTAAAATTTGCTTAGAGGGGTCACCTGGCTGGCTCAGTCAGTAAAGCATGTGGCTCTTGATCTTGGGGGCTGTGAGTCTGAGGCCCATGCTGGGTGTGCAGATTGTTTAAATAAGTATATTTAAGAAAAAAAGTTTGCTTAGATTCTCAGAACCCTATAATGCCCAGATATTTCTCAAGGTAAATGTAATTTATTCAGAATTTAAAGTTGCCCCCAGGAGAGCTGGAAAACATGTGAACAGGGAAGGGTAACTGTGATCCCCACAAGGCAAAGCTGTAGACTGCGTCCCTTGGCTCCTGACTGCGCTCACGTAGAGAATTTTAATGTAAACCATGGCAGATTTTACCCCCATGGCATTCCTGAACAGAGGCACACATTGAAAGAAAGAGAATTCTAGTTTACATAAGGGTGTATAGATACACAGCCCATTTGCTCTCTATTACTGCTCCTTCTGGCTTCCCTGCCTCCCGTCAGCCCCAAACCGCCAGCATTTGATTTAAAGCAAGGCAACTGAAACCACAGTGACTTTCTGCTGTTTTTGAGAACAAGCCAAATGTCTGTGCTGCTCTGGAAAAAAAAAAAAAAAAAAAACATTTTCAACAAAGTAGATTTCTTTCCCTCCTACAGCCCAGGAAGCAACCACCGTGAGCCTGCCCCAGGCTGAACACGCCTCCAGAGAAGACGCAACTCTTGCTGGAGACTCACCTCTTTGGAATGTGGTGTCCCCCCCACGTGATGGCGATGCTGTATTTCCCTGGGGTGCTGGGGTAATACTCAAATGCATAGACTCCATCCAGAAAGCCTTTCTGTTTCACCAGCTCCTCCAGACCCTCTGTGGGAAGAAAGCACACCTTCCTTCCAAAGCAATCCCAAGCTGAGAACAAGAATCCAAAGGACAAGAACAGAAAGTGCAATATCCACAAGACATAAGCCACACAGGGAACCAAAGTGGGCTGCCTCAGAGTGTGACACCCTCAAAAACTGAGATTCATCCAAGCCTAAAAATAGACCCATCTCTGCCTCAAAGTGTGGGGAAATGAAGACTTTCCAGCAAACCGGCTTTAGAAGGCTCTCTGAGCTATTGGGGATGGAGGGGTCCTTGACCTCCTGGGTCTGTGTAAAAACAAATCTAGTCATACCTCAATTTTTCTTAACGATCGCTGTCTTAGCCTCTCACAAAACTGAGGAGGGACTGAACCCTTATGAGTATTTGGCATGCGTTTCAGGTTACTGTCTTGGCACATCTCTTTTAAAGCTGGACAACCAAAGGGAGAAAACTCCTGAGTACTATCTACAAGAAGACAGGTTTTAAATGCTGTACCACAAACTCCAAACTGAGCCATCAGGTAGGAACTTGTTTTATGTTGAGCCCTGAGGTTTGGCTGGGAAAGCCACTTAGTCAAGCGAGAATCCAAAGGTCAGAAAAAACTTCTCCTTGGCTTCTAAAGCAACAAGCCAGCAGTTATGGCAGCCCCAGAGCAGCTTGGCTCCAGGTCAGGGCAGTCTAGAACCTCAGCCACCCTTCAAACCCAGCCCTCCCCACAGCTCAGTGCTCTGGGATCAAATATTAACTTTCTGGAGCTCTGAACACTCCTGCCCCAACCTGTTGAGAATACAGAGGGTGAGAGCAATCCCGGCAGAGGAAGCACACATTCCCACCAAGCCTCGGCAGCCAGAGATGCAGGGCTGCTTCTCTGTGGCAGCGGAGAACACGGACAGAGCAGACGCTCATCCCTGCGTCTGCGGTCTCCTTTCCCAAAAAGGGGAAGAAAGAGTCGCAGAGTACAACCCACCCCTCCACAAACAGCTTTTATCTACAAAGAAAACGTAATCTTAGGGAATTTTATTTTCCTTCTATAAGCACTGATCATAGTAATTAGGTACTTGGCATAATTTCATAGTCTATAAAATGTAACCTGTAGTGGGAAAATTACTGGCTTTCGAGACTGCTTGAATTCCAGCTCAGATGCTTACAAGCTGTGTGACCTTGGGCAAGACCCTTCCTCTAGAGCCTACGTTTCCTCAAATAAAAAATAAGTCACTTCAGGTTGTCATTCCAAGGATAGCACTTCCCAAACTCCATTACATCAGTGCTTCTTCTATTCCCAGAAGCCTTAATACGGGAGGCTGTCAAACCACCACTGTTCCCATTGCACCCAGGGCAGACGTTAACTAATTGATCACGGCCTCTTTCCTCATGGAGCCCAGACAGCCTCGACTCTTTGACACAGCTCTCTGGGATCCATCAAAACTGGCTGTGGGATGAAATCCATATGCCATGGATGCAAAGCCAGCTGAAGTCACCCCTGAGATGAGGAAACAAAGGAGCACTTACTAGGACCCTTCACGGTGACACTGAGCTCCCCGCTTCCAGCAGCTTTGGTATCAACCTTGAAGTCTGCAGTCTCCCGGATGCGGACGCCTTTGGGCTGCAGGCCCCGGCCACTGGCCCGGCAGGCATTTGGACTACAGGCTGCAAACACAGTTTTGACATCAATTCAACCTTTCATTCGTTAGAGTCAAGCAAGCCAAGGTAACTGGGAGCCACCTGCCAAGAAAATGTTTGCTCTGCACAGAGAGTTTGCAGCACTTGCCCAAGGCCAGGGGTCCTGCTCAGGGAGCACACCAGGCTAGCAAATAAGGATACAACATAACTTTGTCCAGCCACACCACAGAGGGCCTGGGATGGGGGTGGGGGGGTGGGGGAGTTACTTTGGCAAAGAAAGAAGGAGAAGCACAGCCTGCATTTGCTGTGCTCCTGGAACCCGCTGAACCCTGGCATTTATCCTCTCAGTGGTAAAGGAGAGTTAAGTCTCATTGCCACACTCAAGGGCCCAGTAATTGAGAAGACGGAACTTTCTCAAGTCTACTTGGAAAACATAGCACTTGAAAATATCTGACTGTGTTCCAAACTCTGGATTGGCCATCTCTAAAAGTCGAAATGTGATCGTCTTCCGCATGAAAACCAGAGGACAGCTCAGAAAGAAAGCAGCTCAACCCCACCTTGGCCAAGGCAGACAAACATTTTAGTGCTGTCACCAGGTAATCAGAATGTGGGTGGCTATCAATGCAACAATTAGCAATAAACACCCCTCTCCATTTGATTTCTGGATCCAGTTTAAAAACCTAAAGTCAGAAGACTAAAAATTAAATACAAGTAGCTTCTAGTAATTTCTTACATGAGAAGTCCACAAAACTACTGTTCTATAAGGGTCATCAGACGGTTGATAAACACGCATTCTCACACCCTAGGAATTCTTTGCCAACACAGGCAACCCTTTCTAAGTACAGAAATGAGAGAGCAATGGGTAAAATATCATGTCGTTTATTAAGTAGCTTTTCCTTTCCAAATCTAACATTGCACATTTAACAAGTCTCTGTGTGCCGGAGTGCGATCACAGACTCCAGAGGATAAAACTCTTTATTCCACAGAAAGAAAATAATGCCTCCTCTGGTTCCTCCTCACTGCAGTGTCCTCAGCTGGCTATTTGGCAAACAACTGCTTTGGAAGAGAGAGACCCACACTCGAGGAGTTAATTTTAGGTGGTTCATGGATGAACATGCTTATGGCCACATTTTGTCACAAGTGACATTGGTTTTCCATTGTTAAAGTGAAATGAAGATTCTTTTTAATATAAAATCAGTTAAGTAGTGGAGGAATTAGTACGTCAAAAGAAAAACTCTATCAAATACATACTAAATAGTATAAGTGATGGATGGATACACAAGAGATGAAAAGCATAGTTCATGAGTGAGAGGAAGTCAGAGGACAGTTTTAGAACAGGAAAGCTGTTAGAAATTCTTTCTTGCATTATGTCAAAGAGAGTTTTGTTTATGAATATGTTGGTTTTATTTTCTTTTCTTTGTCAAAAGGAGAAAAGTTGGTCATACCAGAAATAAGTCACAACAGGATGACAGGACTTCCCTCAGAGGGTTTTAATGTGCCTTAAAAAAAAAAACCAACCAAACACTCATGGAAATTCTGAACATGGGTAATAGTTCAACATTAAAAGGGCAACTGCTCAGTTCATATAAACACTAAATGGAACTAAAGAGTTTGAAGGAAACCACCAGATTCTCCACCATTTTGAAATGTTTTAGACATGTCTCAACATAAGTGGAGAGTGGGTTTGGGGCCTAGTGGGACAAGTAATAGTGAAACCCCTACTGTCATGTCCTGAGGTCACAAACAGCATAGGCTCAGCTGACCTGTGTGTGGGCAGCAAGGAGAACTGGCACAAATTCCATTCAACCAACCCTTACCCAGTGAGATGCCTTTGGCCCACTGCTCTCAGTTAGGAAGCCAACAGTTTCGGGGTCCAGGCTGACCCAGAGGCAGGATTCAGAAGAGGAAGCTCAGGTCTACAGATGCAGATGCAGAGGATAGAACAGGGAAAAGCAAGTATTGGTTAGAAAAGGCAGCAGAGTTGGAGAACAAAACAAAAAGAACCACCAAGTCAGAAGGAAAAGGAGTCTAACATTAGAGGAAAATGCAAGCTCTGGCTGCAGGAGGGGTTTAGCAGCATGGTTAACAGGTGGACAGAGACCTGGGTTCTCCTTCTACTGATGACTAGTCTGTGTTCACCGATAAACTATGTTGTCTAAGCCTTGGTGTCTCCACCAGCAAACTAGGGATAACGCCAGCACCTGGAACATGCTGGCCAGCATGATGATTGGCTGCATTCATGCTGAAGTGCGCATGGCAGCCAGTAAAGGCCAAGCAGTGAAGGCCACGGCAGTACTATAGCTGCTAACCTCGGCCTCGGACATCAACGGTGTGAACAGCCTCCATCTGGCATCCCTCAGGGAGTACAATGACTCTGCCATATGAGTGTTCCAGGAAGGATGAAATGAGTTCATACAAGTGAAGCACTGAGGTCATTGCACATCTCACAGAAAGACAGTAGTCCTCTCTTGAGGACAAAGCAAGCTGCTTCCCACCAAAGGGACCCTGGCAGAAAGGGAACAGGAGTGGGTCCAGCATGGTCCCCACTATTCTCCTGGCTGGTGTGCACCATCAGCCTCAACATCAGAGGCAGATCTACTTGGCCATCCCAGCACTCACCTTCCCCAACCTGCACAACGAAGGGACTCTTGGGAATGGTGTCCCCAGCAAAGGAGACCTTCACCACGTGAGGTCCAGGCTGCAGTGGTTTGTACACACATCGGTACACCTGGTTTCCTTTGTCTTCCACCAGCAATTCCACCGTGTTCTTCCCCTGGGGGTCCTCTACCTCAACACCAATGTCACCCACACCAGCACCTAGAAGACAACAAGCACTCAATGAGCCCAGGTCACCTTCTCAGAACACTTACTGCAGATGAGTGTAGGTGCAAATGCAGATGGAAGAAGACAGGCACTCAGAAGGTCCATACCAAGATGCTAAAACCGTTTTCTGTTTGGGGGAGGAGGGTCATAAACTTTTCTTTTTCTCCCATTCTCTATTTTTAAAATTTTCTACATGGAATAGAAAGGTGATATTTCAAGAGTTGTATCATAAAAAACATTTTTTTTTTTAAATTGAGCCTTATCATTCCTCCCCGACCCCTGCACCTGGCATAGAATTTGATCTAGTAGATGATTCTTAAAACTTAGTTTCTTTGGAACAATTTTTAACCAAGGTAGAAATGTGTACAGAAATTATTTACAATTGAAGCCAAGCTTCAATCATATACATGATTATAAATAATTTAGGATTATTTGAGTGTAAGATCTTAAAGAAAAGCTTAAAGAAATTGATTATTTACAATTGAAGCCAAGCTTCAATCATATACATGATTGTAAATAATTGAAGATTATTTGAGTGTAAGATCTTAAAGAAAAGCTAGTTTTGAAAAATCTGTAAATATAACCAACACACTTGAAAAAGGGCATTGGTGGTGGTTTGACATAAAAGACAAAACGTCAGGCATCCCAAGCCTTGGGTCTCCTGAGGATTATCTCAGGCTCTGGAAGAAAGCCTGATCCACAATACCTGCTGTATAGATGTCAAAGTACGTGGGTTTATTGGCGATGTTCCCGGAAGCTTCCAAGCCTGGGCCTTTTGCAGTGACTTTACTGGCATCTCCCTGTGCCTTGTCAACATTCACTTCAAATGGGCTCTTGGAGATGTGCTGTCCTGCAAAGAGGACTGTAACCTACGAGTGACAAACAGATGTGATATAATCACTTCTCCCTGACCAGTGAGACCTTTTATTGAGCCATATGCAATGACAATCTTCTCTTCCATTCTCCTAACTATACACACAAAGGTGGCTGGAACCAAAAGCCCTGGTTAAGTGCCTGAGTGGGACTCCCTCCTGGCTCCATCCCACACTGGGCCTGGGACATATCATGCCTTTAGTGAACTAAAAATGCTTTAGATCAGATATGGGTAGCGTCTATAACAGGATGCAAACCAGTGCTTCTACTTGAATCTGTAGAAGGGGCCACCGTACCCCCAGAAAATAAGGCACAGTTCCAGGATTTCAAACCTAGAGTCAAAATGTTTTTCAAAGGACCAAGATCATTCTCACATACATGAATTTGAGATACAGTATTGATTTTCATCTAAAATTTGAGTAGGTTCTCATCTTTTAAATTTTAAGGAATATAGAGCTGGATTTCCTATGAATAGAATAAATTAATTCCATCATAAATGCTTCCTTCAAGATTTTTTTCCCCAAATTCAGGATGTCCTAACGGTATAAGAAAAATCAATAGCCATGATTCCAGGTGAATTCACTAAAGGTCAAGGTAGTAAATATGGTCTATGTCTCGAAATATTGGCATGGTACACAGGGACTGACCTGTACATGCTGTTGAAGGCCCTATTTTAAGGAAAAACACACTTTTTACGGATCTTTCAGACTCCTCAGGCCCCTGTCATATAGGCCAACTAGACACCCATTCAAACAGAATTCAAAATGATGTTGAGACAAAGGACCTGGGGGGACTAGACCCCCATCATTTCTACAGGTGCATGACTGGGTCACTGTCCTCAACTATATCAACTGGCCCCCTCCACACTCATGCTTCAATACAGACAGACCCTCCAGAGCACCCCAAGGGGGAATACTTAAGGAAGCATGGAAGACAAAGAACCCATAGCTTAGCATCTATCATTAGCTACAATCATTTGTTACCCAAGTAGAGTTAAAAACAATCTTAAATTGCAAAGAACTTAGTAGAATTCAGCCTTCCTAAGATACCCTCTTACACACATGTCAAAGCAACCCAGAAGAGCAGTTCAAGCAACAGCCATGACACTTCATCTTACTTTGTGCAACCCGGTGACCTTGGGCAGATACTCCACAGAGTATGTCTTGTTCTTGTCGCTATCAGGGGTCACTTGTGCCTAGGACAGAAAATGAGCAATAGTTAGAGAAGGTGCTGGGTTTGAGTAAAAGCATGCCATGCCAGCCAAGGCTCTGCAGCAAGCTGCCAGGTCAGGAACCTGTCCTGGCTATTTCCTGCCCCACCACTCCTGAAGGATGCCCAAGAAAAGCAGCAGCCTAAAGTCAGAGAAACAAAGTCATATAGCACAAATGTATAACCAAGTCATAACTCCACCTTCCCAGGGCTGGAACTCGGTAGATGAGAGGGACCACAAAGCCAGTAATTTAAAACTTTATTGGCTCAGTAATTATTAAGAGTTTATGAAATGCCAGGCCCAGTGTCAGGTGCCAAAAATAAAACAAGTCAGGCACAATCCTTGCCCCAGTGGGAGAAACAGACAATATGCCAGTAAACTTAGAATTTTGGATGGTGCTAAGCACTAGAAATAAAACAGTCTTAAGAAGATAAGTAGAAGGAACAGCATGGGCAAAGGTCCTGAGGGAGGAACCAAGAATGGCCCGCCTGGGAACAGAGGAAAGCTTCAGTACTGTTGCTGTATTCTATCAGTATTGTCATTGTTATTCTGACCATCAGCATCTACAATGTCAAGTCACAAGGCCCTTGCTAAATAAAGTATTCCTTATTTTATTAAACATTGTGTCCTTGGGTATCAATTTCTATTACATTTCAAGGCACAGCCCTTGGGCAATTACTTTGACTGCTCTAAGCATCAGGATCCTTTTGGAGGATTGTGAGCTTTATTTGCTGATTTTTTTTTTTAATTTTAAAGGTTTTATTTATTTATTCATGAGAGACACAGAGAAGCAGAGTCATAGGCAGAGGTAGAAGCAGGCTCCCAATGTGGGACTTGATCCCAGGAACCCGGGATCATGAACTAAGCCAAAGGCAGATGCTCAACCACTAAGCCACCCAGGTGCCCCTTCTTGTGAGCTTTAATGAGGAAAATGGAAATATAGTCCTTAGCCCTGTCACAAGCCCCCCAAACTCTTCCAACCTACCTCTTCTTTGTTCCCTTCTGGGTCCTCAACAAACACCATCACATCTCCTTGCCCGGCACTGATGGTGTCCACAGTGAACTTGGCCGGCTGCTTCACCATGTTTCCAGTAGGCTCGATTCCTGTCAGGTTTACACAAGCACATTACAAAAGGCAGGGCCTTGACACAAGCCATCACCCACCATTTTCCTTTAGGGAACTGAGAGATGGGACTCAGCCCTGCAGCTGCCATGTGGGAGACAGGGATGCCTGTGACAAAGATTATCAAACAGGTCAAAACCCCTGAATTTGTCCTTGTTTATTTTATATTTTATTATTTTATATTTTATTTATATTTTCTATTCTATTCTATTTTATTTTTTTAAGTAGGCTCCATAGCCAGGGTGGAGCTCAATACAAGTCTCCAATTCACAAGACCTGAGCTGAGATCAAGAGTCAGACGCTTAACGGACTGAGCCACCCAAGTACTTCTGTCCTTGTTATTTAAGCGATACCTGATTCTGAAATATTCAGAGCAGTTCAGTGAGAAGTCTATACAACTACGGAAAATGATTTAGTAAGTACCAGTGGGATTTGCCCTGAGGGAGGGGACATGGGAGGAGGAGGAATGAGGTGTGGGAAACAGCTCATTTTTCATTAAAGGCCATTTTGTATTACTTGAAATGTTTAAAAATGGCATTTGATCAATACTTTTAAATTAAACTATTTACTTTGAGATGACTGAGCAAATTAATTTGAGATAGTCACATGCAGGTAAAAGAAGTAATACCCTTTATCCAGGTCCCCAAATGGTTACATTTTACAAAACCCTAGTATAGTATCACAAGGATCCTGGGCTTGACACAGTCAAGATCCAGGACATTTCCATCCCCATGGGAATCACTCCTGCTGCCCTCTTATAACCATATGCACTCCCTCCCTGCCCCACCCTCCTCTTACCCCAACAACCCCTAATCTGTTCTCTATCTCTGTAATTTTATCATTTCTAGAATGTTCTATAAATGAAATCACACATTACACAATCTTTTGAGGTTGCATGGCTAAGCATGATCTTCTATAGACCCAACCAGGTTGATGACTCTATCAATACTTGTTCTTTTATTGCATATTCCAGGATATGAATGTACTACCACGTGTTTAACCATTCACCCACTGAAGGACATCTGGATGGTTTCCAGTTGTCTATTACTGATAAAGCTGCTATGAACATTAGTGTACAGGGTTATGTATGAACGTAAGATTTCATTCCTCTGGGATAAATGCCAAGGAGTGCAATTGCTGGGTTGTATGGTAGCTGCACACTTAGTTCTTTTTAAGAAACTGTCCAACTGTGTTCTAGAGTAGCTGTACCATTTTACATCCCCACCAGCAATGGATGAGTGATATGGATCTGCTTTCTCTGCATCTTTGCCAGCATCTGGCATTACCACTATTTTCTATTTTAGCCATTCTGATAGATATGTAGTGATTTTAATTTGCATTTCTCATATGGCCAAAGATACTGAATATCTTTTCATGTGCTTCTTTACCATTTATATACCCTCTTCAGTGAAATGTCTGTTCACATCTATTGCCTATTTTTTTTTTTAAGATTTATTCATTTATGATAGACACAGAGAAAGGGAGAGAGAGGCAGAGACACAGGCAGAGGGAGAAGCAGGCTCCATGCCGGGAGCCTGACGCAGAATTTGATTCCGGAACCCCAGGATCGCGCCCTGGGCCAAAGGCAGGCACCAAACTGCTGAGCCACCCAGGGATCCCTACTGCCTATTTTCTAATTGGATATTTTTTACCTACTGAGTTTTGAGTGTTCCTTATATATTCTAGATACTAGTTCTTTGTTGGATATGTGGCTCTCAAATATTTTCTCCCAGTCTTAAGCTTGTCTTTTCATCCTCTTAACTGAGAAAAGTTTTAAATTACTTTAAAAAGTTCTTAAGAGTAAAATCCAACCATTGTCTCAGCAGCATTCTGAATTTTGTTTGAGATGGTATCCAGGTGGCTTACAGGGTGGAGGTTAAGGGCACTTGTCTTGCAGGAGAGCAGGGTGATCCAGGAGTGTGCCTTCACTGTGAGAAAGCCCTCAACAGCACAGTCCAATCCTTGTGTGCCATGCCAAGGCACAGACCATGTTTCGTGAAATTTTTTATGTTCTTAATTTTGGTGAAGTCCAACTTATTATATTTTTCCTTTCACAGATCATGCTTTTGGGGTCAAATCTAACAACTCCTGGCCTCATCCTAGATCCCAAAGATTCTCTTCTATGTTGCTGTTGATTATCTGGAAGTTTCATAGTTAGATATGGTTCACTTTGAGTTAGTTTTTCTATAAGGTGTGAAACTCAGGCTGAGGTTCTTTTTTTCTTGGCCTATGGATGCCCAATTGCTCTGGAACCATGTGTAGAAAAGGCTCTTTCCCCCATTGAATTGCTTTTGTACCTATGTCAATAATCAGTTTGCATATTTATGTAAATCTCTTTCTGGGATCTGGATTCTGTTCCATTGATTCATGTGTCTTTCCTTCCACCAATATCACATGGTGGTATATTCATTTCTATACCTTCATAAGTCCTGAAATCAAGTACATTGACTCATCCCACATTTTTCTTCCTTTTCACAATCACTTCCCTACTATAGTTCCTTTGCCTTGCCATATACACTTTAAATAATAATCTTTTCTGTATCTATAAAGAATCTTGCTGGGATTTTGATAGAAATTGTGTTAAACCTATATAACAATTTGGGGAGAACTGACATTTTTACTCTTTGACTTTTTCAATTCATAAAAACAGTATGTCTCTCCATTTATGTAGATCTTTGATTTCTTCATTAGTGTGTTTTTTTTTGTAGTTTCCAGCATAAAAATCTTAACACATTTTATTACATTTACATCTATTTCTCAAATTTTTGAGTAACTATAAATGGTATGATATTTAAACAGTATGTTTTTTTTATTTTAACGTCCTTATGTCCATTGTATGAAACCTAGATGACATACATTTTAACATAAGTACAACTGATTTTGGCATGCTGATCTTATATCCTGAGACCTTGTTGAATTCACTTATTCAAGAAGAGTTTTGGGCTTTTTGTTTTCTTTTGTTGCAGATTTTCAGGAATTCCTACACAGACAATCAAGTCATCTGCAAAGAGGGACAGATTTATTTCTTACTTTTCAATATGTATCTTTTATTTTCTTCTCTTGCCTCACCATACTTGTTAAAACTTGCATCGTGATTTTGAATGAAATGGTAGTGAAAGTGGATATCCTTGTCTTATTCCCAATCCTAGGGGGCACATCCAGTCTTTCACCATTAATTATGTTAGGTAGGGAATCCCTGGGTGGCTCAGCGGTTTAGCACTTGCTTTCGGCCCAGGATATGATCCTGAAGTCCGGGGATCGAGTCCCACATCGGGCTCCCTGCATGGAGCCTGCTTCTCCCTGTCTGTGTCTCTGCCTCTCTCTTTCTCTATCATGAATAAATAAATAAAATATTTTTAAAAAATAATCATGTTAGGTAAACTTGTTGTGGATGGTACCCTTTATCAAACTGAAGAAGTTCTCCTCTAGTCCCCTTTTTCTGAGTTCTTAATATGGTTGAATTTTGTCAAATGCCTTTTCTGTATCAATGGATGTGATTATGTGATTTTCCTTCTTTAGCCTGTTAAGGCAGTAGATTGTTTTCACCAATGTTTTAAAAGATTTTATTTATTTATTTGACAGAGAGAGAGAGAACAAGAAGGGGGAGCTGCAGAGGGAAGAAAAGCAGGCTTCCCACTGAGCAAAGTCTGGTGCAGGGCTTGATTCCAGGACCCTGAGAGCATGACCTGAGCCAACGGCAGATGCTTAACCAACTGAGCCACCCAGGCACCCCTTAAAGATTTTATTTTAAAATAATCTCTACACCCAACATGGGGCTCAAACTTACAACCCTGATATCAAGAGTAGCATGCTCTAATGACTGAGCCAGCCAGGTGCCCCTACACTTTCATATCTATATTCACGAGGGATATTGATCTTTACTTTCTTTTTTGGTATTATCTTTGTCTGATTTTGTTATTAGAGCAACAATAGCTTCATAAAATGAACTGGAAAAAATTTAAAAAATAAAATAAAATGAATTGGAAAGTGTTCCTTCTTCATATTTTCTGGAAGAGACTGTGTAGAATTGGTAATAATTCTTCTCTAAATGTTTGGTAAAATTCCCCAGTAAAACCATCTGGGCCTGGAGATTTCTTTTCCAAGAGCTTTAAGTTATAACTGATTTCTTTAATGGTTACAGGGCCACTTGGGTTATCTATTTCATCTTAGTTGAGTTTTGGTAGTTTGTGTTTTTTGTGAAAAGTCTATTGTTACACACACACACACACACACACATATATATATATATTTTTTTTTATAGCATGTTCTTTCTCCCTATAATTGAAAGATTCCTTCTTTCTTTGTTCCCCTTCTGTCTAGAGAATTTCTTTTAGTCATCCTTTTAGGGTAAATGTGGCCACAAATTCTTTTAGTTTTTTCATCCAAGAATGTCTTTTTTCTTCATTCCTAAAGGGAGTATACTATCCCTGGATACAAGAATCTGAGCTGACAATTCTTTTTTTTTTTTTCTTTTCTTTCAGCACTCGAAAAAGTGCCACGTCTGCCTCCATGGTTTTTGAAGAGAAATCTGCCATCCTATTTCTTCCTTATGGGTAAGGTATCATTTCTCACTTGATGCTCTCTCTCTCTCTCTCACTCTCATTTCTGCTCTCTCTCTCTAATAAATAAAATCTTTTTAATACAAAGTTTATGATGGAGAATTACAAATTTATACAGACACAGAGAGCTGTCTACTGAATCCCTAGATACCTATTACCTCAATGCAACAACTCACAGCCAGTTTTGTTTTACATCTTCATTCCTACCTCTCCCCTCCTCCTATATTACTTTGATATAAATCCTAGACCTCACAGAGGGGCAGGGGAAAAGGGAGAGAATCTCAAGCAGATTCCCTGCTGAGCATGGAGCCTGACCTAGGGCTTGATCTCATGACCCTGAGAACATGACCTGAGCCATAACCAAGAGTTGGTCGGTCAACCAACTGAGCCACGCAGGTGCTCCTGGACCTCATATCTTTAATCCACAAACATTCACTATGTATCTTTAAGAGATATTTCTAGAATATCCACATCAAAAAAATATTCAGTGTTCAAATTTCCAACTATCTCATGAGCGTCATACTTTTTAAGTCAGTTTAATAGGATCCAATAAGGTTCCCATATTACAACTGGTTACTAAGTCTTGTAAGTCTCAATTTCTAGATTTCTCTCTATCTTGTTTTTCCCTTGCCATTAGACTGCTGAAGACACTGGGTCACTTGTTACTGTACTCTGTATTTGTATTTGTTTTCTAATAAATAATTTAACATTAGAAGAATTGGTGGTAGATTGCTATATAATAAGATAACATTCACACATTGCCAAGTAAGAATTGCAAATTGAAAAAACTACATAGCTGGGAACTCCTGTCAGCACAGAAAAAAAGCTGGCAAAAAGTACCTTGGACTTTGAAAGAGGGAATGGGATTGGCAGTTGGAAAACAGGGTTTTCTATTTTTATGTATCATATTTTCCTTCTGCTTAAAATTTATGCAATGATCAGGTCATGTAACAAATAGATTTAAACATGCACTTAAAATATTCACAAACACCCACACCACCTGACTCCAACAGCCTGAGAAATAATTGACTCTGCAGCTTATCCAGGGTTGGGCTGGGCTTGTCCACCTGGGCTCACCATGGTTGGCTGGGAGAGAGAGAGACCAGAGCCCACCCTGTGAAGTCCTATTCCTCACAACTCCTCACAATGAAGGGTGCTTACGGCTTGCTCTGCAGTGAATGCTTCACACAGAACATAGGTTTTAGGAAAGGTTTCTGCTTAGCTCATGGATGCATGCTTTCAACATACCCAGCCCTGCAAGCAAGCCCACCACAAAGATCTACTTGTAGCTGTGAGTTTACCTCACTCCAGCCCTCTATCCTTTCAGTGAATGGGTCTCAGTGAGTGGATCTGCAAGTGCCACCCAGCTGCTAACTGAATTCTGGCCAACGTCCAAAAGATAAAATTAAAGAAACCTCTCAACCCTTGTAAAACTAGAGGATGGGATGTTCTCTATCCTTTGGTTCAGTTGGCAAAAATGAAGCAATGTGGCCACAAAAGAGAGAGAGAGAAAACTGCCCCTGCCCTTGGGTTCATCACAGGACAAAGATAGTATCTTAAGAGGCCCTTTACCCATGTGGCCTCACGTGTGGCCCTGTTGCCTAAAATGACACTTGGTCCTCCTACTTAAAAAGAAAAAAGAGGTGCCTGGATGGTTCAGGTAGTTAAGCATCCGACTCTTGATTTTGGCTTAGGTGATGATCTTAGGGTCGTGAGATCAGGCCCCACATCAGGTTCTAAGCTGGACATGGAGCCTGCTTAAGATTCTCTCTCTCCCTTTGCCGTTCCCCTTCTTCCCCCACACTATTCCCCCTCACCTCACTGTCTCCAAAGAGAGAGAGAGAGAAACAGATACAGAATTATTGTATGACCCAGCAATTTCACTTCTAGCAAAATATTCAAAACAGAAACTCAGATACTTGCATACTCATATGTTCACAGCAGCATTATTCACAGGAGCTAAAAGATGGAAGCAATTCAAATACCCATTGATGGGAAGAATGGATGAGCAAAATGTAGTATATACATAGGGTGAAGTATTATTCAGCTTTAAAAAGGAACAAAATTCTGACACATGCCAGAACATGGATGAATGCTGAAAACATTATACTAAGTGAAGCTGGTCAGACACAGAAGTACAAATATTGTATGATTCCACTTACATGAGGTACCTAGAATAGGCAAATTCATAGAGAGAGAATAGAAAGGTGGTTGCCAAGGGCTGGGGGGTGGGGAGGGGAGCTATAGTTTAATGGGATTATAGTTTCAGTTTGGGAAGATAAAAATGTTCTGGAGATGGACAGTGGTGATGGGTGTATGCCACGTGAATGTACTTAATACCATTAAATGGTCCATTTTAAAATGGTTACAATAGGGAATGTTGTGTTATGCATATTTTACCACAACAAAAAAAAAGTATATGTACATACATATAACATGTATATATATTTTTTAAGGTGTGTTTTCTCCACAAGGACACAACACTTAATAAAAAGCAGATGAGGGGCACCTAGCTGGCTCAATCAGCAGGATATGTGACTCTTGATCTCGGGGTTTTCAGTTCAGGCCCCATTTTGGGGTGTAGAGATTACTTAAAAATAAAATCTTAAAAAAAAAAAAAAAAAGCAGATGAAGGAAATGGCAATGACTAGCCACATTCCTGACCGTAGCAAATAGTCACTTTCTAGAAAACAGCAGCGTGAAAGGAAACCGTTTCACATTAACAATGGGGAAGCTGGACAGCCAGTGATAAGGTGACTGCAAACAAGCATTTTATGCTCTGATTAGATTGAATCCACTTGACCAATTTTGTCAACCAGAGACTTATTTGGCCGTTTGAAGCTTTTTTGCCATTAAGGAAGCATAACCTTGAAACACCAAAGATTCCTTATTCTAGCCATCATTGCTTAAAATTTGGTTTATAGCGTAGAGAAGGCACCTTCAAAGCAAGCATGGACATGCCAACTTATGAGTGAGTGCACATCTGGGGAGGGCTTGAAACAAAGTCCCCAGTCCCTATACATACAAATGATTGCATGGACCCAACCTCGATGCCAAAAGGAACCTCAAATGGCAAGTGGCTTTGTTCCAGATCTATTAGGCAGGCCCTCTTTGCTGTTCTAAATCATGCTGAAAAGACAGATGAGAAGAACCTGACTATTAAGATTGAGAACCACACCCAACACCACTGCTCTAGTTCTGTGTCATCTTAAGACTAAGCTAACACCATGTAGGGAAGCGCTACCTTCAAAGGGAATGAGTGTATAGGATATCCTGTTACAAGACAAGTGCTCTGAACTCTTCAGAAAGTCAATATTATTTTTAAAAAATGGAGGGGGGGGTGTCACCTGGGTAGTGCAGGTGGTTAAGGATCCGACTCTCAGTTTCGGCTCAGGTCATAATCTCAGGGTCACGGGATTGGGCCCCATATCGGGCTCTATGCTCAATGTGGAGTCTGCTTCAGACTCTCTCTCATCCTCTCCTTCTGCCCCTCCCCACCTCCTCTAAAAATACATAAATTAATCTTTAAGGAAAAAAATTTTTTTCACAGAAATTATTCTAGATGAAAAGAGTCTAAAGAAACACCAAATACCATAAGTGAATCTTTTTTTTTTTTTTAAGATTTTATTTATTTAAGAGACAGAGTGAAAGGGAGAGAGAATATGATGCAGACTCCGCACTGAACACAGTCCAGTGTGGGGCTCAATCCCACAACTTCAAGATCATGACCTGGGCTGAAACCAAGAATCAGATGCTTAACCAACTGAGCTACCCAGGTGCCCCTGTAGTAAGGCAATCTTGGTCATCAGATCTTGGTTTATAAAACAACAAAAAATATGAAAGATAATTTTAGAATAGGGAAATTTTCTTTTTTTTTTAGAATAGGGAAATTTTCATGTAAACTGAATACTAGCTGATATGATATTGTTAATCTTTTTATGTGTGATCATGAATATCGTTGTTATACAAGAGAATGATGCTGTTTTCAAGAGAGGCCTACTGATGTATTGAGTGAACTATCACAATGCCTGCAGTTGATTTTCAAAGAATTCAACAACCTCACACACACATACACATAATACATAAGAAGGGCTAGAAAAAACTATTATGTTAGAATGGTTAGAACTGTAGATTCTAACAGAGGATATACAAGATATTTTGTGTCTAAATGTTATCCCAACTGTAATTATAAAAATTAAGAAATATAATGCACTTTCCCTTCTTCATAAAAAAGGGAATAAATTGTATCTCACTGTCCTAATCTTTACCAGAAACCACACTGGGCTGAAATGCAATTGTTCTTAAAAAGCTGGTGTGCTTGAAGTTAGGTGCCAATCATAACATCAAATGCCTCAAAATGCCTTCAACCCACCATAACATTCTGAGCAGAACACTGTCCTGCAGCTGCCTTGGTGATCATAAACAGGATGTCTCAGTGAGGAAGTATCTAGGGGTCACAATAGCTCCCTCCTCATCTGGAAATCTGAAGCAGTATGAGCAGGACCAAAGGAGAAATGAATCACCAGCCAGATGACCCAGGCTCCTGTTCTACCCCCATCGCTGACTGGTGATTTGGGGTGGACACCCCCACCTCTAGTGAATCAGGCTTCTGATTCTTCATCTGAAAAATGGGAACAATAGTCTTCTCTTCATCCCAGGGTTACTGCACTAAAATCACAATGCAACAAACTCATCGTTCTCCATCACGTTAAAGCAGCAGCATCTCCTACAGCCTAGATTCATGGAGCAGAAATGTTGGTCACAAACAAATGGACCTTTAGGTAAAAACATCTTACAAAGGAGGCCTGGAGTGCCTGAAAGGATCAAGCCTATAATTCTTGATGCTAAGAACCTTTTTCGTGGAGCCACATAATCATGTCTAAGAACTGAGAACAAGCCTGACACAGCAAGACCAGTGCTTACCTCGGCCATAGGCCCTGGCTTTCTTTGGGTTGAGTTTGGGTTTGAGAGGAGCCCCAGGCTTGAGCTTGGCTTTGGGGAACTGGGACAGGTAAGTCATCACCGAGTGCTCGTCCACATCTGGATGAATAATTTCTTCAGGAGTGATGACCTAGAATAACAGCATGGTAGGTGAATATCCAGAACATATCACTTGTAATTGCTAAAGATTTCCAAATGTCTCTTAAGCCAAACACTACAAATTAAAGAAATTGAGCCAAACTCATTACATTAAATTAAAATAACATGTCAACATCAGTGTTTTTATCTTTTAGAGGTGTCACTCTTCCTTTTGCAAGCTGAGGACCCCCCCCCCCGACAATTCTATATGTGATTTCCAGAGGTACATATCCACTCTTGAAAAAGAGGCCCACCTACCACCCCACCTGCCCACCCCCACCAAGGGAAACTTTCCAGAAGGGGTAAGCTACATCAACTGAGGAGGAAGAAAAAATAAGTATACATGGGATTGGAGCATATTACCAAGAAGCATATAAATTGCCTGCATCTCTATTGACTCTGCTACTAATAAAAAATAGTAATAAAAACAAAGAGACAACACAGCGACATATTAGATATGCGGTCTTAATACAGCATGAATGTTTGTATCCTCCCAAAATTCATATGCTAAAGCCTAAGAGCCAGTGTGATGGTGTTAGCAGGTGCGGACTTTGAGAGGTAAGTAGGTTGAGATGAGGGTATGAGGATAGGATTAGTGCCCTCATAAGACGGGGAGGAAAGACGAGACTTCTCTGTCTTCTCTGTCTGCCATGTGAGGACACAGCAAGAAGCCAGTTGTCTGTGAGTCACAGAGAGGGCCCCCGCCAAGCACTGAATCCACTGACACCTTGCTCTTTGACTTCCAGCTTCTAGATATAAGAAATAACTTCTGGGGGGCAGCCTGGGTGGCTCAGCGGTTTAGTGCTGCCTTCAGCCCAGGGCATGATCCTGGGGACCCAGGATCGAGTCCCACGTCAGGTTCCCTGCATGGAGCCTGCTTCTCCCTCTGCCTGTGTCTCTGCCTCTCTCTCTCTCTCTCTCTCTCTCTCTGTGTGTGTGTGTGTCTCTCATGAACGAATAAATAAAATCTTAAAAAAAAAAAAAAAAAAAAGAAATAACTTCTGTTGTTTACACCAGCCAGTCTATGGTACTTTGTTATATAGTAGCCTAAGCTGACTAAAATGGGTTTTAATATATTATGAGCTGTTTAAAAAATAGGGAAGAAATAAAGGTCTCCTGATATGTAGCCTAGGAGCAAGATTATGCCCCTACCAGACAGGTGCCCCCCTTGAAGTCATCAGAGCCTCCAGTCCACTACTTGACCCAGTCCTAAACAGTACAAAAAATCCCTCTGCCCCCAACAAGGGTGCTGAGCTGCTAAGGTGCTACTCCTCAGACCCAACAGAAGGCTCGGTCTCATGAACCAGGTTAGCCAAATGCAGATGAACAACATATATACCCAGCTTCCCTCACCCCTCAGTTAGACACACACACACACACACACACACACAAACACCTACACACCAGAAAACATTCTGATAATGAGCCTGCAGCAACAAAATAGCTACTTGGGTTTGAATAGTTGCCTTCATTCATTCCATAAAATGTAGGATGTGAGTTGACTTGATATTTCTTCCAGGCAGCTCCTTCAACAACTATACAGTGCCAACATCACATGAACATGCAAAGGAGATGGTTTTCAGTTTAAGAGGAGAAGAAAAACATACTACACCACTTACTGAGGGTGGAAGAGCGAAGAAATAGGTCATGAAGCAGAGACATGATGTTAAAACCAAACCAAAGAAACACAGGTGAGTTTTTTTTTGTTTTTTTTTTTTTTGTTTTGTTTTTTTTTGTTTTTTTTTTTGTTTTTTTTTTTTAATTTTTATTTATTCATGATAGGCACACAGTGAGAGAGAGAGAGGCAGAGACACAGGCAGAGGGAGAAGCAGGCTCCATGCACCGGGAGCCTGACGTGGGATTCGATCCCGGATCTCCAGGATCGCGCCCTGGGCCAAAGGCAGGCGCCAAACCGCTGCGCCACCCAGGGATCCCTTTTTTTTGTTTTTTTAAAGGGAAAAGCAAGCTCCATGCAGGGAGCCCAACGTGGGACTTGATCCCAGGTCTCCGGGATCACACCCTGGACTGCAGGCGGCGCTAAACCACTGAGCCACCCAGGCTGCCCACAGTTGAGCTTTTCTACCTCCCAAGGGATCCTATTACAAAATAAACTGAACTCAGCTCTGAACACCAACTTAGACCATAAAGTAACCTGTGGTAAGGCCATCCATCCATGGCACTGGCTACCTACAACTGCTCTTGACCGGGGCTTCAGGCACAGGGTCTGAGGGAGTTCTTTAGCATCCCTGGAAAACCTTAGAAGACAGGATCTCAGCTATGCAATGTGGCTACAGCTGATGGTATCCAAAGGTTACCCAATTTCCAAGTTCCCTTGTTATATTCCTGTGATAGGATTATGGGCAATACAAATTCTTCCACAATTTCCAAAATGGTAGGTTATCCTGGTTTAAAATTTTTTAAGAAGTTCTAAGGGACTTTCCGTAAGATATTGGATTTTTAAAAGACTTTTAAAATATGTAAAAAGTGGCCAAATATTGGCTATTTCTTACAGTTCAACCTAGTCATTAAGATCTACATTTGCAGTTTGGTGTCCCAAGATAGTCTTTAAAATTTTTGGAGCAAAAACAATAGAAAATTTTGCCACATGTGACAAAGAGCGATGTGAAGATTTTTGAATGATCTGCAAGCCCCTAAGAAATAAGAACCTATTATTATGGGTAAACTGAGGAAGATGGGAGCATGCCAGAGGCAATACTCTTTGAAGGCGGATGCTGAGGAGGTCAGACTGCCTGCCAGACCCAAAGGGTACCCACAGGGTGCCAGAACAAGCTGGAAGATGGAAATAGACTCATTGTATTGCTCATATATATACCTGTGGAACACCCAGCCAGTCATCTGCTTGCTGCATAGCCTCCCGTGCATTGTCCACAGGCTTTCGTGGATCCCATGATTCCCAGTCTGGGCACAGACCTGTTAATATAACACAAAAGATTCTGTAAGTATTAGCTGACTGAAGAGATTAAAGGAAGTCATGTGCTTAAATTAAACCCCTTTGGTATCTTAATTCAGAAAACAATTTCTTCCAAAAATCATAGTCAATTATATATCTTAAGGGCAAAAAGTAACACAGATATGAGTATGCCAGTATTCTGAGACTAAGCTGAGACTTCTTCAGGCTGTCATTCTCTTGCATTAACATAGAGATTATCCATTCCTTGAAGGTGTGGTATAAATAAATAAAGCCTGTAAAACTATTTGGGCCTAGTGCCTTTTTGCAGATTTTTTTTCCTCCTACCACCTTCATACTTCTGCTTTGGTCACCAAATGTATAGGAGCCACACCAGCTGCATATCTTACAATTTAACTCAAATCTAACATTACCTATGTGGAGATAGTGTCAGATCCCACAGATGAAGGGTTAAATCCTGTAAGACTGCCTGCCCCCTTGCTCCACTTCAGATGCCGACTGCTATAAGTTGGAGGTTCCCAAACTTTTCCTCAATTCACTTACTAGAGTGGCTCACAGAACTCAGGAAAACAGTTTAATTGCTAGATTACTGATTTATTATAAAAGGATACAATTCAAGAACAACAAGCTGAAAGAGATGCACAGGGCAAAGTATAAGAGAAGGGGTATGGAGCCTCTATCCCCTTTCCAGACGTGCTACCCTCCTTGTACCTCCACATGTTTACTAATCCAAAAACTCCCCAAAATTTGTAGTTCAAGAAATTTTACAGAGGCTTCGTTATGTGAGGGAGGCATGACTGGTTAAATCACTGGCCATTAGTGATTAACTCAACCTCTAGCCCCTGCCCCCTCTTGCCTGAAGGTCAAGAGGTGGGGCTAAAGGTTCCAACTCTCTAAGCACTTGGTTGGTTCCCCTGGCCCCACCTCCATGCTGAGGGGTGGTCCAAAAGTTATCTTATTAACAAAAACTCAGGTCTGGTTGAAAGGAATCATTATCATGGCCCTTATCATTCACAAAATTCCAAGGGTTTTTGGAGCTCTGCGCCAGGAAAGGGACAAAAACCGAAATATATATTTCTCCTTATAAGTCACAATATCACAATCTCACTCCTAGATACATCTAAAAAGAATATGCTAGCATCTGCAGAATTCAAAAATCCACGTGCGGGGATACCTGGGTGGATCAGTGGTTGGGCACCTGCCTTTGGCTCAGGGTGTGACCCAGACTGCCAGGATCAAGTCCCACATTGGGTTCCCTGCATGGAGCTTGCTTCTCCCTCTGCCTATGTCTCTGCCTCTCTCTCATGAATAAATAAAATAATCTTAAAAAAAAAAAGTCCACATGCCCCAGAGCCCAAACCTAGAATCATCTTTAAAACCTTCATCAGCAGGGACACCTGCGTGGCATAGCAGTTGGGCACCTGGGATCATGATCCTGAGATCCGGGATCGAGTCCCACATTGGGCTCCCTGTAAGGAGCCTGCTTCTCTCTTTGCCTATGTCTCTGCCTCTCTCTCAGTTTGTGTCTCTCATGAATAAATAAATAAATCTTTAAAAACAAATAAATAAATAAAACTTCATCAGCAGAAGAAGTATAAGACTGAAGTACATATCCACAAGTTTAAACTGGTAAAGAGATATCTTAAAATGTGTCTGTGCGTGGAAGCAAGGAAGAAAATGTCAGGAAATTAACTAATGCTGAACTCTGAGTTAGTTCTGGCTAACATCAGCTTATAGGCTCTCAGGGAAGAATGAGGCCTGAAGTCAGTCCTCCTATCCTCCTTCCTATCCAATCAGACAAGCCAGTTCTGCTTGCAGCATGTTGAGAACCATTAGTTTACTAAAAACTAACGTGACCAGCTATACAGAATATCTATAAATGGAAAATATGATTATTAGAGTCAATTTTTTATTAGAAACTATTTTGGGGGTGCATATAAATACAGGCTCTGGTTTTTCTACTGAGCATGTACCAGCAAACTCTACCCATCAATCTAAACCCTCCAGTGAGGATAATTACTACCTTGATGTACACTCAACCACTCACAAAAGGGTGGAAAAACCTCCAACTGGATCCTGACCAAACACTATTTCATAGCAGTGCAGGAAAAAAAAGGGTGGAGGAAGCCATATACAGTCAACCCAGTGGTTGATAAAAATGGGTACTTTCCGCTCAATGGAAGTTTTTAGATTTTCATGCCAAGTCAAAGAACAGGGTCACGTGTTTCTGCTGAAGTCAATGGGAAACCAGGCACCAACTGTGGGAAGAAGCAGGACTTTCGAGTCTGAAAGCTAAACCAAAGCCTGCTCCAAGAGCTATGGGCTTCATTGGGAATTTGGGTAAACAACTGAGTTCAATGCTCGAAAAGTCAATGGATACACCTAGAAGGTAAACAGAGCTATTCTAAGTTCCCTCTGTTCTTACGATGGGCTAAAACCAGGAGAAGACACCAATTCCAGCAAACCCAGCTTTCCTAGTGGAAAGCCCAAGAGGCTTAGGGCTCATAAAACCCCATCGTAAGGAGATGGCTCAGGCAGCCCCAGACACTCACCTGGAGCACAGCTGTCTACTAAGGCTCCCAGAGCCTTGCCATCTTGCCAGTTCTGGTTAAAGTTGGTGATGGGCAAGTAGGGGATCTTGTTCTGAATCCATCCCAGCAGCCTCTGCTTTGGTGTCTGCTTCTTGGCATCGTCATCCCCTTCATCCTCCCACACAGGCATGGAGATCGAGTAGTGGAGGATCAGTGTCCACACCAGGCCCAAGATGAGCTTCAGGTTCCCATCCACGATGGCTTTGCTATCTGAGGAGAGAGGTACAGGCTTGGGTTGGCATATTCCTCTGGGCTCTAAATTAAATCCTCATCTGTTAAAGATCCACACAGAACTACTCCAGAGTGAAAGTATGCAATATTAGAATATGTTTCAGAATACTTGACGGGAAGAGTTCCAATATGCTTACCAGTGCCATTCGATCATGGGTATACATGAGAACGCATAAGACTAGTATCCCTACTTTTGCATATGTTTGAAATTTCCCATAATAAAAAGAGCTTTTCAATTTTAAAGAAATAATTTCAGAAATACAGACAATAAAAAAAACGGTGGTTGAATTCCAGAGACAACCATCTGTTAACTCAAAGAATGTGATCTATCAGATCATATGTGTGTATATATATATATATATGTGTGTGTGTGTATATATATATATATATGCGTGTTTGCTGCCCTAAATTTGTATTATACTATACAATGTGTCTTGAAATTTTTTTTTCACTAATCGTTATGGCTTTTTCCCTATAAAAAGTTGTTTCTGCTGACACTCCCAACTATAGGTTTAAGAGGCCAGTTTCTCCTCAAATCTCACCATCACTGGGTGTTACCATTTCCATCTCTGCTCTTCTCACAAGTTAGTCATTTATAAGATAAAGTCCTTAATAGTTAAACTAATCCAACCAGGCAAAGTCTCTGTTGCCAAGAGGCTAAGTGTCTGGCCCAAGGTCATGTCTCCTTTCTAGTCCACTCCCAGCTAAACAGAACACGCCAAACCCAGGCCCCTTCTAGGAATCCTCTAGGAATCTCACTGCTGCTGGTTTTTATCTTCTACTCTCTTGGCTTCTCTGCGGCCCTCTGTCCTGGGTCCTCTTTCCAAACTCTACCTATGTCATCAAAATCCAAATGTTATCAACAAAATCTCCTCTCTCTTTCATTCTCTCCTCCTCTACCTCCCCCCTCACACTTCCCCATCTATTCCCCCATATCTAACTTTCTCCCTCTGCATCCTGCCCATACTTCCCCTCTCAACTATCTCCCCATCTGTCTCCCACTCCCCACACACTTCCCTTCCTATCTACACCCCATCTCCCCCTCCCTCCCTCTCTCCCCCCCTCTCGTGCTTTCTGCTACCTCTCCCCCTCCCCATTCTAGACCCCAAGCTGAAAATGTTAGAGCCATCTTTGAGGGATTTCTCCCTCAAACCCAAGGTTGTCGTTTCTGCAACATTTCTACCTACATCTATTGGCAAATCCTTTCCTCCACCTTCCCAGTAAATATGTGGCTCCTCCTCCCCTCTCTCAGAGTCCTCAACAGCCATAAAGCTGAACTATGTTCACATATCCTCAGGACTATCTTTCTAATCAGGTAGTTCTGTGCTTTCAAATTCACCAATGGTCCGGACTGCCCCACATTCAAACTCCTTAAACACACAGCACTCTCAGAACCCCCAAACTTAACCTGCTTTTTCACCCCTGTCACCCCCTCCCACCATAGTTCACACTCCAGACTCAGAGACCCCTCATTCCTGGACCACATCCTGCTTCGAACCCCTTGGACCTCTTCCTGTGATCTGTATTCTTTTTGAGGGGGAAGACCCTTCACCCCATCCTCCTGTGGGACAATCCCTAGCTCATCATTCAAGGGCCAGATCCAACAGTTGGTGGTGCTTCACTCCCACCAGCACATGTGTGACTGTGCCACAGCCCCCTCAAGACAAAAACCAAGCCTCTTCAGCCCCCATTCCAGGACTATGAGCACCTGCTAGGGAGTAACTGAGCCTTTGTCATCTCAGAGCTCTTTTTACCCTGTCCCACCCACCCACCCACCACAAACCACCTGAATGTCGGTTAAACACACGCCAGCTTGCACTTAATGAAACCCAACTCCAACCACATGAGAAATAGACACACATGCTGATAAGGAGTAAAGGGCATGCCACTTAAAATCAAAAGGGCGGAGGCTTTTTTTTTAATGAACCTGTTTATTGTCAGTCCTCTTACAAGAAAAGATCCTCTTAAAAGGGCACACCCAAACCCACAAAAACCAAAGGTAGTTTTATGGTTGCAGATTCAGGCATAAAAAAAGTTGATCATGTCAAACTGTACAGAGTAAAGATTATCAGGAACAGCTGGTAAGACAATCTATATTCGAGCACTCCACTCAAAGTTAAGGTGCCCAGAGATTTTCTCTGGAGTGAACTGTATAAATAATAACTTTTAAGCAGGACAGTCCATGTAACACTCGAGGCCCCGCCACAAATGAAAATACAAGGCTCCTTGTCCAAAAAAGTATTCAGCATTTCAAGCACAGAACCCTTCTCAGGGAAGGGTCCTGTACCGCATGACCATGAAGCCACCTCTACTTCTGAGGTCCTATGGTCAATAAAAAAGCAAGCATCTGCATAAAACACTTGACCGTGCACAGAACTTGGACAGTCAAGGAATTCATCCCACCAGACCATATGTTTCTCCAAGTGACAGTCCTTGACTGTGACAGAATTTTTTTGATTAGATGTCCTGTTATAAGGTTGTCTTTGAAGTGCTATTGATTACGGAATTACTACCTACCACTCATAAGAAATTCCAGGTCATATGATTTTCCATGCCAGTTTCCTTTATTCAAACTAAAGGGAAAAGGGCAGTCCTCAGAAGGTGGCGGGTGGGAACACGAGGAGAGTAAAGTTTGAGTGTGACCTAACGATTACGTTAGGTTACCCATGGTGGACCAGGTAGGGTCTGGTCTTACACCAGGCAGGATCTGAACAAGCCAAAAAGTCTCATACAGCCACAAGCATCAGACTGCAAAATTTAACTTTCCTGAATTATGTGTTAAACGCTTTTCAAATGCAAACTTGCAGATCTTATCCATAAATCAAAACATGAAACCAGTTTGCTCTATTTTTACCCAGCTTACACATGTTGGTCTAAAGGAATGAGACATGAGTCTTTTTTGAAAAAGATTTTGGGGGAAATATGACCCAGTAAAAGTCTGGGCCAAATTTATGAAAAATACAATGCCCAGAACTTCTGTTTCCAATGAATTCAAAGTGGGTGTCCAAACGGGAAAGCCCCCATTAAGGTCTCATTGGGATAAATGATACTTTGGTTCTGCTATTCTAAGAAGCTGGAGAAAGAACAGTCCTTGTTCCAAAAGTGATTTTGACAGGTGAAGGTTCAAATGCTTTACCGAACTCTTGGAACAATAAAAAGATGGCAACTTGCCCAAAAGGTCTCCCTCTTTCCCACCCACATGAAACAGGAGACTCCCAATGCCTTAAAAATGAAATGCTACACAGCATTACAGTGTCAATGTCGGACCATCGCAGCAGACTACAGGATTTTCAAATGTGAGTGTACTCTGTGATGTTTATGTCGAATATAAACACGGAACAGAAATGTAAAAGGAGGAAAGGCCAAGTCAACTGGAAGACTCTCTGGCAGGATTCCACCTCATTGAGAGCCTCTTTCTAGAATAAAATAAGCCAACACCCGCCACGCCTGCCGGACCTCCTAGAATCTGCTTAGATTGTCGGTGGGTTGGAACCTGGCCACAGGTTTCTCCTCCCCAGATCCAACCAATCACAGCTCCCATGTAACTGGTCCAGGCTCTGGACAACACTGACCCTCAAACCACACACACCCTCTGGAACTACTTAAAATGATCCAGCATTGCTTCTAAGTGAGGGCAGCAGCTTTTTTTCTTTTCTATTCTTTTCTTTTTTTTTTTTTTTTTTTAATAGCTAGAAAGTTAATTTGAGCTACTGCAAATTCTAGGATGGAATGTCTTCACGTCACTTTTGTACACCGGTTCCCAAGTCCTCTCTGAGCAGTAGTCAGGAACGGGCACATTTACGGGGTGGTGGTGGGGGGAACCAGCTATTTTTAGGTAATCTTTGGAAGCATCATGGAAACATCTACTATGTAGACAAGTTCCTCTGAGGAAGGGAGATGGTGCTCTTTCCCTCTCTCATATCAGGAGGGCAGGATCCATGCAACCAGTGGCGTGTGCCTGCCACATTCACTGTGCCCACCTCCTCTCCCATTACTGAGAGCAGCATGGTGGGAGGCTGGGAGGAGAGGCCTGAGTGAACACCATCCCACATTTCTGCTCTCCTAAGAACAACAGGTCATCCATTAGCCACAATGCAGCAGCTTGCTGCTAGGTCAGAAACAGCTAACACAGGACTACAGGAATCAAGGAGATGTAGACATTTCAGAAAAGCTCCTTCTAGGATGCTTGGGGTAAAGCACCCAGGCCATACTCCATGATTTGGCCTCCTAGAGAAGAAGAGTTGGCCACATACTCTGCTCTTCACCATCTCATCTCTGTTACCCTCTGAGAGGCAGTTGTGGCAACAATGGTTGCAAGGCTCTGGAACCCGCGGTTCAACTAGCTATGCCACTTTGAACAATCCGTCCATCCTTTCTGGGCTTTACATTTCCTCATTTACCAAATGGAAATGATCACAGTCAACACCTTTGCAGGGCTGTTAGGAAGGAGCAGGTGGGTTCTAGAATGCCAAGAGTTGAGTACAATGCCACGTATGGGGTAGGTGCTTAATATTACCTCCCTCTGCTTTCTTACTCATTCACCTCACAGCTGAATACCTGCCATGTGCCCAGCACACCTCCCCAGAACCAGAAGCCCAGGCCCTATAATCCCAGGTTTGCAGGCAAGACGGAAACAAAAGGAAAGATAGTACCTTATGAATTAGGAGGAGGAGGATATGTTCAGTGTGTCACTTCTCTGAGCCAAGCAATTCATTAGAAGGGTAGTGAGTCTCTGAGGTCCCTGCTCTCCTGTTGGAGGAGGCTGACCCGCACAGTGCAGTAAACCTAGGACATGGGGTAAGTACCACGGGGACACTTCAGCGCTTAGTGCTTTAGGGAGACCAATATGGCCTGAGATTCCCCAGATAGACACCAAGAACCATCCAGGAACTCAACTACTGATAATTTGCCAGACGTCCCTGAAAGAGAATATGGTACAAAAAGGAGCCCAAAAGAGTCTGGCCCCTTCCTGACTTCTCAACTTCACATTGCCCAGGGTTAACCTGGATGTCTGGCCTCAGCTGGCTTAGCCTGGAACTCTCTCCCCAACTCTTCTGACCTGGTTAATGCCTCGTCTATATCCAACTCTGCAAAACTAGACTAGGTCCCTGGATAAATGTGCCCTTCTCTTCTAGTGAAATGACAGCTGTGCTGAAATAACCACCTGCCATGTCTGCCTCCCCTGCTCAAAGCATCAGCTCCACAAAGGCAGGAAGAGGTCAATTTGCTCCCCTAAGCATGGACACTTGGCTGTTTGGGGGACGGCCGCCATATGCACGGCTCCCTGCCCTCTCTTCCCTGGTGCTCTATGAGACAGAGCTGCCTCTTGCTGAGCAGATGCAAAAATCCACGCACAGACTTTCAGACAGAATTCTAACCTGCTCCAGACTGTGGCCACCTCGCACCCCCGGCAGGAAACAGAGCACATGGCACAGGATGTCGGCTGGAGAGGTCACTAAGGCTCCATGAGTGTGGGCTCAGCAGCACCACCGGCTATAGAACCTTGGCCAAGTGATCCGGTCCTAGTGTGCCTCGGTCACTTTCCCTGGAAACTGGGGATCATGCTGGAATGGGAGCACAGAGCTGCGGGAAACCTGCACGTGGTAACACATGCCCAGCACTCAGAACCCCCCCACACACACTCAGTCATAATTAAATGTTAACATTATTACTATTATTCTTTACCACCACTGGCTTCAACATGCTTTTATCAAACTTGAGACAAGGAGGACAAAGGCAGAAGGGAAAAGTGAAAGCTTAGTAGTTAAAGGTGATGACCTCCATGTTGGCACTGGGGTTTCCTGTCAGCCTTGACTACTTGGGGGAGCCAACCACAGCAGCATCCTGTGAAGGGCTGCCCTGAGGTAACCCCACACTGCAATGCTCAGATCACCTGGGTCCAGGATCCAGGCAGCAGAACTGGAGCTCACTGGCATCTGGTTTCTCCCCATCCAGCCTTCTTTCCCAGCCTCCACAGACTGTAGCTGAACTGCTGGCCTCGGTCATCCAAACAAGAGGGCACCCTCACCTAAAAGAAGGCAGTTCATCACTGTCTTCAGCTTCTCAGATACCATGAGGAGGAAGGACCATCTCAGCCTGCTGTCCAGAATTGGGGTGCATTTCTGGGGGTGTAACAGTCCTTCCATTCATACTACAGATGATGGACTATGTACCTTGGCAGGACAGTGTACCTGCCCAGAGGTGTCTGGATTTGCCCAGAGGTGTCTGGGCAGGATGAAGGGGCCTGGCTGGTTTCTCTCCTGCTAGGGCCTCCTATAGGGCCTGAAACCATCAAAAGGCAAGCCAGACTTACAACTTGGTGACTCACACTGCTGATGATTGAGGGGTACTGCATGAAGGCCACTAAATCCCTTCCTCCCCTTCTCCCAGGCATATGGCTTTCAGCTGGATGGCCTTTCCTAGCATCCCTTGCAGCTCAGCAGCATGGCTGCTTAGCCAGTGGGCAGTGAGCAGAAGGAAGTGTGACATCACTTCAGGGCCCTGGGCAGGAACACGCCTCCTCCAAGCACTCCCTGCTACTGCCAGCCAGAGCCCCTGACATGACAGTCACTTAGCTTTGACCTGCCCTAGGGGAGGCCAGGCAAGGTGACAGAAGGAACCTGGATCCCAGAATATGGTGCCCTGCCAACCTGAATGCTGAAAAAAGTCACTGTATTTGGGTTAAAAAAAAAAAAAACTCTTTGTTACAGCAGTTTAATTATAACAAGAGCATGTTCTGGGCCTTGCAGTCCTGGAGTCACATGGGCCTATTTCTATCGGTAAGATGAAATACAGACCACAATAAAGTAAGGGTGGATGGAGGCACTCAGGTCAGCTGTATTTCCGATCCTTTGTCATCCTCAGGAACTCTCAAGGATGACAAAGGAGCTGCCTGAGTTAACAACTTTTATACCTTACAATGTTAAGGTTCAGCTAATCAAGAGACCATGTGGAAGGCCTTTTTATATCAGTAATTTTTCAAGAGATGGCATAATAGACCAGGGGTGGCAAATGGCATTGGCATGTGAGGTAAAAACTCTTTCAGTGTGTTGAGAAAGATTATGAGGCCCTATCTGGGGTCAGCAGGCAAGAAAATCTATTATCAAGATCTGCCATGAACAGGCGCAGGGAATGGAGGCTCACTCAGTGAGGTAGAATCACTCAGATTGGCCGTGCCTGCCCTGGGCACAGCACGGGGAGCAGTGGCTGGGATTCTTCTGTAGCAGAACTGAGTAAACATTGCCAGATCCCTGATTTGAGATTTCTACTATAGGCCCATAACACATTCTTCATGCATAACCTCAGACTTCAAATTTCCTACTTTGCCAACTATTCCTTCTGTTTTCTCTCACTTGTTGGACAACTTTTGCCTGGAATAATTGGAACAAATTATTTCATAAATACCTTATTTTTATTTTTAAGATTTTATTTATTTATTCATGAGAGACACAGAGAGAGAGGCAGAGACATAGGCAGAGGGAGAAGCAGGCTCAATCCCAGGACCCCAGGAACACGCCCTGAGCCAAAGCCAGACACTTAACCACTGAGTCACCCAGGTGCCCCTATTTTTATTTTGGTACGGAGTTTTGGGTGAACATTCAGATCACAGATACTCTGGTCAGCACCCTGCTTCCTAAAATATCCCAAGCACCAGATTTTCTGGTTAAGAGGCATCCTTTATTTAAAAGGTGCCTTTGCAGGACACCTGGGTGGCTCAGAAGTTGAGCGGCTGCCTTCGGCCCAGGACATGATTCTGGAGCCCCAGGATCGAGTTCCATATGGGGCTCCCTGCATGGAGCCTGCTTCTCCCTCTGCCTATGTCTCTGCCTCTCTCTGTGCCTCTCATGAATAAATAAATAAAATCTTAAAAAAAAAAAAAAAAAAAGCTGCATTTGTATCACCAAGTAGACTTCCAACCAAATGCCACTTTTGAAAAGTTTTTATCACTTCTGAGAATTACTTTATATACAGCAACAAAGTCACACTGGACTACATAAGATAGGTATATTAACAAGCCTAGAGTTTACTAAATCCTTTCCAACTAGTATTCCTGGGATAGCCTTAAAAAGTTAGAACAGGGATTCTAGCCTTGTTGTAAGGATTAAAGAAAGAAGGAAAAAAGGAAAGACATTCCAAAAATGTAATGTATTTTACACGGTCAAAGCAATGTATTTTACACGAGGTTTTTGATCTCAAAGCCACAGGCCTCCTGAATGAGTGGTACGATAAGCGCCCCAGGGACCCCTGGGCCTCAGCAGGGAGTGGAGGAGCCCAGAGTCCAGCCACTGGGAGGCGCTGGGAAACCCCACTGTGAGCTCAGAAGTTCTCTGCAAGCTTCCAGCCAGGATGACTCTGAGAACGTGTCCAGCTGAAATAATAAACGCTGGCTGTGAACGGAGGTCTTGGTCACCTTCTGACTCCAGCTCAGGCTCACCTGGAACACAGTACTCCAGCTCAGGGATCTGTCATGTGGCAAGACCACCTCACCTGAAACACAGCTCGTGGCTCACCCTGTGCACACAAGCGAAGCCCATCGGTTGACCCACCTGAGAAAAAGCGTGAGGGCAGGAGGAGCCAACTGGAAAGACTCCTAAGCCCCTCCCCTCCTTACATCAAGAGCAACCCTACTAGAACAGCTCCCTCTCTACCAGACCTCCAACCGCTCCCCCGGGGCCAGGCCCTGTGCCACGTGCATCACCTCACATCACTCACCACAACCCTAGAAGAGTCATTTTTATGGTTAATCTGATAATCTGATTTTACAGATGAGAAGACAGAGGTCCACAGAGGCGTTTGCCACAAGTAACAGAGGGGAGAACCTAGATTTCAACCCCATTCTCTCTGTTGTCTTAAGCCCAAGCCTCCCTACTTGGCATGCACATTATGCCAGACAGCTGTATTCAGTGGGCGCAAGAGAACACACATTTCACAGATGAGGAGACTGAGCCCCAGGAAGGGTCTCAGCCCCAGGACCCAGAGCCAGTTAGTAGTCTGCTTCAGAAGGGAACACAGGAAAAAAAAAAAAAAAAAAAAAGAAGGGAACACAGGCAGGGTCTCTATAACTACTCTAATCATTCCCACAGTCAAAAGGTTTCTGGCTGAAAAATGTGGATAGAAGGCACAGAAAGTGACAGCACAAGGCCTGGGTGGTGCAAGCAGAAGTCAGACATGGATTATTTTAGTCCCCGTGTCTCAGTCATGACTCAGCCTCTACTACACCCTAGGAACTGGGGATTCGAGTGTCCCAGCATCTGGGAGGTCCGTCATGCATGCCCTACTGCTCAGCATGGGAAGTCAGGGAAGATGGCAGATGATACAGCTCTGCCTTCATTTCCCAAACCTATTATTCCATATTTTCCCTGGAGAATAGAAATTAGGGTCACTTACGTACATGAAGCTCAAGTTGTTCTATTCATCTGTTATTGTACTCAACAAATACCTCCTGCCTACTGAATGCCAGGCCCATAGCTGGATGCAAATGATATTTTTATGTAAGATAATAAGTTAAATTGGCTCTACAACACTCCACAAAGAGATGACAACAAATTATAATGAAAATCATTTGCCACCCCACCCGCAACCACCCCCCCACCCCTGCAACCCTGCCCCAGGGCAAAACATTGAAGATCTTTTCAGAGAAAAAAGAAAAAAAACTTTCCTTTTTTGTCTTTTGTCTCTCAGGCTCTAAGCTATGTTTCCTGAGGTTAGTTTTGTTTTTGTTTTTGTTTTTTTTCCTTTTATAATTAAGAGTAAAAAGTAAAAGATGATAATGCTGATGACTAGGACAGGTATTCATCCTTCCATTGTGGACACATAAAAGTTGAGCCTTGTTACAAAAAAGATCAAGGTGGTGTCCTTGGTTTGAAAGGGGAGAAATCAGTTTGTATCCCCCCACCCCCGTAGCTCACCTCATGTTACAACTCATATAAGCCTGTTACAGAAATGGCAGCCTGCCCAAAGATTGTGAAGTCATAAAAAGAACAAAACTCCCAATTTAAAGTCTTGAATAGGGACCAAGCTAAGGGAAATTCCAAATAATTTATAACTGCTGGCTCCCATCATTACCAACAGAAAAAGGATAAAGTTGGAAGAAAAGAAATTCTCAAAGGACAGATCCAGGGAGGGGCACGTTCCCTGCTTTACCTGTATTGATGCTTTTCAGACAGTTCTCCCCACTGTCGGATCTGTACCCCCGAATTTGAATCTCCAACCCAAAATTACACAAGGCGGCCTCCGGACACACAAGCCACCCACCACAACGGAGCCTGCTCAGCCCAGACACCAGGCTCCTCCTTGGGGCCAGAATTCCATGCCACCAGCATCCCCGGGGGGAAAAGCGTGGACGTGGGGGCAGGACTTACCCACCCAGACGGAGGGGAGCTCACTTGTTGAAATAATCGCTAGCCAAGTAACCCAAGGGCCAGGGACACTGAGGGCGTCGGCGATGGGGCAGGCAGGGTTGAGGTTTCCCTCCCAGCACAGCTACTCACTGGCCACCCAACTCTGGTGGGTCACCTGTAAGCTGAAAGTCAGACCTGAACTCACCAGGTCAAGGGCTTGTCAGATAATATAGTAAATCAGGTCACGTTTTGCCCGATGAGGGACCCACCGTATCAGCAGAGACTAGTACAGCTACTGTTATTATTACTGTAACATTATAAACACACATAAGTTCGAGGACTAACAGTGCCCCTTTATAATATTGTCGAAGATTCAATGCCATTCAACTCTGGTTCAAGATCGCTCAGAGCCAAATACCCCAGAACTATGCCTTCCAACACAGACGAGCATTCCATCTGCTAACGACCACAAGAGCCAGCCCCCATCAGGGACCCAGGATTAAGGCTGATAGAATCAAGATGTTCTCTGCTCAGTGAGCTGCCTGAATGAACTGGCGGTTTGCTAAAATCTGCAGGCCACCCCAACTCCTCCAGCAGATTCCTGAGCAGTCTGCAGGGGCCAGCCTGCCTGGGCCACTGTTGACAGAAAATTAAATGCAAGGTCAATAAATTCAATATGAAGCACAAAGTATTCAAGAAAGTTCCCTAACGGGATTCCTTTCTCTAATGGGGGGGAGGGAGATATTTGGATACTGAAGTGCTCTTTAACCATGAAAGCAGCTCATTACCATAATATCATGAGGGAATAAAACCAAAAACAAGGTATAAAAATGCCTCCCCACAAATGAATGGTCAAATAAACTTTACAGAACATTCAAATAAGAGAGTAACAGGAGGCAGTGAAAAGAATGAGAAAGATATGTTTGTTCCAATAGGGACAGGCCTTTGTGATGTATTAAGGGAACAGGACCATTTGTAGAAAAGCATAGAATGTATAATTCTGTTTTGGAAAAGGCATGCCTCTGCATCTGAACAGAAAAATCTGGAAGCATGTACATCCAACTGTGTTCACTAGCTCTCTCTGGGAAGAAGACTTGGGGTGATTGCAAAAGACGAGCTTTCTCTTTTTTCTTGTGACACGCTCCTGTGTTGTCTGAGTTTCTTTTCCCAGTTTAAATTACATGCGTAACTTTTATAATAAATTGTGACACCTCCCAAAAGAAACACATAATGTACACATGAAGGAATTCTTCATTTAACAGAACTGCTTGTGGGTAGAAGGCACTGATGTGGGAAAACTGACAGGGTGTATCAAATGATGAAAGCAATCTGTACAGTAGGTTCGCCTATGAGTAAAGGGGTGGCCAGGCAATGACATAATTGGGTTCACAGATGCACAGAATACCTCTTGAAAAGGCAAGAAACTGTTCACCAACTGCATTTGCTTCTGGGTAGAAGGAACAGGGAATGGGGGTGAGGAGGAGTGCGAGGGAGCCAGTCTTATCCTTTTAGACTGTGTATGATTTTCACCATGTTTGAGGTCGCTTATCAACAAGTAACAAATGAATACGTGGAGGCTTTGCAGGACCGGGTGGCTGTCCTTCTGGTGACCACTTCTGCTCAGTTGTCACACAGTGGCCATCCAAATGCCTTCCCGGTCCTCAGCCACACATACTCTACTGGACAAGCAGTCTCCCTGCCTCAGGAGATGGCCTCTGCCATTTCCAAACAGCTTGCTAGAAGAGTGGAAGATGTTGATGGTTACCCTATGAGAAGATGGGAGTCACCTGGTTGCCTTTGGACATGCTTAGCAAGCCAAACAAACAAACAAACAAACAAATCAACTATCCACCTTCCTGATCCCTTCCTACTCCCTCCTTGGCACCCTCCCTAAGAATGTCCTTCCCATGATGCAGAGGCCCATCCACTCAGTTATATGTGAGGGCCTGCTCCACTGAATTCTCGTGGCTGCTTTAGGAGGTACCCCTGTTAGTCCCATTTTCCAGATTTAAAAAATGATAAGCTTATAAAGATGAGTTATGCAGCTCATAAGTAGTGGAATGGGATTTGAATCTAGGTCACCCAGCTCCAGAATCTGCTGCTGACCATTCCACCTGGAGGGCAGGATGGGGCTGCAAAGGAAAAGGCTCCTACACAGACATAATATTACAAAGGCCTTCTAAACTGGCAAAAGCTGAATAGGAAATAAATGGGTTACATCATCCTGAAAGAGATTTATCACCGTGCCCCTGAACTCTGTCCCACAATAAACGGCCATGGCAGTAAAATAAACAGACCAGGCACATAGCAGGTCAGCTTTTCTGCTAAAATGGGAACAAGTTCCAACATCCCTGAGATGTATATCCCTGAGATATACTGTCCAAGTGCAGGGCAAGCGACACATACTGAATATCAAAGGCATCACCCTCGCCACAGCTGGCAGTTACTGAAGACCTGATGCCCCATGGCCAAGGGTCTTCAGTACCAGTTCTTTATCTAAAGAGTCTTGCACTTGAGTTAGAAGCCACCTCCTGGCTTAGCAAAATACCAACTCTGTTAAACTTGGCCTTGAAGAAGATTTGTCCCTCTGGCCACACTCATAAATTTGGTCCTATCCTTTTACCACTTGGACCATTTACCAGGAGTTGTTTCCCTTAAATCAATTCACATTTTTTTTTCCCTCAGCCGAGTTTATTTATGTACACACACACACACACAAAATTTACGTATATATGTATGTGTTTATATATACACGTATACATGTGTATATATATATATATAAAAAACATACCCTAGTCATGTTATTTTTACACTACATGTGAAAATACATAACAGTTACAATTTTTTTTACAGTTACAATTTTTAAATGAAGTTTGTGTAACACCTACTGTCATCTTGTGTAACATATCTTCAAAAAGACATTAGCTGGTTTTCTTTTTTTTTTTTTTTTTTTTTTTTATTAGCTGGTTTTCTAAGACAACAGCTCCTGTGATCAAATAAGCTGGGGATATATGGAATTGACAAATTTTATAGCTAAACTGTGGAAGGAGCCTTGGTGTCCACTGAAACATGAATGGATAAAGAAGATGTGGTCTATGTATACAATGCAAATGCACACTGAGGATCTCTAAGAGCACTAGGGTGCTACACAGCATTTCCCAACTTTCTGAATTAGGGAACTGTTTTTAATACACTCCCAAAGGACTTTAATAGTGTCCAGAAGATACTTCAGGAAATATTGCCTCAAACTGCCCTTCACATCTACAAACTTTTCCTGAACACTCATAGGCCTGGAGATTATGTTTTATAAAACTGGTAGATGTGGAGTGAAGGAGACAGGCAAGGGGTGCAAAAGGAAGATGACAGGAAATAAGTTATTGAGACTTTCTCTGATCTACAACTATTTTGATGGTAGTGATTATGAATCTAAAACCTTATAACTTGGCGGGATCCCTGGGTGGCTCAGCGGTTTAGCGCCTGCCATTGGCCCAGGGCGCGATCCTGGAGTCCCGGGATCGAGTCCCACGTTGGGCTCCCGGCATGGAGCCTGCTTCTCCCTCCTCCTGTGTCTCTGCCTCTCTCTCAATCTCTGTGTCTATCATGAATAAATAAATAAATAAATCTTTAAAAATAAAAAAAAAATAAATAAATAAAACCTTGTAACTAATGAATTTTGCAGATAAAGGGTAATAGAATTGGGTTCTCAAAACATCGCTCCTAACGAAGGGGGCTAAAGGGGGGGGGGTTAAGGGAAGTATATCCCTTAACTACGATGTTTATGAAATTCTGGTGATACCCTAACTCACTTAAAAACTACACTAGAGGGATCCCTGGGTGGCTCAGCGGTTTAGCGCTTGCCTTCGGTCCAGGGCGTGATCCCGGAGACCCGGGATCGAGTCCCATGTCAAGCTCCCTGCATGGAGCCTGCCTCTCCCTCTGCCTGTGTCTCTGCCTCTCTCTCTCTCTCTCTCTCTGTCTGTGCCTCTCATGAATAAATAAATAAAATATTTAAAAAAAAAACTACACTAGAAACATCTTACTGTTCTGGTGCAAACTGTAATTCTTAAACACAGGTAATGATTTAGAGGGATCCAGGCCAAAAGCAGCCTCCTCTTTTCTGGGTTTGCTTTAGAGCTTCTAATGTCAAAATTTTTATCCGCAGACAATGTATTACACCAAGTGGGAAGAGTCAGAGATGAAACCTGGTAATTTGGACCAGTGCTTAATGCAGCAGAAAAGGGGAGTTGTCCTGATGGGACCAATTGCAGTATCAAATTATGTGAACAGGGGAAACTTTCCAGAAGCCCCACCCCATGGCCACTTAGCTCTAAACTTCCTGTAATGGGGGGGAGGGAGGGAGATGATGGGGGCAGGGGATTTAGTAAAAGCTAGTAAAAATTATTTATATAATAATTGAAACACATCCAAGTAGCATTCCTAGTGCTACTTAAGGATGACATACTCATAAACATACCAATATAGCAACGAGCCACACAGCTTGTGTGCTAATTAAATCCACTCTCTAAGCTTCTGTGTAAGTGCTGGATCTGAATCTGAGACTTAGCCAACTGTAATCCAAGCATTCTACAGACAGGGAGCAAACTGTCTCTAGCATCATTGTGATTCTAGTACCTAGCATGATGCTGATCATATAGGAAAGAAAAGCAAAAGGTGGCGGTGGGGGGGTGGGGGCAGGGACCACTGCCACCTACTACCCAATCAACAACCACCCACTCATCAATGCACCTAGCAACCAACAATCAACCAGACAAACTGATCAGAAACCAGTGGTTCACAGACCTACCAAACCACCACCAACTTAGTCAACCAACTACCAAACCCGAGTGGACTCATCCTTGACCACCATCTCCCACCAAAACCTTTCCCTCCCTCAGTCTCCCTGGCTACTTCTAAATTGATCCCTAGCACAGCAGCCCTCAGCTAATGGAAGGCCCCCCTTTACTAGCCACCCTGTCTCAATCTACAGATCAGGAACTCTTAACTCTTCCCAAAATTTTTCCACAAGCTCCAGCAGGAGCCTCACAGCCCTTAGGCACACACAGCTCCTTCTCAGTGACATGCAAAACAATCTGAAAGTTGGAGGGTTAGGGGGGAGGAATTGGTTCCAAAACATAAAAAAAAAAATAAAAGAAACTGAAATTAATAAATGTTTTATTAAATGCCTGGATTAGCATTATCTTCCTCACTAATTGTGATCTATGGTTGATATCTACAGAAATTTCAGTACATTTGAAAATGAGTTATAGGTTCATTTTCTCACATCCCAAGAATTCCAAAGTATACATTAAAATTGCTAAGAAATCAGTCAATTGTAAAAGGAGTGAGTCATGGCTAAATAATACAGCAAATGCAAACAAATAAATAAACACAAAAGTTCTTTTTTTTTTAAATCTTTCAAATTATTATTTTACAACACATGCACAAAACGCATCTTTTTTTTTTTTTTTTTTAGTGTGAGAGAGGGTGTGTTTTATTGTATTTGATAGGATGGGCTCAGGGCCTAAGGTCATAAAGCATCCCAGCACGCCTTATGAAGTCTGAACTCCCTAACAGTGACCCAAGGCTCCCCCAGCTGGCCTCTGCTGGTGTCCCCAGCTGGCTGGCCCCACATGCCCTGGTCCGTGGTCCCACTGTTGGTAGAACCCAGGGCTGCTCCCTCTATTCGAAATGCCCTCCTCTCCCACCTTTCACTGAGTGGTTTTCTTAGCCACCCTTCAAGATTTAGCCTTCTTGGTATGCCTGGGTGGCTAGCGATTGATTGAGCGTCTGCCTTTGGCTCAGGACGTGATCCTGTCCGGGGATTGGATCGAGTCCCACATAAGGCTCCCTGCGAGGACCCTGCTTCTCCCTCTGTCTTTGACTCTGCCTCTCTCTGTGTCTTTCATGAATAAATAAATAAAATCCTTAAAGAAAAAAGAAGATTCAGCCTGCTTGGATACATTTCCTTTCTCCTTGGCATCATGCTTTCTGGTATCTTTTTTTTTTTTTTTAAAGACCCCATTTATTTACTCATGAGAGACAGAAAGAGAGAGAGAGAGAGAGAGAGAGGGGCAGAGACACAGGCAGAGGGAGAAGCAGGCTCCATGCAGGGATCCCAACGTGGGACTCCATCCCAGGTCTCCAGGATCACACTCTGAGCTGAAGGCGGTGCTAAACTGCTGAGCCACCCAGGCTGCCCCATGCTTTCTGATATCTAAAGAATGTCTCACAAAGTAGACAGAAGTGGAACTTCCTACATAATCTACTAGGAAGCCAAATGTCTGGGACAATGAGCAAGACAAGCCACAATCCTCAATTATGTCACAGCTTCCTATAAGGGACTAAGTCAGGGACTCTTGCAGAAGGTGTGTCATGGGGAGGGTCTATGAGCTTGAATAGGAAAAACAGTGAAATTTTTGCCTTTGGTACCCTCTAACTAATATGTAGCCTATTGTTCGATTATGAACGTACACCATAAAATACAGGTGTATTAGCAGCACCTGTGATTTCTGTCACCTGCAAAATCAGATCTTTTCCCATCATAGTGTTGGCAATATCTCAAAATAATCCTGTATGCTCATCACTACATCAAAATCATGGCAGTTATTAGACTCATTTCTAGATCTTATTAAACATCTAAATACATATGTACATGTATTACTATATCCAAAAATTTATTTCTGATAAATGTATTTCAATATAACTAGTTTCCTTTGTAACCCCATGTACATGATTTTATGCATAAAGGTTAAGAGTACAGTCTTCAGGGAGCCAATGGGGTCCAAGACACACTAAGTTAAGAATCCTAGCTCCCAGCTGCCTGGCTGGCTCAGTCAGTAAAGCATGTAACTCTTGATCTCGGGGTTGTGAGTTTGAACCCCATATTAAGTATAGAGATTACTTAAAAAATAAAATCTTAAATAAAAAAATTCCTGGATCCAATTAATGAATTTTTAGAACCAAGAAATGAAAGGACTTCAATAACAGATTGGTGAAATGGGCCATAGCCTAGTGAAACTGCACCTGTCAGGGCATGGCCTTGGTCAACTCTCATTCCCATGAGTGACCCTAGGAGGTCACTGCAAATGGGTCTCCCAACCAATATGGCCTATCTATCATCACTGAGTTATCCTCTCAGGCCAGAACTACAATCATGTTATTCTCAGCATGAACACCTTCCATTGCTCCCTATGGTCTATGGCAGGGGCCAGCAAACATTTTCTGTAAAGGACCATATAGCAAATATTTTTGGGTTTACAGGTCATACAGTCCCTGTTGCAACTATTCAAATCTATTGTTGTAATGAGAAAGTGACTATAGGCAATACATAAAATAGTGGGTGTAGCCTGTGTCTCAATAACACTTTATTTACAAAAACAGGCAGAGCGTCAGATTAGGCACCACTGTCTAACATAACTATCTATGATGATGGAAATGTTTTAGATGTTCACTGTCCAATTTGGTACCACAAGCCATACTACTGAGCACTTGGAATGTGGTTAGTGTGACTAAGATGCTAAATTGTACATTTAATTTTCTAACTAATTTAACCAGTCACAGGTTGCTGAAGGATAGGTTTACACAGTCAAACCCAAGCCTTTTTTTTTTTTTTTTTTTTTTAAGATTTTTATTTAGTTGAGAGAGAAGAGAGAGAGAACGAGCAGGGAGAGAAGGGCAGAGGAAGAGGAAGAAGCAGATTCCTTGCTGAGCAGGGAGCCCAACATGGGGCTTGATTCCAGGACATCACAACTTGAGCTGAAGGCAGATATAAACTGAGCCACCCAGGTACCCCTCAGGCCTTTCTTCATCCCTTCTGAGGTTCTGGCCAACATCACAACCGATGGTCCCAACCTCAGTAAGTACTAAGCACTGAGGCCAAACAGTGGGTAATATCAAGTGCTCTCACCCTGCATTCACTTCCCACTCCGGGGCCCAAGCAGTTCTGCAGCCCAAAACATCCTGTCTCCTGACTCTGCTCCTTTAAACTCCATTGTTCACCAACCTCACCCTTGCCACAGGCCTTCCCTTACACCCCAGGTGAAAACTGTTGCTCTTTATGTGTCTCTGGGAGGCACTGTAAGAACCTTCTCCTAACAAAGCATGCCACGGTGACTTGTGCAGTAATTCTGTTTCTTTTCCTTCACTTTAAGATATTTGAAGATAAAACCATGTCCCTACCACACACAGTACCTTTATTATTTTTTAAGATTTATTTATTTATTTGAGAGAGAGAGAGAGTGCATGCACAATCGGGAGGAGCAGAGGGAGAGGGAGAGAGAATCTTAAGCAGACTCCACTCTGAGCATGAAGCCTGATATGGGGCTTGATCTCACAACCCTGAGATCATGACCTGAGTTGAAACCAAGAGTCAGATGCTTAACCCTCTGTGCCACCCAGGCACCCCAGCACAACACCTCTATGATAAGCATTCCCTAAGTCTGTGAAATGAACACACTTTAATTATAGCTAAGTACTGAATACAAACGATCTCTAAAAAAAAAAAAAATTCTTGTTAAAATTAATAGATTTAACTAAAACCTGTTTATCACATTTTTTTGAGGGCTGGAATCTAGATGAAAGTAAAAAGGCCCAGATGGATTTCCAATCTGCAGTACAGAGGGATGTGACCACTCAGTTAACATCCCACTCTACCACCACAAGATCTCACCCTTCTGAAACCTCAGTTTTCCTCATCTGTAAAATGGGTTGACAATGTCTACACCTAGCAGGGATAGAGAATGCTTAGCACAGTACTAAGAGACATAAATGGCAGCTTCTGGGTGGATACAAATCTCCTCCTGAACACAGGGTGTGGAGGAGGCACACAAATCAGACTTAGCAGGACAGAAATACCAGGATGACCCTTGGATTCCTACACCAGTATAGGTCTATCTCTGGGCAGGAAGGATACATGGCTTTTACACCACAGCTGTGCTCCCTAACATCCTCTGAGCACACAGATCACACCACCACTGAAACCACTTGGGGTGGGTCAGTGCACACTTCAGGCATCTGCCAGCCCAAGAGCTCTAAAATGTGTGCTGCCCTGGCTGCTCAGATAACAACCCGCCGTCCCCATAAATGTCACAGCCACTCCACGCACAACGCTGTAATTTTTGCAGCTTCTAGGGCTTCTCTGAACAGATAAGAAAATCCAGCCAGGCCACTCATTATCCTAGTTTTTCTGACCCAAGGCCCTGTTCCCCCTCTTACTCAGCTGCCTTACTCACCAGGCTGGGTGCCAAATGATTGGGCCTTTGTTAGCAATCAAACCCACCCTCAGAGAGAAGGAGGGGGAGCAGCGACTAAGGAAATTCAAAAGAGTGGACTATGGCTGTTTTAAACCTAGTTACAAAAAATGGCTTTGAACTCCAGCAGCCCTGTTGGAAGAAGTTCTTCTTTGCGGGCATCTCAGTCACCTCTCCTGTTGATACTGATATATATGGAATGTGCTTTCCTGATTATTATCTATTTTCCTGAGTTATAAAATATGCCATTACAATCAATTCAAATTATACATAAAACAGATATAATGTAAACTGAATCTCTCCCCACTGACAGGTGAGGGTTGCTCTGCCATTAATGGTGGTCTTGACCTTGGTCCCACGCTTGGCATATCCAACTTTCTTCTCAAGCCTCAACACCTCTGTTGTTTATAGAAACCACTTGAGGGACGCCTGGGTGGCTCAGCAGTTGAGCAGTCTGCCTTCAGCTCAGGGCGTGATCCCAGAATCCGGGATCGAGTCCCATATTAGGCTCCTTGTAGGAGGCCTGCCTCTCCCTCTCTCTCTGTGCCTCTCATGAATAAATAAATAAAATCTTAAAGAGAGAAAGAAAGAAAGAAACCAACCACTTGAGCTTCAACTCTGGCTACCCAGTGGAATCATCTGAAAAGCTAAAAAAAAAAAAAAAAAAAAAAAAAAAAAAAAAAAAAGCAGTGGCTCTCCCCAAAAGAAAACAAAGTAAGGATTTCTTCAGGTAGGGCCAGGTATCAGTAATTTTTAAAGCTTCTGAGCTGGTTCTAAGGGTTCAGAATCACTATCAACAACCAGACCCCATTTGAATCCCATCACCCCAAAGCCCTCACCCAAGAGGCCAACCTTTTCCTTGACTGGGAATGGGCCTGAGGCAGACAGACCCCAAGAGAGGTGACCCAGGAAGGAGAAAGGAAAGTGAGTGCACCCAGGAAGCCAGGAACTCAAAGCCCAAAGCTATTGCGTCAACGACGTCTTGCTCACAGACATCATGAGCCACTTGTCTCAAAGCAATGAAGCCACATTCTAACAAAGACAAGGATTCTGACAGTGCCTTGGAATTAATGGGTTGCAATGGTGAACAGAGGACCAGAAAGGTCCTCTTGAGAACTGTATTTTTGACTTTTCCTTTTTTTAAAGAATATCCACTAGTAATGGAAGCTAACGAAGAGGATCTAGTCGCCCATTGGAGAGATTTTGCCCTTGGTTCCTGGGGTGACTCCAGGAATGCCCATTCTACAGGGGGATTAGAGAGACGCAGAAGGTCCTGAATGATGAATGGCCAGGCATACCCAAAAGTGGTTCACGCTCAACCCTCTTTTTATTTTTTAAGATTTTATTTATTTAACACAGAGACGGAGTGCACACACAGGCGCGTGCCAGAGACCACAAGCAGAGAGAACAGCAGAGGGAGAGGGAGAAGCAGACTCCCTGCTCAATGGGGACCCCGACATGGCTTGATCCCAGGATCCTGGGGTCATGACCAGAGCCAAAGGCGGATGCTCAACGACTGAGCCACCCAGGTGCCCCCAAGCTCAACCCTTTTAATGACTTCCTCTAAAATGCCCAGTCAAGGGGATCCCTGGGTGGCTCAGCGGTTGAGCACCTGCCTTCAGCCCAGGGCATGATCCTGGAGACCAGAGATCGGGTCCCACATCGGGCTCCCTGCATGGAGCCTGCTTCTCCCTCTGCCTACGTCTCTGCCTCCCTCCCTCTCTCTTTCTCTCTCTCTCTCTCTCTCTCTGTCTCTCATGAATAAATAAATAAAATCTTCAAATAAAATAAAATGCCCAATCAATATCTGCCACCTCCTGAGTAACAGCTCAGGACCTGAGCACCTTGGCTGCAGCACTTCACATGCGACAGGCACAAATGGCATGCCACTTTACAGCTGCCCAAACAGAGGCTTCACGAGGCTGTGCTGTCTGCCCAGGGCCACTGGACCAGTGGGTGGTAGAGCCCCAGGGGAAGATGTGGAAGAAAAGGAGACTCAGGAGGATCTGTCCCAGCCTTGCTATTATGAGAGCCAACCTGGAAACTCAGGGGCAACGCTTCTGAATTCTAACTAGACAATAAAGCCAGATGGGATGGAGGCCAGACCTTCGGAAGCAGAGTTCCGCGCCCCCCACCTGCTCAGCGGAAGTCTTCACACCTGGTAAAGCGTGCCTGCCGTTAGCACTTGAGCTGGGCAGAACTGCCATGGGCAACTGCTTGAGCGGAGCCTCCAACAGGCCAGAGAAACCAGAACTGCAAAACCCAACCTTGAGATCAGAGCCCCCACCCTGGCACCCATCTTTTCCCAAAATGTTTTATGGGAAATTCCAAGTAAAATTAAATGGTGTTATTTACCACACTCAGCACTTGATTTAAGTCAGGTCCCCTTCTAGTCTGACAGCCTGGTCATCCACAATAAATTAGCCTTTAAAAATAAGAAAATTTCAAAGCTTGCTCTAATTCTTCCAGCTAACAAGGTAAAAGAGGGTTTTTCTGAGTGTCTATATCCAGACAACTTGACCCCTTAGCCCAAAGCCCTCCATCCCCAAGTGGAGGGACCAGATGGTTCCAAGTATACATTTTCTAGAACTACTCTGAGCAGCATAATGAACACTTACTACATTAGCCTCCCCTCCTCCCCACCATAAGAGTCCCACTCAGAGCTACAAAGCAGTCCTGACACCCCCTTTTACAGCTCCTGGAGTGTTCACCGAGAACAAGCCAATTTTTCCAGGGCATTGGGCCAACAGTATAATCACATGCCGCGTTAGAAGCTTCTGGTTGTTCATCAGAACCCAGAAACTTGGCTGGGGGCTGCACACGGCTGGAGGCTCCATCAGGCTTCCTGTTGTAACAAATTCCTCCACACCCCACCTGTGAAAATCCATTTCCATTTATTACCAAAACTGGAGCCCTGTCTTTCGAGCTTTTTCCTGAGGCCTGGAAGCTGGCTTTTCCAGCTGGTGATGTCACTGACAGGATTCTGACAATGGCTCCCGAGAGCCTAAACCTCTCGCTAATACCTAGCAAGAGCACATTCCTCACGGGTGAGGTCATGCTTAGCTAATTACTAATCTGGCCCCTACCCTAGCGCCCAAAGCCCCAGCATGATGAGATGCCACTGGGGTTCTCTCTTAGGGCACTCCCGAAACAGCAAATACTACCCTGCAGCAAACATGAAAACCCCCAACAGGCAGTGGGATCACGAACTGCCAGATTTTGCAAATAAAATACAGGATACCGAGTTAAATATGAATTTAGATAAGTAAATAATTGCTTAGTGTATATCCCATTCAATGACATATAACAGGAGATAATTGCTTGCCACATTTGGAATACTGAGTAATTCATTGTTTCTCTGAAATTCAAATTTAACTGCTTTCTCTGGCAACCACAGGTGACTTACTGGCAACTCTTTCATTTTGGGGACTGTTGAAATACATGTAGAAAAAAATCACCTCAAGAAATGAGGGAGGATAGGACGCCTGGGTGGCTCAGCCGTTGAGCATCTGCCCTTGACCCAGGGAGAGATCCTGGAGTCCCACATCCATCAGGCTCCTGCATGGAGCCTGCTTCTCCCTCTGCCTATGTCTCTGCCTCTCTCTGTGTGTCTTTCATGAATAAATAAATAAAATCCTTTTAAAAAAAAAAAAAAAGAGGGATCCCTGGGTGGCTCAGCGGGGGATCCCTGAGTGGCTCAGCAGTTGGGCGCCTGCCTTCGGTCCAGGCATGGTCCTGGAGTCCTGGGATCGAGTCCCACATTGGGCTCCCTGCGTGGAGCCTGCTTCTTCCTCTGCCTCTGTGTGTGTGTGTCTATCATGAATGAATAAATAAAATCTTAAAAAAAAAAAAAAAAAGAAAGAAAAAGAAATGAGGGAGGAGAGTTTCTACAGAACCCCCTCACACTGCTTCTGCAAGAGTCCTTCCTCTACCTTAAAGATGTCAAAGCTAGAAATTAGATGAGGCATTTTGAACGTGGTTTATACAAGAAAATCCATGCACCTCCAGCCAATGCACTGCCAGAAAAAACAAAAAACAAAAAAAAACAAAAAAACCTTAGTCCTACATGAAAAGATAGATGATCTTCAGCTACCATCCATACCTGAGCTCCACGGGGCAAAGACATACCTGGCATTGGAGGAGCAGTGCGTGGCACAGAGTAGAAACTTGGGTGACTTTTGTGAAATGGCTCTCCCTGGTTAGGACTTCATTTCTAGAATAATGACGATGCTGAAAGTGGCCAGTGGTAATCCATTCACTACCACCCAGTCTGATTATGTATATCAAGCACAGAACAGAATAAATGTCTATAATTTAGTGCTGTCATTTCTTAAATTAATGCAGTAAACCAAAACTTTATACAAAGAACCTCTGATAATATGGGCTAATATTTATTGAATAAACAGTGATAAAATGAGAACATGGGTGTTTCAAAAATAATCAACAAGTAAATGCATTGTTATAGGTTTTAAATTAAAATAGATTCGATCAGGGGATCCCTGGGTGGCTCAGCGGTTTAGCGCCTGCCTTTGGCCCAAGGTGCGATCCTGGAGTCCTGGGATCGAGTCCCATGTCGGGCTCCCGGCATGGAGCCTGCTTCTCCCTCCCCCTGTGTCTCTGCCTCTCTCTCTCTCTCTTTCTCTCTCTATCATAAATAAATAAATAAATCTTTAAAAAAAAAAAGATTCGATCAACATGTGTCATGCATTCAGTGTGTACCAGGCTCTGTGTTAAGCACTACTGTGATCATCTCCTTTCAGCCTTCCAACAAACCTACAAGGCCAAGACCCATTATTATCGTTCCCATTTCATAGGGAAACTAGGGCTCAGACACTTGCCCAAGGCCACAGTGCTGGTGAAAGGTGGGCCCAAGGAACACCTGGGTGGTTCAGTGGTTGAGGACCTACCTTTGGCTTAGGTCGTGATTCAGGGTCTTGGGATCGAGTTCCACATCAGGCTCCCTGCAGGGAGTCTGCTTCTCCCTCTGCCTATGTCTCTATCTGTGTGTGTGTGTGTGTGTGTGTGTCTCATGATTAAATGAATAAATAAAATCTTTTTAAAAAATTAAGAATCAAAATGAATAGCTTATAACATGTAAGAATTGCCTGCCCAGTTTAGAAAAATGATTTTCAAAAAAAAAAAAAAAAAAAAAGAAGAAGAAGAAGAAGAAGAAGAGCAATTTTCTGAAATCTGTGAGATACTTAAGAATCCCAATTGTGGTCTTGGTAAGCAGCTTCAGGAGGTACTCAAAAATCTAATTAATTTTTTTTTAAGACGCCATGCCACCCCTGTCTGTGGGATGTAAATACCTCTCATGGAAATCATACAAAACAGGATTGTAAAGCTTCCAAATTTGGGAACATGTAAAAGGCAATGTTTACAATACATATGGGAGTCAATCTGCCACTAGCTACATTTAAAAAATAAAAATTACACACAATCGCAAATTACAGAAGAGGCATGTATTGCCAGCAAGAGATTATAACTCAAATGCTTTTCCCAAAAAAAAAGTTGATTAATGAGCGAAAATTGTTGGGATCCAGGATATTAAAACAATCTCAATGGTTACTTTAAATTACAGTAAGAGAAAGGCACCCGGCTGGCTCAGTCAATAGAGCATGCACTGATCTTGATCTCATGGTTGTAAGTTAGAGCTCCACATCAGGTGTAGAGATCACTTAAAAATAAAACTTTTTTAAAAAGTTACAAGGAGAAAGGTACCATCTCAGTGAAGTGCTGGCAAACACTGTTCAAATCAAGAGATGGCACTTAGCATCCCTAATAACAGAACAAATTGACATGATGTGCCTCCTGATGTGATTCAACGGAATACACTCATGGCTTTCTTTGGAAGTGCACTTGTCAAAAATGTTTAACTTGAATTTAATCATGAGGAAACAAACAAATCTAAAATATAGATATTCTACAGCCTTGCTACTCCAAGTGTGGCCTGCAGGTTAGAAGCATTGACATCAGCTGGAAGCCTGCTAGAAATGCAGACTCAGGCCCAACAGTGACTTCCAAAATCAGAATGTACATTTTATTAAAGACCCTCCCCACCATCCTGCATGCCCCCACCACTCCTCACCCTGGAAGTCTTGTGCACATAACATTTGAGAAGGCACTGGCCTTAGCTTTTTCAAAACTGTCAATGTCAGAAGTGACCAAAACCAAGAAATGTTAAAGATGGGAAGCTGTTCTAGATTAAAGGTTAGGATGAAGTAACTTTGAAACCAAATTCAATTAAGTAATCTTTAATTGTTTCCCAGATTTAAAAAAATGACCATAAAAGACACTTGAGAGCATTGGGGTAAATTTTATATGAGATATAAAGTGTTAACCTCTTGGGCATACAGTGACACTGTGGTTATGGAAGTGTCCTTTTTCTTAGAGAACCTGCTGAAGTACTGGGTGGGGGCTGGGTGGTGGTGAACGGTCATGCCATGTGCTAGAGACTTTCAAATGATTCAATAAGAGATAGATGTGATGTGTATCCTTAGAGAGTGACAAAGTCAACGAATGTGGCCAGATGTTAACAACTGGAGATTCTAGGGCATCTTGATGGCTCAGTCTTAAATGTCTGCCTTTGGCACAGGTCATAATCCCAGGGTCCTGGGATGGACCCCCGAATCCCTGCATCAGGCTCTCGGCTCAGCAGGGAGTCTGCTTCTCCCTCTACCCCTCGCCCCTGCTTGTGCTCTCTCTCTCTCATGCATGCTCTCTCTCTCTCTCTCTCTCAAATAAAAAAAAGATTTTTAAAAGTCTTAAAAAAAATATTGTACTTATTTATTCATGAGAGACACAGATTGAGAGGCAAAGACACAGGCAGAGGGAGGCAGGCTCCCCTCCAGCCCGGGGAGCCCAATACAGGACTTGATCCCTGGACCCACGATCATGCCCTGAGCTGAAGGCAGAGGCTCAACTGCTGACCTACCCAAGCGTCCCAATAAATAAATAAAATCTTTTTTAAAAACCAAAAACAATTGGAGATTTTAGGGGAAGGTTATATGGGAGTTTGCTACACTGTTATTTCATATTGGAGGATTGAAAGCTTCCAATGAATTTGGGGAAGGGAGGGAAATTTACATTATTGCAAGAATTTAAATTTTTTTAAACAAGTCAAATACCTGGAAAATAAATATAAGGTAAAAATTCATTACAACTCTGGTTCTTAAGCATCTGTATTAATCAGCATGTATTAATATTCTTGGCAATACAAGAAAGCACATACATTCTTCTACAAACCAACTTTTCTCCCAGGTGTCAAAACATTTAAGGAAAGTAGTAACTACTTAGGTACAGGGAGGCTGAGAGAGTCTCTCATTTCACCTCCAAATGTAGAAACTGACTCCTCAGGAGAAAGCTTACCAGGCAAAGGAAAATATAAACCTGAAAATTTTACAGCTTTATTTTAAAATTCAAGCCCTGTATAGGCTCGATTCCCACATTTGGCCATAAAAAAGAATGAAGTATGAATACAACATGGATGAACCTTGAAAACATTTTGCTAAGTGAAAGAAGCCAGTCACAAAAGACCACATGTTGCAGGGTTCCCACTATATGAATGTTCAGAATCAGCAAATCCATAGAGAAGTAAACCAGTGGCTGCCAGGGCCTGGGTGAGGGGAGGACGGGGAGTAAGTGCTAATGGGTATAGGGTTTGGGGGGGCCAGGGGATAAAATGTTCTAAAATGATGTAGTGGTGATGGCTGTACAACTGTGAATATACTGAAAACTGTACAGCTCAAAGGGGTGAATTTTATGGTGTGTGAATTATATATATCTCAGTAGAGCTGGGTTGTTTTTTTTTTTTTTTTTTTTTTTTCCCCTCAAATCCTATATATTCCTCCAGGCTACAAGATCTGTCTTCTTCTTTCTAGCAGAAGGCAGTTACAGGACTAAGACAAGGCAAATCTCTGTGACCTGGGACCCAGGAGACCGGGGTTCTAGTCCAGCCACCACAACTCCCTCTGTGACCTTAAGCACATCCTGTCCCTCTCTGAGTGGGTAACTTCCAGACTGCAAATTCAGGGCTGGACCTGAAAGCATTTTAAGGTTCTCCAAGATATTCTGAAAGCCAAATACAAGTCCTCTGCTGCTATTTTAAACAGCACAGTTATTGAACTTCCGGGAACTTAATAATAAAACTTCATTCAGTTCATCCAAGATGTGAATTGCGTTATTTCCTTTAGATGATCTTGGGGTTCAATAACATGGCATCTGTACTCATACTTAGCATTTCAACTGTGTTCAGAAGACATAAACTTGGGTGAGAGAAGTCATTTTCACCACTGAGCAAGGATTTTTATAGAATTTTTTCCTCGACACACTTTCAGGATTTCATTTAAGCAAAACTCCACCCCCAAGTGCTAATGCCTAAGTAAAGGCCAGCCAATGACCTATGAATCTGGTAATTAGGGTTTCTCACACCTAGTAAAGGTCAGGATGGCAAAGGGACTCAGCCCACCACTGGGGCTCATCCCAATAAACTCATTTCTCATCTTCTGGGCAGCAGAAGTCAGACACTGCAGCCACAATGGACAAAACCCTCTGCAGAGCCAAAGGCAACACGCTGGAAGTAATCAGGACTGATTAGTGTTTGGGGAAATCCTTGGCCTAAGTGTACTCTTTGATTCAGATTTTCCAGTCAAAGCCATCCCGAGTCATGCTGACTTGGGCCTGGAAGGAGGAAATTCCCATTCATGCCTCTCAGACAGTACCGTCTCCTCTGCAGGAAGGAAGGGCCCATGCTGGAGCAGAAAGCAGAGCTCAGAGAGGTCCCAAGGTGCTGATCCTGGGCATCTCTTCCAGGCAGGAAGCGGGCGTCCCTGTCGCTGGGCTGAACTTTATGCAACATTCTCCTAGCTTGGGACAGAGGCTCTTGATGATATTTACCATCAACTTGGACTCAGAGAAGGCTTCTCAACAAGATAGGGAGAAGCGCTCATCTATCCCTTCTGGACCATCGGCCCCTGCACCACATCTTCTCCAAGAAGAGGCTCCGCCCATCCAAATTAAACAGCCAAGTCTCAGCCTCCACAGCTAAATGGGTTGGGGTGGAACCTCCAATGTGAGCTGAATCTCATTCTCCCTCGAGCTTTCTGCATATGGCTAGACTGAGTGAAATGTAAGCAACCAGGAACAGTGGGGCAGCCATGCTGTATGGGGTGCTAACAGGGCCCATCTACAGAGAGGGGGAACAAAACAGACACCAGGGAAACAAGGCAATCTCCATGGCTTTCTGATTCCTGGCTCCAAGCCCTCCTGAGGCCCCCTGCCAGACCACCCTATATCTGCAAAACCACAATTGTTCACTGGGATCACTGGTTGTTTCTGATGCCAGGTATGGGGACAGGTACATGTGACACGCCCCACAAAGCACAGCAGTCAGTTCAGAGCTAGGCATATGATTCAAGGGTCCTGATCAGCCAATCCTGGGACTCTTATGGGAGCTCCAGGAAACAGGTCTGTGCTCACCAACCTCATTCTCTCTCTCACCTGGCTAGGCTTAGTTCTGGGAGGCCTAAAGGCCCAGAGATGCAACAGCCATTCTGCCTTGATGGGGACCCCTAGCAGACACTGCTAGAGATGAGGAGAGGGATCAAACTCTGATGACATATTTGAGCCTCAAGACCCAGCCATTCTTGCAGATTGCTCTACTGCAAGATTTCTCAGTTACTGGGCCAACTGGCTCCCTTCTTTTGTCTTTAATTAGTTTCAAATGGGTTTCTAGAACCTGCCACTAAATCAATCAATCAATCAATCTTGACAGACCCTCCCTAACAAAAACCAATTTTTTGCACTTAAGCTAGCTCAAGCGAGTTTCTCTCACTTGCCCTTGAAAGAACGAGGCCTCATAAATCACCAAAACAATTTATCCAATCTACATGGCTAGAGGTTTAAGGCATATTGTCTCAAATTACCCAATGCTGCAGAGAAAAATCCATGAAATTTCACAATTCCTTTCTGGCCCATCAGAAGAACTGACGAGAAGCCTACTGACCTTGGTCAACAGCACAACGCAGTCCAATGGTGGGCCTCCTGGGATCAATTCCCTCCCAGCACCATGCAAGCCGCCATAAGCATTTTCAGCATCACATCACCAGCAGGGTGAGAATCTGAGATCTCCTCTGTGCCATGAGATAGAAGGGAAGATAAACCTACACACACTAGGGCAGCTCAGGTGGCTCAGCGGTTTAGTGCTGCTTTCAGCCCAGGGTGTGATCCTGGAGGCCTGGGATCGAGTCCCACGTTGGGCTCCCTGCACGGCGCTTGCTTCTGCCTTTCTGCCTCTCTCTGATGAATAAATAAAATTAAAAAAAAAAAACACCCTACATACAGTAGCATTCCTAAAAGGTGAACAAATACCATCTAAAGAGCTCCCCCCCATCAGCAGGGCACATGCAAGTCGGAGGTTTACCCAGCATGAAGGAGGAGCCCCAGCCAAGTGGGGAAAGCAAGCTGGTATGAATCACGGGCTATTTAGGAGTCTAGAAGATTTATTCAACCCAGGCTGCAGAAAACCCACACAAACCAAACACCAGCGGCTCTGCAGAGAATACAGCACGGGCCTGCACCCAGGACAGTCCCTTAAAGAGCGAGAGGGAGAATGGGCTCAATTGGGAAATCGAAGAGATGAAACAGTTTACCAAACTGGCCACAGAAAGAATGTCAAGAATGCAAAAATCTCCCACCTCTAATGAATCTCAGAGCTCTCTAAAAAGCAAGCCATGAGGGCACTCAGGGCAACCCAGCTGGAGGAGCCCCTTCTGGGGCTGCTTGACAGTGGAGCTGTGTGGCTGGGACCACCCACAGGCCACAGTCAGGATAGGCTGTAAGGCCTCCAGAAGGAAGGTGGCAGAGGCAAGCCAAGCAAAAATCCACGGGTAGGTTTGAAAAACACAGCCTGCTGACCCAGCACAATCACACAACTGCTCTATAGCCTCAGTTTGCTAGAACAAGGGTCTGTGGATCCCTCGGCTACAGCGCAGGCCAAGGCCCTTTGGCTCTAAGTACAGATTCGAGGCAAGCACATTAATCAGACAACGACTGCCTAAGATACCAAAGCAACAGGAGTAGGTAAGTTACTCATTATTTGGAAACTAAGTTAGGAATGAAAAGGCTGCCATAGAGCTCATAGGCTTGCCCCATTGGAGGCATGGGGTGGGTGGTGGGAGGGTTGATCAGGAGAAGCAAGGAGCCCTCCCGGCCAAGCCACCACCCGCACTGAGGTGGGCTGGCACCCTAGCCTGACAACATATCCTCTGGCTCAGAGACTAACCCAGCACAGCAGGGGCATTCAGCTGCCTGAGATGGAGGCACACACCTGATAGTTCGTCTTTCGAGACCCCTGTTCACATGTCTTTTTATCTTATGATAATAACCTGGATGGCTTTTCTTCTGAAAATAATCCATGCTCATTCTACTTACAAGTAAAATGATACTGAACCAAGTTAAATCTTTCTTTCCAGAGAGACTGTCCCTCAGAGTTCTGGTTTCCAGAGTTATCTAGACCTGCTAGTCCAGGTGAAATCCTTTCTTTACCGGCTAGGTGACTTTAAACAAAGCCTCAGTTTCCTCACCTGTATAATGGGGATTAACACCATTCCTCAGATCTAGTGTGAAGATTAATGGAGATGAGGCCAAAAATAAATAAATATATAAAGCCACCTAGTACATAGTAGGAACTTGATCATTGTGGTTAGCATGCAATATCTTAATTAAGTTTCTGTAATGATCAAACTTTTTTTGTTAACAAGCATATATCTGTTTTGTGATCTAAAAATCAACAAAAATGTAGAGAGAAAAAAGAAGACAAAAATATCAGATACACTCAACATCCACATAAAAACAGGATGCAAAGGGAATATTATTTAAAGAAACTAGGTCCTCAGATCTCACCCCCACCCTATCAGGGCTTGCAAGCACAGGCCAGGACACTGCCTATGCCCCTAAACGAGAAGGCCAACGGCTCCCTGAGAGTGGAACGTAAACAGCCATCAGGTTGCTGGCCAAAGGCCAGCTCCACAGGGCCGCCTGGACTGTTTACTCACACTCCCCCTGCGGTTTCAGCATCGGGCATATTTGCTTTTGCTCCCTGGGTCCGGGTGTACTATTATTCAACAAACATGAATCCTGCAGGAGAGCTATGGAGATTCGATGCTGCAGCCCAGGGCCCAGGGAGTTGCTGGAGCAGCACCCCAGCTGCTTCTGTACAGCTTTTCACAGTGTGGGTTCTCACCTCCCTGCAGGGAGCAAGTACCAGAGTTCAACCATTGCAGGTGAATCCTAAAGCTTCCCGCCCACCAATAAAACATGGTACCATTCTAGGCAGAAAGTACAGGCAACCAAGTGATTGGCATTCTTCCAAGCACGAACCAGAGCACTTCTGAATCCTTCGTTAGGAAAAAAAGCTCCGATAAATTCCTCTTATCAGAGCCCAAGAAAAGGTTAGTTCTGCTCAGTCTGGTCACTGTGTTTCTTTTGTCACTTGGCAACCTGAACTACAGCAGAACAAAGGTTTAGCAGATGCAAAAATGAGGCACAGGGAGGTAACCTAGTTTCACTCCAGTCAGACTTGCTTCCAGATTAGTTGTTAACCTCTGGGCATCAGTGTTCCCATCTGTGAGATGGGATGCCTGCACCACCAAGCTTTCCTTAGATGTTCCTAAAGAACAGACACCCCAGGCATCATTTTCCCTAAGAATTTGCTCAAGGGTGGACTTACTTTTCTACAAGATTCTTTTTTATCTGTCAAATACTAATCCAGCAAAGCAAGGAGTCCTTCTTACCAGAGGCAGGGAACAAACCAAAGCCATATGTGTCTGATTTTCCACTCAATGGTTGTGATGATCCTCACACAATTCTTACTTTTGACAGTACACAAAGGTGCTACATGCAAGCTGGGATTCCAGTCTACAGAGGGCTGTCCCTTCTAGGCACTGGGCCCCTGTTGAGAGTCAACACAGCCTTTCCCAAGAAGGAGCCAGACAGACAAAGCAGATGAGTTAGGTGGTAACCACTAGAGCTGCATGGTTCACACTGAATCACTTTGTGATTCAAAGCAGACCTCCAGGTCAGAAACTTCAACAAGCTTTTCCAGGGATGCCTGAGTGGCTCAGTGGTTGAGTGTCTGCCTCTATCTCAGGTCGTGATCCTGGGGTCCTGGGATCGAGCCCCGTGTCACTTAGCAGGGAGCCTACTTCTCCGTCTCCTGCTCTCCCTGCTTGTGCTCTCTTTCTCTCTCTCTCAAATAAGCAAATAAAACTTAAAAAAAAAAAAAAACAAGCTTTTCCAGAATTCAGTAAAACTGCTATTTTCATTGATTTTACTTTAATAGTTACCTATCCCTTACGACCAGTGATAGTGGTTTTCTGTTGACAGTTGTGTTCTAGTTTCCTTTTGAAATAAAGGAATATAAAAAATGCATAAAGAAAAAATATTCCGAAAATAAGTCTGGCAGAAATCATGATGGTTAAAAAAGAAGAAAGAAAAGAAAAAAAAGAAAAGAAAAGAAAAGAGGAAAGAAAAGAAAAGAAAAGAGAAGAGAAGAAAAGAGAAAAGAAGAAAAGAAAAGAAAAGAAAAGAAAAGAAAAGAAAAGAAAAGAAAAGAAAAGAAAAGAAAAGAAAATTCATGATGGTAATGCAAGAAAGCCAAAGAGCTTAGAGTCTGGTCTGATAGAACACAATGGTCATAAATAGGATCATAGCCATTTTATAAGGATTATAATTTGTATGTACACTGCTGTGGGAACACGAGAAGAAATGACTAATTCTACATGGGGGATTTGAAGAGGACTTTTTTCTGTTTTTTAAGATTTCTTGATTTGTTTGAGAGAGAGAGAAAGTGTGGGTGGTGGGGCAAAGGGAGAAGGAGAAAGAGAAGATCCTCAACCAGAAACCCCTGGGCAAGGAGCCCGACTCAGGGCTGGATCCCACACTCCTGAGCTGAAATCAAGAGCCAGCCGGCCGCTCAACCAACTAAGCCACCCAGTGCCCCTTGAAGGACTTCTACACAGAAGATGCATATGAATTGATTCTTGAACTGCAAGGAAAAAAAGAGGGGTTTAGCAGAAGGAAGACCAAGGGCCGAGGTATAGGGGTATAAAGGAGAACAGTACCGTCAACACAAGGGGGTCAGTACAGTTCGTGTGAAAACTCTTTGAAGGGCAGGATTGAACCCACTATAGATAAAAGGGAAATTCAAGTTCATGTAGTTTCATCATGACAATAAATGAGTTTCATCTCAAGGATCAAGTGGCTGCCTGGAGCACCATAGTGAAAAGGATTCCAATGTCCATTCTGGGGTCAATGGGGAAAAAACCTCATGACCCCTCAGTGATGTTGGCCATGGAGACAGAAAAGTATAGCATGGGTGCCAGCTATCTGTGGACCCTGATTCTCGATCAATGCTCAAAGTTTATAGACCAGAACAATGAGACCCATAGACAGAGCTAAGATGAGCACAGTCAGAATAAGAACCAGGCAGGAGGACTCCACATTCTTCCCATTCTGTGCTCTATGATCTCCTTTCACCTGAGTCAGAGCATTTAAGGCCATGGATTCATTATAAAGAAAAGCAAGTTTGCTCTAAGTCTTGAGTCAATTCATTAAGAGGCTTAAATTTATGAGTCCAAAACAATTAAGCTTTGTGGAGTAAGGGTGCTGGTGAGATCACCAGTGAGAAAGGATGGTCTCATTTGAAAATGCATCCTTATAGAAAGTTAATCCCAATAAAAATCTTTCCCATGTTGCTGCCCCAGGCTGAGTATGTTGTGCTGGGCCAGATTTCACACGTGGTCAACTCATCTCTCCACTAAATAGGGTGGTCTCCTCTAGTTGAGGCTGTGATGAAGAGCCACAATGTCCAATGAGGAATTCTTGAAGCTTCCACTTTCCTCCTAACAGATTCTTCCAATCTGGAATAACACTCAAAATGACTGAGGCTGCTGGTTTGTCAGAAGTCCAAGCCCCATAACCACGATCTTTTTTTAGTTTTTAATTGGGTAGAGTCACTGTGGCTGAGCTACATTTTCCTCTCCTTTAACATGGACCGTGGAAGGCAATCAAACCCCCTATTCTGCACACATTCATTCTTTCTTTCAATTCTTCCTCCTAGAAAGGGGGGAAGAGGTGCCTGTTGCTTTCACTAAGCTGCCATTTTGCATCCTCTTTAGATGGGGATCCAACAAGTCCGCAAAACTAGAGATCACAAGTGAAGTTACCTGGTATTTTACCATGGAAATTTCACCACTTGAATCTGAAGTCAGATTTTATTTTATAACCAAGTTTAGCTCACACCTCCTAATTATATAGTCAGCTTTTAAGAACCCTCAAGCATGCTACAATTTACAGTTGATTTTGTTTTGTTTTGTTTTGTTTTCTGTTTGATCTGTCTGTCATGGGAAGAGGTAATTCCACTTCAAGGTGGGGAAAGAGGTGATAATCTAAGTCACAGGCTATGTAATACTACAGCCAGTGACACCAGACTTCCATAAAATGAAGGGGGTTTCTAAAAAACAAATAGCAACCTAGTACAACAGTGGTCCAGTGTGAGAAGCCTCCTTGGAATCCATTCTTCCATCCTCTTCAATGTCCCAGATTGAGGAGGAGAGAAGGGAGATAGGACAGGTGATCAAGGTGAAGCCAATCCCAACAGTCAAGCATCCTGACCAGTAACTGGTTGAGAAGAGAGCAGGTGACACAGGCTAGTCCAATCACAGTGAACTTAGGGCCCACCTTCTTCCTCGGTTGGGTGCGGGTGTGGACATGGCTGTGTGGCCTGGAACCGCTATGCCAGCCTGTCCATGAGCAGAGATAACAGAAAACAGAATCTGAGAGAAACAGATCCAGGGCTCTGACAACCTCAAAACCTCTAGGTCAAAATGTACCTGTAGCCTGCCCTATCCCTGGCCTTTTTAGCCGTAGGAGCCAATGAACTCCATTTTTTGGAGGATCCAGGATTGGTTGGGTTTCCTATGATATGCAACTATACGCAGCCTGATACATTTACTTTCCAAATCTGTCTCTTCTGCTTCCTGGCTATGCAGCAAGTCACTAAACCTCTCAGGGCCTCAGTCTCCCCATCTGCAACACAGAAGTAAAACCTACTTCATAGGGCTGTTAGAATTAAGTGAGATACTTGATGTAAAGCACCAACGTGGCCCAGTCACTGGGCACACGGCAGATGTCAGCTCACCCACCCATCCCTGAATGACTATTGTAAGAGACTCTGTTTCCAAGAAGCACCCACCACTCTACTAGTTAGCCATGGTATTAGGACTCTACAGGGCTTTTTTCTCTAAGTAAACTAGTTCCAGAATCTGATGACGGCAAGAATAAAACTTGTGGTAGAGGACAGAGAAATACAAACTGACCAAAGCCACAGCTGCTTTTACCAACTGGCTTAAAGAATTCTATCTTTAAGAAAACAACACTTCTTACGGATAGGATGTGCAAGAATTGGAATTCAAATACCCTGTTGGTGGAAATGGAAAATGGAAAACTTTAGCGGTTTCTTAAAAAGTTAAATATAGGGCACCTGGGTGACTCAGTTGGCTAAGTGTCTGATTCTTGATTTCGGCTCAGGTTATGATCTCAGGGTCATGAGATAAGCCCCGTGTTGGGCACTGTGCTCAATGGGGGTCTGTTTCTTTCTCTCTCTCTCTGCCCCACCCACCCCCTCTAAAATAAATAAATAAATCTTTAAAAAAAAGTTAGGGGCGCCTGAGTGGCTCAATAGATTGAGCATCTGCTTTCGGTTCAGGTCATGGTCTTAGAGTCCTGGGATTAAGCCCCACGTCGGACTCCTTGCTCATCACAGAGTGTGCTTCTTGCTTTCCCCCTGCCCCCGCTCATGCTCACTCTCTCTCTCTCTCAAATAGATAAATTAAAAATCTTTTAAAAATTTAATAGAAAAGTTAAATACATCCCTACTATATGGTCCAGACATTCACTCAGGAATAAATATGTATGTCTACACAGACTTTTACAATGTTCACAATAGCTTTACTTAGAAACAACCCAAATGTATGGACAGTACAATGTATAAACAAATTATGGTATATCCCTACAATGAAATGCTGCTCAGTAATCAGAAGGAACAAACTATTGATACATGCAACAACAAGAATGACAGGCAAAACAAATAAGGAAACAGACAAGGAAGAGTATATACTGTACAATTCCATTTACAGAAAATTCTAATACATGCAAACTGAACAACAGTGGCAGAAAGCAGATCAGTGATTACTTGCTGATGGGAATGGGGGGAGGAAAGAATGGGAGGGAGGAATCGCAGAGAGGCTCCAGGAAATTTTGGGGGCTGAACAGATATGTTCACTCTCTTGGTTATGATAATGGTTTCCCAATGTGTGTTTGTATGTAGGTATTTATGTGTATATATCTCAAAACTTAACAAACTATACACTTTTCTATTTTATTTATTCATTTGACAGAGAGAGGAAGCATAAGCAGGGGGAGGGGCAGGCAGAAGAAGAAGGAGAAACAGGCTCCCCACTGAGCAGAAAGCCCCATTTAGGGCTCCATCCCAGGACCCTGGATCCTGACCTGACCCAAAGGCAGACGCTTAACCAACTGAGCCACCCAGGTATCCCAAACTTTACACCTTTTTTTAAAAAGTCATTCTGATAGAGACTCAGTAAGACTCTTCCTTCAGAGCAAAACGAAACACGGCATATGACTGATGTTTAGAACTTGAGCTTCTGCCCTCAGTTCAGCAGATGAATCCCTTCTGTCTTCTCTCAAATACTTGTATACATTGTGAGATGATCACCAGAGTAAGTTAACATCTGTTACCATACATGATGACAAATATTTTCATCTGATAACTTTTAAGATCTATTCTCTTAGCAACTTTCAAATACGTAACAGAGAATCATTAACGATAGTCACCATGCTATACATTAAGTCCCCAGGACTACTTATTTATACCTGGAATTTTGTACCTTTTGATCCTCTTCTCCCATTTTGCCCATCTCCCAATCCCTACTTGACCATCAATCTATTATCTGTATCCATTATTTTGATTTTTTTTTAAGATTTATTTATTCATGAGAAACACACAGAGAGAGAGAGAGAGAGAGAAAGAAAGAAAGAAAGAGAGAAGGGGGGGGCAGAGATACAGGCAGAGGGAGTAGGCTCCCTGCAAGGAGTCCGATGTGGGACTCAATCCCAGATCCCGGATCACACCCTGAGCTGAAGGCAGACACTCAACTGCTGAGCCACCCAGGCATCCCTCAACTGCATACTTTTAAATGTGTCCTTTTTTGTATGTCAATTATACCCCAATAGAGGTTTTGTTTTTTTTTTTTTTTTTTTTTTTTTAATTAAGCGCTTCTGAGCTTGTATGCTCAAGCACTGGGGAAACCGAGATAGGAACCACTATACCACAAAACAGACGGACTTGATTTTGGCCATAATGCAAAGGTGTTCTTAGAATGCAACTCCCTTAACATTCATTCCACTGCTAAGCATCACTTATCTGGGACTTTTACCTGCTTTTAAGGACAATGCAAATATTTCAGCAGTCCCTCAAAATATCTCCTTGAGAAATACCTCCTTCACTTAGACAAAAAGCCATTGACTGAAGCTTCCAGAGGCAGATGTCTGAAGCTCTGCCTTTGAGAAACCCAAGCCTGCCATGTTCACAAGCAATGGGAGGGGCCTTACATTCTAAGGTCATTAGCTCAGGAGTTTCAACACATACTTGGGGAGTAGGAGGGAAAAATCCTGCTAAGTGTGAATGTCTTTGTCTTAATATCATCCTGACATCTTGAGGACCATCTGTTTTCTTTCTTACAAACTGGGCCCAAGCTTGTCTTTCTAACAAATATACAAGATAATAAAAGTAAGATACATTCTTCCCCTTCCTTTGGTCAAGCTCATTAATGCACTGTACCAGCATTCAAATGATACGCTCTTTGTAAGGGAAATATTTCCGACAAATACACACGAAAAAGGGGAGACAGAAAGAATAGTACAATATAAGCACCACACAAGTAAAGACATAAAATGTTTCAAAGAGTTAAGAGCCCCTGCACACACACCCCTCCCCCCATATAGGCAACCATTACCCGAAGTTTGGTGACGGTCATTCCAATGAACATATCTGTATTTCTATTACATATGTAAAACTTTATATAAACAGTAACACAGCATAGGTATCTTTCTGCAATTTGCTCTCTGTTCAATATTGTTTGCAAAACTGATGCAGGGTGGTATATCTGGTAATGCCACTGTTGCTACGTCCATCCTCTTTCCAGGCCCACTTCTGGTTCCAGCCTCAGTTATGGTCAGCAGTTCTGTGCCAGCTCAAATCACTCTCTGGGGACCACCTACCACCCAGCACACACCTTCTCTTTTCCCTTTTGCCCCAGCAAAGCCAGCACACATCCTGCCTGGGAAGTTTGAAGAATGAATGCTTCCAGCACTGGGGAGCAGGAGCTAGTGGATCTCCAGCTCCTGTCCTTCTCTGGGCAGACGGTTCTAGAGGCATTCTGTCCATTTCTCAGGAGGCCCCACTGCACTGACCTTGATAACTCACCCTGCTGCTGGCTTCTCCCCCTTCCCTGTCTCATTCACTAATTCCTCTTTCCTGCTTCCTGGGATCACCTCCCCTGAAAAAGGCAAACCCACATGGGGGACGGTCCTTGTGTCCAGCCCACTCTCAGAAGAATCCAAAGAATCCAAATTAAGCAGAGCTCCAGTTTATTTATTATTGCTCTGTATATCCCATTTTTACTGGCACAATTTATTTTAAAAGAATATCCCCTCTATGATGGATGTTACAAGAAATCAAGTTTCTAAGTGACACTTGATGACAGAAATTGTCATCGAATGATGGAATACCAAACGGCATACAATCTGGCTCCTGAGCTATTTATAACATGTTGTATACACACGTGTAGGGAAAACTGAAAAGGGGAGACTAACAATTCCTTTGTTTTCTCTGGACGGTGAGATTAGAAGCAATGTTTCCTCTTTTACTATTTTTATACAATTTTCCCATTTCAATGCAAAAACATGAATCACTCTGAATGAGGAAAAAACAATAAAGGCTATATAAATGATACACCGTTGACATCAGTAGGATTCCTACAATGACTCAGCCTGGAGGAGGTCTCATGGCAGAAAGAGGCAGGAGGGATCCAGGGGCAAGAAGAGGGTGTGAGCATGGCCCCTGGGTATAAAACAGAGGGGCTAGGGAGGTAGAGAGATGGACAAAGAGGCCAGTAGAATAAGACACACACCTTCCTTTCCCCAATACACTGCCCCCCACCCAGGCACATCCATCCCCTTTTCTGATACCACCTGCTACAACAGGACCACCGCATCCAGCCCCCTTTTGCCCTTCCTAGAAGAGTCCTGATAGGAGTCCAGATCCCTCTCTCCCAACAGGACTCCTAGGCCTCCAAGGAAGCTCTGGTGAAGGCCTCACTGGTCTGAGGGTAATCCATCCCCCTTGCCAGGTACTGGTTCAGAAATCACCATGTAGTCCAATTTTGGCAAATGAGATATAAGAAGAGGTCTCTTGCCAGCTTCTGGAAAAGCTGTTCTTGGCTCATAGGGAACCCCGCAGAACTCTCTTGCAACGTTGCAGAAACTCTCTGCCATGGGAAACCACAGGGGAATTGGCCTCAGGACTACTGAAACCAAGAGAGCAGAGACTTTAAGAACCTGGATCCTTGATGACAGAGTCGCTGGGTCCCACGAACCCATAACCCACTCTCTGCTTGCTGACAGGAGCCAATCAATTTCCTGGTCTGTGAGCCAGCTTTGGGTCCCATTCCTGCTGCTGAAAGAATTCTAAATTACCCCACCAGCCCCCTGGAAGGCTCTTCTTGTCCATTTCATCCTGATTTAACCCTTACACCATGTCTTGGGGCCACGGCATCATTTGTCCCAAGCCTTGAATTCCTTCCAAATGTCCTAATGCCAATCAGCATGATCTAACCAAACCCCACATCTGACATCCCCCTTCACCTCACTTACCACCAGCCTAGAGTTTGTAAACACCTGAGCCCTTGAATCAGAGAAGTGTGGGATTACCTGTTGGTGCTTTCTAAATGCTTCCCGTATGGCATGTACTTTACAAAATTTAGCTCATTAAATCCTGACACCCACTCTTTCAGGTAGAAACTATGATTATCCCCAGTTTACAGGTGAGAACACTGAACACTAAGGCTCCAGAGAAATTCTATAACTCAATCCTAGTCACAGTGAATTCCAGACTCAACTCCAAAGTTGCCTGACACCCCAGTCCTCATTTTTAACCACAACTTCCATCCTCCCAGAAACCCAAGAGAAGCAGATGTTGCCCTTGGTTGGCAGATGGACAGAAAAATCAGCCTCAGCCTCAACTTCACTACCTCGAAAAATGCCATTCATTCCTAGACACTAGCTGGAGGCATTTCAAAGGTTCAATCTTGGGGTATATCTTGCTTGCAGAAACTACAGGACATGCTAATCTGAGGGGGAGGAAATCATGCCATCAAGAGCACATCAGGACATCTTGTTTTTAGCTATTTACAGTGGACATGGACCAAAAGGAGCTCAATCTCAAATCAGGCTTTAGGGAACTAAGGTTGGATATCACCACATAAAGGGTTAAGATGGATCACTCTCTTCGGGGGGCCTGGGTAGCTTAGTTGGTTAAGCATTTGCCTTCAGTTCAGGTCATGATCCCGGGGTCCAGGGCCTGAGCCCCGCATAGGACTCCCTGCTCAGCAGAGAGTTTGCTGCTACCTCTCCCTCTGCCCCTCCCCGCCTTGATGCTCATGCTCCCTCTCTTGCTCTCTAATAAATAAACAAAAGCTTAAAAAAAAAAAAAAAAAAGATGGATCATTCTCTTAACACCATAAGAACAACTATGTAAAATTTTAATATGTTTCTCTAGAATCATTCTAAACTGAAATAGGTTTATTGTTCATTCAAAACAATTCAAAGTAAAAGAATCATTTTCTTCAAAATCATTTTCTAAACTTTTGTTTGTAAAGGACCCCTACAGGCAGGACAGAACTTAGTTCTGCAATTTTCTTGCCGCAGCTTCTATGGCTTTGCTCTGCTCTTCATTTATGTTAACCTACTCCTATGACTCCCATTAGACTGTGAGCTCCCTGAGACGGGTGACTGAGCCCCAATCCCCTCTGTCCTCCTGACCACTAACCCAGCTCCTGGCACAGCTCCTGGCACATGATGAACATTTTACAAGTATTTATAGAACAAAGCATCTATACGGTACTACTCTGAACTTTGGTGACACTATCAATGCCTTTGCATCACTGAGACATTACTCTCTTGCCAATTCTTTCTCAGTCCTTCTGGGCAGGTCAGGGAGAAAGGCTCAGTGTGGTGCTAGATTACTCTGAGCACCTATCACTGGCTAATTTTCCTTTTTTTTTTTTAAAGGTTTTATTTATTTATTCATGAGAGACACAGAGAGGGAGAGAGAGGCAGAGAGACAGACAGAGGGAGAAGCAGGCTCCATTCCATGCAGGGAGCCCAACGTGGGACTCGATCCTGAGTCTCCAGGATCACGCCCTGGGCTGAAGGTGGCACTAAACCGCTGAGCCACCTGGGCTGCCCTAATTTACCTTTTTAACCAAAAGAGTAGGTCTTCTGCTGAGAACAGGCAACGGTGCTAGCTAGAATTTAATAACACTGTTTTGGGTTTATTTATGATTACTCTGATTTACCTATAGACCTTGCTTTTTTTGTTATGAGTGTGACACAAGTCTCCTTTTCAAAGGCATTTGTCTTATTTTTATTTTTTTTTAAGATTTTATTTATTTTATTCATGAGAGACACACAGAGAGAGGCAGAAACACATACAGAGGGAGAAGCAGGCTCCCCATGGGGAGCCCAACTCAGGATTCTACCCCAGGACCTAGGGCTCATGCCCTGAGCGGGAAGGTGCTCAACCACTGAGCCACCCCGCGTCCCTCAAAGGCATTTGTTTTAAAACTGAGTCAACTACACGGGGGAGAAATGTTAAGCAAAAACGAAATAGAGGCAGCTGGGGGAATGCAGCAAAAATAATAAAAGTGATCCCTTTACGAATGCCTGAAGTTCAGGAAACACAGACCTGGGTCCAGTTCTCCCCTTTTACAGATGGGGAAATACGCTGAGAGAGGGAGGCAGGGCCTCTCCACAGCCCCAGTGATGATGGAAATAGGCCCAGGTCTGCCTGGGTGCCACAAGCTCGCCAAATCCAGCTTGCTCTGGGCCTTTCCCAGGACCAGAAACTGGTCTCGGGAAGCAGAGCGGTGAACACCTGCTGATCTTATTGATAACGCCTGACGGTCAACTTCAATAGCTGGCAAAACAAAAGCCATTGTGCAAGTGTTTAAATTTTTGCCCTGTCACAGGGAAACAGTGCCCAGGCTGACTAATTTCTTCCCATCATTAAAATGCAAAGATCTGCATGAGTCATCATTTGAAGATAACCCCCCCAAATTCTACCTCTGGGAAAGGTGTTGGGTGTTCCCTGCCCCTACAAGAGACAAACCTAAAAATGACACTCCCCTAAAAGGACACAGTACTAGAAATCTGGCCCAACCAGGGAACAAGAAGGAACTGAAGGAAGCAGGTAGATACACAAGACACACAGATTCCCTGGCCTGGCCAGGCTGAGACTAGTGAGCCCCTGAACAGAACTGGGAATGATGCCCGCCCCCCGCCCCATCAAACATACATACAACCTCCCACATCCTTCTGGACTTAGAAGCCACAGAAACTGTTGTCAATCTCCTCCAGTCACCCAACAACCCTGACACTGTTTGTACAGGGTGTGACCCCAGGATTCCAGTTTCCAAGCACTACTGTAAAAATATTGTCACTAGCTCCGTGGCAGGAGTTTGGGCAGTGCTGGGTTTAAGACCACACCCAGGGCAGCAAAAATCTTGGCAGGAAGCCCCACCATAATCCCAGGTATCAAAGGGCCAGGACTAGAAGGGAGAGAAAACAGTGCCCAGGGCCAAGGCAGAGCCAAGCCTGGCTCAAGGAGGGCAGCTGGTCCACTCCCCTGTTCCATATTGAAAGTACACAAGGCAGTGGGCACAGGCTCCTCTCCAGCATGGCTGCTCCCTCTTCATCCTCCCTGATTGAGCCCTGAAGAGGGTGAGTGGGAGGAGTGGGGCTTTACAGTAAGAATCTGATGCCAGCATCACATGAGCAGCAGCTGCCAATTACTGACCATTGCCCATGAGCAGGGGCGGGACTAAGGACTTTAGGTACACATTCACTTTATACCTTAGAGCTCAATAAGTCAGAGCATTTTATAATCATATTCTGCATATGGAAGACAGGCTCCTAGAGGCAAAACAGCGTGCTGGGGTCAGCCAGCTCTCAAGGGTCAGAGCCAAGGCTCAGAGCCACCAGCAAGTACATCACCTGGATGGTGTAACAGCTGCTTCCATAAAAGCAAAACCAGGAAAGAAATGAGAGTGAATCGAAGGGACAAAAAGAATTAGAGAAGGGAAGGAAGGGGGAAAAAAATTAAAAAGCTGGTTAAAACAACAGATCCACTAGCCAAACAGGACAAAAGGGAAAGTGGGGGAAGACGTCAAGAATAGTTGGCACCTGTCTTCTCTCCTTAAAGGAAGCTTGGCCAGAAGATCAGGAAGTGCCTCCGGCCCATGGTTCCTGCCCAGCTACTACTCAAAAACCCAGGTCACCTCTTCTAAAAGCAGCTCACAAGGTATGAGGCACCCTGGACCGATTTCTGGGAGTATTCCACCCACCTCTGCCCTCCAAGATAATTAGGTCACTTCTTCCTCCGGTCTGAGGAGGCCGTCTCAGGTCAAGGAAGGAGGAGAAAGGAGGAGGAGGAAGAAGGAAGACCACCACTCAAGGGACGCTCATTATCTGCCACGTGCTTTGCAAGGACCGTGTCATTTAATCAACAACAGCAACAGCTGGGGCACCGTGATAGCCTAGGACACCGAACCTCAGAGAGGTAAAGCAACTTGCTTCAGGTCTTCCAGCCAGTAGGTGGCCAGGTCTAATTGACCCATACTCTCCAGCACACTCTGGACAATAGTTCAATCTGTATCTGGAAGTGGTTTCATTCCACCTCCTATGATTCCATAGACCTGGTGTCCTGAGGGTTGTTGAGAAAATGTTACAAAAACACCAATACCAGGAAGCCCTCAGGGCTGCATAGAATATTCAGACTTCTAAAAGTTCCCAGATGGGCAAGGGTGAACCAAGCTGCCAACTACATTCTGTTAGGCTCATATTGGAGACATTTAAATGGCCAATGGTGCTGAGCAACTGAAAAGTAAGTGAATTTCCACACTGGGCTAACCGTGAGACAAGGGCATAATAGTTACCAAACATAATAACTATTATTAAGAGACCCTGGCAGACCCAATAAAAGCTGGTCCTAAAAACTTTTAAGAGACAGAAAGTAGCCGGAGCACCCCCACTCTGTGGTTGACCAAACATATTTGTAGACCAAGGGAGACTTGCAAACCATGAGCCTCAACCAAGACCCTCCAATTCTAATGCTGGCCACTGCTCTGCAGTAACTCAAGGATGCATCTTGTTACAACCATCAGTAGGATCAAAATGATTTCACAAAACTTTTCCAGTCCAGTCTCTTCTTCCTAACTAAATGCAATCCCCTTTGCCCATTCTGATCAAAAGGCAGCTGTTGCACAGAACTCCCCAAAAGTAGAAAAAGATTTGTTAAGATTCTCCCCAGGTGATGTGGTTTTTTTCTTTGTATTTCTCTGTGTTCTGGCAATTATCCTACATTAATTACAAACACAAATTTTTAATATGCAAAAAATACTTAGAGATGAATTTTGAAGACCATGCTGATGGCTTTCCTTTGACAGTTAAAATTTCTCAGACAAGGGTTTGACTCATAGTCGGCCACATACTCTGTGGCTGAGATGTGCCTCAGTTTCCTCACCTGTATAATGGGGATTACAACAATAACTACATCCCAAGGTTGCAATTAGTCCTCATTTAGCTGTTAGTGAAAAGCATCTATCCCAATTTCTGGTACTGGTAGGTGCTCAATATAATATTCACTATTATTAATGGAACTAGTACTATGATTATAGTGACTCTCAGTAGCTTCCATTTATATTCATTTTCTGAGCCCCACATGGTCACTTGGAAAAGACCTTATTTTCTCACAGTTGAAGCAAATCATAGACATTCAGAGAATGACAAGGAAGTGCTGAATTCTTTACATTCAGCATCACTATCCCCAAAATGAGGTGTCCTACTGGGACCCCAGACCCAGAGGTCCACTACACACAATTCCCTTTTTCTCTACTAGCTACAAAGGACCCTAATTTTGCATTTTCTAAAAGCAGATATATTGCAAATTAATGTATCAGACTCATTATTCAACCCATTTATGCTAGAGGATGTATATTTATTCAATACTTCATTATATTCCTACCAGGTGCCAAGCTCAGAGCCACAGAGGTGAACAAGAGATTCAACACCTGCCCCGAGAGCAGTCGTGATCCAGTGGGAGAACAAAACAGGCAAGTCAAGAGACTGCTAGAGCTCAGGAAGCTGTGAAATGAAACGGCACGGGATGGGAGGGGAGCCGTGGGTGTCCAAGAGGGCCTCATGCCCTCCATTCTCAGGTGTGACTTCCCATGGGTGTCAAACAAGAGTGTCAAGAAAAAGGGACAGGAGAGATAATTATGGTCAGAAATGCATGCCCAACAGGAAGCGTAATGTGACACCTGGATCATTTCCTGTAAGGGACTCCCAGACAGGAGAGGCATTCCCCAGGTGTTAGCTTGCCTCCTTTAGTGCAGATAAGGAATGTGACAAGCCACTGCCCAGGTGCTTGCCAGCCAAGATCCCTAAGGCTCCTCCTCTTGGAACTTTCTGGGTTCTGCCCCTGGGTGGCTGGAAGCTCCAGTGAGAGGCCCCCTGTCCCACCAGTAGCAAGCCCTTGGTCTTCCAGCTCCTGCCTCTTCTGACAAGGAACCTTAAAAATGGAACCCAGAACTCTGCTCGATTAATAGAACCACCAAGTCACAAAGGCCTTTTAGGCCTGAGCCCAAAGACCCCAGTGCCTTTGGTCCCCTGGAAGACGGTGCCTCAGCCCCCCACCTCTGGCCTGCTTTTACCCCACTGAGGGAACAAATTATTTTGTTCTTGAGAAGAAGCCCCAGGCCCAGCCATGCTCCCAACAGACTAGAGAATGCCAAATAATTCTTGTTTCCCTGGAATATCTGATAAATTACTTCAGGGAGGTAGAGGGAAAATCAGGGTGATTCACACAAGCAGCGCAGTACCAGCATGATAAGAACTTGATTATTTTCTTGGGGACAGCAGGGGAGATGGAGGAATCTGATTTTAGCCACCGAGAATCTTTTCAGACCCCAGCCTCCACGGGAGGCCTGCCTCTGCCTCGGTCACTAGCAGCATGAGGCCGAAAGCAACACCATTCTTGTTTGCAGAAGGAAAGCCAACTGCTGCTTGCCTTTTTTAATCTTAAAACCCGAATTTATGGGCCGCAGCAAATTTACATATCCCTGCCACAAATCCCCACCCACTTCCCTATAGCTCAAAAGCCAAAATTCCACACTGTATTCTCGTTATATCTAAACGGAAATTCCAGAGAAGTTGTCTGGCATGGCAAAAGCTGACCAGCCTTATGAAAATACCCAGAAAGGTGACCCATTTAGTCAAAAGAGCTTTCAGATCTCCATGAGAAAAGGAATTCATGCCAGCATAAAGGCCCTTCAGAGAAGGAGAACAGGAGTGTTGTGTTGACGCCCAGACCTTGCAACAAACCAGCCCTGAGAGTTTGGGGAGGCTGAGCACCGAGTAGGCCAGCCAGGCCAGCTTCCTCTCTCAGGAGCGCTGCAGGAGAAGCCCTTGGGGACGCAAGTGCAGCTCCAGAGCAGCCTGGCAGATGTACGCAACCCAGCAAGGGGCCTACCCATAAGGCTCCCCGAAGAGGAGCTGGAGAGCTGGAGCTGTTGGCTTCGAGTGGGAGCAGGCAGCTGTTGGTGCCAGACTGATAAAGGCCAAATGCCAGCCAGAGAAGAAAGGTTCTGCTCAGCGGCAAACACAACCCAACAAGCCCTCCCGACAGTTAATGTTTAAAGGTAGCAGAAGGAACGGATGTGGGGTGAGGTCATTTCTGAGAATGCACAATTGCGCCAGTGGTGTCAGTAACCAAGGATCTCCTGGCATAGCTACATCTCTACAAACCCAACCAAGCCCCCCCACATACACACACCAAGTGATGTACACTGCGAGCCCCACAGGACTGCAGCCAAGGCGATCTCCAGGGGCACTTCGTCCTCACCTCCGGCCTCTAGACCCCCACAAAGAAAGCCCTGCCTGGCTGCCCAGAGCAGCCTTCAGCTGGTCCCCACTGTCCAAACTCTGTCCCTGGGAGCCAATTAAAGACAGGGAAAGAACTAGAGATGCCCCCAGAACTGAAGAAGAGGCCCCAATTAAAGCTCAACGGTGCTGGAAGAGGCAAGGCAAATGGGCCCCCAGAAAGCTTTGTTTCGTAGAAGAACATTTCAATTTCACATCCATCAAGGTCAAGTGAGTAAAGTTTGAAGCAAAATAGAAATGAACAGAACTAAAGCTGCAGAAAACCTCTCCCTACAGTTTATCTATCTTACTTTTAAGTGTGAAACCAAACTTTGAGATGCAAAAAAATACTTGATAGTCTGCTGCAGGCAAGCATTATGCCTGGCATGTGCAGGGAGATTGATTTGGGCCTCAATTTTCTCATCTGTAAAATGGAAATAAATACAGTCACTCCTTTGCAGGGTTCTAATGATGAAAATTAGAAGCAATAAAGATAAGGCACTCAGGACAATGCTTAGCAGACAGCAGGCACAGGGAAGTGCGAGACACTATACTCGAGGGTGCGTGTGCAGACGTCAACATTCAGTACACAAAGATCTCATCACTGTGTATCCGTGGAAAAGCCAAGGCATATACAAGAGGGCAAGTGTCCTCCTACCAAGCCATCTACCTATGCCAGGTTGTGATGATGAGGAAAAGGAGGAAGTCAGATACTCTGTCAAAATAATTCAGACCTATAACCAGTCTTGACTAAGCAAAAAACCAAACCACCTCTTTCCCTATAGTACAAGAAAATCTTAACCAAGGGCATTCTACTGCACAGCGACTGGTCAAAGAGAGGGGTCAGAGAAGTTAAAAGTTCTCTGGCATGTTTTAGAACCAGAGGATGGGTATAAGTAAAACCCCATTAAATTTTTTTTAAAACTGAAGAGTTAAAAAAAATAAAATAAAATAAAAAATAAAAAAATAAAAATAAAAATAAAACTGAAGAGTTTGCAGAAGAGTTATAGCAACGATCTACAATGTATCAAATGAATGTATTTAAGGCAAGTGCTAGAAGGCTCTGAGAAGAAAGGGAGCACTGTACATTATTCACAATATGATTATGGAGAAAAGAAACCATGATCCTAAGTGGATAGAATTAAAATACCCAATAGTTCCATCCTTTATACCACGTATAGCTACTCTCCCATACTACTTTGTCGCTTCAGTATAAAGAGAACCATTTGGTTTTCTAATCATCTTTCCCCAAAAACTCTCTCCCTAGGACATGGACGCAATTTCCCAAGGAAAATGAGCAAAGCACTTAAAAGCTGCAAAGCCACACTTTCTAAGCCCCAGCAGAGTAAAGTGCTGTTGTTTATTATACAGTAACCTGAGCCAATCTGGTGATTATTGAGCATGTTTAATGGATAACTAGATTTAAAACAGTAATGTACGGTGGCTTCTACTAGAATGTCATGAAAGGCAATTTTCATCATTACAAGAGCAGGAAACAGCACACATTCAGACTGAAAGGGCTCATTCCATTGGCTTTGCTAATTTGGGCCAACTTGTTGGGTGAAGGGGATAGAATTATAGACCCACCTCCTCAACTAAGGATAACTACAGATCAAAACTAAATGCAGAATAGCAACAAAAAGGGAGTTGGGGGGGGGGGGGAATGAAATGTAGAAACAATACCAAACAATACCAAATTCGGTATATGTACCACAAGGGTGCACAAGAGCACAGGAAAAGCCAGATCTTATATTTGGATTTGTCCTCTAAAAAGAAAATATGCTTTACAAATATTTAATACAGGTTGATAGCAATATATGTATATAAACTTAGGAATTTGCATATATGAGAAAGGGGCATGTTAGAATTTTTTTTACTGATAGGAATGACTGCAGTAAGAATCAAGAGAGCCCCAGATTAGACAATCCATTTCAGATGGGTTCACCCACCCCACACCAAGCACCCTCAAGGAAGATGGCTGGTTGGCAGCCTTCAGCTTCAGAAGGCCCTTGGTGAGACAGCCCCTGCCTACCTCTGGGCCACCCCTCTGACCTCCACCTGACAAACTCTTCTACTGCTGCACCTTACATGAGCTAATCGTCTCTTCACCTGCCTAATTCTAGCCTGGCTTTAGGTCCCAGCTTGATGGCCTCTCCCTCCAGGGAGTCCTCCAGACCACCCACCGCAGCCTGAAGGAAGGTACTCCTCCCCTTCCGCCTCCCAGAAAGCGGGTCATCTGTTGTTTTTTAAGATTTTATTTATTTGAGAGAGTGAGAGAGCGAAAGCATGCACGCATGAGCAAGGGGAAGCAGCAGAGGGAAAGGGAGAAGCCCGCTCCCCACTGAGCCCGAAACCCCACACGGGGCTGGATCCCAAGAGAACATGTCTGAGCCCAAGGCATATACTTAACCAACTGAGCTACCCAGGTGCCGCAGAAAGCTGGTCATCTTTTTTTTTAAGATTTCATTTATTGGGATCCCTGGGTGGCGCAGCGGTTTGGCGCCTGCCTTTGGCCCAGGGCGCGATCCTGGAGACCCGGGATCGAATCCCACGTCGGGCTCCCGGTGCATGGAGCCTGCTTCTCCCTCTGCCTGTGTCTCTGCCTCATTCTCTCTCTCTGTGACTATCACAAATAAATAAAAATTAAAAAAAAAATCAAAACAATATATTTAAAAAAAAAAAAGATTTCATTTATTTATTCATGAAAGACACATAGAAAGAGGTAGAGACACAAGCAGAGGGAGAACCAGGCTTCCCATGGGGAGCCCAATACAGGACTCGATCCCAGGACCCCAGGATCAGGACCTGAGCTGAAGGCAGGTGCTCAACCACTGAGCCACCCAGGAGCCTCAAAACCTTGTCATCTTGATCCTCACTATCCACAGTGTGGCGCCCACTGCTGACAGCAGCAACTGGGAGCGGGCTGGAAGTAAAGAATCTCAGCCTTCACACCTGACCTGCTGAGTCAGACCCGCACTTTTAACAAATTCCCCAGGGGATCTGTGTGTGCCTGAAGGTTTGAGAAAGACACTCCCTGGTTACTCTCATCTCTGCATTGAGCAGTGTAAGGCAAGTGAGGGAACTGATTCTCATTACTCCTGTGGTCCTAGCGCTGGGCCTGGCTCAGAGCTGGTCTCTCCTGTATTTACTGAATGAGGAAAGGAAGAAAGAAAGGATCTCAGGAGGCATCTTCATGAGATGTTCCAAGCTGCAAGGGAGGGAATATCTAACACACCAGATGACAGCAGCAGAACTGGCCAGAAAGTAGACAGAAAACGAGACAAAGTCCTAGACTTGGGTTCAGAAGCACATGAACATTAATGATAACGCCGGCATTGTGACATAAACATATAATGCTCTCAGCAAGTGAGACAGGAACTATTATTCTCCATTTTACAGATGGAGGAAATGGAGGCTCACAAAGGTTACGGCAGTGGACCAGAGTTGCACAGCTATTAGAGAAGGAGTGGGGCTTAGCATCCTGGCAGTCTACATCATTCGCCTGTACCTAGTTTAACCTAGGATGTGCTGACCCGGAGGCTGTTTATAGAGAAAGTAGGATGACGTGATACCCCTGCCCAGAAGCCACCACAAGCAGGACCCAAAGGCTCGAAGCCTGAGCAGCTGCCCAGGGAGCAAGGCAGCCATCCTCAACTACCCCGTGCATCTGCCTCACAGCCCAGAACCAGGATCCAGGCAGTGAGGGGAGGGCTTGGGACACCTGGGTGGCTCAGTGGTTGAGCATCTGCCTTTGGCTCAGGAAGTGATCCCAGGACCCGGGGCATTGGGCTCCCCGCAGGGAGCCTGCTTCTCCCTCTGCCTGTGTCTCTGCCTCTCTGTGTGTGTGTCTCTTGTGAATAAATAAATAAAATCTAAAAAAAAAAAAACAAAAAAAAAAAAGGAGGGGAGGGCTAGTGCCCAAGAGACATAACTTGGTTCCCAATCAAAGCCCTCCTTCAGCACAGACTCTCCAAGAACGAAGGCAGCTGCTGACTGGCACGCCGGCTCCGTCGTTGCTGGAGGAGCTGCTCAGAGCCCAACTGCCATCTGGAAGTGATTTGGCCCAGAGATTCCTGAACGGGGTGGAAGGCTGGAATGACCGGCCGCCCCATGCTCCAGTCCAGGTCTCAGAAACAAAGCTGGTATGAATGGGCCCCTGAGGCAGCCGTAACCTAACCAGGGGTCCTCCCCTTCCAAGGAGGCCAGTCCACAGCCCTATTAGAGCAAGCAGCAGCAACCCTAGCCAACCACGCTGGTCTCCCCGGCGCAGCACCGATTCTAAATGTCCTTTCAGTGTGCAAACCCTCCAGCAAGGACTTTTGGGAATACTACTGGATAGTACCCGTATTTTTTTTTTTTTTTAACAAACATTCACGTAGCACTTACCACGTGCCACAAACTTTTCTAAACATTTTTGAAAATATTAACGTGTTTAATTTTTCTAACCACCTTTTGAAGGAGGTAGTTATCATCCCCATTTTAGTGATAGGGAAACCAAGGTACCCAAGTTTCTTAATAGCTACTTAGTGGCAAGTGGGATTTGAACCAAGAATCTTTGCTCTTACCTACTACAAGAGCCACATCTCCGACTGTGTTATTTTGTGGCAAATGGCCCAGAGCTCATGGATTCTGACAAGGAAAGCATGCTACTTGGCTACTTTTAAAGCATCTTCTACTACCTTTGCCTAAAAGCCACACTGGCATTTGCTAGATCAGGAAAGAACGGGATTTAGGATTATTGTATTTGTGTGTTATTTTGGTGGGGGTGGGACAATAGGAAGGAAGAGGGGGCCAAGCCCCGTGGTGACCCACCACCCTGGAAACCCCACCCAGTGACCCAAGGTCTTGGGAATACACACCCACCTGCTCTGGGGCACTGGCCTGGCACAGGCAACTTAAATCAACATTAGGGTCAGACCGCATACTCTGAAAAGGAAAGAATTCCTTTTTCTAAAGGATCAAACCAAAACACACCACCCAAACTTCTAGGCAGGCTTGATTGTCATTCTTGGGCTGGGAGACCCCTTTTTCTCCAAGCTGGCTGAGCTGCTCAGGGTCAGAAAGGTTTTTGGAAAAACAAGTAAATAAAACTGCCAGCTCCTGGCAGGCAACTAGGATTAAATATGCTGAGGCCTCGCTATGAACTGCCCAAGACAGAACACGAAACTGAAGAAAATCTTCAACTCTTGGATGCAACCTAGAATGGGCCCACCTTACAACAAATCACAAATGTGAATAAACAGCCAGAGCTGTCTTTCAGTGAATTCTAGGCAGAAAAGCCAGTCCTCTGGCAGCTTCTGACCATCTCCTGTCTCAGAGCTGGGAGCCTGTACACAACTCTTATGATTCCAGCAATGTACATTGTTGGAAGTTATCCAAAGAACACAACACCCTGTATTCATTCAAAGATACCTTCCCAGATTATGGAGTAAAACACCATCCATTAAGTAGCAGGAAATACCACCCACCCTCAAAAAAAAACAGAGAAAACAGGGCGGCTATTCCCTCAACAAATACACCTTGATGCAAGATGCAAGCTGACTCTCCTCACCTCCTGACTCATCTCATGGGACCCTCATCCTGTCACTCACCTAAAGGTTTGAGATCCCTACTTTGCTCAAGATCAGAGGTTCGAAGTGTGGGTATCCAGGCGCCACCTCAATACCCCAGACTTGCGAAACCTGGCGTTACAGGGGCTTTCTGGGTACGGGAGAGGGGCTGTGTTTTACTCATTTCCGATACTGAAGAGCGGGTCAGTTAAGGGTCAATTTCATAACTGGACAGGCCCAGCCTCCAGTCACCGTTACTAGCCGGGTGACCTCTGCAAGTTATTTCACTCCTGTTGCCTCATCTTTAAATGGAGATCATAATACTAACAACAACCACAGAAAACACAGCAACCATCTTCTAGGCACTGGGGCAGAACTAGGGCAAGCCCTTTACCCTCTCAGTGACTTGCTGAAGCAAATCATTATGTAGACAAGGAAACAAATCGTGAGGATTCTATTGGTGATCAATCGGATGATGAACAGAACATACTGTGCACCTAGTGTATGTCACCAAACTCAGAGCGAGCGTCTTTGTCAGCACAATGCAACACAGCATAAGCAGCGAATACTTGAACTGAAGTCTGAGCTCGCTGCTACTTTTTTCTGAAGGGCCGTTACCCAGAACAGCCCCAGGAACACGGCGAAGAGGCCCCAGGCATCACTCCCACGGGAGTTCTGGCACTTGGCAAGTCTCCCTGCAAGCTCCGGAGGCTGGAAAACCTGTTTACTGCGAGATCTTTCTGGAGAGCAACGAGGCAGCCAATGACAGGAGTCATAAAAGTGGCCACACTCTTTGACCCAGGAATGTCACTTTGGGGGATATAATCCAAGAAATAATTTAAAAGTAGCAAATAAAGCAATGTAACCTGTTGTGGTAAGACGTGCACAGCAAAAAGCTGCCAATAGCCCACGGGCCCACAACCAGAGAAGGGGAGGCTAACCCTGGAATGTCAGGACAATAGAAGATGCCATGGCCTGGGTGGGTTTAGGAATGAAAATCACGAGGGTCAAGTAGAAAAATGTAAGGAACCAAAGTCTAGAACGAGATCCCCAAGTTCAGGAAACTGATGGGAAGCCACGCTGGAAGCAGCTGTGGCCTCTGTAAACAGTGGGTAAATGAGGCAGTCCAGGATTTTCTGGTGCTGTGGTTTCATTTTTTTGTTTGTTTGGTTTTGTCTTTTAAGGAGATTTCATGTCATGTTTGGATACTCCTGGTTTACTTTAAGTTTCTTTGTTCACTTAATTAAATAAATACACATTTTTAAAACAAAGGAAAAGCGATCCAAGTTGAGCTCAGCCAGGCCTTGAGATTCCTCAGAAGGAAAGCTGGTTTCTGAAAAGGGAAGAAATCCAGGAGGATTCTAGGGTTCTCTTTCCCCAGTTGTAGGAGATGGCCCCCAAAAGAAGAGGCAAGCGTGTTACACAGCTCTGCAGAGAACACCCCTGACGCGGTGCTGACTGGGCGGTGACAGCTGCCTGGGCCCAGGAAGCAGGAAGCAGCCCTACCAGCCAGGACAGGTGTGGGGGAAGGGGAGGGAGAGGACCGAGGAGACTCAGCCTAGAGGGAAGCCCTTTTACTCAGGAGAAAGTCCCAGCAGCCACACCCACCACCAGCCTTTCTTCCTATCACAGAAGTTACCATAAGGCCCGGTTTTCTCTGGAAGAGACCCCAGACCCAGGCCTGGGTCAGCTCCAACGGCAAGACACTCACCTGGCAGTACACAGACACACACAAAGTAGGTGCACACACTTTCTCTGCACACCCACGCTGTATACCCAGATGCTCTTTACACAAATGCTGTGTATACACACATACTGCACACACACACACACACACACACACACACATTACAGACCCCTCACCCTACTGTCACAGCCCATACCCTCAGCAGCCTTGTGACCCTCCTGGAAACTTTCAACGAGTCCAGGTCCTAGTGGGGCCCTGACTCTCATGCTCTCTACCCAGCTCTGGGGAGAGGAACCCGACACCAACTCCCTCCCTCCTCTCAGGAAGACCCTGGTGTAGGGAAGGCAAGGAGAGGAAGGCACAGTCTCCTTTCATTGTACCCGCTTCCTTCAATTCTCAGCTAGACCCTTCCCACTTCCATGACCTTGGGCAAATCAATTAATCCTCTGGACTTCCCCCCCCACCCCTTGTCTGTAAATTAGGTCTCAGGACACCCCAACTCGCCCCATGTGTAAGAACTGGGAACTTTGGAAGGCTGCTGGCACACAGTGCGCACTAGTCCGGGCTCCCTACAAAACAGTAGTTCCTCTACCTCCACTGTCCCTAAATGATCACCTGGGCCGCAGGGCGGGCTCACCCCCAGGCACCCGGCCAGAGCTAAGCTGGGAGCAGAGGCAGCGAGGAGGACACACCCCCGCGGCTCCCCTTCCCACCTCGGGGCGCGCACCCAAGCCAGAGACGGCGGGGGAGGGTACCAGGTCCCCATGCCCACCTGGGCGGCGAGGCCCCCGCGCGGAGAACTGTCCCTCCCCAGGTCTCCCGCCGCGCGCAAGGCCAACGCCCGTTCGTCCGCCACTGAGCGCACCGAGGTGGGCGCAGCGGGGCGAGCGCTTCGGGGAGCACCGGCCCAGGACCCCACTTCACGGACTGCGGACCAGGGGTTTCCAGCTCCCCGCAGGGGAACCCTGGGGGCGGAGAAATGCCACAGCCCTTCCTCTCCCCGTGCAGCCCCAACCCGAGCCCGGGACCCACAGCCCCCCAAGGACGCACGGCGAGGCGCGGGGCGGGGAGCTACCACGGTAAGCCCCAGCCCAGGGAGACGCACCGGGGAGGGGGCCTAGGTCTCTCCGGCGTCCCCGCCCCCTGGAGGGCAACCCCCTCCCCGGCGCCCACACCCAGCCCGCAGCTCCCGGGAGCTCTAAGGGCTCGCAGCAGGGGGCCCCAGCCTCCCCCCACCCCGGGCGCGCGCGCGGGGACCGGAGGGCACACCGGGGCACTCACCGATGGACACGAGCTTGATGCTCTCACGGTCCAGGAACTCCAGCGCCACGGACACGTTCTCCAGCTGCATCTGGCGGAAGGTGGGCCGCTGGTGGTACTTGCGGTACATACGCTTCTGGCTGAGCACCTCGAGCAGCGCGATGAGCCGCAAGCCATCGCTCAGGTCGGTCTGCAGGTTCCCGATGCGCTTGTTCACGCACTTGAGGTGCTCGTTGCACCAGCGCGTGAAGGTGTTCTGCTGGATCTTCTTCCACGGCGCGTCCTCCGCCAGGTCCTTCTCGGTTACCGGCATCCTGGCGGCGGGGAGAGCGCAATGCGCAGCGACTGCCGGGGACGGGCGGAGGGAGGCCCAAGGGCCGGCGGAGCGAGAACCGAAGCGGAGCAGGAGCGGGGCTCGAACTCGCTGCTACTGGAGCCGCGGCCGGCACTGCTCTGCGGCCGCCTGCCCCTGGCCGCGCGAGGCGTCTGGACCGGCGCCTGCGCACTGAGCCGACCCGCCCTCGGGCCCCACCCTGTCCCAGCCCCGCGGCGGGAGTTCCCGAGCCACGCTCGCCCCCTGCGGTCTCTAAGGCGCACTGCACCCTGCGGCCTCCGCGGTGTCCCGGGACCCCGCGCTCGGTGCGAAAGGGAGCCCCGGGAGAGACTTGGGGTTAAGGAGGTCACGGTCTGATCCCTGAGTCAGGGACGTGCAAGAGAGAAGACCCCGTGTAGGGGGGACGGCCGCTTGGGCCACGAGGGCAGGGAGGAGTACTTGATCCACCTATAGGTTCAGTATGAGTTTTTATTGAGCTCCTGCTGTGTGCCAGAGGCGGTGTTAGGCACTGGAGGACCCCATGAACGAATGGGTATTTTACTATTTGTATTCATTAAGCTCGGAGCATGTATTGAGTGCCTACTGTGTGCGAGGCCCTCTTAAGCACCTGAGAACTAATGGTAAATAAGACAAACTTATTCCTTGACCTCGAGGACTTGCTAGAGTAATGGGAGAGAAAAATACAAATCAACTCTCGCAAACAGCTCAGTAGCAATAATAGGAATGAAGAGTGGGGGCACCTGGCTGGCTCAGTCAGTAGGCCATGCCACTGGATTTCAGGGTTGTGTGAGTTCCATATTGGGTGTAAAGATTACTTAAAAATAAAATAAAACAAACAATAATTTGCAGGGCATATCAGTTTCTCCAATGCTACTGTAACACATTACCAAAATTTTGCCTTTAAAAAAGTCATACCGGGAATCCCTGGGTGGCTCAGCGGTGTAGTCCCTGCCTTCAGCCCAGGGTGTGGTCCTGGGGTCCTAGGATTGAGTCCCACCTCGGGCTCCCTTCATGGAGCCTGCTTTTCCCTCTGCCTGTGTCTCTGCCTCTCTCTCTCTCTCTCTCTCTCTCTGAATAAATAAATTTAAAATATATATATTTAAAAAAAAAGACTGAGGCTGTTTTAAATAATAATAATAATAAAAATTTAAAAAAATAAAAAAATCATACCAGCGCCTGGGTGGTTTGGTGGTTAGGCGTCTGCCTTTGACTCCAGGCGAGATCCGAGGATTGATTCCCTATCGGGCTCCTTGTGGGGAGCCTGCTTCTGTCTCTGCCTATGTCTCTGCTCCTCTCTCTGTGTGTCTTTCATGGATAAATAAAGTCTTTTCTAAAAAATTAATAATAAATAAGTAGTCACAAATTTATTATCTTGCAGTTCTGTAGCTTAGATGCCCCTATGGGTTTCACTGAACTAAACTCAAGGTGTTGGCAGGATGCATTCCTTTCTGAAGACTATAGGGAAGAATCCATTTCCTTACCTTTTCCAACTTCTAGAAACTTTCCATATTCCTTGGCTGTGGCGCCTTCTACCTTCAAAGGTGAGTCTTTCTCATACTGTCATCTCTCTTGTTCTCTATAGTCACATCTTCCTCTTTTTTGTTGTTGTTGTTGTTGTTAAGTAGGCTTCACACCCAGGCTGAGGTGTGAAGCCTACTTAACAACTGAGTCTTTCTCATACTGTCATCTCTCTTGTTCTCTATAGTCACATCTTCCTCTGACTCTTTTTTTGTTGTTGTTGTTAAGTAAGCTTCACACCCAGCCTGGAGCCCAACATGGGGTTTGAACTCACCACCCTAAGATCAAGACCTGAGCTGAGATCAAGGGATGCTTACCCAACTGAGCGACCCAGGTGCTCCTTCCTCTAACTCTTTTAAGGGCCTGTGATTCCAATCAGCCCAGTTGGTTAATCCAGGGTATCTTTAAAACAACTGATTAACAATCTTAATCCCATCTGCAACCCTAATTCCCCTTTGCCACGTAAGGTAATTTTGACAGGTTCTGCAAATTAGGATTTGAACATCTTTAGGGACTGTTATTCTGTCTACCAACACCATATATTGAGTACCAGCTGTGTGCTCGTCTAGGCCCTGTGCTAGGTGCTGAGACATAGCAGAAACCAGGCCAGATCTCTACCGTCAAGAGCTGAATACATTATAAAAGTAGCAGCTAGCATTTCTTAAGTACCTGCTCCTGGGCCAAGAGCTTTGCTAAGCAGTTCCTTTGCTATTGACCCAGTTTGAGAAGAGTAATTGCGAGTAAAGTGACTTGCCCAAGGCACACAGTACAAACAGGACTGGAATCCAGGTGCGTATGAGAAGCACAGAGTGTCCTGGGCACAACAAGGGATACATAATTTAGGCTTAGAGATGGGGGTCTTCCTGGGAACAGGACTTGGACAGGAGTAAATCAAGGGCTTCCAGCCTAAGGGTTGCCCAGGAGAAGCCAGCAGAGTTGTGGTTGTAACATTTATACAAACAGATCGTTTGCATACAACGCTGAAGTGGTTTGTTCAGACAGATCGCCTCACTCATTGGAAACACTCAAAAGAGCCTGGGGGCGCAGAGAGTGTATCACCTGGCCCTAGCCCATACTAGGGATGCAATAACTACTTGAAGGACCATACCACTCCTTAGTGATTAAGCGCAGAGATTTGCTAGAGGTCAGCGGGTAAAGACGAGACAAAGCTAGATTTGAACCTGGTTCTAACTCCAAAGTCTACACTATGTCTGAGAGCCCCCTAAAAGCCCCCTAAAAACCCTGTTCTCAGCTTGGGTTTTGCTTTTCTCCACACCATCTGAGCAGTGGTCCGCACCATCTTGATTAGAGGCAGTGTTGGTAACCTTTGCCTCCCCCATGCCCAAGGCTCCCAGTTCCTCATGCTTTCTCCACCCAAACTCATCCATCAAAACTTATCAGCCCATGTCTCACTCCCCAAGGGACCTCCTCCCTGCCAGGTAAAACTGGAGCTAATGTCCTAAGGCCCTCTTTCTTATGTAATTGTTTTCATCAGATCTTGACACAAATAACTAAATTCTGCGTGTAAATATCCAGCGCACTTCACCCGAAGCTGAGACACCCTGTTTTAGGACGAGTCTAGTGATTGTCTCCACCCAATCAGAAGAAACTTGAGAGTTTTCCAGGGAGTGATTCATGGAGGATGAAGGGGACTGAGCAATCACGGTGGAGGTGGGTGGTCAGTGGCTTCAGAAATAAGGAGAGGGGGTGGCTCAGTCCGTTAAGTATCTGCCTAAGGCTCAGGTCATGATCCTGGGGTCCTGGGATTGAGCCCTGCATATCAGGCTCCCTGCTCAGTAAGGAGCCTCCTTCTCCCTCTGCCTGCTGCTCCCCCTTCTTGTGCTCTCTCTCCCTCTTTGTCAAGTAAATAAATAAAATCTTAAAAAAAAAAAATAAAGGAAGGAAGCAAGCAAGTAAGCAAGCAAGCAAGCTGACGAGGTCTTCAGATGACTCCTTATCAGTATTTGATAAAAGATGAGGGCTGAACAACTCAAGTAAGCATTTCTACAGGTAGCATTTTAGCCAACACATTCCACAGTTTTGCCTGACAAGGCCTTCACTTAATAAATACCCAATCCCTGTTTTCTAAATTCTGTCCTAGGCTTCTCTGATCTCTTGGTAGAACTGCCCAGAGTGGAAGAGTACAAGGAAGTAAGAAGCCCAGGCTTTGGGTGTGATTTTTGGCTGTTCTGGCTTTGTGATCTTGAACAAACAACCTCAGCAAGCTTCAGGCTTCTCGTTCAGGTAATGGTGATAGCACTGCTCTTCCTAGGGTTTTTAGATAATACAAGCAAAACTAGCATCGTGCCTGGCACACAATAAGCAATGTATAAACGTAGCTAGAAACCAGGCAAAATTAACAGACTTCACAACCAGTCTCTGACAAATCTGGAATAAGCTGCATTTTCCCTAGCAGACTCTGGTCTGTTTCTGTAAGAAGCCATGGCTCCTCTGCATGTCTGTTATTTACAGATGTTGACACCAGTGTGCTGCAACCCTGAGAGATCTCGGTAAGAATAAACTGACGGAGAAAACACAAGCACAGCAATAACCCTGACAAGTCAGTGTGGCCCTGGCAGGACCACAGCAGATGTGCAAACATCCATGAGGAAGAAACCAGCTGAACTGGAGGAGAAACACTGAGTGGAAGGCTGAAGCTCTGTGAGCCTACTTCTCAACATTGTAAGAGTTGCCAAATCAATGGGATTGGAAGAGGTTCTTCTTTCCAAGCAAGTGTGCAAAAGTTCACCTGATCACCTCCATGTCTTTGCTCAGATAGTTCCCTCTGCCTGGAATGTTCTCCTCTCTCCTCTCCAACTTGGGAAACCCATGCCCATCCTTCAGTCCCCCACTCTCACAGCCCGTGCAACTGCACCACTTATTTTATGCTACAGTGCAGTTGATGTGTTCCATGCCAGTTGCTGAAGGAGGGCACCTGTCGCCTCTGTCCCTGGCAGAGTGTAGCCTGGGGTTTAAGACCTCATAGAGTCTGCATTGGCCAATGGAAATATAATGAGAGTCACATTATAGTTTTTAATTTTCTAATAATGCTTAACAGTTATTAATTAGATGTCACTTAAAAAGAAACAGTTGAGGGCACCTGGGGAGCTTAGTCGGTTGGGCATCTACCTTTGCAACAGGTCATGATCCTGGGTCCTGGGATTGAGTCCCACATCAAGCTCCCTGCTCAGTGGGGAGTCTGCTTCTCCCTCTCCCTCTGCCCCTCCCCCTGCTGTGCTCTCTCTCTCTGTCAAATAAATAAAATCTTAAAAAAAAAAAAGTGAAATTACTTACCATAATGTATTTTAACCAATAATAAGATGATCAACTGTCCTGGTTTGTCCAGGACTAAGGGGTTCTCTGGGCTGCAGGCATTTCATTTCAGTGCTAAAACCAGGTATGTTTGTGGCAAACCAGAACAAGTTGGTTATTTTATCCAATATATCCAAAAAGTTGTAATTTCAACAGACAATCAATATGTTTAAATATATATATGTGTGTGTATATATATACATATGTATGTATATTCATACATATATACATAAACATTACGCATCGGCACAATGGACTCATCAGTACTCAGCAATATAACATAAACATATGTTACATTATACATATATATAAACATTATATTTACTGTCTTTGAAATTTGACGTGTATTTTATGCCTACAGCATATCTTTTTTTATTTTTTTTTATTTTTTTATTTTTTATTTTTTTTTTTTATTTATGATAGTCACAGAGAGAGAGAGAGAGAGAGAGAGAGAGAGGCAGAGACACAGGCAGAGGGAGAAGCAGGCTCCATGCACTGGAAGCCCGACGTGGGATTCGATCCCGGGTCTCCAGGATCGCGCCCTGGGCCAAAGGCAGGCGCCAAACCGCTGCTCCACCCAGGGATCCCAGCATATCTTTTTTTAAAGATTTATTTTATTTATTTGAGAGAGAGAGAGCAAAAGTGGTAGGGGCTAAGGGAGAGGGAGAGTCTCAAGCAGATTCCATGCTCAGCATGGAGCCTGACATGGGGCCTGACCTCACAAACCTGTAATCATGACCTGAGCTGAAAGCAAGAGTGGGATGCTCAACCTACTGAGCCACTCAGGCGTTCCACTTAAAGTTTGTCTCAATTTGGACTTTGCACATTGCCAGTGCCCAATAGCTGCCTTTGGCTACTGGGAGTTACCATATTGGACAATGCAGGTATAGAGAGATACTTGAAACTGAGATAAACCAGTTAATAAGCTGGAGACCCCTAATGCTCTCACCAGAGTCCTGACCTTGGGACCCCAGCCTATATGTGAAACCCACCTCCACACTTCAGGAACGCCAGCTCTGTTAGTGTCAGAGCTGACACTAACTAAAGGGGTTCCAGGTGAACCTGCATTCTGTGGTTTCTTGGCATCCTGGGTCCACTGGATGACAGCATGTCAGGATATTCATGACACTAAAAGTAGTTAAATAATAAATAATAACAGAAGCTTCCATTTCTCAACCATTTTCTCATTTAATCATCAGAATAACCCGAGGTGATGTTATTAATAATTTTTTAAGGATTTTATTTATGGGGCGCCTTCGTGGCTCAGTCAGTTAAGCGGCTGCCTTGGGATCAGGTCATGATCTCAGAATGCTGGGATCGAGCCCCACATCGGGCTCCCTGCTCAGCGAGGAGTCTGCCTCTCCCTCTCCCTCTGCTGTTCCTCCTGCTTGTGCTCTCTCTCTCTCCTTCAAATAACTAACCTTTATTTATATTTATTTGAGAGAGAAAGAGCGAGTGCACTTGCGTGAGGTAGGGCGGAGGGAGAGGGGGAGCTTCACAAGGCTTGATCCCAGAACGCTGAGGTCATGACCTGAGGGAAAGCAGACACTTGACCGGCTGAGCCCCCCAGGTGCCCACTGGGTGATGTTATTTCCCTTTTTACAGGTAAAAGAAACTGGAGCTGAGAGAAATAATCCTATGGCTAAGCTCAGAGTGACAGTCTGGATACAAGGATACTAAGAAAGGCAATGGTCACGATGGAGAGCAGGGAGCCGGGGCAGCCCTGACTCTGCTTCCTTGTCTGTGGCCTATATTCCCGTCCACCTCGGGGGAGGCTTCTGACAAGGGAGAGGCCACGTGTGCAGCACTTAGCATGTAAGCATGTGTGAGAGAGCTGCTGCTATTAGTACCATGATTATCACGTGGTAACGTCATGATAATGTGACTATGGTACGAGCAGACCTCAGAGAGCGAAGACGGTAAGTTTCCGAGCAGAGATGGAGAAGCAGGACTTGTAAAATGAACGCCGCCTTCCCCGTTGCATCTTTGCTCCAGGGTGGGGGCCGCCTCGGTTGTAATTTTACACCGATGTCCACACCCTGCTAGGGAGCAAGAGAGGCGAACTGTAAGTGAGAATATTTGCTCTGCCTCCACCCCCTGGAGGAAGAGGAGCTGGTCCTCTCAGCAGCCTGCGAGCAGAAGTGGGAGGGCTCCCCCCACCCCAGCCCCTGTGGCCAAGGGCCTGGGGCCATGTGGGTGGGTCCCGAGGAGCAGGTCTTCCCCCCAAAGAGGTGACAAAGACAATGGCAGTTTGAAGGCGCAGCCAGCCCTGCCTTGAGGTAAGGTTGGGGGTGCGGGTAAGCAGGCTGCTCCGAGAAGGCACCCCGCTCTCCCACTCAGCCAGCCAGTAAGGTGGAGCTCAGTCAGAAGGGACAGAGCGACAGTCGTGGAAGTCATTCTGTCCTGGACTCACACGGTGCTACAGGACTGTGATTTCCTCAACATTCCCTCCTTGAATCCTCTAGCTGTGTAAGTGGCCACTTCTCCGGTGCCTCAGCATCTCATGTCCATGAGTTAATCTTTTTTAAGCTTTGCAAGAACTCTGTGAGCGCGGTGCTATCAGTATCATCCTCCGGTTACAAACAGGGAAATTGAGGCTGCAAAAAAAAAATCAGGTCGCTCACTCGGGTCCCTTTGGTATTAGGTGTCAGGGTCTGGATTCGAACCCTCTATTTAACCAGCTCCAGAGGTCAATTCTGAGTCTCTGAGCTCTCCATCCCTTACAGTCCAGACGGCCAGAAGCAGTTCACCTCACGCCGGTACAGGAATGAAGGTTGTGGCCACCATTCACTGGACATCTGTGCGCTGTTCGTGGAGCAGGGGCGGGGAGACAGGGCCGCTGTGGGCCTTGATTCTCTCCCTCTGGGCCTTCCCAGCCCAGAGTGGACGCACCCAGAGCATGCCCCACCCCCCACCCCACCCTCTGCAGTCTTGCTAGAATCACCAAAAAAAAAAAAAAAGTTTGCAAATGACTGGGCTGTCTTCCTCCACCCAGTTTGGCTGGCTCCTTTGGAAGATTTATGTGTGGGTCTGGTTTGTTTTTTTAAAAGTGCAGACAAATGCCACAGAGCACTTTTCTGCTAAAGAAAACCCTGTCTAGCCACTGCTCACCTGGCAAACCTAGACTGCCTTCCAACTGGAACAGAACGGCCTTTGTGGCCGGCAGTACAGCTGACAAAGGCTTTTCCATCCTTATCTCGTGTTCTCCCCTCTCCCCCAATTCCCTGCTCACCAGGATTAGAATTATTACTCTCAGAGCACTCAAGGACAGGGACTGTTTATCTTTATCCCTAGGGTTTAAAAAGAGTAGAGACGGTTTGTGACCACTCACTGAATTACCAGGGAGGAGGGACCCGCTCAGGGTCACACAGTTAGTGTCAGAGCTGAGCTGAACACTAAGTTTTCTGACGCTAAGACCCAAGTGTGGTCCTCCTGTGGATACTCAAGGGTGTTCACTGTTTATAACAGCTCCAATGTTGCTCCCTGGTGGGGCCCTCCCATGCATTAGAGCCTTGCTTCTCGAAGTATGGTCCCATCAGCAGCTTGCTCAGCCCCTGGGAATGCACAGAACCTCAGGCACCAGTCCGGACCCCCTGAGTCAGGACCTGCAGGTTAACAAGATCCCCAAGCTGATTTACAGTCCACAGGTACTGCATTACAGTACATCTGTCGGATAGATTACCTCAGTACTTTTTACAAAAGAGTGTGATGGATCTACACAGGCTAATATGAAAAGACCTCAAAATGAATTATTTAGTGGGGAAACAGAAAAGCAAGTTACAGACCAGCATGAATTTGTGCAATCCAATTTGTGTATATATTTTGAAAATAAAAATAACACTAATATATGTTAATATATGCACTGGGCTACTGGCCCCAGGCCGCCTAGGAGGGTGCCAGTCTAGAAGGGGAGCCCAAGTAGCACTCGACTAGATCAAAACTCGGTGCCAGTTAACTTGGGTTTCCACCCAGGGCAGCCCTGCTGTAACCAGCAATCAGAGAGAACCAGCATCCTCTGGGGGAAATGAGAACATTCTCTATCCAACACTAGAGGCAACTCTCGGCTGTACCACTAAGCCTGAGCCTGGCTAGGTGACAGTTCTCTCAGGTCCTTAGTCATGTCAGCTTATCCTGGGTCAGATCTGCGTGCTGCCCTGAGACCTCACAGTTGTGTGTCACCTGAATCACATGTCCTTTAACACAGGCAGACTGCTTGGACAACTACAATTCCAGGATAAATCCAAATAATGTAAAAGGTCAGGTTTCATTCTGTGCCTGTAATAAATCCTTTATTTTGAAAAGAAAGAAGAATGATATATTTTATTAACAGAAAATCAGTTTCTCCACATCCTGCCTAAGTAAATTTTGGACGACTGTTTTTAAAATATCAAGTTGAAGGGATGCCAGGTTGTTCGCCTGCCCAGGGCACCTCTGTGTGTCAGCTGGATGTGGAAGAAGAAAACAAAGAACCCTGGAAGAATTTATAGGAAACAGTTAACCAGGCAATCACTAGAAGGTGGTATTATTAAGAACTTTTACTTCCTACCTGCAGGATTTTTCTTTCTACCTTAAGTGTGTCTCTAATATATGCTTTGAAACATACATTATTGGTGGGAATAGAAAATGGTACACCCACTTTGGAAAGCAGTTTCTTAAAAAAGCTAAACACATACCTACCATATGATCTACCCATTCCACACCTAGGTAATTAAACAAGAGAAATAAAAGCATGTGTCTATAAAAAGGCTTGTCCTTGAGCATTCGTACCAGCTTTATTTACCAAAAACTAGACACAACCCAAAAGTCCATTAACAGGTGAATGGGTGAACCAAGTGTCCTGCATTGGCACAATGGACTCGTTAGTACTCAGCAATATAAAGGAAGGACCTACAGATATACCTAACAGCATAGCTGAATCTCAAAATAATTATGCTAAGTGAAAGGAGCCAAATGAAAAAAGAATACATACTGTGTGGTTCCACTTATATAAAATTCTAGAAAAAGCAAGCTAGTTATAATGACAGCAGATCAGTTTGTACCTGGACTATCGGGGGTAGGCGAGGAGAGATGAGAAGATGAGGAAACTTTTAGGAGTGATAGATATCTTCCCCATAGTTTCTTTTCTTTTTTTTTTTTTCTAAGATTTTATTTATTTATTCATGAGAGACACACACACACAGAAAGAGAGGCAGAGACACAAGGCAGAGGGAGAAGCAGGCTCCATGCAGGGAGCCTGACGTGGGACTCTATCCCGGGTCTCCAGGATCACACCCTGGGCTGAAGACAGTGCTAAACCGCTGAGCCACCCGGGGTGCCCCTTCCCCATAGTTTCATGACTATATATGTGCATGTAATATGTGTGTGGGGGGGTACAAAAACATCAAATTGTAAACTTCAAATATGTGCCATTTGCTGTTAAGGAAAAAGAAAGAAAGGAGAGAGAAAGAACAGAAAAGGAAAGAAAATTAAACTCTGCTTTACTTTCATGGGCAGAAAAAAAAGCAATAAGGATAAATGCAAAGGCACACCCACATAAAAATGTGTGTTCTTTGACTACACAACATGTTTGTCTTCTAAACCTAGCCTTCCCTGCCCATCACTGCAGAGAATAATTGCAATGAATGTGCTCTTGTTTTCAACTTGTTTAAGATTATCTGTCCCTCTCTCTCCCCCGTGTTCCACACCAAGTGTGAGCTAGGTGGGATCCTGCTGAAATAGAGGCAGATAAGATTTCCACACCACCCTTACGCCGTGATGGCCAGAGCTTCTCCCCATGGAGGTTACAGGCTGTGAGGAATGTGATGACGTGTTTACTTTGGAGCAGACTTTGGACCGTAAATACATTCTCAGCTCAGACCAAAATCAGCTCCTGATAGGAGATAGGCCCTTCCAAAATAGCTGGAGGTCAATCCTCCCTCCAAAGGCCCCGGACAGGTCCTTAATTGAGGGTGAGGGAAGAGGTTAGAGCTAACACAGAGCATTTTTCCCTGGTATCCCTAGAGCTTCAGCTGGGAAAGCTTTTGGCTACAGAAATGCATTCAGAAGTACAAGGGAACAATTAGAACATGATTGGCTGAGCTTAATGAGGTTTCAGAGGGTCCCCTGTTCTCCAGATGCAGAGGTTTGCACCTCTGTTGCCCTGGACAGTCAACCAGTCATGTGAGCCCAAGTCGGTTGGGACCAGAGGGAATCCGGTGGACCAGATGGCTCTCCAAAATGCAAAAAAACTTCTCTGGTAATGACGATAATCATAACAGAAACTGCCCCCATGTACTGAGCAAGTGTTTTATATCTGCTGCCATGTGTAATCCTCAAATACCTCAATGAGGTACGAGGCCCATACCTCAGGCCCAAGGAACTGAGGCCCAGAGAGGTGAAGCAGCAGCCCAGAAGCATCTTGCCTGACTCCAGAGCCTCACTCTGAACGATGCCACCATACTGCCTCCCAGGAAGCTAAGGGAAGCCCAACTATGGCATGGATTCTGGCCTCAGATACAGGTTCAAGTCCTTGTTCAGCCATTGAGGAATTGTGTGGGAGTAATAGTAATACCCACCTCACCCAGCCATTCTGAGGTGCTTATGAAATATTGTAGGTAATGTGGGCAGTGCACGCAGCAGCTGACCAAGAAGTGGTAGCTGTCAGGGCACCTGGCTGGCTCAGTAAGTAGAGCAGTGTGACTCTGATCTCAGTGTCCTGGGATCCAGCCCCACACTGGGCTCCCTGCTCAGTGGGAAGGAAGTCTGCTTCTCCCTCTGCCTCTGCTCTTCCCCCTGCTTATGCGCGTGCTCTCTCTCTAATAAATAAATAAAATCTTCAAAAAATATTTATCTTTAAAAATATGAAAAATAAATAATTTTAAAAAAGAACTGGTAGCTGTCTCATGATGAACATCATCATTGTCCAGAAAGATCTTCATCCAGAACTTCTTCTAATTTAATCCTACTGAGTCATAGCTATAGACATTCACATGGTCCACTCACTCACTTCCTCAAATCTGTACTCAAGCCCCATTCCCTGTGAGGTCTTCACTGGCACCCCACATAAATTGAGACTCTCTCACCCCTCCCTTGGCAACTCCCTACCCTCCTTTTCTGCCATACTCTCCTTGGCACATATCACCTTGTAGCATAGAGTGTATCACCTACATACTCTATATAACTTATCTTGTTTATATTCTTTCCAAATAATTCATGACGATGCCACTGTCTAGAACATGCCTGGCACACAGCAGGGGCTCAGTAAATATTTGATGTTGAGTGACTGAATGAACCCTTGCTTGAGGTTTTCAATTGGAGTTCAGGTTCTGCTTCTTTTTAGTCTTGTAACATTAATTAAGGTATTCAGCTTCCAGGAGCCTCATTTTCCTCAGTGGTTGAAAAAGAGCAATGACATGTGTGCTCCTTAGGGCACCGGCAAATCCTAAGAGAAGGGTAAGGCCATGCATGGAAAAGAACCAGCTCCAAATACTCCAGAAACACTTCCTGAGCATCTGCCAAGGCACCTGAGGGCGCAGGCATATGCATCCGAAAGCCCCTGCCCTCCAGGAACCTGTGACCTAGCAGCACAGACAGACAGAAAGGTCAACAAAGACTTACAACCTAATTGGGTAACAGCACTGATCCATAGCAACCGCTTATCCAGCTAAGCAGTTTGCATCGTCTCAGGTAACACTATAAGTTCAGTACTACCTCCAGCCTCATTTTATAGACAAGGAAACTGCAACAAGAAGTTAAGAAACAAGAGCTTATTCCACACCCAAGTTTACACCCAAGAGAAATGAAAATGCGTACACCCGGCGACTTGCATGCCAATTTTATGGCAACATCATTCATTCAAACCAAAAGGCAGAAAGGATTCAAATGTGCATTAATAAATGAATGGATAAACAAATGTGGTACATCCATACAATGGACCATAATTCAGCCATAAATAGGAAAGAAATACTGTTTCAATACGCTACAATTTGGATGAACCTCAAGAACATGCTAAGTGAAAGAAGCTAGACACAAAAGTTGCAACCTCTATGGTTTATTTTATATGACAGAGCCATAATAGGACAGTCCCTGGAGATGGAAAGCAGATTAGACGTTGCCAGGCACGGAGTTGAGGAGGATGGGGAGTCACTATTTAATAGGCATGGTGCATACTATGATGTGATGACAAATTTCTGAAACTAGAGAGGGCTGGTTTTTGTACGACCTTGTTAACACCTTCCACACCACTGAATTGTGGGCTTTAAATTGGTTCATTGTATGTTGTATGGATTTCACCTCAATAAAATGAGAAACAAGGACCAGCATTGTCAGTAGTAAAGGCTGACCTAGGACCAGAACCTGGGCAGGGCCTCAGAGGCTGTGTTTGACCTTAACCACAGCAAATCTCAGTTTCAGCATTGAATCTTTCAGTTCTGGGACTTCCATTTGATTCTTTTTATATTTTCCAGTTTTCTGCTGAAATTCTTTCTATGCAATTTCCTGAATGTGTTCCTCCCACTTATTAGAGTTGTAACTCTAGCCTGGGGGTTTATACCACTACCAGGATGGGGGCTGGGGAGTGGCACTCTGATTTTTGTGGCCGCAGGCCTTGAGACACCAAAACTCTGCCAGCTTTTCAGTCTTTTATCTGCTGTAGTCAGCACATGATTTGAGGGCTGGAGGAGGAAAAGCAACTCCCAATTTCAGGCACCTTTTTCTGGGCCTTTTCTAGATGCTCCCAACGGGAAGGTTGACCTGATACTACTCCTGCCAAGGGGACAAGCAGGAAACACATGACCCCTTCCACCCCCACCCCCACCCCCACCCCACCTTCCTGCTGCTGCTCTTTGCCAACATGGATACACACTTCAAAATTAGGGGTGCCTGGGTGGCTCAGTCAGTTAAGTGTCTGACTCTTGATTTTGGCCAGGTCATGATCTCCGGGTCATGAGATCAAGCCCTGCATTGGGCTCCATGCTGAGTGTGGAGCCTGCTTAAGATTCTCTCTCTCTCCCTCTCCCTCTGCTCCTCGCCTCCACCTCCCCCTAAAAAAAGAAGAAGAAAGTTGTGTTATTTGTTTACTTATCATTCTCTCTTTTTCATTCTAAGACATACTACACAATATAATTTCTGAAGGAAATGAATGACAAAGGCTAGCATTTATTGAATACTTCTGAAGGGCTGAGTCAGGGAGAGGAAAAGAGGGATTCAGTTTCTGAGTAGGGTGCCCACCTGCCTTGAGCAGAGCCTTCTCTGGAAAGGACCTTAGACATGGTTGCCAGGGCCCCCACAGGTGGGGAGAACAGAGAGAGTGCTTCTCCCCAGTCCCTAGGGTCCCACAGGGCAGGGGGTCCCTTAGCACAAAATCACCCTCAAACTTAAAGAGAGTACCAGAGTCCTCAATGTTCACTCAACGTGTTTACTGAGTACCATCTACCAGTCAGGACTCTCCTGGTTGCCAGTGACAGGAACTCAGAGGAAACTGCTAAAGCAAAAAGAAGAATTTGATTGGACCCTGTAACTAGACAGTCCAAGAGGGTGGTTCAGGCATGTCTGGACTGGGGGCCCCAGGTAAGACCACCGAGATTGGTCTCATCCATCCAGGGCTCTATCTTTCCCTCTGTGGGCTTCCTTCTAGGGCAGGCCTGCCTCACAGGGTGATAAACATGCCCCCCAGCCACTCCGGGCTGAGCTGCCCTCCCAGAACTTCTAGCAAAAGTCCAGGGCTAATGCTAGCTGGCTCTGGCAACTCCGTCCCCATCCCACAGGCAGAGGAATGTGGGCGTCACACTGGCCAGCCTGAGCGCTGCATGCTCGCCCGCATAAGCCGCCGATATGAGGAGGCATAAACAGAAGATTTACTGAGCCCTTACTCTGTTCCAAGTGGCGTACGTGTATTCAAACCTCACAGAGCCCTGTGAGGTCAATACTATGTGTTCTCCCCAACAGGCCGGTGAGTAAACTGGAGCACAGAGAAGCCAAGTTGCTTGCCCTAATCGCAGAGCTGGGAAATAGCAAAGTTGGGCCTCACATGCTCACACTGGTAGAGCCCATCCTTCCAACCATTGCACCACACGCTTCCACCGCTTCTCCCTCCACTCTTGGCACCTGTCCAGACTTAGTCATTTTATTTTTTTGTTAAAGATCTTATTTATTTGAGAGAGAGAGAGAGAGAGAGCACGTAAGGGTCGGGGGAGGGGCAGAGGCAGGAGCAGACTCCCCACTGAACAGGGAGCCTGACATGGGGCTTGATCCCAGGACCCTGGGAGGGAGACATTTACTCAATGAGCCACCCTGGTGTCCCCAGACTGAACCACTTTAGTTCCTCAAATGGCTGAACTTTCTCCCTCTCCTGGCCTTTGCATACACTGCTGCCTCTGTCTGGCCTCGTCCTTCCCCTTCCCTCCTGTTGAACTCCCACTCACCCTCCTGCCTCTGCTGAAGCAGGTCTTTCTTGGGGCGTTGTCCTGACCCCTCAGACTGAGCAGGGCCCTCCAACATCCCTCAGCTCTGGGTATCCCCTGTAACAGGTCATACTTGCCTGCACTTTTTTTTTTTTTTAAGATTTTATTTATTTATTCATGAGAGACACAGAGAGAGAGAGACACAGAGAGAGACACACACAGAGAGAGAGAGAGAGAGAGAGAGGCAGAGACACAGGCAGAGGGAGAAGCAGGCTCCATGCAGGGAACCTGATGCAGGACTTGATCCCGGGTCTCCAGGATCATGCCCTGGGCTGAAGGCAGCACTAAACCACTGAGCCACCCAGGGATCCCCTTGCCTGTGCTTGATGCTATACCCTTCCAGGTGACAGCCCCACGAGCTGGCTTGGTCACTGCTTTTGCCAGGAATGCGCCACAGCTGGGCAGGCTGTGGGGGACACGCTGGCTCAAGCAGTTGGTTTAGTGTGTCCCGTGGCTGTTCTCACAAAGCACTCTAAAAGTAGTGACTTAAAACCACACAAACGTGTTCTCCGTCAGTTCTGGAGGCCAGATACCCGAAAGTGGTTTTGATGGGCTAAGGTGTTGGCAGACCTGGCTCCTTCGGAGGCTCCCAGGGAGACTCTGTTTCCTAGCCTCTCCCAGCTTCCAGAGGCTGCCTAATCCCTTGGCTCATGGCCCTGTCTTCCAACTCCAAAGCCATCAGTGTTGCATCTTCAAATCTCTTCCTGTCCCTCTGTTCCATCATCACAGCATCTTCTATCGCAAGAGACAGGAGGACACCCCCTCATGAGGACCATTGTGATTTCATCAGGTGCATTTAGATAAGCTAGGATATTCTCTCCATCTCAGGATCCTTAACTTCATCACATCTGCAAAGCCTCTTTGGCCATAGAAAGTAACAGTCCTGGGTTCTGGTAGGGACATGGAGAGCGTCTACTGTTCTGCCTACCGCAGGGATGAGGTGTGAGGGTTGGAGACCTGGGGGCCTGCTCTGGCACCGGGCAGGAGATAAGCAGTTTGAGGAACTGGAAGCACTTCGTGCTGCCAGAGGATGGGTCACGGGAGGAGTCATTTGGCATCAAGCCTCAGATCTGAGTCAGTTTCTGTGTCTTTAAAATGGAGATAACAGTCCCTTCCTCACAGCCCCGGCTGTGGGGGGATTGGAGAAGTCAAGACGTGTGAGGTATGAGCAAGGTGCGTGGCACAGAGAAAGTGCTCAGTAAGTGTTGACAGTTAACAAATGTCTTAGTTGGGTTTCCTCAGAAGCAGACTGAGTCCAGAATACAAATGCAAGACGTTCTTTTGGGAAATGATCCTGGAAAGCCCTGGCAGAGGGTGGGAGGAGATGAGACAGGCAAGGAAGGAAGCCCATGGAGGGTATGTTAATGAGGGGGCTGCCCCCGACCCCTGGGGGAGGGAGGGCTGCTCATCTGTGGCCTTCCCGTGTACTGTGTGCAGACAGAAGTAGTCGGTGTGACTAAACTTAGTCATGACTTCATTCGTGATAAGCACTCACCCAGTGACTGGGTGACCAGAGAGCTATTGGGCAACAGGACTGGCCAGGCCGAAGGGACATGGGTGAGCCCCAGTGTGTGCTACAGACATCACGCAAGGTCATCTCCACCAAAGAGCCTTGATTCTTACGACTGTCCACAAAGTGGCACCCCCAGAAGAGTGTGGCTCCTCCTTCCTCGGAAGTGGGCAGGCCAGCCCGGAGGCCTGAGCCTTTTGGGCCCCTCAAAGCAGTTAGGAGAGGCTCTTGCTCACCATCATTTACTTTCTCCCCAGTGCAGGTGCCGCTCGGGACAGGCTGAAGCATCGGCGTTCACAGATCTCCACAGTCCTGGGGAGGTCTGACTGCACGTGCAGACAGGCTGCCTGGGCGGCCCGGGGCCGAGAAGCCGAGGGGAAGACGGTGTCTGTGGGTGAATCCCTGGTGGGCACCTCGAGGCCAGAACAGCAGTCCTGTCTCTGGTTACGGAGGAAGACATACAAAAGAAAGTGGGGAGAAGTCTCAAGAGACAGGGAAAGGCCAGCCACTCTGTAGCAGCTGTCACATGGTGCCCTGAGTGCACCTCCCCTCACCCGTGAGGGAGGAAGATCGTTTCCCATTACAGGGAACCAGCAGCCACCTCATGGCAGAAGCTGGGCCCGCAGGAACAGGGTTGGAGTGGACATCAATCAGGACGTCTTCCCAGTCCTCTCTCTGCTTTCAGCCCTGCAGGAGCCCAGCAGATAGGATGGGTCTCTGAGAGGTAGAGGAAGAAAATTCAGTGTTACCTCCTAGTCCCCGTTTCGTTTTTTGGTTTTTGTTTTTTTAAGGTTTTATTTATTTATTCATGAGAGACACAGAGAAAGAGGCAGAGACACGGGCAGAGGGAGAAGCAGGCCCCATGCAGGGAGCCCGATGCAGGACTTGATCCCGGGACTCCAGGATCACACCGTGGGCTGAAGGCAGTGCTAAACCGCTGAGCCACCCGGGCTGCCCTTTGTTAGTCCCCTGTTAGTTAGAGTCTGTGGTCAAAGGGGTGGAAGGCCTGGGTTCTCATTCCAGCTCTGCCATCCACCAGCTATGTGACCTCGGGCAAGTTACCTGGCCTCTCTGAGCCTTTATGACCTTTCTCTCAGTGAACAGTTGATGTATTTCTCTCTCTCTCTCTTTTTAAGTAAACTCTACGCCTGACCTCAAGGTCAAGAGTGGCATGCTCTAACAACTGAGCCAGTCAGACATCCCTCCCAGTGAATGGTTGATTGTAATAGTACCCACCTGATAGAATTGTGATGCCTAGACAAGTTAACTCACGTCCAACGCTCAGCACAGTGCCAGGCATATAGGAAACTGTCAACTTCTCCTACCAGAACAAATCACTTTGCTATAATGAATTATAACTTTCTGCTAACTTTTCAGACCTTTCCGTAGAAGCTTCTTGAGCCAAGAACTCTACCTTGTTTGTTATTTTTCCCAGCACAGTATACAAATATCTTTAAAATACTGATTTCAAAAGTATTTCTGGGGGATCCCTGGGTGGCTCAGCAGTTGAGCATCTGCCTTTGACTCAGAGCGTGATCCCGGGGTCCAGGATCGAGTCCCATGTTGGGCTCCCCACAGGGAGCCTGCTTCTCCTTCTGCCTGTGTCTCTGCCTCTTTCTCTGTGTCTCTCATGAATAAAAAAATAAAGTCTTTAAAAAAATAAAAAATAAAAGTACAGGCTCTGGGAGCTCCTGGGTGGCTCTGTTGGTTGAGCATCTGACTCTTTGTTTCAGCTTAGGTCATGATGGATCATGGGATGGGGCCTCATATCAGGCTCTGTGCTCACTGGGAAGTCTTCTTGAGAGGCTCTCCCTCCGTCTTCTTCTGCCCCTCCCCCCACTTGTGTGCTTACACACTCTCTCCCCTTCCTGCCCTCCCTCCCTCTCTCTCTCTCTCTCTCTGGAATAAATAAATAAATCTTTAAAAAAAAAAAATACAGGGCAACCCGGGTGGCTCAGCAGTTTAGTGCCACCTTCGGCCCAGGGTGTGATCCTGGAGTCCCAGGATCAAGTCCCGCATCGGGCTCCCTGCATGGAGCCTGCTTCTCCCTCTGCCTGTGTCTCTGCCTCTCTCTCTCTCTCTGTGTCTCTCATGAATAAATAAATAAATAAAACTTAAAAAAAGAAAAAGAAAAGAAATACAAACTCTGCAACCAGCTGCTCCTGGCCCAATCCTGCCCCTGCTGTTTGCATGTTGGGTGACCCTGGGCTAGCACCCAGCCTCTCTCAGCTCAGCATCCTCATTCTTAAAAAGGAGATAATGCGTTTTTCCAAAGAAGACATATAAATGACCAGCAGGTACATGAAAATGTGCTCAACATCATTAATCCTCAGGGAAATGCAATTCAGAATCACAATGAAGTATCATCTCACAGATGGTAGAATGAACAGCTAGTATCAAAAAGACAAGAAATAACAAGTGCTGGCGGGGATGTGGAGAAAGGGAGCCTTGCACACTCTTGGGAGGAATATGAATTGGTGCAGCCACTGTGGAAAACAGTATGGAGGTGCCTCAAAAAACTATAAAAATAGAACTACCCTACAATCCAGCTTTCCCATTGCTGAGTATTTATCAAAAGTAAATTATAATCACTATCATTAAGAGGTAGCTGCACCCTCATATGCACTGCAGCATTATTCACAACAGCCGAGACCTAGAAACAACCTATACCCATCGACTGATGACGAGATAAAGAAAATATGTATTAGACTATTATTCAGCCATAAAATAGAAAGAAACCCTGCCATTTGCAATCATGTGGATGGACTGTGAAGGCATTACACTACGTGAAATAAGTCAGAGAAACACAAACACAGTATGTTCTTACTGGTAGGTGCAATCTAACAAAGCTGACCTCATACAATTAGAAAGTAGACTGGCGGTTGCAGGACTGGGAAGTGGAGGAAATAGGGAGAAATTGGTCAAAGGACATACACTTCCAACTATAAGATGAATATATGTTCTGGGGATCTGGTGTACAGCATGGTGACTATCGTTAATAATGCTATGTTATATATTTGAAAGTTGTTAAAGGAGTAGATCTTCAGGGCAGCCCGGGTGGCTCAGCGGTTTAGCACTGCCTTCAGCCCAGGGTGTGACCCTGGAGACCCAGGATTGAGTCCCACATCAGGTTCCCTGCATGGAGCCTTCTTCTCCCTCTGCCTGTGTCTCTGCCTCTCTTTCTCTGTCTCTCATGAATAAATAAATAAAATCTTAAAATAAAAAAAGAGTAGATCTTCAATGTTATCACCACAAAAAATGAAAAATGGTACTGATGTGAGGGGACACAGGTATAAGTAACCTCGCTGTGATAATGACTTCCCAGTATATACATGTATCACATTATACACCTTAAACTTATATACGTTGTATGTCAATATCCCAGTAAAGGTTTGGGAAAAAAATGGAGTTCATAATATCTCCCTCACAAAGGGCTTGAGGGAGGAAATGAGCTCCTGACCTCTCCCAGCACCTGGCACAGGGCCCAGGCTGGGACACCGGCTCGATAACTGGGACTACGACTGGTCTGTGGCCTTTATAATCCTCTTCACCTGGAGTGTCCCTTTTTTCCTGTCATTCCCCAAGCCTGGCTAACACCCACTGAGGTTGGTTATCACCACCTTGATGACACTGCCCTGTGCTCCAGGCTGGCTTAGTCCTCTCTTCTGAGTTCTTGAAATACCCCAAGGTTTAGATGCACTTGCCCACAGTGGTTCAGTTCCATGTCAGAATGAGGAGGGGCATATGTCCATTTCAGCCACAGCTGCATCCCCCTGTCTGGCACATGGTCAGCTACACAGTAAATGTTGAGTGAATAAAGGGAACAAATGAGTGGATGGGTAGATGGGATGGGTGGGTGGGTAGACAGATAAATAAATGGATGAATGGATAAATGGACAGATGAATGCATGAGCAGGTGCCAGACTGAAAGGCAGCACTTTGTCCTGTGGGCTGTGAGTAGCGGTGGGTGTGGGGCATCCACAAGTGTGTGGCCTCGAGCCTGGCAATTCAGGCCTGAAGAATCTACATCCTGTCCCTGCCCTGGGCAGGGTGTTTGCTCTACTCTTACTTCCACGATGCAATTAACTGCAAACATCCTTAGTCCAGGAGACAGATTCTAGAAAGTCAAACAGCCCTTCCCTCCCTGACCAGAAAAGGCATGATGGGTCTTGCCACCCACCTAAAGGCTGGCTTCAGGAGCCTTGAGACTGTGTTCCCCCAAAGCTCACAGTCCCATCATTTTTTAAAATTTATTTATTAATAGAAGAACATTATACTCACAAGTCTTCTATTTTATCTCAGGGGTTTCTAGCTTCCTGTGACCTCTTCTGAACTTTATCCCCCTGAAAGATAGCATCCACCCAATAGAAATCATATGTACTCTGTACTTGATTGACATATTACTTTTCCATGACACCAGATACTGTTTATTTGTATAACTGCTGGCGGCTGTGGCCAAGCCCTTGCTATACAGTAATGCAATTTACCTAACCATCCGTCATGGTCAGACAACTGGGTGGTTTATAGGGTCTCACTAGTCCAAGTAACGCTGCGGTTGGGTGCAGAACAGTGTGGCTGGTGTGCAAACTTTGTGTAGAATAGGTGGAGCAAACTGTATATATATACACACACCTACATTTACATTTACTTCTGGGCATAAAATACCTCTGGAATGATTCACAAAAAAATGGTGACATTGTTACTTTTGGGGAGAGAGACGGAGAAGAGACTTTTTAACCTGCCTGTATCCTTTGGTATCTACTTTGGCATTTTAAACCAGAAGCATGATTTTTTTTTTTAAGATAATTAAATTTACTTAAAAAAAAAAATCTAAGTTTCCTAGTTCCTGCCCTCTCCCACTCCAGGGTGGCATAGGTTTATTGGCTCACTTCCTAAGAGTAGAGTTGGGATGGTGAAAAATAGTAACTTCACAGTAGAGAAGCCCAATGGATACCACCTTGCCCACAAGTTCAAGGTAAGCTCAGCAGTGGTGTCATGTTCCCTTCATAGCCCCTTGACAGGAAGGCTCTTCACCTCAGTGGTGTTCTAAAAGCCTATATCCCTGGTCTAATGAGAAAACCACCAGATGAACCTGGATTGGGGGATATTCTACAGAATACCTGCCAGTCCTGCTCAGGATTATCCAGGTATAAAAAGCAAGGAGAAACTGTCACAGATTAGATTGGAGACATGACAACTAAATGCCATGTGTTTCCCTGGACAGTCTTGGAACTGAAAGAGAACGTAAATAGAAAAACCAGGGACATCCAAATCAAGTCCGGATTTTAGTTAATAGCAAACGTGCCAATGTCAGGTTCTTGGTTATGACAAATACACTGTGGTAGTATAAGACATTCATAATGTGAGGACTACTGCTAATCATATAGTAACATGGTAAGATGCTAAGAATGAGGGAAATAATGGGTCAGAGAACTCTCTATATTATCTTTACCACTTTTCTGTAAATCAAAAATGATCCCAAAATATATAATTTACTTTAAAAAAAAAAAGGATTTCTCAAGTTTTCATGAGGAATAAAACAAAACAAGTGGACCTGCCATAAACTCTTTGGAATAAAAGTTCGGGTCCCCTCTTTTCTTCTCTGTCTGTAGTCTCAGGAGCACTGGGTGGGCTGAGTCAGGGAAGAATGGAGACATGACAATCTGATTCAGGCCTGGTGTTTGTCTGGGGTTAGGTGAGTCTGTTCTAACGGGAAAAATTCCTGCCACAATAGTAGAAATAAAATAAGTTCCTTTGATGTTGAGGTTTGAATCATTTATGCATTAGATGGTGTCCAGGCTCTTTCTTTGGTGGAAATGGCTCCAGACGGAGGGAGTCTAGATGCTAGAGTTTTGGTGCCACGTACAGTAATGGCCAGCAAGGTGCCAGCTCAGGTGCGGAGTTTCTGAATCTCAGTTTGCCTTGCTATGAGATGGGATAACGTCTCTCTCTCAAAGAACATGTGAAAGCACTTTGCAAATGATATGAGAGGTTCAAATACAAGACCTCAAACTTGGGGCAGCCCGGGTGGCTCAGTGGTCTAGAGCTGCCTTCAGCCCAGGGCGTGATCCTGGAGACCCAGGATCAAGTCCCGCATCGGGTTCCCTGTATGGAGCCTGTGTCTCTGCCTCTCTCTCTGTGTTTCTCATGAATAAATAAATAAAATCTTAAAAAAAAAAAAAAGACTTCAAACTTTTCTGTTGTGATCCTAAGGGTAGGAGATGGATAGTGAGGGGTTGAGGGTAGGGGTGGGTGTAATCCAGAGCTGGCATCCTCAAGATATGCTTTTGGGATGGGGATGGGATCTCAGATTTCATGACAACTTGACATCTATTTAGTCCATGTTAGCTATGCACGAAGGGCCAGGGTCAGCTTCCCAGGCATGTAACCCATGCAGGTGTTAGGGTTCTGTGCTCAGAAGGGCCCAGGACTTGATGCTCTGCTGTCACCATCTTGAAATTCTTCATAATTTCTGGATCAGGAGCCCTGCATTTTCACTTTATACCAAGTGCTGCAATTATGTAGCCGGTCCTGCTGATTGCACTCATTCAATGTGTACAGGTGTGTGTGAGGGCTACAAGGCACCTGGGATTTTGAGGGCAAGGAGGGAAGGAGTGGCAGACGGGTAGAGAGGAGGCTATGGCCTCCAGGTCAGGGAGCAGGAATTCCTAGGGAAAATGCTGGGAGGGGAGGTAGGATTCTCAGAAATTCTTCCCATACTGGGAAGCTTACCTTTTAAAGTCCTAAGAAACCTCCAGCAGATATTCCGTTTCTGGTGCTGGGATGGATTTGTTTCTGGAGGGAGAGTGGGTCTGTGTCAGGATCACGTCCCGCTCCACACCAGCTGGGGGTACTGGGTGTGCCCTGGACACCAGCTGCCGTTTTGGAGGTGTTTACCCTCAGGGAAGAACAAACCAATAAAGGGAGCTGAAAGGGCCCCCACTTACTTTCCTTGATTCCTGTTCAAGGCTGAGTCTGAGCAGAGGGATCTGTGATTTCTTTGGGCAAATGGCTGGGATTTTGAGAGTCAGGGACAGTAGATTCTGGTTAAGAACCCCAGTCCTGCGGATCCCCGAGGAAGGAAATCTGGCTAACAGGAGAAGGAGGAGGCTTGGATCGTGGCCTGAGCCTCAGCCTTTTGCTTTGTGCCTGAACCCTTGGAGGCTGGCCAGCCCCCTTACCTGCCCCTGACCGTCCCGCACCGCCCGCAGCCGCGGCCCACCGGGCCTGCCCTGCACCTGCCCCCACCGGGGAGCGCATCCCTCACAAAGCACCGAGGCCGCCCGACCTCCTCCTCTGCGGGCTCTCCCAGCTGCTCACGCTCCGGCGTCTCTCCCTGTGACCGCTCGGCGCGCTGGACGATGGCACAGTGGGTGTCTGCCAGGCACCCAAGGTCTGTTGTGGGGTGTTTTTTTTTTTTTTAAGATTTTATTTACTTATTCATGAGAGACACTCAGAGAGAGACACAGAGACACAGGCAGAGGGAGAAGCAGGCTCCCTGTCGATCCCAGGACTCCAGGATCATGCCCTGAGCCAAAGGCAGATGCTCAACCACTGAGCCACCCTGAGGCGTCCCTCAAGGTCTGTTTACAAGGGTTTACATATGGGGTGCCTGCCTGTCCCCAGGCCCCGTGAGAGTTCAGTGATGCCCCGTTAGTGCAACAGAGTAAGTGGCTAAGGGTGTGGGCTCTGGAGTCAGGGAGACCTGAGTTCCAATCCTGGCCCCACTGATGTGATCTTGGGCACCTCCCCCAGAGTCCTTGAGCCTCAGCTCCCCCTCCTCTCAGGGGTGGCTGGTGTCCCGGGTTTGTTGAGAGAATGTATAGGTGAGAGCCCAATCACCTGGCTGCTCATGTCACTGTTGTGACTGACGGGAGGGTGAGGACCACGCTAGACAGACAAATAGCACAGTGGCACCTAACAGCCGACACGGACTTACCATGTTCCAGGCAGTGTTCTAAGCACTCCACGTGGGACTCATTGAGTCTTTATGAGAACCCTGTGAGGCTCGGATTATTATTTTCCCCAGTATATAGAGAGGAAACCTGATCTTCAGCAGGTTATTAAGTGATTTGCTCACATTAAAGAGGAGCTGGAATTTGAATGCAGGCGTCTGGCTGCGACTCTTGTACCGACGCCCACCAGCTACGCCAGCCCTCAGCCACCACCACACTCTCCCCGTGTCCCCAGAGCCTGGGCTGGACCACTACCAGCCTCTTCTGACCCAGTGCTGGGTGCCCCCACTGCCTAAGGAAAAAGCCCTTTGTCTTGAAATATTTTAGCTTTCCAGGTAGCTAATATTTACTGAGCAAAAGCCATGCCCCTGGAACTGTGCAAAAGATTAAAGCATTTCATTTAACCCTCAAAATGACCCTGAGTTAGGCTCTCATTGTTACCTCCATCTCAACTCAGAGACGGGAACTGAGCTCAGATGGCTTTTATGTAAGTTGCTCAGGGTCACACATAGGACACAGCAGAGTGGGGACTTGAATGCAGGTTTGTGCGGCCCTCCTCCCCTGATGGAAGGAGACAGGTCCCTTCCAACAGCCGGTCCTGGGGGCCCACTGAGCTCTCCTTCGGTCTGGAAGTCAGTCCATAAATCATAGCAGCAGACTGTGGCAGGCTGGAAGAGAGACCTTCTCCCTGAATCCAAGAATGTGATGAAGTCAGGGTGAGCTGGTCCCCTACCAATCCCCTATCTAGCCCCCAACCCTCAGGCTAGAAGAGGCAAGTTCTAGCCTCACTGGGTTTCCAGAAAGGCTGGTTTTCCTGGAAGGCAGGATTAGAAGGGAGTTGCTTAACCTTCTAGTGAATAGCAGAGGGTGAGTCAGCCCTCCTCCTGGCTAGGTGTTGACCCACTTGGAATCTGGGGGCTAGATACGGTGACATCACAGGATCCTCCTCTCCAGGCCTGGCACCTAAATGGCCTGAGTCTACATAGAGACCCTGGGGCTGGAGCATGATGCTGGGGGCATCCCATCCACATTTGGGGCCCCTTCTCTCCCTGATTTGGGTGTTTCAGGTTTTTTGTTTTTTGTTGTTGTTGTATTTTTTTTTTTTTTTTTTTTTACAGATTTGGCATGGTTATTCTGCTCCCTCTTGTCCCCACCCCAGGACATCTCAGCTGGATACCAGGTTCTATAAACAACTTCCTTTGATTGGTTGTTTGATTTAAAAAGACAAAAACGTTCTGGAGATAGATGGTGGTAATGGTCACGCAACACTGTGAATGGACTCAATTCTACTGACCTATGCTCAGGAAGGATTAAAATGGTATTATGTATCCTTTACTACAATTCTTAAAGACAAAAAAGAAAAGAAATTCATTATGAAAATTTTCAGAAACACACAATAGTAGAAAATGTTCCCACAAAGTTCCATATATGTCTCCCTGAGCTCCAACCATCAAGGGTTCTGTTTTGTTTTAGTTTTTTTAAGTAGGCTCCGTGGTCACCTTGGAGCCCAATGTGGAGCTTGAACTCAGGGCCTTGAGCTCAAGACCTGAGCTGAGGGGATCCCTGGATGGCTCAGCAGTTTGGCGCCTGCCTTTGGCCCAGGGCGCAATCCTGGAGTCCGGGGATCAAGCCCCACGTCGGGCTCCCGGCATGGAGCCTGCTTCTCCCTCCTCCTGTGTCTCTGCCTCTCTCTCTCTCTCTCTATCATAAATAAATAAAATAAATCTTAAAAAAAAAAAAAAAAAAAGAAAGAAAGACCTGAGCTGAGATCAAGAATCAGTCACTTAATCAACTGAGCCAGCCAGGCCCCCTGAACCTTCAAGGTTTTTGCTATACTTGCTTCATCTACCCTTGTTTTCTTTCTAAAAGTTTTTTTTTTAGTTTATATTAACTTTTTAAAAATTTATTTAAAGATTTTATGTATTCATGAGAGACACACACAGAGAGAGAGGCAGAGACACAGGCAGAGGGAGAAGCAGGATCCATGCAGCCCGATGTGGAACTCGATCCCTGGGCTTAAGGCGGCGCTAAACCGCTGAGCCACCCGGGCTGCCCAGGCACTCCTTTATAAAAATATTTTAAAGCAAACCCAAAGGATGCCTGGGTGGCTCAATGGTTGAGTGTCTGCCTTCAGCTCAGGTCCTGATCCCGGGGTCCTGGGATCGAGTCCCACATCGGGCTCCCAGCATGGAGCCTGCTTCTCCCTCTGCCTGTGTCTCTGCCTCTCTCTCTCTGTGTATCTCTCATGAATGAATTAAAAAAAAAAAAAAAGCAAATCCCAGACATTTTGTCATTTCACCCCATTTCATTACATTTGTCATTTCATTACATCGGTAATTCATCTCTTACAAAGTGGAGACATCTTCACATGGAATCTCAATTCTATTAATCACACCTAATACAACGAACAATATTCTCTTTCTTTTGGAAGATTTTAAAATTATACCTGTAGCTCCTTGTAATCACAGTCATACTTTGTGCTATTTTTCACTTTCTACTCTACTATAAAGGTTATTATTTTTATTGTTTTTCTTCTGTTTGCTTTCATTAGACTATGAATTCTACAGAGACAGGAGTCTTTGTTCACCGACGTATCCTTAGGCTTAGAACAATGCCTGGTATATACAAGATGGCTCAATGAATATTGGCTGAATGAATGAGACTATAAATAACTTAGGGCAATCTGAAAATATACCAGCATGCAATTGAACAAAATAAAATAAATTAAAATTAAGCAGGAAGCAGGAGAGGTTATGAAAATCAGAGAAAGAGGAGGCCAGGAGAGAGGCTACATCTGGAATAGGCCCCGGGGACTGACTTACTACAGATAGGTCACCAGTCTGGCTCGGAGCTGTGATATACCTACTTTTGTTTTTGGGGGTTTTTCCCTAAATGAAGACTGGGGACACCTTTGCTATCAAAATAAAGAATTATTTCTTCTTTGAGTAATAGAGTTGTATGTTTCAGAAAGCTATTCCTGGGGTGCTTGGGTGGCTCAGTCAGTTAGGTGTTTGCCTTCGGCTCAGGTCATGATCCCAGGGTCCTGGGGCTGCATGGGGCTGTCTGCTTTGTGGGGAGTCTGCTTCTCCCTCTTCCTCTATCTGCCGCTCTCCCTGCTTGTGCATGCTCTCTCTCTCTCATAAATAAATAAAATCTTTAAAGAAAAAAAAAAAAGAAAAAGAAAGCTATTCCTTTATTACCCTAAAGTGGGTGATGGCATCTGTTGAAGTTAACACTCAGAGCAGGCGCATCCTAGGTGAGGCTCCAATACCTGCCTGGCCCTTTGCCCTTTTGGCCCTGGAAGCACCTCCTCCCCTCACCTGTAACAGTCACTTCTCACATCTTTGCTTCCCTTCTTATTAAAAACTAAAGAGATATACAACTATTGAATTATTATGTTGTATGCCCGGAACTAATATAATGTTATGTCAATTTTATCTCAGTTAAAACCAAAACCAAAACCAAGGAGAGCTCTTTCTGACGGCTACCACATTTTCCAACCTAAGTATCAAACAATGAGATTTCAGGTGTGTGGTGGGTGTCACATATGGGTAAAAATGGTAGTGAAGACACCGGTTTGGATACCAAGGTGTTGGGATTTGGGGGGCTATTAGGAAGATTTATGAAGATGATGAGAGAGACTATTTGAATTCAGGATTGTTCCAGAAAATTGGAGCTGGGCAGCCTCTGGAAGTATGGGGCATTGCTCTTCCAGATTCTTCTAGATGTGGGGTGCATGGTTAACTTAGCACATGGGTAGAGGCCAGCTCAACCTCCTCCTTCCTCCCTTAAGCCATTCTAGTTTCTTACCTATTCAAGAGATTTATGCCCCAGCAGGCAGACCCTGTTCAAAACTCTGGTCAGCTCCTTTCTGACCAGCTGAGCATTGGGCTGGAAGCCAGGCAAGAGGGCAACTTCACCCACATGGGACTAGGAGGATTTACCAAGTGGCCACCATGTGTCCAGCATCATGCAAATGCTACTGCTAATTTCTCAACTCCCCTAGTACCACAGTTCAAAAGATGAGGAACACGAGTCAGGGAGGTGACCTGATTCAAACAGCAGCCAGTAACGGTAGTACTAATAAAGGTAATAATAGTACATTAATAACAGCAATAACGATAAAATAACGATCCATTGTATTGAGCTCTTTTGTGTCAGCTCCTTCCCGCTTTATGTGTATTTGCTCATGTAGCCCTCACCACTACCCGGTGAGATGGGTACTATGGCAAACCCCATTTTACACAAGAGAGGGACAAGGCGCACACAAGTAGGGACCCTTATCCCAGGTCCCACGTCTAGAGGGAGGGAGAGCTCAAACCCAAATGTGGCTGATCTGAAAGCCTCTGGTCTCTTCGGGGCCACCTTAGCCATAGCAATGACTTACTACAGCAGCAAACGTTTCTGCAGTGCTTTGTGTGGCTCTGACGGCCGGAGGCGGGCCTGCCCTACAGATAGGCCCTCGGATCCTCACTGCCAGCCGGGGTGCGGGCTGCCTCTCTGTGCTCGGTTTCTCATCTAGAGAAAAAGGCTTGCTCTGACGCCTGACTTGCTTCTTACGCGTCACCGAGGATGGGGCCAGGCACACGGGAAGCGCTCCCTCAGGTATTATTGTTACTACTTGTATTATTAGGGATAGGAGCCCCTGCTCTCCAGGGCTCATCAGAAGAGAAGTTTCTGTCCGGCGCACACCGTGGGCCAGGGCAGGGCTCTGCCCAGAGGCCTTCAGCTCCTACCATGGAGCTGCCCCTCTTCCGTGTCCCCTGGACGCCCTCGGGGAGCCAGGCTGGCCAGGCTCACTTTCTGGGGACAGTGCGAGTCACACGTCCCACCCCGCGAAGGGCCCGGGAAAGGGGTTCTGGCCGGAGTGCCGAGGAGCCACCGTGGACGCGGTGGGTACCTCGAGGCCTTGCCACGCCGCTATCATTTTGACTGTGATTATAGGTGAACAACGGAGACCTGGCCAAGGCCCCGGGACTGATCGGGGGAGGAGCCAGCCCTTGACCCTGGGCCCGTGGGACGCAGGGCCACCCACTTACCTGCGGAGCTGGCCACGGCACACCTGGCCTCTCCCCTGGCCGCTGCCCGCTGCCGGCTGCATCCGTCATCAGCATCCCTTCCTTCACCCCGAAGGCAGCCCCAGCCCACTCAGGGCCTGGTGGGCCAAGAGCCGCGTCTAGCAGATGCTCACCACAAGGCAGTTCCACACAAGCAGCACGTCATGTGCTGGGGGCTGGGGAGAGCCTGAAAACATCCTCCTGCTCTGGAACCTGAATCAGAGCCCCCAAGAGACTCTGAACGTCACCTTAAGTCAGCCAGAGGAGAGTGGATGCCCATTGGCAGGAGGGAGGCAGAAGAGCCTGGAGGGGTGGTGGTGGTGGTGGTGGGGTGGTGGTGGAGAGTGGAGGTCAGCCGCCCGGCAGGGAACCCAGGCCGGGGTCAGCTAAAAGAGAAATATAATGTGGGCTAACGCGCAGTAGGCATTTTCCATGTGCCCTTCACATGGATTGTCTCCTCACATCAACCAAAGTGATGACGTGCTATTATTACTCCCGTTTCACAGATAGGAAAACTGAGGCATGCAGGTGTGTCTGAGGCTGGACCCGGTGTTCCTTCATACTGCATGGACTCTGCTGCCTCCTGGGGCTGGGAACTGGGCCCTGGCAGGGCTTAAGGGTCAGGAAGACACAGGCAGGCGCTAGACTTCCTGCCCCTGTGAACGATGGAGGGACCCTCAGGCTAGGCCGGAGGAGCTCCCTGGTAGCCCACCTAAAGCAACTGTTTTCTCCTCAGCGCCCTGGACACCAGTGACCAGTAGAGACCTTAGTGTCGGGGTCAGGGAACAAGGGTCCTCATTCTGGACTCCTCCATCCCTCCCTGGGCTTCCCACTCTATAGCTCCTATGTCTCCCCGGGGGCAGTTCCTGGCACAGTATGTGCTTAGCAAATATTTGTCAAACGGATGAGTGAGCCAACAAAAGAATGAAAATATATAGCCTTTTCTCTCAACATCTCCCTTTTTTTCTCTTATATTACCGTATTTCATATTTTGTCCATCATAGAAAGTACATTTTCCACATTTTACCACCTGCAATTGGGTCAATAAATCTCACAATTGCTGTCAGCAAGGTTGACAGTTGTGATAAAACTGTCGTTGCCTGAAAAATACCTTGATCCGTTTATTTCAACCCTACTTTTCTCTTTATGTACAGAGAGATGATAGGTCATAAGATAAAGGAAGTTTTCCAATGAGGAAAAAGATAAACATCCTAAGTGAGAATAGCTTTCTGTCAGTGTAATTGGCAGATTTTTTTTTTCTTAGCAGCATAGGAAATAATGATGTGTTCTTATGATCCAAAACACTTTGGAGTCAGCGACATACAGCATGTCATGAGCATCTGAGTACTGAGGGTGAAAACAAGCTAATAAGCCCTGAGCTCTTTCCAGGCTTTACATTCGCTAATTATAACCTAGATAATTACCACCTAGATATTATTATGATTCCCATCTTACCAGTGGGGCGACCGAGGCACAGAAGAGTCAAGTAACTTCCTCATGGTCACCCAGCCCACGAGAAGCAGAGCCAAGACTTGGCCAGCAGCAGTTTCCTACCAGAACCTGGGTGCCAACCACTGGCATACCCTGCCTCCCACTCCGTAAGTGAAGAGAAACAATGAGATTATTATTTTCTATTTGTAACACCTGCTGGGGTAATGCATCGGTCTGTCAACATCTATGGAGCACTTACTGTGTGTGGAATGAGCCCTGGGTGGGGGGGGAAGGAGAATCTCAGTGAAAAGACCCCAGGCCCTTCTAAGTGTAGCAGGTCATTCTAGGTGTACAGAACTGCCACACACCACACTAACTTAAGCATTCACGTAATGGTCGCTGACGATTTCAGGGCAAGCTGGGCATTTTAAGTACTAGTAGGAGTAGAATGGAGGGCTTCAACCAGTGGGACGTACCAGGAGGGCTTCATGGAGGTGATAGCTTAAACCCAAAAACCTCCTCCAGGGCTTCAACCAGGACTTAACAGTACAGCTGCCTTCTTACCAGAGCAGGAGGCAGATTTCACAGGGAGATGGTGCCCTTGCCCACAGTCTACTTTGCCCCCTCATGGCTGTCCCAGCTGGCACTTTAGCCCAGACCTTGGCCTTGGCCCTTCTTCTGAGCCAAGCAGGCTATGAGTCAGGGGAACACAATGCCTTGAGGCTCCTGAGGGGCAGAAACCCAGCCCAGCTGCTGTGTACTCTCTGGGCAAGGACAGCCACCAAGTCTCAGATGCTGACAGAGAGGGTGGCTTCTCTATGCCAAGGCCACTGGCTTCTCCTTGGCTTGCCTGGGTGAAAGACTGGTCACTTCAGGCTGCCTGGTGACTGGTGGAGCTCTGGGTTCAAGTCCTAGATCGGTTATTTACAAGCATGACATTGGCTTGCCTTGCAGAGCCTGTTTCCTCTTTTCTAGAATGGGATCTCAGCAGTACTGACATTGCAGTATTTCTGGGAGGACTTAGAGACAATGGCAACTAGTGAGCACTTAGGAATGGGAGCTGCTTGATGGGGCTGGGCACCATGCTGCTGCTAGGCAGGGTGGGAGATGCCTGCAGGGGCCAGAGTCAACTCTTGGGATGCCTGGGAGGAGCCAACAGTGTATCTTCTCTGAGCCGCAGCTGAGGTCTCTATAGAACAGGGGTAAGAGCAGGAGGGGCTGCCTTACATTATTGTGATTCCGTGACAAATCTGCATACAGTAGGCACTTAATAAATATCAGGTTTTGTGATGCTCTTGCCCAGCTCTGGCAAAAAAAAACTTGTCTCCATTGTTTTTCAGGAAGAGAAAAGCACAAAGAGGCGGAGGACATTTCCCAAGTCCCGCTGTGGAAAGGCCTGGCTGAAGATCCTCAGGCTGTACCATCAGCACCCACCCCCTCACCCCCCAGCTCTGATGAAGAGTCAGGGTGTGCAGATGATAGTGCTCAGGCTGGGACAGCTGCCTCGGCTGCTTGCATCAGCTAACAGCACCCAGGGTTTCTGACTCCTTGTCTAGCTTGTCTGCTGACTCAGCCTTCTCCTGTGTGGTCATCCTCCCTGGACAGGAGGTGCCTGTGAGCTCTGCTACGAGTGCCCGAGGGGACAGCTGCCCCCAGATTCCCTGAGTCACCAACGAGAAGCGGGACAGTGAAACTAATGTGTGTTCCCCACAGGATTTCTTTTAAGCCTCAAACCCCTGAAAGCAGGTGTCAGGTGTCCTTAGCCCCATGTTATACAGGAGAAACCCAAGCCCAGAGAAGTAAAAATATCTGCCTGAGGTCACCCAGCTCAGACATGGAGGGTAAGGCTCCTAACCGACTGGAGGGAAAAGGCAAGGGAAGGAGGGGCAGGAAGCTCTGGGGTGATCGAGTGTGCCCCACATCCCCTCGCCCCTTACCACTTCGTAGCTGCCGTGCCCTGGAATTAGCATCCCTCCGTCCCAAGTGCACTCTAGGGAGCTGAAGGGAGCTGGAGCATAAAAAAATCCAGCTCCCAGGTCCCTGAGCCTGCCTGTTCCAGGCCATCCCCAGGGTCCCCCTGTGGTACTGCTGGGGCCCCGGCTGCTCACAGAGATAACCCGCTTATTACCACACCGCGTGTCAGCTGCCTCTCCTCCCCATCCTACTTCCCCTCCCTTGCTTCCACTTCCTGAGAGCCTCACCTCAAGATTTGCTTCTGGGATCGTCTAAACCAGGTTCATCATCTTCTCAAACAGGCGTGGTTTTGCCCCCAGGGACATCTGGCAAGGTCTGGGGACATTGTTGTCACGTTGAAAGACTGGGGAGATGCTACTGGCTTCTTGTGGGTAGAGCCCAGAGATGCTAAATACCCTACGATGCACAGGACAGTCCCAACACAATGATCTGGCCCCCGATGTCAATAGTGCCGAGGCGGAAACTCCTTGAGCATAAAGTAAGACAGTGAGGGGCCCCTTCCTGGAGATGGCCAGGACAGCTAGCATCCTAGCCTGAAGGGAATGGCTGCCAGAGCCTGAGGATGCAAAGGCTAGGTGGGTAGGAACCTAGCCCCTGGCATCCCCTGGCTTTTGCCTGACTCCACCTCTTCCCCTCCTCCTCCCCTCTATTCCGTGTGGGTCTGCTGCTGTCACTGCCCCACAACACCATCCAGTGCCAAGATGGGCAAGCAAGGCCAGGCTTGGCCTGTCAGCATACCCTCTCCCCGGGTCATGCTGATTTGTTCAGGGAGGCACATGACTCGAGGTGAGCCAATCAGAATGTTCTCTGGGACGTTTCTGCCAGAGACTCTCTCCACTAGGGCACCCCAGGGCTGGCAGGACGTGGTCCCAGGGTAAGCAGGCATCAGCAGACAGGTCGAGGACTCCACAGACCTGCTGATAATGCAGAGGGGAGCCCAGTGCTGACTGCTGATGACAAATGGATGCTTCATGTATGAATCAGAGCCTTCCCTTTTTTGGAATTGCTTTGGGTCTTGACTAATAAGGCCCTGTCTCTCCCCCTGGGCTGGGAATTTCCTGTTCTTTTATCTCCTCCCCAAGCTCTGAGCCTGGCCTCCTCCCCTTCTGAGAGCCTGGTGACCCCACGGTGGGGTCATCCAGCCACTCCTCTAGGAATGCAGGTTACTCACCTGTTGTCTGGCCGGTGGGGAACACCTGACCCAGAGTCTCATCCCATCGCAACGGATGACAGAAGGCTGGCTGGGAAGGGAGCAGGGGATCCCTGTAGGATCCCCTGGGGCAGTGGTCTCTTTGGGCTTCTTTGAGGCCCTGATGTCACCTAGAGACGGCTCTAGGTGGTGATGATCCCCTGCCCTCACATCACTCTCTTTTGGTCTTTCTTTTCTTTTCTTTCTTTCTTTCTTTCTTTCTTTCTTTCTTTCTTTCTTTCTTTCTTTTCTTTCTTTCTTTCTTTCTTTCTTTCTTCTTTTTTTCTTTTTCTTTCTTTCTTTCCTTCCTTCCTTCCTTCCTTCCTTCCTTCCTTCCTTCCTTCCTTCTTTCTTTCTTTCTTTCTTTCTTTCTTTCTTTCTTTCTTTCTTTCTTTCTTTCTTTCTTTCAGATTTGAGAAAGAGAAAGTGAGAGACAGAGTGATCACAAGCAGGGGGGCGGAGGGCAAAGGTAGAGGAGACTCTGCTGAGCCGGGAACCCCACATAGGACTCGATCCCAGGACCTTGGGATCATGACCTGAGCCCAAGGCAGACGCTTAACCCACTGAGCCACCCAAGCGCCTGCCTCTTTGTTTTTTGTTTTTTCTTTCGGTTTTTCACGGGAGCTGTGGAGGGATTTTGGACTGGGCTTAAATCCTGAATCTGCGGCTTCCTGGCTGAGTAAATCTGAGCAGTGCGCTTCCTCCCGCTGAGCCTCCGTCTCCTCCTGTGCCAAATGTGGATGCTGATGATACCACGCTTCAGGGGCGTTATTGGGAGAAATTAAAGGGTTTGGTACCGGCAAAGCCCTTAGTGTCTGGCTCTTAGCGGACAATCAACATGTCGGGGGAATCATAATATTCTGGAAATATTTTCCGTTTGAAAAGTAACAAGGAGCTGCCTGGGGCCCCTTGAGCCCCCTCCTGTCCTAGGCTAGCGGGGCAGGCGAGGATTCCTCCTCTCTGGCTGGCCGTCAGGAGGTGGGTGTGGGGGCTGGACACGCTCCCCCCGGGGACCTCCCTGCCCTGGCCAGTTGGTGCTTGGCGGTGCAGGGCCAGGCGTTCGCAGCCTCCCCTCCGGCACACCCAGCCCCCCACCCCATGAGTCAGCCTCACTCATTAAGGCACAGCAACCCGCAGTCACTTCCTGGCGGCCCCAAACAAAAGCCTAGAACCCGTAGTCCAGGAACTAGCCCCTTATCACTCCTCAGGCCTGATAAGAAGGGCAACAGGGTCTGAGTCAGCAGGGAGTAGCTGTTTCATGACTCCCCTGGCCTTAGGTCTGCTCCCAGCCCAACCTGGGGGCTCAAGCCCCTCCACTTCTATGCTCTTCTTCACAGCCATGCTGCCCTGCAGCGTCATCTCCAGAGAAACTCTAGAAGCAGCAGCAGAGGCCATGCAGTAGGATACTCCGGGAGTTTGTCACATAGGTAGGCTCCCTGGAGCTCTGGGAGTGGGGCAGGAGACAGGATCAGCGAGAGTGGGGAAGGAGAAGGTGAAGGGAGGGATGGGCCCACACCCTCCTGCTGGAGCACTCCAGAGGGAGGAGCTCCAGCAGCAGCCCCCTCAGTGGCCCCTCAGCGGTCCACCCAGCCCTGCTCTGGTCCAACTATCCTCCACCCAGCAACTGGAACCACCCACTTTGAAGCCACATCTACTTGTTCCACCCCTGCTCAGAACCTTGCTATAGCTTCCCACTGTCCTGGGGGCGGGGGAGAGGCCAGGTTTTTTCCTGACTCCCAAAGCCTCACTCCTGTCATGCTCCACATGGGGCTACTGGCAGTTCCAGAAAAGGAACTCCTCGCACTTCTGCATCTCTGCTACCAGGACCCAGAGGCGGGGGGTATCAGAACTTTCTGGGTAAGTGGGTGGAGGAATGAGGGAAGGCTTCCTGGAGGAGGTGGCATAGTAGCTGTCCTGGTATTCTGACAAGAACGAGAGAGGCAGAAAAAAAGGAAGGCAGGTGGTTCCCAAATAAGCCAACAACTCCAATTCACATCGCTTCCACCTGAGCAAGGAGCCTGGCTTCTTCCCAAGCAATGGGCGCTAGTGGAAAGAGCAGGAGGCTCAGCACTTATCACCTATGTGACCTTGAACAAGTGTCTATCCCTCATCTCCCCTTAAAACAGGCTGAGGCCACCTGTTAGGGCTGCCAGGGGAGAGGAAAGCTTGCAAAGTGTATAAATGCCCAGTAGGTGCTTGAGCCATTTGATCTGTGATCTCTGGAGCAGGCTCTTGGTTGCTTCTCTGGTCTGGGTCAAGGGAAAGGGCCAGGGTTGGGGGTTGGGAGAACGAGGCCAGGCCAACCCGGATTTTCCAATTGTTTTTGGCTGCATGTTTGCTCCTTGCTGCTGGGAGGAAATTCTCTGCACAAAGACAGGAAAGCAGAGGTACTCTGTGGCAAAAGCAAAGCTCACAGTGGCGCCTGGTATGATCCGAGGGTCTGCAACACCTAGAGAACCAGCCAGGGGAGGGTGTGAGCACAGGCTCCCTCTCATCTTGGCGGCTTCCAATTCAGCTCCTCCCCCATTTTTTTTTCAAATTCACAACCATTAACTGAGGACCTTCTATAGAGTACCTGGAAGATAGTAATCTCTCACCAATTGTGGTCTAAAGAGAGTTTATGATATATAAGTGTGTGTATATGTGCACTGTCACGGCTTCAGTGAAGAGTCATGTACATGCTGCATAATTCACTCACAGTAGGTATACCGTATCATTAGTGAATTTACACAGCAGTTCAACCACCCACACAAATGAATTTCCAACACTTCCATCACCTATTTGCCCATCTTCAGTCAATTCCACCTTCAGCCCCAGACAATCACTGGTCTCCTTTCTGTCTCTATAATTTTGCCTTTTCTATAGATCCCCACCCTCTAAAAAAAAAAAAAAAAAAAAAAAAAAAAAGTAAAACCCTAGGAAGAACCCTGTTCTCTCTCAGGCCTGAAAAGGGGAAGACTTTTAGGGCAAAATGGGTATGTCCAAGAGGTGGCCTAGAGATGTGTCATGCAGGGCCTGGCCTCTCCTGGTTGAACTCAAAGGACTCCCAGGAGAGTTCTGGGTCAGAGAGGCCGGGCTGAGGCGGGGCCTGCATGTTCCACAGACAGTGATTAAAGTGTCAGCAGCAATGGTTAGTACTCAGGGCCTGGCCTGGCCATGTGTCACTACCGCTAGCCCCCACCCAGGAAGAAAGGATAGGTCTGGATGCAGATGCTCCCCTTGCCCCCACCCCCACCCCACAGCTTGGATGGTGAAGGTCAGGCCTGCTGTCTGCATGGGCCTCTAGCCTGAATTGCTGGGCCCGGGGCTGGGCTGGGGGGCAGGTGCAGGGTATAGTGTGGGAGGGGGGCTGCTCTCCTGGCCCAGCCAGTTCTAGTCCCAGCTGGAAAGGCTCATATTCTCAACTCTTGCTTTTGGGTCCCAAACCACCCTGCCAAGCTCACTATGGATTATGAGTGTTCAGAAAGGAAATCACTAGCTGAACTGATTATAAGTGACCAGGAGACCCAGAGTAAGCAGCCAAAAAAGAGCTCATTCACAAAAGCAGTGTAAGTTTGGAAGTCAGGCTGGGGACTGGGCTGGCCTTTGCCTACAAATCACCTGGATAGATGAGAAAATCGGGGGTGGGAAGGTGGGGGAGGCCACCTTTGTCCTGATCAGGAGCTTACCGTGTTTTCTGGAGACTGCAGGCAGCCTATAAAGGTTTTTATCTGCAATGAGCAGGCCCAGGAGGGAAAGGGAACTTTCCAGAGTCTCTAGAAGGGCAGCTTTTCTGACCCAGAGAAGAGCAAAGCTGTCAGTCTGTGAGTGAGAGTGTTAGAATAATAATGAGGGGGACCCCTGGGTGGCTCAATCGGTTAGGCATCTAACTCTTGATCTCAGCTCTGGCCCTGATCTCAGGGCCACAGAGTTCAGGCCCTGTGTTGGGCTCCATGGTGAGTGTGCAGCCTACTTAAAAAAAAATAAAGGGTGCCTGGATGGCTCAGTCAGTTAAGCATCTTCTCTTGGTTTCAGCTCGGGTTGTGATCTCAGGGTCGTGAGATCAAGCCCCTTGTCAGGCTCTGCATTCAGTGCAGGCTCTGCTTCAGACTCTCTCCCTCGGGCAGCCCAGGTGGTTCAGCCGTTTGGCATCTGCCTGCGGCCCGGGGTGTGATCCTAGAGACCTGGGATCAAGTCCCACATCAGGCTCCCTGCATGGAGCCTGCTTCTGCCTCTGTCTCTGCCTCTCTGTCTGTCATGAATAAATAAATAAAATCTTAAAAAAAAAAAAAAAAAAAAGACTCTCTCCCTCTGGGAGCACCTAGGTGGCTCAGTAGTTGAGCGTCTGCCTTTGGCTCAGGTTGTGATCCTGGGGTCCTAGGATTGAGTCTCACATCAGGCTCCCTGCAAGGAGCCTGCTTCTCCCTCTGCCTATGTCTTTGTGTCTCTCATGAATAAATAAATAAAATCTTAAAAGAAAAAAAAAAAGGCTCCCTGTGCCCCTCCACCCCCTCTCAAGTCAATCAATCCTTAAAAAATAATTAAAGAAATAAATTTAAAAATAGAATAATCATGATGATAATAATAGTAAACATTTATTCAGAGTGTGTTCTAAGTACTATTTTATAGGATATGTACCACTGTCACCCTCATTTCACAGATGACAAAACCGACATGAAGCAATGTCAGGGGTCACACAGGAGGGGTCAGGGGCTGGGAGCTGAACCCTCAAAGTTGGCTCTATTTATGCCTTGTGCAGTACTGACTTCTGTCCCAGAGGCGCCTTGCATTTCCCAAATCTTGCTAAAGGGCCAACACTCAATCCTAAAACACCAGAGAGTGAGCAAAGCTGACACCAAAGTTGCCTTGCCTCCCTCTATTCCAGCGCCCCGTGCTGTCCTGATGAGGCCAGGGGTCTGTGATAGTGAGTGATGAGACCCGAATGCGGCAGAGTAGTGGTGACAAGTTGAACTGTGTCTCCCAACAGGAGATTTTCAAGTCCTAACCCCCCCCCCAATACCTGTGGACATGACCTTATTTGGAAACAGGTTCTTTGCAGGTGCAGTCAAGTGAAAATGAGGTCATACGGGATTAGGATGACTCTGAATCCAGGGACTCTCCTTATAAGGAGAGAGAGATTTGGAAACTGCAGATACACATACAAGGAAATGGCCATTTGATTAGAGGCAGGGATCAGAGGGATGTGTCTACAAGCCAAGGAATACCAAGGATTGCCTGCCACTACCAGCTGCCAGGAGAGAGGCAGAGACAGCTTCTCCCGGGGAGCCCCCAAGAGGAACCAACCCAGCTGACCCCTTGATTTCGGACTTTGGGCCTCATGAACTTCGAGGGAATACATTTTTATAGGTTTAAGCACCACCCCTCAGTTGGTGGTAATTTGTTAGGGTCACCTGAGCGAACGAATATAGTCACTTTCTCAAACTCCTTCACCCAGCTTTGACAAGTAGTCACTATTTGCATGAGAATCCTTCTGAAAATTATACTTTGCCACAGCAGTCCCAGAGCTGTTACTGCAGCTTACTCTGCCCCTGTCTGGTAAGTGGTGTCCCCCGGCTGCCCATGCCCGGGGCGCCGGCACTGGGAGGATTGGGCTGAGCCCCCAGCTCCCCACGGACCATGGTCCGCCCAGGCAGTAGTGGCAGGGAAACAGCCCCACTGGCCTTCGTCATTCTTAGCAGCTGATGGGGCCGAGCCAGTCCGAGAGGTGGAGGAGGGTTAGGGCAGGAGTGATCTTTTTGAATCTAGCGGCATCCAAGGAGTGAGGCAGAGGAAACACTGGCCCATGCCAGAGGTGCCGGGGCCGGGGGCTCAGTGACATGAAGCAGGCAGCCAACAGCCCATGAGGACAGTGAGGTCATTTTGAAGCTGACTCACTCAGATTGGCAGAGCAGGGCCTGCGAGCAGGAAGTTAGCTTCTTCCGACCCAGCAACCAGTGTGGTGCGCAGAGCGGGCCTGGGAGGAGGCGCTTGGCTCTTCCTCGCCGTGCTCACCAAGTCTCCCGGTAGAAGGCCCAGCTGCTGCCCTTCTCCTTTCTCAGGACCCCTGCGGAGCTGAGGCATGTGGCGGTAGGCAGGCTGGACAGCGGTGGCCGGGCCACCTCCTCCCCCTCATTCACTCCTGTGTGATCAGGAACAAGAGTCTGGCCATCGGGTGCCTTATTTGGAAGATGACCACCTTCCCTACCAGTTCCCGGGAGGCCTCCATGGACTCAGAGGTGAGAAAGCACCCTGCATAGGACCTAGCATGAAACTGGCACATTAATGAAAAAAAAATTAGCATTAAGTCATTCTCAAATGCAACTCCTTTGGCCTTTTGGGGTAAATCACTGAACAGGAGGATGGGAGGTGAAAGCAACCTTTTTTTTTTTTTTTTTTTTTACCAAAAATGGAAAACATATTTTAATAAAAAAAAAAAACCACCTGCATTCTTTTAATTCTAAGTTTTTGTTTGTTTTTACATTTTAACATCTCAAAAACCCACATGTGTCTTACTAACTGGTGATAGGTTATAGTTCAGTTGGTAGCAGTTTTCCTTTATGGTGCTATGTAATATAATGGTGTCTTTCAATCCACGACACCTTAGCCCTATGAAATGCAGTGTGAAATTGGTATGTGCTCATTGTATAAAGTTCAGACACACAAAAGTATACATAATAAAGGTTCCCCGGGCTGCGCTCTCCAGAAAATGCCCGCGCCCTAAGACACACACTTTGTGTGAAAGTGCCCACTGCTGTTTTCATTCTCTTTAATTGCTAGCAAATCTCCCCCGACCAGTCGCCCACACCTCCTCCAGTGCACCAGAGCCAAATTAATGCTTGCCTAAAGCCGGCGACACGTTACAAATTTGGATTTCGTGATCAGACACCTTCTCTGCCCCCGAGCACGCGGCTGGCGCCTCCCCTGCTGCCCAGCCCTGTCTGGAGCGCAGTGCCCTGTGCCGACCAGAGGTGTGGGGCTGAGGAGGTCAATGATTTAAGCTTTAAAAAACAAAAAGGTACGTGTGGTGCGGCTTGTAATTTTACTACTTGCGAGTGACAAAAATCAGGGAGGTGTGGGGCCTGAAGAGGGGAAACTGTGACAAATCAGAAGCGGGTGTCCTATGCAAGGGCAGGCTTTTCCAGCCATGGTGGGATTTTGCAGAATCACCTGGCACCCTTAGGCTCTGCTCTATGCCACATAACCACTCTGGGAAGAAGGAGGCATGGTGGCATGATAAGCACATGTTGACACTGATGAAAAGGTAGCAGCTGTCAAGAGCACTGGGCAGGAAAGATACTGAGAACCGCATCTTTCAAAGGAGAATGAAAAAAATAAAAACCCAAAGGAGAAGGGGAAAGTGACTAGTCCACGGTCATTTGACTAGTGATCGGCAGAACCAGCCAGGTGTCCGGTCTAGTCGATTGGCAAGGAGATCTGGGGCTCCTTCCGCTTTGCCACATGGCCCTCCAAGGGGCTGCCCTCCCATCCCCATCAGCAATGAACAATATCTGCTTTGCCCTAAATCTAGCTCCATGGCCTTCTGTAGATTACAACTGCGCTGGAAGGCTGGAAGGAGAGGCCAGGAGGGGGGAGGTGGGAAACACACCAGCCCGGGGGCCCGCTGGCTATGAATGAGACTTCTGTTTGCCTGCCCTGTGTGTCTGGAATTTTGTATGAAAACAATGAGCTGGAAGGAGGTGAAAGCATGTTCCGCAAAGCAAGGCTGCCACATACCCCTCCCTCGCTTTATAAAAGACCTGCTTTGTTTCAAGTAAAGCAAAAGAGAAGCTGGGGGGGGGGATATGCTTAGATTTGGGGGAGTTCAGGTATATGGGGTCAACATGCCAATGCCTAGGAGGCTGCTATCAGAAAAATCAGGAGCCCAACCAGAACCTGGGATTTCAGGCTCTAATTGTCTTTGTAACTGCTCTCATGGTTGTGTAATTAACGCTTTACTCAAAGTTGCAGGATGCTTTCTCAGACATTTTCTCTGCAGAGCGAGAGCTCGGGGGACAAAGAATGCCTGAGCCTCTCTTGCTGCCTGGTGATAGTGTGTGCCACACATGGCTTGGTCCATCACTGTCCGCATCCGTGGGAGTTGGGCAGACTGAGCTGGGGTCCCAGCTTCCGTGCCTGCTAGCTCAGGACCTTGTGTGAATTAATGGATCGTGTGGTGCCAGCTGCAAAAGGGAGCAGGATGGTGGTTGCTGGCAGGACAGCCGTGAGGACTGAAGGAGCTCCTGCAGTTGGGGACGTGGAGGATGGCAAGACCTCAAGCCATGGTGGGCCACTTGCTGCATTACTAGTGAGAGGCTGGTGGTAAGGCTGGGCATGTGGGTTGGCCTGAAAGCATCGGGGTATGTTGCCTGGATGTAAGTACTATCCAGAAGAACAAGATGTGGGGTGTCGGGGGTGGGAGTGGACAGCATCACACGGGCCAGACTGTGGACTGAGTGATGCTCCAGATGTGTGTGTGTGGGTGCCCACAGGGTCCAAGGAGGTGTGCAGTTGTTCAGTTTATTTTTAATTTTTTTTTAATTTTATTCAGAGAGAGAGAGAGGCAGAGACACAGGCGGAGGGAGAAGCAGGCACCATGCAGAGAGCCCGATGTGGGACTCGATCATGGGTCTCCAGGATCACGCCCTGGGCTGCAGGCGGCGCTAAACCGCTGAGCCACCCAGGCTGCCTTATTATTATTATTATTTTTTAAGATTTTATTTGATAACGCGCACAAAGCAGGGGGAGTGTCAGGCAGAGGGAGGAGAAGCAGGATCCCCACTGAGCAGAGAGCCCCATGCAGGGCTTGATCCCAGGACCCCAGGATCATGACCTAAGCTGAAGGCAGACACTTAACCGACTGAGCCCCCCCCACCCCCCCACCCAGGCCCCAGCTGTTCACTTTAACGTGACACAAGCACTGAGATCTACTGTGGGTCTGATTATATCTACTCTTCTTCCTCAACTCTCCCTTCCGGTCCTCATCTCACTCAGAGGAATAGCTACAATCCTTACAATGGCTTCCAGGGCCCAACACAGTTGGGTCCCCACTACTTTCTAACCTCCCTTCCGGCTCCTCTCTTCCTTACTCACTCTGCCCTGGGAACACTGACCTCTTTGCTTGCTCTCAAACACGACAAGCATGCTCCTGCCTCAGGGCTTCTGCACATACTCTTCCCTCTGCCAGATACTCACACGGCTTCCTCCTTTCCTTCAGACTGTTGCTCAAATGCTGCCCTTTTCAAAGAGGCCTTCTCTGACCACTTTATACAAAATAGCAAACTGCCAAAGGTGTCCCTATCTGTAATACCACGCTGAATTTCCCTCTAGATTGTTTATCAGACCATGACATGCTTTATCATATATACAAGTTTATTTTTCTCTCCCCCCATTAGAGCCTAAGTTCCATGAGGGCAAGAATTTTGTTTGGTTAACTTGCTAGTGCAAGTTACTATGCCTAACATACAATGGGTGCTTAAAAAAATATATGTTGGATGAATAAACCACTGGTAAGAGAAAACAGCTGGCTGCCACACAGTGCTCAGGCAGGAGTCATTTTTGGTTGTCTAAAATGAACATTTGTTGGCAATTGTTCTGTGCCAGGCATTGGACTAAGCCCTTGACATGCATTTGCTTCTTTAGCCAGGTACCATGACTATCCATTACGGATGAGGAAGGTGGCTCTTGCGGCACCTGAGTGGCTCAGTGGTTGAGCTTCTGTCTTCAGCTCGGGTCGTGATCCCGGAGTCCTGGGATCGAGTCCCACTTCAGGCTCTTTGCAGGGAGCCGGCTTCTCCCTCTGCCTATGTCTCTGCCTCTCTCTGTCTCTCATGAATAAATAAAATCTTTTAAAAAAATTTAAAAAGGAAAGTGGCTCTCAAAGTTTGGTCGCCTCACTCAGGTAGTAATGGAAGAGCCAGAAATCAGTCCAGTTCTGACAACCCCAGGGTGTGGATTCCTAGCTACACATGATGTTTGTTCCATGACACCAGGACTCTGAAAGGACAGACACCAGAACTGCATTAGGGTTACAGGTGATCTGTGTCCCTTCTTCATATTTTTCTACATTTTTTGTTGCAATAAGCAGGTATTACTTTTATAATCAGAAAAGGGAAAAGGTTGATCTGCCTGTCATCTATCCACCGAAAACTTGGGGATCCTAAACAGGGCAGCTGCCCCACAGCTCTCCCAGGAGCCTCTGGATCTCAGACTCTCTGGGGGCCTGGTTAAGAGCAGGAGGGGATGTGAAGCCCCCTGCCATGGACAATAAGGGCAGAAGACAGCTTCCAGGCTGGCGTGAGGACTGTGACTACTAGCAGAGGCAGCAAGGGCTGAGATGGAAGAGAGACCTTCCTCCACCACGGCGGCTGTGCCACTTGTCACCCCCACCTCTGGCCCTGCACAGACAGCAAACGCGCCCAGCGCGGAGACGGGCCTGCCTAACTGATGCCACCTTCCCTCATCGGGCCTGGCTTTGGCACTGTGATGAGGCTCAGATTTTCACCTGGAAACAACAGGCAGACTTTTCAAGTCAAGAAGAGGATCCAGCACCACACCTTGGAGGAAAGGGACCGTGCATGGTGACAACTGTGCAACTAAGTTCTTCCAATCCACAAGAAGCCCCTCCCCACCACCCCATCCCTTGCCCCCACTCTCTCCTCCACTTCTCAGTAAACACCTGTCAGGGCCAAGAAACCACATTCCCGGTAAGAAGTAAAAAAGTCAAGCGAATGTCCTTGTTTTTAGAAAATATACACTAAAGCCTACTGGGAGAAAGAAACACAACAAATGAGCTTTCTCGGTTCAGAAAAAAATGTGCGTGTTCGAATACACAGAGGGAGATAATGCAAATGGGGCAGGATGTAAACAATCTGGGGGAAGGGTGAGTGTGAGTTCCCTGTGCTACTCTTGCAACATTTCTGTAAGTTTGAAGTCACATCAAAATAAAAAGTTACAAAGAAAAGGAAGTAGACCTGTGCTTAATTAAGGTCCCAGCTTGGTGGTCAGAGAAGCGGAGCAAAGGGCCCAATTCTTTTTCTTGTGCTAAACCAGCTAGGAACCAGACAAACTTGTGATCACCTCATTCCTCCCCCGATGGGTCATTGTGGACCCTCTTAAGCTTCCTGGAATGGAAAACATCCTGCTTGGACAGGACCTTTGATCATGATGCCCCAAATGCCCCACCTGAGGCTGGAATCTCTGCAAGGCACTGCAGGAGATAACATGGGAGGGGAACTTGGATACTTCCCCATGGGGGTGCCAAGGCAGGGCCAACACTGAGAAAACCTCAAACTCGTGGGTTATGCTTCCCAGGGTGGTGGGGGCCGGAGGCGGCAAGGGTGAGTGAGGCATGGCTGCCCTTGGAGGTCAGTTTAGTGCCACAGAGAAGCTACACTCAGGTGATCCTGGGCCAGGAAGCGCTTGGGGGGAGGAAGAGGGTCACAGAAAAAGTCCCTTGGGGCCAGGAGCAGGAATGCCGCCTGGGGATTTTTTTTTTTAAGTAGGCTCCATGTACAGGGTGCTGCCCAACTTGGGGCTTGAATTCAGGACCGTGAGATCAAGACCTGAGCTCAGAGGAAGAATTGGACACTTAACCAACCGAGCCCCCCAAGTGCCTGCCTCGGGAACTTCTGATGGAGACTAGTGGGGACACAGCAACAGAAACAGAAATGCCCTGTGGTATGGCCTCATGATAAATAAATCCCTTTCTGCTTAAGGCACTTTGCTGGCTCCTCACAATCAAAAGCATGAATCCTCCCCTGCAGTGGGGCAGCCTTTGCACGAATTGGCGGGCACACCCAGGTTCCTCTGTAGCAGCCATCTCTTCCACCTGAAATCCCCTAATCCTCCAGAGAGGCTCCAGTATACATGAACCCACTCATACACTTCCCTGCCTTCCCCTTGTGATGTCTTTCTGTTATGGCCCCAATAAAATCTTTCCTGCTCCTCAAGCCTGTCTGCAAAGTCTTGCCCCCTTCTAAGTTCTCAAGCTGCTCTCCAGAGAATTCATTTGTTCCTGCAACAACGTGAGCTATCAGTATGATCTGGTTGTTGAAACAAATATGCTCCCTCTGGGGGCATGGACAGGAAGCTATTTTGAACTGACCAATCCCACCACGCTCTGCAGTTCAGATCCTTCTGGGAACCATTCTTGAAAACCCTGATCACTGGTGCTCCACAAGGTACTGAGGGCAACTTTGTCACTTCAGAAATGTGGGAGCCAAGTTCACTGGGCCTTGTGCCAGCTTGAAGAGGTGCATTCCAGTAATAGGAAGAGCTCTCATGGAAGGAAGACTGAAGCCCTGGTAGATTGGGACAAAGACTAATGTAGTGGGAGATACAAGGACTAGGATCCTGTGGCAAGAAGCACTTGCCATTAGAAAATGCTGCCATATGAGGGAGCCAGATGAAGGTGAGGCAGCATGTAAAGATTTGTCTTGGCCTCCATCAGAAGCTCCCAAATGTTCAACCAGGAGAGCAGTCCCAAGTAGTCTAGGATGACCCGGGAGAAATAAGGGCAATAAGGCTGAGGTTTTCATAAAGCTAGTCCATTAAAGTGCTTTTCCTTTTTTGATACAGGTCCACACTCCAAAAAGCTCTGAAACTAAGTTTTTTGGTTTGGCACCAAAACTCATTTGGCAGAAAATCCTGTCCTGAACTGACATATGGTTATTTATAGCCTTTACTTATTCCACTTGGTTGAATATTCATATGGTTCACTGCAGAAATTTTACATTTTATTATGGATTGTTGTGTGTGCCGTACCACCTTTCAAAAATGTAAAAACCTTTCAATTCCAAAACAAAATTGGCTTCCAGAGTTTCATAAGGAATTGAGGACCACTATTAGGTAGGTGCAGCCTACTTCTTAGGTATATAATGGTCTTTCTCTAATAAAATGGTTACAGTAAATAGTAGCTGGATTTTTTTTTTTAAACGAAAACAAAAAATGTTATTGCCTGGTAAAATAAAAAGTTGGCAACCTTATGTCTAGCTTCAAGATTTCTGGAACATTTCATTGTTCTCTGAAGTCCCACCCTGGCATAAGGCCCTTCTGGTTCTTTATAAATCTAGTCTTGATTAGAATAGCAGTTGCCAGCTGGTAGCCCCACTGGCCAAAGGGAGGCTGCAGACATGCTTTGTTTGCCTGATGCAGGGCATTAATCTGGAAAGTGAACATGGAGTCCAGGTTTCAGCTTCTCCCGAAAATTCAGAAGATGTTGACAACAGTCCTGCATGGCACACCCTCAGCTGGAGCTGAGATGCAGATGGGCCTCTCTCTGCTGTCTAGCCAGGCCCGCTCTACAGGCTGGAATACAGAGTTTGCTTCACTGCCCCTGGGCAGACAGGCTAGAAGAGAGTGCTCTTCTTAGTTAGGAGCGCTGTCACCAGCCGCATGCAGGACCAGGGTCCTAGCCAATACCTCTGCACAAAACCAGGAGGCTGCTCCAAAGAAAGCCTGGGTGGCGAGGGAATCTCCAGCAGTTTGCCCAGCTTGGTGAGCTCCTTTGCCGACACAAAATAATTTGCTGGATTAGGAATTCCTTCTCATTCTCAAAGTCCTGAGGAATCTGCAGTTCTCAGGACTATTGTCACAGCCTGCCTTGGGCTCAGCCCCTGACAGCCTGCGTATAGTCATATGGCCCTTCGTCCACAAGGATGGTGGTATTCGAAGGCACAGCTTCAAAAGATGGTATTAGTGCACTTAAAACACTTTTTAAAAAAAGGCACAACATCAAGCAAAATAAAGATAGTGAGTTTGGTTTCTCAGCTTATACCTGTCCAACCAGAGCTAGCACTTTGGTCATAGTGGAATTTGTATGGGTAAAACATGCTTCTCTTATAATCTGCTTAATGCAAACAGACTGATCTTTTTTTTATTTTTATTTTTTTTAAACATTTTATTTATTTATTCACGATAGAGAGAGAGAGAGAGAGGCAGAGACACAGGCAGAGGGAGAAGCAGGCTCCCTGCTGAGCAGGGAGCCCGACACGGGTCTTGATTCCAGAACCCCAGGATCATGACCCAAGTCAAAGGCAGACACTTAACCAACTGAGCCACTCAGGTGCCCTTTCTATTAGATTTTAAAACTAGTTTTATCGGCATTTAGAAACACTCTTGATATTTGCATGTTTACCTTATACTGAGCAACTTTTATTCAATTCTAGTGAGTCCTAATAATTCATAGATGCTTTTGGGTTTTCTACCTAGATCATTAAAAGATCTGAAAGTGGGCAGCCCCGGTGGCACAGCAGTTTGGTGCCGCCTGCAGCCTGGGTTGTGATCCTGGAGGCCGAGGATTGAGTCCCGCGTCAGGCTCCCTGCATGGAGCCTGCTTCTCCCTCTCCCTCTGCCTGTGTCTCTGCCTCTCTCTCTCTCTGTCTATGAATAAATAAAATCTTAAAAAAAAAAAAAAAAAGATCTGAAAGTGACAAATTTATGTCTTCCTTTCCAGCCCCTATATTGCATTTCTTATCCCATATAACATTAGTTAATATAAATTTGAGGATTTGGGGTGAGAATGAATATTAAGTCTGATTTTTGACTTTAATAAAAATGCTACTAAAAATTGCCCATTAAGTATGATTTTTACATACTTACATCTTAAAACTTAAAAAAACATTGTGGGGATTTCTGGGTGGTGCAGTCAGCTGAACATCTGACTCTTGATTTCTGTACAGGTCATGCTCTCAGGGTCGTGATATCAAACCCTGAGTTGGGGGAGGGTCCATGCTCAGTGAGTAGTCTACTTGAAGGATTCTCTCTCTCTCTCTCCCTCTCCTTCTATCCTTCCCACCTGCTTATGCTCTAAAATAAATAAATAAACCTTAAAAAAAAAGCAATTGTGGGAAATTTTAAAAGAGCAATTATCATAATGAATCTCCACTTACCCTTTCAGTTTTGATAAATGGTGTAAATCTTTTTCATCTACTTTGGATACTTTTGAAAAGAAGATACTCAGGACTCCCTATATATATAGCATCCATTTCTAGGGCAATTTTAGGTTCACAGCAAAAATGGAATGGAATAATCCATGCATTTTTTTTAAGGCCCTGAAACTCCTGTTAAGTGCTCATATATCTCAATAGTTTATTATTAATCTTATGGACTGTGTTAACTTACCAAAATTTTGGCTTGGTTATTAGAAAGCTTAGAGCTGTATGTTAGGGTGGCACAGAATAATTTTTTCTGTTTTCACTCCATTTTATTTTTTATTTATTTATTTTTTAAAGAATTTTATTTATTCATGAGAGACACACCCAGAGAGAGAGGCAGAGACACAGGCAGAGGGAGAAGCAGGCTCCCTGCAGGTAGCCCGACGTGGGACTCGATCCTGGGTCTCCAGGATCACACCCCGGGCTTCAGGCGGCGCTAAACTGCTGAGCCACCGGGGCTGCCCTCACTCCATTTTATATCCTCATTCTTATTTTCTTCTTTTCCCCCTCCCGTATTCATTCCAACCATGCTATTCCATATTTTAGGTATCTGTATAGGCCATCTTATTAGCCTCATTGAGACAAAGCAAAAAATATGCATATTCAGTACCTTTCTTCTTGGTAATTGGTGACTGGTAATTCTACTTGGTAATTCTCATTGTAGTGTTTGGCTTTTAAAAAGGCCAAAAATCTGAAAAAAAAAAAAACAAAACAAAACACAAACAACAAAAAACAGCAACCAAGGTCTTCTTCCACAGTCAAGCTTACATCCATGGTAACAGAACATTTGCTGTGACTAATCGAGTTTATTGCAGACCAACAAACACACCATTATACTATCTGCCAGTGGCTACCACTAACTACTAGTAAGTAGTGTTTCAAATCCACCATAAGACAGTTTTTACTTCCTTTACCGAACAGATATTTATTATCTAATATATGGTAGGCACTGTACTAAGCTCTAAATACACAAGAGCAACCAAGCCTCAGTAGTAGCCCTTCGGGAGCTTACAGTCTAATAGGGAAGACAGAGGAGCCAGCAATTACAGCATAGGGAAGGAGGCGTGAGCTGTGAAAAGGGGTATGTCTAGCCCAGAGCGTTCAATAGAAACTGTTCTCTTAGCTTTTCACATAATGGTTGAAGGACATAGTTTTAAGAGATCTACTTTGAGAAATCTCGATGAAACCTTCTGAACTTAAGTTGTAGGTATGACAGTCATCTTGAAGATGCACAAGCTTGATAATTCGTCACCCAAAGAAATGTACTTCCTAAGGGCTCTCGTCTTGGACTTTCTACAACTCATTTGGAATCAATAATAATGATTCAAGGGAAAGATAAAATTGTTACAAAAGTCTTTTTGTCTGTTTTGATACATTTCACAAAATCAAGTCTGCCAACAATTCAGGTTCCCTAATGGGATATTAGGTGAGGAACCAGTCTCCAAACTGACTCCCAGTGGTCCATTGCCTCTTAGTATCCAGGCCCCTGGTTAACCCCTGCAAACTGTACCTGGGTTAGTCTTGTAACCAACAGAATATAGTACAGTGATGGTAGGTCACTTTAGAAATTCAAAAGACTTCCATCACTTGTTCTGGGGGAAGCCAGCTGATGTGTCTGAGCAGCCCTATGTGAGAAATTGAAGTCTTAGGCTGACAGCCACCTGAATGAGCTCAGAAAGGAGTGGAGTCCTTCAGCTGTACGCAGCTCACCTGCAACTTCTGAGACCCTGGTCCGGAACCACCCAGCTAAGCTGCTCCTGGGTTCTTAGAAATTGTGAAAATAAATGTTTACTATTTCAAGCTGATAGATTTGGGCTTCATTTGTTATATGACTGATAACTGATAACTAAAACAACAGGTTTTGAGGATCTTGCTATAAAACAAGATCAGAAAAACAAATATATTTTAAGTATTCAAAGACAGGTAACTTGAGTAGGTGGAAGGTACCATTTACTCCAGGCGCTATCATAGTACTTACTCATCTTCACTGATAGTAAGGGCTTTATGTGGACACAGCACACATGTAATTCACCACCTAGTTTAAAAGACAAAGTTTTTTTTTTCCCCTAAAGTTGTATCCATGAATAGATTCATGGATTCTCTAAGAAATAATGGACTTGTTCATCATATAGTTTTCTAAGAGCAAGAAGATCCATTCCTTTGATCACACCTGGTACAATGTGTCAGACCAGGAGGATCTGAAAAACCACCCAGGAGATGTTAGCTATGTGGTATTTGGAATGATCCTTTTGTTGGTGTGGAGACTCTTACCTACTACCTTAGTTTATTTCTGCAGAGTTGGAAATCCCACAGATGACCTCGTAAGTAAACCCTTTTATATTTGCAGAGAGAGAGCGAGCGAGAGAGAGACGGAAAGGGGGGGGGGGAGAGAGAAATGTTCTGAGAAAATGACAGGATAAACCTCACAGTTTTGGTTTTTGTGGGTTTTTCTGCATCAAATGTTTACTGAGCTTCCCTTAAGGCCCAAACACGGTACTAGACGCCAGGGAGATACAGATAAATAAAACACAGCCTCTGCTGTCAAAGAAGTTGAGACCCGGCAGGAAAGGCAGGCATGTAAACAGATAAGAGTATGAAGCAAGCCATGGTACAAAAGGTACAAAGGTGGAGACTGGGAGGGTGGGGGATGGGGTCCTGGGTAGGGCATATGCATTCAAACAGAATGCAGCACTGACCCACAAGTACAATTTTTTGAAAAATATTTGAGAGAGAGGGAGCACATGTACAAGAGCATGGATAAGAGAGGCAGAGGGGCAGGGAGAGAGAATCTCAAGCAGACTCCACACTGAGTGCAGAGCCTGCTGTGGGGCTCGATCTCACAACCCTGAGATCAGGATCTGCACTGAAACCAAGGGTCAGAAGTTTAACCCCAACGGTGCCACCCAGGCGCCCCTACAAGTACAATTTGAACACCCATCTCAAACTGCTTGAAACTTAAATACAGCACTGTTGAAAATCCAATCATTACCTGACATTGGGGGTTAAACATTTAGCTGGTGTTGCATTGATTAAAACATGTATGTTCTGAAGTACTAAGAAAAACATTTGGCGTGTTCAGACCAACTAAGAGGGGAGTATGCCTGTGGGGAGGTGCAGAGGCACGCCCTTCAACAGACGTTGGCTCCCACAGTTCGTCATGTTTTTTTTTTTTTTAATGTCATTTTATTAACTATGTGAAGTGCTAAGTTAGAATGTCCAACTTTAAAATGATACTAAATTTAGTTTGTAGAAAAAAATGTGATCAGCTTTATATAAACTGACTTTATAAGGGAAATTCAAATTTGGTTAGCAATATCCAAAACATGTTATCTCTTCATAGTTGCAGAGTCTATGGCAATGAATGAGGGGAGCTGCATGATGGGGGTGGTTAAATAAGCTTAGGCTAATTATCTCAGAGCAAGGTTTTTTTTTTTTTTTTAAGATTTTATTTTAATGGGATCCCTGGGTGGCGCAGTGGTTTAGCGCCTGCCTTTGGCCCAGGGCACGATCCTGGAGACCCGGGATCGAATCCCACGTCGGGCTCCCGGTGCATGGAGCCTGCTTCTCCCTCTGCCTGTGTCTCTGCCTCTCTCTCTCTCTCTGTGACTATCATAAATAAATAAATAAAAAAATTAAAAAAAAAAAGATTTTATTTTATTCATGAGCGAGAGAGAGAGAGAGAGAGAAGAAGAAGAGACACAGGCAGAGGGAGAAGCAGGCTCCACACAGGGAGCCTGATGTGGGACTTGATCCCGGGACCCCAGGATCATGCCCTCAGCCGAAGGCAGGCGCTAAACCTCTGAGCCACCCGGGTTGCCCTCAGAGCAAGTTTTATGCCAACACTAAAATAGCATAACTATGCAAAGATTTTTATCAGCAGTGAGGTAATACAGCAGGAATATGGGATTCAAGAAGTGGAAAAGGTTGAGGTTTCTAGTGCCTTTGGTGCACCCTCCTTGGCTGCTTAAAGAGCCTGCCAGCAGGAAGTGTTCTCAGACCTGCAGAAATGGATCCCTGCCAATTTCAGAGGGACAGGTGTGCTGTTGAAGCAGGCATGCCCGCTTCAAATTCTATGTAGAACAAGATGATGGGAAAAATACATACATAAACATTCAGGATAAAAACAAAACAAAATAAGACTCTATAGGCTGTAATTTCATAGCACAGAAGTTTGAAATTCTGCTCTACAAAATCTGGCTACCTGGATATACCTGGACCAATTCAAGAAGTCAAAATGAAAAGATGAAGGGAACAGCATTTGTCGGCAGTGGAGGCACAACCAGCAAAAATTCCTTGACTCTCCCACTCCCACCTCCTACCCCTAGACACTTTTGCTTTTACTTATTTTCAATGTTCTTGTCTTTTTCATAGGCTTGATCTCAGTGTCTTTGCATGACAGGGGTAGTAAATGATGTACTATGAAATCTGGGCTGAAACAAGCTTAATCTTTAGGAAGAAATATACAGCTGCCTGATCTGAGTGAACACACACAGTAAGAGATGGTGAACATGGGATGGGCCTCCATGTGCAAGGCACTTTTGGCTCCATCCACTCTATGCTCCAGTCCATTAATGGGAGATTCCTTTCAAAGGACCTGTCTGGTTATGACACTCCACTGGCTTAAAAAAAAAAAAAATCCTTAACTCTAACCTGTTACTTGCAAGGTACAGTTCAGACCATTTAATAGCCCAAAAACTCCAAGACAGTCTGTAAAGCCTTAAAAAGCTTCCCAGGGGGCACCTGAGTAGCTTACTCAGGTAGGTATCTGACTCTGGATTTCGGCTCAGGTCATGATCTTCGGGTTGTGAATCAAGCCGCATATTGGGCTCTGTGCTCAGCAGAGAGTCTGCTTGAGTTTCTAAAAATAAATAAATCTAAAAAAAAAAAATGCTTTCCAATCACAATGTCTTTTCTAGGAAAATCAATCTCAGATCCTAATTGGTTTGCAAAGCTAGGTATTTCAAGAGAAACTAGTCCTGTTACCCTGACCTCCTAGGAGGGAAACTTACCTTTGGCTTCACATCCACATGTCTCTAACTTGGGTGGCTAAAAGTAAATGTATCCCTCTTCTATGGTCCCACTGGCTATGTCTTCCTCTACATTTACAGTATTGTAAATGCCAACTTCTTGGCCTGTATTTCTCCTCTACTCCAAAAGCTCTGTGACTATAGGGACTGAGTAATGTCAGGACCTATCATAGTACCTCATATCAGGCACTCAATAAGTATTTGGTAAATAATGGATATAAAACCAATGAAGCCTGGACATACAATGTAGAATAGCAAAAAAAGAAGTAATCATCTAAATTCTCAACTTTATAACAATCATTCTGACTCTGAGTCAAAAATTCCCTGGATTTTTTTCCCCCTGACAGGCAGAAAGGTGAGAATGGATAGTTAAGGCCTCTTCTAGGATTCTCTATGTACACATATACACAGCGCATGTTTAAAATTATAAGACTGGGGATCCCTGGGTGGCGCAGCGGTTTGGCGCCTGCCTTTGGCCCAGGGCGTGATCCTGGAGACCCGGGATTGGATCCCACGTCGGGCTCCCGGTGCATGGAGCCTGCTTCTCCCTCTGCCTGTGTCTCTGCCTCTCTCTCTCTCTATCATAAATAAATAAAAATTAAAAAAAAAATTATAAGACTGGGGGAGCCTGGTTGGCTCAGTCAGCTAAGCATCTGCCTTTAGGTCAGGTCATGATCTCTGCTCAGTACGGAGTATGCTTCTCCCTTTCCCTCTGCCCCTACTCCTGCTCTCTCGCTCTTTCTCTCTCGTATATACTCTCAAATAAATAAAATCTTTAAAAAAATAATATAAAATTGTAAGACTGATTTTGAAATAAACACACCAGAATTCGTAAGTGCAAATGAACATCAATCGTTCTAAATGTAAATAAACATAAATCTCTTTAAATAAGTAACTTTGACAAGTTACTTAATCATTTATAGAAACCAATTTGGAATTCTGCAGAATACTTTTTGTTTCTAATTTAAAGCAAACTCAGGGCAGCTCGGGTGGCTCAGTGGTTTAGCCCCGCCTTTAGCCCAGCACGTGATCCTGGAGACCGGGGATCGAGTCCCATGTCAGGCTCCTTGCATGGAGCCTGCTTCTCCCTCTGCCTGTTTCTCTGCCTCTCTCTCTTTCTCTGTGTCTCTCATGAATAAATAAATACAAAAATAAAAATCTAATTTAAAGCAAAATCAAAGGGGTGCCTGGGTGGCTCAGTGGTTGAACGTCTGCCTTTGCCTCAGGTTGTGATCCCAGGGTCCTGGGACTGAGTCCCACATCAGGTTCCCTTTGGGGAACCTGCTTCTTCCTCTATGTCTCTGCCTGTGTCTCTCATGAATAAACAAATAAAATCTTTAATAAAAATAAAAAAATAAAGCAAAGCCAAAAGGCTTTTTAAAAATTTACAAAAGCAACATACATTTACTACTAAAAAATCAATCAGAAATTATAAAAGAAGATAACTGACCCACAATCATACTGACAGAAGCACTACTTAGCTTGGGTATAAATCTGAGTCCTCCTTCTATAAACATATCCTATATGTCTACATATTTTCTTTATAAAACCACAGTTATTCTACACTGGCAACTACCTTATTTTAACTTAATATACCTTTCTTTTACCTTTATACTTTATGAATATCTTCCCATATACTTTGCAAGCACAGTAATCTGTAGGGTGGCAATATTAATTTATTTAACCAATGACTTATGCTAGATATTTAGGTTATTTACCCAACACTATTACCAAAAAAAAAAAAAAGGAGTGCTACATTAAATGTCCTGGTAGTCAAAATTTAGTGCACACAATTATGTTTTCAAAACTTCCAGAAGTGAATTTTTTGAAGCAAGGCTGTACATTTTTGACAAAGTTGATTTATATGTAGCAGATTTCCATCCTTTTGACAGTAGATATAATCACTGGAAGGAGCTGAGAGTCACTGCGGGTTGAGTCTGGTGATTAAAGTGAGATCAAGCAAGGCAATACTAGTTGCAAGCCCCCACTATTCAGCAGTGTGACTGGTTTTCACATGTGACCCAAAGTGGCTCTGAAGGCAGTTGCAACAGGAATTCCAAATTCTTGTAAGCACTGGCTCATTATCAAACTAAGGATATTACTTCCCAAAGACACAATCATGAAGGGGATGAACAGAGTGAAGTGATGATGCTTTCTCAGGATTCATGCTATCGCAGTTACGTCTCATTCACACACACAGAAAGTCTTAACAGTTGAGGCAACCAATTCCTTTTAAATAGCTGTACTGGTTCCCCTAAAAATTAAATATTTGCAGTTTTCCCAGTGTGACATTCTCATAAACTTTGACCACTTGAATGACACTTCATGTTATCTTTTTAATTTTCATACCACTAGATATATAGATATTATTCTCTCTATTTTATAAACAAGGAAATGGAGACTCAGAAAAGATAAGTGATTTGCCTGAGGCAAAAGCTGCTAAAAGGGGCAGCCAGGACGCCAGTAAGGATCTGTTTACCTTCATGTGTTATGTTCCTTTCCTTTTCTGAGCCAGCCATGTAACACCTCTGGGTAAATCTTAAATGTATCATTTTTTTTTTTTTATTTATGATAGGCACACAGTGAGAAAGAGAGAGGCAGAGACATAGGCAGAGGGAGAAGCAGAGGGAGAAGCAGAGGGAGAAGCAGGCTCCATGCACGGGGAGCCCGACGCAGGACTCGATCCCGAGTCTCCAGGATCGCGCCCTGGGCCAAAAGCAGGCGCTAAACCTCTGCGCCACCCAGGGATCCCTTAAATGTATCATTATAGGGTTGTTCAACCTTAACTACTATGATTAAAATTTCTTAATGACTATCACTACCAGTGAATAATCTTATTCTATTTAACCTGGAAGTGAACTGAATGAAACTAGAAGTATTGCTTATGAATAGACTCATTTATATTCTTAATAAAAACTGGCAATAGGGGATCCCTGGGTGGCGCAGCGGTTTGGCGCCTGCCTTTGGCCCACGGCGCGATCCTGGAGACCCGGGATCAAATCCCACATCGGGCTCCCGGTGCATGGAGCCTGCTTCTCCCTCTGCCTGTGTCTCTGCCTCTCTCTCTCTCTCTCTGTGACTATCATAAATAAAAAAAAAAAAACAAAAAAAAAAAAACTGGCAATAACTTCAAAAATCCATTAATTCAATTTGAATAAAATAAATATTGATACTAGACTTTACATTTAAAGAGACTTGCCTGGCAAGTGAGTCACATTTTAACAATAACCATCATAAAAGGGAAAGAAAAATTAGAGCAGTAAGTTAAATAAAAGGCTAATAAAACTTGAAGGAAACAGCTGTTTTCTTTTAAACCCTGAAGAACACCAAATATATATGTTGCATTAAGAGTTATTTCAAGAAAATAACTGTTAACAATCTAACAGTGGAGTCAACACTAAGAATTTCAATGATATCCAACTCAAAAATGCATAGGGAGAGTAAAGTTATTTTATTAAATCATGCACATCACGTGTGTTAGTGCAAATAGTTTAATCTGTACTCCAGAAATTCTATTGTACTTTATATCTTTACAAAATAGATTTAAAACAATTATTTACTTTAAAAAATGTAATTCTGAAGTTAAGCATTTCAGAACAATATTTGCAATAACCTATATACAAGAGGTACTGGGTACCACTGGCATATTAGCATTCTGTGGTGGAGTGGCTTCCTGCAACAGAAAATGATGAAATGAACTATATATGACAGCATTTTCTACAAGTCATTTGTGACTAATTCCTCCATAAATCTAGTGATCCTCCCAACAGCAAATCCCAAATAGCTTAAAATATAACCTTTAAAGTATAAACAATGACTGCCAAACATCACAAAGCAAATTATATCCTAAACTTCTATTTCAACATTTGGCTAGGCCTGTGGATTGCCACAGAACATTTGAGCCAATTTACTGACATTCCCTCCCAGTCTTCATTGACTGAAAAATTTAACTATGTGATACTTTAGGATATTCTAAGACCTAAATAAATTTTATTGACATAACTGTGGTGCCGCACAAAACCATAGCTAAACTTCCACTTCTGTGTTTTAAATTTATAACATCAAGCAGTGTTTAGGTGCTTCACTGTGCATGGAACACTATTAATCTTGGGAATAATGCTTCTCATAAACAGAACGCCCCAATTAACAACAGTAAAAAGAAAATAACCATTTGCATACCTGACCAGGAAATCTGTTGGTAGGTAACAACAGCTCACCTTGAACATGAATTAGCTTTGAAATATCATAACCAATTAAGTCAGTAAAAGCTTATCTAAAGAGATATTAATTCTTTCTTTAATTAAACATGCTTGGAGGAAGAGATGATAGAAAAAAAAATCATGCTTCCTAAAATGCTGTATATGAGAAAATAACTTGGCTTTTAAAGAAAATATCTCTTTAAATACATGAGGTTTAATAAATTACATTCCAATTGACTCAACAGTTTGGTTTACTGCACTGAAATTGTAGAATTACTGTTTTTGCTCCCAGAAATACTTCAGTTTGCTCAAGAAAATACACACTCTCATGGAAAGTTTTTCAAAGTTGATGTCCTCCACATTGTCAAGTCACATTAAGGCTGAACAAGCGTGCACATATTCCCCAAATTATCACTAGAACAGAATATTTTCCAAGTGTATTTCTCCTTAAAAAGAAAGAAAGAAAGAAAGAAAGAAAGAAAGAAAGAAAGAAAGAAGAAAGAAAGAAAATCCACGCAAATAGTTGTCTCTAAGTCTTGTTCCCAATAGCTCAGTGGTTTTATAACAAGTAAAAATGGCGTAAATATGTAAAAAATATATATATATGTGTATATATTTCAAACTGATAGGCACTGAGCACACAGGGCCTCTCTTCCCATGTATGTATTGGTTGTTTGATTTGGGTAGTTATCGAATCAGAAAAATGAATTATCTGGTCATTAGAATTCAGAGTAAAATACCCATAAATTTAATGTTATAAATAATTTGGTGTACCAAGAAGCCTACTTTAGGCCACCATAATATTCAGAATCTCAACATACTAATTTAAAAATTACATGAAAAATTGCAAGCAAATTATTGCTTACAGTAGAATAAAGTCACAATTTTATATCCTCTTTATAGATACATTTTATATAATTTAAAGCAATGACCCTATAGCTGTATTCTTGCACTTCTGCTGTCTTAAGAGGTAAAAAGGAAGAAAATGGTTCTGTTTGTCCCCAGCATGAGTGTGATGCCAGCTTCTAAAGGGAGGACGGTGTACGGACTCAAGAAACGCTCTCATGGAGAAGCTCTGGCCAGACCTGGCACGTACAGCACGATGGCTGTCACCGCAACCAGGGCAGCCAACATGGGCATCCAGGGCCAGGGTTTCTGTGTGGAAAGAAACCAAGAGTCAATATCACATTCTTCCCTCTTTTTTCATACCTATTAACCCCTTGGTTCCAAGAGAGTCCTGAATACTTAACAGAATATTAGAAAAACCTTATCTTTACATAAGAATACATTTTAAAAAGAAAAGGAAAAAAGGTGAGGGAGTGAAGGTGTGAGGAGAGCCATTATAGCAGGAACGCTTTTAGTGGACCGTTGTGTGGAAGCCTATATATATGATATAGCTCAGTAAAGTCTCGGGCAGTTTTCAATTTTGTTATAGTTGAAACCTAATAGTGACTTCTAAGAAACCCTGTGGGCTCAGCCTGCTTATTCACTCCAGTATCCATACATTACAACTAACTGGTGTACTCGGTTGCCTGGAATACATGTCTGCCTAAAATGTTTATTTCTTGATAAAAACCAAATTTGTATGTTGGGCTAGTTTTACACAAGGGGCTGGTAGGTAAGGCGATAGGAAGAAAATGGTCTAAGCTTGCTCTTCTAATTTGAAACCACGGAAGACAAGATCAGATGGAGTTCAAGATAGGGAAGTGCTATTAGGACCCTGCCTCTTCAATACTTTTAGTAAAGACCATGTCTAATGTAGTAATGTCATGAGATTATCTCATATGTTCTACTGACATGCATGCCTACTGCAGGCAAGCATGGGTGGGCTATTCCTTGTTAACTTTCAGAGAGCATTATAAAATCAATGCTCTAGTTGATAAGCTTTATTTGTACTAGAGTGTACTAAGAGTCTTACTAAGTTGGCTTTTATTTATTTTATTTTATTTTTTCTAAGTTGGCTTTTAAAGAAATACTCTGATGTTGCAGATCAAGGCTCAGAGAGATACTGAATAGGTTTATACTCTCATAAGTAAATGCAAGTAAATTGGGGTTGAGATTGTGAGCCAATGGCCCATTATGCTAATCTCATCCTTTTTCATCTTCATAGCCACAGTATAAGTAGAGGCAAAGGGTTGAAAAGAAGAAACTCTACACTATGGAAAAGAAGAAGGAAAGGAGGAGGGAGAAGAAAGCTGGCTGAAAACTTCAAAGAGGCAAACGCTTCATTTCTCATTCAAATCTGATTAAACATGTAATGGGGAAGGAGGTACTAATATTGCAGCAATTCATAGTTTACTCCAGTTTGCTAGAGACAAAGACTTAGTTAAAGGCAGCATAGTAACAACTGATTAGGTTGGAATTAATTCATGGTTAGCAGTACTACAAAGGAAACAAGACAAAATGTTACGTGATTAGTTGATTGTTCAGTTCATTCGTATGACACAATACATGGCATACTAAATGAAGGGTTTGCTTCAGGTAACGAAATACCTGTGTGGTTTTGCCATGCACTCTATTACAAATATGGCACAAACAGGTGACGGGGACAAACAGACAAGGACTCAACAGTAGTGCTTGTACCTTTCTCTACCACAATGGACCGAAACACCAAAACAGGAAAGCCAGGAATAGGCCGATGAATACGGCTGGGACGGGTTGTAATATGGAAGGCTAAAGAAGGGAAGGGATATTAAAATCATTTTATGCTATAAAAAAAATCAGATAAGATGATTTAGACCCCAGGAGGGTGGGAAGGAGGGTAGGAAGACTGAGGTAACAGAAGTAATAGCACTCAGGTTTTGCACTGATCCAAACATTTAAAGACATCTAATACAATCCAGAATGATGGGACTGTGGTACCTAACCACCAGTTTAAAAAGGACAGCTGGAGGCAGTGGGCCATGTGGGTGCCCCCTAATATCCTAATGAAATGTAACATGTTAAGACAGAGCAATGGCAATACCTCATCAACTGATGCTCTGCTTGACAGTACATTATTTTTGTCCCATAACTGGATTCCATTATTTGATAATGTAGACCCTTGCAAATGGGCTGAAGTTTATTTTATCCCTCCATCAAAACGTTTTTTTAAACTAAAACTCTCTTGCCTGAGATGGTATTGCTTTCAAGCTTAAAAATAAATGCCTTGTGATACAAGTTTCCTCAACCAAGCAAGAGATCTGATACAATGTGTGATAAATATCTGATATATAAAGACAGGCAGCTGAGACTTATGGCTTTCAGTTATGCTAAATAAAATTAATTTTTAAAATTGGAAGCAGTTACTATGATGAATTTTATTACAGAGAAAAATGTAGTACCATGAGTCTAATACCATAGAAAAAGGATATTCACCTTTAAGGTAATTACTGGTACAACTAGATGTAATAATAGCCAGGTTACTTTGGAAAAGGCTCTAAATAGTACAGAAGGTTCCATTCTGATTATGCTAGATGTCTTCATAGGTTAATTTAGTAGAAGGTAGCCTGAAATTCTATACTCAGAAAGATATGAATTAACACAAAAGAGAGAAGTAACCAATCCGTTATGATCTGATTTCAGAAAAGTTCTATAATCTACATTTTCAATGCAATCAATTTGCTGAGCATAAAGCCTCCAAACCCAATTTTTATTAATTTCTGAAGGGCTTCCACCTAAGCAACAAGCCTTTATATTCTAAAAAAAATGAAGATTTTTTTTTTTTAAAGCAAAGGACAGTTGAACACAACTCATGAGCATTCTGTATGCAACTGTGTAATTGGATGGCCATGCAACATCACTCTTTTGTACTTGTGCAGCAAAGTTAAGCAGAGTGCTTTCCTCTGTAGGAATGGTGTGGCTTATGCCACTGCAGTGTCCAAGCCATGACAGAGATTTGAAATAAGTCAGAGCACAACCAACTACACTGAACAGCCACCAGTTAGGGCCCACAAAGGCAATGATCACCGAAACGTATAACACAACATTTATTTAGTATAACATCATTTTAAAGACCATCTGGCTTTCTATAAATGAAAAACAAATTAATAGTAAACTCAATTTATATGAAAATGTTCCAATTTCTCTCTCTCTCTCTCTCTCTCACACACACACACACACACACATATACATACATACACTACAGAAACTCAACAGATAATCTCTAATATTTACAGGAGGTCGAAAAGACACTAAGCTTTTCAGGAATATGTCTTAGTGAGAATATTATTAGAATAAAAGGAAAACCATAATTAAGTTTCCATTTTTTTGATACAGCCAAATGCTAAGGAGTCAATATGTACGACTCTTTCTTAGGTGGGTCCCTGGTGGTACAGTGTTTCATTTCTCAGGAGAAGAAATGAAGTGCTAGACAATGGCTTGGTGACAGAACTTTAGATTCATCTGGGAAAATCTGACAGTTATTAGGTAAAATATTTTCTTGCAAATAAGGCTCTACCTCTAGGTAGTCCTAAGGCTCTTCTAGGGATACAGGCCAAAGGGACAAATTCTTACTCACATATTTGACAGCACAGTGATTCCATAATGGAATTTCATAATGAGAAGCTTAGTTCATGTACTATAGGCCTTAATTTCTCAAATCAGTAAAAAAGTCCTCTGAAAAAATCCATTTCAGGGTTCTCACCTGCCTCACAGTCAAAGCTAAGTCGAGTTTGCAAAGACTTACATTATTTCCTTTTTCTCGGAGCAGCTTCAGGTTGTCTTTACATTGTTTGAGCTCATCTGTGATTGATTGTTTTTCCTGCTCAGTCATTTCAAACTTCAACTTCAGTTCTGAGAGTACAGTCTGTGTCTTTTCATACTAAAGGCAAAGAAAAAAGAGTGTGCAGACTCAACTTAAAATGGGCATGAAGTTATGGTTCTAGTCAGGCTTAATACCAGACCCTATTTAGCCACCTGCAACACCAAAGTCAAGCCTTTTTGTTTTAAGGAGGATAAGAATCATTTGCACTAATAATAGGAAGTATTTAATGTTAACTTTATTCTATGTAATAAGAACTTTCTGGCTTTGGAATTATAAAAAAAAAAATTCACCATTGTGTCATCTGTTTCTAATATAAAGGGTCACTCTTTCCACTGAGTGAGAAAAGTAAAATAATTTTTAAACTGAGCAAAAGAAAAGCAAGTGCAGAAAAACTCTGTAGGCTAATTAAATGGCAAAGTTAGGAAATCTAAGTTTATATCCTGGTAATCAATGTCAGCCAAGCTATTTTAGTCCTGAAGTAAGAAGTACTAACACCCATCAGGCTTTCCTTCACTCAGTCATCACTGGGTAGTAAAGTGTTCTGGATAAATGAATTTCTACGCAAATGAAGTAAAGAAATATATCTAAGGTACTAATCACTATGACTGGGGCATTTCTATCTTTTGACCTAAAACGTATAAACATCAATAAATAAAATTTAAGAATCTGTTCCTGATAAATATCTTTCTATGGTGAAACATGCCTCTTCCTGCTTTGAAAAACTGTTCATTGAATACAATTTGATGTTCAGACAGACAAGCTCTCCTTTGAACACAGGTTGAGGTCAATGTAAGACATAATATGGCTTTGCCCCTATTTTAAGTGTCCAGGAAGTAGGAATTCTGACTTGTGCTACTTCTAGATACTACATCTTACATGCAAACTGGGCTCCCAAAGAACAAAAACCATTCTGCTGCTGGTTATACCTCTGTCTTGGGCTCCACTGACCCACTCTGCCATCTCTGAAAGTTTTAGAAGGACGAAAGAAAAGACAAGGGCTGAGTCTGATATAAATACACCATGGGTCCAGCATACCACAAAGGTTTCTCCTCTTTCTGCCTATCTTCTAGAAATTTCTCAATAGAGAACACTTTTACATGGTGATTACTTAGGAGCTCTTCATTATGGTCTCCAAAGAGAAATATTAAGCAGGATGCAAACGTATAAAAACATTAATCAAAAGAGGTGAAGGCAGAGGAATTAAGAGTCAGCAGAGAGATTACCAATAAGTGGGAAGAAAGATACGGGTTCAGAGAGGGAGGTAAAATGTGAAAGGAACTCCCTGTTACCTAACAGTGTTCCCAAACACGTCCGGGTAGTATGCCAGACCATGAACTAAGGAATAAGATTTATAGACTTTATGACAGCTTTTTTGTGGGGTCTGTGGATTTCCTTCCAGGAGGCAGAAGGATGCTGGCAGGCTGCCAAAGCAAATTCAGTGTACCCAGACTAGTCTCTTAGAACATAATCAATTCTCAATGATCAGATTCTTTACAGTGACTAATAAAGGATAAGTGAAAACTGCTTTGCTGACCTAAATTTTCCCTTACTTTCCTTTTCCATTATTCTTATATCCAGCCTGCCTTTTACACCAAAGCACTTAATCATTTCTCTGTTCAGGGGCCTGTGAAGCAAAGTGACAGGAAGGCAGCCCCGTCAGGAAGAGCCTGCTGTTTACCTTCAGCATGTGAGTACCAAGGAAGGGGCCTCTGGCCCTGGAACAAGGTGATGAAACCAAACAACTTTCTTGAGTCAGTCTTTGCATGATGGACTTGTGTACTCAATGTTTTATGAATTCTTAAATTATAGATATCCCTACTAAAGATGCTTTCTTAAGTCAGATACAAAGATGATATACCATTATTTTTCTCTTAATACCTGGGGATTAAAATTTACTTTCTTATGTACTTTTTGTTTTTGGTTAAATGTTCAAATACAAGTTGCCATATATATATAAAATTTAATTGTTGGAACAAAAGGTCACCTTCTGCAGCCTTAGTTTCACACCTGGCTTGGATATCATTTTTGCTCCATCTTGCTTTCTAACTCGAAGGTGAAAAACGAGCTCAGTTCTGATTAAGAGGAAAATACCACACAATATTACCAACACCTTTGGTTCTTCTTCATAAAAATAATCATATCTGGCTTGCTTAGCTTGTAAGATTTAAGCCTGTTACAGTGCTGAAGATACATGATACTGTGCACATTAAGCATGATTCTATGAGAGAAAGGAGAACAAAGGGGAAATGTTGAAAGAGAATATATGTGCATTAATAAAAGGTAGTAATTCATTTGCAGTGGATTACATAGATATAAGAACCTCATTAAAGAACATTTTAGTTACAGACTAGTATCCAATAGTTGACATCAGGACAAACAGAAAGAGAAGCAATTTTACATTACAAAGGAGTGTGATGACTACACGTCATTTCACAATGGAAAACACTGAACAAGAAAATAGAAAAGAAACATATTGACAAGTTCACACATATTTTTAAATGTGCTGCATTTAATGCAATCCAAAGCTATCAACAATTTAGATGCTGTGACAACATGCCACTGCCATTTGTAGAAGCAGTTAAAGCATTTCTCACTGATTGCTCAGTGACCAAAAACAGGCAAACAAATAATGCAACAAAATGGCCAATGCATTCAGAGTAACATACAACAGAGTAATCTTCCAACCACAGCATTCTTCCCAGACTTTGAAAGAATTATGGCATATGGACTGGAAGAACACAAAGTGCTTTACAGTATTAAATACTAGGATATTTACTTTGGCACAAAATTTGTGTTCCAACTTTCCAACTAAATAAAACGAGATTTCTCCCAGAACGCATATCCTTAGCAAGAAGATAAAAAACGAACATATTACAAAATCAATATGGCCACATGTAAATAAAAAATGTTACAGGTTTTTTTTTTTTTTTCCCTTTAAGAACAAACATGAAGACAGAACAACAACAATCATGTCCATGTTCAGGGTACTACAAGGAAAGGGAAGTGCAAAGAAAAACTGCATTGATTGAACAGATTTTCTAAAAACAATTTTGGGGAAATTTGTTATTAAAGACAAAGAGTTGTCTTTAACTTCCTTCTATGTATAGTGAATCCTTCATTTAAGAGAGTCTACAACTGGGTGGACCCTGACCAGAAGGTCAAGATGCATCAGCCTCCTCTGTTTCCAGACCTGGCCAGGACTTAATGCAGGGAGGAGAATAAGGCAGCAGGACTATACACAGCACTCATTGCCCCTCTGTCAACTTCAACGTTTTGCTCAGAAAGAGGCTGGGTGGGGTATCTACCCCAAAATCAGCCCTCACCATTTTTAACATGATTTTTTAAAAAGCCACCCAGGCCAAGGTTTTAAGCAAAATGACATGAAAAGTGAACATGCATATTTGTGAAGAAGGGGAAAAAAAGGGGAAAAGGGGTGGGAGTGCAGGAGGAAAAAGTAAAAGGTCACAGAACGTGTGTTTGGCCGTCTGGCTATGAAGTGAATTTTAAGAACTTTCAGGCCAGTGTCAATGAAGGGTTTAGACTGAGTATTATGGTGTGGCTCCAGTTTGCTTTCCAAAAGTGTTCTAAGTTAAATATGATATTGTCTTTGAAAGATAAACAATAAATTGAGTAATCTGGTATACAAAGGGCTTCTGTCAACTAACTGGTAGAGAAAAAATTTTAATGTAAGTTTGTATATTTATAGTTTTGAGACCAAATCCTACTGATGAATTCTCTCTATATGGATCATGATACATAGCTAGAAATCACAAAGCAGAGATGCTCCAAGTACCAACTTTTTGACAGGTAATGAGACTTCTGCTTCCCTTTATATCTAACTACCATGAATATCTGATTTGCTTTTGGCTTTAAGTCCAACCATAATTGGGCTCATAATGTCTTTTCGCTTTACCTCTTTCTGTACATCCTTTGCTTGGTTTTCAGCCTTACTGAGAAGAGTTTTTAAATCAGCTGAATCCCGAAGATGCTGTTCTTTCAAGGATCCCACTTGATTCTCAAGCTCTTTCCTAGTCATCTGAAGGATGCTGAGATCACTGGTAAGCTCTAAACTCTGCTTCTGAGAACTGCAACATAAATATTGACAGTTATTCAATTCATGTAGAAACCAGACATAGCAGGAAGTCCAATTTCTTCTATATTTCACTAGGAGGGATGGAGTAAATTTCAGAGGGAAAAATATATAAAAAAGAATATGTTCAATAAATAAGCATTAAAATACTAAAAAAATTTGCGTGTTTAAAGCTGTGTTCTATTTTCAGATAATCAAATATGCACAGAGGTTGAATTCTTAAAAGTGGAAGTAGGAGGTGACTAACTAAATTTTGTTACATCACATTATATTACTTATTCCATAAAAAGATTCAGTGTGGGGCTGCCCCAGGAAATTAGCACATATTCAACTATGTTCTTATTTAAGTACTTAACAAATAGGATGGGGGACAGAGCTTATGAGCTATGGTCGACTCATGTAAAGATAAACCTACTCAAATGAAAAGACACACCAAATTGGGGGGAAAGCATGAAACAAAGAACCAGGAGGCTGGGTTCTAGACCCAACTCTGCCACTGTTCAGTTGTGGGATGCTAAGGAAGTCACTTAACTGGTGCAGTTTCCTTCTCTGAGGAAGCAATTCCTGAGCTCTTAGATCTGTGCCAAGTACTGTATTACACAGACACAAGTAACACCAGGATAGTCTCAGTGCCCTCCAATGTCCAGTGAACACTGAACTCAATAACTTCTGAGGTTGTTTACCAGCTTAAATTCTATAATTACTTTTTTTATAGCTTGATATAAAAAAATTTCAATTTGTACACTAGGAAAACAGCTTGATAGGCATTAGTAAAAATTCTTTGTTCAATTTCTTCTACATCACAAATAATAAAAAAAAAAGACCTATCATAGTGTAACTGTTTGAAAGAATGTGGCTCCCATCTACAACAGAAATAGCTAAAGGAGAATAAAGTTTTCAAGATTACAGTTTTATGCTTCTCAGAATGGATCATAAGACTTAGACTCAATATTGTTAATGAAGGAACTATGGAGTATAAATCCCAATCTGACTGTACGCCAGGCAAATTCTTAAGGGATGAGTGTGGCATCAGCCCAATATAGCTAGGAACTAAATGGCACAGAAGACTCTGTAAAGGAAGACTAACTTCTAAATACTACTTATATGCTAAAAAGGCTTGCCAAATAAAGTTAGCCACTAGACCAAAAAAAGTTTAGGAAACATAAAAAATTTATGTGAGTTTCGGCAGACAACTTTGACTAATGATATAATATATTCCACCTTCTGGGACCTAATATTTTTAAACTGTATGCTTCTAACTCATCAGGAGTTTTCTGCTTTTCAACATTTGAACAAGTCTGAAGAAATTAAAAAAAAAACAAAAAACCAGCATTTAACAACCTGCCAGATTCTAATTAATTATATCTCAGAGGGCAGCCCCGGTGGCGCAGCAGTTTAGCGCCACCTGCAGCCCGGGGTGTGATCCTGGAGACTCGGGATCGAGTCCCACGTTGGGCTTCCTGCAGGGAGCCTGCTTCTCCCTCTGCCTGTGTCTCTGCCTCTTTCTCTCTCTCTCTCTCTCTCTGAATGAATGAATGAATAAATAAATAAATAAATCTTAAAAAAAATTATATCTCAGAAAAGAAGGATCAAGTTTATATCTTTAAAATGTCAATAATCCCAAGGCAGGAATAATTTAAGATAATCAATACTAGTAATCAAAGATCACTATTTCTTGCTTGATAGAATACCAAACTAAATGGATTAGCTAAGATTCCAAATAAGAAAAATTTGAGTGTCTGCATCATGTAATACTCATTTTAAACCAAACATTTTGTCCAAATGTGCTGCCAATACAGACAATCCCGTTGGTACATATATATATACATTCATATGTGTAAATATTCGTGTTTGGACCTTAATTTTATCTTATTCAGTTTTTAGAATTGTTTTTATAAAATTTTACATGTTATAATACGTTTACTCTTTGTTATCAGTTACCTCTAAACATTTAAAAAGTAATACATATGAATGTATGAAGAGACTGGAAAGACAGGACACTGAAAGAGAAAAGGGTTTTATAGATTTGTAACACATGGTATTGTAAAACATGGTATTGTAAAAAGGCATCTTTTTTTTTTTTTTTTAAAGATTTTATTTATTTATTCATGATAGTCACAGAGAGAGAGAGAGGCAGAGACACAGGCAGAGGGAGAAGCAGGCTCCATGCACCGGGAGCCCGACGTGGGACTCGATCCCAGGTCTCCAGGATCGCGCCCTGGGCCAAAGGCAGGCGCCAAACCGCTGCGCCACCCAGGGATCCCTGTAAAAAGGCATCTTAAAGAACAAATCACCACATCTTGTTCCTTCAACTAGTTCTTGATTGTTAAAAATGTATAATCTATTACAACTGTTATTCTTTATAAGCAGATAATGAGGCTTACTATTTTCTGATGTATCTAGTCCTTTGTTTTCTCCTAAAGCTTGTTTTTATAGGAACTGACCTTGATCACTGAGTTTCTGCTAACCCTGAGGTTCTTTAGGAGTATAAACACAAGCTAACAAGAGTGAAGACCCCCATTTCTGGTGTACTGTGAGGAAGGAGGTGGATTAATTAAGAGTGGCTTCAATAATAAACATGTACAACTTTCATATTCTGAATCAGAACATAAATAGTGTTTAAATAAAAATATGGAATGGATCACATTTTTAAGGAAAAAATAGATTTTAAACTATACAACAAACGTTGGTGGGAAAACAGGACTCCACTAAATTTGCTGGAATAAATTTTTGCATTCCTTGGTTTGCTTATAAGGTACTGGATATTAGAAAAACATAACTAGTTTTGGAGAGTTCTTGATTTTATATATATCTGTGAAATTCAAAAGCTGAATTTGTATCTTCCAATGGTATAAATTCTTTATTATAGTCATCTCCTGATTCCCTTACAAACAGAAGGAATCACTGGCTTGAAAGAAAAACAACTTATATTTGAAGTTTTTACCATTTAGTTTATAGGACTAATTCAATCATGAAGTATAGATATTTGCTGTTTTTTGTTTAGGGCTTTGGTGGGGGTGGGGGGCTGTAGTCCACGAATGTGTATTCCTTGAGTACATCAAAAGGAAAGGAAATGTAGGATGACAGTGAAAGTTAAAAAACAAAAAAAGTTCCCCAAAACACACAACCTGCAGTATTGTTAGCATGCTTAACCTGTTAAAATAGCCAAAAAGAGTCTAGCTGAACATTTTGCTCCAAAAGGGTATTTAAGTATCAAATTTAAATTTAATTTAGATGAAAATTTAAGATAAAGAAATATTCTGAAGCTAAAAGAGTTCTTGCATACTTGTGCAATTCTTTTTCTTGCCGCTGCAGTTCTGATGATAACAAAACATTTTCCTTTTTTAGAGAATGGCATTCGGTTTCCAATACATTCCATTCCTTTCTCAACTTCTCTAGTTCACCTAAAATAGTCCCAAAACATATTCATTAATATAGGAACAAAATTTCCATAATAATTTAGGGGATAAGGGAAATATTTCGGAGAAAAACGTACTTGCCCCCTCCCTTAAGAACATGTAGATTTTACATGGCTATTCTTTGGTTCCTGTTTATTTTGCATCTATACCTCAGGTGAATCTCATCACCTTGAATTTGAAGTAATATTTTCTTCCCATTTCACTTTTATAAGACAAATAATTTCAGTAGTATTAAAGTAAAATATAAAATTATAAATATTTCAGTTTATTGTAGAATTTGCAAACCTGAAGAATGTTTATAGCCCCAATATAAAAACATTGCTTTATACAACTAAATTGTTATCAAAGAGAAAAAAGCCCAAATGATTATTTTGTGCAAGTTTTATAACTGTAAGTAATCACTGTCAAGAGTTAAGAGCTTTATGTAAAATATGTGCACTCACTTTGTAGCCTTGTTGCTTCCTCTCTCTGCTGGTCCTCACACTGCTGACATCGAAGCTGAAAACTATTCTGCAGACTCGTGATTTCTTTCTCATATTCAGATGCTGCTTTCCGCCACCGCTCAAGCTCACCTCGCACCTTCTTAAGCTCTTCTTGTAATGAGGCAATGTCAGTGTCCCGCTCAGAGGCAGCCTTTTCTGCTGCTTGATGAAGGAGCAAAATTTCATCTCGGGCACTAAGCAGTTCATCTCGAGTGCTTGTAATTTCACTGTCCTTCTCCTCCCGGAGATTCTCAATATTGATGTGTAACCTCTGTAGTTGGGCTGCAAAAGTATATTTATCCATCATTTTCTTTGTCCAAAGCGATTACAAATAAATGAACTGCCCAAATGGGATTATAGTTACTACACAGCCCATGCTGTCAGAGCTGTTTGTTGCTTTTGATTAAGCAGTCCAAGCAATCCAAGTTTAATGCAGAAAATGTCAAAATACCGAAATACAAAGAGTAAAAAACCAAAGTGATCTTTTTATTTCTCCCACACAGTGAAAGTTGCTTCTAGCATTTGGTATTTATTCTTCTAGATTTTTTAAAAAGATTTTATTTATTTATTCATGAGAGACGCACAGAACAGAGACATAGGCAGAGGGAGAAGCAGCTCCCTGCAGGAAGCCTGATGTGGGACTTGATCCCAGGACCCCGGGATCATAACCTGAGCCAAAGGCAGATGCTCAACCACTAAGCCACCCAGGCATCCCTCTTCTAGGTTTTTTTAAAAAATATTTTATTTATTTATTCATAAAGACAAACACACACACACAGAGGCAGAGACACAGGCAGAGGGAGAAGCAGGCTTAATACAGGGAACCCGATGTGGGACTCGATCCCGGGTCTCCAGGATCACACCCCAGGCTGCAGGCGGCGCCAAACCGCTATGCCACCAGGGCTGCCCTTCTAGACTTATTATACACATTTTATACACATGTTAAAGCAAAAACAAGGAGGGACTATAACATATATAGTGTTCTCTATCTTGCTGGTGATGAATATCTTTTAATAACAAAAAAATTACATTGTGACTTCTTTGATCCTTTATTTTAGACATTTTAGGCTGTTCAGTTTTATTTTATTTTATTTTTTTAAATTTTTATTTATTTATGATAGTCACACACACACAGAGAGAGGTAGAGACATAGGCAGAGGGAGAAGCAGGCCCCATGCACTGGGAGCCTGACGTGGGATTCGATCCCGGGTCTCCAGGATCGCGCCCTGGGCCAAAGGCAGGCGCCAAACCGCCGCGCCACCCAGGGATCCCCTGTTCAGTTTTAATATAAGAAATACTGCTTATAATGTAATCCTAATTTTTTTCTTAGAGTGAATTCCTAGACATGGAATTACTTGGTTGGATAGTATGCAGTAGTGAAATCTTTGATGTTCTTGATTCAATTTTCAGTTTAAATGTCAGTTCCTTGAAAAAGCTTTCTCTGATGACTTATCTAAAAAATGCCCTCTCATTCCCTAGCCCATTACTCTGCTTTTATTGGACATCATATTTTATATTTGCTTACTGTTTATCTTTTCCACTGACCATACATCTCATGCATATTCTTTTTTTTTCAATTTATTTATTCATATGAGAGAGAGAGGCAGAGACATAGGTGGAGGGAGAAGCAAAGCAGGCTCCATGCAAGGATCCCGACGTGGGACTCGATCCCGGGTCTCCAGGATCATGCCCTGGGCTGAAGGTGGCGCTAAACCACTGAGCCACCTGGGCTGCCCTCTCATGCATATTCTATCCTCAATATTAGCAGAGCAAACAACTAAGAATTACTGGTTGAATTAATGAATTGACAACATTAATGAATAAGGACTCATCAAAGAGGTGTATTTTTAACAGATCTGGTCCAGTGCCCTCAAGATTTGAACTGGAAACAATCTGTGTAAAATACTTGGTTCAGAACTGGAAAGATAGTTTGGCTACTATAACACAAGAAAACACAGGCAGAGAAAGTTCCTTAGGTAAAAAAGAACAATTAAAATAATTAAGAGAATTTAAGGCTGAGAAATGGGGAGGCTGCCCCATAGATATGCATTAAAAACAAAAAACATAAAATGAGGTTTTTTTCAGTATGCAGGAAGTACTGAGAGGTTAACAGGTTCAAAATCTGAAGGTAGAATGGCCAGAGATTAACAGGACCATACACTTGTGGATAAAATCATAAAATACACATGCTGGCACTAGGGGGCACTCAATGATGCCTAGGTAAGACAACTTTAAGACAAAAGGCAGCCCTTTGTCATAGAACCTTTAGGAAAAATTGCCCATACACAGAATAGAATGCAAATACAAATTGAAATCAGATTTACATAAGCTAATAGATAAAGGCATTAAATTATAAGAGTTTAAATTTTTTTCTATTCAAAAAGACATATAATCTACCCCAGAAATTCTAACCTATCATAAAATTTAAATTTTTAAGTAACTCAAATGTCCCCAGGGGAATTTGGGTGGCTCAGCTGGTTAAATGCCTGACTCTTGATTTTGGTTCAGGTCATGATCCCAGGGTCATGAGATTCAGCCCTGCGTGGGGCTCCGTTGCTGGGCATGGAGCCTGCTTAAGGTTCTCTCTCTCCGTCTGCCCTTCTATGCCCAGGTTCACTCACTCATGTTCCCTTCCCCTCCTCTCTCTTAAAAGTAGATACATACATAATTCAAATAAATGTCTTACTCAAAAATAAGAAAACTCAAAAGATTTTTTTCTCTGGGATATCTTAGGGCAAATATCATAGGCCTTATACAATGATTCCCCATTTTTTCTGAATTGAGATTGTCTGTTCAATTATTTCTCACTCTACATCTCAAACCAAAATTTTAAAATAACATTAGTTCCCTCATTGATAACGAAGGCAAATTAAATTTGCTTTATGAATTTTACAATAGCACAGGGAAGAAAGATCTCCCCTAGGGCTCTCACAATTCAAGCCTAACAGCACCAGGAACTGTATTTTGAAGTAAACTTTGACAGGCAAGGATCTTTCTGGTCATTTCTGTAATGAACCTGTGATAGTTCACATAAAGAAATAGCAAAACGGTGGGTATAAAGAGTAGCCTCTACCAATGAAAGCACTGCAGGGATCATTATTCTATTCATGCAATATATAATTTTTGTTGCAATTCAAGTATGTTTTTTTAAACCTTTATTTGTTTGAGAAAGAGAGCACAAGTGTAAAGGGCAGAGGGAGAGGGAGGAAGAATCTCGAGCAGACTCTGTGCCAAGCGCAGAGCCCAACGTGGAGCTTGATCTCATGACCCCGAGATTGGGACCTGAGCTGAAACCAAGAGTTGGACACTTACCTGCCTGTGCTACCCAGACACCCCTTAATCCAAGTTTGTTATGAGCTTTAGAAATAATGTCACCAAGCTAAAAGTGCTGATGCACAGGGCAGCTCAAATTGATATTCTGTCCAAAGGTGCCCTCTGTAGTAACTGACTATATAACCCAGAAAGTGAGTCCTACCAAACCCATGTCTTGACCCATGCTCTTCTCACTCAAAGTGTCCACTATTAATACTAGGAGACTGTGTTTTTAAAAAGCAAAACAAAACAAAAAGCCCACCAGGAGTCTAATCATAGTCTCAGATTCCAGGAACAAACCAAAGACATGAAAAATGGGAACTCTCTACATTCTTACTTTCCATTCCTTTTGTATCACTACAAACAATCAATAATAATCCCAAACAGCCCTGGGGTGTTCCTACCTTGAAGAACCTGTATTTGTTTACTGGATTCCTCAACTTGATTTCGATAGGCTTTTCTTTCTTCTTCCAAAAGAGCTAAAAACAAAACATAGTATATCTAATTTTATGAGTTAATGAAAGTATTCAGAATTGAGCAGCTGGAAATTTCTAAGAAATTCTCACCTAAAGTTTATTGAAGGAAAAAAAAGCTAAGCAGTAAGTATTATCAGTATTAGCAGTTAGATAGTTTAAGGATTTTGGGAGCATAAAACAGTAGTAAGTAATAAATCTATTCATTTGAGTTGCAGAGTTTTCTAGACCTTATATAACCAAGATTATATGTGCTATTCTTTACATGAGGAGCAGTCTTAATAGTTGTTAATCAGCATTTTGAGCTTAAATTTTAAAAACAGACTTAAAATTCTCATGTTTACTGCCAAGTACATAGTAAGTACTAACTAACAGGGAGTTCCCAGTTGCTCCTGGAGATGTGAATCTTCCTCCTGAACAGGAAGGCCAGCTAGAGAACATGAGGACAGCATAGGCCACTTACTTTCTTCTTGTTCTAAGACTTTCTAAGCTACCAAGTGACTGAAACTAGGTAGTTATTGTGAATGATACGGAAATGTAAGCTCTAGGGAATAAATGTTACCAACTCCACTAGCCTATGGTACTATGGATAAGTAAACTACTAGAAAAGAAAGTGGGAAACTGCAAAATTCTATACCTTTACTTTGTCGGGTTTTCCCATTTACTGAAGACTACACTATAAAATCACAGGGGATATAAATTTCCCTCATCTTATACTGAGGAGTCAACACTAGGTGTAACTAAAACTTAGAAATTGAAATACATTATGTTTTTCCCTTTTGTTGTACTTCATATGTAATCAATTGTTAAGATCTTTCATTGGTATAGGTCCTTCTTGATCTTCACATTAACATGAAGGAAGTAGAGCAACTGTAACTCTCCCCACTTTATTGATCTGAAACGTAAGTTCAGAGAGGGTAGGTAAATGTCCCAAGATCACATATCTAATAAAATTGTGGATCTGGAACAAGAGACCATGCCTCTGGACTTAGTTATAATCACATTGCTTCCACATCCCCTAAAACAATCAAAGTAATCTTTATCTCACCTTGAAGTTCAAAGCATTTTTGTTTACTTGCTCTAGCTAGTTCCTGGGCTTCAATCAATTCCTTGCGAAGATGCTGAATTTCTTGTTTTGCCTCAATTTCTGACTGTGCACCCTGCAAGTCATCTGACAAAATAATGTTTATTTTAAAAGCAAGAGTTAGTATCACACTATAATCTCTACAATCAAATATTAGCCATCTCTTTCATATTTAGACATGCATAAAGAACACAGCACAAGTGAGTTAAATAAAATTTAGAAGCAAATTATATTAAGCATTTTAGTCCTTTTACCCTGGAGAAAGAATACAAGTACAGCTAAATATATATTAGTAATTCATGGCAATGGTATTATAAAATATATATTAACATATACTACGTTATATATTTCACTCATGTAGAGCTTATGTAAGGCTTGAGAATCAGTAAGATGGGTATATGCCATTCTTTAACAATTTTAAAATACTTTATAACAAGTCAGAAAAATTTCACTTGGAACTTAACTGGAAATAGAAAAACAAAAACAAACTTTTTTTCAAATAAAAAGTGTTTTAGCATTATTTCCCCAGTTGTAGAGAACAAAATAAAAACCAGCCTGAAATCTTCATCATGCTCACTTTGTCATCAGTATTTCTCCAACACTACACACATAACAAGTATTTGTTGAGTTATTAAATGATGTAACCTAAACGGTTTTATTAAAATAAATTAGATCCAGCTTTACATCTCAAATATCCCCCCTCTCTAATATCTTTCCCCTCTTGTCACTCTGCTTATCTTATTAAAATATTAAAATTTTCTGCTATTGATCACTGCTGAAATAAATATATTAGGTCATATTCTTCTAGTGCATTCTATTTGACTATTACTTTGGTTTACGAACAGCTCAGGTATAACAACTTAATTACAAAAGAGCAAAGAGGAGCTCCTGGCTGGCTCAGTTGGTAGAGCATGTGACTCTTGATCTTGGGGTTGTAAGTTAAAGCCCCATGTTGGGTATAGAAATTACTTAAAAATAAAAATCTTTAGAGGTACCTCAGTGGCTCAATTGGTTAAGTGTCTAATTCTTGGTTTTGGCTCATGTCGTGATCACCGGGTGTGGGATTGAGCCCTACAGCAGGCTCCACACTCAGACCAGGGTCTACTTGAGATCTCTCCCTTTCTCCTTCTCCTACTGGTCTTCCCTGCACTCATGCTCTTTCTCTCTCAAATAAATAAAGTCTTTAAAAAATTAAATCTTAAAAAAAAAGAGCTAAGAATAAAATTTCACAATATGATCACAGCAGGTCTTAGATGTTATATACACATATTTTCATACTTAGACTATATTATACTTTTTCCTGCAGGGAAAAGTAAATTTAGCTTTGGTTTCATCTATTCTAGTCAACCTATCAATTCTTCCTTCAGATGGTCTCCTGATTAAGGGGAAGAGAGAGAAAGATTTTCCAGTGGCAGGAGTACTGTCACAACAACTACAAAACTTCTCTTCCAACGCTACATATTGGAATCTGCAAAAGTCCTAGATGCCCACCTCTGGATTTGTCTTTATATAGGACAACGTCCTTACTGTCAAGAGTGTTTAGGAAGTAAGTGTCATGATGCCTACATCTTATTTTCAAGTGATTTAGCAAAAAAACAAAAAAACTATGTAAAATCCTTCAATAGATAATTTATTAGTTGTGTATTCATATTTTTTTTAACCTTAGCACTTTTGAAATTTGGGGCTGTCCTGTGGATTGTAGCATGTTTTAGCAGTTTCCCTGGTCCCTACCCACTAGATGCCAGTAGTATTCCCTCTGAGTTGTAACCACCATAATGTTTCCATATATTGCCAAATATCTCTTTGGGGATAAAACTGCTCCATGTTGAGAACTACTGTTCCAGGTTAATAATTAGATAACCAAGAAAAAAATTATATGTAGACTTCTTTTCCACAGAAGCAATGGTTAGTAACTCTGAACCTGTTTTTTTGTGTATTCTAAAAGTGATCAAATAAATAAATATATTGTAAAAAAAGAGAGCTAGGTTTCTCACTGTGAGATAACAGAATTAATGATATGGAAATAGGGAAGACAGAATTAATCCTGTGGTGTAGGGTAAGATCAGAGTATGAACTCTAATAAATCTGAAGGTATAGACAAATGCAGATGTAGAAATAAATATAGGTATGTGAGATACACTCATATATATGGGCATTAAGTATATGCATACATCTGTTTCTTCACGGTCTACTGAATGGGCCTAGAAGCAATGAGCATACCAAATACTCAGACCTTGGTTTCTAAATACTATTCTCCACTAAAAAAGAACTAGAGCTCTTTGGAGAAATTGATTTCAGTGCTAAGGGTGTGAAAGTACAAGATGAATGTAGAACATCTTTTTTGTTAGAAAGTAAGAAGGGGCTCAAAGAATGATTGGTTCATGTTGAAAAGATCCAAGGGGCTCCCAACTGGCCAAACCTGGGAGAATATGAGAGTCAAAATAATGGTAGTGAAAGGTTATAATCCACTGAATAACACATAAATCCATGAATTCACAATGATATAGATAAAGGAAAGGAAGGAAAGAAAGGAAGGGAATGAGGGAGGGAGGGGACAAGAAAACACTTCTTTATGGTAGAAAGCCAGCTAACAAATGTAGAAGGAATGACAGAATTAGAAAATCACTACTTGGCAACTATTATAGTAATAACTGATTCAGTCAAAGATCCTCAGTAGATGGTAACACTAAGTAAGTAGATAAAAAGCTGAGGAGAAATAGGGTATTTATACAGAGTTAACATCACCAGTGACAGAACAATATCAGTTGCCTCCTGATATGATGTCCATTATTACTGAGGGACATTCTACAAAAATAACTGTGCTCTTCAGAAATGCCACTGTCATGAAAAACAACTGAGGAACTGTTCCAGATTAAAGGAGAACAAAGAAACGTGATCACTGAATACAATGTATGACTCAAGATTTTCATTTATAATGATATTCCTTTTATTAAAAAACATTATTGAGAAAACTGACAAGATGTGTGAATAAGGTCTATGGATGTGATAATCATTGTTACTTTCCTAACTGTGAGAGTCATATGGAGCTATGTAAGAGAAAGAGAAAATATACACTGAAGTGTTCAGAAGTAAAGGTTATCAGGTCTGCAATTTACTCTCAATGGTTCAGGGGGAGAGAAAGTAAGGTGGGTGGAGGAGGGAGAGGGAAATGGATAAATCAAATTCTGTAAAATGGTAAGAGAAAATGGAATGAAAGGTTAACATTTGGAGAATCTGGATGAAGAGTATATGGGATTCTTTGTTCTACTGCAGTTTTTCTTTAAGTCTGAAATTGCATCAAAATAAAAAGTCAAAAAATTTTTTACATACATACAAAATAAAATACTGCAAAACACTACCAATTGTTGAATCTAGGCAGTGGGCATATATGAGTGTCTTGGATACTCTTCAACTTTTCTTGTTTGACATTTTTTAATTAAAAAAGGCCTCTTGAAATTACCAATCCCAATGCCACAATTTTAGAATAATCCCCAATCACTTCTGTTTAAATTCTTCCCCCTATTTTATTTTTTATTTTTATTTTATTTTTATTTTTTATTTTTTTAAAGATTTTGTTTATTTATTCATGAGAGACACACAGAGAGAGAGAGATGCATAGACACAGGCAGAGGGAGAAGCAGGCTCCATGCAGAGAGCCCGACGCAGGACTCGATCCCAGGTCTCCAGGATCACACTCTGGGCCGCAGGCGGCGCCAAACTGCTGCATCACCAGGGCTGCCCCCTATTTTTTTTTTTTTTTAAGATTTTATTTATTTATTCATGAGAGAGAGAGAGAGAGAGGCAGAGACACAGGTAGAGGGAGAAGCAGGCTCCATGCAGGGAGCCTGATGTGGGACTCGATCCCGGGACTCCAGGATCACGCCCTGGGCTGAAGGCAGGTGCTAAACCACTGAGCCACCCAGGGATCCCCAAATTCTTCCCCTTAATCTATCCTGCCCTTCTGCATTATATCCTACACTGGCATACTAAAGCAATTCTCTTACTTAGATAAAAAACCTAGGGAAACCTGTAATTTTCCCTCTTGTAACAAGTGCAGACATCTTTATCTGACTTTTAAAAAGTTCTCCATAATTCAGTCATTACTCATCTTCCATTACTCACTAAGATACTCAATTCCTAGGAGTCTCCTTAGTAGCTCTGTAGTAGTCATGGGACTACTTTCCTCATGTATCTTTGCTCGTGCCATCTGCCTCTTCAAGCCTGCTTATCCTTTAATGCCCAGGCTGAAGTATCTATCACTAACCCCCGATTGCATCGAACTCCCAGCATACATTGGTCTCTTGCCCGAGAGCTTGATAGTCAAACCCAAGCAAACCAGTGAGCTCTTTGCAAGTTCTCTAATTGTTCAATAGCATTTAGTTTCATTTTTAAAAGGAGCGTGGACTCATATAGATACATAGAATTTTGGAAGAGACCTACTTCTTTCATTTGACAAATGAAGAAATAAAGGTCCAGAGATCTGAAAAGGCTTACACATCTGGATAGTGGTAGAGACAGGACTAGAATTCTTACTTTAGCCCAGTTGTCTTTCCCATAAATCATAGTAACTTCTTAGTTATATCGTAGAAATTAGCTTTAATTAGCATGTTTTCCTAACAACCAACTCTTGTTTCTTCTCCAGAAATAAGAGGATTCAATTTCTATTGTTGATTTCTTTTTAGTAACGAATGTTAAATGAGTATGTTTCACACTTATGTTCCATACTATATAGGACATACTATATTCCATCTAATACAATGCTAGATATAGACATTTACCTATCTGATATCTAATATACAAGATAACCATAGATTTGCATCTAAAATGTGTAATTTTTAAAATAAACATAATAGTCATAAATGACTAGAGAACTATTTCATTTTGAGGAAGGGGACCTTTTTATAAATGAAGAATCATACATAATCCATTTTTAAGGTCTATTGAAGCAGACAGTTCTTATCTGCAGAACAATGCCCTTGATTAGTGATGTTGTGAAGCAAAACTTCACAACAAACTAATACTTGCTTTTTTAAGCTAAAAATAATGGAACAAATTTTATGTTAAGTGATTATGTATCAGGAAACAAAATATAATCTAGGCATTAATAAGTTGTGCTAACATAGAGGTTTACTATTTGCAAATTAGTTCTTTGTACCACATAATAAAAAGGATCAGCATTTTAATTTGAGCAAGTAAGATGCCATGTAACAAATGGACACAAATTCCACATAGTGTTTGATCAAAGAAGTGAAGATATTGATAAAAAATCTTTAGAAATTAAATGTAATAAACACAGTGACTATTCAAATAATCAAGTAGTTAGTGTGCAGATCCTCTTCTCAGAAAACCAAGGGCCAATTTTTACCCAAGAAGGATGAGCAAATCTTTGTGCTAAGACTGACTAATGCCGCATTGTATTTTAATATAGGTGTGTGGGAAAATGCATTTGTTTATTATGGCTTGGGTCCACACTTATCAACTTACTTCACAATCTTGGGAAAAGTGTTGTGATGAGTACTGGTGGTAACTGTTTAGATGAAGATTAAGTGAAAGGCTTTCTGAGCCAAATCCATTTTACTTAGATGTGAAAGTCAAACACAAATAAATGGTTTTTAGGAAACATGATGAAGTGGAAAGATGAACAGAATCTGTTTTCTCCTTAACATAAATGATGTATCCTTAGAACTGCCTGGTGTATGCAGTCTGGGCCATGAGCCAGCTTTTCTCAAACAAAGGCTAAATTCTGTAGAGATTCATGCCATACAAAAACCCACTAAATAAATCGGCCCTGGCACACAGAATACCTATAAGGTATCTTAAATTGAATTTGGTGTCACTATTTCTTCAGAAAAGTGACTGGATTTTTAACTTAAATCCTGATCTTTGCTCTAAACACAGCTGAGATACTCTGAACTACTTGAGAAAGAGCTAAATCAAAGCACTTCTTCCCATTTTATTTTGTACATGTGTGTTGGTTGAAGGTTGATGTAGCCACATATGTTACCTCATCAACTAACAGAAGTGATCTGTCTGAAGTAGCTGGCTGGGTGGGTGCACCCCCTTTCTACTATGATCACTCCTCCCTTTGGAAGGTCTGGTAGTTGCAGGCTTGGGTGATGAGAACAACCATCACAGAGGAGAAGGACCATTTTTCAATTAGGGGGATGTGTAGCCATGTGAGCTAGTCCTAGGTGCTACCCTAACTATGAATTTAACTTTGGCAGCAGCCTTTAACTGTTGATTCTCCCCACTTTGCCATTCCTTCTAACCAGCTGGGCTCTTGGCAACTGGTTCTTTTGTTGGCTCCTCTGTCCACTCCACTATGGACATTTTCTTTCTCCTGAAATTCCCCCTGCTATCATGGTCACCCTTATGCACAGAATTCCCAAAATGTTACTGCCTTCTGTCTGACCAAGTCTTATCTTTCATCACATTTGTCCTGCATAGTCTGTGCTCCATCACATTTTGTGTTCTTATACACTTCCTCCCTGACAGATGCTATTCTAATTTTAAATATTATTCCTACTTGGTTTCTTTTCATTTATTTTTAAAATTTAAGTTCAATTAATTAACATATAATGTATTATTAGTTTCAGAGTTAGAGTTTGGTGATTTGTCAGTCTTATATGTATATTACCCACTGCTCATTACTTCCTGTGCCCTCCTCAATGTCCATTGCCCAATTAACCCATCCTCTTACCCCTCTCCCCTCCAGTAACCCTCAGTTTGTTTCCTGTGATTAAGAGTCTCGTAGGATTTGTCTCTCTGATTTTGTCTTGTTTTATTTTTCCCTCTCTTTCCCTATGATCTTCTCTTTTGTTCCTGAAATTCCACATATGAGTGAGATCATAGGATAATTGTCTTTCTCAGATTGACTTATTTCACTTAGCATAACACCCTCTAGTTCCAACTACATCTTTGCAAATGGCAAGATTTCATTTTTTGATGGCTAAGTAGTATTTATTGTGTGTGTGTGTGTGTGTGTGTGTGTGTGTGTGTGTGTATATATATATACACACCACATCTTCTTTATCCATCTGTCAATGGGCATCTGGGTTCTTTCCATAGTTTGGCTATTGTGGACATTGCTGCTATAAACATTGGGGTGCATTTGTCCCTTTAAATCACTACATTTGTATCTTTGGGTAAATACCTAGTAGTGCAATTGCTGGGTAGCAGGATAGTTCTGTTTTCAACTTTTTCAGGAACCTCCATACTGTTTTTCAGAGTGGCTGCACCAGCTTGCATTCCCACCAACAGTGTAAGAAGGTTCCTCTCTCTCTGCATCCTCACCAACATCTGTTATTTCCTAAATTATTAATTTTAGCCATTCTGACTGGTGTGAGGTGCTTATTGTGGTTTTGATCTGTCTTTCATTTGTAAATGTAAACAGTATTTTAAAGAAATGCACAGCTCCCTTTCCCTTCTTGGCATAGTCTCAATTATCTTTAACCACCCCATTTGGGAAGCCTATCATGACTACTGCTCCACCCCATCCCTGCCCCTAGCCAGGAAGTAAGCTGTGCTCTCCAAAGTTTCTACCACATCCACATCCATTAAAACACTTACTATGCTATCCACATATCTCTTTTCTCCAGAAGACTGCAGCCTCCTCTGTGTCTTATCTCTGTATTTTCTGGGTCAATAAATGTCTCAGAAATAAATGAAAATGACTTTCTAGTCCTACTTTCTGTCTTGCACTTCCAATTCCATCTCTGGTTCCTAGGATGACAACACAAAATGTGGACACCTTTGAATGCACTTTTAGTAATTGTTGTGCTGGGACATAAATGGTTCCAGACAAACCAGAACCTATGGTCAAGGTTACCCTTCCTGTTCAATGATGTGCCAAACTTAAATCATCACTTTCCCTACCTTCTTCCAAAAATATTATTTTTGTTAATAAAACTATCATCCTTTCAGTAACTCCACATCAAATGCTGGAATTATATCTAACTTCCATTCATTTCTCTATTCAGTTCCTGACCTATAGATTTGAAATAAGATTACCAAAGGAAAGATGATAAAGAACAGAACAACAGGGACCCAGATTGGACTTTGTTTCTTGTTTAAATTTCCACAGCAATCATCCTAGCTCAGACTCTCAATGATTACTTAAGCCTCCTATTTGGTTGCCATATCTCCAGCCTCTACCTATTCTAGTTCATCCAACAAATCCTCTTAAAATACAGGTCTGATCATATCATTTCTATACTCAGAAGCCACAAAATTCTGCCAAAAGAATCACCCCAACCTAAAAACACTCAAATGATTACGTGAACAGACTTAATGATACTTGTCAAACCCAACCCATATTATCTAGTTTGTGGTTTTTAATATTTCCTTTGTCTAAAACGGTATCTCAATCTTCTTAAAATTCTACAACTTAAAAAAAAAAACCTATCTATATCTAGATCATCTCTAAAAGAAAAACAAAAAACAAATGATAACTGTAATGCTATGCTACTATCCCATTGCAGATCATGAACAATTCCTTAATATCAAGTATCTAGTCGGTAACAATTTTCCCATGTCTCAAACTCTTAGAGTTGGACTATGTGAATGAAGTTCCAAACAAGGTTCACACATTGCATTTAACTGACACATCTTTTAATCTCTTTTAATTGATAGGTTTCTCCATCCTCCTTTTTTCCCCCCACACACCTAGCAATTTACTTTTGTGTGCCCCCCAAAATTCTCCCATTCTGGATTTTGCTATTGTGCCCCACCACTTTCATTAAAAATATGTCCCTAATTCCTTACACATCCTGCAAGTTGGCATTTGGATCTAGAATCTCAACCATATTCAGGATTGAGTGTTTGTCACTGAATAGGCCGTATGTGGTATGACACACTTTCAGGGTCATCTCAAATGATACTTTTTTTTTTTTTTTCCCCAAATGATACTTCTTTCATGAGGCTCAAATTGCCTTTCCTGCCCGCCCATCTTCCATGATAAAAAGAAACACAAAAACTGGACATTCTTTTTTCTTTCTTGAACTCCTCATGGCAATAACCACAAAGAAACAGCTTATTATTTATACCTCTTCTATCACCAATTTGACCAGAAAGTTCTCAAACCCCAAGGACAGTCTTATCAGAGTTTGAAACCACTGGAGTGCCTGGCATAGTTCCTTAAGTAGAGCAAACTTGCATTAGGCACTACACTTAGATTGAATTCCAGTTTTCTTTTTACCTTTTTTGGGGAACTTTTTAAAATAAAAAAACTTGTGGTTCAAGCCACATCTTTATTTCTCTTTCAAAAATGGCATAAATTTGTTGAACATAATTAATATTTCAGGAAAAAGTACTATTGCTATCATCATTTTATTTATATCTCATAGTGAATATTTAATCTATTTCACATTCTTTTCTTAATCCTAGATAACTAAAATGAAAGGTAGCATACTATAATTCTAAATAAAGATGGGCTGTTTTTTAAAAGGGAATGTAACATTTGAAAAATAGTGTTTGAAGAAGTTAGGCACAGGGTTTCAATGTGGAAAATAAAGAGGCTACTTTCTACAACTCTCAAGGTTAACACTGTGGCCTAAAAACTGATATTCTTCATTTAAGAAAAAGTCCTATTAGATTATTGAACCTAATTATAGAGATTACAAAACATAACCACACACAATCAACCACAACCCAAGTGTTTCTAATAAGTGCCAGTGACTATATTATTTTTAAGAATTTATAGAGTCCTTGCAAAAGAAAAACAATGGAAAAACAACCATTTAGGGCTATACTGATGGTTTCATGGAGACTCTTCTAAACAGGCCTGTTTCTAACAGGTAATTTTTCTTTCACTAATTTAAAAATGTTACATTGACTAAATTGACTAATCACTGACTAATTTAACAATCTGTTCTTAAAAATCAAGCTGCAAAATCTTATAAGGGGCATTGATAGCTACTTCACTAATAAAAGTTGCAATCATATAGAAATGCAAGGCAAGTTTTGGGGTTCTGCTTTTGTCACCTTACTTCAAGTAAGGATAGGAAAACTCTGACCCATCTTCACCAATGGTACCCAAGCAATCACTAGTAGCATCCATACAACCACCCTCCTCCAACAGGGACCTCATATTTTCTAGTCTTCTTCCCTACAACAACTCCCCATCTCATTCCCTCTTCCTTGAGTCTGATTCCTAGGCTATAGCATGGGCACTTTTATAAATATGATTTAGCCTTCCTGTGGTACTCATAGATTAGAAAAAGTTTTCCCTGACATTTGGCAGAGTAAACAAATACATTATTAATTGGAAAAGAAACATCACCAACAACTGCTTTTCCCTCAAAGATATAGTAAGAAATCTATTTTTTTTAAACCCCATGATTGGGACGCCTGGGTGGCTCAGTGGTTAAGCATCTGCTTTTGGCTCAGGGAGTGTTCCCAGAGTCCCAGGATCCTATCTCAGAGTCCCACATCAGGCTCGGAGCCTGCTTCTCCCTCTATGTCTCTGCCTTTCTCTCTGTCTCTCATGAATAAATAAATCTTAAAAAAAATAATAAACCCCATGATTTTATTCAATTAATGAAAAGCTACTCTTTAACAGATAGGTCTGCTTTTACCAGTTACCAACATCATTATTATTAGCAGTGTCTTCATTATGATGCTTAACATATTATGTTCCCAACACTATGGTAAGTGATCTACATGCATTATTTCATTTAATCCTCACAGTAAACCCCAATATGACAAATGAAAAAAAATGAAGCACAGAGGGATCAAGCAATTTTCCCAAGGGCAAATTATAAATAAATAGCAGAGCTAGAATTGAACACAGAGCTCTTTGACTTTCAGCTTCTTGGCTAGAGTGTGTTACTTTCCAATGCTCTATGGTTTTATAACTTTGATGTAAGAGGTCTATTATTAATCCATTCAACAAATAACCAAATTTTATTGAACATCTGGCACTGTAGTAGGCAATGGGATAAAAATAAAGTCCAAAACAGACTGACATATAAAATCACAAGAGCACTAATAACAGAATACAAGCATAAATGTTACTTTTAAATCAATCTGAACTTGGATGCTGAAAAGGTTTCTGGGAGATTTCTAAAGTAAAAACTGCTACTTTTGTATGACAGGTGCTCGTTATTCATTCACCTACCTTCTTTGTTTCTCTATGTTCCCACAAAGGCCCAGGGGTTCTGACAAGCTTTTTAACATCAGTAATATTTTGAACAGTACCAATATTGCATTTCTTTTTTTTTTTCAAGATTTTATTTATTTATTCATAAGAGACACAGAAAGAGAGAGGCAGAGACACAGGCAGAGGGAGAAGCAGGCTCCATGCAGGGAGCCCAACATGGGACTCGATCCTGGGACTCCAGGATCACGCCCTGGGCTGAAGGTGGTGCTAAACCGCTGAGCCACCCGGGCTGCCCGCAATATTGCATTTCTGAGAACCAGAAATGCTCAAGATGAGGTTTCTGGACTATGCAAACGTTAATTCAGACTTACTATTATAACACTAGAAGAAAAGCAAGCCTCATCAACACCAAAGATCACCCAAGAAGAGTGCAGATCAATCAGAGTGCTTAAAAAGTGCTGGAAACTATGATCATACTTAAAGGCAGGCTGACAATTGTGCTGCCTGGGCCAATAATCCTCAGAGCTTTCTGTAGTAATGGAAATCAGTGAAAGGTGGCTCAAAGAGTCATGTGAGCTTCAGTTTCCATGGAGAAGAAAAGAGAAAGCCAGGATGCCCAGGCTAAGGACCTCTAGGAGAATCTGGATTCTCCCTCAATTCCCATCACTGACAAGTCAGCCAGCAGCAAGGTCATGTAGGGTGAAACTAAGGCTTCCTTAAATAACCCAAAACCTGGGGTCTGGACTAAGAGATTCCTTAAAAGCCCAGCCAGAAGCATAGCCATCTCCTCACAGAGAAACTTTGATATGGGGTTTTTGCTGATTCCAGACAATTGCCTGGTGTTAGTCCACCCCTAACAACATATATAACTCACTGGACTGAACTTATATGTCAACTTATCTTGTGTACAAAAGGAAATATAAAAAAGACTAAATGCTGACAAACACAGGTTTATTCATAAGTCACCCAAGGCACTTTAAAAACTCTTCTATAAATGATTTATTTACTACCCATTTCAGTCTCAACAAGTAAATATCAAGACATAAATGTAGTTCTCATTTAGAAGTGTTACTAGTGGAAGTTTATTACATGCACTGCTTATTTTGGCCCTACCTATTTCTAGAAGAGTGTCCTAAGAACGTAGGGATATTTATTGGAGGATGAAAAAGAGTAGAAAATGAGGAACTTTATAATCGTTAACATAGGAGAATAGAGCAAACAGGCAGTTCTTTAAAGAATATTAATATTTTCACCTTTTTCTAATTTATGTTAAAAGTGGTAATGAGCTCGTATCAGAGGTATCAAGGCAAACACCAAAAACCATAGTTGCATTTCATATTCTAACACTTAACCACTTTGCCCTTCCATAACCTTGATTGATCCAAATTATTTTACAATTTAAATATTTTTGTTTGAAGCATTGGCACCAACACCAACATTTGAAATTTTAGTTCCTGCTACTTTAGAGAACCTGTCCTAATCTTTTAACTAAATTTAAAACTTCATATATGTGATTTTGTGGCAAAGAGTAAATCTGATGTCTTGGGTTTTTTTTTTTTTTTTTCTTTTTTAAAGATTTTATTTATTTATTCATGAGAGACACAGAGAGAGAGGCAGAGACACAGGCAGAGGGAGAAGCAGGCTCCATGCAGGAAGCCCGACGAGGAACTCGATCCCAGGTCTCCAGGATCAGGCCCTGGGCTGAAGGCACCACTAAACCTCTGAGCCACTCGGGCTGCCCTGATGTCTTGGTTTAAAATGTCATAAAAACATGTTAAAGTACCTTTTAATAGGGACACTTTAGCAAGAGGTTCATTTAGGTCTTGCTCATCCATTTGGGCGTCTGTAGGGGGCAAAAAAGATAATTACAAACAGTAATCAGGTCCATCCTGAAGCTATCACTATCAAAATAAATAACTGAAATTTATACAGGTGTCATATTTGGATAGTTGAAAGTAATTTTAACAATATATTCAAGATTCAAAGGAGTAACTTCAAAAATGGAAGGAGACTACTTTTTCCCCCAAAACACAAACTTTGAAATCTCCACCCATATTAATCTGCATACCTAAACTGCTCAGCCAGTAACATTAACATCTGTAGATTTGCAAACATCAGGTTATAACTTACCTGTAGTGTCGTCACTACTTTTTTCCTTGCTTGGACTCAGAGTATCTGACAAATCAGATTCTTTTGCTCTTGCCTGGTTTTCTACCAAGAAAAAAAATGAAAGTAGAATCTCATTACAACTATATTAATAAAACTGCTTTACGATTTGAGTGCTCTAAATCTACTGATATGCAAAATACTTTTAAAATTAACTGAGGTCACTGAATCTCTTACTTCTTCACCACTCTAGTCCAAAATGGAATGCTGGTTATTACACGTGGTTCATATTAAATTATAATGTGGATCATATCTGCTGTGCAGAAGGCTGGGGCTTTTGTCAAGGCTGTCCACTGGCCAACTAGAAACAAAAATGAAGCAAGCTTTGCTAAAGTATTCAGAGAACTGCAACAAATATAGCAAAATTCCAAGACAATGTGGACATTGTATGAAGATGATGCAAGGGGCTTTCTTACATAAAAACACTAGTTAGGTTGCCTTAGCAATAGTTATATTTAGTAATATTTATATTTATATAAAACTCTAAAATCACAACTGTTATAAAAATGACATTTAAAGAAAATCAATAGCCTTTTATATCTAAAATATATATATATATATATATATATATATATGTAAGTACCTGAACCACATTTAGAAAGACCTAAAGAAAGTTTTGAGATTATTTGCAAATGGTGCACTGCCTCTGCCAATAAAGACATCCTAGGCCTCATTTTCAACAAATTGCTATCAAAAATCCTAACTATAAGCCCAACAATTTATTAAAGATGACTGACAGTTAATTAGGCTGTAGATCCTTATCTATAACTGCACATCTGCGTGTAATATGGCATGCCTTAAAACAGCATTTACAGAGACAGCTATTTCTCTGACAAAATCCTACAGCATCTCCCCATTCTCCACAGGGTCTCAGCCAATCTTTACCTCCCAGGATTTAGCTATAATTTGGTCCTTGCATTAATGGACACATGAGCTCTTTTTCAGTCAGGCTAGCTTCTTTACAGGGCTGAGATATGCCAGCGCACTATGATCTCCCAATTCTTTGCTGGAGTTGCTATTTTGCTAAACTCAATGACCATTCTCACTACTAGGCCTATTCATTCTAGAAGATACAGCTTAATCCCCTAACCTCTAAGTAAGTCTTCATTTCTCCAGCATGCGGCTTTTTATTGCATCTTCTCTGTATCCTATGATCTTGTAATTAATCCTGCTCTATTTTATATCATCTATGTGTATATATGTATCTTATTTCTTTAGACTATAAATTCACTGAGTATATATTATTTTGTATAATGTTATGGCCATTGTTTGTGGTAATACCATCAAAAATTTAAATGTGCATATCCACTTCTAGTACTTTTTCAAAGGAAAAACAGACTACATATAATATATATAAGGATGTTTATTGAAGCATTGTTCATTATGGAATGGAAAATATTCAAGATATGTTCCTTACTATTAAATAAAAATAAAGATTGTTACAGAACAGTATGTATATGACCCCACTTAGAATGAAAATAGCTATACATTTAGCTATGAATTTTCAGCTGTACATATTTATTCAAGTCTAGAAGGATCCACAATAGAAATACCCACTGTCATTTCTGGAGATAGGGACATGGCAGGTTCTGATTTTCTAACTTCATATTGTCATACATTGTTTGAAAATTTTTGTTAATATATATCGTTTTATACCCAACTAAATGAAGAGATATTTTCCATTTTGAAAGTAATAAAAAACATATCTAAAACCATTAATTAATATTAAATATATTTTATACAATATTAAAATATAACTTATTATGGCTATTCCATTAAGAACATCCCTAGAATTTATGGCTGAATTTGTGAAATAGATGATAGACTACAAGAAGCCTTTTGCTTCTTTTCTCACTGCCATTTCTAGTCATAGGCCAACTGCTGAGAGACACAGAGCTTAGATTAGAAGTGAAGTCACTGACCATGGAGGCTCGTGGGAATACAATCTATGACCTCTCCTGCATTCAGTGTGCCATAATCAGGCATTTCTGAATGTTCTAGTTTTAATCACAAAGTTACAGTTCCAAACAAGGCAGGCTACTACATCTAATCTATACATGGATGGAAAAGGAATCTCTCTGGGAGAACAGAAAAAGGACTCTTCTGATTTTAATATTCTTGGCAATTTTATGATCAAGATATTGAGGTAAACCAAGAAGAATGTATTTTCAAAAATATTCTTTTGGATTAGAAGGAACTTTTATTTTATATTTAGAATATTAGTCAGGAAGGTAAAACTAAAAGGTGGGATCAAATCTTCCAGTAAGATTTTACTAGAACGTAAGTTCCATGAGGACAGGGATTTTTGTCTATTTTGTTAACTGCTCTATCCCCACTGCAGTGAAGTGTTCACTATATAGCAGGCACTCCAAAGAGAGGATGTTTGAAGGCACGAACCTATTCTGAGTAAGAAGACAAGTCAAATCATGGTCCATCACTGTTATGTCCTAATATTATAATTATTATGTGGAGGCAAACCAAATGTATTCAAGAATGAAATAGGATATAACAAATGAGATGGAAAAGGAAGAGTATTTCTTTCCTCTCAAAACATCCATTCTTTAGCTATGAAGCAGCACCCAACATTCTAGTATTAAAAAATCCTTACTGGTTGATTTTCTCTGCAGCACTTAATCATTAAGATACATACCAATAATATATAGACGGAAACAGAAGGATAGCTACCAGAATCAATACCAAAACTGTTCCCAAACTGGAAAGTCTACAACAAGATGAGTATTTTCACTATATCTCTGAGAACACATAATGATGGATGGACAGAACAAACTTACTGGCCACAGACCACTTCCTACACCAATGGAACCATTAGTTGGTAAGAAAGCAAGAAGGGAAATGAGAACTAACATTTGTTGAATACTAGAACAATGCTCCTTGCTTTATAAGCAATATTTCATTAAATTTCCACAAATTTGCAGTTAAATATTGTCAATTTCATTTTACAAATGAGGAAATTGAAGTTTAAACAGTAAGTTGCCTGAAGGCATACAGCTAGTTAGTTAGTGGCAGAATCTGGAGTTGAAACCATCTGTTTTGGGACACCTGGGTGGCTCAGCCATTTGAATGTCTGCCTTTGGTTCAGGGCGTGATCCTGGGGCCCAGGGATCAAGTCCCCGCATCTGGCTCCCTGCGAGGAACCTGCTTCTCCCTCTGCCTATGTCTGCCTCTCTGTGTCTCTCACGAATAAATAAAATCCTGAATGAATGAATGAATGAATGAATGAAAGAAAGAAAGAAAGAAAGAAAGAAAGAAAGAAAGAAAGAAAGAAACCATCTGTTTTACCTACCAGTATTCTTTTTATTTCCGCCCTAAGCCTACAGTAAACATATAATGACTGCTGGTTGAGTTAGGGTTTAAACACAAAGCACATACAACCTATGGTTACATTTTGCATTAAGTGATATATCTGAAATACTAAAACTTATAAAATCTGGTAATTGGCAATTTCTAGGAACTGTTATTTTCAATGCAGAAACGAAATTCTACCAAAAACCACCCACGGAAGCATTTTATTTTTTTTTATTTTTATTTTTTTTTAATTTTTATTTATTTATGATAGTCACAGAGAGAGAGAGGGAGAGAGAGAGAGAGAGAGGCAGAGACATAGGCAGAGGGAGAAGCAGGCTCCATGCACCGGGAGCCCGATGTGGGATTCGATCCCGGGTCTCCAGGATCGTGCCCTGGGCCAAAGGCAGGCACCAAACCGCGGCGCCACCCAGGGGTCCCCCCGGAAGCATTTTAAAAATAAAACGACTTAGCCAAATCAAAAGAAATACTTTATAGTCAGATATAAAGCATTTAAAATGTAACTTATCTCAGCCATCCAGTTTGTTACAAGGATTAGTGTACCTCTACATAGTAACTGTGAGAAATGTTTGTAAAATGTTGACTGCTGACAGAAAAATCTCTGGGTATATAAAACTTGATCTGTATTACCATTCTTAAAGGATGTATTCACTTGCATGGACTTACTTGCTATAATTTATTTAATAAATGCCCTCATTACTGGACACTTACTGTTTTCCTCTCTTTGCTTTTAAAACATTGAAGTGAATACCCTTGCATTTTGTCCAATTTGTTTCTTAATATAAAAACCCAGAAATGGAATTGCTGGATCAAAATGTATGCTCTTTAAAGCTTTCGACACATATTTTAGAGCCAGTTTTCAAAAGCAAATAAGTAAAGACGGTACAAATCTTTTTCAATAATGACACCACATAATTTCAAGCAAATATATTTGAATTCAGAACACATTAAATAGAAGCACTAAAGTAGCAAGATATTTTTAATTAAAGTAGGACTGATTATTTTTCTAAGGCTCTACACTTCCACTTCAGTGTGCTGGCTATTCAACTAATCTGAGTAGGTATTTGGGTGGTGAAGTAAAAGCTATGTTAAAATCTGTTCTCATCTCACTTTAATAAGATGAAATAAATTGCCACATGTACTAAAAATAGTTCACTGCTCTGAAATCCAATGCCTGTTTGCCAGAACAATATTAGTGATGCATATTCTATGCATTCTTTCCCCAAATATGGCATCTGCCATGCACAAAATTCAGAATGGAAGCCACCAGATACTTGAAATAACATTCTCCTTTTAAATATTTTTAGAAGTCAAAATGGTTCCTGTTAACTTTTATAAAACAGAATGTACTGAGATGGAGTATTCCAAACTTTTATCACTCATTGTTTTAATGGACCAAAAAGATTGTGAATCTACTTATAAACTTTACTGGTAGGTTCTGATGAAAGTCCGAGAATGATAATGAGCACATCACACCAAATTTATTTGTCCAATTTCCCTAATGCAGAAGAGTGACTTGACAACATAATGCTTTAAAACACTTTTCTTCTCCGACAATTGTAACAGAAGAGAATAAACTATTTCAGGCAATTTCAAGACTACTCATTATAAATATAAGAAGACTTTACATAATCACTTTTATTTAAATCAAATTGATATGCCAAAAATTAAGAAAATATTAAATTTCATAAGGAATGTTAAAGGTATGACAACCACAGAAATAGAATTGCAAGCATTTTTCACCTGTTTTACAAAAGATTTACATTGTGTTTAATTAAAATTTTTATAGCAAATATAATATCAAATATCAAAAAAGCTGAAAATAATGCTAGAAGTGAGACAGATCAGAACAAATCTTTAATACCTAACAAAACCTATTTCAAGCACTTAAAATATATATATATATATATACCCACTTAAAAAAGAACCTTTCTAATTAAGATATCCTTCTTAAGACAGAACTCCAACTATCTTAGATTATATGATACTGTTACTGGATTGCCACTTGGTGAGCTATAAGAAATAAATTGATGGTTAAAATACTATGACCTTGGAAAAGTACACTAACCTCCATTATCCAAAAGAGTTGTCAAAACCCACAGAAAACCCAGAGAAAACGAACCTTTTGAAAGCTTTGTTTCTTCTACCACTTTGGTTAGATGCCCCTCGACGATCAGCTTCTCTGCCAAAGAAAACAAATGTTACTATCCAAGCCCAAACCAAGTAGCATTTCCCTGAGCGGGGCAGTGTAACACATTCCATGACCAAATTTAAAGATGATAATATTACTCCCATGACTAGGCTTGTACAAAAACTTGAAGCTGGAAGGAGAACTAAGAAAACTCGAACTATAATAGAGCAACCAGATTAATGCAGAAATCTGAGGTTGGGGGAAATTTTGTCTTTTATTTTCGTTAGTTTTTACCTTATCTAAAAAGCCTACACCTTTTAGAAAAGGACTCAGAACAAAGAAATCCTCTTTAAATCAAGAAACCCTCTTTAAATCAAGTTGAAATAAAGGAATTCTGAGAAAGTATTTAATTAAAGAAGTAATACAAATTATATTATACCAACAGTTTACTTTTCCCTATTGATACAATTGAGCAGAGATGCATATATGACAGGCTTCAATAAAATGAATCATTTAAAACATATTAAAATAAATACTTTTTTTGTTTTGTTTTATAAGGGATTTTCTGTAAATGTATAATGTAGTTTCTTTATAATTTATTTAAATTCAGATCTTCATATTCTTCATTTCACTGAGAGGAATATCTATTCTGAATATCCCCTTATTTAATCCTGTATGTCAGTTGGTCTCCTTGAGTTTACACCTTGGCAGCATGTGAAATAATTTCTCTGTTCCTTCACTCTTCAACCCAATGCAGCTTGGTTTACACCCACCAGCCACTAAAACTGTCCCAAGATTACTATAACCTCCTCTCTGCCAAAGGCCACGGCTCCTTTAAATAATTTTCATTTTGTAATATGCTCTTTGTAGTATGTGGCACTGTTTGCCCCTGCTCCTTAAAAATTTTTCTTAAAGTCAAAATAATGGGTTTAGATAATTTTAAAAGGCAGTCCACCCCATCTTTTGTCCTATTCCACACTCCATTCTTGAAATTCATTTCCTAGAAGCAATTTTTTTTTAAGCAATAACTTTTAACTTCAAGCCATTTCTTCTGGTATTCACATTTATAGTTCTAAAATACTGCTATTTTACTTTTCCATTTTAAACACTATTTATTGACAACCTCTAATAGATGACTAAAAAAAAGGACTCTGGGTCCTTTTTAACTATCATCCTCCTAAGGGATACATTTTGTCCATCTATACTTAGTATCTATGGTACTATGACTATTATTTATATTTGAATCATATAATATGCTACAATTATCTTTCTCTGCTTGTACCTTCTTATACAACATGTAGTGATTTTGGAGTTTGCAATATTTTATTTTGCTAACTTTTTATATATCTATCTCAAACACAGCCCAAGTTCTTAACAGAACCATAAAAACTCTCAATACTGTCAAACATATCAGGTAATCCATCATATTATATATCCCTGACCAGCTGGGATATGTTTAAGTCTGGGCTGTATCCTGCTCCAGTCTGGGCTGTATCCAAAATCCTCTACCCCCAGAATCCAAATCTTTCTTCTTCTGTTTTAATCCCTTGTTTTAGCGTAAAGTATCCTCAGTTAATTTCCTGAAAGGGGACTCATAGAAGGTTAAATGCTTTGACTTTGTTCCTCTGAAAATGTTAGTGTTCTCACATTTGACTGATGGTGTGACTAGATACACAATTCTACAGGAAATAATTTCCTTCAGAATTTTGAAAGTATTGTACCACAATTTTCTAGCTTCAAATGAGATGGTGAGTGCTGTTCCTCAGTAGGCATGGTAGAGACTTCTTGTGCTCAGTAGAGTATGGTATGCCTGTTCTTTCTAGGCACCTGGGAGACTGCATGTTTCAAACTCTGTAGCACTAAGGAAGGTCCACATGACTGGTTCTCGCCAGGGATAAACCATTTAAGAAAGAGTAGGAGTAAAAAAAAAAAAAGAAAAGAAAGAGTAGGAGTTTTCTATACTGCTTTCTTCTCCCCGTTCTAGAAACTATGTGCTGAGATGGCAAAATTCTTTATCGTAAGATGGTAAAGCCTCCATTAACCTAGATCCCTGAATAACATGGAAAAGTATTCTCACCTTCACCATGGACATGGAGCATGAGTGCAAAAAAATATTTGTTGAATTAAGCCATTTAGATTTCAGAAGTTTATTTATTGCTATATTATAATTTAGTTTATTATGATTAACAGAGTATGAGATCCTTTGTTTCTCTCTCACAATTTTCAGAATCTTCTCTTTATCCCTGGTGTTATTATATTTCATATACTTAGGACATGGTCTTTTTTTTTTTTTGAGGTGAGATTCACATAATATAAAATAATTATTCTAAAGAGAACAATTCAGTGGCATTTAGTATATTCACAATGTTATGCAACTGCAAACTCCATCTAGTTCCAAAACATTTTCACCACCCCAAAAGGAAACCTCATGCTCATTAAGAATTTACTTCCATCCTCCCTTCCCAGCCCCAGCTATTACTCATCTGCTTTCTGTCTCTGAATTCCTATTCTGGATATTTCATATAAATACCATCACATAATATGTGAATTTCTGTGTCTGGCTTAGTGTGTGTGTTCTAAAATATATTGTGTTGAGTAATCAGTGCATCCTTTCAGTTTAGAAGCTCATATTTTCAACTCTGGGGAATTACCTCCTCTTCTATTTCACTGATAAATTCTTCTCTCACTCTCCCCTTTCTCACACTCTGGAAATCTTATTATTCAGATATTAGATTTCCAGGATCAATATCCTAATTTTTAAAAAATTCCCCTTGGTCTTTACTTAGATAAAACCTCAAACCAACTCTTGTCTTTTTTGTTATATTTTCTGGAATATTTCCTCTACCTTCTCTTCTAACACTAACTCAAAAGGATATATGCACCCCTATGTTCATTGCAGCATTATTTACAGTAGCTGAGATATGGAAACAACCTAGATGCCCAATGATGCATGAATAGGTAAAGAAATATATTACTCAACCATAAAAAAGAATGAAATCTTGCCTTTTGGAATAACATGGATGGATCCTAAGCATGCTATACTAGGTTAAATAAAGTCACACAGAGAAAAATAAATACCATATGATCTCATTTAACATGTGGAATTAAAAACAACAACAAACTCATAGATACAGACAACAGACTGGTGGTTGCCAGAGGCAGGAGGTGAGGGAGTAAGAGAAATGGGTGAAGGGGAGCCAAAGGTTTCAAAAAAAAAAAAAAAGCCCTAGGCATAATGCAGAACACAAAAACCATATGTGAAGGGACATATATATTTGACCTCAAGTAAATTAAAATTTTTCTTTTTTAACTTAATTTTTTTTTTAAGATTGCATTTATTTATTCATGAGAGACACACAGAGAGAGGCAGAGACACAGGCAAAGGGAGAAGCAGGCTCCCTGTAGCAAGCCTGATGCAGGACTCAATCCCAGGACCCCAGGATCACGCCCTGAGCTGAAGGCAGACGCTCAACCACTGAGCCACCCAGGCATTCCAAATTAATATTTTTTGATCAAACTCACTATAAACACAGGTAAAGGGCCAGTGACAGACATGGAGAAAGTATTTGAAAAATAAATAGCAGATAACAGGTTACCATTTATCATTCATTCATTGAACAATTAATTAGGGAGGACCTACTATATGCCAGATAGTCTCCTAGATGCTGGAAACATTAGAATGAACAAATGACAAAATTCCTGCCTTCCTAGTTCTTCATTCTAATGGGGTAAGGAGGGAAATATGCTAAATAAACAAATGAAACATCAGATGGAGATTATGCAGAAAAATAAAGCACAGAAGAAGGAAGGGAACACAGGGATAGCAAAGATATGAGGCCCTCCAAAAATGGATGAGAAAAAGTCAAACACAACAGAAAAGGGGCAAAGAATAACAATACTGAATTCAGAGGCCAAGAAAAGAAAATGCCCAGTCAACGTGAAATTTACGGTCTACCTACAGAAACAATGCCATGGCATTATTCACTCATCAGTTTGGCAAACATTCAGTACCAGGAGGGCTGAGTATATGAGTAATCTTATGTCATTCTGGTGGGAGTGTAAATTGGTTTTTTTTTTTTTTAGAGGGCAATTTTGACAGAACTCATCCAAATGTTGAAAGCACATGTACTTTGACACAGAGTCTCTATTCTGTGTATTACTCTGGAAAGAGACAACGTACAAAGATTTTCAATGCAGTACTGTCTGTATTTAGGGAGGGAGTAGATTACAAAATTTTTATAGTTCTACCAAGAAAAAAAAATGTGTTAATCTCCAAAGTCTCTGTCAACAACAAAAATTCATTTTAAACAGTATTTACCTACTATATTTGCATAATTTTAAAATGTTGATGCCTAGTCTAGCTCTCTCTCTTAGGTCTCAGAACACTACTAACTTCTTCCCAAACATCTTCACCCAGAAATCCCTCAGGAAGTTCATCTCACCAAGTCTAAAATGGAATTTCTCTTCCTTTGTCTTGGATGGATTTGGGATCTCTCCTCAAATATAGTCTGTCATTCCTATTTCTAATGAGCTATATACTGCAACTATATATTTTTGTCTACCTTTCTCAATATACTATGAACTCTTTGAGGAAAACACTTCAAATATTTACTGTGTACCAGATAGAATACTAGGTACTCTTCATGGATTATTACCAAGATATATGTTATATATTTAGGAATTTAGAGTCTAGTGGAAGTAGGAAGGTATCTCATCAATAATTTAATTCCCAAGACAATTCTGACATAAAACAGGTTTCCACAAATGTTGTTACATGAATTTAGCAAATAATAAAATAATACGAATGCAGACTTTGAAAGCCATTACAATCTTTCTCTAGTATGTTGAAGATTTAAGTGCCACCATGTTTAAAAAATCCTAAACAAACAAACAAACAAAAAATCCTAAACATACCTTAGGAGTAATTTACTGTTCAAAATGCTCACCCATAGAACAAAATCTGAAGTCCCTACCAGACCTACAAAGTCTACATGATCTAGCACAGGGGTCAGCCAACTATAGCCCTAAGGGTCAAATGCCACCTGCTGCCTGTTGGGTAATATGGTTTTAGAGGAACACAGCAGGTCCATTCATGTACATGCTGTCCATAGCTGCTTTCCACTACAATGGCAGTTTAGTAGTTGCAACTACTAGAGACTTTATAGCTTGGAAAGCCTAAAATATTTATTATCTGCTCCGCCCCCCCTTTAAAGCTATTTTTATTGTTCTAAAACTCCTATTTCAGACCAGTCCCAGTTTTCATAGTTTCTATCTCACATGCTCTTTCTCCAGACACATGTACATCTCATTCAGTTTAGTCTCAAATCTGTTCAAATCCCACATGCTACCTTTTAACTACCTTTGGTCTTACTTACATTTTTAAATTTTTCTTCAGTGGACTTATTACTACCTGACATTAGTTTATTAGTTTTTCTTTCCTCCAAAGAATGTAAACTCCATGATGGCAAAGCTTTCCCAACAGCTAAAATAAGACCTGGCATATATATTAATGTACATGCTTAATAAATATTTATTGAATGAATGGATTGAACATCTATCTTTAAAGGAACCAAACCTGGAAAAACTATTTGAATGTTTTCCTTGTTCTAAAAAACTAAGATTTAAATATGCAAAATGTTTTGCACAGTACTAGTATCAAAGTGCTAAATAATGATTACCTGTTGCTATTGTCACTACTGAAATTACTGAAGGTAATATTCTCAAACCTGGTGAATCATTAGTGGCCTGTAATAAATAATTGAGGAAAAGGGGCACCTGGGTGGCTGTCAGTTAAGTATCTGTCTGCCTTTTTGGCTCAGGTCATGATCTCAGGGTCCTGGGATCGAACACTACATCTGACATCCCTGCTCAGTGGGGAGTCTGTTTCTGACTCTCTCTCTGCCCCTCTCTGCTACTTGTGCTCTCTCTCTCAAACAAATAAAATCTTAAAAAAAAAATTTTTTTTTAAATAATTGAAGAATATTTTTTTAAAAAGTTTCTGGGGCGCCTGGGTAATTCCATCAGTTAGGAATCAAGCCCAACTCTTGATTTCAGCTCATGTCTTGATCTTAGGGTTGTGGGTTTGAATCAGATGTTGTAGTCCATGCTAGGCATGGAGCTTACTTTTAAAAAAGTTTCTAACCACTGGTTCTCAAACTTGGGGTGGGCACCTCAATTCTTTGGGAGTACTAAAAGTCAGAAGCCACTCAGATTCAGAAGAGAACTTCCATGTAATGATAAATGCAGGTCTTGAATGAGCTATTTGGCTCAGGACAACTGAAAGATGAGTTAGAAGATTTTCTTTCCTCTTAAAAAGTCCCTCTTGAGGGATACTCTAGAGAGACACTTATTCATTTTCTCCTATTTTTTATTTGTTTTTAAGAAAGATTTTATTTTTTATTTTATTTTTTATTTTTATTTTTTTTAATTTTTATTTATTTGTGATAGTCACAGAGAGAGAGAGAGAGAATGAGGCAGAGACACAGGCAGAGGGAGAAGCAGGCTCCATGCACCGGGAGCCCGATGTGGGATTCGATCCCGGGTCTCCAGGATCGCGCCCTGGGCCAAAGGCAGGCGCCAAACCGCTGCGCCACCCAGGGATCCCTAAGAAAGATTTTATTAATTTGACAGAGAGAGAGAGAAAGAGAGCACAAACAAGAGGAGCAGCAGAGGGAGAGGGAGAAGCAGGCTCCCTGCCCAGCAGTGACCCTGGGATCACAACCTGAGCTGAAGGCAGATGCTTAACTGACTGAGCCACCCAGATGACCCATTTTCTCCTACTTTAAAAAAAAAAAACATATTTATTTATTTATGAGAGAGAGAGAGAGAGAGCGCTCTCAAGCATGAGTGGGGGGGACAGGCAGAGGGAGAAAAGTAGACCTTCCGCTGAGCAGAGAGCTGGATGTGGGGCTCCATCCCAGGACCCTGAGATCACCATCCCAGCTGAGGGTAGACACTTAAACAACTGAGCTACCCAGGGGCTCCAACCCATACTTTATTTATTGTGAAAAATAACACACAGAAAGGGACAAACAACACAAGGGTACAGGTTAATAAAATTTTTAAAAGCAAATGTCTATATGACTACAGCTCAAATCGAGAAACAGAACCTAACCACAACCCCCTAAAGCTTCCCACATTTCCCTTTCCAATCAAAACCCCATAAAGGTAACTACTATCCTGACTTTTGTATTTAATTTCTTGCATTTCTTTATAATCACACTACCTAAACTGTGCATGACTAAATAATATAATTTTAGTGGTTTGAACTTCACGTTAAGTGGAATACTACAGTATATAGTGTTTTGTGTCAGGCTTCTTCTTCTTTTTTTTTTTTTTTAAGATTTATTCATGAGACACACACAGAGGCAGAGGCAGAGGCAGAGGCAGAGGCAGAGGCAGAGGCAGAGGCAGAGGGAGAAGCAGGCTCCTCACAGGGAGCCGGATCTGGGACTGATCCCAGGACCCCAGGATCACAATCTGGGCCAAAGGCAAACACTCAACCAATGAGCCACCCAGGTGCCCTGTTTTGTGTCAGGCTTCTTTCATTGAATATGCCTCAGTGTATATATATTCATTTGACTACTAAAGGTCTTTTAGGTTATTTCCAATTTTGAACTGCAAATAATGCTGCTGTGAATATTCTTGCATTTGTACCTGATACGTATATGTAGGCATTTCTGTAGGGAACCTATCAAGGAGCAGAACTGATGGGCACAGTAAGTCTGACATTTGAGAACCATCACCTAAGCATTTAGTTTAGTCAGAAAACATCTGATAGAACTGCAAAAACTGTCAAATCTGTAAAAGACTGAATAGAACAAAACAAATTTATTTCTTGGGTGATAAAAATAAATTATGTACTAACATATTACTACATGGCACAAAATAAAAATAAAAAACAATGCATTCAAAAGAAGTGCAAGGAGCACAGGTGTGCCTAGCCTGGACTAAATTCTTTAAGCTAAAGAGCTACTTTCCTCACATGATATATACAACCAACTGAAAGCAGAATATAAACTCAAACAGCACTATCAGATACTGATGTCAGCTGCCTAGGGTAACTGACAGAAGAGAAGAGCAGATGAATATAAAAGACCTACATAATCTGGTATTTGTAACTGCCAACCTGGAAAATACCTTTAAGTCTCAAAGTTAGGTTTCATTAAAAAAAAAATAATGTTATCACTTGGGCATTAAAATAATGTGCTGGGGACCAAATTTTCTAAATGGCACTTGTACTAGTAATTAAAAAGTTAGACAATCTTGACATTGTCAGGAATATATTGCTTTACCAAGGACAATAAAACCAGATCAGTCAGCTTTCACTGCCTGTGACTGGTAATAAAAAGAGGAAAAAAAGTTACTTCAGCAAAAAAGCTCCCACTAACACCCTCTCCAATCTCCCCACCATAAATTTTGTACTTGCTAGTGAACATGTATTTCTGTGTGGCAGGCATTACTTAGAGTGCTTAGCAAATATGATTCCATTTAATACTCACAATAATCCTAAGAAGTAGGTAATACCACCCCATTCTACAAATGAGGAAATTGAGATTTAATGAGGTTCCATAGCCCAGAGTCCTACTGCCAGTAAGGGACCAAATGAGAATTCGTATCAAGAATCCTCTGATCCAATTCTAAACATCATAGATAAAAGTGAGCTAAAATAACCAAAAAGGCCATTAGAGGGAAATATAGTAAAGAAACTGAGATTAGAATTAACATCAAATACAAAGTAAAAATTAACAATCAGCATTTAACATCAAGCTAACCGTTTATCTCCTTCACAGAATAGCAACTCACAAAGTAGAAATAGAGAATAGGGAAGAACAAAAGAAGAAAAATTTGAGAACTTTTTTAGAGTAACAGGTAGACTTTATTTAAATTCAATTAACATATATTGTATTATTACTTTCAGAGATAGAATTCAGTGATTCATCAGTCTTATATAATACCAATGCTCTTACATCATATGCCCTCCTAATGTCCTTATCAGCAGGTGGTACTTAGATGAAAAAAACCTGAGAATTAAGGACAAACTGAAACTAAAGGAAAGGAACCAATTTCAAGAATACAGAAAAAAAAAAAAAAGAATACAGAAACAGATCTTTTTTTAAAGAAAGGAACAATCTACATGTCAAAACACTGCTGGCATAAATTTTAGAGTATCTTCTGTGCAGTTATACTGGGAGAAAACCTGGTAGAAATGTTGGAAAGGGATTGGGAAAATGATTGGTACAAATAAACAACAAACAAAAAAGACATCCCATATATCCTAAATTGGACAACTACTCTTAAGTACAAAGAAATAAAGAATTAGCAACATCTAGTTTATGAGGCCATAAACAACTAAGATCAGGGAACCACACTAAGTGTTTCCTATTCTTTGTCATAAATAAACTGCTTTGGTTTAGAGAAATAAAAGTTTAAAAAATGAAAATGTAAAAATCTGTTCAAGTAGAATATGTAATCAGCATAATCCTGAGATTGTTCAGAGACTGATCTCATAGAGTGATGAAAAGTAAACAGTCACAGAGCAACACTGATTCAACGCATTACTCCAAATAAGGCAATTTTTATGTGAGAGCAAAACCCTAAGAGAAAGGAGGGAATGAGACCAACATACACGTGGTGACTGTAATTTCAAAAGGGGAGTGGAAGGCAGGGAGACAATTTTTTTTTAAATCAGGAAAAAAACATAAGATATGAAATATTAAGAGAATGAGACTTTTGCTTAATAATAAAAATCATTAAGTCTCATAGTAACCATAGATTAAGAATATAAATATATGAAGTTTATTTCAGGGCACTTGTTAACTCAATTATCAAAATATGCCACTCCACCTTTGAGGTGGAGACAGTCTGTACAAGGCGGACAGACCCCAGAAGAAAAGTTTCTTTGGCACCCAGCTGTGATGCCTCTGCCCTCCCCTAAACAACTGAAGAAATTAAAAGTGCAGGAAGCAGTAGGAAAAAGGAGTTTTTCATTCTATGCCCATGAGTGAATCTCTATGTCCTCAGATTCTCCACCTTTTACCCTTTATTCTTTGCACTCAGCATATAAATCAATCAAGAGAGAGAGTTCATGGGATATATATGAAACAGATTTAGAGATGCACAATTTGTTAACTCAAAAGCATCTTTAGCAGAACACAATAGACTCAAAGTATTTGTTAAGTTTACATGGTAAACCTTGAGTAACTAAAATTTGCAGGCAACTGGAATGTGGAATTCTGCTTAAATCAAACTTCATACCAAATCCCTGAAGAGAAAATATTGCTAGAGTCCTTTAGCAAGTTTTATTAAAGTTACTGTTAATTCTAGATTTTATATGGTATATTTTTACACAGAAAATTTATTTCACAGTTCTGGAATTATGTAAAAGGCTATATTTAAGTCTGTTCAAAATCCAATCTCTTTGCCTGGGATTAAAAGTTGTTTTCCTAAAAGAAAATTAAAAGAAACACAGTCTCTTTTACCATAAAAGGAAAACAAATTGAAATGTGTTCTAACTCCTTTAATTTCGTCAAAATCACCTTATAAATGGAGACAGCCAACAACTAAATCATTCTCTTTATGGATTCATATACATTAACTGAAAAAATCTGTTAATATATTAAAAATAGACATGATGAATCCTACAAAAGTGAATTATTTGCTTTCTAATTTTTTTTTCCTTTTCCTTTTCCAGAGAGAGAGAGAGAGAGAGAGGGAGAGAGGGAGAAGAGGGGGAAGGGCAGAGGGGGATGGAGAGAGAGAATCTCAAGCAGATTCCACCAGCACAGAGCCCAACATGGGGCTCGATCTCACAACCCTGAGATCCTGACCTGAGCTGAAATCAAGAGTTGAGTGCTTAACTACTGAGCCACCCAAGTACCACTGCTTTCTACTTTTTAAAACACAAAGTGAATTTGGACTATACAATAATCACTGTAGATAATGAAATCTAGGTACTTAATATCTTGTTTTTAAAAGACTGGAAATAAGGGTTACTTGGCTGGCCCAGTCAGTAGAGCCTATAACTCTTGATCTCAAGGTTTTAAGAGCCTATAACTCTTGATCCACCCATGCTGGATGCAGAAATTACTTTAAAAAATCCTTGGGCAGCCCCGGTGGCCCAGCGGTTTAGCGCCACCTTCAGCCCAGGTTGTGATCCTGGAGACCTGGGATCAAGTCCCATGTTGGGTTCCCTGCATGGAGCCTGCTTCTCCCTCTGCCTGTGTCTCTGCCTCTCCCTCTCTCTCTCTGTCATGAGTAAATAAATAAACTCTTTAAAAAAAAATTAAAAAATCCTTAACCCCCCCCAAAAGACTGGTAATAAGAATATGAAGTATCGCTGCTCACAGAATATAAACTTTGTTCAAGATCATAAATCAATTCAAGATGGCTATCACTGAAAATAGTGGCAAAAAAGTTTGTGTGAGATTATAAAAAAAAATAATCCAAAATTGTTTAAAAAGTTCACTTGAGTAAGATATTTGCTGAATTTACCTTGCTTGCCATAATACTTATTAAACAAAACAATTTCTATACAGGCACTTGTTATAAAATAATGAAAATATCCCTTCTGACGACAAATCAAACCAGGGTTAACTCTTAATATGCCAATTCTGGCAGTCCAAATATAAGGAGCCAACAGATTTGGAAATTTCAGAGATATGACTGGTACCTTGATTAACCAAACTCTTGCTGCTTGTCACCAAAATTCAGTAACCGAACAGATTCAGATAATGGGCTCCATCTCTAGCCACATGAATTTACAGTCCAAACTTCCACTGTTTGCACTTAGGGACCCAAAGAATTCAGACATCTAGGAATACTTACATTTTATTTTGTTCTTCGGTTCATTCTTTGTCCACAAGAAAAGGATTTTATATTCATTTTTCCCTTTGTACCACATTTAACATTTTTCTCATGCTATTACATAGCCCCTATAAACATAATTTTATTATCTAATATGCCCATTGAGGAGATTGCTGTAATTTATGTAACTTCTGCTCTATCTCTGAATGTTTACTGGTCCATTTGCCTCTCATTAACTATGACACAATAAAAATCTCTAAACATCTTTATCTTAGTGTAAAACACACATCATTCTGTTACAACTACAGCTAAATATTTTACACATTTTATAATAATATTTTAAATGATTTTTACAAATTGTAAAACAGTCTCTTTTTTTGATAGTTTTCTTCGGGTCAACATACAAGTCACAAAAATTTAAAATAAAAGTAACATTAAAAAATGGTCACATGTAATAAAACTAAGTATAAAATCCTCTCCTAAAGATTTATATTTTAGACTCTATATTCTGCTTTTAGTTGGTTTCAGTGGGTATCAATTATTTTGCCCCAAATCCCTGTGCCAATTTCCCATAAAAGTGAAATTTAGTAATCAGAAGATAACAAAAACATGGACTAATCTTTGCTTTATGTAAACTTTTTAAAAGATAAATAAATATGCCATATTTATTAAATAATTTTCCTCAAAATAATATTAAACTGACATTCAATATCATAGTCTCCAAAATGGACAAAAACAGAAGCTCTTCTACAACAATCAAATGAAATTCCAGGTTTCCTTAAGGCATTCCTAAGGAGTGTAACATTTCATCTGCTGATTTGTCTGCTATAATTACCAGGTGTGACCCTTCAACCCTCAAGGACTCCTGAGATTGTGTGGGGGTGGGGAGGAAAGAGAAGAACCACATATATTTGCAGGTCCACAAGATGTACTCATGAGATAAAAACATGGGGAGTCACTCATTTCAAAAAGAAATTGAAAAGGAAGAGAAAAATGCTCAACAAAGTGTATTCTATGTCTGGTAGGAAAAAGTATAGATATTGTAATAAATCTTTATTACACATAGTGACCTTTAATTATCACTAGACCAAAAGAATATCACAACCTCATGATTCAAGCAGCCATGTGATTTTCAAGTAAGAGGGAATTCATTACACTTTCACTCAGAATTCAGCAGAGGTCCAAATCACCTCAAAAGCCAACCTATCCATCTTTATTATTAAAGATAGCCTTCCCAAGGGTATGCCATGGATGTTAGACTATAGGACAATTTATTGCTACTCCTTCCCTAGAAAGGTCCTGTTACCCTAAGGGCCATCTTCAGATTTGAGTGCCCAAACTAAATCACTGTTTGCATGGCTTCATTTAATCATTTAAGAAATTTATTTAAGAACTTCAAATCCAAATCTGTGATAGAACTAGAACTTTAATAAAACAGGCTAACTTGATTACTACCTCTTAAGTATCCACACAGAAAGTTTAGGTGCTTGACATTCTATTTTATTTCCTACTCAACAACAATTTTTATTTAAAAACTTGAAACCTCCTCTTTTTTTGTGGGCAATATGAAATCCATCTTTGAAGGCAAATGCCACAAAAACAATTTTCTCAAAAGAGAGAAGCCTAAACAGTATGAAAAGTATTGCTGCTGTCTGAAGATGGCCCTCTGTGTACTTCTATCATAACAAACACATTGAGATCTTCATTTTTTCCTCTCATTTTTCAATTTTTGCCCCTAACTTCATTAAAATCAATGTGAAAAATACTCTGTACTCACTCTGGCATTCTATGAATTGATGAATAAAAGTGCAGTCCCCGCCACTCTTTGAAAGCAAGTGCTCTAATAAAGAAAGAAACACCTTTAAGGATATAGTTTGTTGCTGTTTTTGAAAACCAACAGCAAAGGTAGGAAAACTGAAATGTATTAACATAAGTAATGCTGAATAAGATTCATAAAAGTTTAATATATTTTTAATATTAATAGCAGACATATTTTGGAGTTAAAATAAGCTAAATACTGAAAACTGTAATTACATAATCAATGATCTGTACCCTGAATGGTTAGCTTTTAAAGGTGCAGTTTCTATTCAAAGAGCTCAAGAAAACCAGACACATATTGCTTTAAAAAGCTTCTCCCACTTCTAAAATACACCTTCCTCCATGACAGCTTAATACTTGTAAAGCATTTTTAAATTTTATTATATGTTCTTACTGAATTAATTTTCAAATAACTGGTTTCTAACAGTCCCTCTTCAAAGCTATTCTTCTTAGTTAAGAGGCAAAAGATAAATATTTTAAGAATACCATAAAACAATGTGTCTTAAAATTTAAGGCACTGATGTAACATTTAAATTTTTACACTTTCATTTCACAAATAACCTTTCCCTTTAAGTCATTTAAACTGTACTTTATATACTCTCAAAATATTATATTGTTCATCTCTGCCCAAATGATTAAAGTCAATGCCTACACATTTTAGAATAAGAGGCTGAAAAATGCTTTTGCTCAGGTCAAACAGAATTTGTTTTGTTTTGTTTTAATGAGTGGAGAGAATCAAAACCTAACAGGAGTTTAAGAAAAGTGTTAGCCCTTTTCTTACAATAATCTCTATTTACATTGATTTAAAGAGTTAACTTCTGAATCTGGGTAACATCCTTCAATTATATCTCTGGATCTTTCAGAACCACTGAATAGACTTTGGAAGTTCAAATGTTAAAAATAAATCCCAAGATGATGACTATCTGGAAGGTGTGAAAGCACTAAAACCTCTTAAAGAGGACCTGAGTTAGTACCACTCAGACCATGAAACCTCTTCCCTTTTCTCCTCATTTCTACCCACCTCACTTCTCATCATCTCAACTTTTTTTGAGGCAGGCATCTCCTACTCTGATCACTTCACAAATCTTTTGACAACCTTACTAACAGCCATCTCCTTTACCTTCCTACTGAAATCTGTCATTATCCTTTATCTATATACATGGTGTACAGAATCTCCAGTCAACAATTATATATATATAATACATAACACAATTATACATATAAAATACATATATATGTAATACATGTGTGTAGAGCTGTATATAATTGTATAGTTATATAGTTACACTACATAAAGATACCATATAGCCCCAAAAAGAGAAAAAGGCTAGCAGCAACAGAAATTAAAAAAAAATAAAATTCTCATATAGTATTTGCTGATTGGAACTAAGAAATCTAAAACAGGAGCCCTCAGTTAAATAATCCTACCTAAGCTATGATAACATTTTCAGAAGTCCAACTAAACAATATCATGTTTAAATAAGAAAACTCATTTAAAATCAAATTTTAACCTAAAGTTCTGTTTTAACTTAACAGAACTTATTTGAAACAAAATTTCAGACTATCATCACAGGACTTTAGAAGACATTTATTAAAGTAGTGATCCCACCATGACTCACAAAGCCCTAAATCACCCTTTTATATAGTCTAATTTTAATATCTGGACTCTAGATTAAAATATTTATCATACTAGTTTAGGTAAAATGCAAGATTAATATAAAAATATATATGACTTCTACAAAGGCATTTTCTTCTTTATTTTTTAAGATTTTATTTATTTATTCATGACAGACAGAGAGAGAGAGAGAGAAAGAGAGAGAGAGAGAGGCAGAGACAAAAGCAGAGGGAGAAAGCAGGCTCCATGCAGGGAGCCTGACATGGGACTTGATCCCGTGTCTCCAGGATCATAACCCAGGCTGAAGGCAGCACCAAACTGCTGGGCCATTGGGGCTGCCCTACAAAGGCATTTTCTAAGATATATGAAAGAAAAGTCTTTCAGATAGTATATAAAAAGGATTTGGATCATGACACTTTTAATATTTCATTACTTGAATTAGCCCCTTGGGAATTCACTTTGCCAAAACTATAAAAGATGTCACTGATAATGCAAAAAGAATCAGATACTTAAGTGAGAGAAGGTGGGGGGCATGTCAAAGATCCCAAATAGGGCTGTGGAAGTATAAAGAGAAGACAGATACAGAAACAAAAGAAAGAACTGTGGTACTTAAAATGTGTTATATTTATATACAAGTTTCCTAATAAATTTTGTTTATCTATACTACCTATGTTGTCCAATACACATGCTCAGTAGAAATGTGACTGCCGAGCCCTGAAAACATGGCTAGTTTGAATTGAGATGTGTTGTAAGTGTAAAATAAATACATACTGGTTTCAAAGACTTACTAGGGAAGAAAGAATATGAAATACTTCATTTAATCTTTTAATATTGATTACATGTTGAAATAATATTTTGGATATTGTGGGTTAAAATAAATATATTATTAAACATTATTAAAAATAAATTATTGTTTCTTTTAAGAAAATTTTATTTACTTACTTTAGAGAGAGAGCAGAGCGAGACAGAGCATGAGCAAGGGGGTGGGTGGAGAAAGCGGAAGAAGCAGACTCCCTGCTAAGCAGGGAGCCTGTCATGGGGCTCGATCCCAGGACCCCAGCATCAAGACGTGAGCCAAAGGCAGATGCTTAACCTACTGAGCCACCCAGGTGCCCTTACCTGTTTCTTTTTATAGTTTTAATGTGGTTACCAGAAAATTTTAAATTATCTATGTGGCTCTCCTAATATTTCTATTAGACAATACATTATAATTATGCTTATCAGATAAGATACAAAAAATTTATAGTATAAAACCTGTGCTTATCATAGCAGCTACTTTAGATTTAAGTAATTTCAAAAATAAGAGTTTACTAGAGAAATAGCATTAATCTTAACATCTCCAGATATTTTAAAAATATTCTCTTATAACTATACTTGGTCTTCTCTCTACTATTTAAAGAGTAATTTTAATTAAAGTCCTATCTCTTATGAGATTGGGTCAGTTCCACCTAAAAAAAATAATCATATCTGATAGCATATTATGGCTATGAACTTTCGTAATATTGGAATGCTTGATAATTGGTTTTTATATAACAAATGATTCTCAACAGATTCATCTTATTCCAAAATCCACCGTGTACTTAAATCTGGTATAATGAAGCTTTTGTGCATTTCAAGATATTTACTATTCCATTTCATTAAAGATATACTGTTGGTTATTCTCACTCCACTCAATTTATTACCATTAAAAAACCAAACACACCAGAAGGGAAAAAATATCATGGTAAGAAGTACCCTAAAGTATCCAAATATCTTTTCAGTTTTAAATTAAAGTAATTATCTACAACTATTCTCATCTAAATCAGTTAGAATTGGCAAATTTTTAGCAATAATCTGATAACACAAAGTAGTATAGTATAAAGATGATTTAGTGTATATAAAGGGATTCTCTTAACTGCAGGAAGAACATGTTCTCAGCCTAAGTTAACACTGACATTAATAAATACATGCTCAAATCAAAATGGTGATGAATTGGAATAAAAAGTGCTGATGCCAAAAAGAGAAGAAAAAAAAAGCAAATAATGGCAACAAAAAATAAAAATTCATTTAACAATGCCAAGCTTTTAGAAAATGAGGATTAAGTCATTTTACATGTTTGCTAATATAATTAATAGATAGAAATTAATAATTTTAATAATGAATGAATTTTAATAATGAATATAAACTACACCTTTAAAAATTCTCAAATTGAAATTCAAACTGGAATTCTAAAATGTAGATGTTTTATTTTATAAAACACACATAGAACAAATAACCATGATTAATGACAACTTTTAATTTAGAGTTTCAAGATTTGTTATAGAATATATGTAATATTAAGTCTTGAGCTTACACCTCATTTTATATATATATACATATATATATGTAACTTGAACCTATCTTGCCAGTTTCTAATTAAAAACCAAACAAACAAAAACAAGAACAACAACAAAAAAGCACCTCCTAACTTTATCAGAGTTGGCAGCTGCCCAAAAACTATAAAGATATCCCCTGATACATGAAAAAAAATTTAGTAAGAAGCTCTGAGTATTGACCTTGATATCTTCCACTAACTTCTGTATAGAAACTAAGAGGAGAGGGTCACAGATTTGTAAATACAGAAAATAATTTTATTCATTCTGTACTTCAAGCACCTAATGCAAGATGTGGCACATAGTTGGTGCTCAATTAATGTTGGATGGATAAAAATGGGGAAGGATGAAATGGGGATCTTCACAACTGAAGGAACGTACAAGCCACTGGGTAAAAAGTACCCCCATGCAATAACAGGAAAGCCAATAGTAGCTATACATTTTTGGCAAAGATAATGCAAGCCATCCAGAAAGAAGGGTCACAGCGAACTAATCATTAACTAATAAATGATTTTTCAGGTAGCAGAAATGACTGAACCTGTTTTCTCTGATTAAAGAAACAGATGTACAGTATAAAGAAAGTTTCTATGACATATCCAAGAGTTCAATGGACTGTTAAAGTAAACTCTTGGCCAGCGATGGGGCAGGACACAAACATTAAAAATGGAGGCCCAATATCTCCAGGAAACAGTACTTGATGGAAGAAAAGAGTAGTAGAATTCTTTGAAAAATACACTGGGGGGAAAAAGCTATATTATGCTATATCAACAATGTTGAACTTTATCTTTTTCCTGTTATTTGAATAATTAAAATTTCCATATAACAAGGGATATCTAACCAAAAATCATAGCATTAAGAATGACAAAATTAGAGAAGCTTTTTAAAAAAGCTGGGATCCAGTGGTCTGTGAACTGCATGCTTTTTGTTCCCAACACTTAAAACCTTAAAACACTGATCTCTCTATCCTGCTTAAATAGTAAAAGGATATCATGAAAGAAGAACATTTAAGTTTTTTACACTACCTTTTTCTGTGCTCCCATTTATTTTAGGTAAGAAGTCATCAACTTGTATCCCTAGGATTAAGACAATGTGTCATTGCCTGATAAAAAAAGTGTCACTTAAAAACTGGTCTCAAGGGTAACCATGGCATTTTTGTATTCCTACTTACATTAAGATAGCATAGCACACTTTAAATTTATTTTTACAGTAAGGGTTCACCTGGCCATTTTCTATCAACTCAGAGAAAAAGCTACAACTGTCTAGTAGCTTTCCAATGAATCTCAAAAGAAAAAGGTCCTGCTGTGCATGTATTTTTCTTATTGAAATATCCCTAAGGAGAGCGCCTCAGATGCAGAAATTTCATCTATCTCAAGGACTAAACAATGGTGCCCACTTGTGGCAATCAAGTATATTTTTAAGGGCAATTTTCTGAAAGAGTACAGATACTTTATACCGAATACATAAAATATCCCTCTTAAAATAAGTTCCCCATGAGAGTAAACGAAAAAGTTTCAATGATAAAATTCAGCTTTAAATAAGAAATTTGATAACACACCTACCTAAACTGCTGCATTCTTTAAGAGTTTTCTCCTGAAGATGTTCTAACCGTACTGTAAATAAAAGTCCAAGAAAAAGATATTTCACAGATAAAAAGAAAAAAATCAAATCAAATCAATTTCTAGATTAGCTAACTTACCTTGTAAAGCTGTTAGCCTTTCATTGGTGAAGTCATTATCAGCTTGCAAAGCTTCTATTTTTGCCTGGAGCTCCTGTTCTTTTTCTTCCATTTCATCTATTTTATGTTGTAATTCTTTTTTCTCAGCTTGTCCCTTCTGTTGGATTTCTTCTTGTTTTCCCTCTGCTACCTGTCGAGAAAGAAAAAAATTTCCGTACTTTCATTAGTCTGAACTTGCCTTAAGAGGCCTCAAGCAGGACTGCTTTTATTCACCACAACCTTTAAGGAGAATATTCAGTATTATAGCACATATTTGTAAATGTCAAAATAATGTCAAAAGTGGTCTGCATTGAGGTCATGCTTCCCTATCACCTAGGAAAGAAAAACACGTAGCAGGCAAATTTGCCTACCTAATACATAGAGATAAGAGGATCAAAAAGAAAACCTCCACAGTTTTCAAGGGGGAAATACATAAGGTTTTCCCCTGAAATTACTATTGTTTAAATTGGTTTGTAAGTTCCAAAACATAACATACTTTGAAATTTTAAACAAAACTGTCTTTAGTTGAAGGAATGATGATCACAAGCACTTTTCTAAATGACCTCCTTTTAATAAGACCAATCTTTATTACAGGTTTACCAATCACATAGAGGGGAGGTATGTCCTGGTCTTCTCTAACAAACATGCAGCTTTTAGCCACTCAATCCATAGTTTGAATAATTTAAAGATGGGTCTTCACAAACTCAGTTATTACATTTTAAAGGACCAACCTGACATCACCTATGGTCTCATCTGTCCTTATCCTAAACGTCCAAAAGCTATAGAGAGCTGCAGCTGAAGCTCCCTGGAGGCTACCAGAGTCATACAAATCACTCCAATATTACTTCTAGGCTTGTTACAGCACTAACATAGTTGGGCTCTCTGCCTTTGGGGCTGTCCAAGGATAAGGAGGTTCAATTTTTTAATAAGTCTAAATATCCTGGGGTTTGCTGATATACATCTACTCCATATTAAAAGATGCCTGTTGTGAAGTAGTATATATTTCCATCCAGAAGAAATATGTCAGCTTTTACAGACTTTCAATGATCTGTGGCAGCGGGGTGTGGGCTAAATGGCACCTTATTTTTACTACAAATTCAACCATTACCAAATATAACATCAACAACTGTTCAGCAATACCTAACCTCTTAATCTATCCAGTGTGTTAGGAACAATTAACATACTTTCAGGTTGAGTAACTACATACCTTTAATTTATCAGATAAATCTTTAATCTCATTAACTGCTCCATTATATTTATTGGCTAATTCTCTTAATTCTTCCTGAGTCCGTTCATTCATTTCTTTCAGATGGGTACATTCATCTTCAGTATTACTCAGACTTCGCTGTAATTCAAATTTACAGATAATGGATTTAGAATAAATGCACATTCTAAATTCAACTTATAAAAAGTATAATTCTATGAGCTGCTCTAAATTAACATCTGTCCTGGACTTTATATGAGGTAAACAACATAAGAATTTTAATTTACTTTAGGTACATGCTAAAACAGAAAATACAACAAAAAAATTTAAAAACAAAACAACAGAAAAAAAACGGTCAGGGGAGGAAAGGATGTTACTTTTACATAACTACTCTTTTAAAGGGCCACTGGGTATGACTTTTATACTTGAAAATATTTTAAGCTTATCAATTCTTGAAAACAAGTTTAATAATATGCATAATTAACTTAATAAAATTAGAAAACATCTAGTAACTTTCTTTCCTTGTATGTCAAACTAATGACACAACAGTGAATTAGTTGCTATGGGATGAGGCTATTATAGAAACTATTACTGTATTATATTACTATACCATGTTCTACAGTATATACTATATATTATATATAGTATTTTTACTATTCAATTTACAATGGGCATTTTAACTAAACCCAGTAACAAATAACTTCTGGGTAATTTCGCAGTGGTTCCAAAGGAATGACCTACATCATCAATTAGGTTCTTTTTAAAGTAACGAAAATCACATTTGATTGTTCCTAAAAGACCTAGAAAGGACCTAAGAAATATTTTCCCTGTAAGTCAGAGTTCTTCTCTAGAGGATGGGTAAATAAGAACAGTGGTAAGGTTCTCCACCTTCCGCAGGTGTGGAATTAGTAGAGTAGAAAAGCAAAACTAGGTGACAGGAGATCAATTCCCTGGCACAAATCATGGTCCACTGTGTGAGAGGCTGACTCCTAAGCAGAATGTACATAGTAAAACTCCCTGATGAGGCTTTTATTTGCTCAGTCACTGAGTAGGGATCACAAGCACCAGAACTCACATGATTATATTGAAAATTCCTAACAACAAAAAGAGCATACTACCCCTACCCACTTGATAGACACAAAATATTTCCTAGCTATATAAAACTCAAGTTTAAAATGTCCTAGAATATTAGCAATTTTAAGCCACACTACCATTTTGTATTTGTTAAAATGAAATACCTCAACTTCTGAAAGTTTTCTAACCACTTCAATTTTCTCCTGAAGAACCCGCCTCAGGGACTCTTTGGCTGTCGTCTCGTAGTTGTGTTTATCCTCCTGTAATGCTATAAGTTCCTTCCGTAAACTATCTTCTGTTTGATTCTAGGATTAGAAGATATTTATAATTATAGCCAAGTTATTTTTTAAGTATTTACCATTTGAAAAAAATAACACATTATGATGCTCTTGGAGTTCTATATTGAGATACCTCCAAATACAAATGATGTTGGTCCTATATTAACTGAAGCTCTATTCAAAAGTTGCATTGTAAATTGCGCCTTCACAAATATATTACTCTACATTCTAACAGAAAAAAGATGTCAAAGGAAATTGAGAATTTATCTCATATGTACAAAACGAATTAAGTCTCCTATTTGTCATATACATTTGTGGGTAAAAATAATCTCTTACTTTCAAAGGGGCCACACATTTTAAAACAGTGGTTAAACCAAAAGGAATAAGAGTACCCTGAGGAAAAAGCTGACTCCAGCTCAGGCAGGAAATGTATGAGTCTGGAACACTTTGTTTTAGACAAAGTTTAAAACTTTGCCATTTATGACAGCAGGAAGTTATCAAAGTTTGCTGTCCTTCTACCAAAAGGACTCAGGCACCAAACTGAAGAAGTTCCCGTTGACCAAAGATGGGATAATTTGAGCATCAATAAGAACAACAAATGGAATAGGCTGAAACATATGAAATATATTTAAATCTAAGTTTGGAGAAAAAAACACTTCGTGGTCATTCTTTAATGGATGAGAAGGAACCAATTCATTATTCTAAAATCCAGTAAATAAAAGGAGAAAATCACTTATCCTGCTTTTCCTAAAGAAGTGACTTCAGGGTAACAAAATGGTTTATGAAGGGGAATAGAAGTATTTATAGAAGTAATCCAGCTAATAAATGAAGGAATAATAGAACTACATTATTTTTGCGACCTTAATAATGGATTTAGGCAAGCATTATCAAAGACTGCTAACATCTCAAAAAGAAAGACAACTAGACATGGTGCCTTCTGGTGAAAGTACACAATACTCTTCATAAAGAGTTGTTGGTAAAAAAAGAGTTGAACCTAAATCAGATTAAATCTCTAGATCAAACTACCAATTTATGGTATGGGAGGACAGCTAGAAGAATGTTTAACAATCCACATTGAGGGAAATTAGAGCACAGATGATGTAGTTTCTCCAGCAAATATCAACTATGATAGAAAAAAAAGAAAGAGTTGTATACAGGTATTCAATATACAATTCTTTCTCTTTACATGTATGTTTGAAACTTCCTATAATGACAAAAGATTTAAAAGAATGGTGAAAACATATAAATGTTTTAGCATGTACTCAAAATGTCAAAGAAACGAAGCTACATAAAAAACTATGCGTTTTTAATGCATAGTTTATGCATTTTTCTTTATGGATCTTTATTTGAGATTAATACCTACTTTGGAGCATGCTTGTAATTGGTTTCCCATAACTTCTAACCGTGATAAAAGTCTATCTTCATCTATTAAAGCCTGTTGAAGAAAAATTAAATATAAATAAAATCTCAGGGTAATTTAAAAATTATACATATCAAAAAGGTTGCTATTGCCAAAAAAAAAAGATATAAAATTATAAAACTGACCATTGTAAAATGATAAATTTTTAATATTTGGTCATTAGGAAATGACTTTGCCTGCTAAAAAATTTCACTTTTAATCAACATCTAAGGGATATTAAACTACACTTCAATGCTTCTTGAATATAAACGCAATTGGAATACCTGCCAACTGGTATCTGAAGCCTCTTGGGTAATGGCTAGTAGCCGCTGAAGTGTGGCTAACTTCTGTTCCAACATCTGTTCCCGATGTAAGGCCTCCTAATAGCACAAATCACAAAAGAGATTCTAATAAACTAGCATGATTCCTTGAAGAAAAATCAAATTTCAGTACATTCTGAAAATATTCTCATATTACATCTCACTTTGTATCTTACTTTCAAACCTGATAAATCTACCTTGTAAAATATATATAAGCCACATCATTCTAGCCTTATTTCTTGGTCTATTAGAGGTACTGAGCTGCACCTTCCCCTATTAACAGAAAACAGTCCCCTGTTTTTGTTTTCTTTTTACTTATAATTCACAAGGGTTTAAAAAAAAAAAAAGGAAATCCAGATTACAAGAATCCAACAAATTTTTAACTCTTCATTTTACATATATATATACACACATATATATATGTGTGTGTATATATATATATATATTTGAATATATACATATCTTTTAGAACAAACTCATTCCAAACTAAGCTAAACAATCTGGTCGGTAGTGAAGATACTTCTTAATGGCTTTGCTGCATAAATATGACATCTAAAATATAAATGTCTTTAATTTTTCCTTTTAAGAATGTTATACACACACACACACACACACACACACACACACATATTTAAAGAGAGACTGCTTCACAATCTATTGCGTTTCCAGGTGTTCTGATTCTTTGTGACCGTATACTACTTAGCAGATCAAATATGCCAAAAATAAGTAAGCGTCCACATGTAATTAAGGGGGTCAAGGAGTTATATAACTATTTGGCAGCTCCAAAAGGGTATTTTTACAGAGGACACTGGCAAGCAAAGCCTTATCTCTAGGTCTCCTGTTAACATTTGATAGCTATTAAGAGGGTCTCCTTCACTAGAAGGAGCAAGGTGAAAATGCTCACATAGCATTCAGCTGTGGTTATGGCACATTTTTATAAATTTTTTAAAATTTTTTATTTATTTATGATAGGCACACAGTGAGAGAGAGAGAGAGGCAGAGACACAGGCAGAGGGAGAAGCAGGCTCCATGCACCGGAAGCCCGACGTGGGATTCGATCCCGGGTCTCCAGGATCGCGCCCTGGGCCAAAGGCAGGCGCCAAACCGCTGCGCCACCCAGGGATCCCTATGGCACATTTTTAAATTTCACTTTCTTCTATTCCTGTCATTAGCCAAAGAAAAACACGTACTACCCCATCTCTGGAGCCATCTCAACAAAAAAAGATATGCTTCATACAGTACTTGAGATTTAAAGCATGCATTTATTTTTCTACACATCCTTGATAACCAATGATTAATCAATGATCTGATCTAATTAGAGTTACAGGTACCATTTTAAAATATAACTCTAACAGTACAGATTAGGGATGCCTGGGTGGCTCAGGGGTTTTAGTGCCTGACTTCCACCCAGTGCGTGATCCTGGGGTCCCGGGATTGAGTCCCACATCAGGCTCCCTGCATGAAGCCTGCTTCTCCTCTGCCTGTGTCTCTCTGCCTCTCTCTCTCTCTCTGTTTCTCATGAATAAATAAAATCTTTTAAAAAATAAAATAAAAGTACAAGATTAAGGAATCTAACAAAAGCCATAAAACACAGCTTACACTTAAAAGAGACTAGTTGCCAAGTTTAAGCGTTTTTTAAAAAAAAATTATTTATTCATGAGAGACATGGAGAGAGAGAAAAAGAGAGGGGCGGGGGCAGAGACACAGGCAGAGGGAGAAGCAGGCTTCCTGCAAGGAGCCCAATGTAGGACTTGATCCTGGATCCCGGGATCATGCCCTGAGCTAAAGGTAGACGCCCAACCGCTGAGCTACCCAGGCGTCCCTATGTTAAGCTATTGAAATATTCCTAATATCCAGGAAATGACACTAAATGCTGCAAAAAAGCTTTACTTAAAACCACCAAACAATTACTACTTCCACTAGATGGTGTAATTTCATCTTTTTGAACTCAATTCCACTTAGAGTTTCATAATTCCATGAACCACATCCTAACAGAAATCTCATACTTCCAGGAATGGCCTTCTGGTTCTATGGCATGAAATGTACTCCAGCTTTTACTCAAAAGTTTTACAATTTACATTAGAACTTTAGCAATTCAAAAAGATGTATACAGAAAAGACAGCACAATATAATCTTCTCTAAAGAATCAGAAATGAAAAAAAAAAATAAAGAATCAGAAATGAATAGTGAAAGATTATGCCCACTATGAATATTCAAGGAACTGACAAAATTGCAAAAAGTACTGGAGTGAGCCATGGCATTAGATTCATAGTCCATGATGACTAGTAACTATTTAGCATGTAGTTTTGGGAAATAATTTTAATCATATGAGCCCCATATTTCGCATATGAAAAATGGAGGCTAGATTGGATTAATCTCAAAGTTTTCTTCTACCTCTGAAAATAAGAGATCTAGGTCAGCTAATGTGCCTTCCTTTACTGAGTGGTAAATAACTGCTAACATGTATGGCATACATTCTATGTGACAGTTGCTATTCTAAGTGCATTACATATATTGATTCATTTATTCTTGACAATTCTGTAAGATACATGCTATTATGCCGACATCACAGATGAAGAAAATGAGGCTCACAGTAGGTCAGAGGTTAAGGTCAGACTTGGTCCCTAGACCAAGTCCAGGGAATTCTTGCTAGAGTCTATTAATAGACATTCTACTAAACTGCAATTATGTAAAATGGCTTTTCTATGCACCATTAGGGTAAGATGTGATTAATGCTCTGACAATTTTCAAACTTGCACATTCTTAACTGAGGGGGAACTGCTCTTAGGGACTGATTCCTATAAAAGAACGAAGGAACCAGGATCACTGGTTTGGTCCTAACATTCTTAAAAAGCAACTGAAAACCTACATAGAAAATGATTACCCAAAGTTACAGAACTCACTAGCAGAGCGAAGATAAAAAGTTTAATCTCTAAATTCCTGATCTAGGGTTTTTCTTCACCATGGTTCCTCACCAGAAGAATAACCATTATCCAACCCAAATCTCCCAAAATGAAGAGAAAACGAACAAAAAACCCACTTATTTTCTTTTTGGAGATTTCTATGGCTCTTTAAATATGGTATTAACTTCGTCTATGAATCTGCCTTATCAAGATATCTTTCTACAGGTCCAGCAGCACAGCACAGTGACTAAGGGCAGAGACTCTGAGGTCTGACTATCTGGTTCAAATCCTACCTCTACCAGATATGTACCTTACAGGATTGTTCTGAAGATGAAATGAATAGAGATAAAGGACTAGACTAGAGTCTCGCATATAATAAGTGTTATATAATTACTTGCTATTAATATTATACAAAGCAACCAAAATCTCTCCAGGTTTAATTTTATTTAAAAGTCATCTATAAATAAAGAACTATTTTGAAATTTCCTCATATTTGAGTGGAAAAAAAAAACTTCTATTGTATAGAATCCTATCTTTTCTAGACTTAATAATCCTGATTCTTTTTATCCTTTCTTCACAAGACCTAGTTTTAATCTTTTTTTAAACTTTGAAGGATATTTCTTCTGTACTTGTATCCAATTAATATTTCTTTAGTCTATATCTGTGAACTAGTAAAATCAAATCTAAGTTAATTCTACTTTTAAAAACTAAGAATTTTCAAGATTTACTTTTACCTGTAGATACTGAGAAAGCTGGAATAGTTCCTGAGAGTACATACTTGGAGTGTTAGCAGCAACCTAGAAACAAATGACACAAGTACCAATAGTCACACAAAACAATTTTAAAAGACATTAAAGCCAAACCAAGTCCCTGAAATGTCTGTTTACTGAAATATACAAAATAAAAATTATTTTTAGCTCAATTAGTTCCTTTCATTTTCAAAATATTTCTCACATCTAGAATTTGTAAATGGTATTATTTTTTTGCTGACCAGTCTGAGATTCATAAGCAGGGTTGTGGAACAAGTACTACTCATGAAAACATTCCTTGATAAACCAAATCACGAAGACAGCACAAAAGCAATACAGCGCTTTCTTAATTCAGAAATAATACCTTCTAAATCAAGAGATATACACTTTTCCCCTTTAAAATTCATTGTTAAATAGTCAACAAGTCACAATCTATTTAGAAGTAGCCATCTTCAAAATGGGAGTTGTATGTGGAGGTGTCGGGAGAGATAGGACATGAAATGGAACACTTTGTCCAATGGCCAGAGGCAATGAAAATAGGTTTGCGGAAGGGAAGGGAAAAGGGAAGGGAAAAGGGAAGGGAAAAGGGAAGGGAAAAGGGAAGGAAAAAGGACAGGAAAAAGGACAGGAAAGGAAAGGACAGGAAAGGAAAGGAAAGGAAAGGAAAGGAAAGGAAAGGAAGAGAGAAAGGAAAGAAAGAAAAAAGAAAGAGAAAGAGAGAAGATACAATTAAGTTTAAAAAAAAGAATAATATGGTAAATAATGATGTTTTAATTACAAACCACAGAAAAAATACTTAGAACTTGAGAGTATTAGAAGAAATTCCTTCAATAAAGGGTTCTTTCCAAGTGTGAAACATAGAACCATGGCATTGTTCACCACTTCCCCAAAAGATGATACCATTAGATTGCTGTAACATTTACCCATATCCTCAATACTACCAAGCCTTATGTATTAACTTAATGATGTTAATAGCATCAATCCTGATTAAGTTCAGAAAGTATATTTTTATTAATATGCTAACTAGAATTCAGAGAAGTGGCATTATTTTTAAAAGTTAGTCTTAAATTGTCAAGGACATTATTTCTGAAATAATTCTTGGTATTACTGAGGTTGATGATTAACCAATTTTACTTCTGAAAAAGGAATCTAGCAGAGAACTTCAGTTTTAGGCAAGCTTTCAGTCTTTATCCAAATGGAACGCAAAAATGTAAAATTTTTTTTCAATAGTTTAGTTAGTACACTAAGAAAAAATATGCACATTAATGTCAAAAGATATAGATGTATTTTTTTGCTACTTAGCAATGATATCTACAGTTTATTATAACATTAATTCTTAATAAAAGGAAAAATGCTAACAAGTAATTATTGCAAAATTTCTGACCAAATCAGGTTAAAACTGATTTTCAAGGACAAAAAAAGAGCAATTTCCATAAACCCATATTTCTGCTATTTTTATATGTTGGTATATGTTGGGTGAACTATTTGGGCATAAAGTTTAATGAATACACCTAGACAGACTGTATTCCAGAATAAAAAGTAGTAACTAACACTGCGTATCTCTGCTTTGGCATACTCCTATATAGAGTACTCCTACTCTATATAATTATACTCTACTCTATATAATTAGCCATTTACTTGAGATAACAAAGGTTTTATCCTAAGAAACAAACAACCTAACTTCTCCAGATCAGAAGACTGCAATAACCAAATACCTATACACACTATATATAATTTGTTACAGAAGAAAAATAAGTTTCTAATTAAAGCATATTAAAAACAAACAAAAACACTTTCCAAAGCCATATAGTTAGTTTAGAAAAAATAATCATTAGTAGCTTACTTTGTCAACAGGACTTGGTAATGGAGCATGGATGACACTGAAAAGTAAAATTTAGAATTTTTTATCTAATTTCCTGACAACAGCGGAAATAGTATGACAGTACCAGAATATCTTAAACCCCAAGTTGATATACTTGCTTTCATATAATTAAAAGAATGTGAATTATTTTCAATCCTCATAAATACACAAAATTCTTAGAAAACAAGGTAATAAATATATAAATCTATCTTTTACACATATTTGTGTGTGTTTTTTTTTTTAAGATTTTATTTATTTATTCTTGAGAGACAGAGAGAGAGAGAGAGAGAGAGAGAGGCAGAGACACAGGCAGAGGGAGGAGCAGGTTCCACGCAGGAAGCCCGATGCAGGACCCAATCCCAGGACTCCAGGATCACGCCCTGGGCTGAAGGCAGGTGCTAAAAAACACTGAGCCACCTGGGCTGCCCCAAGTGTCCCCACATAATATATTTCTAAACGCAAATTCAAAAATCAAAGTGTATTAAATGCCCTTGAGGATCCACTATTTAATGAGGGTTCTGGTGAATGCCATGACTATAGAACTTCTATATAAGAAAGAAGTACTCCTTAAATTATCCATTTTTAATTTTGGAATGTGTACATTATGTTCTTTTAAAATTAAGTATTCCTATACACAAAGTCTTAAAAACCAAAGTTCTACTAGAAAGAAAGCTATAATTTGGAAACTTGTTCTAGCAGAGAACAACTTTAGCTAACTAAACAGTATTATTATCTCACACACTAGCAACCAGAAAGCTTAGATATAGGTATGAATCCAAACTTCGTATAGGGCAGCCCCGGTGGCTCAGTGGTTTAGTGCTGCCTTCAGCCCAGGGTGTGATCCTGGAGACCTGGGATCAAGTCCCATGTTGGGCTCCCTGCATGGAGCCTGCTTCTCCCTCTGCCTGTGTCTCTGCCTCTTTCTCTCTCTCTGTCTTTCATGAATAAATAAAATCTTAAAAAAAATAAAAAATAAAAATAAATAAACTTGGTATAGTTCTTTAAAACTAAGCATTAGACAGATAGTATAATTGATACTAATTGCCTTTTGGGCCTTATAAAGTACTATTGACAGACAGGCAGTATAGTATAGCAGTTAAGCATGTAGGCTCAGATGTCATACTGACTGGGCCTAGATTCTGGCTCTATTTACCAGCTGTGTATCTGGCTCTATTTACCAGCTGTGTAATCTTGGGCAAGTTACCTAAAGCACTATAGGTCTCAACTTCCTCATCCATAAAATGGGGATAATCATAAAAACAACCCCATGCGGTAACTGTAAGCATTAAACATGTTAATATAATTAAGAGCTTTGAACATAACCTAAAACATTCTATCACTTAACCCTACTACCACTCCCAATGAGAACTCAGCAGCTAGGGAAGCTAGGGTTCCTATCTTACAATGCTTGGTAAGATACTGTGTGTGTGTTGGGGTGAGTAGAGAACACAAAGCAAGGCTGCCCACCCACATCCCCTACAAGTTGCTAATCACTTCATATCCTAGGTGCTACTCTGGTGATAGTGAGCCTAAAGGCTGACTGGAGTTCCTAGATTCAACTGGTTAATCATGTGTAAACTAATGAGAAACTATCTTCCACGAATTAAAAATAGAAATGACAATTCTGATCCCACTGTAGTAACCACAAACATCCTAAGAAATGCTTCAATTAATCACAAATACACTAAAATGCTAAGTAAAATGGAATATTAAGTACCAGCATATCCTCCCTTTTGAGCACACACGATCCTGTACAGACTCCCAACTGAGATTATATAACCCTTCACTTCTTTGATTTCACATGTGTTTTCAGGTACCAATCACCTCTGGATCCCCAGAATCTATCAAAAGGCCCTAGCAAAGCTGGTGCCTAATGAAGGTTTAAAAAATTATGCCAAATTTAGTTTTTCTCTCTACCCATAAACATGGAATAGACATTTTAAACGTAACTTTCTTTTTCTTGACTACAAAATTAAGAAATACTGATTATGGAAAATGTGTAAAGTATGAGGAAATAAGTAAGAATTACCTAATGCAAGCACCTAGATATAACCATCTGGGGTATGTATCTTTTTCTCTGTAGATATGTACAGACAGGCAAATGAACTTAAGATAATTTAAATCGAAGCAAATAGTATTCAGTTTTTTTTTTTTTTAAATCCAGTTTTCTTAGTGACTGAAGTACAAAATTTTCTGGTCTTGTGAAAAACTGGTTAGCAAAAGGCTAAAAATTCAGCTAAACTATTCCATGAGTAATATATGTGTGGTGTATGTGTGTGTGTGTGTGTGTGTGTGTATCTTACAGAAACTATTCTGGATATAGGTGTATTTTGTTTGAATTATATTGTATTTGAATTGTATATTGAATTGAATTGTATTTGGTTGATTTATATATATCGAATATTTTGTATACAAAATATACATATTTTGTATATGAACTATGTTCATATGCAAAAAGGCAGTGCAGAAAGGGAAAACCATCAGTACTGGGATGGTAGGGTTTCAGGCAATTTTTCTCCGTTTGTTATCATTTAAAAATTATTTGTGCAGGAATGCCTGGCTGGCCCAGTTAGTAGAGCATATGACTCTTGATCTCAGAGTCATGAATTTGAGCCCCATGTTGGGTATAGTGGTAACTTAAAAAAAAAATTATTTGTGCAATGTAATCAAAAACAAGGAAGAAAAAAGAATCAACTTTTTGAGAACTAGCTAGTGAGAATCTTAAAAGCATCAAATGCTATGTATATAATATACCTTAAACTAAGCATTCTGGCATACCCAAAAGTATCTTGATGGCTAAAAAAGATTATAGTAACAGAAACAGCCAATGATCATTGTGTGCTTAATATATGCCAGGTACTACACAAAACTCTTTAAGTGCATAACCTTGTTTAGTCTTCCTCATAAAATTCCTGCTCAATAAGTACTATTGTTATCTTCATTTTTCAAATGAGAAAAGGGAGGCCTCATCAAGTCACAGAATAGGTGGAGTTGGGCTTTGAATGAGACTATCTGCCTCTGAAGACCATTGTGATCTTCCTACAGCTCCAGAGAACTGCCTGTCTAAAATTCATCTTCTCCAGAAAGTCAGCCAAACTATGTACAATGAAGCCGGCAGCAAAATTTTAAACGATACTAATATTTAACCACATAAGAAAAACCAAACAATGAGAAGGAAATGGGGAAGATGAAAAGCATTGGGGAAACAAGAAGGATAGGGACACAATTCACTAACACAGACTTTGAAAAATTGACATGCCCTCCTAGATGGAACCTGAGATGACAGATGATCCTTTATATAATTACTCAAAGCTTTTAACTCCATGAAAGAAAAATCTCATTATCACACAAAAACATCAAGGTCTTTAGAAGCCACACATCATTAGTTGATTAATAGTTACTCTTACTTTTAAAAACTTAACCCTTGACTCATAAAAAGAGTCATATTAAAGTTCCCAAAGTTAACTGTATTTTTAATAATTAAACTATAATATAGAATAGGAAACAGATTTTACATTTAAATGTTTAAAATTTTTTGCTTTGCTCCAGGTATCCTTAAAGCTAAAAAATATTGGTAGCTTCTAACTGAAGCAAAATATATAGTAGTTCTAATGAAAGCACAGACTACCAAAGTAATAGAAGAGCCTCTGCTTTCTTTTTCATTCTCTCTCCTACTCACGACTCTATTTTGCTTTAAACTTACTGCTTATCTTAACCTCCCACCTTCAAATCTTTGTCTTTGCTTCTGAAGGATAAAAAATATTATGTTGGGTGTACAAACAAGTTTCTTGCATATACACAGTCTTCTCCCCAGATAAAAAATGCTTACGTTTAATAATTACTATATAATGATAACCTATGAAAAGCATAAGACTAAAATATACTTATGTTTAGGTTTTAACATTTACATTTTATGAGTAACTCTTCCCTTTCAAGTTTGTCCTCAACTGAATGATCTTTCCACCACTTGAGGGGGAAAAAAAATACAGCCTTGGAAAATCCCTCCAAAACTCCCACCTATTTGGTTACTAACTATATCAACACCCTCAACGTCCTAAAAGATCATGACACTGGCATTAACTTCAGAGGAAATCACAGTTTAAGAAGTCCTATATTAAATACAGATCAAAATACAGTTCTTACCACTAATGAATACAGTTACCACTCATCAGTAACTTACATATCCTAAATATTTTGAAATACAACTAATAATCCATCAAAATATAAATTGGAAAGTTAAATTTGGAAACAAAATAATCTGTGCTTCATTATATATTATTATTTACTAGAATTGTAGTAATGTAGGTAATGTGAAAAACATTAGTAACATTGTAGGTAATGTGAAAAAACAATTAAAATGAAATATATTCTAAAATACTGCATTAATGTTCTACCATTATTAAAATAATCCTGAAGTGTTAACTGTATACCATCATCTCTAATATTATTAACCAAGGTAATTAATATAAAAACTTCATAGCACTAAATTATACTCACTCTGAGCGGAGCCGGGCTTCCATACCATCTGGTAGAAAAAGTTTTATTGTGGAAACAATACATCCATGGGTAACTGGTTAAAATAAACAAATTAGATGGATTAAATAATTGTTTAAAAATACAAACCTTCGTATCTCTCATATCCAAACATTTTATTCCTAAATAACTTCCGAAAAAAATCTGGTGGGTTTTTTTTTGTTTGTTTTTTGTTTTTTAATCTGGTGGTTTAATGGCAGTATTCACTCCCCTGGAGAAAGTCATCCCTGTTTATACTGAATCACAGCTGCGAGGCAGAATTATAGATAGAATTGTTTTTGAAAAGTGCCCTAACCTCCAATGCTGTAGCAGTCAATAAAAGGTCAGTTGAATTTATGTAAATACAATTGAGGAGAGGAAATGCACTTTTTCCTCTATCTTCTGGCATCAAAACCTAACTCCAACTATTCCCCAATTTAATAGTTAGCCCTAATTCCTAATTCTCCTGTCCTCCTCAATCTGTAACTCCTATCCATGCCTAACAAAACTTGTAAGTTCTGCATAATAGAGCTTGAAATATGCCATTCAATTCTCCCATTAGATGAGTGAGAAAACCAAGACCTCAGACAAGTGAAGCTGCTTCTGGTACTCTGTTTATTAAAGTCTGAGATTTCCAGTTCAGTATTTAAAATTGTGGTTTTGGTGCTTTTTCTTCCTCCACCCCCTAACATTTTTATATAACATTACACCAGTCATTTTGTAGACAACTTCTTACTGTTGCTTCTTACTTCCTCCTTTTCCTTCTGATGATTTCAAGAGACAAAACCCCCCAAAGGCAGTAAGTAGCTTCTCTTTGTGATTAGGCTTTATAAGAAAATATTTTTTTGCTGTTTTAAGGTTGATGGCTTTTTATTTCTCTATTCTTCCAAGATTATATCTTCTGGGGTTAGGATTCAAAGAGTTAATTTATTTTATTTACCAATTAAAAGCTAATGCAGGGTGCTGAAAATATACTGTCTCATAATTAGAAAAGGAGTGGTTATGTGACCATATACATTTGTCAAAACTCAGTAAGCTGTACCCACTGTATAAAACTGGTGTTGCAAATAAATTATATCTCAATAAAACAGATTAAGAATAAAGCTAATGCTCGGATGCTTGGGTGGCTCAGTTGGTTAAGCATCTGACTTTGGCTCATGTCATGATTGCAGAGTCCTAGGATCAAACTCTGAGTTGGGCTCCATGCTTGGTGAGGAGTCTGCTTCTTCCTCTCCTTCTATCCCTCCCTCTGCTTGTGCGCTCTCTCTCTCAAATAAAAAGTAAATAAAATCTTAAAAAAAAAAAAAAAAAGAATAGAGCTAATGCATTTATGTAAGAGTAACTTATTAAGTGATCAGGCCTATAAACCATCAAAACAATATTATAAACATGAAGTAATATGATTATTCTGTCATCTGGAAATATACAGTAAACTTAAGAAACTTAGTGCAATTTACTCAATTTTCATTAACTTATTATTTGAAAAGTGCTAACACAGATCAAGAACCATCCACAGCAATTACAGCCATGAACCACCTGGGCTCCTTCCTTCCCTTCAGGCCTCATCCTCCATCCTGCTACCATAAACACCCTATGCAAGACCAAGCTACTTGCATTTCCAAATTCCTTTTTTCACAACTCTAGTCATTTTACAAGCTGTTCTGTCAGTGATATCATTTTATCCTCTTGCCTGCATGACCAAAGGCTACTTATCCCCTAGGCTCAGACTTTCTACTTACTTCACGGAACTCATTATCTGATTTAGGGGTCTCCAGAGTCTCCTATATCTACTTCTTATAACAGTAAGCACAGTGCACTGTGAATATTTGTCATTTACGCAACCATTGTCTCACCAGTTAGAGCAGACTCTGTAAGAGGGGCAAAGATTGGTTGCTTTTCACTTTTTAAATCCCATACTTGGCAGAGTTATCTGGCACAAAGTAGGCATTTAATGAATGATTACTGAATATGCCAAATAACATGGTTGGTTAATATTTTACAGCTTCCATTACCCAGGGTGAAGACATCTCTTACTTTGAGGGCAGCAGAGTTCACCTACACTTGTAAGAACTACTTAACTCCCTCCTTTCCCTGGTAGAATATAGGGAAGGGACAGATTTTCCCAGCTCTATGACTCCGCCAGAGATCTACTCTTTTCAGGCTATAATAAATACAAGAGAAGAGTATAACAAAATCCAGCAATACTGATACTTGACCAATGTATTTAAATTGATAATAGAGTCTAAAAAATTACATGCATTGAGTTACAGAATAAAATTGCAGTGCCAGAATTGACAAGCTGTGATATATTACATCAGAATTTCCATTGCTCAGATATATCACCCCAAAGTCTAGCAAGTGAAATGATGTACAAATCTGTGAAATGAATCGAGGGGTAATACTGACAGGGCAGCATGGGGTTGCTGTACTACTGAAGGCAGTTAAAGATCACGTCTAAGTGGACAATCTAGTCTAGCCAGCCCTGCTTTTGAAAAGGTTCTTGTGACAAGCAGATACACACATACGCATAGAATTATTAGTTGTCTTTTTTAATTTGCAACAGGCGAGTATTTAAAACTACCTGATAAAAATGTTTTGTTCTAATACTTAATCAACTCTATATAACAGTATTTCCCAAAATGGAGTGCTAGTGGGTGTTAACAAAAACAGATATGAAGGTCAGAAAAGTTTGGGAAATACTTGGTTAAAATATATTGAAGAGTTTTTATTTTTTTTATACCAGTCTTTTTCAGAGCTCAATGGGCTTTTTATCCATCATGAGGCTCTAAAAGTAAGATGCATTTCCAAACTTATTTGACCACTGAGCATCTCTGTCCCCTGTTTTCAGAATACTTACACAGGAACTGATATGACAGTATTATATACATGATATATACAGTATTATGAAAAAAATACTTTGGAAAGTACTGCTCTCAAATATTTTATTAATCACTTTTTAAACAAATTTTGCTCTCAAAAATTTCCCAGAAACATTATTCACCATATTTCCAAGATTCAGAGACAAAATGATTGTAAAACACACAATTTAAAAGTTTCTCAGGGGATCCCTGGGTGGCGCAGCGGTTTGGCGCCTGCCTTTGGCCCGGGGCGCGATCCTGGAGACCCAGGATCGAATCCCACATCGGGCTCCCTGCATGGAGCCCGCTTCTCCCTCTGCCTGTGTCTCTGCCTCTCTGTCTCTCTCTGTGTGACTATCATGAATAAATATATAAAATCTTTAAAAAAATAAAAAAAAATAAAAAAAATTAAAGTTTCTCAGGTGGGGTAAGAAAGCTGCAGGATCACTGCCACATTAAATACAGGTACCCTTCAATTTTTTTTTTTTTTTTTTTAAGAGAGAGCGAGAGAGGGAGGGAGAGCAAGCGCATGAAGAGGAGGGAGGGGCAGAAGGAGAAGGAGAGAGAGAATCTTAAGCAGGCTCCACACACAGTGCTGGACATGGGGTTTCCATCTCAAGACCCTGAGATCATGACCTCAGGCTAAATCAAGGGTTAGAGATTTAACCAACTGAGCTACCCAGTTGGTGCCCCACTCTCTGCTTTTTAAAAGTTTGTATTATATCCCTTCACTTTTATGAAAGACCTACATCAGTACCTGTTTTCCCAACCAAAAGAAATCCAAAGAGGATTTTTGCTTATTGTGAAAAAAAGGGTAAAGTGTAAATAGCATTCAGCAAGCATTTTGCAGTGAGCTGTTACAAGGCATTGAGAGGGGCCCTGGCAAGCTCCTCCCCCACAAAGTATACTCAGCATCTCAGCATCCAGCGGCCATAGTTTTGAACTGTGTCTGTGAACATCTGTGCTTTAGCTTGATTTATTTTGTGCATCCATTAGCAAAATTATGTCCCTCAGGTATCAGAAAAGCCTAAGAGAGATGACACTTTGGGTCTGAGAATGCTAAAAAGTTTTTCCATATAAATTAATGTAATTGCTTCTTCCCTTTACACCAATTTTTAAAGGTTTCATAGGAGATGCCTGGGTGGCTTAGTCAGTTGAGCATCAGACTCTTGATCTCAGTTCAGGTCTCGATCTCACAGTTGTGAGTTGAAGCCCCGGTACTAGGCTCCATGTTGGGCATAAAACCTACCTTAAAAAAAAAAAAAAAAGTTTCATAGGAATGATCTACTTTCTGACAGCAAGTAAAACTGTGCATATATGCATTGTAAGCTACAAGCAAATTTCAAAAATGTTAAAACAAGAAGTGTGTCTGACTCAAAAAAACAAGGTATCTATGCATAAAAATCTGCAATTACTTGTACTTATGAGATTTTATTAAAAATCAAAATGAAGACTACCTAAGCTGTCATTTGTGGGTTTTTTCCTCTATTATCTCATACAGGTTATTGTTTTTGCTTTTGAATTAATATATTTACTTTATGGTATGAAGTCAGCCTTTACTATTGCCTCTTCACACAGGCATTACTTAAAAGACCCATGTTCACTGTGATGAGCTTAAAAGCTATGTAAGGCCCTGAATTGGAAGACTGAAACTTCTGGGGTATGTTGTAGTCTGGCTCTATCTCTGTTCCTGCATTGAGTGGAAAGGTCAACAGTACTTTATATTTGAGTAGTTTGAAGGATCCCTCGAAATGACTGGCAGTAATAGAAGTACAATGAGTAAGATAATAAAAACATAAGAAACATCTAAAAAACCAAGATCTAAATGAGAGGCATTAACATTTCCAAACTGAGGAATTATTTGCTTGTCTTTTGACTACAATCTAAGGTTAAAAAGTTACCAAACTTTCAACCTTGAAATTTTCACTTCATAAAGCTTCCAATTCAAAGATTTTTAAAATTATTTTTAAAGTTTTTTTTTTCCCCAAGAGAGAAGCAAGCGAGAGAGAAAATAATAGAAGAGCCAGCGAGTAAGGGGAGAGGCAGAGGGAGAAGCAAAGGGAGAAGCAGACTTTCCATTGAGCAGGGAGCCCAACAAGTGGCTTAATCCCAGGACCCTGAGATCAAGATGTGAGCTGAAGGCGGATGCTTAACCAATGGAGCCACCCAGGAGTCCTGATTTTAAGTAGGCTCCTCACCTAGTGAGAAGCCCATTGTGGGGCTTGAAATCAGGACCCTGAGATCAAGACCTGAGCTGAGATCAAGAGTTAAATGCTTAACTAAACCACCCAGGTGTCCCTCAAAGACCTTTTTTTTTTTCCCAGTCAGAAACAAAGCAGGAAAGCTAGCCAAAAAGACAAGTAACATTTTGGGACATCTAGGTGGCTTAGCAGTTGAGCATCTACCTTCGGCTCAGGGCATGATCCCAGGTCTGGATGAGTCCAACATTAGGCTCCCTGCGGGGAAGCCTGCTTCTTTCTCCCTCTGCCTGTGTCTCTCTCTGTGTGTGTCTCGCATGAAGAAATAAATAAAATCTTAAAAAAAAAAAAAAAAAGACAAGTAACATTTTAACTCTAAAAAGTGTTTTTGTACTGATATTCTATCATTCTGTCTTCACTTATTTTTTTTTTTCTGTCTTCACTTATGAGCTAGAGTTCAGTAATCAAAAGCTTTCACTCCTCAGCAAAAAAAAAAAAAAAAAAAAAAAAAAGCTTTCCCTCATCAACTCCTTGTTTATGTCAGGAATAATTCTCTCCAGGAAAGGTAGCATAAATGCTTATTCTTGCTCTTTATTTACTTGTTTTCAGGATGGTTTACCTACGTTTTTCTAAGGGTGACCAAATCTTTTTGTTTTCTTTTAGTATCATTTAAGTTCATGGATTTAAGCACATTTGATATATTTCAATCCACTGCTGTTATTATTTGATCCTCAAACTGTCCCATCTTTGATCAATTAGAACTTTATGTTAATTGAATTTTCTGACAGAACCCTAGGAGTCTCAGTTTCATTGTTTTATATATGACAAAATCTTTTTTAAGATTTTATTTATTTATTTTTGAGATACATAGAGAGGCAGAGACACAGGCAGAAAGAGAGAAGCAGGCTCCCTGCAGGGAGCCCGATGCGGGACTCAATCCGGGACTCCAGGATTGTGCCCTGAGCCAAAGGCAGGCGCTAAACCGCTGAGCCACCCAGAGATCCCCTATATGACAAAATCTTCTATGCTCAACCTGTACATTTCCTGCTTAGACTCAGAGTTAGCTATTTCTCCCAGGAATCCTGTTTCTAACTATTTATTTGGTCGGAGACCTTTCTCTAGGTATGTGAATTCATTTGCTACTTTATTTCTCTAGCATACAATGGAGCAATACTTCTTCTTAGGTTATTTTTCTATTTACACAAGGAGTAGTGGTTCTTTAGTTTTAGCTGTTTGCTAAATAGTCACTGAGAATCTGCTGGCTATGAAGCAGTAGGATGGTAAAGATGGGGAAAATCAAGATGATTATGACTAGGTCCTTGTCTTGAGGAGATTTCAATATATTTTGTAGAGAGAACAAGAAACAGCTAACATAACAACAAAGGGGGAAATTTTTCACAAATGCTACAAGAGGTACAAAATACTGTGGAAATTTGGAACAGACAAAGGCAGGGGAGGATTTATAAAAAGGGTTAAAAAAAAAAAAAAAGACTTCAAAAGCTGGAAATGGAAGGAAAGGCTGAGAGAATGGCATGAGCAAAGAAAGAGACCTCAGGATCATGGCTTAAGCCAAAGGCAAACACTCAACCACTGAGCTACCCAGGTTACCCGAGTTTGATGTCTTTTATTTTTTTAGCATTTTTATGATGATAGAAGATAACTACACTTTTTAAGATTTTATTTATTTATTCATGAGAAACACAGAGAGAAAGAGACAGAGAGACAGAGAGAGAAAGGCAGAGACACAGGCAGAGGAAGAAGGAGGCTCCATGCAGGGAGCCTGACATGGGACTTGATCCCAGGTCTCCAGGATCACATCCTGGGCTGAAGGCAGAGCTAAACCGCTGAGCCACCTGGGCTGCCCCATAAGACATTTTAAAATTTATTCAACCAGTATATGCCAAGTTGAGTGTGGAGATTCTACAATGAAGACATACACAATGCCTGCTCTTGTGTAGCTTAGTGAGAGAGGCAAACCTGTAAAGGAGAGTGCAGTGTGCAACAGGGACATGGAAAGACACCTTTTTCAACCTAGAAAAAGTTTTTAGCCAAAGGAATAAGCATGTGCGAAAAGACAAGGTCTACTGTGGGAAGTAAAAATAATTGAGGGCAGTTTGAGCACAATAAAAGGAAGATACCAGTGCCCCTTGCTCATAATGGGCTCCCTGCTCATAGGGGCTTACCTAGGAACAGATATTGGTGAAGAAGACCTCAGGGATGAACTGATTGGAGTTATATACCAAGTTTATAGAACTAGCTGGTCCCAAGCTTTGCAGGAGAGAGTTACTGTAATGTTATGTAGCCCAGAACTCATGCTCTGTCTGAGCAGTTTGTGGGTTTGGGTACAGAGGAATAGATAGCTCTGATTTTAGGAGGATCTGATAGGTTGGCATTCTCTCTCATTTCCTTGAAAAAAATCTATTAGAATATCATTTTATTTGTTTTTAACGATATTTTACATCTAGAGGACAAGTTATTTGTACCTTGAGTTTTCAACCTGGAGTCACACTATATGGAAAGTCAAACATCAAAATCAGCTTGTTTTGGAGAGGATGGAATAGAAGAGTCACTAATATGAATGGATATGTTCAATGACATTAGGTTCCTGTGACCTTTTTAACAAAATCATGATTTTATACACACACACACAAAATATTTTTATATATATTTTTTGAAATTTCCTTTTATATATTCATTTCACATAAATACATAAATGACACAGATAGTGGAAGGTTTTCAATTGCAGCCACATTAGCCCCATCCTTTTTAATTTGGCTTCCTCTTCTCCTTTACTTCTTCCCTCCACCCCACTCCAGGATGACTCACAGTAATGACCTAGTATACATCCTTCTATGCTTTTTCCCCTATGTTCATATAATCATATTCAAACACATACATGAACATGTACATTTATAGAGATTGGTGAGACTTTTTAAAATCATGAATTATTAATAGTGATTCTTTCCTCAACAGTGTATCTTATACAAATCTCTACAATTCATATAATCCTAATTTATTCTTTATAATAGCTACACAATGGGCAATTTTAAAATTATGCTTCATTTGTTCTATGCACAGTGATGAAAAGAAATCCTTTCATACATTCTCACAAACTATTTTTTATCATTTCAAGTGTCTAATTTTATATTCTTACTATAAATATATTCAAAAGCACTATGTAGTACTGTTTTACATTAATTCATGCTTTATGTAAATAGTATTGTACCACGCATATCCTTCTGCAATTTGCTTGAGAGAATGTTTGAGATTTATCCTTACTGATATATGTAAATTTAGTTCATACATTTTTACACCTGTATAGCATTTGTGCTACTTTTGTTCTGTTTTTATTTATTTTTTTTTTTGAGAAAGAGAGAGAGAGAGAGAGTGTGTGAGTGTGCAAGCAGAGGTAGGAGGAGAGAATCTTAAGCAGGCTCCATGCCCAGAGTGCATGAAGCCCAATTTGGGGCTCAATCTCATAACACTGATATCATGACCTGAGCCAAAAAAATCAAGAGTCAGACACCTGACTGACTGAGCCACCCAGGCACCCCTTTTTATTCTATTTTAATTAAAATTCTTATGTTATTTAGTTTTTTCTATTCATTCTATTTATTTAGAATTTTTATTAGGAAACTCCTAAACTTGATCAAATGCTTTTTTTTTTTTTTTTTTTTTTTTTTAGGTTTTCAGAGTTTGGCTTTATTTTGCAGTACAGAAATCATTTGGAGCCATTTTGAGACAGGCATCATTGAAGAGGTCACATCTAGAATACAAAAGAAGCTTCTACTTTTACATGGTCTATGACTGAGTTTCTTTCCCTTTGTTCTCATCAACTGTATAAGGTTAAAACACTGCACACAGTCGTCCTCTAAAATGACTTGGTTTGAAGTTGGGTTAGAATTTTAGGCCCACATAACTCCAACTGGTGGCTGTTTTCCATGGGCACCTATAACACTTGACAGAACACAAAATGTAAAGGTGTAGGGAAAACATAGGGCTTCTGTCCCAGATTATGGACAATTTCTAATTCCTTTAACATCAAGAGGACAGATGACACACAAATTGTACTGATCCAGCTCTTGAGCAGCAGAAGCATACAACTGCAAAGGCTACACTGATTAAAAGATACAAATACATTATCAAGTGCTCTGAATCAGTATGACAATGTTTTTTAAAAACTGATCTTTCACTAGGAAAAAAACCTAGTATTGATTAAACTGAATATAATATGGTAATCTGCCAATTCTGAATAGCCACTTGAAAACAAGTTCATACATGATATTAGAAGGGAAAGGAACATTTACTAATACAGTGCTCTGCAATCTCAGTTTTGATTATAAAAGCGGGCCTTATAATATTGATTTCATACAGTATACATCATTTGCCAGAAGTTTGTCCTAATTAGATAATAAAAGGTACTGGTATTAGTCTTCCCCATTAATATAATTTGTGCTTCATTTCCTCTAAGTCAAACTCAGATTCCGTCATCCTCTTCCAGGTGTCCTTGATGTTATCACAAGTTGTTTCAAAATGAGTTGGAGCATTGTATATGCAGAAAATAAAGACCTGGCTTTCTGTTTCCAAGTCTTTTGGTACAAGGAGGTCACTAATGTTAACAAATTTCTATTCAATTGGCTCCAAAAGCTCCAAAGCTGATCTGATTTCTTTCCCTGGCTCCTTGAAAGGTCTCCACAGTTGTACTAACTATGGCGATATACCTTCCTTGTGCTGCCACACTGTGTATGGAGGAAATCATGCAGACATAGCTATCTGGCTTCTGACTGACTTGGTTCTGGGGAATGATAATCTGGCAGGAGCTGGTACCACTGATGTTCTTGATGGGGTGCCTGAGGATGCAGATAACTGATCACTTGGCTCACTTTTTCTACCTGGTCTTTTGCATAGCTGGGATTACAAATGAGCTGCTTACAGTGATTAACCTCTCCTTCAGATTTCACAACAATCACTCCTCCATTTTGTACGATTTCTTCAGTTGGTTTATTGAGCATGTAGGTACCATCATAAATAGCACATAGCCCTGCAAATCCCAGGGCTGAGTTCTCCAAGACCATACAAAAGATAAAGGTCTGGACTTTCGCTGTATCTTGCCAGACACTTGTGAAGTTTAATCCTATTAATGGTTTCACAGCATGGTTGATCTAAACAGTAATTGGTTTTTATTTTTTTCTTAACATTTTTTATTTATTCGTTTTGAGAGAATGAGTTAGAGCATGAGCAGGGTGGGGGGTCAGAAGGAAAGGGTGACCCGACACGGGGCTCCATCCCAGAAGCCCGGGATCATGACCTGAGCTGAAGGCAGACACTTAACCAACTGAAACACCCAGGTGCCCCAAATAGTCATTGGTTCTATAAGATGCCAGGGCATGGCCAGTAAAATCTATGACATCTTGTCCCAAGTCAAATTTCTTGTACTCTCAAATTGCAGTCTTCTTAGGATCAATGTCCTCAAAAGTTCAGGGATCTTTTTCATCAAAGCTGGCAACAGACACTAGGGATCTTCTGAAGCAACGTTTTTCAAACAATCTCATTAAGCTAGATGCCAGGGCTTCTGCTTTAGTGGAAGGAACCTTGTAGATTTTTCCTCCCTTATAGACAAAGCTCCCTTCAGTCACTTTGAAAAGTGGATAGCAGTGACCTCTGTATAAAGCAGCATCTTAACCAGCTGACCACTGACCATAAGGAACTTAGGAATTAAGTCAACGTTCCAGTCTCTTCCTATCCCCACTAATGATGGTGGTACACCGGTATTCTAAATCTTTTGTATACATCTTCCAGAGGTGTTATAGAAGAACCTTCTTCTCTATAATACAGGTTTCTATCCATGTGAAGAACTTTCTTTCCATTCACTGACATTATACCTGACAGGATATATTCAGTCAGGCTGGTGCCCAGCAGGAATACTTCATACTCCTCATTCATGGTGGGGGAGAGGGAGGACCTAAGCCTGAAGAAAAGAGAAAAGCACAGGGCCTGGAGGGGCCAGAGGCTATACAGCCAACCTGAAGCAAGAGGAAGCACTCTGGCCCGTCTGATGGAAAAGGAAAGCCAGGGCTAGAAGTAAAACAGAGCTGCCAAGGAAGAGAGGTTGGCCTCCAGCTCAGATGGGAAGAGAAGAATCCAATGCCTTTTCAATACCTACTGGTTATACAGTAATATGATTTTCATGTAACATTTTTAGTTTGTGGACAGTGTTAATAGAGTTCCCCAATACTGAATCATTTTTTAAAATCTTAGAATAAAACCCACTTTGTTGTTTATTCTAGCTTCATTTCTGAAGTTAATTTATTAATACCTTAATCAGAATTTTTCCTCTATCATCACAAGTGAAATTAGTGCTAGTTTTCTGTCTTTGAACTGTACCTTTATGAGAATTTGGCATTAGTGATATGCTGCTGGCTTCTCTAAAGGATTCTGACAGCTTTCCACATTTATGCATGTTTGGATTATTCAAATAACATTGAATTTACATGCTTTTAAAGATAAGACCATTATTCAGCTGTGAATAATATGACCAGAACCTCTGGTTCTGGTCAATCTTTAATAACTTCTTAGTTTCTTCTAAGGAAATCAGTTTACTCAAGTTTTCTACATCTTGGCATAATTTTGCTAGGAAAGTATTTTACTCTAGCTCCATTCCTTGTCATAGGTTGGCATGTACTAGTTTCTCAAAATTCTTTTAGTACTTCCTGTATCTGTGTTTATGTCTTTTTCATTCCTTATCTTGTGTATTTTTGCTAGTATTTTTTTTTTAACCTAATAAGGGAATCAAGGCTTACGAATTACCTGTTGTATTGTTTGTTGGTTGGCTGGATGATTTTTACAAAACCAGCATTTGGTCTGCTTATCCCTTCTGTATGTTTTTGCTTATTTCATTAATTTCTGCTTTTTATTTCCCAACTTCTTTTTCTTGTTCTTTTTCTGACTTCTCCTAAATGACAAGTTCCTTCATAGTACTTCTTTAGTAGAGAAGGAATTTAAGATGATTAATTTTTATCTGAGTAAAGGATTTACTGTATTTTAGTATAAAAGTCTTTCCTTTCCTTTCTACATAGTTTAAAATTCCCCTTTTGAGTTCTTCCTTTTTTTTTTTTTTTTTTTTTTTTTGAGTTCTTCCTTGATCCAGGAGTTAACCGGTAGTGCTGTATAATTTCAGTAGGATTTTTCAAGTGATATAAAGCTTATCATAGTACTGTTTAGCATAGGACAAAGTCTAACTTTTTCCCTGGCATATACAGGTAGTACTCAACTAGTGATAGAGCTGTCTCCCAAGAGCCCAGGAATGTCAACTTTTTGAAGGAATAAATACCAAAAGAAACAACATTTTAAATGATGAATTTTTCTTTATTTAATTTCCTTAAAGTTGGCATAAAACATAAATATTCAAAGAAGCCTGAAAGAATCTAATGTTGCTAAAATAATGGTGCACTAATAATAACTCTGAATTTCAGGACTGTCCTCTTAGCTTCCTACAGCATGTTCTAAAGAGTATCTCTCACAGCTAGATGGGAAAGAAGAGTGGGAAGGAGTTTGGAAAGAGCTGCATTCTAGAACAGTCACCCCCCCCCCCCCCCCCGAGATCGGCATATATGCTAGTGTATTAAGGACTCTGAGAAGTCCTATTTACTTTTGGTTAACTAAGTATTTCCTAAGTGTATTTGACAATCTCATTCTTTTATTAATTAACACCTATTAATTCTCTTTGGGAAATGCAAGGCAAAAAGACTGACATTCCCTGGGAAAAACATGTAATCAAATTCTCTGTCTTCTCTGTGGGTTACTCACAGCTGGGGCTGAGTAAGTGTTTGCTGAATGACTTGGTACCAGAGGTGGTGTGATGTGGCAACAGATGCTACAGTGGCAACAAAGCTGTTCTTAGTATGGTCATAAATAAGGTGAGCTTTCTTAGTAAGGTGTACTGAGTAGTTTGTATCAAAATACAAACTATTTTACAGTTGTAAATGGAAATTCCTAAGTTTTGACCCTACCAGAATTCAAATATCAAAACCTAACTCCCTGAGAAGGCATCAAAACCCAGTAAAAATAATACTGCAGTTGCAACAACCAGTGAAAAGTATGTAAATGTACATGTACAAGCACACACACAGTAGCAGCATCACCAACTACCCATCTTCATCCCCATGTCTACTGTGCAAAATGTCAGATACTGATGACTTAGGGTATCACCAGATCAAAGTATGTTCAGAGAAGCAAAAGGAGAAACTTGTCAATTGGTTCCATTGCCCATATTAAACTAAGACAGAGGGGGCACCTGGGTATCTCAGTGGCTGAGCATCTGCCTTTGGCTCAGGTTGTGACCCCAAGGTCCTCAGATCAAGTCCCGCCTGCATCAGGATCCCTGCAGGAAGCCTGCTTTCCCCTCTGCCTATCTCTCTGCCTCTCTCATGAATAAATAAAATCTTTAAAAAAAAAAAAAAAAAAAAAACTAAGACAACATAACTGTATACTTCTAGCTCCTATTCATTTAGTTTTATGATCCACAGAACTTCATGGTCGTCACATAGACAGTGAAGCAGGTAAAGCCAGAAAGCTTTAGAATTGTAAAAATGAAGACTATCTACATTTATTTACTAGAGAACTTCGAGTTTCAAAAACTGTGAGATGTGAAATTTTGGATCTTGATAAGTGCTAATAACTGCCTACAGAACTCTAATTGTGTTTGGGGCAAAAATGTGCACACAACTGGACTGGATAACTCGTAACTGACCAATAACAATCATGGATCTCCTAATTCCTTCTGTCAGGTAAGTAACTTCCCAGGTTTCTTTGTAGCCATACTTAGGTATGTATGTGGTCAGTGAGACAAGAGGAGTGTAAATCTTCTACCAAAGACATTAAAAAAAAAGAGCCCTACAGAAAGACATTTTGTCCCTGCCTCACAGTTTTTTCCAAAGATACTGGCATGAAGGAAATAAGGCCTGTGGCTGCTGCCATCCTGCATAAGAGACAAACATATTAGGGCAGTAACCCTGGATTCCTCATAACATCACCAAGTCAAGTAAACAAAGTCTGGACCTACCCTCCTGCATTCTTGTTAATGATAAATATCCTTATGGGTTAATATTCTGTTGGTTGGGTAGGCTGTCACCACAACCAACTATTTCCTAAAGTAACACAAGAGCATCCTATAGTTTCACACTGTGATGAAAAATATAAATCACTTATTAACATTTCGTAATTTAAAGTTTTAGAAAAGCAATGGGGGAAGTAAGAGATTCTTTTTACTGCATGTAATGCTGTATGTAAATGCTTTTACAAACATAAAATGTTTTATAACAAATAGAAATTTTTTAAACTTAAAAAGACAAATAGGAAAAATCGATCCATACCCGTACCTTTCCGTGTGTTCTCCGTTACATCTACCCCAAACTGGATAATATCACCAGAAAGAATTTCACATGGTGGACTTTCTTCAGAGCCTCGACTCAATCTCTGGCTATTTATAAAGGTACCGTTACTACTTTTAGTGTCTTGGAGATAAAACTGCAAAACAAAAACAAGAACAAAAAACAAAGATTAGTACTAATAATTCCAAACCTACTTTAAGAGAAAGGACTCCCACCTTTGCAAACTACTACAGGTGGATATTTTCCCCTACCAATTCAAACCATTTGTTTCAGCTAAGGCTCTCCTTTAATATATATGAAATTAGAACCTGAAACCAAGTGATTTAAAAATCCAGCTAGACAAAATGCTGCAATCACTCTGGAAAACAGTTTATGAAGTCCTCAAAACGTTAAACAAAAAGCACATGATCCAGCAATTCAATTGGGGAATACATACACACACACACATACTCAAGAGAACTGAAAACATATGTCCTCACAAAAACTTGTACATGAGTGTTCATAGTAGCATTATTCATAATAGCCAAAAAGTGAAAACAACCTGAACATCCATCCACTGATGAACAGGTAAACAGAATGCAGTGTATTCATATTATATTATATTATTTGGCAATATAAAGTAATGAAGCGCTGAGTCATGCTACAACATAAACTTTTAAAATATTACAGTAAGGAGTTTACTGCAAAAGACCATATAGTATATAATTTCATTTATATGAAATATCCAGAATAAACAAATCCATAGAGACAAAAAGCACATTTTTGGTTGCAAGGAGTTAAGATACCAGGGTATAAAAAAGGTAAAGGGGTGGGAGAGTGATGGCAGAAAATGACTGCTAATGGGTACAAGGTTTTCTTTGGGGGTGATTAAAAATGTTCCAAAACTTAAATAATAGCAATGGTCACATAGTTTTGTGAATATACTAAAAACCAATGAATTGTACACTTTAAAAGGGTGAATTTTATAGTATGTGAATATTTCAATAAAGCTGTTATTTAAAAACAAACAAACAAACAAACAAAAAAGCCAGCTAGAGAAAATCCTATCTTTCCATTTCACTCTTTGTAATGTTGTTCCAAGGATATCAGAGCTAAATAAAAGGAAATGTTTATTCCACAGCCAAGGACAATTGGTTTTCGAACACCTATATTTAATAGCTATCAGTTAGCTAACGTACTTGGTATCAGGAATGACATATCTCCAGTAAATTCTTTGTAATAAAGCAAGCCGGAGACACTTGGAACTAAAATACTGGAAATCAGCTATGAAGCTATTATTTCCTGGGCTCCTAAACTTGCCTTTCATCACTTGAGTAACTTCCCTCTTTAAAAAGGGAGAGGTAACAGGAGGCACAGAAAGCCTACCTATTTATCATCCACCTATTCTAAAAGAAACAACAATTGGGATCATGCACAACAGACTTACTAGGAAGAGAAAAATGAATAAAAAAGTGTACCTTTCTTTTTGCATTTTTCTAGCCCTGCTCTCCAGCCCTGCTTATTCTAGCAACATATTTCACTGAATACCTTCCTAAGGAAGAAAGGAAAGAAGAACACTAATATTTATTAAAACATATGTTATACCACCAGGTCCTCATTTAATCTTAACATTATATTTATGATACAGATATTATTTCCATTTGTAATTAAGAAAAATGAGGCACAGGCAAGTATCTTCCAAAGGACACAGAGATAGGAGCAGGGATTCAAATAATAGAACAGAAAGGTCCTATTACTCAGCTATTAGAAATGACAAATACCCACCATTTGCTTCAACGTGGATGGAACTGGAGGGTATTATGCTGAGTGAAGTAAGTCAGTCGGAGAAGGACAAACATTATATGTTCTCATTCATTTGGGGAATATAAATAATAGTGAAAGGGAAAATAAGGGAAGGGAGAAGAAATGTGTGGGAAATATCAGAAAGGGAGACAGAACATAAAGACTGCTAACTCTGGGAAACGAACTAGGGGTGGTAGAAGGGGAGGAGGGCGGGGGGTGGGAGTGAATGGGTGACGGGCACTGGGTGTTATTCTGTATGTTAGTAAATTGAACACCAATAAAAAAAAAAAAAAAAAAAAAAAAAAAAGAACAGAAAGGTCCATTTTTTCTCCATTACTTCACACTGACCTTTATGTTTCATTTATCCTTCACTCCTCCCACAAGCTCTTTTCAAAAATGAAACACAACAAAAGAATATACAACTTGAAGAAAATATGAAAATGACATCTCATTAATTCCTAGGGAGCAATTTAAAAGCCACTAGGATGTCTATAAATGACATTCTCTGTAATTCAAAAGAGACCAACTGTCACTTTGGCTAGCAGTTTGTATACCTAATTACAGACCATTAATAATGAAAATTGTGTTGATATTTTACAAGTCCATTTGAAATTTACAGGCCTTACCATTTTACACCGGGAGAGAAGCACAGTAATACACTCAAGTAGGAATACTTACCCTCACAATTTTTCCTCTACCCTCGAACCTACTGTTACACCATGTAAGGGAATTTGGTTTTTGTTTTTTAATGAACATATTCATGGGAAATGTGGCAATATCTGGATTCTGGCTTGGTCATTTGTAGTACTGTGTGTCTTAACAAGCTAAAGGATTTATACTTGATATATAGTGTTTTACAAACTTCGAGTTCTGATCCATTAGTGTGTTACAAAGTCATTTAGTAGTCTGTGGCTAGCATTTTGATTTAAACTTAAAAAGAACAGAACAGAAATAAGAATATATGAAATGACGTTCACTACTGTTAGCAAGCTTTGGAAAACAAAAAGGTGTGTATATGTTTCAACCTCTTACATGGCTTTTGCATAACTCTACAATCACAAATTTTTTAATTAAAAAAATTTAAAGTCAACATTAACCCAGGTTCTTTTCATTCTTACACATCTGTATCGCTGTCCGAAGCACAGCCTCCATTTAGTGTGAACGTATCGTTTACAGTAGTTGTCCACCCTTTCTCTAGTCTCAATCTGCTAATAGCTTCCAAATACCTTAGAATGAAACCTAAAGTTCTTATCATTATAGTCTATAAGGCCCTACATGATCTTGCTCTTGGTTTTCTCTCCAAACTCATTAACGTCCACTACCTTCTACCCTCATCTCTCTCAGCCACACTAACCTCACTCATGTACCTGAGCCTTTGCACTTGTTTATAGCTAGACCACATTAGTCTACTTCCCTACAAAACTATTTTCATTGATATGATTTAACCTTCTGTCCATGGGTGTTTTGAAAGACTGTTATTAAAAGTGATGCTTCTGTATCTTCTATGTAATAATCTGCTATTATTCAGTCTAAATTGTACGGAAACTATTCTATGTACAGTTTAGGTTCCTGAAGGTAATTTGTTTGCAAGGGACTGTGCTTATAGTCCTGTAAGCACTTCCTGTAGGTAGGTATGTTAGCTGGTCCTTTGTCACTTTTCAACCAGAAATATTTTTCTCCTCTATGATGATAAATAAATGTTCTTCTATCAGGCGTCTCTTTTTTTTCCTTAAAAGACATCAGTTTTGGCTACTCTAAAATTTTTTTTCAAATCCTGTTGAAGCTTTAACTATCTTTATTTCCTAGTAATATAAAAAATGCTCAAGCAGCTCTAGTGTTTGCACTAGCCACCAGGCATTCACTTCAAGCAGGTATTTAAGTAGCCCTGAATTTATAAAACCCTCTGTAGCTTAGGGGCCCAAGTTCAACTTACACTGTTTTCAGACTTTACCTCTGATTAACCCCTTGTTTTTCCCAGAAATCAGACATTGATGGTTGTCCTTGAACCAAAAGATTCTCCCTGCCGCATTACTTTTCCTTGTCCCTTGGTGATTTTGATTACTTTCAATGACCCAGGCACTATACTCCACATGTTACATAATTTGCTCTTTGGCCTTCAGAAAATTCTTACCGTTCATTCCATAAACAAATACATTTTGCATCACTTTCAACTTTGCTAAAATCTAGAAATACTTTCATTTCCAATATAATGATAAACTGCTTCTTTCTAACCTTTCTTACATTGATAGGTTTTGCAATATCCAAAAACTGATAGATTAATAGCATTTCAACTAAAACTTCAGAACAAAGCACTATATAATAGACATGCCATAGCTCAGAGTGCAAAAACTCTAAGCCCATACATGGTACGTTTTAAGATGTGAACACAGAACGGATTATGGATTCTAGATGGCAGATGTTATGTCCAGATTTTTAATCTACCTGAATTACCACCTAAAATCAAATAGACTAAAATAGCAAAACTGAAATTCCAAGGATAGTATTTACAACAAAACCAGATGACAAGGTATCTACATGAACCTCAAAAGTGAATGAGGAAAACATCAACAGCCACCAGAAATATATGAAACCTGCACCTGAGCAGGAGGATGTATAAAGGAAACAATGGTACATTTTTAAGGACTTGAGGAGAACCCTAAGATAGTCATTAGGTATTCACTGGAGAGTGTGATGGCCAATTTGAGAGAAGTTGAAAATGGAAAAGCTTTAGCCCAGTCCAATAACAAGTAAGCATGAGTTAAGTTCTGTAAAAGGCTAGAGCAGTCTGAGTCATATGAATTCTTAAAATCAATCTACCACCAAAAATTGCATTTCAAGATAGGGCTCTACAGTGAGGGAAGTTGCTGGATGTGGAGGCAAAATTGAGCAAGGTAGGGACAACAGAGACAAAGAAAGAAAAGATCCAGATAAAAATGGAGGAGAAGGAAGCCACCATGTATTTGAGTTTATTTTACAAAAACAACAGGAGGGGGAGCTGTGTGACATTAGAAAAGTTCTCCTGAACCATGACGCCCTTCTAAAAGTTCAGGAAAACAAATTTCACATAAAAATGAGCAACAGAAAAATATCCAAGTCCCATCCTATACAGTTATTTTAAGAAAATTGAGACTAAAGAATAGACTAGACTAATATCCCTACAGATAATGAAGGGGCAGACCTTGAGATCAAAATTATAACATGCTATTTCAAAACAAGCTAAGAGACATTAAGAAAATAATTCAGACATGAGAAAGAAACAAAAATCATAATTACAAAACTCCAGAAGAGGGAAAGAACTCAAAACAAAAGAAAAAGAATCGTTCAAAAATGAACACAAAATTAGAAGGACACAAGTGACTAACTATAACAAATAATCCATTAGGAGAAATAAAAGGTGAAAAAGAAGGAAATTTTTAAAAATCTAAAAGAAATGAAGTGACATCAAAAAATGGCAGAGTAGGCAGCTTCCAGCTCTCATCCCCCTTCAGAAACATTGAAAAACATATAGAAACTGTCAGAACCAACTTTATTAGAATTAGAACTCTGGAAGACAGTCTTACAGCCACAAAGTGAATACTGAATCAAGAAAAAAGCAACTTTAAAATCGTAAGACATCTTTGTGGCATTACTTACTTTTGTCCTATCCCCTTCTCCAGTGTTACAGAAGTCCTGAAGACATCAGCCTACATTCCCCATGTGGGACCCTGGAACCTGGTTCCAGAGAGAGCAGAGTAGATCTAAATCACAAATTATCTTGTCTTATCTGTTCTAACCTGTCTGGGGCTAAAGGACTGACGCAAGGCCCTTACCTCTGTTCAGCCTAACTTACAATTCACTCCACGCTGGAAAAGCAGAGACTGGCTGAAAAAGGTGGAATTTATCCCAAGTGGTTCAACAGAAGTCAATCAATGTAACATGCCACAATAACAGAAAGACAAAACCCCACACCATCATGTCAATTGATACAGAAAAGGCACATGACAAAAACCTATATACCATTTTATGATTAAAAAAACAAACACTCAGCTAGGATTAGAAAGGAACTTCTTCAACATGATAAAGGAAACGTCACAGCTAACCTCATACTCAATGGTGAAAGTGTGAAAGCTTTCTTCCTAATATCAGGAACATGAAAAAGGAAGCTTGCTTTCACTATTGATATGCAATGCTTACTGGAAGTTCTAGCCAGACACAAGAAAAAGGGGGGGGGGGGGAGGTATCCCAAATGGAAAGGAAGAAGTAAACTATGCCTATTCACAGATGACATGATTCTATATATAGAAAATCCCAAAGAACCCACAAGAAAGCTAAGAGAGGGACGCCTGGGTGGCTCAGCAGTTGAGCGTCTGCCTTTGGCTCAGGGTGTGATCCTGGAGTCCTGGGATTGAGTCCCACATCAGGCTCCCTACATGGAGCCTGCTTCTCCCTCTGCCTCTCTCTGAATCTCTGTCTCTCATGAATAAATAAATAAAATCTTAAAAAAAAAAAAAAAAAAGAAAGCTAAGAAGCAAATTCGGCCGTGTTGTAGCTTACAAAATAAACACACAAGAACCAGTTGTATTTTTACACATCAGCAATGAAAATTCCAAGAAGGAAATTAACAAAGCAATTCCATTTTAAAAAGCACCTAAATAAAGCACCTAGGAATAAATTTAACCAAAAGGGTAAAAGACATATACATTGAAAACTATAAAATATTAAGGAAATAGAAAAGCATCCTAATCCATATTCATGGATTTAAAGACTTAATTAATATTGTTAAGGTGTCAATATTAACCAAAGTGATCTACAGATTTAATGCAGCCCCTATCAAAATTCAAACAGCCTTTTTTGCAGAAATGGGAAAGTCAATCCTCAAATTTGTATAGAATCACAAGGAACCCTGAATAGGCAAAACAATCTTGAAAAAGAACAAAGTTGGAAGATTCACTTTCTGAATTCAAAACTTACTACAAAACTACAGTAATCTAAACCGTGTGGTACAGGCATAAGAACAGACATAACTTAGTAAAAGTAAAATTAAGATTCCAGAAATAGGGACACCTGGGTGACTCAGCAGTTAAACATCTGCCTTAGGCCAAGGACGTGATTCTGGAGTCCCAGGATCAAGTCCCACATCGGGCTCCCTGCATGGAGCCTGCTTCTGCCTCTGCCTATGTCTCCACCTCTGTGTGTCTCTCATAAATAAATAAATAAATAAATAAATAAATAAATAAATAAATAAATAAATAAAATATTTTTCTAAAAAAGATTCCAGAAATAAAAATAAAACTGTACATCTACATCCAACTGAATTTCAACATGTGCCAAGACCATCAAATGGTTTAAGAAGAGCCCTTCAATGAATGGACCCGGGACAACCGGATAACCACATGCAAAAAATAAATAAATAAAGTTACTTTATCCCATATACAAAACAACTCAAAATGGATCAAAGACTTAAATATAAGAGCTAAAACCATTACATTCTTTTCACCCATTATTTCTTAAAATTTTTTTTTCTGGGGCAGCCCCAGTGGCGCAGCGGTTTAGCGCCGCCTGCAGCCTGGGGTGTGATCCTGGAGACCCGGGATCGAGTCCCACATCAGGCTCGCTGCATGGAGCCTGCTTCTCCTTCTGCCTGTGTCTCTGCCTCTCTCTCTCTCTCTGTGTGTCTCTATGAATAAATAAATAAAATCTTAAAAAAAAATTTTTTTTTCCTGTTCCATTCTTTCCCCCTCTATTAGACTTCTGGTATTTCCATAATGTGCATGTTGGTACACTTGATGCTGATGTCCCTTAGGTTCTGTTATTTTCCTTCATCTTTTTCTTTCTGGTTCTCAGGGTATTTCAATGGCCCTATCTTCAAGTTTCTTGATTCTTTCTTTTGCCTGCTCAAATATGCCACCAAACCTTTCACTGATTTTTATTCCAGCCATTGTACTTTCTATTTCTCTCTATTGATATTCACCACTTGTTTACAAATTATTTCCCTGATTTTCTTTAGTTCTTTGTTCATGTCTTCCTTCAGCATTTTGAGCATATTTAAAATAGTCAAAGTCTTCGTCTAATAAGTCCACTGTCTGAGCTGGGATATTTTTTCTCCTGTGAATGGGCCATAATTTCTGTTTCTTTGAATGTTTTGTAATTTTTGTTGAAAATCAGACATCCCAAATATTGTAATGTGGTAATTCTAGAAATTAGGTTCTCTTCTCTTTCTAGAGATTGCTATTATTATTTGAAGGATACAGTTATTTGTTTAGTGACTTTTCCAATTTTTTTTTTTTTTTTTTTTTGCAAAGACTATATTCCTTGTTTTGTGCTGTCATGGAAGTCTCCGTTCTGTTCAGCCAGAGTCCTGACACAGATTTCCCTAAATGCCAGGATGCAATCAGAAAAAGAGGACAGGGATATTCTGTCTCTTTATTTATTTTAAGATTGTATTTATTTATTCATGAGAGACAGAGAGAGAGGGAGAGAGAGAGAGGCAGAGACACAGGCAGAGGGAGAAGCAGGCTCCATGCAGGGAGCCCAACGTGGGATTTGATCCCGGGATCACGCCCTGGGCCAAAGGCTGAGGCTAAACCGCTGAGCCACCCACATGTCCCTATTCTGTCTCTTTAAATTCTCTTGGCAGATGCCAGGAAACCTCTCTAGCCTGTGGGTTTTAAAACAATGGTCAGTCTCTTAGCAATCAAAAGCAGCAGTCAAAACATACAACCACAATTTTTTAAGGACAAGCAAGTCACATCAGGAATCATGGGCCACCATACCACCAGCTGCTTGTCACAAGGCTGGGGGATAGAAAATGGTAGTCACCATTTGGTGCAAAGCACCAAAATTCTCAGAAATTTACCAGCCTCTTTCAATATTAAGCACTCCACTGGATGCTGCAAGTGCTTAACTAGGCTGAAGAATTCCAAAATAATTGCTTTGGAGAGTTCATGCCAGCTTAATAGTTGTCTTGGTGAAGGAATCGATTTTTGGAGCTTCCTTTTCTGCCATTTTTTATGATGTCACCCCCATCTATTTCAATCTAAAAATCTTTTCTAGAACCAAGTCAAACAAGTCCCTAATCTATGATAATAGCTACCATTTATTGACTGCCTGCTATGTCCAGGTACTCCTGATTGTCACAACAATCCTACCAAATAGATATTACCATCTCCATTCTATCTATCTATCTATCTATCTATCTATCTATCTATCTATCTATCTTATATAAAGATTTTATTTATTTATTCATGATAGACATAGAGAGAGAGAGGCAGAGACACAGGCAGAGGGAGAAGCGGGCTCCATGCAGGGAGCCTGACATGGGACTCGATCCTGGGACTCCAGGATCATGCCCTGGGCCCTGGGCCCAAGGCAGGCGCTAAACCTCTGAGCCACCCAGGGATCCCCCATCTCCATTTTATTGATTAAGAAACTAAGGTCAGATATATTAAGTAGCTTGCCATGGTCTCCTAGCTATTGCAGATTCGACATTCTTATTCCTTTAAAACCTCCATACTATCTTCCTCCTCCACTTTAAACACTCTCTGGTCTTTGGGTACAAATTTATGAAATCTCACCTTGTTTATGAAGTTTTCCTGAAGCAATCAAAATAGTAAGAATCTATTTCAACTCTAATTCTTTTTTTTTTTTTCCATCTCTAACTCTACCTACCATTAAGGCAAATCATTTACATGGCACCTGTCCTGGAGAGACTGCGCATCAATAAAATCAAACTGCAGAACACCTCAACACTGAGAATAAGTCCAGAGAGCATGAATTAAATACCAAAATCCTGAGAGGCTGCTGAAAAGAATAGTTAGGCACAGTTAGTTGCTAAGAAGGCACTTACAAGTGAGCACGGTGATCTGAATGAAAGGCAAGGAGAAGAGGGAGGTGGAGAAGGAACAGGTATTGCAGTACATTTATATATATAGTTAATGCTCAGCCCCAGAAGTAACAAAAATCAAACAAAGGAAGAAGTGGGAAAATGCAAGATAAAGTGAAGCTGTAAGAGAAGGCCTTCCACACTGTATTAAGGAGTTGAGATTTCTTGACAGAAGCCACTACTAAATGATTTGATGCAAATATTGTTTTAGGGAGATTATTCTAACAGCTCTGATAATCTAGCAGCTGTGTGTAGGATGATTTGCAGTGGGAGTAACTAGAAATAGGGAGATCCATGACTTACATATTTTTTGCCACCAACGATTTAGTTATTTCTTAGAATACATCATGCATATTATACATGAATTTGTTTATGTATTTTATATATATTCTTATTTGTATAACCTTCTTGGCTTCCTGACTAGCTAAGAACCACATGTTTCAGAGGCTGAAATTTTTAAGTTGTGCCACCAAAGGTGGAAATATAGTTTTATCATATGCTATAGGAAAATACACAGAAAAGTGGTAAAATGTTCTCCACCAAAATGAAATCTCACATGTGAAACAAGAATAGCTTGTCCACCCAAAGGTCTTATAAATGTTATGAATTTGACATGATTTTTTTTTCATCTCCAAGTGACATTCCAGGCACATTCATTGTACAGTAATTTCTTCTTATGGAGCCAGCTCACCAAAAAGAAAGAGAAAGAAAAAGGGTCATAGAATAACAGCCTCATTTGCCACAAAATAAATCATTGGGATCACATTTGTGGAAAACACTGAACAAGGTCACTCGGTTTAAAGGCTGTAGCTTTATATTATTTAATAATGCATACAATAGGCTCAGTCTAAGGACAGTTGACATTAACTTATATAGTACTAAGAGGTGGGGAAGAGTAAGAAACTAAAAAAAAAGTTTCCATTAAAGACTGGCAAAATTGGCAAAATATAGGAATGTAGATCTTACTTAGAAAAAAAAAAAAAAAAACTGCCCACACATAAAACACTTTATTTGGCAAACAAATTCAATGGAAATGTTAAAAGATAAAATAGCACATCTACCCCCAAAAAGAACATTCATAGCTTTTTTAAATGCTTAATAAGGTAATGAAAATAGCCATGATGGTCTTTTCCATCCTTTAGGCCCAACCACTCAGGCTGGCATATAAATTTTTTTTAGGATTTTATTTTTAAGTAATCTCTACACCCTACATGGGGTTCAAAAAACAACACCAAGATCAAGAGTCACATGCTCTTTCAACTGAGCAGATGCCCAGCTTATAATTATAATGTTTAGAGTACCACGGTCTTTAATCATGTCTCTTCATTTTTAGTCATAATTAATTCTTCTGGAGATTTATCTCTTCAAGGTTTTTTTTTTTTTTTTTCTCTTCAAGGTTTTGATAATTCACACATTCAGAGCTGAGTTCTTTAAAAATTATAATAATCCTACTTTGAAAGAGAAAATGAAACAAAGTCACTAACTGAGGATTAAATGAATAAATAAAAATATTAACAATGCAACTTATGGAACAATCATTTTGACTAAGATGGGAAACAATATGGAGGCTGAAGAAACCCCTTACAGGGTTGAGTATAATGCAGAGGCGCTTATTTGTCTGCTGTCACATGACTCAGATGTTCAAACTCAGTCTACTCCCAATATCCTTCACGACATAATGCTCCTGAGGATGGGTAGGTAATGCCCCAGTTAAGAATTATTCTTTTTTTTTTTTTTTTTTGAACTGAAATTTAGTATCACATTTAAATTCCACCTCCATTTATGACTTAAACAAAAGGCCTAAAATTATTTCCCTAGGAAACTTTTAGGGCCAAAGTGAAGTTTACTTAGGAAACTTTTAGGGCCAAAGTGAAGTTTACTTTGAAAAGGATCGTTAATTTCTTTCAACACCACAGAAGGTAACATGCTTACCATTCAGAATTCAGCTATAGAGAAATTTCAACTACAAAGCCAAAGAGTTCACTGTTTAACAGTGTCAAAAGGATACCACATAATATATAATAATCACAAGTTTTTGAGTGCTTACCATGTGCTTGCATAAACTACTTCCCATGCATTCTTTCGCTTAATCTTTACAACAATCTTATAAAGATATATGCTTCATTAATTGCTACACTACATACAAATTAGGACTAAAAGAGGTTAAGTAACTCGCCAAAGGATCTCCCAAGCTAGTAACTGGGGAAGATATACATTTTAAACTCTTTGACCTCAACCATTCGGCTAAGTACTTACGTTTGTCTGGCAATTTCAAACCCAGTATCTCTAATATTTCTCCCAACCATCCTGTGATATAAGAGTGCTTTTGATCATTTTATACATCAGCAAATCAAGGCTGACACACAAGCCAAGTGACCTATCTATATTCACAACAGAGAAAATAAAACAATAACTAGGGTTTATACCAAATCATCATGAAAGGTAAACTTTTAAAATTTCTTTCAAAAAATGCATTTGCTATCTATTGCCATCTACTTAACAATCCTAATAAACTGTGTTTCCTAGCTTTTGTGTCCATGGGTAACTAAAGAGAACAACCATTTGCTTATGCCAGGGACTATACTTAGGTACTTTACATACATTACCTCATCTAAACTTCAGAACAGGGCACCCGGGTGGTTCAGTGGTTGAGCATCTGCCTTTGGCTCAGGTCATGATCCCAGGGTCCTGGGATCAAGTTTTCACAGAGCTCCCCACAGAGAGCCTGCTTCTCCCTCTGCCTGTGTCTCTGCCTCTCTGAGTCTCTCATGAACAAATAAATAAAACCTTTTAAAAAGATAAAAATAAACTTCAGAACACTGTGATATAAGCAGTACTGCACATGATCAGATAGGATCAGGAGTTAAATCATATGCAAGGATTATACAGAAAGAACAGCAAACAAGTCGTATTAGACTCCTCATCACCATGGCAAATTCTGTGAAGATGAGGATGAGTGATATCCCTTTTTCTCAGTGATAGTCCTAGACATTAACAAATGCCTGCTGAATAAATACCAAATAGTATTTTTTAAACATTTATTTGTTTTAGAGAGAGAGAACGCAAGCAAGCTGGGGGAGCAGAGAGAGGAGGAGAGAATCTCTGAGACTGAACTAAGCACAGAAGCCAACACAGGGCTTAATGTGGGGCTCAATGCAGGACTCAATCTCATGACTGTGAGATCAAGACCTGAGCCAAAACCAAGACTCGAAAGCTCAAATGACTGCCATCCAGGTACCCTAATACCAAATTATATTTTAAATAAATATTTCATGAGTGTAATATTTACAACCCAAACTCATTCCATCATTTACCCATCAATTCCTGAGCACCTCTGGACAAGAATTCAACCATCAGCCTACCAGTAATAGAATAAATGTGACTATGAGAAGCCACTTAGAGCAAATACAAAACAGTAGCAATAACAAATACTATTACTGCTAATAAACAATACCAATAACCCCATAAGACATCTAGTATGTCACCAATTCCTACAAATTGTGATTCAGAACAATCTGCCTTTCCCTTCTCATTACCATCTTTTTTTTTTTTTTTTAAGATTTTATTTATTTATTCATGAGAGAGAGAGAGAGAGAGAGAGAGAAAGGCAGAGACACAGGCAGAGGGAGAAGCAGGCTCCACACAGGGAGCCCGATGTGGGACTCAATCCTGGGACCATGAGATCACGCCCTGAGCCAAAGACAGATGCTCAACTGCTGAGCCAGCCAGGCGTCCCTCATTACCATCTTTCTAATCTAGGCGCATAACTATTGCCAAGATGGGTCCACATCCTTCACACTGATGCTAGAATTATTTCCTAAAACACAACCTGATCACTTTGTTTCCCTTTCTAAAAGAGCTGTTGATCCTCTATTGTCTTCAAAATCAAATCCAAGAGCTGTGACAACTTTCAAAATGACACCAATCAATCACCCTATCTAGTCTGATCTTCCACTCTTCCTAAAAGGTATCATGCATTCCAGGAGCGCCTGGCTAGCTCAATTGGTAGAGCATGCAAAATTTTTGATCTAAGAGTAGTGAGTTCAAGCAGCCCACATAGTAAGAAAAAAATATATATATATCCATTTTAGCCTTGCTTAACTACTAGCAATTTGCCATACAAGCTCCAAGCCTCTGTGTGTTTGCTTATGCTGTTCTTGGACCCGAAGAGCCCTTGCTTCCATCCACCCACACTCTTCACATGTTAAAAGCCTCCTTTTCTTGCCGAAGCCCAGTTTAAACACTTAAAATAAGATTTCTCTCAGATAACATTTCTCACTAAATAAACACAGAAATCAGAGACTCAAGGTTTTATTCTAAGTTAAGCAACTAACTCTCACCTTGATGTCCAAATCACATTTGGAATAGCACTATTATCCTATCTTCTCTAATCTATAACATTAATAATCTATAACATTCACTGCCTGTCATAAAGGTCCCATAGGCACAAGTCATAAATGATTTTCTTAAATGTAGAACAAATACACTAAATAACTCATATGCTACAATGGAAGCTAAAAAGTTTTGATTTAACATAGGATAGGCCAAACTGTATTACATCCAAGGAATAATATGTTACATAAAACAGAACATAAAGATTTGAATTCCACCATTATCACCTTCTAACATACTGTATGATCTTGAGTATTACTTAGTGTTACTTAACCTTTGTGAGCCATCCTTTAGTTATAAAAAGGTAATTATAAAAAACCCCTTTTTATAAATTGAGGATAATATCAGTATCTAGCTCAGTGTTTGCTGTAAGGGTTAAATTATGCCAAGCATGTAAAACACTAAGCACAGTATTTGTACACACTAAACAAATGGCAGCAAAAAAAACCAAAAAAACATATATACAGACACACACATACATATAACATTATCAACCAGCCAGATCAGCTCTGATAATTATAGATTAATATACCACATTAAATCATATTTAAGCTATAACAAATAAACAAATGGCAGCTATTACTATTAAATCCACAAGAAATGCATAAATATGTAGTCATTTTTAATTCCTTCAAAGGAACTGATGCAAGTCTTTATTGGTTAAAGTTCTTAAAGATAAAGTCCTTTGCCAATTAATTAAACAGTAAACAGCTGATAGAGATATAAATAGATCAGTAACAGCTGAACTCTAACACATACAGGTGTTAAAAATAGAATGTCATTGCCCCATTACACGTGAATATTACCATAAATAACCACAACCTGTACACAGAAGGAAAGCAGTTAAACCTTTGTTTCACAGCACAAACTAAAAACATTCTATGAAAAATACAAAACACGTATGACAATGTGGATCAGAGAATTCCCTAATGAAAGTTAAATCAAAAGGAAATCACTACTCTCAGGTAATACATAAATACACTTAGAAAATGTTACATAGATTAGCAATCTAGAGTTCAATTAACATTGTGAACCAACTTATGAATAAATTAAGCCACAAGATATTTAGCAGATATCATAATTCCATTTCTAAATACAAGCTCTACTATATTCCTGGCCCTGAGTGACAGGGCTGGAAACCCAGTCAAGTTATAGAATAATGCAAACAGAAGGCTGTAACTCACTGAATTCAAAACCCAAAATCTACTTGGCCAACCTTTAAACTATCAGAGCAGAGACAGAGATCTTCCCATTACACCCTCCTGTACTATTTGAATTTTCTGTTTAAAAGAGGTGGGGACATCTGGGTGGCTTAGTCAGTTGAGCATCTGACTTGATTTTGGCTCAGGTCACGATCTGGTCAAGATCTCAGGGCCGTGGGATTGAGCCCCACATCAGACTCTGCACTCACCAGGGAGCCTGCTTAGAATTCTCCCTCTCCAGCTGCCCCCTCCCTGTTTCCTCCCTTCCCCACCCCTGACCTTGCTTTCTCCCTCTCAAATAAATAAAAATCTCTTTTAAAAATTAAATGTAAAAAATAAATAAATAAAAATAAAAATTAAATAAAAAAATAAAAAGAGACACATGTATGGGAAGGGGTAAATAAGCATCTAACTCCAAAACTCTCAAAAGACCTAGAAGCCCAGAGAGATGGGCAATTAACAGAGTGCTCAGTATCAGTGTGGCAAAAATTAAAACTAGTGTTATACTTGGCTCTGGCAAGAATGTGGAGAAATAGCAGTCTCATATACTGGGCATGAGAATATAAACTGTTACTATCTCTTTGGAAAATGATTCAGCAATACCTATGAAGACTTTTAATGCTTATGTTCTTTGAGAAACTCTACATTCAGAAACTTAACCTATGGGATGCCTGGGTGGCTCAGCAGTTGGGCGTCTGCCTTCAGCTCAGGGTGTGACCCCAGAGTTCCGGGATCAAGTCCCACCATTGGGCTCCCTGCATGAAGCCTGCTTCTCCCTCTGCCTGTGTCTCTGCCCCTCTCTGTGTGTCTCTCACAAATAAATAAATAAAATCTTAAAAAAAAATCTAATCTATAAAAACACTGAAAAATTCACACACACGTACAATGGCAAATGCATAAGCATGTTCACTATGCAAGGTGAAGAGAAGTTAAAAACTGGAAACAGCTAATGTCTAAACCAAACTACATTATGCTGATCTGATGAAATATCAGACATCACAATCATGATATCACAATCATCAAAAAATAATGATAGATATTGGTACTTAAAATATATCATATACAGTGATCCCTTTTTACAAAAATGATACATATGTTTACAATAAGAATGATATATACTATATAGGTAGATTCAAATGCTAATGCACCATTAGAAAACAAAGATCTAAAAGAATACATATAAAATGTTCATAGTCCTTATATCCACAAAAAGAAATCCTAAATATACTTTAACATTAAGAAAGATATAAAATTTTATTAAATAAGCCTAGCAGGGGTGCCTGGTGGCTCAGTGGGTTAAGTGTCTGCTCAGGACATGATCCCAGAGTCCTGGGATGAAGCATAGCATCAGGTTCCCCGCTGAGCAGGGAATCAGTCTCCCCTGCTCTTGCTTCTTCCTCTCCCACTCCTCCTGTTTGTGTTCTCTTTCTCTCTGTCAAACAAACAAATAAAATCTTTTTAAAATAAATAAATAAGCCTAGTAAATTTTCAATTCCACTATAGTCATTTAGTGGAAGAGAGTGAAAGGAAGATGAAAGGAAGAAAAAAAAATAGGGATACACACTTAACTACACGAGAGAAAAACACACAAAAACAGAATCTGCTAGAAATAAAAGAGGTAAACAATCAAGGGAGATTAAAGAGGAAAGAAGTTCAATAAATTCAAAAGGATTAGTAAACTAGTCATCTTCCACACATGAAAAACAGACTTCAGAGGTAAAATCACTGACTTTTGAACTGAAGAGTTTTTTGCAGCTCATTTCCTTTTTGTTCCTTCGGATTACAGGATTCAATTCTGAATGGAATAGTTTCAGCAGCCCACCAGAATTCTTTCTTTTTTTTCATATTTTTATTTATCTATTCATGAGAGACACAGAGAGAGAGAGAGAGAGAGAGAGAGAGAGGCAGAGACATAGGCAGAGGGAGAGGCAGGCTCCATGCAGGGAGCCCAATGTGGGACTCGATCTCAGGACTTGATCCCAGGACCCCGGAATCATGCCCTGAGTCAAAGGCAAATGCTCAACTGCTGAGCCACCCAGGCATCCCACCACCAGAATTCTTTATCTGAGGTAATTCAAACTAAGAGACTTGGTAAAACTTTGGTCTTCGGGATTTCTGCCCTTAATATAAAAGTGTTATAAAACTGAAAAAGCAAATTAACCTTTTACACAACACAGCACATACAGGAAATGTAATTTGTATAGTACAAGATTTCCTGACAGATTGAGTGTACAATCTGAAAGGAAGGGGTCAAGAGCAATACCAAAGTTTTTAACCCAAGCAATTTAGAAGCAAGTAGCTGCCTCTATGTGAGCTAGAAGGGCTGAAGGTGGGAGATTTTGTTTCTTCTGTTTGTTTCCCTGTTTTTTTGTTTGTTGTTTTTTTTTTAAATTGAGATTGAAGAAGGGGCTAGGAGTTTGGCTTTGGACATACTAAATTTGAGGTATCTATTAGACATCAGGTGGAAATGTAAAAAAGCAGTTGGATATGAGCTTACAGTTCAGGAAAGAAGTCTGGGCTTGAGATAAAAATTTGGCTGTCATCAGCAAACTCAAAGAGTTTAAAGAGACAGGATGAAATCACCAAAACAGCAAGAAGACAGACAAGACCAAGAATAGAGCTTTTAAGCAGTCCAAAACTTACAGTCAGGGAGAAAAAGACCAAGCAAAAGAAATTTAAGAGATGGACAGTAAAGTATGAGAAGAACCAAGGGAAAGTGCTGTGTCCCAAAAGCTATGAGAATGATGTTTTCCAAGAATGTGGGAGAAATTAACTACATCAAATAATGCTGAAAACTCAAGTAAGATAATAAACAAAAACTGACCACTGGAAAAGCAACCTGAAAGCCACTGATGACCTTGACAAGAACTATATGAATAGTTCTTGAATGAAAGTGAATGAAAGCTTGACCAGAAAGGGGCACCTTGGTGGCTCAGTAGGTTAGGCATTTGACTCTTGATTTTGGCTTAGGTCATGATCTCAAGGTTGTGAGATCGAGCCCCACACTGGGCTCTGTGCTGGGTGTGGAGCCTGAAAATTCTTTCTCCCCTTCTCTCGAGCCCCTCCCACCACCTCTCTCTGCTTCTCTTTCCCACTCTTAAAAAACAAAAAACAAAAACAAAAACAACAGACCAGAATGATTCAAGAGAAAATGAATAAGAGGAATAAAAAACCATACATATAGACAAATCTTTTAAGAAGTTTTGCTCTAGGGGCACCTGGGTGTCTCAAATGGTTAACCTTCAGCTGGTTGCCTTCAGTTCAGATCATAATCTCTGGGTCCTGAGATTAAGCCCCACATCAGGCTCCCTCATTGGTGGGGAGTCTTTTCCCTCTCCCTCTGCCCTTGCCTCTCCCCTCTGCTCATGTGCTCTCTTTATTCTTTCTCTCTCAAATGAATGAAAACTTAAAAAAAAAAAGAGTTTTGCTCTATATGGAAGCAAAGAAATGAGCAGTCATAGCCAAGAAAACTATCAACGAAAAAGGCAACCTACTGAATGAGAGAAAATATTTGCAAATCATTTATCTAATAAGGGGTAAATATCCAAAATATATAAAAAACTGATCCAACACAAGAAAAGAAAAAGAAACAAACTAAAAATGGGTATCAATAGACATTTTCCCAAAGATGACATACAGATGTCTAACAGGTACATGAGAAGATGCTCAACATCACTAATCATCAGGGAAATATAAATCAAAACCACAGTGAGGTATCACCTCACACCTGTTGGAATGGCTATTATCAAAAAGACAAGAAATAAAGAATTGGCAAGGATGTAGAGATGTAAAGAAAACAGATCCCCGTACACTGTTGGTGGGAATGTAAACTGGTGCAGCCACTATGGAAAATGGTATGGAGGTTCCTCAAAAAAACTAAAAATAGACCACATGATCTAAGAATTCCACTTTTGAGTACTTACCTGAGGAAAACAAAAACACTAACTCAAAAAGATATATGTACTCCCATATTCATTGCAGCATTATTTATAATAGCCAAGATATGGAGACAACCTAAGTGTCCATTGATGGATGAAGGGATGAAGGAAATGTGATTATATATAGGCCTATGTTTATACACACACACACACACACACACACACACCCTTATTCAGCTGTTAGAAGAATGAAATCTTGCCACTGATAACAACATAGATTGCCCTTGAGGGCATTACGCTGAGTGAAATAAATGAGAGAAAGCCAATACCATATGATCTCACATACATGTGGGATCTAAAAACAAACAAAAAAGTTCATAGCTACAGAGAACAGACTGGTGGTGCTAGAAGTAGGGGTTGGGGGTTAGGAGAAATGGGTAAAGCATGGCAAAAGATACAAAATGTTGGTTATAAAGTGAATAAATTGCCACAGGGATGTAATAAATATATAGCTCCCGTGACTGGTTAATAATACTGAATTGCACTTGTTAAAGTTGCTATAAGAGTAGATCTTAAAAGTTAAAACTTCTCATCACATGAAAAAAATTCTGTAACTCTGTATAGTGGATGTTAACTAGATTTATTGTGGTGATCATTTCCCAATATATACAAATACTGACTCATTTTATTGTATACCTGAAACTAGTATGTTGTATATCAATTATACCTCAAGAAAAATTTTTATTAAAAAAAAATGAACAGTAGCTAGAAGGGAAAGTGAAGACCAAGATAATTTTTTCTTTAAATACGAGAAAAATCACAATTTCATATACTACAAAAATAACCCAGTAGAAAGGAAGGGCACTTAGAAGGGCACTCTGAGGATTCAGAAGTGGTTTCCTAAAGGAGCTGTCCATGCTGAGTCATGAAGGCTCAGTAGGAGTGAGTCAAGATGAGTAGAGAGGGGACTGAAACAGAATGAGCAAAGAGAGGTAAGAAATAATATGAGGTGGGGGTAAGGGGAAACTGAGGAGGGGTCTGGCATGTGAAGTACAGAACTGCAGCTTGAGAGGTAAGCAGTCGCCAAGCCTTTTAAGACATCTAGCAGGACAATCTTTATTGTACAGGGACTTGCCACTACAGGGTTAAGGCAAAAAAGTACTGAGATCAAACTGACACTGCACATGGGGAGGGAATGGCTTGAGGGGTACTAGACTGAAGGGAGGAAGACTAGTTATGAGGCTACTAAAAAATAAATAACAAGGTTCTAAACTAGGGCAGTATTAGTAGTGAAAGGGGTTTAGTGATGGATCTATGCACTCAGTGTTGAAGGCAATGGGTTACTGGGCAGATGATAATGCCATTATCTATATTTCGAAATACTGGTGGGGGGTGCGAATGATTCATTTCAGTTTGGGGAATATTGCTTTTGGAATCTCTATTCAACATCCAAGTGAGTAAATGTAAGCAGGCAGAGGATAGAAAACTTGGACCTTTGGGCTCAAGACATCTGAAAGACATCAGCATTTGAATGGTTATTAAAATTATTGTGAGATGATCCAAAAGTAATAATTACACAGAAAACAATGACTGAACTTTTAGGAATACTAGCATTTAAGGATAAATTAGTGAAGAAAATGCTTGAAGGAATATCAGGTCGGAAAAGCATAAGAAAAATCAGGGAAAGAAACATTCAACAGGCCAGAAAAATAGCCAAGTGCTAATTAATACATCTCCCAGCGTAAAAAGAGATGCTGTAAGTGACCCGAATAAGCTGGCAGAAATCAGAGATCAAGAAAAGTCAAATAAAGTAACAATCTGAACTTTCCGATTCTGTTCCATTAATTTTTCAAAAATTATAGAATCTAAAGGGCCCTCTCTTCCTGAGATCCTTAAGTAGTCAAGCCAATTTGAGTGGAAACACCTAAAGAGACTAAACACAGTTATATCACTACCTTACAGGAAGAGATCATTTCCAGTTTTAGTAGAAAAATATTTGTTGCTCTATATACAGAAAACTGGCAATATATTTCTTAATAAACCAAAATCACTGACAAGCATAATAAAATAAGAATTTTGCTTTTTATCATTCCTAACTTCTTGATTATTACATATTACCTATGACTTCACATAAGCTCAACTAACAATATAAAAATCTTACAGCCTTATACATCAAGGAAAAGTATTTATAAGTACAGATGATGTAGAAACCTATAATGTTAGTAATTAGGGAAATATATTATCAGTGCAATAAAAACTTATCAGAAATAGAATTTTTGATGTTGGAAGATAAAAGATAAAAGACACAGGAGGAAAATAAATAGAACAAGGATCAATTTCCATTTCTTGATTTTATCACTTTTAGGCAGACAATTCATCAGACTAAAAAAGCACTTATTGTTGGATAACTGTACTGCAATGTACTAACTGGTAGTGACACAAGTGTTTGGTTCCATCCATACAGAAGAACTCCACAAGGAACTTAAAAAAAAAAAAATCAACAGGAAGCATATTTTCATATGAGTGCCTAAAGCAAAATCAGCAAAATGTAGAAAGAATGAGACAGATTTACTCCAAATGGGAAAGTTAATAGCATTTTTTCTTGGAACGGGGTAGACTCCCAAGGTGTGAATCACTGGATTAAAGAACACCTGGATCCAGGATTTACCCAAAGCTGTAAAAGCGGGATTCACACTATAGCAGAGCAAACATGCGCTCTCTGGGCCAGAAAGAAAAAAAGCTGCATTGGGTTAGTGTTAGTGTCTCAGGAGTTTGGATGAGTCACAAACACAGAGTGGAGAGGAAAGCACAACCAGACTCTACTTCAGCACATGGGGAAAATTTGCAGCTGTTTTCTTATCTTTTGATTCATTCCCTCCCTTAGTAATTTACTATTAAAAACTTTTAATTATATTCAAGGAAGCTAAAATAAAAGTTACCTCAGAATCTTACTATTCCAAAGATCTGGACAGGCCACATTGCTTTGCACATGAACTAGGTCAACATATAAAGAAATCAATATCACTACCACAATCTTTCTAGCACTATGAATTTTGCTAACCTACTATAACCAATATATAAAACCTTTATTTCTGTGATCACTAGGCAAGAATGAATATTTATTTGCTACGTATATTTTTCTAGAAAGAATGGACTGCTTGTTTCAAAAAAACAGAAACTATGTAACTATTCAACAGAAGAATGATTTAAAAAATTACAACCCATTCATGAATATTATACACCCTTAAAAAAATATTTGTGGGCCTATGGCCCAGTGTAGAGAAGGACATCATCACCACCACTGCAGCTACCATCATGGCCTGAACTCAAGAAGATGCTCTAAGATGCACTCTAAGGGGACAATACTCACCATTTCCTGCCTGTCACAGCTAGCAGAGTGCTTGCTATTGGCATATCCTGTAACTTTATAAATGATGCTACATTTGAAATCAAGAAATATGACCTTCATAAGTTATAAGAGGGCCCTCGTATCACAACAGTGCTCAGCAGGGAAGAGGGACTCAAATAGTACAAAATAATACACACTGTTTGCCAAGAGCATTAACAACATTATTCCTGTTTTTTTGTCACTTGTGAAATGTCAGGAAGGTAGTGGGGAACTTGAGATTGGATAAATATGGATCATCTATCTCATCTAGGCCTACTGGGCTCACTGCTTTAGCTTTACTTGTGGACCTTCTGTCCCAGAAATTTGCAGAGTTTACAAGACAAAGAGAAGGTTATACTAAAGAAAAGGAAGGATCAATGCATATGTACACCAAAAACTGTACTGGGGCAATGGCATTGTCAGAGCTCTAGTTCCCCTGGGTGCTGGTATTGGTTTGGCCTATAAATACAACGGAAAAGAGGAGTTCTGCCCAACTTTATATTTGAAAATTACAATATGGCAGTTTTGTGGAAATCACCATTTATTTTCATCTGTGAGAATAACTGCTATGAAATGGGAGCATCTGCTGAGAGAGCAGCAGCCAGCACTGATTACTACAAGAGAGACAATTTTATTCCTGGGCTAAGAGCAGATGGAATGTATGTTCTATGTGTCCAGGAAGCAACAAAGATTGCAGCTGCCTATTACAGATCTGTAAAGAGGGCCATGCTGATGGAGCTGCAGACTCACCAATATCAAGGACATAGTCTGAGTGATCCTGGAGTCAGTTATCATACACAAGAAGAAATTCAAGAAGAGAGCACTTCTCAAAGATAAAATAGTAGACACCAATACTCTCAGTGTTGAGGAATTAAATAAAACTGAGGTTATTAGCAAAGAAATTAAGAATACAGTCCAGTTTGTAGCACTGATTTTGAACCAATATTGGAAGAATTAAGCCATCATATCTACAGAAACAATTCACCTTTTAAAGGTGTATTTATTTATTTGAGAGAGAGAGAGAGTGAGCATGTGTGTGTGCACACAAGTGGCGGAAGGGGCAAAGAGAGAGGGAAAGAGAAAATCTCAAACAGACTCTACACAGAGTGTGGAACCGGGCTCAGGGCTGGATCTCACAACCTTGAGATCATGACCTGGGGATCCCTGGGTGGCTCAGCGGTTTGATGCCTGCCTTCGGCCCAGGGTGTGATCCTGGAGTCCCGGGATCGAGTCCCACATCAGGCTTCCTGCATGGAGCCTGCTTCTCCTCTATGTCTCTGCCTCTCTCTCTCTCTCTCTCTCTCTGTCTCTCAGGAATAAATAAATAAAATCTTTAAAAAAAAAAAAAAAAAAAAAGAGATCATGACCTGTGCCAAAACCAAAAGTCAGATGCTTAACCAACTGAGCCACCCAGGCGCCCCAACAATACACCTTATAAAGTTTATGGTAAATCAGTGAATCAAGTTTAAGTGGATCATTTAAAGGAAGACTGTAAATTTATTATTATGCCTTCAATGGAACATTCATGGTCAACTTTTAAAATTTTGTCATCTCAACTTTAAAAGGAATAAAACCCATAAAACAAAACTTTTGTGAATGTTTATGCCATGCCATAAAATTAAGTTTAAAATTTTTGGGGAAAATGTAATGGGTTTCGAAGGTCCAGTGGTGCAGTGGAAGTACAACTTCTTTCCTATGTCCTACAGTTTCCCAATTTCCCTCCATAGAAGAAAACACATTATCAGTCTCTTCTATATTAAAAAATGGATTTTTAACTGAAACAAACCAACAAACACAAAAACATAGCTCAAATGTCTAAAGGAAAAGTTCACAAATTCTTACATTCAAGAAGATAAATATAGAAGGAGAAATATAAACACTATGTAATTAACATGACCCAAGTAGCAAAAGCTACAAAAGTACACACCTGGGTAATTTACAGGCATTGAGTTAAATCTCAGGGAAGACAGAATAAGATACTTGACATGTAGGGGAGGAACTCTCTCATATCTGTACTGAGACAAACAACTCAACCTAAAATAAAATCTAATCCCTAAGGCAAAAAGAACTCTCCTCCCTTCGTCAATGAGTCACAAAGCTATCTTGAACTGATTTTGTCTATCAAAGCAGAAGACACAGCACTTTTCCTCTGCTATGGGAATTATCTAGGTATGTTTTATAAACAACAGTTATTATAATTAGAGGTAAATATCCTCTAATATCTGTTTTAGGTAACAAATTGTATCCCTTAATTGTGGAAGTCAAACTCTTGCCTTTTGCTTCCTGGCAATGTTACTCAACTAATTTGTTCTCTAACACAGAAATAATGACCCCTGTAGTGGGCTGCCTACTATACAGCTAGAATCCTGCAGAGAAGGGGAGAGCTTTTAAAGATCTAAGAATAAATGTATTAAAATACAACTTTCATTCTTATCCCCAGTAGGGAAAAATGTAATCATCATCATTATGACTGCCATTAGAAACTGAGATACCATACAGTGACTTGCTCACAGACAAAAATTTCCAAAGCAATGGAATAGCTGAGTCACTATTCAACTGAAGACTTAATTAAGTATCTCATATAGTCAGTGAAGGAAGATGATATAATATTATGAAAGTGATCTATTTCTGTGTTCGGAGTTCCAAAATGAATTAACATGGCTGCTGACTCTGAAAATTATTTTCACATACTTGGATTTATCTCTTAAAGCATTTGGATACATCCTTTTTCAGGGATTAAATAACATCTATGCATCAATCAAGTCACATGATATATAGGTCATGGTCTAACAACTTCCAGCTGCTTTTGTGTTATAACATTAACTTTTCCTAGAACGGACTAGTCAATTGGGTTATAACATTCCCTTGGGCTTTAAGCCATTTCCTAAGTTTAAAATTGAAACATCAGTTGAAGAAAAACAGGTACAACATAACAACCTATACAACTTAGTTACAAATATATTAAGTTGCATACATTAGCTTCAGAACAAAAAGTCAGAAAAAAACTATAAAATCAAATGAGATTTTTACTGCTAAAAAGATCTATAAAATACCCTCAACAATGAGATTAACTTAGGGGCCCAAAGAAGCTGCTTGTACTGACACAGGACATTTAAGTAAAGCTGAGGTAAGGGAACAGGGACTTCAAAATATTCAATTTCACAAATCAAAAGCCTCCACAATATCAAAAATATCTAAATAAAAAAAAGTTATCAAATGATAGACAAATTTAAGAAGCACTCACTTGACTAAAATATCATTAGAAATAATGACTGCATTAGAAAGAATCCTATATACCAGTAAAAATCGTTAGCATTTATTGAGTCCTTACTATGTGCCAGACTCCTCTCTCTCTCTCTCTTTTTTTTTTTTTTTTAAGATTTTACCTATCCATTCATGAGAGACATGGGGGGAGGGGGGCAGAGAGCCTGATGCGGGACTCGATCCCTTAACCCCAGGATCAGGCCCTGAGCCGAAGGCAGACGCTTAACCGCTGAGCCACCCAGGTGTCCCCAGACTCTCTTTTAAAGTCCTTTACATGCATTATCAACTCATTTAATTCTCACAACCCCCCAGGAGGTATTATTATTATCCTTACTTTATAAACAAGAAACCTCAGGCACAAAGAGGTTAAATTACTTGCCAGAAGTCATCAAGTGAATAGGAAGAAGAACCAGAACATGAATCCATACCATGATCTCTTCAACTGTAGTCCCTAACTCTCCTCTCTCACCTCCCAACTCTTAACCACTATGCACACTGGCTTTTTAATTTTAGCCTAACTCCTCATTTTGAAGATGAGGAAACTGTCCCCCAACGAAGAGAGAAAATTCACTAAAGGCTCAAAACTTTTTTTTTCAAGTAATCTGCCTACCCAAAGTGGGGCTCAAACTCACAATCCCAAGATCAATTTTTGCCATATTTTTTTTTTAATTAATTTGTTTTTTTTTCTAATATAAAGTACTTATTGTTGAAGGCAGGAGAGTACAATAAAGTACAGAAGAAAATTTAATTCACTACTCTTAGCTTCCAAGAATAACCACTATCAACACTTTAACATACTTCTTTATATGCATTGTAAGACCAATACTGCTTCTCTGCCCCATATTTTCAAAGAAGTTTAGAGACATAACTTTATATACAGTTGTATATGTATTTGCCTTTTTCACTTACATCATCATTTTTCATGGCATTAAATATTTTTTGAAAATATGACTAAATAGCAAATGACATTTCATAAATTTCATTAATTTAAACCAAACATGGTAAATTTTTACAATTAATCCTGTGATGAAACTGTTATACTTACATCTTTATGCAAAATCTCTGATAATATTCTTAGATTAAATCTCTAGAAGTGACATTACTAAAGTTAAGGAGTATGACAACATCTAACATGTATGTGGTTAACACTATTGCCAAATTGTTTAAGCCCTTCGAAGATATTTACTTGTTTGATCCTTGTAACAGAGAGAGCAATGGACCCAATTAGAGAGGGAATGAATGCCCACAGAGAACAAGTAACCTGCCCAAAATCATACAGCTAGAAAGTGACAGCCAGGATTCATAAGTAGTCAGGCTCCAGGATCCGTGCTCTTAATCATTATCCTAGCCTGTTTTATTTCCATACTTTTTCAATATGATCAAGTCTCCTAGAAACCTACTACAAATGTACAAAAATCCTCTGAGGAACCTGTAGTTTCAGTAAGCATCCCAGGGGATGCTAAAATCTAAAACCCACTATCCTTATCTAAATATTTTATTTATTTATTTTATTTATGTTTTAATTTAATTTAATTTAATTTAATTTAATTTAATTTAATTTAATTTAATTTAATTTAATTTAAAGTAGGGTCCATGCCCAGCATGGAGCCCAACACAGGGCTTGAACCCATGACTCAGATCAAGACCTGAGCTGAGATCAAGAGTTGAACACTTAACAAACTGAACCACCCAGGTGCCCCAATCTAAAAATTTTAGAAGAGAATATTTAATAAACCCTTCTCATAAAACCTTTGATAGTTATGTGGATGAAAGAGTCAAGTAAGAGAGTACTCAAAAATGATTAAAATAAATCTTCATGACCTTGGATTAGGCAATCATATTTCAAATATGACATCAAAAGCACAAGTTACAACATAAACGAAGAATTTTTAAGATCATTAAAAATTACTTCAAAAATAAAAAATAGGTAAGTTGAACTTCATCAAAATTAAAAACTTTTGTACCATAAAAGACACCTTGAGGACAAATATTATATTATTCCGCTTATATGAGGCACCTAGAATAGGCAAATTCATAAAGTCACAAAGTAGAAATAACAGTTATCAGGGGCTAGGGGGGATGAAGAAGGGGAGTTATTTTTTAATAGGCACAGAGTTTCTGTCTGGGATGATGGAAAAGTTCTGGAAATGAATAAAGGTGATGATTGCATAACATTGTGAATGTATTTAATATCATTAAACTGTACACTTAAAATGCTAAAAAAATACTAAATTTTATGTATATTTTACTGTAATAACAAAAAAAGGCACCATCAAAACAATCTATAGAATCGAAAAAATATTTACAAATCATTCAACTGATAAGGGAATTATATCCAGAATATACAACTCAGCAATAAAAACATAATTTTTTAATTTTTTTTTAATTTTTTTTTTTTTTTTTTTTATGATAGTCACAGAGAGAGAGAGAGGCAGAGACACAGGCAGAGGGAGAAGCAGGCTCCACGCACCGAGAGCCCGATGTGGGACTCGATCCTGGGTCTCCGGGATCGCGCCCTGGGCCAAAGGCAGGCGCCAAACCACTGCGCCACCCAGGGATCCCAAAACATAATTTTTTAAATGGGAAAAGGATATGAACATTTCTCCAAAAAAAATATACGAATAGCCAGTACGAACATGAAAAGATGCTCACAATATTATTAATTAGGGAAATGCAAATCAAAATCACAGTGTCCTATCGTTTCATTCTAGATGGCTATAATAAAAAAGACCGTAACAGGAGCACCTGGGTGGCTGTTGGTTAGGCATGTCTTTGGCTCAGGTCATGATCCCAGGGTACTGGGATCAAGCCTTATATCAGGCTCCCTGCTCAGCAGGGAGTCTGCTTCTCCTCTCTCTCTCTATCTCAAAAGAATAAATTTTTTAAAAATCTTAAAAAAAAAAAGGCAGTAATAAGTGTTGACTAAGAAATAGAGAAATTGAACCTTCACATACTGCTGGTGGAAATGCAAAACAGTAAAGCCACTTTGGAAAACAGTTTGGTGGTTTCTTAATACGTTAAATATGGAGTTACAATATGACCAGCAATTCTATTCCTAGGTATATAACCAGGAGAATTAAAAACATATGTCCACACACTTGTACATGTATATATTCACAGCAGTATTACTCATAATCACCAAAAAGCAGAAACAACCCAAATGGCCATCAACTGGGTATGTGGTAAATGTGATAAATGAAATGTGGTATATCCCTACAAAGAATATTATTTGGCAACAAAACATATAAAGTATGGATACGTGCCACAACACGGACAAACCTTGAAAACACTACGCTGAATGAAAGAAGCCAGGTATGAAAGTTCATGTTACATGATTCCATTTATATGAAGTATGTACCAGATAGGCAAATCTACAGAGGCAGAAAGTAGATTAATGATCGCCAGAGGCTAGGAGAGGAAGAAATGAAGACTGATTACTAAATGGGTACAGAGTTTCTTTGAAGGGCAATAAAAATGTTCTGGAAATAAATAGTGGTTATAGCTGTACAATTTTGTGAGTACACTAAAAAATCACTAGTGTACACTTTAAATAATTAAAAATGAACTAAAAATGTGATTATAAAATTCATGCTAAATATATAAATTTTGAAATAAAGTTCTCAGAAGTAATCATTTAAGACTGTAAGTATGTGGGGGCACGTGGGCGGCTCAGTGGTTGAGCATCTATCTTTGGGCTCAGGACATGATCCCAGGATCCTGGGATCGAGTCCCACATCAGTATCCCTCCAGGGATCCTGCTTCTCCCTCTGCCTATGTCTCTGCCTCTCTCTGTGTCTCTCTCATGAATAAATAAATAAAATCTCAAAAAAAAAAAAAGAGACTGTAAGTATGTGAATTTTGAGAGAATTAGTGAGGGAATTGAAAGGATAAAAACAAAGACTTTCTGGGAACTACAGACAATGGAAATAAAGACAAAAATATCAAAACTATGGAAATAAAGACAGAAATATCAAAACTATCAAAAAGTTAAGAACCAGAAAAGTACAACATCATACAAACAAAAGCTTTACAAGTTCTATTAATCATATTGAAGGAGATGTCTGACTCTTGCTTTTGACTCAGGTCATGATCTCAGGGTCCTGAAATTAAGCCCCAAGTAGAGCTCCACACTTAGCATTGAGTCGCCTGAGATTTTCTCTCCCTCTCCCTCTGCCTCTCCTGCTCATTATAAATAAATCTTTTAAAAAAAATCATATTGGGATCCCTGGGTGGCGCAGCGGTTTGGCGCCTGCCTTTGGCCCAGGGCACGATCCTGGAGACCCGGGATCGAATCCCACGTCGGGCTCCCGGTGCATGGAGCCTGCTTATCCCTCTGCCTGTGTCTCTGCCTCTCTCTCTCTCTCTCTGTGACTATCATAAATAAATAAAAATTTATAAAAAAAAAAATAAAAAAAAATAAAAAAAAAATAAAAAAATCATATTGAAGACGAAAAAGTGAGTTTCAGAGTAGAAAGAAAAGAAAAAAAAAACCCACCAAAACAAAATAACTCAATGACTCATCCATCTAAGCAGTTCCCTGATGACTTTAAAAAATAATTTAAGGTTCACCTGTTAGTAAAGAGGAGGTCAAGAAGATACATATATGACACATATTTATAAAATTAAAGGAGATATGTACAGATTTCACCAAATGCAGAACACTAGTATTGATGGCAAAACTCAAATTTAATCAGAATACTTTGGGGCCATACAATCGCATTGCTTTTACACACAGATTTATAGGACAGGATGAACTGAACTATGTTGCATTCCCTGTCGATAAATTAGAAGCACTCCCATTTATCCTAAATAGGCTAACTTGACAGTGAAAGATGGATGATGGTACCTGCATGCTAGAATGTCCATTTCATGGAGGCAGGGACTTTGTTTTGTTTAGAATAGCACTTAGCACAAAGGAAGTGCTCAATAATGGTGGCTGAATGAATCAACAGGACTTTGAAATTTGTAGAATACTTTGCATATGTTTTAGGAATTTACACCTAGGTTAGGGAATTCTATACATCTAGAAATGGAATTGTAATGGATGAAAAGCCGGAAATACATGCAATGTAAAACTAGAGTTTCAGGAAGGAAAGAATTTCTCTTTAAATACCACACTGACTGGAGGCAGGTAAGAAGCCTATATAACTTCCTTATGTTGTTAAATGTTTTTGTTGTTGTTGTTAAATGTTTAAACACAGTCATAAATTTCCTTTAATTTTTACCTCATCAGTATGATGAAATATACAAATGGCTCTATATACTTCTAAGGAATTAATTAATTTTTACCATTATTTAAATGGTAAAAATAACAATAAACACTCTGAATTCACCAGTCAAGTAAAAGGAACACATGATACAGAAAATAAAATCCCCTAAAGACAAAAGATATGATTTAAGTAAAATACAATAGACAAAATCAGTACTTACAAGACCTAAGAAGAAAATATAACTTAACTGCTAAAACCTATTCAGTACTAACTAAACCTAGAACAATGAGTACAGAAGAAAGACAAAGTTCCCCACCTTAAAGGAATTAATTCAAAATAGACAAGAAGAAAAATAATAATGTCATAACAGAGATGAGGACAATTTCTAACAATGACCAATTCAGCTAATTTACTTATAAGCTTATATGGAGAATAAAATAAGCCACAACCTATTGTAAAGCATTAGTGCTTTATAGAAAGTTTCTAGGCTTGCCACATAAATACTAAAATCAATACCCACAAAAGGTATTTCATATAAAAATATCACTAGCAAGTTTGCATTTAAATATTTAATTAACACAATTATGACAAAACTTTGTTTCTTAAATCAAAGTACTCCATTGTTAAAATGACAAATGTCATTAGTTTACTTCACTTTTCTTTTTAAACAAGACACCTGCAGGCAACAGATATGCAATTAAAGCTGTAGTTTAAGTTCAAGCAATTCTCTCTGAAAACATCAAAAAAGATATCCCACTAAAAAGTCCTATTATACTTCTCACATTTGAATATTATTTTGGATTTACCTCAATTAAGTACTTTATTTACAATCTAAAATATCAAGCAAAATTTGAGATGAAATGTCTTTAGAGAGTTTCAACTCCAAAGTTTAGTAAAGAACATAAATTGGTTTAATTAAAATTACAATTTTTGAGTACTTAATCTGACCAAATGCTATGTTTGGAGTTTTCTGCTGATACAAGAGTTTATTTGATAGTTTTCTGAAAATAATGCAATGAACTTTTAAATAGCCATAACTTAGAAAATTAATCATACCTTAACTTTTATTTCGCTCTCAAACTGTTTTTCAAGACCCTGAGAAATTTACACTCAGTTTCAGGAGTGTTATCTTAGTAGCAGAGCCGGATTTACAAGGAAGTGACAGTGCAGGTTCTGGGTTTTGACATACACGCTTTACAAGAGAAAACATTGTGCAAGTAAAAGAGTATGAAGGTTTAGAACTGCAACACATGCTAAATAAAATGGTACTTTTTAAAAGTAAGACTGCTGCTATAAACTTACACTGAGCCAAAACTCACAAAAAGGCCATTCCTCCTAAGTTATCTTCTCCTACCTCCCCACTCAAAATAAATTTTTCCATCCTAGAACTCCTATAAAGTATATTTTTAAAATACATTTCTGTACATCTTTATTATCTTTACATTTATGGATAAAACTCTCTGACACTGAAAATATTTCATTTGACCCCTTTGCTCCAGAGTAACTTATGTTTTTCTATTAAACTTAGAGTGAATTTTAAATATTTCTCCTATATTCAAAATTAGCTACTTAATTTATAACTACCTAGTTTCTAAAAACATTTCCACATACATGATCTCATTTTATGTAGTATAAATCCAGAGGAATTATTAGTCTTACACATTTAATAATTGCTTGATATCTTCATTTTTATTTAATGTTGAAACTATGCTTTAAAAGTCACATGTTGGGATACTGGGTGGCTCAGTTGGTTTAGAGACCAACTCTTGATTTCAGCTTAGGCCATGATGTCAGGGTCGTGAGAGGGAGCCCCATATCCGGCTCTACCCTGGGCATGGAGCCTGCTTAAGATTCTTTCTCCCTTTGCCCTCTTCCTCTTGCTCTCTCCCAGTCTCTCTCTCAAAAAAAAAAAAAAAAAAAAAAAAGATTCTTTCTCCTTTTGTCCCTCCCCTTACCTCTCCCCCACACCTGCATGTGTGTTCTCTTAAAAAAAAAAGTCACATATTCAGCATCTACCACAAAAACAAGAATGCAAAATTGAAAAACTATTATAAAATTATATGAATGGGAAATAAATGACCAGAGTGACCTGGGTAGCTCAATCGGTTGAGTGTACAACTCTTGGTTTCAGCTCAGGTCATGACCTCAGGGTTGTGAGACTGAGCCTCACATTGGGCTCCACACTCAATAGGGAGTCAGCATGGGATTCTCTCCCTCTGCCCCTTTCTCGCTAAATAAATAAATAAATAAATAAATAAATAAATAAATAAATAAATAAATGATTTTAAAAAGAGAAAAGAAATGAAGTGACCAAAGTAACATAAAATTAAGTAATAGAATTTGATAAATCATAAAATGTACCTCTCACTATAAAAATATTCAGATTTCATCAGTGTTTCATTTTTTAAAAATCTTGGTTTATAAGCTCCTATAACCATTCTTTAATAGTTAAGAATAGTTCATCAGGGTAGATACAAAAACATTTAACCCTTTTGTTGAATACTAGGATTTATGCTAAGAATTTAATTTTGGCTAAATATAAAATAACTATCAATCATCCCCAAATTAAGCAGTCCTTGAGTATCTCTCATTCATATATTTTGGACATAGTAAGATCTGGATATATATTCAGCTACACACACACAGACACACACACATACTTTGCAGATCAAGACTTTTTTTGCACCAAGAGAAATGCAAAGATAAATTCCTAGCTTTAAAAATTAAGAATATCAAAAAAGTATTAGAGAATATCATCTATGCTACTGAATTTTTTTTTTAAGATTTTATTATTTATTCATGAGAATACACAGAGAGGAGACAGAGAGGCAGAGGCACAGGCAGAGGGAGAAGCAGGCTCCATGCAGGGAGCCCGACATGGGACTCGATCCAGGGTCTCCAGGGTCACGTTCTGGGCTGAAGGCAGGCGCTAAACCGCTGAGCCACCCGGGATGCCCTATGCTACTCAATTTCTAATGTATGCATTACAACATTTTAGCATTCCTATACATTTTTGACATCTGTGATTCATGTCCCATTTGCACAAATTGTATTTAATTCAATAAGATCTCAACTTACATCTATTGAAAAATTAATCTGGAGAGGGAATGTCTAACCTATAAGGCTTTTCTCATTCCACATCACCTGCCCCAACCATGTAGGGAACCACTGTAGTCTCCTCAGAATTAGCAACAACTAAAACTGGAGGGAAAAAAATATCATGGAAGTGTACATGATACACATATCTTTTACATGGAAATGTTCTCAATTACTCTCTGTATCCTTATTCAAGCAGTTTAAGGACTATAACATTCACTAATTTATAGCCCTTTACCCAAGGCCAGTAAGTTTCTATACTCACTACTCCACTCAATAGCCCACCTTTTACTACTTTCACTCCTCATAAAGTGACATTTGAGTGTTATTAACAATTTTCTTTTGAAAACCTTCCCTTGCCTTGTTCCTCACAAATCTAGTCAGTCTTTGCCGGTCTTCCTATTTCTCTGGTTCTTCTTCCAACTCTATTTTTTTTTCCCCCACCAACTGCTCAAATGTTGATCATCCCCAGGGTTTTCTTCTCTAGCCTCTACTTTCCTACAGATGTACAAACTTCCCTGGGAGTATATTTTCTACAGCCTTCATTATTGTGGTTGATGACTCCCAATCTGTCTCCCTCCATGCAGATGATTTCGTTGCACTAAACTCTGTTTCTTTTTTTTTTTTTAATTTGTTTTATTTATTTATGATAGTCACACACAGAGAGAGAGAGGCAGAGACACAGGCAGAGGGAGAAGCAGGCTCCACGCACCGGGAGCCCGACGTGGGATTCGATCCCGGGTCTCCAGGATCGCGCCCTGGGCCAAAGGCAGGCGCCAAACCACTGCGCCACCCAGGGATCCCTAAACTGTGTTTCTAAATGTCCTTTCTACTATATCAGTCTGTCAGGTCTCCTTGACTCTATCTAGGTACAGTTCCAATGTCTTCCACAATATTACTGAGACTGCTGCTTTAAAAACAAAGATCTAACCCTGTGATTCTTTTAAAATTCTTTGGAACTCACCAAAAGCTCTAAAGGATAAAAGCAGTATGACATTAAAATCCTTCATGATTTGATCCTAACCTACCTTTTCTGCCTCATCCTCTTTCCCTTCTCCCATATTATGTCAAACGAAATCACTCAAAGTTTCTCAAACAAGGGGCACTTGGCTGGCTGAGTTGGAACAGCATGCAACTCCTGATCTCAGGGTAGGGAGTTAAAGCCCCACACTAGACATAGAGACTACTTTTTAAAAAAAGTTTCTCAAACAAGCCACCTACTTTTTTTCCTTCATGCTTTTACTCATGCTATTTATTGATGCAGCTTAAAATGTACTTCCCCCTCATTTGCATGCTAAAATCTTTCTCTTCTTTTAAAACTTGTTTTATACGTCACTTCTGGTGACATTGTTTCCTCCTTCATTGCCTTATCAATTGGTGATTCCATCCTCAAGATCTCTACTGCAATTCATTCAAACAGCACCTCTCTTAGCAATTATTTCACTGTATTGTAATTACTGTATTAATTCACTATACACATGTCCACTTATGTAGAATCACTAAAAGCAGGAATCACAACTTGTCATCTCTATCCCTATCAGCTTGTAAACATGTCATACAGGAAATGCTTAATAAAGAGATGTTCAACGAGCAAATGCTATGTAATTTATGTCACTCTCTACCTAATGTTTGACATATGAACTCCTATATCCCAGTATTTCATCTGAAAATATGATTAATAGATTCAGTCCGTGACAAAGCAGATAAATAAGCAAGATAGACTGAAGAGATGTTTGGGAAAAAAGCACTTATGACTAAATCCCATAATTCAATGTCAGATGTCAGAAATATTCGCAAAAGATACTAAGTAGTAATCAATGATACAGTCCTGGATCTCTCCAAAAAACAAAAAAACCACTACTTCAAATTATATTTCTTTATGTCTTAACTTTCTCATCTCTAAGAGAATACAAACCATTTACCTTACAGATATCAGAACTCTGATAAGGGACTAGAAAACAATTTTATTTTTGCTAAAATATATTTTTTATAGTTCCCAAAGCTATATAATTTTCACTTTGAGTCAAGAAGTAAGCCGAATGTAGCAAAATGTATGACTGTGCTCAATGATTTCACTGCTTCTTCCTATATGAATATTAATTATACCTCCCTGCTCAATTTCACCACACTTGGCCATACGACTTGCTTTAGGTAATAAAATGTGAATGGAAGTGACATGTGCCTCTTCTGAGCAGAATCTTTAACTATAATTCCATGGTTCTGCATAGCTTTTTCCCTTCTAAACATGTCCCAGACAGGGACTGCTCCTTAAGCCTGAATTTCAGAAAGGAAAACAACTGTGGATGGAGCTGCCATCTACCTAAACATGTAACATGAGCAAAAAATAAGTCACCAAGGTCTTGGGTTATTCATTACTCACAGAATAACTAGCATAAACAAACTGGTACACTGAATTAGGCGCTCCTCCTCTATATCATAACATCTAGGTATACGTCACTATAAAAATACTATAGTCAAAGATTTTTATTGTTTTATTCAAACAGACTTATGCTTTCAATAAGTCAGACATTTCTTTTTTCATCTCTAGCACCTAGTAGAGAAAACTGATAAATGTTTGCTGAAGAACTACAAAGGTACCCATTTTATATTTGCCAATAAATGAAGCTACATAGTTACTGAAAATTTTGAACATGTAACACAAAAATAACATTGAAGAAAAGACTGAAGAAATCAAAATAACTTATATTGTAAAAAGCTGAAGAGATTTTGTGGCCATTTGTTACCTGATCTTAGTATAATAACATTTTTCTAAAAGGTTTCAACAATATATTTATCGAAGATTCCAATAATATTGCTTTACTTAAAACATATTCACTTGATAACCAGATGGAAAGAAGAGAAGTATGTAGCAGATGTCTAAATTCATGCACTGTAAAATTCATGTTTCCTCACAGATCCATATTTACACATACTTTAGACACATATATTTTTATACATATATACATACACATGTGTGTGTATATATATACATATATATATGTTTATAACATATTTCCTTTCGAAAGTTCCTATAGTAATGGCTGACCCAAAAAACTGAAATAATCCAAAAGAACCAACACATTACAAAAATGCCTAATTTGGTAATTTTAAAACATAATTTTAAAACATAAACATAAATTCACCTAGCACAAGGGTAAAAAAACTTATAACCTCTAATGCCTCTTAATGCATAAATCTATTAGTAAATACAACTATGTTATTAAGAAAAGTTTTTGTCCTTTATTGAAGGTGACAGGGAAATGTTTAATCACTTTAGAAAAATTTCCATCCAAAAATGATTTGGTTATAAAATGTCTACACTTTCATCTCATCAGGAAATCGTATTTTCTAAAATGATTCATGTCCTTCAGGGTGTCAGGAAACAATAGCATAATTGAACTGATATAATTCCTAATCTATTACAATATATTTGAGTTCTAAATTTTAGATTGATATGTGCCTCAAATTCCCTAAAATCAGGTAAACACTTATATTTGCTAAATTTTGCTAGTATTTTATTCTATTCTGGAGTATATGCATTAAAAAACACATACAGGGGTGACTGGGCAGCTCAGTCAGTTAAGCATGCCATTCTTGGTTTCAGCTCAGGTAACAATCTCAGTGTCCTGACTGAGATTCAGTGATCTACACTCAGCATGGAGTCAACTTGAGAGTCTCTCCCTCCCCCCTCCTCTCTCTTTCTCAAAAAACAAAAACAAAAACAAAAAACCACAGTGATAGGAAAAGAAATTTTAATACTAAGTTGATACTATAGTCTCAATCTTTGTGATTTTCCTAAACACTTTTACTATTTTTATTCTAAAGCATCTAAAACTATAATAGTACTTCAAAATGAGTTATACACTCATTTTACAAGTAAACTTCACAACAACATATAGTAAGTTTACAAACATCATTAACCAAAAGTCACACAGGATCTTTTATATATTCTTTCTTTCGTTCGTTCGTTCGTTCTTTTTTTAAGTAGGGGTTTTTTAGCTGATATCAGCACTCTGAATAGGAAAATAAATGCCTATGACAAAAATTATTACTTTAATCCACTTAATACAGAAATGTATGGTTAAGTTGATGTATTTTCACTTCTCAATATTCCATCAAAATATCATACTCATGCAGCCAACATGATCTTCATAGATACTAACAATTTACAGATTTTTTAAAATATGAATAATTTATAAGTATTAAATCATAATCTCTGGGGGATTGGGTCTGGGCATCATGTTTTAAAAGCTCCAGATAATTCTAATATGTAGCTGAGGTTGCATATTGTATATTTCTTTCAATATCCCTACAAAAGATTAACAATTTTTTCCTTTCAATTTAATTCTGGACCGGATTTTAAGTGAATAGCTTTAAACATTTCCTTAAAAGAATATAGATTTATAGCCTTACTTTCCATTTCAACTTCTGAGGATTTGATTTAAACAGTAATTTTTATCATGCTTATAAAATGTGTCTTAATGGGGCTCCCTGGGTGGCTTAGCAGTTTAGCACCTGCCTTCAGCTCAGGGCATGATCCTGGAGTACCAGGATCGTGTCCAGCATCAGGCTCCCTGCATGGAGCCTCCCTCTCTCTCTCTCTCTCTCTCTCTCTCTCTCAATCTGAGTCTCCCATAAATAAATAAATCTTTAAAATAAATAAATAAATGTGTCTTAATAAGTGAAGCTTTAAAAAGAAAAAGGGGACACTTTGGCCACTTAAACACTAACTTTTCCCATTTTTTGCTTTAAATTAAGTGATATCAGAGAGCTCAAAGTCACAGTACCAAAGCACTCTTTAAATTACAAAACTGGGGCAGCCCAGGTAGCTCAGCGGTTTAGCGCCGCCTTCAGCCCAGGGCCTGATCCTGGAGACCTGGGTTCAAGTCCCACGTCGGGCTCCCTGCATGGAGCCTGCTTCTCCCTCTGCCTGTGTCTCTGCCTCTCTCTCTCTCTCTCTGTGTCTCTCATTAATAAATAAATAAAATCTTAAAAAAAATAAAAAATAAATTACAAAACTGTTTAAATGTAAGGTCATATTATTAACAAAAAGCTTTCTCAGGGCACCAGGGTGGCTCAGTCGGTTAAACATCTACCTTTGCCTTGGATCATGGGATCGAGCCTTGCTTCAGGCTCCCTGTTCGTGGGGTTGTCTGCTTCTCTCTGTATCCTCCCCAGCTCATGCTCTTTCTCTCTCAATCTCTCTCAATGAATGAATAAAATCTCTAAAAAGAAAAAAAAAAGGTTTCTCATTAAAAGTTCTGCGGAGCAGCTGACAGTTTCAATTGGAAGAGCATGAGACTGTCTATCTCAGGGTCAAGTTCCTGCCTCATGTTGGATGTAGAGATTATGTTAAGTAAATTTTTTTAAAAAAGAAAAAAAAAACTAATCTTATATTTTTATTACAAAGAGTTTATTTGGGATGCCTGGGTGGCTCAGTGGTTGAGCATCTCTACCTTTGGTTCAGGTCATGATCCCAGGATCCTGGGATCAAATCCCACATTGGGCTCCCTGCAGGGAGTCTGCTTCTCCCTCTGCCTATGTCTCTGCCCCTCTCTCTGTGTCTCTCACGAATAAAATCTTTAAAAAAAAAAAAAAAAAAAAGGTTTATTGAAGTTTGGAATGCCTACAAAGAAGTAAACTAATCAAAGGTATATAGCTGGATAAATCATCACCAAGTGAACACAACCTTATAACTACCACCCATGTCAAGATATAAAAACATTGATAACATATCGTTTATCTGACTTTTTTTTTTAATATTTTAAGATCTAGGGATCCCTGGGTGGCGCAGCGGTTTGGCGCCTGCCTTTGGCCCAGGGCGCGATCCTGGAGATCTGGGATCAAATCCCACGTCAGGCTCCCGGTGCATGGAGCCTGCTTCTCCCTCTGCCTGTGTCTCTGCCTCTCTCTCTCTCACTGTGTGCCTATCATGAATAAATAAAAATTTAAAAAAAAAAAAAATTTTAAGATCTATTAGTTATCTAGGATGCATGCATGTTAGAGAAAATTAATAATAATGACTTCCTAAACTTTCATTTGGGATATAGTTCAGGGGGATTATGTTTCTTACACTCCTTTTCAGTTGGCTTGACCTGTTATTTTTCTTTTAAAATTTTAATTTCGTCATACATACAAAAATAAACAGAAACATAGGAATAAGAACTAAAGAATATTAAAATAAACTTCTAAGTACCTAGCAGCCAACTTGAGAAGACCTCTGCCCCTCCCATAAGGCAAGCAGTATGACTTAATGGTTAAGAGTGCAGACTCTGGAGCCTGACTGCCTGGGTTTCATTACAAGATTTACCTCTCATTATTGAGTAATTTAGGGTAGTTAAGATTTTTTTCTGCACTCTTATTTATAAGCTCCTTTATTCATAAATGAGAATAATAGTTCCTACTAAAAAAAAAAATAGTTCCTACTTCACAGCAGGTACTCATTTAATTATGAGAATTAAATAAGTATATGTTTGTAAAGTATTTAAAACACTTTCTAGCATTTATTATGCAAAATTTAGCTATTTGTGTATTCACTCTCTGCCTCTCTCTTCAAGGAAATAGTTTATCATTCTACATACATATTACTATGTATGAAGTAACATATATCTGAGTAAGTACCATAATTTCTATGTATAACATTAATTGGCACCATGGCCTAAGTATTCCTTTGCAACTTACTTTTTTCATTCACCATTTCTGAGATTCATCTGCACTGATATACAAAGCTATTGTCTATTCATGTTCACTCCCATACCATATTCCATGGCATAAATTAACAGAAGTATTTATTTATATATTCCTATTGATGAACAACTAGATTACTTCCAGTTTTTCGCTATTACAGAAAATACTACTAAAAACTATACTTGAACATGTCTCCTGATACAAATATACAAATGTTTTTCTAAAGTATACACGTAGGTGAAGAACTGCTCTCTCCTTAGGTATACACAGTTTAGCATTATAACAATGTCAAACTGTTTATCAAAATGGTTACATTAGAGCATTACATGCTTTTATTAAAAAAGAAGAGAGGTCTTGGGTGCCTGGCTGGCTCAGTCAGTGGAGCATGTGACTCCTGATCTCAGGGTCATGGGTTCAAGCCCCATGTTTGGTGTAGAGCTTACTTAAATAAATAAATAAATCTTTAAAAAAAATAAAAAGAAGAGAGGTCTTAAATCAATGACCTAAGCTTCTATTTTAAGAAAATAGAAAACAGAAGAGGAAAATAAACCCAGAACAGGCAGAAAGAAGCATATAATAAAAGAAAGAACAGGAATACATAAATTAGAAAATAAAAATAACTGAGGAAAACTATTTAAAATAATTGATTATTTAAGAAGACCAATAAAGTTGATAAACGTCTGGTGAAAGTAATGAGACACACACACACACACACACACACACACACACACAAATTACCAATACCAGGAATGAGAGGTAGTATCGCTAAAGATTCTATAGATATTGAAAGGATAATACAGGGCCCCTGGGCAGTTCAGTCAGCTAAGCGTCCGACTCTTGATTTTGCCTCAGGTCATGATCTTAGGGTCCTGGAATCAAGCCCAATGTTGGCTCCATGCTCAGTAGGGAATGACACAGTGGGGAATATGTTTAAGGATTCCCTTTCACCCTCTCCCTCTGCCCCTCCTCTTGCTTGTGTGTTCTCTATCTCAAATAAATCTATTTTAAAAACTATTTTTAAAAGGATAATAAAAATAAGGTAATGTTATGAATAATTTTATGCCAATAAACCCAACAACTTAGATGAAACAGCCAAATTTCTGGAAAGATACAAACTACCAAAGTCAACTTTAGAAGAAAAAAGTAATCTACAAAGACCTGTATCTATCCAGGAAACTGAACTGATAGTTTAAAACTTTCCCCACACACAAAAATAAATAAAACACAAACATACCTAAATGACCTCATTAGTAAATTCTACCAACTACTTAAAACTAATCCTTCATAAACACATATGCAAAAATTCTTCACAAAATAAAAGCAAAGCAAATCTAGCAGTGTATAAAAAAATACAGTATAATCAAGTGGAGTTTATTCTAGGAATGCAAAGATGGTTTAATATTCAAAAAACAATCACTGTAACTCAGATCAACAGAGCACGTGAGTTCCTATTGCTTTACAGCATCATGCACACTTGATATTATCTAACTTTTTAAAGTCTTTATGCTTCTGTTTTTGTTTTCAGTAATCTCTACCCACAACATGGAGCTCTAACTCAGGACTATGAAAGAGTCTCTTGCCTACTGACTGTCCCAGCCAGACCCAATATTACTCAAAAAAATTTTTTTGAGAAAGAGAGAGCCCACAGGAGCTGGGGGTAGGCAGGGGCTGAAGGAGAGGGAGAGAGAGAATCTCAAGCAGGCTCCCTGCCCAGCACAGAACCCAATTTAGGGCTCAATCTCACAACGCTGAGATCATGACCTAAGCTGAAATGGAGTCAGATGCTTAACCAACTGAGCTGCCCAGGTGCCCCTATTCAACTTTTTAAATAGTGTAAATAGTATCTGAAGGCTTAAGTGTACAGTTTCCTAGTTATGTTGAACATCTGGTGTTAGTTTACTGGCCATTCTTTTGTCTTCTGTGAAATTCTTATTTGTGTCTTTTAGCCAATTTCTCTCTCTGGATTGTATTTTTAATTAATTTGAACAAATCCTTTCTATATTTTGGACACTAATTCTTTGCAAGTCATATGTTTTACAAATATCTTCCCCTAGTTTTTTTTCTTAAATTTTTTAAAGATTTTTTATTTAGGGATCCCTGGGTGGCGCAGCGGTTTAGCGCCTGCATTTGGCCCAGGGCGCGATCCTGGAGACCCGGGATCGGATCCCACGTCGGGCTCCCAGTGCATGGAGCCTGCTTCTCTCTCTGCCTGTTTCTCTGTCTCTCTCTATCTCTCTGTGTGACTATCATAAATAAATAAGAAAAAAAAAAATTTAAAGATTTTTTATTTATTTATTAGAGACAGAGAGGGAGAGAGGCAGAGACACAGGAAGAGGGAGAAGCAGGCTCCATGATGGGAGCCTGATGTGGGACTCGATCCCAGGTATCCAGGATCAGGCCCTGGGCTGAAGGCAGCGCTAAACCGCTAAGCCACTGGGGCTGCCCGAAAACAATAATTTTAATGTATTTGAACTTATCAATTTTTTACTCCAATGTGCACTTTTTGTGAATTCTTTATGTCCTTCCCTACCCCAAGGTCATAAAGATATTCCATACGGTCTTCTAAGAGGCTTAGAAAAAAAAGAAAAGTTTCTTAAGTTAGTACTTCTATAATTTCTTTGGAGAAAAGTACTGTGTTGGCAATAAATTTTCAACTACCTACTAAATACTAGGCACTGCACCTATATTGTAGAGCTCCAAGGCCATATAGGCTATTACCCTTACCTTTAAGGAGCCCATAAACTAAACAATAATAATAATAAGGAGCTAACCCTGAATAATATATAATCAAAGGCGAAGTTTTGTGATATGATCAAAGTTCAAAATATTAACAAAAGGGATAAATCAGTGAGAATTGTAAAAATCAGCAAAATTACATGAAGAAAAGCATTAAAATTTCACTTAACAATTCTGACTTGGAATAACAACAAAAGATAGAATTTATCCAAAACATATCCATATTTATAATAGTCAACAGAGGGGTGCCTGGCTGGCTCAGTAAGTGGAGCATGTGACTCTAGGTCTAGGGGTAATAAAAGGGGTGCCTGGGTGACTCAGTTAGTTAAGCATCTGCCTTTGGCTCAGGACAGGATTCCAAGGTCTTGGGATCAAGCCCCACAATAGGTTCCCTATTCAACAGGGAGTCTGCTTCTCCCTCTTCCTCTACCTTTCCCCCTGCTTGTGCTCTCTGTCAAATAAATAAAATCTTTTAAAAAATCACAGCAAAATTTTTTAAACTAGCCAACAGGTAAAAACTACAAAGTCTGAATTAATGCAAACTTGCATGTGACAGCAACAGAAAATGGAAAATATAAGTAACAATATAAAACATATATAAACATTACAATGCTTAGGGCCTTACAAAAATCAAATTTAAATAGCCCAACTCTGCACACAATCAGAAAATTCAAAAACAAATACAGCTGTCAGGTTAAATGAGTTGGATAACAGAATTAACTGCTACTATCAAAGTATTATATAGCCATGAAATTGGAGTTATAACATTGATTCCAGAAAAAAGAAAGAGTACCCTCTTCTAGCAAGTCTTTTTAAAAGTGACTGAACTTAAAAACTTGAAGAGTTTTTCTCCAGCACCAACATTCAGATACCAACACTACAAATATTTTGTTTCAGGGGAATATTTTGGAAGCAGAATACTTTATATATATGAAGCACAGAAGGTAACAGTGAATCAGCAGGCCTATAACAAAACATTCATTTCAGAAAATAATCCTCAAAATTATTAGACTCACCTAATAAGCCTCCATACTGCTATAATGACAAAGCAATAATAATAAAAATTAGTAGAAGTAGGAAGAAATAATGACTAATTTTTGTAACATTACCACCTAATATTTGTAAATGCTTTTAAATTTTTTTTTAAGATTTTATTTATTTACTTGAGAGAGTACAAGCAGGGGGAGTGGCGGGGGCGGGGGGAAGCAGGCTCCTGGTTGAGCAGAGAGCAGGACATGGGGCTCAATCCCAGGACCCTGGGTTCATGAGCTGAGTGGAAGGCAGCCACTTAACTGACTGAGCCACCCAGGCACCCTGAAAGTGCTTTTTAATCACTTTCTCACACCTTAACAGTTTACCTATTGTTATATCAGCTTTCAAAATTGTTGCAGCTAAAACAAAGGATAACATTTTGATACAATTCTCAAATCAGGTCACTGGTGAGGGAAATGGGAGGGAAGAATGATTAAAACCAAGTATAATGCCAGTAAACTTAACTGATGCTGGGACACCTGGGTGGCTCTGCGGTTGAGTGTCTGCCGTTGGCTCAGGGTATGATCCTGGAGAGTCCCACATCAGGATCTTTGCATGGAGCCTGCTTCTCCCTCTGCCTGTGTCTCTGCCTCTCTCTCTCTCTCTCTGTCTCTCATGAACAAACAAATAAAAAAATCTTAAAAAAAAAAAAAACTTAACTGATGCTTATCTGAAAACTGCCTCCACGGAAATGGCAATTATGAACCAAAAAGTCAGCTTAGAGTATCAATTTAAAATGGCAAGGGGTGCCTGGGTAGCTCAGTAGGTTGAGCATATCTGACTCTTAGTTTTGGCTCAGGTCACGATCTCAGGGTTATTGGATGGAGCTATGCATCCACCTCCATGATCAGGATAGAATCTGCTTGAGATTCTTTTCCTTTCTCTCTCCCTCTGCCCATCCCCTCACTCGTACTCACTCTCTCTCCGTCTTTAAAAAAATAAATAAATAAAATCTTTAAAATGGCAAGACTATTACTACGAGATAAGTTTTATGCTTTAAAATATATTTCTACTGAAATTCTGACATCTGCCTCTGACTTAGACATTGGTATACATTATTTTTCATCACTACCTTTGTAACTTCATTGTTCATTCAAAACATTAAATCTATACTTCTGGCAATATCAGAAATGGTATTTAAATGAATTTATTCCAGAACTTAAAATGACTGACAAAAGAATTACACCTTAAAATGATGCATACAACTGCTATCCTTTCATCTGCCAAAAGAGAAACAATTTTGAAAATAAAAACTCATACCTTGGAACTCATAAGGAATAAGCTCATACTTAAACCTTGCCTACTCACTACACCTATGAATCCAATCTTCACCACTTCCCAATTACCCTATTAAGAAGTCAACATATTAAAGCAGATGAATGTTTTATACCACACTGTAAAACATATCAGTCATTAGGGTTAGACGGATGGAAAAGGGGCAGTATGGCTTTTCCAAAGTTGCAAACCCAAGGTTCTTACCTCCAAGGTTTATGTCTCAAGGTCTTTGTCCTGTTGCCCCACTAACCTTTGTACCTCCATAGCCTTCCTAAAATAGAATCTGACTCAGGTTCACCTCTATCATTTAATCTAAACTATCTGGTCAATCTAGTAGTAGAGGTCCTTAACATTTAACTGTCTCCTGACTCTCTTTCTGAACCTATGCCTTTTATGTAGACCTTTATGTACCCCAGACATCTGTTATCTTCTACCCTGAATCTTTAGGATCTAGTTAAGTCCCCCTTCCTAGATAAACAAGCTGTCCCAACCCTAATCACATAGAGCTCTTAATTCCATTTAGAACTTAATTCTTCCCTAATTGTTTATAGAAGTTAATTTTGGCTTCCCAGTTAAACTCTAAGCTCTTTGAAGACTGAAGTAACATCTTAATACCTTCATTATGTTCTATGTTGCCTAATACAGGGCATACACTCTTTTACATATTCCCTGAGTAGATTCTCATCATATTACTGTTTTCTTTTCAAACCTTCAAGTAAGGCAAACCAAATACACTACTCATTTTTATTGCTATTATTAACAGGGAAATTCTACAAACTTCGTAGTACTGGATAATGGATATTAATTATAAAACTATTGAACTATTTTTTAAAAGATTTTATTTATTTGACAGAGAGAGAGAGAGAGAGAGAGAGAGAGAGAGAACGTGCACACAAGAAGGGGAAGCAGCAGAGGGAGAGAGAGTAGCAGGGTTCCCGAAACAGGTCTCAATCCCAGGACTTCGGGATCATGAGCAGAGTCAAAAGCAGACACTTAACAGACTAAGCCACCTAGGCACCCCTATTTGAACTATTTTTATATACAACAATTCTGACACTAAGTGCATGGTGGCTTTTTTTTTTTTAACTTTTTATTTATTTATGATAGTCACAGAGAGAGAGAGAGAGAGGCAGAGACATAGGCAGAGGGAGAAGCAGGCTCCATGCACCGGGAGCCCGATGTGGGATTCGATCCCGGGTCTCCAGGATCGCGCCCTGGGCCAAAGGCAGGCGCCAAACCGCTGCGCCACGCAGGGATCCCTGCATGGTGGCTTTTAACACCACTTCTCTCGGTGTCCATTGAAAGATGAATGGATAAAGATGCGGTTTATGTATACAATGGAGTATTACTCAGCCATTAGAAATGACAAATACCCACCATTTGCTTCAACGTGGATGGAACTGGAAGGTATTATGCTGAGTGAAGTAAGTCAATTGGAGAAGGACAAACATTGTATGTTCTCATTCATTTGGGGAACATAAATAATAGTGAAAGGGAATATAAGGGAAGGGAGAAGAAATGTGTGGGAAATATCAGAAAGGGAGACAGAACATAAAGACTCCTAACTCTGGGAAACGAACTAGGGGTGATGGAAGGGGAGGAGGGTGGGGGATGGAGGTGAATGGGTGACGAGCACTGAGGGGGGCACTTGACGGGATGAGCACTGGGTGTTATTCTGTATATTGGCAAATTGTACACCAATAAAAAATAAATTTATTATTAAAAAAATAATAATAACACCACTTCTCCAACTCTCCAATACAAGCTGGATGTTCTACAATTCCATTCTTACACTACCTGGAATTAATGTCAGATCCCACAAGTTAAGGGCTCAGTCCCACAAGACTGCACCCACTTGAGATGCCAGTCAAAAGTTCCAAGTTGTCACTGATGCTTCCAACCAACCAGCTACATGTAAATTCAGAGGATGCCTAATTCACACCTCACTAAACTCACTAAAATGACTCACAGAACTCAAGAAAGTGCTTTACTTAATACTACTGGTTTATTAAAGATGATACAACTCAGGAACGGCCAAATGGAAGAGATGCACAGGGCAAGGTCTGGGGGAAGGGGCTTCCATACCCTCTCCTGAAGCCACCCTCCCAGCACCTCATATTATTCACCAAACCCAAAGGTCCCTTAATCTCAATGTGTAAGAGTTTTTATAGAGCTCAATCTACAGCCTACGTCCCTTCCAGGAGATTGTTAAATGAGGCTGAAAGTTCCAATCCTCTAATCACGTGGTCCTTCTGGTGACCAGCCCCATTCTGAAGCTAGGATCCCCCAAATACCAGTCATCTTATCAGCATACATTCATCACTATGGAGACTGCAAGAGTTTTAGGAGTAGTACACCGAGAATCTGGGAGGAAGCTCGAATATTTATTTTATTATATTACACCACTTTAACACCTTAAAAAGAGTTTCACGATTTCAAAGAATGTAGTTACTTCAGGAGACTCTACAGACAGACATTCAAAGAACACTTAATTTTAATAATGAAAAAGCCCACTTACTGAAAATAGGCACACAGGTCTTATCGTGCAAACACACCAACTAAAATAAAGAAAAATTAACAACAACAACAAGTTATCGAGTACTCATCCTGTGCCACGCATTCTGCTAACTGCTTTACATGAATTCTCATTAAATCTCTGTAATATTTCTATGAGGTGAATCCCACTATTAGCCTACTTTCATAGACGGGGGAAGCTGAGGCACAGTGACTCCTAAAGGTCACACATCCGGCAAGCAGTGAAGCCAGGATTCCAACTCAGGTAGTCCAGCTCCAGAATCTTTAACCTGTAACCACATTGCCTCTTCTTGCTCCTCCTGCTAGCAGTGCTCAAATGCCCCAAAGATTTGATAGATTTACTTTCCCCTCCCCAACTCCATTAACTTTGGGTTTGCAATTCCCAGAATACATCATTTTCTTTCAGGCTTTTCTGCCTCAAATACATACTCTTCCCTTGGCTGAAATGCCTTGCCCCTCCCCCCTCCACCCTTTTTTTTAAGATTTTATTTTTAGGGATCCCTGGGTGGCGCAAGGTTTAGCACCTGCCTTTGGCCCAGGGCGCGATCCTGGAGACCCGGGATCGAATCCCACGTCAGGCTCCCAGTGCATGGAGCCTGCTTCTCCCTCTGCCTATGTCTCTGCCTCTCTCTCTCTCTGTGACTATCATAAAAAAAAAAAATAAAAAAAAATAAAAAAAAAAAAAGATTTTATTTTTAAGTAATCTCTACACCCAACATGGGGCTCTAACTTACAACCCCAAGATCAAAAGTTTCATGCTCCACCAACTGAGCCAGCCAGGCACCCCTGGAGTGTCCTGCTCTTTTTTTATTTACGCAGCTAGCAAAACCCTACTCACTCTTCAAATAGAAGCACTTTTATTTTTTTTTTCCAGTTTTTTTTTTAGAAGCACTTTTAAAAACAACTTTCTCTGTGAAGCCCTCTTCCTTCCTTCCATATTTTCTGCCCTCAATCCTGGGGGAAGGAATACACCACTCCCTTAACTACTTGGAAACAATGATTCACAGATACGTCAATCATTAGACTTATTTGTATTATAATTCTACTTTTCAATACTACCTACTGAGCTCTATATCACAATGTGAGCATGAGATACTCAGATACTTGTTAAAGGTAGGAATGCATAATGGTCCCAGTTTCAGTTCAACTATAAATTAAGTGAATACTTTCTTCTAGTCAAGACATTATTCATTCTAATATTTTACTATCCTCTACGTGTCCGCATACAAAAGATTCATTGGCAACAGCCCCCTATGTTTATTATAGCGTTATCTACAACAGCCAAAATATAGAAGCAATTCAAGTGTCAAATCCAATGACAGATGAATGGATAAAGATGTAGTGTGTATATATGTACATACACACACACACACATATACACACAGTGGAATATTACTCAGCCATTAAAAAAGATTGATATTTTGCCTTCTGTGACAACATGGATGGACCTAGAGGGTATTATGCTACGTGAAATAAGCCAGATAGAGAAGGACAAATGCTATATGATTCCACTTACTTGTGGAATCCTAAAGAAAAAAAAAAAAAAAAGAATAAAACAAAAAGCAGAAGCATACCTATAAACACAGAGAACTGATGATTGTCAGGGAGGAGAAGTATGGAGGGATGGGCAAAATGGGTAAAGAGGAGTGGGAGATAAAGGCTTCCAGTTACAGAATGAAGAAGTCATGTGGATAACCGGTACAGCATAAGGAACATAGTCCATGGTACTATAATGACACCCGTGGTGAGCATAACATAATGCACAGAGTAGTACAATCACTATGTTGTATACCTGAAACTAATGTAACATTGTATGCTAACTATATTTCAATCCCCCCCCCCCCAAAAAAAAAGATTTACTGGGAATAAAATCATTATCTTAAACTTCCCAGATTCAGATTGGGGCTTTTATTTATTTATTTATTTTTAAAGATTTTATTTTTTTAATTTTTTTAATTTATTTATGATAGTCACAGAGAGAAAGAGAGAGAGAGAGAGATAGGCAGAGACATAGGCAGAGGGAGAAGCAGGCTCCATGCACCGGGAGCCCGACATAGGACTTGATCCCGGGTCTCCAGGATCGCGCCCTGGGCCAAAGGCAGAGAGAGAGACATAGGCAGAGGGAGAAGCAGGCTCCATGCACCGGGAGCCCGACATAGGACTTGATCCCGGGTCTCCAGGATCGCGCCCTGGGCCAAAGGCAGGCACCAAACCGCTGCGCCACCCAGGGATCCCCCCCAGATTGGGGCTTTTAAACTGTATCTTTCCACCATTTCCCAACTCCCACATTAAGACCTTGGCACTACAGGTTCCTAGTAATATCAAAACTGTCCCTATTAACAAACATTTTAATACTGGAAACATACTACTAAATTTTTTGGAACAAACGTTTAACCAATAAGATACACTAAGGAAGTAGTGACAAATATTAAGCTACATGGTACTTCAAAAGCAGCTCTGCTAATCCCACCCACATGTGAACAGCTATTATGCACTATTCTACTTCCTACACCCTAATCTGCTTTCACAAAGCTATTACTCCATCTAATATTCTTTTAAGAAGAGCTTTTTTGAAATATAATTCACTTATTTAAAGTATATATTTCAGAGTAGCGCAACCATCACCACAATTAATTTTATTACATTTTCATGACCTCAAGAACAAACCCATACCTATTTACCAGTCACTCCCTATATTAGTCAGGGTTCTTCAGAGGAACAGGACCAATAGGATGCGTGTATAAATACAGAAGAGAGAGATTAATTTTTAGAAATTGGTTCATGTGACCGTGTAGACTGTCAGGTCTGAAATCTTCAGAGCAGACCAGCAGGCTAAAGACACAGGCAAGAGCTGCTATTGCAGTCTTAAGTATAATGGTTCTATAAAGGCAAAATTCCTTTAGAGGAACCTGTTTTTTCTCTTAAGGGCTTCAACTAACTGCATGAGGCCCACCCACATTCTGAAGGGTAATCTGTTTTATTCAATGTCTACTGATTTAAATGTTAATCACATTTTAAAAATACCTTCAGAGCAACATCTAGACTGGCATTTAACCAAAAACTGACTACTATGGCCTAGCCAAATGACATATAAAATTAACCAACATACTCCCTGTTACTCACAAACCCTGGAAGCCACTAATCTACTTTCTCTGAATGGATCTGCCCATCCTACACATTTCATACAAACAGAATTATACAACATACACGGCCTTTTTGTCTGGCTTCCTTCACTTTGCATAGTGTTTTCAAGGTCCATCCATGCTCTAGTATGTTTAAGTATTTAATTCCTTTTTATTACTGAATAATATTCCATTATATGTTATACCACATTTTATTTATCCATTCATCAGCTGATGACAAATTTGCTTTTTTTCCACCTTTTTTTATTATTATGAATAACGCTACTTGAACATTCATATTAGTTTCTGTATGGACATATGCTTTCATTTCTCTTGAGTATATATCTAAGAATAGAACAGCTGGGTTATATAGTAACTCTGTAACATTCCTTTTCACCAAGCAAACTGAAAAAATTCAGAACTACAAAGTTTCTTTTACAAGCATAACTACCATAGCTATACTGGTAACATACAGCATGATCTTATTTTCTATCCCTGAATTTTTTAAATGAAAGGAACTTTAGGGGCACCAGGTGGCTCAGTGGGTTAAGCATCTGCCTTTGGCTCAGGTCATGATCCTGGAGTCCTGGGAACCAGCCCAGAATTTGGTTCCCTGCTCAGCAGGGAGTCTGCTTCTCCTTCTGCCCCTCATCCTGCTTATGTTCTCTCTCTCTCTCAAATAAATAAATAAAATCTTTAAAAAAATGAAAGCAATTTCATAACTAGCATCTAATAATATAGTTTTTTTTTTTTTTTTTAAGATTTTATCCATTTATTTGACAGAGAGAGAGAAAGCATAGGCAGGGGGAGCGGCAGGCAGAGGGAGAGGGAGAAGCAGGCTCCCCACTGAACAGAGAGCCAGACATGGGGCTTGATCCCAGGACCTCAGGATCATGACCTGAGCCAAAGGCAGATGCTCAACCAACTGTGCCACTCAGGCGCCCCTATAGTTAGTGTTTCAATAACACCATTAAAAACCAAAATGTAGTCATTTTTTCTACATTAGATTTACATATTGGGGGGTCATATGTACATATATATTTATATACACATTCTATTTAAAACACAGAACCTCCGAATATACTAAACTTAGAAACTATGCAATAGAAAAAATATATATCTTTTTTCATATACTACAGCATCTGACTCCAATATCTTTTCATGTAAAGAGTTGTTTTTATTCAACTATAAAATGTTAAGTGACTAATAAATACTGTTTGAAGAACTAATATTCAATTAAAACTCTAAACTGAGGGACACCTGGGTGGCACACTGGCTGAGCATCTGCCTTTGGCTCAGGTCGTGATCCCAGAGTCCTGGGATGGAGTCCAGCATCAGGCTTCCCACAGGAAGCCTACTTCTCCCTCTGCCTGTCTCTCTGCCTCTCTCTGTGTATCTTCTCATGAATAAATATTTTTTTTTAAATATTTTTTTCTTTATTTATTTATGATAGTCACAGAGAGAGAGAGGCAGAGACACAGGCAGAGAGAGAAGCAGGCTCCATGCACCGGGAGCCCCATGTGGGATTCGATCCCAGGTCTCCAGGATCGCGCCCTGGGCCAAAGGCAGGCGCCAAACCGCTGCGCCACCCAGGGATCCCTAAAAATTAAAAATATAAATAAATAAAACTATAAACTGATTCACTACCAAAATATTTAAGAGTTAATAAACAATTGGGCACCTGGGTGGCTCAGTGTTTGAGCATCTGCCTTCGGCTCAGGGCATGATCCTGGGGTCCTGGGACTGAATCCCACATCGGGCTCCCCAAAGGGAGACTGCTTCTGCCTTTTCCTATGTCTCTGCCTCTCTCTGTGTCTCTCATGAATAAACAAAATCTTCAAAAAGAAAAAGTTAATAAACAATAAGGTTTTTATCTCAATGCATTTTTTCTTCTATTTCTTACTAACAGGTTGGTGATGTGATTAATGACTAAGAGTGCTGAGGTAGCAAACAGCAAAGTGGTCAGAAGTGTGCATTCTGCAATCAGATGACTAGAATTTGAATCCTGACTCCACCACTATCTTTGTTTCTTGTAATTCCTTCACCTCTCTGAATCTCAGTCTTCTCATCTGTAAACAGGACAATAACAACATCTACTTCAAAAGTTTGTTGTAAGGATTAAATGAGATAATTTACAGCAGTTTGAATGCTGGTCAAAACTCAAAGCATACTAACATATTTCAGATAAGCTTACCACAATTCACTTGATATTATCAGCTAAAAAGTACATTTTAAATTATGATCCAGGGTGCCTCGGTGGCTCAGTTCATTGGGTGTTTGGCTCAGGTCATGATCCCAGGGTCCTGGGATCAAGCCACACATCAGGCTCCCTGCTCAGCGGGAAGCCTGCTTCTACCTCTGCTCATGCTTTCCCTTTCCCCGTCTCTCAAATAAATAAATAAAACCTTTAAAAAAAGAAAAAAAAAGACTAAAAAATTTACATGAGAGGCAAGTTTTTCCAAGGCCGTTTAATTCATTTGCATAAACAGCCAAATCTGAATCACTTGCCTGTATGAAGGTTAAGAAAAAAATATATTTATTGCTGAAAGTATTAGAGGTATGTTTAAAAAATGAAAGCTGACTCAGAGAAATAATTAACTCAGGTTCTTGCAGTCTTTAGAAGTCTGTCATATGACAAGCATTTTAGTTATGCACCCAGAAAATAATAGCTTAGATTATCTTTCAAGAGAGCAAAAGACAGATTTTCATTACAGTAACTGCTCAGTCCATAATAAGACAGCTTAGAATAAATGTCTATTCATTTCAAGGGGGGAAAATCCAGATTTTGGTCCCAACTCCCATAGTTACTAATAGGTGACCTTGTACAAATAACCTCTAAATATCCAACCCCTTTTGGATAAAAGGTATCCAGCCTGTAGCTGCTTTGCTTACCTCTAAGAGTGCTATACAGATAAAGTGAAATAAGAAAGTACTCTGACTATAAAACCCTTAAAAGTATTATTTTGTGTGAGAATGGATATATATGTAATAGTTCAAAATGAATATCACCAAACACAAGATTATCTATGGTCCCAAAATGCTTAGCAAACTGTCATGCACACTGCAAATTCTCAGTAAGTAATGATTTTTACAAAGACTACCTATTGGTAATTGAGTCCATGATCTCAAATTAAGGACTAACCCAAATGACCTTCTGCTCTTTGACCCTCCTCAGGGTTTGTAGAAGTACAGACCGCTCCATTGTTCACATTTCACTCATTCAAACATTTATGTAGTGCCTATTCTCTTGTTCTCAAGAGCTCACATCTGGCAAGGCAATAGCACATTTGCATTATAGTTATTTTGTTGTCTGTGTCCCATAATGAAATTATATACAAAGTTCTATGGGAGTATAAAGGAAGAAGCAATTAATTCCTTAGTCAGTGGGAGTTACGGAAGGTTTCACATTGGAACTGGGCCTCAAGGGATGAAGGGGAAAGGTCATTCTGGAAGACAAAACAGCAAAAAAGGCACTTGTTCTAGGAACAGAGAGTACTGTCACACAGCTACTGCACAGTTTGGGGCAAAGGGAAAGAAAGATTAATAGAAGATGGAGCTGGAAAAAAGAAAACGAGAGACAGATTTTGAAGGGGTTGTACATCATGTTAAAAATTAATAGGACAAAAAAAAATTAATAGGACAACAAACCAAGATTTTTGGGCAGACATGTAAACTGTTCCTTCACTTGAAGTAGCAATGAGAGAAGCATAGGGAGGAGAGTCCTTAGAACATTTCCACAGCTAACAAATGCCATCGTTTTTCTTGATTCAAGTAACTGACATACATTAAGAACCAATCTCACAATCTTTTCACTTAAAAGTCTAAATGACAGACACTCTCCTATTTATGGAATAGATACTAAGCTCTAACATAAATACCACTTGAGAAAACCAAATAGGAGCCTGAGAAGGCAAAGAGTACATTCAACCTAAGAAGAAAAGTCAAATATCTAAGCAGGGGGGAATAAGGTTTCAAGTATATACATCATCCACATTTTTAACTTGCACAGATAAAATACTTCATCAATTTTCCACTATTGTGAAAGGTATAAAGTAAAGCTGTGCTTTGGATGTATATCCAAACTTGGCCTTCTAAACATGTTTACATCAATATGCCTTAAACATAACATCTGTCAATTATATTACTTTCTCACAAAAACCAGCACCTATTAATGACATTTACTTCTATCAACAACAAAATTTGGTAAAACAATACACAAATAAAATCAATGATGTGCTCTTCTCCCAAAAGCTGAGACCAGGATCTCTGCTGTCATGTTCAGATACGGGGAAGAAGAAAAAACTATCTTGATCGTCAAATTCTGAAGACTCTTCCTTTGCAATGACTTCCTTGCAATGTGACATATCATTCCTGCTTTCATGCCCTTACTTCAGCACTTCTTCCCACCCAAAACTCATTCCCCTAACTCTACTTACATCCACCTTATTTTAAAAATGCTAAGGTCTAGTTTAAATTGTTTCCTATCCATGAATCATCCCTAAAATCTCCAATACCTACAGAATCTCTCTTTTTGCTGAAGTCCTAATGGGCACGTTAATAATATACTTGTCTTTTTTCGCTTTCTGGCATTTATTCATTTTTATTACCAGTGTGAATATGGTCAATGCCCTGAAAAAACGACATCATATCTAAACTGTTGTTACAAAGCCTTAAAGTAGAAGAGCAGTTAAGAGCTTGAGTTCTAGACTCTTGAGTCAAGAGTCGGAATACGGATATTATAATCCCAACTCCACCATTTATTAGCTATGTGAACTGGGGCAAATTAATCTAATCTAATCTCTCTGGGCCTTAATTTCCTCATGGGTTAATATGGGAAAAATAAGTACCTATCTTAAATGGTTATTTAAGGATTAATTAAGTTAACATGTAAAGCATTTAGAACTGGGCACTGTACATAGCACACAACAAGTATTAATTAAGCTGTTACCTATTTGTTCTTGCTCCAGGCCTTCCTACATACTGTTGTTGTATCACTTTTAAATGATGGTTCTGTTATGTCAGTGCTGTGCACAGAACTTTCCCTGACCTTCCATAGTACATGGGTCCATGCCCTTAGCTTGGTAATCAAGGCACTCCACAATAATCTCCTCAGCTCCAGCTATTCGGCATCTTCTTTACGCAGAGTAATAAAAAACAGACATATAAGGCAGACACTCTCTCTTCCAGGGTCTGACAACTTATAAAAAAAGAGATACAAACATAAAAACGTCATACAGAATGGATGTTCACATATAGCTACTCTCCAAAAAAAAACTCTCCAGGCCAACAAAATCAATTTCATCAGTGACTGGAAGATGTCAAACTCCTTCAAAACTACCTGCTTTGGTCTGTTTTATTCTACTCTCATCCGTTCAAAACACACAAAAACCACCCCCAAAAGACACCTTTTCTTAACATGTACCTATCCACCCCTATTAAAAAGTCTAATTCGGGATCCCTGGGTGGCGCAGCAGTTTAGCGCCTGCCTTTGACCCAGGGCGCTATCCTGGAGACCCGGGATCGAATCCCACGTCAAGCTCCCTGCATGAAGCCTGCTTCTCCCTCTGCCTATGTCTCTGCCTCTCTCTCTCTGTGTGTGTGACTATCATAAATAAATTTTAAAAATCTAAAAAAAACAAAAACAGTCTAATTCAAACACCACCACTCTTGCCATTTAAACTTATTTAATACTATTTTATCTCGATCAACTGTTCTTAAGGGGAACAGTCCCCCTCTGTATCCAAAACACTAGCTCCCAGAAAGAAGGAATAACAATTTTTAACCAATTCTTGTTGTTTTCTTCCCTCTCACCACTGTGCCCTCCACCAAAACAGATCATGATAGAACAGGTGCTCAAAAATATGTTTTGAATTTAAGTAAAAATGTGAAGCTAAAAGTAGAATACTACTACCACGTATTACTAACTACTATGTAAACTATAATGAGAGTGGAAATGGACTACTGTATCAAGCACTAGATTATTATGTGCCTACAAAGCCTCGAATCAGGTGGGACCATCAGAAGAAGGCAGTCTACTCACTACACCTTCTATGTAACCACCATACAGGCAGATTTGCTTGTTCAGTGGTACCTTGGTCAACAAAAGGACTAATAACTATTCTATTATCTGCCATCTAATTTTGACCTCCCAAAAGAAGTGAAGAATGATACAGAGAGGCAGCATTCAAGCAGGGCAATAATGGACTCCTACACCCCTGAGCAGATGATTTAGGAAAGCTTATTGAGTTCCACTTTGTGGCAAAACAGTCACCCTCCAACCTGCAGGTTTTCAGTACCATAACACATTCCACAAACTTAGCACCAAAAAATGTGCCCTAGATTTCCATGTGCCTATGTTTTGCAGCTTTTCTGCAGTGAATATGTATTCCTTGAATAATCAGAAAGTTTCAGCATCTATTACTTCTTCCAACTTTTAATGGGTCTCCTACAATGGCCAGTGCAGAATGCAAAAACCACTAGGTAAAAGTCATCAGAAAGGTATATTACTCCAATTTTCCACCTCCCAGGGAAAGTGTCAATTTGAACAAAGTTCTCAACTTCATATGTTTCAATTTAAAAGATTACTTCTACATATGCTATCACATATGAAAGAAAAACTTTCTTTCTTAAGAAAGAAAAACAATTCTCATTACCTTCCTAAGACTCCACAGCACTAGAGCAAATTGCAAAGAGCTGCCTAGATGAATCCCTCTTCCTACCACCTCAAACACCCTCCTAAGTATTAAGCCCTTAATAAGGGCCACGAAAAGGGTGCTAAGTAATTTACATGATTATCTCAATCCTCAAAACAATAGTAGGTACCACTATTATTCCCAGAAAAGAAAACTAAGGCTTAGAGATGTTTGAAAAATAAAAACTTGCCTGAGGTGATGCTTATAGGTGGGGATTCTGGTGTTGTATAAAGGAATTTGCTGGGAATATATATTAGGCTCAATGACTTATTTGTCAAGAGATAATTATAGCAGAAATCCTCAAACTGGAAATTTCACACATAAAAAACAGTAAGTGATATTTGATCAAACTGAGGGTTTTCTTTGGAATTGTGTACCTCAGGATATCTGGCACATAATAGGTGCTCAATAAAAACCTGTCTGTTCAAATCTAAATTTTAAATAATTCCTAAAACAATTCAATCACATGGCAAAACCTGATAGGTTGTTTTAACAAATTAGGTTGTACAATAATCAATAATTATATTTATACCTAAAGTAATGGTCTCATATCCTGTTTTTAGTTAGAGCAGAAAAAAAAGTGAAAATGGTGGAAATAAGCTGTGTATCTTTAAAAAATAAGTTTTTCTAATTACAAATTACATTCAAAATTTTAACATGTGGGTAGCTCTGATGGGCCCAGCAGTTTAGCACCGCCTTCAGCCCGGGGCCTGATCCTGTAGACCTGGGATCAAGTCCCATGTCAGGCTCCCTATAGGGAGCCTGCTTCTACCTCTGCCTGTGTCTCTGCCTCTCTCTTTCTCTGTGTCTCTCATGAATAAATAAATACAATCTTTAAAAAAAATTTTTTTTTAACATGTCATCTCAATTTATACAATACTCAATATGGATCTAGCCTTAGCCATCACAGAATAACCTTACTGTGGGGGTTTTGGTATAGCCATGAAAAGCACTACTGTTCACGTAATCACTATTTTTTAAATAAGTAATAGAAAATATCTAAGTCTCCTTTGAGTAATGTACCAAAGTAAAGCAGGTGCATTTGCAGATTATGTACTTTAAGCAAACCTATTATTTGATTAAGTTGGACCTTTGCTTAGACAAGAAAAAAGCTGGCTGAGTTAGGGCACTAGCAGTTAATTGATGTTTGAATTTAATAGCTGGAAAGATGGGTTCTATGAATACTCATTTTAAATGATTATGGGTAATCTATGAAGTCTTTCAGACACCCAAACTCTAGTTTCCAGGGAAGAAAAAAAAGAGTCTGTTCCATAGGTAAGTGAACATCTGGTGTTATACAGAAAAATTAACATATTTTTCAGTTCTCATCCTACACAGAGTAGGGCATAGGTATTATGCAAGCACAATCTTTTCCTCCTTTCCTGAAAAATGATTTATATAATAATTCCTTAATTCAGTAGCAACAGAAGTATTGCTTTCTCTCTTTTTTTCTGAGGCTCAGGTCTCTTTCATTTCAAAATACTACTACTGAAAACTTAAATTCTTCTTTTAAAAAAGACATAATCATTTAACTCAAAGAGGGAGGGAAAAGTCAGGAGGTGAAACCCAAGGTATTCCTATTAGTCTTACATAACTTACTCTAAAGTTGGAACTGATTCAGTAGTTCAACTAAAACCCGAGGTAAAAGCACAAAAATGAGTTTTTTTAGTATATTCTCCACACACATAAAAAGTTCTTAAAATTGAAAGGGACTTATTTGTTTTCTTCTATTCTTAAAATATAAGCACCTACAGGTAAGGAAATTAGGGTGCCAACACAAAAATGCAAAAGGGTCACACTTAAAGAGCATTAAATTCATCCTATCCCATCTAGGTAATGCAGTATTTGATACAATTGGATATAATCTCAGAAAATAAATTAATTTCCTAACACTGATTTTTTTAAGTATCTCCTCTGTAAGTATGCATTAAGTATTTTTAATAAGTTCTTGCAGGGAATGCCAAAAAGTGATTTTCAAAAGCAATATATGTCTGTTCACTCAAGCTGCAAACAAAACTCTGAAAATGTAAAGTTACAGTTGTTTATGCTTAATGAAATTGGCTTTGAAAATTGCAAATTACTCCTTCGTGGGTAAATACACGTATCAAATCTGTCAAAAATGTTAAGTTTACACAAACATCTGTCCTTCCTAGAAAGACCCCAATCTGGACTCAACTAAAAGCTGTGTTAACTACATCTCACCACTGAGACACCTGAGCCTCAGTGTTAACACTGACCATAGATTCCCTGCATTGCTTTGGGAACTGCTGCTTGCTTACTCAAGCCCTGAACGGCAAATTCACCTTTCTAAAAAGACTGGAAGCGAGAAGCCAAGTTTCACTATCTAGTTTCCCCCCCCCCCTCCCCGAAATGAATTAGGGTTTGGGATTTCACTGGGAAGGACCACATTATCAAGATGCCATCGCCCTCCCGAGGCATTTAATTACAATACCTTCTCTGTTTTCCATTCAACCACCTCAACTAAACTTCCAGTAGAACTAGACACACACAAAGTTGGTTTCCACGGCCTTGCTGAAAAGCCTCGCTTGGGTGCAAACGCTGGGATTCTGCATACATTATGCAAAAGGAGCAAAGGGAAACGAAAAGGAAAGACTGTTAGATAATACGGTGACATTACCTTGCCCGTCTTGTGATCAAACCAGACGAGAGCATGGTTCCTTGACAGCACTTTGCAATCAAAGGTAGCATTATTCTGCGCCGGTCGACAGCGGGCCACGGAGCGGCCGATTTTAATAGGCTCGTCCAGATAGACATGGCGCTCCTGAAACGGGTGCGAGTTCGGGCGGCAAGTGAAGATGGCCAAGGCTGACGGCATCGAGGACAGACTGGGGGGTGTCTCTCCTACCAGAGGACAAAGAGGAGTTCCACCGGATCCGGACTGCCCTTCACAAGCCTATCTTCCTATCCCCCCCAAAATTTTAAATTAAAACAAACTGCGCATTGTCTAAGCATAACCAGTGAACATCAACAACTCTTCACTTGAGTGGGAAGACAAGCCAGCGCAAGCCCCATCACCTCCTTTAAAACTCAGCAGCGCCCTGATCGCACAAAGTCCCCAACTGGCAGCTTTCAGTCCATCTTCTTCCCTGGGAAGAGAAGGCTCGAACATTAGACAGCTTCGGCCAAGAAAACTCCTGGAAGACAGTTTGGGGGCTGGAGGTATCCAAGCAGATGAGTCACACGCCAGTTCTTGTGTTTTGTTTGGGATCTCGGCCGCTTTTCCCCCTCGGTGGCGGAAACGTTGCAGCACTGCAGCATGAAGGAACGGTCGGTTCCGTGCGGCCAGGAAGGTCCTTTCGGGGTGAAGGAAGGTGTCGCCGAGCACCTCTGGGCAGCCACCGCCCGTCTTCAAGGGCCTCGGGAGTGGAAGGGCAGGGCCGAGGGGGGCGGCGAGGGGGTCTAGACCGCCAGCGGGACGGTCTGCATGGCTCCTGCTGCGCGGAGGCCGCCCGGGAGCTGGCACGGGGTCCCCGGCACGAGCCGAGACGGCGGCGGCGGCTGGGGTCCTCGGCGCGAGGCGCGGGGACAGGCAAAGGCGCGGGCAGCGGCCGAGCCGGGACTCCCGGGCACCTGGCGGGCGTCCCCGCGCCCAGGGCGGGGATCCGGCTGGGCAGGCCGGTGCGGAGCGAGCGAGGCGCACGCCCGGGGAGGCTCGGGGGTCTCGGCCCGCAGGAAGTTGGCGCCTGGACGCCTGGACGCCTGGGCTCCGGGCAGTGGCTCAGCACACCGGCCGCCTTGTCTCAGGGTTGCCCCCGCGAGGGTCGCATCTCAGGGACGGCGGCCACGACTCCCAGCGGACGAGAAGGTGGGGGAGGGAGGCTGGCCCGGAGATTGGGGGAGAGGCCTGGAGGCCCCGGGCTGGGTCCGCCGCAGCCTCCACCACTCGCGGCCGGTGGGGCAGGCTCAGGCTGTGCCCGACAAGGCAGGAAACTTTCCGACCTGGTGGGGAAAACATCAAAACAAACGGCCGTCAGGCGCCGGTGCCCGCCCGCCTCAGCCCGCACCCCCTTCCACCCGCGCCCCCCCTCCCCCGCCAGTCCCTGCGATGGGCCACGACCTCGGCCGACCTCTCCGCGGACAAGCTGCGGGGATTTAAGGCCCGGACGCCACGACGGGTCCAGCCTCCCCGGCCGCCGCCGCCGCCTCAGCTTACCTTGCCAGCGCCGGCCGCCATAGTGACTCTGACTGAAACCTACCCGGTGCACCGCCACGGGAACGCGCACCCTTCAAGGGCCCTCCTACCCCCTCTCCCGCGCCGTAGTCCGGGGTCGTCACGTGTTCGACGCCACGGAGGCCATGATGGTCAAGGGCAGAAGAGAGGGCAAGCTCCTTTTTAACGCGCCTCCGGACGCCATGTTAGTTAAGGGCTGGGAGCTTCAGACCCTGGGGACAACCCTTACGGCCATTTTTGTTAAGGGCAGGGGAAAAGTGGACCTGTTGAAGGTTTTCCGGACAAAACGTGCCAGCTTCCTACGTTACCAGCTCGGCTAGAAGACCCCAACTTTTGCTAAATTGTATTCACTATACTTCTCAGTGAAAATACCCATGAACGAAGAGAGCAGACCCATCCGAAGGAGATGTTCATTTGCAGTCATCTTAGCTGTGGGCAACACAGTCCCGTACCGCCGCCTTAGGTGTGCCCAAATTCCCACAAGTCTCAGGACTTGTGCATCAAAAATTAGTCTTCTGTGAATCCTCCTCAGAGAGAAACTTAGTCCCCGCATTCCATTTCGAATGGCCCTTCTTCTCTTGGGACCTGTCACGCACCCCCAAGGACTCCAAAGCATATTCTACCCCGGAAAGAGTGTGAGTTCAGAAAGTTTAAAATCGTGTTACTTCCAGAGGTCTAAAGGAAAACTTTTCAAGAAAAGATATGGTGGGAAGGAGTTTTATTCATTTATGAACCAAGGGTGGCTTCATTCTTCAAATTGCTCTGACAACAGGCTCTACCACTGTGTGACCTTGGGCTTTTTCTGAAACTTTGCTAAACCCTTTCAAGCCTCCTTTTCTCATCTATATAACTTGGAGATAATGGGTAACTCACTTGTTATTGTGGGATCTAGGGTTTGGGCCGTTTCTTACCTGTCCTAAAGTTGTGTGTTGGGCCCTGGGGACACAAGTGAACAAAAAACCTCAATCCCTGAAACCGCACCTCGGGTTTTGTAGGATGGGGATGGGGGGAGGGGACAAACATAGACACAGATGGTTTCACTCTGATGTAATGAGGGCTAAGATGGAAGCAAGCGCTGAGTACTAGAGGTATCACAGGGATGGCCTTCTGGGGGAGGTAACTGAACTGAAGGAAGGTAGGGAAACCACGGTCAATGCAGTATTTGCTGAAGAGCTTCTTAAATTTCCAGGGAGAGAGACTAGCGAGAAAGGAACAAAGCTATTCGAAACAGTGGACCCATATGCTTGGCACATAATAGTGACAATAAATACTTGATGCATGAATGAAAATTACATACTGTAACTCATCACAGGATAAAGTAGGGATGGCACAAAGTGGGTCTGGAGAAAAGAATATGCATTCGATTATAAAGTATAGAGACCCTGTGTATTTGTGTACTTTGCTAGGACTCCACTAGTTCAGCAAATAGGTATTGAACTACTACTGTGTTCCAGGTTCTTTACTCTGGGAAATAAATAAATAAATAAGTAAATAAATAAATAAAGCTATGTTGAAAAGTTTTAATATAAGAAGATGAAAAGTTTTCATTTCTGGTAACTTTTAGGCTTATGTAGAACAAAGTAATAAAGGCCCCTCCGCAAATCCCTAATGAGTTCTGTGCATGAATTTATGTTATTTGTGCCTACTTTCATTTGTTCATGCCATAAATATTTAATTGGACGCCGACTGGAAAACAGCTACTTTGAAAAGCCCTACAACAGTGAAAAAAACTGTGACTCCCTCAAGCTGCTCACAATTTAGGTGATGACATAGTAAAATACTTGCTGTCAGAGTATATCAAGAGTAATGGGAGCATGGCAGAGTAGTTTGTTTTTTAAGTTTTAATTCCAGTATAGTTTACATACGGTGTTGTATTAGTTTCAGGTGTACAATGTAGTGATTCAATTATTCTATATGTTACTCAGTGCTTGTGAAGCTAAGTGTAGTCTTAATCCCTTTCACTTATTTCACCCATCCCCCACTCTCCTCCCTTTTGCGTAAATACTACTGGTATTTACCCAGTAGTACAATTACTGGATTGTAGAATAATTCTGTTTTAATTTTTTAAGGAATACCCGTTCTGTTTTCCATAATAGCTGCACCAGTTTGCATTCCTATCAATAGTGTACGAGGGTTCCTTTTTCTCCTCAGCCTCACCAACACTTGTTTCTTGTGTTTTTTGTTTAAGCCATTCTGACAAGTGCGAGGTGTTATTTCATTGGGTTTTGATTTGTATTTCCTTGATGGTGAGTGATGGTGAGCATCTTTCCATGTCTGTCGGCCATCTGTATGTCTTCTTTGTAGAAATGTTCATGTCTTCTGCCCATTTTTAAATTGGATTCTTTGTTTTTGTGCTGTTGAGTTGTGTAAATTCTTTATATATTTTAAATACTAATCTTCATTCAGTAGGTTGCCTTTTAGTTTTGTTGATTATTTCCTTTGCTGCGCAGAAGCTTTTTATTTTGATGTGATCCCAATAGTTTATGCTTGCTTTTGTCTACCTTGCCTCGGGGGACATACCTGGAAAAATGTTGCTATGGCTGCTGTCACAGAAATTACCACCTGCTCTTTCTTCTAGGATTTTTATGGGTTCAGGTCTCACATGTAGGTCCTTAATCCATTTCAAGGTTTTGTTTTGTTTTGTTTTTATGGTGTAAGAGAGTGGTCTAATTTCATTCTTTTGCATGTGGCTGTCCAGTTTTCCCAACATCATTTGTTGAAGAGACTTTTTTCCCATTGCATATTCTCACTCCCTTTGTCGAAGATTAATTGACCATATAACATTGTGGAGGAGTTTAAACTGAGACTTGAAAAATGAGTAGGAGTAGGGCAGCTACTCTGGTAGTAGTGGGATAATGAAATTTTAGGCCAAGAATACATCATAAACAAAGACCTAGAAACTTGAGAGAACAGGACTTTATGGGAATTACAAGTGGGCCTCTATTACTGAAGCATAAGGGGAAGGAGTTGGTCAAGGAGAGGCAAACAGAAGTGGGTTTCAATTGCTGAAGGACTTGAAGACAAACAACCAACTTCAGAACATTTTCATCTCTCTCCTAGGTCAAAGTAGATTAATGAAAATCAAGGTTTCAGAATCAGACCTTGTATCACCATTTACCAGCACTATAAACCGTAAATTATTTAGCTTCTCTAAGTATGTTTTCTTATTTGAAAAAAGTAGATAATGTCTTACAGAGTTGTGTAGGATTATGTAGGATTAAGTAAGATAATGCAAGCAAAATGCCATCTTTCTTTGATGCCTAGAAAATAGTGGATATTCAAACAATATTATTTTTTTATTCTTACTAACAGTAAGAATTTCTCCAGCCTTTCACATATAGTAAGGAGCAAGTTGTATTATCCCAGTTTGTATATGGAGAAACTTGTTTATAAATGTAGAGATAAAAAGTATCTCCATATGTTAAGTTCTACTACAATATCTCCTAAAAATTAATGCTAAACAGAATAGGTTTTTTTTTTTTCTGTGAGAAAAACTGGGATCGCTGTAACCTGGAATGGTAAAAAATCTTACAAAGCTATGCAGGGTGCTAGAAATGCCAAAATGGCATTGAAGGCATTCTTCACCCACTGGTATTCGGCAGGCACAGAAAAGTCTTAAATTAAGAAATCTCATACATGAGATATTTTGAATTCTAAGCCATGTGGGTGTTCTGCTTTCTGATTCTGTATCCATACAATATTTTAATTAAACAAAAAAATATGCCATGATTTGGGGTGCCTGGCTGGCTCAGTCAGGAGAGCATGCGACTCTTGATCTCAGGGTTGTGAGTTCAAGCCCTATACTGGGCATGGAGCCTACATAAAATATATGTATATGTCACATCTTGAGAACTTTGGAATGGTAGTATTTTCCAATATTGTAGCTTTCTCTCCTTTTAAAAATTTTTATCTTTTTAGTTATGATCCATGCTAATTTTCAATCTTAGAAAAGCAAAGAGAGAATTGTAAAATCATTACCCTGGTACCATGAAAGATAGGCCATTATTAGCATTTCAGACCAGTAGGAGACGGCTCTGTAAACTCACTTAATATACAAGCCCCCCCAAGTGATAATGACCTAATTAGACTTTAACCAATGACACATGATATAATGAATTATGGAAAATTTGCTTAACTGCTTAAGCAGAGTATCTGGATTACAAATATGGGTAGGCAAACTAATTAAAGAGGAGGCCTAGAGTAGTCAAAAATTAAAATTGAGAGTATGTAATACTTTTTATAGCATATAATGGCTTATTAAAACTAAAGTTTCATCCTCTTTTCAATAAGGAATACTTTCCTCATTAGGGAGATGTTAATGAGTGGAAATACCCTGTCATTTCCCAGGTGCCCAGGGTGGAGTGGCCAGACATTCCAGAGGTACTGCTCATCTGTTTTTAGTTTCCTGGTTCTTCAGGAAATAGAAGAAAAGTAATTACCTAAAGACAAGTAAAGACATTTATTTTTCTTTTAATATCCTTTTCTGTGAATATAAATAGAGGAATTAGAATATTAATTCTCAAAAGGACCATGGACAACTTATCCAGCTCCTTAATTTTGCAGGCAAGGAAACTGCGGCTCAGAAAAGGGACTTTCATTGAATGTGTATTTACCATGTAATAAGGAATTTTTCTCATGACATCTTTATGTGGTATTAATCCCATTTTATAAATAGGGGAAATGAGGCTCAAAAAGATTAAATGATCGTAAATCAGCATGCTAAATGTAAAGTACATGCTGGGGGTTTTTTCTTTTTAAAAATATCTTTACTGGTTTTTTGGCTCGATATAACAATACATATTCATTGCATATATTCAGATAAGCAAAGCAAGGAAAATAAAAGTCCTCTCTAGCTTCATCACAAATCCTCAGTCTAGAGCCAACTACTATTAACAGTTAACTATATCCTTCTAGATATTTTTCTAAGCCACACAATGCATGTCCCCCCCCTTTTTTTAGGGAGAGAGAGAGCGCAAGCGCAAGAGTGGGGGTAGAGAGGCAGAGGTAGAGAGAGGATCCCACACTGGACATGGAGACCCACGTGGGGCTCTGTCTCACTACCCTGAGACCATAACCTGAGCCAAAATTGACTTGGACACTTAACTCACTGAGCCACTCTGGAGCCCCTGGAACGCCCTTTTAAAAGTACCATCAGGCTCTGTGCTGGGGGTGGAGCCTGCTTAAGATTCTTTCCCTCTCATTCTGCCCCTTGCAACATTAAAAGAAAGTACCATATAATTTACTAGAAATGGGAAAATCAGGGGTACTTGGGTGGCGCAGTAAGTTAAGCATCTGACTCGATTTTGGTTCAAGTCATGATCCTGAGGTCCTGGAATTGACTTCCATCTCGGGCTCTGTACTCAGCGGGGAATCTGCTTGGGATTCTCTCTCTCCCTCTCCTTCTGCCCTCACCGCCCCCCCCCCCAACTCTTTATTTCTCTCTAGAATAAAATATTTTTTTTAAAAAGAGAGAGAAATGGGAAATTCAACACTAGGAGCCTTATACCTAAAAGTGATACTTTAAATAAATAGCAAAATGCCTATAGGTAGTAGAAGGAAGGGAAGAAATTATGTTTATTTTTTCAATCTTGTGTAAGTCCACTTTTGATTACTTGAAGTGTTCTCTTGCTTTTTATTATCAATTTAAGAATGTTACTTGGGGAGGGGGGTGCCTTGATGGCTCAGTTAGTTAAAGTGTCTGACTCTTGGTTTTGGCTCAGGTCATGATCTCTGAGTGGTGAGATCAAGCCCCACAATGGGCTCCACATTCTGTGTGGAATCTGCTTAAGACTCTCTCTCTCTCTCCCTCTGCCTCTGCCCCCACATGCATACGCTCGCTCTCTCTCTCTCTCTTTCTCTCTAACATAAATAAATATATCTTTAAAAAAAAAAAAAGAATGTTACTTGGAATGCAGTAAATGCATAAGAATAAAAGGCATGAGTCAGAATGCCACATAAGGCATTTTTTATGACTCTTTATTGGTATATTTGGGTTTGTTTTTAAATAGTTACCAATTAAAATATCGGAGATTGTTTATATGTGGTGTTTTTGTTCGTCTAGTGATTTTTTAAAAAATATTTTAAGTATATTCTTTATTCTAGGAAAACTATGACTTTTGAATCATTGTCTTTTAATATAATTATTTGCGTGTCTTTTTAATAGTTCCATCAGAGCTTTTGTTTCAGACAAGTGCATTGTCCCTACTGCTATACAACACTGTCACAGATAATGGTCAACAGTATCTTACCAAATGGCTATAATTCAGGAAATTGATAGATTTCTCAGAGATCTTTGGTTTTAAGCAGCCCTAAGAACACTGTTGGAAATGGAGTGAAGATACCCAGAAGGAAGATGAGTCTAGAGTCCCTGCTTCTCCTCCACCCTCATTCCTACCAAGTATGCTCAAGGCTTGGTGGAAAGACCATTTGTGGAGTCTGCTGAGCTTTGCAAATGGCCAATTTCATGGGTGTGTGACCTAACACAGGGACTGTACTAAGAAGGACTCTGCTGTCTTGAAATTCATAATACTTTTTTTTTAAAAAAAGGGGGACCCCATTTTCATTTTGCTCTAAACCCTTCAAGTTATGGAGCTGGTCCTGCTTCCAGTCTCCTCTGTACGAGTCTAGCATGTTGACTAACACAACACATGAAATGCTGTAAGAGAAATTAGTGAAAAGGCATCCCTATAGAAATGAGACTTTTTTAGGTGAAACCAGACAGGTCCATCTCCCCATTTCCAAAGATCTAATTATATAGCTCGGTATCAATGGGAAAGATGGTTGCAGAAGAAAACTTGCCTTGATTTTGTAGCTTATCTTCTCACTCTAGATTAGATTCTGGAGTTATTCTTGGAAATGATAATGAGAATAATATAGAATCAATATAGAATCTCTGCTCATTAAAATTTTACATTTTATTGTAACATTTTATTATAAAAAATTCAAATGTACAGGAAAATTGAAATAAAATTACAATGAACACACAAATATACCCACCCCTCCTTGATTCAAAGTCATTACCATTTAGCCACATTTGCTTTATCTATTTATGTTTTCTGAACTTTTTGACAAGTTGCAGACACCAACATACTTTGCTCCGAAACGATCAACATGCATTTCCTAATAACATTCTCCTAAATAATCACAACATTTGAAGTTGGAGTTTTTTTAAGTATCTTATTTTTAATGCAGAAAGCTTGGAAAACAGATAAACACAAAGAAAAACCAGCCATGTTTCCAGTGCCCAGAGATAATCACCATAAGCAGTTTGGTGCTACCCAGAAAAATGGCATCATCTCTTACCCATTGCTTTGTCCACACAGAATGAAGCACCTTTACATTTTTCACCCTTAACAAGAACATTTTTTATGCTTTCTGTGGTAGGCAGTCTAATGTCCTTTCAAAAAGATCCATGTCCTCAAAAAAAAAAAAAAATATCCATGTCCTAATCCCCAGAATTTATGGCATAGGAGACTTTGCAAAAGGTATGATTAAGGGTACAGAACTTGAGCTGGGGAGATTATTCAGGGTTATCTGGATAGATCTACTTTAAATCATATGAGCCCTTAAAAGTGGAAGAGGTAGGCAGAGAGTAGGTCAGAGAGATGTGACATGAGGACTCACCCTCTTGCTAGCTTTGAAAAGGGAGGAAGGGGGCCATGAACTAAAGAATAAAGGAAGCCTCAAGACACTGGAAAAAGTCAAGGAAACTGATACTCTCCTAGAGCTTCCAGAAGGGAACTCAGTTCTCCCAACACTGCATGTTAGCCTAGTGAGACCCAGTTGGACTTCTGATCCACAGAATTTTAAGGTAGTAAATTTGTGTTGTCTTAAGCCACTGAATGTGTGGTAATTCATTATACCAACGGTAAAAATGAATACATCTCCCCATCTGTATTTGCCTTTAAAATGGTAATCTTTTATTCTTTGGGATATTTTTGAGTGATTTTTCCTCTTCATTTGGCTTTGAAAATGATAATGATTAACGCAATGGAAAAATAAAGGCAGAATGCCTTGGTTTTGCTGTGAGAGGACAACTAGATCTCCTATGGTGTTTCTCACCCGGGTTGGGCTCATACATTTATAAATTAATGTGGTAGGGGAGGGATTGCTCTACAGTCCTTTTATGAAATTCATTTGGAGGGGCACTTGGCTGGCTCAGTTGGTAGAGCATGTGACTCTTGATCCCACACTTGTGAGTTTGAACCCCGTGTTGGGTATAGAGTTTACTTAAAAAAAATTCACTTGGAATTATGGAAACTATTAGTTGAGGAAAATAGTTTCCTCTTAATTTCTTTCATGGATCTTTGTACTTGCTTTTCACAGCACTTGTAACAATTTATAATGAGGTTCAAGTAGAACATCTTCATTACTGTTTGCTTTCTCTCTGGACTGTAAGCATTTTAAGAGTAAGGAGTCTGTCTGGTTTTATTTTCTCTTGTTTTTCCAGCACCTAACACAGTACCTGGCACATATAGTAAGCACAAACACATTTGTTAAATGATTGGATCTTTGGCTATGAAAGTTCTGGTTCTTGAGTGGCTAATATAAAGCTAAAAAAAAAATAAAAAAAAATAAAGCTAAACTGTTCTACATACTAGTATTTAAAATAATGTTAAATTATATATAATATTAACTCTTTTTGTAGAAAAAAAGCTGTTTTCAACATGAGCTTGGGAACCTCTTTGCCAATGATTATGCTTTATTTTTAAAGATTTTATTTATTTATTCATGAGAGACACAGAGAAAGAGAGAGAGGCAGAGACATAGGCAGAGGGTGAAGCAGGCTCCCTATAGGGAGCCTGATATGGGACTTGATCCCAGGACCCCAGAATCATGACCTGAGCCCAGCTGCGCAATGATTATGCTTTTATGGAGATTTCTTTCCTGGATACAGATTCAGACTGCACTGTCTGAATGTCATTCTGGAGACATTAATGTGTTCTTGTGTATGTACGAACTTCTTCTGAAAGCCCTCTCAGGAGGTCAGGAACAGATTGTCAGGAAAGACAGAGTGGTGTCTTCACTTCTGGCTGGCAGCTGGCCTTACAGTCCATCAGGCAGGGAGCCCACCCTGGGCTCAAGTCAGATTGTGTTTCACCACACTAAACACCCAGATGGAGCAGTCGGGGCAGTGGAGTTAAAACTGCTGATGAACCTTGCTAGAGACTTTTCTAAAAGCCACAACTAACAGAAAGTTTGCTCTGTTTTCCCAGGAACAGTCACTTCTGGGGGTGTGAAAGTGGAGCATCATTAGTGAAACTGAACAGCAGTGTGATAAGCCTGAAAAGTACTTCCATGCTAAGCCTTAAGGAGGGAAGGGTGTACCCAGGCCCAACTTTTTTTATGCAACCTAAGTCACGGCTCTGTTTGGACAAGTGTTTCTGAAGGCAATAGTTTTTTTTCTCTAGTCAGCTATTACTGGCTAGGCAAGCAACACCCCTGGTCAACCTAAGCCTGTGGAAACTATTGGAAAGACAGAGGAGGATCTCAGAGAATGTAACTAAAGGCTGAAGAAGCAAATCTCAGGAAGGATGGGAAGCAAAGTTAATGAGCAACAAGAGCCAATAAGCAGCCTGTCTTTAGGAGGCCTCTTTAGCACCAACTTCAAGAGAAATCAATCAACTCACCCTTTTTCAGTCCTTGAGTCCATATCTTTGAGATTCAAATGAACCAGAGACCACTGAGACAGGTTGGGTTACATGTTCATTTCACTGCAGAAGGGTGGGGTAGTTTGAAGGACCATCCCACTAACTGTATCCAATAAAAGAGTGATGATTTTTCCAAAGCTGTTGTCATGAGAAGGGGAAGGATTTATGGGCATGCAAAAGTCCTAGATGTTCACTTATCAGCTTACTCACTAAGTGTGCATTCAGGAAAATTAGTCTTCATTGTGCCCTTTGGCAAAGAGGTTTTGCTGACTATGGAATTGAGGCCAGTAACCTCCTATGTGACCTTAGACAAATCATAAATCCTCTCTGAGCTATAGTTTCCTCATTTATAAAATTTATTGAACAGTTTGGACCAAATGGTTCCTAATGGCTTGTGGAATGGAAAGAGCCAGAATAGAGGATGTCATCCCAGATGCTGACGATATGACCTTGGCTGACTCATTTGCCAATTCTGGGTTTCCTAAAGTAGACACCTTTAAGTTCCTTCCAGCTCTTAGATGGGAGTAGCCAGGTCAGTCTTTCCTCCCACAAAATCAGTGGGATATCCTTGTGTATAGGAAACACACTGAAGTATTAAGGGGTAAAGGAGTAATATGCATGCAACCTACTTTAAATCAGAAAAAATATATATATATATAAAAAGAGGAGAATGTGGCCAAACTTTTTAAAAATAATGAATTTGAATAAAGTGGGCGTTCTTTGTGCTATTCTTGAAATTTTAACTGTGATTATTTCAAAATGAAGTTCAAAAAAAATCAATGGGAAGGGCAAAAGGGAATCTGCTCCTCCACTTGCCTGTCCAAAGGCCTTTTGATGAATTATATTTGTGACAAGTGAATATTTGTATGTCCATATTGCTAGATCCAAACTCTCTAGGGCAAGTTGGTAGTGCCAAGACATTGATTCTACAATGAGTTCTCACAGTTAGTGTTGACAAAGCTCCACTGTGGACCGGGAAGACACTGGGTAAGGCCTATCTATTCACTCCTCCTAGGGAGTCTGACTAAGTGGGTGGAGATTTCCTGTTGGCTTTTATGCTTTTCTTTTGTTTCAGCAGTTGTTTGGGGGAACATATTTCAGACACAGCATATCTTTAATGCTTTGTTCTTTTAATACTCATCTAAAACCCAACAAATGTTTCTACCAAGTACTTATTAATTTGATTTGAAGCCAAATATTATTATCTTCACGCAGTCATTTCTTTTTTCAGTTTTTTAATTTTAAGCAATCTCCATGCCCAATGTGGGACTTGAACTCATGATCAAGAGTCCCATGCTCTACCGACTGAGCCAGTCAGGCGCCCCCAATACAGTAATTTCTGATTCCAAAATGATTTCATTATCTAGAGGGGTATTCCTTGCAGGATTATGTTAGCAAAATGTTGGGAGCAACCTAGTAGTCCATTAAATAGAGTACCGGTTAAATACATTCATGCAATGAAAAATTGGGTTGACGGTAAAAAAGAATGAAGCAGCTCCCTAAAATGGCTATGGAACAATCTTCAAGTTAAAAATAAATGAAGCAATTCTATATGAATGAATATGGAACAATCCCCAAGGTATAATTTTAAAAGCAACATGTAAAATCATGTGTGATTATAATACTATTGTATTAAAAACCTGCTTGAATGAGTAAGCGATGAGTAGACAATTTTTTGCCTGCTCAGCATATTCCTGTATACACATATCCAGAGCATTTTCTGGGAAGATATACAGGAAATTAGTAACAGTGGTAATCTCTGAAGAGAAGTGCAATCAGTAAAGGTATGTAACTGGGGAATAAGGATGGGAGAGAGATTTGCTTTTCACTTAATATCTTTTGAGTTTTGTACCAAATTTAATGTAGGAGTCATTGCTCCTTTAAGAATAAATCCTTAGAGCCCATTCTTATCATATAGGCTTACGTGAAGATAAATCACTGTACCCAAGGAATTTGTGCTATTAGGGTGTGAGTATTCTGAATACTGAGTTCATGGCTTCTCATCTTTTTGCTCCTACGAAAGCTAGCCTTATCTTTGCATGTAGAAGTCACTTAATCTTTTTATTTTTTATTTTTTTAATTCTAATATTTATTTATGATAGACATAGAGAGAGAGAGAGAGAGAGAGAGAGAGGCAGAGACACAGGCAGAGGGAGAAGCAGGCTCTATGCCGGGAGCCTGATGTGGGACTTGATCCCGGGACTCCAGGATCGCGCCCTGGGCCAAAGACAGGCCCCAACCCGCTGAGCCACCCAGGGATCCCCTCTTTTTATTTTTTAAATTTATTTATTTATTTTTTAGTAATCTCTACACCCAACGTGGGGCTTGAATTCATGACCCCAAGATCAAGAGGTACATGCTCCTCTGACTGAGCCAACAAGGTATCCCAATAATCTTTTTATTGAATAGAGTTCAACTCCACTGATTTGCAGTGCACATATAGGGGAACTTCTGTATACATTCTTACTTGCTGGTTTAAATCTTAGCCCTTCATGTATTTTCCTCTCTTCTATCCTAAAGGAAAAATAATAAAGTATTCATTTTGTGTTCTTAAGAATTTTAAGATTTGCCAGTCAGGGGATGTAAATTTTTGCCTCCTTTCTGGAAGGCATTTTGGTATCATAAACCAACATGTAAAACATGTTCAGGTTGCAACTTATCCTAAAGAAATAATTACACAGTTCAGAAAAGGATGTATGCACAAGGATGTTCGCTGCAATATTGCTGATAGTATTGAAAATTTGGAAACAGTCTTAAATATTCATGGGTAGATAAGTGGTTGATTAAAGAATGGTATATCCATCTAGCATGCCCATTAAAAATGATGATTCCACTGTATATCTCTTGATGAGGAAAAGATATCTATAGCATATTGTCAAGTGATAGAAACAGACTGTACATATCTATGATCCCATTTTATCAAATTTCAACACAGACCACTTCACTATGTTTATATATAATTGGATACCTGGAAGAAATTCTATCAAAATACTAAAAATGCTTATCCCTCTATGATGAGTGATTTTTAATATTTTCTATTTTTTCATATTATTTTCTCTCTGTATTTTTCATATTATTTACATTGTATCACTTTTACCAAAAACTGAAACTATTACAAACAAAAAGCACTCAAGTGATTTCCCTAGTTTTACTCTTTGATTCAATAAATATTTTTTTGAATACATCAGAGTATCCTAGACTTATCTTTCCTATTTTACAGTCTGCAGAATTTTCTATGTACCCATGCGAGAAGATATTGAAGTTAAGTTGTTCCTAAACTTAGCTTAAAGTTTTAAAAACTTAAGCATCAGGGAAAAAAATCAGAATAATAGTTGTCTCTGAGAGAGGTTGGGATGGAGATATTGATCAGGAAGGGATATGAAGGAACATGTTAGGGTGATGGTATGTTCTGGAGGTTTGGGTTACAGAAGTGTATGCATTTGTCAAAACTCAGCAAATTCACTCTTAGATTTGTGCATTCCTACTAAAATTGAGGGGAAAAAAGATTTGTGCATTCCTCTATATCAATTTTATAACAAAAGAAAAAATAGTAGATTATATTTCAGTTAGTGATACTGATGCCTGGGATTTACTTTGAAATGCATCAAAAATAAGACAGATTAGATGGTTTAAAGAATGGATAGATGGATAGATACTTGATAAAGCAACTATAATAAAACTTAAGTGTGGAATCTAGGTGGGATGTATACATGTGTTTATAATAAAAATTCGTATAATTTTGCTGTTTGAAAGTTTTTCATAATTAAATGTTGAGAAAAATGTAAGCACCAATTATCTATTAATATACTGAATAGGTGTATATTTTATCCTTGTAAAGTAAATTCAGCAAATTGAATTCTGGAAGTTGCTCCCAAGAAAAACTCAACCTTTTTGGATAGATAATCTATATAAATACATATATGTACATAAGACATAATTAGTGACAGGGCTATCTTCATGAGTGCGTTGACTATACAGTCACCCAGGGCCCCACACTGAGTTCAATGCTGTGCTATTGCTATGTTGAAATTCTTAACAATTTTTTAATATGGGACCCTGCATTTTTTCCTTTTTTTTTTTTTTTAAGATTTTAAAATTTATTTTAGAGAGGGAGAGCAAGCATGGAGGGGAAGGAGCAGAGGGAGAGGAGAGAGGAACTCAGTCACACTCCACACTGACCACAGAGCCCAATGCAGGGCTTGATCTCACGACCCTGAGATTATGACCTGAGCCAAAATCAAAAGTCAGAGATCTGGGCAGCTCTGGTGGCCCAGTGGTTTAGCACGGCCTTCAGCCCAGGGTGTGATCCTGGAGACCCAGCATTGAGTCCCACGTCAGGCTCCCTGCATGGAGCCTGCTTCTCCCTCTGCCTGTGTCTCTGCCTCTCTCTCCCTCTCTGTGTCTGTCATTAATAAATAAATAAAATATTTTTAAAAAAAAGGTCAGAGATCTAACTGACTACACCATCCAGGTGCCCCAGGCTCAACATTTTCATTTGCAATGATCCCTGCAAATTATGTAGCCAGTCTTGACTAATGAATAATAATATCACTAACACATATTATCTTCTCCCTATGTCATGCATTATGTTAATCACATTACATTCATTATCTCATTGAATCCTCAAAAAAAGGACTAAAGAAGTAGGTACTATTAATGTCCCCATTTTACAGATAAACATACTGAGGCTCAAAGAAATTAAGTTATTTTCTCAAGCTCACAGATTTATTGTACCCTCAGTATACATAGTCATGCAGTACATATGGTAGATATTCAATAAATATTTATTGGGTAAATAATAACAATAATGGTTTCCATTTATCGAGCCTAGAATGTTCTTACTGAAACCTGAGATGATCTTCCCTAATCCACACTCCCTACCTTTGGCCTTAGTACCTCATGGCCCCATTCCCTGACACCTTAATTTAGGTCAGGTCTCCTTTTATGATACCCTAGGCTTCTTCTTTATAGCATTCATCACATATGTAATTAGGTAGTTCTTTGTTTAATGTCTGTCTTTCCTTCTGGACTGGAATCTAAGTGAAGACAGTGGCACACTGTTATCTGTTCACCACTCTATTCTCAACACACAGCGCTATACCTGGAGCACAGCCTGTCTTCCTGCCAAATTTTGATTATATACTTTCTTTTTTTTTATTGATTATATATATTCTCATTTAATCTTCAATCTTGTGAGGTATAGATTTTTATCATCATTTTACAGATGAAGAAAGCAAGGCTCAGAGAAGTCTGAGTTACCCCACCATAGGGGAAGCATCACTATGATATGGTCCTACATTTGCCTTACTCCAAAATCTCTCATCATTTCACTGAAGCCCTCTGTTTCCACATCACAATCTGCTTGACATTATTTTCTGTTTCTAGGCACCACTTATTCCTTTAGTATCTCTTTCAGCTCCTATTTTTGTTGTCTGACCTCCGGGTTCTCTAATGAAGAGGAGGCATGCTTTCCAAGAAGTAATTACAGCAGGTGACATAACCAGGCTAGCTGTAGCCAGGGTTTTATTTTTTAACCTTGATGAGTGAAACAGCTGGAAATGCTACCCTTTAAAAGTAAACGATCCAGTTTCCTTTGGTACTAACTCTTTCTTCATTCTGGGAAACGCCTTGATGTGATTTCTTGGGCTATGTAAATGTAAAGCAATCACCCATGTCTAGTTCTTGGGGGAAGGCCCAAAATAATTAAGATAAAGCAAATGTAGATGCTTTGAGCTGTTAATAAGACATCTCTTAGTAGTTCTCTGCCACTACAAATTATAATTTCTGTAAGTGTGAATTTAGACTCTCCTATGCTCATTCATGACTGAGTGTATTTGCAGAGTTGAGAGAACCGTTCTTTGGGCAATTGTTTGTGAGAGTCACGGAAGTGAGATGAAAAGGAACACTGGGAGAAGACAGGCTTATTTCCTTTAGCCAATGCTAGAGGAGAGGCTGTGAACAAAAAATAAAGAGTGCTTGGCCCAGGATGCCATGGTGTGGATTGTTGAGTTCCACCTGTGGTGTTATTTAAAGACTGAAAATTCAGGACCTTAGGAATTGGACTGATGACAGATTATGTTATCCTTTGTCTTTTGTAGGACACAGGGCAAAACAACATCATCTGGCAGTGATAGAGTTTCCAGAGGACCTAGGTTTGTGCTATTTGAGGATAAGTTTAGACAGTGGATCTCTCAGAGTTACCCCTTGCTCTATTACATTTCTTTTCAAGTATTTACTAAGCCTTTGGAAAAGACTTAACATCACAGCCTGCTGTTAGTTGTACCCTTGAGCTTGTTCCACTTTCTCTGAGGAATATCAAGCATTCCACAAAGTCACTGCTAGAAACAATGGTGAAAGTCATCTGTGCAAGACAGTGGTGCCCAGTGGCGCTGTATCCTCATAGGAGTGAGAGATGGCAGGGCTATAGCAGGTCCAGAAAGTCGGGGCATCAGAACAGAAGGGATTAACCCTAAGAACACAAGAACTATCTCAGAAATGCAGAAGAACAAGTTTCTGAAGGCTTATGCCATCATAATTTGAACACTAAAATTATGTATGATATTTTGTCATCACTGGCTAGTGAAATAGGATGTATATTCACAACTCTGTACACCTTAGCCAGTCTCCAGGATGGCTCCCAATGATTCTCATTTTGTTGTATTCATGTCCTTCTATAGTCTTCTCTCACAGTGAATCAGAGCTAGTCTATGTGAACAATAGACTATAGCAGAGGTTATAGTGGGTGACTTCAAAAAGTAGGTTGTAAAGGACTTATAACTTCTGCTCTGGTCTCTTGGATTGGCTGCTTTGGGAGAGGCCAGCAGTCATCATATGAAGATTCTTACGCAGCTCTGTGGAGAGGCCCCCAAGAGGAGAAACTGAGGCCTCCACCAACATTGCCAGCACCAACTTGCCAGCCATGTGAGTAAGAAATTGGAAGTGGGTCGTCAAGCCCCATTCAAGTCCTTAGGTGACTGCAGCCCCAGTTGACATCTGACTGAACCTCATGAGAAACCCCTAGCCAGAGCTTCCCAGCCAAGTGGCTCCCACATTCCTGACCCATAAAAACTATAAGATAATAAACGTTTATTATTATTTTAAGCTACTAAGTTTTGGAATAATTTGTTAGGCAGCAATAAATAAAACACTATAGATTCTATAGAATAAATGTCTACATGAAACTCTGCTTAAATAGGTCAGCAAAGTCTTCAGAAAAAGGAACATGAGTTGAGCACAAGTAGGAGCTTGCAGGTGGATGTAAGATAAAGGGGAGTCATTTAAGGCTGAAGGAACAGCTTGACCACAGGGCCAGAAGTAAGAGGGCATAACTTGTTTGAAAAACAACAATCAGTTCAGCATGACTGGGGTGCAGTATGTTTAAAGAATGAGATAGAAAAAGATTAGAAGATTAGACAGGAACCAGTTCAGAAAGAACCTTATATACTATGCCCAGGTGTCTGTCTTTTTTTTTTTTTTAAGATTTTATTTATTTAGGACAACTGAGTGGCTCAGTGGTTGAGTGTCTGCCTTTGGCTCAGGCTGTGATCCTGGGGTTCCGGGATCTAGTTCCACATCAGGCTCCCAACTCAAGGAGCCTGCTTCTCCCTCTGCCTGTGTCTCTGCCCCTCATTCTGTGTCTCTCATGAATTAAAAAAAAAAAATCTTTTAAAAAATTTTTATATATTCATTTGAGACAGAGAGAGAGAGAGAGCATGAGCAGGGCAAGAGGCACAGGCAGAGGTAAATACAGACTCCCTACTGAACAGAGAGCCCAAGGTGGGGCTGGATCCCAGGACTTGGTGATCATGACCTGAGCTGAAGGCAGATGCCCCCAACTAATTCAGTCACTCAGGTGCCCCAGTGTCTGTCCTTTTATCCTGACGGGAATGAAAAGTCATTGAAGAATTTTTTTAGCAGGCAACTGACATGATCACTTTTAAATTTACAATTTTACTTTTTTTTAAGATTTTATTTATTTATTCATGAGAGAGAGAGAGAGAGAGAAAGAGGCAGAGACACAGGCAGAGGGAGAAGCAGACTCCATGCAGGAAGCCTGATGTGGGACTCGATCCCGGGACTCAAGGATCACCCCCTGAGCAAAAGGCAGACACTCAACCACTGAGCCACCCAGGCGTCCCTAAATTTACAATTATAAATTGTACATTCTAGAGTCATGGCCAAATAGAAGGTGAATTAGAAACAGAGAGGCCATTTAAAAAAACGACTGCAAGTCCAGGTGCTAAGTTATTAGTGCTTGAAGTAAGCCCTTAGCATTGTGAACAAAGAAGGGGAGAATTGATGAGGGAGCTTTTAGGAGGTATAATTTTTAGAATGTGAATTATGAGGAAAGATGTGGAAGCTAGGAGGAGCAAGTTTTGAGCCAGTGAGTTTCAGTGGTCTGTGGTCCAGGTAAGTATGTACAGTGGGCCACTGGAAACACTGGTCTGGCATGGAACCCAAAAAGAAATGCAAGGTCAGGCTGAAGACAAACACTTAAATTTTGAAGGCCTTTTCATGCAAACATCTCTTAATTAAAAAGTAAGCCCATGGGTGAATAAAATCTCAATAAAACTTAGAGTTTTGAGTTTATCTTTCACCAATAGCAAAGCCATTTAGAAATGAGATTTACAGTAAGAACCTGGGATGAGATTGAAGGAAGAGAGTTAGAACCAGGTAGTAAGAATTAACTCAAAGAACGTTATTTTTTTTTTAAGTAAACTCTTCACCCAATGTGGGACTCAGACTCACAACCCTGAGATCGAGAGTTGCATGCTCTACTAGCTAAGCCAGCCAGCCACCCCTTGAAGACCATTTTTTGATATCTTCCAGTTTTGCTGGGAATTCGACCATCAGCAGAACCTGGTGACTAATTTGATATAGAGATTGAAGGATAGGGCAGAGACTAAATAACTATTATTCCTCCTTCCAAATAAGTTTCCTTTTTATTTAGATTTACTTGTTTCATTACCTCTAATATCTTATAGTCTATGCCCCATCTATATCACTGTTCTAAATTTTTTTCAAATTTAATTCTATTTCTGTTTACTTTGCCTATTTTCCAGTAAATCTGTATCAGTTTCATGATTTTCTACTTTCTGTTTTTCCTTTTTCCTCTTTCTGCTTTTTGTGAACAAAAGAAAATAAAATATCTCCCTTTGTTGAATATATAACAAGTGTGGCTTGATATTCTTTATTCAGTATTTTCCAGGTCTCAATTTCATTGTCAATAGTCTTCTAGTTCTTTGAAATTGTTTTTCAACTAATATAGTGATTTTCATCTTTAATTATGGTCTTGAACCTAATACTCTAAGAGTTGGAATTCAACCAATTCACCTAGTTTGACCTGATCTACTTATCCAAGAACCGTGTATTTAGAAATATGCAGATAAATGCAGTGTCCATATCCTTAGCATTTTAAAGATTATAGAAAAAGTAACCTTCAGATCAAATAGTCTTGTAATCAGGTTAAAAACAATTATTGTAAAAAAATATGATAAAATCCCAGACTTTGAACAGTATTTTTTTCTTTGGTTGTTTCATAAATATTTCTGCCTCTGTAAAAAATTTAATATCAGTGGAATTCATGTCATCTTATTGGTGGAAATAACTGTGGTTTTTTAAAAACTAACCACTTAATTTTTGTTAGCAAGGAAGCCCAGGGAAAGTAATGTTAAAAATGAGTAAATGGAGCTGAGTGTTTTTACCAAAGTGCTTAGTGGTTAGCATGAAGAGATACCACTTAACGTACCTCACTTTTCAACATTTAATTGATAAAAATGGAGGCTTAATAAAGATTTTTCAAGTAACAAAATGTCTAATTAATATTTTAAACTTAGCTTTAGATAAAATTTTTACAGCATAATTAAAGGTACAATTACAGAATTCTAATAGATTTTTTCTAAGATGAAAACATTTTTTCTGATTACATAATTGAGACATGCTCATTTAAAAAAGTTCAGTTAATCTAGGAAAACAGGAAATAAGTTAAATTACATAAACCTCACTAGCCACAGATAAGCATTATTAACATTTTGTGAATTTGCTTCCAACTGTCTCTTCATATATTTATTTGTGTATGCGTACGTGTGCCCATGGTTTGACTTGCATAGGATCATACTCTACATTCTGTTCTGTAAACTGATCCTTTCATTCTGTAGCACATTGTGGACACCTTTCCACATCTATAAATATAGATCTGTTCCAGGTTTCTAAATAGATACATAGAATTATACTCTATATAAATACCTTAATTTAATCAGCTCTTCCCATGCTGTTGAACATTGTTTGTTCCCAAGGTTTTCCCTTAATAGCAATGCCATAATGAACATCCCCATCATATTTATTTATTTCCCTTCTCCTTCAAATAAAATATGGCTAGAATCCCCACTCATCAAGGTGGGAAAGATTTATTTCTGGGATTCTTTTCCCCATTGCAGTGAACAAGACCTCTGGGGTTTGAGTGGTCCTGGGACACTGAATTGGGGTTATACTATTAATCCTCCCTTTGTCTGGAGAGAGACAACTCTCCCCAGAGGTCTTTTACACTTCGGGCAGAAAGCAGCCCAGTACTTAGGGTATTAGTGCTTTGTAACCTGTTTCCAAGACATCTTGCAGCCATCCCAACCTGAGTACTGTCCTTTTCTGGATGCTCTGGGAGAGGTAGACACTTGGAAATCCTAAAAATCCCATAACCCCTTCCTAGATTCAGTGCTGTCTTTACATAGGAAGGCTATTTCCTAGAGGGAAAAGGGGGAACTACCACTCAGTATTTCCAGATAAACCTGTAACAACAACTAGACAGTTGACTTTGAAGGAATTACTGAATCTCCTTAAGCCTCAAATGCTTTATCTATAAGATAGCAACAAATAGCAACTCCATCCCACCAATTGTAGAGGCCAAAACACTTAGCTATCTTTAGCTCCTCTCATTCTTTCACTGCCACCTATATTCTGCCTCTTGAACCTTCTAAGTGGATTCAGGATCTGACCACTACTCCCTACCTCTATCATGTCTCACCTGGATTTTTGCAGTAGGCTCCTCACAGATCTCCCTGATTCTGCCCTTGTTCCCCTGTGATCAATTTTGAAGGCAGTAGCCCCTAACTCTTTGAAAAAGGACTATGGCTTTCCATCTAACTTAAGGGAAAAGGCAAAACTCTTAAATTAATCTATAAAGCCCTCCTATAGGATTTAGCCCCACCTCCCCACAACTCCAACCATCATCTTCTTTAGTCATGCTCTCCTTGCCAAAACACGTCAAGCAGTCCTTTTGCATTTGCTTTTTTCTCTGCCTCCAGTTATCCTCAAGGGTAGCAGTTGTCTTTATTCAAGCATTTGCACAAACTCTTCCCTTTACCGGTATCCCCATACTCTGCTTCATTTTTTTGTTTTCCCACAGCACTTACCACTGACATATTGCATGATAGTATTGGTCTCTTAAATCGCAATGTAAACCTGTTGAAGGAAGGGAGTTGTCTGTTTAGTTTTTGGTGCCTAGAGTAGTGCCTGGCATACCTTAGGGGCACAATAAATATTGCTGAATGAATGAATGAATGAATGGGCAATCATCATGATCATTACCTTTCAGAGTCAGAGTAGGAATTCATTCTGATACTTAGTGCCTACCAAACAGTAAAGACTGAGTAAATATAGATTGTTGATACGTCATCATCCTCATTATGTTTAAACTAGGCTTTGAAGAATAGATTAGAAAAAAAAGGCATTCCAGCAAAGAACTGACTAGATAAGAAGTACTCCAGAGGTAAGTGCGACCTGCAATAAATATTCATGAGAATACTGGATATTGGTGAGAGATAGGGCTGGAAACACAGGGTTGGGGCAGATTGTGGAAGAAATTGAACTCAAAGCTCAGAAACCTAGGTTTGTCCCTAACTGTGGGGAGCCATCCAGGATTTTCAACAAAGAAAGATGTAAGATAATTGGTTTATGAAACTTCTGTGGTGATGATTAGTTATCCTGTGTTGCAAAATGGCATTTTCTAGTTTGTGGGAGGAGGTTTTGTTAATCAGAGAGAACAATGAGTTTCTTTAAAGAAACTCAGCTGAATTTTTGCGAGGTATAGGCTGATAAGACCTGGCCTGCAACCCTATCTAAGACCACCCTCTTTTCATGTATACATAAAACATGTTTCATGTGTGTGTGTGGGGGGGAAGCCTTGGTGATTCACTCTGAGCCAGTCTAAGTTGCCAGCTACCTCCCTTTTCATGATTCTAATTTGTTTATCCTTTGGATTAAGTTTTCTTCAGATCTTGGCTGTGTTTCATGTCTTACTTTTCCACTTTACATGCAATTTCTTACCATGTCTCTCTCCATTACACAACCTTACTTTCAGTTAATATCTTGCCAAAGGGCAGTCCTGGGACCATCAGTATTGGCATTACCTGGGAGCTTGTTAGAAATACAGAATCCTCAGGACCCAGCCCCACTGAATTAGAATCTACACTTTAACAAGATCCTTGATGATTTGTGTGCATATTAAAGTTTAAGAATCACTACCCTTTTTTAAAAAGATTTTATTTATTTATTCATGAGACACACAGAGAGAGAGAGAGAGAGAGAGAGAGAGAGAGAGAGGCAAAGACACAGGCAGAGGGAGAAGCAGGCTCCATGCAGGGAACCTGATGTGGGACTCAATCCCAGGTCTCCAGGATCACACCGTGGCCTGAAGGCAGCATTAAACCGCTGAGCCACTGGGCTGCCCAAGAAGCACTACCCTTAAGCATTCCTTGACACCAGTGTCTCTCAGGAGCTCCTCATCACCTTAAATAAACATACAGGGTGTTTGTTTTCTAAACAAACTTTCTGGATGAGTCTCCCTAGCATCCTCTCAAACTAGAGAGCTTTCCACACTTTACTTCTGTATAGAAAATCTGAAGCATCAACTGCTCTGAATGTGCAGTGTTTTTCAAAGTAAAATCCTCAGACAACCTACATTTGAATAACCTAGAGGGTTTGTTAAAAATGCAGATTCCTGCCCCCCATCTTATATCTGTTAAATCTGACTCTTTAGCCGGAGAGCAAATCACTTTTTTTTTTTTTCAAATCACTTTTTCTACTAACATCTGATACATAATAATCAGAGAATTCCCTGTGGCAGGAACAAATGCAGTTTCTGTCTATACTAACTCCCCCTTCTGCATGCTGAATTCTCTTTCCAGCTCTGACCCCACTTTCTCATCCAGTCCTGCAGTGGGTTATTGGAAATGCAGTAATGACCCCATTGTTATTGCTGTTTTGTAAGAGATTTCACATAAATCTGATCCCTGTCTTTCAAAAGTATGCAATAGCATTCCAGAATTTCATTTTTATTGGTTACCAGTTACTAATAGATGTTCCTATCAAAGAACTTAATGTCTATTTCTCTGCTCTTTGGTATTTTCTATTCTTTATGGTCTTTTTTTATGTAATAAAAAAGAATGCTTTTCTTATGTCTGATGCTTTAAGTCACTGTGTTCCTCTTCACCAGTATCTTATAACAGGACAGCTGGTTTCATAGTCAATCCTGTTGGAAAAGTGCCTGGGAAAAGCAAAGGGGGAATGGCAGATATATTACTCACCACTTAGTGATATTGTATACCTCAACACTATACCATTCTCCAGACCCTGGGAGCTAAGAGGCAGACAAGTGCTGAAGCAGACACCTGGTGCTTGCAGTTTGCTGGTCTACCTCCTTACCCCTACAGACCATATAAAGGCTCCTACCAGTACATGAAGGTCAAATAAAGTGGGTGAAAGAATGGTAGCACTAGTTGCATAACTATTATGAAATTAATTAATTTAATTAATTTCATAATTAAATTACAGTTTTTTTATTTTTATTTTTTTAATTACACAGTTTGAATCTACTTTAATAGATATTAAATGTTAAATTAATTAAAATGACATCTCTTATAAATTAAATTTAAATGAAGACTGAATCTTAATGAAGAGGGACCTGGGTAGAGGGAGAGAAAGAGAGAATAATTTGTATCCCATACTTCTGTATCCATGCCCAACAGTGTTGTTTTGGATTTAAAAAATCCTTCTTTCAAAAAATCAGAAAATCTAAAAGTCTCTTTTCTCTCTCAAAAGGATTCAAGACTTTAAGGGCATTCCTTAATGAGTCCATCTTTATGTAATCTTTTCTGAACCCTCAGCAAACCTCATTCTCGTAGAGCCCCTATAGTGCTTTCTCTTCTTGTTTTCTAGTTCTCTTATTATTTTTTTAAGATTTATTTATTTATTCAAGAGCATGAGAGAGTGCCTGCATGTGTTGGGGAAGAGGCAGAGAGAGAATCTTCAAGCAGACTCCCTGCTAAGTGTGGGGCCTGACACCAGGTTCGATCTCACAACCCATGAGATCATAACCTGAGCAGAAACCAAGAGTCATTTGCCCAACAAACTGAGCCACCCAGACACCTCTCCCTTATTCTTTCTCGATTCATGGTCATATCTGGGTGTCTTCTTCTGGGTTGTATTTCCTTGGCCAGTTATAAATTCCCTTAGGCAGAAACTGAATTTTCCTCTTTGTACATACCAACAAGTATTTATTGTTCTCTATGCTCAGCAAAGTAAGGCACACAAAAACATAAATTATAAACAGAGTTTAGCCTGAAAGAAAAATATTGCCTACACATATCTGTAGCAATTACTCTAAGAGAGTATATAAGCATACAACTACTACAGATGTGAGTTTTGATCCCATACGGTTATGTCCAGGGAGGTGCAAAACCACTGAAAAGGAGTATGGATGCCTTAAAACTATGCAATTTAGCCTTGGGATTGACAGTAAAAATCCCAATGGTCTAGAAAGAGCAGATGACCTCAGTAGAGCTGCTTATATTCAAATGGAAAATGAGGGCAGTGAGTATCTCCAAGCTATCATGATGAACCAAGGCCAAAGCTATTGGTTCAATTTTCCTGAATTGGGATCCCTGGGTGGCGCCGCGGTTTGGCGCCTGCCTTTGGCCCAGGGCGCGATCCTGGAGACCCGGGATCGAATCACACGTTGGGCTCTCGGTGCATGGAGCCTGCTTCTCCCTCTGCCTATGTCCCTGCCTCTCTCTCTCTCTGTGACTGTCATAAATAAATAAAAATGTTAAAAAAAATTTTCCTGAATTTCATAATTTCCAGGATTTATGTATGTTCAGGTGGGGAGAAGCACCTGATGATTGGTCATTAATATTAGGCAGGTGAAGCCAGTGCCAAATTTAATTTGATTCAAAAAAGTAAAAAGGAGTGAAATTTCTGCATGTCATGAAGCAGCTCATATGGTTACATGAATTATGGTGGTCATAATTGTTTTTGCCTCTCAGTGTCCCTTTATGCGATAATCTTATCTTAATTTTCCTTTAGAAACTCCCCTTATTTCATTCTGAATCCACTTGATTCAGATAGGGCTCTACTCCCAGTCCTGGGAGTGGAGCATGTGACCCAGGTCTGACCAACAGTCACCCAGAATTCTATTTACCACAGTGTTGGTCCTGAGATGGGTATGAACAACTCAAAATAGAAAAGGTGAATTTTAAGAGTTGCTTGAAATTTTCCAGAAGAAATGCTATTTTCCCATTGAGCTCGAGCCTGGGACGATGTGAAGTTGTAGGTTTGAGATGTGTTGGGGGAGGAGGAGGAAAATCACATAAAGCTCAAGAATAAAGCCAACTTAATGGGAAGTAGAACCCCAAAATGGAGAGCAACCAAATCCTCATGATATTGTTGGAACCTTTCGATAGAGCTCCAGTAAAGGAATTTTACTGAAATGTAAGCTACATGAATTACTAAATTTTCTTTTATTATTTAAGTCCATTTGTACTGGGTTTTCTGTAACTTCCAAACAAAAAAATCCTAACTGATACATACATACATTCGAAGGTATGTGGTACTTACTCTAAATGTTTTGGCTGAGAGGAACTAAGGAGCACAATCAGGGCAGGGCCAATCAGGGAAGACTCTCTGAATAAAAGGGAACTTGAATAAATTGGGAAGAGAAAAGGAGAGAGAAAATAGAGAGAGTACATGACTAAAGCTAAGACTGGGAATGAGCACATTGGGTCAGGCATCTGCCTGAGAAGAGGACAAGTGTCAGAGAGTATCTGGATGGGCAGTTAAGTTAGATGGGGTGCGGATAGGTTATGAGAGAGTTGTGAAATTGAGATAAAGGAATTTCATGCAATGAGAGTAGGATGGGGTTGGTGATTAAGGAAGATTAGATTATATGAGTGAACCTGATGTTAGGAAGACTGACTTCCTAAATCCATGCATTAATACGAACTCAAGATACAATGGTAGGATCAGCTCTCGGAAAGCAAAGACAGAAGGGATAGAAATGAAAACCATTTAAAGGGCAAAACTGTCTGTATTTCTGCAATGAAGATAATATTTTGAAAATTTTTACTTATATCCCTCCATCTTAATTGCCACCATCCCAGGCCAGGTCATCATTAGATCTCACCTGGATGGATGACTGAAATTGCTTCTTAAATGATTTTCCAACCCTTCATTGTTGTATCCTCCTCCTCTGAGTTAGGGATCCCCAAGACTACCTGCCCCATGTTCAACAATTTGCTAGGAAGACTCATAGGGCTCAGAATAGAGTTGTACTCATGGCTATCTATGATTACAGCGAAAGAATTCAAAGCAAAAACTGCAAAGAGAAAAGGCACATGAGGCAAAGTCCAGGGGAAACAAGGCTCACCCTTCTAAGAAGCTTCTCCCACTAGTGTCACACAGGATATGCTTAATTTCCCAGGGCAATGGGTTATGACAACACATGTGAAATGTTGTCAATCAGGGAAGCTTGTTTAAAACTCAGTGACTGCGGATTTTATTAGGGCTCGTCACACAGGCATCCTCTGCCTAGCAGGTACAAATGCTTGAGAGTATCAAAGCAGGTGTCCAGCATAAAGCACATTGTTTGTACACACAGTTTAAGCAAAATGAGGCATTCTTACCATTTGGATGGTGGGGATCCTTCGAAAATCTGAGTTTGCAAACATGAGCCAAGGACCAATCTTATAAGACAGACTTTCAAAAGATAGCAGGCTGGCTATGCTAACTCTTTTCTGCACATCTTCCAATCCATTCTCCAGTCAATAACCAGAAAGAACCATCTGAAAATATAAATCAAATTATGTCTATTGTACTCAGACTGCAGTTGAAACTCTAACATGATCTACAAGTCCCCAGCATGATGTTAACACCTCCTTCTCCCACAAACTCATCCCCAGCCACCTTCCTCTTCATCACCCTCTGACCTCTAAGTTTCTAAAACATCATGCCCAACAGAGCATTCTACAATAACAGAAATATTCTTCTGCAATGTCCAGTTGCCATTGGTGTCCACCAACTACATGTAGCTATTGAGCCCTTAAAATATGAATAATGCAACTGAGGAAATTAATTTTAATTTTTACTTAATTTTAGGGGGATGCCTGGGTGGCTCAGTTAGTTAGCATCTGCTTTTGGCTCAGGTCATGATCTTAGGGTCCTGGGATGGAGCTGCATCAGGCTCCCTGCTCAGCAGGGAGTCTGCTTCTCCCTCTCGCTCTACCCCTCCCCCCTGCTTGTGAGGGCTCTCTCTCTCCTCTCTCTCTCTCTCTCTCTCAAATAAATAAATAAAAATCTTAAAATTTTTTAAAATTTAATTTTAGTTATTTTAAATTTAAATAGCCACATGTGGCTAGTGGCCACTATATTGGGCAGTGCAGTTCTAGAACATATTGAGCTTTTCCCATTTTAAGGCCTTTTGCTGTATGGGAAATTATCTTGATGGCAATGGTAAACATCAATTATACTATCAGGCAGGATATCCCAAAACTTATAGAACAGAAGCACTCTGTTAAAATGCTTGAGTCACATAGTTTATTTACTTAAAATACATAGTGTAAAGTAAGAGAAAAGAGATGGGGGGGATAAGTTAACACACTATTAGGAAACAGTATGAGAGAAGTGAAAGATCATGCTATTTCAATCCTGGGTTATGTAATGTTTGTATGTCCTACATCTCTCTGCTGCATCAGCCTTCTCTGCTGATGGACCAGAGTTGAAGTTCAAGCAAGGAAGACTACAAACAGAAGGTATCAGGGATCCCTGGGTGGCGCAGCGGTTTGGCGCCTGCCTTTGGCCCAGGGCGTGATCCTGGAGACCCGGGATCGAATCCCACATCAGGCTCCCAGTGCATGGAGCCTGCTTCTCCCTCTGCCTGTGTCTCTGCCTCTCTCTCTCTCTCTCTGTGACTATCATAAATAAATAAAAAAAAATTAAAAAAAAAAAAAAAAAAAACAGAAGGTATCGTAGGCCAAAGACATACCAGAAAGACGTGGAGCCAAGTACACCTTGCCGATAGCTGTGGCTTCCCAATTAACCTGCTGAACAGCTATGGGTTTTATTTGAGCCGGGGGTTTATGTGTTTGGGGCAGAGGACCAAAATAGTTACTACTAATGAGTGACTGGATTATGGTGCTCTAAATATTAAGTGCTCATCTATATTTAGTGTATCCTGGGCATTATATATCTCATATATTTAATTTGTCATGAATATTTAGTGCTTAGGTGTCTCATGTAAATTTAGTGCCTCTCAAATATTACTCATGGTCCTTTAATTTCTTTCTATCTGCATTTAACACATATGTGCTCTACCCACTAACTACGTCTCTATATTTAATATATGAGTTTCTTCTATTCCATGTTTTTTCTTTTCCTCTACATAATAACTCAATATTCTCAAACAGTATAGCAAATGCAGATTATACCTCTGCATATGTTTCTTTTTGTATAGTCACCTTCCTCTGGCTCATCCCATAACAAGCTCCTATATCCTTTAGGTCTCAGTAGAAATGTCAACTCCTCTGAAAGGCCTTCTCTGATCACCCATCTGTTGGTGTGTACCCCAGTCCCCTGGCCCAATTCATAGCTGAAGCCCTTAACCTAATGTGACTGTATTTGGTGATAGGGTCTTGAGAGAAGTAATTACAGTTAAATGAGGTCATAAGTGCATAAGTGCAATCCTAATACAATAGGACTGGTCAGTATCCTTATAGGAAGAGGAAGAGATGCCAGATACTTCTTTCTCCTTGCATACACACAGGAAAGGCCACATGAAACACAGCAGAAAGGTAGCTGTCTACAAGCCAGGAAGAGAGCTCTCACCAAATACCAACCCTGATGGCATCTTAATCTTGGATTTCTGGCCTGGGAAGTTCTGGGTTGCCACCTGTACTTCTGACTGGCTAAAAATCAGAGGTTCCTACAACCTTTTCCTCAGGTTTGATAATTCACTGTAACAGCACACAGAACTCAAGAAAACTTTACTTACTCTTCCTCGTTTTTTATAAAAGATACAACACAGAAACAGTCACATGGAAGAGAGGCATAGGGGAAAAATACAGGAAAAGGTTACAGAGATTCCATGCCCTCTCTGCATGTCCCACCCTCTCCATATGTGCATATGTCCACTAACCCAGCAACTCTCCAAATCCCACCATTTAGGGTTTTTATGGAGGGTTCATTATGGAGGCATGGTTGATTAAATCCCTGGCGATTGGTGACTAACTCAACACCCAGCCCCTGTTCTCTCTGGGAGGTCAAGGAGCAGGGTTGAAAGTTCCAGCCTTCCAATCATGCCTTGGTCTTCCCAGCAACCAACCCCCAAGGCTTTCTAGTCTATTCTATTAGTCTATACAATCTGTCCTTAAGCTACTACCACACTCTTGATGGCTCTAGCTGTATCACAAGGTTTGTAATCAGGGAATCCGTCCTCTGACTTTGTTCTTTTTTTAAACAAAAAAATTTTTTTTTAAAGATTTTTTTTAAAAAAATTTTATTTATTTATGATAGTTACAGAGAGAGAGACAGAGGCAGAGACACAGGCAGAGGGAGAAGCAGGCTCCATGCACCGGGAGCCCGATGTGGGATTCGATCCCGGGTCTCCAGGATCGCGCCCTGGGCCAAAGGCAGGCGCCAAACCGCTGCGCCACCCAGGGATCCCTTAAACAAAATTTTTAATCCACTTTCTCAAATTATCCATGGTGGGGGGGGGGGTCCCCACCTCAGTGACACTGCAAAAATACATACTTCATAACAATTCTTTCTAATGAGAACTAGTCTTCTTTGTAAATTCTTGGGTGCCTAGGAATAGCAGTCCTTGTATGGAATCACTGCATGTCCTTTATTTTCCATAGACCCAACTCTTACAATAGAATTAGAGTTTGCAGTGTTCTAGTATTTTATGCAAGCTGGTTTACCTGGTTGAGAAGTCTGGATTAAGTTTAATTTAGGTAACTCCTTTAGTTTGGCTTATCAGACTCTGTTAGTTTGCCCAGAATTCAGAACAGAACAAACATGTTCAAAACAAGCTGTTTGGGATTTTTTTTTTTTTCCAGGCAGGAATGCTACACATTCAAGGTTAGTTTAATAAAAAAACAAAAATCAATGGGAAGAAAAACTATGACAGAAATTGAAGGCAAACCTTGATACTAAGGCAGAGACTTACTATTTTGTCTCTGTAAATGATAAAAAGAGAATCAAACTTATTTTAGTGTGGTCTTTGAGATTCTCCTTTTTAGGTTACATAGAAGAAAAATTATAGTTGGAGAAACGTCTTAGTGTTTTGCTGTTCTCCTAACTGAGGTAGGGTGGGGTAGTAAGAAAGAATGTTGGACTGTGTCTAAGGAGGTCTGGCTTCTAGTGGGATTTTGCCATGGGAACTAAGTCACTGGCTCTTGGAGTTTCAGTTTCCTCAACCATGTGTTGAAAGAACTGTTGGATCTCTAAGAACTCTAGCATCTATAATAATATTATAGAATGTAATATTTCTTATTATTCTCTAATTTTCAGAAAATGTTATATAACTATTATTAGTATTAACGTTTTGTCTGATAAATTGTAAGGTCCTAGAAACATCACATTCAGTTTGCTATCCCTCATAATTCAGGAGTATGACTTTCATAAATTAAATAAATATTTGTAAGAAGGGAGAATGAGTTATCTTTTTTGTCTGAAGATCATTTTTCAATGATAATTGTTTCTTTTTTTGTTGAGGTAAATACTCTTTGGTTAGGTTATAATGATTATATTATAGAAATGATGTTACCCCTCCTATTTTGTCCAATTAAAAATAATTTGTGGAAAGGGGCACCTGGGTGGCTCAGTCAGTTAAGTGTCTGCCTTTGCTTCATGTCATGATCCTGGGGTCCTGGGATCCAGCCCACCCCTACCCCCTGCTCAGCAAGGAGTCTGCTTCTTCTCTCTCTCCCTCTGCCCCTCTCCTTGCTTGTGTGCTCTCTCTCTCAGATGAATAAATAAAATCTTAAAAAAATAATTTGTAAGTTATTTTATAATATAAAAACCTAGAAGCAATTCATTATGCTAATATTTTGTAATACTGCTTTTTATGGTAAATTAACTCTCAGGGAAAATTTCATATGAACACTTGATGTAATTGGTAAAAGGCTAATAATATGATGAATCAGGATTATTTACCATGTGTGACTATATTAATCGGGCCCCCATAGTTTCAAATGTCAGAAGATGCAGCTCATACTGGTTCAACCAAAAAAGAAAACATATTTGACTCATGAATCTGAAAAGATCAGACTTGGCTGAATCCACGGCTGAATGATGTCATCAGGACTTAGTCTTACTCTTTGCATTTTTTGTTTTTTTCTCTATTGGCTCCATTCTGGGTCCAGCTCTTCATTTACAGTGATAAGTCTGCTAACAGCCCCAAGCTTACATTCTTTCCTCTCTGCAATCCTGATGTTAGGACAATGCCTCTTTCAGAACAGGTCAAAGGATTTCCAGAGTTAAGTTGCACTGTTTGGGCATGAATGAGGAGAGACCTGTACTTGTCATTGTTCTAGGTATATTGAATACACTGATTGGCTAGGCCTGGGTCAGGTACCCACAATGGAGTTTAGGGATAACATTTAGCTTCTCCTGAATCCCATGGACTGAGAATGATAGTGGGGTGTTGAAAACCTGGGGATTCTCAGGCAGAAGGTGCAATGGATGATGGACAGGTAAGAGCAGTGGGGAACCAAAACAAAACTATCAAAAAATTCTAATTCTCCAAAACGAAACTATTTTTAAGTCTGCTTTTGTATAAAAGTAATTAACTGAGAGGTCAACTCTAAACAAATTTGTTTCTAACTTTTCTAATTTTCAGAAATTTGAACTTTCTGAAGTTGTACATCAGAGGTTTGTATATTGTAGTTTTAATGTGAAAGTTGACTCATGTCAGTTATGAATTACAAAGCTGCACGTGACAGTTCTAACTACAGTTGCTTAAATAGATAAGAGTTATTATTTTTATTTAAGAGGGAGGCAACACCTGGGTGGCTCAGTCAGTTAAATGTTTACCTTCAGCTCGCGTCACGATCCTGGAGCCCTGGGATCAAGCCCCATATCCAGCTCCCTGCTCAGGAAGGAGTCTGCTTCTCTTCCTCTCCCTCTGCTCTGCCTCCCCCCCCCCCACCATGTGTGTGCACTCTCTCTCTCTCTCTCTCTCTCAAATCAATCAATCTTTTAAAAAAAGAGAAAGAATGTAAGCAGAGGTAGGGGAGAGGCAGATGGAGAGAGAGAATCCCAAGCAGACTCTGTGCTGAGCACAGAACCCAATGTGAGGCTCAATCCCATAATCCTGAGATCATGACCTGAGATGAAATCAAGAGTTGTACACTTAACTGACTGAGCAGCCCAGGTGCTCCCATAAGGGTTAATTTTTAAGAAGTCTAGAGACAGGTTGTTGCTGGCATTAGTTTGGTGCCTTATGGATGTGAGTCTCTTGAAATTTTCTTTGTGGCCCAGAATGGCTGCTAGAATTTTGACTTTGACCTTCATGTCTAGGTTGGCAGTAGGGGAAAACAGGAGAGTACAAAAGGGCAAGAACTTGCTTGGTGTGTTTATTTACTTTTTTCTGCGTGATTTTCAAGAGTACAATCAGATGTCCCAATCAACACTTTTGCATACATTTTATTCATCACGTGGTCACATATTATCTTCTATGGAGGCTAAGAAAAATAGCATTTTATTTGTGTTCAGTGCCACCCCAAATTAAACCAGGCTGCATTACTAAGTAGAAGGGGGATAATGGATATTGAGTGGCTGTGTAAGTCAGCTTGGGCTGCTATAACAAAATATCATAGACTGGGTGGCTTAAACAGTCGATATTTACTTCTCAGTTCTGGAGGCTGGGAAGTCCAAGATCAAGGTGCTGAATTATTTAGTTCCCTGGTGAGGGCTGTCTTCATGGCTTGCAGATGGCCCCCTTCTTGTGTTCTCACATAGCAGAGGGAGAGCTCTGGTCTCTTCTTGTAAAGACACTATCACATCATGAGGCCCCATCCTCATGACCTCATCTAAACCTAATTTTCTTCTAGCTCCAAATACCATTAATTTGGTAGATAGAGCTTCAACATATGAATTTTCGGGAGACACAGACATTCATATTCTACACTTGCCCCCCCCCTCAAAATTTGTGTTCTTCTTGCATTCAAAATCCATTCATTCAATCCTAATAGTCCCCAGAGTCTTAACGCATTCTAGCATCAATTCTCAAGCCTAATATTCAAAGATACATCTAAATATCATCTAAATCAGATGTGGGTGAGGTATGATTCATCCTGAGGTAAAATTCCTCTCTAGTTATGAACCTACAAAACCAGATAAGTTATATGCTTCCAAACTACAATGGTTTGCCTATGGCACAGGCATAGGATAGAACATTCTCCTTCCAAAAGAAAGAAATTAGAAGGAAGAAAAAGGCGTCAGAGCCCAAGTAATTCTAAAATCCTCAGTAAGGCAAATAGCATTAGATCCTGATGGTTGAGAATAATCCTTTTTTGTTGGATGCTCTGCTTTCAGACCCAGTAAGGTGGTAGTCCTGTTTCTCCAGCTTTGCCAGGTAAGAATCATACTCCCTAAGCTCTGGGGGGCCCTGCCCCCAGGCTTCAAGTGGTTGCTGTCTGGTGTACTGAACTGAAGCAATAATCACTACCCTCCCCTCCTCTACATACACACACACTGAAACTGAAGAGGCAACCCTCATGATCTGTGAATCACCTTTGTGGTTATTCCTTCTTTGTCTTGAAGAATAGCACATGTTTGCACCTGCAGAGCTCTATGGTCCAGCCCTGTAGGAGCTAAGAAGTCTAATGGCCTTCCTTCACTTTATTTTGGGGTGGCTGATTAAGTCTGTGGTTCACATCCATACTAATCAAACTATTGTTTGGTCACATGCTTGTGTTCTCTTCAGAACAATTGTGCATGCTCTCTCTCTCTCTCTCTCTCTCTTTCAGTATTAATAGGCTGAAAATTGTCTAAATCTTTAAGTTCTGATTAATTTTCGCTTAACTTCTTGGATTCATTCTCTTTTGTATTTTACTCTAAGCAGTCAGGAGGAAACGAACTGCCCCTAAAACACCTTGCTTAGAAATCTCCTCAGTAGCTTGCAAGTTGTGCCTTCTGCAAAACACTAAAATATAGTTCAGCCAAGTTCTTTTGCCATTTTCTTTTAAGATTTTATTTATTTATTCATGAGAGACACAGAGAGAGAGACAGAGACATAGGCAGGGGAAGCCTGATGTAGAACTCAATCCCAGGATCCCGGGATCATGACCTGAGCCAAAGGCAGACACTCAAACACTGAGCCACACAGGTGTCCCTCTTTTGACACTTTATAAGGAGGATCACCTTCCCTCTGTTGTCTGATAATATGTCCCTCATTTCTTCTGAGATGTCACCAAAATGGCCTTTCCCATCCATATCTTAACATTCTTTTGATGATTATTTATGTATTCTCTAAAAAGATAGAAGCTTCTTCTCCAGTTCTCCCCTTTTCTTCGTCGGTCTTCACCAGAATCATTTCCCTTAACAGCCATATTTCTATGTACATCCAAACTCCTCTAGCCTCAACCCATTATCCAGTTCTAAAGCCATTCCATGTTTTTAGCTGTTTGTTACAGTAGCACAGTACCAAAGTCTGTATTAGTCTCCAGAAAAACAGAGCCAATAGGATGGAGATATACTGGATGGGTGGGTGGGAAGGGAGGTATATTTATTATATGGAATTGGCCTGTAGGCTGAGAAGTCCCACCACCTGTAGTGGCAAACTGGAGACCCAGGAGAGTCAATGGTATAGTTTCTGTCCTCGTCCACAGACGTGAGAACCAGGAGAGTTGATGGTGTAAGTTCCAGTTTCAGTCTGAGTCAGAAGGCCCGAGAAGACTAATATTCCAGTTCAAAGGCAGATATCAAATTCTTTCTTTCTCAGACTTTTTTGTTCTATTTAGGCCTCCAATGGATTGGATGAGGTCCACCCATCCTGGGGAGGGCTCTCTGCGTTACCAATTCAAATGTTAATCTCATCTGGAAACACCCTCATAGACACACCCAGAATAATATTTAACCAACTATCTGGACATAGTGCCCAGTCAAGTTGACACATACAATTAATCATCATAGTGGCATAGCAGTTTCTGCCACAAAGATATTAATGAAAACACTGTAATTTAATTTCTTTCCCTTCTGTTTTATCTGATTTCTCATTATATATATAAAACATTATAGAGATATTAGATATTATACAGATGAAGAAAAAGAAATGTTTAATTCCAAGCAAAAAATTTCTCCTATCTCAGTGTATTTTGTATCAACTCTAGTGTCTTTTATGTTTTTTGCCTATAGTCCATTAAAACAGGATCATTCACCATATTTCATTTTGTGACATTTTTCTACTGAAAATATTTATGCTGAACATTTTTTCTGCTATAAAATATTCTCCTGTGACATTTTAAATGACTGTATAATAGTCTATTGAATGGATATATCATATTTTTCAGTCAATCCCCTATTGTTGAACAACTAGGTGATTTCCAATTTTTCACTTTTATAAGCAACTCCATTACACTCTTGTTATTTCGTAATGTTTAGTTACAAAAGCAATATTGCTCTCTCTGTAAAGTGATAGAATTAAAAAAAATAGAAACCAAAGTTCCCTATTTCTATTCACCAGCATTTGTATTTCCCACCATTCCTATTCCCCATGATATAACCACTGTTAATAGTTTACTGTGGGGGATGCGTGGGTGGCTCATCAGTTGAGCGTCTGCCTTTTGGCTCAGGGTGTGATCCTGGAGTCCCGGGATCAAGTGCCGCATCAGGCTTCTTGCATGGAGCCTGCTTCTCCCTCTGCCTATGTCTCTGCCTCTGTGTCTCTCATGAATAAATAAATAAAATCTTAAAAAAAAATAGTTTACTGTGTATCCTTCTGAACTCTTCTGTTTTCTGATTCCTTTTTTCCTTTTCCTTCCATTCTGCTCTTTTCATGCTCAGCCTCAAGCCTCCTCATTTTCCTTAATTGCTGCTTTTACTCTGGGAAGCTAGGCAAACATACATATTAGAATTTTGCTTGAATTTAGACAAAAATAATTCATAAGTAAAGGTCTCATACTTTTGATTAAAGAGCATGGGGGTGCCTGGGTGGCTCAGTGGTTGAGTGTCTGCCTTTGGCTCAGGTTGTGATCCTAGGGTCCTGGGATTGAGTCCATCATCAGGCTCCCCACAGGGAGTCTACTTCTCCCTCTGCCTATGTCTCTGCCTCTCTCTCTGTGTCTCTCGTGAAGACATAAATAAATCTTAAAAAAAAGAAAAAGCATGAACTTGACAGGTTACCTTTTTTGTCTTGCATGTTGGCTGCTACTGGGCCTACTAAACCTGTCTCTCAGTATGAACTGGGTCAGGCAGTTGGAAAAATAAATCTTCAAATAAGTAAAAAAAATAAAAATAAAAAATCTTAAAATAAGTAAGGTGAGGGATGCCTGGGTGGCTCAGCGGTTTAGCGCCTGCCTTTGGCCCAGGGTGTGATCCTGGAGTCCCGGGATTGAGTCCCACATCGGGCTCCTTGCATGGAGCCTGCTTCTCCCTCTGTCTCTCTCTGGGTCTCTCACGAATAAATAAATAAAATCTTTTTTTTTTTTAAAGAAACATTTTAATATTACCTTCTCATGTGTTCACACAATTGATCATGAAGGGACAACTCTGTAAAATAGGAGATCAGCAATTAAAGATTTTTAAAGTATATTCATCCATTCGGTAAAAATTTTCTGAGTGCCTGTCATGTACTGGGCACTATAGGGATACTGGGAAGATAAAGACAAAACTCAAAGCTCTTCACCCTCTTTTTTAAGGCTTTCACAAACACTACTACAGTGTATTTTATTGTCTTCTTTGCCTGGATTCTCTCTTCATTTGGTCTCTCAGAGATGTGTGGCAGTGAACCCCATTCTCTGTGGTTAATACACTGGCACCTGAGCCTCTGTGTATTTCTCTGTGCATTTTCTTGTCACCGTAAGTATAGTTATGCTCTAGCAGCTGCAGCAGCATTTAGCTCAAAAGAGGGAAGTCCTCTGGCTGCCTATGTAGGTGGATATCTAGGGCACTTGGACTCCCTCCCTTTTAGTAAAATTAAGTCCAGATATCTGGCATTGCAATTCACACCATTATCTAAAGAAGCTCACCCTTTCCTTCCCTCCCTCCTTCCTCCCTTCCTCCCTTCCTCCCTTCCTCCCTTCCTCCCTCCCTCCCTTCCTTTTCTTTCTTTCTTCTTTTTCTTTCTTCTTTCTTTCTTTCTTTCTTTCTTTCTTTCTTTCTTTCTTTCTTTCTTTTCTTTCTTTCTTTCTTTCTTTCTTTCTCTTTCTTTCTTTCTTTCTTCTTTTTCTTTCTTTCTTTTTTCTTTCCTCTTCCACTTCCTCCTCCTTCTTCTTCAAGGGAGGGGGAGAGGGAGAGGGAAAGGGAGAGAGAATCTTAAGCAGGCTCCCCCACCAAAGCAGAGCCCGGTGCAGGGCTTGATCTCACAACCCTGAGATTAGGACCTGAGCCAAAATCAAGAGTTGCACACTTAACCAACTGAGCCACCCAGGCACCCCCTTCTTTTTTAACATAAAAATTTCTGAAATGCTAAGAGTTTGGTTTGGGTGAAAGAGAAGTTTGGAATGTTTTTAATCCTGTGCTCAGTGTTATTGGTAATATTAGAAGAGCAGCAGAGCCATGAATCCAGTCATACTCTTGGCTAAAGCAGCCTATCCTGACTTAAGTACTCCTCACATGAAAAAAGACCCAGGGCTTTAGTTGACAGTGAATGAAACCTGAGCCACTGAGGTGACCTGACTGCCAAAAGAAGCAAATGTGATCTGAACCAGCATTAATAGGAGGCTGAAGGCTGGGACAAGTAAGGCAATAGTCCCAGAATACACTCTGGAGTGGTCAGATCATACCTGGAGGATGGTGTTTCCTCCTGGGCTCCACATTTTAAGAGTAACGTCGACAAGCTGGAATATGCCCCAGTTGGGCAACAGGATGATGAATGGCCTACAAACTACATACTTTGAGGAATGGTAGGAGGAACTGGGGTAGTTTACCCTGGAAACTAGAAGGCATGTAGATGTGGGATAACCATTATCAAATATCTGGAGGGCTATCATGTAGAAGTGCTAAACCCTCAATGTAATCTCAGCAAGTACAACTTAGACCAAGGGGTATATATTACAAAGTGGCTGATCTGGTCTCCATAAAAGGGAGAATTTTCTCACCTTCTGAATATCCAGAAAATAGCAGCTTTGCAAGGTAGTGACTTTACCTTAAAAGGGGGTGTTGGAATGGCAGCTGGCTGACCAAATATCAGAGGACTCATGAACAGGATGGGAAGTTTGGAGAGATGATCTGATCTATGAGCCATTCAGAATCAAAGGTTCTAATGACAGAAGCTTAACAAGGAAGGAAGTATTAGTACTTTTCCCCTTCAACTCCATATAAGTATTAACTATAGAAACTAGGTTAAACTTGATTCTAAGACCAGATATTAAAGTTTTGAGGATGAAAAGAAACAAAAAGCCATAGGAAATTAATGTTCTCCTAGCGGTTGAGGATTTTGTGTATAAAAGGTTGAATGGTGTTTGTTAGTTTTTTCCAAAGCAAACCAAATGATTGTTTTTTCTACCTTTAAGATGCTTTAGAGCCCTGGTATGCTCTCTTTCTCATCAAACTTACAGTCCTCTTAATACGTTGTTTTCATTTTAATATATTATTACACTCTGCAAGATCACTCTTAACTTATGCAATAGTATTTCCGGGAATGGCAGTCTGTATCCACATGTCAAAGAACCAGCCCTGTGGAACAAGTAGTGTTTCAAGCTTATTAATTATTAATAATGAGGTAGCATCCAGTAAAATGTGTGCATTGAGATAGCTTGGCTCTTCCCCATAATTAGTGAGGTGAGTAGGCTGGGAATGATCATTCCTATGTTATCATTGTAGAAACTGAGTCAAAGAGCAGCTGGCCTACCATGATCATGGGTGGAGCTGGCACTAGAATCCAGAACTTCTGACATCTAGTCCAGTGCTCTTTTCAATTGTTTTTAATAGTAAAGGCTACTGTTCTTTCGTAATAAGGGGTTGAGAGACTAACTTAAATGAAGAACACTGCTTTTTCTCTTTTAACTACAGTGATTCTTTAGAGGAAGGCAGATTGCTTTGGCCACAGACTTGGCTTTTAACTTTAATGCTGTCCCTAGTTCATTTTACATATAAAAATAGTCTCTAGCAAACATCACTATTGATGTCTGATGATACTTGACCCTTTTCTTGAAATATTGATGCTAACACTCCAAATAAAAATCTTATGGATGTATATAGGACGTTTGTCAAATGGGGTAGATTTGACTGGGTGGTGCAGGAAAATGCTAAGGAGCTTAGGCTGAGTCAGAGAGATCTAGGTTTAAATCTGTTAGGCTACCTATTGGCTCATCTCATGGAGCCTCAGAATCCTTACTGGTAAAAATGGGAATAATAATGAGACCTGCTTTTTTTTTTAAGATTTTATTTATTTATTCATGAGAGACACACACAGAGAGAGTCAGAGACATAAGCAGAGGGAGAAGCAGGCTCCATGCAGGGAGCCCAATGCGGGACTCCATCCCGGGATTTCAGGATCATGCCCTGAGACAAAGGCAGATGCCCAACTGCTGAGCCACCCAGGTGTCCCTAGACCTGCCTTTCTGGGTTGCTAGGAGGATTAGATGAGATAATATGTGTAAAAACATGAAAACTGTGATTTAAAAAAAAAAGTTTATTGTGAGTTATTATCCACTCATTATTGTGAGTTATTATTACTCATTTTTCTATTAAGGTATTGTTGTGTGTTTCCTATTTACTTTCATTGTGCTATTTATACTCAGCATAGTAGGTGCTAAATAAAACCCTAATCAGTGGTATCATGCTGGACCAATAATCAATAATAAGTCAATAGACCAAGTGCCTCCTTGGTGCTCAGCAAAGTGCTGATCTCTGAGAATACAAAGCTTCTTGGGGTGCCTGGCTGGCTCAGTTGGTAGAGTGCAACTCCTGATTTTGGCGTTGTCAGTTCCAGCCCCATACTGGTGACAGAGATGAAGAGATGACATAAAAGTCAAATCTAAACAACGACAACCACCACCACAAAGCTGCCTGAGACTAGGCCCTTGCTAAGAGAGACTGATCCAGAGGTTGCTGTGGAGGCCAACCTGGTGTTTCAGAAAGCACTGTAGATGTTGTGTGAGTGTTGAATGAGTCACGGACAACCAGGCCAAGAAAGGTGGGTGGGACCCTGGTGGAGAGGGTTCAGCGACGTGAAGACACAGATCTCTGAATCAGCAGATGAGAGAGCGAACTGACAGCCGGCACCGAAGTTGTAATACTTGTTGGGCTAGTCATGTCACCTCTCAGAATCTCAATTTCCTTATCTGTAAAAAAGAAAACAATGAAGTCCAACTACTGGTCACGATTTGTAGAATGAATGGAGTAAATATTTGCAAAGTGCTTGTCGGCACATCAACCGCCCACAGTAAGGGCTCGGGAAATGTTAGCCACCATTACCATTACGTGTAATAATTTAACGATACCTTACAATTATGAACGTGTCATTCCAAGGATAACTCCTGCCCCGGTCGTTGGGCTGCGAAGAAGGGTATCCGGATTCACAAGGCACTCCCGAGGAGCTTTAAGGCCAGGATGCCAGGGCGTGTTTCTCAACCGCAAGGGAACGCCTGCAAGACGACCCCGCGCCTGCGCAGTGGCAAGGGAGCCTCAACGCCGAGCCCGGCTCCCAGGATCACGTGGGCCCCGCCCCCGGCCCCGCCCCCGGCCCCGCCCCGGCCGAGCCAGTCTCCGGCGGCTGCGGCTGCGGCAGCGGCAGCTGCGGCTGCGCCTGCGCGGAGCCGGGCGCGCTCTGCAGCGGAGGCGGCGCGAACAGCAAGGGGGCGGCCGATGGCTCTGCGGGGCCTGGCGGCCTCGGGGCCTGGCTCCCGCGGGCCGTTGAACGAGGCGGTGGCGGCGGCCGAGGAGCGCGGGGCGCCGGCCGTGGTGGTGGCGGCGGGAGGCGCGCCGGAGGACGACGACGAAGACGAGGGCCGCGGCCGGGGCCTGCTGCGCTGGGACGGCTTCTCGGCCTGGCTGCACTGCGTGTGTGTGGTGGGCTTCGACCTGGAGCTGGGCCAAGCCGTGGAGGTGAGGCCCGGCCGCACCTTCCCCCGCGCCTCGTCCGCGGCCCGCGCTGCAGAGCGTGTGGCCCGGGGGCCTTCGGGCCGCGCATCCGGGCGTGGCCGGCCGCCGCTCCGCGGGTCGGGCCGGGCTGCGGTCCATTGGCAGCTCCCGTGGGAGGATCATGGGCTGCGGCTAGGGGTGAAAAGTTCTCTCGAGGCCCCTCCTAAATACTTGTTGAGGTTCGTTTTGTTTGTTTTTCTTTTTAAACCCGGTGTCACATGAGTAACTGAAATGGTTAGCGGCCCCTGGAGAAGGCTGCAGGCAGATGTTGGGGACTTTTTTATGGAGACGCGAACAATGCCCCTGACATACGGTGAACTGGAATAGCCAACCAAGCCTTACACAACCAACTTTTTAGACTCCTAAACCGCTTTTGGCCATTTCCACCAACTCTGACAGCATACTGCTCAGTCTGAGCGGAAATGCTTATCTCAGCATAATTTCCCCCTTTTGTTCCTCATTTCTATTATTATTATTATTATTATTATTATTATTTTACCATTTCTAGTATTTATTGATGTTGCTTCTGAAGCAGTTGGCCTGAAAGCTATCAAGGTGAACATAGTTCATAGTTCATCTTGTGTGTGGATCAAGTTTCTATCTTTATGATGCCTCATTGAAAGGCCTTTGAATGTTATTCTTGAGGTTGTCTAGGGTCCCTTGTGTGGCATAAAACAGTGCTTGTCTTTGTGTCCAAGGAAAGCCTGATCAGAAGGAGGTATGTTTGGAAAATTTTTGCCAGTTTGTTTTGGTGATGGTGACAGATTTTAATGAACCATCTCATTCAGACTTTGGTGGAGTTTGTCTATGAAAATTGGCCAGGAAGGTTTTTCTTAAAGCTAGTGCTTTTGTATTCAGCACGTCTCCTCTGCTTTATCATTACGCAGTTCGGTACACGTTAAGTTTCTACTAAGATCTAGGCATTATGCTGGATGCTGGGCATACAAATATGAACAAAATGCTGTAACCTGTGTTTATAGATTTAGACTACAGTTAAGAGGGGAAGCAAAAATTAATCACAGCAGCAGATAGGTCCAAATGCCATGCCTGGTACATAGTGGTGTTCCATACATACTTCCTGATAGAATGAGTGAATACATGAACAGTTCTTTATCTTGAGATAGAAACAGCAATTTCCAAGGCTTTGAATTAGTGATTTGTAAGTTATTTATCATTTACATTGACATGTTAACCTGAAGTTATATAAGTAGTACAATACGATTTAATCAGAAAGTGTAGGATTGGGTTGTTGTAGTTGATTGTATTTTAAAATAGTCTAAGGAGATCCTTGTGGACTCTCAGCATTCAGGACATTGTTTATAAGTATGTTTTTCTGACCAGATAATATTTAGTATAATTGACGTGTTACAAAAATGTAAATCATTAAAGGACTTACTTTGAATTTTACTTCCCATGGGATATGCTACTGAACAGTTTTCTTTAGATTAGTAGTTCTTAACTTTTTTTGCGTCTTGAATCTTTTAAAAAATATGAACTCCATTACAAAAATGCTTGCTAATACAAATTATGTATATATATACTTCTGTGGACTATATGGGGGTCATCTGCGATCTTTTTTTTTTTTTAATTTTTATTTATTTATGATAGTCACAGAGAGAGAGAGAGAGACAGAGAGGCAGAGACACAGGCAGAGGGAGAAGCAGGCTCCATGCACCGGGAGCCCGACGTGGGATTTGATCCCGCGTCTCCAGGATCGCGCCCTGGGCCAAAGGCAGGCGCCAAACCGCTGCGCCACCCAGGGATCCCCATCTGCGATCTTTATTCCACTGTTCCCAGACTAAGAATCACTGATTTTAGAAAACATAGGATAAGGAGGGGGAAGATTCCCTTAATAAATAAGGATCTAGGGGACCCCTGGGTGGCTCAGTGGTTTAGCGCCTGCCTTCAGGGCAGGGCGTGATCCTGGAGTCTCGGGATCGAGTCCCACCTCAGGCTCCCTGCATGGAGCCTGCTTCTCTCTCTGCCTGTGTCTCTGCCTCTCTCTCATGAATAAATAAATAAAATCTTTAAAAAAATTAATAAATAAGGATATGAAAAGGATAAACACATTAAATTGGTTGCAGCACAACTTAATTTTGTTTTGTTTTCCTGAGAAATGTAGAATATTGTACCTTGCCACTTTTAAAAGAAGAAAAAGAAACATAAATTAGTAATGAATTTAATGAAACAATTGAAAAATATATTTCACTTTTGTATTATGGTCATATTCATACCAAAAGTAGACAGGTGGGGTGGCTGTAATGGGACAAGAACATTAATGTAGAATTGGGTTGGAGAAGTGACATAGAGTAGCTCCAGCCCCAATTCCTGTAGTGCACAACCATGGAGACTCAAAAGGGAAATTAATTAAAGAATAAGTAAAAGCCAAGTTAGGACTATAATATTCTAGAAGCCACATGTGACCTCACTGTCTTTGAATATTAGGGTTGAAAGAGACATAAAAATCTGTTGTGCCATGACAGAAAGGAACATTTGCAAATTTTAAACAAATGCATAAACAGTGCCACTTGGTAAAGCTTAAATCCTCAACAAAGAGACAGTGTAGCATATCATAGTCTCAGTTGAGAACTGAGACTCCACAGCTGGACTGCCTAGATTTGAGTCTGTGACTTTGGACACGTTAACTTTGCTTGCCTCACACTCCTCTGTAACAGTACCTGCATCATGACATTGCTGTGAGAAGTGAGAATTCGATAAATTAATGTTGGTGAAACATCTGGAACAGTACCTGTGCCTCAGTAAGACTTAGGTGAGTTTGTATTTGGGAAGTATGGAAATTTCCTTTTTCAGTGGAGAGAGTCCTTAACTTGCTTTGTAAAGGCAAGGCTTCGAATCTTAATTTTCTCATTAGTAAAATGAATTTGAGCTAGTAGAATCTTATTTTTTTTTTTAAGCAGGGAACTTTTTCCCCTGTGTAAATAAAAACTTAATATGAGACCTCAGTGGCTAACCTGGTTGAGATGGGGCCTGTGTGTGTATATTTGGTTGTGGACAACAGGAATTAAGCTATAGCTCAAGCAGAAAAGGAAACGTTGTAAGGCAACAGATTTCTCAAGATATTCAAGGTACAAACCTAGTAGGGCTTCATAAAATGACTACAGCCCTAACTTGGAAGCTTCTTGCTTATGCTCTTGTTTTATGGGATTTTGTTTATGCTTCATGCTCCCTACAACTTATTTCCTTAGCTTCTATAATCTTTATGGTGGAGAAGTTGCCCTTTTCAGCCACTTCAGTGAAGAGAGATGCCCAAGGAAGGTACTCAGGCCTGGTTTGGGGCAAATAATTAGCTGAAGACCTGTAGGTTAGGGGAGTGGTCCATGTTGCAGAAAATGTCTGTTAGACCCTATAAAGGGGACAATGAAAGGTATCTTTTAAGTTGGAAAGAGGTTATAAAAGGTGTTGACAATAGGAGGTGTGCTTAACTTCTTTTCCCACAAAGTGGCCCTGAAGCATCACTGCAGAATCCACGTGCCCTCTGGAACAAAGTTTCAGATCCTGTGGATTTTATAAACTAAATCAGTACCAGCTCTGAAATTACCTGATTATATAGTAAAGCCTTAATCATCTAAATCCAGAATTGCCTCATTTATTCAAGTATTTTTTTCCTTGATTGAGTAATAATATGCTTATTGTTGAAAACTTGGCAGGAAAGAAAATTGTAAATACTGTAGAAAACACAGAAAAAAGTGCTATTAATATTTGACATTTTTGTTAATGCTTTTTCTTTTTTACATAATTTCATATCTGTCAAGAATTAATTTGTTTCTTAAGAAAAGAAACTCTATCAAAATTTTTAAAAAAGATTGATAGTAAAGAGTCTCTTGGAACCCAGTTGCAGGAAGCTGGAATGAACCTCGGGATTTGGAAAGCCCCAGGCTTTTTTGCCTTTTTTTTCTAGAGCTGTGTAGTCTTTTGTCTCTGCTTCTCTTTGCAAGTCTGTTTCATTCTCTGTGCTGAGGCTGGTTTCTTCTGCAAGTTTCATTTTCTGCTCCCCCATTTCTCTTGACTTTGGATTACTGTGGTGCTGATTTTAGCCAAACCTACTCTAGTGTTCTGCAACCAGGCTGAAGCTTAATTCAAATACTGAAGTATCTGATTGGCTCAGCATGGGTCAGGTGCTCCCTCTTGTTCAGTCATCTGTGTTGGGAGACAGAGCTTCAGTGACAGTAGAAGCCACTTGTAAAAGGAGGAGGGGACACTTGCAAAGCATGGGTTGGGCAGCAGTCCCCCAAAACAGGTCTAACTATCAGACTCTGCTTTTATTGATAAATATGTTCATGAATAACTAGCCAGATCATTAAAGACTCTTCATAGAGTTTTTTACACCATAATTTATTTAACCATTTTTCTTAGTTTAGATATTTAGTAATTTACTTTTTCTTTTTTCTTCATAGTGTAGAGAGTTATTTGCTACCAGTATATACATCTTAGAGATGTTTTGAATTTCTGAGACCCTTTAAAGATTTACTTATTTATTTATTTTGGGCAGGGGATATTGGGGAGAGGGGAGGAGCAGAGGGAGAGAGAGAAGCAGACACTGCATTGAGTGTGAAGCCTGACTTGGGGGCTCCATCCTACCATCCTGAGATAATGACCTGAGCTGAAATCAAGCATCCAAATCAGTTGGATGCTTAACCAACTGGGCTACCCTGATACCCTCCCCTTTAAAAAAAAAAAAAAAACGACTATTTATTTGGGGGGGGGATTTGAAAACCTTTAAAGTATATGAACTACAAGGTGGAGAGTTTTTATCAAGAAAGAATGCTATATTTTGTTAAATGCTTTTTTTACACCTATTAAGAGGATCATCTGGTTCTTGTCTTTTATTAACAAGGTTTATCACATTGATTGATTTGCAGATATTGAACCGCCCTTGCAGCCCATGAATAAATCCCACTTGGTAGTGGTGAATAATCCTTTTAATGTACTGGTGATGGGCATTAAGGAGGGCAGTGATCATTGAAGTGATGAGAGGTGGGTGTTACATGTAACTGATGAATCACTAAATTCTACACTGCTCTAAAAAAAGTCACATGAATTTATAGAATGTAATAGGAAGTTTACATTTCTGTAATTTGAGGTCAGCTTCTGAACCTTTTAGACCTTGATTTTATAAGAATTGAGGCATCATTGGTAGCTTTCCTTCCTTGAAGGCTTTACCTATCAACTCTTTGGATAATTTCAGTCTAATTAAAAGAGCACAAGGTGTGGGGTTTTGAACATCTGCTAGTTACCTGATTTTTGGCTAGTTTCTTCAGCTTTTTGAGCCTCATTTCTCTCAACTAATAAAGTGGTATAATAATATCCTGAGAGTGTTGTTGGAGGTACTAAGAGAGAGAATGCATGTAGAAATTAATACCTATCGCTTAATGCATGCTCAAATGTTGGTCCCTTATTATAGTTAGTGTCCTTGCACATTCAGTAATCAGTGTAGGACTATTCTTGGCTATTCTCTCACTCCTATTATTTTGCTTTAAATTCATTAAAAAAAAAAATCAGTTTTGGATGTGAACCCAAGTATTTAAAGCACTTCCTGGGGGAACACCTAGCTGGCTCAATCACAAGAACATGCAACTCTCGATCTTGGGGTTGAGTTTAAGCCCCATATTGGTTGTAGAGATTACATACATACATACATACATTAAAAAAAGGGGGGGACACCTGGGTGGCTCAGCAGTTGAGCGTCTGCCTTTGGCTCAGGGCATGATCCCAGGATCTGGGATCAAGTCCCATATCGGGCTCCTTGCAGGGAGCCTGCTTCTCCCTCTGCCTGTGTCTCTGCTTCTCTCTTACTCTGTGTCTCTCATGAATAAGTAAATAAAATCTTATAAATAAATAAATAAATAAATAAATAAATACTTAAAAATAAAGCAGTTCCTGGAAATCAAGTTTTTTAGGTTTCATTTTGCTGATAATCTATGAAATAGCACATTTGTATGTATATATAGTTTGTATTCCACCTCTTGCTGAAAATAATTTCAGGCCAATTAAATCTACAAAAAGGACAGTTTATCATTAATATATTGGGTGAATTGTGATGTTATTTGGATTACTGATCTTCACCCCGCCGCCTCTAAAAAAAAACAAAACAAAACAAATTGAAGATAAAGCTCTGCTGTGGGGTTGAAGGCATACTTATGTGTCATTAAAAAAAAAAAAAAAAACAGGAGAATTGACTCCCCTTTCTTTTTCACTTCTGCTTTTTTCGTCACTGCCTGTTCCCCCTTATCCCTCTAGCAGAGTGGAGCACCTGAGGTAGTCACCACAGTTTGCTTTATTTTAGCAACATTTGTTTATTCTTTTGAGAAAGGTGAAGGCAGTTGTGTGAAGGGTTGTTTGTTTCCTTCTTAAACTGGATGCTCCATAACCTCAGTATTTGATCCTCAGCAAGTTTACTGTTTTAATCAAAATGGCTGTTATGTGTAATTGTATGTTGCTGGACTGTCTGAACTGTCCATTCAGCAGATATTTATTGGACAACTACCATATCTGTACACTGTTGTGTTCTGGAGATAAAGCCTTAATGAACCCTCCCTTCAGTGAGCTTCCAGTTTAGCATAGATGGTAGGCCATTAAACATTGAGGGTTATAACAGGAGGGTTTGCAGGTACTAATAAGGGCCTTTACATTTCCTTGTGAACTTGCAGCATTTCATAGTAGCTTGATGTAGTTCTGTGGTTTGAGAGTTAAAGCCTTAGTGATCTCCTGAGTTTAGGCTCCCAGATTTTACAAGGGCTTCTTCAGTGCTGCTAATCTCTGGTTCTATTATGAAATTATATAATCCCAATATGGAGATAATCTGGGATCTTCCCCTCTCCAGTTAATGTGTTTACAAGTGCTTTATGTTTTATATTTACTATGAAGAATTATGTGAAAAATGGACAATTGTATCTAAACTTTACTCTTATTAGCAAGAAATGTTTCACTGTCCGTTCCATGTTCAAACTGATCACATTTTCCAGGAGCATAATTTAGTTTTGATCTTGAATAAGCTGGAATCTTAGACTGAGGCCCCGCCTGTTCTGATACTGTGGTGTCGGGCCATTTTTTCCCACTTGTTAAATTAAACATTTTTACTGCAGCATAACATACATGTAGGAAAGTGTACAAATCTTAAGTTGGGTGAATTTTCACAGAGTAATAATACCATCCACTACCATAGAGATCAAGAAACAGAATTATCACTGCCACGGAAATTTCATTTATGTCCTCTTTCTGTCATGACCCCTTGCCCTTTCTCCCCAGACCCTAGCAACCACTAATCTACCTTCTGTCTCTGTGGATTCTCTTATTCTATACATTTCATACGAATGGAATCATACAACCTGTGGCATTTTTTTTGTCTGACTTCTTTCACTTAGTATATTTTTAGGGTTCTCCATGGTGTGCTACATATCAGTACTTCATTTCTTTTTATGGATGAATTTTATATCATTAAATGGAAATACAACATTTTGTTTATCCATTCATTATTTGATGGAAATTTGGCTATTATAAATAATGCTACTATGAACATATGTTTATAAATTTTTGTGTGAACTTGCGTTTTCTCTTGTCTTGGAGTGAAATTGATGTTTAGTAAGGTAACTATGTTTACTCTTTTGAGAATCTGCTAAACTGTTTTCTAAGGTGGCTGTATTTTCACATTTCTGTTAATAATATATGAGGGTTCTAATTTCTCCATATCTTGTCAGCACTTGTCTTTGTGTGTGTCTTTGATTACAGCCATCCTAGTGGATATGAAGTGGTATCTTATTATAATTTTATTTGCATTTTCCCTAATGACTAATGGTGTTGAGTGGCTTTTCATATACTTACTGGCCATTTGAATATCTTTTTTGGAGAAACATCTAATCAAATTCTTTACTCATTTAAAAATTGGATTATTTGACTTTTTTATTGAATTGTAAGAATTCTTTATATTCTGTACATTAGACCCTTATCAGATACATGATTTGCAAATAGTTCTTTCCATTCTGTGGGTTGTCTTCACTTTTTTGGTAGTGTTCTTTGAAATACAAGGGTTTTGAATTTTGGTAAAGGCCAACTTATGTTTTCCTTGGTTGCTCATCCTGTTATTGTCTAAGAAACCATTTGCTAATCCACAGCTATAAAGATTTATTCCTACATTTTCTTTAAGACATTTGTAGTTTTAAGTATTACACTTAGGTTTTTAATCCACTTTGGGTTACTTTTTTTATATATTGTGAAGTAGAAGTATTATTTTCCTTGAACCTTATTTTGATACAATTTTTGATTTACATAGAGTTATAAAAGTAATTCATTTAGCTTTCTCATAAGTTAACATTTTACATAAACATAGTACAGTAATAAAAACTAAGAATATAATACTGGCGTGATACAATTTGCTAAACAGCAGAGTTTATTGGGATTCACCAATTTTTCTACTATTGTGCTTTATCTGTTTCAAGATCCAGTCCAGTTTCCTACATTTCATGTAGGTATCATATCTCTATAGTTCTCTTCTATCCATGGAGCTCTTCAACCTTTTCTTGTCTTTCATGATCTTGATATTTTGGAAGAATACTGTTCATATATTTTGTAGTACGTCTTTCAGTTTTGGTTTTTCTGGTATTTTGTCATGATTAGTCTGAGGTTATGAATTACTGGGAAGAATACCCCAGGTATGATGTGCCCTTTTCAGGCCATCATCAGGGAGTATAGGATGTTAAAATGTCACATTATTGGTGATTTTAACCTTGATCACTTGATTGAGATGATGTCTGCCATGTTTATCCACTATAAAGTTACTATTTTTCTTGTAATTAATAAGTGTTTATTTTGTTAGATATTGAAACTGTGCAGGATCTTGTTTTCTAAACTTTGCCTGCTAATTCAACATCCGTAAGTGGATCTTACCTACAGTAATTATTATTCTGGTGTTCTCGTAGTGATTTTTTTTCTTTATTCCTTCTATATTTATTAGTTGGAATTCTTTTATGAGGAAGAGTTGTCTCTCTTTCTCATCCATCTGTCCATCTACCTATATCCTTATGGATTCAAGGATACTATCTTAACCAGCTTTGAGCATAGATACCTTTTTAGGTTGGCTTCTGTGTTCTTTAATCATGCCCCCTTCCTTTTTTTTTTTTTTTTTTAAGCTTTATTTATTTATTCATTCATTCATTCATGAGAGACACAGAGACAGAGAGAGGCAGAGACACAGGCAGAGGGAGGAGCAGGCTCCATGCAGGGAGCTCGATGTGGGATTTGATCCCAGATCTCCAGGATCAGGCCCTGGGCTGAAGGCGGCGCTAAACCGCTGAGCCACCTGGGCTGCCCTCCCCCTTCCTTTTTTTGAACACTTTCTTTCTGGCACTACAAGATGCTCCAGGCTCATCTTGTATTTTTCCTGTCCCACCCTGTAGTCACTACCTCCCTAAGAAGCCCTGATTCTTTTTATTGCAGAATGGTACTTATCAGTCAGCATCTCAGTATTAGCTGTACTCACTGCTACTGGGGTGTCATTGCTTTATTTATCATATTAAAAAGCCTTTTAAAAGGGGTATTATAGGTGTGCCTGGGTGGCTCAGTTGGTTAAGCATCTGCCTTTGACTTGGGTCATGATCCCACTATTCTGGGATGGAGCCCCATATCTGACTCTCTGCTCAGGAGGAGGTCTGCTTCTCCTTCTCCCTCTGCTATTCATGTTCTCTCTCACTACTCTCTTAGAAAATGAGATATTGGGACGCCTGGGTGGCTCAGTGGTTGAGCATCTGCTTTCGGTTCAGGGCGTGATCCCCGGGTTCTGGCAATCAAGTCCTGCATCGGGCTCCCTACTGGAACAGGAGCCTGGTTCTCCCTCTGCCTGTGTCTCTGCCCCTCTCTCTGAGTCTCTCATGAATAAATAAAATATTTAAAAACAAAAAATATTATATTGTTTATAATCTATCTTAAAATATTTTCCAGCCAGTTTGTTAAAATTATGTGGCACATAACCAGTTGAAAAATGTAGACTTTTTTTTTTTTTTTTTTTTTGCTTGTAAACAGTTTCCATTTTCAGTTTGGAATGAATGTTATAGTCTAATCATTAAAGACATAATTTTCTTTTTATATTTTATTTTGGGGGCACCTGAGTGGCTCATTTGGTTAAACATCCAACTCTTGATCTCAGGTTTGTGAGTTTAAGTCCCACATTGGGTTCCATGCTTGGTGTGGAGCCCACTTAAAAAAAAATTAAAAATAACTAAATAAGCTTCTGTTTTTAAGTAATTTCTGTACCCAGTGGTGGGGCTCAGACTTAAAACCACAAAATCAAGAGTTAGATACTCTACAAACTGAGAGCCAGCTAGGGTTAATAGGTTTGGAATTTATCCTCTTTTTAAGGTTTTGATTATGTTTATATGTGAGTTAATGTTTATATACGAGATTAAAGCAGGCCTAGGATGTAGATTCTGCTAGGCCTGAGATGCTGGGTAGAGTGTAATGGAAACAGACACTGAGTGACATGGCAGCTGGTAGGCATCCATTCACAGATAACTGGGATGCATGGCAGGCATGAATTTTTCCCATGTCCAAGTGGTATTAGCAGTAAGTTAACTGGTGTTCCTCATTTTTTTTTTATCTGGGACCATAATTACTCCACATAGAGTTGGGAATGTTAGGGTATGCAGGGGTAAGTGGCAGACAGACATACCTTTGAAGAGAATAACCTGATTTAAAACATTTTCAAAATACTACTTTTCAGTATCTATATTAATATTTTTTCCTGTGGTACTTTTTTCCTATTACATCATGATGTGAAATATTTATTCTATGTCATTATTTTTAGGCCTTAATAATGCTATCAAATAAACCTTACTTTTTTCTTGGCTGATTACCTGGCCACCTCTCCCTTGTTTCATATAACATGGAAGATCTTAACATAGGTAACAGAACCAGGGTGACATTAGCTGATGCTCTCTGTCCCCCTTTGATGCCTCCCAGGAATGCCAGTGGCCTGGGGGACAGAGATGCCTGGACTTGAGCTGTGGAGAGAGGAAACTTCAAGCGAGAGGCGTCTCCAGGTACTGGGGCCAATCCACAGTTGATTAATGCCTGTATAGTTATCAGGAGCTAACCAACTAAACTAACACTGATTGCCCAGACTTATATTTATACTTTTTTTTTTTTAAACAAGATAAAGTATGTACATAGATAATCTAGTAACTGGCAGTTGGTGCAGTTTGAGATAGATACTTGGCAGTGGTTACTTTTTGTTTTTACGTAGGGAGTTTAATTGAAGTTTTAAAGCTAAGTATGTTTTTTTTTCTATTTTTTGATCTTAAGTACACTGTGGACATGTGCATTCCTATATCATATAAAAATACATTATTTCCTTTTGAATATCATATCTATTTCAAAATAAAACACTGGATAATCTTAACAGAATACATTAAAATGAAATTCTAGAATACTGTTTGACAGTCTAACACAGAGTTTTTAAAAGGCAGACTTGATAGGTTATGTAGTTCTTACATCTTTTTAGCTTAAATATATATAGCATGCATAAGTCCTTTAAATATACATACAGATATATACACACATTATATATAAGATACTCATATATATATGGGTAAAACATAACATTTTTTTCTATATTGTCATTCTGGTATTTTAAACCATAGGAAACCAAAGTCTGAACAAACCACTGTGATGTCTTTATGTAATAAAAAAAGGAAATTTTGTAAATTTGCTTTTAAGTTTATATTTTAATTGCAGGAAAGAAAAATCTGAAGGGCACTCACATAAAACTCAGAGTCTAATATAAAGCTGTTACAGGCCACTAAATTTTACCAATATGATAACTCCGGGATAACTTATATGTAATGAGATTTTCTTAAAATAGAGCTAAATAGGTTATAATTTGCCATTTTTAAAGATAACAAGGTAAAATGGTCTCAAGGTAAAGCAAGGGAAATCTATGTACACATAAAGAAGAATTACGTATTATTAAATACTGAGTTGTTGAACTAATTTGAGGGTATATCCATTTATTGAAGAAATATTTTTAGTGTTTACTGTGCAGCAGAGAATGCTCTAGGTGTTAAGATGGAGTGATGAACAAAACAGACCAGATTCTTGCCTTCATGAATTGTGGAGACAGGTTACTTTAGATTGGTCAGAACATGGTACAAAACAGAGTAAGTAGAAGGAATATTGACTTTGGTGTCATTCTCTATTCCAGGTATGGTAGGTGGTTTTCATGTAATGTATCAGCTCTCTAGACCCTTCCTGTAGCTCTATATTGAGAAGAATTATATGCCACATCCTAGCTAGCTAGTGGGGAAAGAGGGCTGTGATTGTACAGTAATGATCGCTGCTAAGGATGGAATGAGAATGGTGGCTTGTGTACTTTGGAATCAGGCCTTGGTTCAAGCCCTGCCTCTGGCACTTACTAAACAAGGAAACTTTAGGAGAGTTATTTAAGTACTATGAACTTGTCCCCTCTTCTGTAAATACAAGGAGAATTGACAGAATTATTGTGAAAGTTAAAAATTCCAGAAGGTACTCATTATTATTTCTCCCCATCTTTTTTTCTTACCGTAGTTTTCTTATATATACAATGAGGATATCACTCCTGGCCTTGTCTATTATTGTGAGGGCTAAATAAGTGAAATAAATGTGTGAAACTACTTTAATACAGTTTATAATGTGATATTACTGTATATTATATCTGGAAATGGAAAATTATTAGGCTCTTGGGCAGCTGAGGGAATGGAAGAACTCATGAATTCTTCCAGAAGTGAGAAGTCATGGATCCCCACATTAGCAACCCAACATTAACATAATTTAGCTACTCTTTGTTATTAGCCACTAGCTAACCTGCTGCTTTTAACCTCATTTCTTCTTTATATTCCCCAGAGAGTCTGGATTGGTCCACGTGAGCGTTGTCAGAATTTTCACACCTAGCCACATTTCAGTAGTTGGTTGACTGGCCTGTTGAGTCTTGCTGCCTTTGGGTCTGGTGTTTGCTAGTGCTTGTTTTGACAGGAGCTGTTCTGGCCTATACTTGCTTCCTTTGCAGGGATTGTGGGGAAGGAGTTTCCCTCAGAAGGTGCTCTTGATCACTATAGGCACTAAGCTGACCTGTCCTAAGAAAATGCAATGATTATTTAAAGGGGTTGGAGGAAATTAGGATAGATTTTATGGTGGGAGGTGGCCTTTGAGATTTCTTAAACTATGGATAATTATTTTCTCCTTCCAGTTTTTCTTTCAATAAGTAACTGGTGATTTGAATTACTTCTTAGAATTGATTGAAAAATTCATTATTTCTTGAAGTAGCTGCCAGCTGATGGATCAAATTCTTTTTAGATTTTAGTGCTCCAAAGAAAACTCAATAAGCTTTGAGTCCTTAGTAAATCAGCTGGTAAATTATTCTTGATAAACCAAGATTTCACCAATCTTTTAGAGGTAACTTTGTGAATTTTTTTTTTTCCTAATGTAAATCCTACTTAGTTCTTCCAGCTTCTCCCATGTGTCATTATTGAAGTTTGTCAACAATTTCTTAAAACTATTTGACCATAGCCAACTAGTATTAGAAGTACTGCTAATATTTATAATACATACTCAGTATATTTGTCTAACGAGATTTAATTCTTTTTCTTCCAGGTAATTTATCCTCAACATTCCAAACTTACTGATAAAGAAGTAAGTAAAAATATTGCTCCATATAGTCTGCTATTCTATTTCTCTTTGTTTTTATTGGTGTGTGTGTGTCAGCATATATAGCTTTTGTTTTCTTTTTCAGAAAACCAATATTTGCTATTTGTCTTTTCCAGATTCAAATTCAGGTAACTATTTTTCATGTGGCATTTTTGTTGAATTTTATACTAAGAATATGATCATACTATTAATATGCAAAAGTGGATTGAAATAGAGTATTAGAATGCAAACTCCGTTTCAGCCTAACAAGTCAGTGATGTGATTCTTAGTTTTATGATGCCAGTCATGTCTTTTTTATTTTAGTTGGCTCAACTTTTAAAATAAGTGTTAGGTTGTAATAAGGTAAAACATCAAGGAGCAATAAACTGTTGAAGTAGTGAAGAGATCGAAAACCGGCAACATTGGTATGTCTAGGGATTTATAGAAAGTAGCTTACTTTTAGTTCAAGATTTGGAAGCTTACCCAAGAACTCTGTGAAAGCGGTAAGTTAAAAAAAAAAAAAAACCCACACACAGGGTGAATCTAGTTATGAAGCACGGCCATCAATTACTTGTAATAGTTTGTGTCTGTTAATATAAGTAAAGCATGTGGAATAGTGTGTGACGTATTGAAAACACCACATAAGTGGTGCAAACTATTATTATTTTAAGCTTGGTTTTGCTGGCCTTTTTCAAACTTGCCCTTTGTGTGGTCCTAATTGTTCAAATCTTTCAGGTTACCTCTTATGTTTCGCTTTCAAAACAGCTTTTCAGGCTTCTAGTGACCAGAACATTCCACATCTTAGACCACACACAGCTAGAACCCTATGAAGCAAAGGCACTCCCTTTCCCTTTTTTTGTCGTTATTTCTAATATCCTGTTAACTTAGTTTAGTTAATCTAAAAGGGGAGATTTGACATTTTAATTTTTGAAAGTATTTTCTCCTTTCCTTATAAATGCTTCCAGGGTTCTTTGCTGTACATTTGCAACTCAGCTTTCAGGAATTATGTAAAAAAGAAGTGGTATCTTGGTTTTTTTTTAAAAAAAAAAAAAAGCCTTTGAGAAATCCCAGCAGGAGTTTTATTCTAACTTGGAATTATTGGAATCTCTTAATATGTTTGCCTATTATTGAAATAATGACAGAGAAGTCCTATAGGATCTTCCGTCATTTCCTTACAAAGTCTACCCATGCAGTTCTGAGTGTAGTGAGTGTTGGATTGGACTTTCAGGACTCAGGGCAATCTGAGTTATAGGCTATAGGCATTACAAAATGAACTGACGTTATGTGATTGGAGTCACAGGTGTATTCCACTGCACACCCTTCTCTTTAAGATCACAGCTGGGTTTCATGGCTCTCTTTTTTACCTCTCTGCATGATCTTCAAGGCTAAGAAGCTAATTCCATGGTGTTTGAATAGCCTTTTTTATTTTTAGTTTTGTAGTCAGTGTCTTCCTATGTCCCTTTCTTATTAGAAGTTAGACTCAAGTGTAAATCCATGTAAATCAGAATTTGTTCAATATTTTAGGCACTTGAGTGGTGTACAGATGTTTTATAATGCCTTTCTTACGAGTTGCACATCAGATGAAGTAGGGTTTGTTTTATTTAAAGTATGGTTGATGTTTAGAAGTAACATGGACAAAAGGTCTTAAAAACAGACACCTTGGGATCCCTGGGTGGCGCAGCGGTTTGGCGCCTGCCTTTGGCCCAGGGCGCGATCCTGGAGACCCGGGATCGAATCCCACATCGGGCTCCCGGTGCTTGGAGCCTGCTTCTCCTTCTGCCTGTGTCTCTGCCCCTCTCTCTCTCTCTCTCTCCGTGTGACTATCATGAATAAATAAATTAAAAAAAAAAAAAAAACAAGCAAACAGACACCTTGTCATCTTAGAAGATGATTTTTTTTTTTTTTTTTTTTTAAGATTTTATTTACTCATGAGAAACAGGAGAGAGAGAGAGGCAGAGACACAGGCAGAGGGAGAAGCAGGCTCCATGCAGGGAGCCTGACACGGGACTCGATCCCGGGTCCCCAGGATCACGCCCTGGGCCGAAGGCGGTGCTAAACCGCTGAGCCACCCAGGCTACCCTTTAGAAGATGAACATTAATCTAGACAGCAATAGGCTGTGAGTTTTATATGTATTTGAGAGTACTAGTCTCAGTTGTGATTATCCAGCCAATTTGTTTCACTTATATGTTTATAAAATGCATGTTGGGATTCCTGGGCCAACTTTGAAGTGGATTTAATTTTTTCCCAAAATAGCTTTTATTGTTATGTAAGGAAATCCAGGCACAGTAGAGCAATCTTTAGGAAAGAATCATAGTCTAAGTTTTGTTTCCATGGTGCACACTTAAAGTAAAAATGGTTTTTCGTAATTATGGCCAGTTTAGGTGAAGTTTACATGTCTTAAGAGGTTTACTAGAAATGATTGATGTTTAAAAACATTAGTCAAAAACTTTTCAAGTTAAAATTAGAAAAATAGTGAATCTATTACTTGGGCTCTTCCTGAGTCTCCTGTATTATGTCTTCTTAAAAAACCTTCTCATTGTACAATATAAAACATATACAAGGTCTAGAAATAGAATATTGCCAGTGCCTTACAAGCCCCCTCCTGTCCCCTCCTAAGCACTGTTTTCCATCCTCCTCCAAGTGCAACCACAATCCTGATTCTTAGAGTGATTGTCTTGCCTTTCTTTATACTTTTATCACCCAACTATGCATCTCTAAACAATATAGTTTAGTTTTGCCTACCTTAAAAGGAAAAAAAAAAAAAGAAAACAACACTACATAATCGATTTAAACAGGATATGTTCTTTTGTATTTGGCTTCTTTTTCTTATTATTATGTTTGTGAGTCAACATTACATACAAACAGTTTAAAATTTTTTTAATTACATGGGAAAAATGGAAAGGAAAAAATAGTAAAGAGACCTAGAGTTAAGATGTGTGTTTTGCTGGTGGCTTTGCCTCTAACCAGCAAAGATGGCTTTGGACAAGTCACTTGAACTTTCAGGATCTCCTGTTTCTATGCTAAAACAGAATAGAATGAGTTTAAATAGTTAACAAGACTTTTTTAGCTCTAACATTTGGTGAATCTGGATGAAGAAATGTTATACTATGCTATTCTTAATTACTTTCATTTTTGTTTTCATTAGGTTGTCTTGGAGATACCCAGTTTTGTTTTAGGTTTCGACAATCTTCTGGGAGAAGGGTGTCACTGCATTGTCTCCTGGATCATTATGACAAAGATTTACCAGTTTACTTAAAGGTTGGAAAAGTAGTAATAGAAAAATGTCCATGTGAGAGAAAACTTTAGAACTCAGCTACCTCTTATGGCATTCAGAAGGATTTTGCTTTTGTGTTATTACTGTATTTTACTGCTAAATTTCGTGAGTCTATTTCATAAGGATTCAGCATGTGTGACAGTAAGAGACTTTATAAAGTTACAGTTCTTAAAACACATAGTACGGTTATGATCTATAGAAATTGATTACAATGTTGAGGTAATTTTCTTCCATTTGTGTTAACTCTTTGTTTAGATCTGGAGTTAGGGTGGTACTATACCAATAAATGTCACTCAGAGTTGAAGATTCCCTACTTTACAATAGAATTGTAGTTGTCTCTTTTTTATTTTTTTAATAAGCTTTTTTTACAGTTATTATTTATTAAAGACAATTTTAATAATTTAGGTGATTTCAGAGTGTAACTTTCTGTTTGGTATTCCACATTTCCATCCCTTAACTTGTGAGGAACATTTCCATCTGGATGTCCTATCAGCACGTCCAATATGACATTATTTGCCTGAAATCAGCATTAATAGTTCACCTGCCTGGGTTGCACTAATGACAGGAACTCTTTCCCAGTTAGCAAAGACAATATCTTCGACTCATAGCCATCTACTCCTTTCCATGATCTTTTGATATTGCTATTAACATATTCTTTCAACTGTTAATAATAGCTACTAATTATTGAAGCTTGTTATGTTCTAGGCACTGTATTAATAAGTGCGTGTTATTGATCCTCCTTACAGTGTTCTGAGAGAGTTTCTTTTGCAAATGAGGAAATTGATGGCTGTTGAGGATAAGAAATTTGCCCAAAGACATCCCATCTTTTATGTTTTTTTTTTCAATGTAATATATATTACACAGTGCTGCTAACTAAAGTATACATGCGTATTACATAAAAATATAAAGTGACTATTTATTGCTTAATGAGTAAAGAGCTAATGATAGTTAACTATTTCCTTATCTTTACTTTTTGGGCCTTCCAAAATAAGACCTTTACCTTTCCAGTTTTTAACTTTATCTCCTTTTATATACATGTGGCATATTTTAGCCAAACTGAATTATGTGCTTTTTTCCTGAGGTAGCTTGTATTTTTCTGTCTGCATATTTTTGCTCAAATCTGAACTGTCTTTGTCTCTGTTTAAATCATATCCATCTTTCAATACCCAATTTGAAAATAGCTTCCTCCATGAAATCTTTACTGATCCCCAGATAGAGGTAATCTCTTTCCTCTTGGCCTCCTTGTGACACTTTGTACTTTCTACATAGAACCCGCTTTGAGCTTTGTTTTTATCCCTCTTTAGATTATAGAATTAATAACCTCAAGTTAATTAATAACTAATTAATAAGTAAGAGTTACTTTCAAATTATTTTTGATAAACATTTTAGTGTTTCATTTTTATTAGGTAAAAATAGAACTGGCTTTGTAAGATTCAGATTGGCAATTTAACTCCTTTTCTCTATCTTTTGAAATTTTACATTAGGATACTTCATTTTATTAAGACTGACCCCTAACTCAATTATAGGTACAATTTAAAAATATATATATAGCATTGGGGAAAACATAGAATTTGATTGTGTCCTGACTTCTACTAACTGGTATGAATAAGCTGAGTAACTAGCTCTTTGTGTATAAATCATATTTCAGTTCAGGTTTATAAAGCAGTGTTATGTTAATATTAAAGGATAGCAATATGTATTTTTTTGTCATTTCTTTCATAGAAGGATCCTGCTTATTTTTATGGATATGTGTATTTCCGACAAGTTCGAGATAAAAGTCTAAAAAGAGGCTACTTCCAGAAGGTAAATTTTGTATATACTAAGGAAAAATATTTTTATATTACGGCTAGAAAAATGGAAACTGTGAGGATGAATGGTCTTTAAAGTCTTTGATATTTTATCTTTAAACATATTACAACTTACTTTTTTTTTAAATTATAGACACCTGTCCCTAGATTTTAAAATAGTATTGAATTTTGCTTTTCTGCTATCTCTGTGCTAAATTCCTGATGGTAAATTATGGATACTATATGAAACTGTCAAAAGCCAAAAGAATCTGCTTAATTTTCACATTTTGGGGGGATCCCTGGGTGGCTCAGCAGTTTAGCGCCTACCTTTGGCCCAGGGCGTGATCCTGGGGTCCTGGGATTGAGTCCCGTGTCAGGATCCCAGCATGGAGCCTGCTTCTCCCTCCTCCTGTGTCTCTGCCTCTCTCTCTCTCTCTATGTCTATCATAAATAAATAAATCTTTTTTTTTTTAATTTTTATTTATTTATTTATGATAGTCACAGAGAGAGAGAGAGAGAGGGAGAGGCAGGCTCCATGCACCGGGAGCCCGACGTGGGATTCGATCCCGGGTCTCCAGGATCGCGCCCTGGGCCAAAGGCAGGCGCCAAACCACTGCGCCACCCAAGGATCCCATAAATAAATAAATCTTAAAAAAATTTTTTTCTCACATTTTGGAATGAGAGAAAGAATAAACAGATGATTGTAGTATTGTTACAGCTAATAACAACGTGCAGTATCTTTTTTAAACTGCTAAGAGTTGGGATGCCTGGGTGGCTCAGTGGTTGAGCATCTGCCTTTGGCTCCGGGCGTGATCCCAGGGTCCCAGGATCAAGTCCCACATCGGGCTTCTTGCATGGAGCCTGCTTCTCCCTCTGCCTGTGTCTCTCATGAATAAATAAATAAAATCTTTTAAAAATAAAAATAAAAAATAAACTGCTGAGAGTCAGTAAATACACCTCAGCAACATCTTAGTCATTACTATTTCCACTCTAAATGTACAATTATTTTATTTTCTTAAAAAAAGTTGGGTGCACCTGGCTGGCTCAGTCAGAAGAGTATGCGACTCCTGATCTTGGGGTTATTAGTTTAAGCCCATGTTTCGTATAGAGATTACATAAATAAATAAATAAATAAATAAATAAATAAATAAATAAATAAATAAATAAACAAACAAACAAACAAACAAACCTTAAAAAAATTTCCAACCACCAGTTTAAAAAATAAAAAATTGGTTCTGATTTAATCCCAGCTAACTGGGACACACTTTTACCTTTTGTAACTAGAATGTGCATTGACTACTACTTGATATTGGATGGAAAAGTAAAAAGGAGTTTTCAAGAAAAATAGATTTAAAAGAATGGCATAATTCATGTCTGAAATGATCCAACTATAGAGTCACAATTTTTTTTAAGATTTTACTTATTTATTTATTTGAGAGAGAAAGCACACTGTGGCGGAGAAGCAGAGGGAGAAAGACAAGCAGACTCCATGCTGAGCACAGACCCTGATGTGGGCTTGATCCCAGGACCCTGAGATCACAATCTGAGCTGAAATCAGGAGTCGGTGCTTAACCCACTGAGCCACCTGGGCACCCCAAGTCTCAATTTCTAAGTATATGGCTGTAACTGTTGAAAACTAAAATAGAACAATCATAGGTCTTAGTTTGAAAAAGCATAACAGTTTGCTCTTTCAGTATTAGGAAGAGTTCATCTAGCTAATTCTTAATACTGCTTTGCTAATGAAAATAGTAGTGAGGCTTTGGAAATTATCCATGACATTTGTCTGTTAGGAAATTCTTTTTCCTGAAGAGCAGGAGAATCTGTGAATGTGTCCTTATGCTCTTAAGGTTTGGTACTAGGTTAAACTTTTTACATTCTGCGACTATAGTTTTATGTAGTTTTTCTTTTAACCATCCACTGCAAAAGCTTTATTTCAAAATCCACACTTTTTGCTGATTTTAGCTTGCTAGTAATTGAGTATGTAAGAAATGACAAGTTTAAATTACAATCATTAGGAAAATTAAAAAAAAAAACAACTATGTTTCTTTTTTCTCTCCAGTCCTTGGTTTTGATCAGCAAACTACCTTATATTCATTTTTTTCATACTGTGCTCAAACAAATAGCACCAGAGTATTTTGAAAAGAGTGAACCTTATTTGGAAGCAGGTAAGTTAAACATTGTATGAGTTAGATACCTTTATGAAGGAGTTTTAAGAATTTTGCTAGAAATGGCTGATAATTATAAAGTTGGCTTTCTAAAAAAATTAGTTAAGAATTTTAAGGGCTATATGGTAGAAGAGAGAGATGTACAAAACTATTCTGCACCTTTACCTAACAACACCCAAGACCATATCTGTTATTGTCTCCTTTTGCAACAGAGATGATGCCTATTTATTAGGATAATAATAAATATGGAGTTGACAGTTTTGCTTCTCAGAATACTGTTTAAACGGAAATCTTTATGTTCCTCAATACAGAGACCTCTATCAGGTGGTATGCTTTTGTAGTTAATTTTGTTAGAGAATAGGAAAACTCTCTTTTTTAAACCTATTGTTTTTTTTTTGCTTTTAAAAAATTTATAAACCAATTCATATCCTAGAACACAGGTATATTTCTGGTATATGTAAGATATTTTCACTACTTTTCTTTTACCTTTTTTTTTTTCTTTTACCTTTTATCCTCCACCTTCCAAGGAAGGAAGTGGAAAGTGGAGTTCTATGGAAAGTGGAGTTCTAATTTCTAATGTTCCATTTTTCATATTTTAATATTTGAACTTATAATAAGGAAATGTTTTATTTTTCAGCTTGTAATGATGTTGATCGATGGCCTGCCCCAGTGCCAGGGAAGACATTACATCTGCCTATTATGGGGGTTGTAATGAAGGTAATACCTTTTATTTCATTTGTCTCTTTTTCTGAGGAACTCTAGGAAGTTTATAGATGAGTTTTGCTTTTTAACTTCCTAATGATGTTCAGTACTATTACTGCTTTCATTTGTATGTGAGGAGTAAAGTGATACCATAGTCCATTCTGTTGCAGAGTCATTAGTCACATAACTCCAGGGGCCATCTGTCCCATTTCATCCTGTAGAGTTTACATGGAGGTATCATTCTTATATAATACATGTGAATGTAAATGCCACCATGCCACCTTCTAGGGGTACCTGGGTGGCTCAGTGGTTGAACACCTGTCTTTGGCTCAGGTTGTCCTGGGATTGAGTCCCGCATCAGGCTCCCTGCGGGGAGCCTGCTTCTCCCTCTGCCTATGTGTCTGCCTCTCCCTCTGGTCTCTCATGAATAAATAAATACAATCTTTAAAAAAAAAAAAAAAAAAGTCACCTTCTAGACTTCTGCAACTCCATGGCCCTCCAGAGATGGGTGGCATTGCAGAATACTTGTCGAATTGAGTATAAATTAGTAAAAATGAAAATAAATTAGGAAAGCCGTGGTTCTTAGTTTTAAATGATCTTCTTGATGTATAGTGTTAGACCAGACATGTCTATCCCAGGGTATTGTGCACTATTCACTTTTGCTTTCTTTTTCTTTTTTCCTTTTTTTCCCAATGAATTTACATTTTGCTCTAGGCTTTGTATGAATGTTCTCTAAGTGCTCTTGCAATTCATTTTCAAGTTGGACTTATTTTTGGCAATGCTCTGTTTTTAGATGTACTCACTTCTGTAGGATGTGTTCTGTTTTTTCCCTGGGAGATCATCAAAAGTAGTACTCATAGCTCTAGGTTGAGAGTTCTCATGATTTCCTGTTAGATTTATCCCATAGTTGGGCAAGCTTGAGAGGGTGTGTTTGGGTGTGTGTATATTAATGAAGCAAAGATTGGAACAATAAACAAGAAGCAGTATGAAGCTGATGCCCTTTTTCTGTTTTTCAGCACATTTGCTTCTCAGCGAGTTAGTGATTTCCATGTGTCTGGGAATATGGAGATCTCAGTTCACTTAACTTTCTGCTGTGACTAAAGATAAATAGGACTGTAGTTTTTAAGTCTGATATAAATACTTTGTTTTTATGGCTTTTTAGGCATTGCTGAGTGTACTTTTTTAGTGGTTAAGAGAGTTTATGATCCCTCATTGTAATGGGACTCACAAATTATATAAAGGACATTCTTCTCTTTTATATCCAAAGTTAATTTCTTCTCTTTCTCTTTAAGGTACGGATTCCCACATGTCATGACAAGCCTGGGACAACTCAAATAGCGCAGTTAACTCAGCAGGTAGTGTGGTACTGTAGCAGAGTAATCTAGCATATATAGTCTCCTTAACCGAATTCTTAAACTAGCAAATGCAGAGTTTCTTGAGTTTATGATATATTTCTGAATATTACTGAAATACTCCATTAAATAATTTTGTAATGAATTGATAATAAACTTTCTAATGTTTCTCAGATTGTTTTTCTTGTTATCTGGTAGATACTAGAGAACTCAGAATATATACTGTTACAGTGAGGTCTAGGGGAAAATACAAAAACCCTCTTAGAAGAGTAGTCAACAGACTTGTTTGTAGGAAACTCAGTCAAAGGATTCCGTAGTTATGATTGTCTTTCATTTCCCCCAAAGCTACATCTGTTCATGGGTGGGGCTGAAGTTTTTATTTGAAATGTTTTAGCTGGTGTATTAGCACTCCCATTGTTTGAAGCGAATTAAAATGGAAAACAGTGGGAAAACTAATTTTGCCTGTTATATGTATCAACTAGTGTTACGATAGTATTTCATGCAGTTGTGAATTAATCTGACATCTGATTATTGGATTAGTACTTTATCCAAGGAATCTTTCATCTTTGATCTTCTACTGTGTTAGGGGAGATTGCTAAGACCCCTTTTCTTTGTAGCTGTTCCTGGAGGAAGGGAATCAAAAGATAGGGCAACATGGCTTATTGATCACAAGATAGATCTTTTCAGAATCAATTACTGTCAATTTTAGTGACATCTTTTTTACTCTTTCTTTTTTATCTCAGGCAGACACACATATATCTGTTATTTTACCTACTGTTCATGAGGTGGATCTTTTCAGGTAAATTTTATTAACTCCCTTTTCTCTTTTACTTTGTGATATTGTTTTGAATTTCTTTAGAAAATGAATATTTTCTTACATATGGAAAAAACTGGAAGGAAGATAGGTAAAAAAAAACAAAACAAAACACTGGAAGAAAATACGCATTATATTTCACATATTATAAATCAGTGGTTCATCCCTGACTGTATATTATGAGCTTTGATAGGGAAATCTGGATATAGATTGGGTATTACATGGTAGAAACAAATTATTTTTTGTTTGGTTTGGTGTGAGAATGGTATTGTAATGATGTAAGAAAATGGACTTACTTTTTAGAGATGCATTTTTAAGTATTTTGAGATGAAATGCCATGCAGTTTGTATTTTATTTTAAAATACTTCGATGAGAAGTGCCTTGCTAGCTCAGTCAGTAGAGCCTGAGACTCTAAAAATACTTCAATAAGAAAAAAAAACTAATAAAGTAAAAATGGTAAGATATTGTTAACTCTAGACATATAAATGAGGGTTCTTACACTACTGTCTTTATTTTTCTGTATGTTTGAGACTTTTCATGATGCAAAATTTAAAAAAGGGAAAGAGAATCTAGCACTTATAAAAGGAAAAAGTACTGGTGCCTGTGCTTTGCCCAGACCAGCTGAAGAGAAATCATTGATGCTCAAGTTCCAGCTCCTAGGCAGTTCTGCTGTGTACTCTAGCTTGAGAAACCATTGCTGTTGCTGAGCAGTTCTTTTTTTTTTTTAATATTTTTATTTATTTATGATAGTCACACAGAGAGAGAGAGAGAGAGGCAGAGACACAGGCAGAGGGAGAAGCAGGCTCCATGCACCGGGAGCCCGACGTGGGACTCGATCCCAGGTCTCCAGGATCGCGCCCTGGGCCAAAGGCAGGCGCTAAACCGCTGCGCCACCCAGGGATCCCCTGCTGAGCAGTTCTTAAATAGTAATACATGTAATTGAGAGTCATGTAAAAGATTTAGAATGGTTTCTCGGGTTTGGTTTTTTTGTGTGTATAGACTTTTGTGGATGTGTGACCTTTAAACTGCATGGACTGCTTCAGAGAGTGGTTAGTTTTATATGCTTGATTGGTTTTATACACTTGGCCCTAGCACAGCTCTGTAATCCCACTTCTAGGAATTTACCCCAATAAATATGAAAGCACATATCCACACAAAGACCTGTATGCAAATATTTATAGCAGCTCTATTGATACCAGCCTAAAACTGGAAACAATGCAAATGTCCATAACTTGGTAAATGGATAAACAAATTGTGATTATGCATGTACGTGGAATACTACTTAGCAATTAAAAAAAAAGAGTGCACCTTGATACAGTCTGCAGTGTAGGGGACTCTCAGAAGCATCATGCTTACTGAAAGGAGCCAGATATTAAAGAGCTACTTACTGAATGATTCCATTTACATGATATTCTAGAAAAGGGAAAGGCATCAAATCAGTGGTTGCCTAGGAGTGGGGGAGGGAAATCAACTACAAAGGGGACAAGGGAAGCTTTGGAGTGATGGAAGTGTTCTATATCTTTATTAAATGTGAATTTTACTGTATGTAAATTATAAATCTTATTTAAAAATTGGTTTTCTTTTAAAAATTAGATATTGTAAAAAAATTTTTAAAAATAAAAATTAAAAATTAAATATTGTAGCATTCTTAGAATGAAAAGAGGGAGTGTCCCCCAAATAAAGGAATAATATCACAGGAAAAATATACTAAGAAGGATGCATACTATTTTACTTTTTTTTTTCTTTTTTACTATTTTACTTTTTTAAAAAAGATTTTATTTATTTGAGAGAGAGAGAGAGAGAGCACGAGCTGGGGGAGGGGCAGAGGGAGAAGCAGACTCCTTGCTGAGCAGGGAGCCAGATGTGGGGCTCTATCCAAAGGCAAATGCTTAACAGACTGAGCCACCCAGGTGCCCCCCCCTCTCTTGTTTTAGAGAGAGAGAGAGAGCGCACCTGCACACAAGCAGGTGGGAGGGGGCAAAGGGAGAGGAAGAGAGAATCCTAAGCAAGCTTCATGCATGTCACAGAGCCCCACGTGGGGCTCAGTCTCATGACCCTGAGATCATGACCTGAGCTGAAACCAAGAGTCAGTCCCTTTAACTATCTGAGCTATTCAGGCACCCCTACCATTTATACTTTTGATACTTAGGAATAAATTAAAGAATTGGCATAAGTTAACAAAGTTTGGTTACTAGACATGTTTTCTTTTGAACTGCTGGGTGCAAATCTAAATGCTTTTCAGTTTATTATCAGTTGTCTTTGCTTTTCTGGTAATTAATTATTCCTACCACTGACACTTTTTATTAGCTTGTATCTTTTCTTCTGATTATGAATGACATGTTCTTGTTTTTAAAGTAGGACAAGTGAAGGGCACCTGGATGGCTCAGTCGGGCAAGCCTCCTGCTCAGGTCATGACCTCAAGGTTGTGAGGTGGAGCCAGATATCTGGCACCATGCTCAGTAAGGAGTCTGCTTGAGATTCTCTTTCTCTCTCCTGCCCCTCCCCCTACTCTAGGTAGGACACACTCTCTCTCTCTCTCTCTCTTAAATAAATAAAATCTCAAAAAAAAGTTGAGTGAGTTTGTTGTTTTTTCACTGTTGCTCAGAAGGTGAGAAAACTAGAAGTGAAACATGATAGGCTTACACAGAGATAGTGCTGTGCTGAGCATTTAATATCTGACGCTCAGATGTGTCCTTCATTCAGGACAACAGTCTTTGTTTTGTATGTAGAGAACTTACATTGTATGTTTATTCATGTGAATAAGTGTTTATCACTTATATTGAAGGTGATATTTTTATACCAAGAGTAATAAGCTTGAGAGCAAAGGACTGAGACCTGGAAAGGTGTTTGAAGCGGAGTGGCAGAAATGCAGTTGAATGTAGGGATCTATCTCCTTTGTGCTGGGTCAAGTCTTGTTAATGCAGCCATCAAAATTGGGAAATTAACATTGATAAATTAATACCATTAATTCAGATGTCACCAGTTGTCACAACACTATCTAGTTCAGAATTACCTATTGTACTTACTTGTCATGCCTCTGCAGTTTCTCTCTCTCTCATTCTGGAATAGATCCTCAATCTTTCTTCATACACTTGAGCATCTTGTGTATTACAGGACAGTTATTTTACAGGAAATCCCTCAATTTAGATTTGTTTGTGATTTACTCAAATTAGATTCAAGCTCTGTGTCTTTGGCAAGGAGATAACTTGCTTCATTACTGATGATGTTTACTTTGTGATATTCTCCAAGCTTCTTAATTGATAAACTATTTGTTTTCCTTCTTGTGATTATTTTGTATAGGGCACTTTGTGTTATCTGTGGGTAACTGTGTTACCCTTATACTTGAGGCTTAAAAGAACAAATATTACTTAATATAGCTTCTGAGGGTTAGGAATCTGGGGACAGCTTCACTAGATGGTTCTAGCTCTAGATCTCTTATGTAGTTACAGTCAAGATATCAGCCAGGATTCTAGTCAGTTGGACAAATGGGGCATGAGGGTCTCGGCTGGAGGATCTATTTCCCTTAAAGGCTTACTTACTTGGCTTCTGGCTGGAGGTCACAGTTCCTTGTGGCTGCTAGCAGGAGGCCTCATTTCTAGCCATGTGGACCTGGCCATAGGGCAGCTTGAATGTTCTCACAGTATTCAGAATGATCTGAGACCAGGCTAAAGCCAATATGTCTTTTATGACCCAACCTTCAAAGTTGTGTACGGTCTTCATTCAGTTCATTACAGGTAAGCCATTAATTGAGCCCACAGCTAAGAAAGGGAGAATTAGGCTTCATTTTTAAAGGAGGTATCAAAGAATTTTTAGAAATATTTTAAAACATCATACTGTGTATATCCATATGGACTGTTGGTTTCCTGGTTTTTCAATAGGTTATTAAAGTCCATTATTCTCATTTGATTTTTCAGTTGTCCTCAACTTGGCTAGTAAGACCTGTCTCACTTCAAATGGCCTCTATTTTTTTTTTTAATTCTTGTCATTCTTTAAACACTTCCTTGCTTTCTTGTGTAAGATGTTCCAGGCTAATCTGTTCTTTTTTAATTAAAAAAATTGATATATAATTCACAGACCATAATATTCACTCTTTCAAAAATATAGAGTTCAGTGGTTTTTACTATATTCCCAAAGTTGTGCATCACTACTATCTAGTTCTAGAACATTTGATCACTTCAAAAAGTAATCCTGTTCCTAGTGGCAATTATTTCCCATTTCTTCTTTCCCCCCAGCCCCTGGAAATCACTAATCTACTTTTGATTTCTATAGATTTGCCTATTCTGGCCAAACCATATAAATAGAATAATAAAATCTGTGGCTTTTTGCATCTTTCTTTTACTTAGCATATCATTTTTGTGGTTTATCCATGCAGTAGCAATGAATTGTTTGTTCATTTTATGATGTTCCATTGTGTGGATATACCATATTTTGTTTATTCATTAATTCACTGAGGGACATTCAGATGGTTTTTACTTTTTAGCAATTATGTATAATGCTACTATGAACATTTGTGTATAAGCCTTTGTATGGACATATGTTTTCAGTCCTTTTGGGTTCCAAGATTATCTTGTATTTTTTTCCTCCCTAGCTCTGGATTCAGCCATTTCTCTACTTTTTTTTTTAGTGGAGAATAGGATTCAGAAGCCAAGATCTGGGTACTAGTTTTACTCATTGCTATTGGGATATCACTGATTTTAGGCCCTCCCAGTGGACAGAGCTAGGGGATACATATTATATATATAGGGGATATATATATATTTGTAAAGGGGTGCATACATACATGCTGATATATAATATATATATATACATTTTTGAATATATATATATATAAAAGATTTTATTTATTCAGGAGAGACACAGTGAGAGAGAGAGAGAGAGGCAGAGACACAGGCAGAGGGAGAAGCAGGCTCCACACAGGAAGCCTGATGTGGGACTCGATCCCGGGACTCCAAGGATCACACCCTGGGCCAAAGGCAGGCGCCAAACCGCTGAGCCACCCAAGGATCACCTATATTTATTTTTATATCTATCTATATTGAAAACCATAAAGTCACACCACTACCCCCAATTCCAATCCTACAAGACAGGATTCATTCTAGTGTTCTCCCTTTCTGTATTTGTATTTCTTTTCCCTTTCTGAGGAACTACCTCTTATTATCCTTTATTTATTTATTTGATTGGTCCTTGTTAGTAACCAATCTCTCATCTCTGCTTAAACCCTCTCCTCTGTGCTAATGATTTTCTTACCCTTTTTAGGCTCTGACATTCCATACCCAGCTGCCCTTCTTCGTGGATTACCTTCTTTAACCTTCCCAGGCTCTACGCATGCCAGATTGACCCCCATGTGGTTATTCTCCTACCCCATTTAGGCTTCTATGTTGTACATAGGCCCCCTCTTCATATGGATGCCATCCTCACCTTTCTTGTGCTCTGGCTGCCCAATAGGAATGCCCTCCCTATCTTACTGTGCTTCTACACCTCTTTCCAGGCCTCTCCATGTGAACACCCTATTTCCCCTGCTCTTATGTCCCACCATGGGCAACATCAGCACACTTCTGATACTCTATACCAGTATGCTCCTCCAGGCCTCTCACACTTCTTGGTCTCTGTCACCCCAAATCAGATTACCTCCACACATGTACACCTTCTTCACCACATTTGGGTTCCAAAAGCCCCACAGGAAGCCACCTCCTCCATGTGAATATCTCCCTCATCTCACACAGGCCCTCTCACCCTCCTCTGAACCAACATGTCTTCCTTTCCTTCCTGGCAGAGATGCCTACCATGCACATGTTCTGCTTTAGGATCAAATTGTTTAGGAAAGAAAGAGGAAGAAGAGCTCCCTTGCTTTATCCTTGAACTGTTTATTATTTTGTTTTTGTTCGTTTCTTTTTTTCCTACTTCCTTCACATTTTTTCTTGCCTTTGAATAGTTAAAATTAACTTTCCCTAATTTCCATTTCACAAATATGTTTTATATTTTTGCACTTAAGCATTCTTCCTTCCTTCCTTCTCTTTGTGTATGTGTTTTCAACTAGGTAGATTGGTTATGATTTTTATAAGTAGATATTTTCTAATCTACTAGGAAACATCATTACCCTAATAGGAGGAAATTACTAAGTAAGTATGTTACCAAATGTCTGAGGCTAAGTAGTGTACCAGAGTTGTGTCCTGATAGGCTTCCATCTAATTCCAGGGCTCCTATAAAAATAAGGAACATTTTTGTAAGGGAAGGATATGCCCAGGAAATCATTCTATTGTTTAGCATTAGAACTTCCCCTTGTGATTTGTTTTCATCATTTTTTAATATGAAACTAGTAGCTTTTATTTTTAAAAATTTTAAAAGATTTTTATTTATTTATTTGAAAAAGAGGGGGGTGGAAAGCACAAGCATGGGGAGGAGCAGAGGGAAAAGGACAAGCAGACTCCCCGCTGAGCTGAGAGCCCAATGTGGGACTAGATCCCAGGACCTGGAGATCATGACCTGAGCCTAAGTCAGATGCTTAACCCATTGAGCCACCCAGGTGCCCTGAAAGCATTAGCTTTTTTTTTTTTTTTTTAAAGATTTTATTTATTTATTCATGAGAGACACAGAGAGATGCAGAGACACAGATAGGCAGAGGGAGAAGCAGGCTCCATACCTGGAGCCCGACGCGGGACTCAGTCCCAGGTCTCCAAGATCACACCCTGGGCTGAAGGTAGCACCAAACTGCTGAGCCACCCAGGCTGCCCAGCATTAGCTTTTATTTATTTATTTTTATTTTTTAAAGATTTTATTTATCCATTCATTCATGAAAGACAGAGAGAGAGAGAAGCAGAGACACAGACAGAGAGAGAAGCAGGCCCCATGCTGGGAGCCTGATGTGGGACTCGGTCCTGGGTCTCCAGGATCATGCCCTGGGCCAAAAGCAGGCACCAAACCGCTGAGCCACCCAGGGATCTCCAGCATTAGCTTTTAAAATAAGTACATTCTGTGAACATCCTTTGGAAAATTAATTTTTCTTGTTTTCTTCAAAATATTCAGAATAGAAATGCAAATGAAAGAAAGCAATATTATGAAATAGGTCTACATATGGTACAATTTAATTATTTTATATGCTTTTATTATTTGTTAGCCATTTGTGTGTCAATATATTGCATTTGATTTTCTAAAAATTGGAATGAGTCAAATTGGTATGTTTTTATGTGGATAAAAGGGACTTATGCATTACTGTATTCTAAATGAATTTGTATATCACAACAAGGTATAAATAGCTGGAAGAATTTATATCAATATGAAATTTTTAGAACTATTACCTAAGAATTAAAAGAAAAAACAATTGGATAAATAACACTTTTACTGTATAAATATCTTTCAGATGTTTCTGCCCAGTTTTCCTTCATAGTCAGATGCTTTGGGAGCTGGTTCTGTTGGGGGAGCCCCTTGTGGTCATGGCACCATCACCATCAGAGTCATCAGAGACTGTATTGGCACTTGTTAAGTGAGTATATTTGGTTCTTGATGGTGATAGTTGCATTTTCCCACCTGTGATATGTTTGCACACTGATTGCGTTGATCCACACAACTGCCTGCCTTGTTAGAAGGCTATGCTCATGATTGTACTGTTTCATGGATGAGAAAATTAATTCAGGCTCCATGAGGGCTGGAACCAGGTTTTTGTTTTCCAAGCAGTAAACATTCATTCACTTAGACAAAGCTGGCACCTGACAAATATTAGTTGCGTGAATAGTCAGTGTCTAGTAAAAGATGTATTAACTGGGGAATGAGAATGCCAGAGTTTTACCCCATCTTCAGCCCCAAGTCTAGTGTTTTTTTCAACACACTATTCCACATTATTACACATTTCCACTGTCTTTCTGGTTTTCTAAAATGAATTTGCTGTTTACTGAAATAAATTATTACATTGTTAAGTATACTGAGTGTATTGATGTTTTATAGTTATTGAGTAGGGCCTTTAATTTTTGTGCCCTTTGTTTTAAATATTCTTCTTGCTCCACAGCTGTATTTCTCCATTAAAGTACTTCAGTGACTTCCGACCTTATTTCACTATTCATGACAGTGAATTCAAAGAATATACTACTCGTACTCAAGCCCCGTGAGTAAACAAAATAACTTTTATTGACCAAGTATTACCTGTATAATATAACCAAATTATGTTAAAATTAAATCTTGAGCTTATTGGCACCTTGATTTTATAAAGGAAGGTTTTAGGAGCTGCTTATAATACTTCTACATTTCAGCTGTCAATCTTATTTCTTTGAATAGTTTTATTAGTGGAAGCTGTATTATCATTAATAGCCATCTGACTATACTTTGAGTTCTGTTTTCTTGCCTTACTTCAGGGCCTCTTACAGCATCAGTTATCTCTTCTTGCTCTATAACTTCCCTTTCCTTCTTCCTCTTCTTCCTCTTCGTTGAATTAGCATGGAAACATGAAAATTCTTCCCAGTATGTCAAAGGGGAAAAATTATCTTATCATTTCTCTCTTAGCTTCTGCTCTATTGCTCACCTTTTTTTTCGTAACTAAATTTCTAGAATAACAACAAAAATCTCCATTTACTGTCTCTACCTCTTGGTTTTCTGGTTGCTTCTCAGTGTGCTGGTTGATTTCTCTAGTTAAGTCATTCTTGCATAGTCATCAAGACCCTCTTCCTGCCCAACCCCATGAGCACATTCTGCCCTATTTTTCCTGCCTTCCCTTTCTTACGACATTTAAGCTGTTGAGCTTGAAAGCATTTTTTAATCCTTGACACCAGTCTCACCTGGCTCTCTGGTGAGGCATCTCAGTCTCCTGTGCAGATCTCTCTGTCTCTGCCAGCACCTTAAATGTTGGTGTTCTCAGTGCTGTGTTCTGGGATCTGATTTCAGACTGATAATTCTTTCTGAGGAATCTTATCTATATCCACTGCCTCTGTTAACACCCATATACTGATGACTGAAATTTATCTGCCTAGCCCACATCTTTGCAAGGTGCAGACCTATGTCCAGGGCTTTGTTGTTGTTTTTTACCACTTTACCACCTGGACATCTTAATGGCACTTGAACTAAATGTATAAAACTGAATTCCTTCTGTCTCCTTGTTTTCTTCCCTAAACCCATGCTGCTTTTCATGAATGGTACTACTTTTCACTTAGTTATCAAAAACTTTAAGTTTTCATAAATTTCTCCTTCTTAATATGCCCCACATCAAGTTTTACCAAATTCCATCAATTCAACAGCATTAAATCTCTCTCATAGTAATATTTGTTATCTGCTTCCCAAAAGTCTCTTCCTGCTCTTACTATTTCCAGTCTTTGTCATATCTGCTGTTGCATTCTCCCAAACCCCATCTCCTCTTTGTTTTTTTTTTAATAAATTTATTTTTTATTGGTGTTCAATTTACCAACATACAGAATAACACCCAGTGCTCATCCCGTCAAGTGTCCCCCCTCAGTGCCCGTCACCCATTCACCCCCACCTCCCACCCTCCTCCCCTTCCACCACCCCTAGTTCGTTTCCCAGAGTTAGGAGTCTTTATGTTCTGTCTCCCTTTCTGATATTTCCCACACATTTCTTCTCCCTTCCCTTCTATTCCCTTTCACTATTATTTATATTCCCCAAATGAATGAGAACATATAATGTTTGTCCTTCTCCAATTGACTTACTTCACTCAGCATAATACCCTCCAGTTCCATCCACGTTGAAGCAAATGGTGGGTATTTGTTGTTTCTAATGGCTGAGTAATATTCCATTGTATACATAAACCACATCTTCTTTATCCATTCATCTTTCGATGGACACCAAGGCTCCTTCCACAGTTTGGTTATTGTGGGCACCCCAATGTTTATAGCAGCAATGTCCACAATACCCTTCTCCTCTTTGTAGAGCATCTTCCAGATTTCCCCTAGAGTGATCTTCCTACATTTTCATTCATGTGGCATCCTTCCGTTTGATTCTCTAGTACCTTCCATTTGGCTATAAGATATTTATTTTATTTTATTTTTTTAAAGATTTTATTTATTTATTCATGAGAGACACAGAGAGAAAGAGAGAGGCAGAGACACAGGCAGAGGGAGAAGCAGGCTCCATGCAGGGAACCTGACGTGGGACTCCATCCTGGGTCTCCAGGGTCACACCCTGGGCTGAAGGTGGCGCTAAACCGCTAAGCCACCCGGGCTGCCCATGCCTATAAGATTTTTAAACTTCTTAGCGTATTGGGATCCCTGGGTGGCGCAGCGGTTTGGCGCCTGCCTTTGGCCCAGGGCGCGATCCTGGAGACCCGGGATCGAATCCCACATCGGGCTCCCGGTGCATGGAGCCTGCTTCTCCCTATGCCTATGTCTCTGCCTCTCTCTCTTTCTCTCTCTGTGAATATCATAAATAAATAAAAATTAAAAAAAAAAAAAAAAACTTCTTAGCGTATTAACTTGGTACTTAATAATTTGGCCAGCATCTGCCCATCTACTTTCATTTCTGACTGTTTATCATTCTCGGTTTATGCTGTAGGAATGCTGAGCTATTTGTAGTTCTTCAAGCACACCATGATCTCATTTCATTGATTTGCTCATACTATTTGTTCTCCTGCATCACCTTTAACTCCCATACCCACTTGGAAAGAATTTCTATTCATCTTTCATATCTTTGCACAAATGTCCTCTCTTTGGTGAAGCTGTCTTTGTTTTTCGATTTTTTTATGTTAGGGAGAGAACATGTGCACACATGGTGGGGGCAGGTGGCGGGAGGGACAGAGGGAGAGGGAGAGTGAATCTTCAAGCAGACTCTACTGAGTGTGGAACCCTATGTGGGGCTCAGTCTTAGGACCCCAAGATCATGACCCTGAGATCATGACCTGAGCTGAACTGAAGAGTTGGATGCTTAACAGACTGAGCGACCCTGGCACCCCTGGTAAAGCTGTCTTTGAATACCCTGATAGACATCGTTTCTCCTTTGTAATTATCGTATGTTATATACCACCTTCTCTATTTTCTGCTTTGTGGCATTGTAATCGGGTATGTATGCTTTTCGTTCTATATGCTCGTAGAAAGACCATGTCTTTTCATCTTCACTTGCCTGGTCCTAAACATGATGCCTGGCAGACAGTTGATACGTAATGCATTGAGTGAGGGAAGAGATGATCTATTGTTCAGTCTAAAGAAATTATAAACTATTCTTCACTGGAACATATGTCTTCTTCTCACTTTGTTTCTGTTTTGTTTTATGCAGGCCTTCAGTCATATTAGGAGTAACCAACCCTTTTTTTGCAAAAACACTCCAGCACTGGCCACACATTATTCGAATAGGAGACCTTAAACCTGCAGGTAAAATATAAACTCAGTGTTCTGTTTTTAGTATGTGAATTGGCTGAGCAGATTTATTTCTTCCCCTTTGTTTTCATCTCTTAATTACTTTTTAATTATGTTAATGGAAAGCTTTTTTGGAGGCGATCTGAATAAGGGCCTTTGGAGAAGAGCATAACTTCCCACTAAAATATACAGATTCTTTTATGTGTAACCCATCATGTCCTCCTAGTAAAAAATGTACATCTAATATTCTAGTGTTATAAACATGAAATGAATTACAACAACGAAGCCTCAAAATTTGAGCAACTTTTAGTATATGTATAAGCCCAATTAAATGGGAATTTCCAACACTGCTTGAATAAAACCTTGTAGAAGCTTGAATTATTGAACTTGGCACAAAATTCTCTGCTAGGTCTCAAATAAGTATTATACATTTCTCTGGCAATTGTATTAAGAAATGGTCAAAGGTTGTGCTTTCCTTGAAGAAGAGATAAATAGTATTTGGCCTATCGTAACTGTTGTATTATGAATGTATGTATGTATGAATGTATTTAAATGAGTAAAATAATTCAGAGATTAGAAGCTTTGTTAACTTAGATGATAATTTAATGGTCTCTCTGACATTCCTCACTGGACAGTCATGGGTTGTTTATTGAAATAGTGAGACTTGAGATATTGAAAATATTTTTAAACAACTTTATGGTATGTTACTTTTAAAGACTTTTTTTGGAGGACGCCTTGGTGGCTCAGCAGTTAGGCATCTGCCTTTGGCTCAGGGCATGATCCTGGTCCCAGGATTGAATCCTGCATCGGACTCCCCGTTGGGAGCTTGCTTCTCCCTCTGTGTCTCTGCTTCTCTCTGTGTGTCTCTCAGGAATAAATAAATAAATAAAATCTTTAAAAAAATAGTTCTTTTGGGGCACCTGAGTGGCTCAGTTGGTTAATTGTCTGCCTTCACGTCAGGTAATGATCCCAGGCTCCTGGGATGAAGCCCCACATCAGGCTCTGTGCTCAGCAGGGAGCCTACTTCTCCCTCTCCTTCTTCCCTTCCTGCCGGCTTGTGTATGCTCTTTCTCTCTAAATAAATAAAATCTTAAAAAAAAAAAAGACTTCTTTTGGTGTACATAGATATATTTAAAATATTATTTAATATTTATGAGATATTCTTTCCAGTATATACATAAATCTACATAGATATGTTAGACTGAAGCAATAACTGTTTAAATTCTATTATTTACAAACACTAGACTCAATCTCATACTGAAATCCTTAAAAGTCTTAAAAAATAGAGGAAGGAGCAGATAACTTCACTTTGGCTGTCAGATCTGTGTGTTCTTAAAACAGCCTCTTTAGCCTCAAATTCTTTGCTAGATGAGTTCCTGACTCATGGCATTCTGTAAATGTCATAGTCACCTGCCATTTCACTGGTATCCTCTCTCTATGATTTAGTGATAATTTAGAATACAGCAGTCACCAGAGTCTTAGCTATAAGAAGATATGGAACATTTTTTAGAATCTTAATTTAATATTGACATTTATTTTCATAGTTTTGTCCTCTTAATCTAGACTAAAAGCATCTGAGTCGGATCCAGGCTCAGTGAGGAGTCTGTCAGATTCACTCCCTTTGTCCTTCCCCCTGCTCACATATACATACACTTTTTCTTTCCTTCTCTAAAATAGATAAATAAAAATCTAAAAAAAAAATTCTAGAAACTTGGGTATTTCTGGACTTTGCTCTTCTCCCAGTCTGTCCCCAAAGCTTCATGGCTTTCTCTCCTCCACAGAGTTCCAGGGGCTCCCTGTCTTCCCTGTTCGTTCCTTGCCGCACACGTCTTGCTTCATTCAGGTTCTGTATCTACCCAGGAGCAGTACTCCACAATGCTTCTATTTTATCCTCTGGGCTTTTCTCTTTCACTTCAAGCTCCTTTGTGCAACACAGCAGACCTGTTCATGAGTCCTGTCTATCTGTAGTTCAGGCCTGTAGCTGTGGCTTACGTTATCACCACCTCATGTCAGAGAATGTGTTAAATGCAGATTTGATCCTGTCAGCTCAGTCTCCCCATCCACTGCCTGCCATGCTCATGCTTCTGATTTCTCAGTCACCTTGGATGTTAGACATCTTTATAGTTCCTCTTGATTTGACCTTTGAGTACTTCTGTAGCTTTATCTCTTGCCTGTCTTAACATACTCTTCATTCCTGCCTCTGTAGTATAGTGGATAAGAGTGATGGCTCAGGAGTTAGACTGCCTCATTCCATATCGTGGTTCAGCCATGTTATCTGTGTGTCCTTGGACAAGTTTTTCCTCTAGAGCCAACAACCTATCTGAATGGGATATTGGCCAATCAGAGTGGATAATGATGCAGGAAAGAGCCAGTGCTGGTGCATACCAGGTCAGTTTTATCCATGCCTTAGTTTCTTCATCTGTGAGATGGACTTGATAAAACCTGCTTCTTAGAGAAGATTAAATGCAATCATTCATGCAGTAGTCTTAGATCAGGACTGGCACAAATAAGGATGGAGTATGTGGTGGTAGTACTATCCTTACCATTATGTATAACTCTTTAGGCAACATGCTGTTAATGCTTCTGGACTCAACTCTACCTCAAACATCTTTTTCTCCCTGGATAACTTTTTATTTCTCTTATAAGACTGCTTACATATCACTTCCTTTAGGAAACCTCAATAATTTTTTCACTCCTCTTTGGCCAAGACACTCTTTTGTGTTTCTATAGGATCTTGTTTATCCCAGCAGATATCCTTCCAAATTGTCATATATCTCAATTTGTCTTACTTTGCCTTTAGATTGTGAGCTATTTGATACCAGGAACTAGTTTTTATCTCCAGTATCTTGCATTTATTAACATTTACTGAATCAATGGGAAAAAAATGAGTCTATTTGTACCTGATATCGACTTATTTAATAGTGTCTGTTTAAAGTTATTATTGAGACGATTAATAAAATTAGGATATCATTTTTATTATTCTGCAGCTTTTCTGTAAGATTGAAAGTACTTCAAAGTAGAGTTTTACCATAGTACATACTTCTAAAATTTTTTAACAAGATTATAAGTGAAAATTCTGTGTTCCTGCAGAACCACCCCCAGAGAAAACTGTAGTTAGCATTTAAATTTAAACAAAAATATGTTGTCAATTTAGAGCCTTGAATTAGATAAGCTCTAGATTGTTTTTCACTTCTTAGGTCCACTTTGTCCTCCCTCTCCCTGCCTAAGAGTAAGGAAAAAAAGTAGTGTGTTAATGATCCTTTTAAGTGCTTGTCTTGGGGCATTTTTCTCCTAATTAGAGAGTTGTTTAGATTGTAGCTTCTCTTGACCGGAAGACCAGAACACAGCATATGCTGCTTGGGAGGCCTATCCCTTTATGGCTCAGGTCTGTGGTTGTGACATACACTGTCACCACCTGGTGGCAGTGTAAGTTTCTACAATGCAGGAACAGACAGGGAGGTATCAGAAAACTTTTGAATACTATAGGAGTTGCTTGCAATTCCATTTACTCTTCAAGGGTATTTTATTAATATTAGGCACATAGATTTTTCAATTTCATGTATTTGGCACAAATATTTTAAATTATAAATTGAGTGACAAAAGGAAAAGTTTTAAGTAATGGATATTAATGAAAGATCAAATACCCATTTTATATAATTTATATACATTTTTTCCGTAATGCTATAATAATCCAGCATTCCCTTTATCCAGTTTTAAAGTATCAGGAATAAACTCTTGAATATTATTTGATATTAAGAAGAATACTTTAGGGGCGCCTGGGTGGCTCAGTCAGTTAAGCATTTGACTCTTAATTTCAGCTAAGGTCGTGATCTCAGGGTCGTGAGATCGAGCCCTGCATTGGGCTCTGGCGCTGAGTGTGGAGCCTGCTTGAGATTCTTTCTCTCCCCTTCTGCACCTTCCCCTGCTTTCACTTGCTTTCTCTCTCTCTCTCTCTTTCTCTAGTAAATAAATAAAATTAACAAAAAAGAATACTTTAGGTACAAGATCCCTGACTAAGTAATAAACAGTCAGTGGATTATTAATCTTGCAAAATTCTGGTTTTGTAATATATAAAACTTGAATAATTATAAGAATCTTTATGATATTTCCTTCAGGTGAAATTCCTAAGCAGGTTAAAGTAAAAAAATTGAAGAACTTAAAGACACTGGATTCTAAACCTGGTATTGACTTTTTATTATTATATTTTATTATTTTTATCAATTCTTAAATATATACTTATGTGGGTACTTGGGTCTTACTATTTACCTTATTTTCTTTTCTTTTTAGGAGTTTATACTTCTTATAAGCCATATCTAAACAGAGATGAAGAGATCATAAAACAATTACAGAAGGTAATTACTTGCTTATATTATTAATTTAAATTTCCTTGTGCAGGTATGCAATATCTAGGCAGTATGTGCATTATGTATGATAAGTAAAATGAGGTCTTTCTTTTGAACCAAAACTTCATAAAAATCAGGAGATTAAAGCAGCAATGATTATGGGCTTGAAATGTGGAGCTGCCGCTACCAACTAGTACTGGTCTTTCTAGAAACTTAGGAGTTACAGTGAAAAAGTTATAGACTCTTCCATGAGGTAGTTTAGCATCTAACAGAGGATAGTTAGCATTTTTTGGAAAATGTAAATAATACTCATACAGCAAGTATGAAATAAAAACACTTCATTGTAAACTGATACTTTTAAGTGTGAGATGAACAGTGATGTTTTACTCTAAGGGTTTTTCCACAAGATATTGCACAGTGAACTTCAAGTTAAATTACTTCAAGATGAGGTTCTAGGGTTCTTTTTAAATCAAGTAAAAATATGTATTTACATATCAATTGATTACTATAATTATGCATTGTTTTATTTTCTCTTACACTAGAATGTAGGTTCTCATTGCTTTTTCTTTTAAGGGTGTACAACAGAAGCGTCCTTCAGAGGCTCAAAGTGTTATTCTCCGACGCTATTTTTTGGAACTGACACAAAGCTTCATCATTCCATTAGTAAGTTAACACACATATTTGCTTAATTTAGTGATTAGTTGAGGGATATGTGAATGCTTTCCCCATCCACAAAACCTTCAGTTGTGTGCTTTGCCTGCTCATGTGTTTGATGATTAAAAATAGAGCCCTTTGCAAGAGACCTGGACTCTCTTCTAATATTAACTATGTAACTTTGGCAAGTCACTTCCTTCCTCTGCCCTCATTTCTTTATCTGTAAAATATGGCTAATTCCACTTTTCCTAATTATCTTACAGGGTTGCTTTGAATCTTAAGTGAAATAATTATGAAATACTACATAATTATTGCACTTTATACCTTAAAAGAGGGTTAACCTGGAGCCTCTTTCTCTGATATTATTTCTTTTTTTTTTTTTTTCAAAGCCACTTTAAGATTTTATTTAGAGAGAGAGAGAAAGCTCATGAGCAGGAGGAGGGGCAGAGAATCTCAAGCAGACTCTGTGCTGAGTGAGGAGCCCAGTGTGGGGCCTGATCTCATGACCCTGAGGTCACGAATGTGGGCCAAAACCAAGAGTTGGACACTTAACCCAACTGAGCCACCCCTGTGGCTCTGATACTATTTTCTTGAGCATGATTTGATATGATATCCATGAGACTGCTAACTCCATAATGATAGGGACCTTATCTGTCTTGTTCATTATCTTTTCCTCAGTCTGGTATCTGATAGCACTCAATACTTATGGAATAAATGACTACATGATATGGTTCCTTCTATAAAACTCTGTAGAATAGCATATTAAAATACTAAAACTAAAAAAAAATAAAAAAAAATACTAAAACTTGCCTCACAGTATCAGACAGTACCATAATGTGGTCTTAGTATGGAGCCTGAATTGGAGAGAGATGCCAGGTAGTTAGTTATTAATGTAATCTGTCTAGGAATATCATGTGGGAGCAACCTGGAGATCTTCACTATTACATTTTGAAGCAAAATATTCTTTCTTGGTCTGTAGATGTTAATTAATTTTGTTCCATTTAAATCTGTTTGATTTGAAATGAACTTTACTGTAGTGCTTAAGGCATCGGTTGAATTCAGGTTCAGGCTGCATGACCTGGGCAGCTTACTTAGCTTTTCAAAGTCTCTTTCCCAGTAAGAATTGCCACATGGGATGGTTGCAAGGATTAAAAGAGATCATGCATGTAAAATATTGAGTACATTTTCTGGTACATACCCAATAAGGTTAATGATTTTCATTAAAAATATGCAGTCCCTTGGATTACATAAGATTTAGTTAAATTCTTATTCAAAGTCTGACTTCTCAATTCAGTCTAAAATTTCCTATGTCTGTTATGGGGAGTGATGTATTGCTGCTATTAAAAGAGCATATGATGAAAAACTTGTTGTAAACCTATTTTTTTTAAGCCCATCTGTTTAAATGTTTTTGAAAAGTCTCTAGGTAAGAATGCCTAACTTTGGGGCATATCAGTGGCTCAGTTGAGCATCCAACTTTTGGTTTCTGCTCAGGTCCTGGTCTCAGGGTCATGGCATTGAACCCCACACAAAGCTCTGTGCTCAGCACAGAGTGTGCTTGGGATTCTTTCTCTGCCCTTGCCTACACTTGCTCGCACTGTCTCTTTCAAGTAAATAAATAAAATCTTAAAAAAAAAAAAAAAGAATGCCTAATGTAGGTTAATTTTTTCTTGGTTTTAGGAAAGATACGTGGCAAGCTTGATGCCTTTGCAGAAAAGTATCTCTCCATGGAAGGTATAACTATATTCAATTAAATTCTTATTTGAGTTCTCTGTCATTAACTTCTGGGAGTATATCCATTTCTAATTTTTAAATCAGTATGTCATAATTTCTAGAGTCCACCCCAATTAAGACAGTTCCTTCCAGAAGAATTTATGAAAACACTTGAGAAAACAGGACCTCAACTGACCTCTAGAATAAAAGGCGATTGGATTGGACTTTACCGGTTGGTCTTTTTTTCCCCTTTTTTCACCCATCTGTAGAACTTTGTTTAAAAACAAAACAAAAGGGCAGCCCCGGTGGCGCAGCGGTTTAGCGCCGCCTGCAGCTCAGGGCATGATCCTGGAGACCCAGGATCGAGTCCCATGTCAGGCTCTCTGTATGATGCCTGCTTCTCCCTCTGCCTGTGTCTCTGCCTCTCTCTCTGTGTCTCTGTGAATAAATAAGTTAAAAATCTTAAAAAAAAAAAAAAAAAAAACTGGACTTTAACTTATATTAAAAAAAAAAAAAAAGTTTCACATGGTTCTCCAAGCTATAGGTAGGAAAGGTATCAAGGAGAGGAAGTAAGTCATAATCAAACTTTGCTTTTTTAAAATTTATTTTTATAGGCATTTTCTAAAATCTCCAAATTTTGATGGTTGGTTCAAGACCCGACGGAAGGAAATGACCCAGAAATTGGAGGCACTCCATTTAGAAGCTCTTTGTGAGGAGGTTAGAAAACTGTGTTTATGTGATGATTAACAACTATTGAAAATAAAGATAAGATTATCCTTAGCGGCTGGGAGATTATATCCATATCCACTACTTTGTAAATAGTAATACCTAACTTTTCTAGATCATGTGCTGTGTGCCAGGGGCTATGTAGGTGTTTAATATGGACAATGTCTTTTAATCCTCACAATGATGCATTGAAGTAGGTGTGTTATAATTTGCATTATGAAACCCTCAAGGATTATAAATTAAGTGACTTGCTTCAGATTGTATCATTGCTAAGTAATGGAGCCAGCAGTGAGCTAGAGCCCTACTTCTACTGATCCACAGCAACTAACTGTGTACATCTCTTCCCAACTCTGTGTTCAGTGATCTCAGGTTGGTAGCTTGAAATTGGTTACAGTTGGTGTATTATACCACATTCGCAAATGCTACATACAAACCAGAGACTTTTCCTAGAGAATTGGTGGTTAAATATTTATTAGCATAGCACTGGCTAGAATCAAGATTCAAATCTGAACACCTTTTTCAGTAACTATTCCCAATTTTTTAATGTATTTTGACTGTTTATAATCTATAATTTGTCACCAGACTATGTTAAATTGAGCTACTTGTGAAAATATAAAGGATAGTCTCATTTTTATTTAACGTGAGGTGCGCTAGCCTTGAAGTGAACTTTCTGATCATAAACTCCCAGTGACTGTGATTTTAAGAGAATGAATATAATGAAGGCAACCACAAATAAGCCAAGAAGAGCTTGTTTGTAGATGTGAAAGTTTACATGTTCAGTTATCTGAATTTGTTAGTGTTCCTTATAAATTACTTACTACTTAATAGGGATGGGAGTTAGTGTTATACTCTGAGTTGCAGTTTTTTCATTGATATAAAAGGGCTACCTCAGAAAGGAGTTTCTTACATTTTATTTACAACTGTTAGTTCTGATGTCAAAAATTATCTCATTAATATTGTTAAAATATCATATGGAGAATTATGCTTGTACTTTAATGCTATATCTGAGTTACATCTTTATTCTCCTTTTCCTTCTTATCCTTCCTGCTCAGTAGCCTTGCCTGTTAAAATAGAGCAGTTTGAAAAGTATTTTGAGTATTAACTGATTGGGGTTTTGTTTATTCTTCTAGGACTTACTTCTCTGGACCCAGAAACACACAGAAGTAGAAACAGTAGACCTTGTATTGAAGCTAAAAAATAAGCTGGTATGTAGCCAAAACAGCAAAGATCCATAAAGATATTTTCCTCACAGTTGAGGTGACAATTCATGATGTGAAACAGAAGTAGCTTTTTTAAACGAGAGCGCTTAAGATTGGCCAATTGATGGTAAATCTGAAAATACTTGGTCACTCAAGCAGATCAGAGTGATGCCATATTATTTGAAAAGTATTTACAGGGAGTCTAATGAGCTTTACAAAAAAATTGTCACATATCTAATACCACCTAGTACCTATAGATATTATCTATTAATTTATATAGAAGTCTTTTATTGATCTCAACAATATATTGTTTAAATGACATGTTCTTGCTTTTTTACAATTTCTGTAAATTCTAGTATAAGTTTGAATTTTCCAAATCATCAAACCACTAAACTTGTTCATTTACAGAATATAATATATTAATACAGACTGAGAGGATAATTTAAGTGCTTCCAAATGTTCTTTATGTAGTTGCAGGCTGATCGAGAGCGCTTGCCTGTGAAACCTGACACCATGGAAAAGTTACGGACACACATAGATGCAATTATCTTAGCATTACCAGAGGACCTACAAGGCATACTGCTCAAAACAGGCATGACATGACACTTGCCAGGATTTTCCAGCCGAAAAAGATTGTGCACTATGAAGCATACTGACATTTCAACCCAACGCACAAGGGAGATGTCTCAGTGTGGAAAATAGCCGTGAATGCTAGCTACAGGATGGAAAGACTATACTGACTAAACAGACCTTTTTAGTGCATTATTTTTAAAAATGGATATCTGTGGTGGTTCCACTTTAATACTGAAATACCGAAAGGCATTTCTATATTTTTAATCATGTTCAAAGTGCTCTTATGAGAGACCTGTGGGGCCATCAGTTTAAGTGATTCCAAACTGCAGTGCTGGCATTGCAGATATTTTTTTAAATTGGTGCTGTTTTGCCCAATCATGTTAAAACTCAGGGGGATATAAAAATAACATTCACACTGGCTATCTTCTTAAGAAGAAGGAAAAGACTGATCTGTCCGACTGTAGTTAGAAGTAATTAATGCTTTTGTAGTGCCTTCTGTTGTCCTACATGTTTCACAAAGCCCAGCTGCTAGTCTTGAAGCTTTTTCTTAACTTGATTATGATATGTAATTTTATAAGGCATTCTTCTGAGTAATCACCGCTTAAAGACGTTTCTTGCCTCCCATCATCATGTGTATTAGTAGTGCCCTGGTGTGATCTTTTTTTCAGTTGTCATGTAGGTTTCATTTCATTAAATTCTATTATCATTTCAAGTTTAGCCTTACCAGTTTCTCCAAAGGCAAGAAAGCATCTAGTATTAATTATGGAAGAGTTTAATCTCTTCTTAACCATTTACTAGTTGAACCTGTTTAGGTTAATTAGCTTGGATGTTTTCCAGAGACATTCTAATTGTAAACCTCATAATCAGCTATTTTTAACTGAATTCTCATGTCAAAGGCATTCATAAACCTTTTGTGTTATAGGCATGTGAGTGATTGATTATAAGATTAGTTTTCAGCATTATTTGTTTGGTAGGGGTTTCCCCCCATTATATTTCTCAGAATACTGTCCCTACTGTTGTTAGACATGGGGATTTTGCCTAAATCACTGTTAAGCAAGCTAGTTTTTTTTATTGCAGCACTAGGCTTATTTTGTTTCTGTTTTGTTTTGTTTATACTACCTTGCCAAAAATAGAAGATTGTGATTTGGTAAAGTAAGGTTGTTTGGTTTGTGTTTGAGTAGGAGTGTCCTCCAGAAGCCACTATTTAAAATAGCCACACATGACATAGCACATATGTAAATAGCTGTGTCTTGAATTACCCTCTCAGTAACCAAATTTAGTTGTATGTGTTTGTAAAAGAAATGGCTTCAGAAGCTGTCTCTTGTTTTCTGTTAATGTAACTCTTAAGGGCACTCCTGACCCAGAAAGCCTCTTTGTGTTTGTAACTGTGGTCTTATACCTAAATGTGCCCTTTTCTCCTGGATACAGTCTCTTGAAGCATACCTCAAAGTCATAGAGAGAATATGGCATTTGAAAGAAATCATTTGCCTTGGATCATATGAGTTATTTTGTGAAACAACATTGTCCTTATGGAAAAGGGGCAACTACTTTTATATGCTAAAGTATTTCATATCTTTCTGGGAAACCTTATTTAGGTATAAATGGTCATCTTATTATTTTTCAAAAAGGAGTATTTTAATAATCTTACAATTTATATGCAGTTTGTGACCAGAATTTGAAAGTTGTTAGTGTCATATCAAGGATCTTTTAAATTATGCCACTACAGGATGTATCATTTCAAGTTTATTTTGCACAGCTAAAGAGTAGCAAAGGATGCCAAGTAGCAGAATAACAGTATCTTCATATTTACTGTATTTAACTAAAACCTGACACATGTTGAAAACCATATCATACTTACCTGGTTTATCTATTAATTTCAAATTATGTACTTGTAAAAGTAACTGAAAATTGCATTGGGAATCTGAGAAAGACTGCTAATTTTTTGTGATTTTCAGTGTTGTCTTTTTTTTTTTTTTTTTTAAGGAGATATTGTTAAGATCTAAAAACTGTCATTTAATGTTATCTCCACCAGCATCAGAGGGAATCACTGTTTTCAGGGTGTTATGTAATGCCTAGTGCCTTCCGTTTTCGTGAAAAAGAGGTTTTGTGAAGGCATTTATGGTCATTACTGAAAAATGAATTAAAGGCCTTGGATTTTAAAGCACTTGGATGTCTTGTGTTATTTCTGAGTAAGGTTGGAATGCTTGAAAAATTGCATAATAAATAAAACTTGTACATTATAAGTTTCTTACTTCCCAACTTATTTTTACCTTTTAAAAAAAATTTTACTTTATCTTTTTACTTCCCAACTTATTTTTAAAAATTCAAATGAGAGGGATACCTGGGTGCTCAGTGGTTGAGCATCTACCTTTGGCCCGGGACATGATCCCAGGGTCCTGGGATTGAGTCCTGTATTAGGCTCCCCTTCAGGGAGCCTGCTTTTCCCTCTGCCTATGTCTCTGCCTCTCGCCCTGTGTCTGTCATGAATAAATAAATAAAATCTTTTAAAAAAATTTCAAATGAAAACTTCTGCTTACTATGAACAAGTGGACAGCAGTCCAGTATAACAACAGATCAATGACGTGATTTCAAATCCTTGTTGGCAGTGTATTGACTTTATCAATGACTTTATGAACTGATCTGATGAAAAATTTTTCGCTTAATAAAGTAAGTAGCTATTATTGGATTCTCTCTTACTACAATTTTTTTTTACCTTTTTTAAAATCTCAAATTACCTTTATTTCTTCATCTCCCTTTTTTAAAGTATATGATACTACCCCTTGGATTTTAATTATTTGTTAGAAATAAAATATATTGGATGTTACTCCTTTTTGAAGTTACTAGATGATACCCTTGAAAGTGTACTATAAAATATTTCACTACATTTAAAAGAGATTTTGTTAAAATCTGTCCTTTTGTTTTCATTTGCTTATAACTTAATTCATTTGTTTTTATACACTTGCACTGACTTCCTTCTTTCAGCATAACTTGGGGAAAATTTTAATTACTAACTTCCTAATATTAGTCTTCTAAAAACATAGTTGAAGAAGACAAAAACTTCTCTAATTATGGATAAATATTTAAATAACAAAATATATTAACTCATATTAATGACTAAATTATCATTAACACTTTCATATCCTTCCATATATTCAAGATATATTATTTAGATGCCATCTGCAATTTGGTTGAATTGTATTTGTAATTAGACCAATAGAAATTAGCACTTGTTAATAAAATAGAGCTCCTAGAGTTTTTTTTTCCAATTACACTTCCCAGTTTGAAATAGCATGGCAAGAGAATTCTGCTATATCCTATTCTCCAGGGTTACTTCTGCACTTTTGAATACCAGCCTTTCTCTGTTACACACTACTTGAATGCTGTGCTGTGCATTTCTTCAAATTAAGATTCTTATTGTTAGGAGTACCTGGGTGGCTCAGTCAGCTAGGTGTCCAACTCTTGATCTCAGCACAGGCCTTGGTCTTAAGGTTGGAGTTAAAGCCTCATGTTGGGTACTGGGTATACAGCCTACTTAAAAAAAGAAAAAAGATTATTGTCTAATAATCATAGGCCTCCTTCCGTTTTACTGGCATCAACACTAGGCTTAGGTTCTTCTGTTTCTTTTTGCCTCCCCATTCTTTTTGTCGTCATATCATCATTTCTGTTTAGCCAATTAGAAAGTTAAACTTCATGGAAGCCAAGAGTTGGACATTTAACCAACTGAGCCATCCAGGTGTCCCCTCTATATATTCTTTTTTTTTTTTTTCCCTCTATATATTCTTGATACAAGTTCTTTCTCAGATATATAGTTTGCAAACATTTTTCCCTCAGTTTGTGACTAGTCTTTTGATTTTCATAACAGCATCTTTTAAAGAAGCAGAAGTTAATGAATTTCTATGCAAGTTCTTCCTCTGATTTTGATTGGGATTATATTAAATCTATATTTAAGTTGGGGAAGAAGTGACATCTTAATTATATTGCCCCCTGATCCATGAACAAAATATATCTCTGTTATTTTTGTCTTCTTTAATTTCTCTCAGCAATATTTTGTGGTTTTCAGGGTATAAATGTTTCACATCTTCTGTCGATTTATCCCTATGCCTGTCTTTTTTTCATGTTATAAATTATATCAGTTTTTAAATTCTCAATTTTTCATTCCAAAGTTTAGTTCAAAATGCTAATATATACTTGATTTTTGTATACTGATACTGTATCTCACAACCTTAAAAAACTCATTTACTAGTTCTAGTAGCTTTTTTTTTGTAGATTCCATCATATTTTTTACCTAGAAGATTATACCATCTCTGAATGAAAACTGCTTTACTTCTTTCAGTAGATGACTTCTTTCTCTTGCCTGATTGCACTGTCTAGAATCTCCAATACAGTGTTGAATAGTGCTGATGAGAGTGGACATCTCTGTCTTGTTCTTAAAGGAAAGCATTCAGCCTTTTATAATTAAGTATAGTATTAGCTGTAGGGTTTTTGTTTGTTTTGTTTTGTTTTGTTTTTTTGGTAGGTGTCCTTTATCAAGTTAGTGAAGTCCTCTTTTATAGAAGTCCTATTGCTGAGAAGGTTTTTTTTTTTCGTTTTTTTTTTTTTTAAATCAGGAATGGGCTTTGGATTTTGTTTAAATGCTCTTTTTGAATCTATTGAGATGATCATATAGTTTTTCTTCTGAGTTTGTGAATATGATTGATATGTTAACATTAATTGACTTTTGAATGTTAGACCAAGTACATTCCTAGGATTAATTCCTCTTGGTCTTGATGTGTTACCCTTTTAATATGTTTTTGGATTTGACTTGATAAAATTTTGTTTAGAATTTTTACTCCTGGGATGCTTGGGTGACTCAGTGGTTGAGGATCTGCCTTCAGCTCAGGGTGTGCATGATCCTGGGATCCGGGATAAAGTCCCACATCGGGCTTCCTGCATGGAGTCTGCTTCTCCCTCTGCCTGTGTTTCTGCCTCTCTCTGTATGTCTCTCATGAATAAATAAATAAAATCTCTTTTTAAAACAAGAATTTTTACTTCTGAGGGCAGCTGACACTCCACTGGATGCCTGGCCTCGCCACCTGGCCTGGCTGCTCCTCAAGAGCACCCTGACCCCCCTCCTGGGAATGGTGCCTCTGAGGACAAGTCTGTCCCCCACTGTTGCTGACCCCTGCCCCCTGTCCTCATGGCCACCTCAGTGCCACCCCCACCAGACAAGCTGGAGAGAGGTGGCTGCCCCCACTGACCCCTGCGCCACCTGGCACCAAGAGGAAGCAGGGCAAGGTGGGTCTGAAGATGAAGAGCCCAGGAAAGAAGTGAAGGAAATCAAATACTCAGGGCCCTGCATACTCACACCTGACAGAGTTTGCACCATGTTTGCCTCCCATAGTAGATCACCTGGTTGCATCCAACCCTTCTGAGGATGTCTTGAGAGCCCCTAAGGTGGGGGGCGCAGCCCCTCCTTTCCTTGGCAGTCGTGTTTCCTTTGGAGGCTTCTGTGAACAGGGGGGCATGGCAGGCCAGGTACGCCCAGGCTAGGGCATTAGAGGTGGTCCCCAGCCTCTTCATCAACAGCACCCCCCCTTCCCTCCCAACCCTATGGGCCTTGTTTTCAACATGAACAACCCCCACCCCCAACACACAGCCCTGCAGGGCCCTGGCTGCTAACCCCGAGGCAACATGAGCTTTCCTAGCCAAACCTTCCACTAGCCTCTGGGTCAAAACTTCAGCCTCCTGGTGGACAGATGATGCCAGGCCTGGGAGGATCAGCCCATGATCTCACCCACCATAGAACAACCTCTCAGAGGGGAGCTGGGCATCCCTTCTCTCCCCCACCACTTTGTGCAACCAGGAGCAGCTTTTGGGCCTTCTCCTCCAGAGACCTTGTCAGGGGTCCCCCAGCCTGCCCTCCAATACAAGTCCCTTCCCTGGTCCAAACCCTGGCTTTCCTGGTTTGGTTAGGATGGGGGAAAGGCCCTGAATCCACCTGCCCCTAGTGCTTTTTCCCAGGAGCCTTACTCAGGCTCCCTAGCTGCTGCTGTTAATGGGATCAGCCCAGTCTCTCCCCTCCCGCCCTCCGCTCCCGCAATGCAAACAGCAGTGGGCGGGGTGGGGGAACTCTGGAAACAAATAGCCTGGCACCCCCAGCAAGGCAAGTGGGGACTCAGGGCCTCAGCCTCTCCCCCCAGGTGTGGTGTACACGTGTGGTACCTGTTGCAAGGAGGTGAGCAATGACTAGCGTGCCGTCCTGTGTGAGGCCAACACAAGTACACACGCATGACAGAGCACATACGGGCTGCTGACCACTGAGGCCTCAGCCTCCTGGGCTTGTGATCTCTGCCTCAAGACCAAGGAGATCCAGTCTATACATCCATGACGGTGTGGGGCAGCGGGTGGCTGCTAATGATGGGTGACACTGGCGAGGGTGATAGTTTCCAAGTCTGGTTCTTGGTTCTGGTTTCCACTGGCTTCCCGTCCCCATGGGGCAGAAACACAGTGGCTCCTGGGGGCAGAGAAAGAACGGAGGTGGGCAGGCAAAAGAGCCTGGATTGCTCATTTTTCCAGAAACTTACTCATACATACTGAGATCTACAGAGATCCAGGAAACCAAAGCCCTGCCCAGCACTGTGGTGGCCCCAGTCTCAGGAGACCTAGGGGTACGACTGCAAGAGAAAAGAAGCCAAAAGGAGGATCTGGAGGGTAAGGGTCTTCTCTGTGCAGACGATGGATGTGCCAGCACCTGTGCCTAACACTCCTATCTAGCCCCACACTGCAGCCTTAGTTTTTGGAGTGAAGTGTTCAAGGTTTCTGGCCAGAGGAGTTGGGGTCCCGTCCCGGCAGTCTCCCTTTCATGGGCTTTAGGACACAGATTCAGGCAATAAATGGGAACTTTTTCCCTTTCTGACTTTCCCCTCACCTCCTCCAAGACCTACCCAAGTCCTACCCCCTTAGAGAACCAAATAGCTGAAAGAAGCAGGAGAGCTCTTGGCTAGGGCAGTTTCTCGGTGATTTGGGGCTTCAGGACGATGGGTAAGAGTCGCTGTCCAGACATGCGTCCCTCATACCAAAGCCACTGGCCCTTTCTCAATCTCTCTAGGGTTTTTGGCACTCTGCCTCCCTGGCTGGGTTGAAGGAAAGCTTGAAAAGGCACAGAGCCCTTACACCTCATGTCCTGTTAGAAGGATCCTTGTCCCCACCTGTGGGTGAGGGAGGCGGTGGGACTGGCATTGCCATGGTCCTGAAACGCATTCCAGAGTCTGGATGTGCTTTGCTTCTCTTTCCCTATCTTCCTGTATATCTTCTTGGGCCTGGTGATCTAGCAGTTCTCATTCTTCTCAGCCAGGCCTGCGCTGGGCTTTATGTGTTAATATTTTATTTTTGAGGCAGCACTTGCTGCCCATCCCAGAGATGGGCCCGGGACTGGGTAGGAGCCGGGCACTTTTGCTCTTTTTCTCTTGTGGCTCATGCACACACTCCTCAGTGGGGTGGGGAAGGCAGGCACAGGTGTGGCCCTGGGAGGAGCTGGTGGTCCCTGCCCCCTTCTCGTGGGATCCTAGCATGTCAAGAGAAGACAAACAAATATACTGCAGAACTCACTGGGCTGTCCAGGTGGAGCCGGCAGCTTTTGAGACTGTAAGAAAGAAGGGAGAGGCCTCTGGCCTTCTCTCTACCACCGTCCAGGCTCCCTAGTGCTCCCCAGCCCTGCCCTCACCCTGCCCAGCTTTATGTTGTGTTTGTGGTTCTGTTGCCTCTCTTTTATCTGTCGCTGTTTTTGTCACATGTTCCCCCTGCCTCAGCCCCATCTCTGCCTTTTGTAAGTGGCTTCTAGGGGAGGGGGTGCTCAATCCTTCTCTCCCTCTCACCCCACTACTTTTTTGGAAGAAAGCAGGAGTGGCAGAGATGGTATGTGTGTGGGGGGGTGTCTTTTGTATGACTGAATTAATAAAATGACTTGAAACCCTCCCCACAAAAAAATTTTTGCTTCTGTGTTGGGTATATGTAGGTATTGGTTCATGGTTTCTTTGTAATGTCTTTGGTTGAGGTATCAGGCCTCAGAGTGAGTTTGAATAGTGTCGTATTACGTATTTCTTAAATGTTTGGTAATAGTCACCAGTGAAGCCATTAGGGCCTGGAATTTCCTTTGTGGAAAGGTATTTATGCTCAATTTAAAAAAAAATAGACACAGGCCATTAAGTTTATCTGTTCCTTCTTTTTTTTTTTTTTAAGATTTTATTTATTTATCCATGAGAGATACAGAGACAGAGGCAGAGGGAGAAGCAGGCTCCATGCAGGGATCCTGATGTGGGACTCCATCCTGGGACCCCAGGATCACGCCCTGGGCCCAAGGCGGCGCTGAACTGCTGAGCCACCCAGGCTGCCCACCTGTTCCTTCTTGAATAAGCTTTGCTAGTTAGTGTCTTTCGAGAAATTTGCCAGTTTCATCTAAGCTGTTAAAATTATGGGCATAGGGGCAGCCTGGGTGGCTCAGCGGTTTAGCGCCACCTTCAGCCCAGGGAGTGATCCTGGGGACCTGGGATCGAGTCCCATGTCGGGCTCCCTGTGAGGAGCCTGCTTCTCCCTCTGTCTGTGTCTCTGGCTCTCTTTCTCTCTCTGTGTGTCTCTCATGAATAAATAAATAAAATCTTTTTAAAAAAATAAATAAAATTATGGGCATAAAACTGATCATCATATTCTCCACTGGATCTTAGCCAAAAGGCTGAGAAGCAATGATCATAAGATTTTCTTGTTCTTGTTTTAAGTATCTGTAGAAACTGTAGGGATGGGAATCTTTCTCATTCCTGATGCTGGAGACTTAACGAATTTTTTTAATCTTCTCAAAGAATTGGATTTTGGTTATATATTCTCTTTTTTCCTGTTTTCCATTTCATTGATTCCTGCTGTTGTCTTTCTTTTCTTCTCACTTTGGTTTTAGTTTGCTCTTCTTTTTTTTTTAGTTTCTCAAGATAGAAGGTGAGGTCATTGATCTGAGACCCTTCTCTAATGTAGGTATTTGTGCTTATGCATCCCCATAGCACATTAAATTAGTAACATCCCATAAACTCTGATATATTTTCATTCAGTTCAAAATATCTTTTTACTTCCCTTTTTATTTCTTAGATGGATCCATGGGTTAATTAGAAGTCTTACTTTCCAAATATTTGTAGATTTCCCAGAAATCTTTTTTTTTAAAGATTTTATTTATTTATTCATGAGAGACACAGAGAGAGAGGCAGAGACACAGGCAGAGGGAGAAGCAGGCTCCATGCAGGGAGCCCGATGTGGGAGTCGATCCAGGGACCCCAGGATCACGCCCCAAGCCGAAGGCAGGCGCTCAACCACTGAGCCACCCAGGCGTCCCTTTCCAGAGATCTTTTTATTTCTAATTTCATTTCAGTTTAGTCCAAGAACATACTTGGTGGATGTTAAATCCTTTTAAATGTATTAAGATTTGCTTTGTGGCCCAGAATACAGTTTATCTTGGAAAATGTTCCAGGTACACTTGAGAACAATGTGTATCTTAGTGTTGTTGGGTAGAGTGTTTTATAAATGTCAAGTTTGTTGATAGTATTGTTGGTGTCCTTGCTGATTTTCTCCTACTCATTCTATCAATCATTAAGAGAAGTCTACTGAAATCTCTTGGTTTTATATATCCTTTGCTCTGAAATCCACTTTGATATTCATACAACTTCAGCTTTCTTTTGACTAGTGTTAGTGTGGTGTATCTTTTCCATACTCTTAACTATATAGCATATAGTTTGTTGCTACTTTTTTTTTTTTTTTGCTACTTTTTTTTTTTTTTTTTTTTATCCAATCAGACAAATTTTTCCTTTTCATTGATTGGTGTGCTTCTACCATTTACAATTCATGTGATTATTGATATGGTTATATTTGAGCCTATTATCTTGCTATTTGTTTTCTCTATTTTTAATCTCCTCTTTATTTCCCTTTTCCTTTTTATTTGACTTCGAATTAATGGAATATTTTTTATGATCTCATTTTATCTTCTTTGTGGGATTATTGGCTATAACTCTTTATTATTTTAGTGTTATAGTATACATTTTTAACTTATCGGTCTACCATAAGGTGATTTTTATGCCACGGCAGATATAGAATAAAAATGTTACAGCAATGTACTTCTCTTTCTCTCCTTCCAGCCTTATTGTTTATGAATTTTAATTCTGCATAAGTTATAAATCTCACGATACATTGTTATTTTTGTTTAAATAGTCAAATTTGTTTGTTTATGAGCCCAACATGGGGCTTAGCTAGCCAGGTGCCCATAAGTAGTCAATTATCTTTTAAAAATATTTAAATGGTAATAAAAATTTCTTACTTATATACTCTTATACTTAACTTTTTTGCCCATGCTCTTTAATTCTTTACATAGATGTATTTGGTAGCTCTTTTCTTTTTTTCCTGAAGAACTTCAAAACATTTCTTATAGTGCAGGCTTTATTTGAATTATTTTTAAAGATGTTTTTACTCTGAGGGTACCTAGCTGGCTCAGTGGCTAGAGTATGGTACTCTGAATCTTGGGGTTGTGAGTTTGAGCCTCACATTGAGTGTAGAGATTACTTAAAATCTTTTTTCTTTTCAAGATTTTATTTATCTAATTTAGAGAAAGAGAGAGAGAGAGCATGAGCAGCAGGAGGAGCAAAGGTGGAGGGAGAGGGAGAGAAAATCTTAAGCAGGCTCTGCACTGAGCGTGGAGCCCCACCCGGGACTCCATCCCACCACCCTCAAACTATTACCTGAGCTGAAACCAAGAGTCCAATGCTCAACTGACTGAGCCACCCAAGTGCCCCTAGATTACTTAAAATCTTTAATAATATATATATATTATTAAAGATTTTGTTTATTCATGAGAGACACAGAATGAGAGAGAGGCAGAGACACAGGCAGAGGGAGAAGGAGGCTCCATGCAGAGAGCCTGAGGTGGGACTCGATCCTGGGTCTCCAGGATCACATCCTGGGCCGAAAGCGGTGCTAAACCGCTGAGCCACCTGGGCTGCCCACTTAAAATCTTTTTTTTTAAAGTGTCTTTATTATGTATAGATTTGTAAGTTGTCCCTTTTTTCTTTCAGTATTTTAAAATGTTACTCCACTCTTATTTGCATTATTTCCAGTAAGAAATATAATTATATTTTTCTCTTTGTTCTTATGTAGTTAATAAGCCTCTTTCTCTGGCTGTTTTTGAGATTTTATTACTGGGTTTTGTGTTATTTGACAATTATACTCTTTGATATAGTTTTATTCAAATTTCTTGGGCAGCCCGGGTGGCTCAGCGGTTTAGCGCCTACCTTCGGCCCAGGGTCTAATCCTGGAGCCCCGGGATCGAGTCCCACGTTGGGCTCCCTGCATGGAGCCTGCTTCTCCCTCTGCCTCTCTCTCTCTCTGTCTCTCATGAATAAATAAATAAAATCTTAAAAAAAACAAAAACAAATTTCTTGTGCTTGGGGTTAGTTGACCTTGTATATGTGGTTTTGGTTGTCATCAAATTTGGAAAATTTGAGGGCATAATTCTTTTTTTTTTTTTTTTAAGATTTTACTTATTTATTCATGAGAGAGAGAGAGAGAGAGAGGGGCAGAGAGACAGGCCTAGGGAGAAGCAGGCTCCATGCAGGGAGCCTGATGTAGGACTCAATCCTGGCACTCCAGGATCACACCCTGGGCCAAAGGCAGGTGCTAAACTGCTGAGCCACCCAGGGACTGTGGGCATAATTCTTGAAGCATTTTTCCTGTCCCCCTTCCCTTCTTTCAGAGGCTTCAATTACTCATGTATTCGACCTCATGAGGCTGTCCTATAGGTCATGGATACTCTTTATGTTTTTGTCTTGTTTTATAACTCTTCTATCTCTCTGTATTTCATTTTGAATAGTTTCTGCTGCTATGCCTTTAAGTTCATTAGTCTTCTGTATTGTCTAATCTGCTGTTTAATTCCATCTAGTCTATTTTTCATCTCAGACATTGTGATTTTTATTTCTAGAAGCTTATTGTTGTCTTTATTATGTCTTCCATGTTTCTACTTACATTTAAGTAACATTGTGTCAGTTCTGAGGTGGTTCCAACTGGTTATCTCATTATTATGGGTCATGTGTTCCTGACTCTTTGCATACTTGATAATCTTAGATTAGATGCCAGAATTTTACCTTGTTGGGTATTTTTGTATTCTTATAAATCTTCTTGAGCTTTGTTCTAGAATCAGTTAGGTTACTTGGAAATTACATCATACTTTCAGGTTTTTTATGATTTTTAAGTAGGTCCAAAGCAGTGCTCAGTTTATTTAGTTTTTGTTTTAATTCCACTAGTGTACATTTGTTTCAGGTGTACAATTTCATGATTCAACACTTCCATAGACCACTTGGTGCTCATCAGGACAAATGTACTCCTTAATCCCCATCAATCCTATTTACCTCATCTGTCCACCCACCTCCCTCCCTCCTTGGTAACCATCAGTTTGTTCTCTGTAATTAAGAATCTGTTTCCTGGGTTGCCTGTCTTTTTTTCCCTCATGAACGTTAGTTTTGTTTTTTAAGTTCCGCATATGAGCATCATATGGTATTTCTCTTTCTCTGATGGACATACTTCACTTAGCATAATACTCTCCAACTCCATCCATGTCATTGCAAATGATAAGATTTCATTCTTTTTTATGGCGAGGTAATATTCCATTGTATATAAATACCATGTCCTCTTTATCCATTCATCAATGGACATTTGGGCTCTTTCCATAGTCTGGCTATTGTTGATAGTACTGCTGATAGTGCTGCTATAAACATCAGGGTGCACGTATCCCTTCAAATTAGTATTTTTGTATTCTTTTTTTTTTAAAGATTTATTTATTTATTTATTATGATAGACACAGAGAAAGAGAGAGAGGCAGAGACACAGGAGGAGGGAGAAGCAGGCTCCATGCCAGGAGCATGACGCAGGACTCAATCCTCGGACTCCAGGATCGCGCCCTGGGCCAAAGGCAGGCGCCAAACCGCTGCGTCACCCAGGGATCCCCGTATTTTTGTATTTTTTGGGTAAATCCCTAGTAGTGCAATTGTTAGATCATAGGGTAGTTCTATTTTTAACTATTTTTTTAAGATTTTATTTATTTATTCATGATAGACACAGAGAGAGAGAGAGAGGCAGAGACACAGGCAGAGGGGAGAAGTAGGCTCCATGAAGGGAGCCTGACGTGGGACTCGATCCCGGGTCTCCAGGATCGTGCCCTGGGCCAAAGGCAGGCGCTAAACTGCTGTGCCACCCAGGGATCCCTATTTTTAACTTTTTGAGGAACCTCCATACTGTTTTCCGGAGCGGCTGCATCATTTTGCATTCCCACCAACCAATGCTCAGTTTAGAATTATTCTTCACTACTGCGACAAGACCTTCTTGAATACTCTAGACACTATCTTATGAATTATGAGTTTTTCCAATCTGGCTGGTAAGAACAGGCATTGTTCCCAACCAACCCTGGGCACTATTTCCTTTAATCCTTTCTGTCGGCTCTTTCCTTGGCTTTGGTTAGTTCCTCATATGCATGTGCTAATCAGTGCTCTGCTGAATACTCTAGAACCCTCTGCAGATCTCTAGGTGGGTTTTTGTATAAGGGTTTTTTCTTTCTGTGCTATTCCTTCTTCTCTGGAATTCTGCCCTAAACTTTGATTTCCCCTGACTTCAGCTCAAAGAGTTCACCAGGCTACCCTCTGTTCCCCTAAGATGTGACCTAAAAATGCCCTCAAGGCTATAAACTGGAGCACACTCAGGTTCAGGGCTCACTTGCATTTGTGTTCTGTATCTCGTACTCGCTTTGGCAACACATATACTAAAATTGTTTTCTGTCTCTCAAGAATCATTGTCCTTCATTGCCTGGTATCTAGTGTCTTGAAAATCATTGTTTTGTAAATTTTGCCTGCTTTTTGTTATTCATTATTTTAGGTGAGAGTGCAAATCTGGTCCTTGTTACTTGATCTTGAGCAATTTGGTTTTAACAGCCTTCCAACGAATTCTGGTGCATGTTAAACTTTGAGGACTAGATAGATCCATGAACTGAATGTTAGGCAATTATTTCATTAACATGCTCAACTGCCACACACCATGAAGACAGGATTATATGCAGTAAATCTAATATCTGGAGGAAAAAGATTTTGTAAATCATTTCTATGCTTTGTAGCATGAAAGATATGTCAGTGATTGTGAGATATTTGAAATATTTGTACAATCAAGATAGATGGAGATTTGGGCAAGGAGAGGAAGATTTTGTGAAATAACCTTCATTAATGTTGCTATGGTACATAGTAGTCAGACATGTAGCTTTAAGCTACCTAATAATTTAACTGAAATTTTTTATAAATGTTAAGTGATAAATACAAATTTGAGTAGAATTAGTTGCCTTAAGCTATGTACCTACCATAAAATCACTCTGCTTTAAAGTATACAGAAAACTAGGGCGCTGGGGTGGCTCAGTTGGTTAAGCATTTGCCTTCAGCTCTGGTCATGATTCCAGGGTCCTGAGAGCCCTGCATGGGGCTCCCTGCTCAGTGGGGAGCCTGCTTATTCCTCCGCCCCTCTCCTCTTCATTCTCTCTCTCTTTCTCTCCCAAATAAATAAAATCTTTAAAAAACAAAACAAAGGGACGTCTGGGTGGCTTAGCGGTTGAGCATCCCAGGTGTGATCCCGGAGTCCTGAGATCAAGTCCCACATCAGGCTTCTTATGTGGAGACTGTTTCTCCCCCTGCCTGTGTCTCTGCCTCTCTGTATATCTCATGAATAAATAAATAAAATCTAAAAAAAAAACAACAAAAAAACAGAGTACCACAGTACCACTTCTTCTGGGAGTCAGGAATGTGACTGCTATAAATACTTTGAAGGAAACTAATCAAGTTACTGCAATTCCTTAAAGTTTTCTGCAAGAAACTTTAAAATAGTTTGATATGTATAAAATTTATGCCATCTTTATTAAGCAAATAAAGCAGAAATATTTTAAGCTGGGGAAGTAAGTGTTGACTTTAATAAGCTTTACCCAAATTATTAAAAAACAAAACCCTGACTCCTAGGAAAGATGTGGGCACAGATCAGATATACAAGCCTTCCCACAAAATCAAATGGAATAAATAAAACTTTTTTTAAAAAAAGAAGACACTGAAGCTAAGGAAAGTTCTTACCTACATGACAGAGGCTTTGAGTTGCTGAGAGGAACAACTTGGGTCAAACTATCCACCAGACTCTGGGAATTCACACACCACTCCCATTCCCGGTGGAAGGGAAAGGAGTTGGACAAGATTCTTTGTAGAAGCACAGATACTGTTCCACTATTGCAGATAAATAACAATGTCCAGAAAACATGAACTTTATTTTTTTTGTAAGATTTTATTTTTATTTATTCATGAGAGACACAGACAGAGGCAGAGACACAGGCAGAGGGAGAAGCAGGGTACCTGTGGAGGAGCCCAATGTGGCACTCAAACCCCAAACCCCAGAATCCCGACATGAGCCAAAGGTACTCAGCCACTGAGCCACCCAGGCGTCCCAAGAACATGAACTTTAAACAAGATTAGTGATGAATTACAGCCAGAGAAAAATATCAAAATGGAGTTTTGAGAGGTTGGGAGGTAAAAAAAAAAAAATTATACTATTATACAACTAACAAGTAGACTAGAAAAAAAGCTGAGTCACTTTTGCAGAGAGCAAAGTGAATGACATGGATTAAATTGTTGAGAAGAATAAAGTGATAATGTATATGAAGCATGATGTTTGACATATACTAAGTGCTCGATAACATCTGTTGTTACTAAATATTAGCACTATTTATAGAATACATACTCTCAAGTGCTTTGAAAATTTTAAAAGAAGTCACATGGTTTCCTTAAGAATCTTGGATTCTAGTGTAGCATACACAATCAACAAAAGTAATTATATTATTAAATCCATAGAACAGGAACATATAAAAAAAAATAACTGGCTCAGTTAGTAGAGCGTGTGACTCTCACTCTCAGGGTTATGAGTTCAAGCCCTTTGTTGGGCATGGACTCTACTTAAAAAAAACCCAAAACCAAAAAACCCAAAGCCAGAGAGGGCACCTGGCTGGCTCAGCTGGTTGAGCCTGTAACTCTTGATCTTGGGGTTATGAGTTCAAGCCTCATGTTGAGTATAACAGTTACTTTAAAAAATAAAATCTTTAAAGAAAAATCAGAGATGAGGAAAACATACCTTATGTAGTGTGCTGTTTATAAGTTGGGGCAAGTTCATAACACCTTTCTTATAGTTGTTAGATTAAATGAAGACTTGCTACATGATAAATGATCAATAAATAGTGGCAATTTCTTTCCTTTGGGACTCAATTTTCTTTTTTATTTATTTATATTATTTTTAAAAGACTTTTATTTATTTTTTTCATGAGAGACACAGAGAAAGGCAGAGACATAGGCAGAAGGAGAAGCAGGCTCCCTGTGAGGAGTCCTGATGTGGGACTCGATCCCAGGACCTGGGATCATGACCTAAGCCAAAGGCAGATGCTCAACCACTGAGCCACCCAGGTGCCCCAATTTTCTAATTTTAAAAAAGAAGGCAGTGAATATAATGATTAAGAGTGTTGACATCAGAAGAAATGGGTTCTTATCCCAATTCTACTGCTTATTACCTGTGAAGGTCTCTGGCAGGTTACTTAACTTCTCTACCCTGATTATTCTTGTTTTACAAAAGAGACATTTCAGTGGGCCATTGACATTGTTTTGTAACCTCTATTTGCTACTTGATGTATAGCTAATATCTTAAAAGGAAATCTGAAAAATCTACTCTGACATCTTCATTTGTTGTTTTATTTGTGGTTCGTTTTTGGTTTAGGTTTTGGATGCTAGAGATGGACATCAGAATTCTTTCCATCTATTTTGCTTAATTAAACAGAAATGGAAGAAGTTATGAGGAAGAAGATGCATTTTCATTAGTCTAGAGAAATTTATTAGAGTCATTTCGGGAAGACCGTCAGAATCATTGTTTTAAGGAATTCTATATAAAATTCAAAACAGACATTGTCTACTTAAAGGATACAAGGATTTTTTTTTAATCTAACAAGCTTCCAAAATGCAATTTTAAGTTGATCAACTGCTAAGCAACTCATTATATGTATTTCCAGTGCAAAGGAAGGTTCTTTTCAAGGAAGATATAGTCTTTAATTCCATTTAAGCTAAATTCTAGGAAAATGTGTGGATCTCCCAGGTAATTGTATAGACTTTATTAGAAAATTAAATAGTATTTTGCTTCACAGAAGACATTAACAAACATTTCTATTAAATTGCTTGAAGAGTTTAAGTGCAAAAAACAATTGATTTCTCTTTCCTCTTTAAATGTTGTATATTTAATTACATTTAATTTTACCTTGCTTGCTATTGCTGGAATATTTGGAAACTTTTAACACCACTTTTTAAAAATATTTTTTAAACTTTATTTGAGAGAGAGAAAGAGAGAGCGAACAAGCAGAGAGAGGGGTAGAGGGAGAAGGAGAAGTAGGCTTCCCACTGAGCAGAAAGCCAGGCTTGGGACTTGATCCCAGGACACTGGGATCATGCCTGAGCTGAAGGCAGATGCTTAACTGACTGAGCCACCCACGCACCCCTACAAACTTTTAAAAGGGGCAGAATAAACCCATTGCAGTGTACAAAATTGCTTTACCTTATTATCCACCAGACTAAAGTTTTTGCTTTTGAGTGCTCAAGGTCATTCTGAGAAATGACAGTTTTCTGAAGTGTAGTTCTACCAAATGAAGCTTTACTCAGCAGGCCTTCAACAACACAAAATATCTTACTCATTTTCAGATTTGTCTTATTCAATTCCATCCTGCAGAATGCACCAGTTGCAATAAGCACCTATAGAACCTCCTAGGATAGTACTGTTGAAAAGAAATTAAATATTTATTCTGGGGATACCTGGGTGGCTCAGCAGTTAAGCATCTGCCTTCAGGTCAGGGCGTGATCCTGGGGTCCCTGGATCAACTCCCACATGGGGCTCCCTGCATGGAGCCTGCTTCTCCCTCTGCCTGTGTCTCTGCCTCTCTCTCTGTGTCTCTGATGAATAAATAAAATCTTTAAAAAAATATTTATTCTGGCAATGGATCTAATTACTGTCTTTACTTATTATTGTGAATTTATAAAATTGTAGCAAAAACAAAACTGAATTATCTGGATTAGTGATCAGCAAAGGAAAGAAACAAAGGGCAATTTAAATATTTATTATTTTTAAAAATTGATATTTCCAGTTTCTCATCAAAATGATGTAATGAACATTGAATGTAACAAACTTAAAAAAAAGATTTTATTTATCTATTTAGAGAGCAGGCATGTGAGTGGGGGGAGGGGCAGTGGGAGAGGGAGAGAATCTCAAGCAGGCTTCCCACCGAGTGCTCTGAGCCTGTCTTGGGGCTCTATCTTACCACCCTGAGATCAGGACCCCAGCTGAAATCAAGAGTCAGATACTTAACTGACTGAGTCAGTTAAGGTGCCCCTGAACATAACAAACTTGAGGGAAATTTTCATTACCATAAATTCCTGGAAGTGGAATTTTTAGATCAAAGAATATGGATGTTTTTCAATTGTATAGATCAGTTAAATAAGTTATTTTACATAGCTACAATGGAATGTAGCTCTTACAAAGAATAAGTTAAATATATAAATACTGATATTTTTAAATGTCCACAGTATATTATTAAGTTGAAAAGGAGTTGCTTAGCAGTACAAAATCCCATTACCATCTATATAGAGATGTTAGTATTTCAGGGAGGAAAAGTGGAAGAATATATGTCTAACAGTGGTTGACTCATTTATCAAATTCAGATTACTTTTTAAATTATGTTGAGTAATGCATGGATAAATACTTCTTATAAAAAATTAATAAAGATATACAAACACTTGTACTCAAATGTTCAAACAGTCTTATGCATAAAAGCTCAATACTTCAAACAACCCAAAGCCTATCAGTTAGTGAATGGATAAAGAAATTGTGGTATATCCATACACTGAGATACTACTCAGCAGAAAAAGAACAAACTATTGATACACACTATAACATAGACGAATCTCAAAATCATTATTCTAGGAGAAAACAGCCATACACAAAAGATTACATATTGTATGATATCATTTATATGAAATTTGGGAAAGGGAAAAGCTATCATGACAGATTAGTGTTTGGCCAAGGGCTACAGGAGAGTACAAAGGAGTATGAGGGACCTTTTGGGGGTAATAGAAATGATTGATATCACAACTGTGTTGGCTATGCTACTGTATATATTTGTTTATATTCATTTAATTGTACAGCTAAAACTGGTGAATTTTATTTCATATACAAATTATACTTCAATAAAGCAAATTTTTAAAAATACAGATTAAGCTGTCTTTTGACTACTACACCAAAACCAAGTTCCCTCACTTGCTGGGCAGGCCTCCTCTTCCTCCAATAGGTAACCACCATCACTACTGCAGACTCTACTTCAAAATTCTTGCTCTGCGTTAACACACATGCACACATACACACAAACGCACGGGAAATCTACATTTCTATATTGTTTTACAGTACTTAGTCATTATTTGGCATTTCCCACTAACTCTATGTCTTGGGGATATTTTCATTAGAATTTACAATTCTGTTCTAACTTCTGATAGTATTACATTGTATGGATATAACAAAGGTTTTTCAGCCATCTCTCTATCACTCAAACACAGTTAAGTGTCATGGTGTGCCAACTCCAAGGAATACAGTGGCATGTAAAGGGGATTAGAGAGTCTTGCCTTCTCAATGCTTTCAGACAGTGGGGTAAGAGAGGAAGGTTGTCAATAATATTAAATGTGAAATCATAACTAGAAGGGTGGATGATTCTTTTTTTTTTTTTTGGTGGTTATGATTCTTGAGCCTGAGTAATTCATCTAGTGATATCAGCAAAGTATTTTCCAAGGGAGTTAAACTTTTAATCAGATCTGAAGGGTAGGTGATCATGCCTTAACTAAGGTAGGAGAGTAGGTAAGGGGGAGCTACTAATTCTGAACTGTACCAATGGTACAGAGGAAATATGGGGATATGGTGAGAATTATGGGGAATGTGCTTTAAATATATATTTTTACAGATTTTATTTATTCATGACACAGAGAGAGAGAGAGAGAGAAAGGCAGAGACAGAGGCAGAGGGAGAAGCAGGCCTCATGTAGGGAGCCCGATGTGGGGCTCAATCCCGAGGTCTCCAGGGCCGAAGGCGGCACTAAATCGCTGAGCTACCCGGGGGACCTGCTATATATACACACACACATATAGCAAGACCTAAATATATATATGTGGTTTTTTTTACAAGATGTATACCTTGTTTTGTAACCAGAAAAATATTAAGATAATAAATATGGAGGCTTATGTTGGGCTCCCAGCTCAGTTGGGAGTTGGCTTCACCCTCTGCCTCTCTCCTGCTTGTGCTCTCTCTCAAATGGATACATAAAACATTAAAAAAAGAAAGAAAGAAAAAGAAAAAGAAAATGAGGCTTTTCACTTTCTTAGCATAAGGGATTAAGTTTCCCATACTCCAGGGACAGAAATGATACAAGAAAAGCAGTCCTTCCTCGGCTTGTCTTAAAAAGCTGCACTCAAAAATAAATAAATAAATAAATAAATAAATAAATAAATAAATAAATAAATAAATAAATAAATAAATAAAAAATAAAAAGCTGCACTCGTCGATGAACATGTCTCGGAACTCCCTCGTCTTGACACAGGATCAGGGATGCTCAGCACGACCTGGCGTGGAGGGGTCAAGGCGTCAAGGCCTCTAGCCTGCACAACTTTTAACTACTTATCACCTGGGAAAGCAAGGGCCCTCCTCTTCACCTCTCCACTGGGGCAAGTGTCTGGCTCCACGCGTGAAACGTGTCCGGTCGTGTTCGGGGGAATCCCCACCGCGCGCAGAGTTTAAGAACAGGACGCTCAGAGGGCAGGAGGACCCAAGGTTCGCTTCCTAACCCACAATGCACAGAGCGCCTTTCAGGAAGTAAGGACGACGGACTCCTGGACGTATTTACCCGGGCGGCAGCGCCTCGCCTAGAATCTGATTGGAAGTGAACCACCGAAGCATTGTGGGACTTTGTCCGTCTCCCAGTACGCATGCGCTAACTGGCTTCGTCCCGCAGGTCCACGTCCGGGAGGGGACGGCGGCCAGAGAATTACGTCGGCGTAACTGGCCGATCCCCTCCGTGCGCAGGCGCAGTGGCTGGGCCAGCACCGGAAGCGCAGGGGGTTGGGGCGGCGGTGACGCGATTCTGTCCGCGTTGGAGGGGCCGGGCCGCTGCTGGAGTCGCCGCGGCTACCGCGTGACGTGGCATAGCAGAAGCCTAAAACGCCAGACCCGGAGCTGCCGCGCCAGTCGTCGAGCAGGTCCTCGCCCCGTTAGTTCTTGTCCCGGAGCTTCGCCCGACACACCGGCTAGCGAGGCGTCTCTGCCGCCCTCTTCCTCCCTCAGCTCCTCTTCCTTCGCTCAGTTTGTTGGGAGCGTGAAAGGAGGAGGCCCGGGGACGCCCCCAAAACCCCTTCTGCTCCTGCCCATCGCAAGTGCCGCTCCTGCCATGGGCCTCACCATCTCCTCCCTCTTCTCCCGCCTCTTCGGCAAGAAGCAGATGCGCATTTTGATGGGTGAGTGAGGGGCCGCGCGCGGAGGGCAGGCCCCAGTGCGGCTCCGGGAGGGAGGGCCGGGTCTCGGCGCGGGGCCTGTGTGTCCCTCCGCCCGCTGTGGTGGGGGAGGGGCGGCGGGCTCGGGGTCAGGAGGAAGTCTTCAGGGGGAAACAATGGGGGCGAAAGGTGGGCGGTCGCCCCGGATCTGTCTCAGAGGCCGGGACAGGGCCGCCCGGGCAAGGTTTCTTCCTTCTGGCTTTCTCTACTCGATCTTACTGAAAAGCCAGAGAAGATTGGGCGGAGATCTGTTGGGGGGGGGGGCGGGTTGGGGTGGCGAGGAAGCGAACTCTCTCATCTCGCTGAGCCCGGAAGACACTGGCGAGGCCGATTCTGAGAGTGCGGCCAGGCTCGTCTCTCCCCCGGTGTGGGCAGCGGTCAGGACCGAGGCAGAACTACTCCAGCCTTCCTCCTCCCCCTTTCTGCCCCCGTGTACACACTCTGCACACTCCCAGTGGAATGTGAGCGAGCGGTCGCCGGGAGCCCGGAGCCGCCCGGGGCAGGAAGTGAGCAGGCCCGGAGCGCAGTGGCAAAGGGAGCAAAGCACCCTCGGCTTCAGAAGAGTCCGGAGTCCTCAGTCCTCAGCGCTCCCTCTGCCAAACTTAACTTCGCGCTGGATTCCCCTGCATATTCTTTTCCTGAAAACTGTGAAGTTTATCCCGAATCACCTTTTGGCCACTCCCAAAACCTAAATATGTTTGGTTTACTCTCTGGTGAATTTCAAACGGATTTTTGTCCAGCTGGTTAAGGTTTAATGAAAAAAAAAAAAAAACTTTTAAAGCTATTTTTTGTAAGCCGATAGCAAATTTCCAGTAACAACATTATGACATTTAGTTTTAGGGTAGCCTTGTTACATAATAATTACAGTGTTTTTTTTTTTAAGTTATTTTGGAAAATAGGCTTTTAAAAAAACTGCTTTTCAGCGCCAGTTTTTTTTTTTTCCCCCTTTTTTTCCTGCTGAGGGAGAAGGGGCTTGACACTTAGGTGATGTAAGCAACCCCTCCCCCCTATTACTGTGAGTAGTCTCTACATCACAGCTGAGCCCTGCGGACCTGCATAATGCAAAAAGGAGCTCCTCTAACTTTAAACGTTGAAACTTGTTTGTTCCTTAGGAGCTGGGAGAAAAAGTCGTTATTTTCTAGTTCTACTACCATTGAAAGTTTTCCAAAGGAGGATTGAGTAATTCCAGGTGTATGAAGATTAAGGGTATACACATTGAGTTCTTTTTTCTCTTAATTGTTATTTCTGGCTTTTTCACAATTCATGGAACAATTGTTAATAATTCATTCATAAAGATAAATCAGAATGTTTTCTCTTTAAACGTTTTTAAGATTTCATTTATAGAGACAATTTTTAAAGGAGAGCAAGCATATTAAGTTTTTAAGGTGGCTGAAAATTGACAGTCTGTAAAGGATCTGAAGTCATTGGGAGGACTTTGGACTGTGATAAATGAATTTCCAGGTTGTTCCTTAAAGAAATTAACTAGTACACAGTTGTGTCCCTGGAAATGTACTATGTTGGTCCTTTTACTTAAGATCTATTGTAAATGAATTGCTGTGTTCCATACCCTAAGTCTTTTGTGATAGCTTAAAGTTTCAGAGGGAGAAGAAAGGTAGCGTTATGCTATAAGCACTTTCCTAAATTTACTGTATTAGGGGAGCATTTCTCCCCCGTTCTCCCCAAAAAATAACAGTTGAAAGAAAATGGGAGAATATTTCATTTTGTGCATTTGTGCAAGGGATAGAAGTCATGCTTTGGAATTACTCATTTTATGTTAAATGTTTTATGCCTCCAGTTTCCTATTCTTGTTTTGCTCTTTAATTTTGGAATATTCTGGTTTCCTTCATTAAAAACACTAAAGTCACAAGGTCAAGCTTTATAGTAACTCATCAAATGGAGCATAACCGTAAAAGGTAGGGAAAGAGGTGATTTGGAAGTTTGATAAATGATTTTTTTGTCTAGCTTTATGAGTGACTGCATAATCACTCTTAAGGTCTCTTACCCCTGGGATCCCTGGGTGGCGCAGCGGTTTGGCGCCTGCCTTTGGCCGGGGGCGTGATTCTGGAGACCCGGGATCGAATCCCACGTCAGGCTCCCTGCATGGAGCCTGCTTCTCCCTCTACCTGTGTCTCTGCCTCTCTGTCTCTCTCTGTGTGACTATCATGAATAAATAAATAAAATCTTTAAAAAAAAAAAAAAAAAAAGGTCTCTTACCCCTATTCGAGTTTAGAATTAAGAGTCAATGATTGTTTTTTTCATATTAATATTCTCTGGCAGGTATGTGCGCTTCCTTTTCCTTTATAAGGCTTACGTAAAATTCAGACCTTCTTGAGTCCATGACTTTTTCAGTGTTATTGAAAGATAGCAGCTCATGGGTCTGGTTTGCCAAATTACTGTGAAGTTTAAAATTTTATTCCTACACTTGTTCTCCCAGAAGTTCAAGTAATTTTAAAAAGTGTTTGAAATTATAGCTTGTAGTTAACTAAATAAAAACCAATGCAATGTTTTAAATGTAATGTCACTTAAAGTATAGATTGACAGAATTGCCAAGTTTGTTTTTTGGCGAAATCACTCACGTCAATATTGTTGAGCTTTAAATTCAAAGATGACTAGTTGCCATCTTAGATTTCTCATGTAGCCCTGCATTACCTTATTTTTAGATTGATCTCCAGTGCCTTGTTCTATGATAAGATGTAATTTTCATAAATGATTCCCCAAGTTTTGTTTACATTGGAAAACAGTGTTTCTGTAGAGGGATTATTAATTCTAAGCTCTTTGAACTTGTAAACTTTTGGCTGTTGAAAGGCTGAAAAAAATGTTGCTTTCTAAAAGATTGCCAATAACAGTATAGTTCTGTATTGCCTTATATGTGACTGTGGTTTTTTGGGACCAGGGAGGTTCCTCTATTTGCCAATTTGAAAAATATTACTAATATTTTAAGTGAGACTGTGAGCTGAAGAGTGGTGTTTCATGCTTTTTCCTTAGCATATTTTGTAAATCCATTCATTGTGATTTTTAATTTTCTGTCCTCATTTCAAAAAATAACACGTCCTTTCTGTTAAATTTTAAAAATGTGGAAAAGAATAAAGTAATAATTATAATTCCACCATTTCACTATTGTTAACATTTACTGTCAGGCTTTTAAGAGGAAATTAGTGTTCTCTCCTTTTGACTTCGCTTATTAGGAGCATTTTCTCAGGTCATTAGTTGAAAACATACTTGCCAGTCTTAAAAAAAAAAAAGCCCTTCTATTATGTGATATAAGGAAACAATAGAAAGGCAAAAATCTTTAGTTTATGCCACCACTATAAGTTGATACAGCCATTTTTAGAAGTACCCTTTGGCATTATTGCAGATGGCTTTCAGACTTTGATAATTTGCTGCTAATTAACACATTGATCAAAGTGTAGATATTTCTGATCTGTTGTGTAGAAGTAAGACCTAAGCTTATAATAATTTTTCTGTACATCTGATAGCCTCACTTTCAGTTTTGATGATCAGACTTCTGAGGAATTAGATAAAATACTAAGATAGAGTGTGTCCACCAGAAAAGCTAAAGGCACGATGGCAATGTATAAATACCATTTGAGAGCTCTGGCATTGACTTAGGGCTTTTTTGTTTTTAATTTTAAAAAATTGAGATGTAATTCACATAACAAAATTTATCCCTCTAAAGTATACAGTACAGTGATTTTTATTCACAAACTTGTGTAGGAATGCCTGGGTGCCTCAGTTGATTAAGTGTCTGCCTTCAGTCAGGTCATGATCCCAGGGCCCTGGGATCCAGCCCCACTTTGGGCTCTGTTCACTCTTTCCCTCTGCCTGCCACTCCCTTTGCTTATGAGCTGTCAAATGAATAAATAAAAAATTTTTTAAAGATTTTATTTATTTATTCATGAGAGAGACAGAGAGAGAGAGAGAGAGGCAGAGACACAGGCAGAAGGAGAAGCAGGCTCCATGCACGGAGCCCAATGTGGGACCTGATCCTGGGACTCCGGGATCATGCTCTTAGCCGAAGGCAGGCGTTTAACCGCTGAGCCACCCAAGTGTCCCTAAAATCTTTAAAAAACAATGACAACTTGTGTCACCATTGCCACTGTCTTTTTTTTTTTTTTTTTTTAAGAGTGTGAGAGTGTGCTCCTGCGTGTGGGGAGGAGCAGAGAGAGAGGGGAGAGAGAATCTTAAGCAGGCTCCATGTCCAGCACAGAGCCCACTTGGGGGGGAGGGGCGTGTATCTCACCACTCTGAGATCATTACCTAATAAGCTGAAGTCAAGAGTTGGACCCTAAACTGAGTGAGCCACCCAGGTGCCCCACCATCATCACTGTCTTAATTCTATAACATTTTCATCAGCCCGGAAAGAAACTCTATTCCCATTAGTGGTTACTGTTGCCCTTCTTGCCCAGTTCTTTTACAACCACACACCTACTTTTAGTTTCTATGCGTTTGTCTACTCAGGATAGTTCACGTATCATACAGTGTGTTCTTTAGTGCCTAGCTTCTTTCACTTCGCATAATGTTTTAAACGTTCATATTATATCATATGTCAGTACTTCATTCCTTTTTATGCCTAAAGAGTAATTCCATTTTATGGATATACCATACTTTGTTTATCCATTCATCATTTGATAGAAATCTGATTGTTTCCCTCTTTGGCTGTTATGAGTAATGCTATTGTGAAGATTTGAAAAAAAAAGTTTTTGTATGGGCATATTTTAATTGTCTTGGGTAAATAAATACCTAGGAGTAGAATTGTTGTGTTCTGTGTTAACTATATCTAACATTTAAAGAACTGACAAAACTGTTTTCTAAAGCAGGGACACCCATTTCGCATTCCCATCAGCGATACTTGAGGGATCTAATTTTTCCATAAAACCTGGAGTTTTGCATACCTCTTCTACTCCTCTGATTCTGGGGACATTTTTGAACCTCTGATGTTGTGTTTGAAAAATGGAGGGTAGTTGTGAGATTTATATTACAAAAATGTAAAGAACCACCTAGTGTGGTACTCAGAATTATTTTTAAATAAGCAAATTATTTTTAAATAATTGTGAAGTTGTATTTTAAGCTTCCTTGTAGAAAATCGAAAGATAAAGGAAAACATAAAAAGAAAAATTAACTGTGTGAAATTTCATCTATCTGAAAATACACTTTTTTCATTCCAGTCTCCTTTCTGCATTTTCCTTTTCCAACTTAAGGTCATGGAATCTAGTGTCTTTCAATTTAAATATAAATATTTCTTGCTGCCACAGTTTAGTAGATATACTTTTTAATGATTGGCAAAGAGTTTTGGGTAATTTTGCTGCGTTAATATTTTGGTCAAAGTGCAGGTCTAGTTAAGGAGAACAAGTAATTCTAGTATATCTTTGAATACAGTGACTTGTTTATGGAGTGGAAGGGAGGGAGGGCATTACTGGAATGTACAGATTAGAGTCTTATCTTGGCTGGTTGAGAATTGGTTATAGTTTCATTTTGTGGAGAAATCTCATTGCCAAATATTGCAACATTAAGGAAATACATACTTAAGAAATGACTGAAGTAGGACAAAATTGTTAGGCCAAAATGGTTTTGGGTAAAGAACTATATAAGTTTTAAGTGATGGTATAAATTAATCTGTGCATCTTTAATCTCACAGTAGAAATTCCTTTTTTAAAAAAAACTTGTGGTTTGCATTTATATAGCACTATTATATTTTTGTGCAGCTCAAGGATGTCTTCATGATTTTAGAGTCTTGTATGTGGCTGTGAGCCATTTAACTGTTGTCTTACAATTTTTATTTTAAAGATAACTTGTTTAAAAAGCCTTATGGTTGCATTATTTGGTCAACAATTCCCCCATTTAGGGAGGTGGGCGGGGGTGGGGGTGACTGGGTGATGGGCACTGAGGGGGGCACTTGATGGGATGAGCACTGGGTGTTATTCTATATGTTGGCAAATTAAACACCAATAAAAAATAAATAAAAAAATAAAAACAATTCTCCCATTTCATTAAAAATAAGTATATAGAATATATTCAAGGCTCTTAAGCAGTTATCTTCCTGATAGATACATCAGGAAATATAACCAGGCCGACAAATTAATTAAGGAAATCTGCTATTTGAGAATTTTTTTAAATGAAAGTAACACGTTTATTGTGTGAAGACAATTCTAACTGTAGAAGAATATTAGTTATGCATATAAGCAGGTGTTAACAATTTCATTAAAAATTGGGTTACCTCTGTGCTTTTGTATAACTTAAAATAGTTATATTAATAATAATTTGTCTTGGGTTTTTTCCATTCTTTGTCAGTATTCTTGTATTGAAATTGTTTTAGTGATGGTATGAGGTTTACTTGGACTTGCAGTGAGGACTAGCATGTGCCATAGTTCTCACAACCTAAATCATGTTTTTTCTAACCAATATCTTAGTTTCATTTCTGACTTGGGCTTAATCATATTTTGATTTAGTTGCTTTTTTTTTTTTTTTTTTGAGAGCTCGAGCAAGCAAAGGAGGAACAAAGAAAGGGAATCTTTTTTTAAACATTTATTGGGGGGATCCCTGGGTGGCTCAGTGGTTTCGTGCCAAACTTTGGCCCAGGGCGCGATCCTGGAGTCCCAGGATCGAGTCCCGCGTCGGGCTCCCTGCATGGAGCCTGCTTCTCCCTCTGCCTGTGTCTCTGCCTCTCTCTCTCTCTCTGTGTGTCTATCATAAATAAATAAAAATAAATCTTTAAAAAAAATAAACATTTATTGGAGAGAGAGAGACAGCCCACACACACAAGCAGGGGGAGGAGCTGGGGGGAGAGGGAATCTTTTTTTTTTTTTTTTTTTAAAGATTTTATTTATTTGACAGAGAACACAGGCAGGGGGAGCAGCAGACAGAGGGAGAGGGATAAAGCAGGCTCTGCTCCAACTAAAGAACCTGATGTGGGGCTGGAGCCCAGGACTCCGGGATCATGACCTGAGCCAAAGGCAAACACCCAACTGACTGAGGTACCCAGGCATCCAGGGAGAGAGAATCTTAAGGAATCCATGCTGTGAGCGCAGAGCTGGGTGCAGGGGTCCGTCTCACAGTCCTGACATCACGACCTGAGCTGAAACCAAGAGTTGGCTGCTTAACCAACTGCACCACTCAGTCATCCCAGAGAGGGAAAATCTTAACTTAAGCAGGTTCCACCTTCAAAGCAGAGACAACTTAGAGCTCAGTCCCACGACCATGAGATCATGACTTGAGCCAATATCAAGAGTTGGTCGCTTGACTGAGCCACCCAGGAGCCTCTTAATTTAGTTACTTAAGGGTGAATATTTCTTTATTTTAAAGTTTGATCAACTTCAACTAAGAAGGACTTATTTTCTCGAGTGACCGCTTTTTCTTTTTTCAAAAAAAAAATTATTTAAATTCAATTAATTACTAAATAGTGTATTATTAGTTTCAGAGGTAGAATTCAGTGATTCATCAGTATTGTAACACCAGTGCTTGGTATATCACATTCAGCTTTTCCAAATGGTGAAACGATCATATTGTTCTCCTTGTTGTAGGTTACTTTTGTTTCTTTGTGTATAGTTTAGAATTCGATTTTTTTTTTTATACTGTCCCATCCATACTCCATAAACAAACACCTCCTGATGTAAGTTGGCTTTTCGTGTACCCATTAGTGAGGGCTTAGTTGTTCACTCTATTAGGTGTCATAGTATTTGGAAAGAATAAACCTGAATATCTCAGAATGAAGGAGTAGGGAACACAGTTTGATTAGAGGACACAGGATATGAAGATCCAATGTTAAATTGCTTGAGTGTACAGAGAGTTCTTAAAGCTACCTTTTGTAGGGTACAGAACAGAAAAGGTGGTTATATGGGTAGATGTGTAGATGGCTGAAATTGCCTATAGCTTTTTTATTTTTTTTAGTTTTTTTATTTCTATTTTTTTTAAGGTTTTATTTATTTATTCATGAGAGACACAGAGAGAGAGAGAGAGAGGCAGACACAGGCAGAGGGAGAAGCAGGCTCCATGCAGGGAGCCCAATGTGGGACTTGATCATGAGAGTCCAGGATCACACCCTGAGCCAAAGGCAGGTGCTAAACCGCTGAGCTACCCAGGGATCCCTGCCTATAGCTTTTAATTCTGTTTTGGACTGATGAAAGTTAAACTTACTTGCACAGTAACATAAATTAGATAAGTAGGGTGATTTCTGTGTGTGTTTTTTAAACTTAATAGTGTTCGTTTCATGTGCCATGTCATGCTCGATTTAAATATTTGGAAAGCATCCTTGCCTAAATCAATACTCAGTTGAATTCATTTCAGAATCTCTTGATAGCGTAAATCTAGGCCAAATGTGATGTCCTTGGAACAACGATAACAGTCATTGCAGTTATTAGATATTGACCTTCCATTTAGAATGGTTTGGCAGACTAGAATATGCAGGTTTTGAGAGAATTGTACTTGAAATATACATTTAATTTGCTCATCACTATCACTGAAATAAAGAAGTATACCCTCTTGCTTGAGGATGGATTTTTTTTTCCCTTCAGAGATAAACACATTTTTGGGTGCCTGAATGGCTTAGTTAAGTGTCTGCCTTTATCTCAGGTCATGACCCCAGGGTTCTGGGATGGAGCCCCACATCAGGTTCCCTGCTGGGGGTGGGGGGAGTGTGGGGGGTGTCTGCTTGTCCCTTTCCCGCTCCCCTCTGCTCATGTTCCAACAGTGGGAGTCTTTTCTGCCCTCTACCCTTCCCTGATGCACGTGCTCGCTCACAAATAAATTAATAAAATCTTTAAAAACAAAACAACACAACAAAAAACAAGCAAATTCTTCCCTACTTGTATTCTCCCTCAAAGGAATAGTTTTAAGAATTTAGACATTAGTTACATTTGGGATTAATGAGATAGGGCCATTTTTTACAATCCAAATTAACCAATCTTTTGTTCTTGTTTTTGTGTATCTGATGTAGGAATGGATTTAGGTAGGGGTAAAATTGGCCTCTTTTTCCTTTACTATCATTTAAGGATACTAGTGCATAGTTACCATATTTTTTAAGATAATTTTTATTCATTTGTTTTTATGTGTTCTCTGATTCAACTTGTAACTTGGGTTTTTAAAAATGATAATAGTTTGTAGAATTAATAAGGACTTGAATTGGAGGGCAGCCCCGGTGGCGCAGCGGTTTAGCGCCGCCTGCAGCCCAGGGCGTGATCCTGGAGACCTTGGATCGAGTCCCACGTTGGGCTCCCTGCATGGAGCCTGCTTCTCTCTCTGCCTGTGTCTCTGCCCCCCCCCCCCCGCTCTCTCTCTCTCTTTCTGTTTCTATGAATAAATAAAATAAAATAAAAATTTTTTTAAAAAGGACTTGAATTGGAAAGGATCTTAGGTTAAATGATTCCATCTTGTTTTACAGCTGATTTCTCTGGTCTCAGTTTTCTAGAGTGATTTGTTTAAAGACCCTTAACTAATTTGTGGCAAAGCAAATCTAGAGACTAGAGCCTGAGTCAGTCAGATACTCTTCTTTTCACTGCTACATGTCTCTTTAGGTCTAGAAAGAAAAATAGAAAAGCTTTCTGCAGCAGGTGTTGCCCTTAGGATAGAAAGGAAGTAATTTCATTTCTAACTCATTTGTGCCTTGACCAGTTAACTTTTGCTTTCAAACTATAAAGTTGTGAAATTAATTCTTAGTGTGCATTTTTGGCCTAGATTTAAAATCTATAATGTCTTTTTCTAGTTGGATTGGATGCTGCTGGCAAGACGACCATTCTGTATAAACTGAAGTTAGGGGAGATAGTCACCACCATTCCTACCATTGGTAAGAAAGTTTACAGATGACTAATTTATGTCATAATGATATATTGTAAAATGAAATAGAGTATGGTTTAATTTTGAAAAATTTTAAAGGTTTTACTATTTTAGAGCAGCTTTATGTTCACAAAAAAATGAAAGGAAGGCACAGAGATTTCCCATAAACTCCCTGCCCCCAAGTATATATATAGCTTCCCCCTTTATCAGTGTCACTCACTTGAGTGGTACGTTTGTATTGCTGATGAACCTCATTGACATAATCATCCAAAGTCCATAGTTTACCTTGGAGTTCATTGGTGTTGTACATTCTAGGTACAGGGTTTGGACAGGTATGCTATGACATAAATCTATCATTATAACTGGCTTAGGTTTATTCAATTTGTTGATTACGGAGTATATTTTCTTAATGACGTTTTGCACAATTGTCTTTTTTTTCTTTGTAGGTTTTAATGTGGAAACAGTAGAATATAAGAACATTTGTTTCACAGTATGGGATGTTGGTGGTCAAGATAAAATTAGGCCTCTCTGGAGGCATTACTTCCAAAATACCCAGGTAAGGAATGCTGTATAGTTTGTATAACTTTTCTTTATGTGTTTTATGCTTTAAAGTTTCTTTTGATATCTACGTTTAACTGGGTGTTGGTGTTTACTGTATGAGTTGGCATTCTTCTTATCACTACTTCTGTATTCCTCAATGAACTCTCAGTCATGCATTTGAAGGCTAAATTACCCAGGGTGGAAAAGTTACATAGCCATCATAACAATATTTTGGAAGATTAGGAGGGGGTGATTCTCAAGGTTGAATTAGGTGTCTCTTCCGTAGTACTGTTGGTTTCATTCTTAGTCTGGAAAGTAAGTTCTGTGTTACTGTCATTGTAATTTCTAATGAATAAACAGCAATTAATAATCCTTCATTTAGCATCAAGTGTTTACCTTACTAAAATACATTAAGGAAAAAAGATATTGGGGTGCTTGGGTGGTGTAGTCGGTTATGCATCTGACTCTTGGTTTTGGCTTGGGTCACGATTTTGAGGTCATGAGATAGAGCCCTGAGTTGGGCTTTACACTTAGCTCGGAGTCTGCTTGAGATCCTTTATCCTTCTCCCTCCGCCCCTCACACGCACGCACGCGCGCTCTCTCTCTCTCTTTTTAAAGATTTTATTTATTCATGAGAGGCAGAGACACAGGCAGGCAGAGAAGCAGGCTCCATGCAGGGAGCTGGATGGTGGGACTCGATTCCGGAATTCCAGGATCATGCCCCCAGCCAAAGGCAGACACCCAACCACTGAGCCACACAGGTGTCCCTCTCTCTTTCTAAAATATAAAATAAGGGATCCCCGGGTGGCGCAGCGGTTTGGCGCCTGCCTTTGGCCCAGGGCACGATCCTGGAGACCCGGGATCGAATCCCACGTCGGGCTCCCGGTGCATGGAGCCTGCTTCTCCCTCTGCCTGTGTCTCTGCCTCATTCTCTCTCTCTCTCTCTGACTATCACAAAAAAAAAAAAAAAAAAAAAAAATTTAAAATATAAAATAAATCTTGGGATGCCCGGTGGCTTAGCGGTTGAATGTTTGGGCTTTGGGCTCCCTGCGAGGAGCCTGCCTCTCCTGTGTCTCTGCCTCTCTCTCTCTCATGAATAAATAAATAAAATCTTTAAAAAAAAAAAAAAGGTTTTTTCAACAGGAGCACTGTTGACATTTCGGGCTGAGTAACTCTTTATTGTTGGACAAGGGGAGATTCTCTGCATTGTAGGATGTTTAGCAGCATCTCTGGCCTCTACCCACTAGTAGCAAACCCCACCCAACACCCAGTTGCGGTAACCAAAAATATCTCCACATATTGCAAAATATTCTCTGGGGACAAAATTCTGCCTTCTTGAGAACCACTGCTCTAGTCTAATTCTTAAATAGGAGCAAGCTGAAGCTTGGAATGACTTACTAGGACTGGAGAGGCAGTTCTTATTCTATATTTTATATTTCTCTTTAACCTTGTTCCAACTCAGTTGTGTTTTCTGCCATAGGAGAGGTTTCTCATCAGTTTTTGTTTACTATTGGAGTTAATAAATACATTTTTTTAGGCAGTATGTGATATTACAAGTACTTCCTATGTTTGAGGTTTGCAGATGTAATTCATGTTCTTCAACTCTTAAAACAGAGCATGCAAGTGAGGTATGTTGCCACCAGGTGGCAGTGAATATACCCTAGGTGAGTTGGTAGAACTACCAGGTTTAAGTAGTGTGTGTGTCCTGTTAAATAAGTGGTATGCTTTTTTTAATTTAAAAGTTAGAATATTTCTGTTCATTAACTGTGATTAGAAAAGCTATTTTGATATAAATCACATAGTTTAGAAAACCTTATTATGGAAATTGTCAAATGAGCACAAAAGTAGAGAGAATAACAAAGTTCTACATACCTGTTACCCAACTTCAATTATTTGGATATGGCCAATATTGTTTGTTTGATGTTCCTCTCTTACCTTTTGAATTATTTTAAAGTAAGTCATAGTCATTTCTTTTAGGGAACACGTTTTTAAAGTAAAATAAGGGATGAAGTGAAATTTTGCTCATCCTTAATTTGTGATTTTTGACTAAGAGTAACTAACCCTAGTCTTTTTTTTTTTTTTTTTTTTTTGAGAGTGAGAGAAAAGAAAGTATGCACATGTGTGTGGCAGGGAAGGGCAGAGGGAGAGGGAGACAGAAAATCTTAATCCCCAGCATGGGGCTCGGTCTCACAACCCTGAGATCATGATCTGAGCCAAAATAAAAATAAGGGTTTGACATTTAACTGACTGAGCCACGCAAGTGCCCCGTTTACTTTTGAGTTCTTAATTGAGATTAGATCCATTCCTGGCCTCTTTAGATCACTGGATCACCTTATAATTAAAAGTCCAAGTACTTCTTCCTAGAGAACTCATGTCTACAGGAGAAAGTTTTATGCTATCTGATATAATCTCAGTTTAGGTCTTAACACCAGCTTTTCTAGCATTCCTGATCAGTTCTTTTAGCTATAAAATTTAAAAGAAATGAATAATGTTTAACCATGCTTCTAATTTCTATTTACAAGCCAGGACACAGTGATTATTGTAGTAAATTCCTCATCCCTCATTAGATAATCCCAATTACTTTGCTGTCCTAAATAATTAAGCAAATACTTGGACTTTTAAGTAGACTTTTCTTATTGTAGCCAAACTTAATCTTTAGAATCTTATGTTTTCTACACTCTTATTTCTAGGTGGTCCCAGGAAGTGAACAACTTTGAATTTATTACTGAAATACTTCTTTCTCAATAGTATTATTTTGGAACAAGGAGCATTATCTACATTTTAAAACAGAATAAAAATGGACTATTAGTCCAGATAAAATTAGATCCCTTTTGGAGGCATTGCCTCTTGTAGAGGGATAGATTTTAAAAAAGAATAGCTTTTGCAATAGGAAAGGAGGAGACAACATTTACTAAATGCCTGTGATAATTCAAGTGCAATGCTAGATTCTTTCATACGTGTATGGTTACATTTAACAGGCTTGTACAGTTGGCTGGCATGGTTTTATTTTTATAGAAGAGGAGGCATATTCCAAGATGAGGTTATTTCTGTAATAAGTCTTTAGATTTGAATTTGGATATCTTTCCCGTATGCCATACTGGCTTTTATAGCACCAAAAGTATTTTCAAAGGTTAGGAGGTTTATTTTTTTTTAAGGTTAGGAGGTTTAAAATGATGGTTTCCAGCAAAGTCAAAGGAAATGGGTTTGAAATTTACTAGACTAAAGGAAATTGTTATTTAATGACCATAGCCTAAAATAAATATTAGGTCCCCTGGCAAGCTCAGTACTATAATGGTGCTATTAAGGGGTAAATACAAAATGATGTAGCTCTTTGACCGAAGATGATTTTATGCTCTTGGTAGATTTAATCTAGTTATTTATATAAATAAGTGAGCACAAGACAGTTTGAGTTTGTGATAAGTGATGAATGATCAAAAATACTTCAGTGGTCATGGTTGTGGGGACAGTAATACTTAAATTAATCACTTTAGTATTAATATATTAATAGAAATAGATTTGAACAAACCTATCAAGGTAATCTGCCCTCCCTATTTCTAGTTGAAAATATTATACTTTCCATTTGGAGGTTTTTAGAAGTCTTAACTGCTTTCGTTAGTTCATTTGTTTTCTACTGTAGAATTCTAATGTTTGTGAATAACTATAAGAATTTCTTTTTGTGAAGAATTTCATATTTGGGGGCACCTTTTTGGCTCAGTCTGTAGAGCATGTGACTCTTGATCTCAGGGTTGTGAATGAAAGCCCCACGTTGGGTCTAGAGCTTACTTAAAAAATAAAAATAAAAGAATTTATTCAATCAACTCAACAACTTTGTGGAACAGGACTGACTTCCACATGAAGCCTACAAAAACTGTGTACCCCTCTCCCAGAACTTTGTGTATGCCTTTTACTGAATATGCCAATTTAATCAGTGAATTCGTGCATCTTTGGTTGATTCTTTTTCCTTTTGTTCCCACTTACTGACCATTTTGCTACTTACACTTACCTGCACTTAGCATGTAAGTGAAGAGGAATAAAATTTAATTCATAGAGTAAGTTGAGAAAAATGATCAGTTGTTTAGGAGTAAGATTTTTCTTTTAAGATTTTATTTATTTAGAGAGAGCACATGCATGTGAATGGAAGGAGGGACAGTGGGAGAGGAAGAGAAAGAATCTCTAGCAGACTGTTGTCTGTGGAGCCCCATGTGGGGCTTGACCCCATAACCCTGAAATCTTAACTGAGCCGAAATTCAGGGTTGGATGCTTAACCAACTGAGCCAGCCAGGCATCTCTACTTTTTTTTTTTTTTCTAATGTAAGTTAAAATCACAAATAGTGCTCAAATCTATTTTTAGTACTTAGGACCCTATTTATTTAGTTTTTTTTTTTTCTTTTAATAAGGAGACATTGTCTTCCTAACATTTAACTCAGTATGGTTCTTCTGCCTGTACTTATGTTTTATATTTAGTGTCTCCTTTAAGATTAACTGTTGCAATTTATTTAAACAATTTTTCCCCAGGGTCTTATTTTTGTGGTAGATAGTAATGATCGTGAAAGAATTCAGGAGGGAGCTGAAGAACTGCAGAAAATGGTAAGAATATTTTTGAAATTTATCATTTCTAAGATGTGTTTTTCAGGGTGACATGGTGGTATTAGTGATTGGTACATCTTGCTGTGATTAGATTACACCAAATCAATTGTTTCACAGCTAGAAAGAACCTTGAGGAACTGTCATCACAGGTTCTTAAGAATGCATGTAAAACACACAGAAGAGTAGCTACCTCCTTATGTTGGAAGGAAGGCTGACCTTGTTTTTAGCATGCTCCAGGGGTGATATGTCTCTGATTGAGGATGTCTCCACTTATTTAATAGATAAGAAATCTATAGTTTTAGAACTTTTGTGATCTAGGAATCTTGATTCAGATTCCTTGTTCCCAAGATCATTGGGTTCAGTTTCCTCCATTTTGTACCTACAAAATACACACTTTGAGATATATCATAATAGTAGCTATGGTAAAAAATTCCACCTGAAGGTAGTACCATTTTGGTTGATGGTATTTTGGCTTTACCATGTATCAGATTATTTCCACATACAGTTGACCCTTGAGCAACATGGGGGTTTAGGAGTGCCGACTCATGGCCCACCTACCATGTGTGTACAGTTGAAAATCCACATAAAACTGTTGAGTCCTCAAAAACTTCTGCTTTTTCTGGCTACAATTGGGTGGTGGGAATATTGCCTCCTGAGGTCAAACCTTCCTGTCCTAGGTGGCAGTTCTTCGTGCCAGTTGTAATTGACTACAACCCAAATAGCAAGCAGTCATCAAGCCCTCCAACTCTGGAGTGGGAGGCAGGGAAGGTGGGCCAGCACAGGTCGCTGGTGCCCAGGTGGTACATCCCGCGGACCTCTTGACCCTGCCACTCAGACTGAGAGCACAGACAAAACAGTAACTCTTGGAATATAAATCAGTGGTTGATTACAAATGAAAAAACTCCAGAACAAATCATGCAAAATAAGTGAATTGAAGCTAAAATTGAAGACCTGGAAAATGAAGTTGGAAGAGTTGAAAATTGCTTTTGAAATGAAGGTTTCATTAGAGAGGATGCAACTTTCAACTGCACTTCAAAAAAACTAGAGTAAATTAACCCCAAGTGTGATCATGGATAACATGAAACATGTTATTAAAGCTAAATTAATAATGAAATCACACCAGGAGTCTTGGGATTTGAAGGAAAAACTGCTTGATGATGGAAAGATGAGATTACAAATAAGACAAACTTTAGAATGTAAGGTTTTAGAAATACAGACTGAAAAGAGCAAACAGATGATTTGGACAATTCAGGCAAGATAAAGACCATACCACAAAACCTAAGTGGAGACTCCGTTTACTACAGTTACTCAGTATGTGTTCCAGAACCTCATTTTAGGGAGTAAAGCTAAATGGGCAGAGGATTTTGCCTTTAAGGAAACTGTTCTATGGCTTGACAAGAATCTCACCATGATCTAATAAGAATTCTATTTTGTCACTTTTTGTTTTGGTCTTTAATATGTCATTTAAATAGCAAATAACAAGTAAAATTCTTTTTAGCGTTTTTTTTTTTTATAGTTTTAGTATTGTAATACTACAATGTGGTTTAACACCGTAACGTTATTTAAAATCTGATAAGTAAAGTGACTAGCATACTCTAAGAGAATCTGAAAATCTTAGTTTTGGAAGGGTTTCAAAAAGACACCTAATTGAGCTTTCCACTGAATATGGACATTTTTTCTACAACATTCCTGGCAGTCCCAACTCTCATTTGGAATACTTGTGTGCATTTGTCAGTCAACTAAAATACTAGAAAAATTAGAAGAGGATATCCACATTTTGAATTTTTTTTTCAACCATCAGTTGTATTTTATTGAAATAACTTTCATTTTAGATTTATCTCTTGCACAAAAAATGCTTTAATGAATAGGGTTATTCTTGCCCTTCCCAATAACACTTGATTAACACATATTTTGAATGTTATATGAATTATATACTGTATTCTTACAATAAACTGGAGAAAAAATGTTAGTTAAGGAAGAGAAAATGCATTTACAGTAATGTACAGCAAAAAAGTTCATGTATAAGTTGACCCACACACTTCAAACTCAGTGTTATTCAAGGGCCAACTGTATTTAATTGTGAAAATTTGAGGAACCTTGCTAGAGGTACTGTCATGCTTTCAAACTTGGATAGCCATAAAATGTTTACTGAAATGAAATCTTAATTCTCATTCATAGCCTCTAAAACTATATTGCAGTTTGTAAAACCGTTGTGCCAGTATATGTGTAACTAAGTCATTGGTAGTTTGATGAGCTAAATAGCACCCCCTCTACTCTTTTCGTAAACAGCTTTATCGAGGTATAATTCACAGAACCATAAAGTTCACTCATTTAAAATATGTAAGTCATTGGTTTTTAGTATACAGAATTGTGCAGACATTACCACGATCTCATTTTAGAACATTTTCATTGACCCAAAAAGAAATTCTCTAGAACAATTGGTATTTATTCCCCATTCTTTCCCCACTCTGCCCCATACCCCCAGCCCTTACGACTGCTAATTTACTTTATATACATATGCCTATTCTAGGCATTCATGTAAATAGAATCCTACAATAGGTGGTCTTTTTAAACTTTTTGATACGTTTCACTTAGTATAAGTTTTCAGCATTTATCCATGTTGTATCATGTGTCAGTTCTCATTCCTATTAGCTTCTACTCTTGTATTTACTTTTTTTACTTTTTATATTATTGCTTATTATTTACCCTTGTAATATTTATTATTATACTCTTGTATTTTTTCACGATACTGCCCAATCCTTGTATTGTCCTACTCTTGTCTAGTCCAACTGGCTGGAAAGAAAAGTTCAAAAAGAATCCTCTAAATACTTTTACTACTGAGTACCATAAGATTCTGCCATAAATACTTTATTTCCACATGTGTTTCTTGTCTTTTTGCCAATCCTGAGTTTTAATGAATGATCATGAAAGCTGAAATGAGTGGTTTACCTTAATGGAGTATAGGATGATTGATTTGAAAAATAGTTTTGCTTTCCTTGAAAGGCATATAGTTATTTGCTTGGGATTTAAAAATTGAAGGATGTGAGATTTAAGTGTGTCTGAAGTTTAGTGAAATTAGGTTGATGTTTAATAATGCATTGAATGTTGACTAAGTGGTATATACAGGAAGACAATGTTTTACCTAGTTAGTCACATTTATTGAGTTCCAGTTTGTTAGTTAACATCTTAGCTTTTATTTCCAGCTTCAGGAAGATGAGTTGAGAGATGCAGTGTTGCTGCTTTTTGCGAACAAACAGGATTTGCCAAATGCTATGGCCATCAGTGAAATGACAGATAAATTAGGTCTTCAGTCTCTTCGTAACAGAACAGTAAGTATTTGGAGGTTCATATTAACCTTGATTATTAGAATTACTGCAGTTGTTTAAGCAGGTATTCACTTGAAGTACATATTAAGTAATAGTCCCTTTTGAACAGATAAAGAGCACATCATTTTAAAAGAAATACAGTAATATACTCTTATAGACATGAACCCTTTCAGGCTTTTATAAATGTGTGTTCAATTTTCAAACTATGTTAATATCATCTACTTTTTAAAAATTTAAAAACATTTTTTTAAAGAGAGAGAGGTAGAGGGAGATCAAGAATCCCAGGCAGGCTCCATGGCCAGCACAGAGCCTGCCACCAGGCTTGATATCATGACCTGAGCCAAAAATCAAGAGTCAGACGCTTAACTGACTGATCCACCCAGGCACCTCTCCTTTTTTTAACTTTTAATATTTATGTTTTAAGGATCCAAATATTTAGATACCTTTATTTTTGTTAACTTTATCCTTAAAATATTTCGTATCGGTAGATATACTTTATGAGAATTGTATTATCTAAAGATTATTGATATCGTTAACTTTAATTTTATATCTTTTAAATAGCTGTGCAGCAAGTATTTTGTAATTCAGTTTTCTTATTAAAACTGTAGTATTTTTGCAGCTGTATTTTAGATAATACAGTTTTATATTGTTTACTTTTTAACATTAAAAGCTTTTGAACTATAGTTATGACATTAAACAAGTTTTCAACTTAAAATTAAAGGAAATACTATACTTACTCTCCATTAACTTGTTTTAGATCAGTGATTTAAATACTGGCAAAACACAATATACTGGTTTACATATAAAGATGATATCACAAACTATAGTGTGACTTGTATTTTACAATAGTTTTTCACTAAGTTGTCAACAAAAACAGATACTGTGCTGTGGCAATAACTGTATATAGGCTGTTAGAGATGTCCCAGGCTGATTTAAAGAAAATAAAATGTAAATGATACCAGTTTTCAGTGCTGTGAAGATAAGAATTTGTACCTTTTCCCAATGCTCGAGGATACTGAGTTGTTTGGTATTCAAATAATTGGCAGCAGAGTTTACTTGTATTGACTTTGTACAATATTAAAACAAAGTCTTTATTATATGGCGGAATGAAACTGGTCAGTGAAGAAAAGTAATAAAAATAAACTGTCTCTTAAAGGTGATTAAATTGCTTTCTAGATCTTTTTCTTTCTTTTTTTTTTTTCTAGATCTTTTTCTTGTTCTTTGTTAACATTTCATGGCATGACATTCATTACCATTTTATCAAGAGTGAAACTTTTTGGAATGCATGAGATCAGAGTGCAGTTATCTGGAAAGCTTGCTCCTAATAGCAGCTCCTACTCATTTCAAAATTTTGCCTCCTGTACTCTGAACTTAGGAAAAGAGGGTTAAAAGGACCTGGTGGTACTTAATTAGTTACTAATCTTCCTATCAATGTTCTTTTCAGATTAAGGAGTAGCTTGTTGATTAAATCTAATGAGTTGGGTAGGAGTAGCTTTAAATGTGACCGGAGTTTTGTGAGAAATGTGTATGAGAACATTTTCAATCAATACAGTTGTTGTTGAGATCATTAAATACAAAAGTAATTATTTGTGAGATGTTAACTTTATTTACTCCTTTATTCCTATAGTTTTAATATTAATTTTTTGTTTCTTTACATTTATGGTAACTGCTGACTAAATATTCCTGTCGGGCAGTTGGAAATATTTAATTTTCTGATAAAGAAATTTTAAAGACTGGTTATATATAGTCTTCTGTTAATCAAGTATTTTCTTGTTCTTTCTTTACAGTGGTATGTTCAAGCCACTTGTGCTACACAAGGAACTGGTCTGTATGAGGGACTTGACTGGCTGTCAAATGAGCTTTCAAAACGTTAAATGAAACTGGATATCTAACCAAGGACACATTTGATAGAATTGGTCTAGGCTTGTTACAACAAAATTAGTTTGCATCTTGGTTATTAAACAGTATCTGGGACTGGTTTGGGCAGAATATTACAGCGTTTAAACTTATTTTGTTGCCAATTGTTTACCAAGTATAATATTGCTATTTAGCAATATGCTTGGTTTTAAAGAAATTCTCCTTAACTTGGGAAAAAAGTGTCCTCTTTTAATTTTACTTCCCTTAAGCCTAAATGCCTGGACATAGCTATTGTGACACCTTTAAATCCGTTTTGAATGTTTTTTGAGCCCACAAGAAATGATGTTTTAAAGTTATTCCCTTGCTACTTTACTGATACCTTTATCATTCCTGGGACAGTCTGCTGATTTAAAAAATGTAGCATTCCATTTGTATTTATTTTTCTCCCTTGCCAAAAAGATTTTCTAATACTGCTTGTACCAGCCAGGGAAATGCTCCAAAACACTATTCAGATCTCTTGCACTGAGGAACTTCTATTTTTTCTCCCCTTAATGAATCCTGGCTTTCATCAGCCAAGCTTACCTTAGTGTGGTTTGGATTTGATAGCTCATTAGTTCTGTGCTGGTTGCAAAGAGTTCATATTGAGATGATTTTTAATACCCAGCAGATTGTCTTCCTTTATATTGTATCTTTTTTATGTTGCATGTTGCTTTTTGGTATCAGCCTGACTCTTTGCCCAGTATATGATAGTTCTGCTGATGTTTTATTGTTTATTGGTGAACATATCTTCATAAAGAGTTTTTGGAAAACTCATCAAACTCAATAAGTTTTCTTCATAACCCATTTGGAATTATTCCTAATAAAATGATAAAAATGTATAATTGTATGTGTGCTTTTTGAGTCTTGGAGATGTTTGTTTGATATGGGTTTTCTTATTTAGCAAAGCTATTTTGCATACATTACAGTTTGTGAACAATAATGTACAGGTCTCAGTGAGTTTAATTTTTTTAATTAAAATTTTTTTTTACTAATTGTTTAAATTGGAAAGAAGGTATGAGTTGCTATCATGTGTATAACAGAGTGGGGAGCAATTTCAAAATTTTAGTTTCCTTTTAATAAAATAGAATTTGACACTGTACATTTCTAAACTCAGATCAAGAGTAAAAAGCTGTAATAAAATGAACTGCCCAAAAAGAATGTATGCATGTGTTTGTTTCACAACTAATCAAAAAAATGCAAGTGCTGTTTGCAGGCAGATTGCAGACTGTTAGTGGTGGGGCTCTCCTACGTAGAGAAGTTCACAAGCATAAGCACTTTTCATTTGAGTTCCACGTATATCAGAATTTCTGCAGAGAGCTGCCTGTAACTAATTCTTTGTTTATAAGGCAGTACAGGAGATCCCTGGGTGGTTCAGCGGTTTAGTGCCTGCCTTCGGCCCAGGGTGTGATCCTGGAGTCCCAGGATTGAGTCCTACATCAGGCTCCCTGCATGGAACCTGCTTCTCCCTCTGCCTGTGTCTCTGTCTCTGTCTCTCTCTATCTCTCATGAATAAATAAATAAAATCTTAAAATAAGGCAATGCAGGTATATATACTTCATTAACTATATCTATTAAGGTATTAAGGACTCATCTTGGGACCCTTATAAGTAACTCAGTTTTTGTCTATAATGCTTTATGTATCTCACAAACCTTTTAAAATCTTAGTGGCTTGTATAACTTCACGTAAATTTCTGGATTGAAATTTTATTTTCAAACCAAAAATATGCTAGTAAAATAATATAGAGTTTTGAATCATAAGATATTGGACCAAGTGAAAAGAAATTAGGATTAAGTAGTTGATGATTGTCACGCAGGGGAAAAGTGTGTGGGTCACTTGATGTTAAGTGCAAGTTCCCTAGCCCACCAGATGAATAAGCCCACCTTCTGTCTGAATAAGTAAGGTATCATTTCTGGTTGGAGAAAACTAAGAAATGATATGTGTGTAGTTTTATGGAGTTTAACTTGGAGGTATTAAACCTCCAGTGGGTTCACTGTTACCATAATTAAATTACCACTGTATTAATTTTAAAAACTGAAGTAAGTCCAGAATGCTTTCACAGACTCTGAAAAAGGAGTAAAGAGAACCCATGTAATCTTATTCGTGATGTAAAGCAAGTCTTACTATCAATGATGGAAATGACTGCACTAAGAAACTATAAAATTGCCTAATTTTCACCAAGTGGGTTAGATTTGCAAGATTATCTTTGTTTTATTTTAAGGAAAAAATTAACTTGGTAACTTGGCATGTTTTTTACCCCAAGAAATTACTTTTTGGGGGTCCCTGGGTGGCTCAATTAAGCTTCTGCCTTTCAGGTCATGATCCCAGAGTCCTAGGATGGGGAAGGGGTACATGCCAGACTCCCTGCTCAGTCAGGAGTCTTTTTTTCCCCTCTGCCCCACCCCCTCTCATGCTTCCTCTTGCATGCACGCCCTATCAGGGGAGGGGTCAGCTGGTAGGGCTGAGGGCACCTAGTGGCGTCGGGGCACACACCATATGGTGTCAAGTAAGTAAATAAAACCTTAAAAAAATTACATAATAGATTTTAAAGGCAAATTGAGAAATTCTCCCCCCCCCTTAAAAAAAAATAAGTTCTTTGGGAAAAAGTATAAGAGATAACCCCAATAATGCCTTTCCCTGTGTTTTAACATTCTTTGCAAACAATGTGAACTTAGAAAATCACTATCACTGTTCTAACTTACATGCTCAGAACTCTTAGGAAATACTTGACACCATCAAGATTCAATGCTTACTGTTCACCAAAAAAAAAAAAAAAAATGCTTACTGTTCACATAAATATTAACCTTAGTGTTGTCAATCAATAAGAGGCCTCTGTGACCTCCCCTATTATACAGAACAGTTGATTATATCCCTAGATGAAAAAGTATTCTGTCAAATAATTGTTAAGTATGTCACTAGAGAAACTGAAGAATAATTGTGGTTCTCTTAAAGGCTGATGAGCAGCAGCATTGGAGTTGAGGATAGATGCATTATCTGTTTTCTGTCCCTCGAACCATAGCTTTTTTGAGGGCGGAGCGGGCATAATACACCCATTGTTTTTTGTCATTGAGTTGCTTTCCTGTGATGTAGTATCTTGGTATTTTGCTACAGGTTTGTGTTTACATGATTTTTCCCCCCTCATCTTACGTATTCTTTTTTTTTTTTTTTAACATTTTATTTATTCATGAGAGACACAGAGAGAGGCAGAGAGACAGGCAGAGGGAGAAGCAGGCTCCATGCAGGGAGCCCGATGTGGGACTTGACTCTGGGTCTCCAGGGTCATGCCCTGGGCTGAAGGCAGGCACTCCATCGCTGAGCCACCCAGGTGTCCCAATCTTACGTATTCTTAATTGAAAATACAAATAAAATGTTTTAATTTTCCAGAGTATTCATGTCTTGTTCATTGAGATGTCCAGTTTTCTTTAGCATATGTACAAAATCTCATATAGTAATAATCACTTTCAGATCATTTATTGGAGTGAGACTTTTTTTTTTTCTTTTTTTTTTTTTTTAGGAGTGCCTGAGTGGCACAGTCGATAAACCATCCGACTCTTGGTCTTGGTTCTGGTCATGATCTCAGGTTGTGAGATCAAGCCCTGCATCAGGCTCTGCCCTCAGCGTGGAGTCGCCTTGGGTTTCTCTCTTCCTCTGCTCCCCCCAGCTCTCTCTCAAATGAATAAAATCTTTAAGAAATAATATTTTAACTAATCTCTACACCTGACATGGGGCTTGAACTCCTAGCCCTGAGATTAAGAGTCATCTGTTCTATCTACTGAGCCAGTCAGTTGCCACTGGGGTCAGACTTTGATTATTTCAAAGTCCATGAAATCTATAGGGATGTCCCCTCTTTCTGATATTAGTAATTTGTGTCCTTTTTTTTCTTAGTCTGGCTAGAGGCTTATCCATTTTACCTTTTCAGAGAATCAGCTTTTGGTTTGATTGATTTTCTCTCTTGAATTCTTTTTTTTTTTTCATTGATACCTGCTGATTTTTATTCTACTTTTGATTTAATTGGCTCTTAGTTTTCTAGTTTCCTAAGGTGGAAGCTTAGATGATTGATTTTAGGTTTTTTCTAATGTATGAATTAAATTTTCTGCTAAGCCCTTCTTTACCTCCCACAAATTTTGATGTTTTTATTTTATTGTAGTTCAAAATATATTTTAAATCCTCTAAGATTTCTTCTTTGACTCATGCATTATTTAAAGTGTGCAAAGTAGGGATTTTCCAGCTGTTTTTTTTGGTTTTTATTTCTTGTAGGGATTTTCCAGCTGTTTTTTTGTTTTTCATTTCTTGTATAATTTCATTATGGCCTGAATGCAGACACCAAAATTTCTCTTTTAAATTTGTTCAGGTGTATTTTATAGCCACAAAAGTCTTGGTGAATGTTCCATGTGAGCTTGAAAAGAATGTGTATTCTACTGGAATATTGATGAAGTAATAATCTATAGATGTCAATTAAATCCATTAGATTGTTCGTGTTGGTTTCAGCTACTTTCTTACTGATTTTCTGCTTACTGGATCAGTCACAGAGACATCTTGGACTCAGATTTCTCCTTAATTCTGTCAGTTTTTGTCTCACCTTATATAGTTTGACACTGTTAGGTGTATACATGTTAACAATTGTCCTGTAGAACTGACCCCTTTATCATTTATCTTTATCCCTGACAATTTTCCTTGTTTTGAAGTCTATCTGAAGTTAATATAGTTATTTCTGCTTTCTTTTGATGAGTGTTAGCCTGGGGTATCTTCATTTACTTTTTTTCTTTTTTGAGACTTTGTTTTAGAGCAATTTTAGATTTACAGGAAAGTTGACAAAAGAATATAGCCTGTACCCCCATGCATGTACACCCCCCCCTACTAACATTCTCCATCAGAGTGGTACATGTTTCATCTGATGAACCTATATTGACATAGAATCACCCCAAATCCAAGTTTACATCAGGGTTTATTCTTGGTGGTGTACTTTTTTGGGATTTGGATAAATGTAAAATATGTATCCATTGTTACAGTATATAGAGTATTTTTACTTCCTTAGACATTCTCTGTGTTCCATCTCTTCATCCCTCCCTCACTCCCAACTCCTAGCAGCCACTGATCATTCTATAACCTCTGTGGTTTTGCCTTTTTCATATTATATGGTTGGAATACAAGATGTAGCCTTTTCAGATTGGCTTCTTTTACTTAATATGCATTTAAGTTTCTTCCATGTCTTTTCATAGTTTAATAGTTTCTATACCATAGCTTATCTATCTCCTGTAGGACTCAGTAGGCTGAGCCCAAGTTTTGGCAGTTATGAATAAAACTGCTACAAACACTGTGTGCACAGACTCCTATGGGTATTTAACTCCTATGGGTAAGAACCAAGAGGCATGATTGTCAGATTGTACGTACAAGTGTGTTTAGTCTTTTAAGAAACCACCATACCTCTTGGTGTCTCCACCAGTAATGTATGGGAGCTCCTGTTGCTGCAGTTCCATCCTGACCAGCATTTGGTGTCAGTATTCCAGATTGGACCATTCTAATAAATGTGTAGTGGTATCTCATTTTAATTTCGGTTTCCTTGATGACATAAAATGTGGCACATCTTTTCATTCGCTTATTTGCCATCTCTATATCTTTGGTGAGGTTGAGATCTATGGCCCATTTCTTTGGTTGGGTTTGCTCATTGGATTTTAAGAGTTCTTTGTCTATTTTGAATATAGTCCTTTATCAGATGTGTCTTTTGCAAGCATTTTTTTCCACTCTGGTTTGTCTTCTCATACTCTTGATAACTTATAACCTATGTATATCTTTATTTTACACTTAAAGTGGGCTTCTTGTAGGCAACATATATTTGGTCTTGTTTTTGGATCTACCTGACAATCTGTATGATAATCGGTACATTTAGATAATTGGCCTTGCAGTGATTATTGACCTACCTGGATTAATATCTATCATATTTGTGATTTTTCTAATGGTTGCCCTTGTTCTTTGTTTACAATTTTGCCTTCCTATTTTTGCCTTCCACTTTTTTTTTTTCTGCCTTTTTAGTGGGGTTTTAATTGAGCTTTTTTTTTAAGATTTTATTTCTTCATGAGGGAGAGAGAAGCAGAGATACAGGCAGAGGGAGAAGCAGTATATGTCTTCTCATCTCAGTTATACTTTTTTTATTAAAAAAAAAAACCACCTTTTTTTAGTGGGTGCCCTAGATTTTGTGATATATATCTACAACTATTCCAAGTCCACCTTCAAATAATAATAATATGTTTTTCATGGGTAGTGTGGAGTACCTTACAACAAAATAATCATCATTCTTCCTTCCAATCCTTCACATTATTGCAGTCACTTATTTCACTTATACATAAGCACATAAATATACATAGTCAAACACAGTGCTGCTGTTGTTCTTTTGAACAGACTTGTCTCTTAGATCAATTAATCAAAGATTTTTTTTAATACGTTCACTTACTCCTTTGATACTGTTTCTCTATATAAATCAAGATTCTGACGTATCATTTTCTTCCTCTTATCTAAAGAGTTTAACATGTCTTGCAAGGACAGTTCTACTGGCAACAAATTCCCTCAATTTTTTTTTTCCAGGAAAAAAAAAAAAAGCTTTATTTGGGCTGAGAGCTGGAGAATGAGAAGGCCCTGAGCCAGCCTACTGAGCTAAGAAGTGAGATTAGATTCCAAACCGGCAGGTAGAGCTTATGAACCAAATGGACTCCACCTCCCAGCAGGCTTACAGTTAGTACAATCAATAGAGGCTGGTGGGAAATCTATTTGCCACTAAATCACCAAAGTATGCCAGCCACCATTACAAAACGGCAGTTTCTTTTCTTCTATAATTAAATTTCCACAACCCCTCCCAACTACAAGTATTACAAAAGAAAGTTAAAAAAAAAAATCTCATTTTACAGATCTTAAACTCATCTTCAGCATTTAACTCAAAGGTCTCATCAGCCTCAAAAAAATAATTCTGCTAAGCTCATCAGCTAAAAGGTCTTTCCAAGTAGTTAGAAGATGGTCTTTGCTAGCCTATGGCAATTCTTTGGCCCATTTTCCCTAGCCAGTTAGGGCTGAACAGCAGAGTAAGGCTCAGAGTGGGGGGTGAGGGAGAAGGGGCACAAGGGCTAATTTTCCCCCGTACAAGATGCCATTTGAAGCTTGATGGGAGAGCAGAACTGGAGAGGCTTGAGGGAAGGCTCCAGACCCTGTATTCAGTCAGAGTCACTGCTGGAAGAGGAGGAGGAGGAGGAGGAGGAATGCTTGCCATGCTTGTGGTGTTTGTGCGTCTTTTTATGAGCTTTCTTCATTTTCTTCCGCATCTTCTTGTCCATCACCATTCCCGGTCCTCCCATGCCAGGTGCCAGGAACAGGTGGTGGGTAGGGAGGTGGGTAGGGACCCGTGGGTTGGCATCCAGGGTACCCTGGTGGTGGCACAGGTTAAGGGGGCCTGCGGGGGGTGGGGGGGAGCTGGATTCCCCTGGGGAGCCCCTGGGGGAGTTGGATAGGGGCCCGGGGGGTAGGCGGGATTCACAGGTGGCGGATGGGCAGGATTGGCACCTCCAGGGTACCCGACGTTAGGGGGATATGGATGCGGCCCTGGCTGTCTGGCATTGGGATTTCACATGTTCGGGGCTTCCCTGCAGCCTTTACACCAGCTTCCGGGCTGGACTCATCCTCGGCTCTCAGTTCTCAATTTTTGTTTTGAAAGTCTGTTTCTCCCTCACTTTTGAAAGAATTTTGCAGAGTGCTGAATTTTAGGTTTGGTGGGTTTTTTTTCTTCAACATTTTAAATATTTCACTCCACTCTTCTTGCTTGCATGGTTTCAAGTCAGATGTAGCTCTTATGAGGTGTTTTCTTTTTCTTCTGTCTTCTCTTAGGATTTTTTCATCTTTTTCAGTAGTTTGAAAACAATAGGTATAGATGTAGGGTTTGGGGCATTTCTCCTGCTTGGTGTTATCTGCATTTCCTGGATATGTGGTTTAGCACCTGCCATTAGGTTGAAATTCTCAGTCTTTATTGTTTCCAATATTTATTTGTCTTCGTTATTCCCATTGTGTGTATGTTATACCTTTTGTTGTTGTCCCACAGTTCTTGGGTATTATTTTTCTGTTTTGGTTTTTGACCCCTTCTCCAGTCTTTTTCCCCCCTTCCTTTGCTTTTTAAGTTTTGGAGGTTTCTGTTGCAATATCCTTACTCTCAAGAGATTCTTTCCTTAGCCATATCTAGTCTATTAACTAACCCGCCAAAGGCATTCTTCATTTGTCACAATTTTTTTTAATCTCTGGCATTTACTTTTGATTTTCTTAGAATTCATCTCTGCTAACATTGCCTATCTGCTCTTTATATTGTCTTCTTTATCCATCAGAGCCCTTACCATATTACAGTTTTAAATTCCCAGTCCAATAATTCTATCATCCCTGCCTCATCTGAGTCTGGTTCCAATGCCTGCTCTCTCATCAAACTGGTTTTTGCTATGTATGTATGTATGTATGTATGTATGTATGTATGTATTTTTAATCTGTTTATCTAAGTATATGTTTATTAAGTTCACTCTAAGCCCAAAATGGGGCTTAACTCATGACCCTGGGATCAAGAGTCACATGCTCTACCGACTGAGCCAGCCAGACACCCCTGTATTTTGCCTTTTAGTGTTTGTCTTTCTTTCTTTCTTTCTTTCTTTCTTTCTTTCTTTCTTTCTTTCTTTCTTCCTTCCTTCCTTCCTTCCTTCCTTCCTTCCTTCCTTCCTTCCTTCCTTCCTTCTTTGTCATTGCTGATGAAAAAGTAAAAGGAACATGATGTACAGGTAAAAGGAACTGCTACAAATAGGCCTTCAGTAATGTCATAGTAAGGTGTGGGAGTAGGGGAAACTTTTTATAGTCTTAGGATTAGGTCTCAGTATTTTACTGAGACTCATGTCTCAGTACTGAACTATAAACTTCACATGTACTTCTCAATTTTTTTTTCTCCCCCTTAGGTGGGATAGGATGCCTAAAGTGGGCTGGAGTTAAGTATTTCCCTCCCCCATCCGCCGCACCCAGGTCAGTTAGGCTCTGATAAAACCCTCGTATGAGTTAGGTCCTGGTTACTTTTTTGAGAGCAGGCCTTGCTAAAAACAGGGTGCTCTGGCATATTTCTAAGTCATTTCTTTCCCCTTCCTTTACTGGAAGCATGAAATTTTTCTTCAATATTCACAGTGAGAAGCTGGTAGAGGTCCAGGAGGTAAAACTCACAAATGTGTGGGGGCCTTTGGAGTTCTACTCGGTTGGCCATACCGAGTCTCTAGCAATTCCTCAGTTACGGTTCAAGTGTCCCTACCCTGGCACTGATTCCCACAGAGATTTTTGTTCTGCAGGTTGTGATTCTCTGTATTCATCTGTTGGGCTCCAATCTGGGGGGCACCAGTTTGCCCTGTGACATTTCTCTTATGGACCTAAGAAAAGTTGATTTTTCAGTGTGTTTGGTTTTTGACATCTCATTCGGACAGAGTGGCAACTTCCAAGCTTACTTACATGCATACTGGACCAGAAACCAGGAAGTTTCATCTAGCACATCTGGTTTCTGGTCCAGCATTCATGTAAGCTAGATGAAACTTCCTTAAATGTAGAAGTTCTCACTCTTGGTATTGAGGTAAAAGTGACTTTTGACTTATCATTAGAAACAAGTGCTTGTTGGTAGCATGTTGGATGTTTCAATAATGTAAATGTTAACTAATATTTACTAACTTTGGTAGAATTTATATGAAAACTTAGATTGAGTTATAAAGAGCAAATAGTTGGTATATCTGTCAAATACATTATCTGAAGATCTGGTATAGGGAGAAAGTAATGATTCAGAGAAAGAATCTGATTACCTATTCAGATGGTTGAATTCTGAGAAAATGACTAGAAATAATCTACTACCAGCCTTTTCCCAAGATCAGTAGAGTTAGTGTTGAGATAGTATTGGCGCAACAAAATTTTTTCCCAAATGACATTTATTTATGTTGCCAGCTTAGTTATTTTTAGGAAAACCATAGGAATGAAATAATAGTCTTAATGTGTAATATCATTCAGACAATCTAGGTATTTTACATTAAAGGCAACTTAATATAAACATGGAGTTGATCAGGACTTGGTTCTAAAATTTACTCCTGAGAATTAAGCCCAGCATATTCTTAAATTTCTTCTTCTAGCATATATGTCATGACAGTGTATTCAGTGTGCCTAACTTAAAGGAAGTTACCATTACTGGAAGGTTACTTGGCTACTTATGTTTCTGTCTTACAAATATCCCTTTATCCCTATTTCCACAAGCCAGGTAAAAAAAGTTTAAGTGGTTACATTCTAGCAACAAAAGTTCTGAGAAATCAATAGCAAAAGTAATAATCTGGATTCAGGTAAAGAATACTTAAGGTAGGGATGCCTGGGTGGCTCAGTCAGGTAAGCTTCCGACTCTTGATTTTGGCTCAGGTCATGGTCTGAAGGCTGTGAGATGGATCCCTGACTCAGGCTCCATGCTGGACAGAGAGCCTGCTTAAAATTCTCTCGCCCTCTCACCCTCTCCTTCCCCGAGCCCTCCCTCTCTTAAAAAAAAATTTAATTAAGGCAGCTGTACTAGTTAGTAGACACTTGAGAGGTACTTTGTGTTTTAAAAAGCAGTGGAGGGGCAGCCTAGGTGACTCAGCGGTTTAGCGCCGCCTTCAGCCCAGGGCCTGATCCTGGAGACCCGGATGGAGTCCCACGTCAGGCTCCCTGCATGGAGCCTGCTTCTCCTTCTGCCTGTGTCTCTGCCTCTCTCTCTCTCTCATGAATAAATAAAGTTTTAAAATAAAATAAAAAGCAGTGGAGTCAGGTGTCTTCCTGACCTTGTCAGAGCTTTCCAATTGTTTTCATGGTGTACTTTCAATTATATTGGGCATTTAAGCATTCAGCTGGTGTTTGGGGACTAGTTGGTGTTTGGGGACTTAGCACTGCCATCTGCAGGCAGGAAGTTGGCTCTCAGGAACTGACCAATTCTTTGGTGGCAGTGGCTCTTTCTTGGGGGCTGGGTTGAGTGCCGTTCAAGTAACAGATGTATATATCACAGACTGCACAGTTTATCCCCTGCCTTGTCTTGAAGAGGTGAGGAATGATGATTTTTGAAAGGAAAGGGAGGGAAGGGTTGCCCAACAAAAAGGCAATGCAATTTTTAAAATGGGCTCCAAAGATATACAAATGGCCAATAAGCACATAAAAAATGCTCAACATCATTAGCCATCAGGTAAATGAAAATCAAAACCACAGTAAGATGCCACTTTAAGATAGTTGTAATAAAAAACAACAACAACAAAAAAAGGTGTTGTTAGGATGTGGAGAAATTGGAACCCCCATACATTGCCAGTGGGAATGCAAAATTGTGCAACTACTTTGGGTAACAGCCTGGCAGTTCCTCAAAAGATTAATTTCCATATGATCCAGCAATTCCATTCCTAGATACATGCCCAAGAGAAATGAAAACATGTACACTCAAAAACATGTACACTCAAAAACTTGTATACAAATGTACAGCATTATCCAGAGAGGCCAAAAAGTGGAAGTAATCCCAATATCCATGTGTTATCAACTGATAAATGGATAAATTAAATGTGGTATGTCCATACAATGGAATATTATCATAAAAAGGAATGAAGTATTGATACTACAACATGGAAGAACCTTAGCAGCATACTAAGTGAAATAGGCTGGTCACAAAAGCTGGTCATAATTGTATGATTCCATATATATGAAATGTCCAAAATAGGCAAATCCATAGAGGCAAAAAGTAGGTAAGTGGTTGGGAAGAGCTGAGAAGAAGGGGGAGTGAGGAGTGGCTGGTAATGAGTATGGGTTTGTTTCTGATGACAATTTTTGATGATTTCACATGCAGTGACAAAAACTCTTAGAGCAAAAAAAATAAAGATCAATTTTAGATTGAAGAACCAAAGAATTGTGAGATTCTTTCCTTTAGGATGAAGAAAAATGACACAAGCCAGACTGCAAAAAGGCAGATTTTTTTAAAGGGATGTAATAAAAGGACATGAAAGAGGTAATATAATTCAATTATTTAGAATACTTAAAAATTCTACAGCTTCAGCAGAAATACTTTTCTTTGGTTTAAGATATTCAGAACACTACACTTAACCCAGCTTTTCTGAGAAAGGCCAGCTTTATTTCTAAATGCTTTCATCTCTAGATACAGCATTTCTCCAAACTATTCTACAGGGAAAATAGAGATTAAATGTAATACTCTTTTAAAAGTGTATTGTTCATCCAATATAAGAATGCCAAATGAAGCCTTCCAATTGCCTACTGAACCATTTTCAGTTTCAAGAACGGAAATAAGAGGAAACCAAAAATGTAAACTAGGAATACTTCAAATACAGTAAGAAGATGAATAGCAACAATCTAGGATAACAGCATTAAAATGAGTTACTGGGCCAAATGGATTGCATTATATAAACTCTTTGACATAAAATTTACATGAAACAGAAAATGGAAATGAGTGATTGTTTTTAGTGAAGTTTCTCAAGGAAATTGAAGATTATGAGTAACAACCTAAGTCTGACAACATGAACATGGATTTTAACAGCTGAGAGAGCTTGTTATAGAAGCATGAATCCAGCTGGTAGGTTATATTGAAGGTGGCATCAGGAGTTGAACTAAAAGATTTAGCATTTTTTTAAAAAAAGATTTTATTTATTCATGAGAGACAGAGAGAGAGAGAGGCAGAGACAGGCAGAGGGAGAAGCGGGCTCCACCCACGAAGTCCGATGTGGGACTCCATCCCGGGACTCCAGCTGGGATCATGCCCTGAGCCGAAGGCAGACACTCAATCACTGAGCCACCCAGGCTACCCTAGGCCCACATTTTTAAAGTGACCTTTTTTTGTTTGTTTCTTTAGGCTATTTAAACTTTCTAATTATTTACACTCCAGGACTTTTGTAAATTTTCCCCCCCAAATCTCTTCCAAAGAAGCAATGAGACTGACCTTTGCAATTTGACAAGCTTGTAAGATTAAGTAGGATTTGCTGAAGATGAGCTCTCTGGAAAAAATAGGAGTTGGGTAATCCATTGTCAATAATCTAGTTCATGACTGCAATAAAGATAAAAATGTATTGGTAGAGGACCACACTCACTTGGATGACTATAATCCAAAACACGTGAAGATATGGAGAAACGTACTCTTACATCACTGGTGGGAATGTAAAATGGTGTAGCCACTGTGGAAAACATTTTGGCAGTTTCTCGAAACATATATAACCAAAATAGTTGAAAACAGGTGCCCAAACTTGTACATGAATGTTCGTAGGAGCATTATTCATAAGTCAAAATGTGGAAACAACCCAAACGTCCATTTGGATAAACAAAATGAATAGAATATAATCAGCCATACAAAGGAATGAAGTACTGGTACTTAAAACATGGAAGTTTTTAAAACATTAAGGTAATTAAAGGCAAGCCAGTCTCAAAAGGCTGAAATATCCAAAATAAATCCATTGAGGCAGAAAGCACATTAGTAGTTGCCAGTGTCTGGAGGGGAGGAGGAAATAAGGCATGGCTACTTAATGGGTCAGAATTTCTTTTTGGGGTGATGCAAATGTTTTGGAAATAGGGATAATGGTTGCCCAAGGCTGTCAACGTACTAAATGCACTGGAATCGTACGGTTAATTTTATGTGAATTTCACTACAATTTAAAAAATGTTTTGGTGTTATCTCAAGTCCTATTGTTCTCAAGTTAGTGCTAAAAAACCACCCAATATGGCTCTAGTACCTTCAATGCTAAAGCATGTGCTTTCTCATGAAGTGGGACCACATAATTTGATTACCCAAATCAGTTAAACATCTTAAAATTGTTTCGTTCCCTAAATTAAATCTAGGTGTTTCCTTCTAGTACTAGAGTAAAATACGAAAACTTTCAAAATATTTAAATGTTTTTGAATTATGATTAGAGAATTAGTATTGGCTATAATTTAAGAGGAAAGATTTTCCCTATTTGTGTTGTCATGTGGATTTTATGATAAACTAGTAATGCAGATCTTTAACTTGCATTAAGAGGGATTTTGGTTTCCCCTCAAACCAGGTTGTAAAGAAACTCTGCCTGTTTCGCAGTTAGAGAATAGGAAATCTAATGGTGTCACCCTCCACCAGGAAGATCTTCCTATGATGTTCTTTGGACCCTCTCCCTTGTACTGTTTCTCAGATACATCTCCAAACTGAAACCACCACACCATTCTGATAATCAGGCCTAGTTCTCTCAGAAAAGTCACCACCCACTGAAATACTTGGAAATTTGAATTTTGATATTCAGAATTTTAAAGAACATCACCTTACAGCCAGAAATGATTTTTTTGCTAATAATTTATGAACTACCAGAGCATGCCTGCAGTGGATACTGTTGAAGAGTTCATTTAACAGGACAGTGTTCTATATAATAGCCTTTTAAAATCAATAACATGACATTTTGCAACGTTAATTCCTAAGGCAAAAACTTGTGACATCATAAAATGGGTTCACCAGAGGAAGAGGTCCTACACTTTCCACACTTTATTAAATGCATTTAAAAATCCAAATGTAAAAGAAAAATTCAATCACAAAGATGGCTTTAAGCACATAAACATTTCCGAATAACATTTCATTCTAACTCAGGAATACAAGGTAATTCTGGTATCTTATTTGTTCAATTTTCTTAGTGTTCCCCACCTTTGGACTCCAATTATACTAATATTTCTGTATACTGGAGATATGATCAGAGTATATGGCAAATCACAATATCCTACATTGTACTATTCTGAAATGCTGGTATATAATCTGATCATACTGTTTAGTCAGTAAATGTAAAATTTAAAGATTCAGGACATGGAATGCTTAATGTGAGTAGTTCTTCTGACCAGAGTTCAATCTAATTAGCCATAGTGCTAATACAGAATCCGAAGGTTTTCCTTATGGGTATAAGTATGTTACACTTTCTTCTTTCAAAATGTTTCTCAATTTTTTGCTTTTACAAACCTTGTTTTTTCTCAAGTTATTTTAAGGTCCTGTCAACATGTCTGAAAGCAGACCAAAAACACATTTTAAAAAGAAAGTATGTATTTTGCAAAAGAATCAAGATTCTGGCTTTAATATATTCATGTATTTGCAAACTGCTGTTAAATAAAATGCTCTCAAAAACGTTATTTAGGAAGGCACAATTCGGTAGCATCAATTTTTCATTTATAGCTTTTTCTAAATAAGATCCCAAGAAACTGCCACTTTAATTTTTCCCTTCCAATATTTTAAGTACTTCAAGGTTCAAACTGAACTGTAAGACTCATTTTCTTTTTCTTTATTTATTTATGATAGTCACACAGAGAGAGAGGGAGAGGCAGAGACACAGGCAGAGGGAGAAGCAGGCCCCGTGCACCGGGAGCCCGCTGTGGGATTCGATCCCGGGTCTCCAGGATCGCGCCCTGGGCCAAAGGCAGGCGCCAAACCGCTGCGCCACCCAGGGATCCCTAAAACTCATTTTCAAACTTGCTAAGAGTTAACAATACATTGGATAGGGAACGGAATATGAAATACAGCCTACTTTATCAAAAAGACAAAAGTTGTTATGGTATTGGGTTTAGAGATTAGTAAAGAATTTGGGACAAATTCTCATGACTGGAAAATCAGAACTCTTCTTCATGTAGATGGGCTTTTAATATCTAAGCTATAGAAACTAAATGCAGAAATATGAGATGAAACTAAATGCAGAAATATGAGATATTATAGTTATCCTGAACATCAAAAAGTAACAGCTAAATTATGGTAATAATTGAGTTAGAAGAGCCGTTACCACCCTAGGCTAGAAACTAATCAGTAAAACTGTAATTTCTAATGTTAAAGTTTGGCTTCATATTTAAATTATTTTTACAGTATATAAATTATATATACAGTATTTTCCTATAACCCAAATTATAATGCTCAAGTCTATGAAAAAGTTTATTTCAGAAATGCTCAAAAGCCCCACAACTTTCTCCTTTTTATAAAAACCAACAATTTCAAAAATACTTCCAACATAGAAATGCTCAGTGGTTCACCCAAAATGTCAAGCCCCATCAGTAGGCAGTTTCACATAAAGTAATCTATTATGCTGTCCTCTGGAATATCATATAGTCAAATACCCTATTGATTTATGAACATTTTTCATGGGCAAGATTAAAGAAAATGGGATCAAGTTGATTATGTTGCTATTTACTTTGAATACTAAATTGTGCTTCCATCCTAAAAGTTCAAATGAGCTACAGTTAAAGAATACAAATGTCCATTTGTACCATACACTAAAGAGTAAAATCCTAAAAATAACAATGAAAATGGCTTATGAAAAAGTAAAGATGAGAAGCAGTAACAATTGGTGATGGCATATTTTAATTGTTAAAGCTCTAAAGTTGCATTAAATTGCTAACCAAGTTGAGGTAGAGGTAGACTCTAATGTTACTCCTTTCAATGTGTTAGACACTGGCTTCTCACTTTAACCTGTATGCATTTCCCCCTAATTATATAAACATGATTTGATTCGAAATGTTATGATAGAAAAATTAAAGGATCATTCAAATTTTTACAAAATTCTGAATTCCTAGCTAAAAAAAAAAGGTACTTATAAAAATGTACATAATTCAATGTTCTTCCTGGGAATTATAAATATATTTGTTTTTCCTTCAAACACAGGAAAAAAAGGAAAAGTGGAAAAACTGCAAATATTATCAACAGTCGTGTAATGAAGACACTGGAACTAGAATAACATTTTGCCTTGGTGTCGGTCTAGTTTTCCTCTTTGAAGGTTACACATAGTTTTGATTCATATTAAATTCCTATTAAAGCAGACTTAAATTACATTACATTAAACAAATCTATTTCCATTTTAAATCACATACAAGTGCTATGTGATCAGAGGGGTGGGAAACACTAGGTAAGGCCTGATGCGTGGTAACTTCTTCATGACTAGGTAACGGAATCACCTGTTCCACTTCTAGAGCATTTAAGTCAATGAAAATGTAATCCAGGCATCCATGAAAACCACCAACATAATTTGTGTAAGCAGGTTCCCCACAAGCACTTTTCAGTTTGAAGAAATGGGAAAGGGACATATTGCACCGTTCCTCCTCCCCATTGGAAGCCCAGTCTTCGTGATCCTCTGGAATGCTGCCATTGACAACAAAATGATACATTCCTGTCGATGGGGTGCTATTAAAGTCTCCACAAAATATAACTGGTATGCCAGGATACAGGTCACATGAGACATGTCGAATGTGAGCCAAGGCTACTGCCATTTGAATGAGACGAATGTACCCACCTGTGAATACAGAAAACACTAATGTTAAGAACTTTTAAATGACCAGTTACCATGATATATAGCATATCTAAAAGTCGCTAAAAGAGTAGATATTAAGTTATAACAAGGGGGATGGCTGGGTGGCTCAGTGGTTCAGCGGCTGCCTTCGCCTCAGGGCTTGATCCTGGAGTGCCAGGATCGAGTCCCATACTGGGCTTCCTGCATGGAGCCTGCTTCTCCCTCTGCCTGTGTCTCTGCCTCTCTGTCTCACATGAATAAATAAAATCTTTTAAGAAAAAAAAGTTATCACAAGGAAAAAGTTATTTTTTTTGGCTCTATGAGGTGATGGATATTTAACTAAACTTATGGCAATCATTTTGCAATATATGTAAATCATTATGCTGTACCTATATTTAAACCTATAGGATGCAGTTATGACAATTGTCACCCAATGAGGTACAATTAATTATACCTCAAAAAAAAAAAAACTGAAAAAAGATGTGAGTAAACAACCTTATTGACCTTAAGTTACCCATGTTTTTTACGTCACTTGTGAAAACCACTAAAACCTACCTTTTGGATGCCAGTAGAGATGGGTATTAGCAACACATAGCCTTTTAGAAGAGTCCTTTGTAGACTGAAGAACAGAAACCTAAAATAAGCAAAGTGCCAAGAATTCAGTTGTTAACTGTCAATCTCCTGAATATTTTTAAAAAATCTAAGCCTATATGATGAACCAACATTTCATAACCTACCCTGACTGGAAAGTATGATCACAATTATGAAATTTAACTTTTGCAAGAAGTTTTAGGATGCACATGAATATAGGATTCAGCATACCATGTTTAAATAACTGTCCAATATATACAGCTTTGGAGCTAGACCCACCTAGATGGAATACCTATTTACAGCAGTGTCACATGGAGAGAGACTTTCTTCCTTAAGTCAGCTTGGTCACTGGTTAAAGGCACTATCATCCACCTCAAGGGGGACTGTTGTATTGATTCAACTGAAATGAGCTTACACAGGTGAATGAAACACACTGGGTGCTCAAAAAAAAAAGAAAAAAAAGAAAGTAGCTACTCAAATCTTACTATGAACAAAACCAGTTATCTGAAAACTCTGGACAAATATAAAAATAACATGTTTTTAAAACCTAAGGCAGCTTATGTATTGCCTGGGTGGTTCAGTTAAGTGTCTGCCCTTGGCTCAGGTCATGCTCCTGGGGTCCTGAGATCCAGCCCACCACCCTCTGACTCCACTCAGCAAGGAGCCTGCTTCTCCCTTTCCCTCTGCTGCTCCCCTTGCTTGTTTGTGCTCTGTCAAACAAGGAAAATCTTTAATAAAAACCAAGGAGGCCGGGTGGGTCAGTGGTTTAGCACCGCCTTCAGCCCAGGGCGTGATCCTGGAGGCCCGGGATGGGCACCCACATCCAGCTCCCTGCATGGAGCCTGCTTCTCCTTCTGCCTGTGTCTCTGCCCCTCTGTGTCTCTCATGGATAAATAAATAAAAATCTAAAAAAACACAAAACAAATGGAAAGATCTCATTAAAACAAAACAAAAATAAACAAACAAAAACCCAAGGCAGCTTAACACCCTGGTCAGTGATGATAAAATATATAATTAACTGGGTAAAAATCCTTGCCCTCCACTTGTGTGGATAAGTAAACTTAGCCATCTGCTTTAAAATATGTCAGCACAGTGCTTGGCAAGTAGTAAGAAATTACTAGTTATTACTATATTCTTGTATTCAGCATGTGTCTCTCCCAATAGACTAAACACCATGAAGGTCTCTTGTTAAAAGCAATCTGCAGAGTGCCTGGAACACTAAAAGTGCTCAGTATTTGCTCAAAGAATGAATGAAAGCTAACTTTTGTGCTGAAGACACAAGAGCAAACACCCTTCAGTAAAATCTGAAGGGTCTTTCAGGGCCCTAAAAACCCACCGGTCTGTAAAGACCATGGCAGAGGTACTTCACCTGGAGGACAGACGATCTCTGGAGCACTCTCTCCTGCGCAGATGGGTACACCACTAGCTTCTCCAGCAGTTCTTTGTGAAGTGGGTCGGACTCCAGGGCTTCATGGAAAGAAATGTCATGCTGGCTGAGAAGACTGAATTTGGTTTTTCGGTAGAAAGTAGCCAGGCCTTCGTGCTGCTTGATTCTAAACACGCCTTCCAGTCCGAAGGCCTCGAGGGCCGGCACCAAGCTGTCCGTAAACACGTTGCGATCAACCTCTTGCAAACAGATGAGGTCAGCGTTGTAGCCGGTGAGCTCCTTCTGGATAAGGTTCTGACGGTAGTCGAGCTCCAGAGCATAAGGGGCACAGTACGGGTACAGGACGCTCCTCGAAAACTCAGTCTGGGCGTACGTGTCGGCCAGGAGGTTGTACGAGACCGTGCGGATTAGAGAGTTGTCCGTCACCTTCTTGGTGTAGAGATGCCGGTGGTCAAAGGTGCAGGTGCCAGGCCCAGCCTCCACGGGACACACGCTTTCCAACTCCCTGCTTGGCCCCAAGCGCTGCCCATTGCCTGGGGTGCAATGAAGCTTGAGTCGTAGACCGATGTCCGCATTGGACGGCGTGTAGACGCGCTCGTTGACACCCGTCTCCGTCCAACTAGGAGAGGGTGAAGAGGGAGACAATGACGAGGGGCCCCCGCCCTCAGGCTCTGCCGCTCCGGGTCTGGCTTCCTTGTACCAGCGGAAGAGGGAGCTGGCGGGGTCCCCAAATTCGAGGCTGAGCTTGGGGCATACCGGGAAGCCGGCCATGATGTAGCGTGGCAACTGCAGCTCGGTGAAGGCCGGCGGGTTGCGCTCCACCTTGTACTTGACATCGCCGATCTGCAGCACCGCACCGTCCTGCCAGGCGTCCACGTTGAGCACATCCTCCGCCACTGCCTCCTCCCGGTAGTACAGCTTCACCACCGGCTCGCAGGCCGCGGCCGGCTCGGGCCCGGGCCCCGGCCCCGGCCCGGCACAGGCCACGCCGCCACTTGCATTTGGCCGGTTCTTCCGGCTCTTCTTGGCGGCAGCCGCCTTGGCGTGGCCTTTGAGGGCGTTGGTTGCGATGCGGCTGAGGGCCCGACCCAGAGGCTCGCTCTGGTCGCGCTGCATGTTCTTGTGGCTGCCGTCGGCCAGCGCGAACGACAGGCTTAGCTTAGGCTCCGAGGGCACGCAACGCACTACAGCGCGCTCCATGGCGCCCGCCGCCGTCTCCGTCGCCGCCGCCGCCGCCGCCTCGGCCCGAGTGTGCCGCTCCACCGCCGTGCGGACCCCACGAAGCGCGGCGCGGGAGCCTGGGAGCCTCCACATGAACCTGGTAGCCTGGCGGCCGCCAAGCGTCACATAAAGACTGAGAAGGTGCCGCCTCCGGCTCGGAGATCCATTCAGTCCTGCAACTTCCGGTTGGGGCGGGGAGAGTGCCGGATGCTCCTGCTCTGCACTTTCGCCAGGCCGGTTTATCTACTCCTTTTTCCTCCCCCCTCCGTAAGCCACGCCTGTCTTTAATCCCTCCCAGTTTAATCTTTATCTTAGAATCCAGCCATAAAGCGTGGAAAATCAAGAAACTATAGCGGTGCCAGAGGGAAATATTAGATTTACTGTTTTTTTTTTTTTTTTAATCGAAAGTGCAGTTATGGGACTGAAGGAGAGGCGCGCCAAGCCGGAAGTCGCTGGGGCGTTGTCAAGGGTTGCGCTTCCCGCGGGAAGGAGGCTCCTTCTGTGGAGTCCAGCCGCCTGCCTCGTCCTCGAGCCCCCGGACGCTAAGCTGCGCGAGGGCGTGGAGAGCTCCTCCGGGATTGCCCGCCTGGCCGCGGCCGTGGGAAGCGTTGCCCAGCTCCTCTCCACAGCGGTCTCACTGCTGCTCGTCTCTTCCGAGGTGTGGGTGCGTTCGCCTCAGGCCGACCCAAGCGCAGACCCAGGGAGGCCCTCTTTGTGGTACTTCGTAACCACGAGCGTTATCCAAGAACGATCCTGTAGGGAGCGGAGACGTCTTGTGTGGTTACAAGGTGATTAAGTTCCCTGCTCAAGGTCACCCAGACGAGGCCGGAGACTGAGAACGGCCAGTAAGAGGAAATGAGAAGTGTAGCTTCACTGGGCAGCAAATGAAGAAAGTATTTCAAGAGTGATTTTTTGTGTTGCATAGAATGAATAATCGGTGATTAACTGAAAAAACAAAACAAAACAACAAAAAAACAATACAACCTTGAAGATTCAAAGACAAATTGAGAAATCACTTCTGCCCGTAAATGATCTATTTGTATCCACTGTTACCTTATCCTACAACTAGAATGCTTTTCTGGCATTCTAGCATGAATGATTTTATATTTATTCATGAGGGACGCAGAGAGAGAGAGAGGCAGAGACACAGGCAGATGGAGAAGCAGGCTCCACGCAGGGAGCCCAACGTGGGACTCGATCCTGGGACTCCAGGGTCACGCCCTGGGCTGAAGGGAGACGCTAAACCGCTGAGCCACCCAGGGATCCCTGAAAACAGGCATTTTGAACTGTGTTCTAAAAGAATGAATTTTGCAATTACTTGAAATTTGTATTTCTGTCCTCCACTCCTCCCACCTACCAAATATTTAATACAGCGACTGGGTACTGATAGTGTATATGCAGTTCGAGGCTACAATATTAGATATAAAAGTCATTGCTTTGTATCAACTGACTAACCTAGGAAGAAAGAAAATAAGTCTTGGTAGTCCAGTTGATAGTACTTCATTTAGCAAATAGGAGTTTTGAAATGGCATTTTTTCTTATCCACAGCATTTTCCTTCATGCAGCCTTGCAGAACTCAAAATTTTTTTTTTTTTTTAGAACTCAATCTTAACTCAGCCTATATAAAGATAGAAGTCCTACCAGAAAAATGTGAGTTTCCTTCAATCAAACCGATCTCATTTAACAATTAGTCTTTTTTTTTTTTTAAGATTTTATTTATTTATTCATAGACATAGAGAAAGAGAGGCAGAGACACAGGGAGAGGGAGAAGCAGGCTCCATGCACCAGGAGCCCGACGTGGGATTCGATCCTGGGTCTCCAGGATCGCGCCCTGGGCCCAAGGCAGGCGCCAAACCGCTGGGCCACCCAGGGATCCCAGCAGTCTTCATCATAGTTTTGAGACAGTGCCTATACGTGTCATACTTCTCTTAGTTTATCATATTATATATATATAAAATATTATTTTATGAAAGAGTAAAACATACCCATGTTTTACTTCTGTAGCTTACTTCTGCTTCTATGCAAACACAAACACTTATTTTTTTTTTAAGATTTTATTTATTTATTCATGAGAGACACAGCGAGAGAGAGGCAGAGACACAGGCAGAGAGAGAAGCAGGCTCCATGCAGGGAGCCCAATGTGGGACTCGATCCTACCTTTTCAGGATCACATCCTGGGCCGAAGGCAGGCACTCAACTGATGAGCCACCCAGGTGTCCCACTTATGAACATATACCTTCCTCCTATTTGTTTACACAAACAGGGATATAGTATTCCCATGGTTCAGTACTTTCCTCTTTTTGAAAGAGGATTTCAACTACCTCTGTTTTGATCTCAAACTTCCTAATTTCTTCCTTCCAGTTTATCTCTTTACACAGGCCAAAGACCCTGCAGGCGTATCTTGTGGTAGGAGCCAAAACTACTCCCTCAAGCAGTAAGAATTGCTCTGAGCCAGCAAGTCCCCACCTCTAGACCATGATCCTTCTGGCCTTTACTGCCCACCTGCATGTATCCCTGACCTTTGTTCCACATTTACCTGGTGTAAACCTAGAGGTATTGTCAGTACTTCAGAGACCATCTTTGAAGCCACTGGTATTGGCCTTAGTGAAATAAATTCCTTTCTTGTTTGACCACCACTCATCTGTCTGCCTTTGGAGTTTGTCTGGGATGGGTGGTCAAACCTGGTCTGTTTGGAACCCTCAGAGCCGTGTGCTCTTGCACTCTTGTGCCGCAGCTAAATTTTCACTATCTTGTTAATTCTTTCAAGAGAAAGTGAATGAAAGTCACAATTTCCCACAGAAAATGTGATTAGAACTTTAACAGATTTGAAAATAATACATGTCAAAAAAAATACATAATAAGTCATGTGTTTGAAGTTCTATTTTTATGAGGCTAAATTATAATTGTATACATTATACAATTAAAATTTGAGGTCAGAAGACTGAACCAATACTATGCTTCCCCTGATACCAAAGCTAATAAAAATCATTTTATTCTGCCATTCTCAGTCCATATCAAGAAACACAAGCTAACTTTAATCAAAAGCTTAAGGTTGGTGGAGTTTTCTTTTTACTTATACGTATATCTGCAAACAGCATGTGAAGACTAGTTTCTTATGATTACCTTCACCTTGATTAATAACATTGGTAGATAACAGTATAGATTATTAATGTACCTTTATCTTTTTTACTTAAGGTCAACATGGTACTATAGTTTTGAGTGATAGTGCTCAGAAATTTTGAGTAGTACCGGGTGATACTACTTCGTGGTAATCTGCTACTTCCTTATAAATTCAAAATTTGATCATTTTCATTTGCTTTCTATTTAGAGAACCAGTATCTTTGTTTCCTTAACATTTTTTAATTTTTCCAGTTCTTAAAATTTATTTATTTGATATAGAGAGAGAGCAAGAGAAAGCACAAGCAAGGGGAAACAGCAAGCAGAGGCAGAGGGAGAAGCAGGCTTCCCACTGAGCAAGGACCCTGTTGCGGGGCTTGATTCCAGGACCCTGGGATGATAACCTGAGCCAAAGGCAGACGCTTAACCGATTGAGCTACCCGGGTGCCCCAATTTTTCCAGGTTTATTGAGATATTATTCACTTACAACTGTAATAGTCCACAGTGTATGATGTAATGATTTAATAGTATATACATATGATTACCACAAAAATTTAGTTAACATCCATCACTCCATAGTTATATTTTTAAGATCTACTCTTAGCAACTTTCAAATATATAATACAGTATTGTTAACCATATTCACCATGATGTACATTATATTCCCAGAACTTTATCTTATAATTGGAAGTTTTTACCTTTTTGACCACCTTTACCCATTCTTTTCATTCTCCTGCCTTCTACCCTTTTCTCCCTCCTCTGGCAACCACCAATATGTTCAGTTTCTTTTTTCAGATTCTACATACAAGTGAGGTAATGCAGTAATTATCTTTGTATGACTTATTTCACTTAGCATAATGACCTCAATGTCTATCCATGTTATCACAGATAGCAGGGTTTCCTTTCTTGTGGCTGAGTAATATTCCAATATCTATGTCTATATCTATTTATACCACATATTGCTTATTCGTTTATCTTTCTTAGGTTGCTTCCATGTCTTGGCTGTTATAATGCTACAGTGAACATGGGGGTGCAGATAGTGATTGTTTCCTTTAGATACATACTCAATGTAAAACCTAGAGCTAGAGGAAAACAGGAGATCTTGACCTCATCTGTCTTTCATATATAATAATCTCAAAAGCATGGCCCATAAAGAAAAATTTTTTTTAAGTTTGATTTTATAAATATTGAAGACTTTTGGAGGCACCTGAGTGGCTCAGTCAGTTAAGCAACCGACTGACTTTCAGCTCAGGTCATGATTCCAGGGTCCTGGACTGGAGCCCCACATTGGGCTCCTTGCTCAGGGCAGAATCGGCTGGATTCTCCATCTCTCTCTGACCCCCTCTTCTCTCTCTCTCTAATAAAATAAATCTTCAAAAAAATTGAAGACTTTTGCTCTTCAAAAGGCACCATTAAGAAAATGAAAAGCTAAAAAAAAAAAAAAAAAAAAAAAAAAGAAAATGAAAAGCTGTACATCAAGAGAATGTGTTTGCAAATTATAAAAAACTCATAACTATAAAAAGTTAATCCAATTTAAAAATGGAAAAAAGATTTGAATAAACATTTTATCAAAAAAAGATACATTAGGGGCAGCCCGGGTGACTCAGTGGTTTAGTGCCACCGTCAGCCCAGGGCCTGATCCTGGAGACCCAGGATCAAGTCCCACGTCGGGCTCCCTGCATGGAGCCTGCTTCTCCCTCTGCCTGTGTGTCTGCCTCTCTCTCTCTCTCTGTGTCTCTCATGAATAAATAAATAAAATCTTTAAAAATTATTTTAAAAAAAGATACATTAGTGGATAATAAGCACATGAAAATGATGAAAGATAGTTGGAAGGCAGGCAGGTACAAGCCCCTCAACCTCCACTCCCCGTCCCCTGCCCTAAGAGGAAACCATCCTTAAAAGGATTTTACACCACCCTGGATGGAGCCCTCCACCCTTTTCCATGTGATAGATAGGTGACAAAAACCTGATAGGATGACAGGCACGGGAAGGGTTAATCAGATTAAAATAGCCTGCTTGGGGATCCCTGGGTGGGCTCAGCAGTTTAGTGCCTGCCTTTGGCCTGGGGTGTGATCCTGGAGTTCTGGGATCAAGTCCCACACCCGGCTCCCGCGTGGAGCCTGCTTCTCCCTCTGCCTGTGTCTCTGCCTCCTTCTCTCTCTCTCTGTGTCTCTCATGGATGAATAAATAAAATCTTTAAAAAAATAAAATAAAACAGCCTACTAACAAGCCCATAAAAACCCCTAGACTGCAGCCCCGGTGGCACAGCGGTTTAGAGCCGCCTGCAGCCCAGGGTGTGATCCTGGAGACCCGGAATCCAGTTCCACGTCGGGCTCCCTGCATGGGGCCTGCGTCTCCCTCTGCCTGTGTCTCTGCCTTTCTCTCTCTGTGTCTCTCATGAATAAATAAATGAAATCTTAAAAAAAAAACAAAACCCTAGACTTAGAAACTCTGGTGGCAACCCTCTGGGGTCCCCTCTCTTTCAGTTTTTGTACTATCATTCAATAAACCTTGCTTTGCTGCCTACCACTCTGTCTGGTTTACCTCTTCATTCTTAGGTGTGACCAAGAACCATGGGTGCCAACGGAGAAAAAAAATCCTAAAACAAAAGGTGTTCAGCATCATTAGTATTTAGGGAAATGCAAATTAAAAACACAATGAGATACTACTATATGTCCACTAGAATGGCTGTAATAAAAAAGATACACAATACCAAGTGTTGGCAAACACACAGGGAAGTTGGAACCCTTATATGTTGCTGGTAGGAATATAAAATCTTTCAGCCACTTTGGAAAACAGTTTTAACAGTTTGACAGTTCTTAAAAGGTTAAACATAGACTTACCATTCAACCCAGTAATTCCATTCTAGGTTTCTATGGATGAGAAATAGAAATGTATGTTCATCCTAACACCCGTACATGAATGTTCATGTCAGGGTTATTCATAATAGCCCCAAACTGGAAGCAATCTGTCAACTGGTGAATGGATAAACCAAATATGATATATCCACATAATGGAAGACTATTCAATAAAAATGAACTTCTGTTACATACCTCACATGGGTGAACCTCAAACGTGTTATTAAGTGGAAGAAGCCAAATACAATGTGGAGGCCGAGAAATATTAAGGCCATCCCACCTAAAGTTTAGCATTAGCACAAGTACAGCCATCTTAGGCCCCTGTGAATAAGAGCTGAACTTTACTACGGGAAAAACTGCAGAATGTCCTTGGCAGGGAATCCCATATCACAAGGACAACGGAGCCCACGCCCATGGTAGAAAGTCCCATATTAGAATGAGAAAAGAGCTCAATGCCCTTGAAAGCCCCATATCAGAATGTAAATAGAACTTGAGAAATTTCTCCACCCCTTCTGAAAATCCCCTAGACCAGCCTATAAAAAACCCAGCTGTAACCCACTTCGGGGTCCAAGTCCCTGCTCTGCTGTGTTGGGTATACTTGGACCCAAGCTCGAGCTTGCTAATAAACCCTCATGCGCTTGCATCGGTGTTGGCTCCTTGGTGGTTTCTTGGATTCGGAATCTTGGGCACAACATACAAAAGACTACATACTTTTTTATTCCATTTATATGAAATTTTCAGAACTTAACAAACCTATAGAGGCCAAAAGCAAACCAGTGGTTGCTTGGGGCTGGGAGTGAGAGTGGGGATTCACTGCATATAGCCCTAGGGAACTTCTTGAAGTGATTGAAATGTTTTAGATCTGGATCTTGGTAATGGTTGTATAATTTTCTATATTTACTAAAGAAATCATTGAATTATAGAATTTAAAATGGTAAAAATTTTTAGTACCTAAATTATACCTATATAAAGCTATTTAAAAAAGATATACAAAAAATAAATAAAAATAAAAGATATACATTGTTATTAGGGTTTAATGAGGCAAGCAGAACCAGTAGATTATACATATCCCCTATATTTATCCAGATGTATGTACTGATATATATATATAAGCTAATATAAATGTATATATATTTAAAATTATTACAAGGAATTAGCTTATGTAGTTGTGGGAACTGGCTAAGCAAGTCCAAGATCTTAGGGCAGGCTGTCAGAAAGGGAAGATCCAGAGATGAGAGCAATTATAAACCTATCAGCTGTTTAGAGTCTGACTCAGTGCGTGCCTAAACCTTTTCTTTAAAAGGATTTCCACTGATTGAGTCAGTCCCACCCAGATACTCTCCCTACTTTAACATCAATTTACTAGGATTTGAATTGCATTTACAAAATCTCTTTATTGCAGCACCAGATTAGTGTTTAACTGAATAACTGAACTGTGAGAGGTTGTGGGTATGATACAAAAGACTTCTGTCTTCCCTTAAATCCAGTTTATAGGGATCCCTGGGTGGCGCAGTGGTTTAGCGCCTGCCTTTGGCCCAGGGCGCGATCCTGGAGACCCGGGATCGAATCCCACGTCGGGCTCCCGGTGCATGGAGCCTGCTTCTCTCTCTGCCTGTGTCTCTGCCTCTCTCTCTCTCTCTCTGTCTGTGTGACTATCATAAATAAATTTAAAAAATTAAAAAAAATTCTTTCCATGATGACTGGCACTCTATGTCAAATTGCTCAAATATTTGTTGAATGAATATACCATCAATACACCACCAGGACTTACTCATCCTCAATTTTATTTATGCACATGATATTTGTGTAGGCTATCATAGTTTAGATGGAGTACCCATTGTACAGCCTCTCAAAGCAGTTTCACATTTCTGTCTCTGAGCATACCTATAAATTGACACACCTTAACCTTTTTTGCCAAGGATTTCCTGAAGGAAAAGTACTATATAAACAAATACCAAATATAGAAAGAAGAGGGAATCCCTGGGTGGCTCAGCGGTTTAGCGCCAGCCTTTGGCCCAGGGGGCAATTCTGGAGTCCCGGGATCGAGTCCCACGTCGGGCTCCCGGCATGGAGCCTGCTTCTCCTTTCTCCTGTGTCTCTGCCTCTCTCGCTCTCTATCATGAATAAATAAATTTTAAAAAAAGAAAGAAGGAAAAATTATGTTGCTGATTATTTACAGGGAAGTCACCATGGGAACATTTGAAGACTTTATCCTCCTCTGAGAGCGTTTACATAAATCTATTTTCCAACTCATCCAAGTTTCCAATATTGCAGTTTTCCATAACTTGAAGATCCGGATTCCCTGGACTTCTTCTAAGGGAAAGCAGTTAGGTTAAAAACAAAACAAAACAAAAACCTCATTCCTCCACCCTCCGTTCCTAATGGATTAGTACTGAATTGAGTAATGAGTTACTGTGACAGGTAATCCTAATCGGCCGCTCGCAGCTCAGCAACTGCCTCTCCAGGCAACCTCTACCGGGTCTCTCCAGCCGCTACCGGGACGGTTTCCATGGCGACAACTTTGTTTATACACGGCAGGCGGACTGCCCAGCTCGTCGGGAGCGGTGGGATTCCCGAGGTTTCACCCCTCGTGTCCCTTCTTCCTTTCGCCAGAGGAGAAGCTAACTGAACCTTTCCCTCTCTGCGCAGCCGGAGTAGTGAAAAGCAATCAGATAGGTACTTCCTTGACTTCAGTTTTTTTCTCACTCCTCTCCCAGAGTCGGAGATCTCTAACTGGGTGCCGGCAGAAATACTCTTTTTCAAGGCAAGACTCTCCCAATTTCTGCGGGCTTCCGCTACGAACGCAGTTGGTATCACAGTTACCATTTACATGACATTTTAGACTTTCTATGCAAAAAAGTATGCCTATTTTTTGCTTGATCATTGTATCACTTCCTAGGAAGGTAGCAAGACTAAGGTACAATATTGGTGTTTAAAAGTGTTAATGGTGTCAAACATCAGCTTTTTTGGGAGCAGGGTTATACCTCAACAACTGGATTTTATTGTTGTGGTGGTAGTGGTGGTTTGGATTTTAAGGAAAAAATGTGAACCTAGAATTTTAGGACTTGTAGGGGTATTTAGAGGGCATCTAATCCAGTTCCTTAACTTCATCCATGGGAAAACTGAAACCCTAACTGGGAAGTGACTGGTTTCATTTCTTCAAAGCAAGTGGGATGTAGACTTGTAACAAGAATCCCTGCCCAAACCTCAACTGTCATTCTTTAGACTAATATCATACTTGGGAAGAAGATCTAAAAAATCTGGAATTTTTGGTACTGATAGCTAAGATATAAGTATATTGAGGCTAACATTTACAATAACGGTTTTATGAGCTTTTTCTCCTCATAGTATAAAATATTTTAATCTTCAGGAGATCAACATGTCAGATCCAAACAAAGCTGCCATCGCAGCAGAAAAGGAGGCTCTGAACTTGAAGTTACCTCCCATTGTGTGCCCCCCTGAAGACATAGGTGTTGACACATCAGCACAAAGTAAATTGCTGAATTACAGAAGATCTAAGGAGCAGCAGAAGACAATTAATCAGTTAGTGTAAGTAGCATATTGGAAATAAATCTTTTATGGAGTTGAACTGAAATGATTAGTGTTCATAGTCTCATGAAAAAGCTTTAACTATGTAGGTTGTTCATGGGCGAAATACCATTTTCAAGTTCAATTAGGGAAACAAAAAAAGTAATCACCTTAATAAATGTTACATATCACTATATATATGTTATATATCACTATATATATAGATATATATGTCTATATATGTCACTATATCTATAGTTAATATAGTGCTTATGCTAATCACTGCTTACTCTAAGCATTGTTTTTATCACTTCACCTGTACTTCTCACAACTACCCTCTATGATGGGTACTATTCTTATCTCTATTTTTGAAAAAGATTTTATTTATTTATTCATCAGTGACACAGAGAGAGAGTGAGAGGCAGAGACGTAGGCAGAGGGAGAAGCAGGCTCCCTGTGGGAACCCTGATGCAGGACTCAATCCTAGGACCCTGGGATTGTGCCTTGAGCCAAAAGCAGATGCTCAACCACTGAGCCACCCAGGTGCTCCTCTTACCTCTATTTTATAAATGTAGGTTTACTCAATGTTTTAGTATACTTAGAGATTAAAGAAATGCCTTAGGAATTACATATTGTTTTTACTCCACAACCTTTCATAATCTCACATTGTTATGTTGAACTACTTGCAGTTCCATGAATATATTCTATTTTTCACAGTTTGGTGAAAAATAAATTTCATAATTACTCCCTGTAGTTTCCTTCACTTGAAAGTATTTGTCTGCCTGAATATTTATACTAGTTCTTCAAGGCTTAGTTTTTGGATCACCTTCTCTAGAAAGTCTTCTCCTAATCCCCTTCGTACAGCTTTAGCTTTTTCCTTATATTTCTCTTACATCAGTTTATTTAGCAATATTACCTACCAACTGTTAAACAGACACTGTACTTGTTACTAGGGAGACCAAAGAGATTACAACAGAAGGGATTGTGTCTTTATCTTCTGGTAGGAAAGACAGATAGTGGACATTTAAAAACAAATAATCAAAAAGAGTATGTTAGCCTTTTAGTAGTGATGGATACTATGATGATATAAAATTGTGGGGTAGAGAGTGATGGGGAAGTTGTCTCAAGCAACATCATAGGAAAATCCTATGGAGATGATATTTAAGTAGAAATCTAAAGAGTAAGAAGCTGAAGTGTAGGGGTGGTTTAGTCAGTTAAACATCTGCTTTTGGCTCAGGTCTTGATCCTGGAGTCCTGGGATTGAGCCCTGGGTTGGGCTCCCTGTTCAGTGGGGAGCCTGCTTCTCTCTCTCCTTCTGCCATTCCCCCTGCTTGAATGCATTCCCTCTTTCTCTAGGTCAAATAAATAAATAAAATCTTAAAAAAAAAAAAAAAGAGTAAGAAGCTTTTCATTTAAATAAACATGGGAATGGCTCTCTAGCAAAGGGGATAACAAGTGTTGAAAGCCCTGAATATGAATGCTTTTGTGTGTTCTAGGAGCTGACAAAGGCCAGTGGAGCCTGGGGAAGAGTGGTGTATCAGGTGAAGGTGGACAGAAAGTGAGAGTGAAAGGGTTTTTAAGCCATGCTAATGAAGGGCAGAGTGTGAATGGCTTTTTAAGACATGATAATGAATCCAGGTTCCACTTTAAGTACAATGAAGGCCAACAAAATGTTTTAAACTAGCACATGACATGAAATTCAACTTACATTTAAAAATACCACTCTGGCTATTAAGAATAGACTGAAATGGAAGGAAGAGGGCAAGAGTAGAGGGAAACAAGGAGACCAGGTAGGATGATTTTGTAGTAACATAGGTGAGAGCTTTCAGTGGCTTGGATAAGTCTGGAGACAGTGGAGGAGGAGAGAATTAGATTTATAGGGGATAGGTTTGTCTTTTTTTTTTTTTTAAGATTTATTTATTTATTCAGAGAGAGAGAGAGAGTGAGAGAAAGGCAGAGACACAGGCAGAGGGAGAAACAGGCTCCATGCAGGAAGCCCGATGTGGGACTTGATCCCGGGTCTCCAGGATCACACCCCAGGCTGCAGGAGGTGCCAAACCGCTGCGCCATCGGGGCTGCCCAGGGGATAGGTTTGGATCCAGAATCAGTAGGACTTGCTATTGGATTGGCTTTGGTAACAAGGTGAATGGTAGGGTCTATAGACAATCAGAAGTCCAGGAGATGGGGGAGGTAAGTTTTGAAGGTTAGGTACTTATCTGACATCTAAGGGGAAATATGTTAAGTAGGCAGCTGAATATATAAGAGAAGAGGTTTAGGCTAAAGATACAAATTTGGGAGTCAGCAGAATGTGGACAATTGTTAAAGCTATGAGGAATAGTTCAAATCACCTAGAGATGGTAAAAATTGAGAGGAGAAGATAGCTCAGGACTAAGCCTTTAGGAATTATAATTATTTATTTTTTAAAGATTTTATTTATGAATGAGAGAGAGAGAGAGAGAGAGAGAGAGAGAGAGAAGGAGGAGCAGAGAGAGAGGGACAAGGAGACTTCAAGCTGAATTTGGTGCCCGATGCAGGGCTTGATCCCACAACCCTGAGATCATGACCTGGGCTGAAATCAAGAGTCAAATGCCCAACTGACTAAGCCACACAGGCGCCCCAGAAATGATAATATTTAGATGTTGGGTACAGAAGGGTCAATCAGCAAATAGATCGAGGAAGTGTGACTTTCTCAACAACATGGTATATTATTGTGTCTTTGTTGCTATTCTCTTCAACTAACTTTGGCATAGGTAAGGGCAGATCTCTCAACACAAAGCACAGTATCTGGCATGTTACTGTTGGTGAATTGAATGAGTGAATAAAGGAAATTTTTATAGAGGAACCTAACTCTTGTGCTTTCTACAGATGTTTAAGTAGTACCTCTCTCATTTGGGTGCTTAATAAAAAATAGTCTCAGAATTACCTGAAGCATACTGCTGTATTAATACTGAGATTAGAATTGCCATGTGTTTATTTAGGATAAATGCATTTGCGATGAAAGATTTTTATACCAGAAACACATTTTTCTGGATGACTGTGGATTTTGTGATTCTCTGGTCTTACTGATCTACCTATTAGGCAATAGGAATGTAGATTTCCCTGTTTCAAAGTCTGTTAATAGAGAGAGCTCCAGGACTGAGGTAGGATGTAAGGTGTCCTGGGCAGAACTGGGCCCCTTCTGTGACCAGTGCCTGGGAACAGTTGGCTGAGGAAAAAAAAATTATTTTGCAGCTTCTGGAGTCCCAGGAATGAGTCACTTCTTCCTTGACCACTATCTCCTTCTTGATTCAGACCAACCTTTCTCTCCTTCACTTCATGTGGTCTCTCACACAGTTGCTTTGAAATTATACAATTTTTGTTTATTTGTTTTTGACTGTCAACACACAAAGCAAAAACAGAGAACAAAAAGGTTCACTTTTATATTCTTCCCAGCTCTTTTTATTTATAACCGGTAGGAGAAAACACACTCCAGGAAATTGTTGCTATCTTAAAGGGTAGCTTTATATATAAAGAGCTCAAGGAGGTCAAGCATATTTTTGTTGGGATAATTACAGTGCAAGTCGGCTGTAGCTAGCATACCATACTACCATACTAGCATACCAAAGTATGAGGCAAATTCCTTGAAAGTGTGGATCAGTGAGAGCTAGGCTATTCAGGGAAATAATGACAGATGAAAGGAAGTCTGGCTGGGGCCTTGATGATTCATAAAGAAAAAAGGAAGGAGGATATTCCAGTCACATTTTCTACTTTATGTGAAAAAGCATTTGGAATTTTAGTCAGGCTCAATAAGAGTCAACATGGAAATTAGACTACTCAAAGCTAGTTCAGGTGTGCCTGGCTCAATAGAGCTCAATAGAGCTTGGGACGTTTGATCTTGTGGTCAAGAGTTCAAGCTCCACATTGGGCTTAGAGCCTACTTAAAAAAAAATCGAGTTTCATGTTAGACTGCTTTGATAAATGTAAAATGTCTAGAATGCATGATAGAAAATTTTCGCTCTGCACTGATTAAACAACATCTGGTATTCTAGGGTCACACTTTAAGAGGTATGTTGATAAACCATAATAGGCATGGAAGAGAGAGGAATTTTGAAAAACTATCTCATTTGAAGGAGGCTGATCTGCTTAATGGGTAAGAGTATAGACTGGCATCAGACTGCCCTGAGTTCATATCCTGTCTCTGCAGCTTATCAGCCATGCATGAATTTGGCAAGTTAAGTAACTTTGCTTATCTTCATCTTTCTGTCTGTAAGATGGAGATAAGAATAGTGCTATTGTCAGGATTTTTGTGGGAGTTAAATGAGATCTATGCACTTAAGGTCTTAAGTCAATGCCTAAAACATAATAAGCTCACCACAAGTGGTAACTTTTATTGACAAATAGTTGAAAGAACTGGATAGTTATCATTAAGTTTCAGAAGGGTAACAGAAAAAGAATATGACTTTTTGTATATAGCTCTAGAGAACAAAAGTTACAAGGATATAACTCAATATAAAAATTCCGTTTCTAAGGATATAGGCCAGGGCACCTGGGTGGCTTAGTTGGTTAAGCATCTGCCCTTGAATCACGTCATGATCCTGGGGTCATGGGATTGAGTCCCGCATTGGGCTCCCTGCTCAGCAGGGAACTTGCTTCTCCCTCTCCCCATCTGTTTGTGCTCTCTCTCGCTATATCTCTCTCTCTCCCTCAAATAAATAAATAAAATCTTAAAAAAAAAAAACAAGAATATAGTTAGCTGACAGTAAATTGGTCTACCTCAGAAAGTGATGAATGTCATCCCCCTTACTCATCTCTGGGTACAACTTGATATTTTTGAGAGTATTCATGCATCAAATAAGGTACTGAATTAGATACACAAGATTTTTTTCCAAATCCATAGGTATTTATGGACCTTGATGGCCACTAAGTGTTGTAGTTAGAGCAGTGAGCAAAACAGACATGGCCTTTGTCTCTCTGGAACTTAACCATCTATGCTTTTATGGTTTTGGTGGCCATCTTTTCTTTTACATTTCTTTTGGTTCTCCTGCCTCTCTGACCACATCTCTTTTTCCTCCTTCAATTGTGTTTTTTTCTTATTCTTGTCAAGGTTGGCATCCTCCAAATTCCTTTTCAGGTCTCTTCTTTTCCTTGTATACTCTCTGCTTTGGCCATCTCCCCCAGTGTACCTTTGCAAACTGATGGATTTATCTTCCTACAAATGTTTCCATGCTCAAAAACTCTCAGCAATTCTCCATTGTTATTGAATTAAAAAAAAAAAAAACAGCCCTGCTCTTTGAGGCCCTTAGTTGGATATTCCAGTCTATTTCTCCAAATTAATTTCCATTTGGTCCCATAACCAATGAGCATATTGGACAATTCCCTACTACTCCTTATTTTTTCCTTTGATCATTTCCTTGACTTCCTGTTCCTTAGGAGAGTCTTGTTTGTTCAGATCTATCTACCCAGGAAAACTACATCTTCACCTGAAATCCCCTCCTCTATTTAAACTCATCGTAAATGCTAACTTTTTCATGTAGCCTTTATAGACACCTCCAGGTCGAAGTGAACTTGTTCCTTCCTCTGAACCATCAGGGTCCCATAAAAGGCATATGATACCTGTTTTTATCTCCTCACCCTTTCAGCTTATCAATTCCTTGAGGTTTGTTGCTGTTATATTTTTAATAAAACCTAGAGGGGATGCTTGCATGGTTCAGTGGTTGAATGTCTTCGGCTTAGGGTATGATCCTGGGGTCCTGGGATCGAGTCCCACATTGGGTTCCCCATGGGGAGCCTGCTTCTCCCTCTGCCTATGTCTTTGCCTCTCTCTCTCTGCGTCTCTCATGAATGAATAAATAAAATCTTTAAAAAAATACCAAACCTAGTAGAATGCTTGCGTAATATGAGCATTCAATAAATTTTCAATAAATATGTGACAGATGGATTAGATGACATAACTTTATTTTATGGATGATAAATTCCTATGTTCAAATTGTTAAAAAAATGTTTTAAAAGATTTTATTTATTTATTTGAGAGAGAGAAAGAGAGAGAGAGAGAGAACATAAGCAGGGGGAGGAACAGAAAGAGAAGCAGACTCCCCACTGAATAGAGAACCTGCTGACATGGGGCTCTATCCCAAGACCCTGGGATCATGACCTGAGCCAAAGGCAAATGCTTAACCCACTGAGCCACCCAGGCCACCCTCTGTTCAAACTATTTATCAAGTACCTACTATGTGACCAAGTACTGTTCTGAGCATTAGGGGCAAGGCAATGAATAAAATAGTCTACAACATGTAATATGTCAAATGATGGTAAATTCTATGAAGCAGGGTAAGTAAGGACAAAAAGGTTGGAGAGTGAAGGAAGTGCTACTTAATATAAGGGGTAAGCAAAGGGGAATGCCTGGGTGGCTCAGTGGTTGAGCATCTGTCTGCCTTTGGCTCAGGGCGTGATCCTGGAGTCCTGGAATCAAGACCCACATCGGGCTTCCTGTATGGAGCCTGCTTCTCCCTCTGCCTGTGTCTCTGCCTCTCTCTCTCTCTCTGTCTCTCATGAATAAACAAATAAAGTCTTAAAAAAAGGGGAGGGGGCCTGGACGCCCCGAGTAAGCATCGTTAAAGTCTCCCCTCCCACCCCCGTCATGTCTAAGTCAGGATCTCCCAAAGAGCCCGAGCAGTTGCAGAAGCTCTTCATCGGAGGTTTGAGCTTCGAAACAACCGATGAGAGTCTGAGGAGCCATTTTGAGCAATGGAGAATGCTTACGGACCGTGTGGTAATGAGAGATCCGAACACCAAGTGCTCCAGAGGCTTTGGGTTTGTCACGAATGTCACCGTGGAGGAGGTGGATGCAACCATGAATGCAAGGCCACCCAAGGTGGATGGAAGAGTTGTGGAAGCAAAGAGGGCTAGCTCAAGAGAAGATTCTCAAAGACCTGCTGCCCACTTAACTGTGAAAAAGATTTTTGCTGGTGGCATTAAAGAAGACACTGAAGAACATTATCTAAGAGATTATTTTGAACAGTATGAGAAAATTGAAGTGATTGAGATCATGACTGACCGAGGCAGTGGCAAAAAGAGAGGTTTTGCTTTTGTGACCTTTGACGACCACGACTCTGTAGACAAGATTGTCATTCAAAAATACCATCCTGTGAATGGCCACAACTGTGAAGTAAGGAAAGCCCTATGGAAGCAAGAGATGGCTAGTGCTTCGTCCAGCCAAAGAGGCCGAAGTGGTTCTGGAAACTTTGGTGGTGGTCGTGGAGGTGGTTTTGGTGGGAATGACAACTTTGTCGTGGAGGGAACTTCAGTGGTCGAGGTGGCTTCAGTGGCAGTCGAGGTGGTGGTGGATATGGTGGCAGTGGGGATGGCCATAACACATTTGGTAATGATGGAAGCAACTTTGGAGGTGGTGGAAGCTATAACGATTTTGGCAATTGAAACAATCAATCCTCAAATTTTGGACCCATGAAAGGAGGAAATTTTGGAGGCAGAAGCTCTGGCCCCTATGGTGGTGGAGGCCAATACTTTGCCAAACCATGAAACCAAGGTGGCTATGGTGTTCCAGCAGCAGCAGCAGCTATGGCAGTGGCAGAAGGTTTCAATTACTGCCAGGAAACAAAGCTTCGCAGGAGGGAAGAGCCAGAGAAGTGACAGGGAAGCTACAGGTTACAACAGATTTGTGAACTCAGCCAAGCACAGTGGTGGCAGGGCCTAGCTGCTACAAAGAAGACATGTTTTAGACAATACTCATGTGTATGGGCAAAAAACTCGAGGACTGTATTTGTGACTAATTGTATAACAGGTTATTTTAGTTTCTGTTATGTGGAAAGTGTAAAGCATTCCAACAAAGGGTTTTAATGTAGTTTTTTTTTTTTTTTTTGCACCCATGCTATTGATTGCTAAATGTAATAGTCTGATCATGATGCTGAATAAATGTGTCTTTAAAAAAAAGGGGGGAGGGTAAGCTAAGCCTTCTCTGACAAGGTGGCTTTTGAATGGGGACAATACATATGAGGGCCTACTAGGCATCAGGATTAAATTAAAATTTGTAAGTTTGAATTGAAAAAAATTTGATTTTTATTTTTAGTCTCATTCATTTACAGTACACATGAATAATTTGAAAATTAAACTCTTGGGACACCTGGGTGTCTCAGCAATTGAGTGTCTGCCTTTGACTCAGGGCATGATCCCAGGTCTGGGGATCCTGTCCTGCATTGGGCTCTCTGCAAGGAGGCTGCTTCTCCCTCCATGTCTCTGCTTTTCTATCTGTGTCTCTCATGAATAAATATATAAAATCTTAAAAAAAAAAAAAAAGAGAAAATTTAAGTCTCATTGATAATGACTATTGGGATTTGTTTCTTATAGAAAATTCAGTAAGATAAAGAAGTCTTGAGTATCTCTTCCATAAGTATAATTGAAAAGATGTTCAAATTGTAATATTTTATTATTGTTATTATTTAAGTAAACTCTACCCCCAATGTGGGACTTGAACTTATAACCCCAAGGTCAAGACTCAGCCAGGCACCCCCAAATTGTAATATTTTATTTTATTTTATTTTATTTTTAATTTTTATTTATTTATGATAGTCACAGAGAGAGAGAGGCAGAAACATAGGCAGAGGGAGAAGCAGGCTCCATGGACCGGGAGCCCGACATGGGACTCGATCCCGGGTCTCCAGGATCGTGCCCTGGGCCAAAGGCAGGCGCTAAACCGCTGCGCCACCCAGGGATCCCATATTTTAATAATATATCCTAATGTCTTCAAGAGAGGTAGACATTTTTTATAACTATAAATAGTTTGTAACTATAAACTATTTTTAAAACCATAATCCAGAATTGATGGAGCCAAAAGAAGTTTAGACAGAGCACTGGATAAAAGAACACCTCCAACACCAGAGCCAGATTATCCTCCAACTGTAAGTTTATGTTGTCTCTTTGAAAAGAGAAACAGAGTCTTTTTTTTATCCTTCTACACTTTTAATTTCTAATTATCTTAAGTTGATCTCCATATAACTAGTATTTTTAAGAGAATAATACACATAATACATACATTTACATCGCTTATTTTAAAAATTTTTCCTCCTTGATTTAATTATGTCTTATTTGTTTGCTTTTGACAGATGACCAGTGAAATTAAAAAGAAAGGAGTGAGTTCAATTTTTTTATATTTCTTGTTTTGAAAATGTTCAAAGAAATTATTACAAAGTAGTTCCTTCTAAGACAACCTGCTAATAAGACCCATTCTAGAAGAAGAAATTTAGAACTAAGATTTTCATTTTTATTAGCCAAAGGAATAAGCATTCCATGGATGACAATATGGGTTTTAAGAGTTCTATTTTTGTTGCCATTTATTATCTGAAGATTAGTTGTAAAGGTTTTAGTTCTTATTCCAGAAACTGGAAAAAATGTTTTAAAGTTGCAATTATAAAGGAAATGCATTTCCCTTTTCACTGTTCTGGTATTGGTGTAATAATGATTACTTACTGAGAATCTATAGGGTGCTAGCCACATGCTAGATGCTTGATTTTTTAAAAATGGCGCTGACTGCATGGATGACAACGTGAGCATGTGGTGTGATTGGTCGGAAGATGAGAGCACAACATTTATTGCACAGCAAAGCATAAGGAAACCTATGGAGCTGGCCCCACAAAACAGAAATTCATACAGCATGTTCCCAGACAAGAGTACTTTCCAAGTCTCTTCAACTTCCCTTTGGAGATAGAGGGCTCAGGACACATCCCTGTATTGAGGATCTGTGGGAGAATCTAATTTTAGCTACTCCAAGTTTCCTTCTCTTCTCTCTTCTCTTTTCTCCCTTCCCTTCCCTTCCCTTCCTTTCCCTTCTCCTTCCCTCCTTCCTTCTTTCCTTCCTTCCTTCTTTCCTTCTTTCCTCCTTTCCTTCTTTCCTCTTCTTTGCCTTCTACCCTCCCAACTTTTCTGAAGACTTTGGCTGTGTATATTTGCTCTTTACTAGATATAAGAACTAATACAAAACATTCATAAGTGTTTCTCATGAGACCAGGTGAATTGCAAGGCATTTTTGTGTGTATGTGCTTAGCATCCTCACTCACTCTTCATCCACAATTCTTGCCTACTAGTGTCTTACAATCTAAAATACATAACCAGGCATGAAACAGTCATTCACTCCTGAGCCCACTGCTTTTGGTAATCTGGCATGTAGGAACTCCACTTCTTCATCATTAATTCACCAGTGACCACTAATGCCAAATCCAAGGCATTTTTAAAAAAGATTTTATTTATTTATTTATAGAGACACACAGAGAGAGGCAGAGACATAGGCAAAGGGAGAAGCAGACTTCCTGCAGGGAGCCTGATGCTGGACTTGATCCTGGACCCTGAACCCTGGGATCACAACTTGAGCCAGAGGCTCAACACTGAGCCACCCAGGTGCTCTTGGCCTGCTAGGTCAATGTGCAGTTTTGGTAGCTCTTACAAAATTTCTCTCCAAAAAGATAATGCCAATACGCATTCCTACTTGTAATATGTGGGAGTACTTCTTCCCCATAGTCTCACCATAGAATGTGGGGGTCATGTTTTTTACTTCTTCAGGTGACATATGGTATCTCAGAATGGTTTAAATATGCTTTTCTTAATTATGAGTAGGATTAAATATTTATCAGAGTTAAGGACCATTTTTATAATATTTTTATTGCAAAATGTTGGTTCATATTTTCTGCCCATTTTTCTATTGGGTTTTGGTCTTATTTTCTCTTAAATTGGAATCTAGTAAAATACACACAACATAAAATTTACCATCTTAACCATTTTTAAGTGTACGGTGAAGTGGTGTTTCTTCATATAATTGTGTAATTAATCTCTGGAACTTTTCATCTTGCAAAACTGAAATTTTGCTCACTAAACAACTCTCCATTTCTCTCTTCCCTCAGCTCCTAGCAGCTACCATTCTATTATCTATTTCTATGAATTTGACTACGCTTACTCAGAAGTGAAATCATATAATATTTGTTTTTTGTCATAGGCTTATTTCATTTCACATAAAGTCACCAAATTTCATCTATCCTTTACATTTTCAAGCATTCTTTATACTTTGAGATACATATTGCAATTTTTTCCTCCCAGATTGTCAGTTGTCTTTTGATTGTTTTTATTGAGTTGTTTTGCCATGCAAACATTTTAATTTTTTTAAAGATTGTATTTCCTTATTCATGAGAGACACACAGAGAGAGGCAGAGACATAGGCAGAGGGAGAACCAGGCTCCATGCAGGGAGCCTGATGCGGAACTCAATCCCAGGACTCTAGGATCACTCCCCAGGGTTAAGGCAGGTGCTAAACTGCTGAGCCACCCAGCGTTCTCCCACATTTTAATTTTTATGTAGTCAGTATTTGTCAGTCATTTTTTCTTTTTTATAACTGGATCTTGAATCATAATTAGAAAGTTTTCCCCTACACTCAATTACAGCAGAATTTATCAATTTTTTGGTCTTTCATTATTTAATTTAAATTCTTCAACTACTTGGGGTTACTTTTTTTGTATGGTGGAAGGTATGGATTCATTTTTACCTTTTTCCAAATGGCTAGCCAGTTGTCCCAGAACTATTTTTTAAAATCTTCATCTTTGCTTCACTGATTTGAGGTGCTATGCTTATCATATGCTAAAATTTCCTACATACTGGGTCTATTTCTGGACTTTCTTTTTTACCCTGCTAGCCTGTCTACCCAGGCTCCTGTACCACACTGTTTTTTGTTTTTTTGATTTTTAAAGGTTTATTTGTTTATTTATTCAGAGAGAGAGAGAGAGAGGCAGAGAGACACAGGCAGAGGGAGAAGCAGGCTCCAAGCAGTGAGCCCGACGCGGGACTCGATTCTGGGTCTCCAGGATCACACCCTGGGCCACAGGCGGTGCTAAACTGCTGCGCCACTAGGGCTGCCCTACCACACTGTTTTAATTAGAGAGACCTTATAATATGTTTTAATGTTTCCTAGGGCTGGTCCTCCCTGGTAGACATTTTTTCTCAGGGATTTCTTGGCTATTCTCACATGTTTATTTTTTACAGGATATTTAAGTTAAACATGTTAAAGTTAAAGAATTTTTAAGCTATTCTCACATGTTTATTTTTATAGGATGTTTAAGTTAAACATGTTTAAGTTAAACAAAGAATCTTTGTTTTGCCTTGAGAAAATGAAAAGTGTACAAAGAACATTACTTTTGCCAATAACTCATCATAAATAAAGAAAAATGTAAATTGGTTTCTTTGAAAAGACAGAGCAAAATGTTTTTCCTGCCCAGACACTTGACCTCCAGTGAATTTATAGTAAATACATCAGGGCTCTAGAGAGCATGATTTACTCTTCTAGGTATTAAAAGCTGAAGGATTGCATTTTGCATCTAGTTCATTCATTATTCTTCTACAAAGCCCCTTTTATGAAGTATATGATATATCATCTGCTAGAAAGTCTTGTGTTCATTTTGGCTGCCACCACCTAGGGGTCCAGTGGGAAGAACCTCTAGACTTGTTACCCTGCCTTCACTTCCCTGGCAGGGCTCCCTTCTCCAGCTCTGACTGCTTTCATCCAGGATACAGAGCCCTTGTGATCACAGGTTATCAAGCGTAACAGTAAAATGAAACGCAGGGAGCTGTATATTGTTGCTGTCCATCGAAAGTGGAGGTCTAGACTGCTTAGAGCCCTTTGCCCAACTAAAAGGTCCTAAAGAATCCCTTTCTCCTCTTCCAATTCCTGTTACTCTCTAGATTTCCCTATTTGAATCCTTGGATGCTATGAACTTCTGTTTGGTTCCCCATCCCAGGCCCTCCATTCCCTTTAGTCCCCTTTCTTACTCTCTGGGAAACCAGGGTCCTTTTCTGCTTGCCTCCAGTGTGCCTACATCAATTTGTTTTTGTGATCATCTCACACTATCCTGGAGGTGACCAATTGGTTCTTACTCAACTCAGTTGCCTCCCTCTAGATTAAATTTTAGTCAGTTCTGTTCCTGCCCCATCACTTTGGTATGCTGTATTAGAGCCCCTCTCTGTTTCTGCTGGTTTCATTTAGCTGTTACCTTTCTGCTCTTTTCCATACCCTATAGTGTTTTCTCCTTTTCTTTTTTTTTTTAACCATTTATCTGTTCTTCTTTCAAACCACACACATTTTACCCACAAGAAAGTCTTATTTTTTCCCTAGATGAGACATTATTTATGTTTTGTTTTACAATAATCTATTCCTATTCAGAGAGTCCCAACAAGCTGGTATGGTAAATTCATAGTACACTCTTAAATATTAAAACCTAATTCAGGTTGCTTGGATGGCTCAGCAGTTGAGCGTCTGCCTTCCACTCAGGTCATGATCCTGGGGTCCTGGGATTGAGTCCTGCATTGGGTTCCCCATGGGGAACCTGCTTCTTCCTCTGCCTATGTCTCTGCCTCTCTCTCTCTGTGTCTCTCATGAATAAATAAATAAAACCTTAAAAAAAGATAAAGACAACCTACTTAATTCATTTCTATTGCATATTTAAGATATTGATGAATCTGCATTTAGACATGTTTTAATACAGAAAACGTTAGACTCCAGCCCTGGTTTGAGTGAAGAGCTTGTGACAAGATTAGTTTTCTCTAGTATAAAATGCAGATTTGGCCTAGAAAGAACCACCCTGGTAATATTTTAAATTAGCTTGATTAAATATTCTAAAATACTTAATAATATTCACTCATAATTTATTATTATTATTTCCTGTTATTCTTTGTTATTTCATCAATTGTGTACCTTTGTGCTTGGTAATTTCTGACTGTTTAACAGATTAATGCTAAATATTTCAATGTTTTTTTTTAAGATTTTATTTTTATTTATTCATAGAGATGGGGGGGGGGCAGAGAGAGAAGCAGGCTCCATGCAGAGAGCCTGATGTGGGACTCAATCCAGGGTCTCCAGGATCACGCCCTGGGCTGCAGGCAGCACTAAACCGCTGTGCCACTGGGGCTGCCCATATTTCAATGTTTGAATGGATAACACATGGGCACACCCAGCTTCTCTAGCCCACACTTCAGTCCCAATTACCAATTTTCATTCATTCAATAAATATATATTAAGCACATTAAAAAAAAGTGGTTTCTTTTTAGGTCATACTTTTGGGTAAAATGTTTTTATTCTGAAGACGTTATTTTTCAGAATTCTTCTATTCTGAAAAAAAAAAGTTGTCTTGACTAGACAGAGCTCAGGAGTTACACTGAAATACTACACCATTTAGAAGACTTAATTTTTTCTTATTATATTCCCAGTTCAACTATATTTATTTAAAGCAATGTGTAGAAAGCAGTCCTATAGTACCTATTCAGCAGGAATGGCTGGATCACATGTTAATGCTGATACCTGAGTCTTTAAAGGAAGGGAAAGAAAGAGAAAGACTTGTGGAAAGTCTCATAAATGAGGTGTCAAGTGACTTTGAAAAAAGCATGAAGAGGTATCTGGGTAAGTGGCATTTAACTCATGCCAAGCTTCTTTTACTTTTGTTTCCCATCCCTCCAATCAAAAGTAGAAATATGAATAATGAACATTTATGTATTTAGCTATATGTATTTCTTAGATATTTTTAAAAATTTTTACTTTGAGGGGCACCTGGTTGCCTCAGTCACTAGAACATGCAACTCTTGATCCTGGGGTATAGGTTCAAACCTCACTTTGGGTGTAGAGATTACTCCAAAAAATGTAATCTACTTTTATTTTTATTTTTTTAAAGATTTTATTTATTCATGAGAGATACACAGAGAGAGATAGAGACACAGGCAGAGGGAGAAGCAGGCTCCAGGCAGGGAGCCCGATGTGGTACTGGAACTCCAGTACCAGAGTTGAACTCCAGAATCACGTCCTGAGTTGAAGGCAGACGCTCAACCACTGAGCCACCCAGGCGTCCCAAATGAAATCTACTTTTAAAAAGTTTTTATTTTGCGCTTATTATCTAGTCAAAATCTTTGTCATTCAAGGGAACTTTGTGTAATTTTTACGTGCCTTGTTAGCTAATAGCCTTTTGATTTTTTGTCTTTGTCTTTATGGCTATAGTTATACTGCTTACAAAAATATTACTGTATTTAGGGAGATTTATTAAGGACTTAACATTTGCAATTTTTATTGGAATAAGTTTTCTTAAGTGGTGTTTGAGTAGAGAGAATACAAAAAAACTGAAAACTCAAAGCTTTTCTGTATCTGATTTCACACCCAAAGTAACATCAAAATAGTACCAAGAACTTGATTTTTTTTTCAAATAAAGGAACTTTTTCTTCTACTCACTTTAATGCTCAATAAACCATGTTACCCAATATCAAAAGTTAGAAACTTTTGTTTTGATTAGGATTTGCAAGAGTTTTCAAGAAATATTAATACATATATGTATTTTAGTGAGGAGTGTTCTCGTGAAACCTCCAGTTAAATGGCTTGAAGATGAAGGAGGCCCTTTACCTGAATCCCCTACGTGAGTAAATTATTATGATGATTTAAAGATTTGTATTTATTTATGAATTTATTTAGAGCGTGAGTGACAAGCAGGGGGAGGGGCAAAAGGAGGAAGAGAGAGAGAATCCCAAGCAGACTCTTCGTTGAGTGTGTGGGGCCCAATGTGGGGGTCATTCCCACAACCCTGTGATCATGACCGGAGCCTAATCAAGAGTTGGAGGCTCAACCAACTGAGATACCCAGGTGCCCTAGTAAATTTAGAAACGGAATGGCATCTAGTTTTTTTTTTTTTTTTTTTTTTGGCATCTAGTTTTTGATAACAGATCGAAAATAAGCTGATCTTACATTTCAGTCTAGAATTGTGAAGCTCAAAGGTATTTTGAATACATCTAAAAAATAGCACTACTATTTTTTTTCCCCTCGAAGGTATCCTTGCTCTGGACTTGTCTATTTGCTGTTTATACAATTAAGGGAACCTTTATGGATGTATAGGTCAACTTGACCTTAAGGAAGCTTTGGTATGTGGCAGACAGATTTCTTCATCTTTTCCCCAGGCCTAAGGTCTGGGTTTGTGGATCTCTACCCACAGTAACTGAGCCAGAGCACAGTGGAAGTCAGCAGGGCACCCCCACCTAGCCTATCATTCTGCCTTCCCCACAAGTGGTCTTTGGCCTTTCCGAAGAGAATGCAGTTTCAAGATCTTGATGCATTTTTATTACATGGATGTCTTCTAAAGCTCCTGTTGCAGACCATATTTTTCTCTTCTAAATCCCTATTCTTGCTTTAATACTAATTCTATGTCATAACTATTATTTCCTAAAATTTAGAGTGTATTGTTTGAACCCTGTTTGATATGGTGTTTTGCTTTTCCAGAGGACTGGATTATTCTAATCCTTGGCATTCTAGCTATCTGCAGACAAGAAATCAAATATCAGCTAATTTGCACATTGTTCATCCAATTATGAAAATGTTACTGGACCTTGGCTATACGACGTTTGCCAATACAGTTTTGCTAGATTTAACAGGGATTAGGTAAAGTCTCATATTTATTAACTAACATTTAAGATTTGAATGTCTCCTGCTTGAGTCCTTATATTTTGACTGTGTGCGTTTTAAAACTAAGTCTTGGGAAAAAAACAACAACTAAGTCTTGGGAACTTTTCTTTAGATTAAAACTTTTTAAAATTAATTTTAATTGTATTTATTTATTCATGAGAGACACACACAGAGAGAAAGAGAGGCAGAGACACAAGCAGAGGGAGGAGCAGGCTCCATGCAGGGAGCCCGAGGTAGGACTCGATCCCAGGTCTCCAGGATCAGGCCCTGGGCTGAAGGCAGCGCTAAACCGCTGAGCCACCCGGGCTGCCCTTAATTTATCTTATTTTTAAACAACTGTGTATTAAAACCAATATTTATCATTTGCTTTAAATCATTTTAAATTTTCTCATAAATAGAGCTAAAGGGCCAATCGATTGTGAATCACTGAAAAATGATCTATCAATACAAGCTAGAAAGGCAGAAGAGAAGATAATGAATACATGGTATCCAAAGGTTATAAATCTTTTTACCAAGAAGGAAGCTCTAGAAACCATCAAACCTGAAAAATTGGATGCATTTTATAACTGTGTTTCCACACTTATGTCAAATCAGGTAAATATATTTTGTATATCTTAAATAATGTTAATAAAATTAGTTTATGATTTTATTTTATTATTTTTAAGTTTTTATTTGAATTCCAGTTAGTTAATGTGCAATGCAGTATTAGTTTCAGGTGAACAATATAGTGACTCAACATTTCCATACAACAGATGGTACTCATCACAAGTGTATTCCTTGAATCCCATTACATATTTAATCCATTCCTCCACCCTCACCCCCCTATAACCATCAGTTTGTTCTCTATAGTTTACGGTCTGTTTCTTGGTTTGCCTCTCTCTCTTTTTTTTCTCCTTTGCTTGTTTGTTTTGTTTCTCAAATTCCACATATGAGTGAAATAGTATGGTATCTCTGTTTCTCTGACTGACTTATTTCACTTGGCATTATACTCCCTAGCTCCATCCGTGTCATTGCAAATGGCAAGATTTCATTCTTTTTTATGGCTAATATTCCATTTATGTAAATATACCACATATTCTTTATTCTTTTAACTATCTATGGACACGGGCTGCTTCCATAATTTGACTATTGTAGACAATGCTGCTATAAGCATTGGGGTGCATGTATCCCTTTGAATTAGTACTTTTTATTCTTTTGAGTAAATGCCTAGATGTGCAATCACTGGATTGCAGGGTAGTTCCATTTTTAACTTTTTGAGGAGCCCCCATACTGTTTTTCCATAGTGGCTGTACCAGTTTGCATTCCCCAAAACAGTGCAAAATTGTTCCCCTTTCTCCACACCCTCCCCAACAGCTATTGTTTCTTGTGTTGTTGATTTTAGCCATTCTGACAGGTGTGAGGGGATATCTCATTGTTGATTTGATTTGTATTTCCCTGATGATGAGTGATGTTGAGCATCTTTTCATGTGTCTGTTAGTCATCTGTATGTCTTCTTTGGAAAAATGTCTATATCTTCTGCCCATTTCTTAATTCGATTATTCATTTTGGAGTGCTGAGTTTAAAACTGGTGTTTTAGTTTATTATTTTAAATAAAATTCTATTTAGATATAGTGGTAGGTAATTATTTTGAAATAAGTTTAAAATATCTTTAGCATAATTGTGTTTAAATTAGTTTAGCATAAAATACTTCATTTCTGAAGCAATATAAAATATAAAGAAAGTCTAGAAGTATGTGTCAATATTATAACTGATTACTGGGCTCATGCATAAGGGCTATCAACTATCTATAGGTTTATTGGAGAATATTCACAAAGGACTATTTTAGTAAACATTTTTTAAAGATTTTTATTTATTTTATTCATGAGAGACAGAGAGAGGGAGAGACATAGGCAGAGGGAGAAGCAGGCTCCATACAAGGAGCCCAATGTGGGACTTGATCCTGGGACTCCAGGATCATGCCCTAAGTCGAAGGCAGATGCTCAACTGCTGAGCCATCCAGGAGTCCCCCTAGTAAACATATTTGAACATATGAAATTCCAAGTCAGTTGATTCTCATTTTTTTCTCAATAAAATTTTGGTCTGAAATGGAATTGATCATCTTTAAAGAATATTAATTTATATTAATTATATATTTATAGGCTCCTCAAATTTTTACTATTGTAGAAATACAATTCTATAAAAATAGTTTTTTTTTTTTTTTTTATAAAAATAGTTTTGAATAAAACCTTTCCCTTCTGGAAAATATCTCCAAAGATTCTATGAATTTTTCAATGTATCCTTAAAAGGACACATTTAATATCTAGTATATAATCCTGTAATTAATATATACATTATTTTATTTTTACCTTTATCCTCTTAAGAGGACTATGATTATTTGATAAGAAGTAGAGATGAGGAATATTTTGAAGATGGTTTTAGATATATTTTTTTGTTTGGCTAAATTTCCAATAGTTGGTTCTACATAGGAATGCATTATTCAGGGGCACCTGAGTGGCTCAGTTGGTTGAGCATCCTACGCTTGGTTTCAGCTCAAGTCATGATCTCAGGGTTATGAGATAGAGCCCCCAGTTGGGCTCTGTGCTCCGTGCAGAGTCTGCTTGAGATTCTCTCTCCCTTTGCCCCTCCCCACTCTCTCTAAAATAAATAAATAAATAAATAAATAAATAAATAAATAAATAAATAAATAAAATCTTTAAAAAATAATGCATTATTCATACTTTGGCAACTTAGTGTGCACATTTCTAAGTCCAGTGGCTTCACACTCACCTAGTGATATGCTGGAAATCCAGCTTTGGGGATGAGGGAGAAAAGCCCTAATTTGTACTGTTTGCCAATTTTCTGGTGTAAATATTCTCACTGTGGCAATTTTCAGGCATACAAAGGATTAATAATTGGCTCATAGAAGTCTTCAATATTTAGCAGTTGGCACTAGGAGATAGCTCTAGCATACCACCGTCCTTCACCTTATATGCCTGTCACCCCTTATCACCCTCACCCTCAAGTGGCTGGCCTTTCCTCCCATTAGTATTTACCAGGTTGTTTAATTTTCTGAAATGTTTTCTGTAACAGGGAAAGAATTACTAAAGAATGTGGAAGATTCTGAGTTGCCATATTAACCCTGTTGATATTTGGGACGCCTGAATGGCTCAGTGATTGAGAATCTGGCTTTGGCTCTGGTCATGATACCCGGGTCCTGTGATCAACTCCTCACAGGAGCCTGCTTCTCCCTCTGCCTATGTCTCTGCTTCTTTCTCTGTGTCTCTCATGAATAAACAAATAAATAGTCTTTAAAAAGATTATTGATATTCTATAAAAAATTAAAGTTTGCATATATTGTTCCATTTATTGTTTTAGACTACATTTAGTAGGAACATATTGTGCTGAAGATAATTTTGAAGGCTAAATGGAATGATAGAATGGCTTAGTTATAGGTAATAGCTCACTCATTTTGAACTAAAGGTTAAAAGGTTAAAGGTTGAATTTGTAAATTCTAAAGTAATAATTTATTACATCATGCAGCTAAAGGACTTCTTAAAGAGAACTGTAGAAGGATTTGTAAAACTCTTTGACCGAGAAGATCAGCAAGGGCTGCCAATATTTAAGATGGAACTGACATTTGATGATGATAAAATGGAATTTTATCCTACCTTTCAAGATTTGGAAGATATTGTTTTGGGTTTGGTAGAGCGAATAACTGAAGCTCTGCAGGTATTCCACCAACCTTATCCACTGGGCTTCTTTATATGGATCTCTTTCAACATTTTAAACAGTTGAAACTATAAAGTGGACATAAAATGTCCATAACATAAAATGTTATAACTCTGTTTTATTTCCATCCTCCAAGTTATTTTAAGTTACAAAGTGCTTTCTCTTTGATAAAGTCCCTGGATAGAAATGATGTTTTCCTTTTTAGAACTTTTATTACAGTTAGGAATTGGTATTTATGGGCTCATTTCATCTTCCCTACTTAGTTGTGAGCTTCTTAAGGATGAGATCCACATCATGTTTGTTTTTTCTACTTTCTAGTATAATCACTTAGACATTATAGTTATTCAATAAATACTTGTTGAATGATAGAAAACTAACTCAAGTTTTTATACTAGACTACAAACTATCCAATTTTATTTTATTTTATTTTTTGAGATTTAATTTTAAGTAATCCAATGTGGGGCTGGAACTCCCAACCCCTGAGATCAAGAGTCACATGCTCTACCAACTGAGCCAGCCACGCACCCCAAACTATACAATTTTAAATCATTATTTTGAATCAAGTTGTCTTTTTTTGGTGGGGGCGGGGCACTGAAATCTGAAATGAATGTTTAAAATTATAAGATCTATGTATAGACCAATATTTAGATCTACGTATAGACCAGATATTTATTTCATAAATTATCATTTTATTTTTTGTTAGAATGTCCAAACAGTTCCCTCTTGGCTATCAGGAGCTTCACCATCCGTAAATCTTGACACACAACTTCCTGAACGTGTGTTACAATGGGCTCTTACGACACTGAAGTTGGCAGTACATTATAACTTAGAAGGTGCAAGAAAACATTATGAGACATACGGTATATATCACAAATATAATATTACACCCTTTTATCATAAAAGAATGCCATTTTTATTTTTACTGGAAATTGGTCAAATATTTGATTGTCTGGGGCTGTCATGAAAAAGCAGAAAGAGCCAGAAGTGAGCATTGGCATGGCTTTTGGCAGAATCAAAGCATGAACCCAGGAAGCTTGAATTCTGTTGTCTAGTCCAAAGTGTAAATGTTAACAGGAGCAGAGTAATAAAGCCAAAAGGTAGAGAGAAGAGATGTTGGAATAAGGAGAAAGCTAAAACAAGTTTTAAATTAATATAGTTTTAAAGAATAGTTTTGAAGAGACTGCAGCTCAGTTTTACAGTCTCTAAGTGTGTATGGGGTCAGGAGATAGTTATTTGACATTCTCTTAATCAAAACCTTCTATTAACTGGTTTGTCTGCACCTCCAAATTATTGTAAGGTCATTATATATACACTCTTGTCTTTATTTTAAAATGCCAATGTTCAACCTGGTTTGCTTGCTTAGGTCTATTTTATTCTTTTCCTAGTAGTGTATGTTAGTTCTCTATTAATATATTTAATTGAATAGTCTACTCCTTTCCATGACCATATCAAAAAGTGCTTTATCTTTTTGAATGGGTCTTATTACTGAGATTTACATTAGATTATTAATTTTCAGTTGAAAAATACAATTGGCTTCTTGATGGGACCGCAGTTGAGCTGATAGAGACTTTTCAGGCAGAAGATCATACTTTTGATGAATACACAGATGTAAGTGGTAATTCTGTTCTACTTTAATGCCTTTGACTTTCTTTTTTTAATTAGGGCTTTTTTTCCTGGAAGGTAAATGCTTCAATTAAAGTTAATAGAATTTCTTATTCAAAATATCATTATAGTAAACTTATAGATTCACCAAATAATTTCTTTAGTCATTCATGTATTCATTCATTGCTTCAACAATTACATTCAGACACCTAACAAGATTTTGGTGGTGGAAAGATGAATAATACATACACATTGCCCTCAGGAGCTGATGTTTGGCCTGGAAGCCAGACATATGAGTAACAATAATGACATATGGAGATAAGTACTGGAATGGAGGTGTAAACAAAGTATTGTGGAAGCACAGAAGTGGGAATGATTGCTTCTGCTTTGGAAGATTGGTGAAGAGTTCTTGAAGAAGTGAGAAGTGAGCGAGGCTTTGAAGTAGAAGTCTATAGTGGAGAAGACAGGGACTGTAACATGAACAAAGACCAAAAGGACTTAGGGGTGTTCAGAGACTATCAAATGAACCCAAACAGCTGAAGTCTAGGTAACAGGGATGCAGTACATAGCAGATTTAGAATATGAAGGTAGACATGTGGGATAATTTTAGAGTATCTTTGCTCAAGAGTTTGTACTCTGTTTTGAAGGTTTTTAGCTATGCAAGTGATATACTTGGATCTGAATTGTAAATGCTTTTTTAAAAAATTTTAAGCTTATAGGAAGATTTTTCAATCTTGCCTCGGAAATAATGCTTTTGCCTCAGTGGGTTCATTACCCTATGGTGCGTTTGGATTGTGAAGATTTGAAGACAGGCCTAACAAACAAAGCAAAAAACTTTGCAAATATATTATTAAACAACATAGCTTCAAAACATAGAAAGGAAAATGAATGGTAAGTAGAAGTAATTGCTAAACTCAGAATTATAGAGTAAAAAGAAATATTTTGCTAATAATAATTCTTGGTTGAAGTAAGAGGGATGTGTGGCTGGCTCATTTGGAAGAGCCTTGACTCTTCATGTCGGGGTCATGAATTTGAGCTCCACGTTGGATGTAGAGATTAATTACTTAAATAAAATACATAAGCTTTAAATTTTTTTTAAAAGATTAAAATATAAGTGTTTACAACTTTCTCTTCATAGTTGCCTCTTAAGGAATATCCTTTGTAGTCCCAATGGTCTGGTTTTTATGTGTTTGTTTGGTACAGTTTGAGAGTTGTTTTGAGGCAACCCAGGATTTTTTTAAAAAAAGAAATTGAAATAAAACAGTGTTTGGATACAGGTTGCATGAAAATGGAGAGACTAGACTTTCAATGATATTGGAAACATCTGGTATTGTTCCTGACCCCAGTATTTACTTGTGTCACCTAGCTTATTTTCGTTATCTGTAGAATAGAGACAGCAGTACCTACTTTGCAGAGTGGCTGTAAAATTAGATTCACAAACCAGTGGCCTGTTGTCTGAATATGTCATGCAGATATTTTTATTTGTCTCATGCTGTATTTTATTTTGTTTAAGTACATTTTGTTTGTTTTTTTTTTGTTTAAGTACATTTTGAATTGACTATCAACATTTCAAAATTAGGAGATTTTACACATAACATACACACACACACACACACACTCTCTCTCTCTCCAGATCTCCTACCTTTCTTGAAAAAGTGGGAAGACTGTACCACGTTGGGCCTTCAGTGGTAAATGGAGCTGAGAAGCAGTTTTTGTTTTACACAGGGAATATGTCCTTTCATTTGTTCACCCACTGCTCAAGCAATTCATCATCCAACTCATTTAACTTATTTGTTACCTGTCTGGGCCCCAAGGAATCTTAGCTTGTAACTTTTGTAAAGATTAAAACTGATATATATAAAGCACCAGCACAGTGCTGGGAATATGATACTCAATCAATGTTAGCTAGTGTGTTTATTTTCCCAGAAGCAATGTGAGAAAATCATGTGCTTTGGAATCAGAAAGACTTGGATTTGAATACTGACTCTTCAATGAACTAGTTCTATGACTCTAGGCAAATCACTTAATTTCTTTGAGCCTCACCTGCTGTGCCAGGTGTGAAAACTAATACCTTCCTTGTAGGACTAGTGTTAGATTACAGATAACATTTGTAAAGTATCTGGCACCATACTTGGCATAGAATAGGTGCCCAAATTAAGGGAGCTATCATATTAATAAATATTTTTAAATGAACAGAAAATACATGACTGTCAAAAAGTCAAGTATTATCAGGCATACTTTGTACAAAAATATACTACTACACAAAAAGATATCAAAGATGGCATGGCATTCATTTCTAACAATCTCATTGAATAAGAGCAATGACGATGCCATAATAAAAAATGATTTATGTTTAACATGACAGTTCTTTGGTATTTATTTTTTGCAGTATACATGACTATTCTGGAAAATTCTATTACTTCCAACAAAATAACTCTTACTATAAACCCATGACATAAGAGCAGCTGAAAAGTTATCTAGTTCATTCTTTGTTTTCTATTTAAATTCCACACTTGACCTAGATAACACCAAAAGGAGGAAATGTGTGCCACTAAGTAAAGTAAAAGTTATTAAATAAATTAATAATAATCATTAAAGAGCAATTTTATTGCTCACAATTTGGTTTAACATCTGCTTGGGCCACTTTGCTCTCAATCATTTTATTTGCCTCCTTGTCTTTTGCTGTAATGTCTTTCCCAAGGGACTTAGATTCTGCTCTAGCAAGAAGTGTCTCCACAGGATCACCTGTCTTTTTGTCATTATCGACTTTAATGAATTCCTCCTAAATTTTTGATAATCAAGAATAAACAATCAAACTCTATGTGATCTCAGTTTTGCTTATCTCTCCAGCCTCATTTTATGTCCCCTTCTTTGTATTCATATTGGCCTGCTTGCCATTCTAAGTATGCTCTATATCACACTGCTTAACTGGGTAGTTCAAGAGAGTTAAAGAGATCTGTAGAAAAAATTTTTTTAGTACGTCTTAATTTCCACATGAAAATGTTACCTCAATTTTGTAGATTTTGTAGATATAAGATGTATGCTGAGTTATAACAGATAAATTGTCCTTAAATGTTTTAAGACATCTTAGTGTCTTAATATTTTAAGGATATCACAGTTCATATTTTACAATAATCATAATATAACACAAACATATTGAGTATGATATAGCATTAATTACCATAGCCATAGTAAAGCAGAGTATTATGTCAGTATTTGCAGTGATTTTGAAGCAATTAAGGAGCATGCATTAAAAGTCCCTGGAACAACAGAAGAGATGATGGATCTGATAGCTTATGTAGAGAAATCCCGGACTATAGGGATTCAAGAGTTGGCTTTACGGATCAAGGTAAGAATCTTTTAATTTGTATGTTTTAAATTAGTTTCTTTTTATTGTGAAATATGATAAACATATTTAAAATATGTAAAACATAGTTAAACTGAGTTATAAAGTACCCACCTGGGCAGCCTGTATGGCTCAGTGGTTTAGCGCTGTCATCTGCCCAGGGTGTGATCCTGGAGACCCCAGAGTCCCGCATCAGGCTCCCTGCATGGAGCCTGCTTCTTCTTCTTCCTGTGTCTCTGCCTCTGTGTGTGTGTGTGTGTCCTCAAGAATAAATAAAAATCTTTTTTAAATTATTTTTTTATTTTTTATTTTTTATTTTTTTAAATTTATTTTTTATTGGTGTTCAATTTACTAACATACAGAATAACCCCCAGTGCCCGTCACCCATTCACTCCCACCCCCCGCCCTCCTCCCCTTCTACCACCCCTAGTTCGTTTCCTAGAGTTAGCAGTCTTTACGTTCTGTCTCCCTTTCTGATATTTCCAATAAAAATCTTTTTTTTTTTTAAAAAGTACCCACCTATAATGCCATGACTAAGTTAAGAAATAGGATATTGCCTGGACCTCTGAAGCCCTCTGTGTGTGACTTTCTGATCATAACTGCTTCTCTCCCTCTCTGCCCTAGAGGTTTCCCTTGGTTTCTACAATAATCACACATTTTTATTCTTTTGTGCCACGAACTATGTGTGCATCCTCAAACAACATGAGCTTAAAAATTTTTCTTTCTTTTATAATTTACATTTAATAGTATACTTATGCCTTCCCAAGCACAAGATTGTATACCCATTCACCTATATTGTACTCTAATTCATTGTTTGAAAATGTGAAATATAACACACATACCCCAAATTACATAAAACATAAATTGTGCAGTTTAAAATCTTATAAAGTAATCACACCATAATTATCACCCAGGGAAGAAATGGAACCTTGCCAACACATTAGAAGCTCATCATAGTTGCCTCTTTTTCCTGGATGTGTACACTATCCTGACTTTTGTGATAATTGCTTCCTTGCAACTTCTTTATAGTTTTACTGTCAAAATATGCATTTCTAATCAATATAATTAATTTTTGTCTCATTTAGATCTTTATATAGAATCATACTGTTTCTGTTCTTTTTTTTTTTTTTTTTTTTTTTTTTTTTTTTTTAAAGATTTTATTTATTTATTCATGATAGTCACAGAGAGAGAGAGAGGCAGAGACACAGGCAGAGGGAGAAGCAGGCTCCATGCACCGGAGCCCGATGTGGGATTCGATCCCGGGTCTCCAGGATCGCGCCCTGGGCCAAAGGCAGGCGCCAAACCACTGCGCCACCCAGGGATCCCCTACTGTTTCTGTTCTTTTGCATCTTGCCAACATTATGTTAGTAATGCCATGCCATTGTTTCTTAGCTTCATTTTCATTGCTGTCTTATACTTACTATTATATAATCATATAATAACTTGTTATTTTAGTTTTATTGTTCTGGATATTTGGTTTGTTTCTACTTTTGCTATTAATAGCAATACTGCTGGGAACATTTCTGTACATGTATCCTGGTTTATATATTCATGCATTTCTCCTAGATATTATAACATATTTATTTTCACCTTTACTAGCTAAGGCAAAACTCTTTTCTAAAGTAGTTTTGGGTTGCCTGGGTGGCTCAGCATTGAGCATCTGCTTTGGCTCAGGGCGTGATCCTGGAGACCCTGGATCGAGTCCCACATTGGGCTCTCTGCATGGAGCCTGCTTCTCCCTCTGCCTGTGTCTCTGCCTCTCTCTCTGTGTCTCTATGAATAAATAAATAAAATCTTAAAAAAAAATAGTTTCAATTTTATACTCCTACCAGCAGTGTATGAGTCCTACTATTTTACACCCTTACTTATGCTTGCTCTTGTGAGATATTTTAAATTTGCCAGGCTGTTCTCTTAATTATAGAGAACAAACTGATGGTTACTAAGGAGGGAGGTGGGTTGGGGGTGGTGAGGGAAATAGGTGATGGAGATTAAGGAGTACACTTGTTGTGATGAGCACTGGGTGATGTATGGAAGTGTTGAATCACTATATTGTTCACCTAAACTAATATTACACTGTCTGCTAGCTAAATGGAATTTAAATAAAAACTTTAAAGAAAAAAGAATAATTGCTGTTCTGTTAGGTGGAAATCATTGTATTTTTAATTTGCATTTTCCTGAAGAAAACTGAATTTGAATACTTTTCATATGCTTTTTAAAAAATAATTTTTTTATAACAAAAGTAACATAATGACAGTAGAGAAGTAAGAGGTACAGAAAAACATTAAGCTGACCAAAAACATGAAACATATTCCTACTTAATAGAAAATTGAGGGATTCCTGGGTGGCTCAGCCTTTTAGTGCCTGCCTTTGGCTCAGAGCGTGATTCTGGAGTCCCAGGATTGAGTTGCGCATCAGGCTCCCTACATGGAGTCTGCTTCTCCCTCTGCCTGTGTCTCTGCCCCTCTCTCTCTCTCTGTGTCTCTCATGAATAAATAAAATCTTTTTTAAAAAAAGAAAATTGAGTATCATATTTTTGACTTAAGATTACATCAACATGAAAAAAAGGATTTTATTGTAAACATGTTTGACTTAAGATTGAAACAAATATGAAACATAAAAATGTATTTTTGAATATTTAAATTTACAGGTTTAGATGTGTCAAGAATAAGTGAATTATTTAACCATTCACTGTTGGATATTGAAGATGCCTCCAGTTTTCATTTCTTAATTTATTTTTTTAATTTACTTTTAAGATGCCTCCAATTTTTTTAAAAATTTAAATTCAATTGGGGGATCCCTGGGTGGCGCAGTGGTTTAGCGCCTGCCTTTGGCCCAGGGCGCGATCCTGGAGACCTGGGATCGAATCCCACGTCAGGCTCCCGGTGCATGGAGCCTGCTTCTCCCTCTGCCTGTGTCTCTGCCTCTCTCTCTCTCTCTGTGACTATCATAAATAAATAAAAATTTAAAAAAATTAAAAAAAAAGAAAAAAAAATTAAATTCAATTAATTAAGATAATTATTAGTTTTAGAGGTGGAGTTCAGTGATTCATCCGTCTTTTTTTTTTCTTCATTGCTTTTATTTATTTATTTATTTTAAAGATTTATTTTTATTTATTTATGATAGACATAGAGAGAGAGAGAGGCAGAGACACAGGCAGAGAGAGAAGCAGGCTCCATGCCGGGAGCCCGACGCGGGACCCGATCCCGGGACTCCAGGATCGCATCCTGGGCCAAAGGCAGGTGCGAAACCGCTGAGCCACCCAGGGATCCCCTGCTTTTTATTTCTATAAATAATATTTAGAGAAGTATATTGACAGCCACGCCTCAAAGTTTGTCATTAACAATATGTCCGATGTCTTCACAAATGCTGTCCCCCACACAGAAGGACTAATCAATCATAAGATCCAGGCTGTGATTGACCTCAAAACAGACTTCTTCTGAGCTGAAAGATTTCTTGTTTCATTTGGAATCTCATATGTTCCGTTTTGCATTTGAACACTGTATGTCATATTTCCCCATTAAACTACAAGTATTATGATTATATTATGAAAAAATAGTATATGACTATGGGGGTATTTCAAAATAACAGATACCTCAGATATTCCCATCTTAACAAGTGGGGAAATGAATAACACCTATTTGAAGTCTTCAGAAATGCTAGTGATTCATCAGTTTTATATAATATCCAGTGCTCATTACATCACGTGCCCTCCTCAATGTCCATCACCCAGTTGCTCCATCCTCCCACCCACCTCCCTTCCAGCAACGCTTAGTTTCCTTCCTATGATTAAGAGTCTTTTACGGTTTTTCTCTATGATTTCATCTTGTTTTTTTATTTTTCTCCTTTCTGCCCCTATGATCCTCTGTTTTGTTTCTTAAATTCCACATATGAGTGAGACCATATGATAATTGTCTTTCTCTGATTGGCTTATTTCACTTACCATAATACCACCTAGTTCCATCTATGTTATTGCAAATGGCAAGGTTTCATTTTTTTATGGTTGAGTAGTATTTCATCAATATATATATATGTACTTATATATATAATAGTACTTCTAGTACTATTGAAATACTTTTATATATATATACATACCACACTGATATAGATATATGTTATTTTAGATATATAATAAATATTATATATATGTATGTGTGTATGTGTATGTATATATATATATACATATATATGCATATATATGTATATATATATATATATATATATATAAAGATCCATTTATCTGTCAATGGACATCTGGGCTCTTGCCATCTTGCCATTGTGGACATTGCTGCTGTGAACATTGTGGTGCAGGTGCCCCTTTAGATCACTACATCTGTATCTTTGGGGTAAAAAACCTAGTAGTGCAATTGCTGGGTTGTATGGTAGCTTTATTTTAAACTTTTTGAGGACCATTTTCCAGAGTGGCTACACCAATTTGCATTCTCACCAACAGTATAGGAAGGTTCTCTTTTCTCTGAGTCCTCGCCAACATCTGTCATTTCCTGACTTGTTCATTTTAGCCATTTGATTGGTATGAGGTGGTATCTCATTGTGGTTTTGATTTACATTTCCCTGATGCTGAGTGATGTGGAATATTTGTTCATGTGTCTATTGGCCATTTGTATGTCTTCTTTGGAGAAATATCTGTTCATGTCTTCTGCCCATTTCTTGATTGGATAATTTGTTCTTTGGGTGGTGAGTTTGATTAGTTCTTTATAGATTTTGGATACTAGCCCTTTATCTGATAAGACTTTTCCAAATATCTTCTCCCATTCTGTTGGTTTTCTTTTGGTTTTGTCGACTGTTTCCTTTGCTGTGCAAAAGCTTTTTATGTTGATGAACTCCCAGTATTTCATTTTTACCTTTGTTTCCCTTGCCTTTGGAGACCCATCTAGCAAGAAGTTGCTGTGGCCAAGGTCACAGAGGTTGCTGCCTCTGTTATCCTCTAGGATTTTGATGGATTCCTCTCTCACATATAGGTCTTTTATCCATTTTGAGTCTATTTTTGTATATGGTATGAGGAAATGGTTCAGTGTCATTCTTCTGCATGTGGCTGTCCAATATTCCCAACACCATTTGTGGAAGAGATGGTCTTTTTTCCATTGGATGGTCTTTCCTGCTTTGTCAAAGATTAGTTGGCCATAATGTTGAGAGTCCATTTCTGTATTCTCTATTCTGTTCCAATGATCTGTTTGTCTGTTTTTGTGCCAGTACCGCACTGTCTTGATGATTATAGCTTTGTAATACAGCTTGAAGTCTGAAAATGTGATGCCACCAGTATTGTTTTTCTCCTTCAATATTCCTTTGGCTATTCAGGGTCTTTTCTGGTTCCATACAAATTTTAGGATTGTTTGTTCCAGTTCTGTGAAAAAAGTCAATGATATTTTGATAGGGATTACATTGAATGTATAGATTGCTCTAGGTAGCATAGATATTTTAACAATATTAGTTCTTCCAATACATGAACATGGAACCTTTTCCATTTCTTTGTATCTTCCTCAATTTCTTTCATGAGTGTGCTACAGTTTTCTGAGTACAAATCCTTTACTTCATTGGTTAGGTTTATTCTTAGGTTTCTTAAGGTTTTTGGTGCAATTGTGTGTAAATGGGATTGACTCCTGAAGTTCTCTTTCTTCTGTCTCAGTGTATAGAAATGCAACTGATATCTGTGCCTTGATTTTATATCCTGCTACTTTGCTGAATTGCTGTATGAGTCCTAGCAATTTTGGGATGGAGTCTTGGGTTTTCTACATAGAGTATCATGTTATCTGCAAAGAGTAAGAGTTTGACTTTTTCTTTGCCAGTTTGGATGCCTTTTATTTCCTTTTGTTGTCTGATTGCTGAGCCTAGGACTTCTAGTACTATTGAACAACAGGGGAGAGAGTGGATATCCCTGCTGTGTTCCTAACCTTTGGGGAAAAGCTCTCAGTTTTTCCCCATTGAGAATGATATTCACTGGGGGCTTTTTGTATATGGCTTTTATGATATTAAGGTATGTTCCCTCTATCCTTAAATTGTGAAGACTGTCAAATTCTTTTTCTGTATCAGCTGAGAGGATCATATAGTTCTTGTCCTTTCTTTCTTCTTTTTTTTGAAATATATTTTATTTATTTATTCTGGAGAGAGACAGAGAGAGGCAGAGACATAGGCAGAGGGAGAAGCAGACTCCATGCAGGGAGCCAGATGTGGGACTCGATCCCGGGACTCCGGGATCAGGCCCTGAGCCAAAGACAGATACTCAACCACTGAACCACCCAGGCTTCCCAGTTCTTATCCTTTCCTTTATTAATGTGATATATCACCTGATTTGCAGATGTTGAAAGACTTGCAGTCCAGGAATAAATCCCACTTAGTCTTGGTGAATAATCCTTTTAATGTACTGTTGGATCCTATTAGCTAGTACCTTGGTGAGAATTTTGGCATCCATGTTCATCAGGGATATTGGTTTGTAATTCTCCTTGTTGGTAGAGTCTTTTTCTGATTTTGGGGTCAAGGTAATGCTGGCCTCATGGAATGAGTTTGAATACTTTTCATATGCTTATTGACCATTCGGAATTCCTCTTTGGTGAAATGCTTTTACATGGTTTTGCCTATTTTTCTTTGGGGTTTTGTGTCTTTTTTATTTTTTAAAAAGATTTTATTTATTTATTTGAGAGACAGAGAGATTGAGAGAGCATGAACAGGGGGAGAAGTAGAGAGAGAGGAGCAGACTCCTCACTGAGCAGAGAGCCTGATGCAGGGCTGGATCCCAGAACCCTGGGATCATGTCCTGAGCCAAAGGCAGACACTTAACTAACTGAACCACCCAGTTACCCTCTTTTTCTTATTGGTCTATAATAGTTTTTTTTTTTTTCAATTGTGCTAAAATATACATAACAAAAAATTTTAAGTGTGCTATTTCATTTGTAGTTTTGAAGATACTATTGGTAAGTATCCTTTTTCTTTTACTCTAATTTATTCTAACTTTTTAATGGTATTTTTTGATGAAGAGAAGTTCTTATTGTAATGCAGTCAAATGGGCAATGTTCCCCCCTCTTTTTTTTAAAGAGGGAGGGAGGGAGGGAGGAAGAGAGAGAGAGAGAGAGAGAGAGAGAGAGAGAGAGAGAGAGAGGTGAAGGAGAGAGGCAGAAGTAGAGGGAGAGAATCTTAAACAGGCTCCATGTTGCTTAAGGCAGGGCTCGATCTCACAACCCTGAGATCATGACCTGAGCTGAAATCAAGAGTCTGACGCTTAACTGACTGAACCACTCAGGTGCCCCCAATGTTTCCTTTTATAGCTAGTGCTTTCTGTGTCTTGTTTAAGAAATCCTTTCCTACCTAGGGACATGATGATTTTTTTCTTATATCCTTTTTTAGACTTGTGTAGTTTTCCCTTTCAGGTTTAGGTTTTCAGTCTTCCTAGAATCTTATTTTTGTGAATGATGTGAGGTTCAACCTAATTATTATTTTTTGGACAAAACTGGAAAACTTTATTGAGAGAATTTTAACAAATTTTGAACACAAGAACAGTCTACATGGTTTCAGCTTGTCTTTGTTCAATCCTGGGGTTTCCCTTCGCCTGCTTCCAGCATCTTAAGGGGCTCTAGATTTGCAAGTCTATTCCTTTTGACAAGTCTCTTCCCTTTGACATCAGGACTGTCTCCATGCTCTTTCCCAGTCTCGGGAAGAGTCAGTTCCTCCTGATTAGGTTCCAGGGCAGACCCTTGAGCTACAGGTACTCCTTCATCTCTTCTCTCTTAATCAGATATAATATCCTGACGCTCAATTGGTGGCTCCTTTCCTTGTTGCTCAGCACTGGGAACCACAGGCCAAATCAGCTGCAAAGATTTTTCATCATCTCATCTTGCTCTAGGCCTGAATGTTGGCCTTACTTGCCAATTCATATTTCACACAAGACAGACAACGGCCATTTTGCTGACACACCCAGAGAAAAGCAACCTGTTTATTTTTCCACATAGATGAGCATCCACATCCACATAGATGAGCAATTATGTATTTATCATAGACTGTATTTGAGTATAATTGACACCAAATTTACTTTAGTTTTAGATGTACAGCATAGTGATCCAACATCTCTATACATTATGCTACGCTCACCACAGTGTAGCTACCACCTGTCATCATATAATATTCTTACAATTATCATTAACTATATTCCCTGTGCTGTACCTGTTACTCCCGTGATTTATTCATTCCATAATTGGAAGTCTGTATCTCCCAATCCTCTTCACCTATTTGACCTAACTCTTCATTTCCTTCCCTCTGGCAACCATCAGTTTGTTCTCTGTATTTATAGGTCTGATTCTAGCAATAATAAGTCTTGATACTTGGTAGAACATGTCCTCCCATTCTTCTTCACCAAGTTTCTTGCTTGTTCTTGGTCCTTAGAATTTTCATACCAATTCTAGAATTAGCATATCACATTTCATAAAATACCTTTTGGGATTTTGGCTAAGATCACATTAGTAATAGTTTTGGGGATTCCTCGGTGGCTCAGCGGTTTAGCGCCTGCCTTTGGCCCAGGGCATGATCCTGGAGTCCCAGGATGGGGTCCCGCATTGGGCTCCTTGCATGGAGCCTCCTTCTCCCTCTGCCTGTGTGTGTCTCTGCCTCTCTCTCTCTCTGGGTCTCTCATAAATAAATAAATAAATAAATAAATAAATAAATAAATAAAGTCTTAAAAAATATTTTTTTTGAGAATTTGCATCTTTCTGGTATAAATTTTAGAATGAGTTTTTCACATTCCACAAAAATCTGTTGGGATTTTTATTAGGAATGCATTAAATAGAGAGAATTGGCACATTTACACAGTAGTCTTCCAATTCATGATATATCTTTTTAAAAAAAATTTGTCTCTTCTTTAAATCTCTCAGTATTTTATAATTTCCTCTGTAAAAGTTGTACTCATCTTTTTTAGATATATTTTCAGGTACTTAATATCTTTTAATGTTATATTAAATGATATCTTTAAATTTTAAATCATTTTATTACTTGAATACAGAAATATAATTTATAAAATAATTAAGACTATTTTTTAGAACAGTTTTAAATTTATAGAAGTACAGAGTTTCTTATTACATAGTCCTTACTGCCCCCTACACTCAATTTACTCATTGCATCTTACATTTGTATGGTATATTTATTAGAATTAATAAACTAGTATTGATACATTATTAACTAAAATCCACAGATTATTCAGTTTTTCTTAGTTTTTACTTAATGTCCTTTTTCTGTTTCAGGAACCTATCTTAGACACCACATTATATCTAGTTGTATCTTCTTAGGCTCCTGTTGGCTCTGAGAATTTCTCAGATTTGGTGGGTTTTGTTGTTGTTGTTGTTGTTGTTGTTTTTGTTTGTTTTTATTTTAAGTAGCCTCACCTAACATGAGGCTTGTAGTCAGTGTTGCATGCTCTACCAACTGAGCCAGCCAGGCTCTCCCTCTTTTGTTTTTTTTTAATGACATTGATAGTGTTGAGAAGTATGGGTCAGGTATATCAGAGGGTAGCCCTGTGTTGGAATTCATCTGATGTTTTTCTCATGATTAGACTAAGGGAGGTAGTGGGCTTTCTGAAGGAGGATCACAAAAGTAAATGCCATTTTCATCACATCAAATCAAGGGTACATATTATCAACATGACTTACCGTTATTGATGTGACCTTGATCACCAGTCTGAAATAGTGTTTATCAGGTTTCTCTATTCTTTCCTCCCCCTTTCCATATGTTGTCTCTGGAAGGAAGTCACTCTATGCAGCCCACACTTCAGAATTGGAAAATTATACTCTGTTAGAGTGGAGTAGCTACATAATTTATTTGGAATTCTTCTGCATGAGAGATTTGTCTCCTCCTCCTCTTATAATTTACTCAATTACTTATTTATATCACTATGGACTTATGGGTATTTATTTTATACCTTGGGCTATAATAGAATTTTATAACATAAAATTTATTGTTATGTATAAATAAATAGCTATCACTGAATTTTTTATTAATTTTTGAAATTTCTTTTTTCTGGGCAGCCCTGATGGCCCAATGGTTTGGCATTGCCTTCAGCCCAGGGTATGATCCTGGAAACCTGGGATCGAGTCCCAAGTCAGGCTCCCTGCATGGAGCCTGCTTCTCCCTCTGCCTGTGTCTCTGCCTCTCTCTCTCTCTGTGTGTCTCTCATGAATAAATAAATAAAATCTTTTTAAAAAGTTAAAAAAAAAAACTTCTTTTTTCTTTAAAACCTTAATTTTAAAAATGTTGTATTTTGGGGTGTATGGGTGGCTCAGTCAGTTAAACTGCTATCTCTTGATTTTTAAAAATATTTTTATTTATTATTCTTTTAATATATTTTTATTGGAGTTCGATTTGTCAACATACAGTATAACACCCAGTGCTCATCCCATCAAGTTCCCCCCTCAGTGCCCGTCACCCAGTCACCCCAACCCCCCCCACCTCCCCTTCCACTACCTCTTGTTCGTTTCCCAGAGTTAGGAGTCTCTCATCTTCTGTCACCCTCACTGATATTTCCCACTCCCTTTCCCCTTTATTCCCTTTCACTATTTTTTATATTCCCCAAATAAATGAGACCATATGTTTGTCCTTCTCCAATTGACTTACTTCACTCAGCATAATAGAACTTAGAACCCTCCAGTTCTATCCATGTTGAAGCAAATGGTGAGTATTCGTCGTTTCTGATGGCTGAGTAATATTCCATTGTATATATAGACCACAGCTTCTTTATCCATTCATCTTTCAGTGGACACTGAGGCTCCTTCCACAGTTTGGCTATTGTGGACGTTGCTGCTATAAACATTGGGGTGCAGGTGTCCTGCCGTTTCACTGCATCTGTATCTTTGGGGTAAATCTCCAGCAGTGCAATTGCTGGGTTATAGGGAAGTTCTATTTTTAACTCTTTGAGGAATCTCCACACTGTTTTCCAGAGTGGCTGTACCAGTTCACATTCCCACCCACAGTGCAAGAGGGTTCCCCTTTCTCCACATCCTCTCCAACATTTGTTGTTTCCAGCCTTGTTAATTTTCACCATTCTCACTGGTGTGAGGTGGTATCTCATTGTGGGTTTTGATTTGTATTTCCCTGATGGAAATGATGCGGTGTCTCTTGATTTTGACTCAGGTCATGATCTAGGATCCTGAGATCAAGCCCTGCATGATCAGGCTCTGTGCTCAGCAGGGAGTCTGCTAGAGGGTTTCCTTCCCTCTCCCTTTACCCCCCTCTCCCCACTCATGTGTGTGCTTTTTCTCTCTCTAAAACAAATACATAAATCTTTAAGAAAGTAAAAATATTGTGTATTTTTATTTTTCTTCATTTTAATAGTTTATCTGAAGAGTTTTTTGCATGTCTACATATACCATCATATAAATTACAAATAGTGAATGTTTTGGTTCTGTCCTCATAAACATGACATGTTTCCAAAACATTATTTAGAGTTTTAGAAGTTATTGGCTCTTCTGTATTCCATAATGCCTTGGTTTTTCTAGATGATGTATTATATCTGGAGCTTTTTTTGTAGGAATCCAAACGCCGAATGAGTTACTTTTTAGATGTTTTCCTATTTTCTCAAGAAGACTTAGCTTTAAATTCAGCTGTCCTTATGTGGCCTTGGAAAATTAATCCCATCTTTGATGAAAATGATGAGGTAAATATCTTTTTCAGTTTATATTTTTTTATTCTGATATTTTAAGCACATTTATTTGATCTACCTTTAAAAGCTAACTTTATGTGTCAATATGAGTTTGGAGCTAGCAACATTTATAGCTCTGCAAGCTTAGGACAGGCTGTTAGGCTTAATACAGGATCTGGTAAGAAGTGGGACTGACATTAAAGAGGTCAGAACTATTATAGATTGATAATAACAGTAAGCACTGCCTTAAGTATTTTGCATTTAGTAATTTTTTTAATACTTGCAAAAATCCCAAGTGCTCCTATTTCCCCCATTTCATAGATAAGAAAAGTGAATCTCTGAGAAGTTAAATAACTGGCCCAGTATCAAAGAGAAAAGAAGTAGCAGATTCAGAATTTTATATCAGACTGAATATACTTTAGATTTTGGAAAAGTTCTAGTATAAACCAACCTCTTTTAAAGTGGGAAGTGAGATGGTATAGTAATGAAAAGCATGGACTTAATTTAGATAAACCTAAGTTCCTTTCTTTAAAAAAAGGATTTATTTATTTATTTATTTATTTATTTATTTATTTATTCATTCATTCATCCATTCATGAGAGACACAGAGTGAGCGAGAGAGGCAGAGACACAGGCAGAGGGAGAAGCAGGCTCCATGCACCGGGAGCCTGACATGGGATTCGATCCTGGGTCTCCAGGATCGCGCCCTGGGCCAAAGGCAGGCGCTAAACTGCTGCGCCACCCAGGGATCCCCAGCATTCAGATTTCTGATTTGATAAGTTTCCTTTGTAACAAAATAATTAACTTGATCAAATTGTCTCTTAAAAAGCTCATGGAGAATGCTAAACATAAAAAGGAAAATGAGCTAATTGCCAAGAGAGAGAAACTGATTTTGGAAATAGAAAAGGAATCACGGCGCATGGAAGAGTTTACAGAATTTGCAGAATTGGACCACATGCAACAGGTGTGATAAAAGCAGCTATAACAAGCCTGTAGATTAGTACAGGACATGTTTGCAAACGTTTAAATATATGGAAAAACAAATGTTTCCTATGGCAAAGAGGGGTCTGACTTTTAGTCCTGGAACTGATACTATTTATGTGATCTTCCTTCTGATTTAGTGTTCTCTCTGTAAAATAGAACCATACCTTTTGCTCTATATCATAGTAGTACTGAGAAGTTGATACTTAAAATTGCAATGTAAATGCAAGGACACAGCTTATGCAGTCTCATATTATCATATTTTTATAACATTACTTGGATATTTCTTGAGATAAAACGTTATTTGCTTTCAGTACGTGGCAGATGTAAGGCAACTACAAAAACGTATTCAGGAATCCGAAGAAGCAGTTCAGTTTATTAATAAAGAAGAGGAACTTTTCAAATGGGAATTGACAAAATATCCTGAACTGGATAAATTAAAAGTGAACATTGAACCCTATCAGAAGTTTTTTAATCTTGTTCTGAAGTGGCAACGAACAGAAAAACGGTAATTTCTGGTAATATAATACAAATTGAACAAATGTAAAAAGACATGTAAAATGTATAGTGATTTTTGATGTTGTTGTTGGCTAAGTGTTTAAAAGTAGGACTTCTTCATCCACTTGAAACAGAATCAAGTGTCATGCAGAAGAAATGTCAACTGTTGCTAAGATAGCACCTAACCTTACTGAAGTCTGATACTAAAGTGATATGCAATTAATGAATTTGACTAATGTTTTTGGAGTTAAATCTGCATTTCATTTGGCTGCTCAGTCATTCATTTACAGTTTGATACATTTTTTAGCATATGCAGCATGACTGTGATGATTAATCTTACTTATCTCTCTACCATCAGCTCTACCTGTTGTGATTAAGAAAAACTGTTAAAGTGCTCTTACCTGCAGTTGCTTCTCTTATAAAATAAATCTAGCCTAAAGAATCTCTAAGTTCCCCTCTGCACTCCAGAAGTTTCTGAGTTTAATATTTTGTCTTTCAATTCAGGTGGATGGATGGAGGGTTTTTGGACCTCAATGGGGAAAGTATGGAAGCCGATGTGGATGAATTTTCCCGAGAAATTTTTAAGACACTGAAATTTTTCCAAATGAAGCAAAAGAAGGAATTACAAGAAAAAAGAAAGGCAGCAAAAAGGCGATCTCTGGGAGAAGAAAGAATTGAAGAAGAACCAAAAGAGAATCCCACTATTACTATGTGCTCTACAGTAATGGAGCAGATAAAAGTTTTTAAGGTATGAACACATTTAATGACATTTTATGAAGCCCTGGTAGGAGCTATTACACATCATCCAGTGCTAATGAAGAGAAAAAGAATGATTTGGAAGCAAAACTAAAGCTGAGTCTGGAAAACTAGATCTATTACTAAATCCATGCTTCATTTTTTTCTGATGAAATCATTTAAATCAATCCCTTTGTCAAACAATGGATGGCAAATAGCAAAGATTAGAATGACCATATACAATGATATAAAGAGGATGAAAAATTACTAGTGCAGACCAGTCAGCCTATCCAAGGGCAGCAACACAGGGTATCAGTTGCAAAAGCTTTAAAATCACACACTTAGGTTTGTATCACAATTCTGTGCTTGGTAGTGGCATATCTTGGGCAAGATATTTAGCCTCCCAGGCTTCAGTCATTTTTATGAGAGGATAAAAACTGGTGTTATGACAGTTAATAAGGCCTCCAGCTTCCCTAGGCAGCAGTGGCAGTGACTCCAGGTGTAGTGACAAGTTTCCACTGTCTGCATGCGCATAGCGCAAACTCGGATGGGATCTTGAGCATTGTTTCTTACCTGTATAACTCAGGTTATCAATGTTATGACTTTCATGTATATACTCCCAGAGTTTTGTTGCACGTATAACACTGTGAATATGAATTCTTATTCTTCCATCTTTCTACATAAAATATAGTGTACTACATGTATTATTTTCTTCCTTTGTTTTGATTACTTTATCTTGGAGACTTTTCTCCTCATATTATCAACTTTTTCTCTTTTTTTTGCATCTATATAATGTTATATATTGGTGTAGGTGTGCGTGTAAAAGTGCAACTTCAAGGTAAATTCCAGAAGAGTATGCTAGATTAAAATCTATAGTCAAATTACCTTGCATAGGAGCTAAATCTATTTAAAGTTTCACCACCTTCAACAAGAGAATATCCTCAAACTTGGGTTTTTACTAATCTGCTAAGAAAATTTTCGTTTCTCTTATTACATAAAGTGTTAAGCATATTTTTATATATTTAAAAATGTTTTGTATTTCTTTGTGAATTGTTTGGTCTTAACATTGTCTATTTGTCTATTGAATTATTGGTCTTTTTCTTACTGATTTCTAGGATATAATATATAAATATTATTTAAATGTCTATTAATATTAATTATATTAATATCTCTAGGACATTAATTTCCTAGGGCATTATATTATAGATATATATAACATGTATAAGAGATATTAGGCTTTGCCTATGATGTGTTTTGCAAATATTTGTTATTTGATTTTTGACTTTATCATGGCTCTTGCCTTGCAGAAGTATTTTTTTAAAAAAGATTTTATTTATTTATGTATTTATATATTTATTTATTTGAGAGAGAGAAAGTGTGAGCAAGGAGAGGGGCAGAGGGGAGGGACAAAGTGGGGAGAAGGAGAGAGAAAGAATCTCAAGTAGGCTCCCTGGTAAGTGCAGAGCCCTACTAAGGCCTGAATCTCACAATCTTGAGAGCATGACCCTGAAATCATGACCTGAGCTGAAACCAAGAATTGGGTGCTTAACCAACTAAGCCATCCAGGCGTCTCCTTGCAGAAGCCTATTTATGTTTTTATTTGAATTTAGATTTATTATTCCAAAGTAAATGGAAAAGGAAGTTTTTAAATTTTATGTAGTTATCATTCTTTTCCTTTTTTAAAAAATAAATTAAGTACTCTTTATGCCCAACATGGGGTTTGAACTCATCATCCTGGGATTGAGAGTCATATGCCCCATCAACTGAGCCAGCCAGGCACCCCCATTCTTTTCCTTTGTCTACTGAATTTTAAATTGTAGCTAGAAATGCTTTCCTCATTCCAAGCTAATGTTTTCTTCTAGTACTTTCATAGTTTATTATTTGACAACACTTTATTGAGGATTCTTGAGGAAGGAGGGATATTGATCTTAATTAATTTTCTTGTAATATCTTTGTCAGATTTTGGTATCAGGATTATACTGATCTTATAAAACAAAATGGGGAAGTTTTATCTTCCCTATTCCTTTTAAAAAGAAAAGATTTTATTTATTTAAAGCATGCAGTTCAGTGACTTAGAATATTCACAGAGTTTTGCAACTATCACCACTATCTGATTTTAGAACATCATCACTCCAGAAAGTAAGCCCTTAACTATTAATATTAATGGTCACTCCTCATTTCCTCCTCCTCCTAGATCATGGCACTGCTAATCTACTTTCTGTCTCTATGGATTTATCCATTCTAAACATTTCATATAAGTGGAATCATATTGTATGTGGCCCTTGCAAATGGCTTCTTTCACTTAGCTTATGCTTTCAATGTTCTTCAATGTTGTAATATATATAATACTTCATTCTTTTTTATTGATGGATGATACTCAATTGTATGGATATGTCACATTTTGTTTATCCATTCATCTCTTGATGGATATTGCATTGTTTTTACTTGTTAGCTCTTATGAGTAATGCTGCTATGAATATTTAGGCACAAGTTTTTGTGTGGACATATGTTTCCTTCTCTGGGGTATGTACTTAGGAGTGGAATTGCAGGGATACATGGTGATTCTACATTTAACTTTTTGAGAAACTGCCAGACTTTTTTCCAAAGTAGTTGCACTATTTTACATTCCTACCAGCAATGCACAGGGGTTCCAATTTGTTCACATTCTTATCAACACTTGTTGACAATAGCACTTGTTATTGTCTGTCTTTTTTAGTATAGCCATCCCAATGAGTATGAAGTGGTATCTCAGTGTGGTTTTGATTTATATTTACCTAATGACTAATAGTATTGAGCATCTTTTTGTGTGCTTATTGGCCATTTATATATTTTCTTTGGAGAAATATCTGTTTAAATCCTTTGCTCAGGGGCAGCCCGGGTGGCTCAGCAGTTTAGCATTGCCTTCAGTCGAGGGCCTGATCCTGGAGACCCCAGATCGAGTCCTACATCCGGCTCCCTGCATGGAGCCTGCTTCTCCCTCTGCCTTTGTCTCTGCCTCTCTCTTTTCTGTGTCTCTTTCATGAATAAATAAATAAAATCTTAAAAAAAATAAATCCTTTGCTCATTTTTAAATTGGATTGTCTCTTAATATTAAATTATAATTTTTTATATTGTAGACACAAGTCCTTTATTAAATATGTGATTTAAAAGTTTTTCTCCAGGGCACTTGGGTGGCTCAGTTGGTTAAGCACCAGACTCTTGATTTTGGCTCAGGTTATGAGCTCAGGGTCCTGAGATTGAGCCCTCTGTCAGGTTCCATGCTGGGTGTGAAGATTCTCTCTCTCTCCCTCTACCTGTCCCCCACCACTTGTGAGTGTGTGTGCTCTCTCTCAAAAAAATATGTATCTATATATTAAGATTTTTTCTCCCATTTCTTCTGTGGATTTTCTTTTAATTTTTTTGATGGTATGTTTTGAAGCACAAAAGTTTTAAATTCTGATGATGTCTCATTTATCTATTTTTTCTTTTGTTGCTTGTGCTTTTGATGTCATATCTAAAAAAAAGATTGTCTAATCCATGAATAATTACTAAGGAAGACACAATGAAATCTCTTAGAGATTTCCATTTAGTCTCCTCCACCTTTCCTTGGATAAGGACAACCCAGGAATGGCTCCTTCATGGCTATGATATTGCTGTTCACAGCTTTTCTTGATAGACCTAATACAAACTTGGGAACAGTGTTGCTGTATGCTAAAATGTAGGCCAGTAGCCCTTAGCTGTGCCTAATCTTAGATAGTTATGCTGTGCATTTTTTACTTGTACCATATTTTATTTGTCCCTAATACTCTTTAGAACTTTTCTGAGAAATGAAGCAATAATGCAGCATCAACTTATTAAAATACATCTTGAACCTCGAAAAAAAGGAAGCTGGGATTGCATTGAATCTTTAAATTGATTTGGGAAATATTGTCATCTTAATATTAATTCTTCCAGTGTATGAGCATGAGATATTTTTACATTTATTTGGTCTTCTTTAATTTCTTTTGGCAATTATTTGTAATTTTTAGTCTACAAGTTTTGCAATTATTTTATTAAACTTACTCCTAGGTATTTTATATTTCTTTATGCTATCATACATGAGATTTTTCCCCTTACTTTTGGTTTTGAGGTGTTTATTTAATTTATTTATTTAGTTTGTAGAAATACAATTAATTTTTGTATAGTGATCTTATATCCTGCAACCTTACTGAACTCATTTATTAGTTTTAACAGTTTTTAAATGAATTCCTTAGTGGAGCACCTGGCTGACCCAGTCAGTGGAGTATGCAACTCTTGATGTCAGGGTTATAAGTTCAAGCCCCACATTGGATATAGAGATTACTTTAAAAAAAATAAATGAGTTCCTTAGAATTTTCTATACATAAGATTACATAATCAGTAAATAGAGAGTTTTATGTTTTTATTTCCAATCTAAATGTCTTAAAAAAGATTTTTTTCCCACATAACTAGTGGCTTGGATATTGACATTGGAGTCTTCTAACTAAATTACAGCATTTTTGTTGTCCAGATCACACAAATTGCCTTTTGCCCCTCAGAGAGAACACAATATAGCAAGAGAAATGGTTGTAAACAACTGGTTGTAAATGAAGCAGAATGAAAAAATTCATAGGTAGAGGATAGCAGTGTCCTCTGAAAGAAAAGGGCATGGAGCAATTGATTTTGTCATTTGGAAAACAGATAAATCTTTACTAAGGAGGTGACCAGAGTGTAATAAGTATGATTTTGTTGGGCTTTGAATTGGATTGGGAAAATATAAATGTTCTTTATCTCTCTTTGCTAATACATTTTTGTTATCTAATACTTGAAGAATATATGTAACATATATGTAAGCTATAAATAAACACCCATGAACCCTTCCCTATTCTTTAAAATTAAAAGATTTTAAAAAAATAATCAATACTCTTGCTTCACTCCATGTAATCCTTCCCTCTTTTAAGCCCCTTAATCCTTCTTCTTCTTTTTTTTAAAAGATTTTATTTATTTATTCATGAGAGATACAGAGAGAGAGAGTGAGAGGCAGAGGAAGAAGCAGGCTCCATGCAGGGAGCCCAATGTGGGACTCGATCCCAGGTCTCCAGGATCAGGCCCTGGGCTGACAGAGGCGCTAAACCACTGAGCCACCCGGGCTGGCCCCCTTAATCCTTCTTGAAGATAACTGTGTCATAATTTTTTCTTCACATTTGTATGTAACAATTTATAAAAAATATATCATCTATATGTAGTCTTATGTGACTTGATTTTTTTTTTCACTCAACATTATGTTTCTAAAACTCATCTGTGTCTTGGAAATGACTGTAGTCTGCCATTTTCACTGCTATATATCACTGCTTACTTACCTAATTTACTGATTTTTGTACTTATAGTCTCATGAACAAAAATCCCTGCCCTCAAAGTACTTAAATTTTATATTTCTTCTTCTGTGAAATGTCTATTATGCCCTTTGACCCTTTGTCATTTTTTTTTGTTTCAGTGGTTGTTTCTGTTGTTTTTATTGGTAATTTATGGAATTTTTATAATACATTCTGGGTAATAAGTCTTTGTCACTTATATGATAATGAGTCTATCAGTGCATGGTATTTAGATTTTCTTTAACATCTTTTAATAAAGTTATATAGTTTCTCCAAAATAACTCTGCACAGCTTTCACTTAATGTATCCCTAAGTAGGGACACCTGGATGGCTCAGTGGGAAGAGCATGCAATTCTTGATCGCAGGGTCATGGGTTTGAGCCCTATGTTGGTTGTTGAGATTGCTAAAAAAAAAAAAAAAAAAAAAAAACTTAGAAAAATAAAATTATTTCTAAGTACTTTATTTTTTTGTTGCTATTGTAAATTGATTCTTTTGTTAATTGTGCTTTCTATTTGTGGCTTATATACAATAATTCTTTTAACTTTCTTTATATTAATTTAATATCCAGTCATTGTACACAGACAATAATCTGTGAACAATGTCATTTTTTCCCAATTGTACCCTTTAGGTCCATCCATGTTGCAAATGGTATGATCTCATTCTTTTTTTTAGAGAGAGAGAGAGAGTTCACAGGCATGCATGTAGGTTGGGGGGAGCAGAGGGAAGGGGGGAGAGAGAAAGAATCCTAAGCAGACTCCATTTCCTCACAAAACCTGCTGCAGGGCTCTGTCTCAAAATCCTGAGATCATGACCTGAGCCAAAATCAGGAGTTGGAGACTTAATTAACTGAACCACTTAGGCACCCAATTCTCACTCCTTTTTATGCTTGAGTAATATTCCATTGTATCCACATCCTCTTTATCCATTTATCTATTGATGGACACTTGGACTGCTTCCATGTCTTGGCTATTGTAAATAATGCTGCAGTAAACATAGGGGTGCATAAATCTTTTGGAATTCATGTTTTTTTTTTTTCCTTTGGGTAGTTTTGTTTTTTAAATTTATATTCCTCCTATCTTTTATTTATTTATGTTACTTTACTGGCTAATACACTCGATACAGTGTTGATTAGAAGTAGTAATAATAGGTATGCTTATCTTGTTCCTGATTTTAAAGAAAATGTTCTAATGTCAGTATCAAGATTCATGAATTAAGTATTTTCACTTGATATTTAATTCTCACTTCACTTCCAAACAAAAGTTACATTTTGGCATTTTGGTATAGGCTTTTCCCCTTTTTATGTTATGTGTATATTGTGTATATTTATAACTATATATTATGTTATATTTTTCTACAAATAATATATATAACAACTTAGTGTTTGTATAATAATACCACAGATACCACAGTTTGAATTAGCATAGTCTTACCAAATAGTTCAATATTGTTTTTTTTTTTTAATAGTTCAATATTGTATAGAACATTTACTCTTCTTCCTTTTTGCTTTTATAATTTTCTGGGCTATTTCTAAATGTTCATTTGCGCAGATGAACTTTATTTTTTATTTTTGCAGATGAACTCTAGAATCATTTTTTAAAAAGTTTTTATTTATTTATTTATTTGACAGAGAGAGAGAGCACAAGCAGGGGGAGTGGAAGGCAGAGGGAAAGGGAGGCTCCCCGAGGAGCCTGATGTGGGGCTTGATCCCAGGACTCTGGGATCATGACCTAAGCCAAAAGGAGATGCTTAACCAACTGAGCCACCCAGGCATCCTGGAACTTTAGAATCATTTTGTTAGTTTCTCTTCTCCAAATCTAATTGGGATTTTGACTGGACTTATCAAATATATTAAATAATTTCAAGAAATGTAATCCTTATACTATTGAGGCTTCATTTATAAAAATCTATGTGGGTACACCAGTCAAAAGAGTGACTCATTATTATTTGTATTTTCATCATTAGGATTATATTCCTACTGTCTCCATCCTGTGCAATCCAGGAATGAGAACTCGTCATTGGAAGCAGATATCAGAAATTGTAGGCTATGACTTGACTCCAGACTCTGGAACTACACTGAGAAAAATTTTAAAATTAAACCTGACACCATACTTGGAAAAATTTGAAGTGATAAGTGCAGGTGCAAGTAAGGTAAATATGAAGATCAACTGGAATACTTTGACGAGTTTGTTAATCAAATAATCATAGTTATTGTTGGGGTTGAGTGTACAGTACTGGGTAGCAGTGGGAGGAGATGAGGGAATGTGATAGGAGACCACTCATTTTTCCCCCCACAAGTGTATACTTTTATACTACTGCTTTGTCCTGAATCCAGATTAGAAATGGCTCCTTTGACTTCTCCATGTGTGTGTAGCATATGATGTGTGTGTATTCTAGTAGAATAAGTATGGCTCTCTAGGGTTCTTGAAATATACAGAAAGTATCTTCAAGCTGTAGCCTAGAAAGGCTACTTCAGAGAAAGTTCGGTGGGTATTTTATTCTAGTGTCTATTTTAATACTGATAGCAGTAATTTTCCTAGCAAGTGAAATTTTTAAAAATACATTATCTTTCTTAGGAATTTTTAAATTGTTGGAGAAACCTTTTTAACTTAAAGAGAGTTTCAGATTCAGTTTCAGATCACCACAGATTATGCTAAGAAAATGACTGTGTAATGCATCCAATGCTTACTGGATTCACCAGGGTGAGTTGATACAGTAAATAAGACCTTTCTTCACCATCTTATTCTTTCTCCTTTTCTTCCTTTTAGGAATTTTCATTAGAGAAAGCCATGCATACAATGATAGGAACCTGGGATGATATTGCTTTTCATGTAAGTCCATATCGTGATACTGGAGTCTCTATTCTTTCTTCAGTAGATGAGATTCAGGCTCTCCTTGATGATCAAATTATAAAAACTCAGACAATGAGAGGCTCACCTTTCATCAAACCATTTGAAAAAGAGATCAAGGTATGCTAAATATGATAGATTCTGGTCATTTACAAAAATTGTAATTTTATTACATGTATATTCTTGTGGGAAATAAGTCAGTTTGTTGTATAGCTTTGGTGATATATAGGAACAGATATATAAAAATTAATGTGGAGCCGTATAGAACAGATCTGAGACAGTAACTCTAATAATTTTGAAAAGAACAAAATTGGTTTTATTAAAAAAACTTCAGAGTGCCTTCAGAGTTGGTTAAGCATCTACATTTAGCTCAGGTCATGATCCTGGAGTCCTTGGATGGAGCCTTGTGTTAGGCTCCCTGCTGAGCAGAGCATCTGCTTCTCCCTCTGCCCCTCCCCTTCCCTCTCCCCCTACTTGTGCTCTCTCTCTCAAATAATAAAATAAAAAAATTTAAAAATATTTTAAAAAACCCAAAAACTTCTCCAATGACAGTGATCGACTTGGAAGGAAAACAGTGGTATTATTGATTCTAACTGTAGACAGCCTAGACCCTGTTTCATGCTATATTCTTATAACTTGAAATGAAGTTCTATATATCATACTTTAGCTATATTTGTAAACAACCATCCTGAGGGTATTTTAGAATAATCAATGAATTATGGTCCACTGGAAATCAAAAGAAATGACATTTGAGACTATAAGATTATTTCATATTCTTTTTTTTTTTAAAGATTTTATTTATTTATTCATGAGAGACACACACAGAGAGAGGCAGAGACAGAGGCAGAGGGAGAAGCAGGCTCCATGCAGGGAGCCTGATGTGGGACTCGATCCTAGACCCTGGGATCACACCCTGAACCAAAGGCAGATGCTCAACCGCTGAGCCACCCAGGGGTCCCTTATTTCATATTCTTATAGTTGGTATGGGAAATACAGAAAACAAACAAATTATAGTAATTAATAGCTTTATGGGCAGTATCAAAGTTCTACCCTGGGGGAAAAGACAGACAACAAATGGGATGCTTCCCTTGATATTTACAGATTTCTAGTTATGTGCCAGATACTGCTCTAGGGGCTTTACATTTATTAAACCATCTAAACCCCATAACAGATGTTCAAGGTCGGCAATGTTATCTGTACTCAGAGATAAGGAAACCAAGGCATAGGAAGATAGGTAGTTTACCCACATTTGCCCAGCTAATAACTGATAGAACTGAATTCAAACCAAGGTAGTCTGGTTCTAATTTGAACATAAGGGACGCCTGGGTGGCTCAGTGGTTAAGCATCTGCCTGTGGCTCAGGGTGTGATCCTGGTGTCCCGGGATTGAGTTCCACATCAGGCTCCCTGCATGGAGCTTGCTTCTCCCTCTGCCTGTGTCTCTGCCTCTCTCCCCGTGTCTCTCATGAATAAATAAATAAAATCTTTTTAAAAAAATGTTGAATATAAATAGTGCTTCATAGAAGACCTTGACTCTCAATATTTGGAGAAGACAGGTATTCTTCGAAAAGAACATAATGCTACGTATTTTCCCATGAATCAGGCTTGTCTACTTCTCCTGGTACTATGTCTTTTGTAGAAATTTCTTATCTAACAAGGGAGAATTTACAAGACAAATCTAAAAGCTCTAAGAGATTTTAAAACAATAAAAATAAGAGGTCTAATTTCTTGATGCATAGGAATTTAGGCCACATATTTAAGAACCAAAGAGATTGTATAATGATCAGCTAGTGAAATATCTTTCCAATTCTAGGAGAGCTGTGAGAATAAGGAGACTTGTTTACTTGTCCCCCCTCCACCTTTAAGTTGTGTTGATGTAGAGCAGGATTTCTCAACTCGGTACTAATGACATTTTGGGCTCAATAATTCTTTGTCATGAGGACGGTCTCGTACATGTTAAGAAGTTTAGCAGCATCCTGGCCTCTACTCATGTGATATTAGTAGCACCCTCACCCCTCAGTTGTGACAAATGAAAATGTCTCCAGACATTGTCAAATATCTGTTGGGGTGAAGGGCAAAACAGCCCCTAGGTTGATAACCACTGTTGTATAGCAGGATATTTCTGGATGCTTTTTATTTTATTTTATTTTATTTTATTTTATTTTATTTTATGGATGCTTTTTAGACTTGGAATAGTTCCCTAGTGATTAGGAAATTGATCTAAATAACTACAGTCATTTCCAATGGTGAGTTCCAATGACTTAGGAAAACGTGGGACTTCCTAGAGTTTTTCTAAGTTCATGTGATACCCATAAGTGACCTTGATCTGTTTTGCGTTGGTTTAAAAATAAGTAAATTTTAAATAAATATTCCTCACTGTAATTTATAGTTTTTCTTTAATAACTGGAATTTAGTACAGTGTGCTTTTCATTAAGGCCTGGGAAGACCGTTTGATTCGAATACAAGAAACGATTGATGAATGGTTAAAAGTACAAGCTCAATGGCTATACTTGGAGCCCATATTTTGTTCTGAGGATATCATGCAACAGATGCCAGAAGAAGGGCGTCAGTTTCAGACAGTAGACAGACATTGGAGAGATATCATGAAGTTCTGTGTGAAAGACCCAAAGGTGAAATGTTTGTTTTCTTTCTTACAAATAAAGGGAACCGTTAGCTTTGGCCGTTAAAGAAAGCATATAGTTCTTTTTTTTTTTTTTTCTGATTACAAAAACAAAACCTGCTCATTGTATACAAACTGGAAAGTTCAGAAAAATATAAGAAAGCAGAAAGCAGGACACCTGGGTGGCTCAGCAGTTGAGCATCTGCCTTTGGCTCCGGGCAGGATTCCCGAGTCCACGGATCGAGTCCCACCTCAGGCTTTCTGCGTGGAGCCTCCTTCTCCCTCTGCCTGTGTCTCTGCCTCACTCTCTCTCTGTGTCTCTCGTGAATAAATAATTAAAATCTTAAACAAAGAAAGCAGAAAGCATTAAAATAATTTTACTTTTCAATTCATATGATATACTGCTTATAACTCATAATGCAGCTGCCTCAAATTCACATTTAACTCACTTGACTGTGACATACACTCATTGCTACTCTTCTCTGGTAAAATAAACTGTAAAATAAAATAAGATGGAGGTGGAAGGGGCAGTGGGGAGAGAGAGAAAGAGAGAGAGGAAGTATAGGTGATTCATCTGACATACTACTCAATGACTCCATATACTTGGGATCGATGGGAATAAAGAATCTGCCATTCTCTCAGTTGGCCTCACTATGGGTCTCTCCTAGTATTATAGCACCTCATTGAGTGTGATTCTCATATTAAAAGACAGACTATGTATTTTTTTCCAAGATTTTATTTATTTATTTCTTCATGAGAGACACACACACACAGAGAAGGGTAGAGACACAGGCAGAGGGAAAAGCAAGGCTCCATGCAGGGAGCCCGACGTGGGACTCTATCCCGGGTCTCCAGGATCACGTCCTGGGCTGAAGGTGGCGCTAAACCAGTGAGCCACCAGGGCTGCCCTATGTATTTTTCATACACTTAGTACACATAGTTCATGGATATACATCCACTTTTTTTTATCTGGTGTTTAACTTAACAATTTCTTTTAATGCTGGATAAAAGCTAGCCATGCTGGGCTTGTTGGGAGTCAATAGTATGCTGAAATATGAGTTCCAAGGATTTTACCTTCCACATAGAACCTTTGTGAAACACGATATCCTATAGATCAGAAGTCAGCATTTTTTTTTTTTTTTTTGCAAAGGAACAGGTGGTAAATATTTTAGATTTTGTGAGACATAGCATCTTTTTGCAACTACTCAACTCTGCTATTGCAGTAGGCAGAAAGCAGACAGGGACAGTATTTAACTGAACAGATGTGTCTATGCTACAATAAAACTTTCTGGGCAGTGACATTTTCATGTGCCATGAAATATGATTTTTCTTTTAATTTTTTCAACCTTTTGAAAGTATAAAGATAGTTCTTAATTTCCAGGTTATACAACAACTGGCGGCATAGTGTATTTGTATATCAAAGCCTCAAGTTGTATACCTTAAATATATACAATTTTTGTCAATTATACCTTATAAAGCTGGAAAATAAGAAAGACACTAGCAGCAGATTGGATTTAGCCCATGGGATATAGTTCACCAGTTCATACTATAGAGTGTTTATAGTTGACAGTTGTAAATGTAAAAATTAAACCACATGCCAACCTAACAGACATTTCTCACGTCATTCAAAAAATATAGGAAAAATGAATATGTACATGACAGTTATAACTTCTCATTTGTAACTTGCATTCTTGGATAAGAATATTTCTGGTTTATTGAATTTAATAGTTTTACATTACAAAAAGATTTACAACAATTTTCCTAAGCCTTTTGATATTTCAACATTTTGACATTTACTATAGACTAATGTTTAGGACTTAAAATTATATCTGGTGTATAAGTGCTGACCTGAGTGAATGTGTATCTTTTAGGTTCTTGCTGCTACTTCTTTAACAGGTTTATTGGAAAAATTGCAGAACTGCAATGAACTTTTGGACAAAATTATGAAAGGACTTAATGCATATCTTGAAAAAAAACGACTTTTCTTCTCTCGGTATGATGGATAATTAATTGTACTATAATTAAAAGCATTTTCTGATACATAATGAATTACAACTAAGGCACTTGTATTTTCATGTTTTTCTCTAGCTTTTTCTTCTTATCTAATGATGAAATGTTAGAAATTTTGTCAGAGACCAAAGATCCACTTAGAGTTCAGCCTCATTTAAAAAAATGCTTCGAGGGCATTGCTAAATTGGAATTCCTTCCTAATTTGGACATTAAGGCCATGTATAGCTCTGAAGGGGAGCGAGTGGAGCTGATTGCACTTATTTCTACATCTGCAGCGCGAGGTGCTGTGGAAAAGTGGCTCATTCAATTGGAAGACTTAATGCTTCGGAGTATTCATGATGTGATTGCAGCAGCCAGGCTGGTGTGTTTTCCTAAGATTTAATGTATACTCTATATTCTGTAAATCTTTCTTTTTGGGAGGTTTTGAATGTGTGCTGGTAAATTAACATTTACAGTTCTTACTATTTTAAACCATTTTTAACTCTTTGTTTCTAATATTATTAAGATAATAATACTAGTAAGAATTGATAATAATATATGTGACTAAGTGCTACAAAAGACAAAAGGTGTTATGAGAAAGAATAATATACATAATTTAGAAAGTATCTTGTGTACAGCCCTTGAGATCAGAAAGAATCTTAGGGGTGTTAAACGCGTTATCTACTGCTGTTGATACCTAAACAATTACTTAGAAACTCAGAATGAGATGAACATACATTAAAAGGGTATATGCTATTTGGAAGAAATGTAACAATGAAGTACTACATGCACCTTACTTATGCAAATCCAGCTAACCTAATCTTGAATAATAAATTCAGTATATTTCTATCTTTAGGACCACAAATTAACAGTTATGTAGTTTTTTAAAAATACATTTTAAAAGGCATTGCAGCCTTCTATTTTTTTATTTTTTATTTTTTTCATTGCAGCCTTTTAAAATCCAGCAACTGACTTCACATGAGTGAGGTATCATTTTTCTTTCATGAAACTTTCTTTCTGTGAAGCTTATCTTCTTGCAGTGGCCATTTTATTCAACTTCAATGTTTCCTGCAGATAAATCTTGACTTTTTCTCTTCTTTTTCTATTTATGATCTCAAGCAAACTAAAACACCTAGGAAAAAAATTAACATTATCCATGAAAGTATTTCCTTAATTTGTATAGAAATTTACCTTCTATGTGCCTAGCAATGGGTCATACATTCTTTGAAACTTATCCTTCTTTGAAACTTGTCATTTGTTTTTATTTCTAAATGTTGCTAATAAAATGCATTTAAATAATAATATATTTATATCTTTATGTACATTATTGTATCTAAACGTTACTGTATTAAAATATAGTTCTTATTAGCATCATCTTCAAATTTTGTTCTGCAGTTTTTTCAGTTTATGATTTGAATCTACTATTATCACTTGAAGCAGATTATTTTATTTAAATTTAATTAATTAACATATAATGTATTATTGGTTTCAGAGGTAGAGGTCAGTGAGTCATCAGTCTTATATAACACCCAGTGCTCAGTATATCATGTGCCCTCCTTTATGTCCATCATCCAGTCATCCTATCTCACCAACCCACCTCCCCTCCAGTGACCCTTAGTTTGTTTTTTATGATTAAGAATCTCTTATGGTTTGTCTCCCTCTCTGATTTTGAGTTGTTTTATTTTTTCCTCTCTTCTGTATGATCTTCTGTTTTGTTTCTTAAATTCCACATGTGAGATCATATGATAATTGTCTTTCTGATTGACTTATTTCCTATACCATTATACTGCCTAGTTCCATCTATATCATTGCAAATGGCAAGATATTTTTTTAATGGCTCAGTAGTATTCCATTGTGTATATATACCACATCTTTATCCATTCATCAGTTGATGGACATCTGTGCTCTTTCCATTGTCTGGCTATTGTGGACATTGCTACTATAAACATTGGGGTTCAGGTGTTCCTTTGGATCACTACCTTTGTATCTTTGGGTAAATATCTAGTAGTACAGTTACTGGGTCATCCCATAGCTACATTTACAACCTTTTGAGGAATCTGTATACTGTTTTTCAGAGTGGCTGTACCAGCTTGCATTCCAATTAACAATGTATGATGGTTCCCCCTTCTCCACATCATCTCCAACATCTGTCATTTCCTGACCTGTTAATTTTAGTCATTCTGACTGGTGTTAGGTGGTATCTCATTGTGATTTTGATTTGTGTTTCCCTGATGCCAAGTGATGTGGAACATTTTTTTCATGTGTCTGGCTATTTGTATGTCCTCTTTGGGGAAATGTCTGTGAATGTCTCCTGCCCATTTCTTGACTGGATTGTTTGTTTTTTTGGGTGGTGAGTTTGATAAGTTCTTTATAGATTTTGGATACTAGCTCTTTATCTGATAAAACATTTGCAGATATCTTCTCCCATTCTGTTGGATGTCTTTTGGTTTTGTCGACTGTTTCCTTTGCTGTGCAGAAGATTTTTATCTTGAAGTCCCAGTACTTCATTTTGCCTTTGTTTCCCTTGCCTTTGGAGACACATCTAGCAAGAAGTTGCTGTGGGCTGAGGTCACAGAGGTTGTTGCCTCTGTTCTCCTCTAGGATTTTGATGGATTCCTGTCTCACATTTAGGTCTTTCATCCATTTTGAGTCTATTTTTGTGTATAGTATGAGGAAATGGCTCAGTACCATTCTTCTGCATGTGGCTGTCCAATATTCCCAACACCATTTGTGGAAGAGACTTTTTTCCATTGGATAGTTTTTCCTTCTTTGTTGAAGATTAGTTGGCCATAATGTTGAGGGTCCATTTCTGGATTCTCTATTCTGTTCCATTGATCTGTGTGTCTGTTTTTGGGCTGGTACTGTACTGTCCTGATGATTATAGCTTTGTAATAGAAGTTAAAGTCTGGCATTGTGATGCCACCACAATGGTTTGGGGATCAAGGTAATGATGGTCTCAGAATGAATTTGGAAGTTTTCCTTCCATTTCTATTTTTTGAAACAGCTTCAGAAGAATAGGTATTAATTCTTCTTTAAATGTTTGGTAGAATTCCCCTGGGAAGCCATATGGCCCTGAACTCTTGCTATAGGGAGATTTTTGGTGACTGCTTCAATTTCCTTGCTGGTTATGGGTCTGTTCAGGTTTTATACTTCTTCCTGTTTCAGTATTGGTATTTATATATCTCTAGGAGTGCATCCATTTCTTCTAGATTGCCTAATTTGTTGGCATATAGTTTCTCATAATATGTTCTTATAATTGTTTTGGTTTCTTCAGTGTTGGTCATTATCTCTCTTCATTCATGATTTTATTTATTTGGGTCCTTTCTCTTCTTTTTGATAAGTTTGGCCAGGGGTTTGTTGATCTTATTAATTCTTTCAAAGAACCAGCCTCTAATTTCCTTGATATGTTCTACTGTTCTTCTGGTTTCTGTTTCATTGATTTATGCTCTGATCTTTATTATTTCTTTACCCATGCTGGGTTTAGGCTTTGTTTGCTGTTCTTTCTCCAGCTTTTTTAGTTTTTTAAAAAAGATTTTTATTTACTTATTCATGAGAGATAGACAGAGAGAGAGGGAGAGACATAGGCAGAGGGACAAGCAGGCTTCATTCAGGGAGCCTGATGCAGGACTTGATCCTGGGACCCCAGGATCATGACCTGAGCTCAGGGCAGATGTTCAATTATTGAGCCACCCAGGCATCCCCAGCTTTTTTAGTTATAAGGTTAGCGTGTATATTTGAGATTTTTCTAATTTTTTGAGAGAGGCTTGTATTACAATGTACTTCCCTCTTAGGACCACTTTTGGTGCATCCCAAACATTTTGAACAGTTGTTTTCATTTGTTTCCATGATTTAAAAAAGTTTTCATTTGTTTCCATGATTTAAAAAAGTTCTTTAATTTCCTGAATGACTCATTCTTTCTTTAGTAGGATGCTTTTTAACCTCCAAGTGTTTGAGTTCCTTCCAAATTTCCTCTTGTGATTGAGTTCATATTTCAAAGCTATGTGGTATGAAAATATACAGGGAATAATACCAATCTTTTGGTACCAGCTGAAACCTGATTTGTGGTGCAGTATGTGATTTATTCTAGAGAATGTTCCATATGCATGAAGAATGTGTATTCTGTTGTTTTAGGATGGAATGCTATGTATATATCTGTGAAGTCCATCTGGTCCAGTATGTCATTCAAAGCCCTTATTTCCTTGTTGATCCTCTGCTCAGATGATCTGTTCATTGCAGTGAGTGGGGTGTTGAAGTCCTCTACTATTATTGTATTATTATCAATATGTTTCTTTAATTTGGTTATTAATTGGTTGGTATAATTGGCTGCTCCCATGTTAGGAGCATATATTTATAATTGTTAGATCTTCTTGTTGGATAGATGCTTTAAGTATGATATAGTGTCCCTCTTCATCTCTTACTATAGTCTTTGGTTTAGATTGAATTTGTCTGATATGAGGATTACTACCCCAGCTTTCTTTTGATGTCCATTAGTGTGATAAATGGTTCTCCACCCCCTCATTTTCAGTCTGGAGGTGTCTTTAAGTCTAAAGTGAGTCTCTTGTAGACAGCAGATAGATGGGTCTTGCTTTTTTATCCAATCTGATACCCTGTGTCTTTTGGTTGGGGCATGAGCCCATTTACCTTCAAAGTAACTATTGAAATATATGAATTTAGTGCCATGGTATTACCTATAAGGTCCTTGTTTCTGTAGATTGTCTCTGTTCCTTTCTGGTTTATGTTATTCTTCTGTTTTCTCTTTGCTTACAGAATCTTCCTTAATATTTCTTGCAGGGCTTATTTAGTGGTCACATATTCCTTCAGTTTCTGTCTGTCCTGGAAGCTCTTTACCTCTCCTTCCATTCTGAATGACAGCTTTCCTGGATAAGATATTCTTGGATGCATGTTTTTCTCAATTAGTACCCTGAATATAACATGTCTGTCCTTTCTGGCCTGCCAGGTCTCTGTGGATAGGTCTGCTGCCAGTCTAATGTTCCTACCCCTGTAGATTAAGAACTTCTTGTCTCGACCTGCTTTGGATCTTCTCTTTATCTCTGAAATTTGCAAGCTTTACTTATTTGTCAGGGTGTTGATCTATTTTGATTGATTTTGGGTCCTCTCTACTATTGGACTTGAGTTCCTGTTTCCTTCCCCAGATTAGGGGAGTTCTTGGCTATGATTTGTTTAAATATACTTTCTGGCCCTCTCTTTCTTCCTTCTCCCTCAGAGGCCCCAATAATTCTAATACCTTTTAAATTTTATAATGTCACTGATTTCTCAAAGCCTCCCTTCATGGTCCATTAGTTGTTTTTCTCTCTTCCTCAGCTTCCTTAACTTTTCATCAACTTGTCTTCTATGTCACTTACTCTCCCTTCTGCCTCATTTACCAAGCTGTTAGAGCATCCAATTTAGACTGTGTCTCAGTTAGAGCATTTTAAATTTCTGCCTGATTAGGTCTCATTTCTGCACCAAGAAATTCTCTAGTTTTTAATGCTTTTTTCAATTCCAGCTATTAACTTTATAATTACTATCCTGAATTACAGCTCTGACATCTCATTTATATCCATATCAATTAAGTCTGTTGCAGAGAATATACCTCTGGTTCTTTCCTTTGTTGTGAACTCCTCCTTTTAGTCATTGTGCTTAGAGAAGAATAGATGAACGAGTGAAAAATATCAACCACAACCCAAGCAAAATACAAATCCAAAGAGGTCAGAAGCCAAAAAAGAAAAGAAAGAGAAAAATAAAAAGGAAAGAAAAGAAGGGAAATTTAAAAAGGGGGTGGTGGTGGAATATAACTCAGGGTGGACAAAACAGAGTGATCCACTTGGTCCTGAGTGTATTTTGGTCTGTGTGTTAGAAGACACTAAAGCCCAAAATTGAAAAGAAAGCAAAACTTATATATATACAAAAATAAATGTGAATAGAGTGAAAGGATGCCCAAAATAAAGAATATATCTATAAAATGTACATGTAAAAAATGGAAGTTAAAAAAAGACTTAAAATCAGAGTTGATAAAACAAGAAACTAGTTGAAAAAGGGAAAAAGAAAACAGAAATGGAAAATTTTAAACTAAAAGATAAACAAATCATGAGAAAAGAACCCTCGAATTCTATGCACTATTTTCCCTTAGAGCTGGTGCTTTGCAGTCCTGTGAGATCTGTAAACTTAGTATTCCCCTGTTCTTCCAGCTGGTCTACTGGGGGAGGGGTCTACTGCAATGATTCACAGGTGTTTGCCTGGGTGGGATTGCACTGCCCCATGCCAGGGGACAGGGCTCAGCTAAGCTCTTTCTAGTTGTTCCCTGATGCCTTTCTGTACCTCTTTATAGGGTGAAAAATAAAATGGCCACATCCAATATCCAGCCCCAGAGCCAAAAGATGTCAGTCCTCTCTCTTCAGTAAACCTTCAGGGATAAGTGGTCTTCACTTTTGTGTGTGCCAAACTCTGCAGATCCCACAGTGTGTGCTCATACCAATCCTCTTGGGGGAAAGTGGAGGGTCTTCCCATTACTGTCCTTTACAGGGTCTCTGCATTGAGAACTGTCACATGCACCCACTCCTTCCAGGGGAAGGGAGGAGGGTCCTCAAGTTCCTACCTTCATGGAGAGTGGTCAACCAACCAACCCTGGCTCTTGGTTTATTGCAAATAGAATTGATGGTAACCAGTTTTCCTGCTCCAATGCTTGAGAACTCTACTGGCCCAGGCACCCTTGTACTTTCTGTGACTCTGGGGATCCTCAGACTACAGTGCCCCAACTAAGACTCTACCTGGGTTCACCACCTGAGCACCTTTCATGCAGGGATGTCTCTCACTGGAGCAGATTTCTAAGGGTTCTGATCTTGTACTCCAGGGCTATAAAACTTGCCTGCAGCTGGCTTATGGAGGCTCCCTTCCCTTGTCACTTAATTTCTTATATATCGCTTCAGATTCACTTTTTTTCACCTCCTGCCTTACAGAAAGTGGTTGCTTTTCTACTTGTAGAGTTCCAGTAATTATTATCTTAATCTCAGGTTGAATTCACGGGTGTTCAAAATGATTTGATAGTTATCTAGCTAAATTCAAGGGACCAGATGAAACAAGGTCCCTTACTCCTCTGCCATCTTGAGCTTTCCCTGTTAACATGTTAGCGTTCATCATTCCACTCTTTTATGAATAAACAAAAACATTTTAAAATATAATTTATAACAAGTTTTCTTTCAAATAGTCATCTGAAAGTTTTCATGACTATGTGATATTCTAGCCTATGAATCTAGCAAATATTGCACTTCCCTATTTTTAGACATTTAGCTTTTTATTCCTTCCATAATATTGTAAAGGTAAAAATGCTTTTTAATTATTCAGGCTTATCCGGAATCCATAAGAAAAGATTGGGTTCGAGAATGGCCTGGCCAAGTTGTACTTTGTGTTTCTCAAATGTTCTGGACTTCTGAGACACAGGAAGTTATAAGTGGTGGGACAGAGGTAAAGCTTTATTATTTATTTATTTATTTATTTATTTATTTATTTATTTATTTATTTATTTATAATGTAGCGAGAATGCACACAGGGGAGGGGCAGAGAGAGAGGGAGAATCTTAAGCAGGCTTCATACCCAGCACAAACTCCACGCAGGGCTTGATTTCATGACCATAAGATGATGACCTGAGCTGAAATCAAGAGTCCAACATTTAACCGATTAGCCACCGAGGTGCCCTAAAGCATTTTTTTTTACACAAAATTCATTTCTACTGTGATGTTTCTTAGTTAGCTTATCTATTCTTCATAAAGGCAGTCTTCCCACCAGTTTGTACATCTAGCGTTAAAATTATACAATTTGCTGAAAACTTGTTCTTGGCATTTTATGAAGGTTAGACAAACTCATTCTGTTTTATAATTCATCTCTATATTGAGATATATTATGAAGTCAGAATTGTTTTGTAAAAGAGTATATAAAATATATGTTTTAGATACTATATATCATTAGTTTAATTGCTTTTTTATTTTGTAGGCATTAAAGAAGTACTATAACGAACTTCAGAATCAGCTAAATGATATTGTAGAGCTGGTAAGGGGAAAATTGTCGAAGCAGACCAGGATCACTCTGGGGGCTTTGGTTACAATTGATGTCCATGCTAGAGATGTGGTCATGGACATGATTGATATAGGTATGTGACTCTTTAATGTTAAAGATAAAATATCAATAGCTTCTAGAAACAGAGATTTATACAGACATCTTTTTCTCTCTCTACAGAATTTATTTTACATGATTTTTCTCTAAATTGGAAAACAAATTATTTTAATATTTGCTGTTATAAAAGTTGATAGAATACCTATTTTTCAAAGATTTTTCCATTTCATTCAAGATTATATGTCTTGTTTTATTTTATTCTTTCTAGGTGTCTCACATGACACAGATTTCCAGTGGCTTGCTCAGCTTCGATATTATTGGGAATATGACAATGCTCGAGTTCATATCATTAATTGCAATGTGAAATATGCTTATGAATATCTTGGTAACTCACCTCGACTTGTCATTACTCCTCTAACGGACAGGTGTTACAGAACATTGGTATGCATTTAAATTATTTTAATTCATACATTAGAAACTACTTTTTGGTTTATTGTCATATTTTCTTATCCAAATTTAACATGGCTATCCTCATTTTATTCTCTTACCTGTAATGGTTGATTTGAGCTATTCCTTCCTAGTCCCTAGATCCCTTTATATGAAATTATAGTAATAAATATTTACTTCTGGGTGCTTCTGTAGAATACAAGAGTGTTTAGATTCTAATTCTTGAAAACCATGAGTCATTTCTATTGTGGATAATTAAAAAAGAAGGTATTTGAGATTTAAACAGAAGACTGGAGCTGCAGGAAATGGTATCAGTTTTTGCAGTGGAGTTCTGGGAGACATGACAGGAAGACAAATGAAGTCCATCTGGGCCTTAGAACACCAAGTTATTTCTGTTGAAACGGAGGAAAAGAGCTGAAATGCAGGGAGTGGTGCTAAGGTCTGTGTGTTGAGAAGCTATGGAAGATAAAGCTATGACTATAAACAACAACAGCAAAAACTACCTGGGAATAATGTTGCCTGATAAAATACAGGACTCTCAGGTAAATTAGTTATACCAATAAATTATTCATTGTCTATCTGAAATTCAAACTTAACTGGGCATTCTGTATTTTAATTTGCTAAACCTGGTAACCTTACCTGAGAATTGAGGAGAACCATCAAGAAATACCAATCTACCTGTGCTAAGTAAGTAAAATTAAGGTTCATTGAGTTCTCTAGAAGCAGAGATGAAATGGGGGTTCTAGGGCAAATGATTTACTAGGGAATGCTCTCAATAAAAACCTGTAGAGTGAGGAGAATAGGGGGGAAAGCTAACTAACAATGCAGTTTCAACAGAAGTATAGCCTTAGCCTAATCTCATGGCTCTGATGAATGGCATCATGGGGGTATCCTACTTTAAGGCAAAGGAGCCTGGCTTTTTTTTTTTTTTTTTTAAGATTTTTATTTATTTATTCATGAGACACACACACACACACACACACACACACACACACACACAGAGGCAGAGACACAGGCAGAAGGAGAAGCAGGCTCCATGCAGGGAGCCTGATGTGGGACTCAATCTTGGGATTTCAGGATCATGCCCTGGGCTGAAGGCAGGTGCTAAGCCGCTGAGCCACCCAGGGATCCCAGAGCCTGGCTTTCATATCCCTTTATGGTCATTGGTTATCAGTCACCCCTGGGGCTAGGGCACGAAAATTAAGAAAGGGAAACTTCACTAAAATGGAGCTGGGAGGCTAGAAGGAGAAGCTCTCAAGCCCTACTACCACCCATCATGCAAAGCCAACAGGAAGAGAAGTACTATCATTCCTGACAGGAAGAAACATGTACAGGACTTCCTAGCCTGGAATAAGGACTTTCTTCTTCTCCGGAAAGAGCCCAGCCAATGAGAGACTGTCTCAACTCAGCCAATAAGAAGCTACTGCACTTGGAACTCCCAGTTTCCTGGAAAAAAAAAAAAAAAAAAAAAAAGGAACTCCCAGTTTCTTCTCATGGATTACTTGTTTATAATGACCCTTCCCATTGCTCCCTTTCCTCTATAAAAGAGCCTTCCTATCCTTCATTCTCGAGGCTTACCCATGGTTCTGTAGAAGCTTGTATGTTCTGAATTGAAATTGTCTGCTATTCTTGAACAAATCCATTCTTGCTGGTAAACTAACTGATGGTTTTAAAGGTAACAGGCGTGAGTAAGCTCTCAGGTGTTCGTGGATAAGGTAGCACCTATTATTCTGGGGTAATTCTCAGGAGAAGACAGTTGTACGCTATTTGTAGCTGATACAGCAATTGGGGTTGGATACAATGGCCAATGAAGGGTGTCAGTATATCTAGGATAAAATATTTCTTTCTTTTTTTTAACATTTTTAAAAAAGATTTTATTTATTTATTCATGAGAGACACACAGAGAGACAGAGGCAGGCTCTATGCAGGGAGCCCCACGGGGGACTAAATCCCAGGTCTCCAGGATCACACCCTGGGCTACAGGCGGCGCTAAACCACTGTGCCACTGGGGCTGCCCTTAACATTTGTTTTTATTTAAGTTTGATTTGCAAACATATAGTATAACACACAGTGCTCATCCCATCAATTGCCCTCCTCAGTGCCTGTCATCCAGTTATCCCAACCCCCCAACCCCTCCCCTTCTGCAGCCCTTTGTTTCCCAGAGTTAGGAGTCTCTCATGGTTTGTCTCCCTCTCTAACTTTTTCTACTCAGTTCCCCTCCTTTCCCTTGTAATCCCTTTCACTATTTCTTATATTCCATATATGAGTGAAACCATATGATGATTGTCCTTCTCTGACTGACTTATTTCACTCAGCATAATACCCTCCAGTTCCATGCAGGTCCAAGAAAATGGTGAGTATTTGTCCTTTCTGATGGCTGAGTAATATTCCATTGTATATATAGACCACATCTTCTTTATCCATTCATCTTTCAATGGACACCGAGGCTCCTTCCACAGTTTTTTTTCCCTTCCACAGTTTGACTATTGTGGACATTGCTGCTATAAACATTGGGGTACAGGTGTCCTGGTGTTTCACTACATCTGTATCTTTGGGGTAAATCCCCAGTAGTGTAATTGCTGGGTCATAGGGTAGCTCTATTTTTTTGAGGAACCTCCACACTGTTTTTCAGAGTGGCTGCACCAGTTTACATTCCTACCCACAGTGCATAAGGGTACCCCTTTCTCCACATCCTCTCCAACACTTGTTGATTCCTGTCTTGTTAATTTTCACCATTCTCACTGGTGTGAGGTGGTATTTCATTGTGGTTTTGATTTGTAGTTCCCTGATGGCAAGTGATGCAGAGCATTTTCTCATGTGCTTGTTGGCCATGTCTATGTCTTCTTTGGTGAAATTTCTGTTCATGTCTTCTGCCCATTTCATGATTGGATTTTTTGTTTCTTGGGTGTTGGGTTTAATAAGTTCTTTATAGATCTTGGATACTAGCTCTTTATCTGATATGTCATTTGCAAATATCTTCTCCCATCTGTAGGTTGTCTTTTAGTTTTATTGAGTATTACTTTTGCTGTGCAAAAGATTTTTATCTTGATCAAGTCCAAATAGTTCATTTTTGCTTTTGTTTCCCTTGCCTTTATAGATGTATCTTGCAAGAAGTTACTATGACTAAGTTCAAAAAGGGTGTTGCCTGTGTTCTCCTCTAGGATTTTGATGGAATCTTGTCTCACATTTAGATCTTTCCTCCATTTTGAGTTTATCTTTGTGTGTGATGTAAGACAATGGTCTAGTTTCTTTCTTCTGCATGTGTATGTCCAATTTTCCCAGCACCATTTATTGAAGAGACTGTCTTTCTTCCAGTGGATAGTCTTTCTTCCTTTGTCGAATATTAGTTGACCATAGAGTTGAGTGCCCATTTCTGGGTTCTCTATTCTGTTCCATTGATCTATGTGTCTGTTTTTGTGCCAGTACCATACTGTCTTGATGATCACAGGTTTGTAACACAGGCTTGAAATCTGGCATTGTGATACCCCTGGCATTGGTTTTCTTTCTCAATATTCCTCTGGCTATTCGGGGTCTTTTCTGATTCCATACAAATCTTAAGATTATTTGTTTCAACTCTGTGAAGGAAGTTCATGGTACTTTGATAGGGATTGCATTGAATGTGTAAATTGCCCTGGATAGCATAGACATTTTCATAATATTTATTCTTCCAATCCATGAGCATGGAATGTTTTTCCATCTCTCTGTGTCTTCTTCAATTTCTTTCAGAAGTGTTCTATAGTTTTTAGGGTATAGATCCTTTACCTCTTTGGTTAGGTTTATTCCTCAGTATCTTATGCTTTTGGATGCAATTGTAAATGGGATTGATTTCTTAATTTATCTTTCTTCAGTCTCATTGTTAGCGTATAGAAATGCCACTGATTTCTGTGCATTGATTTTGTATCCTGCCACATTGCTGAATTGCTGTATGAGTTCTAGCAATCTTGGGATGGAGTCTTTTGGGTTTTCTACATACAGTATCATGTCATCTGTGAAGTGGGAGAGTTTGACTTCTTTGCCAATTTGAATGCCTTTTATTTCTTTTTGTTGTCTGATTGCTGAGGCTAGGACTTCTAGTACTATGTTGAATAACAGTGGTGAGAGTGGACATCCCTGTCATGTTTCTGATCTTAGGGGAAAGTCTCTCAGTTTTTCCCCATTGAAAATGATGTTCACTGTGGGCTTTTCATAAATAGCTTTTAAGATGCTGAGGAATGCTCCCTCTATCCCTACACTCTGAAGAGTTTTGATCATGAATGGATGCTGTATTTTGTAAATGGTTTCTCTGCATCTATTGAGAGGATCATATGGTTCTTGCCTTTTCTCTTATTGATGTGATCTATCATGTTGATTGTTTTATGAGTGTTGAACCAGCTTGCATCCCAGGGATAAATCCCACTTGGTCATGGTGAATAATCCTCTTAATCTACTGTTGGATCCTGTTGGCTATCTTGGGAAGAATTTTTGCATCCATGTTCATCCGGGATATTGGTCTATAATTCTCCTTTTTGGTGGGGTCTTTGGTTTTGGAATCAAGGTAATGCCGGCCTCATAAAATGAGTTTGGAAGTATTCCCTCCCTTTCTATCCTTTGAAACAGCTTTAGTAGAATAGGTATTATTTCTTCTTTAAATATTTGATAGAATTCCCCTGGAAGCGATCTGGCCCTGGACTTTTGTGTCTTGGGAGGTTTCTGGTGACTGCTTCAATTTCCTCCCTGGTTATTGGCCTATTAAGGTTTTCTATTTATTCCAGTTCCAGTTTTGGTAATTTGTGGTTTTCCAGAAATGCATCCATTTCTTCTAGATTGCCTAATTTGTTGGCATATAGCTGCTCATAATACGTTTTTAAAATCGTTTGTATTTCCTTGGTATTGGTTGTGATCCTTCCTTTTTTATTCATGATTTTATTAATTTGAGTCTTTTTTCTTTTTAATAAGGCTGGCTAGGGGTTTATCTATCTTATTAATTCTTTCAAAGAACCAACTCCTGGTTCTACAGCTCTTCTGGTCTCTATTTCATTGAATTCTGCTTGAATCTTTATCATATCCCTTCTTCTGCCTATTGTAGGTTTTACTTGCTGTTTTTTCTCCAGTTCCTTTACATGTGACGTTAGCTTGTGTATTTGAGTTTTTTTTTTTCAATTTTTCAAGGGAGGCTTATATTGTATTTCCCTATTAGGACTGCTTTTGCTGTATCCCAAGGATTTTGAATGGTTGTATCTGTAAGAGCCTCATGGACTCTTAATTGTTTTTCTCTTTTTTCCTCAGCTTCCTTCCTTACCATCAACTTGTCTTCTATGTCACTCACTGTCTCTTCCACCTCATTAACCCTAGCAGTTAGAACATTCAGTTTGGATTGCATCTCATTTAACCTATTTTTAATTTCAGCCTGATTATATCTGAATTCTGCAGGAAACGAAGTCTCTAGGATCCTTTATGCTTTTTTCCAGAGCCACCAGTAGTTTTATATTGGACTTATGAATTGAATTTCTGACATCATACTGAAATCCAAATTCTATAACTCTGTGGCAGAGAATATTGTTTCCGGTTCTTTCTTTTGTGGTGAATTCTTCCTTCTAGTCATTTGTCCAGTGCAGAGCGGCTGTATGAGAGGGCTAAACCAAAACTATCAATCACGACCTAAGTAAAATACACCCTAGATGATTCTGAAGGGTCAGAGACCAGAAAATAAAGGAAAAAGAACAGAACAAAATAAAAGGATCACTAAAGTGAAAAACAAATTTTAAAACAAAGTAGTAAAAATAAAAAGTCAAAAATCAAAAACAAAGAAGACAAAATAAAAAGAAAAAAGTAAAGAAAAGAGAAAAAAGAAGGGAGGTATGGTGGTGGTGAGGAAGTGGTAGTGGAGAGAGAATGTGATCTACCTGATGGGTCTAGAGGGTGATCCTCTTGGTTCTGAGTGTATTTTGTTCTGTATGTTAGAAGATGCTCAATTCCAAATTTATATAAACCAGCAATACTTATACAAAGGCCCAACATTGACCACAAAAACATAAACAAGATAAAAGAGGGGGGCAGAATGGGAAAGAAGAGAGAATATAATCTCACAGAATGAACCAACATGGTGTTCCACTTGGTTCTGGGTGTATGTTGGTCGTGTTTTAGAAGGTACTAACTTCCACCACTGTAAAATAAAATGAGGCAGAAAAAACAAAAACAAAAAACAAATACCCATATCTCGTATATCTACCAAAATTAAATTGAATATGTTGAAGGGAATCCAGAAGTGAAAAATATATTTAAGACATGTAATTGTAGAAATATGAAAGTCAAAAAGGAAAAAACTTAAAAATCAAGAGTTGTAAAATACTGTAGTTAAGGTGGGAAAATAGAAAAAATATTGGAAATTTTTAGTCTGATATAAAAACGAGTTGTAATGGAAAAGAAAGAAAGAAAAAGAAAGAAAGAAAGAAAGAAGAAAGAAAGAAAGAAAGAAAGAAAGAAAGAAAGAAAGAAAGAAAGAAAGAAAAAGGACCCTCTAGTTCTATGTACTATTTTCCCTCAGTCCTGGAGGTTTCCAGTGCTGCTTGTTCAGTAAACTTGCTTTTCCCTTGTACTTCCAGCAGTTCTTCTGGGGAGGGGTCTGCTGTGCTGATTCTCAGGTGTCTGTGCCTGAGTGGAGATGCCCGCCCCTTATCAGGTGCTAGGCTTAGTATGAGCTGTTTATCCTATGAGGCCTTTGTTCCTTAGAAGCCCTGCCTTTCCCAGGCAGAGGTGAAACAGAGGGGAAAAAAATGGTGGTGGCCAGATTTCTAGCGCTGGAGTCGAGCTCCCTGCAAGTAACTAAGCAGTCTCTCAGTCCGCACTGGCCTCGATGCTCCTGGGGGCAAGCACCGGTGCACTGATCTGCACAGCTTGTGGGCACCCAGCAGTAAGAGAGTTCTTGCTTTCCTGTGCCCTCCCTGCTTCCGCCTGTCTCAGGGGGAGTGAAGCCTTGCCAGCTTTGTCCACTTGGGCATCTTGGGATCTGGGGCCCTGTGCCGCTGGCCGGTGCTCCTGGGGACCGCCTCTCCTGAAGAGAATGGAGTAAAGCCACCTCCGTCCCTTGCCAGCCTCTAGAGTAAACGCAGCTCCAGAGCCAGCCCGCCAAACTCCTGGCTTCTCCAAAATGCCCCGAGGGCTGCGGCACTCCAACCCTTTACTGATGTCGGACCGTGGTTTGTGGTGAGCTTTCCCCTGGGCACCCCTCCTCTTATAGTGACTCCAGGAATCTTTTTTGTTTGTTTTGTTTTAAGATTTTTATTTATTTATTCATGAGCGACACACACACACACACACACACACAGAGGCAGAGACATAGGCAGAGGGAGAAGCAGGCTCCATGCAGGGAGCCTGACGTGGGACTCGACCCTGGGACTCCAGGATTATGCCCTGGGCCGAAGGCAGGCGCGGTAAACCGCTGAGCCATCCAGGGATCCCCGACTCCAGGAATCTTAAGGCTTCACAGTCCCTCCTGAGATTCTGCCTAATTTCCCTGCTAAGCACTTTTTCATCAGGGAAAACTCGGGCTTGGATTTTTAATGTTCCCACTTCTCCAGGGCTGGGCTTTCCTGCCCCGGAGGCTTTTGCTGCTCCATTTTAACCCTGCTATTCACGGTTCCCCTTACCCACTTTATTCTTTTTTTTATTTTATTTTTTCACCTTCCTACCTTGTTAGAAGTGAAAACCCTTCTCTCTGTAGCGTTCCAGCTGTTCTCTAAATCTCAGGTCGAATTCGTAGGTGTTCAGGATGTTTTGAAAGTTGTCTGGTTAAGTTTGTGGGGCCAGATGAGTTGAGGACCTCTACTCTTCTGCCATCTTGCTGATAGGATAAAATGTTTCATCAAACCTTTCTACTTTTTCAGGAAGCTACCAGAGGGCCGGGACCATGTCTGTCTTGTTCTCTAGTCTAGGGGTGAACAAGTACACAGTCCCTAAATATTTACTGTGTAAATGAATCTCAAGCTTCTGTCTCCTCCCTGGGACCTCAGAGAAGTCAGAAGCTGTCAGTACTTGTGGAAGCTCACAGCTTTGAGTTGTAAGATAAGAATCTCATTAACACTTGTATAAAACACTAGATATTGAAAAAATTTCTATTATCCATAATAAAGGGAATCCATTTGCAAGCATTTTCTTGAAATTGTAAAGAAGGGAGAGAACCTGAGGTTTCCAGCAATCAAGTTAATGGGTATTAATAGTATAAAGCATTTAGTATAACCTTAAGATGGTTAAAATATTGATACTGCCTTTATTTAATAAGCCGTTTTAGTAAATGTGAAAATATGATTTATTAATCAAAATTTTAATTTTAATTTTATTAAATTATTTTATAAAAATAGACTTTTTTTAAAGAGCAGTTTTATAGGTTCACAGCAAAATTAAGCAGAGAGTACGGAGAGTTCCCAGGTATGCCTTACTGTACCATATGTACAACTTTGGTCTTAACTCTATTTTTTTCTAAAAGGAGTTAAGTTTCATACTTAACCCTTATACTAGTTTTCTTGAAATAAACTCCACAGTTGGAGTTGACTGTAATTTGTGTGCTTCCAGCCACTGTTCTAGTCCTTTAGGGGACTCAGGAAGAATTCAGAAACTGCTGACTTTGCTCTTAAGCAGCTTTAAAGACTAATTGTGAGGAAAAAAACCCAAATGTACAAAATTAACTTTAATGCAATGTAGAAAGTGATCATATTGATAAGAGAAGTACAGAACAGTGTTGTAGGATGGAGAAAATGGAGAACATACTATGGGTGGAGTGCAATAGCCAGGGTGAATTGTGGACAAAGTTGCATAAGAGGTCCTCTGTTTCTTTTCCAACTGATGGGGCCCCACTTAAAATACTCATTTGCACGGGTTGGCTTTTGGCAGCAAGCCATGGAGATTGCCATTAATGATCTCCACAACTGTCTCCACAACCATCTCTAATCAAACCTTTCTGACCCAGTGTTAATGTCTCAAGGCTAGATTCCTTTTGTTTTTAAAGGCGAATGGAGGGATCCCTGGGTGGCGCAGCGGTTTGGCGCCTGCCTTTGGCCCAGGGCGTGATCCTGGAGACCCGGAATCGAATCCCACGTCGGGCTCCCGGTGCATGGAGCCTGCTTCTCCCTCTGCCTGTGTCTCTGCCTCTCTCTCTCTCTCTCTCTCTCTCTGTGACTATCATAAATAAATTTAAAAAAATTAAAAAAAAATAAATAAAGGCGAATGGGATATCCATGAGGTATTATAATATAAGGAGATTCTGATACATTTTTATTTTTTGTAGAGCTGCTTTTTCCTTGGGTAGCTAGAAAAATGCATGCTAAAAGTTAACAGAATTATATTACTGCCTCTTTGAAGCTACAAATAAGACTAAATCCAGGGATCCTGGGTGGTGCAGCGGTTTGGCGCCTGCCTTTGGCCCAGGGCACGATCCTGGGGACCCGGGATTGAGTCCCACATCGGGCTCCCGGTGCATGGAGCCTGCTTCTCCCTCTGCCTGTGTCTCTGCCTCTCTCTCTTTCTCTCTCTGTGACTATCATAAAAAAAAAAAAAAAAAAAAAAGACTAAATCCATTTTGTCAGCAATTGTCTATTATAGGTACCCCCCCCCCCCAAGCTAAGCATGAATTTCTTTTCATATGTATTTTTCTTTTCAGATAGGTGCCTTCTATTTAAACCTTGGAGGAGCTCCAGAAGGGCCAGCAGGCACAGGCAAAACTGAAACCACCAAGGACTTGGCTAAAGCTCTTGCTGTCCAATGTGTGGTATTCAACTGTTCAGATGGGCTAGATTACCTAGCAATGGGAAAGGTAAACTTGCATATTAAATGTTGCAAACTTATAGCTAGGTCAACTGGATAAACTGAAGGAAACTCACATTTAAGCATTATTTGAATGTTTATGCATTATTTGAACCTCAGTTTTAGGGGTAAAGATATCATTTTTATATTTGGGGGTTTATTGGGCTTCATTTTTAGGTTTGACTTAAAGGATTAAATATTTGTTTCACAAATGATGCCTCTTTATAAGAAAACTCGACTCCTTTTTTCCCTTGTTTTTAGTTTTTTAAAGGATTGGCTTCTTCCGGTGCTTGGGCTTGCTTTGATGAATTCAACAGGATTGAGTTGGAAGTGTTGTCGGTGGTAGCTCAGCAGATCCTTTGCATCCAGAGAGCCATTCAGCAGAAACTAGAAGCGTTTGTTTTCGAAGGAACAGAACTGAAGCTCAATCCAAACTGTTTTGTAGCTATTACCATGAATCCTGGCTATGCAGGACGCTCTGAACTGCCAGACAATCTGAAGGTAATATTTTATAAGAGTCAATTTAACCAAACATAGCAGCAGCGCAATCCACTCATAATTTTCTCACATGCGTTTGTAAATCTCCCTTTTACCTTTGCCATTACCTATAAGGTAAAACTCTAAAAACTTTTTTAGGTGTCTAACACATATTAAAATACACAAAACCAATACAGTACTGCTGGCAAAAAAATCACAGAATTAATGAAAAGATGCTGCGTTGGGGGAATAAACTTGAATCTCATCACATTCTGTTGGGATGCTTGTGCTCAGCTCTTGAAGAATGGTTTCCTTGATATAAATAATATATTTCATTCATTATATATTTCAGGTTCTTTTTAGAACAGTAGCTATGATGGTTCCAAACTATGCGCTCATAGCAGAAATCTCCCTCTATTCCTATGGATTTTTGAATGCAAAACCTCTGTCCGTGAAGATAGTGATGACCTACAAGCTTTGCTCAGAGCAGCTCTCGTCACAGTTTCATTATGACTATGGCATGCGAGCAGTAAAAGCAGTTTTAGTGGCCGCTGGAAACCTAAAACTGAAATTTCCCCATGAAAATGAAGATATGCTGGTAAGCATTAAATATATATGTTGTGAAAGCTTCAGTATGAGATTTATTTACTTATTTATTTTAGGAAAGTTGATGAGGAGCTATAAATAGGCAAATAAGAGAATTGTTGGCTTTGAAACTTTTTATGTGTGGTTGAAGTAATAGTTTGCAGGGTTATGTTATTCATTATAATTTATATGCATCCAAGGACCTTTTAGCATTATTTAATATGGGGATTCTACAGAACAATGTGAAAGGAACTTTGACTTCTGGTGGTGGGGAGGGTGAGGAATATGGGCAACTAACTTATGTTGCACTCTTTGGATGATTTTAGCTTCTTCGATCAATTAAAGATGTAAATGAACCAAAGTTTCTATCACATGATATACCCTTATTTAATGGAATAACTAGTGACCTGTTTCCTGGTATTAAACTTCCTGAAGCTGACTATCATGTAAGTAAGCCTGTGAAAATGACTTATTCTGCAAATAAATTTATCTGATGACTCAGTCATTTTAAATGAGTGAAATTATTCTATTGGGAGGATAAACCCCTTTCATTAATGAGAATGAGCAAAGTTTAGTATCTTCTGTCATATGATACAAGATTCAGATTAAAGATAATGCTTTTTCTAAGAGAATGAGTACTTTTGTGATTTATAATACTACAATGTGTACTATGATTCTGTTGTATACTTTTAGCAGGTAAAAAAAGAAAAGTGGCAAAACATTCTGTAGTTAACATAAAAATTTCTCATATTTAAGTAATATGCTGACCATTTTTAAAGGAAACAAACCATGTGCATTTTCAATTTCATCTAAATTATAGATGTTAAAATGTACATATATACATATGTATACACATAGTAAGTGTCTTCTGTTTATAGCTGTTATTTAATGTAAAATCAAGATAAAAAATTTAATTAAGTTTTTAATTTAATTTCAGGATAGTTAACATACACTATTAGTTTCAGATATACAATACAGTGATTCATCAATTCTATATACTACTCCGTGCTCATCACGATAAGTGTACTCTTTAATCCCCATCACCTATTTCACCTATCTGTCCACCACTCTGGTAACTAACCATCTGTTTGTTCTTTATAGTTAAGAGTCTGTTTCTTGTTTTTTTTTTTTTTTTTTTTCCTCTCTCCTTTTCCCTTTGCTCATTTGTTTTGTTTCTTAAATTCCATGTATGAGTGAAATCATATGGTATCTGTGTTTCTCTGACTGACTTATTTCATTTAGCATTATACTCTCTAGCTCCATCCAGGTCATTGCAAAAGGCAGAATTTCCTTCCTTTTTATGGCTGAATAACATTCCATTGTATATATATATATACACCACTTCTTCTTTATTCATCTATCAATGGATTCTTGGGTTGCTTCCATAATTTGGCTATTATAGATAGTGGTGTTATAAACATAGGGGTGCATGTATCCCTTTGAATTAGTGGTTTTGTATTATTTGGGTAAATGCCCAATAGTGAAATTGCTGGATTGTATAGGGTGGTTCTATTTTTTAACTTTTTGAGGAACTGTTTTTCAGAGTAGCTACACCAGTTTGCATTCCCACCAACAGTGCAAGAAGCTTCCTTTTTCTCCACATCTTGCGAAAACTTGTTTCTTGTGTTTTGATTTTAGCCATTTTAACAGATGTGAGGTGGTATCTATTGAGGATTTGACACCAAGGGGATGTTCAACAATTCAATTCTGACACTGACTCCAGGTAGTTAGTGTCAGACTTCACAAGACTTGCCCTCACTTCAGACAGTCTCAAGTCCTGGGCCACCTATGTTTCTTTCTTTATTTTTTTAAATTTTTATTTATTTATGATAGTCACACACACACACACAGAGGCAGAGACATAGGCAGAGGGAGAAGCAGGCTCCATGCACCGGGAGCCCGACGTGGGATTCGATCCCGGGTCTCCAGGATCTCGCCCTGGGCCAAAGGCAGGCGCTAAACCGCTGTGCCACCCAGGGATCCCTGGGCCACCTATGTTTCTGACTGGGTTTTCCACAATTTTCCTGCCCAGCTTTGATAATTCATTAGACTAGCCACAGAACTCAGGAACACGGTTTATGTTTACTGGCTTATTTTTTAAAGATTTTATTTATTTATTCATGAGAGAGAGAGAGAGAGAGAGGCAGAGAGAGAGAGGCAGAGACATAGGCAGAGGGAGAAGCAGGCTCCACGCAGGGAGCCCATGGCGGGACTTGATCCCTGGACTCCAGAATCATGCCCTGGGCTGAAGGGAGGGGCTAAACTGCTGAGCCACCCAGGGATCCCCAGTTTACTGGTTTATTATAAAGGATGAAATTTGGTGGTAGGGGGAGTGGCACCTGGCTGGCTCAGTAATGGATTATATGGACTCTTGATCTCAGGGTTGTGAGTTTAAGACCCAAGTTGGGTGTGGATCCTACTTAAAAAAAAAAAAAGACACAAAGGATACACTTTGGGAAGAACCAAATGGAATAGATGTGTAGGGTCAGGTAGGTATGGGTGGGTGGCAGTATGCTTCAGGGTGTATGTCATCCTCCCTGCATTTTGAGGAGCTCTCTGAACCTTGTTGTTCAGGTGTTTTTACAGAGTGCAGTCTTCTGTTCTTTTCCTCCCTTCTCATTCCCTCCCACCCCATGCATTCACCAAAGGCTAGTAAGTAGGGCTGAAAATTCCAACCTCCTAATCCCTGGGTCTTTCCTGTGACTGGCCCCATCCCAAGGCTATCTAAGGTACCCACCTAAGTCAACTCATCAACATAAACTTGGGTTTGATTGACAAGGGTTCATTAAGAACAACAAAGACATACTTCTATCACTCAGGAAATTTTAAGGGTTACAGGGGGCTCTATGCTAGAGACTGGGAATAAACCATATGTATTTTTATATTATACCACAGGTAATTATCAAGATGATTCAGAGTATGCTAATATGATTTTTAAAAATCAGAATGAAAACACAAAAATTTTAACATTGTCATAGAGAATTCTTTTACTCCCATGAATAGAGCAATAAATCCATGGATCCAAAGCTTCCGGTTTGAAAAAAACTACTAGGAGTTAGTGCTGTGAGGTGCGTGGCCAAGTGGCTCAGTGTACATACAGATAAACGAAGGGGAGTCAGCGCCATAGAAAAAAACTGCTATGTCATATTGCTTTTTAATATGTTCAATATTCCTTTTTTTTTTTTTTTCTTTACTGACTCCTTTTGGGTTTCAGATAGCGTTTGTTACTCCATTAATCTTCTCTTTTGGAATTTTAGCACCTCAGTGTCACTCCACAGGTTAAAATATACACCCTTGACTTATTACAATTTACCTTAAGTTTGAATTTTATCATTTTGGAAACAACATAAATCTAAATCCTGGAGACCCGGGATCGAGTCCCACATCGGGCTCCCTGCATGGAGCCTGCTTCTCCCTCTGCCTGTGTCTCTGCCTCTCTCTCTCTGTGTCTTTCATGAATAAATGGATAAAATCTTTAAAAATAAATAAATAAATACATAAATAAATAAAGTAATTGAATTCTTTTTGTTTTTCCTTTAGTTAAAAAAATTAAGCTTTTAAGAAAAACTTTATCAAGTATTTTATCAGTATATGAAGATGCAATTTTTATTTTCAAAATGTAAAGTCTATGATATGTATGAAGTGATTTATAATACCATTTTATAAAAATGCATTCCATTTTTCTTTTATTTTAGGAATTTTTAGAATGTGCTCATGAAGCCTGCAAAGTACATAATGTTCAGCCAGTTAAATTTTTTCTTGAAAAAATGATTCAAACATATGAAATGATGATTGTGAGACATGGGTAAGATTATAGATTATCATTGTCTGCCTTTGCTAGATGCTTTTTTCAAGTCAAACTATTAAAACAAAATTTGTGAACCAAAGGATTCAATAAATTTTGTATGCTAGGTAGGCTAGAGAACGACAAGCTCCATCCCCTAATTTCCATTCTAGTAACTTAAAACAAAGGTTTATTTCTCTCTCATGCTACCCATCCAACAAGGACTGGTAAGGCGTGCTCATTCAGTGATGTAGCACTAGCGACGAGCACAGTTTGCCCTTTTGGTCATCAGATTCGTTATTTGTTCTCCTTCATGCACAAACCCTTCTTTCCCAGGAAGACAACTTAAAAGTTCTAGTCAATCAACAAACTATACTTAAGGTTCAGGATCTCTAGGTGATATATGTTAGTTTCTGCATCAGATTTGGCAGTTGTTCCTCTTAATCGAAAGACCTACAGACTAGAAAAACAAGTTATCTGCCCTCCACACACCTAGTTTTAATTATAATAGTGGGCTTACTAGAACAGGCTATTGGAGCAAGCATTACTATCCAGAAATTGAAGAACTGGAGACACAGCCAACACTGATTGGTAGCAATTCTGAAACCCACTTGGGGAACCCCAGTTCCAGCAATAAATTGACTGTTAAACTGATAGTTTAAACCTCAGGACCTCTCACTTGTAGGGACCTTTCCAAGGAGTCATCATCATTTGATATACATAATTTATTAGATAAGGGTATCATTAAAGAGGCTATGGACATTCTGTATCCATAGTAATATATATAATTTTTTCCTACTCCACTGACTGTAGAAACTTTAAGCCCCATAAAACTTGGATCCACTTCTGCATGATTTTGCAGGGGCTTTCTAGTTAACTATTTTCCATGGATACTGGTTCAACTTTCTTGAGAGGTCTATCCATCTTCATTTCCTTCCCTGTCACATGTGAGGTGGATAATAGAGAATTTGTTCCTGGGAGCTGAGAACTGTCTTCAGCCTGCTTCCTGCCTATAGAAAGTTGGGGTCTCAAAGGTCATGATTTTTTTTTAAAGGCAGGATTTTAAACAACACAAAACTTACTATGATATGAATTTTCAAACATATACAAAAATAGAGAAACTAGTAAAATCAACCCTCATGCATCCAATATGCAAGGATCATTTTTGTAAAATTTTTCTTATTTATTTAAGAGAAAAAGCACGAGTGAGGGAAAGGAGCAGAGGGAGAGGGAAAAGCAGAATCCCCGCTGAGCAGGGAGCCCAATGTGGGGCTCGATCCCAGGACCCTGGGATCAGAACCTTAGACGAAGGCAGATGCTTAACCAATTGAGCCACCCAGGTTCCCCTGCAAGGATCATTTTTAAGTCTCGAACATACACATGTGTTTTAGCCTAGGCTCATAGTTTGTCAGTAAACTCCCTCAAAAACTTGGTAAGCTTCTTATTTGTTTGATTCCAAGCAGCTCTATATGCCGGTAGACGAGCATACTCCTTATAAAGTCATACCTTTATAAATTTCCTTGCAGTATCCTTGAGCCTGTCAAACTTAATTGAGAAGGCCACAAGCTTAATCTATTTTACCTCCTGAAATGATTTTATCCTCCTGAAATGATTACTGGGAACCATATTAACCTTTCATAGATTTTAATAGTGATACAATGGCCCTACCCCTTAATATTATCCTTGGTGCCAGGCTGAGTAGATATTTGTTTTTTGAAGGTTTTCTCAGTTTATCTTTTACTAACTGGGGATGAGAATAAGTTGGTTGTAGATTCCTGAATTTCTGGACTTCCTCTATTCTCTTTTATTCCAACTTGCAAACTGGCCTTTTCTCTCCCCGCCACCCCCCACCCTCCCCGGGCTTGTTTCTTTCCAATAGTTCTTTGTTAAATGTAGCCATCAGCTGGAATTATATAATAATGATATTCTATTTATTATCCTTTTTCCTAAAATGAAAATTTCATTAGATATATTATCTGTTTCCCAAGTTATCTTACGAACAAATTTACCAAGTGTTTTATCATTGTATAACATTAATTGCTGATCTTTTATCTCTAATAACAGTTAATTTGCCATCCACAACCTGGTCTCTAAGCCAATGCCACATATTTCTTTTTATTTTTTAAGTTTTTAAAAAGATTTTATTTATTTATTTGAGGAAGAGAGAGTGAGAGAGAAGGAATAGAGGGAGGGGCAAAAGGAGAAGCAAACCCACCACTGACCGGGAAGCCCAACATGGGCCTCAATCCTGGGATGCCAGGATCATGACCTGAGCCAAAGGCAGATGCTTAACCAACTGAGCCATCCAGGCTCCCCTTAAGTCTTTTTTATTATGGGTATAATACTTTGCCCTTCTAGGAACCAGTTTCTGTCAGTAAGGATGGGCTTAGGTTATTCTTTAGAAATGATCAGTCACTAAGACCCAAATCTTAGTGACTTAAAAAAACAAATGCTTATTTCTCATTCATACTGTGTCCATTTTAGGTTAACAGGAAAGATCTACTCATCATAATTACTCAGGGTTCCAGGCTGTTGGAGCAGCCAAAATCTTAACATTATGGGTCACTGCTGTGCTGGAGGGAGAAGCTCTGTAAGAAGAGAGCTCTGAAAGCTCCATCACTGGCAGTGATCTGTCCCCTGTTAGGAAGCAACACCCTCTTATTGCTCATTAGTCACAATTTCCAAAAGAGGGCAAGGAATTTTACTGTGTGATGGGAGAGGGGAGATTCAGAAGTATTGGCAAAGAGCACTAACAATTACTATAGCAAATAAATTGAGGAAGGGGAACCTTTTTTACTCCTCTCCTTAGGAGGCTGCGAGATATTTTTTTTCAATCTTAAGAGTGTACAGTTACATTTTCATTTTTATTTGGAGATTTTTTTATTATATTCTCTTTTGTAGATAGTGGTATTAATTAGTGAATTTTAGAGATTAACCAGTTCAGAAGTTAAATGTATTCTCAAGTCTGAGAAAAATTCATAGAACTTCAAAAATTATAAATACTAGTATTTTATACACCAGTATACAGGCAAATAATTTACCATTATTTTTTAGAATCTTCTTATATTATTCTTTTCCTTAATAGTTTCATGTTAGTAGGAGAGCCTTTCTCTGGTAAGACAAAAGTTCTACATGTGCTGGCTGATACCCTAACTCTTATGAATGAACGTGGCTATGGAGAGGAAGAAAAGGTCATTTATAGGACTGTAAACCCCAAATCCATTACTATGGGCCAACTTTTTGGACAATTTGATCCAGTGTCTCATGAGGTAATTTATAGTATAAATATTCTCTTATTGACAATGCACATTAAACCAAGAAATTTGAGATATTCTTAATATGATCACTTTATAGTTTTATAAAGGAAGCTTTCCAACTCTTTTTTTCCCTAGTGGACTGATGGTATTGTGGCCAATGCTTTTAGGGAATTTGCCTTATCAGAAACACCGGACCGGAAATGGGTTGTATTTGATGGTCCCATTGACACTTTGTGGATAGAGAGCATGAACACAGTATTGGATGATAATAAAAAGGTAACTCATAATGATTAAAAGCAAAACTGAAGCACGATATGAATATACCAAACACTACTGAACTATATAAACTTAGAAAAAAGTTAATATGGTAGATTTAATGTAAAATGGGGTTTTTTGGGGGGCCACGGTTTTAAAAAAAAGCAAAATAGATGCAGACATGCTTAAGCAATATTATGTATTCAACAGTTGATTGACTAGGATTATATATTTACAGTAAAGGATGCAGCAAGCTTAATAAGTTTATAAATTATCTTTTCAATGAAAACTATACTGTAGTAAATCCTTTGCTTAATTTATTTTTGTAGAATAAAAGTGTATTAAAACCATTGTGTTAGCAGGAGGGCATAATAATGTAATAGACGTTAAGTTGTGAAGTGTTTCTAGTTTTAGGGTTTCTTACAGAACTTCGATATTTTAGGAGGAAATAAAAAGGGTTCATTCCTTTTTGAAACCATTGAATACATACAAGCACTGTGAGATACACAGAAGAACTAGAAAATGGAAATCCTCTCAGTATTGTTTGTAATTGAGAGATAACATATAAACTGTACTGTGTGACTAAGTTTAGGTTCTGCCCTTTTTAAAACCTATATGTGCCTTCACATAACCATCATTTAAATAAAAATGAATAAAATTTCTTGCACTTACATGGCTCACTCATGTTCTTTCTGAATCAGTACACTTTCCCGCAGGGGCAATCACTACTCTGACTTCTACTGTGATAAATTAATTTGCTGGTTATTGAATTTCATGAATATGGAATCATACTCCTTAGTGTTTTCCTTCTTGTGGTCAGCATGGTTTCTGTGATATTCATGTTGTTGTAGTTCCATTTTATTTATTCTTTTTATGTCTGTATTAGTAACTTATATGAATATATCATAATTTATTTTCATACTTACATGAAATAACTACACTACTAAATAAGCAAATTAATTAGCATTCAAACAAATATGCCAGCATGTTGTCATGGGTAGTTGATCATTTATTCATATTCCTTTTTTCTGTTATATTCACTGAGCTAAGAAGTAGTATTGATTCATAAGAGAAAGGCTAATAAGGGTCTGGTTCAGAGCCAGGTAGGAGGATTGTCTCATATTGGATGAAAGGGAAGCAGGAATGGATAGGTCTAGATACAAGTAAACATGGATTTGATGTGGAAATTTGAAGGCAAATCCTTTTGATTGATTGATTGATTGATTATTTATTTATTTAGTGAACTGGTAGACCCTGGTTCTTTGCATTGGAGGACAAAAGGAGATTTAAGTTACCTATTATGGAAAATGAGGAAGAGAGCTGCCTATGAAAGCAGAGAAGCATATCTGAGGATTAGTCATAGTGCCAAGGTCCACCTTTGTGAGATTTTCCCTACCAGTCTAAGCAGCTTGGATGTGAGTATAGACGATGTTGCCAGGCTGGAAGTACAGAAGGACTTTAAAGATATTGATATGAGAGTACTGAAAGTGCTAGATGGTAGAATGGAAGCTGCTTAATAATGAGGGAAATGAAAACAGCAGAGATATGAAAATGAAGAACAAGTGTAGTAGGAGTCAGTGGGTAAGAGCACTGGATGAATAGGAGGCTTCAGGCAGAGACTGGCATGCTTGAATTTAGTATTTCAGAATTGTGTAGTGTTCCAGGAGAGATGGTCCCAAGGTATATAAAGTGGATGACTAGAATGCCTTAGAAAAGTAAATGAAGACAAGATAATCAAAGAACTAAGGGGCTGCCATGTTGTGATGCTCTTCCTCATGGACACTGGGTCAGGCCGGAGTTATAGTAGAGAGGAAGAAACTGAATCAAGTATCAACGATGGCGTTGCTTGGGTGCTGGTAAGTGAGAAGAGCAAGCATGTTTGTCAAAGAAGCAAGGGGTAGAGAGGGTGGAGTAGAGTATTTGGGAAACATGATGGGGGAGTAAGGAGAAAACTGATTCCACATCTCAAATTTGAAGCAAATAGGACGATGTTTGCTGAAATAATCTGGTAGAAAATGAAAAGTATTCTAGACCAGCACTGTCCAATAGAACTTTCTGCAATGATAGAAATATTTGCATTGTCTAAGAAGGTAGCTACTAGTCATGTGTAGCTGGCTACTGAGCATTTGAAATATGGCTTAGTACAGGGTTCCTTGGCTGGCTCAGTCAGTAGAGCATGTGACTCTTGATCTCTTGAGCATGTGAGGTCAGGCCTCATGCTGGGTGTAGAGATTACTTAAAATCTTTTGAAAAACAGGGCTTGGTGCAATTGAAGAACTGACTTTTAATTTTAACTACTTAAGATTAAATTGTTTAAATAGTTAAATTAATTAGATTTAGTTAGTTAAAATTAAATATAAATAGCCACATATGACTGCTGGCTAGCACACTGGACAATCAAGCTCTAGACCATTCATTTTTTTTACAGATAAGAAACAAGTCCAGGAATGCTAAATACTGCCTTGTTGCCATATAACTAGATAGGGGCAAAGCTGGGGCTACAGTGATGGTTGTAGAGAAGAAACTGAAAAATAAATGAAGAGGAAGACTTACTAATGAAATTAACTTGGAATATCAATAGTATTAATTATTAAAATTATTGAAAGCAAATGATAATTCCAAAGATAGAAGCCAAGGAGATTAAGAAGCCAAAATGACTTTAATAATAAAGGATAAGAAAGAAATTTGGCACAAGGGAAGCAGTTGATAAATTTAGGTGTTTTCATATTTGATTGAAGAGGAATATTTTAGATTGAAAGCAATCAAGAGGGCATAGCAAATATAATGCATAGGCCTTGATTGACTTGTTTTGAAGAATCAGTTGAAAAGACATTTCTAATACAACTGAGGAAATTTGAGTACTGGCTGAGAATTACATGATACTAAGGAGTTTTTGGTTGTGTTAAGCTGTGATAATGTCATTGAGGTTATATAGAATACTCCTTACTTTTAAGGGATGAATATTGACCTATTTGGACGTGAAATGCCATGGTATGCATAATGCATAATACCATATGCATGGTATCCTGCCATGGTATGCATAATGTTCTTTAAAATACTGTTTTAAAAAATGAAGCAAATGTGGCAAAATGTTGACATTGGTTAAATCCAAGAGATGGGTACCTGAATGTCCATGCTATTATCTATTTTCAACTTCTCTCTTTCATATTAATAAAGAGGTCTTCTGATAACTTTATAAAGTCAGAAGTATTTCATGTGATTTTATTAATAGAACTGAAATTTGTCTAGGATTTTTGCAGTATGTCATGTATTTCTCCTCCTGCTTAACTTGATGGGGGAGAAATTATCCCTATTTATAGATGAAGAGACTGGGTCTCAGAGATATTATGTATTTGCTTACCTAGTAAGTAATTGACAGAGCTAGACCTTGAATTACAATTTTCTGGCTTCTGTTTTAATATTTCCTACATTATATCACAGCAGGATATATATTATCTTATACATAGAATACATTTTTACCTGAGAAGTTTGCTTTTTTAAAAAATAAACATATGAAAAATAATTGCCTTTAGCTTTGCCTTATGAGTGGAGAAATCATTCAGATGTCCCCTCAAATGAGTCTCATCTTTGAAGCAATGGACCTTTCCCAGGCCTCAGTAAGTTGATATTTTAATATAACAATAGTTTTTGTATTCATTTTGTCAGTAGGTATTTTTTATTATGTGTCAGAAGACAAGTCAGGCAGCAGGATAAGATGAATAAGACCCAGTGTATTTAGGGAGGATAAGAAGCTTATAAATAGTCCCACTGTACTGCTATGTGTGAGTACTTTAAGAATATGGAGGGAGTGAGTGCCCAAGAGGGGAATGGGTAGAGGAGGACTATGGAAAATGTTTGAGTGTTTTATCTGGTTTTGAGGGTTAATACTTCTCTAGGGAGATTAGCTGGGCCTGGGCATTCCAAATCATGACAAGATGATATGCAAAGACCTGGAGCCATGACATGTCTGGGGATCTATGATAGCAAACATTTCATCTAATGTATTTGAAGCTGTAGAGGAAGACAGGAGCTTCATCATGAAAGGCCTTATATGTCATTCAAAGAAGTAGTTAATAACTGCCAGGTGCCACTGGCATAAGGACAACTTTGAAAAATAAAATGTCTTTTTTCTCTAGCCAGCCACTGTAAGCCGCTGTGGCATGATTTATTTGGAACCCTCGCAGTTAGGATGGGAACCACTTGTATCCTCGTGGTTGAATTCCCTGAGAGAACCTCTTCAGGAACCAGATCATCAGGCTCTTCTGAGAGGACTTGTTGACTGGTTAATAGAGCCCACTTTACAGCTTCGTAGGAAAAACTGCAAGGTAACACTGTAATTCTCTTATCTGTTCAAGTTTTTTTTAGTTTCCATTCAACTTGACCTAAGTCTAAAGTCACAGTAGTAGGATAAACAACTAAAATCAGTTTCTTCTTAGACATTTGGTATTCACTTTTTAAAATGGGATGTTCATTGTGACAATCAGTAGTTCACATGCACTTGTAAGAAATAATCAGTGCCATGCACACTTCACCCAGTTTCCCCCAGTGGTAACATTTTGCAAGGCTACATTGTATCACAACAAGGATATTGACATTAATACTATCTACTGATCTTATTCAGATTTCAATGGTTATATTTGTACTCAGGTGTGTGTGTCTCTCTCAGGGTTTCATTTAAAAATTTTTAATAATTTATAGAGCAGCCCAGGTGGCTCAGTGGTTTGGTGCCGCCTTTGGCCCAGGGAGTGATCCTTGGAGACCCGGGATGAAGTCCCACGTCGGGATCCCTGCATGGAGCCTGCTTCTCCCTCTGCCTGTGTCTCTGCCTCTCTCTCTCTGTGTCTCTCATGAATAAATAAATAAAAATCTTTCAAAATTTTTAAAAATAATTTATAATTTTAAATCTAAGCGCAACTTTGCACCCTTTGCCCAATGTATCCCCATTACCCCACTTCCCAAGGCCCAGTGACCACCATTTTACTCTGGTTCTATACATTCAACTTTCAGATTCTGCATATAAGTGACATGCAATTTTTTCCTTTCTGTGTCTGACTTTCCACTTATCATAATATCTTAAAGTTCATCCATGTTGTTGCAAGTAGCAGGATTTCTCTTTTAAGTCTGAATAATATTCCATTATAGGTATATATATATTATATTTCTTTTTTTAAAAAAGATTTTATTTATTCAGTAGAGTAAGAGAGAGAGAGAGAGAGAGAGAGATAATGAGAGAGAGAGAGAGAGAGAGAGAGAGAGAGGCAGAGACACAGGCAGAGGGACAAGCAGGCTCCATGCAGGGAGCCTGACGTGGGACTTGATCCCGGGACTCCAGGATCACACCCTGGGTTGAAGGTGACGCTAAACCGCTGAGCCACCACGGTTGCCCTATATGATATTTCTTTATCCATTTTTCCATCAATAAACAATTTGTGTCCATATCTTGGTTATTGGGAATAATTCTGTAATGAACATGGGAGTTCCATTGCACATGGGAGTGCAATGAACATATATCTTTGAGGTATTGATTTCATGTCTTAAAAAGGGATTGCTGGATCACATAGTAGTTCTATTATTACTTTTTTGAAGATACTCCATACTGTTTTCCACAGTGGCTGTACCAATTTATATTCACACCAACAGTGCACAAGGGTTCTCTCTTTTCCACATCCTCACCAAGACTTATCACCTCATCTTTATAGTCCATCCTAACAGGTGTGAGGTGATATCTGGTTTTGATTTGCATTTCTCTGGTGATTAGTGATGTTGAGTGCCTTCCTATATACCTATTAGCCATTTGTATATCTTCTTTAGAAAAAGTGTCTGTTCAGGTCCTTTGCCCATTTTTAAATTGGAATGTTTGTTTTTTTTGCTATTACACTGTGTTAGTTTCTTATAAATTTGAATGCTAACACCTTATCGGATACATGGTTTGCACGTATTTTCCCTAAATTTATAGGTTGCCTCATGACCCATAAGATCATGACTTGAGCAGAAACCAAGAGTTGGATGCTCAATGGATTGAACCACCCAGGCATGCCCCTTCCCGCATTGTGTATTCTTGTTGCCCTAAAGGAAGATCAGTTGACTTTATGTTTGGGTTTATTTTGGATTTTCTATTCAGTTCCATTGGTTTATATGTCTGTTTTTATGCCAGCATCACACTGTTTTGATTACTTGATTACTGGAGCTTTGTAATATAATTTGAAATCAGGATGTGTGATATTTTCAGCTCTGTTCTTTCTTAAGATTATTTTGGTTATTTGGAATCTTTTGTAGTTCCACACAAATTTTTAGAATTTTAAATTTTTGCCAAAAATGCTATTGTAATTTTGGTAGGGATTGCTTTGAATCTGTAGATCACTTTAGGTATTATGGACATTTTAACAATGCTAATTTTTCCAATCCATGAGCACAGAATGTTTTCCCATTTATTTGGGTCTTCTTCAATTTCTTTCATTAATATTTTACAGTTTTCAATGTACAGATCTTTCACGTTCCTGGTTAAATTTATTCCTAAGTATTTTATTCTTTTTGATGCTATAATAAATGGGATTGTTTTCTTGATTTACTTTTCAGATAGATCATTGTTGGTGTAAACAAATGCAATTGACTTTTGTATGTTGGTTTTGTATCTTGTAACTTTACTGAATTTGTTCTAAAAGGTTTTTTGTTTTTTGTTTTTGTTTTTGTTTTTTTTTTTTTTTTGCATGGAGTCTTTAGGGTTTTCTACATATAGGATCATGTTATCTAGAGTTAGAAATCATTTTGCTTCTTTTCTGATTTGGATGCCTTTTATTTCTTGTCTGATTGCTTTAGTTAGTACTTCTTGTTGAAAAGGATTGGTGAGAGTGTGCATTCTTGCCTCATACCAAATCTTAGAGGAAGAGCTTTCAGTTTTACCCCAGGGATTATGATTTTAGTTGTGGGCTTTTCATAAATGTCCTCTATCTTATTGCAGAGATTTCCCTTTATTTTGTGGAGAGTTTTTAATCACAAATGGAGGTTGAACTTTGTCAAATACTTTTTCTTTTTTCTTTTCTTTTCTTTTCTTTTTTTAGCAGTTTTTTTAAAATTTATTTTTTATTGGTGTTCAATTTGCCAACATATACAATAACACCCAGTGTTCATTCCCTCAAGTGCCCCCCTCAGTGCCTGTCACCCAGTCACCCCCACCCCCGCCCCCTCCCCTCCTACCACTCTGTTCGTTTTCCAGAGTTAGGAGTCTCTCATGTTTTGTCTCCCTTTCTGATATTTCCCACTCATTTTTCTCCTATCCCCTTTATTCCCTTTCACTATTTTTTATATTCCCAAAATGAATGACTTCTCCAATTGACTTATTTCACTCAGCATAATACCCTCCAGTTCCATCCATGTCGAAGCAAATGGTGGGTATTTGTCATTTCTAATGGCTGAGTAATATTCCATTGTATACAGAGACCACATCTTCTTTATCCATTCATCTTTCGATGGACACCGAGGCTCCTTCCACAGTTTGGCTATTGTGGACATTGCTGCTAGAAACATCGGGGTGCAGGTGTCCCAGCGTTTCATTGCATCTGTATCTTTGGGGTAAATCCCCAGCAGTGCAATTGCTGGGTCGTAGGGCCGATCTATTTTTAACTCTTTGAGGAACCTCCACACAGTTTTCCAGAGTGGCTGCACCAGTTCACATTCCCACCAACAGTGCAGGAGGGTTCCCCTGTCTCCACATCCTCTCCAACATCAAATACTTTTTCTTAATTTATTGAGATGATCATGTGATTTTTGTCTTTCATTTTGTTAATGTGATATATCACATTGCTTAATTTGTATATCCCTTGCCTCTCAGGCATAAATACCTTTTGGTTATGACATGTAATCTTTATAGTGTGTTGAATTCAGTTTGCTAGTATTTTTTTTTAAAGATTTTATTTATTTATTCATGAGAGACAGAGAGAGAGGCAGAGACACAGAGGGAAAAGCAGGCTCCATGCAGGGAGTCCAAGGTGGGACTCGATCCCCGGTCTCCAGGATCATGCCTTGGGCTAAAGGTGGCGCTAAACCACTGAGCCACCAGGGTTGCCCCAGTTTGCTAGTATTTTATTGAAGATTTCTGCATCTATATTACTCAGAGATTTTGGCTTATAATTTTCTTGTGATTCCTTTGTCTGACTTTGTTATCAAGGTGATTCTAGCTTCAAAAAGTAAGCTTAGAAGTATTTCCTCCACTTCTATTTTTTGGAAGAGTTTAAAAAAGAGTGGTATTAATTCTTCTTTGAATGTTTGGTAAAATTTGGTTGTGAAGTCATCTGGACTCTAGGAAGTTTTTGATTACTATTTCATCTCTTTATTATTGATCTGTTCCAGCTTTCTATTTCTTCTTACTTCAGTCTTGGTAGATTGTACATTTTCCTAGATAAATTCCTTCCAAGTTATCTATTCCTAGATAAATTCCTTCCAAGTTATCCAGTTTGTTTGCATGTGATAGTTCATAATTATCCCCATAACTCTAATCTCTTCAAGTTCACCTGGCTTCTACTCTGTCTCTTCACCATATGACCCTTAAAAGGATTTAGGGTCAGATATTTCAGAATGATCTCCTCATCTTGAGATCCTTAACTGCATCTTCCAATACCTTTTTTCCATTTAGGATCACATTCGTGAGTTCTGGGATATGACATGGGCCTCTCCTTTTGGGGACCACCATTCAACGTGCTACACATGTAGAAACACACACATGCACACACACACACACACACACACTCATACACATTAGTAACTTACATATAAATAAAAATATTGATATTGGGAAGGCAAAACGTATTCAGTATATTTTCTTCATCCTAAAATATTACTTTAGAGATAGGAAAAATGTTCTGCACATAAGAAAAAAGTGAATTCTACTTTATGAAAATTCTATACAATGTCTTCATAGAAAAAATAAAAGTCATTTTTCAGTTTTTCAATTTTAAAATTCTAATACTATATGTTGCAAATAATAAAAAATAGGCTTCATCTTTCTGATGAGTGATGGATTTTCTTTTCATAATTTATTCCCATATTTTCCACATCTACTTAGTCCCCAGGATTTATTGATCTTTCTTGCTAACTTTTATCTGTCCTCTCCTCTCCTCTCCTCTCCTCTCCTCTCCTCTCCTCTCCTCTCCTCTCCTCTCCTCTCTCCTCTCCTCTCCTCTCCTCTCCTTTCCATTCAGGTTCTTCTGACCACTCCCTCTTATGGTAGCCACAGTTCTGACCTTTATAATTTCATACCTGAATCAACTTAGTAGAGCTGTTCTAGTGCATTCTACATCCTTCTACCAGAATGAGGATTCCAAAATACAAATTCATTCAATTAACTTATTTTCTAACTTATTCCACTTAGTGTAATACCCTGTCGGTCTATCCATGTTGTTGTTGAGCAAGATCTCATTGTTTTTAAATTTATATTTATAGCTGAGTAACATTCCGTTGTATATATACCACACTTCTTCATTCATCTATTGATGGACACTTGGGTTGCTTGCATATCTTGTCTATTGTGAATAATGCTGCAATATATATATATATATATATATATATATATATATATATATATAGTGTGTGTGCTTATATATTTTTGAATTCATTTTCTTGGGGTAAATGCCCAGAAGTGGAATTAGTGGATTGTCTGGTACATCTATTTTTAATATTTTCAGGAGCCTCTGTACTGTTTTCCAGAGTGGTTGCACCAGTTTGTGTTCTCACCAACAGTGCACGAGGGTTTCCTTTTCCTCACCAACACTTGTCATTTTTTATTTTTTTGATACTAGCCATTCTGACTAGTGTGAGAGTTTTTAGATGAAATTTTTTTTTTTATTCTCCAAATAAGGTGAAAGTAAAGTATCTTACTCTTTCCACTTTGCAGGAACTGATTCCAACAAGTGATAGCAATGTGGTTGTATCTCTCACACGCCTCTTTGAAGTACTACTCTGTAATGTGCTAGAAAATGATCCTACAAGCAAGCATATTCGTATTTGGATTATGGTAGGCTTTACACTTAATGAGATTTTAATTTACAGCATAAAATGTGCCTCTGGAAATGATAATTATGTTAAGGAAGACTATATGATCCAGAGCTGTTTTTTGGTGAGCACCAAAAGAATAGCTGAAGGCATCAAAGTCACCCTGACCTAGTATTCTGACTTAAAAGAAAAAAAAAACATTTTAAAGAAAGTAAGATATGGGACGCCTGGGTGGCTCAGTGGTTGAGCCCATCTGCCTTCAGCTTAGGGCGTGATCCTGGAATACCAGGATGGAGTTCCCCATGGGGCTCCCTGTGAGGAGCCTGCTTCTCCCTCTGCCTATGTCTCTGCCTCTGTCTCTGCCTCTTTCTCTTTATGTCTCTCATGAATAAATAAATAAATAAATCTTTTTTTTAAAGGGGGTAAACTCCTAAAAGAGGAATTCCTAGATCATTTGATACGGGCATGTTATTTTTATTTTTTTAGTAGACTCCACACCCAGCATGGAGCCCAACACATGGCTTGAACTCACAACCCTGAGATCAAAACCTGAGCTGAGATTGAGTCAGATGCTCAGCCAACTGAGCCACCCAGGCACCCTGGTATATGGGCATTTTAAATTTAGATAGATAGTGCCTGAGAAATATTGTTCCCTGCGATTTTGATATGCTCCACTCCAGTATCTCTGTAGATTTGGCCTTTTCCAAATATGTGAGCCAGGCCTCCTTCATATGTTAAATTTTAGTGAATTTGTTAAAAATTTCTTTTAAATCATTCGTTTAAATTAAACTGTTTTTTTTTTTTTTTTTTAACCAACAGGCTACCTTTATATTTTCTTTGATTTGGTCCATTGGAGGAAGTTGTGATACAGACGGTCGGATCGTTTTTGATGCTTTCCTACGGGCAGTCATCCTGGGAAGAGATGAAAACAACCCAGTGCCTGAGTCTGTTGGTAAATGGGAATGCCAATTTGATGAAAAAGGTCTGGTCTATGACTACGTGTATGAGGTATGGTATGAAATGCTAGTTATGATAAACTATAAAACACAAAGTGTTGGAGCAGCTGGCAGCTCTAAGTTCCCATCCTAGCGTTGTCTTGAGCCCTATGGTTCGCAGTTTTGTTCCTTCTCTTTTGTTTCTCTTCCTTTAGCTTGTGGATGGTGCAGATAAACTTTCTTTAAGGCTATTTTACAGTTTCAGATTTAAATTAAATCTATTTTCTCCACTTTAAAAAAAATGTACAAAACGATTCTTTTAAACAGCAAGCATCTGAATAATCATTCAGATTCGTGCAAACTTTACTTCACAGAGACCTAAGATCTGCAGAGAGTCTTAAGTATAGCTTTCCCTAGATCTCAGGACTTGCAGATAAAGAGGCAAGCCTAGAAGGGCAAGTTGCTAGCAAAATCAGGACCTGAATCCAGCTCTCCTGACTACCAGTGTAGAAATTATTCCCAGCACCATGCTAAATACAGAATTTTCAGAATATGACCTGAGACAGAGTTTCATCTTCATTAGTCATAGTGGGAAGTCAACAAAATAATCTCTAAAACTAAAAAAAAAAATCAAGAAATGATAACACAAGCATATTCTCTGAGTTGGCGGTGAATTCCAAATGTCCAGCTTAAGGGGTAAAGGTATAGTGGTTGCTGGAGAAGAGGAAACAAAAGTGGGAAACTACTGTTTTTCTCAACCTTTGTAAAAGTTTTGACTTAAAATATTTGCATATATAACTTTGATAGAAATGAAAGCCACAACTTAAAAAAATTAGGAATACGAATTACTAAAGTAACATTCACCCAGACTTACAAAATTACCACCATGTGTTTGTACAATTTGCCAGAAAATAAGAAAATTCTTTGATGCCAGCTATAGCACTGAACTAGGAGGATAGTTAATCCAAAGAAAAATGTGTTTTTTTAAATTGGGTGGTGGATTCATGGGTGCTTTTTAATCTACTTCATGACTATAAAATGTTATATACATTATTTTAGATTAATTATTCCCACAAAAGGTTTTATTATGATGATAAGCTAAGTTTTTAAAAGCAAACATGACATCAGTGTGTTAAAGAGCCTTTCAGGTATCAAGTGCATGGTTATATTTTAAAACTTATGTTCTCTTTTAGTTGAAAAACAGAGGTCGCTGGCTCCATTGGAATGAATTAATTAAAAGTACTAATTTAGGAGAAAAACATGTCAAGATTCAAGATATCATAGTCCCTACAATGGACACAATTAGATATACATTTCTAATGGATTTGACTATTACCTATGCAAAGTAAGAAACTCTATTATGGACATGCCATTTAAATATAATAGTGCCATTCTAATAGAATCACAGGATTGTTTTTTTTTTTTTTTTTAAGGAAGGAGAGAGAGAGAGTGGGAGAAGAGGGCAGAGGGAGAGGTAGAGAATCCCAAGCAGGCTCCATGCCCAATGTGGAGCCTGATGCAGGGTTTGATCTCACACACCTGAGATCATGACCTGAGCTGAAATCAAGAGTCAGATACTTAATCCTCCGAGACACCCAGACACCCTGGATCATAGGACTTTTTTTTTTTTTTTTGATCATAGGACTTTTGAAGTAAACTTGGAGGTCATTCATTTTCAGTTAACTAAGACCCTGAGGAACTAATTGACATCCCAACAGTGACCTCTGTTACTAGTGGCAAACCTAGAATCCAGGTTTTCTATTGCCTACACCAAAAATTAGTCATCATACTTTGTCGCCTCATAAACCACCTTATATTTATTGTATGAGTAACAGTGAACTAAAAATCACTTGTAGTGTTAGTGGTAAACAGATATGTATTTTATACCTCAAAGATTTAATATGCTCCTGAGTATTGACTATGATCCACATTCTCCCATTTAGCATTTTTCAAGTATGTCCTATGCCAGTTCTTCATAACTTAAGATGAACGTGAAAATCAAAGACTAGGGGTGCCTGGGTGGCTCAGTTGGTTAAGCATCTGCTTTCAGCTCAGGTCATGATCAAGTGGGTCCTGGAATCAGGTCCCACTTCGGATTTCCTGCTTGGCAGGGAGGCTGTTTCTCCCTCTACCCGTCCCTCCTTCTTGTGCTCTCTCTCTCTCAAATAAATAAAATCTTTTAAAAATATTGTAAAAAATCATAGACTTAAATCAGAAAAGCACATCAAGAAGAGTGCATATTTCCTGACACATTTCCTGACACTAATCAAAAGCCTAGCATGTACTATAGGGCATATTCATATCAACTTAATGACATTCTTATTCTTATTTTTCTTTTAAAACATTAGGCATAATTTATCATTAATGCTATTTAAACTAGACAAGCTTAAATAATATGCATGAATGTCATTGTTTTTTTTTGTTTTTGTTTTTTTTTTCTTGTTTGGTTGGTTTTTGATAAAGAACCTATTTCTTAGTGAATATTCTAGACAATTTTATCTAGTTTAATTAAAAAAAAAACTACATACACAGGAAAAATAGCCCATAAGGGAACATTATTTTATCCCTATTGTTACACTTAAAAGTATTTTTAAATCCAGTATAGTTAACATACAGTGTTGTATTAGTTTCAGATGTATGGGTATAGTGACTCAACACTTCTGTGCATTACTCAGTGCTTTATTTGTTAAATTTTTGCATTTCGAGGCTAATATTGAAAAGAAGAAGGCAAGGAAGTCACTAGCCTATTCTGGGAAGTTCCTAGTGTAAGAGCTCTTTTGTGCTGTGAACCATCTATCAGAATAATAATTTTTTTAACTTTAAAAAGTTTTTAATTTTTTTTTAAGATTTTGTTTATTTCACAGAGAGCATGAACAGAGGGTGGGGTAGAGGCAGAGGGTGAAACAGGTTCCCCACTGAGTACGGAGCCTGACTCAGGGTTCTATCCCAGGACCCTGGGATCATGACCTGAACTGAAGGCAGACGCTTAACTGACTGAGCCATCCAGGCACCCCTAGAATAATGCTTTTAAATGAATACATACAAATACAGAATTACAAAGGAAAGGAGATATTGAAACACATTAAGATATTAGACAAATCATGGGGATCCCTGGGTGGTTCAGTGGTTCAGCACCTGCCTTTGGCCCAGGGCGTGATCCGGGAGTCCCGGGATCGAGTCCCCGCATCAGGCTCCTGCCATGGAGCCTGCTTCTCCCTCTGCCTGTCTCTCTGTCTCTCTGTCTCTCTCTCTCTATCATGAATAAATAAATAAAATCTTTGAAAAAAAGATATTATACAAATCTGGGTATGGTAGTAATACATGTGCTGCTTTCTTGACACATTAAATAATATCATCTAGCAGTGGGTCTGATGCCTATCATAATTTCAAATAATAGGCATAAGTGGTATTTTTGAGATATCTGTAACCATTGTAATATTTAGAATAATATCTGTGATTTCTATTAGTGATAAAGACACAGGTACTATTGATATAAGTGCTCCATTTTAGTTAAAGATAGTGAAAATAAATATATAACCTTTTTGTCATCCAAGTTCATAGATTCCCTGAACACTAACTAAAAATTTCTTCCATTGGTCCATGGGCTCCAAGTTAAGCACAGTATTTTATTAAAAAATTTTTACAGATTTTATTTATTTATTTGACAGAGAGAGCATGCTTAGGTGGTGGGTAGGGACAGAGGGAGAGGGAGAAGCAGGCTCCCCACTGAGCAGGGAGCCTGATGCGGGGCTTGATCCCAAGACCTGGATCATGACCTGAGCCAAAGGCAGCACTTAACCACCAGAGCCACCCAGGCACCCCTAAAATTTTTAAAATAATTTTCCATAAGGCAAGTGTTACTCAGACTGAAACATATAGATGAACTTTCAGGGGCCAATGTAGTTCTAAAAGAATTTTAATTTTATGTTTATGCTTTAATGGTAATATTTAAAATTAATATTGACATAATTTGGGCCCTTTAGATGACCTCTTAGAACACTGTTGCTTAGTCCTTGTGTTTGTCTTTTTGTATTGTGTGGGGCCAAGTCATCCATTAAAGAGTCAGTGTTTAATTTTTAATTCTAAACAGTCTTTCCACACTGGGATTCCCCAGAGTTCTGTGAACATAAACTCATAGGTTTTTTTTTTTCTCTTTTAAATTAGTTATGATCGGGCAGCCTGAGTGGCTCAGCAGTTTGGTGCCGCCTTCGGCCCAGGGAATAATCCTGGAGTCCCGGGATCAAGTCCCACATCGGGCTCCCTGCATGGAACCTGCTTCTCCCTCTGCCTGTGTCTCTGCCTCTCTCTCTCTCTCTGTCTCTCATGAATGAATAAATTTTTTAAAAATCTTTAAAAAATAAATAAAAAATAAATTAGTTACGATCACTCAAGAATGAGAAACCCTGCCTTGAGGCCCTACTGAATGAAGAATTCTTAGAGTTTGCTTTTGGACAAATGTTTTCAAAAAGTTAGTAAATGCTTCTAAAGGAAACTCTAAAATGCTATTAACAGGTATAATATAACTATTAGCTTTATACTTCACAGTCACCTAGTTTTTTAATAACTGCAAAACAGCCTAAACCTATTTTAATGGCATCATCTTGAATCTGTCTCTTCTACCTTGTACTCTCTTGCCTGGACCCCCAACTGAAAAAGTACAAATACATCACTTTTCTGAGGAGACAAACTTTAGCTTTCTTTTCTGAAAAGCAAAGCATGTTATTATTTTGTTTATGAGTATTTTGGGGGCATAGCAATGTTACACTTGTCCAAATAATAGTTTGTTACTATGGAAGTCTCAGTAACAGTAAGCAGATGTGTGTGCCAAGTCTCACTTTTTACCAGTCTTACATGAAATAACAGCAATGGATTAAAATGTGAATTTTTAGATAAAGGTGATTTCATTACCTTTGTATGTATACAATGTATGACATTATATTTTTTAGTTAGGATCAATAATTCTTAGGTTTTCAATTAATTCCAGCCTTCTGTAATAGAAATGTTGTTTTTTTTTTTTTTGTAATAGAAATGTTATTCTGACTTTTTCTCTTGTTTGATGATATGTTCATTGTTTCCATAAAGGCCATTGCTTTTAGTAGGTCCAACAGGTACAGGAAAATCAGTGTATGTGAAGGATAAACTAATGAATCACTTGGAAAAGGACCAGTATTTCCCTTTTTATGTTAATTTCTCTGCACGGACCAGCGCCAACCAGGTTCAGGTTCGTTTAAAGCCAGAAACATGGGTCCATAATTAACTTTTTTGCCTTATTTGATTAGTGTTTAAAACTGCATATTAAATGAGCAGCTGTGTAAGTCTTCTATAATTTAAAGGGAACTTCAAGACTCTTGTTTTTGGCATTATAAGTACATTTTAAAAAAAATTTAAGGACAAAAGTTCAAGAGAACATTTAAAAAAAATTTATGTTCCCATTTTTATTAATTAAATCCCTAGGTTATAAATTGTTATTTTAAACAAAAGATAAAAGACATCCTAATTAACTAATGATTTCCAAGAGAATTGTAATGTTGGAACCACATTCAAGGGAACATTTTTGTATTAATACTGGGTTCTTGAGCTTTGTTATCCTTTGAATTAAGTCCAAGAAGAAGCCACAATTGATTTCTTAAATGGAGAAAAGCCAGGGGTTTGAGGGAGCTGGAAGAAAATGAGAACTTTCTTTCTTTTCTTTTTATTTTTTTGCTGCCAAGTCTCTTTATTTTATATATATATTTTTTATTGAGAGTGAGAACTTTCAATTGTTCTTTTTAGACTCTCCCAGATGGTCCTTAAGAGCATTTACTGTTTACTGAAGCTCTGTCCGTGAAAGACATACCTCTCAAGCTATGGACTATTGTATGATCTTATGTGACAGGAACCATGCAGCTGTACATCCTTTTCTTTGTGTCAAGTTGAAAGTTGTGCATGAGACCTTTTCTAGTCTCTATTATAACCATCCATGCCTAAATTTATGTCCATTCTCACCTGACATATTTGGCTTATTTCTGTTGTTTTCAGCCTATAGAATTCCAAAATCTTACAAATTTAGATTAGTGTTTTTAGGAATTTAGGAATTTAGGAATAAGTTAAAATTAATAGATATGTTGGGCTCTCCAATGAGGAAAATATTTTGTGTTTGTGTGCAATATAAATATATAAATATGTATGTAATAATTCTGAGCACATGGGATAATTTCAATAAATGCTCTTTGATATTGAATATAAGGTTTGATATCACCCTAAAAATGAATAAATATAAACACACACGACACATAGTGCTTATAATTAGACTGTAAATTCTATTTTTTCCCTGGGGTTAAGTATGACTTTAAATACTACTACTCTTCTTTCTATTTTAGAATATTATTATGGCTAGATTGGATAAAAGACGCAAAGGAGTTTTTGGACCACCTATGGGAAAGAAGTGTGTGATTTTTATAGATGACATGAATATGCCTGCATTGGAGAAATATGGAGCTCAACCTCCTATTGAATTACTACGACAATTTTTTGATTGTGGGCACTGGTAACTATTTAACTAGAGTCTTAATTATCCATTCTGAAGTCATTTTTGTTCTCTTTTTCTATCTCAGTTTTTCACATCAAAGTAGGGCCTCTTTGCAAGTTACGTATGGAGGAAAATGGTTGCTCAGATTTTCTTATACAGAAATTTTTGGAAGATTTTTCTGTACTTTTTTTTATGACATTCTTTCCTCTGGGTGTGTGAGTTAGATTACTGAGATAATAATCCAGTATTGGGAATGTGTTTATTCAATAATGGAATAAATTCTTTCCTTTTCAATCATCGAAAATAACCTACAGATTACATTTTTCAAAGTACCATTCTCCCAAGGGTTAGAATTTGTGAGTAAGCTTCAACCTAAGTAACCATAATCAGCATCCTATGTTTCTGCCATTTTAAATTCTCTGTATTTTCTGTGACTGTTTGGGACTATATATCCTTGAGATAGCTTGATTTTGACACCAATTTCATAGATAACTCTTCTGCTCCCTCCATCTCATTTTTTAAAAAATATTTATTTATTTTAGAGAGCATGCACACATGTGCATGCATATGTGTGCACACACACGTGAGTGAGGGGAAGTGCAGAGGGAGAGAATCTTTAAATAGACTCCCCTTTGAGCACAGAACACACTGCAGGGCTTCATCTTATGAAGGACTGAGCTACCCAGGCACCCCACCCACCATCCCATTTTTATGCTATAGTTAGTTTCCAACATGTGAGACATTGTATTTTTTAGTTAGGATCAATAATTCTTCATTTCTTCTTCTTAAATGTACTTTCCTAACCCCTAGTATGCATGATTTTTTAAATATAAGGCAAGGGTAGATTAATTTTGAAGCTAAGTCATATTTTGGAAATATATTTTTGTTATTACTACAGGCCCTTGGAATCTTGTGTCCTGAAGATAACTGCTATTAATAGTGTATTTCTTTTTTTTAATTTATTTTTTATTGGTGTTCAATTTCCCAACATAGAGAGTAACACCCAGTGCTCATCCCGTCAAGTGCCCCCCTCAGTGCCCATCACCCAGTCACCCCCACCCCCTGCCCACCTGCCTTTCTACCACCCCTTGTTCGTTTCCCAGAGTTAGGAGTTTCTCGTATTCTGTCTTATTCCTTCAAGGTTTTTTTCTATACAAACATATTTTTATTTTAAAAAATGGACTCCTATTACACAATCTTTTATAACTTCCTTGCACTTAAAATTTTCTTTTGAAAACTATCCATAATGTTTGTCTATCTGATTTTGTTGGCTTTTTATTTTTTCATTTTGTTGGCTTCTAATTGTAATTTAGTTGTGTGGATCCTGCCATAATTTACTTAACATAAAGCAATAACATAATTTACTTAACAAGCTCCCTCCTGACAGTTTTTAGGGTTGTTGGCAAAAACCAAGTCATATTTTCATACTTTCTGTTGGGGTACTGGTAAAGTAAGGACTGGCTGTATAGATTTCTCCCACATCCTCTGACCCTTTTTTGCAAGAACTTCAGTGTTAAAGGACTTAATGGCCTATCAGTAATAAACACATTTTCACTTTGAGTGGTTTCATCTAAATTGAGCCATTCATATATTTCTTTCTGATCAAAATTTCTTTAGAGATTTGTTGTTCCCCAATGGGTCTCTATATAACAGAAGTGTTACAGATACTATTTAGACATTTTTATGTGCTCTCAATATTTGAGATGCAAAAACAAAATCAGGACTTTGCTATAAATAGTATGACTATATAATTGTTCAAACTGGGGCATTTCTGAGTGTAAAAGGGGAGTGTTATTAATAATTACTCCAAGACAAGCCTGCCCAGAATTGTCCTAGGCAAAATGGGACATACGGTCACCCTACCTATAACCAGCTACAAACAAGAATAGTCTTTCATCCATACTTCTGGATTTGGAGTGAGGAGAGAAAAAACGGAGAGTAAAAGTGGAAAGAAGAGTAGGAAAGAAAGGGAAGGGCAGAAGGGAGGGTCATTCTAGATTCCAGAATTTGGGCAACAGAATCAGTGTCACTGGAAGGAGAAATGGAGTGCTGCTTTAAAAGACAGCACCCTGTCAAGGAGGCACCAGGGTGGCTCAGTTGGTGAAGCATCTGACTCTTGATTTCAGCTCATGTCATGATCTCAAGGTTGTGAGATCGAGCCTCCTGTCAGGCTCTACACTGGGGGTGGAGCCTGCTTAAGTTTCTCTTTCTCTCTCCCTCTCCCCTTCCCTCAAAACCGCCCCCGCCCCGGAACAAAAAATGTTCTGTCCATAGACTGGTGATTGCCTGAGGCAGGTGCTGAGGGGTGGGTGAAATAGGTGGAGGGGGTCAAAAGGTACAAATTTCCAATTGTAAAATGGATAAATCCTAGGCATGTAATAGGCAGCATGATGATTATAGTTAATACTGTATTACACATTCCAAAGTAGTTAGGAGAGTGAATTTTGAAAGTTCTCATCACTAGGAAAATAAATTTGTCATTATGTGTGGTAACAGGTGTTAACTGGACTTACTGTGGTGATCATTTCACAGTATTGACAAATGTCAAGTCATTGACAATTGTCAAATGTTGTATACCCAAAATTGTTATGTCAATTATACCTCAATTTTTAAAAAATAGAATTTATTTTTAATTTTTCTACTCTAAGCATTTTCTAGGACTCTTTCTTTTAGAGAAGCTAAAATCAGATTAAGTTTCTAGGCAGTTCTACATTTCATTCCATCTTATTGGCTTGTAATTGATTGCTTTGGAATTTTTATGTGCTTTCAAGGTATGACCTTAAGGATACAAGTAAAATCACACTGGTTGACATAGAGCTGATTGCTGCCATGGGCCCTCCAGGTGGTGGAAGAAATCCAGTCACTCCCCGGTTTATTCGACATTTCAACATCTGCTCTATCAATACTTTCAGTGATGAAACTATGGTCCGAATCTTCTCATCAATTGTAGCATTCTATCTGAGGACTCGTGAATTTCCTCCAGAGTACTTTTCAATTGGGAACCAAATTGTCAATGGGACAATGGAGGTGAGCATATACTTGGATATAGAATCTTTTAGTATTATATATTTTCCTCGTTCGGACTTTTTTTTTTGAAACTTTTTTTCCCCTTAGCCATCTACTGTGGTCTTCATTGTCAGAGAAGCTGTTAAGAAGGTTTGAGAACAGGAGAATCATAGGCTTTGAAATCAGGGATGCTAACTGGGTTTTGAGCCTTGACTGCTATTTCTTAGTTATGTGACTTAGAACAAGTAATTTGACTTTACATAAAAGTTTTTTAATTACTAAAATGAAATAGCACCTATTTCACAAGGTAGTTCTAAGGAAATTATTTAGGATCAGTATCTGCCACACTACACAAGGGTTTCCTCGACTGTTAGGTTTCTACCCTGGTGTTTCTTAATTTTCTCTCTCTTGCCTACTATTCTCCATGTTTGTCTTTAAAAAGACAGAGAAAGGGTCACCTGGGTGGCTCAGTCAGTTAAGCATTTGCCTTCAGCTTAGATCATGATCTCAGTGCCTCTTTCTCTGCTTATGCTCTCTCAAGAGCTCTCTCCCTCCCTCCTTCCCTCTCTCTCTTTCTGCCAAATAAATAAATAAAATATTTTAAAAAAATAAAATAAAAAGAGAAAGGAGTGTCTGACTGGCTCAGGTGGTAGAGAGTGTGCGACTTGATCTTGGGGGTCATGAGTTGGAGCCCACATTGGGTGTGGACCCTACTTTAAAAAGATAAATAAATTGGGATGCCTGTGTGGGTCAGAGGTTGAGTGCCTGCCTTTGGCCTAGGGCATGATCCTGAGACTGGGAATAGCAGTCAAGGCTCAAGAGAGGAGCCTGCTTCTCTCTCTGACTATGTCTCTGCCTTGCTCTGTGTGTCTCTCATGAATAAATTAATAATATCTTTTAAAAAAAATCTCAGTGTCGGGATCCCTGGGTGGCGCAGTGGTTTAGCGCCTGCCTTTGGCCCAGGGCGCGATCCTGGAGACCTGGGATCGAATCCCACGTCAGGCTCCCGGTGCATGGAGCCTGCTTCTCCCTCTGCCTGTGTCTCTGCCTCTCTCTCTCTCTCTCTCTATGACTATCATAAATAAATAAAAATTTAAAAAAAAAATCTCAGTGTCATGCTAGACTTGGTACTCTACAATTTTCTAAACCAATATAATTTGATAAGATAAATATTCTATAGAATATACTATTTGTTACATGACTTTCTTATTATAGCCATTTTACTTTGGCTTTGTTGCTTTCTTCGTATTCAGATATATAAACGATCCATGGAAAATCTTTTGCCCACTCCCACGAAATCTCATTACACTTTCAACTTGCGGGATTTTTCACGTGTCATCCAAGGCTGCTTACTCATTGAAAAAGATGCTGTGGAGAGCAAGCACACCATGATCCGCCTGTTCATACATGAAGTTCTCCGGGTGTTTTATGACCGCCTCATTAATGATGATGATAGATACTGGCTTTTCAAATTAATCAAAACTGTTATAAAGGACCATTTTAAAGAATCATTTGATGGTATATTTTCACATTTGAGGAAGGACAATGCACCAGTGAGTATATTTAGTGATTATAAACATACTAAATTAAAATGGTACAATAGCATGAATTGTTAATAATCATCTTTAAAAAATACTGTTGCTTCTGAGCAATCATATTCTTTTTACTTTCCTTATTGATAGGTATTTATTTTGAGAAGATTTATCTTCAGAGGAATTATGTAGGTAACATGGAAGTTATTTAAAGAATAAAACTTTGGGGCATCTGGGTGGCTCAATCAGTTGAGCATCCACTCTTAATTTTGGCTCAGGTAATGATCTCCAGTAGTGAGATTAAGCCCTACATCAAGCTCCATGCTCAGCACAGAATCTACTTGTCCTCCTTTCTCCCTCCACCCTCGTGCTCTTGGTCTTGCTTGCTTTCTCTCTTCTTGCTCGCTCTCAGAAAGAAAGAAAGAAAGAAAGAAAGAAAGAAAGAAAGAAAGAAAGAAAGAAAAAGAAAAAAGGAAAGAAAGAAAGAAAGAAAAGAAAGAAGAAAGAAAGGAAGAAAAGAAGAAAGGAAAGAAAAGGAAGAAAGAAAAGAAAAGGAAGGAAGAAAGAAAAGAAAAGATAGGGAAAGAAAGAAACTTTATATGATAGGAATGAAATGATATAATGAATGAAAAGTGCTTAACATGGTGACCATCCCTTAATAACTACTCTCAGAATGACTTTTCTAGGCTCTGGCAGGGAAAATTTATATGACAAAAATTTCTATTCTTATTATTTTTTGAGTATATAATTTCAAGTATTAATTTACAAGTATATTATTTACTGTCCTAATATTTAAAAGAACTATTTATAATTGATAATCATCTCATAACATAGACAAAACAAAATTTTACATAACATTTTCTTAAATTTATTTTTACCAACTGTAAATTTTGTAACTTGATTTCCACTCTATAGGTAACTGAAGAGAACTTGAGAAATCTCATGTTTGGCGATTATATGAATCCTGACCTTGAAGGAGATGACAGAGTTTATGTTGAAATTCCAAATATTCACCAGTTTAGTGACATTGTGGACCAATGCTTAGATGAATATAATCAAACTCACAAAACAAGAATGAATCTTGTCATTTTTAGGTATCTACATTTGGTATTGATGGTGGAAATTGCTGTTTGTAAAATTTTTCTGTGAAATATTTAAAATGTACCAGAAGTATAAAGAAAAATATGGTGAATAACCCTATACTGATCACCCAGCTTAATACATAAAATATTAGCTATTTATTTTAAGTCCCTTGTGTAGCCAACCCTCTCTGACTGCATCCCTATCATACCCTGGGAGTAAAAAGAAACTCAGGTGCTTCTTTGGATTTTACACACATATATGTTCCAAAACATATATGCACAGTCTTATTTTGCATATTTAAAACTCATAAGTGATATTATACTGTCCATATCCTTCAAGTTTATACCCTATTGTTTGTGAGAGTCACAAGAAATGAGTTTTTGCTACTAACACAATGTAGTCATTTTTCTGAGGTAGACCTTTAGGTGACTTCTGGTTTTTGCAATTATAAAAAAACATTTGAATATTCATGTCTTTTTGGGTACATGTGTTAGAATTTCTTGAGTCTATATTCCTAAAAGTGGAATTATTGTGTCCATCTTCCACTTTACTAAGTTTTGCTGAAATGTCTTCAGAAATGATTATTTAAGAGCTCCCATGTCCATTACCCTTGTCAACACTTAGGATTGCCAGGCTTGATAAGTTTTGCCAGTCTAAAGGAGAGTGGAACAATATCTCATTGTGGCTCCAATTTTAATTTCCCTGATTACAAGTGAGGCTGGATGTCTTTAGTGAATTTGTTAATTTTGTAGAGAACTGATTTTCTGTTTCTCACATAGAAATCCTAGTATTAAAAGATTGAAGAAATGTTTTTAAGAAAAGCAGTAGTATGCTTCCAGTAATAGGTAGTTAAATTTTTATTTTATTTCTATAATTTGAATATTACATTTCATGAATTTGTACTTTAAATTGTTTTCCTTTGTATCAAATTATTTGATTGTAATTTCTTTTGAAAAACCACACTTCTTGATGATTACCTCTTTAAAATTGGGATAACATATAGGATAGCAAAGTCCATCCTTCCAAGAATATAAAATAATAGTTACATGTAAATATACACTTACATTCATATTTCCAAGTATAATAATACTGATATTTCATAGGTATGTATTGGAACATTTATCACGAATATGTCGAATTCTAAAGCAGTCTGGTGGAAATGCTTTGCTTGTTGGACTTGGAGGGAGTGGTCGTCAATCTTTAACTCGTCTGGCTACATCCATGGCAAAAATGCAGATCTTCCAACCAGAAATTTCTAAAAGCTATGGTATGAATGAGTGGAGAGAGGATCTGAAGGTAAAATTATGAAGAAACCTAGTGTCTAAAATAATATCAGTGCTATGAAGAGAGAGCCAACCTGTAATAGCTGTGTGCTGAATACATGGTTGATGATGACAGGGTTATCCATAGAACAGTTACTGTGTGTGCTGAGCACTAAGTGTTTTACATACACGATCTCATTCTGTAGATGCAACGATTCGGGGCGACAGGGATGGTTGTCTCTGTTTTACTGATGAGGAAACTGAAGTCGAGGGAAGGTATGCACAGCAGAGCAGGATTTATAACTTGTCTTATTCACTGTTGCTGCTGATTCTCTTATCTTTATTCCAATTCAGAGGTCTTATTTCATAAAAACGTATGTTTTCCAGCAGACTGTTTCAAATGAATCTTGGCAATGACAATGTTAATCATGTTGTCCAATCTTAATACCTTCCTTGGAGCTATGTTGCTTTCCCAGTAACCAATAGAATAGTGGAATGCATACCTGAGATTCTTCCCCACATGCCTAGAGTTCTGCATGACCCAGAAGGGAGATAATCCGAAATGAATAATAGAGAGATATTGCTGGATTTGTTTTTCGCTTGTACTCACCTCACACACTAAATTTCTACATCCTAAAAGTTAGCATAGACAACTGACTGCTTGCAGGTGAAAATGGTAGAATCTAAGCTGGTATCAAAGAGGTTTACATAGACATAGAAGGAAAAATTAGAGTGTTTCTTTTTCTGCTCTCACTTTAGAGGAAAGTTTTTGATACATTTACTACCAAATGAACTAATAGATTTAGAAAGCAGCTTTCCTTAGTAGAAAAACATGGACTTTAAAGTTAGGCAAACTCAGGTTTAATTCCTACTTCATATGATTCAGTAGTTATCTTGGGCGTGTTACTAGATCTTTTGGTACTTTAGTTTCTTCATTTTTTAAAAAAGATTTTATTTATTTATTAATGAGAGACACAGAGAGGCAGAGGGAGAAGCAGGCTCCATATAAGGAGCCTGACGTGGGACTCGATCCCGGGTCTCCGGGATCATGCTCTGGGCTGAAGGCGGCGCTAAACTGCTGAGCCATCCAGGGATCTCCATTTGTTTTTAAAAATTTATTCTAAGTTATACAATTTGTTGGCATATTATTGTGAATAGCATTCTCTTGAAATCCTTTTTAATTTTTGTGCATGGGTTGTAATGTCCCCTCCTTCATTTCTAATTTTAGTTATTTGAATTTTCCTTTTAAAAAAATTTGTCAAAAAAAAATTTGTCAGTTTTTTTTTTAATTTGTTGATTTTGTGTATTTGTTTAAAAAAAAACCAACTCTAAGTTCCACTGATTTTTTTCTATTGATTTTTTAATTCTCTATTTTTGTTTACCTATGCTCTAATATTGTTTCCTTCCTCCTGCTAGCTTTGAGTTTACATTTGTTCCTTTTTTGAAGTTCCACAAGGTATAAATTAGGATGTTGATTTGGGATCTTCTTCTTTTTTTAACCTTCCTTTTTTATTGTAGGTGTTTACAGCTCTAAAGTTCCTCTTCACACTGCTTTTGCTGCATTTTTAAATAAGTTTTGATATATTGAGTCTTCATTTTTATTCACTTCCAGAAATTATCTGATTTCCCTCGTGATTTCTTCTTTGATCTGTTGTTTTGGGTGTGTTGTTTAATCGCCATGAATTTTTAGAGTTTCCAATTTTACTTCTGCTGTTGATTTATATTTTTATTCCATAGTGATTTTTTAAAATGCTTGATTTGATATAAGTCTTCTTAAATTTATTAAGACTTGTGTTGTGGCCTTATACATGATCTGTCCTGGAGGATATTCTATAAGCAATGGAGAAGAATGTGTATTCTGCTGTTGTTGGTTGGAGTGTTCTATATACATCCATGAGGGCCAATTGACCTACAATGTTGTTCAGATACTCTATTTCCTTATTGATCTTTTGTCTACTTGTTCTATCCCTTATTGAAAGTAGAGTATTGAAGTCTCCTACTGTTGTGTTGCTATTTCTCCCTTCAAATCTGTCAATGTTTGCTTCATATTTTAGGAGCTCAGCTGTTTGGTGCATAAATATTTATAATTGTTACAATTTCCCAATGAATCAATCCTTTTACCATCGTATGTTTCTTGTCACTTATGACAGTTTCTTACTGACTGTTTTGTCTGATATTAGTATAGTCACCCTGCTTTCATTTGGTTGCTGTTTGCATGGAACATCTTTTCCATCCTTTCACTTTCAGCTCATGTGTCCATAGGTCTAAAGTGAGTCTCATCTAAGCTGCGTATGGAATCCTATTTTTAAAATCCATTCAGCTAAACGATGTATTTGATTGGACAGTTTAATCCATTTGTGTTTAAAGTCATTGCTGATAGGGAAGAATTTACTATTGGCATTTTGTTACCTGTTTTCTGTATGTTTGTAGGTTTTTTTGTCCCTCATTTCTTCTCTTACTGCCTGCCTTTGTGTTTTGTTGATTATTTGTAGTGACATGCTTTGATTCTCTTCTTATTTCCTTTTGTATATATAGATTTTTTTGGGGGGGGAGGGAGTTACTATTGTGAGTAGGTAAGACATCTTAAAGAAATAACAACCTATTTTACACTGATAACAACCATAATCACATACAAAAACGACTTCTTTATATCTGCTCCCCTTTATGCTATTGATGTCACAAATTATGTCTTTATAGATTGTGTACCCATTAACATAAAGGTTTGTAAAGCTTTCTGTGCTTTTAGATTCTAGGTTCTATGTAAAAATTTAAAAGTTGAATTTATACAGTAAAATCACAATAATATCGAATTCTATATTTGTCCATCTATTTATTGGAAAACTCTACTTTCATATGGCTTCGTGTTGCTGTCTAGCATCCTTTCATTTTTAACTTGAAGGACTCTCTTTAGCATTTCTTGAAGGGCACATCTAGTGGTAATGGATTCCCTCAGTTACTAGGGAAGTTCTTAATTTCTTTATTTTTGAAGGACAGTTTTTCCAGATACAGTATTCCTGGTGGACAGATTTTTTTTTCTTTTTAGCACTTTAAATATGTCATCCCATTCCCTTCTTGCTTACAAGATTTCTGCTTACAATCTTACAAGATTTCTGCTAAGACATGCTGGTAATCTTGTGAAAGCTCCCTTGTATGTGAGGCACTGTTTTTCTCTTGCTGCTTTCAAAGTTCTCTCTTTATTTTGACTTTCAACAGTTTGATTATAATACGTCTGTCTTGTTGTGTGAGTCTATTTGGATTTATTCTAGTTGGAGTTTGTTGAGATTCTTGAATTTCTATTTCCATCTTCATTTGTTCATTTCTATCCTCAGATCTGAGAAGTTTTGGGACATTATTTCTTTAAGTAGGTTATCTGCCTTTTATACCCCTCTTGTCTCCTTTCGATACTCCCACAATGTGAATATTAGTATACTTACTGATATCCCATGAGTCTTATTTTTTAATAGTTCATATTTCTGTTGATATTCCCATTTTGTCCATGCATTATTTTCCTGATTTCCTTTAGTTGTCTATATGTATTCTCTTTTAGCTTATGGTTTATCAAGTGTTGTTAATTTGGTGACTTCATGGGACAATGAGGACCTGGAGCTTCCCAGTCTGTCATTTCACTGATGTCACTCCCTAATTTCTTGCTTTGTAGTTCTTAGATCTGTTTTTGTTTGTTTGTTTGTTTTTTAGGGTTTATTTTAGTTCTTTGATTCAGCCATGTTTCCCTGTTTCTTTGTATGTCTTGTGATCTTTTCATTTTTGAGCACTTGATAAACCATCCCCTCTCAATGGACTGGCTTCATGCATGGGGGAATCTTCACCAATCACCAGACTTCTCAGAACTTTTTGGGGGTTGCAACTTCTTTTGGATTTTGCATGAGCTTTTATATATTCTAATATATACAAGTGATTTGGGCTATCTTAATTTTCTGTTTCTTATCATCTGTTGGCTTTGATCTTTGTTGTTGTATTCTTCTGCCCCTAACATCTTGCTACCCTTGGCACCTTCCTGTGGAACTTCAGATGATGCTGCATTGTGCCAGGTCACTTGCCTCTGTTCTCAGTGGCCCCCACCTCATATCAAAACTAAGCAGTGTTCCTGTCAATACCCTGAGTCAAGTGAGACAGAAATCTGTCCCCCAGGCACCCCTAGACAAGCTAGAATGCTGAAAGCAGTTCTGCTCTATTCCTTCTATGTGAGGGGAAAAGCCAGGAATTGATGGTATTCTCCTGATTGTGTTGCTCTATGCTAGGAGAGAAGGGGCTAGGGTAAGAAATGAAATTTTCTTACCTTTTTTGCATTGTTCCTTCTCTTTTTTATGCATTTATGGAGGTTCTGTACCCCTTAACTTGTTTCTAGAGTTCTACAAAAGTATTTGGGTCTGTACGTTGTTAATTTGGTGACTTCATGGGACAATGAGGACCTGGAGCTTCCCAGTCTGTCATTTCACTGATGTCACTCCCTAGTTTCTTGTAAAATTTAGATAGTACCTCCTATTTCATAGGTTGTTATGATTAAATTATACAATATATATGAGATTCCTGGAATATGACTAGTATTTTGGAAATGTTTCCTCTCTTTTCCTATTTAGAAATAGTTTTATACATTGTGTTTGAATATGACTTTTACGTGTAACAGTGCTTATGTCAAAAAGTTAAGTCTGTTTTTATTGTATCTATTTATTTGTATATGATAATTATAAAAAGACGCTATAGAAATAAAGCTGACATGATTAGATATAATACTTATTTGAAAACTAGTTTTAATGATAGAAAAATATTTCTAGGAACACAACAACCTGCATTTTGGAGGATGGCTTTAATGGGAAAAAGCAGTTTTGTATAATATTAAAATTCAGCATTTATTTAAATGATAAGATTTATTTAAAATATATCACTTAGAAATAGAGACAGTTTATTTTAAAAATCATTTGCAGAGTAGTAATGTGTTTTCTTTTGAAATACGTCCAGTGGAATACTGGCATATGTTTAATAACCAAATGTCCAGGGGGTTCAGGAGAACCTCTGATTAGTAGCATTTGCCAATTTCTGTGGTATAAAAACTCTTACCGTGGATTATTCAAACTTCTGCCATGGATGATGTCACTGAAAACAGAGTTGGGAAGAGTTATATGTTTGAGCACCATTAAGTAGTAGTTACTGTATACAATAGATTTAAATAACTTCTGTAAAATAGATAATAGTAAGTATAATAGGAAGTGATGAGATTTATGTTTTGTTACTTTTGTTGTTAATATAATGTATTTAATTGTAAGTTCATATAATTTAATTTTTAATGCTGTTTAAAAATCTACTTAAAAATTCTGAAATTTTAACAATTAGTTCTAACATCTTGAACATGTCTACTCCATCATGCCACTGAGTCCATATCTTTATATTAATTGAGAATCTTTTGTTGTAATTGACAACATGACACAAAAGAAAATGCAGCTCAAACTAACTTAAGGAAAATACGGAGTTATTGGCCTACATGACAGAATGGTCCAGAAATAGGGCTTTGGCATGGCTGAATTTAGGAGCTCAAATTAAGCCCTCAGTAATTACTCTATCTCCTGGCTCTGCTCTCCTACATTTGGTTCCTTCTCCAGTAGACTCCTTCCATGAGGCAACACAATTGGCACCTAGTAATTCTAGATTATAGGCCTTTATATCCATCTCAGAATGACAGAGATTCTTTCTGTTTTCAAGTCCATCTCAGTCTCTGAAGCAAGACTGATTGGGCCTTCTTAAAATCATGCCCTCTTCTGAATCAAAGAAAATTATATATATATATAGGCTTGGGACACTCTGACCAGTTGGGGTCTCCTGCTCAGGGGATGGGAAATACAGAGTCCTTGAATGATAGCCCCCCTCAGAAGTAGAGAGAGCCACCACTCTAAAATTGAGATGTCATTACTAAAAGAAGGGAAAAGGAAGGGAAAGCAAAAACAACACATGTTCACCACATTCTGCTTACAAATGCATTTTTATTTTAAGGTTCTATTAAGGAATGTGGGCATGAGGGGCCAGAAGACAGTCTTTCTTATCACGGACACTCAGATTAAAGAAGAAGCTTTTCTAGAGGATATTGACAGTGTGCTCAATACCGGAGAAGTACCTAACATTTTTGCTGCTGATGAAAAACAGGAAGTGATGGAGGTAAATGCTTTTTAATGAGTGCTGTTCTCAACACAGGAATGTTCTTATCTCGCAACTTTTTCTCTATTCTTTAGGACAATTATAGCTTGTGTACAGGATTTTGGTAATTAAAAATTTAAAAGTATATTATTTTAATACATCTTTTTTGGTAAGCTTCAAATAATTTCTACCATAGTTATGAGACAATGTTTATAATTCCTTTCTTTGTAATGATGCCAATTTCGTCTGTTTGATCTTATGTAGCATGTTTTATGAGTGATTAGACATTTTATTTATTTATTTATTTTTCTGGCAACCCAGGGCCGGGGCAGCCCCAAGCACTGATTAGACATTTTAAATAACATCTTAGGATCATGTGATATGAGAAAACATAACTTTGAAATGTTGCTTGATTAGCTGTTACGGTTTACCACTGGTTAGAAACTTTTTTAAAGACTTAGGAAAACTCCTGTCTTAACAATTCTGATATATCTGATAATCATGCTTTACAACTTAATTGATAAAAAAAATACAATTGTGAAGTGCCAACTCCTTTAGATGTCTTGTCTTTCTATCTCTATTTCTAATATCTTCCTACACAAGATCTCTGCCAGTAATTTTTCTTTCTCATTGCCATAACTACTATTACCCACAGAATGTATCACTTATACTGGATGCTTCATTCCAGTTTTCAGTTATAGCATCTGTAGTAAAATAAATAGATTTGCCGTAGTAGTTCAAGTACCTGCTTTTCTCTTGTATAGAATGGAACTAATGTGTATACATCATTGTTCCTCCTACATAGGGTTGTTGTGAGGTCTGAAGATCAAGTGAAATGAAGCCCTTATGAAGTGTCATGCACTTAGAACACCCGTAGTAAATGGTTCATTACCAATTTGTGTCCTGGAGTGGTGAAGGAGAAAAGGAATAAAGAAAAGATTCTAAGTTCTCTCTTCTATCTAGGGGATATCAAAGATGTGGCCAATGCTGCTGAAAAATGGTGATTCTCCTAATTCATAGGATAGATTCATCCCCTATACTCCTATCCAATAAATAGTCACCCTTGGGGAGTAAGATTTCCTCAATTTTGCCAAGCTTTCCTGCTCACTTTAGCTATTTATTTTTTCATCTTGTCACTTTGCTACCAGATTTTTCCATTGCTTCAGTATTTTTTTGTAGTATGATCCAATAGTGACCTTAAGAACTCTTTCTTTCACATTCTACCCAAGTCTTGGAAGACCATATTAATTTATCCACAAGGAAATAGCCATTGTCAGAACTCAGGAGTACTGAAATGTAACCCTATTTACCTTTGTTTTATGCTGATTTTTTTTAAATAGGAAAGGTAATACGAAAGAAGCTCTATTATTTTCTTTCTACATTCTGCACTATCCTGGACATTCCACTTTGAAGGTCATGTCTTGCGCTTTGCTTATTTCATCCCTCTGACAAAGATTTTAGCTTAAACCTCCTCACTCCTGGTAACTGGCCCCTATAGCTTGGACTTGGCACTGCTTAGAGGGCACCTCTTAGAGACTCAGCACATGTCTCTGATTTCAGCAATGGAATTCAAGCCTCAAAATTCCACTTCCAGGGGCAGCCCCGGTAGCTCAGTGGTTTAGCGCCGCCTTCAGCCCAGAGCCTGATCCTGGAGACCCAGGATTGAGTTCCACATCAGGCTCCCTGCATGGAGCCTGCTTCTCCCTCTGCCTGTGTCTCTACCTCTCTCTCTCTCTGTCTCTCATGAATAAATAAATAAAATCTAGGGATCCCTGGGTGGCGCAGCGGTTTAGCGCCTGCCTTTGGCCCAGGGCGTGATCCTGGAGACCCAGGATCGAATCCCATGTCCTCCCAGTGCATGGAGCCTGCTTCTCCCTCTGCCTGTGTCTCTGCCTCTCTCTCTCTCTCTCTCACTGTGTGCCTATCATAAATAAATAAAAAAAAAAATTAAAAAAAAAAAGATAAATAAATAAAATCTAAAAAAAAAAAAGAATTCCGCTTCCAAACTACTTTTTCCACTACTCTATTTGCTTTCCTTGAAGAATTAAATTATTTCAGTGTCTTTCTCAATAAAACAGTGACTTCTTAATCACACATTTAGTGATGTTTTCTCAGTTCCTTTAAAAAATGCTCATTCATATTGACATAATTCATTATTCTTCAGCTTACATTAGGGTTCACTCTGTGGTGTACATTCTATGGGTTTTGGAGAAATGAGTACTGATGTGTATCACCATTAAGTATCACACAGAATAGTTTCCCTAACATAAAAATGCCATGGGTTCCAATGTTTGTGCCTCTCTTCCTCCCTTGAACTCCTGGCAATCTTTGCTGTTTTTATTGTCTCCATAGTTTTAGCTTTTCCAGAATGTTCTATAGTTGCCATCATACAGTATGTAGCTTTTTTTGATTGGCTTCTTTTAGTCAACAATATGCATTTAAGGTTCTTCTGTATCTTTTTTAATGGCTTGATAGCTCATTTATTTTTACCACTGAATGATATTCCATTGACTCAAAGTATCACAGTTTATTTATCTATTCACCGATTGGAGGACATCTTGGTAGCTTCCAGGTTTGAGCAATTATAAATAAAGCTGCTATAAATTTTCATGCGCATTCATTTTCCTACTCTCTCAATCAATCCCTGTCCCAAAGTATATCTGTGTGCAGGTGGATATTACTCTCCCACAGACAGCTCATCTACTTAGAAGCATTAACCATTATTTCTATGTGAATAACCTCATACTTATATTACTAACCTGGCTATTTCTTGAACTTTTGTTCTACAGTTACAACCATATTTTTCTCTATCTGCATGTCCCAAAGTTAACTCAGACTTAATGCAGGTAGACCACCTGAACATAACTTCATAGACTGACACTGATCATAATAGTGATAATTTGGGAATTACTATCATAATGCATATACAGAGTCCATTTATAATTTTCCATGAATATATCTAGCACATAAAGCAGAACATATCTATCATAGAGAATTCTTTTAGAAATCAATTCATTGTAGTAGCAATAGCAATGTGTGTGTACATATATCTATATTTATATCTGCTATAAAAAAAAACTTTCTTGGGGCTCCTGGTTGGCTCAGTGGTTGAGCGTCTGTTGGCTTGGGTCATGATCCTGGGGTCCTGGAATCAAGTTCCACATCAGGTTCTCTGCAGGGAGCCTGCTTCTCCCTCTGCCTGTGTCTCTGCCTCTCTCTGTGTCTTTCTTGAATAAATAAATAAGATCTTTTTAAAAACCTTCTTAAATCTATTTATAAGATAATTTATTGACTATGAAATCTTTTGTGCTCTGAATAAGGAGAAAGGTAGCATATAAGAGCTAATAGTTACTTAACTATGCAACAAGAACTATTCTGTGTTCACATGTAATAACTCATTTGAACCTTCAACAACCCTCTGATGTAGGTACTCTTTCCCCCATTTTACAGATGAGGACATTAAGTTACAGAGAGGTTAAATAAAATTTTCCCAATGTCACATAGGTAATAAGCTGCAAGCTGAGATTTGAATTCAAGAAGTTTGGTTCCAGAGCCATGATGACCAGCCTTATGTAAGATGCCTCTCTCATATAGAGATAAACAAAGTTAAAAGTGCCCCCATAATCTCATTACCAGACAACCGTACTAACATTTTAAAAATATGTGAATGTAATAAGAATAAAGTGAGAGAATTCAAACAGCATAAAAATGCCCCAAATGAAAAAAATGAAATTAACCAAGAAAAATGTCCAAAGTTAAAAGTGACAGCCTCCCTCTCACCCTCTCCCTTAAGTCCATCTCACCAAAAGTCACCATTATGAATAGTTTCTGTGATTGCTTCCATAAAAAGGTGTGTATGTACTTACACATGTGCCTAAGTATTTTTTAATTTAACAAAGAGAATCATATTATATACACCTTTGCACATTTGTTCTCATTTTATCCTAATGATCTTGCCATAGCACATACATTGATGCACCTCCTTTAACGGTTGTATAAAATCACAACATATGGATGTTTTGTTATGTTTTTTACTGGATGCTTCGGCGGTTTGTTTTTCCTCTTATAAGCAATGTTAAATTATAATTTTATATGTTATACACACACACATATAGTGGTGAACTTTCTGTGAATATCTTTATAAGTTAAATTCTTAGCAGATACTTGTTTTCAAATTATAGAATTATGGAGTTGGAAGAAGCCTTCTAAATACAAACTGTATCAAAGAAATTCTACTGATATGAATAAAATTTTGGAATATTTACAAGAAGAAGAATAAAAATTCTTAATATTCCAGGGTCTACTAATCCTATCATCAGCTTGTCTATTTTTGTTCACAAGGTTTTTATGTTCTGTTATTCCCTAGGGTGTTCGTCCTGTAGCTCAGGCTGGCAACAAGCACGGTGAACTCAGTCCCTTGGCCCTGTTTGCTTTCTTTGTGAATCGCTGCAAAGATAATCTTCATGTTGTAGTGGCCTTTAGCCCCATTGGTGATGCCTTTAGAAATCGCTTGCGGCAGTTCCCATCCCTCATCAATTGCTGTACCATTGACTGGTTCCAGGTGTGTAATTTTGGGCAGCAGTGGGGGGTGACAACTAAGTCTCTTAGAATTTTTCTGAAATCTTACTCCAGCTCTGTTAATATCCATTCAGCACGTGTTTCTTGACCACCTACTCTAATGACAGGTGTGTCTCGGTGCCAGGGACTGATAAGCCTGCATGATCCCCAGGAGGAACTCATACTCTAGACTTGAAGATAGAAAAAGCAGTTGGCAAATGAACATTCACAATTATATGAAAGAGCTATAATCTTGGTGTGCAAAAGTTCTACTTATTAGGACAGTGAATCCCTGAAGTATGAAAAATTAATTCTATAAAGGAGGAGTGTATTAAGAACCAAGAGAATGGGGATGCCTGGGTGGCTCAGCAGTTGGGTGTCTGCCCTTGCCCTTGGATCGAGTCCTGCATCGGGCTCCCTATGAAGAGCCTGCTTCTCCCTCTGCCTATGTCTCTGGCTCTCTCTCCGTGTCTATCATGAATAAATAAATAAATAATCTTAAAAAATGATCAAGAGAATGTGTTATATATATAGAATATATATATATAGAATGTGTTATATATGTATATACAAACTCACATGTATATGTGTGTAAAAATACATATACGTAGATCTGTATCTGTCCATATTGATAGCTATATCTATACATATTATTATTGTAAATAATTGGCTCACATGATTATGAAGGTTAACAAGTTTGAAGATCTGTAGCCAGCAAGCTGGAGACCCAGGAAAACTAATGGTGTAAATTCTAGTCTGAAAGCCAGAAGGCTTTGAACCAGGAAGAGCTAATGTTTGCATCTGAGTCCAAAGGTGGAAGAAACTGCTTATATATGATGATACATCCCCTTTGTGTGAAGACTGGTTTCTGTTGCTTTGGCCATAAATATTCAGTTGCTAGAGATAGTTATTAAACCTTTATGATTAGGAGCACCTGAGTGGTTCAATTGGTTGAGTAACTGACTCTTGATCTCAGCTCATGCCTTGACTTCAGGCTCCTAAGTTCAAGCCCCGCATTAAAAACAAAACAAAAAACCCTTCACAATTAGCAGGATAATTAAAAAACAATCACCCAGAACAACCTGAAGGCAGTCATGCAGTAGGAGTTCCCCTTACCTGGGGGTGTGAGAGTATTCAGCAATTTTGTTCTATTCAGGCCTTCTATGAGCCCATACACATTAGGGAAGGCAACCTGCTTTACTTAGTCTATTGATTTAAACATTAAACATCCAAAAGGACACCTCATAGAAACACCCAACATAATGTTTGACCAAACATTAGTTTGGTATAGGTAGTTTGGTGTAGCAGATGGGCAATGAGGATAGCAGGAGTTAAGCCGGAGCTTTGGGTAGGTGCTAAGTTGTAAGTAAATTTGTAAATGTGCCTATGAATTTGGTTTTATACCAAAGACACTGTGGGGGCATTAACATATATTTAGCTAATATATTTCAAAGGAAAAATCCAAACCATTGGCAGTTATATGATGGATGGTTTGGAATAGGGCAAAACGAGATAGAAAGACCAGCAAAGTGACCGTTTCAATCATGCCAGCAGCAAGTGATGAAGGTTGCCACTTCACTTAACAAATTGCCACTGCTTGTGTAAGACTATGAAGCAGTTATGCTCTTGAGAATAGTATTTCATGGTACCTTCTATTTGTTTTATGCTCAATACAATATGGACTGTAGATTATAGAGTAATTTCTTTTATACCTCTTTTTTAAAAAAGACTTTATTCATTTATTTTATTTTATTTTTATTTTTAAAAGATTTATTTATTTATTCATGATAGAGAGAGAGAGAGAGAGAGAGAGAGAGAGAGAGGCAGAGGCACAGGAGGAGGGAGAAGCAGGCTCCATGCCGGGAGCCCGACGTGGGACTTGATCCCGGGACTCCAGGATCGTGCCCTGGACCAAAGGCAGGCACTAAACTGCTGAGCCACTCAGGGATCCCCTATTCATTTATTTTAGAGAGAGTGAGAGAGTAAGTGGGGGTGGGGTATGGGGAGAGGGGTAGGGAGAGAGAGAGAATCTGAAACAGACTTCACACTGAGCTCAGAGCCTGACCTTGAGCATGATTTCACAACAGTGATATCATGACCTAAGCCCAAACCAAGAGTTGGACACTTACCTGACTAAGCCACTCTGGTGCCCCTAATTTCTTTTAAAAATAAATTTCTGGGGCAGCCCCGGTGGCTTAGCAGTTTAGCGCTACCGTCATCCCAGGGTGTGACCGGGATCTAGTCCCACGTCAGGCTCCCTGCATAGAGACTGCTTCTTTCTCTGCTGTGTCTCTGCCTCTCTCTCTCTTTCTGTATGTCTCTCATAAATAAAATCTTTAAAAAAAAAATAAAAATAAATTTCTGGTACTAATATGTTTTATTCTTTTTTACCTATTTATCAATTGTATTTTTGAAAAACTAATTTTCTCTTTTGAGGGCTGCACATATATTTCAGCTAGTGGGTGTTTTAGTGTTTACATAAGAATAAAAGTTGTGTGAAACAACTTTGATTTATGTAAGCCATATCCTAATATTATATCCATTAAGTGTCCAAAATCCAAAACCAAACAAACCTGTCCAACCATAAATTTTTCTTTTGTGAAATCTTATAAATACAATTTACTATTTCTGAATATCTTTGTCATAACCATGAGACTTTCTATTCTAAATAATTCATAGAGAAAATTTTTTTAAAAAGGAAACAGGGAATTGCAAATAAATAAGGGAGTTTAAGTTGATAACAGAGAGGAATAAAGGTTTTACACTGAAGCAGTGGGGATATAGAATCTATGTTAGAATGATGCTAATGGCATTGTCTGGGACTTGGGTTTGTGAAACTCAGGAAGTGAACGTAAACCACTATGTATCACATAGGTCAAGACGGCACTGACTTTTTGGCTAGATCTATAGTCTCAAAGTAGGGTGCGTACTTACTGGGGGTACCAAAGCAATTCAGATGATCAGGGAAGGAATTACTGGAATATTCTTTTCTTTTTTTTAAGTAGGGGTGTGGAGCCCAACTGGACTTGAACTCATAATCCTGAGACCAAGACCTGAGCTGAGATCAAGAGTTGAATGCTTAACTGACTGAGCCACCCAAGTGCCCCAGAATATTCATTTTTGTATGAAATATTATATATGTATTAACATTGACATCTTTACCTATTTTATATGTCAGAGAGCCATGTGTCCGAAACAGGATGTAAGGTACCCTGAGGGATCCCTGTGATAAACTGAACATTGAAAATATAATACAGTTATAAGTGGGTGTAAGAGAATGGCATAAACCAGCATAACCTAGCTTGAGCTTATGTCAGCCATGCTATGAGGCAAAAGCAATGATTCCTTAATGAGATATGACAAGATATCTGTTAAAACAAATTTAAGAAGGCTATTTAAAATAAGGATTGATACTGACTTTAAACAATAAACCTTATCCCCAGAGTATATCATACCTTGCAATATTAGCTTATCATGGCATTGGAGAGACCATTGGTTTCCTATCAACAGCCATTCTCTACCCACTTTATCCTTGCCTACAGAACTCTGATTTGGTCTGAGAAATCACCTTCCATGTAGCCATGTGTCACAGGGATTGATTCCTGCTTGGTCTAATTCAATATTGGTGCTCTTGTACCTTTTACTATTGATTGGCTTATGCATGAATCTATTCATGACCTGCTTTTGCTTTTTACCAATGGGTCCTGAGTTCAAGTCTACTGGGAGCTTTGGGGAAAAGCTTTTTCATTATAAGAAGAGTTATATGGTAGAAAAAGTGCCTTTTCTGTCTCTCAAACTTGTTGCTTGAGGATAAAAGGTCCATAGCTGCAGCAGTCCTCTTGCCACCATGATGGGACCAGCCCCAGGATAAAGTATACTGAGAATGGGAAAGCAAAAGGATGGAAAAGACTGGATTACTGATGACATGGCTGAGCTTCTAAATTAGGCAACTCTGGGCAGCCCCGGTGGCTTAGCAGTTTAGCGCCACCTTCAGCCTAGGGTATGATCCTGGAAACCCAGGAACGAGTCCCACATCAGGCTCCCTACATGGATCGTGCTTCTCCCTCTGCCTGTGTCTCTGCCCCTCTCTCTGCCCCTCTCTCTCTGTATCTCTCATGAATAAATAAATAAAATCTTTTAAAAAATAAATTAGGCAACTCTGAAAGACTTATATATGATGATACATCCCCTTTGTGTGAAGACTGGTTTCTGTTGCTTTGGCCATAAATATTCAGTTGCTAGAGATAGTTATTAAACCTTTATGATTAGGGGCACCTGAGTGGTTCAATTGGTTGAGTATCTGACTCTTGATCTCAGCTCATGCCTTGACTTCAGGCTCCTAAGTTCAAGCCTCGCATTAAAAACAAAACAAAAAACCCTTCACAATTAGCAGGATAATTAAAAAACGAATCACCCAGAACAGAAAGATAAACCTTGTAGTGTTTTCAATGATGTATAGTTAATATGACACTTATTCTGGCATTTTACAAAAATTTGATGATCTTGGTAATATTTATTTTTTTATTTTTTAAAGATTTTATTTATTCATGAGAGACAGAGAGAGAGAGAGAGAGAGAGGCAGAGACATAGGCAGAGGGAGAAGCAGGCTCTCTGCAGGAGCCTGATGTGGGACTTGATCCCGGACCCTGAGATCACTCCCTGAGTCAAAGGCAGATGCTCTACTGCTGAGCCACCGTTAGAACCCTCTTTTGAGGTTTGAAAAATATGTTAGTACAACATGAATATAGTATATTTGTAGATAGGTATACCCTGGCAGTGTGTGCTTTAAACTTTACTATTGGAGTGCTTGGTCCAAAAAGTTTGAATTTTTCTAGGATGAAGGGCTAGAGACTGAAAAAAAATGATATTAAAATGAATATTGTCTGATACAAAGGAAAATAATTACAAGCATCTTGCTGAATCTAAATGAAATTTGGAAAATAATGAGCAAGTAAAGATTATTTGTTCACTTAACATAAATTATTTCCTTGAATAAATATTCTAGATAATTATGGACAGGTGCTGTCTTAGGCACTGAAGAGAATGGCATGAGAAAGGTCCTTGATTTCATAGATTTTACATATTAGTGGTCAGGGAGACAGGTGATGAACAAATGAATTTAAAAAATTTATGTTGTGTTTTGGTAAGTGCTAAGAAGAAAACTTAGGACAAGGAAAAGAGAAATGAGGGAGGGAATGGTGTGTTACAATGAGTGCTCTGGGGAGACCTTCCTAGTAAGCTCGCCTTTGTGCAGAGATGTGACGGAGAACCACATGGAGATCCAAGTGAGGAGGGTTCTAGTCAGAGGGAATAGACACTTATTCTGGCATCCCAAGGCCCAGATGCAGGAGCATAGTTGGCATATTCTAGGAAAAGCAGAGGAACCATTTCACTGGCACAGGGAAGACTGGAAAAGAAGCAAATTTGGGCAGAAGAATCTTAAAAGTTCAACTCTGGATGTTTTAACAGTTAGGAATTATGATGGACTACTAATAACAGAGACCCAAACTAGGGGCACCTGGGTGCTGTGGTTGGTTGAGGGTCCAACTCTTGGTTTTGGCTCATGTCGTAATCTCAGGGTCCCGAGGTTGAGCCTCATGTTGGGCCCTGCACTCAGCATGGAGTGTGCTTAAGAGTCTCTCACCCTCTCCCTCTGCCCCTACCCTCTGCATGTTTTTTTTTTTCTCTGTCTCAAATAAATAAATCTTTAAAAAAAAAAACCCTAAACATATAAAGTTTTTTTCTCTCATAGAAAAAAATCTGAAGATAGACTGGGCTTTGTGGCTTAACAAAGTCATCAGACTCTAAGGTTTTTTCATTACTAGCTTTAGCAAGTGGCTTGCACCCTCAGATTCATCTTATGGTCTAAAATGGCTGCTGGAGCTCCAACTTTCACATCTGTGTCCCAGGCCAGAGGTACAATAATAGAAAGTTAGGACAAAAAAGACACACACCAGCTCTATGTGACCGTTTAAAGAGCCTTTATCTCCTGTGAATTGCAAGGGAATCTAGGAAATGTGGTCTTATTTATCTGGGCATATTGTTATCTAGAATAAAATTGGAGTTCTAAGGGAAAAGAGATGGTAGGTATTAGGTGGGCAGCTAGCAGCCTTGTCATTGTCATGCTAAATTTGGGGTATCTATTTGATGTCCAAGTGGAAGAGTCTAGGAAAGCCGTGTAGTATATCCTTGATATGTAAATATCATTGACCCTTCCTTTATATTGTGTTATCTTTAGTTTTAGTTTATCTTTAGTTTTAGCTAATATTTATTAGCTCTTTTGCAGATGTACTCGTGACCTCAGCCCACCCAATTCTGTTTTCCCCATTAAGGTTTTAATTTCTTCAACCCCAAATTCTTCTCTCACAGGTGGACTCTTATCATAGACTTCTTAAGTTTTTCTTTTTCTTTATTTTTAGCCATGGCCTGAAGATGCCCTTGAACTTGTAGCTGTGAAATTCCTAGAAACGCTGGAGCTTACTGAGTTTGAAAGACGAGAGATAGTTCCAATCTGCAAACACTTTCACACTAGCATTATGGATCTATCAGAAAGGTTAGTATTAATAAATTTTAAAATGACAATAATGCCTTATGTTTTAACATGTCTCTTTTTTGTGAAAGCTCAAGATTTCAAAAAGGATTTCTATGTCTTCTAAATATTTCTGATCATTTAATTAGGACCAAGGCTTGCAAGTATTGGAAAACTATTTGACCTAGGTTTAAGAAAAAGGGAGAATTTATTATAAAGATACAGGGGTGTCTCACAAAGCTTAAGGGAAAGATTATAGCTGGATCATAGATGTGACTGGAAACAGGAGCTAGAAAGTCATCCTAAATCCAGAAACGTTTTTTCTGTTTCTCATCTCTGTTTCTTTCTGGGAATCTGCTTCTTTCTCTTTCTTTGAAGACTGTATTTTCTTTCTTTTTCTTTTTTTGTATTTCTTTGACGTTTTCCAGTTTGAGAGATAATTGATATATAACATTGCATAAATTTAAGATGTACAGCATAACTTTATATATCATATATATATATTGTGAAGTGATTACTATATTAAGCTTAGTTAACATCACCTCAATTTTTTTCTTGTGATGAGAACTTTTAAGATCTACTCTCTTAGCAAGTTTCAAATACACACTACAGTATCATTAACTATAGTCACCATGCTACATTACATTCCCAGAACTTATTAACCTCATCATTGGAAATGTGTACCTTTTGACCACATTTACCCAATTTTCCCCACCCTGCCCCCTGCCTCTGGAACCTCCAATTTGTTCTTCATTTCTATGAATTATTATTATTACTTTAGGTTTCACATACAAATGAGATCATATGGTATTTGGCAGACTGAGTTTTCTACTTCCCAATGGATATGGAGGAAACTGTCTGCCTCTGAGTTCTCAGGTTTACTTATTGCAATTTTAGGTCTAGGCAGACTGATTGGCTCTTTCCACCTCCCTTTGCCAAATTTATTCCAAAATGTGATTAGCCTCATCTGTGTCCAGTGCCCAACCCTGGTCTAATGTTAAGATGGCAAGTCTCATAGAACAAACATTGCTACTGGGGCACTGTATGGAAGTTGCTATATCCTATCTGTGATACCCCTTCCTGCTACACTTCCCTAGCTTCACAGTACCTTGGGTCCCTTTATAGCATTAGATCCTCCTGGTTTATGAAACATGTAAAAAGACCTATATCTTGCTGTTGTTTACCTATGATACCCATCTTTGGTGATTTGTGCTTTTTAAACACACTTCTGCTATCTGATATTTTGTAGACAAGAAATTAGGATGTTGTTATGTGCAGAATTCTTAGAATGTTATAAAGGTCAAATATGCAGCAGCTTCTAAATAAAATTAACCTTTATTCTTATAGGTTTTTTGCTGATGCTGTGCTGAATACACCTCTTACTTTGTGCAACAACTTACTTAGAGTAAGATATGTTATCTTTCTGTCTTAGGTTCTTGCAGGAGCTAGGACGACATAATTATGTTACTGCTACTTCTTATCTTGAACTTATTGCCTCATTTCGACAGCTTTTGACTAAGAGGCGACAAGCTGTCATGGAAGCAAAACAGCGATATGTGAATGGGCTTGACAAACTAGCTTTTGCTGAGTCTCAGGTAAATTTGATGAGCTGCTCAAAATGGTAATATATTATGGGAAATATAAGAAATCGTAAATAACAAGAGTTATAATTTATCAAGATTATATTATGTGCCAGGGACTGTGTATTATGTGCTTCATACTCATTCCTTCAATTATTCCTCATAACCACTCCAGGAGGTAGACATTTTAATGATCCTCATTTTACAGATGAGTAAAGTGAGTTTTAGAGAAATTCACTAAGGTTCCACACAGACTCAAATATATCCTGTTTCATTCTTTTTTAAAAAAGATTTTATTTATTTACTCATGAGAGACACACAGAGAGAGGCAGAGACATAGGCAGAGGGAGAAGCAGGCTTCCTATGGGGAGCCCAATGTGGGACTCGATCTCAGGACCCTGGGATCACACCCTGAGCCGAGGGCAGACACTCAACCACTGAGCCACTCAGGTGTCCTTATCCTGTTTTATTCTTGTTTGTTGTTGTCGTTGTGGGAAGCCCAATATGGGGCTTGAACTCACAATATTGAAATTAAGACCTGAGCTGAGATCAAGAGTTGAATGCTCAACCGAATGAGCTACCCAGGAGCCCCTATATTCTTAAGTTTTCAAAATTTGGAGAAAATACAATAAGCCTGGGTTGCCTTTTAGTTTTGTTTGTTTTTTATCATAATAGCTGGTTAAATATAAGATTGCATGTGCGTATTTTTAATGAGTCAAGTGCTAGTGATACATATTAGCATTAGTTCAGTATAAGCAACCCAGGTTTGAGTGATCCATATGCATTGTATACCATGCACATAGTATAATAGGGGCACCTCAAGTTGCCACCTTCTTTCTATCTGCAGTTCTTCCATGATAACTGCGTTCTCTCACTGTTCTATCATATACTTGGCCATGCCCTCATGGTTTTGTTTATCACATAAAGAACTGGAAGGAAAAGTTAAGGTTTTTCTGGCCGTGATGCCTTATGATACCTTTAACTTTAAATTTTCTGCATTTAGCTTCTGCAGCTCTTGTAGCTATGAAAACTTATTGACGAACTGTCTATTTAGGTTGGAGAAATGAAAATGGAGCTTGTCCAATTACAGCCCAAATTGGAGGAAGCTAAAATTGAAAATGCACATATGATGCAGGTAGAGTATCCTGAGTTTTTTTTTAATTAATGTCAGAAAGCAATTGAAATATGTAAAATTAGCCTTGAAAATATGCCTTAATTTTTTTGCCACTACTAGATCTTAGGGACCTTACCCTTTTCTACTAACTGGTTATCTCACTGAGTCCCATGTGAGTTGTGTTTATTTGTCTTAAAAGATTTTATTTATTTATTTAGAGCGGGGGAGGGAGGGAGAGAGAGAGAGAGAGAGAATAAAGAGAGAATAGAGAGAGAATCCCAAGTAGACTCTGTGCTGAGTGTGGAGCCTGACACAGGAATCAATCCCATGACCCCAAGACCATGACCTGAGCCAAAATCAATAGTTGGATGCCCAACTGACTGAGCCACCCAGGAGCCCCATTTGTTTTGATTTTGAAGGGAAATGAGAAGCCCATTATCCAGTTAGGTCGCATATACTTGCATTTCTCATTTTGTCCTGGGACCTCCTGCTCTTTGACATGATTTGTTGGATTCCCTAATTTCTAAACATTGTCTTGTTTCTAGGATGAAGAAAGCAGTAGGATGTTGGAAGAATTGTTTTATTTATTTTTCTTTCTTTAGGTTATTGAGATAGAATCTGCACAAGTGGAAGCAAAAAGAAAGTTTGTGAAATTAGATGAAGAAATAGCCAGTGGCAAGGCTGAAGAAGCCCAAGTTCTGAAAAACGAGTGTGAGAGTGACCTAGCCGAGGCGATTCCAGCCTTGGAAGCAGCTCTGTCTGCCCTGGATACACTCAAGGCAAGTGTTTGTATGCTACCATGTGTTTCATCAACAAACTAGTAATAGATCCTTGGTTCATAAGGTATGATTCTTTTCCACTGGAGGGTGTTGTATCATTTTTGTCCAGTCAACTGAAACTTGCCTCTTCATCATTCCTCTCTAATATGTCATTATCTTATATTTTTGCTGTTCATATGTTATTTATAATTTTCAATCAGGATATTCCAATGAGAATGGAACAAACAGTCTCCAAGAGGCCAAAGTGATCCTCTACATGGACCAGGAGGCATGAGTGTGCAGCTAGCTACCTTCCTGAAGCCTTCTGGATGTGCCTGTACAGAAAAACTTAAAGATAATTTCCAATACAGATGTGGGTGGCAGCTATCTGCATTACACTGCATTGTATATGACTTTTTACAGAGTCATAACAATCTAACCAAGCAGAGCAGAAGAGACAGCTTCTGCTGACTAGGAAGGCCCAGTGTAGAAGGCAGTTCAGGATATTCAGACCCCATTCTTTACCCTTTTCCTCATCCTACTAATATCTATGTAAGATTCCTGACAAGACAGTGAGCTCAAAATTTGACAACCTATGGGAGCAAACTCTATCTGATTTTCAGATACATCAGCCTTCTAATCATAAGATATATTCTTTTAGGGCAGTTATAGAAACTTCCTAGTGCCTTCACTGTGCTGTGAGCCGGGAATTTAAAACACTGAGCTTATTGTTTTCTTCCTGTTTGTTCTCTGGCACATTTAAAAGCCACATCCTACCCAGTGGTCTTTCTTCATTCTCTCCTTAGACATTTATCATAGCAGCCACTCATTCTGGCAAAGCCTTGTTTTAAATAGGCACTCCATTCTAAATGACCATGAGCATTAGTTTAAGTAACCATTTATCACTATGTACCATGGACTTTCAGCATTCCATCTGAAACTCAGAGGATTCTTGATGCTTTCAAATCTTACCAGTTCAGATCATTGATATTAGGTTCCCCTCTCATTGAGAGTTTGTTGCTTGTACCCTTCCTGGTATCAAATACTATATTATATGAGGTAGGTAAGCTTCAGTTGCAGAGAAGAGAATTGACTCTATTTTGTATAAGCAGACAAGGATTCTTTAAGGAATTTTGTAAATGGATTGCACAATTATTGGAAGAGCTGAAGAAATAGATTCTAGGCTAAGCTGCCAGGAATGACTCACAGAGCCAAATTGGAAATAGTCTACCAGAGGAATGATCCTCTGAGTCAGAAGCCTGCAGAGCTATCCTACAGAGTCATACTACACTCACTGTAATCTATATCAGCAAATGAGATATATTACACCCTGCCCATATCCCAATTTATTCATTCAGAATTCTGGTGTTATTCAAGTGATCCGATGGTGGAACCCAATGACCACACACAACTCTAACTTATGGGGCACTAAGATATATAGTTGTTAGCTTTCCAGCAATTGCAAAGGATGTCAGAAAGATATTGGAGTAGATAATAAGTAAGTGAATCTATGAGGTCTGTCACAACAATATATACCTTTATAGAAAATAAGTTTAAATTAAGATCTACTTCTACTTTCATTTTTAAAAATAAAACTACTATATTAGCAAATATAGAATTAGTCTATCTAAATTAGGATTCTTAATCTGAGTTCAGTATAGGGGCTTGGTATGTGATTATATGCAAATTTTTTATATATGTGCAAAAATGTATTTTCTGGAGGATTCAGTTGTTATTATATTCTCATAAGGATCTTTGAACTCCCAAATGTTTGAAAATCATTGGTCTTAATCTGTGCTAAGCTTAAATTCTCTTTTATTAATCATTTCATAATTATGCAAAGCCCAAAACAATTATAATTTCAAATGAAAACTGATGCTCCATTGTTCTCCAACGCTATTTTTAAAATTCTCATTATTTAAAAATAAACTAATCTGAAGATAATCTGTTTTCTTTCAATTTAGCCAGCTGACATTACAATTGTGAAATCAATGAAAAATCCTCCATCTGGTGTTAAATTAGTTATGGCTGCTATTTGTGTTATGAAAGATATAAAACCAGAAAAAATTTCAGATCCTTCAGGAACTGGAGGCAAGGTAATAACTAGACAAGATTTAAATCATATTCATGAATGTACAGACTGAGTCTATTAAATGTCAATAGTATCCAGTCCAAGGAAGAAACATTGTTTTCTAGATCGAATGGATTCAGAATAAACTATGGAAAACATTATATGCATGTTTTCCACAGTAAAGCTAAGGCAGTATAGCATCAGAAAAATGTGGTTCCAGTTGCTTCTATTTCTTTTTCTGTCTGCTCAGATTACCTGCTATCACAGGGTGGGATGGAATGGACACTGAAATATGTGAGCTTCTTCCAGCTAAGATTCTCAAGAATGTGATATATAACCATATAAGTGTTATTTCTGAGCATTCAAAAAATTCTAAGTTAAGCAGTATAGCAGAGTTGTTAAAAGTATGTGTCCCACTAGCAGTGTGACCTTGAGCAAGATGTTTAACTTCTGTGGGACTTGAGGATTATTATAGTACCTGCTTCATAAAGTCAATGTGAGGATTAGATTATACATATAGGTAGATACATATAGATTTTATGCATATAGATTATACATGTAGAAAGATAATACATATAAAGCTCTTATATATAAAGCTTTATAAAGAGTTAAGTTCACAATAAATGTTAGCTGTTGTTATTACGATTATTATTTAAGGCTATATTCCTTAAAAAGGAAGGTATAGCACCCATCCTAAACTAAATTTATGGACTTATTTTTTTTTTCAGGCTTTTATAGTACCTAGGTTTGAATTCCTGAATTGGAGAATTGGAATTTGTGTGTGTATGTGTGTGTGTGTGCATTCTATCCTTTACTGAGATAATAAATAAATAGGCTCTCATCTTAGAAGTCATTCTCATTTACACACACACACACACACACACACACACACACACACCTATCAGGCTTCTGGAATTAGAAAAAAAATGTTGGGCTAGTTATCTAATGTTTTTGCTAGCACAAGTACCATGTGCTTTATCCTGTAACTGGCAGAGCAATGTGTAAACCTGGTCTTCTTTTTCTTCTTTCTCTCACCTGGGATGCCTAGTTGGGTGAGGGAGTCATCTATAAGAAAAATGTTTGCTGCCTGTCTTATACTCCCTTTGGGCTGCTATTATAAATTACTATTTCTCACAGTTCTGGAGGCTGGGAATTCCAAGGTCAAGGCTCTAGTAGATTCAGTGTCAGGTGGAAGGCCCACTACCTGGTTTCTAGATGGCCTTCTTTTTGCAGTGTCCTCACAAGGCAGAAGTGGGAGGGAAGTCTCTTTTATAAGGACACTAATCCCATTCATGACCAATCACCTCCCTTTGACCCATTCTCCAAATACCATTACACTGGGGATTTGGTTTCAACGTATGAATTTTGATGGGGGGTTGGGGGACACTCAGTCTATAGAACTACTTTTCTGGCTTGAAAGCATCAAGAGTAAAGGAAAATAAAACTGGAAATAATAAAAATACATTTTTCTTATATGAAATTCTGATGGTGTTTATGCTAGTTACTTTTCTTGTATTTCCTAAAGAGAAATAACTGCATCATTTGCATTTCAATATATAATTTTTATAATGAATTTAACATATAAGTTTATGTTCATATCTTAAATGTTTGATATGTTTAATATGTTCTTGGGAAGAAGAGTCTTTTTATTTCCAAAGAGATGTAAATTGTTATTTTTAAAGTATATTATTTCTCTGGATAATATACCTTAAGCTTCTGGAAGAAAATTTTATACTGAGCATCTCTAATTATACATCTAATAAGTTTCCATAAATTTTATTTATAGATATTAGATTACTGGGGACCTAGCAAAAAGCTTCTGGGAGATATGAATTTCTTAAGAGATTTGAGAGAATATGACAAAGACAACATTCCAGTGAGTTTCATTGGATTTTTTATATACATATAACTTTGCCAAGGTGTATAAGATCTTTAACATGATACAATATTATATAAAACATTAGATAATAATTTTTGGGATTAAAATAATGCAGGAATGTTATGTTATTGACTATATTATGAATTCTCACAATGCATAAAACCACCCCTTCATACTATTGAAAATCATTTAATGAATTACTGTTTTAGTGTATTATTAACATGAAACATTTCTCTAGCTTATAACAGTTCCATAAATCTGAAACACAGATGTATGTGAGATAAAAAATGATCATGCACTTTTCCATCCAAATTTGTATTTATTTATTAACGTTTAATTGTTCTTTCCACTTGTTTCTACATATTTTTCCAATCTCCAAAGGTCTTTTAATTTTTTTTGGAAAAAATTTATTCTCTCAATGTCTGTAATCCTGCATTTTTTGCTCACAAATATGACTTGTGTTTCTATTACAATTAGGCTTATCTTAAAATTATTTCAAAGTACTGACTTTGGTTTTTAAAGACAACATAATTTTTTAATGTAACATTTTACTATGCATGATTTTTTTCATCTTATGATTGTATGATATATGTTGAGATCAAAATGTTTGTTGTATAGGTGACTGTTATGCAGAAGATACGTGGTGAATACCTAACAAACCCTGAGTTTGATGCTTCTAAGATTGCTAAAGCTTCTTCTGCAGCTGAGGGTCTGTGTAAGTGGATCATGGCTATGGAAGTGTATGACAGAGTTGCAAAGGTATTTTGAGGATCAACTCATTCATTTTCTATTGAAATATTCCTAGAAATGATAATCTATGTATATATTGCCTAGTTAAGAAGTTTCTAAAAGTGAGACTAGAAAGAATTTATTTTGCTGCAGCACAGACATCAGATGTTGAGTACCAAGTAGATGAAGAGAATACTTGTGTATGATATAACCTGGTCTTGGCTAGTGGTAGTGAGTGGTAATGCTGTGGGAACAAGGATGAATTGGCCAGAATGACCTGTACCTATAGAGCCTTGGGGCAAAAGAAAACTAAAGTTTCAGAAGCAAAGAAAAATTCAAAACTTCAAGGGTGAAGGGGCAGATTAAAAATTTGATTCAAAGCATCAGAAGTTAGAAGATCCAGTAGATTTAAGAGGCAGAGCATAGACAATTGCCCTGAAGTAACAGCATGCATAGGTAGGGAATCTTTTATGGAGAATCGTTAAAAGCATTTTGTAAATTTGGCTAGCAAAGGACCAGGAAACAGTGGCTTTGCCCTCTGTAGCTTGCAGAATTCTACTGAGGGAAGCAGGAAATATAAATAAAAAGGCAGACAAAAATACATGGTAGCATGTATTTAGAATAATCTCAGAGTACAGAATAATTGATGAGGCTGTCACAATTGAAAATATTTTCCTAATAAGGTACCTGTACCTGTAGAGAGGTAGGGATTTTGATTGGTTTCAGGGAAGTAGACTTATCAAAGAAATAAAATTAATTTTATCTGGGATATTCTTCCTTTGAACATCTTGTCCCCTCCCCAAAGCAGATTTGGGAGCTCTCAACCTAGCTCACTTCCACATGTCTCACAAGGCATGAAGCATAGAAGCCAAGGCATTCAGATTCTTTCCTGACTTCCCACGCTACACCTCCACACTACCATTTTAATTCTGATGCAGCTGCCCCATGTTATGGAAGGGTTGAAAGGAGATAGTCAGCAAGGTCTCCTCTGAAGTCAAAAGTAGAAAGTGGAGCTTCCTGCTATTTATTTAACACGTTCCCCCTTCAGGATTTTAGCCCAGAGGAGAGAAAACAGGACATTTGGTGTCTGATCCCTGCCTCCTCCTTCCCTCTTTTCCATCAACTTAATTCATGGCAATGAACCAGAAGATTTAGATCTTCCTTCTTTCAAACTGGCATATATTCTCTTTGGTCATCTTCTAAATTCTTTCTACCAATGACTTAAAATACACTCCTTGATCAAGTTTGGTCACAAACCCCATTCTTGATATATTAATGAACATAATGATATAAGAACTTTAGAAAATCTCCTTTCTCTCAACAAAGTGTGTCTTTTCAAAATTTCTTGAGGAAAATTCAGTTTTCATAGTGAAACTGAACATCAGGCTTTTTTTCTCCTTGTACTTTGTTATCATAGTCTTATTGCCCCCAAGGTAAATGTATTGCCTCAGCCCACTGGGAAGAAAACCACAGATTTGAAAAAGCCATACACACACAAACAGAAGCATATTTGTATATTTGAAACATTTATCATTTCTGCTACATAGTATTCCTTGTTTTTTTTTTTTTTTTTTTTTGGTAACAGTTGAATGGCAACTTCTCATTATTTTCAGACATTTTGCTATATACGTGTTATTTCCACTATATATTCTAACATTTTGTTAGTCCGGAATAATTCATCTATTTTATAGACGACCATTTGCTGTCCAGAATGTTTTACATATTCTATATGACATATAAATATATTTTTCTTTAGGGAAAAATATGTGTGAGATTTAAGGCAAAGTGTTTATTTTGTATAATTTATTCTTATAAGTAACAAATGTATTTATAATAGTAATTAATCACTTTTCACCCATATATAAAGGATTATTGTAGGTGTCCGTTTTACATAGCACCTGCATATATTGTTCCCAAATAGGTAGTGGCACCCAAGAAAGCCCGCTTAACAGAAGCTCAGAAGTCCCTAGCTGAGATAATGGAGCTTTTGAATCAGAAGAGAGCAGAACTGGCAGATGTAGAATATCATTTGGAAAATTTACAAAGAACGTTTAATGAGAAGACTGAGGAAAAGGCACGTTTAGAAGACCAGGTGGAACTCTGCGCTAAGAAACTTGAAAGAGCCTCAAAACTAATTGGAGGACTGGGTGGAGAAAAATCGAGGTCAGATTTCTACTTATTTTAACAACATTTAAGAAAGTCAGGCTTGAATATGTTACTTTCTTTGGGTGTTTATTCTGATTAGTGATTTTTAAATGTCTGGTTTAGAATGTGAGGCATTCAACAAGTTACCTGGCCAGGCTTTTCCAAACAGAATATCAATATTAAGGATGGTACTTGCCACTTGTTTCCATTTTTAAAAAAATTAGCAAATAAGGCAAATGATAATTCTTAATCTAAGTGGTGAGTATGTGGGTGATCGTTTTATAATTCTTTCCAATTTTGTGTGTGTTCAAAATTTTTCATAATAAAATGTGGAGGGAGGAGCAGTGGATATATGGCTCACTTTCTTAAAATTTGTTTCAAAGAAGATATAACTGGACTGATCTAACTAAAAGAGTTAGCTTTATTCTAATCTGTTTATTTGTACTGACCAGCCAGCTATCTCATTTAGTTATATGTGTTGAGTGAACAATATGATAAGGTAATAGACCTTTGACAGTACTTTGTAGTGCAAATTAGGTAGTTTTGAAATGCACTTTTTTATTGTAAAGACTTCATGAAATGGAAAAAATACCAACCTTATTAGCATTAGTATGCCAGCTTTTGTACAACTTAAATATAATTTTTGATAATGAATTGCAAATGTTTATGTTTTACAGACTAACAATAAATACTGAAACAAATAGCAGCACCACAAGGCCAAATCATCCTGGAGAAAGTTTATTAGACGAAATGCTGGCATATTTTTGTTTTTGTTCTTCCTTATTTTAAAGGGTCAGGTCCTGTAAGAAATGCCTAATAATCTAATAATGAAATGTGGATTGTCATTCATATAGCATAGATACATATTATAGCATGTCAGCCCTAAAAGGCACCCAACCTCCTCATTTTATAGATAATAATCCAACATTTCATGGCATTTTGTTATAGAATTTGGACTAGTAAAAAAAAAAAAAGAATTTGGACTAGTAGTCCCTTACTAGTAAGTAGTCTATTACTGTCTTCCATCATTCTCTATGGTGAGACAATTTTGCCTTTGGTTGATCTCACAGGTGGTCTCAGGCTGCAGATGACCTTCAGATAATATATGAAAATTTGACTGGTGATGTTTTAGTATCAGCGGGAGTAATAGCCTATCTTGGTGCTTTCACTTCTGGCTTTCGACAAACATGTACAGAAGATTGGAGCATGTTGTGTAAGGTAATGGTTTTATGTTTCATAAGTTTCCTTTTGTATATTCAGAGTATGTGTTGGGGTATTGTGCAGGCAAAGATGGTAATAAGGAGAAAGAGAAGAAATAGCTGAAAGTGTGGGGTCTTGTTTGATCATTAAAATACTGTTATAGTCCAACTTTCAATTCAGTGTGTTTTTTTGGTTATTAAATAATATCTAATGACAAATCAATAATTTTAAAAATATTTCATCCAACAAGATGAAATAAAACATTAGATATTTTTATTTCTTACAGGAGAAAAGAATTCCATGTTCAGAGGAATTCTCATTGAGTAAGACGCTGGGTGATCCAGTAAAAATTAGAGCTTGGAATATTGCTGGATTGCCAACAGATACTTTCTCCATAGATAATGGAGTGATTGTTAATAACTCCAGGCGTTGGTAAGGAACATAAAGTATTTTTCACTTATTTTATCTGAAAGTATTTAAATGTAGAGAAAAGTTGACAGGGCTTTAGAGTAAGAACCCACATACCTACTACCTCCTAGATTCTACCATTAACATTTTATTATTCTTGCTGCTTTATCACATACTTATCCATCCCTCTATCCATCTGTCAACTCATCCTTTGTATAAACTTCAACGTAAGTTGCAAATATGGTTATACTTTTCCCCAAATGCTTCAGCATGCATATTATTAACTTAAGTTGTTTTTGTTTGATTGGTTTTTTTCTTTTGAGATAAAATTTATGTATAATGAAATATACAAGAGTTAAGTATGCCATTCATGAGTTCCAAAAAAAGTGTACACTTGATACAGATACAGAATATGCCTAACATCCACGGAGTTTTCTTTTTTTTTTTAAACAAAAACCAAAAACAACTTTATTTGACGAAAGACAAAAACAAAAGTTATTTACAGTAGTTTTTTGCTCAAATAATTCAATGGGATAACTGTGCTTCTCCTCCAGGTTTATTGTACAACCAAACCAAGTGGAGGCTGCCCCACCCCCAGCCTCCCCATCTTACACAAGGGGGGAATGCCAACCAGAATTCAGCAGCATGGCTCCTCACCCCTCACCACCTCTACTGCTCAGTGCACTGCGGGAAAGGAAGTCCCACCCCAGCCCAGTATACTTCCAGGGTCCCTTGCTACAAGCATCTTCCAACAGTCACACCAGACCTGGGCTCACACACATGGGTGGGGGTGGAACAGGCTGGGCAAACAGCTTCAAGAAATCTTGAAGCTGCTATGTTCTTTCTTCCCCAGCTGGGCCTCAGGAGGGTGAGGATCCCTGATCCCCCTGGGACATGCAAGGATGGGGTGGGGTGGCAAAAGAGAGAGCCTAAGAAACTTGCCCACTCACAAAGAGCGAAGCTCCCTCTCCTTAAATAGCTCATACCCATTCCCACAGCAGTGGGTAGGTCAAGCCACTGAGAAGTCAGGTAGCTTCCCTGAAGCCTTCAGGGATCATCCCAGAAAGGACAGAACACACGTTGCTGCCTTTCTCCTGGCTAGGCCCACCCAAAAGTCAGTCAACTTCCAGGAATCTCCCCCTTGTGCCTGACTTGACAACTTCAGGAAACTATAGGCTGGGGGCTCCTGACCGGTCTTTTGGCCCAGTAACAATGTTATTTAGAACAAAAATATTTTGGCTAATAGTAACCTAGGATTAGTGTTTCTTAGGATATATAAAGATGGGTGTATTGCTGTCAGCAGTGAGACAGCAAATTAAAAAATGGGGAGGAGGGAGAAGAGTAAGACCAACGGTTATCAGTTTCACTGTGAAGTTCAGGGCAGAGGCCTCCGCAACTCCAATTTAAAGAAAGGTGCAACACAAAGACACAGTGGACAGGCTTCATAACCGATTTCCAGCCCCAGCCTCCATAGAGGATGGCTCTTGTGCAGCTGGAGGCACGTTCCCTGCTTCTTGCCACTGTCCTGGGAAAAACTGCCCATCTGGGTCAGCTACAAGGGCTTCCTGACCAGTAGGTGGCTCACTTCTCTCCAAGTAGGAGCTACTGGCAGCTTTTGATATTCTGGCCCCACTAATCCAAGTTCTTAAAGGAATTCAAAACTCAGGCTGCAGGGCCAAGCTTTCAAGGATAAAGAGGGGAAAACATTAAAGAGAAAAAAAAAAACAAAAAACACCCAAACCCATTGCCTTGGTCTAGCTTACTTCCCCCATACCCCCAAACAGAGTAAAAACAAGAATTAAAAAAAACAAAACAAACAAACCAAGCCAAAAACCACCTCTGGTTTTATCATCCTTCTCTGCTTTTCGCTTAGAAGGTTTGGTCAGATTCTGTGTTGGACCCTCTTCTTTATTCTTTAGAAGGCTTTATTCCCTTCTGTGCCTGATGCAGAAAAGCCAAAGCCCCAAAAGTTTTTTTTTTTTCTTTTCTTTCTTTTTGTAAATCAAACCAACAATAAAACAGCCATTTGGAATTTTGCAGATATTCAGCTGGTCCCCAAGATAAAAATGCTCCTTCCTTGTAAAACACTCACCAGTTGCAGTGGTGCATAATTCCCAGTTCATCAGACTCCCATTACACAACACTCTCACTCCCCACACCTGGGCTAACTACTCCCATTAATGCAAACCCCAGCAAAAAAGGGAAAAATAAACACAAAGTTTAGTGAAAACCTAAACATTGAACTGGAGTCAGTTCTGTTACATCTGCTGGGTTCCTCTTCTCTTTTGTTCACACTTATGAACTTGGAATGTCCATACTTGGCTTAACAAAAAGAGGCCCAGCTCTGGGGCATAGGTCTGAATGTGGCAGGTTTCCTGTGCCCAGCCTCAGAAAGCAGGCTGGAACAAAGGTGTCCTGGGGATCCTCTGGAGAAGCAGCAGCAGCACCATGCCTGTCTCCAATCTCAATCTCATCACTGAGGCCTGGAGAAATGGCAGTTAGCAGAGAGGTCCCCATCACAGTGCAGTGACACTGACTGGCGTCTTCCTGCTGAGGACCTCTGGACAGAGGCGATGACCCCGATGTTTGGCAGTGACCCAAAGAAAACCCTCTGTATGAAAGGGAACCAAAACGGAAACCCAGGACAGCTGGCTTGAGCCTCGAGCACCCCTTTTGGCAGATGCCTACTTGGCGTTTTCAGAAACTAAGGGGATAGGAGTGCGCGCAGTAAGGGAGGCGATGGGTCCTGCTGCTTCTGAAGCTCCATCTCAGCAGCCCTCTGTAGTGCCACCTCCACCAGAAGCTGGAAGCTACTGAAGTCCTCCTTGTCCTGCTCCGGGGGTGTGGGCGGAGGTGTATTAAAGAGTCCACCTGTGGGGCTTCCGGCTTCAGCCCTGGTCAGTAGGGTGAGTGTGTTGCCAGGGGTCACCAGGGACTTAGGGGGCTCCAGCTCCCCTTGTGGAAAAGGGGCTGCTGGCTTTTCCCCCTGGCCTGAGTGGAGTGGCATGGAGCACACGGATAAGGAGAGCACATTGGTGGGGGCTGGTACAGACACAGCCAGCACCGAGGGGCTGCCACCACGAGGGAGGGCCACATCTGAGGCCTTACCCCCTCGGCGGGAGATGGTGAACTGATTGGGGTCTTTGCCATCCATCCTTCCGAAGCATGTCTGGGAGAAGCCGCCGCCGGGCATTGATGAACCAGTTGCATATCTGCAGCACTGACAGGTTGGTCTGTCCAGAAAGGCTCAGCTTCTCCTGTTCTGAGGGGTAGGCGTTGTAGCGGTGCAAGTACAGCCAGTCCCGGAGGATCTTCACTGATTCTTTGGGCAGGTTTCCTCTGCGTTTCCTCTTGCCTGCCAGGGAGAGGAGGCCTTCATCCTCACCCAGATCACTGTCTGACATGGTGTCTAGGGGCTAGGCTGGACCTTGGGCAAGCCTGCCGGGCCTGACACTCGGCCTGACAGCTCGTGGCTGGAAAGCACCTCGCGGCCTGACGTCAGATCCCCTCTCCTCCGCCCCCCCCCCCCCCCCGCCCCGCCTTCCTCGCCCTCCCCCACCCGTCGGGAGGGAGAAAACAAACTTTGTGCGGAGCGCGGCGCAGGGAATTTTCTTATGTCTCTTCCCAGTAAATCCTCATTCTTACTCCAACGTGGGAAATTATTACTTTATTTTCCACCACAGGTTTGTTTTGCCTATTCTAGAATTTCACATAAACAGAATAATATTGTATATACTCTTTTGTGTAAGGCTTCTTCCACAAAGCACAGCATTCCTATTTTTTTGTTACTAAGTAATATTCCATTGTATAACTATATCACCATCCATTCTCCTATTGATGGACACCTGGGCTGTTTCCAGTTTTGGCTATACACTGTACACATTTTAACTAGGTATTTCTACCTGTTTTTAAGAAACTATAACTTGATATTTTATGCAATTTCATGGATATCTTTTTTAATTGCTATCATTGATAGCATAACTGAATTTTTCAGATGGTTTATTATCTTTTTATTTATATCGCTTTGAAAAACTTGACAATTATTCTTTTCTGAGAAATCATTTCCTATAAATGATTACTTATCCATGTTGTCATTTAATTTTAAGTCTTTCCATGGGACTATATCTCAAACAACATACTATGATAAATAATGTTGAGCTTATACATTCCTGAGATACTGTTGTAAGTGCCCTATATTCTCAAAAATTCCTATGAGTTAGACATTATTATTATTCCATTTTACAGATGAGGAAATTGAGGCCAAGTGATTTAATGATCTGAAATTTAGTAGATAACTGATCTAATAAATGGTAGAGTCACAATTTTAACCCAGGCAATTTTACTTCCAAATCTTTGTTCTTAATTACTATGTGAAGTATGTGGAATAGGATATCACATTCACTGCCTTTAAAACTATAATGGATATTTTAGTCATCCTGTGGAATATGAGATACATATAAAGAAATCTTACATTCTGAAAGTCTGAGTTATTGTTCGCTTATATTCTTTGGAAGCATCACTAGATACTTTAAGACATCTAAGTTTCCTTTATGTTGAAAGTATTGTTTTAATAAAATAAGGATGTATATGTTATATTTTGAATGTTTAATGCTCAAATTTTGCTTGAATGTGAACATCCTTAGTTTGAAACTTCTAGATAATTAGTAAGTTTGTCAAAATCTAAGAAAGTATGTTTAGCTATTCAAAAAAATATGTTCTCTGATAGAGCAGGGAAAGTTGTACTTAACAGAATACTATATCCCAAGTTTTTCTAATTCTGTTTAAAACTCTTTTCAATGCATTGGTGGCCACTCAGATTTTTTAAATTGCAGTTCAGAAAACACTGTTGGTATATCTATATCTTAATTAAAAATGGAGGAAACCAGAGGTTTTAGGGTTGTATCTAAATTGAGGAAAACAATCTGTCATCTTCTGGCAGAAAGCTGACTCTTCTAATAAAGTAATATTCCAATGGAGTTACCCTTTCTACCTGTTATTTGTGGACCAGCTGGTCAATAGGCCATGGACTAGGTGACTTTAAAGGATTAATCTCCATCCTTGTAGCTCAGACTTCACTTCTTGCCACTTGAGCCCAATCTAGTCATCTATGACTGTCATCTTTGTTGACACCAATATAAGTTGTCGTAAGAGGCTTAGTCTTCTTTCTGTAACTCCTGACAGTAAAACCCAGTAATGTAGCTAGTGTTCACTCTTCTGGTTACTCTATCTTAAGTGTATCTCAGAGAAAGTTTAGGCCACCAGGCCACTGGAAGGTGAAAATTGGTCTGTCTGCCTCTCAGGGTGTAGGAACAATCTTCTGTGTTATTCTCTTCACAGCTGCTTCATTAGTCTATCTCTAATGATGTGATCTCTCTCTGTTCCTCTATGCATATGGCTGTTCACTATGGAAGGCTCAGTTTCTAAGTTCACAAAATACATCAGTTGAAAAATATAGATTAATGAGAACCATCAAGTCAAAATTGGCTTAGCTCGGGAGAAATATCCACCTTAGGTTTAGTCACCTATGGCTTGGGACCAAGCCATTATAGTAACAAACATGGGTGTTGGAGGTCAGTAGTGTAGTTCTCAGAAAGAGTCATAAGCTGGGAAAACATTGCACTTTTTACAATTAGGACTCTGGTGCTTGCTTTGTGTGAGTGAGTGTGTGTGTGTGTGTGTGTGTGTGTGTATCTTTGGACATGATAAAAAGTAAGGATCTAATTTTCCTTAATTTTTTTATAATGCTAGCCATGTACTCCAGCACTGTGTCACTATTTATTGAGGTATTCATCCTTTCCTCATGAATTTATAATATTACTTTAGTCCCTTTTGTCTTTTTTAAAGATTATTTATTTATTTTAATTTAAATTCAAATCAATTTGCCAACCCTTTAGTGTTTCTTTTAGTGAAGAGTTGTGAATTGGTCTGAAGATGTCTTTGTTTTTCTCATTTAAAGAAATTTTTAAGTCAGGTTTATTGAGATATGATTTATATACAGTAAAAATCTATAAATTTTAGGTGTACTATTTTATGAATTTTGACTAAGGCTATGATCCTATGATCTCTGCCACATTCAAGATACAGAACATTTCCAACCATTTGAGGATTTTAAATGGAGAGAGGGAATGACATAACGGTTTTTGTTTTTTGTTTTTCAGTTAACATATAAATGACATAATTGTCTTCACTTGTAATCAGAGTGTTTAGATCATTTATACTTAGTTATTGATACATTTAGATTTTTTAAAATTTTTGTTTATTAGATTTTATTTATTTATTCATGAGAGACACAGAAAGAGAGAGGCAGAGACACAGGCAGAGGGAGAAGTAGGCTCCACTCAGGGAGCCGATGTGGGACTCGATCCCAGGTCTACAGGATCATGCCCTGGACCGAAGGTGGCGCTAAACCGCTGAGCCACCCAGGCTGCCCGATACATTTAGATTTAAATCTGCTTGCTGTATTGCTAGTTGTTTTTTTGTCTCATTTGTTCTCTTTTTTTTTAAAATAATAAATTTATTTTTTATTGGTGTTCAATTGGCCAACATACAGAATAACACCCAGTGCTCATCCCGTCAAGTGCCCCCCTCAGTGCCCATCACCCATTCACCCCCACCCCTGCTCTCCTCCCCTTCCACCACCCCTAGTTCATTTCCCAGAGTTAGGAGTCTTCATGTTCTGTCTCCCTTACTGATATTTCCTACCCATTTCTTCTCCCTTCCCTTCTTTTCCCTTTCACTATTATTAATATTCCCCAAATGAATGAGACCATATAATGTTTGTCCTTCTCCGATTGACTTACTTCACTCAGCATAATACCCTCCAGTTCCATCCACGTCGAAGCAAATGGTGGGTATTTGTCATTTCTAATAGCTGAGTAATATTCCATTGTATACATAAACCACATCTTCTTTATCCATTCATCTTTCGATAGACACCGAGGCTCCTTCCACAGTTTGGCTATTGTGGACATTGCTGCTAGAAACATCGGGGTGCAGGTGTCCCGGCGTTTCATTGCATCTGCATCTTTGGGGTAAATCCCCAGCAGTGCAATTGCTGGGCATTTGTTCTTTATTCCTTTTATCTTTTGTTCCCCACCTGGCTTTGGAGTAATTGAAATTTTTATTATTATTTCATTGGCTTATTTGTTATATACTCCTTATTTTTAGTCTTTGCTCTAGAGCTTACAATATACCTCTTCAATTTATCACTGAATACTTTCAAATAATATACTACTACCCATATAGCATAAGAATCTTTCAAGTATAATTCCAGTATCTTTTCTATTGTGGTGTTGTTGCATATTTTACTTTATCATATGTCATAAATCTCACAATACATTGTTACTCTTTTTGCTTTAGACAATAATTTATCTGTTAGAGTGATTAAATATAAGGAAAAAAGTCTTTTATATTTCCTTCGTTTTTTTCCTATTTTTGGACCTCTTCATTTCTTTGTGTTTCTGTATGATTTTATATTTCTTCTGCCTGAATATTTTTTTATTTCTTATTTTTTCTAAAGAATATTTTTGGCAGTTCCTTATGTAGGTCTGTTGACAATTCACTCAGCATTTTTTCTCTGTTTCATCTTCATTTTGAAAGCTATTTTTTGCTGGGTTTAGAATTCTGAAGTGACAGGTTTTCAGGTATTTTTTTTTTCCTTTAAGGATGTCATTCCATTGCTTCTGGCTTACATGATGAAAGTCTGCTCTAAGTCTTATTTTAGTTCCTCTTTATGTAATGTATCTTTTTTTCTGCTGACAATTTTCAAATTTTTATCTTTTGTTTTCAGCAGTTTATAACCAATTCTTACTGTGCTTATTCATGATATCTAGAGTTTGTCTGTTTATAATATTGTATGGTAATCAAAGCAGTGTAGACTCTAGCGTCAGGATAGTTGAATTCAAATTTTCCCCTATCACTTTCTGTCTTGAGATTTTGGTAACTTACTTGACCTCTCAATGCTTCAGGTGCCCCACCTGTAAATGGGGATGATAATTACTCCTACCTCATAGAAATGTGAGAAAGTGCCCAATATACAATAAGTCCTCAATAAATGTTAGTCTTTAAAAATAATTATCTTCAGATTCCTCATTTTAATGTGTCTATATCTCAAAATCGGACTTTGTTTACGTTTTAACCAAAAAGAAATTACTTTGCTGCTTTATTAACATGTCATCTGGCTACTTAACAGCAAAATTTCCCCCAGATAAGTTTCTCTGTCAGAAGCATAGATGGATAATGCTTTTTAATTCAGATTTCCCAAGGATCTCAAATGTAGGCTAGCATACCACTGTCATACTAGTAAGGTTTGCTTGAAGTACAGATGCTATGGTGGACCTCATCTCTCTGGATACAACTCAATTTTCCAATTATATATTTAATATTCACATAAGAGTATATTAAGTAGGAATTTTGGATATCTTTTAGAATAAACAACAATCTCTAAACATTGTATTACCAAGAACATTTATGCATTACTAAGAAAATTGATTAGCATTAAATGTTAATTTACAAAAATTGTTACTTTTTTGTAAGGGAATAAGCAATACTATATTTTTCCAATAATAAGGATATATAAGGATGAAACTAGTCCCTTTAAACAAGGCCTTGAAAGGTATTAAAAGCATCTAGTCAATTTTTAAGCAGTCATATGCTGAAAAGCTTTCTCATTTCCAGAATACTTTTTCACTGTTTGCTATGATAGCAAAAGTAAATATTAACTAGTATCTGGACCTTTTTGTATTTTAATAGGATTTTGGCACAGTTTGAGCTGGGAAAGAAAACAGCTAGTTAGCTACTAATTCGATTGTTTTGTCTTTTTTTTTTTCCTTTAAAAATTTTTTTTAAATTCTAGTTAGGTAACATACAATGTAATACTAGTTTCAGGTGTAGAATTTAGTGATTCATCACCTGCATACATTCTCCAGTGCTCATCACAGCAATTTCCTCCTTAATTCCCATCACATATTTAACGCATTCTCCTACCCACCTTCTCTCTAGTAACCTTCATTTGTTCTCTATAGTTCTCTATAGTTAACAGTCTGTTTCCTGGTTTGCCTCTCCCCACTCCCAGCCCCATGTTCATCTATTTTGTTTCTTAAATTCCACATGGGAGTGAAATCATATGGTATTTGTCTTTCTCTGACTTATTTCACTTAGCATAATACTCTCTGGCTCCATCCACATTATTACAAATGGCAAGGTTTCATTCTTTTTTATGGCTGAATAATATTTCAGTATGTGTGTGTGTACATACATGATATCTTTATCCATTCATTAGATGATGGGCATTTGGGCTCTTTCCATAATTTGGCAATTATGCTATAAACATTGGGGTGCATGTATCCCTTCAAATCAGTATTTTTGTATCCTTTGGGTAAATACCTGGTAGTGCAATTGCTAGATCATATGGTAGTTCTATTTTTAACTTTTTGAGGAATTTCCATTCTGTTTTCCACAATGGCTGTACAACTTGGCGTTTCCACCAACAGTTAAGAGGGTTCCCCTTTCTCCATATCCTTGCCAATAACGATTGTTTCCTGTGTTGTTAATTTTAGTCATTCTGACTGACGTGAGGTGGTATCTTATCATTTTGATTTGTATTTCCCTAATGATGAGTGATGTTGAGCATCTTTTCATGTGTCTGTTAGCCATTTGTGTGTCTTCTGCCCATTTTTAAACTAGATTATTTGGTTTGGGGGCATTGGATTTTATAAGTTCTTTTTTTTGAGTTTTATAAGTTCTTTTTTTTATAATAAATTTATTTTTTATTGGTGTTCAATTTACCAACATACAGAATAACACCCAGTGCTCATCCCGTCAAGTGCCCCCCTCAGTGCCCATCACCCATTCACCCCCACCCCTGCCCTTCTCCCCTTCCACCACCCCTAGTTCATTTCCCAGAGTTAGGAGTCTTCATGTTCTGTCTCCCTTACTGATATTTCCTACCCATTTCTTCTCCCTTCCCTTCTATTCCCTTTCACTATTATTTATATTCCCCAAATGAATGAGACCATATAATGTTTGTCCTTCTCCGATCGACTTACTTCACTCAGCATAATACCCTCCAGTTCCATCCACGTCGAAGCAAATGGTGGGTATTTGTCATTTCTAATGGCTGAGTAATATTAATATATTTTGGATACTAGCCCTTTATCTGATATGTCATTTGCAAATATCTTCTATTCTGAAGGTTGCCTTTTAGTTTTGTTGATTATTTCCTTCATTGTGCAGAAGCTTTTTATCTTGATAAAGTCCCAAGAGTTTATTTTTGTTTTTGTTTCCCTTGCCTCAGGAGACATATTTAGTAAGAAGTTGTGACGGCCAGTGTCAAAGAGGTTACTGTCTATGTTCTTCTCTAGGATTTTGATAGTTACCTGTATCACATTTAGCTCTTCCCTCCATTTTTAATTTATTTTTGTTTATTATATAAGAAAGTGGTCAAGTTTCATTCTTTTGCATGTTGCTGTCCAGTTTTCCTAACACCGTTTATTGAAGAGATTGTCTTTTTTCCATTCTTTCCTGCTTTGTCAAAAATTAGTTGGCCATATAGCTGTGGATTCATTTGTGGATTTTCTATTCTGTCCCATTGATACATGTGTCTCTTTTTGTGCCAGTGCCATACTGTCTTCATCACTACAGCTATAGTATAACTTGAAGTCCAGAACTGTGATGCCTCCTCCAGCTTTTCTTTTCTTTTTTAAGATTGCTTTGGCTATTTGGGGTCTTTTGTGGTTTCATACAAATTTTAGGATTGTTTTTTCTGGCTCTGTGAAAAATACTGATTATTTGTCTTTTAGAAAGGAAAGAAAAAATTTTAAAAAGCATTATCTGATAATAATTGATTAAAAAGATTTTTTTTTGTAGGCAAAGGAAAAGAGGATTTTATCCCTAGAAGTTGAAACAGAAAGACAATGTCTGAGAAAGTCAAACAACTTGGGACAAAAACTCTCCTTTCTGGAGTAACTCTTTTTAAAGATGATTTAATGCACTGTACTGAATATAAAAGGAACCTAAGACAGTCAGTACTATAACTGAGGAAGAGGAAAGCATGTCAGATTTTAAATATCTGAAACCATGAATTATTTGTTCTTGAACCCAAAGCCCTTACCATAATTACATAGAAAAATTTACCCTATAGATCTCAAATATATACCAGATAAAATTTGGAAACTTAGTTTTTCATAACCTGAGGAAATCCACTATAGGCTAGTGGATCTCTTATTTTAAATTTTTATCAAATAAATAGGTTTATTTTTATATTATGTTAATAGATGTCATTTATTAAGACTACCACAAAGACCATGCATTATATTGGAAAGAACACAGCTTACAGATTCACAAGATTCTCCTTGCGACATTGAACTAGTTTTGGAAATTTGAACAAAGTACTCCCAGAGACTGAATTTCCTCATTTCAAAAACAAATGACAATAAAACTCATTTAAAAGTAAATCTCTTCTTTCTTATAAAGATTAATCCTGATTTCTATGTGAAACACTTTGCATTTGTACAGATTGATGGTGATGTTTGTTATTTAAAATACATAATTTTAAAGAAATATCAACATCTATTTGTTTCCCTCACAATGTTTCTTATTATATTCTAGGCCTTTAATGATTGACCCTCAGGGTCAAGCTAATAAGTGGATCAAAAACTCTGAAAAAGAAAATCAGCTTAGTGTTATTAAGCTATCTGATTCAGACTATATGAGAACATTGGAAAATTGTATTCAATTTGGAACTCCACTTCTATTAGAAAATGTTGGCGAAGAACTGGACCCATCTTTGGAGCCTTTACTACTTAGACAAACTTTCAAGCAAGGTAGAAGTTAATTTATATTAGTTGGTAGAACTGAAAGATGTTTCAATGATCTTTGAGACAAGAAAACCACTACATAAATTCAAGGATAATGTTAATAACTCAGAACTTCTGTGTCATCGTTATGTGTGAAAGGAATTTAGAACGAAATGAATTTTGGTTGGATAATCTAAAATAAATATCTTGCCCTCTGTTCATTATGTTAACCTCTGTTATCTAGACTGCTCTTCAGTAGAGAACATAAAGAAGTTAAAGCCAGTTTGAAATCCCTTTGTCTTGTGACCATGGAGCTCACACAGCCCATTATTATGAATAGTAATGGTTAATGTGGACTAAACTTGACTTTAAGTTAAACAGTACCCACCTTACATCTTTCTACTTCAAAAATTTTATCTCTGCCAAACTCTAATACTTTATTTTTCTTTTCTTGGCTCTTAGTTTTTATTTAAATTCTAGTTAGTTAACATATAGTATAATATTGGTTTCAGGAGTAGAATTTAGTGATTCATCACTCATATATAACACCCAATGCTCATCACAGGGCCCTCCTTAATACCCATTACTCATTTTGCCCATCCTCAGTGCACATTTCTTCCAGCAATCCTCAGTTTGTTCTCTATAGTTAAGAGTCTCTTATGGTTTGCCTCTTTCTCTTTTTTCCCCCCTTTCCCTATGTTCATCCGTTCTGTTTCTTAAATTCCACATATGAGTGAAAGTATATGGTATTTATCTTTCTCTGACGTATTTTGCTTAGCGTAATATACTATAGCTCCAACCATATCATTGCAAGTGGTAAGATTTCATTCTTTTTGATGGCTGAGTAATACTCCATTATATATATATATACCACATCTTAATCCATTCATCAGTTGATAGACATTCGGACTCTTTCATAAACTGTAGTACTTTGAAGAGCTTAATTCATATACAAATAATCTTGGAATTATGATTGAAAATTGATGGAGGAGGTAAGATCAAAAGGAATCTTGATTTATAAGGCCCCTCACAACCAGAGAAAATGTCTTATGCCACCCCAGAATGAATGAGCCCTGCTGTGTAATTGCTTTCTTGCCTCTATGTCTGTGATTTTGTCATATCTCTATTCTATTTTAAATTACTTTAGGACCCTTTATTTGTAGCCTAGACACAGCCTTAATATAGAAGGAGGGGCTATACAACTCTGGCCTACTTATCATGCATTTGCTTTCTGAAATATAGGTGGCATTGATTGCATCAGACTTGGTGAGGTCACTATTGAGTATTCCTTTGATTTCAAGTTTTATATCACCACAAAACTGAGAAATCCACACTTTATGCCAGAACTGGCTACAAAGGTATCTTTGCTAAATTTCATGATAACTCCAGAAGGACTTGAAGATCAGTTACTAGGTATTGTTGTTGCAAAGGAGAGGTATGTATTTTCTTATATGCTTCCAGATGGTTTAGAGAGGAATATTTGTAGGCCATTAATACTTTCGTTGTGTGATTATTTCAAAAACTTATTAAATTTTACATTTTGTTATTATAAATTAAGTATATAGTCCTTTAAAATAACCATTCTTGGAGTGGCTAGATGGCTCAGTTGGTTAAGAATCCATCTCTTGATTTTGGCTCAGGTCATGATCTCAGGGTCTTGAGATCAAGGCCCATTTCAATCTCCATGTTGAGCATGGAGCCTGCTGAAGATTCTCTCACTCTCCGTCTACCGCTCCCCCCTACTCACATGCATGCTTGCTTCCTCTCTCTTAAGAAAAAAAAGTAAAATTGCCACTCTAAGAACAAGTGAGTTATAAGCCAACCATACTATATTTGACTCTTAGTATTAGTAGTAGGATCCAGGAGACATACCATGACTTCTGAGTTGTATCTGATTAAGGCAAAAAAGTTACACAGAAGAATATATACTGTAGACAAAATCAGAAATATGTTCAAAGACTTAAATGCAGGATATCAATGAAATATTTGAATAATACAGTGAAATAATAAAAGAATGATTTTTTTATAATAAATTTATTTTTTATTGGTGTTCAATTTACCAACATACAGAATAACACCCAGTGCTCATCCCATCAATTGCCCCCCTCAGTGCCCGTCACCCATTCATCCCCACCCCCCCCCGCCTCCTCCCCTTCCACCACCCCTAGTTCGTTTCCCAGAGTTAGGAGTCTTTATGTTCTGTCTCCCTTTCTGATATTTCCCACACATTTCTCCCTTCCCTTCTATTCCCTTTCACTATTATTTAAATTCCCCAAATGAATGAGAACATATAATGTTTGTCTTTCTATAAAAGAATGATTGATGAAATACTTAGATAAGAATGAAAAAGCAGGATACAAAATTATGCATGGTATGGATAATATTTTGTAAAAAAAATATAGTTAATGTATGAATGAATATATATATTTTATATATATATATATATATATATATATATATATATATATATAGAAAAAATTAGGGAGGGAATATGCCAGAATGTTAGCAGTGATCATCTCTGAGGATGATAAGATCATGGGTAACTTATTTTTTCATTCTTTATATATTTTTCTATTACTAGCATGTGTTATTTTTTTAAAAGAGAAAATATATTAAGATATTTGATAGGGCTAGTAGTAAAGAATTGTTTCCTGATGGAAATCTTTGATTCCACTTGGAGCTTCACACAACATTATCAGTCTATTTCATGAAATCAAATTATAAGTGAAATTATGTAATCTATGAAGTGCCTTAGTTACTTCTAATATTTGAATCCTACTTGCATAGTATCCAAGATAGAACCAAGTCCTAACATTCTAAAACATCGTGAATTATGTTATTTTGAAGTCTTATACTGTCTTTGTGAAGATTGTAAGTGCCAGTTTTGTCTTCTTCTTGAAAGGGCAATTGTATGACAAGTCTTCTTTTCTGTTCCTGTGGAAGACATACATAATGAAAATAACACTGAATATGACAAAACCAAGGAGTAGATAAAAAGTTGACTATTGTGTTTCTTCTCCAGTTCCTATCCTCACATAACCACCTCAGCCATATGGATAAATTTAACACATTCTTAGATTTACTGTGGTACATTTTACTGCCACATTTTACATACATGCAATTGATGATCATTTTTTTTTGCTCAAATAATCATTCGTATGGAAATAACTTTTTTTCCTTAGGATAAACTTTGTGCTACATATCTTTGTGTTACATGTCTACAAAATTATTTCTCTACAAAATTGTGATATCTAATATTCAGATATGATTTTAGATAAACTACTCCAGATTTAGACTAAATGTTTCTCTATCTTTTTAGACCAGAGTTAGAAGAGGAACGAAATGCCCTTATTCTTCAGTCTGCAGCTAATAAGAAACAGCTAAAAGATATAGAGAAGAAAATTTTAGAAACACTATCATCTTCAGAAGGGAACATTTTAGAAGATGAAAGTGCAATTAAAGTCTTAGACTCTGCTAAAATGATGTCCAATGAGATAACAAAGAAACAGCAGGTGAAAAGAGAATCCTAGCAATCTTTTGATCCTTTTTCAGTTTGCTCCTAGTATAATTTGGGAGAAAGTTTTTTTGCAAGGAGCAGAAGCCTATTCAAATTAGCCCACATAAGAAAGATACAAGGGCAGCATAAGGAATATAGTCAATGATAATATAATAGTGTCTTATACTGACAGATGGTCTACACTTGTGGTGAACACAGCATAATGTATAAACTTGTCCAATCACTATGTCGCACACCTGAAACTAATGTAACATTGTGTGTCAACTATATTCAAAAAAGAAAAGAAAAGAAAAGAAAAGATACAAGGGGGCATTTTCTCAATTACAGAGGTATATACAGGCCTCAAGAATAATAGAAAGTTTCTATGCTCTTTGTGTAATATTGTGTAGTCTTCATCTGTGCCTCTCTGCTCCATAAGAAGGCTAGTTTCTCCTGTAAAACATTTGTATCTGGTCCTTGCATGGAGAAACCAAATTTGGTTCCATTACCTTTTATTAGCACTAGTGCCCAGTACCACTTGACTTCCGTTTTTGGGGCTCTTATAAGTTCTAATTCTCTAGTGGGAAAAATTGATTTAGCTAATCTTGCGTCCATTTCTATCTTTACCTCCTGATTGAGTCAGCTACAAATGAGATTATTCAGTATAAACATGATACACAACGGTCTGTGGATAGTGTGTCCAAAGGAGAAGTGGTTTGGATAAGTGCTTTATACCTTTTTCCTATAGAATAGCAATCTATCAGAAGGAGTTACCAGTTGAAGAACCTGTTATCTTGGAGAATTTTTTTCTTTGGGGGGTCAAATATTAAGACCCCTATTATGTCCAGAAAAGTTAAACATATGAGAAGCTACTTTTAATGTATAACACCATCAGCTAGGAAATATTTCTGAATATCTACTTTGCCAGACTTTGTGCTGGGTTCTGGTGCACATGTTGATACCTTAAACATACACATGTGCACATTCTCTATCTGACCTATTAAAATAAAAGAAGATGAGTGACTATAGTAGACACATGTCAGATTCAGGCAAAGTATAAGCAAAGATTGACAACTCTGGTATTCCCCAAACAAGAAACATAACCTTAAACTATTTTTCATTCTTTGTTATCCTCCCTCTCATCTTCCTCTTCCCTCCCTTCCTAGTTCTTTCCTTCCTTTTCCTTTCTTTCTTTACAACTTTTAGCATAATAATAAGTCTTTTCTTATAAACTCTTCCTCTATAATTATGTCATTGAGTTGAGGGCTATTTTTTAAATATAAACTTTATTATATAAAAAATAAATAATCCAGGATCCCTGGGTGGTGCAGCGGTTTGGCGCTTGCCTTTGGCCCAGGGTGCAATCCTGGAGACCTGGGATCGAATCCCACATCGGGCTCCCGGTGCATGGAGCCTGCTTCTCCCTCTGCCTGTGTCTTTGCCTCTCTCTCTCTCTCTCTCTCTCTCTCTGTGTGTGTGACTATCATAAATAAATAAAAAAGAAAGTAAAAAAATATGTAAAAAGCCTCAAAATTAAAAAAATAAATAAAATAAATAATCCAAAAACACATTTCCTATGTCTTAATCCTGATTTTTCTCTTCTTCTAGATTGCAGAAAAGACAGAACTCAAAATAGCAGAGTCTCGAGAAGGCTACAGACCCATTGCTAAACATTCATCAGTATTATTCTTCAGCATTGCAGACCTGGCTAACATTGATCCCATGTACCAGTACTCTCTCACCTGGTTTGTCAACCTTTATATCAACTCTATTCATGACAGGTAAACATTTTCTTGCTTCATTTATCCTCCCTCAGTTGGATTTTCACCATCCTTTCCATAAAAATATACATAACTTTTTTCTTTTAAAAAAAAAAAGATTTTATTTTTTTGCAAGAAAGAGAGAGAGAAAGAGCACGAGCAGGGGCAGAGGGAGAGAGGGAAAGCAGGCCCCCTGCTAGCAGGGAGACTGATGCAGGGCTCAATCCCAGGACCCTGGGATCCTGACCTAAGCTGAAAGCAGATGCTTAACGGACTAAGCCACCCAGGGACCCCATTAACTTGTTTCTTATTACGTAATATGTATTCATTACGGAACATTTAAAAATATGGAAAAGTTGAAGGGCACCTCTGTGGTACAGTCCATTAGGCGTTTGACTCTTGGTTTCGACTCAGGTTGTGATTTCAGGGTTGTGAGGTTGAGCCCAGCATGGGGCTCTGCACTTAGCTGGGAGTCTGCTTGAGATTCCCTCTCTGCCTCTTCCTCTGCCCCTCCCGCCCATGCTCTCTCTTTCTCTAAAAAAAAATTAAATAAATCTTTTAAAAAATATATGGAAAAGTTGAAAGAAAAAGAGAAAGTCTCTTTTTTTATTCTAAGTTTTGTTTCACCCCTACTCAAGATGTAGGCATAGAAGGATTAGTTTTAGTCCTTCCCCCACCTCTTTTAAATATTTTAATATGGCACTTATCTTTGCTGGCAACTCCAGTACCTTTCTCCACCCTTGAGAACTCTAAAAAGTTTCAGTTCCAGGGTGCCTTGCTGGCTCAGTCAGTACAGCATGCAACTCTTGATCTCAGTTTGTGAGTTTGAGCTCTGCATTGGGTGTAGAGATTACTTTTAAAAATCTTAAGGAGTGCCTGAGTGTCTCAATCAGTTAAGCCTCTGCCTTCAGCTCAGGTCATGATCCCAGGATCCTGGGATTGACCCCATGTCCTGTTCCGTTTGGTGAGGAGTCTGCCTCTCCCTTTCCCTTTGCCTCTCCCCTTGCTTATGCTCTCTCACATGCTCTGTCTCTCTCTCTCTCTCAACTAAATAAATAAAACCTTTTAAAAAAGAAAATCGTAAATAAATAATATTTTTAAAAAGCTTCAGTCCTACACTTCTAATTATTTGCTAGATATTTTCACTTTAATCAATTAATAAATATACACAGATTTTGGAGTCAGACTGGAGTAAAGGATTAAGTCTCACTCCCACCATATACTAGCTATGTTGATGCAGGCAACTCAGTTAACCTTTCTGTATGTAATTGCCTCAATTTTCCTTATCTATAAAATAGAGATAATAATAGTACCTACCTTTTAGAATTGTTATGAAAATTTAATATCTGTAAAGTGTTTATCACAATGTCTGGTATTTAGTAACTGCTATGTTTGTTAAGTAGAATAAAAGGATGATTTGAGCCTAGCATGTACAGTCTACATAGGCTCTTGGTAGAACAGTCTCTCCTGAGTGATTGAAATCCCTAAGCTTTCCCAGTTGGGATTTGGAATTTGAATTTATACAGTCCACACAATGGAGGAAATTCAAGGTGAGGAATTGACATAAATATCAATATCAAGTGTCAGCAAGGATGTAGAGTCATCAGAACCCTCATACACTACTGGCAGGATTGTAAAATCCTGGATTTTACAGGATTGCCACTTTGGAAATATTTTTAAATTCTCTGGAAAATTAAACATAGATTTGCTATATGAGGTAGTAATCAAAAAATCCAGTGATTCTTGGGGATACTTAAGAGAATTAAATGCATATGCATACACAGAAAATTATAGTCTTTTTGGTACATGAAAAATATATATCTAAAAGTTACTTGATTAATTTTTTCTCCCTTCAGTACAATGATATTTATTCATGTGTAATATAGTTAGGTTCATATGTTGTTGGTTTAAGGGTTCTTTTGTATTTCATTTTAGAGTTTTCCCTTCATCCTTGTTGATTTTAATTTTACTATATTTTTGAGCACATACACATTAATATGATTCCAGAAGTTAATCCTATACAAAATGGTCTGCTCAGAGAAGTGTCACCATCCCCTATTCTTCCATCCCCTTTCCATGTGCCAAGATTGCTTTTTAAAATTAAATTAATTTTGAGATAAATGTAGAATCACATGCAGTTCTAAGAAATAATATAGTGGGGGTCCCAGCTGGCTCATTCAATGGAGCATGCAACTCTTGATTCGGGAATGTGGGTTTGAGTTCCACTTTGGATGTAGAAATTACTTTAAAAAAATTAAAATCTTAAGAAAAGAAAAGAAATAATACAGTGATCTCCCATACTCTTTACCCAGTTTTCCCACTGGTGACATCTTCAAAACCTCTACAATAGTACAAGATCATAACCAGGATATTAATGTTGATACAATCAAGATAGGGAACACTTCCATCATAAGGATTCCCATGCTGCTCTTTTACAGCCATACCCACTTCTTTCCTATCCCTACTCTCTCCTCAACCTTTGACAACCACCAATCCATTCTTCATTTCTATAATTTCATCACTTCAAGAATGTAATATAAATGCAATCATATATAGCACATAACTTTTTAAAAAACGATTTAGTTTAGAGAAAGAGTGAGTGAGCATGAGCAGGGAGGGGGTGATAAAGGGAAAGAATCTTAAGCAGACTCCTCCTTCATTGGAGAGTCCTGTGTGGGGGCTTGATCCTGAGATTGTGACCTGAGCTACAATCAAGAGTTGGACCCTTAACTGACTGAGCCCCCAGGTGCCCCATATATGGCACATAACTTTTAAGGATTGGCTTTTTAAAAAATATTTTATTTATTTATTCATGAGAAACAGAGAGAGAGAGGCAGAGGGAGAAGCAGGCTCCATGCAGGGAGCCTGACATGGGGCTCGATCCTGGCTCTTCAGAATCACATCCTGGGCTGAAGGTGGTGCTAAACTGCTGAGCCACCCAGGTTGCCCAGGATTGTCTTTTTTAATCTCAATTCTTTTTTTTTTTTTTTTTTTTTTTTTTTTTTTTAATTTTTATTTATTTATGATAGTCACAGAGAGAGAGAGAGGGGCAGAGACACAGGCAGAGGGAGAAGCAGGCTCCATGCACCGGGAGCCTGATGTGGGATTCGATCCCGGGTCTCCAGGATCGCGCCCTGGGCCAAAGGCAGGCGCCAAACCGCTGCGCCACCCAGGGATCCCTTAATCTCAATTCTTAATTCTCTGGGGATTCATTCAGATCGTTGTGTGTGTCAGTATATTGTTCCTTTTAATTGCTAAGAAATATTTCATGATATTGATATACTACAGCAAATCTGGTTACTTCCAGTTTTTAGCTATTATAAATAAAATTGCTATAAACATGCATGTACAGGTATTTGTGTGAACATAAGTTTTCATTTTGGGGATAAATGCCCAGAAGTACAATTACTAGGTCATGTGGTACTTGCTTGTTTGTTTTTTTAAAAGTTGCTGCCAAACTTTCCCAGAATGGGTGCATCATCTTACATTCCTTTAAGTATTACTGAAAATTTTTTGAACTAAAAAAAAGAAAGTAATACATGATTATTGCAAAATTTTAAACATACAAGAGTATGTTTAAAAGAAGGAAAATATCAGCCAAAATCATACCCAGAATTAACCTTTTGTCCATATATTTTCTGACTTTTCACATATTTTTTAAAAATATATACATATTGATCTAGATTTGATGTTTCTTTGGAACAAAAACATTTCTTTATCTCTTACAGTTCCCTGCCCAACATAAATCTCACACTAATAAGGATTCAATATAGGTATCTTTTAATTAACTGATTGTTTTCAGTCATTTTGGAATGCAATAAGAAGTGTAGGGATCCCTGGGTGGTGCAGCGGTTTGGCGCCTGCCTTTGGCCCAGGGCGCGATCCTGGAGACCAGGGATCGAATCCCACGTTGGGCTCCTGGTGCATGGAGCCTGCTTCTCCCTCTGCCTGTGTCTCTGCCTCTCTCTCTCTCTCTCTCTCTCTGTGAGACTATCATAAATAAATAAAAATTAAAAAAAAAGAAGTGTAGAATTTTGAAAATAGAGACATGGTGTAAACCCTATTTCATTTTCTTATAGAATTATACTGTGTTTCTTTACATAAATTTACCAGGAGTTGCATACACATAAAACTATACAGGGAAGTTCCATGTATTCTTCACTTGGTTTCTCCAGTGGTAACATTTTGCGTTACCATAGTACCATATCAAAGCCGGGAAATTCACAGAGCTTATTCAGATTTCACCAGAGTTTTTTTTTTTTTTTTCTTTTTTAAAGATTTTATTTATTTCTTTGAGAAGGTGGAGAGGGGGACAGAAACTCAAGCAGACTCCATGGCTGAGCACAGAGCCACTGCGGGGCTTTATCCTACCACCTGAGATCAGGACCTTAGCCAAAACCAAGAGTTGGATGCTTAACCAACTTCATTGCCCAGGCGCCCCCAGATTTCACCAGTTTTATATGCACTCGTGTGTGTGTGTGTGTGTGTGTGTTTTCATAATTAACAATGGATACTTACATGTTAATTCATATGGTACTTATTTTTTGTTAGCTTTGTTTGACTCAACATATTTGCTTGTTTTTCAACCTTTCAGTAACAAATCCAAAATTTTGGAAAAGCGCCTACGGTACTTAAATGACCACTTCACATACAACTTATATTGTAATATATGCCGATCACTATTTGAGAAGGACAAGCTGCTGTTTTCTTTTTTGTTATGTGCCAATCTTCTTCTGTAAGTTACTTGCTTTTTTTCTTTTATTTGTTTTAAAAAACTTGGCTGGGAAAACTATTTGATGAGGATGGCTTCTCACAAAAGGATGTTTTTGCTCTGCTTAAATCATGATCTTACCTATACATTTCTCTACAGTAGTATTGGTGTTTTGATGTTTATTAGATTTTTAAAATTTGGGTTACACATAAAAGTCCACCAAATATTCACATACACTTTAATGGACTCTTAAAAAGCAAAAATCTATGTAACTACCAACTATGTGACTCTTGATCTCGGGGTCATGAGTTCAAGCCCCATGTTAGATGTAGAGGTTACTTAAAAACAAAACAAAACAAAACAAAACAAAAAAAACAAGAAATAGAGCCTTTTCAAATTGGTTTTTTCACTTAATAATATGCACTTAAAGTCTTTCCATGTTTTTTTCATGGCTTGATAGCTCACTTCTTTTTAGTACTAAATATTCCATTCTCTGGATGTACCACAGTTTATTCACCTACTGAAAGACATTCTGGTTGCTTCCAAGTTTTGAACTTTATGAATAAAACTGTTGTAAACATTTGCATATAGGTTTTTGTATGTACATAAGTTTTCAACTCTTTGCTTAAATACTAGAGAGTGTGATTGCTGATCATATGGCAAGAGTATGTTTAATTTTGTAAAAATCCTGTCTTCTGAAGTAGCTATAACAATTTTGCATTCCACTAGCAAAGAGTAAGAGTTCCTCTTGTTCCACATCCTTGCCAACATTTGGTCTTGTCAGTGTTCTGGGTTTTGACCATTCTAATAGATGTGTAGTGTTACCTGATTTTAATTTGCAATTTGCTAATGACACATGATGTTTAGAATTTTTCCTTTGCTAATTTGCCATCTTTATATTTTCTTCAGTGATGCATCTGTTGGGTCTTTTGGCTACTTTTGAATCAGTTTAATTGTTCATTTTTTTATTGTTGTTTTGGGTGACAGTCTTTCAACAGGCCTTTTACAAATATTTTCTCCCAGTTTGTGGTGTGCCTTCTCATTCTTTTGACAGTGTCTTTGGCAGAGCAGAAATTTTAAATTTTAATGAAGTCCAACTTATCAATTCTTTCATGGCTCATGGTGTTGTATCTAAAAAATCACTGACAAAAAAATAAAAAATAAAAAACATTGACATACCTAAGATCACCTAGATTTTCTCCTGTGTAATCTAGGAATTTTATGATTTTGCCTTTTACGTTTAGGTTCCTGATCCATTTTGAGTTAATTTTTGTGAAGAGTATCTAGATTCTTTTTTTTTTTTTTTTGCATGGGGATATCCAGTTGTTCTAGCACCATTTGTTAAAAAGACTGTTCACTATATGGCCCTTGCTTCTTTGTCAAAGATCGGGTAGCTATATTTATATGGGTGTATTTCTGGACTCTTTATTCTGTATCACTGATCTGTATTTGTTCTTTTGTAGTATTGACTTAGATTTACAGTAAATCTTGTTAGAAGGGTAGTTCAGTCCTTGACTTTGTTCTTAAACATTATGTTGGCTATTCTGGGTCTTTTGAATCTTCATATAAATTGAACTTTATAGAAAATCAGTTTGTTGATATCCACAAAATTCTATTCTATTGACGTATTTGCCTATTTTTTTTTTTTACCAATACATTGTCTTGAAGTCCAGTAATCTCAGTTTTCCAGTTGTATTCTCCTTCAATATGTGTTGAATATGTGTTGTGTTCTCCAAAACAATTGTTGCCTATTCTTGGTCTCTTGACCTTCCATATAAACATTAGAATCAGTCTGTCAATTATACACAAAATAACTTGCTGCAATCTTGAGTGAGATTGCAGTAAATCTATAGATCAGATTGGGAAGAACTGACACCCTGACAATATCGATTGTTCCTCTTCATGAATGTCTCTTCATTTATTTAATTCTTTGAGTTATTTCATCACATTTTTGTAGTTTTTCTCATATAGATCTTGTACATGATTTGTGAGATTTATACCTAAGTATTTCACTTTTTTGGGTGCCAGTGCAAATTGTATCCTGTTTTTAACTTCAAATTCCACTTGTCATTGCTATACAGGAAAGCAACTGACTTTTTGGATGTTGATGTTGCATCCTGCAACCTTGCTATAATTGGTTTCTTAGTTCTAGGATTTTTTTGTCAATTCTTTTATATTTTTAGATTTTCTACATAGACAAATATGTCATTTGCAAACAAAGGCAATTTAATTTTTTTCTTTCTAATCTATATGTTTTTTATTTCTTATTACACTAGCCAGGATTTTTAGTTGACAAGTGGTGAAAAGGGACATTCTTGTTTTGTTCTTGGTCTTAGTGGGAAAGTTTCTACTTTCTCATATTGAAGTATGATGTTGACCATAGGCTTTTTGGGAATGTTCTTTATCAAGTTGAGGATGTTTCCCTCTATACTTGTTTTGCTTAGAATTTTGATCATGAAAGGGTATTGGATTTTGTCAAATGCCTTTTCTGCATCTACTGATAGATGTGCTTTTTCTTCTTTAGTTGCTTGATGTGATAGATAACATTAATTGATTTTTGAATGTTGAAACAGCCTTACACACCTGAGTTAAATATCACTGTTTTGGTGTGTTTATCTTTTTATACATTGTTTGATTCAATTTGCTAATATTTTGTTAAGAATTTTTGTATCCATGTTCTTGAGAGATATTGGTCTGTAGTTTTCTTATACTATCTACTGTCTAGTTTTGGTATTAGGGTAACACTGGATTTGTAGAATAATTAGAGAAGTATTTCTTCTGCTATTTTCTGGAAGAGACTGTAAGGAATTGGTAGAATTTCTTCTTATAAGTTTGGTAGAATTCTCCAAAAACCCATCTTAGTGTGGTGCTTTCTGTTTTGGAAGGCTAATAATTATTGACTCAATTTTTTAATAGATATAGTTATGGACTGCATAGTTGTATCTGCCCCAAATTCATATGTTGATATGCTAACTTCCAGTGTGACTGTATTTAGAGATGAGGCCTCTAAGGAAGTAACCAGGTTAAATAAGGTCATAAAAGTATGTTCTTCATCTGATAGAATTAATGACCTTAAAAAAAGAGAGAGCTAGCAGAGTACTCTCTCTCTCCATATGCACATAGAAGAAAGGTCATGTGACAATACAGTGAGAAGTTGGCCGTCTACAAGCCAGGAAAAGAGGGCTCATCAAAAACCCAAATCAGCCAGAACTTTGATCCAAACTTCTATCTTCCAGAACTCTGAGAAAATAAATTAGCATTATTTATTCAACTGAGCCTATTGTTGTTTTTTTAAAGATTTTATTTGTTTGTTTGTTTGTTTGTTTATTCATGAGAGACACAGAGAGAGAGAGAGAGAGGCAGAGACATAGAGGGAAAAGCTGGCTCCCCATGGGGAGCCCAATGCGGGACTCGATCTTAGGATCCCGGGATCATGACCTGAGCTGAAGGCAGATGCTCAACCACTGAGCCACCCAGGCATCCCTTCCTGTTATATTTTGTTAAGGCAGCATAAGTACAATAACACAAAGTCTATTCAGATTACCTGTTTCCCCTTGTGTAAATTTGGGCAGATTATATCTTCCAATGAATTGATCCATTTCAGCTAGGTTATCAGATCTGAGGACATAGCATTCATAATATTGTTTTTTATCTTTTTAATGTCAAAGGAATTAATAGTGATGGCCCTTCTTTCATTTCTGATATTTGTAATTTGTATATTTATTTCCTTAGTTATCCTGGCTAGAGGTTAATCATTTTATTGATCTTTTCAAAGAACCAGATTTCAGTTTCTTTTTTTTTTGTATATTTTTTATTGGAGTTTGATTTGCCAACATATAGTATAACATACAGTGCTCATTCCGTCAAGTGCCCCTTTCAGTGCCCATCATCCAGTCACCCCATCCCACCACCCACCTCCCCTTCCATTACCCCTTGTTCATTTCCCAGAGTTAGGAGTCTCTCATGTTCTGTCACCCTCTATATTTCCCACTCATTTTCTCTCCTTTCCCCTTTAATCCATTTCACTATTTTTTATATTCCCCAAAAGAATGAAACCATATAATGCTTGTCCTTCTCTGACTGACTTACTTCACTTAGTATAATACCCTCCAGTTCTATCCACATCGAAGCAAATGGTGGGTATTCATCGTTTCTGATGGCTGAGTGACATTCCATTGTATATATAGACCACAGCTTCTTTATCCATTCATCTTCCAATGGACATCAAGGCTCCTTCCACAGTTTGGCTATTGTGGACATTGCTGCTATAAACATTGGGGTGCAGGTGTCCTGCCATTTCTCTGCATCTGTATCTTTGGGTAAATCCCCAGCAGTGCAATTGCTGGGTTGTAGAGTAGCTCTATTTTTAACTCTTGGAGGAAGCTCCACACTGTTTTTCCAGAGTGGCTGTACCAGTTCACATTCCCACCCACAGTGCAAGAGTGTTCCCCTTTCTCCACATCCTCTCCAACATTTGTGGTTTCCTGCCTTGTTAATTTTCACCATTCTCACTGGTGTGAGGTGGTATCTCATTGTGGGTTTGATTTGTATTTCCCTGATGGCAAGTGATGCAGAGCATTTTCTCATGGGCTTTTTGGCCATGTGTATGTCTTCTTTGGTGAAATTTCTGTTCATGTCTTTTGCCCATTTCATGATTGGACTGTTTATTTCTTTGCTGTTGAGTTTAATAAGTTCTTTATAGATCTTGGAAACTAGCCCTTTATCTGATATGTCATTTGCAAATATCTTCTCCCATTCTGTAGGCTGTCTTTGAGTTTTGTTGACTGTTTCTTTTGCTGTGCAGAAGCTTTTTATGTTGATCAAGTCCCAATAGTTCATTTTTGCTTTTGTTTCTCTTGCCTTCATAGATGTATCTTGCAAGAAGTTACTATGGCCAAGTTCAAAAAGGGTGTTGCCTGTGTTCTTCTCTAGGATTTTCATGGATTCTTGTCTCACATTTAGACCTTTCATCCGTTTTGAGTTTATCTTTGTGCGTGGTGTAAGAGAATGGTCTAGTTTCTTTCTTCTGCATGTGGATGTCCAATTTTCCCAGCACCATTTATTGAAGAGACTGTCCTTTTTCCTGCCTTGTCGAATATTAGTTGACCATAGAGTTGAGGGCCCATTTCTGGGTTCTCTATTCTGTTCCATTGATCTATGTGTCTGTTTTTGTGCCAGTACCACACTGTATTGATGCTCATAGCTTTGTAGTACAACTTGAAATCTGGTATTGTGATGCCCCCAGATATGGTTTTCTTTTTCAATATTCCCCTGGCTATTCGGGGTCTTTTCTGATTCCATACAAATCTTAATATTATTTGTTCCAACTCTCTGAAGAAAGTCCATGGCATTTTGATAGGGATTGCATTAAATGTGTAAATTGCCCTGGGTAGCATTGACATTTTCACAATATTAATTCTTCTAATCCATGAGCATAGAATATTTTTCCATCTCTTTGTGTCTTCCTCAGTTTCTTTCAGAAGTGTTCTGTAGTTTTTAGGGTTTAGATCCTTTACCTCTTTGGTTAGGTTTATTCCTAGGTATCTTATGCTTTTGGGTGCAATTGTAAATGGGATTGATTTCTTAATTTTTCTTTCTTCAGTCTCATTGTTAGTGTGTAGAAATGCCACTGATTTCTGTGCATTGATTTTATATCCTGATACATTGCTGGATTGCTGTATGAGTTCTAGCAATCTTGGGATGGAGTCTTTTGGGTTTTCTACGTACAGTATCACGTCATCTGCAAAGAGGGAGAGTTTGACTTCTTTACCAATTTGAATGCCTTTTATTTCTTTTTGTTGTCTGATTGCTGAGGCTAGGACTTCTAGTACTATTTTGAATAGCAGTGGTGATAGTAGACATCCCTGTCATGTTTCTGATCTTAGAGGAAAAGCTTTCAGTGTTTCTCCATTGAGAATGATATTTGCTGTGGGCTTTTCATAGATGGCTTTTAAGATGCTGAGGAATATTCCCTCTATCCCTATACTCTGAAGAGTTTTGATCAGGAATGGATGCTGTATTTTGTCAAATGATTTCTCTGCATCTATTGAGAAGATCATATGGTTCTTGTTTTTTCTCTTGTTGATATGATCTATCACGATGATTGTTTTATGAGTGTTGAACCAACCTTGCATACTGGGGATAAATCCCACTTGGTCATTGTGAATAATCTCAATGTACTGTTGGATCCTATTAGATAGTATCTTGTTGAGAATTTTTGCATCTGTGTTCATCAGAGATATTGGTCTATAATTCTCCTTTTTGGTGGAGTCTTTGGTTTTGGAATTAAGGTAATGCTGGCCTCATAAAATGAGTTTGGAAGTATTCCATCCCTTTCTATCTTTTAAAACAGCTTTAATAGAATAGGTATTATTTCTTCTTTAGATGTTTGATAGAATTCCCCTGGGAAGCCATCTGGCCCTGGACTTTTTTTTTTTTTTTAGATTTTATTTATTTATTTACTCATAGAGACACAGAGAGAGAGTCAGAGACACACGCAGAGGGAGAAACAGGCTCCATGCAGGGAGCCTGACATGAGACTCGATCCTGGGTCTCTGGGATCATGACCCAGACCGAAGGCAGTGCTAAACCACTGAGCCACCTGGGCTGCCCTGGCCCTGGACTTTTGTGTCGTGGGAGTTTTTTGAGGACTGCTTCAATTTCCTCCCTGGTTATTGGCCTGTTCAAGTTTTCTATTTCTTCCTGTTCCCATTTTGGTATTTTGTGGTTTTCCAGAAATGCGCCCATTTCTTCTAGATTGCCTAATTTATTGGCATATAGCTGCTCATAATATGTTTTTAAAATCGTTTGTATTTCCTTGGTGTTGGTTGTGATCGTTCCTTTTTCACTCATGATTTTATTAATTTGGGTCTTTTACCTTTCTTTTTAATAAAGCTGGCTAATGTTTTGTCTATCTTATTAATTATTTCAAAGAACCAACTCCTCGTTTTGTTGATCTGTTCTACAGTTCTTCTGGTCTCTATTTCATTGAATTCTGCTCGAATCTTTATTAACTCTCTTCTTCTGCTTGGTGTAGGTTTATGTGCTGTTTTTTTCTCCAGTTCCTTTAGGTGCGAGGTTAGCTTCTGTATTTGAGTTTTTTCCAATTTTTTGAGGGATCTTGTATTGTGATGTATTTCCCTCTTAGGACTGCTTTTGCTGTATGCCAAAGATTTTGAAAGGTTGTATCTTCATGTTCTTTAGTTTCCATGAATCATTTTAATTCTTCTCTAATTTCCTGATTGACCCTTTCATCTTTTAGTAGGATGCTCTTTAACCTCCACATGTTTGAGTTTCTTCCAAATTTCTTCTTGTGATTGGGTTCAAGTTTCAAAGCATTATGGTCTGAAAATATGCAGGGGACGATCCCAATCTTTTGGTATCAGTTGTGATTTGTGACTCGGGATGTGGTCTATTCTGGAGAAATTTCCATGTGCACTTGAGAAAAATGTGTATTCGGTTGCACTCGGATGCAAAGTTCTGTATAAATCTGTGAAATCCATCTGGTCCAGTGTATCATTTAAAGCTCTTGTTTCTTTGGTGATGTGTGCTTAGAAGATATGTCATTTGCAGAAAGTGCCGTGTTGAAGTCTCCTACTATTAGTGTATTATTATCTAAGTATGTCTTTACTTTTGTTATTAATTGATATACTTGGCAGCTCCCACACTAGGGTTATAAATATTCATAATTGTTAGGTCTTCTTGTTGGAGAGTCCCTTTAAATATGATATAGCATCCCTCTTCATCTCTTACTACAGTCTGGGATAAACTTTAATTTATCTGATATGAGGATTGCTACCCCAGCTTTCTTTTTAGGACCATTTGAATGGTAAATGGTTCTCCAACTTTTCATTTTCAGGTTGTAGGTGTCCTTAGGTCTAAAATGAGTCTCTTGTAGACAGCAAATAGATGGATTTTGCTTTTTTATCCAGTCTGAAACCCTGGGTCTTTTGATGGGCTCATTAAGCCCATTCATGTTCAGAGTTACTATTGAAAGATATGAATTTAGTGTCATCGTAATACCTATTTAGTCCCTGTTTTTGTGGATTATTTCTTTGGGCTTCCTCTTTCTTTTATAGGTTCCCCCTTAATATTTCTTGCAGAGCTGGTTTGGTGGTCACATATTCTTTCTGTTTCTGCCTATCTTGGAAGCTCTTTATCTCTCCTATTCTGAATGAGAGCCTTGCTGGATATAGTATTCTTGGCTGCATGTTCTTCTCATTTAGTACCCTGAATATATCCTGCCAGCCCTGTCTGGCCTGCCAGGTCTCTGTGGAAAGATCTGCTGTTAATCTATTCTTTTTCTCCATTAAAGTTAGGGAAATCTTGTCTCTTGTTGCTTTAAGGATTTTCCCTATCTTTGGAATTTGCAAGTTTCACTATTAAATGTCAAGGTATTGAACGGTTTTTATTGATTTTGGGAGGGACCTCTCTATCTCCTGGATCTGAATGCCTGTTTCCCTCACCAAATTAGGGAAGTTCTCAGCTATGATTTGTTCAAATATGCTTTCTGGCCCTCTGGCCCTCTCTGGAACCCCAATAATAGGTAGATTTTTTTTTCTTCTGAGGCTTTTATTTCCCTTAACCTTTCCCCATGGTCTTTTAATTGTTTTTCTCTTTTTTCCTCAGCTTCCTTCCTTGCCATCAACTTGTCTTCCATGTCACTCACTCTTTCTTCTACCTCTTTAACCCTCATCATTAGGGCCTCCAGTTTGGATTACACCTCATTTAATTGATTTTTAATTTTGGCCTGATTAGATCTAAATTCTGCAGTCATGAAGTCTCTTGATTCCTTTATGCTTTTTTTCCAGAGCTACCAGTAGCTTTCTAATTGTGCTTCTGAATTGGCTTTCTATCATTGAATTGTAATCCAAATTCTGTAACTCTGTGGCAGAGAGTAGATTCTTTCTTTTGCAGTGAGTTCTTCTTTCGAGTCATTTTGCTCAGTGCAGATTGGCTGTATGAGTGGGCTGAGTCAAGAATATCAACCGTGACCTAAGCAAATTACACCCTAGATGATTCTGATGAGGTCAGAGGCCAGAAATTGAAAACAAAGATCAGAACAAAATAAAACAAAAGGACCACTAAAATGAAAAACAAAGTTTAAAAAAAGTAGTAAAAAAAATAAAAGGCCAAGAATCCCAAAGAAGAAGAGAAAAAGAAAAGGGGGGGGGGCTGGGAGATGGTGGTGGTGATGAAATTGTAGTGGATGGTGATGAAGTTGTAGTAGAAGGAGAATGTAGTCTGAGGGGTTCTAGAGGGTGATCCTCTTGGTTTTGAGTATATTAAGTTCTGTATGTTAGAAGATGCTCAGTCCCAGATTTATATAAACCAGAAATACTTGTAGAAAGCCCTAACATTGACCACAAAAACATAGAGGGGTGCAGAATGGGAATGAGGAATCTCACAGAACGAACCAGCACGGTGTATCACTTGATTCTGGGTGCATACTGGTCATTTTTAGAAGGTATTAACTTCCACCATTGTAGAACAAAATGAGGCAAACAAAAAACACAAAACATACAAACAAAAAACATATCTTGTATATCTCCCAAAATTGAGTATGTTGTAGGGTATCTAGAAGTGGAAAATATATCTAGACCTGTAATTGCAGAAGTATGAAAGTCAAAAATAAAGAATCTTAAAAATGAAGAGGTGGTAAAATATTGTAGTTAAGGTGGGAAAAGAGAAAAAAATGGAAATTTACAGTCTGGTATAAAAATGGGTTGTACTGGAAAAAGGAAGAAAAAACAATAGGAGGGGTACCCTCTAGTTCTATGTACTGTAAATCCCTCGACTTCCCCTGGAGCTTCCCAGCACTGCTCCGTCAAGAACTTGCTCTTCCCCTGTCCTTCCAGCTGGTCTTCTGGGGGAGGGAGGGCCTGCTGTGATGATTCTCAGGTGTGTGAGCCTGGGGGAGCTGCGCAGCCCCCTGCCAGGTGCACGGCTCAGTGGGAGCTGTTTATCCTGTGAGGCCCCTGTTCCCTGGCGGCCCGCCTCTCCCAGGCACAGGGTGACACCAGGAGGAACAACCACACTGGCGGCAGGCAGGCCTCCAGTCCTGGAGTCAGCTCCCCCAGTAACTACCTCAGTCTCCCAATCCGCACTGGCCTGGATGCTCCGGGGGCGGGGGGCGCTGACCTGCACAGCCCGCAGGGCGCCCAGCGGCAGGAGCATCCTCGCTGTCCTGTGCGCTCCCGGCCTCTGCCTGTCCCGGGGGGAGCGCAGGATCCTGGGCTGTGTCCCCCGGTGCCCTGGGCTCCGGGGCCTCTGCTGCTGGAATCACACTCGCGGGCCAGCGGCTCCCTAAGGCAGCAGGGCGCAGCCCCCTCCGCGCGGAGCCCCCACCTGAGCTGCTCCCCAGGCCCCGCCCGGCGCTCCAGCCCTTTACCGCGCTGGGCCCGCGGGGTGGGCGCGCTCCCCGGGGCGCACCTCCTCTACTGGGGACCCCGGGAGACTGGAGGCCCCGCTGCCCCTCCTGCGCTTCGGCCCGGCTTCCCTGCTGAGCGCCTTTCCGTGGGGAAGAATCCGGTGCGGATTTTTAAAGTTCCTGCTTCTCCGGGGTGGGGCTTTCCTGTCCCCAGGCTCTCCACCCGGCTTTAGCCTGGCTCCCCTCCATCCCCCGCCACTTGATTCTTTTTTATACCTGCATGGAGCCTGCTTCTCCTTCTGCCTGTGTCTCTGCTTCTCTCTCTCCCTCTCTGTCTCTCATGAATAAATAAATAAAATCTTTTTAAAAAATTCCACATGAGTGAGATCATATAATTGTTTTTCTCTGATTGACTTATTTTGCTTAGCATAATACCCTCTAGTTCCATCCACGTTCATTGCAAATGGCAAATTTTCGTTTTTTTCATGGCTGAGTAGTATTCTAAAATGTTTTTTTTTTTTTTTTTGTAGACAACATATAGTTAGATCTTATTTTTGCATCCACTCTGACAGGCTATGTCTTTTCATTGATGTAATGAAACCATTTACATTTAAATTGATTATTGATGTAGATGGATTAATATCTACCATATGTGTTATCGTTTTCTATTCATTGCCATTGTTGTTTTGTGTTTCTCATTTTTGTGTGTGTGTTTCTCATTCTTTACAAGTTAAAATCGGTATGTAACATTATATAAGTTTTAGATGTATATTATAATTCAACATCTGCATTCATTGCCAAGTGATTATTTCCAAAAATCTCGTTACCATCCATCACCATACATTTGACCCCCTTCCCCCATACAAAAAACTCCCTTCCCTCTGATAATCACCAATCTATTCTTTGTATCTCTGAGTTTGTTTCGTTTTGCTTATTAGTTTATTTTTATATTCCACATATGAGTGAAATTGTACTGTTTTTTATGTTTCTCCTTCTGACTTATTTTACTTAATATAATACCCTCAAGTTCCATCCATGTTGTCACAAATGACAAGATATCATTCCTTATATGTCTGAGACTGACATTTAGGTTGTTTCCATATCTTGGCTATTGTAAATAATCCCCCCATAAACATTGAGGTGCATGTATCATTTCAAATGAGTGTTTTCATATTTTTCAGATAAATACCAAAAGTGAAATAGCTGGGTTGTATTGTATTCTATTCTTAACTTTTTGAGGAATCTCTATACTATTTTCCATAGTGCCCACCAATTTATATTCCACCAACAGGGTGCAGGAGTTCCCTTTTTTCCACATCCTCTTAAATACTTTTTTGTCTTTTTTATTATGGCCATTCTAACTAGTGTGAGGTGATATCTTATTGTGGTTTTGATTTGCATTTTGCATTCCCCTAATTGAGATTTTAAAAAAGATTTTATCTGTTTATTTTAGAGAGAGAAAGAGAGAGAGCATGAGCAGGGGAGGGGCAGAGGGAGAGAAAGAAAAAATCTCAAGCAGACCCCACACTGAGTGCAGAACCTGATGCAGGACTTGATCCCAGGACCCTGAGATCATAACCTGTGCCAAAATCAAGAGTTAGATGTCTAACCAACTGAGACACACAGGCACCCCTAATAAGTGATGCTGGACATTGTTTCACGTGCCTGTTGGCCATCTGTACTTCTTTGGAAAAATGTCCACTCAAATCCTAGGCCCATTTTTAAATCAAGTTGTTTGCTTCTTGTTAAATTGTGTGAATTCTTTGTATATTTTGGGTGTTAATTCCTTGTCAGATATTTGATTTATTATAAATATCATCTTCCATTCACTGAGTTGTCTTTTCATTTTGATGATGGTTTCTTTCACTTTACAGAAACTTTCTAGTTTTATATAGTCCCATTTGTTTATTTTTGTTTTTGTTTCCCTTGCCTTTGGAGTCATAGCCACAAAAATAGGGCTAAGATTGATGTCGAAGCTTACAACCTATGTTTTCTTCTAGGAATTTTATGGTATCAGGTATTACATTAAAGTCTTCAATCCATTTTTAATTAATTTCTGTGAAATAGTAGTATAAGATAGTGGTCTAGTTTCATTCTTTTGCATGTGGCTGTCCAGTTTTCCCAGCACCATTTATTGAAGAAACTGTCCTTTCTCCATTGTGTGTTCTTCCCCCTTTGTCATATATTAATTGTCTGTATATACTGTGTGTGGGTATATTTATTTCTGAGCTCTGTATATACATTTCTGGGCTCTCAGTTCTATTCTATTGATTTATGGGTCTGTCCTTAATGCCAGTACTACACTATTTTGATTACTATAGTTCTGTAATATAGTTTGAGGTCAGGGAGCAGGATACCTTCAGCTTTGTTGTCCTTTCTCACGATAACTTTGGCTATTCAGGATCTTTTGTGATTCTATACAAATTTTTGAATTAGTTATTATAGTTCTGTGAAAAATATTGTTGGAATTTTTATTGGAATTATATCTGTTGCTTGCTTTGGGTGGTATGAACATGTTAATGATATGGTTTTTCCAATCCATGAGCACAGAGTATTTTTCTATTTATTTGTGTCTTCAGTTTCTTACATCAGTATCTTATAGTTTTTAGTGGACAGGTCTTTCACCTCCTTGATTAAATCTATTCCTAGGTATTTTATTCTTTTGATGTAATTGTAAATGAGATTGTTTTCTTAAATTCCCTGATAGTTCTTTATTAGTGTGTAGACATGCCACTGATTTCTTTAGAATGATATCATTCATATTCTACAATTCTGTATTTATTAGGTCTAACAGTTTTTTTTTTTTTAGTTCCAACAAAACCTTTAGAATTTTCTATAGAAAGTATTTGCAAATAGTGACAGTTTTACTTCTCTCTTTCCATTTTGAATGCCTTTTGTTTCTCTTTCTTGCCTAATTTCTGTTGCTGGAACTTCCAGTGTTATGTTGAAAAAAAGTGTGGAGAGTGGGCATCCTGTCTTATTTCTGATCTTAAAGGAAAAGCTTTTGAGTTTTTACCATTGAGTATATTAGCCGTGGGTTTATCATATATAGACATTATTATATTAAGGTATGTTCCCTCTCTATGCACTTAATTGAGAGTTTTTTTCATAAATGGATGTTGAATTTTGTTAGATGATTTTTTTCTGCATCTATTGAGATGATCATGATTTTTACCTTAATTTTGTTAATGTGGTGTATCACCTTGATTGATTTGTGGATGTTGAATCATCCTTGGATCTCTAGAATAAATCCTACTTGATCATAGTGTATGATTCTTTTAATGTATTGTTGGATTTGGTTTGCTATGTTTGTTATTTTTGCCTCTATGTTCATTAAAGATATTGGCCTGTAATTTTCTTTTTTGTGTGGTATTCTTGTCTGATTTTGGTATTAAAGTAATGCCACTCTCATAAAATACGTTTGAAAGTGTTTTCTCCTCTTCAGTTTTTTTGAAGGAAGAGTGTGAGAAGGACAGATACTGTCTTTGAATGTTTGGTAGAGTTCACCAGCGAAGCTGTCTGGGCCTGGGCTTTTGTTTGTTAAGAGTTTTTTTATTACTGATTCTATCTCTTTGCTAGCAATTGGTCTATTCAAATTTTCTATTTCTTCGTGATTTGTCTTGGAAGATTGTATATTTTTGAGAATTTATCCATTTCTTCTAGGTTGTCCAATTCATTGGCATATAATTATTTATAGTGTAATTGTAACGTTAGTTGTAACTTCTTTTGCATTTCTGATTTTATTTATTTGAGCCCTCTTCTTTTCTTGGCTAATCTAGCTAAAGGTTTGTCAATTTTGTTTATATTTTCAAAGAACTACCTCTTAGTTTCACTGATCTTTTTTGTTTACATTTTTTGGTCTCAGGTTGACTTATTTTCACTCTGATCTTTGTTATTTTTTTTCCTTCTACTAACTTTGGGCTTCATTTATTCTTCTTCTAGTTCTTTTAGGTTTAAACTTAGATTGTTTTTTGAGGTAGGCTCATATTGCTGTGATATTCCCTCTTAGAACCACTTTTACTGCACCCCATAGATTTTCATATGTCATATTCCTGTTTTCATTTGTCTCTATCTATATTAATTTCTTCGATTTCCTTAATGATCCATTGGTTGCTTAGTAGCCTGTTGCTTAATCTCCACATTTTTGTGGTTTTTCCAGTCTTTTTGTTGTTGTTGTTGTTATTGATTTCTTGTTTTATTACCATTGTAGGCAGAGAAGATGCTTAATGTAATCTCAGTCTTGGGGCACCTGGATGGCTCAGTTGGTTGAGTGTCCGACTCTTGGTTTCAGTTTAGGTTATGATCTTAGGGTTGTGAGATTGAGCCCCACATCAAGCTCCATGCTCAGTGGGGAGTCTGCTTGAGATTCTCCCTCTCCCTACCCCTACTCTTTCATGCTCTTTCTCTCTCTCTCTCTCTAAAATAAATAAATAAATATTTTTAAAAAATAGGGACACCTGGGTGGCTCAGTGGTTGAGCGTCTGCCTTTGGCACCGAGTCCCACATCGGGCTCCCTGCATGGAGTCTGCTTTTCCCTCTGCCTATGTCTCTGTCTCTCTCTGTCTTTCATGAATGAATAAATAAAATCTTTTTTTAAATCTTTAAAAAAATATATAAATATATAAAAATATATAATACAATCATATATTATATATAGCTATATACTAAATATATATAATAAATATATAAAATATATATATTTATATAATCTCAATATTCTTGAATTTATTGAGACTTGTTTTGTGGCCTAACATGTAATCTATCCTAGAGAATGTTCCATGTGCATTTGAAAAGAATGCGTATTCTGCCTTTGGCTGGGATTTTAAATATATGGCTACTAAGTCTATTTGGTCTAATGTGTCATTTAAGGTCAGTGTTTCCTTATGCTTTTCTGCCTGACTGCTTTATCCATTGATGTAAGTGGGGGTGTTAAAGTACCCTATTATTATTATATCGCTATCAGTTTCTACCTTTAGGAGAATAATATTTGCTTTCTATATTTGGTGCTCCTATACACTGGATATAGATAGATAGATAGATAGATAGATAGATAGATAGATAGATAGATGTTGAATCTTCTTGCTGGATTGATTCCTTTATCATTCTGTAATTCCCTTCTTGGTCTTTTATTACAGTCTTCATTTTAAAGTCTGTTTTGTCTGATATGAGTATAGCTACATCAGCTTTCTTTTCATTTGTTTGCATGGACTGTCTTTTCCTGTCCCTTTACTTTCAATCTGTGTTTATCTTTACCTTTTTTTTTTATTCAATTTGCCAACATATAGTATAACACCCAGTGCTCATCACATCTTGTGCGCTCCCCAATGTCCATCACCCAGTTACCCAATCCCCCCACCCACCTCTCCTTCAGTAACCCTCAGTTTGTTTCCCAGAGTTACGAGTCTCTCATGATTTGTCTCCCTCTCTGATTTTTCCCCATTCAGTTTTCCCTCCTTCCCTTATGGTCCCTTGAGCTATTTCTTATATTCCACATATAGGTGAAACCATATGATAATTGTCTTTCTCCAATTGACTTATTTCACCCAGCATAATACCCTCTGGTTTCATCCACATCCATGTAAATGGTAGGTATTCATCCTTTCTAATGGCTGAGTAATATTCCATTGCGTGTGTGTGTGTGTGTGTGTGTGTGTGTACATACAAACAACATCTTTATCTGTTCATCTGTTGAAGGACATCTCAGCTGCTCCCACAGTTTGGCTTTTGTGGACATTGCTGCTATGAATATTAGGGTGTAGGTGTCCTGTTGTTTCACTACCTCTACCTCTGTATCTTTGGGGTAAATACCCAGTAGTGCAATTGCTGGGTTGTAGGGTAACTCTATTTTAAACTTCTCAAGGAATCTCCTTATCTGTATCTTTACTCCTAAACTGAGTCTCTTGTAGACAGCATAAAGATGAGTCTTTTTTTTAATCCACTTAGCCATTATGTCTTTTGATTGGAAAGTTTATTTACATTTAAAGTAATTAATGATAAGCATGTACTTATTGCCACTTTGTAATTGTTTTCTGCCTGTTGTCTTTGTTCCTTTCTGCCCTTTTCTCACTTCTCTTGTGGTATAATGGCTTTCTTTGGTTTTATGTTTAAGTTCCTTTCTCATTTTCTTTGTGGTATTTTTTTTCTTTGTGGTTACTGTGAGGTTCATATATAGCATCCTGTGTTTATAATAATTTAAGATGAGAGCAGCCTAAATTTGAACACATTCCACAACTATATTTTTACTACCCCCTTGTTTTATATTTTTAATGTCACATTTTACAAATTTTTATTTTATGCATCTTTTAATTATTGTAGTTTTAATTTTATTACTTTTGTCTTTTAACCAACATACTTGCTTTATAAGTGATCAAATCTACTCCCTTTACTATTTACCTTTTCCAGTGAGATTTTTACTTTTGTATGTTTTTTGTTATTAATTAATGCCATCTCTTTTCAGCTCATAAAAGTCTCTTTAAAATTTCTTGTAAAGCCGGTTTAGTGGTGATAAACTTTAGTTTTTGTTTATCTGGAAAACTGCCCTTTTTTCAGCTTTATTAGGTAATTGGCGTATTATGTAATTTGCCGATGGTAAGAATACAGTTAGGTGATTTTTATACAATTGTGCAACTATCACCAAAATCCAATTTTAGAGCATTTCCATAATCTCAAAGTTTCCTTGTGCTTCCTTGGTCAACTCCTATTCCTACTCCCAGCCCCAGCAACCACTGATCTACTTTCTGCCTCCATACTTATCCTTTCTAGAAATTTTATGAATGAGACACTTTAAGGCTTATAATGTGGTCTATCTCTGCAAATGTTCTATATGCCATTGAAAAGAATGTGTATTTTGCTGTTCTTGAATGGAATATTCCATAAATGCCCAGTAGGTCAAGCTTGTCCATACCCTATATCCTTATTGATTTTCTGTGTACTTGTTCAATTGATTTTTGAGAGAGATTTGAAATCTCTCAGCTATGGAGATTGCTCTTGACAGTTCTATCAATATCTGTTTGTGTTTTGATGCTCTGTTATTAGATGTGTAAGTGTTTAGGACTGTTATGACCTCTTAATTAATTGACTTGACCTTTTTTATTTTAAACCCTGCTCTATCCTTTGCTCTGAAATCTATTTTTTATGATGCTATTATGGACCCTGGCTTTCTTTTGAATAGTGTTAACATGGTATATATTTTTCCATACTTTTATTTGTGTCTTTAGGCTGTATTTCTGTAGTCAACATGTAGTTAGGTCTTGTTTGTTTTATCCAATCTGATAATTGCTACCTTTAATGAAATTGTTTAGACCATTTACATTCAATGAGAATATAGAGTTATGTTTAAATCTACCATCTTACAACTTGCTTTCTGCTTTGCACGTCTGTTTATTGTTCCATTTCCTCATTTTCTTTGAATTGAGTGTGTATTATTCCATTCTATCTCCTTTGTTGACTTACTAGCTATGATTTTTTGTTTTATTCTTTTAGTGATTTACTTGGATTGTAGTATATCTTTTATCATATCACAGTCTATCTTCAGGTAAAATTATATTCTTTTATATATATATATATAGTGTAAGAACTTATAACAATATACTACCATTTCTCTCCTTCTAGCTTCTGTTTTGTCATACATTTCACTTGTACATGTTATAAATCACACAGCACATTGTTTTTTTTCTCTAAATAGTAATCTTTTAAAAAGACTTAAATAATAAGAAAAAAAGTCTTATATGTTTACCTATATAGTTACCATTTCTGGTACTCTTTATTCTTTTGTGCTGATTCTGGCGCTCTATGCTTTTGTGTTGATTCAAATTTCCATCTACCTGAAATTTCCTTCAATATCTCTTATACTGTATATCTACTGGTAATGAATAATTTCAGTTTCTCTACATCTGGAAAGAAATCAGTGAATCAGGAATTTTAACATTCCTATCCTCTTGTTGTATTATCTCTATCATTTGTACATATTTATTGACTGAATTTTTTTTTCTTCTGGTTATGGATGTTGTGAATTTTACATGGATAAATGCTGGGGTTATTTTTATTCCTTTAAAGAACATTAGATGGAGTGCCTGGGTGGCTCAGTGGGTTAAGTGTGTATCTTCAGTTCAGGTGATTCTGGGATTGAGCCCCACATCAGGCTCCCTGCTGGTGGGGAGCCTGCTTCTCCCTCTGCCTCTGACCCTCTCTCTGCTCATGCTCTCTCTCGCATTCTCAAAGAAATAAATAAACTCTTTAAAAAATATAAAGAGCGTTAGACTTTACTTCTGCAGGTACTTAAATTACTGGAATAGTTTGATGTTTTCAAGGCTTGTTTTTAAGCTTTCTTTTGGTAGCTTTAGAATATACTTTTTTCTGAAGCTAGGTTAGCTTTGCTACTAAGGCATGATCCCTCTGATATTGCTCCTGAATTCCTCCGATGTTCAACAAAAATTCAACTGTAGTTGGCAAGAACTAGTCGTGTGAGCTCTGATAGCTGCTCAATTTACAGCTCCCTCGATATTCTTTGCCTTGTCTCCTATAATTTTACCCTTTTCCATATGCCTTAGCATTAAGTATTAGATATTAAGTATCCATAAAGAGGACCGATACACAGATTTCTGGTCCTCTTTTCTATGCATCTCCCTCCTCCCTCCTACTCTGCCCACAAATTCTGCCTCCTCAGACTTCCTTCATTCTGACCTCTGTTTATTCAACTCAGCAATACTATCAAGTTCTGATTTTGATCACCCCTCTGTTTTGTAGTCTGGAAAGTGCCTCCAGGTGGATAGCTGAGGCAATCATAGGGATCACCTTACTTGTCTCCCTTCTTACACTGGCTATTGTATAATTTCCAAAAACAGTCGTTTCATTCACTTTATCTAGTTTTCCAGTTGTTTATGGCAGTAGGATAATAATTCAGTTCTGATTATTTTATCAAGGCTATAGAAGCAGAAATTTACTTCATTCAGTTTTAAAATCAGCAATTTACAGCAATCTTTATTTTGGTTTTACAGGGCAAAGAAAGAGATTGAATACCAGGAACTGATGTTTCTTTTAACTGGAGGAGTAAGTCTTAAGAGTGCTGAAAAAAATCCTGATCCAACTTGGCTACAGGATAAAAGCTGGGAGGAAATTTGTCGTGCAAGTGAATTTCCTGCCTTCAAAGAACTCAGGTAATTGTTTAAACTTGATGACAACATTGTATAAGGATAGGTAAATTTTAAGCTCCTTGTTCAACAATTTCTTTTTAAATTATATTCCAATGAAATAATAACTAGTAAGCTTTTTTTTCCATTAGAGAGCATTTTTGTGAACATATAACCGAATGGCGGGAAATTTATGACAGTAAAGAGCCACACAATGCTAAATTTCCAGTACCAATGGATGAAAAACTAAATGAACTACAGAAAATAATAATTCTTCGGTGCTTAAGACCTGATAAGGTAAAAGACAAATGTATCCTATTTTGAAATGCAGCTAATTGGCCATTTAAGAATAAGTCCCGGGAATTAAAGGCACAACATAAGAAATACAGTCAGTGATATTGTAAAGGTGACGTAATGGGACAGATGGTAGCTACACTTGTGGTGAACACTGCGTAATATATAAACTTACTAAATATAAGTTGTACCCCTGAAGCTAATGTAACATTGTGCGTCAACTCTACCCAAATTTTTAAAAAACTTACTGTTTCAGGTTTAGGTTATTGCTATTTGGTTCTTTGACCCTCATTGTAGGTGCTCAAAGCAGGGGGTTCATTTTGCTCCTTGGATTTGTAGGTTTATAGTTTTCCTGAGCTTGGGAAAAATTTTGGCCATTAGTTCTTCAAATACTTTTTTAAAAAGATTTTATTTATTTATTTATTTGAGAGGAGGGGGGAGGGGCAGTGGGAGAGGGAGAGAATCTCAAGGCAACTCCATGCTGAGCATGGAATCTGAGGCAGGGCTCTATCTCACGACCCTGACATCATGACCTGAGCCAGAACCAACAGTCAGAGGCTTAATCAACAGAGCCACACAGGTGCCCCTTCTTCAAATATTTTTTGCCACTCCACCCTATAATTCCAATTAAATATATATTAGACTGCTTGGTATTATACATTAGATAAGTGCTCTGTTATTTATTTTTAAATCTTTTTGTATCACTGTGCTTCAGTTTATATAGTTTCTATTGCTATCTTTAAGTCTACTGATTTCTTCTTTTGTAGTCTCTAATCTGCTATTATTCCTATCCAATTAATCTATTTATTTCAGGGGCTCCTGGATAGCTCAGTCAGTTAGGAGTCTGACTCTTGGTTTTGGCACAGGCCATGGTCTCAGGGTCGTGGGATCAAGCCCCACATTGGACTCCTCACTCAGTGGGGAGTATGCTTGAGATTCTTCCTCTCCCTCTGTCCTTCCCTCTGCTTACACCTACAGGCTCTTTATCTCTCTCTGTCTCTCAAATAAATAAAACTTAAAATTTTTTTTTGTTTCAGCTATTATATATTTCATTATTAGTTCATTTAGTTCTTTTTTACATATTATATTTATCTTTCATTCTGTTCATTTTTTAAATACTTGAACATGGTTATAACAACTGTTTTATTTTTTAAAATTTAATTTTATTTATTTATTCACAAGAGACACACACACACACAGAGGGAGAGAAAGAGAGAGAGAGAGAGAGAGAGGCAGAGAGACACAGGCAGAAGGAGAAGCAGGCTCCATGCAGGGAGCCTGACATGGGACTTGATCCTGGGTCTCTAGGATCAGGCCCTGGGCTGAAGGCGGCGCTTAACCGCTGAACCACCCGGGCTGCTCATAACAACTGTTTTAAACCTTGACTGCTGATTTCATCATTTCTGGATTTTTTCTATTGAATGATTTTATTCTTGGTTATACATTATATTTTCTTCTTGGCCTGCCCAATAATGTTTGTTTGGATACCAGACATTGTTGATAATTTGGATTTTGTTATCTTCTTTTAAAGATTGTTGAATTTTATCCTGCAAGGTCAAGGGTCAACAAACAATACTTACAGGACAAATCCAGCCCATGACTTGCTTTTGTCCAGCCATGAGCATATTCATGATGTTTACATTTTAAAGAATTGTTTTAAAAAAGAATAAAAAGAATATGCAGCAGAAATTGTATATGGCCCACAATGCCTAAAGTTTTTACTATCTAGCTCTCTGTAGAAAAAAGGTTACCAATCCCTTTGGCTACATAGTTAAATTACTTAAATTCAGATTGTTCCTTTCAAAGATTATTTTAAGATTTGTTAGCACACATGCAGAATAGCCTTTACTCAATGGATAGTTTAGCTCCACTTCTAAAGTGTGACTTTTCTGGGGACTTTACCAACTGCCACATGTGATCACCAAGGGCTCTCCACTGTGGCTATTGGGAACTTGAATAATTCGCAGCCTTGCATGAACTCTGGTAGCTCTGTAGATCCTCAAGTTCAAAGCTCCCCAGTCATTCTTTTTTTAGCCTATGCATGCACACCATAGTATTTAGCAAAGATTCAAGAGTACTGTTATGTCAGTTTCTGCATTCTTTTTTTCTTTTTTCTGGGTAGTTTCTTTCTAATTTGCAACTTCTAGTGATCTCTCTCCTTGGACTCTGATTCCTATCTTACCAACTCAGCAACATTGTGTTGCTCTGCTTTCAATCACTTTTCCTGTTCCACAGGCTGGAATGTACCTCCCAGGAGAAAGCTAAAGGGATAATAGATCTCACCTTGTGTGTTTCCTCTTTCACAGAGATCAAAGGCCTGTACCACTTATTGTCTGAATTGCCCAGTATCTGAAAATGGTTGTTTTTAAAATTTTGTACATTTTTAGTTGTTTATTTGAAAGTGTAAATCTGGGCCCTATTAGCAGAAGGGGCCATATCGGCTGGAAGTAAAAGATGGTAGAGAATCTTGTACATGTCACAATGTTATTAGTTTAAACATGCAAAAAATATCTTTCTTTTTTTTTCTTCCAAGCTTTTATTTAAATTACAATTAGTTAATATACAGTGCAATATTATTTCCAGGTATAGAATTTAGTGATTCATCACTTACATACTATACCCAGTGCTCATCACAAGTGCCCTCCTTAATACCCATCACCTATTTAACCCACCCACCTCCCCTCCAGTAAGCCTCAATTTGTTCTCTATAGTTAGGAGTGGGTTTCCTGGTTTGCTGCTCTTCTTCCCACCCCCATGTTCATCTATTTTGTTTCTTAAATTCCACATATGAATGAGATCATATGGTATTTGTCTTTCTCTGTCTGATTTATTACCCTTAGCATGATACTTTCCAGGACCATCCATGTCATTGCAAATGACAAGATCTCTTTCTTTTAATGGCTGAGTAATATTCCATTGTATATAAATAACACATCTTTATACATTCATTGGATGATGAACATTTGGGCTTTTTCCATAATTTGGAATTTTTTTCCCATTATTTTCCATAATTTGGCTATTGTTGATAATGTTGCCATAAACATTGGGGTGCATATATCTCTTCAAGTCAGTATTTTTATGTTCTTTGGATAAATAGGTTATAGTGCAATTGTAGGGTAGATATATTTTTAACTTCTCAAGGAAACTCCATACTGTTTTCCAGAATGAACTTATAAAACTCAAAACCCCAAAAAACAAATAATAATTTTTTAAAATGAAGATATGAATAGACATTTTTCCAAAGAATACATACAGATGACCAACAGACACAAAAATCTTCCTATAGGTGAAATAAACAGGCTAATACTGGTTTTTCACACATTCAAGAAAGGTGATTATGGTGTTACAAAATAAAAGGTTTTAAACAGAAAACCAAAAACTATATTCAAATGTGTAGTTTAAACTTTGAGAAAGTCACCTCACCCCTCTGAGCTCCATGTATAAAATGAAGGTGGTAAAAGTAATTGCAGTGGTCCCTTCTCCTTGCTTTCCTTTTTTTCTTTTTCTTTTTCTTTTTTTTACATTTTATGTTTTTCATAAAGCTTCACAAGGAGCATTATCTAATGCTTCACTTAGCCTCTGAGTAGATTCTAAAAGAGGCTTACCTAATTATTAGACTCCTGAGTATTTCTTATTTTAACTCTCAAGGACTGTTGTGCATTGTTAAAACTTACCTCATTCGTTCCTACCTGATAGTTGGGTATATATATGTGTGTGTGTCTCTTTCACTAGACAGTAAATCCCTTTAAAGGGTAAACAATGCTGTATTCATTATTTTTATCACCAATAGCCTCCCTTGTTCATTGTAAACTTAGGAATGGTTAGCTCTGCATCTGGGAAACACTTGCCTAATTTGCACTCCACAGAATGGCTCTCTGATGGCCAATGGAGATGTTGTTTCAATGCCAAGTATGGGGTTATTGCCTAGTCTGCCATGCTTGGGGGCCTGTGCTTAAGCATTACAGTGCTCACCACACTAGAATATGAGATAATTGTCTGCTTGTTTGTTAGCATCTCCCACTACACTCTGAGCTTCTGGAGGTCAGAACCCATGTCTTACTTTGCTCAGTATTTCCAGGACTTAAAACAGTGTCTGAAAGGTAGTAGGACATCTCAGTAAATGTCTGTGAATTGAGTTGGATTGAATCAAATTGAATCAAACTAAGTTCAGCTAAAGCCTGTTTGTCAGAATTTTCCAGAGAAACAGAACCGATAGGATAGGTAAGACAGAGAGATTTATAGGAATTGGCTCATGTGATTACAGAGGCTGGCGAATCCAAAATCTGAGGCTGAGGACCCAGGGAAGAGTCCATATTGCAGCTCAAGTCCAAAGGCAGTGTACTGGCTGAATTCCCCCTTCCTCAGTAAAAGTCCATCTTTTTTCCTCTTAAGGCCTTCAACTGATGGAATGAGGCCCACTCACATTATGGGGAGTAATGCACTTAACTCAAAGTCTACTGATTTAAATGTTAATCTCATTTTTAAAACATCTTCATAGAAACATCCAGATTAGTATTTGACCAAATATCAGGGTACTATGTTCTAGCAAAGCTGACACCTAAAATTAACCATCACAAAACTCATCTCCAGATTGGTTCAAGTCACCATAATTCCTTCTCTAGAGTATCTTACATGAAGGATCAAAATTTTACAGATCAGGAATGGATGCTGTATTTTGTCAAATGCTTTCTCTGCATCTAATGAGAGGATCATATGGTTCTTGTTTTTTCTCTTGCTGATATGATGAATCACATTGATTGTTTTACGAGTGTTGAACCAGCCTTGCATCCCGGGGATAAATCCTACTTGGTCATGGTGAATAATCTTCTTAATGTATTGTTGTATCCTATTGGCTAGTATCTTGTTGAGAATTTTTGCATCAATGTTCATCATGGATATTGGTATATAATTCTCCTTTTTGGTGGGGTCTTTGTCTAGTTTTGGAATTAAGGTGATGCTGGCCTCATAGAACGAGTTTGGAAGTATTCCATCTCTTCTATCTTTCCGAACAGCTTTAGGAGAATAGGTATGGTTTCTTCTTTAAACGTTTGATAGAATTCCCCAGGGAAGCCATCTGGCCCTGGACTTTTTTGTCTTGGGAGGTTTTTGATGACTGCTTCAATTTCCTCCCTGGTTATTGGCCTGTTCAGGTTTTCTATTTCTCCCAGTTCCAGTTTTGGTAGTTTGTGGTTTTCCAGAAATGCGTCCATTTCTTCTAGATTGCCTAATTTATTGGCGTATAGCTACTCATAATATGTTTTTAAAATCGTTTGTATTTCCTTGGTGTTGGTAGTGATCTCTCCTTTCTCATTCATGATTTTATTAATTTGAGTCTTCTCTCTCTTCTTTTTAATAAGGCTGGCTAATGGTTTATCTATCTTATTAATTCTTTCAAAGAACCAACTCCTGGTTTTGTTGATCTGTCCCACAGTTCTTCTGGTCTCTATTTCATTGAGTTCTGCTCGAATCTTTATTAACTCTCTTCTTTCGCTGGGTGTAGGATCTATTTGCTGTTTTTTCTCTAGCTCCTTTATGTGTAAGGTTAGCTTTTGTATTTGAGTTCTTTCCAGTTTTTGGATGGCTGCTTGTATTGCGATGCAATCAATGTGATTCATCATATCAGCAAGAGAAAAAACAAGAACCATATGATCCTCTCAATAGATATGCAGAGAAAGCATTTGACAAAATACAGCATCCATTCCTGATCAAAACTCTTCAGAGTGTAGGGATAGAGGGAACATTCTTCAACATCTTAAAAGCCATCTATGAAAAGCCCACAGCAAATATCATTCTCAATGGGGAAGCACTGGGAGCCTTTCCCCTAAGATCAGGAACAAGACAGGGATGTCCACTCTCACCACTGCTATTCAACATAGTACTAGAAGTCCTAGCCTCAGCAATCAGACAACAAAAAGAAATAAAAGGCATTCAAATTGGCAAAGAAGAACTCAAACTCTCCCTCTTCGCCAATGACATGATACTCTACATAGAAAACCCAAAAGACTCCTCCCCAAGATTGCTAGAACTCATACAGCAATTTGGCCGTGTGGCAGGATACAAAATCAATGCCCAGAAGTCAGTGGCATTTCTATACACTAACAATGAGACTGAAGAAAGAGAAATTAAAGAGTCAATCCCATTTACAATTGTACCCAAAAGCATAAGATACCTAGGAATAAACCTAACCAAAGAGATAAAGGATCTATACCCTAAAAACTACAGAACACTTCTGAAAGAAATTGAGGAAGACACAAAGAGATGGAAAAACATTCCATGCTCATGGATTGGAAGAATTAATATTGTGGAAACGTCAATGTTACCCAGGGCAATTTACGCATTTAATGCAATCCCTATCAAAATACCATGCATGGACTTTCTTCAGAGAGTTGGACAAATTATTTTAAGATTTGTGTGGAATCAGAAAAGACCCCAAATAGCCAGGGGAATTTTAAAAAAGAAAACCATAGCTGGGGGCATCACAATGCCAGATTTCAGGTTGTACTACAAAGCTGTGGTCATCAAGACAGTGTGGTACTGGCACAAAAACAGACACATAGATCAATGGAACAGAATAGAGAATCCAGAAGTGGACCCTCAACTTTATGGTCAACTAATATTCGACAAAGGAAGAAAGACTATCCATTGGAAGAAAGACAGTCTCTTCAATAAATGGTGCTGGGAAAATTGGACATACACATGCAGAAGAATGAAACTAGACCACTCTCTTTCACCATACACAAAGATAAACTCAAAATGGATGAAAGATCTAAATGCAAGACAAGATTCCATCAAAATCCTAGAGGAGAACACAGGCAACACCCTTTTTGAACTCAGCCACAGTAACTTCTTGCAAGATACATCCACGAAGGCAAAAGAAACAAAAGCAAAAATGAACTATTGGGACTTCATCAAGATAAGAAGCTTTTGCACAGCAAAGGATACAGTCAACAAAACTCAAAGACAACCTACAGAATGGGAGAAGATATTTGCAAATGACATATCAGATAAAGGGCTAGTTTCCAAGATCTATAAAGAACTTATTAAACTCAACACCAAAGAAACAAACAATCCAATCATGAAATGGGCAAAAGACATGAAGAGAAATCTCACAGAGGAAGACATAGACATGGCCAACAAGCACATGAGAAAATGCTCTGCATCACTTGCCATCAGGGAAATACAAATCAAAACCACAATGAGATACCACCTCACACCAGTGAGAAAGGGGAAAATTAACAAGGCAGGAAACCACAAATGTTGGAGAGGATGCAGAGAAAAGGGAACCCTCTTACACTGTTGGTGGGAATGTGAACTGGTGCAGCCACTCTGGAAAACTGTGTGGAGGTTCCTCAAAGAGTTAAAAATAGACCTGCCCTACGACCCAGCAATTGCACTGTTGGGGATTTACCCCAAAGATACAGATGCAATGAAATGCCGGGACACCTGCACCCTGATGTTTATAGCAGCAATGTCCACAATAGCCAAACTGTGGAAGGAGCCTCGGTGTCCATCGAAAGATGAATGGATAAAGAAGATGTGGTTTATGTATACAATGGAATATTACTCAGCCATTAGAAATGACAAGTACCCACCATTTGCTTCGAGGTGGATGGAACTGGAGGGTATTATGCTGAGTGAAATAAGTCAATCAGTGAAGGACAAACATTATATGGTCTCATTCATCTGGGGAATAAAAAAAATAGTGAAAGGGAATAAAGGAGAAAGGAGGAAAAATGAGTGGGAAATGTCAGAGAGGGAGACAGAACATGAGAGACTCCTAAGTCTGGGAAACGAACTAGGGTTGGTGGAAGGGGAGGTGGGTGGAGGTGGGGGTGACTGGGTGACGGGCACTGAGGGTGGCACTTGACGGGGTGAGCACTGGGTGTTATTCTGTATGTTGGCAAATTGAACACCAATATAAAATAAATTTATTTTTAAAAAATCTTACAGAAAAGTCATAACTTTTTCTTATATTAAATTACAAGAACAAGGTACTTTTTTAAAATAGAAAATTGTCATACTTGATTGCAGTTACGTCACCTCAGGGAATGTTGCCCTGGTCTGTGCAGAGAGTAATGTGGAAAAGGTCTCTGTGTCCTCAGTATTTTCCCTTCCTTAAAATTTATGTCGAAGATCTCATTTAGATAGAAACTATACATGGTGTTAATGCTAAAAAAAGATTTCATCATTGCTCATGTGAAGTTATTAAAGAAGGAAAGTCTGTTATATCATGGTGAGCTGCTTTTTTGAAAACCCTTCCGTGGCCTTCAGTACCTAAAGAATAATGACAGAAGTACAGCTTGGCAGTCTTGTTACCTTGGCTCATTACTCCTCTTTTCTGCAGTTCTATTCTTCTCTTCTTGAAACTTCTTGAAATTTTCACTGTTTAAACCTACAGAACTGCTCACAACTGCATAAAAATTCTCCTACAGAAGTCTCCATCCTTCCTTCCCATCTATTCCACCAGTACAGACCCATCTATGCCAAGACCACAGAAGCCTATGGTGATCTCTCCTCCCTCCACCAAATTCCTACAGTTTCACTTTTGAAAGTTGTTTAGCATTTAGAAGGTGATATCAAATACCTCTTCATTCTTATTTTCTGCTGCCAATGTTGCTGAGTATCATTCTTTTGGTTTAAATTAATTTTAATGTAATTTATAAATAAGAAACACATTTCTGTGGTTCAGAACTCTTTTGAATACATGTATATGGTGAAAAGTGGACCTCCAATCTGCATCTCCCAGGCACTCAGCATCCTTTTCCTCAGGCAACTAATGTTACCTGCTTCTTGTTACCCTTTTATGCACATATATACATACACATAAATTATTTTCTATTTATTTTGGGTTTTTTAAAGATTTTTTATTTATTCATGAGAGAGAGAGAGAGAAAGAGAGAGAGAGGCAGAGACATAGACTCTGAGGAAGGAGAAGCAGGCTCCATGCAGGGAGCCCAATGTGGGACTCGATCCCAGATCCTGGGATCATACCCTGAGCCGAAGGCAGACGCTCAACTGCTGAGCCACTCAGGCATCCCTTTTCCATTTATTTTGAACACAAATGGTTGCATCCACTGTTTTGCATATTGCTTTTTCCCATATAAGTTTAAAAACCTTTCTCATTTTTTTTTACAATTGCATGGTATTTCATTATAAGAGTATGCAATCATTTCTTTAACTGTTTCCTACTGATGGACCTTTACAAAATGTACACATTATCTACCATAAAAATATTGCAATAAAAACCCTTTATTGAAAAGTCATTTCTCACATGTGCAACTATCTCTCAGATTAAGTCCTGGGAATAAAATTGTGGAGTCAATGGATTTGCCTATTTGTAATTATATAGATACTACCAAATTACCCTTCATGAATCCAGATTACTCTTCCACAGCAGTGTATAAGAATATCTTTTTAAACCATAATTTTTTCCACACAGAATGTTGCCAAACTTTTGGATCTTTGCTCATCTGTACAGAGGGATTGAAGAATTTGGGGACATTATGAACATGAGGTGGTAGTAGCACACAATGGCATCTAAGTATAGTTACCTTTTTTTTTAAGTTATTTAGTATTTTTAGTTATGTGTATTAGGGTAAGACTAAGCTGCTGTAACAAAGAGACCTAAAATACAGTAGCCTAAATAAAATAGAAATTAATCTCTCTCTCCTAAGAGCCCAGAGCAAATGCTTGAGAATTAGCAGGGCAGCTCTGGTTTTGAGATCAGCCAGACATTCAAGTTCTTTTTTTCATGCTAGGAAAGTCCCCTTGAGTGTGGTCCTCATCAGTGAGATTGAAGCTGGCTCACGAATACCACATCTATTGAAGAACAAAAGAGAGTATTGAAAGTAAACAGCTTCCTTATAAAAATATATCCTGAAAGCTCCATGTATAACTTCTACTTTTATCCCTCTGGGCAAAACTTAATTACGCAGCCACATCGAAGTACAAGAAAAATTGGGAAAACTTGGGGTTGTATTACCCAAAGGAGACAAATAGGGGGAGAGTTTGCAGTCTCTGCTGTATTGAATGAGATTGAGCATCTTTTTGTATGTTTAAGATTCATTTTTTATAAACGGATTCTATAAATCATTTTCTATAATCTGTTCATCTCTGTCCACTTTTCTTTTGGAATTAGTCTTGTCCTATCAATATATAAACACTTCTTATGTATTAGAGAAATTAGCACTTTGTCTGTGATACGCTGCATGCTTTTCTTTTTCTTTTTCTCTTTTTTAAAGATCTTATTTATTTATTCATGAGAGACACAGAGAGAAAAGGCAGAGATATAGACAGAGGAAGAAGCAGGCTCCATGCAGGAGAGCCCAATGCAGGACTAGATCCCAGGACCCTTAGATCACCACCTGAGGATGCTCAACCACTAAGCCACCCAGGTGCCTTGCTGCCAGCTTTTCTTGACCAGTAGACTCAAATTGTATTCTTTGTCGGTTTTTAGTAATCATACAAATTGTCATGTAAAATGAAAATTACTCTAAAAGTCATATCATTCATTTCTCTCTTTAACAGATAACTCCAGCTATAACAAATTATGTAACTGACAAACTAGGGAAAAAGTTTGTAGAGCCTCCACCATTTGATTTGACAAAGAGTTACTTGGACTCAAACTGTACCATTCCTTTAATTTTTGTGCTGTCTCCAGGAGCAGATCCTATGGCCAGTAAGTCCACCTATTGCAAACTTTTAAGAACTTGTAAATAAACCATCTTACTCAATGTCCATTTCTTATATGATTGTAGATCAGTTAGTAAATCTGAGATTTGTAAGGAAAAGTAACTGGAATCTCCCAGTTATGTACCTGCACACTGAAACATAAGGCAAATTTTATGATTTTAGAGTAAGCAGTGAAACTGTTTCGTATTCTCTCAGGCCTACTGAAATTTGCGAATGATAAAGGTATGTCTGGAAATAAATTTCAAGCAATTTCACTGGGACAGGGACAAGGACCAATTGCAAAAAAAATGATTAAAGCAGCAATAGAAGAAGGAACTTGGGTGTGCCTACAGAATTGTCACCTCGCCGTCTCCTGGATGCCCATGTTGGAAAAAATATGTGAAGATTTTACCCCCGAAGTCTGTAACTCATCATTTAGGCTTTGGCTGACAAGTTATCCATCTCCAAAAGTATGTTTATTTTGTACAAAGTTCAGTATTCAGTACCTTTAGTTTTCTCTTACATTATGTATCTTACACTTTGAATGCTTAATCTTAAGAGGTCTTAAAAAGTACTTCTAGAGTCCTCTTTTATACCTATGTTTAACCCATTAGTATATGCATTTTTAGGACTCATGCTGGTTATCTTGAATAATGCTCTGTTTATTCTTAGTTTCCAGTAACCATCCTACAGAATGGAGTAAAAATGACTAATGAGCCTCCCACAGGTCTTCGGCTAAATCTCCTTCAATCTTACCTCACTGATCCAATTTCTGATTCTCAGTTTTTTGGTGGATGCCAAGGAAAGGAACTGGTAATGATCAGCCTCTGGAACTTTTTAAAATTTGTTCTTACAGTGAGAAAATCTGGGTATAAATATTTAACAATGTTAAACTTTAGACATTTTCTAAGAAGACAGATATTGAACCTATATTGTTCATCATTTTCTTCCCAGCAGTTTGTGCTCCACTTCCCACAGAGTAGACATGCAAATAAATATCTGTTGACTGCAAAATGTATCTTAGTTTGTAAACTAAAATCCAATAATAAGTTTGATGAAGACCCAAGAGTAGCAATCTGCTTTCATATCATATATTGATTCTTTCAACAAAATATGTGTTAGGTACTCTCCTAGGTACTAAACGTAAAGCAGTGAGAAGAGAACCACCCCCCTGTCCCCCCACCCCCCGCCAAATCTGCCTTCATGGAACTTGAATTCTAGCGATACATATTAATCATACTTTTCAGGGTGCTTATGTGTTTTGCACATGGTGACTTAGGAGTCCAAATAAATAATTAGCACTCCTTTTTCCTGCTGGCATTCTTAAAAAGAAACAAGAAAAAGTCTAAACATAAGGAAACCAGATTATAACCTTAATTACTGATATCAACTAGATTGGAAGATAGTGTTGGTATCTGTGAACAAATGGGGTTCATATCACTGAGTAGAATTAAACAGATTTATCCACCCTCAGGAACAGAGGAAAACTTTCTCCCAAGGAAAACTCACTTCTAAGACAGAAAAGTGAAAAGCTGAGCAAAGTGTATCGGTCAACTTTTCCCAAATTTATCAACCAGATAGGTTACTCCCTCTCCCTCAGTGAATACAAGGATGGAAAATCCAGAAGTATTACATTGAGGTCTCCCCTCACATGGAAGGAACCAAGGGAAATTCATTCCCTGCCCTTACCCCAACACATGCCATGCCCATTTGAGGTAGAAAAAAGAACAGTATTGAAAATAAAGAATTGAATTCTTTGGAAGCCAGCTAGTTTCTCTCTGCTTAATAAATACCTTCTGTCTCCCTAGTTCTAAGCGATAATTTTATTTGAAACTATTTGGTGGTGTGGCTGGAAAGAGAGTGGAGAAGGTGGTATGATGTCTGATCCTCATCAACGGTTTGAGCTCCTGCAAGGAATCCCAAGATTTCTCTGATACCACAGGAGCAATTTTGGCCCACAAGCACAGATCAAAAATGTGGAGGGATTATGACCTCCTTAAGAAAACCCCATTGTGTGAAAACATGTGGAAAATACATGCAAATTAGATTATTGCTGTCATTGCCAAAAGGGTTTCCCTATTAAATGTTTCAGCACAGTATATTTAAAATATGATTTAATTTTTGTACAACATTTCAAGAATATAGTTATAAAGGAAGGCATGGTGTCCTTGCATTTTAGTATTATAGAAATAATTTCTACTCCATCACATGAAGATAGTTGGATGGATTTTTACTGCATTTGGAGCTATGTTTGAAATGATCTAACTTAAACCATCAAGATAGCGTACTTGAAACTTACTGGTTTGGAGGTGGTCCTCAAAGTGATGAGTGGCCTTCCTGCAGAGCACTGTCACAGGCTTAGTGAGAGGCCCATCCCATTTGACATACATGGCACACATATGAAAATGCCAGGATGGAGTAAATAAGGGTTTCAAAAATGATCTCCAAATGGAAAGTCATAAAATCAGGAGCTATATATTGGGATTTATTCCTATCTTAATGATTAATTATACTCTCAACACTTGTAGTTTTAGGCATATGCCAGTGAGTCTATAGGATAACATTTGAATTATTGAAGTTGTTAATACATATGGAACAACAATGAAGTATGAGTAGCCAATGCTTTGGCAAATGGTAGTATTGCATTATAACAAAGTTAAATATTGTAGTTTGTCTGGCTTTGGAGATTTAAGTCATAAGATTAATACTTTTTATAGTATGCATTGTTTTAGATAGCATGTCTTTTTTAAATAGAAGTTTACAGAAATATATGATCATATAATCTTATATTTGAAAGAATTGTTGATTCCCTTCATTTTACTGATGGAAATATGATCAAAATTTTTTCTTGTGTAATTTTTATACTCAAGACATGGGAGAAGTTGCTGTTTGGAGTTTGTTTTTTTCATGCTCTTGTACAAGAGAGAAAGAAATTTGGTCCTCTTGGTTGGAATATTCCATACGGATTTAATGAATCCGACTTACGCATCAGTATCCGACAACTACAGGTAAAATTATAAAGAAATTAACATTGATGGAGGATCACTGTGTGTCAGGCCCTAGGCCACTCCCTTTGCTTAGAATAAACTTAATCCTTCCAACATCACTAGTAGGTGGGTAGATAGTAACTGTGGTTTATGAAGCACTATCTCTGTGGATTTTTTTCTGCTGCAAGTAATGGAAAACCTGATTCAAAGTATGCTTAAACCATAATGAAACTTATTATCTCATATAAAAAAGAGGATATAGAGGAAAGACAGGCTCTGGAGTAGTTGATTGAGCAAGTGTTGTCATCAAGGACCCTGGTTCTTTCTTTCTGAAGTGCCTTCCTCAAGTGTTGGCTTTATATAGGTCCTTACTATACTCTCTTCCTCTGCTCAATCAAAGCTACAGTTTAGCTCTATCAGTCAAAAGAAATAGGCTGCCTACTTTAAGTAGAAAAGGAATTTATTGTAAGAATATTTGGGTAGATCATGGAATCACCAAGATGGCTGCAGAGCCAAGGCATCCAGTTGTATCCAGAACTCTCCACGTCTTGGTAAGAGCAGGTCCTCAACCCCGGGCTGAATATTAGACACCACAGCTCACATAGCTGCCACACAGACTCTGGTCTACTGCAGGCCCTCTGATGTCATCAAAAAAGACTCTTTGCTTTTACTGCTTTTTAGCACACTATACCCCCAGTTCAAAGTCTAGCTCACAGATCCCAGCTTTAATTAAAAAGGAGCCTAGGAAAGTGAGTGGCTAAGTTTTCCATTTTCTGTAGACTCACACTGTGAGACATTCAGATAGTCAGCAGCCCCCACAATCAATCAATCAATCTGCTCTAAATTCCTACTAACTCAGACTTTGAAGTAGGCATGTTACTTACATTAATTCTAGTTCTCACAACAACCCTGTGGGGCTAGTATTATCCCTATTTTTGAGGAAATCAAAGCTAAGAAGTGAGCTTGCCCATTGAGGTAGGATTTGAACTCCAGTCTGTCCAACTCCAATACTTTTCCCATTGTTTCTGTCATATTTAACCAAACAGTAATCCAGCTGGACAACCACAGAGTATTAGTATATTTCTGTTTCTTTGCTGTGACAAAAATCTTTGTGACAGGGGGCCTCATAAAGGGAAATGGGAAGTGTTAGTAAAGTCCAATTCGGTGCTATTAGGTTTCACTCAGGTGGGGTTTTAAAAGGCTATGAATATTTAATTATGTTTATACCATAATGATAATTTTTATAGAAACTTTTGATATTTTATCAACTCTTTTTCTTTCCTTTAAACGTGGCAGAAACCTTAACTAGAACAAACCTGTTAATTTGAACATCCTTGGACAACTGATGAAATTGGTGCTTATAGAATTATAATTACATGACAAAATGACATTGATTTTAAACATTTTTCAAAGAACAATTTTGTTGGTATAGCCTAAGCTTGGAGAACATTTTGCTAAAATCATCCTACTGCAGATAACCAGTCAACTGAGAATTCTCCACCTTCTGGCTAGGCCCCAGCCTGCAGCCTCTGGTGTCATCAACCCTCCTAGCCCCAACATTAGAGCTGGCAGGCATAGATTAAATCCTCTTTTATATCATCAAGAACTGAGTACTTGATGGAGGGGTCAGTCTTTAAACCATCTTCACCTGGTTATACCAGCAGGCTACCTCTTGCCTCCAGAGAGACAAATCAACAAACTCATGGCTAAGTAGATAGACTAAACCAAGGAATGAGTTGTTGGGCTCTATGTCTTGCAAATGCCACAAATTTAGCATGAATTTCTCTTGGGATCTCTTCCTTCAGTTTTGGGAAGGGGTGAACCGAGTTGAACATTCTTTCCCCCAAAGGTAAGAAAGGGAGAAACTCTCACAAATAACTTATCCCCCTACAAAAGACAACCTTCCCTCTGTTTCCTGCTCCTATCTCTTGATACTTCTCATCTTCCTGAAAACATGGGAATCTCAAACAAAGAATTATATCTTCTTTTAACTTGCCTCTGGATAATTTGGAAGTTTTTTTTCTTAACTGTGCATTTCTGCTATAATTCTTGCACTATTAGTTAATTTTCAGAAGCAGAAAAAGCTCTCATCCAGTAATTTATACCATCCCAATACACACACTACCCAAAATTCCTGTCTTGGGAAAAGTAAAGGATCTGGAACTGGGAGAAATAAATTGAAGCCTTCATATCATTTCACATTTCACAGACTCAGCTTCCTACTTCACAGGATTATTGAGAGATGAGGAAGACAATGTGAAAACTATGCAAATAGTAGTTTCTATCACTATTGTAAATGATGTTATATTGTGTGAACCAGGCTTTGGCTGTAAAGTTTGGGATTGCTTTGTTTTTATTACATTGCAAACAGTGCCCTAAACCAGGCACCTTGTTCTCAGCCTTGGTGCTATTGGCATCTGGGGTCAGATAGCTCTTTGTGGGCAGCTGGCCTGTGTACTAGTTAGCAGCATCCAAACTTCTACCCACTCAATGGTGGCAGCATCCCCAACTACTGATATAAAATGTCCCCAGATATTGCCAAAGGTCCTCTAGGGGACAGAATTGCCCCCAATTAATAACCAGTGCCCTAAGACAAGGTTTATCCAAAGTCATATGAAAAGCCTTGAAAATTTTCATGTAATTTTCACTTGGGCTGCCTTGAAGCAATACATGTTTATCCCCCCTGCTCTAAATTTGGAAGATGCAGACAAGCAAAGTAATTTAAAATAAACGCTAACAGGGAAACTGGGTGGTTCATTCAGTAGGTTAAGCATCTGACTCTTGATTTCAGCTCAGGTCGTGATCTCAGGGTTGTGAAATCGAGCCCCATGTTGGGCTCTGCACTGGGCACGGAGCCTGCTTAAGATCCTCTCTCTGCGGGGGATCCCTGGGTGGCTCAGCAGTTTAGTGCCGTCTTCCACCCAGGGCGTGATCCTGGAGTCCCAGGATCGAGTCCCACATTGGGCTCCCTGCATGGAGCCTGCTTCTCTCTCTGCCTGTGTCTGCCTCTCTCTCTCTCTCTCTCTCTCCCCCCACCCGTGTCTCTCATGAATAAATAAATAAATTATAAATAATAATTATAAACAAATATAATAAATAATAATTATAAATAAATATAATAAATAATTATAAATAAAAATAAAAAATAAAAATTATTAAAAAACAAAAAGATTCTCTGCCCCTCCTCTTCATTCTCTCTCTCCAAAAAAAAAAAAGAAAAAAAAAAAGGTAAAATAAACACTAACAATGCTAGCCTTTCAAAGATAATTTGTGATAATAGTTCTTTCAACCCCACTTCTGTGCATATAGATGATTGACATATGGGTATTTCATGTCATTTTAAAATAGAAATGAAGTAAAAGACTTAAAGTTTTTATCATTTTATTTTTCCTTTGTTTCAGTTATTTATAAATGAATATAATACAGTTCCATTTGAAGCTATCTCGTACCTGACTGGGGAATGCAACTATGGTGGAAGGGTGACAGACGACTGGGATAGACGTCTCCTCTTGACCATGCTGGCTGACTTTTATAACCCACTAATAATTGAAAACCCTCATTACAAGTTTTCTCCCAGTGGACACTATTTTGCACCTCCCAAAGGCACCTATGATGAGTACATTGAGTTCATTAAGGTAACTGATATCACTGGAAAATAGGGTTAGATCTAAGTGTGATTTATCTAAAACAAACAATGAAATGTTCCCCTGTAATGTAGAGGGCTAGACAAGTAGTACGGCTTCAATCAACTTTCAGTTTCTAGCAGTGACTGAAAATTGGAAGAGTTCGATTCCTCAGTGCTTTATGTTTAGTTGACTTGTAACCCTTTTTGGTCAGCATGTGTTTTATACTTTGTGAATTCACATAGCCGGTGAAAATATGATCCTTGCTTCATCTGCTTTCTGGTAGAATCTTCCATTTACTCAACACCCTGAGATATTTGGATTACATGAAAATGTTGATATTTCCAAAGACCTGCAACAAACAAAAATCCTCTTTGAGTCCTTGCTCCTCACGCAGGGAGGCTCCAAAAAGACAGGATCCTCAGGAAGCACTGACCAGATTCTATTAGAAATCACCAAAGATATCCTCAACAAGGTAGTGTCTCATTTTGAATATGTTGCTCATACTATAAATGAAAATAGTACTGAAATGATAATCCAAAGGCTCCATTTAACAGCACTAGGACCTTCAGTGAGATACTTTGACTTTCAGAGCATTAATTCCCAACTGTACAAGGTTCTTGGGAACATTTAAGAGATCATGAATTTAAAGTGCCTTGCATGGCACCTGGCGCAATGTCAGTTCTTAGTAGCTACAGTTGTGGATGAGCTGATGAACGTATGACTTATTACCATTTGCAAACAAAGATGATGGATCTACTTTGTACAAACTGGAGTAAATGGTCTGAACTTGCTGGTTCAAGGAGTGAGTGGTTTTTGATCTCTACCTTAGGGAGCGAGGAGGTACAGGGATTTAGATCAGCTCTAAATGAGCAACTACAGCTTTTTTCCCCCCTCCATAAAAAAGCCCGAAGTACTTAGCCTACTAGGTAAAGTGGAATGATACTCTTTCTTCTCACCTTTTTACTGTGTCTTAAATTCAAAAAGAAACTACAAAGGGAACTTTAAAAATATTATGATCACAAGCATAGGTCCTCACAATTTCCCTTCAGGGTAAATGCTATAACGAGCCCCATACTTCAGTGTCAAGTGTCCTGACAGAGCAGAGCCTGCCCCATCGTCCACTTGCCTTGAAAGCCCACTGTCAGCACCACTCCTCTCCTCTCTGTGTTAGAGGGCTTGTCTTACATCCCCTGAAGTAGGGCCTCCCCGCTGTACACCTGGCTGCAGCCGTTGGAGAAAGAGGGAGCAGTCCTGCCACCACCCCTGGGTGAAAGCAAGCTAGCCTCCTCCCACCCTGTCCCCTGGACTGATCTTCTGTTCTTTGACTTTTCTCACCTCTGATCCCTTACTGTTTCTGCAGTTTATGTCTGGGACTAGGGGGTGGAGGGAAGATTTGTGCCCTTGCAAAATGGTGGCTCCTACTCGGTCCCTAAGAGCAAGTTCCCTAGCAGTGACATTTGGGAATGTATTTGGGGAAAAGGGATTGTGCTAAGCCAAAGGGTCCTCGAGTGACACCACCTAGTGTAACTTTACAACAATTCTTTTGCACCACTCGGAGACCATCATCCAAGGACACCCTGGGCAGCTCAGCTTTCTTAGTTTGGGATCCCTTTGGGAAACTTCTTTGCCTCTTTAAGAGTGTGAATTCCAATGTCTTGAGGCTTGATTATCAGTTCCAAAGTGCCCTTCACTTCTCAAGCATCTCTGAGGTGCCTCATAGAAACCAGACACTTGGTGCCTTCTCCCTCCCTATTCCTTGGAACCCTGCTATGGTCACAACATTAATTATTTGAAAGTGGGGTAAGCTAAGCTATTTGAAGCCAGTTGATAATTGATTGCAAATAAATATAAAACAGTTATGAAATGGCAAATCAGTTTTATCAATGAACAATAAGATTCAGCTTACAAAAGGAAATTGCACAATGTTTCAGAAATGTGTATCTTCCACAAAGTGCTATATAGTGAAGAACGTGGGCTTTGCAGTTAGAGACCTGTGGATTTAAAAGGATCACCTTTTGGCTGTGTGCCTTTGGGCAGTTACTCAACCTCTCTGTACAGCTGCCTCTGAACAACACAGTTTTGAAATGCACAGATCCTGGCAGCCCCCGTGGCTCAGCGGTTTAGCGCCCCCTGCAGCCCAGGGCGTGATCCTGGAGACCCTGGATGGAGTCCCACGTTGGGCTTTCTGGGTGGAGCCTGCTTCTCCCTCTGCCTGTGTCTTGGCCTCTCATTCTCTCTCTGTGTCTCTATGAGTAAATAAATGAAATCTTTAAAAAAAAAATTATGAACTGCACAGATCCACTTACATATGAATTTTTTGATAAATATAGCACAGTACTATAAATGTATCTTCTCTTCCTTAAGATTTTCTTAATAGCATTTTCTTTTATCTAGCTTACTTTATTGTAAGTTTACAGTATATTGTACATGTGACATACAAAGTATGTGTTAGTTGACTGTTGATGTTATTGGCAAGGTTTCTGGTCAATAGTAGGTTATTAGTAGTTAAGGTTTTGGAGGATCGAAGTTATACATGTATTTTTGACTACGCAGAGGGGGGTTGGCACCCAAACCCCTGCATTGCTCAAAGGTCCACTGTACTTGAATAACCTCATCTGTAAAATGGAGATGACAGTAGCTTCCTGAGAGTGCATGGAAAGGATTAAGTGAGATGATGTATGGAAAGGTATTAACACAATGCCTAGTCTGTAGTAATTGCCCAGTGTTAGCTATTAGTGATGTGGTAGCTGAATGAAACGAATTCTTCGTTCTGAGAGTAACATGTGTTCTTCAAAATCTATTCTCTTAGCTACCAAATGATTTTGACATTGAAAAAGCATTACTGAAGTTTCCTGTGAGATATGAAGAGAGCATGAATACCGTGTTAGTACAAGAAATGGAAAGATTTAACAAGTAAGGATCTATCTCCCCAGTGGTTCAGAAAACAACCAACCAAAGTTGATTTAAAAAAAAAAGACACACTGGTATTAAATTAAAATTTTAAGAAAAATGATCAATACCTGCCATTTTCTTAGGATCTACCCCTACTCTTTAAAATGGTATAAATGATGATGATGGAAATGAGATCTGATTTTACTGGTGAAAATATTCATTAATCATAATTCTCACTCATCTGTCACTATTCTCCTCAGGAACTAAAAACCAAATGAGCTGATGACAAGTCTTGACACATACACACTTCCCTTGTCTTCCTGAGTCCAACCTAGATTAATTAAATACCCCATGAGAGCGAAAAATTATTTGCTCTGAATGTTTTTATTGAATTTTCTACAATTCCATATTGGCTTAAGGAATGGAGAAATTATTTTAGTTATGAATTTTCTAAGGTGTTTTCAAGTTTATTTGGGTTTCTAGTCTTGTTAACACATAAAAATAAAACATTTAAAAACACTATGATGCCTTAATTCAGTATTTTTTATACAAAGGCCATATATATCTATATATAATAGCATACTGTCTCTCAGTTGCTTAAGCTTCTAGTCTAAAACCCTCAGCTCAGGTCTATTTGTGGTTTTCTTAGCAGTTTGAGCCTACATGGGAAACAAAGTATGCAAGTGTATCAATGAATATACACTTTATGCTTTAATGCATTATTCCACAAGTCTCAGCCTTTGCATTACACCTTTTTATAACTTTTTTCCATATTTGCATAACACCCATAACATATTTACCTGATATTTTTCCTAAATGATTCCCTGCTTAAATTAGCCTAGTCTGAAGCCCTAATACTCAGAAAGCAACAATTTCAATATTTTTGTTGAATTATTTTCTATATTACATAATGATTAAAATGAAAAATGTATCACCTAAAAGTACCTTTCATTCAAGTGGGAGGTGGCTCTATTTGGGGAGACACTCTCATAAAGCTGTGAATGAGATTTCTGCTATTTCTTCTCTGAAAACATAGTGTATTGATATATACCCTCATATGTACATTGATGACATAATTCCTTTCCTTGCAGTTTAATTAAAACAATACGCAACACTCTACAGGACCTTGGAAAAGCTATCAAGGGTGTGGTTGTAATGGATTCTGCACTGGAGGCACTCTCTGGCAGTTTGCTTGTTGGAAAGGTTCCAGAAATATGGGCCACACGATCCTACCCAAGCCTTAAGCCCCTAGCAAGTTATATCACAGATTTTCTAGCCCGGTTGAACTTTTTACAGGTAAAAGATTATATATTCTATTTATATATATACATAATTTTATTTTTTTTGGTTGACTGGAGAGAGATTAGAAACGCTCTGATCACTTGAATGTCTCTGAGTTGAGCGATGTGGTTAGCAGTTTTATGGTAATCTAGCCAAAATTTTGAATATTGAAAATAGGGGCACTTGGGTTTCTCAGTTGGTTCAGCATGTGCCTTTGGCTCAGGTCATGATCTCAGGGTCCTGGGATCGAGTCCCACATCAAGCTCCCTGCTTAGCAGGGAGTCTGCTTCTCCTTCTCCCTCTGTGATTCCCCTTGCTTGCATTCTCTTTCTCTCAAATAAATAAAATCTTTAAAAGAAATAAAAGAGGGGGGCTCAGCGGTTTAGTGCCTGCCTTCGGCTCAGGGCGTGATCCTGGAGTCCTAGAGATCGAGTCCCACATCAGGCTCCCTGCATGGAGCCTGCTTCTCCCTCTGCCTATGTCTCTGCCTCTCTCTCTCTGTGTGTGTCTCTCATGAATAAATAAATAAAATCTTTAATAAATAAATAAATAAATAATAAATAAATATTGAAAACAACATACATTTCAAAGTACTGAGTAGAAAGTTAAAATTTTACTTTGCTGAAGTCCAAGTAATATGTGACATTTTTTAAGATTCTAGGTTTGTGGCTCTCTGAGTCTGCATACTTGGTCTTGTGATTTTAATACTGGTGGTAAATCACAAAGAGAACCCAAGATTTGGATTTACCAATAATTGACCATTGTCTTAAAATCAGTTGCTTCTTATACCATATCTCATAAAACCAGGGAAAAATGCTTTGAAATCTCCACCCCATCCCCACCCCATCCCAAAACACACACATAAAGGATCTTCAGGGCACTGTTTTTCCTCCCCAGGGACTCTGCTTGACCCCACTGTATGGTTAATAATTATGTGGGGTAAGAGGTGGGGAGGGTCCCTAAAATACTTCCTGGAAATTCACATCAGGTATATGACCTTTCTGTGTTCAGTTGCCTTCCTAGTACACAAGAGCTTTATTTTCATGTGGAAGCTAGCCATAAAATAGCCAGTGCTTATAAAGATAGGGAGAGAGAAGCTTTCTCATTTGCCCCTTTTTAATTTTTACCAATCTGATAGTTCAACCATATCTTATTCTTTCAATCTGTTTTTTTTTTTTGAGAGAGAGAGAGAGAGAGAGAGAATGTGTGTGTGTGTGTGTGTGTGTGTGTGTGTGTGTGTGTGTGTGTATGCTGAGGGAGAGAATCTCAAGCAGACTCCATACTGAGCACAGAGCCCAACTCAGAGCTTGATCCCACGACCCCGAGATCATGATCTGAGCTAAAATCAAGAGTCAGATGCTTAACTGACTGAGCTACCCAGGTGCTCCATTTTTTTTTTAAATACCAACCTTATGCTTCTTCTGGTATGTTTGCTTGCTATTTGTATTCCTTCTGTGAATTGCTTCTTTATCTCCTTGGCCCATTTTTCTTCTGGGCTGTTTCTGAAAAATTAATTTATAGGAGATTTTTGTGTAGGTTTTAATTTAACAAACAAAACTATCCAGAATGGGGTTTTCAGTGTTCAGGCTGTAGAAGAGTTGCCACTTAACAGTTTTCTCATCCATAAAATGGCCAATTTCCTCATAGGGCAACAGTCCATGGTATGTGGTAAGAATTCAGAAAAATTACTTAATTGTATTCCTAACAATAGTGAATATGAGAGTGTGTTTCTCAGAATTAATGTTGTGTTCTTTTAATCTTTGCTGATGCAATTCATGAAGCTGAGCATACCTGGGCAAATCCTAGCCACATCTACAATGTCTTCTGAGTTCCTCCTGTGTATACCAGCCTCTTTCCCCACTTTATCAAAAGCATGTGAGCTATGGTTAATCACATCCTCCCCCATGCCATAATCTTCTTCTTCTTCTTCTTTTTTTTTTACACTTCATTTCCCAAGCTTTTCTGAAACTTTTATTGGCGCTCCTTACATTTCCTGTATACTGCTTCATTCCTAAAGGGCCTTGAAGAATTATTACCTTGGTCATTTACAGGGGTCCTGGCATGGTACCTGTCAGGAGAGTCTCCAGGACAAATTCCTTTTGTTGTTAAGTTCACACCGAACTCCCTACTTTCTGAAATTTGAATTTCCCCTTGGAATCATTCTATTCAAATGAATAAGAAAGATTTTACTCATTATGGAGCACTTTTATCATCCTTCTCCACACACCTTCCTCTGAATGGATCTCTCCTGCATTGTCCCCTTACCCTTAAAGAAGCTGTATAGTTTTCCCCTCGCCTTTCTTTCTCCTGGACTTTGGACCTCACCTTCCAATGCTTTTTAGAGTGAACAAATGAAGCAGATGAGTCATCTGGAGTTTTCTTTCTTTTCCTCTTTTCTCTCTCACCATTTATCCTATTTACCTTCCCTTTCTCCTTCCTGTGCTTTTTTTTTTTTTTTAAGCTTTCTACACACTGGCTCTACTCTCAGATTAAATCCTGGATCTGACACTTAGTGTCTATGTGACTTTGAGCAAGATGTTATTCATCTTTATGCACACCAGTTTCCTCATCTGTAAAATGGGAGGAATAACTCATGAGTTATTTTGTGGACTAAATGAGGTGATGCATGTAAAGTGCTTAGCACAGTGCCTGGCACACACTATATACCCAGTAAATGGTAGCTCATTCAGAAACTCTATACAAGTAGCTGACCCAGACACTCGTGACATTCTTGGCTAAGGAAGCTCTGGAATGAGCCAGGGAATTTCCTATACACTTGCCTTCTGGGTTCTCAGAGTTTTCTTGGGCATGGTGCTGGTTCTGTATGGCTTGAGTCCTTGTCAAGCTCCATCTCTTTCTCCACCTCTTCTTTATCTATTTTTTATTTTTAAGATTTATTTATTTGAGATTGAGATTTTAAGATTTATTTATTTATTTATTGAGAGCATGGGAGGGAGTCTTGTAGAAGGAAAGAATCTCAAGCAGATGCCCCACTGAGCAGGAGGTCTCCCCAGCACCTGGCTGGATCTTACAACCCTGATATCATGATCTGAGCGGAAATCAGGAGTCAGATACTTAACCTGCTGAGCCACCCTGGTGCCCTTCCAACTCTTCTTGATTTGATAATTCGTGCTGTTGCAACATCTCTAGCACCAGTCTGTTCTCTTCCACCCAGGAAGCAAAGCTGGCTTCTTCCCACAGTGCACCACTCAGAGACAAAGTTCATTTTATTGATTCATCTGTTCATTCAAGTAATGTGAATTGAATTTAATTCATTCAACACATGAGGGCTCTGTGATATGATGTGTAAGATGTCTAAAGGTGGTTGCTTTTGAGTGGGATTAAGTAATATAATCTCCAAATAATTTACCTTTGGCTCTTTGCAGAAGATGTGAATCTTTCTAACTTTGTTTTATTCAGGTTAATGTTAAAATTAGTTTGAATTTTCCAAGGAAAGCAACTATAAGGGAAAAGAGGTAGAAGGCCAAGATAGGTTATGTGCTTTGTGTCAGGGAAGGGAATCCTGTGATGGAAAGTGTGGGCAGCACAAAAACCAGAATCAGGAACTGCATATGAGGTGATGCTGTGTGAGTTGGGAAATAAAAATAATGGATTTTTTTTTTTTGCCCTTTACAGGACTGGCATAATTCAGGAAAACCTAATGTGTTTTGGCTCTCAGGATTCTTTTTCACCCAAGCCTTCCTAACTGGAGCTATGCAGAATTATGCCAGAAAATACACTATCCCTATTGATATACTAGGATATGAATTTGAGGTACAGTAACCCCCAAACTCCATAGTATGTCATTTTATCAAAATCATGTATTTAAGCAAGGAAAATATGCAGAGTTCCTGTCTTTATGGTCCATTATAAACTATTTGACTTCTCTCCATTCTTTGTGTTTCGTGAAAGTATATAGTATACTTTCTCTTTCTGTGTCTGATAGGACTTTTATATGTTTCAATTTTCCACTCAGTCTAATGCCACTCTTCTGTTGTCACATAAATTAATACGAGGTACAGTAAAACTTGATAAAATGCTTCAAAAAGAACTGTATTATACATTTTTACATTTACACTTTTATTGACAAATTTATGGTTCTGCAAGTTATGATATAATGGAGTTTCCCTGAACACATTCTGAAAATGGAGCAAATGTTTTCCTTACATGATGAAGTTGTCTGGGGAATAGACTGTTACTAGTGTGTGCCTCTCCTTTCAGGTCATCCCTGCTGATACATCCGAGACTGCTCCAGAAGACGGCGTGTACATCCACGGATTATACCTTGATGGAGCGCGTTGGGACAGAACCAGGTCAGGGCTTGAGACTGTGGAGGCTTCTTTCGTTGTAGCCAAATGGGTAAAGCACTCTGTCCGCTGCCGCTCCCCCTGCCCCTCCCGCCCAGTCCACCCCAACAGAAGGCCTCTCCTAGGGAATATGGCAAACAGTAAAAAATATCAGAATTCTTGCCATAAATCATTACTCAGGCTAGGGCAATTGATAAGTGAGTTTTTTAAGGTCCTAAAGAATTTTTAGCTAATATTTTTCAGTGGTCTTACTAGTAGAAAAGTTAGTTGACATTATTTAAGAGTTTTAGGACTCTTACCTTCTGTTTTGTAACATGCAGGAGTGCCTCACTTTTAAACATTTTACGGTTCTAGTAAACTTCCCATTTCTGTTGGTGAATGGAAAACTTTTTCTTATAGTTCAATGACATAATGAATAAATATTTAAAATAAATTCTGAATTTCCAGCTTAGGAAACTGAGCATTGCTGTACTTGTTTAAAATACGGAGGGGTGGAGTACCTGGGTGGCACAGTCAGTTACAGAGGACTCTTGGTTTGGGCTTAGGTCTTGATCTCAGGGTGGTGGGATTGGGCCCTGCTGGGCTCTATGCTCAGCAGGGAGTCTACTGAAGATTCTCTCTCTCTCCCTCTACCCATCCCACTCCTGCTCTCTCTCTCTAAAATAATAGATCTTTAAACAAATATTTAAGGTTAAGAGGGAAGGAGAGAGATTATTTTGCTTGGAACCCTGCTCTTTATCATTCCATTAATAAGCACAATCCTCTATTTCCAGGGTCAGGCTTTGCTCTCAAGGGAGGATTAAAGGCTGAGGCCCAGAGAATCACTTGAGGGGAGCATGAAGGAGGCTGTACAGAGATCATTCCAAGACAGGGCTAAGAGGAGATTTAGCTGCACCTAGTTCCTGTGGTTATTTTTTTCTCTCTTCTTCAATCTAATGACATTTGTTGGGACAGCCCGGGTGGCTCAACAGTTTAGCGCTACCTTTGGCCCAGGGCGTGATCCTGGAGACCTGGGATCAAGTCCCACATCAGGCTCCCTGCATGGAGCCTGCTTCTCCTTCTGCCTGTGACTCTGCCTTTCTGTCTCTCTGTCTCTCATGAATAAATAAATAATAAAAAACAAAATCTTAAAAAAAATGACATTTGTCTTAACTTACCTGTTCTTATATATCTATTCATTCATCTTTTCCTTCCTTCTTCCTCCCTCCCTCCCTCCCTCCTTTTTTCCAACTAATAAACAAATAACATAGCGTAGGGAAAAGAAACCACATTTTCTAGACAGGCAAATATACAGTTGAATCCTGACTCTGGCACTTAAGGGTTGTGTTACTGTGAAAACTACTCAACCTCTCTGAGCCTCCACTCTTCATCCATGGAACAGGAATGGGGACAATGTTACAGTGAGGACCAAGTGTGATAGGATAGCGTCGCCCTCATGGATGGTACTTAAAAAGTGACAGGGGTGCCTCGGTGGCTCAGTTGGTTAAGCAGCTGCCTTCAGCTCAGGTCATGATCCCAGGATCCTGGGATCAAGCTCCGCACAGTGGAGAGTCTCTCAGTGGAGAGTCTGCTTCTCCCTTTACCCCTTCCCTCCCCTTGCTCATGAACATGTTCTCTCTCTCTCTCAAATAAATAAATAAATAGTGACAGGAATTTATATTTGTCTACTGTTTGCACACATTGCCTTGCCATAATTTTCTTCTGTTTCTTTCAATTATTCATTGCCGTTTCCTTGGCTTTGTTATGTTTTGTTTTATATTTCTTTCTCTGCATATTCTGGTCCTCTTGTATTAAAAGCCAGTATCTAAGTAGCAATTTCTAGAAGTATATTTCATTTTATTTCTAATAAACATGTCAATTTCTCCTCACAGTGGATTGCTTGCTGAACAACATCCCAAACTTCTATTTGACCTGATGCCCATCATATGGATAAAACCAAGTAAGTATATCTCTAACAAAATTTCCTATGAGTTTTAGGGAGGGTAATGGTAGATATTTTTAATGGCTCCCCCAATTAAGTCTCTGTTCAAACCTATTAAGACTTTGTTCAATTAAACAGCGACTTAATGTTTACATTGGAAATATATTGTTCCCTTGTTTCATGTTGCATTCATATTATTATTCTGGGAATATCATTCTGCCTCTTTTTCCTCTTATCCCATGGGATGCAACATCTTCTCTGCCCCTCCCACACACTTATACTTTCCCAGAGTCCAGGGCTTCCTGTCAACATTTTGATTCTGAAATGCCTTTGCACACCTCTCAGAAATACACATAGGCTTGACACCATCTCCAGTTAGTGGCTAGAGTCTTCTGGCTACAGGAAACTCTTAGACCCAAGAGCCAGCCAGGTGCCCCAAAGCACAGATATTGCAAATCACAGGGAGTGGAGGCCAACTCTCTCCTCCTGGGAAAGCTACTTACTCCTTCCCTTCTTCTGCTACCATCATTTTTCCACGAGTCTAAACAAATGAGGCTCATTCTTTTGTTTTTTCTTTCTTCTCTAGTGTTTTTGTTTTCCAATAACTACTGATGGAAACATTTCCAAATTACCCACAATCACCACCTAATCCATTAAGTATTTTCATTATTAACACACTTCAATTATAATTATGAGAAATATAGCTTTAGTTTAGATAGACTTCTAATATCTCATATCGGGTCTTTGAAGGATAATATGTAGGTTCTTTCTGTGAGTAGGTGAAAGTTAGTGTGTTTTTCCTAGTAATAAGCTGCTGAAAGCAAATAGTGACTTCTGCTTCTTCTGATTTATGCGTTTCTTGTATTCAGGCCCTAAGCATCAGTGTCTTCTCTTTTTATCTCTGCCTCATTTCTGTGCTGTTTTATTCTTTCTTCTTTACTCTTTCTTCCCTACCTTCTCCTCTCCTTCTCTCCCAGATCCTTTTGAATGTTTTCACACCTTCAGGACTCTCTAACAGTGATAAAGATACTTTATTGATTTCTATGCTCTAGACCAAGAATCGTGCATCATATGAAATCATTTGTTTCACAGCCATAATTATATACCAACTGTAAACTACAATAACAACATTGAAATGTTCAAATATTATAATCATGATCTTAGATTCAGTACTAAAATAGTTATTCCTTTAGTCACAGTGGCTGTTTGTATTTCTTTCTTTTCTAAGCCAAAAAGTCTGAGATTGTGAAGTCAAATGCCTATGTCTGTCCCCTCTACAAGACAAGTGAACGTAAAGGAACTCTTTCCACCACAGGACATTCTACTAACTTTGTCATTGCAATGATGTTAAAGACGGACCAACCCACTCAACATTGGATCAAGCGTGGGGTTGCCTTACTTTGTCAGTTGGATAACTAAATTGGACAAACAAGAAAAAATCTGAAAGACATTTCAAAAAAATTCTGTGTTGTCTTCACTTACTTCAAAATATATGTATTATAAAACCAAGTATCTTTGTGTCACTTTTTTTTTTTAAGAGACTCTATGCCCAATGTGGAGTACAATATAACACTTGAACTCACAACCCTGAGATCAAGCCCTAAGCTAAGATAGAGTTGGATACCTAAGCGACTGAGCCACCCAGGCACCCCATGTGTCTTTCTTTTAAATAGTCCACCATTCCTGATGCACCACTCTTGACTAGAATATAGCCCTTCTAGAAAACATGAAAAGAAATGTTTCTTCAAAGAATATGAAAAACCTTTGGAACTTTCATTTATTTGATAATAGGTGAAAAACAGATTTTGGGAAACTTACCAGATAAAACTTATATCAGAAAATACCTTGTTTTCCCAAGTGTTAAGTCATTTCTTAGTTTCAGTTATAGTTGACTTTGCACTCACCTACCAGAGGTGATTCTAAATAAGGAAAATATCAGAACAACTCCAGAAACAAACCTCTTACATCACACTTTTACAGCATTAGCTCCACTTCTCACAGGACCCCTGTGTCAAGGGAGGGGAAACTCAGATAGTACAGTTTCTGTGCAAAAGCAATAAGATGGCTGGGGGCAGGAGCACCTGGGTGGCTCAGTGGTTGAGCGTCTGCCTTTGGCTCAGGTTGTGATCCTGGGGTCCTGGGATCGCGTCCCACATTGGGCTCCCTATGAAGAGCCTGCTTCTCCCTCCACCTATGTATGTCTCTGCCTCTCTCTGTGTGTCTCTCATGAATAAATAAATAAAATATTTTTTTAAAAAAAAGATGGCTGGGGGCAGGCCTACATACCCATTGATTTCCTGTTTAATTGGAAATGCCAAGCGTCTCTTATTTTAATAGTTAATAGTCTTATTATTTAGCATATATTCATAATATTAGTATAGATGAACAATTCTAAAACATTTCAATGAAACAAAACTATAGTTGAAATTTTATTATCTTGTGTGAAATTAATTTCTTCCTTGAGATTCTCAGGATACTTGAGGCCGCAGCTCTGTAACCTACAGAAAATGTAGGTGCAGCTACCCAGTGAATTGGGACTGTTGGGACAGTTGTTTTGATAAATCGGTCAGAGAAAAAAAAATGTTTGGCCTCTCTAGTGGAAAATTGATTCTGTTCTGCAGTGGCTATGTGCGTGAGTCTTAAGAGAATGAATTATTTCACACAGAAAATGCCCCCCTGCAAAAGCATTTTATACCAGGAATAAAATGTTTGGTCCTTTAAATTTGATGAATATAGCAGTGAAGAAAAGAGATCATGTTTCCAAAGAGAGCTAAACCACATGCAAAAAAAAAAAAAAAACACGGATAATATGCCAGACTGTCTTATGATCAGGTATTTATAGCAAAGCTATTAATGGAATGGTCACTACAGGGGAGTGGAGATCCTAAATATAAATGAAAATTCTGATGTGCTAATCTTTAACAGTGAAAACTTCCGTGCTCTCCTAAAGGATATAACAGAAGGTAAATATCTTTGGTATGTGATCAAACCTATTCTATGCTAAAATGGAAAAGTTTTTTTAAAAACCATTGAGATATTGCCTAATAGATACATTGTTTTTTTACTACCACTACTCCTGTCATATGCTGTATTATGAGAGTGCACATTCCTGTAATATGTTTGTTTTTAGTGTGTACTGTTATTTTCAGCATAAAGCTGTCCTTCGGGGTAAGTGCTACATTCACTGAGAAAAAACTCCTAAGCCAAGTCTAAAATAAATCATTATTTTCATAGTTAGAATGACACCTACCTAAGTTTTATATGAAGGTGGTTTTTCTTGAATAGGCTTTAAGTAAATGGCTGCTCATGGAGACTTATAATTTATGTTAAATTTGTGGCGGTTCAGAAAACTATTTTAAATTTATGGGAAAAATTTAATGAGTATTTTTTTCTAAATTTAGCATCTATCAATCCTATCAATTTGTAGTTTTCTGAATTTCACTTGCAATTTTAAGTATTTGATTATCTTGTTTTCTCAGCTGGAAAAATATTTTTAATTCATTCTGACTTTAAATCTGTCAGCATTCCACATGGATAATTATACCAGTGATGAAGACACAGATGAGGACTTTGATACCCAGCTCATCATCCAGTGGAGTTTACAGGACGTTCACCGGCCGGGGACTACACAGCAGGCGCCTGCAGATGAGAGGTATTGTATCCCACTGGCGATGTGATGTGAGCATTCAACAGTTGAGACTTGTCATTAGCATGATGCTAGTGTTATGATAAAAACAGGAGAGAAGGTCAAAATCCAAGGAGCTCTCATTTAAATACCTATGAGACTTGATGTCTCACCAGCCAGACAGGAAAATTTGGAAATAATTCAGGATGTAATTAGGGAGTAAACAGTTGAAGGAGTTTGGTAGCAATTCTGGCTTGGGGACTGGCAGGCTGAAAATGAGAAGAAATACATGAGGATATGAATAGAGGACTCGAATGCATCTTGTCTTTGCAGAGCCAAGGGAATGCATAAATTCAACCAACACAAAGAGAAAATTATCCTCAACCTCAGTGGGGAGATGAGGTCAGGTCCAGTCTTTATTCAAATCACAAGGAGGAATTATGTAAACTTAAACCCTTTCCAAAGGGTGTGTATGCGGAGTTCTGTAATGACAGCAATAGAAAAGGAACTCATGGGTCCCCCAGTGGTGGAAAAGAATCGCCCTGGAGGTAGAATGTTTACAGCCAGGCACACCTGCTCAAATGGTCTCTGGCTAGCTGATCTTCAACCTCATTCCCAACCCCCCCCCCCCCGCCCCGGACCCCCACCTCTGGCTAGTTACTATTGTTTTTCAGCGGTGATAAACCCTGTTTGCTTGGGATGGTGATTTCTATTTGCCTGCTGGAGGTAAAACTGAATAAATATATTTTAACTCCAAGAGATTTTATAATTATAGAGATGTTGACCTAAAACTATAGTTTGTTTGTTTTTTTTAAGTAACAAACTCATGGACTGATCACTTTGTGCCATCCTATTTAAGCATTTCATAAATATTGACTCATTTAAATTTTAATTCTCATGTAGTAAGTACTATTATCCCCGCGTAGAGATGAGGAGACAAGTAAGTGTTACCCAAAGTCACAGGGCTAGTAAGTGAGAGGCAGGCAGTCTGGCTTCAGAGTCTGTGCTCTTTACCACACCACTCTTACACTTTTGTGTTACATTTAGGAATAATCTTTAAAGTTTTATAAAGAAGTTGGGTTTCTTAGATTATGTTATATTAACCTTATGATTAAAATTTTTAAATCCATTCAGTAATTAAGTCATTATTTTAGGTTGAAAGGCATTAAGATTTTTTTTTAATTTTTATTTATTTATGATAGTCACAGAGAGAGAGAGAGAGAGAAGCAGAGACATAGGCAGAGGGAGAAGCAGGCTCCATGCACTGGGAGCCCGACGTGGGATTCGATCCCAGGTCTCCAGGATCGTGCCCTGGGCCAAAGGCAGGCGCTAAACCGCTGCGCCACCCAGGGATCCCAGCATTAAGATTTTGATGATTGAAATGTTTCAGAGAAATTAAAATTAACTATTGTTACAAATCTCTGTCATTGGACTTGCAAGAGTTATATGGTACTTAGGAAAGCTTGCTGAGTTGGTCAGGCACTTGAAGGAATTAGGAAACACTTCTTGAGACAGGTGGAATAATGCCGGAAGAGCAGTTTCCCTGGAGTGCATTTAGGGTCACACTGTATTTTGGAAGTATTTCCGTGAAGCCTCAGTAACTGCCTCAGTTCATCCTCAGCTGACTACCATTGCCCTTACCCTTTGTTTTTTTATTAAGTGCCTTTGTTTTTCCCTCAGTTTGGGGCTTACATATATATATTTGTTTTCTATGCAGCTTCCATCACTTTTTGAGAGCTGAGTACAAGAAGATAATTGAAACAATAGAGACAGTTAAGTACTCTTCCTATTCTATCTCTGCTAAATTCAGGAAGCCTAGAAGCAGGTTCTCCCAAATGCTCAACCTTGTGCAATCCAGATCCACCTATGATTCTCTAGAGCCCATAAGAAAATACCGTGGCACAATTTAGCAAAGCCCTGCTGAGTTCCTGGGCGAGGTGGGGGGGGAGGGGCTGAGCTGTGAGCTGTTGGTCTGTACACAACAATATGAGGAGGCAGTCGCAGGCCTGGAGGGGGACAGGGGGTGCTAACAGAGGAACGCTAGGCAAAAGGCCTTACTGTTGCTTCGTCCTGCCTATGCCATTTTCATGTGTCTCTCATGAAGCGTGGTGGTAGAATTCTGTCCTCTCCTGACGGTGGAATTCAGAAGCAGCTTGGGCTGCCTCCTGTGTGTGCCAAATGTGAATCTGTTCCCATTTGACTTGTTAATAGGTAAGGAAGATGCATTGTCACACTTGACCAAGTACCATTCTGCTTTTGATGAAGCAGATGGGATGGGCTGGCTTCCTCTGCATAAGGCTGCGGTGCAATTAAACAAGAACATTTTGGAAATAACCCTGAAAGGTAAGCTCCCTTTATAACTCTTCCTGATGCTTCTGAGAAATAAATTTAAAACTTATTTCTGTATCTTAACCTGTGTGGTCTAATGGATTTATTTCAGCTTCAAAACCCAGCGTGTGGGAGCAAACCACCCACAATGGTGAAACACCACTTTTTTTGGCTGTCAGCACTTGCCTCTTAGAAAATGCCAGTTTTCTTCTTCTCAATGGCTGCAATCCGAATGCCAAGAATTCTGAAGGCAATTCTCTTCTTCTTACAGGTAAACTAATACCTTGTCTCTGGAAAACAGTCTGTGATTCCGAGTGTCACCTATGCCCACAGGTTTCAAAGGGAACTTTTTAAAATTTTAATTCCAGTTTAAATACAGTGTAATATTAGTTTCATATGTACAATATCACGAGTCAGCACTTCCATACAACACCTGGTGCTCATCATGACAAGCACACTCCTTAATCCCCTTCACCTATGTCATCCCCACCCTCCTCTCTGGCAACCATCCGTGTGTTCTGCATAGTTAAGAATCTGTTTCTTGGTTTGCCTTTGTCTCTCTTCCATGCCCCCCACCCCGCCCCTTGCTCATTTGTTTTATTTCTTAAATTCCACATGTAAGTGAAATCATACGGTATTTATCTTTCCCTGATTTCACTCAGCATAGTACTCTCTAGCTCCATCCATGTCGTTGCAAATGGAAAAACAGCTTTTTGTGCATAGTTGCCGTGCTGCCATCCTGGTTCCACCTGACCAGATGTGGGTACCTAAGAGGTTTTGTAGAGACTGGCCTGTGGGATGGCCTGGTGTAGAATCTCTGCCAATTAGGTGATCATTTTGCACGGTTCCTTAACGAGTTAATTTGGGTATAAGGGGTGAACAGAGTAGGAGGCAACTGATGGCAGGTTGAATATAAATGAGCGATTTTGCTCCCTCCTGAGTCTTCACTAAAATTATACTTACATTGTTTAGAAGAGGTAAGATACAGGGGTGCCTAGGTGGCTCAGTTGGTTAAGCATCTGCCTATGGCTTAGGTCATGATCCCAGGATCCTCGGATTGAGCCCTGCATTGGACTCCTTGCTCAGTGGGGAGCCTGCTTCTCCCTCTCCATCTGCCTGTTGCTCTCCCTGCTGTTCTCTCTCTCAAATCAATAAATAAAATCTTTTTTTTTTTTTAAAGTAAGATACAAAACAATGAGAAGAACCGGAGAAGAGACAATAGCAACATAGTTTTTTAAAACCTGGAGAGCAGGTGGATGAGTAGTCAGTGACAAGAAAGCCAAATTTTAACTTGCTAGCGGAGAAAGCAACACAATTACATCAAAAGGCATGGAAGTTCTGGGTAATAGTTACCTTGTGGAGCACTGGTGAAGGACACGGAGCTAACATAGGAAAATTGCTGGAACACTATTAAGGAATAAGTCCTCATAGGCAGATCCCTTCTCCCAATCTGCCCTGCAAAGAGAGACCCCTCTCTCATGCCACCTGAATTCTGGAGGTTCATTTTCTGGGCGGTTTAAACAGAGGCTCTCTAGACTGGGGGGATATTCAGCAATGGTGGGAGTACTGGATGGAAAACACTGGAGAAATTAAGCAAACACTGGTGAGACCTCCCAGCCCTCCTCTTCCACCAGGATTCTAGAAAGCTGGCAGCCAGAACTCTACCTTCCAAGAGGAGGCTTCTCTGGGGAATTTGATATAATGAAAGTGAAGTTGGGGGCTTCCCAACAAATGGCCCAGGCATATCAACACTCAATTAGGAACACAGTCCAGGAGCTACTCCCAATGTTCAGGATCCCCAATTAGCTCTAGTCCCCAACTCTTAATCACGAGCAGACTGACAAGAATGACTATCTGAGAAAAGACTTCAGCAGAGATAAGCAACTTGAAGGAGACAGACTATTTAGGGAAAATATAATGTAGGGGGAAATTATGATAATGTTAGAGAATTTAGTAAGAAGTAATGAAATAACAGGACATTACAAAAATATTGAACCAAAAAATGCTCTTGAAAATTAAAAATGGTAGTGGAATTATAAAACTCAAATCAAATGCTGGGAGATGAAAGCATCCAGAAAAAGATAAGAAATGGGAAATAGGAAAGAAAAAGAAAAAAGCTCAGACTATCTAAAAGAGAGCAACATGTGAATCTCAGAAATAGTAGAAAGAGAATAGACAAGATGGAGATGGTATATCATCAATGAATAAGCCAAGAAAATGATTTCCTAAAACAAAGGATATGAGTTCCCAGAATCAAAGTGCACACTAATGCCAGCTCAATGAGTTAAGACCCGATACCCTTAGCACTCTGTATTTCCAGTTCTAGAGCACTTTCCATGGCACATTAACAAATGGATAGGGAGATGGATAGGAACATATATTTTTTAAAGATTTATTTATTTGAGAGAGAGAGCACAGGCATAAGCGATAGGGGCAGAGAGGGGGAGGGAGAGAGAAGCTCAAGCAGACTCTAAGCTGAGCATGGAGCTAGACATGGGGCTTGATTCCAGGACCCTGACATCATGATCTGAGCCAAAACCAAGAGTTGGTCACTTAACCGACTGTGTCACCCAGGCACCCTGGAAGATGGATCCATCAAGTTGTTTTAGAATCTTGAAGGACTTGCAGATTGTCATCCATATGTGAATGATTACAGCATAAATGCAGAAGAGCCAATTAGAAAATTTTAACAAAATATGAGGTTAAAAATAATTTCCTAGGGCGCCTGGGTGGCTCAGTTGGTAAGTGCGTGACTCTTGATTTCAGCTCAAGTTGTGATCTCAGGGTCCTGAGACTTGAGTCCCAAATTGGGCTCCGTGCTGAGCGTGGAGCCTGCTTGGGATTCTCTATCTCCCTCTGCCCCTCTGCTCACGCACACATGTGCAGTCTCTCTAAAAAAAATAATTTCCTGATTATTGCTGGTTTTGTTTCTCTCTGTTTAATGCACTTAATAAGCATTTCTAGGGCTGTATTGGGTACCTAAGTTCCCATTTTCTTGAGGGAAGGCACATAAAAATGATAAATGAAAATTTCATGTTTATGTTTTTCAGCTACCTTAGCAGCCAATAGATGACAACTGTTCATGGCTTACAAAAAAGCCAGTAGGCTATAGATATAAAACACTATTAATATTATTGGATATAAGCTTCATTTTACAGTCTGTTCCCTAAGCACAAAATGCTGGCACATGGGAGTAGGTAGGAGGAGCTCCTTAAAAAGCCTGAGGGACACTGACTAATAAGATACCTTGGCCATAAATTTCCTGGTGAACATTATGCCTATTTTACTTCTAATTTCCAGCTGTTCTCCGTGACTCCTATGAGATGGCTGCCTTGCTAATTGGCTATGGGGCAGATGTCAATCTGCGGTGTACCAACGAGAGGACAGCTCTCCATGAAGCAGCCAGACTGGGCAGGCAGGACATAGTGAAGCTGATATTGGTTTCTGGGGCATACCCTGACCCACAGAGCTCCTATGGATTCACTCCTCTTGCTCTTGCTGCCCAGAGTGGACACACTGAAATCATGGAGATGTTACTGCAGAAAGGCAAGATTTTCTATACGGTCAGCACACTCCCAAGGGGTAACATGATGCAAGTGTCCTCCTATTCATGGAGAGCTTCAAAATAATAGAAGTTAACATTTTATTTAAGCCTAACACAGATATTTGATGAAAGCATGTGTGAACATTGGCTACTAAAAAGCCTAGAGTAGAGACTGAATATTTCTCCTTCAATGTGAAGTAATTTCCCTAAAATTAGTAGGGTGCAGGTTACTCTTTTACATAATATTCCCTAACCATGCTGAGGATGGTTGGGTTTTTTGTTTGTTGTGTGTTTTCCTTTTCTAGATTCACAGAACAAAAGGCCCCACATCACCCCCTACATGTTGTTTCTGCTAAGTCACAGGGCAGTCCAGTGTGTTACCAGATGCTTCAGTAGTTAGGAATTGTTCCTGGTAGCTTCTCTCTGGGTCCCAGTTCTCTCTCCAGTAATAACCACAACTGAGAAAAGGGGAAGGCAACTTATATTTATTGAGTATTTTCTAAGCACCAGACATTAAGCTAACTGTGCTGCTTCATGTGATCTTCTAAAACCCTGTGAAGTAGGCACTATCTTCATTTTACATCTAAGGATAGAGGGTTAGGGGTGGTAGCAATTGCAGGACTTCCCTTTAACCCCCCACCAATTCAAGATCCTGGTTTAACTGACAGAGACCCTGGCTAAGAGAACTTTGGCATTTATTGTCTTTGAGGCCAAGACCCCCCCACTGATGAAATAATGTAGTATCTAGAGCTTTTTGTCAAAGAAGCAAATCCTTACCAAGATTTAATACAGTCCCAATATTAGATTTACCTTCTTTATTCTCCTTCCTGTTTATGTACAGAAGCCTTATTTCTTTTTTAATAATACATGGTCCTGATCTCCAATATTCTAGAATATAGGGACTCCTATTTTTAAGAACAACTTTCTGCTTTCTAGACTTACCTGAAACTTTCCCATCATATGGGGTCGTGAGGGGGACTTTGTAGTTCCCAAGCAATAGCCATAAGACATTTTAAGTAAGGTGTTTCAAATGAGCAATATCAGCAATGTCTAGAGTCATTAGCTAGAATAACAAAATCACTGGATCTTTAATCTACACAGAGTCACCTTTTATGTAGATCATTGATTAAAATATAGAGAGGCACCAGATTTTCAATTCTTAACTCTTTCAAGAAACCAGCATCAGTTGACCTCCATAAGGTATTTCCCTGAGGTTAACTCCCTTATGAAGTAATTTATACAAAGTGACATAGGTAGTAAATGGCAGAGCCAAGATTTGAACCCATGTCTGTCTCATTCCAAGTCATACTACTTTACCATCCTGCATTACCAGAGTGATAACATGGCATCATAGAAATGGGCTCTGGATCTGGACTACCTGTATGTGAATCCTGACTATCTTGCTTACCAGCTGTGCATCTCTGGGAAAAGTTACTCAAACCTCAACGAGCCTCAGTTTTTTCATCTTTAAAATGAAGATACTAGCATCTAATTGTTAGGGTTGATGTGAAGTTTAGAAATTATGCATACACAGGAACCTGTACATAGTGAGCACTCTTTCCATGGAGGCTGATTAGACTTTTCTTCATGTATTCTAGGAATGGAGTTCTTGGGCAGCCACTATATTCTGATGACTGTGGAGTCTCTACTAATTTAAAGCTACTACATCTGTTTGTTATGAGCTGTGCCCAGAATGTTTTTTCAAAACCCATTTTACTGAGAGGCCTTCTCCAATTGACCCAAAATTCATTTCTCCTTCCTTCACCATCCAGCTCCCCTCCGAATCCAAAACTGAGATCTTTTCTCTTTTCTTTTTTTTAAATGTCTGTAATCTTTTTCTCCTTTTTAAAATTTAAATTCAATTTGCCAACATACAGTGTAACACCCGGTGCTTATCCCATCAAGTGCCCTCCTTAGTGCCCATCACCTAGTCACCCTTCCCCCCACCTGCCTCCACTTCTGCAACCCTTTGTTTCCCAGAGTCAGAACTGAGATCTTTTAGAGGACATTTTGCCTACACCTGTCCTCTTACCATCCACACCATCACATGACACTCAGCCTACTGGGCACTACAATTTATCCTGTTAACTGTTAAGTCCCGAACTTCAGCTGCAAACAACTACATTGTAGCTTACTACAAACAGCCCCCTAAGAACATGTTACACCAGAACAAATGCCATAACACCAGATGGCATGGTCCAACGGGATGGGTGGTACCATCCTACATATAAGTATGGGGTAGGTGGGCTTTCATAGACTGGTCTGGAAACAAAATCACCTTTTGTAACCTCACTTCTCCTGGAATTTTCAAGTCCCAAACAAATAACTTATAGAAGTACTCTGTCAGCCTCCTCATTAAAATTTAGAGACTGCTTGCATCATTTCTTCCTTGCCCAACTGCATTATAAACTAGCTGAGAGCAGGAGGTACATTTTTTATTTCTTTTAGTGCTTTGCTAAAATGGCTCCTTAATAATTGCTTTTTGGTAGTGCTGATATATTAAGGATGCTTAAGACAGTGGAAAAGACTCTTGCAAAACAAGACCTTTTTCTCCTTTAGGAGCTAATGCTCTTGCTCAGGCCTCTGACTCCTCGTCCATCTTACTTGAAGCCGCTAGTGGAGGAAATCCAGACTCTGTGGCCCTTTTGCTAGAGCATGGAGCTGATGCCAACGTCCCTAAGAATTCAGGCCACCTGCCCATTCATGTGGCAGCTGACAGAGGCCACCTGTTGTAAGTTCATTTACATTATTGAGAAATAGTAATAGCTACGGTAGGGGGAGGGTTTCAGAGCAGCTTCTGGGAACTTTATATTCTTCATCTCTGATCCTATAATTCCAGCACCCCTTCTAAGATAAGAAACTCAACCAGTCAGTGAAGCCAGGCATCCTCTGTAGCCAGGAGCGAGATATAAAAGTACTTTATTATCAGGTCTTTAGGCAATACGGGGACCCTCAGGTCTCCCTGCTTAGACAAATTCTGAGTTTTATATCTAAACAGTAGTTTCATTCAACTTTACTAAGTATCTGAGCTTTTGGATGCAGGAATTAAGCACTTTTCGGCTGGAAGTTCTAAATGCCACCCGATACTAATACCATCTGGTACGAGTATAAAACCATCGTAAACAGGTTACTGCTGCATCTTAACCAAGACAGTTTTTTTTTTTTTTTTTTTTTTTTTTTAAATACACTTTGAAATTCTTTCTCAGAGCCCTAAAGCTTTTGGTTCCAGTCACGGATCTTGCCGCCATTAAGCAGAGCGGGATCAGTCCTGTGCACTGTGCGGCAGCAGGAGCGCATCCTGAATGCCTGGAGCTCCTCATCCAGGCGGGATTCGATGTGAACTTCATGCTAGACCAGAGAATCCGCAAACACTATGACGACCACAGGAAGTCAGCGTTGTATTTTGCAGTGTCAAACGGTGACCTCTCTTCAGTGAAGCTGCTTCTAAGTGCTGGAGCTCTGCCTAACCAAGACCCTGTTAACTGCCTCCAGATAGCCCTGAGGATGGGCAACTATGAGCTGGTGAGTCTGCTGCTACGGCACGGAGCCAACGTCAATTATTTCTGCAGAGTTAACCCTTTACATTTCCCGTCAGCCCTGCAGTACACGCTGAAAGATGAAGTCATGCTCAGGATGCTACTGAATTATGGGTATGACACAGAGCGATGCTTTGATTGTCCTCACGGAGACAAAGTTCATCCTTGCTATACCTTTGAAGGCTGGACATCTACAGTCATCAAAGATACCATGGTAAGTGCACAGTACTGTCCGTATCCACGTGCACAGTTGCTATTGGTGGCCCTGAACTACAGCAGTAGGTCAGGGTCTATCCATTCTCTCCAGCCGCTCACAGCTAAAAAGACTTTAACAGGATAAATACATGTGAAGTAGACACAGTAGTAGACGTAAAGGTACAGAAACTGTTCAGAGGGAAAAGTGATTTGACTTTACCTAAGGAGTTTCACCAAATGAAGTGGCATCTGAGTAAAGTTTTAAAGAACCAGGGCCATCTTATTAACTAGATATGCTTTTTCTTTGAAGGGGGGAGTTACCCAGCTAAAACATTTCTGGGGTCCTGATACCTGTACCCCCTCCCTTCTTCGCTATCGCTTTTAGCTCTAAAATTTGATTAAATAGGTTTCTTTGGCCATCTTCTTCTTCTTTTTTTAAAAAGATTTATTTGGGAAAGAGAAAGAGAGAAAGAAGAGCACGAGCAGGGGGAAGGGCAGAGAGAGCAGCAGACTCCCTACTAAGTGGAGAGTCGGACAACACAGGACTTGATCACAGGACCTTGAGATCATGACCTCAGCCAAAGGAAGGCACCCAACCAAGCCACCCAGGTGCCCCTCTTTGGTCACCTTTTTGTTGAAAAGGGAATCACCATAAATAGTTGACCACCTCCTTCTTGAGACGTTTTCCTGTTGGCTTTCATCATACCAGCCTCCCATTCCCCCCCTACCTGGTCACGTCTACTTCCCCAAACCAGAGCGTACCCCTGATTTCTCAAAAAGCTGGCATCCTTCAGGTTTCAAGTGTTACCCCCTCAGAGAGGCCCCTCCTTTCCTGTCTAAGGTGGGTGTCCTCCCTAATCTGCTGCTGCTGCACTTACCACTTGCCAAAATGATCTGTAGAACACTTTCTGATGAAAAAAAAAAAAAAAAAGAACATTTTCTGATGATGTGTCTCCTCCACAAAGACATCAGTGTAAACTCCTATGCACCACTCCCCTCAGCTTAGAGATCTGTGCTTAGCAGAGTAGATATATTAGAATACCTGAGTCCATAGTGAAATCAGAACAAAAAAAAAAGAAATGAAATGGAGAAAGCATTTCGAATCAATTATGAAAAGTGAAAGACATTTTGTTATAATATTGCATACTATTTTTAGGTTATGATTAATGTGGGAGATGGCATTTAGGTATAGATCATCTTGTACTATTTCCTGACTTTTTATTTTATACTATTTAACTTTTTTCATGGGCACCTTGCTAGAGGTGTATAAATTATCTACAGACAGAAACTATTCTTTCCTTCAGCCATGAGGCATAGGTGATGAATGACAGAAAACCCAAAATGAGAGTGGTTTTAATAAGATGGCTCAGGGTGCCTGGGTGGCTCAGTTGGTTAAGTGTCTGCCTTCAGCTCAGGTCATGGTCCTGGGGTCCTGGGATCAAGCCCCGCTCGGGCTCCCTGCTCAGCAGGGAATCTGCTTCTCCCTCTCCTCCTGCTGCTCCCCCTGCTTGTGCTCTCTCACTCATGCTCTCAAATAAATAAAATCTTTTTAAAAAAATTATAAGATGGCTCATTCCTCTCTCATATAAATAAAGGCCAGAGGTAAACAGCCTTTTAACTGGAGAGCTCCATGACCACAGGAGAAACTTGTGTCCACAACCCAGCCAGCAAGGAGACAGGCAGGAAGCAGCAGCACACACCTTGCTCTAAGTGCATTCTGGGCATTGCTCACACTTACACTCACATTTCACTAGCTAGAACTTAGGTGGCTGCGTCTAGGGGCAAAGAAGCTGGAAAGGTAATCTTTATTCCAAGAAGCCCTGTGGCCAACCAAAGGAGACAACAGGTATTAGGTAACTATTTCTTTCACACCTTGTTTACATCTTACATAGTTCTGAAGGTACAATAGTAAATAGATTTTCAAATGTGAGAGCTAAGGACTAATGTCCTTGGGGCGCCTGGGTAACTCAGTCAGTTAAGCAGCCAACTCTTGATTTCAGCTTAGGTCATGATCTCAGGGTCCTAGGATCAAGCCCCACGGCAGGCTCCATGCTCAGTGGGGAGTCTGCTTGATGATTCTCTCTCCCTCTGCCCCTCCCCACCCTAGAATAAATTAATCTTAAAAAAAATTTTCCAAAAACAACAACAAAAAAATTTCCTTGTTCAATGCCTTAATTTATAAATGAGGGACTTGAGACCTTGGTTCTTGACTGTGAGTTTAGTGTTCTAAACCACATAGATACTTAAGTTTTTCATTTACTTTCATAGTTCCAATTTTCTCCCCCAGTTCTGTGAAGTAATAACATTGTCGTGGCTGCAACATCTCTCTGGGAAGGTTGTTCGAGTGATGCTTGATTACGTTGATCAAGTTCAAATCTGTTCAAAGTTGAAAGCTGTGCTCCAAAAACAGGGGCTGTGGTCAGAAATCCATTTTATCTTGAGTGAGTATCTTTCTTTCTTTTAGAAGATTCTTACCAAAAAAAATTCTAGTGGGTTTTTACATTCTTATTTGCTTTGCTTTTTTGTTTTTTTAAAAGATTTTATTTATTTATTCATGAGAGACACAGGCAGAGACACAGGCAGAGGAAGAAGCAGGCTCCTCGCAGGGAACCCAATGCAGGACTCAATCCTGGGACCCCAGCATCACGCCCTGAGCCGAAGGGAGACGCTCAACCGCTGAGCCACTCAGGCGTCTCTCTTATTTGCTTTGTAAAAAACATTCTTTTCTGGCTAAAAGCCTTACCTACGGAATGCCTGGGTGCTCAGCAGTTGTGTGTCTGCCTTTGGTTCAGGTCATGATCCCGAGGTCCAGGGATCGAGTCCCACATCAGGCTCCCTGTATGGAGCCTGCTTCTCCCTCTGCCTGTGTCTCTGCCTCTCTCTCTCTGTGCCTCTCATGAGTAAATAAATAAAATATTTTTTTTAGAAAAAAAGCTTTACCTAAAGAAAGCAAGCAAAATACTATATATTCCTATCTAAAAACAGTAACTATTTATAACTTAATTTGTGCTTACCCCCATTCCCCATAGATGAACTCTGTCAGGTAATCACATTATATGGTAGGTGATAGCTTTCTCCTAGTCATATGGAACACTGTAGATTTAGTGATTAGCAGCTATGAAATGGTAATGAAAACACGGATGAGAAATGAAGATTGAAACCTGCAGATAATACTGAATGACGCTTCAAACCACATTCTTTCACAGCGGCACAGAAGTCAAGAATTTCTTTCTAGTTTCCCCACAAGGTGGTGGTCTTTAGTTCCCAGGCTGACCCTGAGGGGGTGGTGAATACATGTAGATTTAAGGACTTCAGACCCAACACTGATGCCGACCTTTGGGTTCTTAAATTGGCCAGGTTCTGTAATCACGTCAATAGAAGGGCTGCAAGGAGAAGGGAAAGGCTGTGGTTCCCTGTGAACTTTTTCCATTTAGACACTGCAAATGAAAATTTTGGTTTAACACACATTTGCTGACCAAATCCTAAGATCACTAAAAAAATGAAGCAACTCTTTTTCCTTCGGGTAACGTGTTTCTCTCATTTCAGCAAACCCTCGACCCCTCAGACATCTGTGTCGCCTGAAGATCCGGCGGTGTATGGGGCGCTTACGTCTGCGCTGCCCGGTCTTCATGTCCTTCCTTCCATTACCAAACCGTCTCAAAGCATATGTCCTTTACAAAGAATACGACCTTTATGGACAAGGAATTTTCACAGGAACCTGGTAGTCAAACCATTCTGGATGAAGAGGTATAATTCTGTAAGCTGTATTTCTTAAAGTTTGACTTGTTACATGATTCATTATTTCTCACTTTACCTAGCAACCAAAATCTCAAAGCAGTCTACATTCTTTTGAAATATGATATTAATACTTTCTTAATATGCTTAATTTTGCTTCTCAGGGGACCTGGGTGGCTCAGTTAAGTGTCTGACACTTGATCTCAGCTCAGGTCTTGATCTCAGGATCATGAATTCAAGCCCAGTGTTGGGTTCCATGCTGGACATGGAGCCTACTTAAAAAAAAATTCCATACACCAAAAAAAAAAAAAAAAAAAAAAAAAAAAAAATCCTCATATTGCTTTTCAAGAACAATCTGACAGGCAGTTTAAAGAAATACTCCTCCCCTCAAAGTAAATTAAAAAACTAAACCCAAACTGTAAAATTTCAACTTAGAGACATACATCAGTTCTCACTCTGTATTGATTTTACATTAAATGTATGAATCTATATTTCTACATGTCAAAACAATAGATGCTACCTCAAATAATTCAGTAATTATTAACAGTAATTAACAGTAATTATTAACAGTATTATTAACAGTAATTCTTTTTATAGAGAAGTACATACATGTCTTAGGAATTACATTGAATAAAATACGGACCCCAGTACTTGACCTACAAATGAGCTGTTCTTGTGCAAAAGTCCAAAGGCCAGTTTAAGTGCCTGTTTACAGTCCTGCACGGAAATGGGGGGTTTTGGTTAACTGAAATAGAACTTTCATTTGCAATGTCATCATTAATGGGAAACATGCAGTCCTTCTTTCCACAGAACTCTGGCTGAAGGTTACCACTTATTGGTTAATGTTACCACTGAGACAGAAGTCAAGTGTTTTCAAATGGCTTAGTGATTCTGTACTGAACCCAGTACAGTACTAAACCCACAAGAGGGGCTCACTGACAGAAGCAGTTATATTTATGTTAATGCCATATAGTTAACATACAGTGTTATATTAGTTTCAGGTGTACAATATAATGATCCAACTATTCTATACATTATTCAGTGCTCATCATAAGTGCATTCCTTAATCCCCATCCCCTATTTAACCCACCCACCCCTCCCACCTCCCTTCCGGTAACCATCAGTTTGTTTTCTCTAGTCAAAAGTCTATTTCTTGGCTTTTTTCCCTTTGCTCATTTGTTAAGTTCCACATATGGGTAAAATCACATGGTATTTGTCTTTCTCCAACTTATTTCGCTCAGTGTTATATTCTCTTGATCCATCCATGTTGTTGCAAATGGCAAGATTTCATTCTTTTTTGATAGCTGAATAATATTCCATTGTGTATGTTTACCACCTCTTGTTTATCTATTGATGGACATTTGGGCTGCTTCCATAATTTGGCTATTGTAAATAATGCTGCAATAAGTTGGGGTGCATGTATCACTTTGAATTAGAGTTTTTATATTTTGGAGGTAAATACCTAGTAGTGTGATTACTGGATCATATAGTTCTATTTTTAAGTTTTTGAGGAACCCCCATACTGTTTTCCACAGTGACTGCACCAGTTTTCATTTGCACCAACAGTTCATGAGCGTTTTTCTCCACATCCTCGCCAACACTTTTTTATTTTAGCCATTCTGACAACTGTGAGGCATCTCATTATAGTTTTGATTGCATTTCCCTGATAAGTGATGTTGTGCATCTTTTCATGCATCTGTTGGTCATCTGTATGTCTTCTTTGGAGAAATGTCTGTTCATATCTTCTGCCCATTGTTTAATTGGATTATTTGTTTCTTGGGTGTTGAGTTGTATCAGTTCTTTATATATTTTGATACTAATCCTTTATTGGATGTGTCATTTGCAAATATCTTCTCCCATTCAGTAGGTTGCCATTTAGTTTGATGATTGTTCCCTTTGTGGTTTATCTTTTTATTTTGATGTAGTACCAATGGTTTGTTTATTAATTTTGCTTGTTTCCCTTGCCTCAGGAGACATATCTAGCAAAATGTTGCTATGGCTGATGTCAGCAATATTACTACCTGTGCCCTCTTGTAGGATTTGTAGTTTCAGATCTCACATTTTGGTTCTTAATCCATTTTATTTTTGTATATGGTGTCAGAAAGTAGTCCAGTTTTCCCAACACCATTTGTTGAAGAGACTGTCTTTTCCCCATTGTATATTCTTGCCTCTTTTGTCAAAGATTAATTGACCTTAAAATTATGAGTTTATTTCTGGGTTTTTACTCTGTTTCATTGAGCTCTGTGTTTTTATGCCAGTACCATACCATTTTGATTACTACAGCTTTGTAATATAAATTGAAACCTGAAATTGTGATACTTCAAGTTTTTTTTTCAAGATTGCTTTGACTATTTGGGGTCTTTAGTGATTCCACACAAATTTTAGGTTTGTTCTAAAAAAAAAAATTTAGGTTTGTTCTAGTTCCATAAAAAATGCTGTATTTTGATAGGGATTGCATTAAATCTGTAGATTACTTTTGGTAGTATATATTTTAACAGTATTTGTTCTTCCAATCTATGAGCATGCAATGTCTTTCCATTTCTTTGTGTCATCTTCAATTTCTTTCATCAATGTTTTATAGAGTACAGGTCTTTCCTCTCTTTGGTTAAGTTTATTCCTAGTTATTTTGTTATTTTTGGTGTAATTGTAAATAAGAGGGGTTTTTAAAAACTTATGTTCCACTTAGTTAACATACAGTGTAATATTAGTTTCAACACTTCCATTCATACATCACTCAAGCCCTCATCGCAAGTATACTCCTTAATCCCCATCAACTATTTACCCCATTCCCTTACCCACCTCTCTTCTGATATCCATCAGTTTATTCTCGATTGTTAAGAGTCTCTTTCTTGGTTTGCTTCTCTTTCTTTTAATGTCAATTTCTGCTGCTTTCTGTACATTGATTTTGTATCCTGAACTCATTTACCAATTCTAGCATTTTGGTGGTCTTTAGGGTTTTCTATATACAGTATCATGTCATCTGCAAATTGTTGGTTTTACTTCTTCTTTACCAATTTGGATCCTTGTTGTTATTGTCATCTAATCACTGGGGCTAGGACTTCCAATACTATGAAGAGTGGACATCTTTACCTTGTTCCTGGCCTTAGGGGAAAGCTTTCAGTTTTTCCCCATTGAGTATGATGTTCACTGTGGGTTCTTTATATATGGTCTTTATTATGTTGAGGTATGTTCCCTCTAGACTTTGCTGAGAATTTTTTTTAAGATTTTATTTATTTATTCATGAGAGAGAGGGAGGGAGAGAGGCAGAGACACAGGCAGAGGGAGAAGCAGACTCCATGCAGGGAGCCTGATGTGGGACTCAATCCCGGGTCTCCAGGATCATGCCCTGGGCTGAAGGCAGCGGCGCTAAACCGCTGGGCCACCCAGGCTGCCCGCTGAGAATTTTTTTATCATGAATAGATACAAATGCTTTTTTGCTTTCTCTTATTGATGTGATGTGTCATGTTGATTATCAAACCACACTTGTATCCCAGGAATAAATCCTACTCAACTGTGGTGGATGATTTTTAATGTAGTGTTGGATTCTGTTTGCTAGCATTTTGTTGAGAATTTCTGCATCTATGTTCATCAGATACTGGCCTATAGTTCACTTTTTTGGTGGTCTTTATCTGATTTTGGTATCAGGGGGATACTGACCTCATAGAATGAATTTGGAAGTTTTCCTTTCTCTTCTATTTTCTGGAATAGCTTGATAAAAGTGCATTAATTATTTTGTATCATTACCTCTGAAGCCATCTAGTCCTGACTTTTGTTTGTGGGGAGGTCTATTTATTTATTATTTATTTTTTACTACTGATTCAACCTCTTTGCTGGTAATTGGTCTGTTTAAATTTTCTATTTCTTCCCACTTCAGTTTTGGTAGGTTGTTTCTAGGACTTTATTCTAGGTTGTCCAATTTGTCAGCATATAATTTTTCATAATATTCTCTTATAATTGTATTTCTGTGGTATTATTTGGATTTTTTTTTTTTAATGAGTCTGGTTAGAGGTTTATCCATTTTGTTGCTCTTTTCAAAGTACCAGCTCCTAGTTTCATTGATCAGTTCTATTCTTTGCTTGTTCTTTATCTAGTTCCTTTAGATGTTAGGCTTTTTGAAATTTTTCTTGCTTCCTGAGGGAGACCTGTATTGCTATGAACTCCCCTCTTAAAACTGTGATAGCAGTTATAGAATGTAGTTTAAATTTTTATTTCTGTATGCTCCATGTTGCAGGGAAGTACAGGTTTCTATATGGGAAATGAGGAAAGTAACTGAGGAAACATATCCAGTCACACCTCTGTAGAATATAGATGGCACATCAACAAGGAGAATAGAACAGTAGGTAGGATGATGTGGGTCCATTTTCACCAAAGACCTAGTCAACACAGCCTTGTTTATGTTTAGCATTAGTATACTTTCTTAGCAAAATATAGTCCATCTTAGGGAGACTGAAGTTAGAGGTTTTCTTTCTGATGTGAAGATTCATGGCTATACAGACTAACTCAGTAAGCATAGACTTTAATGATACAATGTTCACATTAAAAACTTGCAAAATTTGCTGGCATGAATAATTTTTATTTTTTTTAATCAAAGTGTGGGGTCTGTTTATAAGTGAGTAGTGGCTTATAGGTATGTCAATATACAAATATATTTAGGATATACATGCACTTAGATAAAATTACATAATTCTAAAGTTAGTTTTGTCCACTCCCTGGACCTTTTAAAAGTGTATTATTTCATAAAATTCAAAACAACTAAGAACAGATACTCCAGTAGAAGAAAAGAACTTAAGTGCTATAGGAAAGTATAAAGAGCACATGGGAAGAATATGTATTAGTATTAAAATAACAGGCCAAGCCCACTTAAGCTGGTGTACACAACCTGCCTCTTTAAAATATATGTATTTCTTTGAATAGGGCCAACCATAGCAAGTACATATTGTCTGTAACATTTCTAGGATAATGATTGAGAAACCTATTTTTCTAAGAGAAAAAATCACTAGTGATGAATTAGTATTATTTTCCAGTTAAGTGACCTTTTCTTTCATTTTAGCTGTTATGGAATAGCAGTGCGGCTAGATGTGTAATTATAGTGTCATAACAGATTAAGAAAAAGTCTATTTGTTTCACAAGCATCATTTGGAATGACTTGGAGAAACAGAATTCTGAGTATATATCAAATACTTCATACAAAAAAGACTATACAAAAATCATGGACTTTATTATACATTAAAAATCTCCTAACAGCATATTTCCTGAAGCCTTATCAGAGAATACCTACTTTGACAAAATGAAAAAAATAAGCTCTCCACCCCACATGTATACCGTTACATAAAGTTGAGTTCTTCAATTCTAAAGGGAAATGTAGCATGATTTTTAATTGTATATATGCATGATTAATATCAGTGAGATAAGAACTAATTCACTTAACATTACAAAATCACCAAATATACAAAGCAGTTTTGCACGTTATAACTTAATCCCCAGTTCTCATACTAGCTGAAGTAAATTACATGAGTACAGCCACAAGAGACTAGTTTAAAAGTATAGTATAGTTCCAGTTTCAAATATTTGTTATTAATGAAGAACAAAACTCATGAAAGAAGAGTAAGCCAAACTTGCTTAAAATAAAAGGAAAGGCTTGCTTCCTACAATGTGTTTGAATATTTAAAGTACAGTTGAATGCTAGGAGGTTGGAGTCAAAACCAATGTTAGTATTTTCATTTTATTCAGGTAGCAGGTTTTCAATACACAGGATCTTAGGATCTGTCAGCATTTATAATAAGATTCAAATCTTAAATATCTGTAGTTCCTACATATAACTCAAAATTAACTCAGATGCCTTTACCACACAAGACTGTACATTACATAGAATGTTATGCATACCCTACTATCCTTTTCTCAAGCGCAAGAGTAATAATTTTACCACTCCTAGAGCCTGAAAATGCTTTTGAAATTAAACACAAACTAATCATTGTAGAAATGGCAAAAACTAAACTGGCTTTGGGGACTCTGTTCAGTCCCTTGATAACAAGTTTTAAAATTTTTAAAGGGAAAAGCTGTAATTAAGTTTCCTATATACTGACTTCATTACCATCGTTAGAAAAGTACTGTTCCTATATGTAGCAGAGTGCATAGCTGAATTAGGTAGACTTAATTTCTTTTGAAGAATGTTTTGTTAATTTCTAAAAACCATCAAGTTTGAATCCAAGAAAGCTACCTCACAAAGCATTCAGAACCAGATGTGATTTCAAAAAGTAACAGACCAAGATCAGCTTTAACATTATGCAGAAACTTCAAACAAAAAGGCAAGTTTTTTAAAGTCGATGCTTAAATATCTGCAGTATGGAATAGTTCTTATAGTTCTATAGCAATGGACCAAAAGTTCAAATACCTAAAATCGTTAATCTCACACATGACTTCTATTTGGTGTTGTAATGCTCTTTGGTCTGATCTGTGGACATGGGTGTGTTATTGCAGAAATTCCTATCAAAATCATGACCTAAAACGAATTACAGGTCTATCCAGCATCCCTAAGTTGGCCAGTGCCTTTAACTCCAGCATTCACTTTGACCCAGAGTACTAACAACTGTGCCCTGTACTTGTTACCAGGCACAGTACCAGCCTCCTAATGCTGATCACCTTCCTTGTAGGGTGATAAGTTTCATCTGAATTAAGTGAACTGACAACTTAATAACATAAGCAAAAGACTTAAACAGAGAGCTTACTAATTCTCAAAAAGGTCTTAATAGCAGGACCTGCCATGACTAGTGAGGTGCGGACCACAGAAATTTCAACTTCTACCAAAGGAATCATATAACAATTATTGTGAAAGCATTCCCTTGTAGTAAGCACAAAATCAACTTTCTCCAAAAAGTACTCCATAAATTTCTATTTTGTTACTATATGTTTTGGTAACATAAGACTTCAAAATAATGATTATCAAGTAATCATTATTCCCATTTGGCACGTGGATAAAAAGAATATCATGATCCTATATATAATTATTCCCTTCCACAGAAAACAGTGTGCATTCAATGTGAAACAGCCACATTGTACTGAGAGACTAAAACAGATGCCATCTCTAATTCAGAACTAAGAAAAGACTATCAAAGAACAATGGGCTTTTCCATCTTGAAGTGGCTAATTTCTTGAAAATTTTAGATATGTGACTATGTATTTTGTTCAATATATTTAACTTGTCTCTTTATAGTTTTACATGTGAAACAAAAAAAATTTTACATAATTTCTATCAGCAATATTAAAAATCTGAGTAAAGAAAAAAAAAGTTTTGACATGGCAATAGGGAAATGTAATTTTAACCTAGGCACCAGGCTAAAATCTTTCCTTGGTCAACTCTCTTATACCAAACATTCAATTCCTTTCAATCTTTCATGGAATTAGACCTTTTACTCATTTGAAGAGTACAAGTATTTACAATAATTAGTGCAAATTATTCTCATATATTATTTGCCTTTGTGGATATAAAGTGGTGATCAGTATTTTATCAAAACATGGAATTATGAAAATACTGTGCATATCAGTCTGAAATTTAAAAGATTACATTTCCTAAACTAAACTTTGGGCTTTTTTACTTTAAGCAGGAAACAACGGTTATAGAACTTCTTTTGAAATGTCACTTGATTTTGAATAAAAATTATTTCACACAATGCAGAAAATACGATGTGCTATCCTGTAACAATATCTTACATGTTAAGTCCTAATCTAAAATGTACTTGAACAAAAAAAAAATCCCTTTTAATAAATTCCAGAATCTTATTTTAACCATTACTGCTCTGCAGCAATAATTCAAGTCCCAACCTGAGAACTAAGAATGTGATAATTAAATGCCACGGGCTGTATCAATCTTGAACTGAAGACACTTACGCTTCTTTCCCACTGGCATCAGGTGTAGTACATCAGAGAAATGTGAGCAATCCAAGAAAGTGCCCTGAAATCACAGTACCACCTGCCACAATTTGAAACCTTAAGTCTAAAATTTCTCTAATTTTATATAAAAGTTCTATTGCACATTTAATAATTAAAATATTTGCAAACTTGTAGAATTCTTTGTATAAAGGGTTTTGAACCAATTCAGTCAAAAGCTTCCTCACTGACAGCAAAAATGTTTCTAATGAGAAGAGGGAGCATATCCATGAATACCTGAAGCTGAAGAATAAAAGTTTTCTTATGGTCAGAGCCAATTACAATGCAAGATAAGAAGTTCACAATTTGAAGGAAAAAAGGCTTGAGCAAGTATAATTCCTCAGCAATCTACTTCAAGGAGATGAACAGGTTTCTCTTAGACATGTGGAATTTGATGTTACTGCATAGTATATTATTTTTAAGGGAAAAAAATCAGTGCAAACCTAAGTGATCAAGGTCAATCTTATTTTTAAAAATGAAGTTAAAACAAACAAGCAAATATAAACTTTAGTCTCCTTGATATTTCAACATAGTTGTTACCTTGTGCCATTTCACCACAGAAACTGTCAATAAATTCCAAGGGGGGAAATACCAACCCAAAAAGCAAGGATAAGTTCATGCTTCTGACTCTCTTTTCTTTCCTTCTTCTCCCAAATCACTCTCTTCTGACTGGCTACTGCTAAGGACAACAAACTGCCCCTCACTACTGGCTTGGTTCGGTCTACTGGAAGCAGCTATCAAGCGACTCTGTTCTTCTAAGTCCTAGTAGAAAAGACAGAAAAGAAACTAAGTTTATTGTTTGCAATCAAATGCAAAACTATGCATTTAAAATACAACTTGAGAGCTACTTCAATACTGTCAAACATTTATGCATAATTCTGGCAACTTACTGAAAACAAAGGCTACACACAACCAGTGCAACACCAAAGTGAATTCTGGCACCATTTTAGAAATCCTGTAAAAGCCAATGTTGCCCTCTTTGTTTTAATGGCAACAATAATATTCAGACCATTGTTAACTCTCACTATATGCCAATACAATGTTCATAACAGATCACTCCACATCCCTGCCTAACTACCCCCCGCCGCCCCGCATCCAACTTATCTTGTTAGATCAGTTGTTGCCCTCCCTCAGCCTACCCTAGCAAGAAAGCCTCAACTTCATGGTCATCTTCATATCTCTCTCCTTTGTCAGAAAGTCCAATTTATTCCCAATTCCTGCTGATCTATACTCAGTAAGTATCCCACAAATGTCTCTTTTTTTTCCCACTGTCATTGCCAATGCCACAACCCATAACTGGGTCTTACAATCTCATGTGTTCTTTAGATTTTGCTCTAAAATTTGCCTGAATATTATCCTGTTAGATGGACAATGATTTGACACTCCTGGTAGCATTGAATGTTTACATATACATTCCTGGAAACCAGTAAAGCTGTCAGCAATGGCAGTTAAAGCCCATACACACGTGTACACATAGGGCCATTGGAATATGGAAATATAAAAGTTCTGATATGTTTGCTAAACTAAGTCAACTACATGTCGGTTACCATAGTGTGAACATCCTATCAGAAGACAGACGTCTTCCTTTTCTGCTGTGCTATGAATCATCTGGTTATAAAGTGGCTGAGGAACGAGAAACAGACTTTCATTTGGAAATTCAAATCTGAAAGTCACAGTCCTGAATTAAGGAAATTTCATAAACATTACACCAGAGAAGATCTAGATATTGGGACTACATACCTTTTCAATTTGTTTTTGTTTACTGAGTTCTTTCTGTTGCTTCTCTTTTACCCTCTCCATTTCTTTTTGTTTTTCTGATGCCCTACGATCCTGAAAAGCAGACAAATACAACTAATGAATTAAATATGAAATAATTTTAAATTTTAGATTTTTAAAAAAGATTTTATTTATTTATTCATGAGAGACACAGAGAGAGGCAGAGACACAGGCAAAGGGAGAAGCAGACTCCCTGGAGGGAGTCTGATGTGGGACTCAATCCTGGATCCCGAGATCATGCCCTGAGCCAGAGGCAAACACTCAACTGCTGAGCCACTCAGGTGTCCCAAATTTTAAATTTTTTCAATTAATACTGCCTTTGCAACCTTTTCGTATTTTTTTATATTTATATGAAAGCACACTAAAAATTTATATTCTATCTTAGTCACTTATCCAAATTCTAATGCTATACCAGCAATAGTATCCATTAATAACCTTGCACAGCAAAATTATTTTATTTACTTGCTAATATGAAAGATTTTAGATAACATTCTTGAAGGGGCTGTTGGGTGGCTCAGTTGGCTCAGCATCCGACTGTTAATTTCAACTCAGGTCATGATCTTAGGGTCATGAGATCAAGCCCTGCATAGGGCTGCAAGCTCAGTAGTAGGGTGTTGGAGATTCTCATTCTCTCCCTGTTTCTATGCCCCTCTCCCCACCTGTGCTCTAAATAAATAAAATCTTAACTTAGAAAATGGATAACATTCTTGGATAGTTATCTTGGATTCTTACCAGTTCTGCATGCAAGGCTATCTGTTTTGCCAGTCCAACAGAATCACAAATCTAAAAGGGGAAAGTGTAGAAAAACCTCAGGCAGTTTTCACATCAAAGTAACAATTTTAAGATTCTAAATGGCTGATACAACTAGATTTATAACTCATTGTAACAGGCAGCTTCAAACAAAAGGGGATTTAAGAATGTTCCAACCCTGGGGCACCTGGGGGACTCATTTGAAGACTGACTCTTGATTTCAACTCAGGTCATGAAATCAAGCCCCATGTTGTACTCTGTACTCAGTACAGAATCTGCTTAAGATTCTCTCTCCCCTTGCCCAACCCCCCCCATCTTGTTCATGCTAAATAAATATTTTTAAAAAAGCAAAAACAAAAAAAGAATGCTCCAGCCCCCAAATGAAGCATCTGTGTATATTCTTCAGAGTCTATGAGTTTCTATTGCACATACCCCATCTTCCTATTACCTCAGATTCCTTACTGAAATGGTAAAGTCTGCAAAGAATGAAGCAAGCAGATGCTGATGCTGCTCTAAGCTGAAAACACTTGAAAAGGGCCGATTATGGGAATATACTGCATTCCCAGAGTAAGTTAATGAAGCCAGAAGACTACACCAGCTATCAACAGCCAAGGAAGACACAGGCCTGTAGTCAGAAGGGCCAACCCACCAGCTCAGCTATCTTCAGAGCAACAGGATTTGCTCAAACAACTTAGATGGATTAGGCCAAATCTGGTTTTTCCCAGAGATCTTACTAAGGACTTCAACTACGATAGACATTTCACAACAGAAACACATTTTGAAAAGCCATGTACCTTTTCCCCTTCATTATTTGATTCAAATATATAGCAGACTGATGACAGATTACTTTCATTTCTCCCTCCTGATGTCCGAAGAACAAATCCAAAAAGCCTCTTATTTTCCTGGTGTGTAGCATACAAAACTACACAGGGTAATGGAAACTGCCACAGAAAACATCAGAAGCAAACAGATTTTTCAAACAAACGTACACACTTCTACATGAAAAACTCAAGTACTAAGTCAAAAACATTATAAACAGAACATTAGAGCCATTTTTTTTTTCTTAACAGAACAGCAACCTAAGAACAAAAATATCATGTTTGGTTCGGATTACCAGGCAGAGTAAGAGGCTGTTGACTATCCTATTTGTCATTTATACATTTTACAAAATCAAAATCAGTAACAATACAGTCCATCTTATTAAATGATTAAATAAGAGCACATACTTGCAGCTATTTCAACACCTATAATTATAAAATAAACTCACTCGTGTTCACCATTTAATTCCTATCATTGTGTTTATCCCTTAACTAGGCAGCATGTACCATATACTAAAAAACTAAGTAGGACAACCAGATTGCACTGATTCTTTAAGTACATGGAATGTTCAATTAAAACTTCTTGGGGGGAGATGGCTATAGGCTTAATTATAACTTAGCCAATCATAATTAATACTGTATTTTAATATAATCAGAATGTTTATAACAATACAGACATGTATATGCATAAAAGAGCCTTCCAATAAAGCTTTAAATGTGCAGAACTCACTGTGAGCCTTGTAACTTGTGTCTGTGGATCAATTAACCTATAATTAAAAATTTGGAAAACAAATTTTAACTAGGCTGAACTTAAACATTTTTTCCTACAGTTTTTTAACGGGGAGATCATTACTTACTTTAAACAATCACAAGTGACTAATAAATGTGATTCTGTCATACGAAAGATGTTATGGATGGCCCGGGCAGCTAAGATTTGCCGCATTGTTTCATAAACAACATCTGGACTGTCGTCTGATTTCACCTCCATAGAACCAAGGAATCGCACGATAAATAACTGATGAAGAATAGAATCTACAAAAGAACAAGGTACATTACATATCTTTAAATCCCACATTTCTCTTAAGAGTAAAATATATTGTCACCTTTTAGATTTTCTAATGAAAAATTCAATCTAGTAGCAGTATTTAGAAATTACTCCTAATTATGGTGGTCAAGTTATAGGAAAATTAAAGGTCTCTAATTCAAATAGCAAAAGGTTAGGCTTCAATAATTGGTGGTTCTGGGGAAGACTGGGTGGCTCAGCAGTTCAGCACCTGCCTTTGGCCCAGGGCGTGATCCTGGAGTTCCAGGATCGAGTCCCACAACGGGCTCCCTGCATGAACCTGCTTCTCTCTCTGCCTATGTCTCTGACTCTCTCTCTCTGTTTCTCATGAATAAATAAATTTTAAAAAACAAACAATTGATGGTTCCAAGCTAAAAAAAAATTCCTTGTACTATTCTTACAGCTTTTAAGTTTGAAATTTATCAAAATAAAGAGTTACTAAAAAAAAAAAAAAAAAAAAAAAGAGAGAGAGAGAAAAAAGTTAATGCTCTAGTTCCAGAAGAAAACATCAGCTGCTAAGAAAAGCTTAAAGGATATCTTCTGCATTGAGAATCTGACTGTGAGGTCAAAAGTATAATACTCTATAATTTTAATGAAATCCTTAAGCCTGATTAAGTTCTGTTGGTTTGAGTATTATGAGCAAAAAGAAAACCGTGAAGTTACCATTAAAACCGCATAATCAGAATAAATATAAACAACAAATTCTTCACAGTTTACCACTGAGAATTTTAAGATAGAAGAATACCACACATCTGTTTTACCTTCAGTTTCAGATTTTGTACCTCCTCCAGATTCTCCAAATGGATTTGTGCGCCTGAAAAGTTTTTTAAAAAATTATGAACCAATGGTCAGTTACCATAAGCCTATGGAAGAAATCCCAATCATTAAAACTAGAGCTAAAAACTAGGAGTCACAAAAACTTGAACATATCTTCTTTTTTAAAAAAAGCTCTGATCGAGACACCTGGGTGGCTCAGCGGTTCAGCACCTGTCTTCGGCCCAGGGCGTGATCCTGGAGTCCCAGGATCGAGTCCCACAACGGGCTCCCTGCATGGAGCCTGCTTCTCCCTCTGGCTGTATCTCTGTCTCTGCCTCTCTCTCTCTCTCTCTCTCTCTCTCTGTCTCATGAACAAATAAATAAAATCTTCCAAAAAAATTTTTTTTAAATAAAAAAGTTAAAAGTTCTGAAATGCCCCATCCTGTTAAAGAACACTACTGATGCCCACTTTACTCTAACGAAATCCCCTGCCTTCACACTTAGCAGGCTGAACTCAAAGCTGCTGCATTCTAGAAGAGATGGATGAACTGATGTGTATACATACGTACATATATACACATACACACCCCAATATCCTACAAACCATGTTGTGAAAATCCTTAAATTTAAATAAAGGGGGACAGAGAAGAGCTGATTTAACTTCAATCTTGAGAAAAACGCCAGGGATTTCCTGAAATTGTAAAAATCTTTTTAAGTCCTCTAAATACATACTGTAAGTTAATTATGCTAATTTGAACATTTTCTACTTTTAAACCCGTTTCTCAAGGCATACGTAACAGAATGCAAGAAGAAAAGCTAATTAGTGATGGGAGCTACCTCCTTCCTCATTATGAGTGGCTCTTGACACACCCACAATGAAGGAATAAAAGTATAACTCAAAATAGGTTTTGTAAGGAAACAAAGAGCTAAATGGTTTTAAAATAATGTTGGCATTTAAGATGAAACATGAAACTGATCTCTGTAATTCATAGGTGCCCTATTATATCAAATGCTGAGTATATTTCTGTGATCAAGTACAAATTATTTTTCTTCTTCATAGCCATGTATTATCCAAATTAGTCTCAATTTATTAGGTGTCCAACCTACTTAAATAAATTATTTGCCTTGAGTGACATTTCCTTCATCCCAGAGCCAAAGAAAAATTTTAAACAGCTTTCACACTTCTCATTATATAACCAAAAGATGATTTTATTAATAATTTGTAGCATGATAATGTTTTAGTAACTTCCTGGAGATTTCTTATTCTGACGCAAGATGATATTTTTCTTTTTTTAAAGATTTTATTTAATTATTCATTTAGAGACAGAGAGGCAGAGACACACAGGCAGAGGGAGAAGCAGGCCCCACACAGGAAGCCCAATGTGGGACTCGATCCTAGGACTCCAGGATCACGCTCTGAGCCAAAGGGAGATGCTCAACCGCTAAGCCACCCAGGCATCCTCCAAGATGATATTTTTCTTGCAAACCTATAGCACATGTATTACTCTCAAGAATTTCTAAATATTGTCATGATCTATAGATAGGACTGTCAACTTTCTTCTACAATTTTAAGAGCAAATACCAGAAGTAGATCTGATAAGCAATTCAAAATGAACTATTTTTAAAATTAACTTATCTTCACTTATTTAGACAGAAAACAAAGAGAAAAACCTGCATGATTCCTTCCCAACTATCAAAATCAAGTAATTAAAAGAAGTACAACATAATTGATATACATATATGAGAGATGACTCTCAACTGCAAAAATGGAATCACAAGCCTTACAGACCACAGAACAGTATCCCTGTGATGCCATCACCCACCTGCCGCCCTGGCCAAAGGCTTTTGCCTGGCCAGGCTGATCTTCACACACGGGAGAAATGATGTCAAATTGTATTGGAGTGTCTGGAGCAACGAGAGAATCTAGAGAAAGGGCAGCCAAGTTTGTGGACTCAGATCCTAAGGATCCTGAGCTGCTGGTTCGAGCTGTTGGTGGCCGAGATTGTCTAAGCAAAGAAGAAAACGAGAAGGCATTGCCTTTAGTTTTCTCTGTTTGAAACTGAATACAAACAATGAGAAAAGAAAATACAATTTTATAAGTCAATGAGAGGAGCAGGAATTTCAATAACAAAACTTTTCTTTCCAATGACTAAATTCAAAATCATAAATGATCTTAATCTAGAGATAAAGCACTAGGGCAATTTGGAATCATTTATTTAGCACTCTTGCTAGTAGATTTACCAACTTAAAAATACACTTTCTATGTTTTGGGGGAATTATTTCATACTAATATAAGTAGCACTGCTGAAATCAAAGTGTCTGCTAACACTTTCAATAGCCCATATAATTTTAAATAACCCAAAGTCTGGTAACTCACGCTGCTGGCCGCAAACTCTCATGCCTCTGCTGGAAAGATGGAGAGGGAGTGACCGCTTCCAAAGCTGACTGATTTACTCGTGCAGCAATTTCCTGTTTTTTAAAAAGGACAAGAATTAGTAAAGCAAGGAAACCAAAAATTTGAATATAACTCTATTGTCAGAATGTTCGAGTTACACTTAAAATGAAAACTGGAGTTACTAAAGTAGTTCCACATTCTATCTTAATATTAAGATACATAATTAACTTCGTAACATTATAATTTAAGTTTCCTCTTACTTCTTACAGACCTAGATCTTTAAATATTTAAGTACCAGACTTTTTGGATTAAGGTTTGTATTGTTAGCATTGAATACAGCGCCTAGTATATTAATACTCAATACATTTGCTAAATAAAGAAATTCAGAAGTAGGAAATAGCCACAAAATATCAAAATAGTAAAACATTTTATAACTATACTGCTGAAGTTTTCATGATCTTCCAGAATATATTTATGGTCAGAAACACCTACGTAGGGACACATAGGTGGCTCAGTGTTTGAGCATCTCCCTTCAGCTCAGGGTGTGATCCTGGAATCCCAGGATCAAGTCCTGCATCAGGCTCCCTGCAGGAAGCCTGCTTCTCCCTCTGCCTATGTCTCTGCCTCTCTCTCTGTGTCTCTCATGAATAAATAAATCTAAAAAAAAAAAAAAAGAAACCTATGTATTTATTGATGAAGTTATCATGACCAAAATCTGAAAGAAAAGCTTCCTATAAGAAATATTTTTAAACTTAATTGTTTTATATCAAACACTGGCTACATAAAATCGCATTTACATTAGAAAAAAATCACATAACATTTTTGTATTTCTGTGTTTTAGTTAGCAAAAATATATTAAGACAATGCCACAAATTGATCAGAATTTCTTCTCTCATGAAGTACAGATAAAGTAATTCTGGATAATCTGGAAAATACTACTTAAAATTTAGAGTTCTGATAATTTGTGGGTAAATACCATAATCCTGAATTATTCAAATACAGTGTATTCACCATGTTATTCCCTAGGTATTAACAGGTCATCCAATTTGCATTTTATTTTTATTCTTTTTGCATTTTATTTTTTAGTTCTCCCAAGTAACATAACAGAAAGGAAAACCCAACCTAGCAAGAAATCAAATTACTGCAAGCAAAATTCTTCTCTACAATTAGCACTAATTTTCTTAGATTACATTCAAATCGTTATTATAAAACTAAGAGAAGTTAATAATATTTTGGAGGTCATGAGATATTGTCTTTTTGGTTCAAAACTTGTTCCTAGGCATCTAAATCCTATGTGCCTTGGCTGGCACCTCAAAGCCATAATGATAAAAATAGAATTCTTTCAAATTGTTCTTCCATTCACTTGAGATTACAACCTGAAAGTCATCTTTAATTTGTCTCTTTCATCATTTATATTGGTCAGTTATTAACTAGCCCAGTCAATTTCTTTTTTCCTATTTCTACAATGCATTATTTCTTTTCTCTTGGTTACTGCCCTGTTCAGACCTTCCGTTCATGCCTGAAGTAGGATAATGGGCTCCTACATGCTCCCAGACACTCCTTTATACCAACAACAGTTTTAAGACTTATAGAGGGTGAGGGCTTCCTAGAGAAATCAGCCCTGCTCTGCCTCAACTGAAATCATCAGCCCCGCACAGCCCTGGGAGGCGGCTGGGTTTACTGCACAGATGGGCCCACCAATACTGGTAGAGGATACTCAGTTCCTGCCCCAATAAACCAAGTCTTGATTCCCAAACACACTGCAGTGTGGACCCACTAGATTCCTTCCAGAGATTTCTGTACCCCTGGGTTCTGGGTGTATATTTGGATTCACCTACACAGCTAAATTCATCTGGTTTGATACCCTTGCTACTCAAAGCATAACTGGCAAAACTGAGAGTTCAGGCCACCTTACCCTACACAGAATCTGCATTTCAACAAGATCCCCAGGTGACCTGTCTGAACACTTCAGCTTTCTGGTATTCTCTAACAAGAACCTTCAACTCCAGTTATACTACTGGTTTCATAAATACACCATTTCTGCCTTTATGCTTTTGTTTTTATTCTCATATCTGTAATTCCTTCTCTTTTCCTCAAACATGGACAAATCTTAGCCAGCTCAGGATTCTATCACCTCCACAATTTTCTCTAAAATTAAAGTCCACACTGATCTTAACATCCTCAAATTTTAAACTTTTAGTCATTACCACATACTTTCAATTATTTAGTTTTATACAAAATGTTAAAGTTTTAGTTTTGTATTCCCAAACACTCAGGGTCCTGGAAGGCAAACCATAGTTTCCTTTTCTTCAGTATCCTCCATGGTGCTCAATCCAAAGCTAAATCCACAGCATTGATGCCCAGTAAAAATTCGTTAGCTGACCAATTTCAGTTACTTTTGAAATAATTTATCTTTCTAGGAAGACCAGATGCTCATACATGGATACATTAAAGCTACTCATTCAAGGCAAATTAAAAGATTACAGGACTTGGGCAGCCAAAGTGGCTCAGCGGTTTAGCGCCTGCCTTCAGCCCAGGGTGTGATCCTGGAGACCAGGGATTGAGTCCCCTGTCAGGCATCCTGCATGGAGTCTGCTCCTCCCTCTGCCTGTGTCTCTGCCTCTCTCTCTCTGTGTCTCTCAATGATAAATAAATAAAATCTTAAAAAAAAAAAAAAAAGATTACAGGACTTGAGGAATTACGACATTAAGAATACATTAATAATCATTCAATTTTGCCAGGTCTGGATACCATAAAATAAAAGTGTTACCTCTGGGTTTTCACTTAAATATATTTGTTTGGATATGTTGTTTATTGTACAGATCCACTGCAAGAGAAAAAAAATAGAAAAATATGATTAATACTTTTCCTATAGTGCTTCTGTTCTAAAAGAGAATGTTCAATATTTCACTGAATAGAAGTTTCATTAGTAGTACTACATAATTGGGGAACCCAGGTGGCTCATTCAGTTAAGCATCTGACTCCTGATACCACTTTAGGTCATGATCTCAGGGTTGTGAGATCGAACCCAACATCAAATGTGGAACCTGTCATCAAAAAAAAAAAAAAAAAAAAAAGTGGAACCTGCTTGGGATTCTTTTTCTCCCTCTGCCTCTCTCACTCTGCCCTAACCTCCTGACTCGTGCTAGTGCTCTAAAACAAAAAACCCCATAACTCTAAAAAAAGAAGTAACACAATCATTCTTATAAGAAAAATACTTTCCTATATACACATAAGCATATATATGCTTAATATTTAAAAGTGTAACAGAAAAGTGAATAGCTTTACTATTTTTAAAGCCCAAGGGGCACCTGGGTGGCTCAGTTGGTTAAGCATCTGCCTTCAGCTCAGGTCATGATCCCAGTGTCCTGGGATCAAGCCCTGTATCGGGCTCCCTGTTCAGTGGGGAGTCTGTGTTCCCCTCTTCCTCTGCCCCTCCCTCCACGTGTGCTCTTTCAAATAAAATCTTAAAAAAAAAAAAAAAGCTCAAATTAACTTCATACAAGCAAATAAAAATATAGCAATAATGTTAAATTATAATATTAACAGTCTATATTTATCTTTTATATAATTTCCCCTCTTAATCCCCACCAAATTAGTAGTGATAGTCAGGACTCAGATTCATGATTAACACCAACGCAAAAAAGTTAAGAGCTAAATATATTCCTAATGAATGCATTTTACATACTTCCCTTCTTTCAGGTTTATAACTAATTAACATAAAAAATGCTCTCTGTTCCACATCTACTTCACTCTTGAGGACTCCAGTTCATGATGAGCCTCATTAAACTAATAATCTGTTTTGGTAAACCCAGCAGAGAGTAAATATTTGTCTGTGTTCTTCACAAACCAAAAGCAAGTTGTAGTATCCACTCTCTTCCAGGAGTAAATAAAAATAGATCTCTCTGTAATTTCTAACATCATCTTTTACCAACATAGTTATAATACCAGATGAAGTGATTCAAAATCAATTATAATATATTTTCATTCAAAAATGCTTTTCATGACAGTTTTTGAAGCGTCAGTTCGGTGGTAACTTACCTTCCATATTTGGTGTACTAGAAGTAAAAATGGAGCCAAAAATAAAAGACTTGTGAGGAAGAATAGACACTCCCAAATTTTTGTTTTTCTGTCTTTCATTTCTCCAAGGTTTTAAGCTTTACTTGCTTCCTGCCATGCTACATCTGCTGCCACTATGTTCTTACGGTGCAAATACGGTCTCAGAGTTGGTGAGAGAAGGGAATAAATTAAACTGTCACCTCATGATACTAGCAGCTTGCCAGAAAGCAGTAGTCACAAGGTCATTTCTGAAGTTGAGCCTTTAAAAAGACAGACAGCAATGATCTCTAAAGCCTCCTCTTACAGGTCTAGCTATAAAAGTCTGTGTGAAACTTAAAAAGGCTGCTTGAGGACAATAGAGTTTTATGAAAAAAAAATGTTTTTAATTAACTAGGATTTTCCAAATTTCTATCTTAATATTTAGTTATTTAGTTGCTGAAATATCTTAAGATGTTGCTGAGGAAATTAACTAGATAAAATTTTACCTCCTCATGGTCTTTTTTACTTTCTGCTTGTAAAATTGAAGACCTGAAAAAAATAAGAAAGAAGTCTGACCCTCAACTTAAATAAAAAAATAAGAAAATTTTTTATCTTTAAAGGTACATATAAAACCAATCGGTATCAAAACTAAAAAAACTCAAAACACACAACCAATCAATATCTTAAGTTAGGAAAAGGAGACCACCTGGGGCATCTGGACTCAGATTTTAACAACTCTTGACTCTGGCTATCCATGCCAAGATGTACCAAAAAAGAAACAGGTGCTGGTTTTCAGAAGACAGCCTATAACAAAGGTATACTGCAAATAAGACCATGCATTTCAACTTTCTGACACTTATCATATGTCTCAAATGTAAATCAGCAATGCTCACAGAAAACACTAATTGTACTTATTATTTCTCCATAATACAGTAAAACATTTTCAATATATTAATTACTAATACTGAGATACTTAGCTTTTCTATAGCTGTTACTATCTTAAGAGTTAAAGAAAAAAATTACTAATTCTGAATCACACTAAGAATGTGAAATGGGAAATCATGTTAAGCATTATTAGCAATAAACTGAAAAAAAAAAAAAAGTTCCTGGAGTAACATATTAACAATTTGGTAATTTTGATGAACACAGGGACTCCCAACATCCAGCATTATAAATGACAGAGTCACTGACATTCATTACATATTTAAAGGAGGAATATGAAATTAAACAACTATTTGATAAAAGACAGTGAACCATACATCTTAGCATACATAAATACAAAGGAAAAATTACTAAGAACTCAGAAGCTGCTTCTGAACAGTAAGCAAAATCAAAAATAGTATTTTAAGTAAGAAAAAAAAACTACAGATAACTTCAACATCTATCATCAGGAAAAATTTTAGATTATGGTGTATATCCTTAGATGGATTAATATAGCCATTGTGAAATGTTTTTAATAAGTAGCTGTAGATCCAAAGTACGTATACAGTATCTCCTCATCTTTAAAAAACTGTCAGGAACACGGAAGACTCCTAACTCTGGGAAACGAACTAAGGGTGGTGGAAGGGGAGGAGGGCGGGACATGGGGGTGACTGGGTGGCGGGCACTGAGGGGGGCACTTGACGGGGTGAGCACTGGGTGTTATTCTGTATGTTGGCAAATTGAACACCAATAAAAAATAACTTTATTATTAAAAACAATAATAAAATAAAAATTGTCAGAATTTTAATATTTATAGCATATTTTAAAGAATATTTAAATATATTTAAATTTTAAAGAATAGTTAAAAACTGTAAGGCAACAAACCAAAAAGTTAACTGTTGTTTCTAGCTAGTGAGATTATAGCTTTCTTTCAATATTCAATGCTTTTTTATATTTTTCTGTCGTCCAAAAATTTGTTCTAAAGGCTACTCTGGATTCTCATAAGATGCAAAGGTAACAGAAGTTTTAAAAATGGCATATAAACATTAATGGACTAATCATTAATTTCACATTAATGGACTAATCATTAATTTCATCAGAAATATTTAACATTTAAAAATAACATTCACTAATGTTTGCACTTACTACATGTTAGGCACATTACATCTGTTAGATTTCTATTCTGTATAATAATTCACAAAGTAGGGGTTATGACCTTCCCATCCCCATTTCACATGTGAAAAAACAGAGGTTATGTAATTTGTCTAAGACACACAGTAAGTAGTAGATCCTGAATTTAAATTTTCTGACCCCAAGGTTAGGGCTGTTTCCACTACTTTGTGCTGCCGTCCCCCATACAATGCAGAATTTTCAGTGAACAGTACCCTAACACGGAATCACAGGTTCTTACCATATGACCTTATTTTGACAACCTCAAAATAGTAAGGCATCATTTAACCAAATCAGAAAGGAAAACTCATTCCTACGCAATCAAAAAGAAAATTATCTAAATACATAATAAGCCTAAAATAGCTATAAAATGTCTGAATGACGAGGAATTATTATGCATTTCAGTAGTTTAAAATATGACAAAATACTAACTTTTTTCCATCAAAGGAAGTGATCTGAAAACAGTACCGCCTGTCTTCACAGTCCACAGCCATTACTGAACAGTTGTCAATGTCCATGGCCAGGCCGCCTGCTACATCCCCACGTGCCTGACTCATTAAGTTTCCACCCTGCGTGAAGTAAAATTGTCTGTCCCAGGTAGATGACACCAAACCTGTTTTACTAAATGAAGAAAGTACATTTGCTCTTAGTAACAATACACCTGAAATCTCATCATAAGCCAGACACAAGATAAAACAAAGAACCAGCTGCAAAAAGGCACCAAGGTGCCTAGAAAATAAAAACATCAGTTTTTCAGTATCTAAAATAAATTCATGTATGCCAACCCATTTTTGTGTGTCCATGTGTTTCCAAAAAAGGCTGGAAGTTATCAAGTTGTAATTGTTACAATGACGTTCCATAAATTATAGTTCAACTTTCAAGAGAATAAGTTCAAAAGAATAGAATTCATTTTACTCCTAGGGTTAACTTGCTTTATCCTACGTTTATGTAAAAACTAAAAGTTGACCTGATAGTATAATTACATGTATTTATGTAATACATATATATTACATAGATTTTAGAGTATGATAAAAATATTTAATTCATGTAATGCTCAATTTACTTAAACTCAGATTGGTTCCACTTTTAATATAATTCTAAATTATTCAATAAGTAAACAGAATTCTACTTCCAAAAATTATTCACATACCCCATCTGTCAAAAAGCTGACAAACATGCTAATACTTCTAATTAAAAAGATTCAGCCTTTCATAAAATCAAAATAATTTAGATAATATCAATTATATATTATATTCACTTGATAATACCTTAGAAGATATTACAATATATGAAAATAACTATAGTTTTCTTACTTCCTAGCATTAAGGTATCCAGCCTTCCGGGTTAAGTTTCGATTAACAGGAAATTTTGTGGGATCTGGGTCAGGCACATATAAGGGGTCACTGGCTACTTCCAAATCTTCTATTGTCTGCTGCATGGTCTCTACATCACTGTCCATTTCCCTGCGAACACTAACACAGAAAATATATTTACTACCCAACCACAACTGATGAAGAACTCCTTACCAATTATGTTCATCTGTAACATTTGCTTTGTATATATTTTCTTAAAGAGAGTAGAGGGGGTGTGGGTGGTTAAAGTAACATGAACACATGAAAGTAACATGAACACATTATGAAACAGTTTTACATTTTATTACTATTAAACAACACTAAATTAAAAAATTAATGAAGCCACATCAAATGCCTAACTTTGGAGTAATTTTCAAACTGCTCTATCCTGTGCCTTTAAAACAACAATCATTTTAATATACCTGCATATCTCAGATTGACCACATCACTGCTCCCAACTTTGAACCTGATTAGAACTGCTTGCTCTCACTAAGCTTTCTTTCATGGCTTGGAAAGCAAGATTTATTTAGTAATTCCCATTCATCCCCCATGCTTCAGCTAATTGTGAAGATAAATTAACTTATAAATAATTACTATTTTGTGTCATATATTCAAACACAAAACCTAGTTTAGAATCAATAAAATACCATCAGACATGACAGAGTTATGAAATTCAGAGTTCAGATTCTGTGGAAGAGATGGTAAAAAAACCAAGTAGTATCCATGAGCCATGTGAGACACACTCTCATGGCAGGGAAAATAGCCCCTCAGGAAATTAAATGCTAAATATTTTTAGATTGTGGCATTTAGGCATTAACTTATTCTCATAACTTCATTTTCAATTTTAAGGAAGAAAAAATACTCACTTCTGTACACTTGTTCCAATATTGGTCAAGAATTCTTCCAGCTGTTCATTAAGATTTTCAGAACCCATCTTAAAGAAACTTATCTGGGGCAAGAGAGTATATGAGTAAGAGGATGAACAACAAAAACACACACATACAAAAAACAGTGAATCACATAAATAATCTCCAAGATACATGGCAAGGTAAAAAACAAAGGAGTATTCCCATTTGTGTACTAGTTTTCAATGACTTCTACTGGGCTTTAGAGCCACTGTAGAAACTAGACTTCAGTTTCACTATACATCTTTTTATGTAGTAATACACGCATATGATGAGCAATTTGTAAAATTGGAAAATTTTAAAACATTTTAAATAAGTTATACAGATAAACATTTGTTTACTACAAAGATAAATAAGTTTTATATTGAGGAAAAATAAGCACTCATATTTGAAGGAATATTCAAATTTCTTTAAAAAATAAAATTTTTAGGGGCATGCCATCTCATATTACCGAAATTTACTTTTCTAGCCTCCTTCCTGATGCAAACCTCCTGGGATACTTTGGAGTTCATCTATTACTTTTAACTCAGGAACATGAGACAAACTTGCCCATTCTTTTTCAAACTTATTTTGAAGCAATAGTGAATGGATGTTCCAACAATAGGAGTAACTCCAGAATTCATTTAGCTTTCTTTTCCCTATCCCCTACCTGTGATGGACAAGGCCTAAATACAAGGTAGGTGGTTTCATTTACCCTAAAAAATGTGAGATCTTCATTTGTGAGGAAAACCATTCTAACTTCTAATGACATTTTAAATTACTTTAAAAAACACAGATCCAAATAGAATATTTTGACCTTAATTTGTAATACTTAACATAAATATCAAACTTAATATGAAGTTTTTAGGGCAGTTATAATCCAAAATGCAGTACAGTCAGTATTTACCTGAGCTTGCATGTACCCAAGTAGAGGTTCTAACAATGCTATTTTCTTTTTGTATTGAAGAGTGTTTAATGCACAAAAATAATGCATCATGGTCTGGTGTTGTTTTTTTCTGGAAGTGTAGACATCTTCTGTTACTTCATACTTTACCTTTGAGTAAAAACATTAAAATATGTATTTAACTGTGTAATTATCTTTAATTACCTTTAGTAGTGGCTATAGGGAAGAGCCTACCCAAGGAAAAAGGTATAATCACCAGCAACTGTTCATCTTTATTTCGTGAGATAGTAGAAATCCTGTATTATGGCTAATTTTACTGTCTTACTACCAACCACTCCATCTTCAAATGCACATTTAAAGCAGAACTCTGTACATGGCTAAGAATGATACAATAACTAAACTAGTGTGGTGGAGTCTACCACACAGAGGAAAGGCAGACAGTGGTTTGCTATTAGCTCAGTCATTAGTCTTTGATCTTGGTCAGTTCACAGCATAGTCTCTTCCAGTTCTCTCCTTGCTACACCTCCTCTGTTGTACTTGTTTTCCTTTACTCACAATTAAAATATGCGTGCTCTTTAAGTTCTTGTATTCAGACAAATATTAACTGAGCACTTATTATGTAATATACATCAGGCCATTCCCTCTTTTTGCTCTCCTTAGAATACCAAATCAAGTACTAAGAATATTCCAATACACCAAGGAGTCCCAAATTTTCATCTCTTGCCCTTCACTCTCCTAAGTGTCAGAAGAAGCACATTTCCACCTGGGGTCTTTATATGTGTGTGTGTGTGCATGTGAACACGTGTGTGTAAATGTGCTGGACATGGACAAAACTGAATATAGTATCTTCCCCACAAAGCCTGTTCCTCTGTTTCTTAGCTCTCTTAGTATTCCAAAACCTACCCCATCATTCAAGAATCATAAGACTTCTTTTGGATTCCTCCTACCTATAAATCTTGTCAATTCTACTTAAAAAATATCTTCCAAAAGTTTTCCTTCCTCCGCCCTTTTAACAACTACCTTGGCTGAGGTTCTCCTAATGTCTTTACAAACTATTCTGGTACCTTTAGTCCTGCCCCTTCACATTCCATTAGTATTTTTATCCTGTAACACAACTGTATGGTGTTACCTACTTATAATCCTTTAAATAGAATTCCTTTAAGCAGGCTGTCCACTCTAACTCAAGTTTTAAAGTCATAATATAGTAATCTGGCCCCTAATACATCCTATGCTCCAGACACACACCATTATCATAATAATTATTGCTAGAATTTAAGGATAACGTGCTACAAGCCAGGTACCCTGCATGTATTACCCCCATTTCATCATTACAACTACTGAGGTTTTTTTGATAGAGAAATAAAGGCTTGAAATTAAATAACTGGAGTGTGACCTCAGGCAAATATGTGGCAAATCTTTGTCCTCAAGCAGTCTGACTCCAGAACCAGTGCTCTTAAGCTCTGCATTCTCTGGACTCTGCCATGTGCTTCTGCAAAGGCTATTTTTCTTCTAGGAATGCCTTCGCCCCAATCCCATGCCAGTGACCCTCACTCATTTTTTAATGCAAACAGCATCTCCTAAAAAGTACAGCCTTTCCCAATTCCCCAGTGTTAACGGCTGTTCTTTCCTAGCATTTTGTTAAGACTTTTATTATTGTACTTAGTATTTATACATGTGTTCTCTTCATCATTTACTCTGGCATCTAGTCCAGCTGCATACCTTCACACAGGAAGCCTTCGATAAGTATGTATGGTTCAATCACTGAAGGTGGGAGTGGAGCCTATTCACACTATTGCCCCTGGTACATGACATATAGCAGATGCTCAAAATTTTTTCAAATAAAACAAAGTTGGTAAAAGAATGTTTTTTAGGGGCACCTGAGTGACTCAATGGGTGAGCGTCTGCCTTTGGCTCAAGGTGTGATCCTGGGGTCCTGGGATTGAGTCCCACATCAGGCTTCCTACAAGGAGCCTGCTTCTCCTTCTGTCTATGTCTCTGCATCTCTGTGTTTCTCATGAATAAATAAATAAATTAAATCTTTAAAAAAATGTTTTTTTAAACTACCTGAAATAACAAAAACAACAAATTTATTCCTAGACCCTTTAACAACTTCTATAAGGCAAGTAACAAAGTAATGTAGATCTCAAAATGTACATATTTTATCAATATTTGCACCACTAAGTATCAGTGAAATTAGAAATGGAAAGCTCTCTGTACTGAACTCTGTGAGAAACTTTCCCTTTACTATGTCACAGTAGGTGTTGCATAGTAAATTGTACCCAGTTGTGGATTCCCACAAGTGATCACTGTGTCCCTACCAGCAGCTGCAGCCAAGGCCGCAGACACCAGCAGAGACTATCTCACTCGCAAACACCTAATGGAGGTCTTGTTATCAAGCCTTGGATTAGGCACTAAGAAAGAAATGACCTTTAAGGAGCATCTAGATGAACTTGTTAATATTTTGTTCTTTGTTCTTTGCTCAAATGCATTTCTCCTGAAATACAGTGAAATACATCGGGATTTCACTCCCTGAAGAAGTATCAAAAACTATATATATATATATATATATACTATATATATATATGTATATATATTCCCTGTAAATGAGGAGGTCCTCATAACAGAATTTCATTCAATTATGTATGCAACAATTCAACTTTCTAACCACTTTATCTCAAAAGACACTTCTGAATACATACAGTCAAAAACAGAACACATGCAATGTTATCAAAACACAAAGCAAAAGGAAGCAATGTTATACAATGGGCATCAGTTATATTTTTGGAATAGTTCTGTCTACTTATCAAATTTTGTCAGCAGAAAAATATTTTATTCAAAGAGAATTATTAATTGATAATTATCAGAAAGGCTTTGAAACAACTAGAAGGAAAGAATAAACTAAAGGCAATGTAACAAAACATACAAAGTAACTGCAGGCTGCTATTTTTAAACAGGAAAAAACTAGTGAAAAAAATCTAATGAAACAATTAATTTTGATACTGAAGGAGTAAGTATGTATCACACCTTGTCATTTTCTCTTTTTTTTGATAACCGGCTATATCTGTTAATTGCAGCATCATGGTCTGGAAAAAAAAATAACTATTAACAACAATACAACAGTACTTTGCACAACTTATAAATGCTTTAAATAGTCTTCACAGGTACATATTCCAACAAATAAATGCTAAAGCAAGAATTCTCAAAATAAAATAAGAATTCTTTACCATACATTTTACTCCAAATGTTCCCAGAGTCAAATTTCCCACGAAGGATCTTTCTACTTATTAAATTGGTAAAAAAAAAAATAATAATAATTCTAAGGAGACTCTACTCTGCTAAAAGTTTTTTAAAGTATTTTTTAGTACAAAAGTAGCAAATGCTCATTAAAGAAAATTTTTGAATATATAGGAAAACAAGGAAGGGAAAATATTGTATCAACTTCTAATGTACTATTAAGACAGCAAACCACGAGATTTTAGTTTCCTTTTAAATTTTTCTTGTAGCCCAAAGAGTGCACCTTAAATAACAGCACTGATTTACATAACGTTCACTCATTTTTAATTAGGTTCCTTTTTTTTTTCAATTATTACATAGAATATGGCCACAGATTTGTACTGATAAAGAAATGCACCACTGTGAGAAATAACTGTAAAGTATTCAGAACTTACCATTACTAGCAATCTGAAACACTTCCTTTAATGTCAGTATTTCTGGAAAAGTTTAGGAATAGTTTCAATTTAGCATATTTATGAAATATCTAAAATTTTGTTTAGAAAACAATAACTGCCATTTATAAGCTATAATTCAAATTCCAAATATTTCATACTTGAACATCCAAAGTGAGAAGGTTATTCTGTATTTCAGGTAGTCTGTGGAACATTCACTATCCTTAGCAACAGTTACATCACCAAATCTACTTGCCATAAATTAGTTCTATATGACAAAAAAATTTTAAAATCATTGCAAATTCTAAGACATGCAAATATTCTTAGTACCAGCATCCAGCTTATTAATTCATTTTTGATATTGACTTTAATGAGTTCAAATGATGAATCTGAGAAACAAAGAATAATTAACAAGATATGACATTCAGACTGAGAAGAGAACTTGTTTCTTAAACTTAGAAATGACCATTATTAAGTATTACCATAAATATTAACTGTCTCTAAACTACATTAGTCTTTATTCCATGCATGATTTAAATACTTTACCATCCACTGACACATTAATTCAATGTTTTTATTCTATCTACATACTCTACAAGTCTTTATGACTAAGATTGTAAATTATGAGAAAGCAGAGCCAATTCTATAAAACTCTAATTTTATCACCTAATAATCCTAAATGGGGAAAAAAATCCACCACAAACTACTAAGTCATGGGCTGCCAGATGTGCCAGTACCCCTACCTCCTGCCACTGCAGCCCATAAGCACACCCCCTATGCCACTGTCAAAGGTCAGGCTTTGGTCATAACTCATTGGGCTCTCACAACTGCCTAATCTGTTTTCCTGGATATCAAATCCACTCTAATTCCATCTTCCAAAAACAAAGGAATTAGGTCTACTTTTTAAGGGCCTCCACTGGCTTCTCTTTGCTTATAAATTCAAGTCCAACATCTTCAGCATGATTTTTTTCTAGATTTGTCTCCTGTCACACCCCAACACATCAAGCCACACTGTTTTTCGTCAACCACAAAATAAGACATATATTTCTATAACCCATACCTTTGTGCTTTCTAGTCCCTCTAATAGAACAATGACTTTCTTCTCCTGGCAAATGCCTCTTCTTTGTTCAATGCTCATGTCACATCCTTGGTGATACCTTTCTGACACCCTCCTCTGAGGCCCCACATTACCTAGTTCATTCCCTAATTATAAGAGATAGAATATCCTAATTATCTATTTTACCTATCTCCTTCTCTAGGCTTTCTCGAGAGAAGTGACACTGTATTCATATCAGTATTCTATATCTAGTTTAACATCTAGCAGAAGCTCCTATAAATATCCAGTGACACATTAAAGTGGTACAAGCTGTATTCAGAAATGGTTAGGGTATACAGTAACATGCACTTTACATTATTGATCTGACAGCTAATGAAAGTAAACATAAACTTGACTTCATTACCTTTCAGATCTCTTTCTTTAAATTGGGTAATGGGGAACATCATGGCATCAGCAAGCTGCGTTGAAAGTACTGCATGACAAGAGCTAAGCTAGTAAAAGGAAGACCAAAAAGGGTGAATAAATAACTATACAGAAACATTTAGCCAGTGTTATGAAAATTAAACAAAATGTAATAAACAGATGTTGATACATTTTACATAAGCAAACACTCAAAATTATGTGATATACTACAAAATATTACATAGTAAAAAGAAATCTATTTAAGAAAGAGGTGCCTGTATAGCTCTGTGGTTGAGCATCTGCCTTTGGCTCAGGTCGTGATCCCAGGGTCCTAGGACTGAGATCCTGGGATCAAGTCTCGAGTCAGGCACTCTGCAGGGAGCCTGCTTCTCCCTCTGCCTATGTCTCTGCCTCTCTCTGCATGTCTATGATGAATAGATAAATAAAATCTTTAAACAAAATAAAAATAATAAATAAATAAAATTCTTAGGAAAAACATAGGATAACCTAGGATTTGGCAATGGTTTCTTACATATGACACCAAAAGCACAAACAACAAAAGAAAATACAAATTGGATTTCATCAAAATTAAAAACTTTGTGCAAAGAATGAATCAAGAAAGTAAAAACACAACCTGCAGAAAGGGAGAAAATATTTGCTAATCACATATCTGATAAAGAACTTGGATTGAGAATAAAGAAGTCCTGGGTGCTTGGGTAGCTCAGTTGGTTAAATGTCTGTCTTAGGCTCCGGTCATGATCCCAAGGTCCTAGGACTGATCCCCACACTGGGCTTCCTGCTCAGTGAGGAGTCTGCTTCTCCCTCTCCCTCTGCCCCTCCCCACCCTGCTTGTGCACTCTGTCTCTCAAATAAATAAATAAATAGTCTTTAAAATAAATAAGTCTTAAACTCAGTAATGAAACATAAACCACCCAATTTTAAAAAATGGGCAAAGGTCTGAATCAAGTACTCCCCCTCACCCCTTAGCACAGTGCTGCCTTCTGGAGTTTCAGTTACCCAAGGTCAGACACAGTCTTGAGGCAGATGATCCTCCTTCTGACAGAGTGTCAGAAGTCCAACAGGAGCCTGACACTACATCACAGTGCCTCCATCATTCCCCTCACTTCATCTCATCATGAAGGCCTTTTATCATCTCACATCATCACAAGAAGGGTAAGTACAGCACAATATGACATTTTGAGAGAGAGAGAGACATCACATTCACAGAACTTTTATTACGGTATAATGTTACAATTCTATTTTTTCTCTCATTCTATTAGTTTTACTGTGCCTAATTTATAAATTAATCTTTATCACATGTATGTATATATAGGAAAACACAGAATATATATATAGGGTTCCATACTCTCCATGGTTTCAGGCAACCACTTGGTGGGGAGGTCAATGCATGGGAGCACAGGGGAGACTATCACAGACATTTCTTCAAAGATACATAAATGGCCAATAAGGATAGAAAAAGGCATTCAACATCATTAGTCATCAGGAAAATGCACAAAAACTGCAATGAGCTACCACTTCATACCTCCTTAGATGGTTATAATAAAAATATAAATGAAAAAACAGTTAAGTGTTGGGGAGACTGTGGAGAAACTAGAACCCTACATTACTGCTGGGAATGTAAAAGTATATAGAAGCTGTGGAAAACAGTCTGGCAGTTCCTCAAAAAACTAAACATAAAATTACCATGTGACCCAGCAATCCCACTGATTATATACCCAAAAGAACTGAAAATTGGTGTTCAAAAAAAAAAAAAACCTTGTACACAAATGCTCACTGTAGCACTACGAGCCAAAAGGTAGAAAACAACTCAAATATCCCTCAACTATGAATGGATAAATGAAAGGTGGTATATTCATACAATGGAATTTTATTCACCCAAATAAGGAATGAAACTGATTCATGCTGCAACACAGATAAACCTTGAAAACATTATGCTCAGTAAAAAAAGACGGATACAAAAATCCACAAATTACATAAGTCCATTTATATGAAATATCCAAAACATGCAAATCCATACAAATAGAAAGTAGATTTGTGGTTGCCAGGAGCTGAAGGGAGGTGAAGTTGGGAGTGATTGCTTAATGGGCACAAGGTTCCCTTTGGGATGATGATGAAAATGTTCTGGAACATCAGTGGTGATGATCACACAATACTGTGAGTGTTTAAATGTAACCAAGGGTACATTTTATGTTATGTGTATTGTACCGCAATAAAAATATTCCATCTCTTAGAAATACTTCTTTATATTGGTCTACTGTGACAATATTTCGCAACAATAAAGTTATTAGAATATTTCAAAAAATTATTTTCAGTTAGGAGACAAGACAGAACTATCTAATGGTTCCTGTAAAAAGAGCTTTCATCGCACCAGCTAAGAATAGTTATAGACTCCCCAAACAGCTCTTACCACCCTTCTTCCTCCTAGCAACATTTTATCATTCAGTTTATTAATCCTTCCATCCTAGACAGCCAATATCAGCCCTTAGTTTCTCTAACTAGTCATCATAGCAAAGCATTAAAAAAAGACCTGGAACTTAGCTATATCTCATAGTTTAATTCTTCTCTCCCTGCCTACATCAAATAAAACAGTGAAAGGTTGAGTATGTCATAAACTGGGAGGAGAAAGAATACATGTCTATGCTTATCCCTCCCAAAAATTTGTTTTAATTGACAAAATACTATTTTTATGAGACAGTCACTAAGATATGAGACAGACACTAATATGGAAGATCCTCCTTTAAACAGTAATCTTATAGAGATTTGCTCATGTAATTATAATACAAGTTCCCAATAAAAGCTAAACAACTTGAATAATTAATTATAAGACCATTTACTCAAGCAAAATAAGCACTTACCTCATCTATAACTTTTGAAAACTGCTGTAAAGTAGAGCTCATAACTTCATCATCACCCCCCAATGGAAACCGCTGAAAAATGAGAAAGAGAGGACGTAAAGGTGCTGTATGTCTTTTGTAACTGATGTTATAATTTACATTTTTAAAAATAGCTGATCCTAAAAAAAATAAATAAATAAAAATAAAAAAAAATAAAAATAGCTGATCCTCAAACCACACAGGAGTTAGAAAAATTGCATGAATATTCAAAAAATATTCATAAGTGGACCCATGTAGTACAAATCTGTGTTGTTCAAGGGTCAAGTGAAACTTCAAATAACTTCCAAAATTTTGAATAAGCTCTAAAAATGTCATTTAATAAGAGTATAGTTTGCATAATTAATAAACATTATAATGTTTGCTAAGCAACTAATTAATATCATATATAGGGATGCACACCATAGTAGAAGTTTAAAGATTTGATGTTAAAAAAATAAATAAAAAATAAAAATAAATAAATAAATAAAATAATAAAGATTTGATGTTTAACTTTTTTTTTTTTTTTAAAGATTTTATTTATTTATTCAGGAGAAACAGAGACGGGGGGCGGGGGGAGCACAGACACAGGCAGAAGGAGAAGCAGGCTCCATTCCATGCAGGGAGCCTGACATGGGACTCAAACCCGGGTCTCCAGGACCACACCCTGGGCTGAAGGCTGTGCTAAACCGCTGAGCCACCCGGGCTGCCCTGATGTTTAACTTTAATTCCTCCAATTACCATCTGTATAATTTTGAGTAAGCCTCAGTTTCTTCATTTGTAAAAAAGAAGCCAATGAAAAAACTTCTACTGAAGATTAAGTAATAAAATTAGCAAAAAAATAAAAAATAAAAATAAATAAAATTAGCTACAATGGAATTTCAATAGCATATCAAAATTACTTTCTACAAATTCAAAAAAGCTTAGGATGCTTGATGAGAAATTCTATCTATACAGATACTGTATCACTGCATATTTTAAATTATGCTTTTAAAATTTTCATAAGTGATACCTGTTTTTCATATTCTTTTAAAAGTTTTGAAGTCAGATGTGTTGCTGCACTTAATTCATTCTGTAGGGAAAAAAAATCAGCATTCAAATTGACACAGTATTACTGAGTAAGAAACAGTTTTAGTTGAAGATAACATAAATACTATACAACATGTTCTCTAAACCCCTCATTAAATCACTGGATAGGGAACTACGATTAAAGCACTTTAAAGGGAAACTCAAACCATGAAATAGATACCATCAAGGAATTCAGCAGTGTTCTAGGTGTACACTTTTTTCTTAGTTAATAAAAATTCAGCATCAAATATCATTAAAGCTTTAAAGCTAAAAGTAAACTGTACATAATCTTAGCAAAATCTTAAGAGATTCTACATTAATGACAAATTAAAAAAAAAAAAAATGACAAATTATTCCTCCCTCTAGATGCTAACTCTAGACCAATGCATTGAATAGCATACAACCAAGGCAGCCCGGGTGGCTCAGTGGTTTAGTGCCTGCCTTCGGCCCAGGGTGTGATCCTGGAGACCCAGGATCAAGTCCTGTGTCGGGCTCCCTGCATGGAGCCTGCTTCTCCCTCTACCCGTGTCTCTGTCTCTGTCTCTCTCTCTGTGTCTCTCATGAATAAATAAATAAAATCTTAAAAAAAAAGGAATAACATACAACCAAAATATGGTTAGCCCAATCATAAAATACAGCAACATAGCCATATGAAGAAAATACTTTTTGAATTTTTCAGTGATGAAAAAAATATATATTAGTATATTATATTATTATATTATTATATTAGTGACAAATATAACATTTCTTTTACATAGTAATCTCTGTGGTCAGAAATCAAATCTTGAGAGACCAATCACAAGGAAAAAAAAATTAAAATCACAGCCACTTTAAAAAATTCATTTTAAAAAGATTGTATTTATTTAGAGAGAGAATACACATTGAACACACATGGATGGGGGAGCAGCAGAGAGAATGAATCCCAAGCAGACTCCAAGCTGAGTGCAGAGCCAGATGCAGGGGCTTGATCTCATCATGACCCTGAGATGATAACCTGAGCCAAAAAATCAAGAGTTGGACACTTAAACTGACTTTGCCACCCAGGTACCCCTCAACTTTTAGTACATAATGAAAATGAGTCCAGAAAGGAGATAAAATGAGGAGGGGGAAAAAAAAAAAACAAACCTGTATACTTAATTAATCCCAAAGAAAGCTTATCACAGAACCCAAGTTGCTGTTAAGGCTTATAATTAAGTCATATAAACATAGCCTCAAATCTTAAGCCTACTCAACAAAAAAGTCTAGTCATCTCCTTCTTAAATCCATCTCCTGGTACCCAGAGTTACATCTAATTTTTATTATCTTCTCACTAAACATAAACGACTTTCAAATTCTTTATTCAAAAAAGGGGCAGTGTTCCGTAAGATTAAAAGCACAAGTAGGGAAAACACTGGTGACAATATGGGGTTTTCCATCAAATCTTAGGCAAAAATCACAATCAGTGAGCTTGAGTAAGAAAGCTTTTCCTGTGTTTGGGTGGAAAGGGGAAGATGCTTCAATCTTCATTTTTTTTGTAGAGCTACAAACTACACTCTAGCAATTGGAATGTGAGCTATCACAAACTACTTAAAAGTTCATTCATCCACTCAACAAATATTTATTACTATGAGCCCAGGATAGGGTAGGCACCAGTAAACAAGGCAGACGCTAGCTATATTGTCCTCATGGGCTTAAGGAGTCATTTTTAAAAAGCAGTCAGCCTTTAGGTTTTTACCTGTGCATCATAAATCCGACGCATAGCTTGATACAACTGGTTCATATAGTTGGAAATAGCTGTAGCATCTTCTTCAAATACACCCAGTAAAGACCTTGTCTGTATAAAATAAAAGCAATAGGTTTACATTAACCATTATATAAATCAAATAGAAAATTACTTTCTAAAGAAAGGAAAAATCCTAGGATACTGGAGCTCTAATAATTCTGAGTTTTAATCTATTTTCTCTCTTTTGATAGTAATGCCAAGATGTTGGGGTTCTTTGTTCTCAATTTCACTTCACTAAAATGGAGGGATTTTCCAACTACATCTCACGAAGTTTATTTTTATTTTAATTTGGCGGTGGGGTGGGGAGGGGGAGAGGGAGAGAGAATCTTAAGTATGCTCCATCCCATGACACTGAGATCATGGCCTGAGACAAAATCAAGAGTTGGATGCCTGACTGACTGAGCCACCCAGGTGCCCCCATCACATAAACTTTAGAAGGAACAACAAAGGTATATTTTTATGAATTAAAAAGCCTATAATTAAACTAAGATCAACAAAAACATCCACGGTTAAATTAACAGTATTCCTTATACAAATATTTTAAATGTCTTATTTCAGGATAACTCAATATTATTTTTTTCCATGGTCTCTTACAGCAGTGCCAAACCCCTTTTTACTCTAATCCAAATAATAACATAGTACCCATCCCCAACATGGCCTAGTAAATGCTAAGTAGGATTTTATGAGTACAGAATTTGAGATTCTTTTTTTCTTTCTTCTTTATACTTACCTAAATTGTTATGCTTTTTTTTTTTTTTTTTAACACAATAAGGATTTCCTCTTAAGGGGGAAAATTTGTAAATAAATGTTAATACTATCAATAAAAAAGATCAGACATGAGAAAACTCAGCATATCAAGGCAAGATATACTCACCTTTTCACATCCCAAAGATAAAGAATTAAAATTTCAATAACTATTGAGATAACCGCATTTTAAAACCTAAAAGATGACCTTGTATTTTTATTCTAAAAATATTTCATTCTTAGAAGGTAGTTTAAAAAAAAAAAGTCAACTTACTCCTTAGCTTCCTATTTTCAGAAAAGGAAGCTAAGTTAACACAGTTTAAAAAGGGTGGGGGAGGGGAGGCACAAAATCATTATGCCTGTGTATGAAGTCCATAGTGTCAGTCCTCTATTTTCCCCATTATGCCTGTGTATGAAGTCCATAGTGTCAGTCCTCTATTTCCAAGATTTAGATCTGACAAAATCTTTTCATTCTTTAGCTCTGTGCCCCACTCCTATTCCCCACAGAGCTATTTTATGTAGAAAAAGAAAGCATCAAAAAATCTTGTTTGACTAGTGCCACTCTTAAGAAAAATCTGCCATTTCATTGTTTCCCCAAATTAATATTCTAATTCAAGGAATTACACATTTATAGAAAAACCTATCGTGGATTTAATTTAAAAAGACCTCCTTAGCCCCATAGGGTTAAAATCGGTTCTCTATTTAAAACTAGTATCTAAGGCAGCCCTGGTGGCTCAGCGGTTTAGGGCCACCTTCAGCCAAGGGCGTGATCCTGAGGACCTGGGATCGAGTCCCATGTCGGGCTCCCTGCATGGAGCCTGCTTCTCCCTCTGCCTGTGTCTCTGCCTCTCTCTCTCCTCTCTGTGCTTCTCATGAATAAATAAAATCTACATAAATAAATAAATAAATAAATAAATAAATAAATAAATAAATTTAGTATCTAGTTAGCACTCTCTGAAAGTACATCAATATGGTCCCATTTCATTGAATCTCTGATGGCATCCACTGTGAGCTGCACCATTTTTTTAAAGATTTATTTGAGGGCAGCCCCAGTGGCGTAGCTAAGGTTTAGCGCCGCCTGTAGCCCAGGGTGTGATCCTGGAGACCCCGGATCGAGTCCCCCATCAGGGTCCCTGCATGGAGCCTGCTCCTCTCTCTGCCTGTGTGTCTGCCTCTCTCTATGAATAAATAAATAAAATCTTTAAAAAATATATGTATATTTATGAGTGGGAGGAGGGGCAGAGGGAGAGAATCTTTAAGCAGTCTCTCCACTTGAGTGTGGAGCCTGACTCAGAGTTTGATCCTACAACCCAGGAGATCACAACCTGAGCTGAAACTGAGTCAGATGCTTAACCAACTGAGCCACCCAGGCACTCCCTGCACCATTTTTAAATACTTCTAAAACAAAACAATGCCAGCAATTAAGATATGATTTAGGTCTTGCAATTTTTACTTTATATTTGTGGAAATGGGCCTTTAGACAGAATTTTATATACAACTCATATGAACACAAACAGCATAAATTTAATATACTCCTAACATTTCTTCAGAGTTCAATTCCTGTGAGTCACTTTTTGACAGAAGAATCATCAATATCCTTGTTTTCTCATCCAGTATTGTTCTGTGCCATGGGGGGTGACAAATGTTTCTTATAAGTGCTCCACTTTAGTCCCCAATATTTTCTTCCAAACCACCGATACCCACTCAACAAATGGTGATGGTGGTACTTGCTTCATTCCAGCAGGCGTCAAAGGAGTATTTTCAGACAACAAACAGGACTCAAGGTCATTCAAGTGGTTGTTAAACTGAGTTGGTCGAATGCTGAAAGGCTGCACTTGACCAGTCATACCACTAGGACAAACAACCATGAGCACACATTTGCAACCCAATCAAATAAAATATTATCAACTGTAAGGGGCACATATCTCACTATCAGACATGCTAAAATGTGGAAAAAAAGAAAACGTATGTTTCATAATCTGAGAACATTCCATATGACATCAAAGAAGGAAGTCCTCAGTTGGAACTAGTTTCATCTTCATAGTTCTAGCATTGTTCAATTACTGATATTTATCTACACATAAAATCAATTATTTTTAAAAGATCGTATCTGTTCTTAACTAGAAAGTTTCATTTTGCTCCAGATCTCCAAAACAATACTTAAGTATGAACAAGACATCTAGCGTAGCCTTAAAGATTTTCTGTTTCAATAAATAACATAAGCTTTTACAGAATGGGAGATAATTCTAAAGATGTTTATGTCCAATCAACTGGATTTGAACTTGCAAACTGCCATCTATTTTAATACCTAGTTACTATAAATCAAAACTAAAAATGGATAACCGCAACTTAGGATAGTCTTTCATGACCCCAGGCTCTACCTTTTTTTTCTCAGCACTGGCAGACCACTTCTGGTTAGGATCTAATGATCTAAATAAAAACTTCTCTATACCAGGAACTTTAAAAGTTTTCATACGCTTTGCTACTCAACCTCCTGGACTCTATCCTAAATAAATATTCCAAATGAGGACAAAAATTTATGCCCCAAAGCATTAACCTCAGTCCTATATGTAAAAACAAAACTTATGAAAAACTTTAAGTCCAACAGTAGGACAGCTGTTAAGTCACATGAAAAAACATGCAGCCTTTAAATTTTTTTATTCAGAATTTAATACGTGAACATGCTTAACACTACATTGTTAAGTTAAAGCAGATTAAAAATTGTTATGCACAATATAACTTCAATTACATTAAAATATATAAAAGCAAATGAGGAAACACAGTTAACAGGGTTTGCTGCTGGGTGCAGGACAGGTAACTGTTTCCTGTACCTTCCAATTTTTCTTTCTTTCATGACTATGTCTTTTATAATCAGGTACAAAAATAAAAACATTCACTATAACAGCTAAGATTTTGAGAAGTTGAGTGACTTGCCCTGAAGTGAAGTCACAGTGAAGACTAAAACCCTTATATCCTGAATCCCAGAATCTAGGGCTTTCCATCGTACCATAAGTTTTCCCTAAGTATTACTTCCAGGCATCTTCCCTTTTTTTTTTTTTTTTAATTTAAAATATTTTATTTATTTATTCATGAGAGACACACAGAGAGAGACAGAGGGATAAGTAGGCTCCATGCAATAAGCCAGATGCAGGACTCAAATCCCGGCACTCCGGGATCTGCCCTGAGCCAAAGGCAGACACTCAACCACTGAACCACCCACCTGTCCCACGTCTTCCCTTTCTAAATCCCATTTATCCTAATTTTCCAAAGTACCTAGTTCAAGTTATCACTTAAAGAAACTGAAAGAGTATCAAGGCAGCTATTTCATTAAAAAATTACTATAAAACTGATACTAATATGGCACATACTTAATTTAAAAAAAAAAAGAATGCTCAATTTGTAAACTGTGTGAAAAGTTCGAGAAATTAGATGAGTCACATTTTATCCTCCTCACAAGTCGTGGCAAGGGCACCCATTGTGGCCTGCGTGTAAGATTTATGGGCTATAAAAACCAGGCCAGGTAAGAAAAGGTACAGCAACCTGTTGAGCCTTACATAATAAAAGATGACAAAGTGCACCTGACCAACACGTACCACAAAACCTTTACAAAACATCTGAAACAAATACATCTCCTAACTTTATACTTCAGATATCAATAAGAATTTGAACTAGCAAAAAAAAAAAAAAAAAAAGAATTTGAACTAGCTATTCTGGCAGTCAAGATAAACCAAGATGCGGGTTTCTCTCTGTGTCAGTTTAGGCTGATAAGAGTACATTACCAGCAAACAACTGGCCTGTGAAGATAACTTTCGGCATGGGGAAAAAAAAAAAAATCAATTCCACAATCAGAGCCCGACTTCCACTTGGCAATTAAAATTGGCACAAAGTCACAGCAGACGTGTCACACAGGCCAGGGGGACCTAGCCCCTACTTCCTCATCTTTTGGGGCCATATTAAACCGTCAAGACACGCGTGAAATGTATGCAATGGTAGTTCTGAATGCACACCATTTCAGAGGTGGCCAACCAGCAACACGCTCCTAAATCGCTTAAATCACTTGTGTAGGAGACAGGCTTTGAGGATGAGGTCTCCCGATGCAAGTTACAGCGCCCTACCAACATGTAATTTTAAATGTAATTCATCTCGTTCTTCAATATCGAACACGTTAACAAATTGCTAGGTTTCCCTGGACCGTCTCGGGGCTCCAGCAACCGTATTAGCATTACCCCTCCCACCCGCTCCCGAGCACAAAACACGGGGCTTTTATTTTGATGAGTTTATTAAGGGCCAAGTCTGCACCGTTCCGCGCAGCAGTTGGTCGTGCCGCCGCGAAGGCGCCGTCCGTCCGTCACCGGCCGTGCACAGCTCGAGTGACAGCGGCCACAGCCGCGGCCACGACGCGGGACACAGTCCGCGGGGAGGCTCCGAGGCACAGGACGGGCTTCGCCGAGGACTCTCCAGGCGGGTAAATCAGCAGCGTTCCTGCAACTCCTGAGGGAACACTATCCATTTCCTTCCCCAAGGGCTTGCTCAGGGGTCGTGGGATAAGTCTACGGGGGGTGAGGGGGTGAGGGGGTGCTGTTTTATTTTTTTATTTTTTTATTTTTTTATTTTTTTCCTCCTTCTGCATTTCCTCCGAAGAGATCCCAGGATTGGAATTTACGACCTTAGATGACGGCGATGAAAACGCACCTTTCGTCAAATACGAGGGAGCCCCCGCGAACGTACGTGACCGCCGGGCCCACGAGCGCGGGCGGCGGAGCTTCGGCCGCCGCCCGCCGACGTCCCAGACCTCGCGGGTGGCTCTCTCGGCCCAGCGGCGCAGGCCCACGCGGGCCTCGGGCTGGCGGCCGGGCCGCGGCGACCCGGGGCGCGGCCCGCGACGGGCGGGGGCACTGGACGGCGGCGCCCACCTGGGCCGGGGCGGGCACCTGCGGCCGCCGCGGCGCCAGGCCTGGGGTCGGCCCGCCCTGCTCTTTCCCTCGCCTCCCGCCGCCGCCCGCGCCTCACCTGCGGGCTGTCCTCCAGCGTCTCCTCGATGGGCAGCTTGTCGATTCCCGGCATCGTGGCGGAGGGAGGGCGGCGGCAGGAGGAGACACGGCAGCCGCCCACAGCTCGCCGCGCCCGCCCGCCTGCAGCAGCTGACCCCGACCCGCCCTCTCTCGCAGGCGCGGCCGCCGTCGCCGCCCGCGCCGCTCTCGCCAGGCGCCGAGCGGCCGCGCGGGAAATCCCGCCCCCTCGGCCGCCCTGCCCCGCCTCCCGGCGCGCCCATTGGCTCGCAGCGACGCCCGTCAGCGCGGCGGGGCTAGCCCGGAGGGTCCTTCGCGGCTCTGGGTACTGTGGTGAGCGGCGGCCTCGCGGGTGGCGCTGCCTGCTCGCTGCGACCGTCCGCCCTGCGCGCGCCTGTTGATGGAAATTGTGGGGGACCGTCTCTCGCCTTTCAGCGAACCAGAGCCTCGTCTGAGGACCACCACCCCGGGGAGTTTGGGGTGTCTTTGCTCCTCCTGCAACATTTCATCAGAGACCACGGAAGAGGCCCTACTGCCGGGGGCCTTTCTTGCTCCAATTATAACCTTCGCAACCCTGCCCGCAGCGTCCAGTCTGCTCCCCACCCCCACCCTCCCGGCGACAGGGTGCTGGCCCGCTCAGCCGGCTGTGGGATCCCAAGCTGGGTCACTAGCAGGCTTCCCAGTAAATGTATGGACGGTAGACCCGCAGTTATTTTTCTGGGCACTTGGATATCAGTATATTCAGTTAAAAACAGGGGACTTTATTATCGATTCATCGATTCTTACCTGGCCTGGAAGGGCTACGGTGCCTCAATTCAGTCTTCAGTAGTTGTTATAAATCACAAACAAAAACATCTTTTTTTAAATTATTTTTTAAATCGATTTTTTAAAAATTTTATTCATCCATTCATGAAAGACAGAGAGAGAGAGAGAGACAGATTGGCAGAGACACAGGCAGAGGGAGAAGCAGGCCCCATCCTGGGTCTCCAGGATCACGCCCTGGGCCGAAGGCAGGCGCTAAAGCGCTGAGCCACCCGGGCTGCCCAGAAAACATCTTTTAAAGTTTAGCACACACTGGTTAATTATGTGGGTAGCTGACAGGCATATCTGTTAGATCAAAAAGTTGTGGAAGAAGTTTTCAATAGCTTCTTCAGCCTCTAATTTTACAGTAAAGAAGAGTGAAGCTCTGATTCCAACACCTGGTCTGGGTTAGAATTCCTGGTTCTTTGTCCTTCTTCCCCAACCTCACAACTGCCTCATGCATTTCTCTGTAGAGTCACAAGAAGTTTTCATCAGTATGCAAAGAAAATGGCAAAATCATAAGTGTCTTGTAAAATTCTAGCCGTTAGGAACACCTGGCTGGCTCTGTTCCTAAAGCATGCAATTCCCAATATCAGGGCTGTGGGTTTGAGTCCCACATTGGGTGTAGAGATTTAAAAAAAAAAAAAAGTCCAAAATCTTCAAAATAAATAAAACTCTAGCCATTAATCCAATCAATCCATTCCATAAGAAATGCTGAGTAAAAGGACGCCTGGGTGGCTCAGCGGTTGAGCGTCTGCCTTCAGCTGAGGACGTGATCCCAGAGTTCCCGATCAAGTCCCACATCAGGCTCCTGCGTGGAGGCTGCTTCTCCTCCCTCTGCCTGGGTCTCTGTGTCTCTCATGAATAAATAAAGTCTTTAAAAAGAAAAGAAAGAAAGAAATGCTGAGTAAAGATTATTAGTTGTCTGGTTCCACAGACACACTGGAATAGATCCAGATATAGCAGAACAAACCCAAATATGGGAACAGGAACGGAAGTTACGGATTTTAAACTGAAATGCTAGATTTTTCCCATGATCTCTTAAAAGATAAAATCTAGTTTTAAAAGTTTTACCAAGTAGATTGCAGCATTGTTTCACAGAATTATCCTTCGTGTCATAAGCTTTAAATAAGGGTTTTCCCCTTATATTGTTTATCAACTACTCACCCTCAGGAAGAGATTTTTAGTTTTTGAAAGGTGGTTTGGAATCAGTTCTTAGTGTTACTGGTTCTCAACTGCTTTAAAGTTCTCAGCATTGTACAGATTCCAACTCTTTCCTTTGATATTTGTTTTCTATCCTGTCAGCACAGTGGCATGCAACCTGGCTCTAAAGAAGAAAGGTTTTTCAAGGCAAGTGACCTTCTTGGTTGAACTGTGATTGAGCTTATAAATGAAGAAGGTTGTAGCAATTGATAAGAATCAAGAGTAAGTAACAAGTAAAAACAAGTGTAAGAAAGAAGAATAATTATATGTTGTAACTGAGGGGTTTAGCCAGTTAACTTGGCCAAACCAAACAATTCAATGAAAAATTCTGTTAGGTATCTGAATTATCTGGGTAGTGTATTATCATCAGGTTAAGTGGTTTCCCTTATTTGTATTGATGCGCATCTTGACTGTATTTTTGTAAAGGATTCTCAAGCAGCCATCAGGGAGTGGCAAGGAATTCTTGCCAGGTTTAGGCAATTAAAAATGAAACAGACTTGGAGGAACCTTAAAAAAATGAAACAAATAAAAACAAGTTGATATTCAATTAGACGGAGAGGCAGCTTAGTCAAATAATAAAACTAGAAAGAATCTTACCAGGCCTTCTTTTTGAATCCTCTACCTAAGCTACTATATACTCTCTTCATCCAAAAAGATGATTGTATTTACTATATTTTAAAACATTTCTTTTTTTTAATATTTTACTTATTTATTCAGAGAGAGAGAGAGGGAGGCAGAGACACAGGCAGAGGGAGAAGCAGGCTCCATGCAGGGATCCCGATGTGGGACTTGATCCACCTGATGTGGGACTTGATCCCAGGTCTCCAGGATCACACCCCAGGCTGCAGGTGGCGCTAAACCGCTGTGCCACCAGAGCTGCCCTTTTTAAAACATTTCTAAAGCTAAAGAATTCAGTCTCCTTTGGTAACCACTTCAATCAGACTACATTTTGTACAGTTGACCAAGCTCAGTTCCTTTTATACAGGAAATGAGGCTATCTCAGAAAATGCCTGGGGGGCTCCTGTGGATAGGATAGAAAAAATTTGGACAGCTGGTTAATTTTATGAAAGGAAAGGCAGGATTAAACAACACCCACTAAAGAATCCTTTGAGATGTTTCACACATATAATTCATTGAGATGTTTCCATATAATTTACAACAAAAGGACATATAATCTTGTAAATAGATTTGTTAATTATTAGCCTCCTAAAATTATATTTGATCTTCTTATAATTAGGTTTTTACATGACACTCCTTGAAGTTCTGGTCTGTGGTCTATAATAGGAAAGAACCCAACAACTTGAATGATGCTGGAGCTTTACTTTTCAAAATTATCTCCATAGGTCAGTGGTTATCAAACTCACCCACATGCAAAAGTTATCTCCGGGAAGTTGTTAGGGTACAGATTACTGAGCTCAGCTGGAAGATTCTAATGCAGCTGGTCAGAGGTGGCGCTGGGAATCTGCCCAGATAAGCCCAAAGATAATCTTCAAACCACATGTTAAAAGTCTCTATCCAAAATGGAAAATAAGCAGGGACACCTGGCTGGCTCCATCAGTAGAGCATGTAACTCTTAATCTCAGGATTTTGAGTTCAAGCCCCATATTGGGTGTAGCAATTACTTAAAAATAAAATCCTGGGGTGCCTGGGTGGCTCACTCAGCTAAGTGTCCAACTCTATTTTTTTTTTTTAAGTGTCCAACTCTTGATTTCCGCTCAGGTCATGATCTCAGGGCCGTGAGGTGAAGCCCCCTATGGGGCTTGGTGCTAGGCATTGAGCCTGCTTATGATTCTCTCTTCCTCTCCCTCTGGCCCCTCCTTCCTCTAAAAAAACAATAAAGTAAATAAATAAAATTGTCTTAAAAAGGTGAATAACCATTTTTTTCCTAAATAAGCTTGTATTTTAGAAAATTTACAGAATCATGTAAACATTTAGGAAAAGGGCTTTTGGTTCCAGCTGAGGATGGTGAGAGGGACACCATTTCTAGAATCACCTGAAAGAGCTTAGGAATCCTCCTGCTCACAAATATACCCTTAAGAATTCCCTTAATCTGAAATAGAGGAATTCATATTCATAATGTATAGTGCAAATAATTCTGGATTTACCTGATCACTCCTTAATGTGACTCATTTAATAGATAATTCAGTTTTTCTTTTAAGATTTATTTATTTATTAGAGAGACAGAGACACAGGAGGAAGGAGAAACAGGCTCCATGCCAGGACCCCGACGCGGGACTCGATCCTGGGACTCCAGGACCGTGCCCTGGGCCAAAGGCAGGCGCCAAACCATTGAGCTACCCAGGGATCCCCAGTTGTTTTCTAACATCCAGCTGAAATGAATCCAATTCAAGAAATGAGTATATTAATTGGTATCTTGGGAACTTGAGTCTCTTCTATCTACTTTGAAACATTAGAACCAGCGGTAGAGGGATCCCTGGGTGGTGCAGCGGTTTAGCGCCTGCCTTTGGCCCAGGGCACGATCCTGGAGACCTGGGATCGAATCCCACGTCAGGCTCCCGGGGCATGGAGCCTGCTTCTCCCTCTGCCTATGTCTCTGCCTCTCTCTCTCTCTGTGTGACTATCATAAATAAATAAAATTAAAAAAAAAAAAAAAAGAACCAGTGGTAGAGTTGGGGAAAACTTTGGGCAATTGGAAGGTAAAATCAAAAGTTCTGAGCTGGATAAGCAGCAAGGACCAACTGCTTTTATTTTTTTCTACTTTTCTACTTTTCATTAATTACCATTAAAAGTTTGTTTACTTATATAAGTAATCTCTACATCCAACATGGGGCTTGAACTCACACCCCGGAGTCACCTGTTCTTCTCACAGAGCCAGCAGGTGCCCTAAATATTAAATGTTTTGATGCCTTATATTTTTTTTTAAGATTCATTTATTTATTTGAGAGAGAGAGCTTGTGAGCAGGGAGGAGCGAGCTTTGAGGGAGAGAGAGACAGAGAGACAGAGAGAGAGAAGCAGACTCCCAGCTGAGCATGGAGCTCTACTCAGGGCTCCATCTCACAACCCTGAGATCATGACCTGAGCCAAAATCGGGAGTCAGGTGCTTAACAAACTGAGCCACCCAAAAGCCCTGCCCCTTTAATGCTTTTATTTATTTTTTTAAGATTTTATTTATTTGAGAGAGAGAGAGAGAGAGAGAGAGAGAGAGAGCATGAATGGGGGGAGGGGCAGAAGCAGACTCCCCTGCTGAGCAGGTAGCCTGACATGGAGCCTGACCCAGGTGCTTAACCAACTGAGCCACCCAGGTGCTTTTATTTATTCTTAACCAACTGAGCCACCCAGGTGCTTTTATTTATTCTCTAATGCTTTTATTATTTTTTAACTTTTTTTAAAAAAAATTTATTTATTTATTCATAGAGACAGAGAGAGAGAGAGAGGCAGAGACACAGACAGACGGAGAAGCAGGCTCCATGCAGGGAGCCGGATGTGGGACTCCATCCCCGGTCTCCAGGATCACACCCTGGGCTGCAGGCGGTGCTAAACTGCTGCGTGACTGGGGCTGCCCTATTCTCTGATGCTTTTAAAACAGCTTTCCTTTTCTTCATTTTCCCTCTTTATCATATCTAAAGAAACCAATATTTTCTAAATCAGAAGACTGTGCTCATTATCCTACAGAAAATCCTGATACTATTTTAAACAGTATTATCACCCTTGCTAGTGTTTGAAATCACTTTGATTTAGGGGCTTTTGAGGCCAAAACAAATACTTTTAAATCAACAAATATATATTGTGATTGTTCTGGAGAAATGGTATAGGTACCAAAAAGAACAAAGGTTATTATTACCTTGTTTTTGTGTTTTGGTTTTTTTCTGGTTTTGTTTTGTTTTGTTTTTTGGAAGTGGGCAAGGAGAGATGGCCTAAGACTAAAAGACATCAGGCGGCTTAGAACACTTTTAACCCTGAGGAATTCGAGGAGCAACAGGTAAGTCAGTGGAGAAGAGATTACTCTTAGAGAAGTTAATATATCCCATGACTGTTTAATCATTATAAACATTTTAATTTTCACAGAACCACAGAGGGCAGTAAAAAATAGAATAAGTGCAAATTGATTAAACTAGTACTGTTTTTCCCATGGCTAATAATGCAAGAGTCTCAGGGTTAAATAGCAAGCTCCTCCTTCCAAGAACACTAGATGGTGCTCTGAATTTAGTTTTGGGATTCATACTGCTTCAGGAAATGGCTGTCTTCATTCAACAAATATTTATTAGGTAATGAACAAAATATTAAAAAATCCCAGCCCTTGTGGAACTAAAGTTTATTGGTAATGTTGGGAAGAAAGGCAGACCAAAAACAACAAACATAATAAATAGAAGCATAGTATATTAAAAAGCGATAAGTCTGTGAAAAATAGAACAGGGAAAATAGGCTTGGAGGCAGTTCCAATTTTAAACAGGCTCATCAGGGACGACTAGGTGGCTCAGCAGTTGAGCATCTGCCTTTGGCTCAGGGCATGTTCCTGCTATCTGGGGATCAAGTCCACATCGGGCTCTCTGTGGGGAGCCTATGTCTCTCTCTGCCTATGTCTCTGCCTCTCTCTCTGTGTGTCTCTCATGAATAAATAAATAAAATCTTTAAAAATAAAAATAAACAGGCTCATCGGAGTAGACTTTATTGAGGTGAGATCTAAACAGAAACTTGAAGGTGTCACTGGAGTAAGTGATGGGGACATCTGGGGAAAAAGTGTTCCAGAAAGAGGAACCACCAAGGCAGAGGCCCTCAGCCCTAAGCCAGGAGTGTCCCAGACTCTTTTAAGAATTGCATAAAGCATCTTTTCATGTATCTGTTGGCCATCTGTGTATCTTCTTTGGAAAAATGTCTATTTAGGTCCTCTGCCCATTTTTTAATTGGACTATTTGGGTTTTGGGGGTGTTAGGTTGTATAAATTCTTTATATTTTTTGGTATAGAATTTGTATAAATTCTTTATATATTTTATAAATTCTTTATATTAACCCCATCACAGAGAAATCATTTGCAGATATCTTCTCCCATGCAGTAGGTTGCCTTTTTGTTTTGATGCTGGTTTCCTTTGCTGTGCAAAACTTTTTACTTTGGTGTAGAAGACATTACTGGCCAACAGACACGCGAAAAGATGCTCAATATCTCTAATCGTTGGTGAAATACAAATCAAAACCACAATGATATATCACCTCACACCTGTCAGAATGACTAGTATCAAAAAGATAAGAATGAAAAAGAAAAGAATGGGGTGCCTGGGTGACTCAGTGGGTTAAGTGTCTGCCTTTGGCTCAGGTTGAGATCTCCAGGTCCTGGGATTGAGTCCTGTGTTGGGCTCCCTCCTCAGCGGGGAGTCTGCTTCTCCCTAAGCCTCTCCCCCAGCTCATGCTCTCTCTCTCCCTCTCTCTCTCTCTCTCTCTTTCAAATAAATAAAATCTTTAAAAGAAAGAAAGAAAGAAAGAAAGAAAGAAAGAAAGAAAGAAAGAAAGAAAGAAAGAAAGAAAGAAAGACCAAGTGTTGGTGAGGATGTAGAGAAAAGAGAACCTTCATGTACTGTTGGTCGAGATGTAAATTGGTGCAACCACTACAGAGAACAGTATGGGGGTTCCTCAAAAAATTAAAATTAGAAATACTGTATGTGGGCAGCCTGGGTGGCTCAGCTGTTTAAGTGCCTTCCTTCGGCCCGGGGCGTGGACCCAGAGTCCCGGGATCAAGTCCCGCGTTGGGCTCCCTGCATGGAGCCTGCTTCTCCCTCTGCCTGTGTCTCTGCCTCTCTCTCTCTCTCTCTCTCTCTGTCTGTCATGAATAAATAAATAAAATCTTAAAAAAATTTAAAAAAAAGAAATACTATATGATCCAGTAATCACACTACTGGATATGTAAGAAAGATACCTAAGATAGATATCTAAGGTATCTAAGAAACATATCAAAGAAAATAACACTAATTCAAAAAGATATATGCACCGCTATGTTCACTGCAGTATTATCTACAATAGTCATGATATAGAAGCAACCTAAGTGTCCATTGATAGATGAATTGATAAAGAAGATACATTATATACATATACAATGTATAAAAAAGAATAAGCCATAAAAAAGAGTGAGATCTTGCCATTTGTGACAATACAGGTTGACTGAAAAGGTATTATGCTAAGTGAAAAAATAAAGAACAAAACCATATGATTTCACTTATATGTAGAATCTAAAACAAACAAAAAAACAAACCCCGGAAATAGACTCATAAACACAGAGAATGAACTGAAAGTTGTCAGAAGGGAGAAGGGTTGGGAGATGGGAGAAATAGGTGAAGGAGATTAAAAGATGCAAACTTCTGGTTATAAAATAAGTCACAGAGATGAAAAGTACAGCATAAAGAATATAGTCAATAATATCACAATTACTTTGGTGACAGATGGTAACTACACCTAGTGTGATGAGCATTGCATAATGTATAGAATTGTGAAATCATGTGTTTTACACCTGAAAAGAATATAACATTGCATGTCAACTATACTTAATACAAATGAAAAAAAGAATTTCATAGAGACCAGGGTGGCAGAAAGGAACAGCCAGGGGAGACAGTCCGAGGGGGAAGAGGGAGGAAGAGAAGACTAGTTCACATAAAGCCTTGTGGCCTATAATAATAAACTCCATATTTTTTTGAAATACTGTGATTAAAAGGAAAAATTACATCAGTAATTTAGCTAAATCATATCCTGTATACAGGGTCAAAAGCAATGTCTTAATAATGGAAGACAATGAGTTCACGTTAAAACAGTTGTATGATTTTTTTCCTCTTCCCTTCCTGAATAATTCAGTCCTCATGTCATTTGGTGGGGCCAAATGAAGTAGGAATCTGGGCAAGATTGGTGAGCCCCAAGGGCCCAGAACATGGGATGGGAGTCCAATCAAGGTAAGGAGGGACCCCCACAAAGGGCTACCCTCATGTGGGGTGTCAGAGCCAGTGTAAGATGAAGAGGATGTCTTCATAGGTGGGTGTTAGAGCACAAGAGGGATACAGAGGCTACTTTGGTGGAGAGGCAACTAGGGAAAGGATGCAGGAAGAAACGTCAGGTGAGGAGAGCATCTGTGTGAGAGGGCAGTTCTGGAGTCCAGGTACGACAAGGAAGACTTTTATGTAGGTTGGGAGCCTGGTGCAGGATTTCAGAAAGCAAGGAGTAAGGTGAATATCTATGAAGAAGGGCAGCTTAGTGTAGAGTCTCAGAGCCTGAGTGGGCTGAAGAAAGCACCCATATAGAGAGTAGATCAATGTGGAGGGTCAGAACCCAAGCAGGGAGAGAAGGGGTTTTGTGTTTGAGGAAGTACGTAGAACAGACTACAGGTGCTTTAGTGGGGTAAGGAAGGCTTCTATGTAGGAAGGCAGCCTGGCATGCATGAGATGTCAGAGCTCACATGAGGGAATAGGGCATCTCTCTCTCTTTTTTAAAGATTTTATTTATTTATTCATGAGAGAGGCAAGCTTCCTACTGGGAGCCCGATGTGGGACTCTATCTTAGGACCCCAGGATCCTGACCTGAACCAAAGGCAGATGCTCAAACCACTGAGCCACCCAGGTGTCCCAGGACATCTCTTCAGAGAGAGGGTGGTAACCATGGAAGTTTGGTTACATAGGGGGAATATATCAAATAAGTGAATATATATTGAGGATCACAGAAACCAGGTTTCTCACTGTCAGAGAAAGGAATTACAAATACGGAAAAGGAAATAGAATGAACTCTATGGTGCTAGTTTGGAATTACGTGCATACCTTGTGTTTTGTGTGCTTTGTTTTATTGTGCTTCTCAGAGACGGCATTTTTTTTTTTTACACAAATTGAAGGTTTGTGGCAATCTTGCATCAAACAAGTCTATTGGTGCCATCTTTTCAACAACATTGACTCACTTCATGTCTCCGTGTTCTACTTTGGTAATTGTCACAATATTTCAAACCTTTTTCATTATTATCATATTTATTATCATATTCGCTATGGTGATCTGTGATCAGTGATCTGTGATGTTACTATTGTAATTGTTCTGAGGTGCCAGGAACCTATATAAGATGGCAAACTTAATCCACAAAGTTTGTGTGTGTTCTGATTATTCTACAAACCCCTGTTCCCCAATATCCCTCTACTATTCCTTGACACACAACAATACTGAAATTGGGTCAGTTAATAACCCCTACAATGGCCTCTACATGTTCAGGTGAAAGGAATAGTCAGTTGCTAGGGAAACCTCATTGTCTTTTTTTTTTTTTTAAGATTTTGTTTATTTATTTGACAGAGAAAGAGAGACCGAGAGCACAAGTAGGCAAAGTGACAGGCAGACAGGGAAGGAGAACCTAAGCAGGGAGCCCAACGTAGGGCTCCATCCCAGGACCCTGGAATCAGGTCCTGAGCCAAAGGCAGATGGCTTAACTGACTGAGCCACCCAGATGCCCCCTTCATTGTCTTATTTAAGAAATTGCCACAGCCCCTCCAAACTTCAGCAATTGCCATCCTAATCAGTCAGCAGCCATCAACAGGGAAAATCAGGGTAACTTTCCCCATCATGATGAATAATGAAATTATAACTCATTAGGGACACTCATTAGGACATCTAGTACTCATAACTCATTAGGCTCACTTGGTTGAGCATCTGCCTTTGGCTCAGGTCATGATCCTGGGGTCCTGAAATAGAGCCTGCTTCCCTCTCAGGCTCTCCACTCAGCATGGAGTCAGCTTCTCCCTCTGTTCCATCCCCTGCTCATGCTTGTGCTCTCTCTCTCTCTCTCTGAAATAAATAAAATCTTTTAAAAAATTGTAACTCATTAAATAAAATGAATCCATCCTGATAGAAATAAATGAATAAATAAAAAGTTCGTAAAAAATAGAATATTTACATAGGTATAAAGTACCCCCCCACACACAAAATATTGGATTATAAAGGGGGAAAGAATAACTTCATAGTGGGGAAGCATCTTAATCAAATGCTCAGAGTTAAACATCACTAGTAATGGGACAAATAAAAGTCATGTGCTATCTGATAGCAAATAATGAAAAGAACGTAGCATCATTTCTGTGACTTCCTGCCAAAGATGCTTAACTTGAATCTAATCATGAGGAAACATCAAACAAACCTTAAGTGAAGGATGTTCCACAAAGTAGCTGACGGTAATCTTCAAAAGTGTCCAAGTCATGAAAAATCAAGGAAATACTGAACATCTGTTGCTAATTGGCTGAGACTAAAGAGTCACAACTGAAGGCAATATATGATTCTGAGCTGTATCCTTTTACTGTAAAGGATGCTATTTGGGACAATGATGAAACCTGAAAGGAGTTTGATGGTTAGATGATAGTGATAAATCAATATTAATTTCCTGACTTAGATGCTCTTCCTGTGAGTGTATAGGAGAATGTCCTTGCTTGCAGGAAAAACACACTGAAGTATGCAGGGGTGATAATGAAGTATCAGAACAGCAACTGCTTCAAGTGATTGGAGAGAAAAAAGTTTGTACTGTACTTGCAACTTTTCTGTACATTTGAGATTGTTCCAAAATTAAATAGAAAATGTTAAAAATGAAAATGAAAACTGGTAATAGTTATAATCATGAATGGATCAGTGACATGATACATTAATAAATTATTTTTTCCTTAAAAACTTTTTAAATTCTAAAGAGAGATTATTAAGTAAATAGATGTCATGGCTATAGAAGAGATTGAGGGTAAGGGATAAGACTTTGAGGCTTTGAAAGTAAAGGATTCCAGGGATCATTTTTGCTCTTTACTGCCCCTGTCCCACAAAGTGTATCTCCTTTAATGGGGACCCAAACACCTCCAAGAATTCTCAGGTACTCCATGACAGCTACCTTATTTGATTATGACCTTTGAGAAATATACATTTATTTTAAGGCAATTCCACTCTGAAATAATATTATTTCCAGGTATCTTCTAGTACTAAAATGATCTCACTTATTTAGGTTACATGAGTGAGGTATATAACAATAACTATTTTAGATAAAGTTAGCCCCTCAAGTATTTTTATTTTATTTTTTTTAAAAGATTTATTTATATATTTGAGAGAGAGAGTACATGCGAGCACAGGTTGGGGGGGCAGAGGCAGAGGGACAGAGAATCTCAAGCAAAATCTGCACTGAGCCCACTACCCCAAGATCAATCCCATGACCCCAAGATCAGGACCTAAGCCAAAATCAGGAGTAGGATGCTTAACCGACTGCATCACCAAGTGTTTTAGAATGTTTATTATTTTTAGAATGTTTATCACTTTACATTTCTGCTGCCAATTGTCATTAGTATTTTACCTTCTCATTCTGAAAACTATATTTCAATTCTGAGATAATTCAGTTTGCTATATACTTGCTCATTTGTTTATAAGATTAGAAATACAATTTCCAGGTTAGAAACTCTCCTTCATCTGTCTTCCCTTCTTAGTTAATGATGTCATTATCCAACTCTTCACTTAAGCTAGAAATATGGGCATCACATTCACTTCTCCCTCCACCTCCCCTAACACACACACACACAAACACACACACACACACCTACACCTGATTGGCCTTAAGTTACGTTGCTTTTCTTGAAACATCTCTGCCTCAAAACATTTCTGAAAAGCCTTCATAATAACATTGACAATGGTAATAAATTCTAGCGAACAGTTTAATGTTTACTGTGTATCAGGCACTATTCCAAGGGCTTCACAAATTATCTCATTTAATTATCAATTAGGTACTATAATTATCCACATTTTATTATAGAGGAAAGTGAGCACAAAGAGGCTAAGTTACATGCCTAAGGTCACACAGCTAAAAAGAGAAGGTCCTGGAATTTGAACCCAGGTAGTTTGATACGAGAGTTGGGCTCTTACCCATTCTCAGGCCTGGTCAATCTCACCCAAACAGATTTGGGCCCTTTTCCGCTTTCATAAACTCTTGTACATATATCTTTATTATATTCTTATATTTTGTATTTATATATTGGTGTTCCTCAAAGACTAAGAATTTTATTATTTATGTTTACAAAAGGAGAGAGAGAGGAACCTGGCTGGCTCAGTCAGTAGAGCATGCAACTCTTGATCTCAGAGTTGAGTTCAAGCCCCACATTGGGTGGAGAGACTACTTAAAAAAAATAAAACTTGAAAAAAAAAACAGTAGAGAGAATAATGAATCCACATTATTTTATCTTTATTCATTAGATATAATAAATTTGCATATACCCATCACTCCAATCCAAAACTTAACATTTTGCAACACTTGCCCTAATTTTCTGTTTTCTTATTTTCCTGAAGTATTGTAAGCAAAACACAGACATCTTGAAATTTTACCTATAAATACTAAAGTAGAATCTTTTCTACAAGGTTTTTTTTTTTTTTTTTTTTTTTTTACAGAACCATAAGCACAGTGTCTCACTTAACAAAGTTAATTACTATCTTCTTAGCCATCAGTTTCTTGAAGACAGAAACCATTTCAGCTCCTGGCTACCTAGCGTACCCTTGATGTATGCTGGAGTTTAACAAATGTTGTGATTCAAAAGGTTGTTTGTTGTTTGTTTTAGTTAATAAGAACCATAACATTCATGCTCCAGAAACAGTGTTATAAGTAACAATCAGGTCTTCAGGTTAACCAACAACTCTCATTTAATTTGCGATGATTAGATTAAGTGGCACTAAAGTGTAGGCCTAAATCCAAAACTGTTTCATCTTTGAATATTGTGTGTGGGGATAGCCTGAGTCTAATTTAGGCTAGCTCAGAGCTTTCTTGTTTCCACTGTCAATCTGGGGAGAACAGAAGGACAAGGACTAGACTGAGTGGGAGTATTCATTGGTAAAGATTTCCTAGAAGGAAATATGACAGCTTCCCCCCAAAATAATATACTCTTCAAAGAAATTTTTCACGGAAATACTCCTGCATATACGCTAAAATGTATGTACGGGGTATTCGCTGCCAAAATATTTATTGTAGTTTAAAAAGTTGGAGACGGAGACTGCTGAGCCCCTGTCCGTCCGCCACCACTCACTCCAGACACAGAACTTCCAGTCACGGATAAAAATGAGCTGATGCAGAAGGCCAGACTGGCCAAGCAGGCTGAGCGATATGATGACATGGCAGCCTGCAGGAAGTCCGTAACTGAGCAAGGAGCTGAATTATCCAATGAGGAGAGGAATCTTCTCTCAGTTGCTTATAAAAATATTGTAGGAGCTCGTAGGTCATCTTGGAGGGTCGTCTCAAGTATTGAGCAAAAGACGGAAGGTGCTGAGAAAAAACAGCAGATGGCTCGAGAATACAGAGAGAAAATTGAGACTGAGCTAAGAGATATCTGCAATGATGTACTGTCTCTCTTGAAAAGGTCTTTGATCCCCAGTGCTTCACAAGCAGAGAGCAAAGTCTTCTATTTGAAAATGAGAGGAGACTACCACTGTTACTTGGCCAAAGTTGCTGCTGGTGATGACAAGAAAGGGATTGTGGATCAGTCACAACAAGCATACCAAGAAGCTTTTGAAATCAGCAAAAAGGAAATGCAACCAACACATCCTATGAGATTGGGTCTGGCCCTTAACTTCTCTGTTTTCTATTACGAAATTCTGAACTCACCGGAGAAAGCCTGCTCTCTTGCAAAGACAGCTTTTGATGAAGCCATTGCTGAACTTGATACATTAAGTGAAAAGTCAAAGACAGCACACTAATAATGCAATTACTGAGAGACAACTTGACATTGTGGATATCGGACACCCAAAGAGACGAAGCTGAAGCAGGAGAAGGAGGGGAAAATTAACCGGCCTTCCAACTTTTGTCTGCCTCATTCTAAAATTTACACAGTAGACCATTTGTCATTCATGCTGTCCCACAAATCATTTTTTGTTTACGATTTATGACAGGTTATGTTACTTCTATTTGAATTTCTATATTTCCCATATGGTTTTTATGTTGAATATTAGGCGAGTAGAGCCAGTTAACATTTAGGGAGTTGTCTGTTTTCATCTTGAGGTGGCCAATATGGGGATGTGGAATTTTTATACTAGTTATAAATGTTTGGCATAGTCCTTTTTGTACATTGTGGCTTCACAAGGGCCAGTGTTAAAACTGCTTCCATGTCTAAGCAAAGAAAACTGCCTACATATTGTTTTTTCCTGGTGGGGAATAAAAGGGATAATTGGTTCCAGATACAGGTGTAGTTATTGTGGGTACTTTAAAGTTTGGAACACTTACAAGGCTGTAGTAGAAATGGGTATCCTGTAGATATTACATGTGAACCATGAGTATCTGTGGAATACTCATTCTCAATGTGCACACCTTTGACTACAGTTGCAGAAGTGTTCCTTTAGTTGTGACCCAGTTTACTCTGGATAAGGGCAGAAATGGTTCACATTCCATTATTTGTAAAGTTACCTGCTGTTTGCTGTCATTATTTTTGCTACACTCCTTTTATTTGTATTTAAATGTTTTAGGCAACCTAAGAACAAATGTACAAGTAAAGATGCAGTAAAAAGGAATTGCTTGATATCCATTACTTTATGGATAAAGTATCCATCCCTTCTCACTTTATCCGTTACTTTATCAAGCATAGCAGCAAAACAAAAATTCCATGTATTTAACTTTTTTTGTTGTTGTTTTGGTTTGGTTTTTTGCTTTTGTGATTTTTTTTTTTGATACTTGCCTAACATGCATGTGCTGTAAAAATAGTGAACAAGGAAATAACTTGAGATGATGGCTAGCTTTGTTTAATGTCTTATGAAATTTTCATGAACAATCCAAGCATAATTGTTAAGAACACGTGTATTAAGTTCATGTAAGTGGAATAAAAGTTTTATGAATGGAAAAAAAAGTTGGAGACAACCCTAAGTGCCCATTATCAGAGATATAATTCAATAAATTATGGTTCATCCACCTGATGCAGTGTCAAGCAGCTATTGAAGGGTGAGGTAGAGCTATAGGTACTGATACAGTGTCATGTTCATGTAGAGAAGACCCACTGTAGAGCAACATATATGTCTGACTCCATGTGGATAAAAATGTGTGTGCACATCTGCCTATGATATCAAGCACTTCAAAAAAGGTAGGAAGGAGAAGCACAAACTGTTGGTAATGGTAGCAAATACTAGGTTGGGAAGTATATGGGGAAGAATTGAAGGAGATAATCATATCTTGCTCTATGTACTGTTATATTGAATGAATCTTTTATTTTTATTTTTTTAAAGATTTTATTTGAGAGTGAGTGAGAGAGAGAGCATGAGCTGGGGGTGTGGAGGGGCAGAGGGAAAAGCAGACTCTCTGCTGAGCAGGGAGCCCAATGAGGGGCTTGATCCCAGGACTCTGGGATCATAACTTGAGCTGAAGGCAGATGCTTAATTGACTGAGCCACCCAGTCACCCCTTGAATGAATCCTTTAAAAATAAAAATACGGGACACCTGGGTGGCTCAGCGGTTGAGCGTCTACCTTTGGCTTAGGGTGTGATCCCGGAGTCCTAGGATCGAGTCCTACATCAGGCTTCCTGCATTGAGCCTGCTTCTCCCTCTGCCTATGTCTTTGCCTCTTTCTCTGGGTCTCCCATGAAAAAAAATAAATAAAATCTTTAAAAATTTTTTAAAAATAAAAATACATTTTTTTCAGGTGATTTCATATGAAAAATTTAAAATCAAGGGCATGAGCTCAGCAGGGAGTCTGCTTGAGATTATTTCTCCCTCTGCCCCCCCTTCTCTCTTTCTCAAATAAATAGAATAAGTAAATCTTTAAAAAATAGAGTGTGATATGTGCAAGGCACTATACTGAAAATAATTTTAACTGAATTCAAAATGTAAAAGTAAGAAACTATACTCGAGATTTGAGAAAAACAAAGGCTGAGATGTTTTTTAAATGTTATAAATTAAGTGAGCTTATTCAGCTAGCATTTATTTAATATCTCTTGTGTGATGGGCACTGTAATGGGAGAGAGAGAAATGTGTATGAAACCTCTCAAGTCTCCTGATTCTGGAAAAGATACTATGTGTCTCAAATAACAGTGGCAGATGGGGCCTTAGGAATGACAAAGTGCCAGAGCTGTGAACTGTTCAAGATAACTCAGGAGTTCTAAACTCAGATTTTTCATTTTAATTTAATTTTTAATTTTTCTTATTTAAGCAGAGTTGATATAATGTTATATTAGTTTCCATGCACATTAAGCTCTGATTTTTTACTTATTTATTTATTCAATAAGCTCAGTTTTTTTTAAGGTTTTATTTATTTATTCATGAGATAGAGAGAAAGAGAGAGAGAGAGGCAGAGACATAGGCAGAGGGAGAAGCAGGCTCCATGCAGGGAGCCTGATGAGGGACTTGATCCCTGGACTCCAGGATCACACCCTGAGCAGAAGGCAGACTCCTAACCACTGAGCCACCCAGGCGTCTCAAGCTCCAATTTTTAAAACAAATTCCCTTCTCATTAAATTTTAGTTACAGAATGTCAAAATGTCTTCTAATATGTGGATTACATTGGGTGATACATAGTTTATAAAAAAAACTTAGCACATTAAACAACCGTAAACCTACAGCATTTGCATTGCCTGTCCAGTTTACAAATGTCACCTCTTTCTAGTACCACGCATCCATCCACCTACCCATTTGTTCACTTGTTCAACAAATATTTTATTGAGTGTCCACTTTGTCACAGTTCTAGGAGATGCTGAAGGTGTAAGAGCAAAAAATTATTTTATTTCCAAAAACACGTTTTAATGTTTAAAAAAATACAGTCTCAAATAGAACATATAATTCCTATGCAAAAGTAAAGGACAAATGTCATTAAAGCTTTGCTTATTGCATTTCACAGACCATGAGCATAATAATTGTATGGTTGATTTGTAAAACTCTGCTAAAACACCTAAGACATTGAGCATTTTTCCTGATGTTAATGATTTGGGACTTAATTGAAATACACAATTAGAAAATAAACTGTTAGCAAAACCTCAGTGGATTTACTAATTAGTAAAACAAAATATAAACCTCTCAATTTTTTACTTCATCTTGTACATATAGATGTTTAAAATGTAGACTATCGAATTTTATGATTCGTAGACTCTTCAATGTCAATGTGTCAGGCTTTTTATTTCTGATATCAAAATAAGTATTAAAAGATACTGAGAATAGGGGCACCTGGGTGGTTAAGTTAGGTGTCTGACTCTTGATTTCAGCTCAGGTTGTGATTTCAGGGTTGTGAGATCAAGCCTGGCTTTGGGGTCTGTGCTGGGCATGGAACCTAAGATTCTCTCTCTCCGGCTTCCTCTGCCCCTCCTCCCACCCCCTTTGCACTCCCTCTCTCTCCCCTCGAACAAAAAGATTGAGGATATATCCATGTTTTTACAACATTTTTCTTCATTTATCAGTACCCTTTGATGTTTATACAATGAAATCATTGATGAACATGTTATGGTGGCCATCAATTGATAAAGTCAGCAGAACAGGGAATTTAGAGACAGAAAATTTGAGTCAAGCCTGTGCCACTGGCTAGTCGGTGGGAATTTACAACTGAACTCTCAGTTTCTGTTTTCTTAGCCACAAGAGTAGGGGATTTGTGAAAGAATTAATATAAATATTTTAAATACTTTTGAAGCAGGATCCCTGGGTGGCTCAGTGGTTTGGCACCTGCCTTCAGCCCAGCGCATGATCATAATATTTAATATTTAATAATCACATATCCATCCATCAATTTATTTTATTTTTTAAATAAATGCATTTTATTTTTTTCAAAGATTTTATTTATTTGAGAGACAGAGAGAGCATGAATAGGGGGAGGGGCAAAGGGAGAGGGAGAAGCAGATTCCCCACTGAGCAGGGAGCCCAACCAGGGGCTTGTCCCGGGATCATGACATGAACTGAAGGCAGATGTTTAACCGATTGAGCCACAGGTCCCAAATAAATGCATTTTAAAACAAATTGCAGATAAATATATTTCTCTCCTAACATGCATATCATTAACTACAGTTCAATACTTATTTATGTTTTAATTGATAAAATTTTATGCAGAGTGAAACAAATCTTAAAGAATACCAATCAATGAGTATTGACAAATGCCTAACTCTGTGTAATACAAACTTCAACAAAGTCTAGAACTTTGCCATCGTTACCTAAGTTTCCTGATTCTGCTTCCCATTCAGTCCCCATCTCCACCTCCACCCTTACTTTCAGATTTTTTCAATACTACTATTTTTCTCTGTTCTTAAACACCACATAAATGAAATCATACTGCAGGTATTCTTTTGTATAAGGTTTCTTTGACTTAGGATGTTTTTATATTCATCAAAGTTGTTACATATATTGGTATTATATACCTTTATATTGCTGAATTGAAGTCAATTGTATAACTATACCATAGTTTGTTTATCCACTTTCCTGTTAGTAGATACCTAGTTGCCAGTTTTGGATGTTATGAATAAAGCTTCTATGAATATTCTCATGCAAGTCTTTTTGTGGATATATGTTTACATTTTTCTAAGAAAGGAATTGTTGGGTCATAACAGGTGTATGTTGGGCAGCTCTGGTGGCCCAGCGGTTTAGCACCACCCTCAGCCCGGGGTGTGGTCCTGGAGACCCGGGAGCGAGTCCCATGTCAGGATCCCTGCATGGAGCCTGCTTCTCCCTCTGCCTGTGTCTCTGCCTCTCTCTCTCTTTCTCTCTCTCGCTCTCTCTCTCTGTGTCTGTCATGAATAAATAAATAAAATCTTAAAAAAAGAATAACAGGTGTATGTTTAGTTGTTTGCTGCTAGCTTATAGAATTAAGTTGATTTTTGTGTATTTACGTTTTTTTAAAAAAAAAAGATTTTTATTTATTTATTCATTCGAGACACAGAGAGGGAGAGAGAGGCAGAGACACAGGCAGAGGGAGAAGCAGGCTCCATGCAGGAGCCCAATGTGGTACTCGATCCTGGGTCTCCAGGATCAGGCCCTGGGCTGAAGATGGCGCTAAACTGCTGAGCCACCCGGGCTGCCCATATGTATTTACCTTTATTCTATGACTTCGCTAAATTTACTTATTAGTTTAAGTAGCTATTTTGTAGATTCTTAAGATTTTTCAATGTAAACAATGATGTCATCTGTGAATAGAGAAGTTTACTTCTTTCTTTCTGATCTATATGACTTTTATTTCTTTTTCTTGCCTTATTGCACTGGCTTAGATCAACATATTGTTGGTTGGAAATACTGAAAGTGAACCTCCTTGGCTTGTTAATAATTGTAGAGAAAGCAATCAATATTTCACCATTAAATATGATGTTAGAAGGGTTACCTAGATGGCTCAGTCAGAGGAGCAAGTGGCTTTTGATCTTGGGATTGTGAGTCTAACCCCCACAGTTGGTGTAGAGATTACATAAATAAATAAACTTTAAAAATGAAAAAATAAGATGTTAGTTGACAATTTCTATAGATGCCCTCTATCAGTTTGGGGAAGTTACTTCTAAACCTAATTTGCTACTTTTTTATTACAAAAGAGTATTTTTCTGTAGCTTTAAAGTGATCACATGATTTTCTTCTTTTTTTTCTATTAATGATGAATTACATTGATTTCTGAATGTTAAACCATTGTTTTCTTTCTGAGAAAAGCCTCATTTAGTCATAATTTATTATCCTTTTTATATGTTTATATACTTAAAGTTTTTGTGTTTGTATTCTTGAAAGATATTTATCTATAATTTTTCTGGAAAATTTTTGTTATTGGTGCTATTCAGGATTCATACAACAAATATAGAAAGGCCCCCTTCCGGGATCCCTGGGTGGCGCAGCGGTTTGGCGCCTGCCTTTGGCCCAGGGCGCGATCCTGGAGACCCTGGATCGAATCCCACGTCGGGCTCCCAGTGCCTGGAGCCTGCTTCTCCCTCTGCCTGTGTCTCTGCCTCTCTCTCTCTCTCTGTGTGACTATCATAAATAAATAAATAAATAAATAAATAAATAAATAAATAAAAGAAAGGCCCCCTTCCATTTTATGAAGGAGTTTGTGTAATATTGGTATTTGCATAAGATTGGTATTCTGTAAGATTGGTATTTGTTAAATATTTGATAAATTTCACCAGTGAAGTTGTCTGGGTCTAGAGTTTTCTTTGTGTGAAAGAATTTCTTTCTTTCTTTCTTTTTTTAAATAATTTATTAAATAGATACATGACTAATCATATATTCTTCATCTTGTCTCAATATTGGTAATCATGTTTTTTCAAGATTTTTTTTTCAAGATTTTATTTATTTATTCATGGAGACACACACACGGGGGGGGGGGCGGGGAGAGAGAGAGAGGCAGAGACACAGGCAGAAGGAGAAGCAGGCTCCATTGCAGGAAGCCCGACGTGGGACTCGATCCTGGGTCTCCAGGATCATGCCCTGGGCTGAAGGCAGCACTAAACAGCTAAGCCACTGGGGCTGCCCTACTTTTTCAAGACTTTTGTGTATTTCATGTAAGTTGTTGAATTTATTGGATAAAGTCATTAATAATATTCTTTTACCTTTTTAATAATTTGTAGTCTCTGTAATATCACTTCTTTATTCTTAATGTTGATAATTTGTTTTCTCTTTTATTCTTTTTTTAAAGATTTTATTTATTTTTTTATTTTAAAGGTTTTTTTTAAAAAAGGTTTTGGGGGACACCTGGGTGGCTTAGCGGTTGTGCATCTGCTTTTGGCTCAGGATGTGATCTCAGAGTCCTGGCATCGAGTCTCACATTGGGCTTCCTGTGAGGAGCCTGCTTCTCCCTCTGCCTCTCTGTGTCTCTCATGAATAAATAAATAAATAATAAAAATTAAAAAAAAAAAAAGGTTTTGGGATGCCTGGGTGGGTTCAGCAGTTAAGCATCTGCCTTTGGCTGAGGTCTCCATCCCGGGGTCCTGGCTCCCTATGGGGAGCTTGCTTCTCCCTCTGCCTATGTCTCTGCCTATCTCTTATGAATAAATAAATAAAATCTTTTTAAAAATGTTTTATTTGAGAGAGAGTAGGGGGAGGGCAAAGGGAGAGAATCTCTGAGCAGACACCCTACTGAGCATGGAGCCCAATGTGGGGCTCCATCTCATGACCCTAAGATCACAACCTAGGCAGAAACCCAGAGTCAGTTGCTTAACTGACTGAGCCACTCAGGCACCCCAAGATTTTATTTTTAAGTAATTTCTACACCCAATGTGGGGCTCTACCTTACAACCCTGAGATCAAGAGTTGCAGTGACTGAACCAGCCAGGCACCCCTCTTTTGTTCTTGATCAGTCTACCTATAGTTTTATCAATTTTGTTGATTTCAAAAGACCAACTTTATTCATTTTTTCCATTGTTTGTTTTATATTTTGTTCATTTCCGTTCTTTTTTTTTTCTCTTGTTCAAACTATGATATTATTTTATCCTTCCACCCCAACCCAGTTTCTTATGATAGAGACTATGGATAAATTATCTAGTGATACCTAACAAATCAACTAAAGGTAGTTTAAAACAGCAGGATTTATTTAATACCTTTCACAGTTACTCTGTGTCAAAAATTCAGGAGTTGGGCCACCTGGGTAACTCAGTGGTTGAACATCTGCCACCTCAGGTTGTAATCCCCCAGGTCTGGCTCCCCACAGGGACCCTGCTTCTCCCTTTGCCTATGTCTCTACCTCTCCATGTGTCTCACATGAATAAATAAATAAACTCTTTAAAAAAAAAAAAAAAAGAAATAAATTTAGGAGTTATTTGGATACCCAGTTCTGTCTTAGAATATCCACTAAGATTGTGGTGAGATGTCAGTTGGGGCTTCAGTCAACTGAAGGCTTTATTGGAGCTAGAGGATTCACTTTCCAAGTGGTTCACTCATGTAGCTGGCAAGGTGGTATTGACTATTGGCAAGAAACTTTAGTTCCTCTCCATGTGGGCTTCTCCACAGGTCTGCTCATATGTCCTCATGGCATGGTTGCTGGCTTTCTCTGGACAGAACTATCCAAGAGATCAAAGCATAACCTTCAATGTTTTATAAAACCCAACAGTGGTGATCACACATGGTCACTTTGTTGTAGTACAGGTCTATTGGTGATAAGTCTCTTAGTTTTTGTTTATCTTAAAATGTGTTTATTTTGCCTTCATTTTTAAGAGTTTTTGTTGGATATAGAATTCTGTGTTGAAAAGTATTTTTTTTTCCTTTTAGCATTTTAAAGATGTTGTTTCATTGTCTTCTGGCCTCCATTGTTTCTGATGAGAATTCAGTCAAATCATACTGTTAATCGCATGTATTTAGTATGCATTTTTCTCTGCATGCCTTCAAGATTTTCTCTTTGTCTTTGATTTTTATTCATTTGATTACAATATACCTAGGTGTAGTTTTGCTTGTGTTTATCGTGATGAGATTCTTTGAGCTTCTTGAATCTGTAAATATTTTTTAAAAATTTTATTTATTTGAGAGAGATAGCAAGCATGAGGGGTGGGAGGGCCAGAGGGAGAGAGATAAGCAGACTCCCCAGTGAGCAGAGGGCCTGATGTGGAGCTCAATCCCAGGACCCTGAGATCATGACCCAAACAGAAGGCAGATGTTTAACTGACTGAGCCACCCAGGCACTCCTTGAATCTGTAAATTTATGTCTTTCACCGAATTTTTGAAAACTTCAGCCATTATTTCTCCAAATATTTTTTCTACCATATCCTCTCTGTTTCTCCTTCTGTAATTCCAATTACACATGTTAGATTTGTTTTAGATTGTCTCTAGGTTACTAAGGCTCTGTTCATTTTAATGTTTTTTTTTCTGTGTGTTTTTCACTGAAAACATGACTCTTCTGTCATCTCCTATAAACTGTTAAGCCTACCTAGTGAAATTTTTATTTCTGATATTTTATTTTTAGTAATAGAAGTTGTGTTTGGTTCTTCTGTAGTTGTATACTGTCTATATATTCATTATGAGCATATTTTCATTTATGTCTTTAAGTATATTTACATTAACTGGTTTCCTTGTCAGCTAATTCCAACATCTGTATCAACCCTGGGTCTGCGTCCATTGACTGCATTTTCTTGTGAATATGGGACACATTTTCCAGTTTTTTTGTATGTCTAATAATTTTGGATTGTATCCTGGACACTGTAAATGATATTTGTATTCTCTGGATTCTATTTTGTCTGTCTGAAGAATGTTGATTTTTGCTTATTTGTTTATTTTATCAAGATGTGCTCAAACTGTCTAAACTCTGTCTCCTTTGTAGTTATCATCAGTCAAAATTTTTGTTCAATCATTTTACTAGCTGAGATGTTTGGTGTTTTCCAAATGCATGCCAAATTCAGGAGTCAGTCAGGGATTTAGTTATCATCAGTCAAAATTTTTGTTCAGTCATTTTACTAGCTGAGATGTTTGGTGTTTTCCAAATGCATGCCAAATTCAGGAGTCAGTCAGGGATTTGGGAAGAATTTATATGCAGCATTTGGGGCCTTTTGCTGTAACTCTTTGCTTCCTAGGATTCTTTCTCACTTCCTAGCTGCTGTAGTTGCTTTGAACTCTCTCCTTTTGTTCCTTTTTTTTTTTTTAATTTATTTATGATAGTCACAGAGAGAGAGAGAGAGAGGCAGAGACACAGGCAGAGAGAGAAGCAGGCTCCATGCACCGGGAGCCCAACGTGGGATTCGATCCTGGGTCTCCAGGATCGTGCCCTGGGCCAAAGGCAGGCGCCAAACCGCTGTGCCACCCAGGGATCCCTCTCCTTTTGTTCCTTAAGCCAATAAGACTGTGGATCCTCTCACATGGTGTTGAATGGTGCCTGCTTTTAGAAAAAAAGCCATAAAAATGGAAAACTCACCCAGTGCTACTCAGCTCTTCTAATATCTTCTCTTCTTGAGTTTCTGTCTGTTTGGGGACACTTTCCAGTACTGTTGGATAGTTTTTTAAAAATATATTTTCCAGGGTTTATAATTTGTATCTTTGGAAGGGTAGGTACCATAAAAGCTACTTCATTATTACCATAAATGAAGACAGAAATGCCCCTTTTAAAGACAGAAATCATAAAGTGTATTATCAACACATTTTCCTATGAAACTTCATATGAGAAAAGACAGCATCAATAAAGTCAAAACATCAAGGGCAAAATGGAGGAAATATTTACCATACATACCAAAGAGTTATAATCTTTAATATATGAAATATATTATATATGAATATATATAATCTTTAATATATGAAAAACTCTACCCATAAAGAAACAACAATAGGGGCGCCTGAGTGACTCAATCAGTTAAATGTCTGACTCTTGATTTTGGCTCAAGTCATAACCTCAGAGTTGTGAGATTAAGCCCAGTGTAGGGCTCTGGCTTCACACTGGACATGGAGCCTGTTTAAGATGGTTTCTCTTGGGCAGCCCTGGTGGCGCAGCGGTTTGGCACCGCCTGCAGCCCAGGGCGTGATCCTGGGGACCCTACATCGAGTCCCACGTCAGGCTCTCTGTATAATGCCTGCTTCTCCCTCTGCCTGTGTCTCTGCCTCTCTCTGTGTCTCTCATGAATGAATAAATAAAATGTTTAAAAAAAAAAGATGGTTTGTCTCTCTCCCTCTGCCTCCTCCCTATTTGCATATGCATGCACGAACTCTCTAAAGAAAAAAGCGAAAAAAGAAACAACAGCAAAATACCCTAATTTAAAAAAAAATGGGCTAAGGACATGATATGGTCTCAATGTGTGTGTCCCACCAAAATTCATGTTGCAATCCAAATAATACCCTATATGATGGTATTAGGAAGTGAAGGCCTCTGAGAGGTGATTAGGTCATAAGGGTAGAGCCTTCATGAATGGGATTAGAGTCTTATAAGAGGTCCTGAAGAGTTCCCTGGCTCCTTCTGCCATGTGAAGATAAGGAGAAATCTGCCACCTGGAAGGGAGCCCTCACCCAACCATGCAAGTGGCCTGATCTCAGGCTTCCTGCCTCTAGAACTGTGAGAAGTAACTTTCTCTTGTTTATCAGCTACTCATTCTGTGGTATTTTGTTAAAGCAGCCTGAACAGACTAAGACAGACATAAACCATCATTTCACAAAAGATAGAACACATATTGGCCAATAAACATATGAAGAAATAAATCCCCAACTTTACTTGAAGGAATGCAAAAAGAAACAATGAGATTCTTTCATCCAGTATGAGCCGACCACTGTTTTTGGATGCTAAGGAGTGAATAAAACAGACAAAAATCCTAGAGATGGGAAACAGACAACAGAAAATAAACATAATAAACAGATATATAATATAAATGGAAGAGGTTGAAATTTTGTTTATTCCTCTCAGTGAATTCATTACTCTCTGAAATTACCTCATTCATTAATCTCTAGCATCTAGAATGGTGTCTGACACATATTAAATGCTCTATAAAATTTTGTTGACTGAATGTACAAGAAAATGTCTCCCAACATTTTTAGAGAAATTCTTCCCTACCTTTTATTTTCATCTACCATCCATATATAAAATGGTATTATGTAAGTCCAGATAAAGTCAACTCAAGCAGAATTAAGATATTGGAATGTCCTTGGTGATAAAGAAGAAACTGGGGGCTAGAGTTGTATTATAGCATCATTGCAACTTGTGCCTCTAGGGCACTAATCTGTAGGAGTAAGGATCTCAAGATCTCCACCTCCTGCACTAATGAGATGGTTTACTAGCTCATCTATTTCCTTTTTCCATTCTTATCATCAGTTAACATATGAGATAATTTACTCACTTATAATTACTGTTATAATTATTCTTTTCTTCCCACCTCCACTCTACCCCATACCATTGTGAGTTTCATGAAGATTCCTATTTTATTATTAGTACTGTGTAGATGCTCAACCGATAGTAGAATGAATGGATGAATGAATGAATGAATGAATGAATGAATGTCTCAAAAGAGAAGGAATCTGGGAAGGTCTTTTTTATGTTATGTTATTATTTATTTGACAGAGAGAGAGAAAGAGAGAGCACAAGCAGGGGGAGCTGAAGAGGGAAAGGGAGTAGCAGGCTCCTGGCTGAGCAGGGAGCCAGACATGGGGCTCGATCCCAGGACCCTGGGATCATGACCTGAGCTAAAGGCAGACACTTAACTGACCCAGCCACCCAGGTGCCCCTGAGAAGGTTTTGAATTCTCTCTCTTCCTCCAAGTCTTCCCAGGGTAAGGTCATCCCCTCCTTTGTACAGTCTACATTCATTCCAAGACACTAGAGGCAAAACCTCCATGAGGCATAAATATTTACTATTACTATATCACTATGCAACATTACTATATTTACTATTATAAGTATTACTATTATTATATTTGTTCATTCTTAGAATGACTTTACATCTATATTTATATATATCCATCCTTCTGTGTGCCTGTTGATGTTTTGTATGTGAATCTTTTGTTCATTCTAGAGTTTGATTAAGGAGGAATTTAGCTTAATATTTGTGACATCATGATAGGACAAAATCAGATGAACTCGAGCTCCATCCTGTACAGGCCATTTCCTCTAGAAGTGGAGACTTCTTTCCCTCTTCCCTGAAGAAATACCTAGTAGTTGTTTAAATACTGGATAAAGTTGAGCTTCTACATTTATTATCAAGAGGGTGCTGGAAAAAGAGGAGCAACAGAGTACAAGAGCAGTAAAAGTACGTTTTGAGGGAATGCCTACATCAAAATTTTCCCAATTAACAGCAATCTTTCTTAATTTCAAGTTTTCTTAGAATGATGAAATTAAAACATTCTGTTCTTGGTTATTTTCATAAATCTTATTGTCTTCATGAAAACTTACCAGCCCCTCAAAAAAGCAGCAGAGGGAAATTCTTTTAAAAAATACATTAAATCATGTTCTTTACTTTGCAACCACTGTGGTGGAAGAGAAATTCTTTCCTTTAGTTTGAATAGTCATGTTTTTAAATTGCTTGGTGGTGGCGACATATGATCTTCCTATAAACTTGTCTCTCTCTCATTTAAAAGAAAAGATGAAAGAATGGAATTAACTTATTAATTATTTAAAATACTTGGTGCAACTGTTCCTTATGAATTAATCCAGGCACTTGGAAGACAATTACACTCAGTGTTAATAACATTGCCAACCTTTTCCAGTATGCTGCACTCCAAATACTATTGTGTTTCCATTGACAACATTCACTATTACATATGCATATGAAAAACAGGCATTTTCATCGGAATTACCGTAATAGCATTAAGAGATTATTATTTTTTTCCAATTTCCTTGGAAGAAAATTCACTTAAATTAGATTATTTATTACTTGACTGCTCTCCTATCTTGCCTGTATGTTTAGGTAACTGGAGTCCATGAAAGTATAAACTTCAGAATAAAAGGCATGATTTTATACATTAATGATTTCAAATAAAAGAGGAGTGCTAGTTTGTGCATCACTTCTTCCGAGAAAGTTAAGTCTGTGTTCTGCTTAGGAGAGATAACAATTTTTGTCTCTGTAGGTGGCCCCCCTGGTGTAGCCATTAGTTGCTAATTACTTGCAAACAAATAAACAATTAACTCCTCAAGCTGCTGGCTGGGCGAGTGTTCATTGACATGCTAAAACTTTCTAAGACAGGATTTTAATTAGTGACGTTCTAAATCCAGCCCCCTTGTCTGCGGAGCCATAAGGTGAACTGCAGAAGATCCCAGTCCTGTACACATGGGGCAGAGCCAGCCAAGAGGCAGGGAGAGGCCAGAGCTGTCGTTCTGAGCAGCCCACTCCAGGATGGCTCCCAGTCTTCAGGAGGGTGCTCAGCTTGGGGAACGCAAACCCTCATCCTGCTCCTTTTCGATTGAGAGCATTTTAGGATTGGACCAGAAGAAAGACTGTATTCCTTCAATGAAACCCCACAGGCCCTGGGCAGACACCTGCAGCTCCTCAGGTATGCCACAACTTGGTTTTTTAAAAACTCTTTGTTCTTTTCGTCTGCAGTGTTTATTTTGGCCTTTATTTCATACCATTTAGAGAAAAACTGCAATTTCATCAAACTACGTAACTGAAATATCTGGGACTTATAATGCCTCCAGCTGAGTTCTATAGGAAATAAAAAGAATATCAGCCTTAGATCCAAGTAGGTATAAAGTTCATTCACAGGAAATGCCTGCCAACAACCTGCATTTATTTCAAAAGGTTCCTTTCATTTGACACATCAGATTTCCTTTTTTTTTTTTTTTTCCACTGAAAAATAAATGACATTCAGAGACCAAAATGTTCTTTAGCACCAAGGCAGGATCTTTATTTTTGTTTGCTTTTTGGTTTTTGGTTGATGAGCGGTCAGGTCCCTTGTGAAACCCAGATGAATTCCAGTAGGAAAATTAAAGACAAATTCTTGATATTACTTCTTCTAGAACTTCGTGGAATACAGGATTAGACATCTAAGATGGAGTTTATTTTTCTGTTTCTAGGGAAAGATGTTAACCTCTGCGTTCATATCCCAAGCCTTCCTAATGGGATCTCACTCCCTTGTACTGTGGATCACCCAATGCCAGAAGAGAAATTTTTGAAATACGAAAATTACTTTTCGGCCTCAGAAAGGCTGTCTTTGAAAAGAGAACTGAGCTGGTATAGGGGCCGGAGACCCAGAACTGCTTTTACTCAAAACCAGGTGGGAAGTTTTTCAACTAGTAATGATAATACCAAAGGCTTTAACTAGCACCCTGTTGAGCAAAAAAGCCCAATCACTTTGGGATCGCAGTTAAGAAGCCTTGTTAATGAAACAATAGACTGTATGGAGTTGTTTTATTTTTTAACAGTTTCTGGATAGTCATTCAAAAAAACAAAAACAAAAACAAAGTCATACAGAGATTGCCCAAGATCTAAATGCAGTTATTTTGCTATATAAATCAAAGTCCATTTTATGATGACATACCAAATATCAACACTTTATATAATTATTTCCTTATTCTTAGATTGAAGTGTTGGAAAATGTCTTTAGAGTAAACTGCTATCCCGGCATTGATATCAGAGAAGACTTAGCTCGGAAATTGAATCTAGAGGAAGACAGAATCCAGGTAATTTTCAGATTTAGTTGTTGCTCGTGATGGTTGAAATGGTGAGAATATTCCATTAATATTTCTGAGATCTATTTTATTGTTCCTTAATTTTAGATCTGGTTCCAAAATCGGCGTGCAAAGCTGAAAAGGTCCCATAGAGAATCACAGTTTCTAATGGCGAAAAAAAATTTCAACCCAAATCTCCTGGAAGAGATAGAAAACTAAACGTGTGAGATTATCTTAGAATTGCAGAACCTGAAGAATCAATGGAGATATCAGGCGTTAAGAATGTGATGTTTCTTTTCTGCATTATACTGAATGCTGTCATTTTTTTCCTAAAATATTGTAAATATTTGCTATTATAACGTGTTACCTATTATACTTGGGCACTTTTAGCTATAATAAAGGCCTTTCCTATATATTTTAATAAGCATTTTCAGAAAAAGCCAGCTATTTTTTAAGTGAGCAAATTTAATCTAATAAATTAGTTCGCTAGAATCAGCAAGCTCATGACTAAGTGATTCTACAAGCTGGATTCCATTTCCAAAAACTTCAAGTAAAATAGTCTGAAGAATGGCACAAAGATATGATCTGTTTCAAGTAGTTTTCCTCAAGTGCATTTTGAAACATGATTATTATTTCTGATTATTATTTCTATCTTGATTTCTGGCATAAAGCAGTGAAAATTTCTCACCTTATATCAATACAAATCCTTCTAGCATGCCAATTTCAAGTTGCTTTGTTTTTTTTTAAAGCAAAATCATTACAGCAAGGTAGAGATAGAAAGGCATCAGTTGTCATATTCCTACCCTTGCTATTACATTGCAAAAAGAATTGAACTGCAAATAAATGCAAATTTTAAAATATTTTCCTAGTTTTTTAATGTTGTGTTTTACTTTTTCATTCATTAAATAAATAATGATCATCTGGCTTGTATCTATTTCTAGTTTAGTGATTTCCTATCAACTGCATCTTACTTTATTACAAGTAAATCGTTGACGGGTAATGTAGGGTAACTGATCTACCCTTCATATGTGCTGTGACATAGTTGCTGGAAATAATCAGGGCAGTTTTCTTTTTTTTTTTTTTTCTTTAATTTGTTAATTACTTATTTTTTTAAGATTTTATTTATTTATTCATAAGAGACACACAGAGAGAGAGAGGCAGAGACACAGGCAGAGGGAGAAGCAGGCCCCATACGGGGAGCCTGACGTGGGACTCGATCCCAGGTCCCCAGGATCACATACCCAGCGGAAGGCGGCGCTAAACCGCTGAGCCACCTGGGCTGCCCTAATTTTTTAATTTAAATGCAATTTGCCAACATATAGTATACCCAGTGCTCGTCCCATCAAGTGATCAGGGCACTTTTCTGGGGACAAAAACTATGTATTTTCCTTACATTTGCCATTGAACCTACCAATTAAAGATGGGAATAGGTAAGATGCAATACAAGAAGGAAGTCCCACTATTGGAAGTCTGGGTATTTGTTTTCTAGTTAATTAGTGGAAGGCCAAAATGGCCTTTTGAAACATTTCTTTTTGAAATGTTTGCTTGAGGACTTTGACTTGGTCTCCTGGAAACTATATTTCATCTGTGTTCATTGAGTTGAATTCTCTCTTCCCTTTATCTTTCCTGCTGCTCTGTCCCTTTCTCTCCCAGTGATGACCACAGTAGAAGGTTCTTGTTGAATTATTGAATCTCTATATATACATTTTTGTTTATTTGATTATATGGGAAAAATGAAAGGGAGTTTTTATATTATCACTGAAGAAAACCAGTGTGACTCAGATTTTAGAGTTTTTAAAAGTCATTTAGGGAGAGCACATTTGGGATGGAGAGCTCTGTGTCCCAACAACTGGTCAGCAATAGACTGGTTGTATTCTGTTCCACTATGGCTGAGGTGGAGAGGGAGAAAAGAAAGACAGCAGAGCAGGAACTGGAAAAGCAGAGGCATTAAATATTTTCCAAGGAAGTCTATGGTTAGAGTAGGCCATTTTTTCCAATATAAAGAGTTGCTTTCACTAATATAAAATTTGAAGCACTCTTTATGAAATATATTAGTAAGAATTGATCCACCAGTTTTTTTGTTCGTTTGTTTTGTTTGTTTGCTGTTGTTTTTTTTTTTTTGTTTTTGTTTTTTTGCTCTTCATTAGATATCTGTGAAGTTATATTAAGTTGGAGGACTGGAAGCCACCAGGAGTTGGTTGGAGGCAAAAGTGTCAGGTGATGGGTAGGCTTTTTCAAATAGTCTTTTATTTTTTATTACAAAGGTCATACTTACATATTGTAAACAATTCAGTAGTATAGAAATAGAGGCAAATCTCCCTCAAGCCTCATCCTTCACAGATAACCATCATTACTCATTTTTATGGATCTTATTGTATATGAAAGCATGTGCATATGTATTCATATATACACACATGTGTATTTGTTGCTTTTATGTTGTTTTTTTTAATGTTGTTATTTTTTAATGTCATCACACTTGACATTCTGTGCATCTTTCTGATATCTTGCCACGTCAGACATCTAGCTCTATTTCCTTCCTAACTTTTGCTTAGTTTAGAATAGGATTTTAAGTCCTATATATAATAAGCTCTTCTATAATATTAATATTTAAGTATTTTTGGAGTAGTACTTTTCACAAATTTAGATTTTCAGAGAGTTATCACAGTTTATCTAGAATTTATCTGGAATTAAACCTAACCTCTAAATTTCTGAAGAATGGGAGGATTCTGTATAAAATGATAGACTTGGGGGGGGGGGGAATGAAAACATTACAAACACTGATCAACAACTAGTTATCTACTTAAGTTTGTTTTTTAGTTATAAAAACTAATCATACCTATAAAAACTCTGATGAGGAAAGAAGCATAGTAACTCTATAATATCATTATCTCAGTATTTTCCAGTGACAATTTAATGTAATTGATTTATACGAGATTAAAATCCAATTTTATCTATAACTAAAATAAGTTGTGTTTACAACTGAAATTATATATTTATAACTGAAATAATTTATAATAGAAATGATGCATCCATAACAACATTTAGAAGGCAGAAGAAATTTAAATAATACTAGAATTTGTAATATTCAAGAACTGACTATGAATGGAATATACACATTCTTTTATATTTTCAGCTACCAATAACATCATTAAATATTGTAAAGTGAGTCTGTAATATATAAGAATATTCAAGAAGCAGGGTAATATATAAGATCATTAGTGTATTTTGCCCAAAATCATTTACAAAAAATTAAAAGATTAAGATTAATCTTGTTAAAGGAAATAATAAAGTCAGTTTATTTATTTATTTTTTTAGCAATTACAACTGCTAGTAATTTGGAGTGAGTATAATGATATTTACGGGAAAAAACTAGACTTTAACTTTGGGGAAAAAATCAAGCAAGATGGAAATGGAAATGAAAACCCAAGATAGAATTATCTTTCCCTCTAAACACACAGGCTCTAATCCACGGCTTATCTCTGCTCCTGGTAATTCCAAGCCTTTGTCTCCATTAATGCCCAGGACAAGGTGAACAGTAGTAACAAATCAAACTAATGCAGTCAAGCTAATACCTAGAGCGTCTCTATTATCTGACGACTGCCTGAATAAGGTTATTTGGTCTCCTGTAATGGCATTTGTCTCTTGTGAAGCCAGCCAGACAAAGCCCATGGCTAGAGAGTGCTGGTGGAAACAATGGCTGTGTGTGCTGGTGGTCAACTTTTGAGTTAATCAGTGTTAATAGCTGCTTTCACTCCTTACATCTTATCACACATCACACAACTAGCATAAATCCCCCATTACCAAACCCAACACACAACATCAACCCGGGTCTTGTTTTTACTTCTAAATGCAGGGAGCTGGATGCTAGTCCATTTACTTGATGTCAAATACAAATCAAAGTATGAAATGGCAACTTGGCTATCTTTGTTTCATTGAGTCCATGGGGCTAGAAACCCTTCCATGTGCCTTCGACTAAATTTAAAGCTCCTTTTAAATGTTCTATCTCCTGCTGGGACAGCGGTCCACATCATCCAGGCAGCCAAGGCATCTCTTGGTGTGGATGGTTCCCACCACTCCACATCCCATCAGACTCACTCCTTCCTAACTTCCTCTCTCTTTTTTTCCTATTCCTACCCTTTTCCTTTTCCCAGCTAATGCCTTGGGAAACTTGTTGGTGTCAACAGGCATTCTTGAGTCCAACAAATGAACCTCCAGCCTAAATGGTTTATTGCTTAACTTCTGTTTAGTAAAGAGTTCCCAACATTTAGGAACTCCATGTCTCTTCTTTTCTTCCGCGCATCTTTGGACAGGCCAGTGAGCATCTCCTTTATTTAGCATTTTATGACTAGGTGATTTCAGTGAAGTAAATGTTACCACAGTTCATTATCTATTTACCTCATTGTAAGTCTGTAAAGAACCACACACCTATTATATCTGGGGATAGTCAATAAATTGCCAAACAGTGATTTTATAGTGCATAACCCCTATTTGGTGGTGTGTAGAGCCACCAACACTGTCTTTAGTTCAGTCAAGTCCATTAATCCAAAAGTATTCACTGGAGGGGCACCTGGGTGGCTCAGTGGTTGAGCATCTGCCTTTGGCTCAGGGTATGATCCTGAGGTCTGGGGATCGAGTCCCGCATCCAGATCCCTGCAGGGAGCCTGCTTCTCCCTCTGCCTATGTCTCTGCCTCTCTGTGTCTCAAATGAATAAATAAATAAAATCTTTTTAAAAATGGAAAAAATATAACATATAGAAAAAACAAAAAACAAACAAAACAAAAGTATTAACTGGAGGCAGCCTAGCAATGTAGTCAAGAGATCGGGTTAAGGTCTGGTCACCTGGATTCAAACCCCAATAGGTATTTGACTCTGGGCCAGTTATTCAACCTTTTTGAGCCTTAGTTTCCTCATCTATAAAATGGGGGTAAAATAGGACCTATTTCATAGAATCATTTGGGGATCTAAATGAGATCACGGATAAGGCTTAGACTAATGCCTGGCACATATAAAACACTCAGGAAATGGGGCAGCCTGGGTGGCTCAGCGGTTTAGCGCCACCTTCAGCCCAAGGCCTGATCCTGGAGACCCTGGATGGAGTCCCACGTCAAGCTCCCACATGGAGCCTGCTTCTCCCTCTGCCTGTGTCTCTGCCTCTCTCTCTCTCTCTCTCTCTCTCTCTCTCGTGTCTCTCATGAATAAATAAATAAAAATCTTAAAAAAAAAAAGATAAAAACTTCTTTAAAAAAAAACACTCAGGAAATGTTTGCTCTTATTATATTAATGTGCTGGGGAATATAAAAGAAGTAAAGAAAGTTGCCTAGAACAGTGTTGTCATGTCTGGATCAACATGTGGCATATAGTGAGTTCTCAATCAGCAGTCATTGAGCAAATGAAAATAGTTCTTGGTCTCTAGGAGCTCACCATATGATGGAGGGGAAAGACTGTTTAACAGTTACTCAACAAATATTTGTTCAGTGTCTGCCATGAGCCAGTCACTCTATAATACTCTGGGGATAAAGTGGTGAAAAAGTAAACAAGGTTTCTGCTGTTTTGGGACTTATACCCAATGTCTAGCAAAGTCTTTGGCAAATAGTTGATCTATTATAGATGATGAATGAACGAATTAAACAGTAAGAAAATTACACATGGAAGCATATAATCAGGGTCTAAATTAGTGTGTGTACTTGGTTAGATGACTGTAAGCTGTAGGAGAGGATGGATCAGACAGATATGTAAAAACCAACTCAACTTGTTGCCTCTATATGAATAGGTCTAGGAAAAGACTAAGGATTAACGTGGGCAGGAGCTGGCTGTTGGTAGGAAGGTGTTCCAGGTGAGGAACAACATGTGAGAAGACTCAGAAGGGAAAGCAAGAATGGTGGCCTCCCTACAGTGATGGGTGCTTGTTGGCAGGACCAACTTTGTGGGCACATATCCCCTGAAGTTACACAGAGCCTGTTGTTCAGGATGCTACTGGCATTTTGAAATTCTTCATAATTTTTGACCAAGTGGCCCCATATTTTTAATTTGCACTGAGCCCCCCAAATTATGTAGCCAGACCTGCCTGTTGGAGGTGGATGGAGATTGTGGAAAACCTTTGAAAAAGGCCAAGGAAGTAAAACAATGTGGTAGGAAATAGCCAGCCATGTTTGGTTACTAAACTAGAGTTGCAGCACGGTTTAGGAAAACAGAAGCAGGATGCAGGGTAGAAGAAAAGCCTGGATTGAGGGGATCAACCTACCTGTAGTTATAGTATGTGTTTTTGAAGTTGTTGATGGCCTGGGTGAGGGTTGGAGCAGGGAAGATGGAAAGAAAAGTGAATAATATAGAGACAGGAGGGAAATTTGGCAGGTTTTGGAAACCATGTGGGGAAAGGAGAGGACAGCAAATTAAAAGTCCTGTAAGCTTTGAGACATTTGAAAATTACTAAATATGCAAGGACTGGATTGTGTTTGGCCTCGCAAGTTACATGCTCAGGCTGGGGACTTTACTGACATACTTCTATTTCTGTTACTTCTGATGCTGTCATGAGAAGAGTTTTCCTCAGCAATTTGCAAGTTAATCCCTGCAGATAATAATTCTGCAAGTAATAATCATCCTTACGAGATGCTAATAATAACCATGCTAACAAAATTTTCTGATGATCTTCACTTCTTTAATTGCTACATGGGTTTCCCACTTTGTTCTGGCTTTCAAATAGGTTTCCAAAGCTTTAAAACATTTGAAAATCACTATCACTAAGAGATGTACACATTAGAGAAAAACGTTAGAACTATTTTAACAAGGCAGAGAATTTCTAAAAAATTAAATGAGACCTAAAATAATTATTTGCATGTGTATGTTAGTAACAGGCATAGAAATTCTAATCTAGGAAAAATTTTACTTTTTACTTTTTTGATGAATTATCTCAAAATTTCAAACCAGCGATTAGGGCACATGGGTGGGTCCAACGGGACTCTTGATTTCCATTCAGGTCATGATCTCAGGGTCATGATTCCAGGCTCATGAGATGGAGTCTCATGTAAAGCTCGCTGGGCATGGAGTCCAGTTTGGGCTCTCTCCCCTTCTACCCCTCTCCACCTCTAAGAATTTCAAACCAGACTCAGGAAAATAAATAACAAAGCTTTTATGTGACTTTAAAGATGACATTGCTTCTTTGTGCTATTATTACAAAACTGAAAATCTTTTATTTTTAAAAGAATTTTATTTGTTTATTTGATGTAGAGAGAGAGCACGTGTGTGTATAGGGAGGCGGGACAGAAGATGAGAGAGAAGCAGGGTCCCTGTGGGGCAGGGAGCCACACCATGAGGGGCTGGATCCCAGGACCCTGGGATCATGACCTGAGCCGAAGTCAGACGCTTAACTAACTGAGCCACCTAGGCACCCCCAAAATGAAAATCTTTTAATCATTGCTTGTTTTACTTCATCCTGAGTAAAATCATGTTGTTTTGGTTTTTGTTTTTTTATTTAGTAAAATCATGTTTTAAAATACTTTGACTAATTTTGTAGATTAAAATTGATTTCTTATTATTTCAACTTGATTTTTTGAGATTTAACTTTTGGCATATTAATTAATAACCCTATCTTATTTGGTCAATCCTACTTTACCTATCTCTTTCTCAACAGCCTGTGGTACATTTAGTTACTGTTCCCAATTTTTCATGCCCTCCATAGTTTACAATCATACATTTATTTCCCTTGCAGTGTGGCTTTGCAGTACCACCCATTATTGAGGGCAGAGTATATCTGCCCACTCCATTGATGTTGGGTTTGGTCATGTGATTTCCTTTAGCCAATAGAATGTGGACAGAAGTGATGCTGTACCAGTTCCAGGAGGAGACCTTAAGAGACAATATATCCTTCCCTTGCTTGCTTGCTCTTCTGCTATTGCCAGAAGAACATACCCTGAATACCTACTGCCCCTTTAGGCTACGCTCCAAACTGAGAAACAGACCTGAACCCAAACTGCAGTTTGGAGCCAAGCCCAGACAAACCTGCCTACAATCTTCCAAATCCCAGACTGTGAGAGAATTTTTTAACCACTGAGTTTGAAGGGTTATAAAAATAGCACAATTGGGGCGCCTGGGTGGGTTAGTGGGTTAAGCATCTGCCTTTTGGTTTCAGCTCAGGTCATGATCTTGGTGTTATGGGACTGAACCCTGTGTCACGCTCTGCGCTTAGCACAGAGTCTGCTGGAGAGATCTCCCTTTCCTTCTCCCTCTCCTTCTGCTCCTCCTCCTGTTCACACACACTCTCTCTCTTTCAAATAAATAAATAAAATCTTAAAAAAAAAAACCCACCCAACCCCTTTGTAGCAATATAAACTTACAGTTTTTCTTGTTGATATGTATCAGTCCCTTATGTGGCAAATATTTGATTACCATAGTTTCACTCATAATTTCTTAATATTTACCTTTCAATTTTATGATTTTTCATATATAAAGTATTTTTAGACAAATCTCAATCTTTTCCCTTATGTTTTTTTCTGCTGTTTTATCTAACAACTTCCCACTCCTAGAATCACCCATTATGTTTCTATGTATATTAATAGTTATTTCTATGATTTACATATATTACATTTTTCCAGCCCATCAATATCCTTTTGCATAATGAATAGAATGAATTGAATGAGCCTCCTCACCAAAGTCATAAAGATAAAAGATTATATTACTAGTAAAAACAATAATTAATATTACGATTTATTAGGTATCTACCATGAGCTAAACAATATGGCACCTCACATGAATTATCTCATTTAATTTTCACAACAGCTCTGCAAGTTGGATATCTCCTACCTACTGTAAAGATAAGAAAACCTAATCTCAGGTATTTTTATTTTTTATTATGATGATTTATTATCCCCATTTTACAGATGAGTAAATTGAGGGATACAGAAAGACTAAAGAACTTGATCAGGGCCACACAGCTAGGGAGTAACTCAGCTATGATTCAGACCAAGCTCTGCTCAATTCCAGAGTTGCCTCTTCCCACTAAACCTTCCAGAAGACATAGCTACTAGTTCTAATGGCAATATCTAAAAAAGTACACTGACGTTTTCTTTCTTTCTTTTCTTCTTTTTTTGGAGGTAGAGGAGGCAAGAGATCTGAGTGTTTGATAACTAAAGTCATCAACATCTCTTAAGTTCCAAGAATTTCTTAGAAATAACATATTCTTGGGACACCTGGGGGGCTCAACAGTTGAGTGTCTAGACGCCTTTGGCTCAGGGCATGATTCCCAGTCCAGAGATTGAGTCATGCATCAGGCTCCCTATGGGGAGCCTATTTCTCCCTCTGCCTGTGCCTGTGCCTCTCTCTCTCTCTCTCTCTCAAATAAATACATAAAATCTTTTTTTTTAAAAAAAAGAAAAAACAGGGCAGCCTGGGTGGCTCAGCGGTTTAATGCCTACCTTTGGCCCAGAGCGTGATCCTGGAGACCCGGGACCAAGTCCCACATTGGGCTCCCTGAGTGGAGCCTGCTTCTCCCTCTGCCTGTGTCTCTGCCTCTCTCTCTCTGTGTCTCTCATGAATAAATAAATAAAATCTTAAAAAAAAATAACATTCTCTAAATATAAGTGGTATTTTGGCTAGAGAATATGTACATTCTTATTTATATAAATATTAAACCTTACAATTAAGATTTAACAAAATCACTAGATTTAAGTCCATTACCCCTAAATAGCAATCAGAAATTTTCAGAAGAAATCCAGATGTACGCATTCATCTAGAAGTTGCCATTATTCCACTTACAGTAATTCTTATTTACACGATACTTGCTTAAAGACTTTTAAAAATAATAGAATGTTGAGTAAAAAAGAAGAAAATTACAGAATATGCATCTTACGGTATCATTTATGTAAAAAACAAAGGTAAACTAAAATGACCATAAGTGTACTTAAATGCAGGGACAAGGTCTACGAGGATATATAATAAATTGTTGAAGCTGTAACAAGTGGTTACTATGGTATTAAGAGGAGGGCCAAGGGGGATTTTTACTTTTTACTCTTTATATGCTATATGTTGTACAATAATGGTTAAGAGTAGGGGCTCTGTAGGCGGATTGGGTTAAAATCACTACCAGAAAGATAAAGTCCAGAAAATGCAAATCAAAACCACAATAAAATACCACCATACAACCACTAGGATAGATATAATTTTTAAAAAAGATAGATAATAACAAGTATTGACAAGGATGCAGAGAAATGGAAACCCTTACACAGTGCTAGTGGAAATGTAAAATGATACAGCCATATTGGATATCATTTGTCAGATCCTCAAAAAATTAAACATAAAATTACCATATGAGTCAGAAATCCTACTCCTGGGTATATATTCAACTGAAAACATATGTCCATACAAAAAATTGTACATAATAGCTAAAAAGTAGAAACAACCCAAATGATCATCACTAATGAATGGATAAACAAAATGTGGTATAGCCACATAATGAACCATTATTCAGCCATAAAGAAGAATGAAGTATTGATACATTCTACAATATGGATAGACCTTGAAAACAGCATGGTAAGTGAGTGAAGCCAAATACAAAGACCTCATATTATACGATTCCAATTATATGAAATGTCCACAATAGGCAAAACCATGGAGACAGAAAGTAGATGAGTGGTTACTAGGGGCTTGGAGTAGAGTTGGACAATGCTAGTGGGAATGAGATTTTCAGGGAGGTAAAGAAAATGATCTGAAATTAGATTTAGTACTTGTTGCACCACCTTATGAATATACTAAAAACCACTGAATTGTATATTTTAAAAAATGAATTTTATAGTATGTGAATTATATCTAAAATTTTTTTAGATAGGGAAAGTCCACTTCTAAGTGTCAAAAGCGTCTTGGTACATCAAAGCATTGATTACAGGGAAGTGACCAAAATGTGTGGGTGAGGAGCCTTTGGAAAGGCAATGCTTTTGAAAGAGAAGAGGGTAAAAGGGAAGGAGACGAGACTGTACGTTAAAAGGGGGAAAGGAGGCACCTGAGTGGCTCAGTGGATTAAGCCTCTGCCTTCAGCTCAGATCATGACTCCAGGGTCCTGGGATGGAGTCCCACCCACATCAGCCTCCCTGCTCAGTGAGGAGCCTGCTTCTCTCTCTCCCTCTGCCTGCAGCTCCCTGCTGCTTGTGCACACTCTCTCTCTTTCTGTCAAATAAATAAAAATAAAATCTTTAAAGAAAAAAGGAGAAAAGGAGCAGAAGGAAGAAACTTAAGGATTCTGCATGACAAAAGAAAAACAAGAACATCTACATTAATTATGTTAGCTTCCTTATTTCTTTGCCTGGATTGTGGTTATACAGGAAAAATATCTGTGTGAAGGAAATACACACTAAGTGAGGTGATTAGGGCTACAAGTTGGCAACTTACTTCAGGGAAAATGGCTTTTTTAGACTATGCTCACAATGTTTCTGTAAGTTTTATAATGTTTAAATATGAAGAGAATCTTTGACCTGGAAATTTTTAAACCTTCTATTAACTCTTAGGTGGAAAGGGGAAAAACAAGCCAAAATTACAGAATCTCTAGAGAATAATAATGAAACTATGAATCAGGGTCAATGAAATATATATAAAGGAGTGACGAGAGGAAAATCCATATCCTTACCATATAAATCAATAAAAATGAAAGAGTGCTAATAAATTAAATTCTAAACTCAAGAAATCAGAAAATAATTACAGAATAAACAATAACAACAAAGTACAGAAATGGAAACAATGAAGGTTGGATAAAATCAGAAATCAGTAGATAAAGAATAGAAAAACAGTATGTTTGAATTAGTCAAAAACCTGATTTGTTTATAAGCAAAATAAGAAATGGCAAGGGAAAATAGTAATACTAATTTAAACAGAAGAAAATTTAAAAACTGTAAGAAACTATTTACCAAATACTATTTAAGCAAATACATTAAAAACCTATTAAAAATGGCGAATTAAAACCAACAACAACAGAGTTTACAAATTTGATTTCCTTAAAGATAGAAATCTTAAGTACACCAATTTCTGTAGAAGAAGTAGAACATTATTCCACAAAAGAGAACTGGCTGTAGATAGTTACACAGAAGAATTATATTAAACCTTCAAATACCAGGTAGTTCCAAAGCTACATAAATTATTGTAAAATGTAGCAAATGAAAGAAAAATTCCAAGTTATTTTATTTTAAGATTTTATTTATTTATTCATGAGAGACAGAGAGAGAGAGAGGCAGAGACACAGGCAGAGGGAGAAGCAGGCTCCATGCAGGGAGCCCGACATGGGATTTGATCCCAGGACTCCAGGATCACGCCCTGAGCTGAAGACGGCACTAAACAAAGCCACCCGGGCTGCCCTCCCAGTTATTTTAATACAGCTAGTACAACAGTAGTACTTAAATCAAGTGAAGTTGATTTTTTAAAAAGATTTATTTCTTGGAGCACCTGGGTTGCTCAGTTAGCTAAGCATCTGCCTTCGGATCAGGTCATGATCTCAGGGTCCTGGGATTGAAACTGGCATCAGGCTCCCTGCTCAGCGGGGATCTGCTTCTTCCTCTCCCCCTGTGCTCACTCTCTCTCTCTCTCTCTTTCAAGTAAATAAATCTTTTTAAAAAGAGAATCCTCAAGCAGACTCCCCACTGAGTGAGGAGCCTGATGCGGGGCTCAATCCCAGGACCCTGAGATCATGACCTGAGCGGAAATCAGGAGTCCACTACTTAACCAACTGAGCCATCCAGATGCCCCTAAAGTTGATTCTTAAAAAACAATAAAAGAAAAGAAAAAAACAAAACTATTATTGCTTATGAATATTAATACAAAAATATTAAATAAAACATTAGCAAATAGTATCTAACATTACCTCAAGAAAATAATACACCATGACCAAGTAGTATTTATTCCAGGAATACAAAATTGGTTCAATCTTAGGAAATCTAATAATATACCATATTAATAGATCTTAGAAGGAAAATCATACAATTATCTCCATAGAGCCTAAAAGAGCCCTATTCAAAATTTCACAACAATTAAAAAAAAAAACACTCAAGAAAATAAAAATTGATGGATACTTTTTTTTTTAGAGAGAGAGAGAGTATGAGTAGTGGGGGGGGGCAGGGAGAGAGAGAGAGAGAGAGAATCTTAAGCAGACTCCATACCCAGCACCGAGTGCCACATGGGGCTCAACCTCACAACCCTGAAATCATGACCTGAGGCAAATGCAAGTGGTGGAGGCTTAATCAACTGAGCCAACCAGGAGCTCCACTGATGGATACTTTTTAAACATATTTTATTTCACTGGGAAACACTAAGACTTTCCACAAAGTTAAGGAACAAGGTAAGCATATCCTTATATGTGCCACAAAAATACCAACAAGGCTCTATATGGAGCTAGGAAGTTAATGCTAAAATATGTATGGAAAAATAAAAATGAACAATAGCAAGGAAAACACCATAAGAGAAAATCTACAACAGCCCAACTAGACCTTGAGACAGTCTACAAAAACTGTAATTTAAAAAGAACATATGGGGGGATCCCTGGGTGGCTCAGCGGTTTAGTGCCTGCCTTTGGCCCAGGGTGTGATCCTGGAGTCCTGGAATCGAGTCCTACATCGGGCTTCCTGCGTGGAGCCTGCTTCTCCCTCTGCCTGTGTCTCTGCCTCTCTCTCTCTCTCTCTCTCTCTGTGTCTCTCATGAATAAATAAATAAAATATTAAAAATAATAATAAAATTAAAAAAAATAAAAAGAACACATGGGGCTGGGTGCCTGAGTCGCTCAGTCATTTAGATGTCCAACTCTCAGTTTTGGCTTAGGTTGTGATCTTACAGTCGTGAGGTCGAGCCCAGCATTGGGTTCCGAAAATAAATAAATAAATAAAATCTTTTTTAAAAATTTAAAAATTAAAAAATATAAAAAATAAAAAGTATATGGGTACCTGGCTGGCTGGCTCAGCTAGGGGAGTGTGGGACTCTTGATCTTGGTATTGTAAGTTCGAGCCCCACACTGGGGGGTAGAGATTACTTAAAAATAAAATCTTTTTTTTTTAATAAAATCTTATTTTACTTGTTTTTAATAAAATCTTTTTAAAAACCCCACAAGAATACTACTGGCACATGAATAGACAAACAGATTTGTAGAACAGGATAGAAAATGCAGATATACACCCAAAGAAATAAAAATTTAGGGATCCCTGGGTGGCTCAGCAGTTTAGCGCCTGCCTTTGGCCCAGGGCCTGATCCTGGAGTCCCGGGATCGAGTCCCATGTTGGCCTCCCTGCATGAAGCCTGCTTCTCCCTCTGCCTGTGTCTCTGCCTCTCTCTCTGTATCTCTCATGGATAGATAAATAAAATATTTTAAAAAAAAGAGAGAGAGAGAAATAAAAATTTAATAAATAAAATCATGGGTATAAAATTGGACTTTCAAATAAATGGTCCTGGGAAAACTGGATAGGCATTTGGAAAAAAATACTTAAAATAGATTTATGTCTCAATGCCTTACACAAAGGTATTGAGGGGTTAGAGAGTTAAATATTAAATGTAAAAGCAGATAGAGAGTTAAATATTAAATGTAAAACCATATAAGTATTAGAAGAAAACACCAGTAAATTTCTTTATAATCTGTATATAGGGAAAGAAGTTTCCTAACTGATCTAAGATCCAGATTTAATGAAGGAAAAGATTGATAAATCTAATTATAGAAAACAAAACTTTTTTCATGGTTAAAAAAATAAGCAAAGTAAAAGATGAAAAACTATGAGAAAGTATGTCCAGCATATATGGCTAATATCCCTTAAATATTTAAAAATTTAAAAAGACCCAGAATCCAGTAGAAAAGTGAGCAATAGATATGAACAATAAATTTTTTTTTTTAGATTTTATTTATTTATTCATAAGAGACACACAAAGAGAGGCAGAGACATAGGCAGAGGCAGAAACAGGCTTCCCACAGGGAGCCTGATGCTGGACCCGATCCCAGGACCCCAGGACCCCAGGACCACGACCTGAGCCAAAGGCAGACACTCAACCACTGAGCCATCCAGGGATTTCATGAACAATAAATTAATCAAAAAGACATTTTAAGGGGTGCTTGGGTGGCTCAGTCAGTTAAGCATCCAACACTTGATTTCAGGCCAGGTCATGATCTCAGGGTTGTGAGGTCAACCCTCTGTGTTGGCTCTGCAGTATGCATGGAGCCTACCTAATAGTTTCTCTCTCCCCCTCCTTCTGACCTCCAACAAAAGATATTTTAATATAGAGCTTAAAGATACAAAAAAATGTTAAATTCACTTATAATAATGAGCATCTAGGTGCTGCAGCCAGTTAAGCGTCTGCCTTTGGCTCAGGTCATGATCTCAGGGTCTTAGAATTGAGCCCCTCATCAGGCTTCCTGCTCAGCCTGCTTCTCCCTCTCCTTCTGTCACTCCCCCTACTTGTGCTTTCTCTCTGTATCAAATAAATAAATAAAGTCTTTTTAAAAATTCACTTATGGGCCTTAAGGAGGGCACGTCATGTGATGAACACTGGGTATTATATAGTATGTTGGTAAATTGAATTTAAAATTTAAAAAGTAAATAAACATTTTTTAAGAACTCACTTGTAATAACAGAAATGCAAATTAAAATCACACCAAGAACCTTCCACTTCCAGTTCAGATGAAGTGAGCACACTCTATCCTGTCTTCCCTCTCAGATCAAAGGTAAACCTTTACTCTGACTGGAGGAAGCATGGTTCAAAGAGCACAGAGGGAATCTCCATTTATTTTTTCTAATCTGCCTATCTTCTCACTGCTTGGCTGCAGAAGCAGTTACAGTCATAGGAAGTGCACAGCAAAGACCAGACTAAAGCCCTGGCTGGCAGGGGACTAGCAAGGAGCCCCCATGAACTGGAGGATGTGGGGGAGATCAGAGAGAAAGCTTCAGAAGGTAATCTCATAATGTCATAAACTCCTGGACTTTCCCCTGTGCTGCGCACGCATCAAAGATCTTAACACCAAAGCCTTTGAGAACTGAACAGGATAGGCAACTGTCTAGTATCAGCTGGCCTGTGGGTGGTGCACATGTTAAGATACATCTAAGTAGCACTGCAAGGACAATGATAATTAAGTTGATATTGGAAATACAGCCCCCAGAACGCAGATCAGAACTTGCAGTCTAGGGACACCTGGGTGGCTCAGTGGTTGAGCACCTGCCTTGGGCTCAGGGCATGATCCTGGGGCCCTGGGATCGAGTCCCACATCAGCTCCCTGCATGGAGCCTGCTTCTCCCTCTGCCTGTGGCTTTGCCACCCGCCCTCTCTCATTGTGTCTCTCATGAATAAATAAATAATATATTAAAAAAAAAACTTGCAGTCTATACCTAAATACCTAACCAAGTCAATTGCCTGATTAAAAAATAAATTGTCCTTGGGGTGCCTGGGTGGCTCAGTCAGTTGGGCATCCAACTCTTAGTGTCAGCTCAAGTGATCTCAGGGTTGTGGGATTGATCCCTGTGTAGGGCTCCATACTGGCCATGGAGCCTGCTTAGGATTCTCTCTCTCCCTCTCCTTTGCCTCTCCCTTACTCCCTTTCTTTAAAAAAAAAAAATTGACCATAGGGATTAAACAAAACTCAGAGTATCATACATAATATATAAATGGCTGGGATGCAGTCCAAAATTACTTGACATATAAAGAACCTCAAAAGTCTGACCCATTATTATGGGAAAAGAAAATCAACAAATACTAGCCCCCAAAGGACTCAGATATTGGAAATATCTTACAGAATTTTCCCCCCTTTTTTAAAAAAATGAGATATAATTGACATATAACATTATATTAGTTTCAGGTAAATAGTATAATGATTCAATATTTGTATATATTGTGAGATGATGACCACAATAAGTCTAGTTAATATCCATCACCACATATGGCTACAAATTATTTTTTCTCATGATGATAACTTCTAATATTTACTCTCAGCAGCTTTCAAATACACAATAAAGTTTTATTAATGATAGTCACCCTGCTGCACATTATATCCCCAGGATGTATTTATTTTATAACTGTAAGTTAGTACCTTTTTACCATCGTCACCCATTTTGCTCACTTCCTACCCTCAGCCTCTGGCAACCACCAATATGTTCTTTGTATTTATGAGTTCAGTTGCTTTTTGTTTTTTAAGATTCCACACATAAGTGAGATCGTTTGGTATTTGTCTTTCTGTGTCTGACTTAATTTCACTTAGCATAATGCCTTCAAGGTCATTTTATGTTGTTGCAAATTTCCCCCATCTTTTTTTTTTTTTTTTTAAGATTTATTTATTTATTCATGAAAGACAGAGAGAGAGAGGCAGAGACACAGCAGAGGGAGAAGCAGGCTCCATGCAAGGAGCCTGATGTGGGACTCGATCCATCGTCTCCAGGATCACACCCTAGGCTGAAGGTGGCGCTAAACCTCTGAGCCACCTGGGCTGCCTTTCCCTCATCTTTGTTATGCGTGAATGATATTCCACTGTATGTATATTTTCCATATATTCTTTGTCCATTTATCCATTATTAGAAACTTAAGTGGCTTCCATGTTTTGGCTATTATAAATAATGTTACAATGAAAATAAGAGTGCATATATCTTTTAGAGTTAGTGTTTTTATTTCCTTTTATCAAATACTCAGAAGTAGAATTGCTAGATCATAGAGTAGCTCTATTTTTAATTTTTGAGGTACCTCCATACTGTTTTCCCTAGTGGCTGCACCAATTCATATTCTCACCAACAGTGCACAAGGGTTCCTTTTTATCCACATCCTTGCCAACATTTGTTATTTCTTGTCTTTTTGATAATAGCCATTATACCATGTGTGAGGTGATACCTAATTGTGGTTTTGATTTGCATTTTCCTGATGGTTAGTGATGTGGAGCACCTTATCATGTACCTGCTGGCCATCTGCATGTTTTCTTTGGAAAAAATATCTAGTTTCTCTGCCCTTTTTTTTTTTTTTTTTAAGATTTTATTTTTTTAAGTAATCTCATGGGGCTTGAATTTACAACTCCCAGATCAGGAGTCAGATGCTCCACTGACAGCCAGCCAGGCAGCCCTGTCTGCCCATTTTTATTTTTATTTTTATTACTTTTTAATAATAAATTTATTTTTTATTGGTGTTCCATTTGCCAATATACAGAATAACACCCAGTGCTCATCCCGTCAAGTGCCCCCCTCAGTGCCCGTCACCCATTCACCCCCACACCCCGCCCTCCTCCCCTTCTACCACCCCTAGTTCGTTTCCCAGAGTTAGGAGTCTTTATGTTCTGTCTCCCTTTCTGATATTTCCTACCCATTTCTTCTCCCTTCCCTTCTATTCCCTTTCACTATTATTTATATTCCCCAAATGAATGAGAACATATAATGTTTGTCCTTCTCTGATTGACTCATTTCACTCAGCATAATACCCTCCAGTTCCATCCACATTGAAGAAAATGGTGGGTATTTGCCATTTCTAATGGCTGAGTAATATTCCATTGTATACATAAACCACATCTTCTTTATCCATTCATCTTTCGATGGACACCGAGGCTCCTTCCACAGTTTGGCTATTGTGGACATTGCTGCTAGAAACATCGGGGTGCAGGTGTCCCGGTGTTTCATTGCATCTGTGTCTTTGGGGTAAATCTCCAGCAGTGCAATTGCTGGGTCATAGGGCAGATCTATGTTTAACTTTTTGAGGAACCTCCACACAGTTTTCCAGAGTGGCTGCACCAGTTCACATTCCCACCAACAGTGCAGGAGGGCTCCCCTTTCTCCGCATCCTCTCCAACATTTGTGGTTTCCTGCCTTGTTAATTTTCCCCTTTCTCACTGGTGTGAGGTGGTATCTCATTGTGGTTTTGATTTGTATTTCCCTGATGGCAAGTGATGCAGAGCATTTTCTCATGTGCTTGTTGGCCATGTCTATGTCTTCCTCTGTGAGATTTCTCTTCATGTCTTTTGCCCATTTCATGATTGGATTGTTTGTTTCTTTGGTGTTGAGTTTAATAAGTTCTTTATAGATCTTGGAAACTAGCCCTTTATCTGATACGCCATTTGCAAATATCTTCTCCCATTCTGTAGGTTGTCTTTTAGTTTTGTTGACTGTATCCTTTGCTGTGCAAAAGCTTCTTATCTTGATGAAGTCCCAATAGTTCATTTTTGCTTTTGTTTCTTTTGCCTTCGTGGATGTATCTTGCAAGAAGTTACTGTGGCCGAGTTCAAAAAGGGTGTTGCCTGTGTTCTCCTCTAGGATTTTGATGGAATCTTGTCTCACATTAAGATCTTTCATCCATTTTGAGTTTATCTTTGTGTATGGTGAAAGAGAGTGGTCTAGTTTCATTCTTCTGCATGTGGATGTCCAATTTTCCCAGCACCATTTATTGAAGAGACTGTCTTTCTTCCAGTGGATAGTCTTTCCTCCTTTATCGAATATTAGTTGACCATAAAGTTGAGGGTCCACTTCTGGATTCTCTATTCTGTTCCATTGATCTATGTGTCTGTTTTTGTGCCAGTACCACACTGTCTTGATGACCACAGCTTTGTAGTACAACCTGAAATCTGGCATTGTGATGACCCCAGCTATGGTTTTCTTTTTCTTTTTTCTTTTTTTAAAATTTTTATTTATTTATGATAGTCACAGAGAGAGAGAGAGAGGCAGAGACACAGGCAGAGGGAGAAGCAGGCTCCATGCACTGGGAGCCCGACGTGGGATTCGATCCCGGGCCTCCAGGATCGCGCCCTGGGCTAAAGGCAGGCGCCAAACCGCTGCGCCACCCAGGGATCCCCAGCTATGGTTTTCTTTTTTAAAATTCCCCTGGCTATTCGGGGTCTTTTCTGATTCCACACAAATCTTAAAATAATTTGTTCTAACTCTCTGAAGAAAGTCCATGGTATTTTGATAGGGATTGCATTAAACGCATAAATTGCCCTGGGTAACATTGACATTTTCACAATATTAATTCTGCCAATCCATGAGCATGGAATATTTTTCCATCTCTTTGTGTCTTCCTCAATTTCTTTCAGAAGTGTTCTATAGTTTTTAGGGTATAGATCCTTTACCTCTTTGGTTAGGTTTATTCCTAGGTATCTTATGCTTTTGGGTGCAATTGTAAATGGGATTGACTTCTTAATTTCTCTTTCTTCAGTCTCATTGTTAGTGTATAGAAATGCCACTGACTTCTGGGCATTGATTTTGTATCCTGCCACACTGCCAAATTTGTCTGCCCATTTTTATTTTTTTTAAATTTTTTATTTATTTATGATAGTCACACACAGAGAGAGAGAGAGAGAGGCAGAGACACAGGCAGAGGGAGAAGCAGGCTCCATGCACCGGGAGCCCGACGTGGGATTCGATCCTGGGTCTCCAGGATCGTGCCCTGAGCCAAAGGCAGGCGCTAAACCGCTGCGCCACCCAGGGATCCCCTGTCTGCCCATTTTTAAATCATTGTTTTTTGCTATTGAGTTGTATAAGTTCTTTATATATTCTGGGTACTAACCCTTTCCAAATATATGATCTGCCAATATTTTCTTTCATTTAATAAAATGCCTTTACATTTTGTTGATGGTTTCTTTTGCTATGTAGAAGCTTTTTGGTATGATGTAGTCCCACTTGTTTATTTTTGCTTTTGTTGCCTTTTTCGTATCAAATCCAAAAAATCATCCCCAAGATTGATGTCAAAGAACTTACCACCTACGTTTTCTTCTAGGAGTTTCAAGGCTTCAGTTTTTTATAAAGTTAAACATATGTTTACCAAATAACTTGGCAATCCCACTTCTAGGATTTATCTATAACAACTGTACACAGATATTTATAGAATTTTTAAAAGATTCTATTTGTTTATTTGAGACAAAAAGAGTGCACAATCAGGGGAAGGGCAGAGGGAGAGGGAGAAGCAGGATCCCCACTGCTGGACTCAATCCCAGAACCCTAAGATCATGACCTGAGCTGAAGTCAGAGCTTACCTGACTGAGCCACCCAGGTGCTCCAGAAGTTTTATTCATGGTCCGCAAAAACTGGAAACAATCCAAATGTCTTTAATTAGATGACTAGATAAGCCAACTGAGGTGCATCCATATAGAAGGCTGCTGCTGGGAAGTATAAAGAAACTATTGGTGCACAGAACAATATGAATGACTCTTAAAGATATCATGCTGGATGATAAATGTCTCAAAAGGTTCCATACATATGACACTGGACAAGTCACAGTTACAGGAATGAAGGACAGATTGGTGGTGACTAGGGTTGATGGGTGAGGAAAGTAACTTAAAAGAGGCCATATGAGTAAACTTGGAGAGTCATGGAAATGTTCCATATCCTTATTGTGTTTACAAGAATCTACACATATTTTTAAAAGATAAAAGATAAAGAAACCTTTTCAGGGGCACCTGCCTGGCTCAGTGGGTAAGGCATGCAACTCTTGACCTCGGGATTGTGAATTTGAGCCCCATGTTGGGCATACAATTTACTTAAAATTTTTTCTTAAAAAAATCTTTTTCAATAACACAAAAATCCTTATGTATGAAATTATTCAGTGAAGCACTATTTGTCATTGCAAAATGTTGGAAACAACCTAAATGCTTATACACAGGACAGTGGTTTCATAAACCAAAGCACAGATACACAGTGGAATACTAAACTGATGTAAAAAAGATTAAACATCTGTATGAACTGATAAGTGATGTTTGGGGTATATATTGTTAAGTGAACAAGGATAGTGCTATAGAGTGTCCATAGTGTGGAAAGAAGGAAAAATAAGAAAACCTAGATGTATCCACTGGTTTTTGAAAAGAGAAACACAGGAAGGATGAACCAGGAAATGAGATTGGCTACCTTTAGGAGAGAGGGGTGGGTGAAGGGGACAGAAGCATAGGGACAGGGAGGAAGAGGTGGGAGCAGGTGCTACGCTCATCTGAGTATACATCATGCATAGTTTGCTCTCAGAACGGCATTCATGTTTCACATACTCAAAGATTAGTATCAACAAGGATGGAAGAAAAAACTCCCTTAAATTTAAATAGAAGCAGAAACAATGAATTTCGTGTTATTTCAAATGAATAACATAAACACAATGAAATAGGGAAGGGATAACTTCTGCACCCTGTGTTTTGAATATATCCCCTCAGACTAATGACTAGCAACTAACCACAAATATCGAACTCTGGTTAGTAGGCTTGCTTTTGTAGTGGTATGGATGAGCAATTCTGAAACTATTCTCTATGTGCTGTAGGTTTGAGCAAGTCAGTAAGTATGTTGAGTATAATGGGTGCCAAGTTTCTCACTGATGGGAAAGGGCGTTACAAATATGGAAAGGAGGAAGGCTGGAATCAACACTGTGGTGTGGGACTCGACTTGGAAGTAACAGTGTGGATTCACAGTGCGTGAGAGCAGAGCATTTGGTGGTAAGAGACTGTGACATTCCTGCACACAAGAACAGCTTCTGAGAACCGTGAATGGGAGGGCTGTGCCTGGCCCAGTATTTATAGAAGCCCCACACCCCGAAGGATTGTACCGCTGCCCATCTACATTATGAGACTGGCCTCGCTATTACATTATGAAGATGATGTTCTGCCAATAGTAGATTTCTTATTTGGAGACTTCGGATAATAATGGAAGAAAGTCTTAGGCCTGTACATTAGTCAGGCCTCTTTCTGTTGCAAGAAACTGAGCTCAAATGAATTGAACAAGAAGGGGATTTATTTATTAGCACCTATTGTGGAAAGATTAGGAGTGGGTCTAGCTCCAGGACTGTCTGGATCTAGGGACTTGAATGCTGTCACTGGGGCTCTCCCTTTCTCTTCGTTACTCAGGCTTTCTCTCCTGGGTGGGCACAATGGAACTGGACAGCACAAGGCTTATCTTTGGTCTGTTTAGCAAGCCCTGCAGAAAGAAAGCCTGTCCCCTAGATTCTGGCAAGAAGACCCAGGTGGGACTGTGACTGGTCCAATTCCTGGGGTGAGAGAGATGCACCCACCTTGACTTTGACTGGCAGCCTGTCTAGAACCACAGGGAGTGAGGGAGGGGTTTCTAAAAGGAAACCTAGGAGAAGCCAACAAAAATTAATGACTCTCTATTGCTTTTCCTGCTATAGCCTCCTTGTAAAGTTCTGACTTCTGTTTATGCCCAATCATGTGAGACTAAGTAAATTCCTCAAAAACAGTAAAAAAACAAAACTACCCAAACCACTTTGCACCACGACAAGTTTCTCTGAAGGGCCACAAGCCCTCGTGGGCAGGCTGGGCAGACCTGGGTGTTTCTTCCTGTGGTGTCCTTCCCCACATACCTGTGCCTGGTACAGGAGCTTGCCCTAAGCATATGCATTAATGTTTCTAGTACCTTCCATGCACCCTACCCCCACCCCTGCCATCATCTGTTTGTCCAACAGAGCCCTCCAAACTGTAATAGTTCTCAGGTAGAAAATGTCCAAGACAGAAGCTTGAGTATAACTGCTTCAGAACTCTTCCTGGATCAGTCTCCAAACTCCACCTCAGAGGAAGGGCTAACTTGTTGTAGGTATTTTATGCTTAATTTACCAATAGGTGAATAACAGTCACCCCTAAAAGAAATCTCACCCCTAGCTGAAATTTTAGCCATCATTACCTTTAGTAGAGGAACTTCAGGACACTAACATCCCATCCTTCTGTGAGCTGACACACCTAGGTCTTTTTCTTTTCTTAAAGATTTATTTATTTATTATATATATACAGACAGAACATGTGCGCATGCATGTGAGGGCAGGGTGCAGAGGGAGAGGGAGAGAATCTCAAGCAGACATTCTTCTGAGTGTGGAGCCCAATGTGAGGCTTGATCTCATGACCCTGAGACCATAACCTGAGCCAGAAGACACTCAATTAAATGAGCCACTCAGGTGGCCCCATACCTAGGTCCTTCTTGAAAAACATCTTAGCCCAGAGGATCCGTGAGGCCTCACAGGGGTCTGAGAGAGAATGACTCCAGGTATCAGAAGTTTGTTCTTGAACTCTCTGCCACGCCCCCTTGAATACTCATCAAAAGCCAGTGCTTTAAAATAGGGACTCTTAAACATGAGTTTGAATGAGATTCCCATAAAGTACATAATTAAAATGCAGATTCCTGGCCCTGGAGACTCTGAGGAGCAGGGGCTGATGAGGAGCTGAGGGAAGAGCTTTCTGAGCAACAGGAACAACAAATGCAAAGGCCCTAAGGCAGGAAAGAGTGCTCCAGGAAATATCAACAAAAGGAACCAAAGGCAAAGGGACAGGAGATGAAGGAGCAAGGACTATAACCATGAGGACTTTGAGGTTGGGACAAGGAGATTAGGTTTTTATCTCAGTGAGACTAGGTTTTAAGTGGTAGAAATACAGATCAGATTGTCACTTTAAGAAAATCACTCTAGCTGTTTTGTACAGAATGGATGATTGAAAGGCAAGAAGGTGGGCAGGAGGACCAGTCAAGAGACATCTAGGGTGCTGCAGGCCAGAAGGGATGATGGCATGGCAGGGGGATGAAAATGGATCTGGACAGCATGTAAGATGTGAAGATTCGGAGTGCTAACCTCAGTCCTGGTGCATTTTATTGTTCCTGTTTGCATTTCCTTCTGTTCTAGGTAATTTATCCCCTCTCCACCTTTTGTTGTTGTTTCAAAATGAAAATGTTCTTTTTATTATGAAAGTGATATATTCTCAATATTTAAAATGCAAACAATATAGGACAGTAAAAGAAGAAATCAATCATCAGCAATCTCACCACTGTGAGAGGTTACTGTCCTGCCAGACATTCTGTACATGAGTGCCATGCATTTTGCCCCAGTACTATCATACTACACATGCTACTTTATAATGTGCTTTTTTTCACCATATAAAATACAATTCCAGAAAAAAATAATACAATTCCAGGTGCATACATGATGTGCATTCAGTGAGGGGAAGTTGGATCTCATTCAACCAGATTTCTTTTCTGTTTGTGTAAATTTCCTCAAAGAGAAAAAAAAAAAAAGGCATAACTTTTGAGTCTATAAAGTTAGAAAACACAAGTCATTTTCCTAAAAAGCAGGAGAAGGCCTAGGGGATTAAAAAAAATTTTTTTTTATGTTTAAAACCAGAAAATATACTCCAAACAGAGGAGCTACAAAACAAGGGTAGTAATTTCCTCCCAGAAGGGAATGTGACACCTAGACAAAATTACGTTGTTTATTTTGCATGGTCTTAACTCAAACTACACAAAACACAGAGAGCAGTGGCAGGAAGTGCCTTTTTGTGTCCTGCCGGGGATGGGGCTCCCCAAGCGAAGCCTCTGGATATCTCAGGATTAAGCCAAGAATCCTTGGAGCAACTTGCTCAAAACACTAATTGTATTTGTGTCTCTGTCTTTGATTAGTGGCTTAGTCAGCTTTCTGCCTCATTATCATTTTCATCTTTTAAAAAAATTATTATTAAAGTAAAAGGCTAAAACTTTAGTTTTATTTTTTTATTTTCCCTCAGAGGAAAATAATTTAAATACAAACTTGAAGGTACTTTATATACTCTTTATCTTTGGCAATATATTTAACAACCTTGATGTGGGAATGTTGTTTTTCTTCTACCTCAGTCGTCAAATGGTTTCAATAGAAAACAAAGGCCTGGGGATACCTGGACTCTGTCCTTAGCCATTAGTTGCTTTTCTTGGGTTGAATATCCATCCTACAGCTCAGTAAAGAAAAAAAATCAAATTAGACAGTATATATTGGGGTTTACATTCCGTGATCTAATGTGTTGGAGCAGAACTGGTCAAACATAAACTGTAGAGTGCAGGTGGTGGATATATGGTGTTCACTGTAAATCTAGGTTTTTTGTTTTGTTTTGTTTTGTTTTGTTTTTTTTAATTTATTTATGATAGCCACAGAGAGAGAGAGAGAGGCGCAGAGACACAGGCAGAGGGAGAAGCAGGCTCCATGCACCGGGAGCCCGACGTGGGACTCGATCCCTGGTCTCCAGGATCGCGCCCTGGGCCAAAGGCAGGCGCCAAACCGCTGCGCCACCCAGGGATCCCCCTAAATCTAGGTTTTAAGTTACTGTATTACTTGTATTACTTGCTTTTATTTTTTTTTAAGATTTATTTATTTATTCATGAGAGACACAGAATGGGAGAGAGAGGAAGAGACATAGGCAGAGGGAGAAGCAGGCTCCTCGCAGGGAGCCCAATGTGGGACTTGATCCTGGATCCCAGGATCACGACTTGAGCCGAAGGCAGGTGCGCAGCTGGGGAGCCACCCAGGCATCCCGTATTACTTGCTTTTATTAACAGATAGTAAGCCTTAGTGGCAGACAACTTTTAGGAAAGATTCTTACATTTATTTTTTTTTTTAAGATTTTATTTATTTATTCATGAGAGGCACTGAGAGAGAGAGGCAGAGACATAGGCAGAGGGAGAAGCAGGCTCCCCGCAAGAAGCCTGATGTGGGACTGGATCCCAGGCGCTGGGATCACACCCTGAGCAGAAGGCAGACGCTCATCCTCAACTGCTGAGCCACCCAGGCGTCCCAGATTCTTACATTTAATAGGAGATGGAGAGGTGGAGACTGTTATTTCTAGAATTTTCTTTAAGAAGGGCAGATGAGGGCAGCCCGGGTGGTTCAGTGGTTTAGCGCTGCCTTCAGACCAGGATGCGATCCTGGAGGCCCGGGATGGGGACCCACATTGGGCTCCCTGCATAGAGCCTGCTTCTCCTTCTCCCACTGCCTGTGTCTCTGCCTCTCTCTCTCTCTCTCTCTCTCTCTGTGTCTCATGAATAAATAAATAAAATCTAAAAAAAAAAAAAGAAGGGCAGATGATACGGAGTGCTTGAGAGTGTCACCCGTTTCCCCACTGGGTTGTAGTCTCTTCCTGAGGATTTTGAGATTTAATTAACACAATGGTTTTTTTTTTGTTCATTTTAATTTTAAAGAATATTACACAAATAACACACTACAGATAAAAATTCCTTTTGAAACTCACACCCACCCCAAATCTCCAGTCTCCTCTCCTCCAGCTCCTGCCAAATGAAATCACTTTTTCAGTTTGATATACATACTTCCAAACTCTACCTTATTGAGACAAACAATCCTGCTGAATTATATAGTGTGCCAGGGTGGCTATTCCGCATATGTTTTTTAGCTATTTCTCTATTGATAGACATTAAATTTGTTTCTGATTATTTTTTTCTTTTCACCATTAAAAACAAGAGGACAGAAAATAAGTTTGTCCATATATACCTATGTGCAAATATGTTTTTTTCCACTGAGGTTAAATACTCAGTGGAATAGCCATACAGAAGAAATTAGAAATTATTCACGGTTTATTTTTTTTCATAGAAAGGACTAGTTTTCCCTTCAGTATGACTTTCAGTGGTCAACTCCAGCAAATATTTCTTTTTATTAAGTTTTGGAATGAGTTCAGTCTGGGCTCCAAACAAAGCAGGGATGAAGCGCTATGAGTCTGAGTCTTTGCCTTCTAAGAAGATTTAACACTCATCTATGGGGCCCCATATATCAACCACCAAAAGAAAGGCTAAGTCAGAAGCCAAAAAAATTAGTTATTTATAGAAAGTGGATGGACAGAAATGGGACATGAAGAAGGAAGGAATGGGAATAGGTAGTAGGAATGAAGTGGCTCCAACACTCTAGTATATCTAAGTCCTTTTGTGTAGCTGTGACTCTTAGAACAGGGGTAATGGTTTATATATTCCAAGAATAAATAAATAAATTATTCAAATCAAGCAGGATGACAGGAGAACCCAACATGGAACACCAACAATAAGGAATCTAAGTGTATTACAAATAAAGAATATAACTACACTGGAGGAGATAGGGAAGAAAACACTGAACCTAAGCAACTGAAAAATTATATTTTGGATACTACAAGAGTAAAGGTGGAAGGACTGTACACAGAGATTATAGTTTAGTCAGTAAATTTGTTCCTCTCTGTGGGGTCTCACAGGAGAATGAGTTAGCAATTCCAAAACCATTTTATGTGCAGACTAGTCTGGGTCCAATTAGGAGATAGAAATCACAGTACTTTGAACAGAGAAAGTTTAATAAAAAGAATTATTAACTATAACAAGGGATTGGAGAAATGAGTAGTAAGAAGTAAAGAGAACTCTAAAGAATATAGGAAGAACATATATAAGGAGCAGCCACTTGTCTAGGACTACGAGAGACAATGCAAGGAAAAGACTCCATCCTCCAGGGCAGAGATCTAGACCCAGTTGGGGAAGGGCACTGCCACGGCTCACTGAATAGCAGAGCAGTCATTGTAGTGCCATACCATCAGAACTTGCCAGAAATCCGCTCACTATGGTTCCAGGAAAACTGTTCATGGGGAGGTATCTCACTGGAGGCCCTATTCTATGAAACTGCCCCAGAAAAGTGCTAGGGAAAGCTGTCCCGCACTGGTGCTTCTGGATGCTGGATATTGCAGGAGCCAGCAGCTACAATTTGGTATTAGGGAAGCTGTCTACACAACAGGAGCTGGACATTGGAGAAGCTGCCTACATTGCAGATGCTGGAGGAGCAGCCTATACTGCAAGAATCTACCAGAAGGAGCACACCAGACCAGGTCTTCCTTTCTCCTGCAATGTCTCTCCATCGCCCTCTACTGACAAAATTCAACATGGTGCCAGCTGACAAAGGAAAATATTTAAGGGGACCAGCTTCGTTTTTGCATACCAGAAAATAAAGGATTTTTATTAACTGGCAGAGTCCTTTGCCTACTCACCTTTCATATGCTCCCTTTTACACACTTTTGAACTCTCATACAACAAAACCTCTCTAAACGTCCACCAAACAAGATAGATCTTTTTATCTTAGAAATGAAGAAATAGGGGGATCCCTGGGTGGCTCAGCGGTTTGGCGCCTGCCTTCGGCCCAGGGCCTGATACTGTAGTCCCGGGATCGAGTCCCACATCGGGCTCCCTGCATGCAGCCTACTTCTCCCTCTGCCTGTGTCTCTGCCTCTCTCTCTGTGTCTCTCATGAATAAATAAATAAAATCTTTAAAAAAATGAAGAAATTTTCATGCTCTCCACCAAATGAGGAAACAGTCCCATCCAACAGTTATTGAATCATCACTGATTGTGTTAATTAACCCTTAAATATAGTCATAGTCCCACTGAATATTCTGTTACCTAAAATCTAAACTGCAAAGTTAGCTTTAGCAATTTTGAATATAAAACAAAAATGGGAAGAAGGAGAAAGCAGAAGAAAATGATTATCATATACAAATAAACACCTATGTGTGACAAGCAAATACAATGTAGTTTCTATAATTGGTCATAAGGCTATAACTGGTAGCTATGATTTTCCTCTTCACTACCCATTCACTATTTCCTTTACCCTCTGGCAAAATCTAACCTGGCTGGGGTGACCCAAACCTTAGTTCTCAGTGACTCTAGGTACTTAATTGTACCTCCTTTTCTTGGTTGTTTTAGTTTTCCATTGACCTTTACTATTAGGCATGCAAGTCCTAAGAGGAGCCCAGGAGAACCCCTGAGTATATATGGATAAAAGAACAAATTTAGGCATATGCATATGTGTGTGTATGGATATGTTTCCCTAGCTATATTTGATGAGAGTGTCTAGAAGCAATGACACCCCAGTGCAATGAATACAGTGTGAGATCTTGGTTTCAAGAGATGATTCTCCAATAAAAAGAACCAGAAATTCTTGGAGAAATTATTGAGTCTAGCTAGTAGTAGAACAGGGAAAATACAAGATGAACCCACAAAATAAGTATTCATTAGCTCACGTTTGTGTAATTAAATAAATGAATAAATAAATTAATGGGGGAAACGGGACAGGAGAATTTTCCTTACAGAAGAATTTCAATTAACAAATGTGAAAGGAATAAGGGAAATAGAAAAATCAGCATTAGAACATCACATTAATAATTGTTACATGCAAGATGCTAAATTAATTAGCATGGATGCTAAAATTAGCTAGTAAAAGTTTGAGGGTAGCAGGATACTTGTGTCACTGAAAAGTATCACCATCGGGCAGCCCAGGTGGCTCAGAGGTTTGGTGCCACCTTTAGCCCAGGGCATGATCCTGGAGACCCGGGATGGAGTCCCACATCAGGTTCCCTTCATGGAGCCTGCTTCTCCCTCTCCCTGTGTCTCTGCCTCTCTGTGTGTGTCTTTTGTGAATAAATAAATAAAATAAAAAAAAATAAAAGTATCACCATCAAGAAGTTAATTACAAAGAGAATATAGTAACCTTACAGTGGAGACACCTGGCAGATGCCATCTTAACCAAATGATCAAGTAAAATAAGAGGGGCACCTGGTTGGCTCAGTCAGTAGACTAATGACTCTTAATCTTGGAGTGTTGAGTTCAGGCTCTATGTTGGGTGTAGAATTTACCTAAAAAAGTAAGATAAGACACAAGACATAGTGACACCATGTACCACCTGATATGATACACAATATCATTTCCCTGACATTCTTACCAAAATTTCATAACTTGAATCCATTCTTGAAAAAACATCAGACAAATCCAAATTAAGGGATATTCCTGAATACTCTTCTTCAAATGTGTCAAGGTCACGAAAGACTAAGGAACTTTCAGGGCAGCCCGGGTGGCTCAGTGGTTTAGCGTCGCCTGCAAGTCCAGGTTGTGATCCTGGAGATCCAGAATCGAGTCCCACCTCAGGCTCCCTGCATGGAGCCTGCTTCTCCCTCTGCCTGTGTCTCTGCCTCTTGCTCGCTCGCTCGCTCGGTCTGTGTCTCTCATGAATAAATAAATAAAATCTTAAAAAAAAAAAGAAAGACTAAGGAACTTTCAGAGATTGGAGACTAAGGAGATGGGATGCCTGGGTGGCCCAGTGGTTTGAGCATCTGCCTTTGGCTCAGGTCATGATCCCAGGATCCGGGATCGAGTCCCACATCAGGCTCCTTGTGGGGAGCCTGCTTCTCCCTCTGCCTATGTCTTTGCCTCTCTCTCTTTGTCTCTCATGTATAAATAAATAAAATCTTAAAAAAAAAAGAGAGAGAGAGAGAGACTAAGGAGACATGACACCTAAATGCACTGCAGGATTCTGGGTGGATCCTGGATCAGAAATAAGACATTAGTGGACTGTTGGTACCACGTGACATGAATGACACTTCAACTCTGTGGTCTTCCTCTCAAAAACCCATATCCAAATCTATTCATGAGAAAAATAGCAGACAGATTGCAATTGAGGAGCAGCCTACAAAATACCTGATCAGCACTCAAAATTGTCAAGGTCATCAAAAACAAGACAAGTCTGAGAAACTGTCCCAGCCCAGAGGGGCCTAAGGAGGATGACAACTAAATAGAATGTGATATCTTGGATAGGATTCTGGAACAGAAAAATGACATTGCAGAAAAAAGAAAGAAATCTGAATAGATTATGGGCTTTAGTTAATAATAATGAATTGATATCAATTCACTTATCATGGCAAATATACCATGCTAATATAAAATGTTATTAGAAGGGGAAACAGTATGAGTACATGAGAACTCAGTACTATCTTTTCAGTGTTTCTATGAATTTAAGACAATTCTAAAATTTAAAAATTTATTTTTTAAAAAAGGGACATTATTAGTAGGAGAATGGTAGTCTGTAGATTACTCAGTAGTATTATATCGATGTTTCTGGTTTCTATAATTGGGCTGTGGTTATATAAGAGGTTATATAAGAAGCTAGGGGAAGTTGGGTGGAGAGTATACAGGTTCTGTTTGAACTATTTTTGAAACTTTTCTGTAAATTAAAAAATATTTCAAAAACATTTTTTAAAAACAAGCTTGAAATGTTGCCACTTAAATAAAGAAAAGAATTCAATCTATGGCCTTGCACACCACTCTTAGAATTGGTCTTGCAACAATATATGCATACTTTTAAAGGTACAAACTATGTTGAGAGTAGCCAATGTACATATGGCTCAATTTTATGGAAAGCAGTTTGGAAGTCATGAACAAAGCTGGAAGCACAACCAAGGCAATAAATGAGACCGCCTGGAGAGTCCCAGGGAAACATTGTGAGACATTACATAATGGCAGCCAGCAGCAATGGAAGAATTTATTTTAGGTTTCCAGTTTAAATATATATATTTATGTGCACCAGGGAAGGCAGTGGAAGTCATCATCTGACCTCTCTGGAGAAGGGAGGGTGCATTTGTCCCTGGATACTGGCCACCCCTACCCCACACCCCCAGCCTATGCTAACCTGTAGGGAGTCCCACCTCTGGAGCAGGGCTACAAAGCTGCTGCCTCACCTGAATCCTCAGAGCTGCTCCCTGGGTGGAGGAAGAGGCCTAGCCTGGTGGGAGCTTGCAGGGCCCTCAGGGTTCTCTGGACAGTTTTGTTGCTGGTGTGAGGCTAACTGCTCTTCCTCATGAACTTGGCTCAATGCCTTGCTGCTCTGTGTCTGTTTTTGTAATCTGTCACTCCCTTGCTCCATCTCTACTGAAATTTAGCTTTAGAATTTCCTGTTTGAGGGCCTTAGGTTGGGAGACTAGAGTCAGGGCATACTGTGCTTTTTCTTTTTTTTAACAACTTGGAGGTACTGGTTGGCCCTGTCTCTTCAGGGAGGGCATGCCCTAGATGGCTCCGACACATGGAGTTGCTGCCTGCTGCTTCTAGGTGTGCAAATTACTCAACTGCAAGGACCTTCTCCCACTGGCATTAATTCCAGAGTAGAGAGGATGGGCCCTGCAGTTGTAAAATAAGCATTGTGTGTTTCTTCCTACCCTTCTGTCCCATTTCCCCCAAGTGCATTGGCAGCATATGTTCCCAGCCATTTGCCCTGAACTAGTTCCTGCTAAAATGTAAATTGGGGCAGCTGGGGCCTGCTCAAATACTTTAAAACTCTTTTCTCCTTGGCTTCTGTGATGGCTAGTTTTATGTGCCTACTTAACTGGGTTAAGGGATGCTCAGATAGCTGGTAAAACATTATTTCTGAATGTGTCTGTGGAGGTGTTTCCAGAAAAAATTAACATTTTATTTATTTATTTATTTTTAATTTTTATTTTATTTTATTTATGATAGGCACACAGTGAGAGAGAGAGAGAGAGGCAGAGACACAGGCAGAGGGAGAAGCAGGCTCCATGCACCGGGAGCCCGACGTGGGATTCGATCCCGGGTCTCTGAGATCGCGCCCTGGGCCAAAGGCAGGCGCTAAACCACTGCGCCACCCAGGGATCCCAAAAATTAACATTTTAATTGGTGAATTGACTAAAGTAGATGGCCCTCCCCAGTCAAGTGGGCATTATTCAACTGGTTGAGGCCCCAATAGAACAAAAAGGCAGAAGAAACGCAAATTCTCTTTCTCTCTCTCTCTCTACTTGAGCTGAGACATCCATCTTCTCTTGCCCTCAGACACTGGCCCTCCCAGTCTCAGATTTCCAGATTCAATTTAGGACTTACATCATCAGCCCTCATTTCTACCTTTGGACTTAGACTGAATTATACCATCAGCTTTCCTGATTCTCCAGCTGGCAGACAGCTGACTGTGGGACTTCTCAGCCTTCATGACTGCATGAACCAATTCCTACAATCAATCTTCTCTTACTCATATCTCTATACATCCTATTGGTTCTGTTTCTCTGGAGAAGCTGGACTAAGACCACTCACTGCCTCTTGGTTCTCTTCCTATCCCTCTGAACCCCCTTTTCATGGTTCATTATGTCTAGCTTCTTTTTATGCCCCAGCCTTTTTTTTTTTTTTAAGATTTTATTTGTTTATTCATGAGAGAGAGAGAGGAAGAGACATAGGCAGAGGGAGAAGGAGGCTCCATGCAGAAAGCCCAATGTGGGACTTGATCCTGGGACCCTAGGATCATGCCCTGAGCCGAAGGCAGATGCTCAACCGCTGAGCCACCCAGCCGTCCCTATGCCTCAGCCTCTGAAACAGAGTTAGAAGAGGACGAGTGGGGTTCATGATGCAGCATAGTATCCAAATAGCTATGTGTCATTCAGACAAACCAGAAAAACTTTGTGAGCCTCAGATCCTTTACCTGTTAAGTGGAGTTCTCTGTGACTGCCTCTAAGGCTCATCAGGCTCTGTGAAGTGTGAGATACTGCCCTGAAAAATTAGTTCCCTGAGGGCAGGGACCTCATGAGCATGAGCATGTTCTATTGAGCAGGTTCTATTCCAATGCCTTGCTCAGAATTGCATGCAGGAGGCACTCAATAAATGCTTGCTAAATAAACAGTTGAATCTAAAAATGCTAGTCATTATGATTATACATTTGTATATGTCAAAAGTCATATCATTTAGGTTCAACACGATACCGGAGAGAATTAAGAGAAAACCCAACCCTGATAGTAGAAAGTAAATGGAGAGCTAAACGTTATAGGCACAATAGTTTGAGAAATAAAATGGCTGAGTTGCACAGTTGCTCCAGGTTGTTTATTGACCTTGTCTCATATGAGTGGCGCACTGGGGCCTCTTTCCTCTGGACATATGTGACCTATCTGGAATCTTTCTTTCTGGACTTGATTACTCAGTTTGAACTCTAACCTGCTGAGGTAGCATGCCCATTTCCTTAAGAATAATTTTAGGGGTACCTGGCTGGTTCAGTTGGTTAAATATCTGCCTTCAGCTCAGGTCATGATCTCTGCATCCTGGGATCAAACCCCAAGGTGGGCTCCCCACTCAGCAAGGAGTCTGCTTCTCCCTCTCCTTCTGCCCCTCCTTCCCTACTCATGCTCTCTCTCTCTCTTTCTGTCTCTTAAATAAATAAATAAAATCTTAAAAGAAATAATTTTAGAGAAGTCTGAAAAAGCTGATTCCATTTTAAAAGTTCACAAACTCAAAAAGGCCTTTGGAAAAAATAGAAAACTTGAATAAAACTATACCTTAGAGAAATAAGAGAAGAAGTTACCTCCTCTAAGCAAGAACAGGATGTTCTGCAAAAGGGACAATCACTTGGATATTAAGAAATATAATAATCAAAATAAAAACTCATTAGATTTTGAATATCTAGTTGAAGCAATGCTCTAAAGCATGGCACAAAGTGATAGAGATGGAACATAGTCAATAATGACAAGAAAATTGAAGGATAAATTTAACATATCTATCATCCAACTCAGGATTTTCATAAAGAGTAAGCAAAGGAAAACGATGAGAGGAAGAGACCAAAGAAATACTCAAAAGAATTTCCCAGAGCTTGAGAACATGTGTCTCTGAAGTGAAAGGCCAAGATGAAGGAAGAGACTCATCCTCGTGAACTTTCAGGACAACAGAAATTAAAAGACCAGCTTATAAACTGAAAGAGAGAGAGAGAAGGAGGAGAGAGAGAGAGAGAGAGAGAGAGAGAGAGAGACTGACAAAGGACCAGTAATAAAAATGCCATCAGCCTTCTAAACCACAAGCTCAGAGCTGAAAGACAAGAGCAATGCCTTCAACATTCTTTTTTTTAAATAAGATTTTATTTATTTATTCATGAGAGACACACAGAAAGAGAGAGAGAGAGGCAGAGACACAGGCAGAGGGAGAAGCAGGCTCCATGCAGGGAGCCTGACGTGGGACCTGATCCTGGGTCTCCAGGATCACGCTCTGGGCTGAAGGCGGCACTAAACCACTGAGCCACCCAGGCTGCCCTGCCTTCAACATTCTAATGGAAAATTACTTTCAACATAAAATTCACTCCCCAGTCAAATTATCAATTAACTGTGATGTTTAATGAAGATATTTTTTATTAGACATGCAAGGTCTTACAAAATTTGCCTCCAGATCTTTTCTCAAGAAGCTAATGAAGGACCTGCCTCAATAAAAAATGAGTGAGAAACCCAGGGCACCTAGGTGGCTCAGTCAGTTAAGCATCCAGCTCTTGATTAAGGCTCAGGTTCTGATCTTAGGGTCTCAGGGTCATAGGATTGAACCCCAGCTCAGACTCTGCTCCATTAGAAGCCTGCTTGAGATTTTCTCCCTCCTTTTCCCTCTGCCCCTTCCCAAGCTCATGCACGTGCACACGCACTCTGTCTAAATAAATAAAATCTTAGAACAAAACAAAACAAAATGTGTGAGAAGCCCCCAAAGAGACAGAAAATAGAATTCTAACACCAGAGAGAAGGAAAGGGAAGGAAAGCTGGGCAGCAGACCTGAAGAATATCTCACCCTGACCAGGGCAGGAGCAGGAGGACTCCAGAGGGAATTTTCCTGAAAAAATCCTGAGAGAAAAACTACTGCCTCTGACCATGTTAAGAGTTATATGGGGAAAGTTAACAAGGGATATCTATCTATCTATCTATCTACACACATATATTTCTTTCATATATATGTGTATATATATATATATATAATTTATTTTTTCATGAGAGAGGCAGAGAGAGGCAGAGACATAGGCAGAGAGAGGCTCCCCATGGGGACCTGATGTAGGACTGGATCCCAGGACCCCAGGATCATGACTTGAGCCAAAGGCAAATGCTCAACCACTGAGCCACCTAGGTGTCCCAATAAGGGTTATATTAAAAAGGTAGACACTAACTACACATACACATACAGGCAAACCAAAAAACATTGTAACAAGAAAGGAGCTATTGTCATAAAACACTGCTTGCCTTTAAGGTGACTAATTCATAATTATTATCACAATAATATAAACAATGAATATTGATTTTTTAATGAATATTGATTTAATCAAAATTTTAAGCTATTCATCAGGATTCCAAAATAAAACAACTCTCAAAGGGGGGTAATTTGAGGAGAATTTCATCAGAGAGGCTTTGTGGGCAGGGTGAAAAGAAACCACAAAGGAAGGTACAGTGCCAGTATGGAGGAGCTATTATCCAACCTTTTTCCCCATCCCCCAACACACAGACCAGAGGAGGCAAGGGGGTGGCAGCAGTTGTCAGAAACTGGAGAGAGTGCCTGACAGCAGGGCGAGACATGCAGCCCCCCACAGCAACCTAACGGTGGTGGCTGAGAGCAGAAATACTTTTACTCTCTCCCTCCCCTCAAATGCCTGCCTATGCCCTATATTGACTCCCCACCCTGAAGACTGAGGGGAAGAAAGCCCATTGATGGGGTCTGTACATGTTAGAATGGTTCTGGAAGGGCAAAGGAAGACATACAGGACAAACCTTAGTGGGTAGATAGAAGAAGGAAATGAAAGAGAACACAATTCTCATTTGTCGTAAAGAGCAGGAAGTTAGGAGCCAGTGTCTAAATCAGTCAAGAAAGGCAAGATCAGGGGCATCTGCGTGGCTCAGTGGTTGAGCGTCTGCCTTGGGCTCAGGGCTTGATCCCAGGGTCCTGGGATTGGGCCCCACATCATCTCTCTGCTGCTCACTCTGCCTCTCTCTCTGTGTCTCTCATGAATAAATAAATTAAATCTAAAAAAAAAAAAAGAAAAAAGAAAGGCAAGATTAGCGTATGATTTCGAAACAGGGCAGCAAATGCCAGACTATAGCAAAAAGGATTGAAATAGGGTGCTTTGGGAGTGAGAGTGACAAGGGACAGGTCAGGGGACCGCTTTTTCATTTTACATTCATTAGAACTAATAAGACTTTCAAAACTTTGTATATATAACTTTGATTAAAGTAAAGAAAATAATAATATCTAGTCTGATCATGAGAAAAACATCAGACAAATCCCAATAGAGGGGCATTCTACAAAGTACCTAACTGATGCTCTTCAAAATTGTCAAGGTCATAAAATACAAGTAAAGTCTAAGAAACTGTCAGTTGAAAGGACCCTAAGACGCAGCAACTAGATGTTATGTGGTATTCTGTATGGGATGGTGGAACAGAAAAGAAAGATATGGAGTAAAAACTAAAGAAATCTAAGTTTGGACTTTCATAATGATAATGTATCAATATTGGTTTATTTATTGTAACAAATGTACTATAAGACAAATGTAATATGTTCATAATAAAGGAAACTAGGGACAGGGTATATGGGAACTCTATTATCTTCTCAATTTTTCTGTAAATCTAAAATTGTTCTAAAAATAGTCTATTAAAAATAATAAAGTGTTGTACAGTAGAAATAACCTTAAAAGACAAAAAAAACTTCATGCATTTTATTTTATTTATTTATTTTTTTATGCATTTTATTTTAATTGCATTTACTTAGAACTTTAGTAGGATTGGATGTTTTTCCAGGCTTTTTAATGTTTTTTTTTACATTCAAGACATTAAATCTCAGAATTTCTTTAAATTTTTTTTAAGATTTTATTTATTTATTTATGACAGACACACAGAGAGAGAGGCACGCTTCACACAGGGAGCCTGATGTGGGACTCGATCCCGGGACACCAGGATCTCGTCCTGGTCTGAAGGCAGGCACTAAACCGCTGAGCCACCTGGGGATCCCCAAATCCCAGAATTTCAACAATGATTCTAGTTATTCATTCATTCATTCATTCATTCATTCAACAAGTATGTATCAAATGCCAACTACACACAAGGTAGTACCCTGTGCACATGACTTGGGATATAGGGATCTTTTTGAAATACAGTCCTGCCATTGCTCTTAAACCTCTCAGAAACTGCTGGGTAGTCTTAGATTCAAACCAGAGTACGAGGCCCTGCCTGCCTATCCTTGCAGACCTCTTGAGTTCATCTTGTACCATACTTCCATACATCACTGCTCTCCAATCACACTGGCCTCTTTTGGTTCCTTGAAGATACCATGTTTCCAATCACCCAGGGCCTTTGCATATGCTGCTCCCTCTGACTAGAACACTTCCTATCTTTGCTCCCCTCCCTTTTGCCCACATACCTCAGCTCAGTTATCACTTCCTTAGAGACAGTCCATCTACTTATAATTATTCCCAGTCATGTAGTTGAGTAATGCCAGTGTCCCCCATGGAATGTTTGCTTGTTGGTTCTATGACAGGTGGGATAGTGTCTTGTTGTGGACAGTATCTGACTTCATTCTGGTCCCCAGCTTCTGGCATAATGCCTCATGGACTCTATAGGTACTTGTTCACAGGACTCCATGGGACTCCATAAGATATGGTCCCTAGCCTTCCAGTCTAGTGCAGATCCAAACCAGGATGTTAGCTTCTGAAGGAGGTAGAGGTGCCCATCTCCCCTAGCTACTGTCTGGGTTCCAGCTGCCCGCTGGGCCTGGCTGCATCAACTCCTGGTCTACTGCTTGCAGTAGTAACATTCACGGACCCTCTTAGCCATTTGCTTCTTTCAGATACACAAAAACCCACTGAAGTCTGCATCCGCATCATTTCTGTGTGGCCACTGAAAAAACTTCAGAGAGCCTAAGTGAATTGCTCAAAGCCACATGGTTGGGCAGCCCAGGTGGCTGGGCGGTTTAGCGCCTGTCTTCCGCCCAGGACATGACCCTGGGCTCCCTGGATCGAATCTCGGGTCGGGCTCCCTGCATGGAGCCTGCTTCTCTCTCTGCCTCTCTCTCTCTGTGTGTGTGTGTCTCTCCTGAATAAATAAATAAAATCTTAAAAAAAAAAAAAAAAGCCACAAGGTTGCTAAAGCCCATATTTGTTATTTAAAGCCCATATTTAACCTAGTTCTTTTCTTTTTTTCTTTCTTTCTTTTTTTTCTTTTATTACCGTCTCCTGAACTCTACTTACCCCCAAACTTAGCACCGGCCCTGTTAACCGCGAGCACTTGCACCTGCGCTGGGGGGTTTGTCCCAGAATGATGCGCGCTGGGGGCGGTGCAGGCCGGGGTTGTTGGAGCATCTCCGCCCCGGACCACGCGCGCCCCTTAGCGGTTACCGTGGAGCCTGGGTGCCCGGGTTTTCATTTCCTCCTGGAGAAAAAAAAATGGGAAGTCGGGGTGGGGGGGGGGGTGGCACTCATGAATTTCAGCACTTTGGGGTGCGAATCCGCGGATTCCGGGGCGCGGGGTTCAGGGGTTCAGTCATCCTCTCCAGGTGTAACCCCTGCCCCCCCCCCCCCCCCCCCCCCGTTCCGGGCGTCCGGCAGGCTGGGGGGAAGGGGCGGGGATAGGGGGGTGTCAGATGAGCCTAGGCCTGAGTCTCGCCTTCAACTGTGAAGTGGACATCTACTTCGTGGGAGCCAAGACTGCCTGTGGCCAGAGTGGGATCCAGGCAGCCTTAGAATGTTCTGATAGAGGCTGGGCCTCTCAGGACCATGCTGCTCCCTGAAAGCTTTGGGACACTTGCACCCTCAGCCTGCTGGGAGCCTGGGCTGGGCACCCTTTATCTTTAATGCCTTGATTAGTATATAAGGCATACTACTTGAGCAGAATATACCAAAAATAAATTAGAATTTTGGCCCACTGCTTCTAATCACTGCTTATTAAAATGGTCTTCAGTTCTTCTCTGCTAAAAATGATTTCAGGATACAAATTATTTCCATCATTGCTTTATCCTTTCTTATGTGTCAGGGGATAATTTGACTTCTAACAAAATTGAGTCCTTGTGTTAAGGGCTTTTATTAAAAAAAAGAGAGGGGCTTTACTTATCTGGTTAGATTCCAGGTAAATTGGGGAAATGTTATTTGCATTTTATCAACAGCTTATTTAAAGGTGATTTAATCTGTTTAATCCCCAGCTTAATTCCAAACAGGAATGGAGGCAGCAATAGTTTCTTGCCCACTGATGTGTGCCAGGAAGAGATCCAGGCACTTGGGGCAGAGAAGTAAATCAGTCAGGGATGGTGAGGGGTGGCTGAAATTGTGACTGGGGCACAGGCAATCTTGGTTGGCTGTGGTAGGTGAGCCCATGTATTATATTTGAGGACGGCCTCATCCTCTGGTCTCCTACACAGCTGGGCTCAACTGTGGTCTGGAGGAAGGGGGCCTGATCCCCTCATTTTATTTCAGCTCTCAATACAGAGGTTCACTTCCTATAGCCTCACAAATATTCTGAAGGGTCCAGGATAAAAAGAGGGGATGAGAGACAAAGAATCAATGGAGAAGAATAGAATGGGGGGAATGTTGCCAAATGTCAATTCATGTTGCCAGTGCCAATTTATTACCTGACCAAATTTGGCCTGATGTATATGGTTCTCCCCCACCCATAAAACCCCCCCACCACTACCACCATGACCATAGGCTTAAGGCCATAGGCGGGCCTCTCAGTCTCTGGTCCTGAAGATGTCAGTCTTCAGACCTTTTCTTTCTTGTGTCCTGTGTACTCCTTTAGAAAAGTTGGAGCACTCTGAACTCTGTAGCATGTTTTCAGAGGCTGCCAGTTGCCGGGTTGGGCAGTGAGCTGTGGGTGGGTATGGAAACTGGAAAGGGAAAAGGAGTGTTGCTCTGTCTTCCCTGATCCTCAGTCATATGGTGATGTGAGTTAAACCCAAGGAGAAATCCTCTCCCCAGTGTCCTACTTAAGTTTTCCCCTTGGTCATATATCCTAAGTACTGTTCCTTTTCCGAGTCTCGCCTGGAACTGGAACAAAGAAGAAAGGCAAATAGCCACTAAATACATGGGAACATGGGCCACGTTCATGTCAGTATTAACCAGAAAAGCCAATTAAGATTGCAGTAGAGGGGTGCCTGGCTGGCTCAGTTGGTGGAGTATGTGACTCTTGATCTCAGGGTTGTGAGTTCAACCTCCTTGTTGGGTGTGGAGCCTACTTAAAAATCTATCTATCTATCTATCTATCTATCATCTATCTATCTATCATGTATCTATCTATCTAAAGATTGCAGTAGATATTGAGCAGTTTGGCAATTTTAAATATGTATAAGCCAGCAATTCTGATTCCAGGAATATATCTTAAGAAAATAGCTGAGTGGATACATCAAGATAAATGTGTGAGGATATTTTTAAATCACTGATTATGAGAGAAGTCCCTCAGCATATGATTGGTTAAGAGATTGCAAAGCATATTTAGGCTGAAATGTCATGTAGATGAAGGAACTTAAGGGGCAGGCAGTCTCATGATTTACATGGTGTTTCATCAACACCGTGTGGTCCTGGCCTTGTCTCAGCCCCTGGCACCGCTGATATTCATGTCCAAACCCCTCAGATCTCCTGCTATGGGAGTTGGGAATGACATAGAGAAGAGGACCAAGAGTGTCAGGGAGGTTGGTAGAGGCCTGGAAAGGAGCAAAACATTGAACAAACAGCTCCCCCAGAGGGGCAACATGAGAGGTCTATTCAGAGAGGGCCGTTCCAACTTTCTGTGGATCCTGGTTCTTCTGAGTGACCAAAGAAGTTGTGCTGCTTGTCCTCACTGTGTCTGGCTGAATTCCTGAGTATCCTGGCAGTAAGATGAAAAACAAAACATTTCTGTCCCATGGTGCACAAGGACAGGACATCTCAGCACCTGGGTCTTGTAGTAGACACTGTTGTTTGGTGAACCCAGGAACGATACTCACTTTCTCTGGAACATTGCATTTTTCTTTGGACAACCATTGTTTTCCACCTCCAACCTCTGAGATTCAAGTGAAGCTGGCTCTGCTCCCTGGTTCCAAAGTGGTCTCATCAGAACCAGTCCCCAGGACTTCTGCTAGCTTTACTGAGAAGTCTTCATTCCCCATGGGAGCAGCAGGCAAAACTGGGTCCATTTCACCTCCTCAGAGAGTTTAAGAACAAGGTAAGGGCAGGGTGTGTGGAGTCATGAGGGAAAGTATAAGAACCCAGTGTTAGCAGCCACTGAACTGTTACCACACTTAGGCCTGACCAGCAAGGAGAAGGAGGGGATTCTGGACCCTAGAAGGAGATAGTCATGTAGAGGACATCTTGTTGGACAGACAGAGATGAGAATCTCCAAGGTTGGAAACAAGAAGACCAAGATGCAGTTGAGCGGGCAGTTTCACACAGCTGGAGCCAGGTAGTGGAGGCAGAGTGGGAAGAGGTAATGTGGGAGGAGGGGAGGCCGGGATGGATTTGATTATAAGTGGCCATTGAATAAATGCCACCGCAGAGGATTTTTAATCAGAAGTCAGTGACTTGATTTACCTTTCTGGAGATCACTCTTGATTCAAGTGGAGAAATGCATCATATATTAGGACAAAAGAGGAAGGAGGAAATACAGCTGTTGTGGGGGAGGAGGTGGTAGCACAGATGAGGAGTGGGGCCAAGGACAGTGAAGTGGTGGGACCAGGTGCACAGATACAAGTCAAAGTGGGAAGGGGCTCGTGGTAAAGTCATATGACCTTGGCTATTCCACTTTCTGAGCCCCAGCTTCCTACCCATTTCACAATGGTAAGGTTGACAAGTGTTAGTGGTTAAGAGTATTGTTTTTGTCAGATCTGGATTTGAATTTCAGTAGGTACCAGCTGTGTGACCTTATGCGAAGTTGGTTAATGATAAAAATGTACCATTTATTGAGCACTTGCTATGTGCTAACTAGTAGAATCCTTCCCAAACTTGCATACGTTTGTTATTCCAGTTTACAGGGAGCAGGGACAGTAATGTGGAGAGGGCAAGTCATTTGTTTGAGGTCTCAGCGAGGATTTAACTAACCACTACATTACCCTAACTTTTCTGTTAGGGTCATCCTCCCTGTGCAATTGGGAGGATTCAAGAAGAGGCCTGGCCAATAGTAGATGTTGATTAAAATATTATTAGAGCCATTATCATTATATTCTTTGTGTTTTCCCGAGTTTTTGCGGGCAGCAGGCATCACTTGGATAAATGTCAGGTGAGGGGGGCAAAAACCGCGGCTGGGGCCTCTCAGTGGAAACTCGGGGTGTGGCCATGGGGGTGGGGGCGGCTGCAGGGCGGGGCGGGGCGGGGCGGGGCCAGGCCGCGGGAGTCGGGTTGGGGGCGGGGCCCGGGGAGAAGGGGCAGGGCGCGGGCCGGCGGCGCATGCTCCGTGGTGCGGCCAGCTCCGCGGCGGCCGCGGGCGCCACCGCCCACTTGGGGCTGGCCAGAGGCAGGCAGCCGGGGTGCGGAGTCAGGGTAGGGCTGGGCGCGCGCACGGCCATGGCCCCGTGGCTGCAGCTCTGCTCCGTCTTCTTCACGGTCAACGCCTGCCTCAACGGTTCGCAGCTGGCCGTGGCCGCGGGCGGCTCCAGCAGAGCGCGGGGCGCCGACACCTGCGGCTGGAGGGTAAGGAGAAACTTCTCGCCATCCCCCGAAGCGTGGCGGGCGCGGTGCGCACAGGTGCTCGCGGGCACCCGAGCCGGTGCCGACTTGCTGCCCTGCGCCGAGTCAGCGGCGGGGCTGGGATCCCCGCTGCCCTCGCCCTTCTTCCTCCCTCCCGGGGCGCGCGTCCGACGCCCCCGCCGGGATGAAAGGGGCCGCCCGACCCCCGGCTTTGTGTTGTTAATGAGGCGCGGCCCCTGGCCGGGGTCTGGCTCCCGGAGGGCGGGCGAGAGAAGGGCGCCCCACCCTTTGTTCCCGGACGCGTACCTCCTTCACCCCGGGGCTGGGATGCTCGGAACTGTCGGGCCTGGGGGCGCTTTGGAGCAGGAGTGTGTGTGGGGGGCGGGTTCTTCCCCTACCTCGGGTCCAGAACTCTGTAGAGGCCCGGGACTGCCAGAGAGGGGACCTGGAGCGCTGGGGAGGGATGCGCCCCCTCTCGTGGCCGCATTGTTCCTTCTGGGCTGGGCCGTCTTACCCCACTTTCACCCCACCTCCGACTCCTGCCTTGCTGGAAAACTTTGCTCCCCGTTCAGCCCTTCGTCTAGGGAATGGTCTCACGGATGACCTACACCCCCTCTCCCCGGCCCCAGCTTGACTTGCGGATATTTTTCTAGGCCAAAGGAAGGCATGAGTTTGTCGCCTCGGTCAGGTGCCCCCGAGGAGACTGGAGAGGCGCAGATGTAGTTTTCTTGCTGTAACGGAGCACTTCGACGCTGTCCGGGTGGTGGGGAGTTGGGCAGGGAGCGATGTGCGCGGGGATGCTGCTGTCCCCGGTCCCCACCGGTCCCCACCAGGGTTCCTGGGCTTGGAACCCACACTACATCTGTCTGCCTCACATCTCCTACCCAACTCAGGGCAGCCAGGCGTCAGGTTACTCAAGCTCCTTAGACTTGTGGAGAGGATGTGGGCTTTGCACTCAGGCAGCCACGGACATGACCTTGGCTCTTCTGGGCTCTGGTTTCTTCACCTGGAAAATGGGAATTAAAAGGGGACTTCCTAATTATCCCAGTACTGTTGCGCTGAGAGATGGGTCATTTACTTAGAACAACTCTGACACACCTGGGATATTCTGCATGGCCTCAGTGCAGTCAAGGCCTAGGACCTAGTACTTTCTTAGAGTCTCAGGCTAGTGCTTCCCGCTACCTTGTCCCACATTCAGAGAAGCACAGTGCAGAAGACCAGGTATGAGTCAGGCAGCTGGGATGTCTTCAAACTTGATAGCCATAACACACCCTCCCACCAACCCCATAGTGCATATAACCTTCCTGTTTGAGTAAAACATCATATTTTCTTATTTTGTCTTATTTAGTAAAATAACTATTAATTTTTAAGATAGCAAGTTTTCCCCAATTTTTAGATCAAGAAGTTTTCCTTAAGGCTATCTCATATTGACTTATTAATCCTGCTAAACTTTTTGGATCTAAATGGATATTTCAGCTTTTGAGTAACTGTGAGAGCATTACATGCATTTCATTCTGAGTTTTCATCTGACAGCATAGGTGGGTCAGTCCAAATTGCTATTTTTCTGCAGTTGTCTAGGTGGCTTCATGCATCTGTGTACAAAGCTTGTGAAGTTTTAATGGTTTGGGTATAATAGTGACCCAAAGGAGCCAAGGTGGTGGTTTTGTTCTCTATGCCTATGGGTATGTGTTCATTTCCTCTAACTGCACCCCTGCCCCAAATTAATGGTGGCCTCTGCCCCAGGAGCCTCACACTCAGGCTGACCTTTCTCCCACCACAACTCTTAATTGGGGGTGACCTTCTAAACAGCTTTTACTTTGGTCCCACTAATTCTCTCCTTGGGTCATTTTCATCCCTTCTTGAATGAGTATGGAAGCCGCCTCCCAGATTCCACATTCTTCTCAACCCAATACATGACTCCTTCTTTCCTCGACTTGCCTTTTGGTGCATATGATGGAGCCACCAGCTCTCTTCAACCCCTCCTGCCCATCTGCCTTGCATACCCACCTTTCCAGCCTGCTCCCTAACTTTTGGGCCCTTTGTGCTGTTGAGGCATGTTTTCTCTGCTCCTAGGATGCCTTTTCCTCCCCGTGAGCACCTTCTGCTTGTCCTAAGCCTCAGCTTGGGTGATACCACCTTCCGGGAAGCCCTCCCTGAATGTCATTCTCTTTGCCTTCTCAACCAGGTCCTTGCACTTAGTTCTCACCAGACTACATTGTCAATATTTGTTCACATCTGTGTCTAGGACAGGTTTCTTTAGCCAGGCACTTAACCTCGTCTTGGTGGCCTCTGAGCCTGGAACCCTGTAATTCTTGGCTGAGCCCAATTAGACCCTGCAGCCTTCCTGCTAAATCCTGTATTAAGTGATGATTTTTAGGAAGTGGGTGGAGAGATGAGATCACTGAGTTCCAGTGTCCTCTACACAGCAGGCTTTTGCACATGCTGTTCTGTCTTCATTCCTTCTCTTTACACCTCAGCCTCCCTTCTCTGCTCCAGCAGCACTTCTTGCAGGAAGCCTTCCCTGCTCCCATCTCCCTACATATGTTCTTCCAAAAGTTCTGTCAGAGGACTGGCCAGTGAACACTGGTGTACAATGATTTGGGCATTTGATTCATGTCAGAGTCCCCTACCAGATGATGGGTATTCAGCTCATAGATGTTGGTCTGTGTTCTAAGGTTGCTTACAGTCTAGTTGGGGCCATGCAGGCATAAAAAGAAGGGTCAATATGTGTGAATCAAACAGGAGACAGCTTCCTGTGGGTCTAAGGTCACATGGAACCTGACAGGAGGACAACAGGGTGTGGGATCTGGGTGCTGCAGAGGAACTGAGCCAATGACCCCCTTGATCTCCAGGGAGCGTTTGTTCCAGAAACTCTTGCCCTTGCAGCAGTGTGTATTTTCCCAGGACTCGCAAGGTGACTGCAGCCAGCTAACCTTCAGCAGCATTTCTAACACACCCTTTGGGGAGGCTCTCTTAGGAGCTGGCCTGGTTTAAGTGGTCAGATTTCACAACCTTCCTATTATTAGTGGGGCAATTAAGGGGCTGATACCATCTTGAACACAGCTCAGTGTTTTAGAAATGAGTTGTGGGCACACTTCCTCAACTACTTAAAAAAAAAAAATCTCTTAGGGCCCTTGCCAGGTAAAGTTGCTCTTGGAGTAATAAATACAATTTTCCCAAAGCAGTAACAATTTCTTTTTGTTTTTTGTTTTTTTTTTTGTTTTGTTTTTTTAGCAGTAACAATTTCTAAAACCGGTCCTCACACTGGGTCTTAACTTTTGCTTCTTGATGGTGGAATTGTTTTATGTTGGGTAACTTTATATCAATCAGTTGTGCTGAGGTTTTTTTTTTTTTCCCCCTCTTGCCTTGCTAGTTGTTTGAAAAACATCGATGGAACAAAGAATTAGGCATCGGCTCCCACAGGTTTTTATTTAGTGACAGTTTCCTGCAGAGGGAACAAAAATGCCTTCCTATCTAAATGGGGTACATCTTCTTTAGTCTTTTATCTCTGAAACAAATGTCTACCCTGCAAAAAGCCTGCTCCTCCAGGAATTCAGGAAGCCAGAATGCTGGCATCGTCTTTACAATGAAGTGCAAGTTTCCCATTTAAGGCAAATACTTCATCTCAAAAGGTAGGAAGGAATAGGGTGGTACTTGGAAAAGAAGAAGTTCCAGCTGGTTAAAATTTAGGTCCTGATAAAAGTCCAATCCAAGAACTCTCCTTGGCTGTGGGCCCAGGCATGTTTATTTGATTCTGAATTGGATGCGTTTTCATTCACTTGCAGCTCATGGCTCCCTAGCCTGCATCTGGTCTGCCTGTCTTGTGGCCATGTCTTCCATGTTATACATGCTCTTGTGTCTCTTATAGAATTCTTGGTTAAAAAATGACTCAGCCCTGGTTGACACATTTTTCAGAGAGACATTTTTATAAGAACTGCGATGCTTTCCTGCAGCCTGTTTTGCCATGTTAATTGGGAATCCTCTTGGCCAGGGTCCATCTCTCTTGAACAGCCCTCCCTTCTCTCCCCTCCCCCATCCATCCCACCGAACCTCCCCCCCCCCCCCCAGCCCCTGCAGTGCCTGGGGCATTGTGCTAGTTGTATTAACAAGGGGATACAGCTGGGTGAATGAGACCGGCAAGTAAGTACCGGCTGTGGACCCTTTCCCCTTTCCCGCTGAACACAATTTCTCAAAGTCTAGGGCTTCCAGTATCAGGATTGCCTTGGGAGCTTGTTAAAATGCAGATTCAAGGCTAATGCGACCAGAATGGGAGTGCGATGGGGGTTCAGGAATTGGCATTTTAACAAATTCCTCTGATGCTCTCTCAATGATGAGAGCCGTTGCTTTAGGAGACAGGACTTCCCCAGGCCAGAGAAGTGGGGAGAAGCCACATTCTAAACATTTAAAATCAGAGTTTGACTTTAAATTATTTTCCTGGACTTACAGAGGAAGTGGAGACTTTGTCAGAGCCCTGACCAGTGAAAGGGGTCAGGCTGGCTGAGGGGATCCCGGAGAGCCAGCTGGGCAGGGCATCCTGGTTTGGGTGGATGCCTTTAGCCTGGGGTTGAAGAGGAGGCCGGGAGTGAAGGCGACCCTGACGCTTCCATGGGTTCCTCCCCAGAACAGCTGGGCTTGTCTGGAAAACAGTCTCAGGAAAGAGGAGAGTAGCATCCAAATCATATTCTCTGCAGTTCAAACCTTACAGAGTCCCTACAAAGGAAAGAACTGCTAATGCTTTTGTAAGTCTTCATTTTAAGTTATTTTTCATGCTTCATTTGGCCTAAAATGTGTGTGTGTGTGTTTAAGCTTTTAGACCCTCTTTTCCCCTCATCGGTCCCGGAGCTTTTCACATACCATGCCCAGCAGATGTCTGCTGCTGCTGGGGCCACCCCATCAGCAATTAATTGTATCTTTTCGTTTCTCATTGCCCCTTGTGTCTGCCTCTGATAGATGGGCTTTTAGGCTTCTGAAAGCTTGCAACCCCCCCCCCCCCATTTGTAAGAGTATAGGCTGAGGGAGGGGGCTCCAGTATCCCTAGAAGCTTGACAGGTTGGGGTGAGGGGCAGTACCCTTGGAGGAGACTTTTCTCCTGAATTTTACCCTGGCAGTGGAGACCTTGTCTGTTTCACATCTCCCCCAAATTTGGAGGTCTCCTGTCCTCAGCAAGCTCTGGGGGCCTGTCTGTGCTGGGGCCAGAGGCCCCAACTCCCAGCAGCCTGACTTGCTCGTCCGGTGGGAGGCAATGTCCTCCTGGGCAGTGTTTGTCTTGGCTGCTGGGACATTCTGAATGGTCCTGACACACGATTAGGTGACTGATGGCCCCACAACACATTGTCTCCTCCAGGGCCCGGGGCCTTTGAAGCTCTTCCCTGTGGGAAGTAAAGAGACTATTTGCTCTATTAAAATGCCTTGGAATTTCCTCTGTTTAACCACAGGCCACTTCCTCTCTGCCACTCTAAACCCGGCAGGGCCACTGGCTGATTGAAAAGACACAAGCCCAGGAATGAGCACATCCTATTGAAACAGATAGTCTTACTGCAGATTAAAAGCTGGGACAAATCTCTAAGAAACCAAATCTAAGGGGAAATCCTAGAGGTGGCTCCTTATCTTGCTCAAAATTTCGCTTGTTGATGTAATTCACACTTGAAGCGCCAGTGCATCATAGGGTACTTTTTTTTTTTTTTTTAAGACAGGAAATCTACATTGTAACCAAATTAGTGTGTTATATTTACATGTGGCAAGTTAAAGTCGTACAATAAGTGGATTTCTCACTGTTAAGTTGGAAAGTCTTTATTATCTGGGAAGAGCATGGTGTCTGTTCATAGAAAACCATACCATGCTTATGCTCTATTTGCAGACTCTCTGCTGGTGCTGGTTTCATGAGCTCAGAAGTCCCAAGTAATGAGTTTGTAGCCTAAATAATGCCAAGAGTATCTCTGGGGAGGCTGTTCCTCACTGTTTCCCAAGCAGTATCTTGGGAAAGTTTAATAACACCAGGCGTGAAACTAAAAATTACCTAAGTAACAAACACCAAACATTTAAGCCCTGTCTGTACCGTGTTTTTGTGATGGGACCTAAAAAAGGAATGACTACCTGGTTTCTAATGGAGACTATTATTTTAACATTTACAACTCCATTGTTCAAAGCATCTGTGATAAAAACGGCTTCCCTTTTCTTTGGTTCCTTGTTTGAAAATGTTGGGGGAAGGTGGATGTAGCTAATTAAGGCTACAACATTTAAAGGGGGGACTTAATAGGTACCAGCTGTCCTCAACAAATCACTGAGTGGATGACAAAATAAAGATGTGATGTGAACACACATGTAATTCTCTTCTAAAACGGAAGTTGGCCTATAAATTGTCTGATTTAATAGCATGAATGGAAACTACCTCCATTAAAAAAAACTGCGCGTTTAAGAAGCATTTGTTTCTAGTGCTAAAATGTCTTATTTGCATAAGGCTGGTACCTTAAAGAGTTGAAAGGGCAGTAGATGGCAAGTATTATTGGAAATTTAATAAATTATAATTTTATTGTGTGTTCCTCATTCCAAACCTGAACATTAATCATGAGGCTTTTTCATTAAAATTACTACATTGTAGGGAAGTTTGCTTGAATGTATCAGAAATATCCTATAAAACTGAAGCAGCAACTTTGAAAGGGAATGGAAATTGATAGCATTTATTAAGTGTTCCAATGGATATTTAGATTTTACACATTAAATGAATGCTTTAGATGAATCCTTCTGAAATCATAGGGGATTAGACTTTAAATATAACCTTTTTAGATTTGAAAAGTACTTTATTTCCTTAAAAACTAGGAGTTTTTCCAAGTGTTCTGTTTTGTCAGTTTTGTAGAATGACCCCCCCCCCCACCTTCAACCCAGCCCCCATTGAATGGTAACCCTTTAGAAAATGCTGGCTATGGCCCCAGACTTCTGGTCTGAGATGGGGATAGAGGGAGGGTTTCCTTGGAATGAAGAAGTGCATTTTCCTGAGATAGGCCATATGGTTTAAAAACCCTTTCTCCATGATTCTATTTTGTCCAGGTGATTTCTGGTTTCTTCTCTCCTGAAATTAGCCCCCCCCCCCCTTTTACCAGAGGAAAATGCAATGTAATCCAGACCAATGCATGAGCAGTCAGCCCTAGCAAGTGTGGGCTCTGCTGAGTGACAGTTTATCACTGCCTTTCTCTGGAGTGGGCACATTGGCTCTGGGTGGGGCATGGGCACTCACATGGTTAGGATTTATTTAACTGCTTAATATCTGAAGTTCAAGAAGACTAATCTGGAGTGAAGAGGTAAGACATGTTTTTTTTGAGCAGCTACACTGTGTCAAGTCTTGGTGTGGTTCTGTAGTTACTTAGATTTTGCAGGGAAAAGACAAAGATGGTAGGACCATCTGGCTCCCCACCCAGCTGAGGCTGTAAGAAAAAGGGATAGGGGCTCAGAGACATGGACATGCAGAAAGGATTCCAAGGTACAGGGAACTCTGTCCTCTCTCTACCTCCCCACTCCTTCCAGAAAACATGAACCACAGTTCCTGCTGCTCCTCATCCTAGAACAGTCCACCTATGCAGTTGCCAGTGTGAGAATCAGGGTAACGATGTGTCAGTGGCTGTGGCACTGTTTGACATCTTTGGAAATCTGGCTTTTTATTAGCCCATGTCGTGTGGTTCCCAGTAATTTTGGCTTCTTTGTCTGCCTTAGTTTCCTCTGCTTTGGAGGAGGCTCACCTTTGTCTGTGAGGCTTCTCCACATCTTGCTCCCCCTTCCCCAGTCTCCCCATGTGAATTTCACCTGTGCCAGAAAACCCTACATTTAGTAACGTCAGACTCATCCCATCATGACTCCAGATCTAGTGAGAATGCATCCAGCCTTTTGCAGTTATGCGTTGAAGAAGCAGCAGAAACTTGACTTGTTCATGAAGAAGAAACTTAATTTGGATGGTTCAGAGGGGCTTAGAAGAAGGGAATGGATGGCCAAAGAAGGCACCCCCCCCCACCCCCCTGCAAATGGAACCAGGAGGTGGGGGATCCTTTGAAAGAAATGTGTGGCAGAAAGAAAGACGTGGTAAGTTGGGGGAGGGTAGTTCATTTGACAGGGTGAGGACAGGAAGGCTGAGGATGTAGGTTGGGACTGGATTACAGGGTGCCATGAGTTTTGCCCGTGTGCACCTGTCAGGAACCATGAGGCTTGACAGGTTTCTCCAGCGGATGAATGGTTTAATAAGAGTAACCCTCAGTGGCCATTTCTTCATTCACTGAGTGTTCGGAGCTTTCTATGTGCTGGGCCCGATTTCTGGAGCTTAGATTGTAGCATGGAAATAACAAGGACAACAGAATAGTGATGTGACCACCCTATTTGAAATAGCAACCTGCCCTCTTTTCCTCACTTTGTTTTTCTCCACAGAACTTTTCACCATGAGACACACATGGTGTTTTCTTGTCTGTCTCCTCCACTGTTGTGTCAACTGCATGAGAGCAGAGCCTGTATCTGTTTTGCTCTCTGCCACATCAGGAAATCTGGAGCGGGCATATTGTAGGTTATTCCCTGCATGTTCCTTGAATGACCAAGTGCTCTGCAGGAAATTATAGTTGGTGATGAGAATGATGGTGGCACATGCAGATGATCTCAGGTGGTGAGGTGCTGAGGTGACATGGAAGACGAGCAGTAGTCCTATAGATATCCTCTGAACTTCTAGGTTTTCTTATGTTTTCACAGCATTAGTGCATCATGTGGCATTAGGTGCTCAGAGTTAGCATAAAATATGCTCCAGCTATTCACATCATAGATTACTGGCACCAAGTGTCCACCTTGGTCACTGCTGGGCTGCAGGATGTTCCAGGGGATGACTGAGGTGGTGATTGGGCTGGTAATGGATGGAGATCAATACCAGAGACATAGACATGGAGGAAGAATTCCAAGATCCAGGGAACTCTGTCCCTATACTTTGTAAAGTGTTGCTTCAAGAGGGGATGTTTGGGCTGTACAGTTTGCACTGTGGATAAAAAAAATGTAAAAAAGTTACTGTCCAGTGCTAACCAAGCATCCTGGTTTTTGGACTTTATGAAATAATTCCCATTCCCTAGCAGCAGCTGCCAGCTGGTATGAAAACTTTGTCTTTTTAACAGAGGTACGGGTCTCATTTTGTTTCATCCCTTCTGGTTGTGAACACATTTTATTTTCTGAAGTCACTAGACGGTCCATCCAGAATCAAAGATGCTCTTTGCCTTCTTTCCAGGGCTGTGGGTTTGCTGGCCAGCTGTGGTAATGAGTTTTTGCCTGGCTTTGATTTTCATGGCTTGCCTCCCTGTGGGAGGAACTAGATATTTCTGATCTTACCTCTGCTCATATTCAGATCCAGCCAAGCAGTCAGTGACTTCCCGGGCTTTTTTGTGGGAGACTGTGGGAAAGGTCCTGGTTGGCTGGCTATGAATTAATGAAATCCTTAGAAGGCTTCACTAAAGATAGCTCCTGTGGTTTAAAAAAATAGCATTGCCTTTTTAATTTGAGAAAGAGGTCATGGAGTTTTACCAAAATTAAGCAGAGAAAAATGTAACATCTGGTTGTGCTGCCCAAAGGCTGCTTCAGGGCAGTGGAGCCGTGGGTTCCCAGTGTTGGACTCGCCCAAGGTGACATTCACCCCCCATCCCTCATAAGGCTGCTCTGGACATGCTGCCTCTCTCATTGTTCTCCTCCCTGGGTTTTGAAGTCCTCAAGAGACAGAAATTCTACCCCCACATCTTTTCACTTGAGCACATTTCCCATTTACTGAGCTTTCTTCCTTTTACTTAAAGGGTCGCACTTTTTTTTTTTTTTAAGTGCATAGTTTTTGAGTTGGTCAAGACTAGTGTAATTATTGCTTTTATCTCATTAAAGAAAGATGAGGGTGGATAATGGGGGGAGACTTTGGGCGGAAGGGGGGTTTTAAAGAGCTGTTCTAAAAAGTTTTTAAATTAGTAGGCTTTTTGACATGAGGAGAAAGAGAATGATAAATTGCAGGAGAAGAGTTTTAGGGAAAGGCATAAAGTGGCTTTTAAAGGACCTATGACTGTTTTAAAAGCAGAAACATGAATGTCTTAAATGTCTGCTGTGTGTACATCTCCACCTCCCCTTGCCCAGTTAAGTGAATAAGTCCTATTATTATGTTTTTTTAAATTTTATTTTTTATCTTAGATCTATGTTATATAAAGACTATGTAATTTTCCTTTAAAAACCATTATTCATATTTTGGACATATATTTTCTGAAACTAATTAGGAAGATGAAATTTTTGCTACGGAGCACCCTCCTCCCCACTCTTGCCAAGCCCAGCAGGCGGCCGCCGGTTACTGCTATCTGGGCTTCTCTTTACTGTACTTTCTCTCCCATATTTTGGATTCTGAAAATTTTTAAGCCTATAGAAAAATTGAAAAAACAGTAAAATGAACACCTATTTACCCTTTGCCTAGAGTTACCAGTTGCTTGCCACACGTATGTCAGCTGTCTCACAGTCCTTCGTGATTTCTTTCTGAATCACATTCTAGGATTCAGACAAGGATTACTCTTACATAGATCACTTGTACAGAGACATCATGTCTCTTCCATCTCCTCTACTTGAGGACAGCTCTTCCACCCATTTCTTTGTTTTGTTTTGTTTTGTTTTAAGATTTTATTTATTTATTCATGAGAGAGAGAGAGGCAGAGGGAGAAGTAGGCTCCCTGCGGGGAGCCCGAGGTGGGACTCGATCCTGGGTCTCCAGGCCCAGGCCCTGGGCTGAAGGCAGCGCTAAACCGCTGAGCCACCCGGGGTGCCCTTTTTCTTTGGTCTTTTATAACATACATGTTTGAAGAGTCAGGGTCACTTGTGGTGTAGACGGTGCCACAAGTTAGATTTCTGAGTGTTTCCTCACGACTAGGATCAAGTTAAATATTTTGGCCAGATCCCTTAAAAGGTGATATTGTGCCGTTGCGTATTAGATTATCAGTAGGTAACAAATATGGATGCAGTTTCAGCGATGAGCAAAATTGGTTTTTCTTTGAAATTGTTGCACATGGAGACCTTGCCAGTGGTTTAATCCAGCTGAGTCTTAGGTTGTCTTTTCTAAAAAAGCGATGCTTTACATTAAGGCTACCTTTTTACTGGGAATCCAAAGCACGGGGCGTCATGTGCTATCCTGTAATATAATCTCCTCTCTTAAAAATGATTTGAAATGAATTGTGCTCTCAAAATTAGGACTGTGGTGTCTCAGAATGTTGAAGGCTTTTGCTATTCACACGGGCTGGTTGCAAACAGTTGTAGGTGTCGCCCTCAGCGACTAGGAACAAGTGCCTATTACAACCTCTGCTTGGCCGGGGCAGGTTTACGGTTGAGTGCATCCTCGCACCACAATTCAGTCATGACTTTCCTTTGTGCTAAGAAAACATTGAACTTTATTTCCAGTAAAGGCCACTCCACTCAAAACATATCCTCGAAGTCAGTTTCCAGCCTTTTGGTTCTGTGATCGCCTGTTGCCTAAATTATTTTAGTAGAGTCCCTGCAGACAGTTCCATTACTTTAACCTGTATTGCTATCGTCCGTCCAATTACGGGGCTTTTCTTTTCTTTGCCCTTACCCCAGAGGTGAGTAAGGGCGTGTAAAGTCAAAGACGTGTAAAGTTAATATTGGTTATTTTTTCAAAGTAAGTTAAAACGTCAAAAAGTGTCCGGTTGTTATTCTTGCAGGGTCCAGGAAGGCGGCCCAGACGAACCCTCCCTCTTTTATTCATGAGGCCGGGCGGGCGGGCCTGTGCGGCTGGCGTTGGCGTTTGTTCGCCCTCGGCCGGCCCCCTCCCCTGCTGGCCGTGAAATGTCATGCCGAGATGGAATAGTGGGACATTCAGCACGCAGAGAATGGGCCGCAGAGGCGCACCTTTGCTTTTCATTTTCTTTTCTGGCACCGGGTCCCAGGTCCCCTCCTTGGCCTGACCGTGAAAGGCCAGAAAGCAGCAGTCTGGAGGCTGGCAGGGATGCGGTGCCGCCCAGCCCCGCAGCGGCCCCTGTGCTGGAATGTGCTGGACACAAAGGCCCGGCCAGCCTGTGCCTCAGGAGGGGGTTGCCTTTGCTTAGGCTCCTTTGCCCTGGTCACAGGGGAGAGAGTTCTTGTTTCCATGGCTGTGCCGCCGTCGGTTTCGGTGGGAGAGGGGGTGCAGAGTGCTTTTGGTTTTCAGAAATCACTTGGGGCTCACCATTTCTGTGCAGAGGGAGGCCCTGGAGCTGAGTGCTGAGGCCGCCGCGAGACTCCTTCGGCCCTGATGTGGTCTTTGGATAAAGAGAAATCAGGCAGCATTTGCTTAGCAGGCCTAGAATTCGATTCAGAGCAGTAGTTCTCAATTGGGGGTGATTTGGGGGTTCCCTGGAGACATTTTTCATTGTCACAACTGGGAAGGGGTTTTGCTACTGGCTTTTTGTGGGTAGGGGCCAGGGATGCTGCTAAACACCCTGAAATGCGTGAGCCGGCCTTCCCCAATAAAGACTTATCTGGCCCAAAGTGTCAATAGTGTTGAGGTTGACAGACCTTGATTTAGAGGTCCCATTTTAGCATTTGAATTTCTCAGCTCACTTAGCCTCATAACACTTTGCAACTTCCTTTCTGTTTAACAGAAGCTGTTGGTTCTATTAATCTGCATTCAGGATGAATTTCCATTAAACTCTCCAAGACATGATTAAACTATTGTGGTGCTCCTTGAAGATATGCCCTGAATGCAACTACTATTTTAAATGCAAAAGACGATTTTTTTTTTTTGCCATAATTTGATCAAAGTAGCATAACCTGTGCCTCTGTTTTTGTTACTCACTGATGGTCTGTGGATAACATTACATTTTTTCAGCATGAAACCCAACACTTCAAATCCCTAAAGCAGTCTCAAATTTATGGTTAATAAAAGCATTTATTGTACTGGATGTCATCTGTTATATCACTCTGGGGCTAGAAACTGGCAAGCAGTGGACAGGAAATATTTTCATTTCAAATCGCTTCAATCTTATGGTCTAGGGGCAAAAGTGTCTGATTTCAGGAAAGCCACGGTGAATAGCATAGTAATGAATGCATTTTTAGTTGATTAAGCAGGCATTCTCTCCCTTTCAAACAGTCTTCTCTCTTTGGTTTGGTGGGGCTAAATAAACACGTGATGTTAAATGATAGTATTTCTTGTGTTGGCCATACTTTTCCTTTGATCATCTGAAACTTTTCAAAGTGTTTTCCAGGAATCCTCAGTAGAATTGAAGAAGCTGGAGAGAATGGCTAAACTCAAGTGTTGACCCTCTTTGTAAATTGTTTACTTTCTGAGCAGAGGAGGTTTTTTAAGATGTTGTTGACTCTTCCGAATTCCCCTTTAAAAATGGAATTTGGTACCTTGCCCTTGGGATCATGCGTTTAGGAGGAAAAAATTTTTGATTTTTTTTTTTTTTTTTGTTTTGGTTGCAATTTTATTGTACTTTGTGTCCTGATTTCCCACATCTGGCAGGTAAACAGTCAGGGTGAGGAGAATTCCAATCTGAAGGCGGCCCTGTGTGGTGATGATGTATCTAGGACAGGGTGCCTTTCGTCCTGGCTGCTCAGTGCCTTCTGTATTACCTAAATCATTGCGGGAAGCCTGGGTGACTCAGCGGTTGAGCGTCTGCCTTTGGCCCAGGGTGTGATCCCGGGGTCCCAGGATCGAGTCCCACATCAGGCTCCCTCCATGGAGCCTGCTTCTCCTTCTGCCTATGTCTCTGCATCTCTCTCTCTCTGTGTCTCTCATGAATAAATAAATAAAATCTAAAAAAAAAAAAAAAAAAAAGAAAGCACCATGTTGCTTATATTAAAAAAAAAAAAAATCATTGCTTCCCAGAGAGCCTCGGAGGTAGGCAGTTATTTCTGATGTGGTTCCTTTTTGCCAGATGAGGATTCCATGGCACAAAGAGCCAGGAAGGGATTAGGATGGCAGGCCACGTGATGCAAAGAGGCCTCTCTCTGCCAGAAACCAGAGTCACAGAGTTCTTACCCTGCCTGTGCCCCCCGGCAGCCGAGCCTGCCCTGCCTTCCGATCCCCCAGCCTGGGATGGAAATCTGCCATGTGCAGCAGAGCAGCTAATGGAGGTGGGAAGAGAGATACAGGGGAGCGCTTTGCAGATAATTAAATTAAACTAGGATTCGGCATTTACCCCAGAAGTTCCCTAGAGTCACCTGAGGAACATGGAGGGGTGGGGGTAGAGGGAGAGATTCCAGGCCTCCTCCCAGACCTGCTTAAGTGAGATTTCCAGGGGAAGGCCAGGAATCTGAGGTTTTGTTTTGTGTTTTGTTTTGTTTTAGAAAGCTTCCAGATCAATGGTTTTGGGGGATATATGCAGGGTTTGTTACAAAGGAGCTGTACAAGGAAATTTTGGAGGGTGATGGGATGGAACTGATTTGTATGCTGATTGTGATGGTGGATACACAAGGGTAGACATTGATATAAGTGTAAATTAATGGAAGTATCCATTTTACCGTGTCTTAAAAAAAAAACATGCCGCCCAGGTGAAACTGAGCTGTCACTTCAGTGTCCGATGAGGTGACAGATGGTTCCTGGTGACAGCTGGGAAGAGTTTTCCAGCTGTGAGAGAATGTCACCTGAAACTGCAGAGGCAGGTGGGCTGAAACCTTTCAGCTCAGTGCTGTCTAGTAGAACTTTCTGTGATGATAGACGTGTTCTTCCCTGTATGGGCAGAAATGTGGCTAGTGTAACCGAGGAACTGAATTTTAAATTTTACGCAAATTACTTTATGTTTAGGTAACTACACATGGCTGGAGGCTGCCATGTTGGACAGCTTATCCTTAGATGCAGACATGACCATATTTGGGGGCTTTGGGTCTGTGCCAGGTGCACAGGGGGCCCAGTGGTTCTTTATGCTTGATGGACTTTAGTAAGTCAATCCAAGTATAGGGCAAAACAGGAATGTAGACAGGATGTGTAGGTTGGTAAGGACAGAGAAAAAGGCACCTTGGAATGAAGACTGATGTGGGATCTGCCCAGGCAGAGGACACTCTTGCCGAACAGAGGAATCTGCTTTTCTTTCTCCAGTGCGGATCAGATAGCACTGACTTTGTCCCAGTTCCTCCCAGGACTTCCCAACCTTGTTCATCTTAAATGATGCAGCAGTTAATTTGGGTAGTCTTTAGTTGTGTCTCTGTTACCCTAATAACCCTATACCTCTCAGTTATATATGAAGCTGTTGGAGGGCCCAAGGGAGCCACATGCAAGACAGGGTCAGGGAATGTCTAGGACCTGGTTGGGGGTGTGCTGCCCACCCCTCTCCACCCTCCCCCTGCCAACCGTGAGAAAGTGTGATGAACCATTGTGGGCATGCCTTGCTCCTTTTCAGGCAAGGAGACCCCATAAAAACTGCATCTGGGGCGTAAACCTTCATATTGACTTATGTTCAGACACTCCTAAACTTTCTTCCTCCTTGGCCTTTGGATTTATGTTATCTTCAGTAGTGTTAACGTTTTCAAACGTGTTAGAAAAGAGTAAGATTCTGAAGAGTGGCCTTGTGGTAGTAGAGCAAACCAAATGGTGACAGAAAGAATGTTCCAATATGTAGACATACTAGGTCTTTTTTTTTTTTTTTAATTTTTATTTATTTATGATAGTTACAGAGAGAGAGAGAGGCAGAGACACAGGCAGAGGGAGAAGCAGGCTCCATGCACCGGGAGCCTGACGTGGGATTCGATCCCGGGTCTCCAGGATCGTGCCCTGGGCCAAAGGCAGGCACCAAACCGCTGCGCCACCCAGGGATCCCGACATACTAGGTCTTAAATAAATTTACTAAATGGCTAACAAATTTCATGAGATATGGGCTTGTAACTCAGGAGATTTTGTTACTCTGATTTAAACATAGGAATGCCTAGTGTGTCAACTATACTTCAATAAAAAAAAAGGTGCCAAAATGGGGGGGGGGGCCTTTGAAATTAGTGGAGCTATTCCTTTATTTTTATATGAAAACTTCACTTCTTTGGATCCAGAAGAGAAGGACATTCTGAATTATAACATCTTAAAGCAGGGCTTCCTTGTGTTGCTTTTACAAATTGGTGACTTAAAGCTAATGCAAAAGAAAGGGGTGGGAGTGCTAAATGAACATTAAATGTGTTTCTTCCTTTTTTTAAAAAAATAATTAATTAATTTTTTAAACATTTTATTTATTTATTCATGAGAGCCACAGGGAGAGAGAGAGGCAGAGACACAGGCAGAGGGAGAAACAGGCTCTATGCAGGGAGCCCGATGTGGGTGGGACTCGATCCTGGGACTCCAGGACCACACCCTGGGCCGAAGGCAGATGCTAAACCGCCGAGCCACCCAAGGATCCCCCAAATGTGGTTCTTCCACACTTGAACACACAGGTGCATGTTGCTACGGGGTTGGAATCACTGGATTTATTTTTTATGGTTATTTTTTTGGTTTAATTTTCTTTTTTTTGTTTTTAGTTTCAGGTGTCAAATTTAGTGATCACCCTGTGCTCATCCTAAGTGCACTCCTTATTCCCCATCACCTATTTCCCCCATCCCCTACCCACCTCCCTTCTGGTAACCATCAGTTTGTTCTCTGTAGTTAATAATCTGTTTTTTGACTTGCCTCCCCCCCACTATGTATGTTTTCTTAAATTCCACATGAGTGAAATCATATGGTATTTTGTCTCTCTCTGACTAACTTATTTCCATTTGTATAATATACTCTAGCTCCATCCATATCTTTGCAAATGGTAGGATTTCATTCTTTTTAATGGCTGAGTAATATTCCATTCTGTAGATATATCACATATTCTTTATCCTTTAGTCGATGGACATTTGGGCTGTTTCCATAATTTGGTTATTGTTGATAATGCTGCTATAAATATTGGGTGCATATATCTCTTTGAATTAGTTAAATTTGTTTTCTAAAGATATTTCCATACATTGACATAGTTCACAGACATGACACTTTTACTGGCCATGTAATATTTTCATGTGTGCACCCCTGTTCTTGGCCCTGAAACCCCACTGATGAAACATTTGGGCTATTTCCAACATATTGCTGTTATAAAGCTGCTTGGACATCTTCATGTGGATTGGTTTCCAGCCTGCCTCTTTGGCCATTTTGATTTGCTTACTTGGCATATATTCTCCCAAATGGAATTACCATGGCAAAACTTTTGTAGGTCTTATTGTGTGTTTGTTTGCCAGCTTGCCCTGTATAATGATGAAGAATTGTGTTTTGGGAAGAGGGAAAATTTGGTTTTCAAATCCCAGCTCTGCCATTTGCTCTTCTTTATTATGACCTTGGGCAAATTTCTTCATCTGTAAAATGGATTAGTAAGAGATTATTCCCCAGGATTATTTTGAGACTTAAATAAGATACTGTCTTTAAAATATTTTGCTCTGCAACTGGCCACATAGCAAGTGCTTAGTCATTGGTGGTAATCTATTATCAGATAATAATATTCCCATATTCATTTTCCCATATTCTAGAAAATATTGACATTTATAATTCTAATTCTTTTTTTAAAAAATATTTTATTTATTTATTCATGAGAGACACAGAAGGAGAGAGGAAGAGACTTAGGCAGAGGGAGAAGCAGGCTCCATTCAGGGAGCCCGACGTGGGACCCGATCCCAGAACTCCAGGAACATACCCTGAGCCAAAGGCAGAGGCTCAACCACTGAGCCACCCAGGCGTCCCTATAATTCTCATTCTTTATTATTTTGTTTATACCTTATACTTGTCTTATTCTGCATTTATTAGAGAAGGAATGAATATTTCTACCTGATGATTTACCTTCTGAGTAAGTTTTACTGCTTTTTAGTCTGATAGTTTTAAAGTGAGGTATGGATGAGATGTTGCTTAGTAGAGAGTATTAGGGAAGATGTTTAAGTGAATGAGGGCTTTAAAATAAGAATATTGATAGACTCTTTTGGACTTAATAGCATATTATGAAAATAGTTGAATTTTAGTATTATGGTGGGAATTCTATATGTATCAGTAATTTGGTTAGTAAATCTTTTCTTCATTTATATATTTTCCAAGGTCGATTTTGGATTGATCACACATTTCCTCATAAATATAAGTTAATCCTGTTTTATTGGAATTCTCACAATAAAAAAAAAAAAAAAAAAAGAATTCTCACAAATTCTGATTTGTGAAGCCACTGTTAGACTGTCTCATTTACCTCAGTGTGACATGCCAGATGAAGGCATCCCAGGCCAGCTGAGTGCGATTAGGACAGGGCATGTGACCCCACTCGGTTTATTTATAAAATAGGACAGACTAGAATTCTTAAGAATGTAACAGTTATTTTTATTATTTTTATTTATGATTTTTATTTTTTAAAAGATTTTATTTATTCATTCATGAGAGACATAGAGAAAGAGGCAGAAACCTAGGCAGAGGGAGAAGCAGGCTCCCCTGCAGGACTTGATCCCGGGACTCTGGGATCATGACATGAGCCAAAGGCAGACACTCAACCATTGAGCTACCCAGGCACCCTAACAGTTACTTTTATTGAGATAACTTGAACTTTTAACTCAGAGGGAGTAATTTTTCTATCATACCCATTCCATCTCCTTACTGAGTTTGGTCACTTTTGTTTCTACCTGGACTCTTGCCTCTTGCACACCTGGGTGTCTATTTTTGATCTCTCTAGAGAAAAGATACTAACTTATGGCCATTTTTGGCAGATCTTTCTCTAATACTATGAACTCTTTGTCCTCCATATAGGTTTTGAATTTTTAAAATATTCCAACATAGGAGTGCACTGATTGTGATGAGCACCAGTCATTGTATGAAGTATTGAATCCCTATATTGTACACCTGAAACTAATATTAACTGTGTTAACTAACCAAAATTTTATTTATTTTTTAAAAATATGGGGGCGCCTAGGTGGCTCAGTGGATTAAGCATCTGCCTTCAGCTCAGATCATGGTCCTGGGATCCAGCCTCATGTTGAGCTCTCTGCTCAGCGGGGAGCTTGCTTCTCCCTCTCCCTTTGCTGCTCACCATGCTCATGCTCTCTCACTCTCTTTCACATAAAGGTATAAATAAAATCTTTTTTTTTAAAGATTGATAAAGGGGAGAAAGAGAAGGAGAAGCAGAATCTCTGCTGAACAGGGAGCCCAATGGGGGGCTCGATCCCAGGACTCTGGGATCATGACCTGAGCCCAAGGCACATGCTTAACTGACTGAGATACCCAGGTGCCCCAACTACTGGAATTTAAATAAAAACTTAAAAAAAAAGAGAGGCAAGCCAAAAAAAGAAAATTCACACACAGATGACTTTATTTTTTACAGAATGTGCCCCATCACCTCTGCTGGTCATTGTCAGTTTGCCTGTGGGATTTATCAGAGGTGCCCAGGGGTATTCATCTGCTTTGGTCCTCTGCATTTCCTGTGTACTTGTCCGGTTTGTTCACATGGCCAGAGGTCCCTTTGTATCGCTTATTTTTTAACACTGCGCTACTGTTAATGATGGATTTCAATCCATTTAGTCTTCTGGGCCAGGAGCTTTTAGGGCCTAATCAATCACTGAATCCATAAACAAAGGCACTGCCTCAGACTCCCCATGAGCTCTGAATTACATTGGGGTGTTGACAGTCGTGGAGGTCTGAACCACTCTGTCAGCACCTGTCAGGGGAAGAGAGGATTCGGTATGCACTAGGTGGTGAGGTGGGGGGCAGGGGAAAGGCAGCCACAGATAAAAATTGATCAGAGATAAGAAATTGTTTGGCAGATAATCTACATGTGAGTAATTGCAGAGCTGAGAGATTAACTTTGTTGTTGTTGTTTCCCTTGTACCCCCGTTTGCACCAGGCTGTCTTATTAAGAACACTAAAGAGGTTAGCATTTGTGACACATAGACAACTTAGCTCCTCACCCCTGCTTTCCTTTGGAGTCCAGGAGCTGTCCTCCTGAGTGATTGCCACCTGCCCAGGTTGAGGTGGTGTTGCTTTAGTGGGTCCCAGATGAGGGTCCCTTGGATAACCTAAGAACATTTCAGGAAGAGCTCCATAAAAGCAACTTCTTTATCTCCACAAAAGTGAGTCTGGGCTACCCTCAACAGACTGGAGGATCTGGACTTAGCAATATATGGGTGGGTAGAGAGAGAAGATAAAAGCAGAGATGTGCTTTTTTTTTCTCTCTCTCTTTTTTTTTTTAAGATTTTATTTATTTATTCATGAGAGACACAGAGAGAGAGAGAAAGAGAGAGACAGAGACACAGGCAGAGGGAGAAGCAGGTTCCATGCAGGAAGCCCGATTCAGGACTCGATCCCGGGTCTCCAGGATCACCCCCTGGACTGAAGGCGGTGCTAAACCACTGAGCCACCCGAGCTGCCCAAAAGCAGAGATGTGCATTAAGAAGATAAGGTGAAGGCTTGCACTGATGTCCTCTGATGTGCAGGAGAGGAGACAGGAATGCCCGATTGACTGTCGGGAAGACTGTCACCTGCAGTGTCTGTGAAACAGGCCAGATGAGTATGAGGCTGGGGAGAGGTCACCCATTCAGAGACCAGAAGGGTCTGAGAAGGCTGATGGGATGAAGAGTCTTATCTCAGGGGTCACACCCTTGGGACGTTCTGAGCTTAGATAGGAGTGATGACAAGTTGTTCTGGGAAGGGACTGGTAGTTTTAGGCCAGATATTCCACCTGCAACAGGAGCAGACAGTGTCTTAATCTGGGAAGGTCTGAGATGTGCATGGTACATGCAGCTTGAACCTCTAAGTAACCACACCTAAAGAAAGCTTGGTTGTGAACATACCTTCCTCGAGCCTTTGCCAATACCCTACAAATGGTGGTCCCTTTTCTGTGGTCTGTGGTTTGTGATGCTCTGCCAGAAGAATGATGGGCATGATGGCCATCCCTTTATGTTTGCAAGATCATTTGAGGGTTGCCCCAGTGCCACCATCTGGTCATTCACTTAGTATAGTATTCATGTGCTTCTGTGGCATGAGCCACACTGCTGAGGTGAGGCTGAGAGGGGGTGAGGGAAGAGGTGGCATCCTCGGAGTTGACTCTTTGCTGGGGCTCTTCCTCTTGTTTGGCCTTGGGCAGGTTGGAGCTTCTTCAGCCTTTGCAGAAAGACCTTGGCTGGGTGAACACACGTTGAAATGGGCTTCATATCCAAGAGACCTGGATATGAAGAAAAGGAGAGAGACCCCAGGGACCATTTCTCCAGTTCTCATGTACCTCCTGCCTCTGTAGATACAGATCTATTTAACTCCAAATAAGTGGCTGGAGATGCCACACTGTTCTAATTTGGAAATATGACCCTGGCTACTTCCAAAAGGTGCCCCTTCACCCAGTCTTCACACAAGTAACACAGGTGTGTCACTTCTGCCTGAATGTCACTTCGTGGGGCCCTGGGCCCCCATCTCAGTCACTGTCAGTCCCCTCCCCACAGCCTAGCCCTGCACCCCACCCATCTGAGGTACTCTGAATAAGGGCTGGATTACTCTGCTGAGTGCAGATATTCAGCTTACACAGTTAAGGCTTTTGGCTAAAAGGGGTTTATGTGGGGGTGGCAGTTTGGGGAGTGCGTGATGCCTGGAGGGTCTTCATGACTTGGCAGGTCCATGGCTAAGCACAGCCTTGAGCCTCCTGGCCTCCTTCCCGTAAGGTTCCTGGCAGCCTCCAGGGACTAAGACTCTTCATCCGGAACATGTTCTTTGGACTCCTGAGGATGGGGGGCAGTAGGAGGGTGCCCCCAGGGCTGCCTCTCTGATGGGGTCATCATTTTCACCCTCAGGGGACTGATGAGGGTGACTTGGCCTTTGTCAGGACTGCCCAGGAAGAGTGGGGATGAGGTCCTTCCAGTACTGAGACAGTTCCATGCCTCTGCAAACAAAACACTTCAAAAAGGGTGCCGCCTCCGCCCCCATCCTGGTGAAAGGTGGCGGAAGGAAGCGGTGGCTGACAGCTGAGTTAAACAAACTTGAAGGTAGGTCACATTTCTGACATACCATTTCCCCCACCGTACCAGCAGCTGCCCTCTGCTTTGAAAGGGGGCTTAGCTGCTCATATAAACTTTGGTTCATGATAATGTAAACTATTATTAGGATTATCTTTTTATTCACAATATATGCCTGACTCTCTGTCTCCCTTATTTATGCTTTTTGAAACACTCCTTTGCCTCCAGTACCGAGAGCTAGCATCAGCCTCTCTGAGAGCACCTCATAACAGACTACCTCCTAGAATCTTGCTGGGCTTGCAAAGGACTCTGGGAACAGACCACTGGGCTGAGGAAACTTCACATCTCAGCAGAGCTTCCAGGTTCAAACTGGGATGTGATGTTGATAAAACATTTCAGTTAAGTTTTTTTTTCTTTTTTGGGGGGTGAGGAAGGGAGTGAAGTTTTGTCCCAAGGGTGATTGTTTTATGTTTTAATATAGAAGTACTTGATTGTCACTTGAGGATCTTTGGCTTTCAGAGTCTCTCCTCCATTTGATCACCACGCAGTAGAACCATCTGCCACTCTGGACATTCTGGAGGTTAGGGAAGATCCAGAAGCCCACACTGCTGCCCGCCAGTTCCTCCCCACCCCCACTTTGTGCGGGGCCTCAGTGGTCCTGCCTCAGATGCTCCTGTGTTGTCAGTGGAGGGCGGGTTAGCATACAAGCTAAGAAAAACTAATAACCCTTTCAGTTTTTTTAAAAAAAGATTTTATTTATTTATTCATGAGAGACACAGGCAGAGGGAGAAGCAGGCTCCATACAGGGAGCCCGACATGGGACTTGCTCTCGGGTCTCCAGGATCACACCCTGGACTGAGGCGGTGCTAAACCGCTGAGCCACCAGGGCTGCCCAACCCTTGCAATTTTTAATAAAATGTCCCTCCTACCCTTTGTTTCTCTCTTCACTCTTCCTTAAAAGAAAGAACAGACTGACTTTTTAAGCACATCTGGACACTTTTTGTAAAGCTCTTACCCTGAATTCCCAGAAGGAATGTATTGGCTCCCATTTTTCTAAGCAAAAACTGAAATGACTTCTTTGTTTATAAGTACTGTACTTGCATATTTTAATAAAACTATAAAGAAATTGCACAGATTTGAGGGTCCTTAGCTAGGGCAACACATTCCCCTTTATGCTTCTCTTGAAGTCTTTGAGAGGTGCTATAACTTTATGGTTGGTTATTTTTGGTGGGGGTGGGGCAGGGAGGAGTAGGGGATCCATGTGTTTCTTTTGAAATTACTTTTTCTTCTTTCTGTGACCATGCTGGGGCTGGAGGACAGGGAAGTTCATAGCCCTGGTCTATCTGTTCCACTCTACCCATGCATTGCCCTCATGGTGAACATTATATAGATACAGATTATAATGATCCAGATCTGAGAGCCCAGAGGTCTGCAATAGAATCCATTTTTCCTTTTTCAGATAATGTTTGTTTTCTTCTAACAGAAGGAAATCTTCTAGAAGCTTATTGCTGTTGAGAAAATGAGGCTAATTTTTCATTAATATTAGTCTATGAGACGGTGGCATGGGGTTCTTGTAGAACTTTTAAACAAAAGATAAAGAGTCATTTGCCATTTTGGGGAACTTGTAAGATGACATGGCTCTTCTCCAACTGGTGATTGCAGGATTTTTTGTGTGTGTGCCTTTAAAAATTGTGTTTATGAAATGAAATCGTACCTCAGAAATAGGAGTGTAGTGTGATTAAATTATGAGGGTTATGGCTCTACCCAATAAATGTTCATTTGTGATAAACATTTAACCAGTGTGATAGTTACTGCTTCTTAGAATATGATTTTCTCTAGACCTGTTCTGAACATCTGGAAATAAGCTGTAGAGGTGGAATCCTCTTTTCAGAGACAAAGCAAATTTCAGTGACGACCACACTTTGGCTTTTTTCCTTTACTTTCAAGGAGGAAGACTGTTAGGACTGGAAGCCAAAATTGATCTATAGAGCCTGTCAGTATTATTGGATGTACATCTGTTAAATGGCCACAAGTGTTGAATAGTGTCCAAAACAGAGTAGTCTGCAAACTAATATTAGTGTTTGTGACTTCGTGTAAAAATTCACCTTTTTCATGAGCTGTGGACAAATAGGATTTGCCTGAACTGAAATTTAACCTGATAGCTTTGAGTCATACTGATAATGTTCTAGCTTACCTTTTCAACTTTTTCTCTTTGAGTTCTGGTAAATTGTCAGTGATTTGGAATGCTAGCTATTAAACCAGTTGGTTGGAGTGTTTGGTTTAAAAAAAAAAAAAAAATGACCTGGGACACTCGGGTGGCTCAGTGGTTGAGTATCTGCCTTTGGCTCAGGTCGTGATCCTGGGGTGTCTTGGGATCTAGGGCCGCATCAGGATCTCCTCAGGGAGCCTGCTTCTCCCTCTGCCTATGTCTCTGCCTCTCTGTGTTTGTCATGGATAAATAATCTTAAAAAAAAAAAAAAAAAAAAGACCTGATTGATTTAGGACTAGTGATTAATTCCGTATTGGTTGCCTCTTTGTTTTTTTAGATAGCATTGTTTAAAAAACTGCAAAAATGTTTTATATATGCAACTGTGGCTCAAGTACTGTACTGAGCAGATCTTGGGAGGCATATAGTGACTTGGGGAACTATGTTCTTCTCCCTCACATGAGAGATTGGAGGCTTGTCCTGGCAGGATCTGGACTCTGAAAATAGCTTTGCCTGCATAGTGGCTTTTGCCTGCATGCATAAGCCTGACCGTGACCAACAGTGTTTCAGTACCTTTTTCCAGTGCTATCACTTGTTTTCTTAGGTTTTCACACATATGAAAATATTTTATTTAGATGGTTCTTTGAATATGCTTTCTACTTTTATAGGAAAGCAGAGGATGAGTCTGAATAGCCACAAAAGGCTTGGGAATTAATATGGAGGAGTGATTCTAAATGATCCACCAATATGATGATTTTCTTAGGAATTTGTGTCATCACGGTGGTTTTTGTGTTGAAAATATACATTTTGACATTTTTTATATGTAATCTATTTGCTATTTTTGTTTTATTTATTTTTATAAAGATGTTATTGAGAGACACAGAGAGAGAGGCAGAGACACAGGCAGAGGGAACAGCAGGCTCTATGCAGGGAGCTCGACGTAGGACTCGATCCGAGGTCTCCAGGATCATGCCCTGGGCTGAAGGCAGCGCCAAACAGCTGAGCCACCTGGGCTGCCCCATATTTTTTATTTTAATTGTTTCATTCTTCACTGCCTGCTGGCTTTTTCGGTCTCTTCTACTTGGCCAACTTCACATGTTCTACCTTTTTTTCCTCCTCATATGCCCTAATTGTGGGCAAAGCCCAATTCTCGACCATTTGCTTTTCTTTATTCCTTCTATTAGCCCATCTGTCCTTAAGGTTCTGTGATATGACTTCATATATGACTTTCTTCTAATCCTATATTTCCAAAAAATATGGTATTACAAGAGACTTTCTAGTCCCCTCGCCTCCACTAAGTTTTTTTCCACATCCTCCTTAAAAAAGGAAAGACTCCTCTTTTTCAGTGTTCTCTTTATTACTGCAAAAATCACTATTCTTCCCAATTCCCAAAATAGGAGCCCTCAAGGTACCTTGGAATATTCCATCCTCACCTCTATATCACATTTGTCCCAACGTCCCACCATTTGTTCTTAAAAATACTCCTCAGACCCCAGCTCTGTCATCCCCCTGCTGTTGCTGCTGTACCGCCTCACACCTGGATGCCTGTAGTGGCTGCCTTGTGGGCCTACTGAGCTCAGCTCCAACTGGCCACCTTCCTAGTTCTTGCAAACGTGCTATAGCACTATTTTATTACTGTTACTTTCCTTCTCAAAATCCTGCTCAAAAATGTGGTAAAATAGACACAAGATAAAACTTACCATTTTAACCATTTCTAAGTATTAATTCAGTGTCATTAAGTACATTTACATCATTGAGCAACCAGTACTACCCTTCATCCCTAGAACTTTGATCTTCCTAATCTGCAACTTTGTGCCTGGTAAAGAGTAACTCCCCAGGTCCACCCCACCCCCCATTCTATTTTCATTCTGTGAATTTGACCACTCTAGAAACCTCACAGCAGAGGAGAGGACGCTATCTATCCCTTTGTGTCAATGTCAGATTTTTTGAGATGGTATTTACCGATTCTGGTTTTTAGAAATTTCGTTCAAGAGTTGGAAAAAGCTAACAAAGGGCCTTTGTTTCAGAGTCGTCTTCTCTCATATGTAGTGAACTCTACCTGGGAGCATGGTATTGGTTTACCCCAGGTGTAGACAGAGTTGAGATGTGGGAGGGACTGGGGAAGATGAGAAGGGTGCTGATGAGGACTCCCAGCTTGGGCCTCCACTCACCAATACCAAAAGTTAGTGACTTTTTTTTTGTGGAGAGAAGATGGGGAGAAAACTGGAAGTGGTTGATGACCAGGCCTCCCCTTGCTCCTTCCTGAATGCTTTCCATCTGTTTTAGGGGCAGGGAATCAGGCCCATCCTGAAAATAAGAGGATGTGTGTCATGAGCCCCTCACTTTGGGCTTCTCTGTTTTGTGACTGGCACCTCTGGACTGCAGGGCCTGGGGTCTAGCTCATCTCTTTGATTCAATTCTCTAGTCCTTTTGGTTTATCCTTTTAAGCTGTTGTTTAATTGCCTCTTTCTTGTCTACCTGGAGCCTTGCCCACTGCTACCTTGGCTTGGATCAGAGTCCCTTCCCCTGAACTGCTGTCTGCCAAATCAGACATGTGCTCACTTCTGTGAGGACCACGTTGTTCTGGTCTCACCTGGCTGCAGGATGGACCACATGCAAAACTCAGCCCTAGATCCTCTTAGGGGTGTTTCCAATAGAAGCCTGAGGGTATCGGTCACTTATTACAGTACTGCTAGAGCAGTCATTCTGGCTAATGAGGAAGGTTTCAGATATACCTTGAGGTGTAGTGGCCATTTACTGAATGCTTGTCATGGGGGCGGTGTAGTTGGTTACATGTGCATTTGTGCCTGCATTTGCTTGAAATGGTCTCCCCATTCACCACTTCAAAGCTCCCAGTGCCCTAGGGTCCAGCTAGAGACCTGTCTACTCTATGAAGGCACTTCTCTGGGAAGCCTTCTTCCATTCAACACCCCCTTCTGTGAAATTCTCTTACACTTGGAGCTCAAACACATATTCTATAAGGTATAACATTGCTCTATAATTTTATGCCTTTTAGCTTTGTTTTCCAAAACAAATTGTAAACTCTTGAAGAGGGGACTTCTTCTCAATCACTCATAATGGCCTTCCCAGTGTAAAGTACATTTCTAGCCTTCAGAAACATCTGTTGATAAATTCTAGGGTATTATCTAAGGTTATTCATGAATAAATGAGGAAGAGAGAACCCTGGGGTACAGTTATATACTGCTTTTAGATCGAGCAAAGTTTTGAGGCAGAGATCATTCTTTGATACCCAGGCTACACATGTGTTATGATTTTAATCACAAAGTAGAATTTACAATTTTAGCAAATGAATGGGCTTCATCTCAGCTTGCTCTGTAGAATCTCCCCATGCTGGTGTTCTTCCAGCTGCCTTACTTTTAAGAGTTGAGCTCTTAGGTCTGTAATGTGATTACTGTGTAGTACAGAGGATGTTGTCAGCCCTCTTCTTGGGTTTGCCAGAGTTTCCCTTTTCATTTTGCACAGTTCTCTCATTTACATCAGACTAGCCAATAATCATAAAATCCCCTAAATTCCTGTAATTTTTAAAAACCCTCAGGATAAGTTGTAGTAATTTGGATATTGCACAGAATGGCATTCTCAATACCCATATCAGCAGGCAACCTATTGAAATATCAACACGTATGCGTTGCACCAGGAAGCCTTTTTGATGTGTTTGTCCTGTTGCCTTTTCTATGTATACAACCAGCTGTAGAACAGGTGAAGGGGCCTGTCTTATTACTTTTTAATAGATGCCTTCTCTTTGTGGAGAATGATGGGTAATTAGAGCTGGCAGGACCTTTAGAAAGAATTTGCGCAGTGGTCCTAAATCTTATCTCATTAGGATCTTTTGTTATTTCTTCCATTGGACCCACATGCTTCTCCCAAAAGGCACTGCATTCCTGTTAGCTGGTGAAGATTTATCAGAACAAGTGTTCTGTATATAGGATCTAACTGACGTCAAGCCATAGTCCATGTGATGCATGCAGTAGAGACAGTCCGAAAGTGTCTTCAAAATGATCGGAAGGGAGGATTTGGGGAGGGTTTTCTTTTTGTTTTCAGTGGAGATATAATTAACATATAACTGCGTAAGTTTAGGATATATGGTATGTTGATTTGATTACATTAAATGATATCAATATGATTACCACTGAAGCTTTAGCCAACACCTCTATCAAGTCACATAATTATTATTTCTTTTTTTGTGGTGAGAACATTTAAGAACTAGTCCCTTAGCAATTTTGAAGTATATAGTATTATTGATGTTGACTAGGGAGCACTTTCATATTCTCTCTAATTCAATTTCCTTTGCCTTGAATTTGTTATATTTACAAAAATAATAAAGCCCTTGTTAAAAGCCTATACTTTTCCCTAGAAACCTGAAAACCCACTCTTTGGGTTTTGTCTATTTGAGAACCAGGGAATCTCTCACCCTCCCAGGCAGATGAGGGGTAGTGGCAGATGCGACAGGTGCCCACTCCAGCCTCTTGCTCACCACGCCCCTGGGCCGCCATGCGGGTCTGGGGCTTTTCCTCCTCAGTACTCCTGTGAATTTGTGGGCTTTGTGCCCCACAAAACAGGGCTACTCGCCTGAAGCTTGGCTTTGTTTTGACCCAGTGCCTTTTTAGATTGAAGTCCTATTAGCCAGAAACTCTGGTCTCCTTTTTTTATTTTTTAAATCCTTAGTCACTGCTTTGTTTTTTTCCCCAGTGTGTCTGTTTCATCACAACCTCATGACAAAATGTTACAAGTTTCTAATTTATCTCCCCCATCTTGCTTTGATTTTGTAAACATCTCTCCATGGGGAACCTGATGAAGGAAATGAAGTGCATTGATTTCTTCCTATTCCCTGACCAAGAAAGTACTGTGTGCCATTTTGCTTGTCTCAGTCCCATTGGAGGGGAGCCAGAACCCACTACCGGGGCCACTTCAGGGAGGAAGTATGCTCCTAACTGTTGTTCATTACTTTGTCTCACACGAATCTGCTTTCCCGCTCTATACCAATTCGTGCCAGGAGTCCTCAGAGGGGTAGACTAGAGAGGCCTTCGTTCCTGGGAAGTCTGTACTGCCTCCTTCAGCCACGGGAAAGTGTATCTAAGTCCAAAATCAACCAAGACGGTGATTCTTCATTTTTACATCATTCTTTGCCCTCTTTTCTCAGGATGACACTTTAGCTGCTCGAGGAATTTAAAACAAAGCTGAATATTTCTTGGCAAACACAATTATTTCCTGGCCTAAATCACCCAGTGATTTAATTGGTATGTCATTGTGTATGTGTGTGCTTTAATGGGAATTCCATGTGGTATCATTGGGAAATTAGGAGAGTCTTCTAGATTTATTGCTTATACTTTAAGGGCAGACTGCTGGCTTCCATCCAAGAAGTGGAGAGACGTTAAGTTGCAAAGACCATTAGTGTCTGAGTATATTCTTCCGATTGCCTGCTATTTTGAAATTAGCTTGGCAAAAGGTAAAAATCAGAACCAATAGTGAAATACTTTACTCTTTTGAAACTTGTAAAGTTCATCAAAACTATCTTACGGGGGGACTTGGCATCACAGAAGTCCTGATGTTCTTTCTCTGCCTACCAACATCTTTTTGAAGCTTTGAAGGAATTTTGGTATGTCTAGAGTAGAAGTCAAGCCATAGATTATTCTTCATTTTTAAAAAAGGAGTTTTAGATTATCCTCGACTGTAGCTCTCAGGAAAATATTTAAAAACATTTCCAAAACCCAACTCAATTTTGTGTGTTGACCACAAACACTGTAGACTGCAAAGGCAATTGAGCAGGGGGTGGGGGTGGGGGGCGATCAGCTGTTCTCTTGATCTTCTGGATACCATGAGTATGGTAAAAAAGAAATAGCCACGTTGTTTATTTTTTTAACTTAATTCAGTGAAACAGACTTGACTACAGACCTGACTGTTGTCACTTGTGGTCTTAAGATTCTCTGCCCGTCCCACTTAATAGGCTTCTATGCATAATAGCCGAAATAGCTGTCTTTTATGTTGCTACTTTGTAAAGTTCAGGAGTCCTAACACCTGAACAGTGTTCAGTTACTGACTTGTAACAAATACTGCCTGTAAAGGATTATAGTTGAGGGATCTATGTGGAGTTCTATTCAAAACTGAGGTCTTGGGGATCCCTGGGTGGTTCAGTGGTTTAGCACCTGCCTTCGGCCCACGGGGATCCCTGGGTGGCTCAGTGGTTTAGCACCTGCCTTCGGCCCACGGTGTGATCCTGGAGTCCCAGGATCAAGTCCCACATCGGGCTTCCTGCATGGAGCCTGCTTCTATCTCTCATGAATAAATAAAATCTTTAAAACAAAACAAAAACTGAGGTCTTACTACCAGCCACCTCCCTCTGCCATTTGAATTTTGCTTTTAATCACTAAAGTTTCTCTTGGATCACTGAACCAGTCCAGGTGTCCTACAGACCTGGTGTTAAGCTGTTGAGCTATGGATAAGGCAGGCTGGTGGGGGCCCTGACTGGATTGCATGGGTCCAGAAGCTTCCGGAATTCTGTGTGCATGCTTGTGTGTATGCACATGTGCTATAGCTCTCACCAAATTCTCAAACACCTGTGTGTCCCCACATAAGCTGGGACTCTGTTGAGGTAAATGGAGGAGGAAATGAGAGGATTTTAGTGATGTTGGTCCTGGTGGTATTGCTGAGAGAGGGATGGTGACAGTAGTGTTATAACTGTGTAGCAATTCACACTTCCCCCAGTTTCAGATGTGATCAGTGTTTGAAAGCCTGGGAATATCAATCAAACCTTCAGCACATCCATCCTTGGATCTTGAGACCATTTTGTGCCTCAACCGGTGAGCACACATGAATGAGAGACACCTGTGCTGACAGGGGTGCTGGACTGGGTGTTGCACAGTCTAGGACTCATGTTGTTTGAGCACCTTCATCTTTGTTCATGTTAACCCTAGTTAATGCCAGACAAGTGACGCAGACCTGGAATCTGGCAGGCACTCAGTAAATGGGAATGGCATGTTTGTAGGGGACTGGTTCTAGGAAATCCCATTTGTCAACCTTTTCTGCATAAAGGAAGCTCTGCTCGCTCAATGCAGAGACTGATACTGCTCTGCTCTCAAGATTCCCACCAGTTGGGGAAAACCAAGGCTGTTGAGATTTGAGTGTTTGGTGGGCTGGAGGAGTGGCTGAGGTGGGGAGGGGGTGGGGGGGAGAGAGATGGCAGGGGGGGAGGAAGGGGGAGGAGAAGCTTGTTCACATGCTTGTTAACATTTGAGGGTCTTTGACAAAGGAAGTCTAATGCCCTGCCCCGGTCAGCCGGCGATTGCCCCCCGGGAGGCCCCGTTGTGCACAGGAAGTCAGACACTAATGATGTTAGCAAGGGGACAAAGGCGCCCAGCCTGGGAAGGGCCTAATTGCTGTGTCCGGCTCCCAGGCGGCCAGCCTCAAGCTGGAGGGGGCTGGGCAGGATGCGCTAAGTGTTAACACCTGGAGCCGAGCTGCTGACTTCCTGGTGCTTTTTTTTCTTCTGTGTGGCTGGGTGAGCACACATACAGACACACACACATATATTTCACAAATCCTGACTGCATCTCAGGGGGACATTTTGGGATGTGGTATCGAAGAGACTAGATGGAAATGGTTCAGTCTGGAGGTCACACTGAAATGGGGCAGGGCTGAGAACCAGTTTCCCATGAGCCCCCTTGATCTGCCCACGGGGCCTGGTGACTGGCTTCCCCTCTGGGCTGGCTGATTCCCTCCCTTACCCCCAGGAAATGTGGGAAAGGCCAAACGTTGCAGAGAGACAGATACATATCGGGAGAGGCACTATTGCTTTGGCTTGAGACATTCTAGTTAGCCCTGACGGGAGGATGCTCCTGGGGAAAAAAGAGATGAAGGTCTTGACCATTGTTTCTTGGAAAAAGAGATGAAGGTCTTGACCATTGTTGACCTGGGGCCTAGGGAGATAGGATGGTGGCAGAAAGAGGAATGGAGATGTGGTTGGGGACACCTGCCAGCGCCCAAGGGGGGTTGCATTTCATGTCTGTATGAATCTACATCTGGAGGGGTTGGTTGGAGGAGCTGCATCTCAGGGAAGTGGGGAAGCCCAGATGTAAATCCTCATTTCAAAGTGGGGTCTCTAGATTCTTCATGTCTACACATGGCTTTGGAGCTGGGACCTGAAGCCCTGGCTTCTTCTGGGAGTTCAGGAATGCCCCCAGATAATGTAAGAATGTTTCTGGGGGAAATTGGGTAAGGAATGTTTCTCCCAGGATTCTCCTATGGGTTCTAGAAACCTTGAACCCTTAACAACAATTAAAAATGAAGACCTCCTGCCTTGGCCAGTATCCCGGCCGGGATGGCATTAGTGGCTTACTTCCTGCAATGGCAAGTGACAGAGCTGGAGCCTTGGGTCCCTCCTATGCATAGGCCAGCAATGGGAGGCAGCTGTGTGCACAGGTTGACTCATTTGGATTTTTTTTGCAGCCAGAGAACAGAGTTTAAAAGGGATGCTTGAAGCCTGTCTCCTTCCTAGAGGAAGGGGGAAAGCCACAAATAGCTTTTGAAAAGGGGTCTAATGTTGACTCGCTGCTTCCCACTGTTATTGTAAGGAGGTTTTCCTCTCTGAGACCACCATGTGGACAGAAATAATAGGCTGACAGAAGGGGTCGCCTTGCTTTCTAGTATAGCCTATGATATTTCGATTAGCACTAAAACCTAAAAGGGCGGCCTTCCATAATTTCCAAATATGTGAAATCCACCTTGAAGGAAGCACATGTGTGGGGCACGCAGGGGACCTGCCTGGCTGGAGGAGGCTGGGTCCCCATGGCAACGTCACAATCCCCCATTTCTGCAGGCATTTGTGCTGTAAAAGCAGAATTCCAGATGTGATACAGTATTTCGAGACTCCGTCCCAGGGCCTCAGAAAACAGTATTTGAAACGGCACAATTCAGTGCATGCTCTCTGTGTGGTCCTAAGGCTTTTTATTAGTAGTTTTGTTTTGATCCTAACATTTCCTCTGAGCTTAGGCATAACAATCATGTGTACAGCGTTAAGTTTTCTTCTATTGTCTAATCACTGTTTTGCCCTTGCAGGAAGATACTTTCTTGAGCTTCTGGAGTGGAGATTTTGTAACTACCTATAACAGCTAAGTGAGAGCAAGCTGGTAGCTGGTTTGCTGGGTGGGTGTTTGGGTGGTTGGTTGCTTGCTTGCTTCCTTTTCGTACCCAGTATTTACAGAAAAGCAGTTAGATCTGTGTCTGCGAAGTTGTCTCTCTGTGCTTTTGAAACTGCAGATGGGTTGACTGTTACCTTAAAGATGCCAGTTCTTTACCATGCGGTTTTCATTTGAGTGGATGGGAGTGGTGTGTGCAGCTGAGGGAAAAGGTCTGGCTCTCTATCCCGAGGCATGTTTTATAGCTTGCTTTTAATGTTTTGAGAATTGGAAAAATGGAACAATCCTGTCTATTTGTGAGTATCAGCCATGGGAGAACACATAGCCCAGATCCTTAACAGACTTAATTGGAAAAAATACTTGGCCTTTTGCTTTGTGAAAACCAAGAAGGCTGCAACGCTTTGTTTTGTTTTGTTTTTAAACCCAGGAGAAAAGTCAGTGTGTGTGTGTGTGTGTGTGTGTGTGTGTGTGTGTATCTCCAGGCTTTAACTGCATGTGTATACTCTAGTGGCAAAGCAATGAGAAAATTAAAGTCTGGAGCCAGGAAAAGACACTTAAAAATATATCAAATTCCATTTAGGCTACTGCCAGTTAGAAAGGTTGCTATTGCAATATATAAATTTTATCAAATCTATACATTGTATACCTTAAACTTATACAATGTTATATGTCAATTCTATCTCAATTTTTTAAAAGTTGCTATCTTAGAAACAACTCCTTAAATGCCCTAACACATCTTTTATCTTTAGTGAATGGATTTCCTTGGGCATAAGAGTGGGGGAGTAGAGGAGGGGTAAAAAGCAACTGAGATGGAAACTAGAGCTCTCAGTTTGATAAGCAAAACACATGGTAACTTGGCATAGGTTGGCTCCATGTTAGAGCTCAGAAACAATTGTCCCTTCAGCTTTCCTTTGGGGAGCGTGAAATTAGGAACATGTGTGTGCTGATTAGCAACATGTCAGAGATGAATCATGATTACGGCTTTGGTCTGGTACACAGGCAGTGCTTTGGAGTAGTGATTTCCTACCTCCTCGAGCAAATCTCTCTAATTAGCTTAAGATCTCTGGGTCTTTTTGGGCCGACTCAGTAATTGCTGGTGGGAACACACCGGCACTCCCCCAGAGCTTGTGTGTTCCCTACTAGACATCCAAGACCTCACCTCCCCAAATCAGACAGCTGGCACCCTACGTTTCTGAAGTTGGTTGCATCTAGTTGGAAAGTGAGAGAGAACAGCTCCCGGGAATGTGGAGAAGAATATCTTGAATAGATCCAGACCCAAGCTGGCTTTGTGATTTATTTTCCTTGTGTTTTGGGTTTGCCTGCATTCTCCTCAGCTTACATCACCTGGGGCTTCTCTGCTTTTTGCTGACTTCTTCCACCCCCTCTCACCGCCCCCCCCCCTTTTTTTGTTAAAGGTTTGAACTGAAGTGGGATCTGACTTCATTTATGAAACCATCTGAAGCAAACCTGTGCAAACTAAATTGACCCCTTGTTCTGCCTCTTGCCTTCACCATGTCCACTAGTGATAGGCAAAAATGTCAGTCTTGCATTTTAAGCCTCACTGAGCTGTCTGCTATCTTTTAAATATCATCGACACTCTGGAAACCCAAAGTGGAGGAAATGTTAGGAAAAATAGTATAAGTTGGTCTTAGTTTTTTAAGTAGTTGCTCAATGTACCTTTAAAAACCATTCTCTCAGTTTTTTCTGATGGATGCTTTTTTTTTTTTTAAGATTTTATTTATTCATTAGAGACACTGAGAGAGAGGCAGAGACATAGGCAGAGGGAGAGGCAGGCCCCCTGCGGGGAGCCTGATGAGGAACACATCAATCCCAGGATCCCAGGGGATCACAACCTGAGCCAAAGGCAGACGCTCAACCACTGAGCCACCCAGGCATCCCTCTGATGGATGCTCTTGTTTAAATTTTCACCCAAACTCAGTTCACTAAAATTTTTACCAGTTTTCTGAGAGGTCCTTCCCTAACTGATTTGAAAGCAGTCTTGTTTAGGCCTTACTGTTTGGCCTGCCTTCCCCTAAAAAGGGAGGTACTATAATTAGCACAGTTCTTTTCAAAATGTGTTTTTTCAAAATGGCAGCTAAGCTGTTTGGAGCTGGATTTGAAACGTTGCTCTGGGAAGTTGGTGTCTTCGGTGGCCTTAGAATCCCCAAAGGCCCCTCAGGAAATGGGCCCTCTGATGGCCGCTGGTGGCCAGAATTGGCTGCTTTGTGTGGGATCCCTCCCTGTGGTTGGCTTTGTGTCCAGGCCTTTGCTTCTTTGCCTGGGTGGAACATGGTATGGGTTTTGAATTTTATTTCTTTAGAGTACTTATGGATTATCCTCCCCTCCCCCTTTCCTGAGTAAAAGATGTTTTCTCCATTATGTTCCCATTTGCTCCTTCAGTCCACTCACTGTAGAGTGTTCATAGCAGAGCCCCAGGCACCTGGGTCTTGCTTTGCAGTTAGCATTGGAACAAATTAAAAGCTGCCCTAAGTGGCAGCAAATGGGGGAGGTTGATTAACTAAGAATGTGATACCCTGAGGCCACAACATTGACATTTATAGATTTTAAGTAACAGGCAACAAACAAGTACTCTTACTTGTAAGCTCATTGAATATCAAAATGGGTATAGTAGCTAAAAGCTTAGAATTGTTTACTGAAAAACAGCTTCCAAAGCCATTGACCAGCTTTGTAAATTGCTTACCCATGTCCTTTTAGTGTGAGCTCTGATTCCAGGCCCATAAATCACCCTGTCACATGAAGCTAGGTTCTCTTGGGTTCTCTGTGTGCATTACTTGGCTTCATCATGAATTCATTTATTCAGGCAGAAAACCACTACTTATCAAAGGCTGACTAGGGGCCAGGCCCAGGATCCTGGTGCAAGCGTGGGGGAGGATGAGAGAATAGGAGGCTACCCTGGTCACTTTGTGTTCAGAGTCTCCCCATCTGATCCAACCTGAGCACTCACCGGAGATGGAGGGTACTGGGTCACCCAGTTCCCACCAACACCATTCCTTAGTCTCGTGGTTAGTGCCTCTGTCTCCTTGCCCTGTCCATCTGTCTGCTGAAACCATCAGGTCTGGATACTGAGACAGATCATACCTGGAGATGCCCTTTCCTGGAAGCACAAATTCATTATCTTTTAGTTGTTGAAGTCAGAATTTCAACAGTGAGTCTTACATGGGGCTAAAATCAAGGTGTTGGCAGGGCTGGCTCCTTCTGGAGGCTCTAGGGGAGAAATGGCTTTTTGTCTTTTCCAGCATCTAGAGGCTGCCTACATTCCTCGGCTTATTGGCCCCTTCTAGAGCTCCATCTTCAAAGCCAGTAGTGTAGCATCTTTAAATCCATGTCAGTGTCAAGCCAGTAGTGTAGCATCTTTAAATCCATGTCAGTGTCTCTGCCTTATACTTCTGTGGTCATATCTCCTTCTCTGATCTTCCGGTATCCCATTTATAAGAACCGTTGTGATTACATTGGGCTCATCAGGATAATCCAGAATAATCTCCCCTTCTCACGTTCCTAAAACTTAATCACATCTATGTAGTCCTTTTTGCTATATAAAGTAACTTGGGTTCTGGGAATTGTGATGTAGATGTGTTTTGGGGAGGGGATGGGGGTATTACTCTGTGTACCATGGAGTATAAAGAAAACAGTAGTGCTTTGTGGCTAGCCTGTGCATGTCATTTCTCATGTGGTTTCTGAGGGCTCTGGAGCAGCAGGAACATTATTTGGGTGTGAACTGAAGATAGCCTGGTGGAGCATCTGTCTGATGCATGTGCTGAGAAGACATGCATTGGACAACTTCCAAGATGAAAGGTCTTCTAGTAGAAACAGAAGCTGGTCCTTGCCATAGAACTGAGCTCTGTACTCTGTTGCCTCTGAGCTCAAGGACCAGCCTTGATTTTTTGTGGAATCAGAATTACCATTTCGCATGTACATTGGCAGAAGTGTCATGCCGATCAAGTTGTGGAGGGTGGATCATGATACTTCCATCAAATGAGTATGCAGGTAGATCTGTGTGTCAGGAACACAGTATGATAGAGCTAGACTAAAGTGGGAAACCCATGAAGGGAACAGGACCTGGCTGATGGGAAGGGCATTCTGGGAGCACTTCCAGAACACCTGCTGAGCTGTAATGGAGTACCTAGAAGAGTCTGGCTGGTAGGGAGAGAAGTGGCTGAGAAGATAGGCAGAAGCCACATCAGGAATGTTCTACAAGGACAGGGAGCTGATGGTGGGCTTGAAACAGAGGAATGAGGATAGATTTAGACATTATGAGATCACCTAGGTGGTCAAAGCCCCTTGAGATTAGGACCCAGGTCTGGTTGATGGCCAAGTGCCTAGACCTGCAGGGCTTGGGTCAAGGTGGAATGCTCTGTAAGTAGTAAACCGATGCTGTATTCAAACCTCACTGTTCTTTGAGGCCAGCTCACTGGGCCCCCTTCTGAACAGCTCTGCATATAGCACATTCCTTATTTGGAGGGATTAAGTTCTTGCCTGCAGGATATAGCACATCTCACTACGTTGGGCTTCTTTCCACAATACGTTACTCATTGCAAGTGCCCAATAAATACCTGTTAAAAACATGCTGCAATAGGGGTGCCTGGCTGGCTCAGTCGGTAGAGCATGTGACTCTTGATCTTGGGATTGTAAGTTCGAGCCCCACCTGGGATGTAGAGGTTGCTTAAAAATCTTTAAAAGAAAAATATGCTGTCATAGAAATATGGGGAGAACAAGAACAAAGTGAAAAGCTGACAGTCCTACAAGGTAGGATGACTGGTCTTGACTGGTCATTAGAGTCCTTCATACCTGAGAACATGCTATTCAATGAAATGTATTTCTTTTTGAAAAGCACTTCCTCTACATGGCTTCACGTGGTCCTTCTTAAACCCCTTTCCCAGGGGAAAGTCATGCGAATTATATTTTTAGGAAAATAGTTGAGGAGCTCGGACCCAATGGCGCAAAGTGGTTTGCCCATGGTCACCAGCAGGAGGATGGAAGGATTGAGGTACTTACCTTGGCTCCCTTGCATTTTTGTTTACCTCCCATGATGCTCCCATTTCCTCTCTCTTCCTTCAAGCTTCTGGTGTATGCTGTCCTCACTCACCCTTGAGTCATCCTCTGTGAGGTGCTGCCTGTGGCATTCATACACTATATGCTTATTTGATGCTAGCTCTTCACTTCTAGCTGCATATACTTTGATGTCACACTGAGGGTTCTTGGAGGGTCAGGGTGTGATTTGAAATTGGTCTATGTCAGGACATCTGAGTAGTTCAGTGGTTGAGTGTCTACCTTCAGCTCAGGGCATGATCCTGGGTCTGGGGATCGAGTCCTGCATTAGGCTTCCTGCAAGGAGCCTACTTCTCCCTCTGTCTATGTCTCTGCCTCTCTCTCTCTCTCTGTGTCTCTCATGAATAAATAAATAAAATCTTTAAAAAAAGAAAGAAAGAAATTGGTCTGTGTCCTTTGCATATGATCCATGTGCCCAATTAGTCTCTTTGAAGGAATGAGTTACTTTGCTCCTGAGGACAGGGACTGTGGTTGTTTGCTAGGCTATGTGCCTAGCATAATGTCTGGCTCATTAAGGATGGTGAGTGATTATATATCCTGGGGCTTTGTAAGGGAGGAGATAGGAGTTAGGGTGTGGTTTGGGTGTTTGGGGCATTTCTAGGGGTTGTGGTGGGGATTGCATTGTTTCCTGCTTGGTTGTGTTACTCTGGTTCTGGCCATCTGGAAGCTGGGCATCCTCTAGTGGCACACTAGAGGCCATAAGGAATTAAAGAGGCATTTAGGGTTTTAATAAGAAAACAACTCTTTCCAAAATATTTCAGCTCAGGGGAGAAAATCCAGACTCTTATGTATGTGGGAAAGAGAGGATGGAAACAGGAAAGCTGGAGAAGGAACGTGAATCAGGAAGAAGGGGAGCCCCAGTAGATCATGGGCTAGTATACTCTGTTGATTTAGATTCCTGTTGTTGTTTTTCTCACTTGAATTAGAATTCTGTTATGAGTGTGTACATGCACCCATATGTGCATGCACATCCCTTTCTGCACAGCTGTGCTTTCCTAAGGTTTATCTGAGCTCAGGGATATAGTTTCAGTGAGCATGCCTGGCTTCAGGATAAGAAGCGTGAACATGCCTCCAGCATATGAATGTGATGGGGTTGTGGCCTGAGACCCTGGGCTCCATCAGAAATGTTCTGCACATTGTGTCTCGGTGTGACAATTGCCCATTAAATACCAGGCTACCAGCATATGGTTATCCCCAGCATCCCCTTTGTTGAATGGAAACTTTAGCTGTGTGGTTAGAATATTTTCCCATCATTTAGCATTTCAGAATTCACTGTTTTTTTTTTTTTTTGAGAATTCTGCAATTAATGCTGAATGGCACATTTGCAGATTATTACAGAAACGGTTAAACCAGAGTCGGCAGATCTGTAGCTGCTCTTTCCCATGATGGCTAAGTGGTGGGTTGGAAAAAGGTGGGGCAATGGGAGGATTCCGGTGCTCCCTCTGTGGATGCTGTAATTAAAGTGGGGAGTCTGGCAGGGTTGTTATCCCTGCTATTAAGAGTGCAGATGGCTAACGGCCACATCACCAAGAGTTAGAGTTAGCCCTTTTAAAGTCTTTTTTTCTTTTTCTTTTATGACCCACCCTATATATTCCAAGCATAGGTATAGATGTAGTGAAGAATTTTCTCATTAAAAGTAATGGCTTATTCCCACACTCATTCCCGGTCTTGGAATGAGAAACCTGTTTCCTTAGACTTGAGGAATTGCCTATCTGTCGTGGCTTAATAGAGCTTTTGGACGAGAGTGTCTGGTAGGCGAATTTTACAACCAATCAGTGCTCAAAGCAGATCCAACTGGAAGGGCTCCAGCTGGCAGCTCATGGTCTCTCTCCCAATTTTACTGTTAATGAATTATTATTTAACCCCCAAACACAGAACAGCATGCTCCTATTGTCTTAGGGGAAGTGAGTGCTCATGATGCTCTTGACCTGGTACTTAGGAATCTCCCGGGCTGGAGGGAGGTTGGCAGCCAGTGGCAGAGAAGGGACACAGAGTGGATGGGAAGAGTGGTAGATATTGCTCGGCAACTGGCATGACCTCGAGTCTTTGCAATCTTGTGTGTGTTTGGACTCTATGGGGATCTGTGGTGGAAAAGCAGATTGGCTTCTCTCCTCATCATGTTCTCTTGTTTTCCCACAGGGAGTGGGGCCGGCCAGCAGAAATAGTGGACTGTACAACATCACCTTCAGATATGACAGTAAGTAACTGGCTTCACCGCTGAAGAATGGAGCCCTTTCTGTGATCTAAATCTTACACAGTTGTGTTTAATCAAGGACACTGCAGGTCTTGGGGTTGAAGAATTTTCTGAACCTGCTCAGGTTTGTCAATAGACCTAAAGTGGCTCAGTCTAATTAAGCCACTCAAGTAGGTGGGAGCTTGAACAGATCAAGTCCTCTATAGTGTTGGGAGAAATTGTGTATGGAGGACTCTCCCCTAGCCCCAGGTCTTCAAGGCATTACCATGTCCTTAAGAACAAAGGCAGATGCCTGTAGGGGGGCGCAGCAAGGGACAAATGAGTGAAGCTCCTCAAGTGCAGGGATGCTAGGAAGCTGTGGGGACTGTGGCAAACTGGACAGCACTTGGTAAGGACTGTGGCAAACTGGGTCTGAAAGGAGCAATGGCTTCTCCATTCCAGCTCATTGTAGCCTTGAGGAGTTCCCCCTGAGGTAGCCAGATGAGATTTTGAAGGAAGAAAGATAAATTGGCTTTTTTTTTTTTTTGACTAAATGTTTTTTTTTAATATTGGCATCTATCTTAAAATGTTCAGCGAGATGCCTGGGTGGCTCAGCGGTTGAGCATCTGCCTTCAGCTCAGGGCATGATCCCAGTCCGGGGATCAAGTTCCACATCAGGCTCCCTGTGAGGAGCCTGCTTCTCTCTCTGCCTATGTCTCTGCCTCTCTCTCTGTGTCTCATGAGTAAATAAATTTATTTTAAAATAAATCTTTTTTAAAGACTTTATTTATAAATAAAATCTTTTTAAAGATTTTTATTTATTTATAAATAAAATTATATTTTATTTCCCTGAGGGAAGCCCAATGTGGGACTTGATCCCAGGACCTCAGGATCATGACCTGAGCCAAAGGCAGATGCTCAACCACTGAGCCACCCAGGTGCCCAAATAAATAAATTAAAAAAAAATGTTCACAAGCACAGAGTGGGCCCAGTGAATGTGTGTCTGTGTCCCAGATTGGCCCAGGGGATCTCCAGTTGGCCATCTCCGACTTGGGCCTGGGTTTCAACTGTAGTGCCCTGCCTGTCCACTGTGAGCTGTGGCAGGAGACTTGACTTCTATAAGCCTCAGCTTTCATGTCCTGTAAAATAAAGATTAGTTTCTTCCTCAGCATCATGTTGAGGCTTAAATGAGGCAATGCTTTTAACTGCTCAACTTAGTTGGCCTGTGATGTGCACTCAGTAATTGATATCTGCCAATATTAGCAGTCATTCCAACTGGAATTGGAATACAGCATCTTCTTGGCCCTTTCTCTCGAGGATGTGTGGCTTTGTCTGGCTGAATCGTTTCCTAAGGGCAGGGTGGGGTGCTTTTTTCTGATTGAGCATACAGAATCCCCCTCAGCAGCTGTTTTCATGCTTAAGAAGGTAATTATATAGAATTGTGAGCATTTTAGCCTTATGAACCATAATTTATACGTAAAAATGTTAACAAGAGGGAGCTTGACTCCTGTTTAGTAACTCCTGACATTTGATTCATCTCTTGGAGAAGATTATGAATCCATGTTAAGTAATGGGTGTGGGTCACAATGAGGCTTCTGAAATGATCACTGCTAAAGCAAGATTTTTGAGGTTGTGTATACAATCTAACAATTTTAAGATACAAATATGTGTGTCCAATTTATGTCCACAGTTGCTGACGTGAGTACTTTAAGTTAACCAATGAGGACTTCTATTTGAAACAGATATTTCATGTTAGTGGTGTGTTTATGCTCTGGGTAAATGTTATAATGCTAATGAAAGATTTGCAAGTCCATGATACTTAATTCAGCTAAGTGAAGACATGTGTAAGAGATCTCTCTTTGAGCTACAAAGTTAATTTCTAATATATGCTCTTGGTCCTGGCAGATCTTGTATTACATTCAAGAGTTCAAAATTTTCTGGTCAGCTGCAAACAAGTATTTGCAGCTCTAATTTAATATGGGGTTTTGTGAAAGAGAATCTGTACCTGTAAAACTTAAAAGTATCTTATTGTTTTCTTCATGGGACTAAATATTTGGCCCACGTGCTTGATGCCTGCCTCTTAGTCATTTTCTTTCTTATTCTTCAGCATTTAATTAGAATTTAATTCGCAACTCGAATTGACTCCCGAGACATCTGAAGCTCGGTTGCATTTTGGCAGAATGTCATTTGGGCATAATTTTTTGGTAACCAGAATCCAAAATGTTAGAGTTGCTAATAATTGGATCCAGGTTTGTGTAAAAAATTTATTCATTGTTTTCCATTGAAAAGATATTTCTTTCTCTCTTCCACAAGGAAGTTTCTGTTATTGCTCAGTTGACTGGTTACTAGTTCTGTTTGAAATAGCTAAGAACCAATTACCAAGTTTTCACCAAAAGCATGAAACTACAAAATCTTATTTTTCTACTCCTTTGATGTTACGAAGAAAGAAAATGTCTTGCCATTAAGTCAAAAGCTAATTTCACAGGTCTCCATGTCTCCTTTCACGTGACATTTCTCATTTCTTCTTCAGGCTCTGAGGGGGTAATGCCTGAGTAGGTTGTAATACATTTTCTTAATTCTTAGACTTTATATTTGCATAATTATATTTACAGAAACCTGGAGAGTGCTAATTTTGGTGTTAGGAATGAACAAAGGAAAAAAAAACAACATGATTTACTCTTGTTCTTGCATCTTTTCCTAAAAGCTGTTTAAGTCAGAGGTTTCAATAAATGAAAATGTTTGAACTTGGGGAGCCTGGCTGGCCCAGTCCGGTAAGCATCTGACTTTAGCTCAGGTCATGATCTCAAGGTCCTGAGATCAAGCCCCATGTTGAACTCCCTGCTTAGCGAGGAGTCTGCTTCTCCCTCTTCCTCTGTCCCTCCCTGCTGCTTGAGCTCTCTCTCAAACAAATAAATAAATCTAAAAAAAAAAAAAAAAAAAAAAAAGTTTGAACTTGACAAGTGTGATGGGATTTCGTCTTTTTTTTTTTTTTTTTAATATTGGGAAGCTAGTTTCAGCCAGGATTTTTTTTTTTTTTTGCAGGCTGACTCCAATTCAGAACTTACTGTAGTAATAATCTCTGTGCTGAGGATAGGGATGGCTATCCATCCAAGGCTGCTTTCTGTCCTGACCCTGGTCTGGTCAGCAGTGGAATCCAAAGCCACCCAGCTGGTCCCTTAACTGCAAAACGTTTCCTTATTTGTACAATATGGGTGTTAAACCACATGTTTAAAAAATTTTTTTTCTATCCTAAAATTCTCTTCTCCACCCAGAGAACACATGTTAAATGCTTTCAGTGTCAATTTTCATTAGAGTAGAATTTGGTTTTATTAATTATTAACATCTTTTCAAAAGAAGTAATATTGAAATGTTGAGGTGGCTGCTTTTTAAACAGATGGAGTTTACAGAAAGGGGTCCACTTAGTGCTGTGAGGCAAGAGAGCAGGATCCAAAGCAATGTAGGAGCTAGGAGTTAGCAAAATGAGAGGGGGTGCATTGGAGTGCATATGTGTGTTGAAATTTAGTAAGAAATTTAAAAAGGAGGAATATTATGTGCATATTAAAAGACTTGGAAGGATGTTTCTTAGAAGTTGATAGTAGTTACCTTTGTGTGGTGGGAGGGCATGGATGACTTCTACACTTTTCTTATGTTCTTTTATAATTTTCAAATATCCAAGGAATGTTTTTAGTCATAAAAGTGGGAAATGTGGGGGCATCTGGGTGGCCTATTTGGTTGAGCATCTGCCTTCAGCCTAGATCATGATCTCCGGTCCTGGGATTGAGCCCCGTGTCAGGTTCTCTGCTCAGTGGAGAGCCTGCTGCTTCCTCTCCTTCTCTCTCTGCCTTCACCCCCCCCTCATGCTCTCTCTCTCTCACACACTCTCTCTCAAATAAATAAAATCTTTTTAAAAAATTTGGGAAAGGTGTGGCATACAGCAGGGGCAGGGGGAGTGCAGCAGACTCATTGAGCCTGAAAATCCCCGTTTCACCTCAAAGAAAAACACCATGACTTCAGAGGGATAATGAGTAGTTTGAATAGTTGATGGAACTGAGGACTTTTTGCAGCAGAGTCCAATGAGAGTTTTCAATTTTAACCATTGAGAAAGAAATGGAGATGAAGCAGTGTAAGAATTTTGAGTTGGTTTTTACCGGGGTAGCTGGTGTTTCTCCCTGTATGAATGGCCAGAAGAGCTCATAGCCATTCTCTGGAGTTCCATTCTGAGTATGGCTGGAAGCTTCTGGCAGCTATTTAGAATCCTGTAGACTTTGAAGGTATCTTTAGAGATACCAGGTATCATAGCTGCTCACATGGTCATGGCTGCATTGACAGCTGGCAGTAAATAATGTTCTCAGACAATATCAGAGAATTGGTCTTCATTTTATGAGCAGTGTGGAGCTCTTTGAATTTGGTGGGCATTGTGGGTGTCTTTGCTAACACATGGTGTTTGGGAACAGAAGTTTTACCTTTGAGATGCTTGTTAACATTGAAGGTACTTTGCTTGTCACAAAGTCAGTACTGTTGCAGGTACTAATTGGATTGTTTAATAGTCTTGCTGTGAGCTACTCCTTCATGAATCCCATCCTCATACTGCTTCCTTTCCCTGTTCACGTTGCCTCCAAATTTCTTCTAAAAGCAAGCCCCAGACTATTTAACCATTTGTTTCAAATCACTCTAATGCTGAAACCTGTTGAATTGATGTAAATAATTATTGATTTAGGTAAAGTATCATAATAGTAAAAAAGTTAATGCCAGATTCATAGTCAAACCGTATATACAGTCACACTGTATGTGATCCTCCTCATGCTGTCCTAGAATTTAACTTGAAGGGCAGGTAATGGTACTGGTGCCATAAATAAATCCTTCTGCAGTATCTTAGTTTTCCAAACAGTCAAACTTTGATGTCCTATTTGGGCTTGTGCAGTACACGTCTTGAGACAGAATGGATTTGGCCACCTCCAGACAGCAGCCCTGTGTGATTTGAGAAGAATGAACCTGGACATGGAAAAGTAAATGTTTTAATCTAACTGTTCTTTGTTCTCCTGACTCTCTAGACTGCACCACTTACTTGAATCCAGTGGGGAAGCATGTGATTGCTGATGCCCAGAACATCACCATCAGTCAGTATGCTTGCCACGACCAAGTGGCGGTCACCATTCTTTGGTCCCCAGGGGCTCTCGGTAAGTGGTCAAAATGGAGTCCACCATGTGGCCTTGGTGGGTAGTGAAGAATGCAGGGGTCCCATTGTGGCAACCTCCAGGGGCCAGGCAGGTCTTGACATAAGTGTAGGTGTGCTGCGTGCTTGGGCCCAGATACACTTCTTGCTTTGTTGCATATACTTGCTGGGCATGCACAGAACTTGATACTATGCCTATGGCTCATCTTTGAGTCCTTTGGCTGTTACTGAGAGAGATGTGGGTTTGCAAAATAATGGTGTATGGTGATAAATCACACTGAAGCCTTCACCTCTGGGTCTCAGCAGTAGTCGGGGAACAGGCGACCTGTCCGAGGCTGTAATGGCCTCAGTATCCAGCATTGGCCATCTCTGTGCCCATATGGATATCCAGGCACAGCACTGGCATATGTTGTGAGTTTTCAGGAATATTCCAGTTTTCATAAAAACCCATAAAATCAATTCTTAAATGTTGGCAACAAACTGAATTTATTTAAACTATGTGGGCTGAGAAAAACCAAAATGAAGAAACAGAAGAAAAAAAAAAAACAGAAAAAAACAAACCCATGTTATTTGGCCAGATTCAGGTTAGGGCAGAGTCTGCTTATCCTCTTTAATAATGAGTTGCTGATATATCAGAGAGGATGGGATAGTTGGATGTGGGATGTGGGCAGGGCCCATTTGTTCAGATGTGCTTGGGTGTGAACCCAGATTCTGTGTTTACAAGAGCCCTCTAACCCTTGCCAAGCCCCGCTTCCACATCTGTAATGCTTCCCCGTCTGTAACGTGCAGATGACTGCCTCTTGGTTTATTGTAAGATTTCCAGACACACACATGCAGTATATTTCTAGAAAGAGCTTTTTTTTTTTTTAAGTTTTTATTTAAGTAATCTGTATACCCAACATGGGGCTTGAACTCGCAACCTTGAGATCAAGAGTTGCATGCTCCACCGACTGGATCAGCCAGCTACCCCTAGGAAGAGCTCTCAAAACACAGTGGCTGTTGGGGCACCTGGCCAGCTCAGTTGGTAAAGCATGTCAATCTTGATCTCGGGGTTATAAATTCAAGCCCCACATTGGATGTAGAGATTACTTAAAAATAAAACCTTTAAGAAAAAAAAGTGGAAAAAAACCCTCATACTAGTGGCTACTGTACCATCATCAGAATCTGGTCCTCAACCTGCTCTTTGACATTGCCATCGAATCTTAGAATTAAAAAAAAAAAAATAGCCAAGGGAAAAGTAAAATAAAAGCCTGGATTTCTTAATCTGAACAGGATAAATCTCAGAAAAATCAGACTGCAGGAGAGGTGAGTGCAGAATGAGGGAGGATAGATCAGACACATGGGCCTGACTCACTTATCCTTGTAAATACTGCTGGGTCTGAAAGCAACGGGTTTTCCAAAAATAACATTATCTTAACATTTAAAGATAAAAACATTCTCTGTGGATAAACGGGAAGTGGTCATTCCATGTAAGGCTATACAGTTGAGGGGTTGGCCTGACAAATTGCAGGCTCCTTTAGAATGAAAGTAAGGGATGTGAGCGTGTAGTTGGAAAACTAACAGATGGAGCAGTGAGGGCAGAATGTAGTGCTTTTCCTGCAAGGTGATTTGTGGGTGGACAGGTTCTGTTTCTATGAAATTCTTTGAGATTCTATCAGGGAAAACCCTTGGAAGACAGAAGAGCATATGGGTTAAGAACACCAGCTTAGAGCCAGACACTCTTGGGTTTGAATCCCACACCTGCTGTTTAATTTCTGTGTAATCCTGGGTGGATTGTTCAGTGTCTCTATACCTTTTTCTCATCTATAAAATGGGGATTATATCTTCCTCCCATGGATGTTGGGAGGACTCATGAGTTTTAAATGATGGAAAGGAGCAAATAAGTTCCTTCATTGGAAGCTGCTCCATAAAGTTGCTAAACATGTAACTATAAGGCATTCCGAGTATTGTGATAAAGGTGTTACTATGATAGAAGATTTACATTTGCTGCTTCTTCCCACCACCCTCCCCTCCCCCCAGGCTTGGCATCCTGTTTTTTCAGGCCCGTCTTTTACAAATAAGGACTAGAACCACCTGCTCCCATCTCAGCTGATAAATTTTTATGAAATTGTGAAATGTACAGTCTTGAATCGTATTAATCACCCAGCTTTTGTTAAACAGGAGCTCTGGGGACATGGCATGAATTAAATCTTCGTATAAATAATGAGGATTTGTTCACTCTTTTTTTTTTTTTTTTTTTTTTAATCTCAAAAGGCAAATTCCTGTGAGATCTGCTAACTGGTTGTTGGTCTAAGACCTTGGATCTTGTTAGCATATCTGAATCTTAGGCTGTGGGTCAGCTGGCTCTCACCCCCACAGGAGGCTTTGTACTTAAGATGTAATGTGGCTGAGTAGGTACCTGCGCATTCTATACCATGACCCCTGAAAATCTGAAGCTCTAATTGTAACTCCTTTGCCCTACTCACCATAAAATACGTGTTCTTCATCAAATAATGATAGGATTGGAGAACCTGTTCAAAAAAGATTCCCCTGTCCTTTGCCATCAATAATTTTCCCACCTGGTTAATTGCATCCTATGTCATTACGTTTGCCCTGTGGGGAAAGGGGTTGAAATTGTCTCCTCCTGTAGTGTTCAGAAAGAATGCGAAATCGATATCGCGCCAATTGAGGCTGACTTTGGGGATCTGCAGCTGCAGTTGGACCGTTCCAGTTTCCATGGGATGCAGAGCGCTGGTACTGGCTCTTGTGATCAGCAGAGCTTAATCCTCAGGTGGCAGGAGGCTGGGCCAGTGCCTTTCAGCAGCGCTGTGGGCGTCTCAGGGCTTCTGAGGACTGTATGAAGAGCACACACTGGGCAGCCCTTGGGTGTCTGCCTTTCAGGCCTGATTAGAGCAAGAACTGCTTTGTAAATCACATAGACATTCTAAACTATTTAATCTCAAGCCTAGGAACCCCTTGGGTGCAGACACACACTTTGTTAGGAATTTTGTGCATTACTCGGTGAACCATGCCAGCAAATACAGGATGAAAACTTAAAGCGGAAACATGGTTTGGGGGGAGTCCCTCGTCAGCATTGGGAATTATCATCAGCTAAATACACCCTGTCTGATGACCTAGAAATTATATATTACACTGTAGACATTTAGGATCAATTGTGACTTGAGCTTGAGTATTTGAACCCTAATGTCACAGAGGCAATGGGCATTTGTGAAATGGCTGGCTGGATTAGAGGTAATTAATTAGTCGTGATGGGACAGAGGAAATCACCTGGCCTGTACTAGAGGAATGCAGGGTATGTGGTTTTTTTCCTTTCTGCAAAACTTGGATATTCTGGCCAAAGTTAGAATTCCTTTAAGTCTGTTGTGTAGGTGGAAAGGACGGTAATCTTGGAGGAAGGAAAGTGTGTTCAAAGGTAATTAGGTCCGCTTTTAATAAAAGCATTCTGCTTTGCTTAGGCATCGAATTCCTAAAAGGATTTCGAGTAATACTGGAGGAGTTGAAGTCGGAGGGAAGACGGTGCCAACAACTGATTCTAAAGGACCCAAAGCAGCTCAACAGTAGCTTCAAAAGAACTGTAAGTCACACGCAGAGAATGTGCTCCTGAAGACATGCCACTGTTCTGGGGGTCTGAATGGTCTATTGAATGCCTGTGAAACCAGAGAAGGGGGGCAGTGGGGTCCACCCCTCCTGCCAAGGTGGGCAAGAAATAGCTTGGCAACACCCTAAGCCTGCTCCACACCCAGAGAAACCCTCCAGCACCTCTTGCTGGTAAACACACCTCTCAGGTTACATGTCCTGGAAGGTGGCTTTGTGCTCTTAAGAATGTGTGAGCTCTTCCCCAAAAGCTTTGAGGTTCCGTATTAAGCAGCCATGGCTGCCTTGCTAAAGGACAGGCAACATTGCTGATCTTTATTTCAGTTGAACGTGGTCCAGAAAGTAGACTCCAGGTCTGGAAGAGTGTCTGGGTGACTGTCAGGGAGGTCTGAAGGTCTTGTGTGTAGGCGGAGGGGTGGGTAATTTCTTCACGGTATCATGTCTGTTTTTATTCCCTTTTAGGGAATGGAATCTCAACCTTTCCTGAATATGAAATTTGAAACGGATTACTTTGTGAAGATTGTCCCCTTTCCTTCCATTAAAAATGAAAGCAATTACCACCCTTTCTTCTTCAGAACCCGTGGTGAGTATGCCCTGCTTGCCTGCTTCCCATGATGAGATTGCTCCTGATTCTAAGGACTTTTCAAAGAAATATATTCAAGAGCCCACCTAATACTGGTATGAAATCAGCATGGTTGAGGAGAAAAGCATCCAGAAAAGCAATTCTTGGAATTAAGATTTGGCCTAGGCAGAGTTCACCCAGCTAGAGATACCCATTGGCAACTTATTCAAGAATAGATGTGATGCTTGACTTTTTTTTGGAGGGGGGGCGCGCAGCTGCTGTAAGATACATATATATATATTTTTTAAAGATTTTATTTATTCATGAAAGACACAGAGAGAAGGCAGAGACATAGGCAGAGAGAGAAGCAGGCTCCCCATAGGGAGCCTGATGTGGGCCTTGATCCCAGAACTCCAGAATCATGCCCCGAGCTGAAGGCAGATGCTCAACCGCTGAGCCACCCAGGCATTCCAAGATATCCATATATTAAAACTACTTGGGGGAAAAAAACACACACAAAACAAAACAAAATAAAAAAAAACTACTTGGAAAAAAAGAAAAAGCAAGACTATAAAGTATAAGTTGATTTTGGACACAAAGAGTACAGCATGAAATAATTCCATCTTTTTTAACCTGTCATCAGGAAGGTGGCTTTTGTGAATGCCCATTTTCAGGATTCCATTAAGACAGCTAATCAGTAACCCCGAGACTGCCTCTTTCTAGAAAGTTAATCTGTTTAACATCTGTGTGTCAGGCCCTGTTCTAAATGCTTTCTAAATACTGACTCAGTTTACCCCCATCTCCACCCTTCAAAGAATTTAATCCTCCCATATCTACTTATTAGATGTGGAATCACACACCCAGAGGTTAAAGAGCCTGGTGGGAGCTGGGATTTGAACCCAGAAGGCTGACTCTGGAGTCCACACTCCCCAGCCAACTGTGCTGGGTTCCCTTCTCCATCTGTTCTGTATGCGGTGTGCCTTTCCACAACCTGAATCACTGCTTTCAGATTTGGTTGCCCAGGCCTGAAGCCTGCAGCCATTCCCTCTTGCCTTCCTGGTCAGGCTTTCTGTCTGGCTTTCCAGGCCCCCAATGTTCAGCTGATAGTCCAAACTGCCAGCACTTCTATGTGGTCTGATTGCTGGCCTCATCCTCCTCTATGATGTTTTTGTTCTCAACTCTAGAACTCATACTCTGGTTGTTTTCTTTCTTTCTTTCTTTTTTTTTTTTTCTTTTAATTGTATTAAAAGAAATGCAGCAAAGTTATAACAGTCTCATTTTATTAAATAAAACATTATTTCATAAGGCAAAGATTATGTACATTTGACATCTCAATGTCTTACTCGTAACCAATGAGAGGATTCAAATATGTTTATGAAAAGCTCACCTTCGTCAGAACTAGTGTAATTTTTAAAAATTTTATTTATTTATTCATGACACACACACACACACACACACACACACACACACACACACACAGAGGCAGAGGGAGAAGCAGGCTCCATGCAGGGAGACTGATATGGGACTCCATCCCAGTACTCCGGGATCACGCCCTGAACTAAAGGCAGATGCTCAACTGCTGAGCTATCTAGGCATCCCAGAACTAGTGTAATTTAAGATTAATTTTTTCCTATCAAAATCAATGTGTCTGTTTGGGGGTGAGGCAGAGGTGGGAGATACGTTTATCACCATTTCAGTGCACTATGATCTTGATGCTGTCTTTGGTTTCCTTGGTGTTGTAGGAACATTTGCCAGAACGTTCTCCCTGGGTGAGCAGCATTGGCATATTGGACTAGCTGTTTGGCCTCTCTCGTCATGTTTTTGTTTGTTTGTTTTTTTTTTAAATCACATTCAAGCCCTGCTTCAAAGCCCTGTTGGCTTTGGTGCCTAGTGTTCAGTGTTGGTGCTACTACTTAGTAGATGTCTCGATGCCATTTTTTGACTCCCTCAGAGGATTTTAAAGTAGAATGCTAGCAAAGTTTATAATAACTCTAAGATAGTTCCAGAATCACTCCAAAGTCTCTTGTGCCTAAACACCTGTACAGTGGAGCAGGGCCTGGTTTTATTTCCGTTTACAGTTAAACCGGAACCTCCATGTGGCAGTGGCCTGAACATAGTCCTGCTGGCCTTGGCTGCTGGCCCTAAAACTATGTAATGCTTGACAAGCTTTAAAAGTCTGGGTGACTTTACACTCTTTTCATTTATTTGGCATAAAATGAACTGCATTAATATTTTTACATTGTACAATTTAAATTTTCATAAGATATAACTTTGCTGTACTGGAAATCATTGCTGAATTGATGTATTTTATACTTTTTCCAACACTATCCGGAACCGTATATTTCTATTTTATTGAATTATTGGATGAGGAAAATGTCAAATTGTATTAAAACTAAAAATATGCATCTTTCTTAATAGCCTGCGACCTATTGTTACAGCCGGACAACCTGGCCTGTAAACCATGTAAGTACAGCTGTTTTTGTCTTTCAAGTCTTGCCAGCACAGTGGTGCCGGGGTGGCCTCTGGGTGCTCATTCTGGGTCCTTCCTCCTCCCAGTCTGGAAGCCTCGGAACCTGAACATCACTCAGCACGGTTTGGACATGCAGGTGTCTTTTGATCACGCGCCACACACCTTTGGCTTCCGTTTCTTCTATCTTCATTATAAGCTCAAGCATGAAGGGCCTTTCAAGAGAAAGGCCTGTAAACAGGTGAGCTGCTCTCCGTACATTAAGGAATACTACATGTTTAATGTGACCCCTGGGCCCCTGGAATTTGGATGATTCAATGTGAATATTAGGCTTTAGTTCAGCAGTTGGTAGATATTCCAGAATGTTATGTCTCAGGGGCGTCCTTCATGCTCTCCAGTTATCTACACTCGGCTATTTCAGTGGTGATGAAGCCTGAGAAAGTTATTATCAAGGAAATAACAGAATTAAATATTTCTAGTTCATTCTGCTCTATTTTAAACATTAATTGGATGCTCGCTGTGTGCCAGTCACCAAGCTTTATGCTCACTGAATCCTTACAACTCTGTGCAACAGAAGCTGCTGCCATCATCCCACTTTACAGATAGGGTGACCTGAGGCTCCATGATGTCACCTGGCTTCCTCAAGGCCACGCAGCTAATCAGTGGAAAAAACACATCTAGGAGCAGTCAGTGGCTTACGATCATACACATAGGCCAAAGTTAAGTAGAAACTCAGCCATCAAGTTTTTAAGCTAAAGGAGGTCAGCAAGAGGGGAAAATGTTTTGTGAAAGTGCACAGGACTGCTAGATCGCCTCTAGCAAGCACCAGGAGAGGTTTTTGGTCATGATAGCAGAACTTAGCACCTTCCTAGACGTGCTTCTGTGTTGTTGAGTTTTGCTTTCCTGCAGGCTCTCACCTCTGTCATTGACCTTCTGCTCAAGTTGAAATTATGGCACATAAAATATGCACAAACATGGGCAGGTAATTCCTTTCCTCACCCTTTCCATAAGTAAAGGGTAGTCTAACTAGCTTCTTTGTCTGCAAATGAAGTAGTCCTGCTGAGGGCACCACTACGTATAGACTCTCACGGGGTTCTCTGGGCTCTCCTGGGCCTTCTTATCAGAGTAAAGTTCAGATAATGTGTAGCAGATAAACACGGCTGCTTTCTGATCTAATTTATGTATTCTGAACATAGTCACGACTGGTGGCAGGTCTCCTTCAGCTCTGGGGGGAAAAGAGAGGTCCAGATGACCCTTATCCAGGAAGTGAGTTTTAAAAGTGTTGTTTTGTTTCTTTGCAGGAGCAAAATACAGAGACAACCAGCTGCCTCCTTCAAAATGTTTCTCCTGGGGATTATATAATTGAGGTGTGCATAACTCAAGAAAGCCCTATTATTAATTCTACAGAATGAATCTAGTTCATGTAGAATTCCAACTGTTTACAACCCTAAAATTTCAAGCTATTGAGGGTGTGCACAGTTATCTTTTTACATGGTCCTTAATATGCTTTTTAAAAACTTTATATGTAATCAGTCTTTGATTTTTCTCACTCAGTATTTCAAATATTTCATACAAATATTTTTATGAAACCATATAGTCCACATAACCATGATTTAAGAATTTCTATACCATATTCCTTTGTAGGAGAGGAAGAAATTCCTTCTTTCCTCCATGGGTTCTTCCAGCTGGTTTAGGACTTAAATTGACATGAGGCAGATTAAGGATTTTGAGAAAAAAAACAGAGTCTTATTGAGTACTCACAGAGGCCCAGTAATGAAATTGAAACCCAAAGAAATTACAAAGGCAGGCACAGTTTTTATGCTTTTTGGACAAAGAGATAATAAATTTGCGAGGAATTGACAGGATAAAGAAAATGGATGTTTGGGAACTTTAATTAGTAAGGAATACCAAGTGGGATTTAGGCTGGGATAATAAGATAAAAAGTAACAAGGTTTGTTTCTATAGCTTTCTCGACCTTGAAGTCCCTATCTCAAACAATAAGGATATCTGTTTTTTTTTTTTTTAATATTTTGTTTATTTGAGAGAAAGGAGCACATGAGCTGGGAGGGAGGGGCAAAGGGAGAGGGAGAAGCAGACTCCCTGCTGAGGAGGGAGCCAGATGTGGGGCTCCATCCCAGGACCTTGGGATCATGACCTGAGTTGAAGGCAGATGCTTAACTGACTGAGCCACACAGGGACCCCAAGGAGGTCCTTTTTACTTCTCGATACAGTGAGGGTATTTGTCATATGGGAGATATATTTCCTGCTTTGAGGGGGACAGAGGGAGGATCTGCTTGTTGTACTGCTTGTTTCCCCAGTAGCTTAGTTTCAAAATATTTACCAATAGGCCATTGTGCTACCTACTGGGGCCCCTACACCATTAGACTACAAAAATATGTTCTTAAAACCTTGGATTTAAAAACTTTAAGTAGTAAAACAGAAAGGAAAAGTTACACCAATTGTATCTGCCTCTATTTCTCTAGTTTTCTGCTGACATTTTTCTATATAAATATACATGAAGTTCTAAATACCACTGAAAAAAGACAGGGGCACCTGGGTTGCTCAGTGGTTGAATGTCTGCCTTTGGCTCAGGTCATGATCCTGGGGTTCCCAGATCGAGTCCCACATTGGGCTCCCCGCAGGAAGCCTGCCTCTCCCTCTGCTTATGTCTCTGCCTCTCTCTGTGTGTCTCATGAATAAATAAACAAAATCTTAAAAAAAAAGCAAGCAAATGGTGTGTGTGTGTGTGTGTGTGTAAATATATATATATATATATATATAATTTTAGATTACTTTTCCAGTATCAAACATACTACAAAAACAGGAATAAAAGAAAAATAGAAAAGGAAATTAAAAATTTGTCCATAGCTCTGCTATTCAGAGACCATCAACATGTCTTAACATTTTGGGAGAAACACTGGTTGTATGACTTGGTAGCGGTATGTGGTTTTGAAGTGACACACCCTCTTAAAGCATTCATGGCAGCCCAGGAAAATTAGTGGTAGGATGCCACTGTAATTGAAGATTGTTAGAATGTGGAGCTCAGTCGCTGAATTCATCAGTGAATGAACAATGATGGATTCATGCAGGGTGATGAGGTGGAGAGTTTTGAGTTCATAAAGCAGAGATTTATCTGATTTAATATCCAGTCGTGGCTCATAAATTATCCTAGGCAGTAGCTGTTCTTCCTTCTGCCCCCTACTGTCCACAGATGGAAAAATGAATGAAATTGGTTGAGATGTTATCACTTAAAAAAAAATAATGATACAGCATCCTCTGTTTTGCAGCTGGTGGATGACACTAATACAACTAGAAAAGTGATGCATTATGCCTTAAAGCCAGGTATGTTTTTTTTTTTTCCTGTGTGAAATGTTGGCTCTGGACTACAGCAGACCATGCACTTTGATACTTTCTGTACTTCATAATTTGTAAAACCAAAACACATCATTTGAGCCCCTCTTTTTTTAAAAGGTGTTCCATCAGGGTGCCTGGGTGGCTCAGTCAGTTGAGTGTCCACAACTTTTTATTTCAACTCCAGTCATGATCTCAGGGGTTCGTGAGATCAAGCCCTGTGTTGGGCTCCATGCTGAGCATGGGGAGTCTGCTTGAGATTCTCTCCCTCCCACTCCCACTGCCCCCTCCCCTACTCTTTAAAATAAAAAGGTATCGCATCAAAGCTAACTTTCCTTCCATCCTAATGTCAATGTCTGGGAGACCGAGGCCACTGTGGTTGGTGTGTGTCTGTGTGTAGCTGGGACTAAATAGTCACTGGTCCTTGGAAGAAAAGTGGTGGGAAGTGAGGTTTCCTAAGGCTGAATTCTCACAAGTAGTCACTGTGAATTGTATTCTACAACCCCCCCCCCTCCTTTTTTTAAGATTTTATTTTTTCATGAGAGATGCAGAGGGAGAAGCAGGCTCCATGCAGGGAGCCCAATGTGGGACTCAATCCTGGGACTCCAGGGATTATGTCCTGGGCTAAACCACTGAGCCACTCAGGGATCCTATACTCTACAAACCTTTAAAGGGAATTATTTGTAATCACCAGACCAATACTAGAGAAATGTAGTCAAGGGGTCCTAGCACCTGTTAGGCAGCTTATGTTTAAAAAGAGGAAAAAGAGGAGTGCCTGGCTGGCTCAGTAGAGCATGTGACTCTTGACCTTGGAGTTGTGAGTTCAAGCCCCATATTTGGTGTAGAGATTACTTAAATTAAAAAATCTTAAGTAAGAAAAAAGAAAAGGAGGAATTTCTTTGAACATGCGCTGCTTAAGTTTCAAACCTTCTCTTTGAAATTTCCCAGCACATTCCCCGTGGGCTGGGCCCATTAGGGCTGTTGCCATCACCGTGCCACTGGTTGTCATCTCAGCATTTGCCACCCTCTTCACTGTGATGTGCCGCAAGAAGCAACAAGGTATCTCTTTGTGTGGTGTGTTCTTCCCAAGTTGGCAGGACACCAGCCAACAGAGGGAGTCAGGAGCCTTTGGCTCCCCCACCACCCCCGCCCCCCAAATGGGCATTTTAGTTTCCTAGCATTGAAATACTTGGCTTTTAACCTCAGGAGCCATGAACACGAAGCCATAATCCTATTCTCAGACTCAGGATAGTAAATTTAAGAATATAGATGAAGTCTAAAAGTATGAGTAAGGGTAGAGGTAGGACGTCATTACTTATAAAAGACAGGTGTTGGGAGGGAACTTTCTGGGGAGCTTGGAAATGTTTTATATCTTGATCTGAGTGGTGGTTACATAGGTATATACTTAGATAAGAATTTGCTGAGATGTACTCTTAAGACTTACGTACTTTAAAGTGTACTTTAAAGTCATCGCTCAGCAGGGTTTGCCTTCCCTCCCTCCCTGTCTCCCTCCCTCCCTCCTTCCTTCCTTCTTTTTTTAAGAAGGTCAGCTCTTTTAGTGTTTAATTGGTAGATATACTTGGTTGTGAGACCAGCTTCTGGGTGCTCTCTGCTGACCAGGGTGGTCCCTTCAGTTTTCTTGGCTTACTCAAACTCAATTTCAGGTGAACAACTAATTTTGGCCGCTTGTTGCTCCCCTGGAGAAATCAGCTCTCCTATTTCCAGTGGTGACCCAGGGGCTGGGGAGGTGGGGACTGGGATCTCAGGTGTGCATATCAACTATTGTTTCTTGAAGAGGCATTAGGTCCCGAGTCTTAGGGAACAGGATAAACCATTGGCTCGTAGGCATCAACCCTATCTTCTTTTCCAATTTAGAAAATATATATTCACATTTAGATGAAGAGAGTTCTGAGTCTTCCTCGTACACCACGGCGCTCCCCAGAGAGAGGCTCCGGCCGCGGCCAAAGGTCTTCCTCTGCTATTCCAGTAAAGATGGCCAGAATCACATGAACGTTGTCCGGTGTTTTGCCTACTTCCTGCAGGACTTCTGCGGCTGTGAGGTGAGCAATCTGAAGTCTCTTCTCTTCCCCTGGGTAGGACATGTGCTCCCATGCTCTCCCTTCTATCTCCTTCCCTACAGGCCTCTTTGGGTGACACCTAGGACCTTGCTTCCTTCCAAATTTGGGTCAGCCTCACACTCCTCCCTCAGTCTGCCCTACCTATCACTACCATAGCACTAAATGTTTCCTAATACTTAGTCCTAACCCTGACACACTCCTGCTCAAAAGCCTTTAATGGCATCTACGTGGTAGGAAGTTTTATAAACATCAAGGAGATCGTGGGCAGCCTGGGTGGCTTAGTGGTTTAGTGCCGCTTTCAGCCCAGGGCGTGATCCTGGAGACCTGGGATCGAGTCCCACGTCAGGCTCCCTGCATAGAGCCTGCTTCTCCCTCTGCCTGTGTCTCTGCCAGTGTCTCTGTCTCTCATGAATAAATAAATAAAATCTTAAAAAAAAAAAAAAAAAAAAAAAGATCGTGCAGTTGCCTGGAAGGAAATGGCATATCCCCTGAGAACATGTAACAGGAGTAGGGGGGAGGGGGTCATTCAAGACACCTGGTGAGCCTTGAACGGCCAAAGAGAGGATGGAAGATAAAACAGCAGGCTTAGACAATTCTTTGGAGTAGTTTTGCTGAGAAGGGAGAATAATAATGTGTCAAGTACTCAAATGGTCAGCTCTGGTTTCTTGACTGTCTCTTGAGTTAAAGCTATTAATATGTAGCTTTTCTATAATGTGATAGTGCTAATTTTCAGGTGAAGTGAAATTTGAAGCTGTCATGGAAGGCACACTCTGTTTCTTACAAATGCAAGAACTGTACAATAGCTGTGTAATTAAAGTTATTTGTGCTTTGATTACTGCCCACTGGTGGGTGTCTTAGTGTCTCCATGTGGCAAGGCTGCCCCCTAGTGTCAATAATACCTATTTACAAGCTGAAGCTAGGGAGATGCACAGATCCAAACTGCAAACTCCAGCTGGTGCAACATAGTCTTCAGACAGGGACAACCCATGGGCTCTGCTTTGTAACTAACTAGCCTCAGGGGGGAAGTGTCTTCCAATTATGAGTGTAATACTTGTCGTAGAAAATTTGGAAACAAAGATGACCAAAAAAAATGGCCTATAATCTCAACCTAGAGAAAGAGGAACACAGTTAATATCTGGTCTGTTTGCTTCCAATTTCTTTCTTCACAGATGAACTCATGCATACAGTTTTGCATTTAGGGTAGATTAGAATAATTTTCCTGTCTTTTCATTTAATAACTTACTGAAAGTTTTATGTAAACTGCAATTGTATTTTATTTTGTAGAGTTTTTATTTAAATTCCTATTAGTTAACATACAGTGTAGTATTATTTTCAGGTATACGACATTCAGCACTTCCATATATCACCCAGTGCTCATCACAATGAATCCCCATTCCGCATTTCTCCTATCTTCCCACCTTCTCCCTTCTACTAACCCTCAGTTTGTTCTCTGTAGTTAAGAGTCTGTTTCTTGGTTTGCTGCTCTCTTTTTCCCCTTTAGGATTCTTTGGCTTCTTAAATTCCACATACAAATGAAATCATATCATGTTTGTCTTTTTTCGACTTATTTTGTTTAGCATAATACTCTCTAGTTCCATCCATGTCCTTGCAAATGACAAGATTTTATTATTTTTGGTAGCTGAATAATACTCCATTATATCTATATGCATACTACATCTTTATCCATGCATCAGTCAATGAACATTTGGGCTCTTCCCCTAATTTGGCCATTGTTGATAATGCTGCTATAAAAATCAGGGTGCATATATCCTTTCAAATTAGTATTTTTATATTCTTAGGGTAAAGATCTAGTGTAATTTCTAGATTGTAGGGTAGTTTTATTTTTAACTTTTTGAGGAATCTCCATAGTGTTTTCCAGAGTGGCTGCACCATGCAATTTTAAACAGCCACGTGATCCATCATATCAACTCTCTATAATTGAGTTATTTCAAATTGCTAAACATCCCAGTAGTTCAATTTTGCCTCATTTCTGATGACTTTGCAGGGATAGAAGCCTGGAAATGGAATTGCTGCATCAAAGATGGGAACATTTAAAAAATGTTTGGTATATACTTCCAGTTAGCTTTTAGAATGTATAATGCAAGGGAATGTAAAGCAATTCAGGATTATTTTCAGCAAGTGAGTGGATGTTGAACTGTGTTCCTTAGAGCCAAAGAAGAAGACAAAGTCATTTCAGAGCCCCCTTCCCCATTAGAGACTGTGGCTCTCATTCAGGCATATAGCCACTGAGGATTAGTTTCTGAACTACAGAAGGAAAGAGGCTGGTAAAACTGCCAAGAGACATTTTTAGCAGAATCAGATGGAAATGGTCTAAGAAGGTGAAGCCCTCTGAGGGGCACATGCATGCCTGGTTTTCTCTCCTTTCTTGGTGCCTCTCCCTCTCACCCCCTCCCAGAATCTCTTTTGGATTTTGGATGGAAGACCTTATATGGATATGACGCCCCATAGACTGCTTATGAAGTCATGGTGGGAGGTGCCACGTCACTCACAAATGAGTTAACCAGAGTGGCTGTCCTCTTTGTTCCACATGCTCTCTGGATATGAGTCCACCAGCCTTGTGGGCAAGTCTGGCATGCAGACCTGAGCCTCTTTCCTGCCTGCTTTGGGGTCCTGCACCCAGTTTCATCCATCATCACCTTCCATCACCAGGCAGCTCCACTCATCACACAGACTGACCCCAGTGTGCTCATTGTCTGTGGTCACTAGCAGAGAGTCCCTCAAAGGCCTCACTTGTGATATGTGACTTTGGCAGGTTGCTAGAAGCTCTGTGCGTCCATCTTCTCCCTGGTGGGGTGAGATCAGGAATGGCTCTGTGTCAGTCAGAAGCAAGGGCACAATGCCAGGGTCCTGGCATATGACTGTCACCCATAGAACGTTAGCTCTTCTGGGACCCCGGCACCCCGGAGCCTGCACACAGCTGTGCCGCTAATACTTAAAGGATGGATAATGTGACCCTCTTGTAACACTCTTGTTTTTGTTACCTGAGTCTCCTCTCCAGGCTGTATAGGTGAGTGAGGTCCATGTTCTCTTTCCAGGTGGCTCTGGACCTGTGGGAGGACTTCAGTCTGTGCAGAGAAGGGCAGAGAGAATGGGTCATCCAGAAGATCCACGAGTCGCAGTTCATCATCGTGGTGTGTTCCAAAGGCATGAAGTATTTTGTGGACAAGAAGAGCTACAAGCACAGAGGCGGAGGCCGGGGCTCGGGAAAGGGTGAGCTCTTCTTGGTGGCTGTGTCGGCCATCGCAGAAAAGCTGCGCCAGGCCAAGCAGAGCTCCTCAGGCCAGCTCAGCAAGTTCATCACCGTTTACTTTGATTACTCCTGCGAGGGAGACGTTCCCGGCGTCCTGGACCTGAGCACCAAGTACAAGCTCATGGACAACCTTCCCCAGCTCTGTTCCCACCTGCACTCCCGAGACCACGGCCTTCCAGAGTCGGGGCCGCACCCCGGGCAGGTGAGCAGAAGGAACTACTTTCGGAGCAAGTCGGGCCGCTCCCTTTACGTGGCCATTTGCAACATGCACCAGTTCATCGATGAGGAGCCCGACTGGTTTGAGAAGCAGTTCGTTCCCCTCCGCCCTCCCCCCCTCCACTCCCGAGAGCCGGTGCTGGAGAAGTTTGACTCGGGCTTGGTGTTAAATGACGTCGTGTGCAAACCAGGGCCCGACAGCAGCGATTTCTGCCTCAAGGCTGAGGCTGTGGCCCCTGGGGCGCGGGCCGACTCGCCCTCCGAGGGCCCGCACTTGGGCCTGGACCAAGACACGGAGGTGGGGCCTGGGCCCGGCGGGGGCTCGGTCCTGCCGCCCCTGCTGCACGCCGTGAAAGCCTCCGGCCCCTCGGACATGCCCCGGGACTCGGGCATCTACGACTCGTCCGTGCCCTCCTCGGAGCTGTCCCTGCCCTTAATGGAAGGACTGTCGGCAGACCACACGGAGACATCTTCGCTGACAGAGAGCGTGTCGTCCTCCTCTGGCCTGGGTAAGGTGCGGGGGGAGCCGAGAGTGCCTTTGGGTTGGGTTCCTGATGCAGGTCACAGCCTTTGTCTCTAGTTCCCAAATCCATGAGAGTGTCTCTCTACTTTTGCTGCACACTTACTGGCACTGAATCCTTATGGGAGGTTACAGACTCCATTGATAGTCTCGATTTATTCCAGGCAATGGGAATGTTCCCATGTGTGAACTGCTGGAATACTAAGGCTCAGTTATGGTGAGCGGCCCAGTCCCTGCAGGAGGTGTTATGAAACATGCGGTGTGTGCATTATATCACCTTCCTGAACTCTGCAGGCCTCTGGCTACCAAGACACAGCTTGCCCCAAGGATATTGGTTGGGGGGGGGGGGGGGGAGGCGGGTTCTCTGGACCTTTATCTTTGCTGGGATTTGTAGTGTTCACCATCCCTCACCTATGCCAGTGACTTAAAAGCCACATCTTTTAATAATCTTGGGATTGGTGGACACGGTGTTTGCTCCATCAAAGCTCAGCACAGGGCCAAGTGGGAGGGCTCTGAAGGAGAGTTCTGTCTCCCCAGGGAGCACCAGCAGGATGCCACCTGGGGCTTCTCCTTATAGTGTCTGTGGCTAGCTGGAGTCATGCATGCAAACCCTTGGCCCTCAACTAAGGGAACCTGCCAACAGGTTGACAGTGCCCTGTCTTGAGTTGGTTGGTAGGCCTGCCTCACTTGTAAAGCCAGATTCAACCACATTCTGGCCTTAGCACCCGCCCCAGTGAAGTACAATGACGTGTGGCTCTGCCCTGTTTTCTTTCCTTAGGTGAGGAGGATCCTCCTGCCTTCCCTTCCAAGCTTCTCACATCTGGGGCGTGCAAAGCAGAGCCTGGTTGCTGCAGCTACACTGGTGAACTCCATGCGGTCGCCCCTTTGTAACAAAATGGAAGAGTCTAAGCATTGCCACTTTAGCTGCCGCCTCTCTCTGGTCCCCCAGCTCTTCTCTCTGGTTGCGCAGTCCACTTGGAGCTGAGGTCTCCTGCAAGGATACTTGGAGTGAAATTTGGGCCAGTACTTGCTCTCCTTGCCCCATCCCTCATATCAGATACCTGATATCTTGGCAGAGTCTCCAACTTTCTAAAACTGTATGGATCTCTGAAAGGCATGTCCATAAGGTCAGACCTTGGATTAGAGCCAATTCTGGGAGGTAGGAGGATATATGCACAGAGAAATAGCAACGTACCTGCACTGATTATTCAGATTGTATTTATCTCTGCAAACTTTGCCTGTTTGCTGTTGGCTACTTTGATTTGAAATGCTTTGTGGAAGAAGCACTTTTAGTACCATTATAGCCACAGAAGTCAAGTGCCAGTATATCTGGAATCCATGTTGTTACAGACGATGCTCTTGTCTGGTTTTGGTATAGAATTTACAGTACTACAGATGTTAAAAAAAAAAAAAAGCTGAGTCGAAGGTCGAGAAGGTAACTGACTATACTATCACCTTTCATGAAATAAGTCTCTATGTACTAGTGGTGCCATAGCTGGCTGAGGTGGGGGCTGCAGGGTCAGGCTTACCATGCTGACAGTTTTTTCTGACATGGGCTGGTTATTGCACAGAAAGGACCATAACTCAGGACACAGGACCACCTCTTGGTTTGAGTAGGCATCATGTGGGGCCCAGATCTGCATGCCAAATTTCCTTGGGTTCCATTTACTGTGCAGTATCTCAGATGTTGCTGCCTGGAAGTTTATTTTTAAAAGACTAATACCCAACTGAGCTGTATTACTGGAAGCTGGAGTTCATGCTTCAGTTGGCTTCTGATCTAAAGCTGTGTCCAGAATATTAGGGATCAGAATCAATTGAAATATGGCAGTGTGTACAAGTGGCAGCCACTTAATCTGCTGAACTGGTTTTGTCTAATGAGAAGTCTCATTTTAAGATGGTGAGGAGAGATCTGTCACAAAGATGAGTGTGCGCTTCTAATACCGTCTGAAGAAGACATGAGACCTGAAATCATTGAATTCTTGAATCTTAAAGTACTCCCTCCCAACAACCCAGCCTGTGAATCATGTTTCACTTCGTGTTTCTGTTGTACTTACCCAATGAAAGATTTGTCTCTTGTGCTCTATCCTACCAAAAATAGCTATCTAGAGCTTAGAAGGAAAATATTTGCTTTAAAAAAAGGAAAAGTAAATGTTCTGTTTCTATGAATGATGATTCTACAGAATTTGTTTCCAAAGGAAAAATAGTTGTTCAAATCTTGTTTGTTTATTAGCATGTAGGTAATGATACCTTGGTCTTCCCTGTGAAAAGCCTTCTTCCCATGTCCTTGAGGGGTTGTGAGGATCTTTCTCCATGTTTTTCATGGGTGTTGCTGGATTTTGGCACTCTGCTTTTACTCAGCATTCACACAGGGGACCTTGGGTTTCACTCCTCTAGCAGATAGGACCAATATGAAGGGGAGATGAGAAACCTCTCAAGGAGGGGTGGGAGTTGGAATGGGGCATGACTTTTCCACCGAAGCACATGCTTGGCAGGTGGGGAAGGGAAGGTTTGCAGCCTTGCTGGAAAGAAGAGGTTTGTGTGTATTTTTGATGCAAATGCCATACTCCATGTTCTGTAAAGGCAGCTGACGGCCTTGGGAGAAGAACGTGCTCTGCTCGTCTGTTCTACCGGCATCGAATTTCCTGCAGCTGCTCTGAAGGGGAGACAAGTGAGCTGCAGAACCGTCTCCCCCATAAAGCCAGGCATCTTGTTGGAGAAGAGATGTTCCATGTCACCGTGGAATCTGGGACAAGTGCAGAGCTCCTGCCCATGTGTGACTGTCCTGCCATTCCATCATCAGGATAAGTTCTGCAAGGGAGATTGGTCAGTCCAAACTTGCCAACATGAAAATTCACTTTGGAACATTATCAGGAAGATTGAGGCCAAGAAATGATGCATGCTCCAAAGGAACCATGAGGAGCTACTTTTAGGATATTCAACTTTGCACATAAAATGAAGCATCTCTGAGAAAGTGACCCCAGGAACAGCATGGAGGGGTGCCGGGTGGGGCAGGGAGCATCAGCTGAGCTCCATGATCGTGGGCAGGGAGCTTGCTAAATGAACTTAACTTCTTATGAAAATGCAAGGGAAAAATATGCTAGACCAAAAATCAGGTAAAATTGTAGTTTGGATTTAGGGTTTAGATGGTTATTTTCAAGTACTAATTTCTTATGTTCAACACAATTAAATTCTAACATACCGAGTAGCAAAACCATAGTGCGAAGGCCTAAGTCAGACTAAGTTGATATGTTCCAACTTTGTGGTTTTGTTTTATTAGCTTCATTTTTTTTTTTTTTTTTTTAAACCCTCCGATCTCTTGCTGGGAATGAGAACAGTTGCCTTGTAGATTAAGGCAAAACATCTGTTTTAAGCAGAGCTGCATTCTTTGACTGATACTGTCCTGGGTAATTGAAATGCTAAGACAGAATTCAGATAAAACTTCTGCCAAATTGCAGGCTTTTAGAAATTTTAGAAACAAGAATTAGAATATAGGGATGACCTCAATGAAAAGCTAAGAGGCTTGTGTGGCTAAGTTAGCTGGTGTCCTCTGCGCAGGAGACCAGAGGTAGATGCAAGGAGCCAGGTAAGCAGATCTCGAAGGTAGTTGAAGGTAGGGAGCTAGTCGTTCATCTTAACTCACCAGTGCCCTACAGAAAGGACTTAGCATTTGACATAGCTTTGCAGAGTGGGGAGGGATCAGAGAGGCAGAAGCCTGGGTAAAGGTGTGCTTTTCTCCCAGCAATTGGCTACAAGCAACCAGAACTTACCCGGACAGACCTGGCCCAGCCACATAGTAGGGGCAGAGTGTCCTCCAGAGGGCCAAATCCTGGGCCTTTTGAGGCACATTGATCTTCAGAAAGAATCTGAAGTCATTCAGGTCCAGGCCCAGGTATTCAGGTTGGGTGACCCAGCCAGGTAATAGCATTTTGAGCCAAAAAATGAGACAGGGCCTTAAAATCATGAGACAGGTTTTGGTTGACACATGAGTAATAATTGAAGACAGTCCCAGAGCACAAGTTCACAAAGTGTCTTTAGCAACTATGACATCATTGGAATCAACGCATAGTAATTTCAGTGTACATAAGTTGTATGTTAGAGTTCAGTCTTGCTACTTCATAGCTGCAAATGTCTTTTTTTTTTCTTTTTTTGAACCAACCCCTAATCTCAGGTTCCCTGATTTAAGCACAAATAAACAGGAAGACTGTCCCTTCAAAAATGTCGAGTTACTTGATTTTTGGAACTTTTCCTTTCTTCAGACTTAGGCATCTTTTAGAAGAAAAAAAAGAAGGAAAAAAAAAAACCCTATTTTATTCCTGGAGAAGAAATGATACACCCTCTTCTTAAAGAAAACCCTGTAGTCCCCGGTAGCCTCAGCACTAATTTGGCTCTCTTAGAGGGGAGAATTATTCTTTGTGTTCTTACTGGAAAGAGGTAGACAGTACCAATGTGAAAGTTATTAGCCTTTTCTGTTTTAAATTGTTTGTGAAGACTGCTGCTCTTACTTAGCAGATGCTATGCCTTCAAGGGTAGCCAGTGCAGCAGGCCAGGAATAATGATAAATAAGGTGTGGTGATAAATGGCAATGACCTACCTTCTCAGTGTCAGAGAGGCCATAGGGCATGGCGAGGACTGTGGCAAACTGAAGTGCTTCCTGTCCCACCTCTAGGAAGGCAGCTATTCCAGTCAGTTGTGGCCATGTGGTACTTACTGATTTTCCCATTTTTCAAGAGAAGCTGAGAATCTGGATTCTTTTTTTTTTTTTTTTTTTAAGTAGACTCCATGCCAGTGTGGAGTCCAATACAGGGCTTGAACTCATGGTTTCAAGATCAAGACCTGACCTAATATCAAGAGTCAGATGCTTAACCCAACTGAGCCAGCCACCCAGGCACCCCGAGAATCTGGGTTTTTATGTGAAAAATTATAATTTTTTTAGAGTGTTGGCAGCTAAATAATTTTTTTTTTCAATTCAGGCTCAACAGAACACATGATTGGGCCTGATTTGTCCCCTAGCTGCCAGTTTGTCACCTCTGCCTTGTAAGATTTGAAATGAAAAGCATTCATGGTGATTACAGATGTCTGGTATCACCAGAAAATGCTCTCACTAAATGCAGCTGATGGCTAGATTGCTTTTTCCCCAACTTGCTCCCCCAAAGAAGTCTGATAGGATTGTGAATGTATTTGAAATATTTTGATTGCTTCTTTACATTTCATGGTGCCTTAAGAGAAAGGCAAGCCAGTTACTAATTTCAAAATCAGATTTATGTTCTCCAATTTTAAAAACATAACACTTGGAACAATTTTCACTTAAACTCCACAATCTAAAGGACCTATTTATAGCTTTAGTTCTTGGCTTAATAATTCTTTAAATGATGTGCAATTATGAATTTAGGCCAAGGCTTAATGAGAAAAGCAGGGATTGTGGGGAGTGGGGCAAGGAATCCCAAGTGTCCACTAGAGCCAGGTATTTGCATTGTCTTCTGTTTTAAATGATCTGTGAATTGACTCTGTTTTGGAGATGTGAAACAGTATATGGAGAAAAGCTTTTCCTGATACTGAGAGATCAGTTAGGAGTCCTCATGGGGTGTTGGGTCATCCTTTCTATGTCACCTCCTTTCCAGGCTCAGGGTGGAAATAAACAAAAGGAAGTCTGACTGTAAGCCAATAGCTTGGATTCCAATTTCAGAGTTTTGGAGCTGGGAGAAAGTTTGGATCATCTAGCATGTTTCCCCGCTCTGGTGTCAGCCGGGGCTGAGCCTGAATTATTTCAGACATATGGCTATGGATGGGATTCTGGATTTTCAGTGAGGGAAATTCAGTAACCTACCCTGCTGATCAGATAGTTCTTTGTACGTCTTACAGAAATTCAAACCAGCTTTCTTTTGTTCTGCATGTAGTGGAAAAAGAACAGCTGGTTACCTTCCGTGTATTTGGAAACCACAGTGAAGTCATCCCCCTGGTAAATAATCCCACCTACTTAAACCATTCTTCATAGCTCTTGTTTTGCAAGGGCTTGATAATTTTCACTGCTCTTCTGTGTCTCAGCTTCATGCTCCGTTTGGTTGTGCAAACAGAACATGGTGCCTTATTCACATTGGTGCCTTGTGGAGGCCAAGCTCTGGATGGGGATTATAGGGAAATCCTCATGTGCCCGGCTTCTCTTACTATTTAAAACTATAATGGCACTTTTAAGAAGTGGTATATTGCCTATATTCATTCTGAGGATTATTTGGTTGCTACATCTATCCCCCTGCCCAGCAATAGCCTGTTATGTTTTTCCCCCCACTCCTGTGGTCAGATACTTGGTGCTTATTCCTGAGCTTCTTCAAGATACTCTTCAAGACTAGCTCTTACCATCTGAGTGGCAGCTACCCCTCCCTCACAATTTTGTATTCTATTTTTACGTATCTGTAAACATCACCTTTAATTCATGACTCACAATATTATGAAATGGTTTGGACTTCAGTTTAGCCCCTGGTGAGATACAGAGCAGTTGCTAAGAGCTGATTTGCAAAGAGAGTGAGGGAGGACCTCCTGGGGAATTTTGGCCAATTGTCTTCCCTCCTGTTCTTTGGTTTCTCCCTGAAATTCATCTGGGACCACAGACTCTTCAGGAGCTTTCCTGTGTTCTGAAGTCATGATTCCAACTCTGGCTAGAGTCATGGCTCTGAATGGACTCAACACTGTGTTTTCTCCAGTCAGAAGTCTGACAAGAGCAAACCAATTATGATCATGTCTGATGTTTATGTCAAGTAAAATTTCAGTCGAGAAGATTCAAAGAACCATACTCCTGTTTGTACACGATGTAGACAAAGTTGCCTGCTCCATCCATTAGATGAAAAAACTACCATCGGGTCACACTCATGTGTAACTGTTATTTAAAAGTTTCATTTTTTTCCTCAAGAAAAAACATGGTGAGTCTGGACAGAGCAAAAACTTTTGTAAAAACCACATGTGTTCATTTAGAGATTAGGTAACTTCTATTTTCACTTTTTTTTTTTTTTACTACAGAAGCTCCCTGTACTACGTTCTGGGGGAAAAGCCTGTGGAACATGAACATGGTGGTTGTTGTCATTGTCTTTGTTTCTTCTTTAAGATTGTCATTGGTGGGGTTTGGTGGAATAGTGAGCACTGACAGACTGTAGCAGTGTGCTATATTTTTACATTGAAAACAGTGTCTTATTTGATTTGTACATAACTGTAAATAGGTGGCAGTAGGTCACAGCTGACAATTGCAAAATGTTGTTTTTGTACCTTAGAATTTCTGCACCGAATAAAATGTTTTAAGATTGCAGTGGTTCATTGTTCTACATCTTTCCTGTTTGCTGAGGAGCTGGGTTCCTAGCACGGTTTTCTGAGGGCTCTGCCTCTGAAATGGAGAGAGATTATCCAGGGTGAGGAGGAGAGGGTGGCCAGTAGGTCTTGCACATGAAATCTGCTGCCTTGACCATTTACTTTGCCTTCTGGCGGCCAGGAGTGTATTGCCTGTGTGGAGTCAGGAGCAGGGATATTCATGTCAAGGAGAAATTTGACTGTCATAACAAATAGACCTTTTCAGAAATTTGAAAAGAGGAATGCCCAGGTGGCTCAGTTGGTTGAGCATCTGACTCGGTTTTGGCTCAGGTGGTGATCTTGGGGTCCTGGGATTGAGCCCCATGTTGGGCTTCCTGCTCAGCGGGGAGTCTACTTCTCCCTCTCCCTCTGCCCCTTCTCCTGCTTGCTCTCTGTCAAGTAAATAAAATCTTTAAAAAAAATTTTGAAAAGAAGCACTGAAATGTGGGAGCCACGAATGTCCGGCTATCCAGTTAGAAGAGTCCTTTCATGCTGTTGCACATTTTCTCACCTCCTGTGTGCTAGTGCTCTGTGAGTTAACTTCTTTGGTGCCTATCAACATGGGAGTCTGTTTTTGCTCTGCTTCTGCTGCTGTGACCCTGTGGCTGCACTTCTGGGCCTCAGTTTCTCACCTCTAGAATTGGCCAAAGGTCCTCCCTCGCAGGGTGGTGAATGGGAAGTGCCTAATGGCACATAGTTAGTGCTCCAAAAATGACAGGGATCCAGGAGAGGGCAATGAGTTAGTAAGACAGAGCAAGGACACAGAACACAAACCTCCTGGCCATTGCCTGGAAAAACTATAGTGGAAGTGAAGTGTTCGAAGCATTGGGTTTTCCTCGTTTGCTTCCCCGCCTATAACATTGTTGGGTGGCAGGAAGGAAGTGAGGACACCATCATGGAATATTAGTTCCTGCTATGAGTGCTTTTTGTGTCTCTTCTCACCACAACCCAGCATACTAAACACAACAAACAACATACATCTTATTTTTGAGATTGTGAGGCCTGGAAATCAGGTAGTTTTGCCAAGAGTGCAACCAAGGAATCGGCAGCACAGATATTCAGATATTTGATTGAAGCATCTTCACTCCTAGCCAACAGGCTCCCCTGTCCTTCAATATAGTTTATAGGGTGAAGAAAGGACCTGGAGTAGCAAGTTATGGTGGCTTGGTTCCCTTATCAATCCAAATACTGAAAGTAAATTTGTTAGCAGGTTAAGCAAATGGATCTGAAGAGTCTTGATTAGAAGAACCTTATTAGGCAGATGCTGCAGTAAGTAAGTGAATTCTAATTAGTGGGGGGGAAATTCCTCTTTGAACAGAGAGAAACCCTAATTTTTACCACAGCCATAGATAACAGTCTGTTTTTACAGCGGCTTCAGGGTTTCTTTTTTTTTTTTTTCCCTTAGGTTTTGGTTGTTGTTTTTTGGTTGGGGTGTGTGTGTGTGTGTGTGTGTGTGTGTATTTTTTTAAAGTAATCTCTACACCCAACATGGGGCTCAAACTCATGGCCCTAAGATCAAGAGTTGAATGCTCTACTAACTGAGCCAGGTGCTCCTGTTCAGGGTTCTTGTAATTGCCAACATCTGTGGGGCCTTTGCCACTGGTTTTACTTTTAGAAATGCAAACTTTAAAGGTAGCAAAGACAAGCTTCTCTTGCAGGCTTTAATTAGAAGAATTTCATTTGGTTTAGTTGAGTAAGAAACTACTGGCAATAAGCTAAGCCAATGGAGGAGGGAGACATAAAAAAGTATCTTTGCTGTCCTGGGTATAAGTGGGTCTTCAATAAATGTCTGTTTCCCACCCCTACCCCCAGCATACCCTGTCCTCCCCTGTCCACAGGAACAAAACCAGAAGTGGTCCAAGAGGTAGAGGATGCAGGGAAGAAGGGAAGGACACAAACGTGAGGTAAGACCTTTTGCAATGAAACAATTCGAATAGGATCTTTAGGATTAAGGGAAAGTAATGCAAGATCAGGGAGTTTGGCTCCCTGGTCTCTTTCTGCTGGTGGGGGGTGATGTTGCACCAGCTTTCACATTTATAGATGATATAACCCTCTTACAACATCTGAGAGTCTGTTGTGGGGATACAGTAATAGGTAAGATGCAAACATGATCCCTTCCCTCCTGAGTCCACCCTCTTTGTATATATGAGAGTGTAGGCAAGTCATCTAATTGCTCTGAGCCTGTTTTTCCATCTCCAAGACAGGACTAATACCCGTTACATAGAGGTTATTGTGAGGATTAAAGGAGATGGGGGTCTATAGAGCACCGGTGGCCATGCTTGGCAAGGGCCTGGCACTTGGTAAATAGTGGCTTATTAATCATTTTGTGGAAGAGCAAGCCTTGGGTTCTGTGGGGATCAGATGGAGATGGGTAGGAGACAGTTCCCTGCTCATAGGACCTTCAGCCTAGGGACTTTGTCAGGTGCTGAGATTAAGCATCTTATCCCCTGAGAGAAGAGGATGGATCCATGCCTGGCTGTTTTGGTGTTGGTCCAGGAAGGAAGGGATGGGGATTCAGGAGGGGGAGGTGCTCCTAGCAAAATTAAATTAAGGCAGTAATGCTGGGGTTCTTGATAATTGAACATGTGTAGCCTGTGCCAGCTGACCGTGAACTCTGAGATCTGCTCATATTCCATTCAACAGGCTCCTCTTTCCCTGGTCATCTGTCAACCCCAATAGAGACACATTTTTCTGGACTTGCTGCTTTAAAAACCCCGTGCCAGGCAGATGGACACACCCTATTCGAGATGTGAACAAAAGCTGAGATTGTTTCTCTAAACCATTAATGAAAGGTTAGGGGGATTCTCTGCATTTTAGCAGTTGAAGGGGATGAAGACAGTAGTCCTCCAGGATGGTTGGTCCTGCCTGGTGATTCCCGCTCTGGGTCAGAGACATTCCAGGTGGTGGGCAGGTGTCAGCTTTCAGACAAGCCACTGAGGCTTCCCACCAGTCTGGGCAAGGCCAGGCCATGGAGAACTTGCAGTGGAGAAAGATTGCAAACAGGCAGGTCCTGTCTTTGGTTTGTGAACCTGAAGTCAGATATATTTAATGACCCTGCACCTATGTGTATAATTGTGTATTATTATTGGCAAGAGTATTTTTTTTTTATCATTGTGATTAAAATGGGGCTTTGGTCTCAGGCACCCTGAACTTAGATCTGTGTGACCCTGGCAGGTGACTTGACCTGGTTAGGATTTAGTTCCTGCATCTGGAAAAGAGATCATTGGTCAATACCTCACAGGGCTGATGTGAGGCTTGAATGTGAGGCCAGGTGGAGTTTGGGTACAGAGCCTCGTGTGCGGTAAGCCCTTCTGCCTGTGGAGATGTGGTCACCTGGGGCAGGTTAAGGGATGTGTGGCTCTGAAAAGGTATCCCCTAAATGTCTCCCTCAGTCCTGGCTGGGGTGGTTGATGGGCTAGATCACTAATGTGAATTCCTATCTCTTGGAGGTCTTAATTCAGAAGGGCAGCTGGCAATGGCCTCACAAGAGACAGCTACTTGATTAGATGTCACTCCCTGCTTGAAACTGCCAATGGTCCTGGAAGTAAACCCTGATGTTCTGACCTGGCCCCTTGCTTATCTCTTCTCTGTGTGTCCCTTTTTTTCTCTATGGCCATACCAGAATTTTTTGAGATTCCTCACTTACGGGTTCCTGCCTTGGGGCCTTTGCATATGCTGTTTTTTTTCTGCCTGAAAACACCCTCTCTCTGTCTCCACCCATCCTTTGCTGTCAAAACTTCCTTGACACTGTCTACTCTGGTCTAGGTCCTGACACCTGCCTTCAGCAGCACTTAACTCAGCTTATGTGATTATGTGATGGGCCCTCCTGCCCACAAGAATGGCTGCTCCTTGAGGGGGCGCTGTGTCATTTACAGAGACCTCTCTTCTGGGCTGGGCTCAGATTCTACTTCTTGAACCTGGCTTGGGACCCCAGCCCTACTACTCAGCAGTCACCGGGGCAAGGCATCTCATCTTCCTGGTCTTCAATTTCCTCATCTGTTGGGTGGGGGTAAAAATGCATCTATCTTATGGGGTTATCATGAGGATAAAGCAGGTGGACGGCATAGCCTAGTGCCTGGCACATGGCAGGTGCTCAGAACCATTAATATTTGTCTCTGATGTCATCAGGAGTAAGTAAGCCCACTTCCCAATAGTAAATTTTAAAAGGTTTCAGGGAGTAGTAAACTTCATCTTAGAATCACCCCTGTGGGTTGGGTGCCTGCTACTGTGCCAAGCACCATGCTGTTGCTGGATCACATCACATCGTCCCACTGGGTCTTTGGAGCTTAGGTGACATCCTACATCAGGGCAGGGCCCCAGTTAGATTTGAACTCAGGCATTTCCTACTCCAAAGCCCCCCTCTGTCTTTGCATTCCGCTGCTCATGCTTGCTTCTTAGGTTTTCCTCTAACCCAGATTATGAAAACAGAAAGGGTCTGTTTTCAAAGACACCTTTTGCTAGTCACTTGAAGAGCATTGCTTAGGTTCAAACAGTAAGACCAGCACTTTAATCCTACAGGCATCCCCAATCCCCTGGGTGAGGGCTGTGCCAGGTTAGTGTTGCTTGTTGCCTGGATGCTCCACCCCCTCCCTCTCACCAAAAGGGAGGAGGCATCTGTATGCCTGTAAGGTGCTGCGGGCAGAAGAGTTGAACACCTTTCCCCATAACCCCTGTTCCAGGTTTATCTTTAGGAAATAACCAGAAATGTGTGCCAAAGTTTATTGTGTGCAGGTTTTCATTGCCAAGCTTTATTTGTCCTGGATACTGAGAAATGAGGAGCAAAGTACCAGTCAGACTGATTGTAAGAAGGCGCCTTCGTACAAGTGGCCCTTAAAAGTTGTGTTGCAGATTGTTTTATGACAAAGGGAAAAAGACTCACGGTAGGTTAGGGGAAAAAGAAAGGACACCAAACAACAGTGGTTACTGCTAGGTGGTATGCTTGTGAATGAGTGTTATGCTCTTTTTAAGCCTGTCAGTATTTTCTACGGTTTTAAAAATATTTATTTATTTTTAGTAATCTCTATGCCCAGTGTGGGACTCAAATTCACCACCCTGAGATCAGAGTCACTTGCTCTGCTGACTGAGCCAGCCGGCGCCCCTCTACATCGTTTGGTGATGAGCGCTATTCTATCGTCAGAGTGTTTTAAATGTATGATCATGCCTGACAGTGCTGATGATACTGGGTAGGCACTAGGAGGTGTCTCATCCTTGCCCTTGTCTCCGTGGTGCCTTCACACGAGGTCCTTTCCCCAGCTGTGCTGCCCAGTGCCTGGCCTGGGCCCTCCACTTTCCTGCCGGTGCTCAGTTGCCTATCCTCAGCCCTCCCACATCATTTGCTCTTCCAGTGAGCAGGTGGGGACCTCTTGCGGACACCCTGCATTCCCAGTTACTGATTAGTGAGGTGACTGCTCTGGCCCCATTCCAGCCTGTCTCACAGAGTTAGAGGAGATGAGGCCAAACTCAAGAACAGGCCCTCCTGAATTATTTCAAGGAGAAAAATGCTCATCATCAATATCTTCTGGCCCCTCTGCCAGTTTCCAAACTTGGTCGATAGAAACCCACGTTTCTTGCCATTCCTTCCCCACTCCGCTACCACACCAAAGGGCTCCCATTGGGTATATCTGTTCCCCCTCCAAAGACTCCTATAATGAGGCCAAGAGCCAAGCTCCCTCTTTCCCCAGCTCCCTCCACAGGGCCAAGCATGGCTTGGGTGGGAGGGGATGGCTGGTGCATATAAACCCTTGTGGGATTAAACTGATTTGTTTTAGTCTTCCTATCCCACTTGCAGATCTGTTCTGATTTCTGCAAACCCTGAATTATAAAACAGGAAGTCAAAAAGTTTACCTTTAGTAATAAGAATAATGCACATTGTCTTTACTGTGTATAAGAGACTTTCCTACCTCAGTCACAGCAGCGGTGGGATCCCATCACCTCTGCCTGAACCTTTCAACGGTCAAGGTCTTGTGTCTTACCCTGGCCATCAAGGCCTCCCTAGCTGTGTTCTTCTGGAACTGTTCCTCTCCACAGACTCCCAGAACTGTGCCCTGTGCTCTCCCACTTCTAGGCTTCCGTATTTCCTGTTCTCTCCCACTGCCTTCCTGGTTACCCCACCTCGTCAGGGCTCAGCAGAGGCCCACTTCCCACCGGAAGTCTTTCTAGGCCTGAAGTGGGGCCAGTGCTTCCCCAGGTGTGTCTCTCTCTACTCCCTAACTGCCCGGTGAGGGGTCTGAGCTGTGAGCTCCATGGGGTCAGGGTCAGTGTGTCTTATCGAGATTCACTACTGTTCCCCAGAGCCCAGCACAGTGTGTGGCATGTAGCAGATGCTCAAATCATTATTAAATGGAATCTTATGGAAATAAAACTTTTATCTTGACAAGGCTGCCTGGGTAGAACACCAGGTATTGACTTTGGGTCTGAAGCTCCCGCTAAGCTCTGGGGCAGTGGGGGAATGGAAGTCCTTTATTATTCCTTAATAAACATAGCTGGTAGTAATAGGGATCTTTTATAGTGTGGAGGAGGTAAGGGTAAGGGAGAGAACAACAAAAGAGGTTTTGGGGAAAAGGCTGAGGACTAGGGGTCTGGATATATAGGTTTTGCTATCGGAAATGGAGTACTGCCGAGGGTATGTGTTCCTTGAACAAGAAATGGGTGGGTCACGAGGCACTAGGTTTGGGGTCAAGGAGTCCCCTTCAAGTTGTAGTGGAATGAAGTTGCAGCTGTTGAAATGAAAGTTGGTTTGCTGAAGATGCTTAGTTTCTGGCCGAAAAGTCAGGATGCAGGCCAAGAAGAGGCCTCCCAGAACCAGGAGGTCTGTGCCTGCAACAAGACACAGGCATTCCAAGGAAGAGTCTCAGCCATGTCAGATCAGTCCTGAACACCTCCTGCTGGTCATGGGAGCCTAGGCTGGGAGGTCTGCCTCTCAGAGGCTGCTGTCAGGACAGGTGCCTCCCAAGGAGGCCTGAGCAGCCCCCTCTTGCTGTGAATGAGGGGGTGGTTAGAGACTGAGGAGTTCTACTCACAGGCTGCTCTTGCCACTTGCTGGAGGGTCAGCCTGGCAGGAGCCTTGATTCTTGGGCTGTTCCTCTTTCCTCTGACCTTGGGGCTGGCTTCACTCTTTCAGGCTTCAGTTTCTTCATCTGGGAAGCAGGCCTGCACAATTCCTACACCTCACAAGGCTGTTAAATATAATGTTAAAATAGATCCACCCAGGGGCACCTGGGTGGCTCATTCAGTTAAGCATCTGCCTTTTGACTCAGATCACAACCTCAGGGTCCTGGGATGGAACCTGGGGTCGGGCTCCCTGCTCAGCGGGAAATCTGCTTCTCCCCCACTCTAAAATAAATAAATAAAATCTTAAAAAAAAAAAAAAAAAAAAAAAAAAAAAAAAAAAAAACACTGAAAGCAACCGCTGGTGAATTTCCGATTTTTACCATCACGGTTTGTATTTTCATAAGAGCCATACAGTGGAGGGCATTCTTTATTTCTGATTGTATGGGGTCCCGAGGACCAGAGGCGTTTATCTGTTGAATGAATGAACATAGGAAATAGTTGTATTTGGATCCCCAAATTTATTGGGGGAAATAATTGGATCCCCAATTTATTTCCGCACGATGACCTAGGCCACTGGAGGCGGCTCTGCGTAGGCTCACAAACCTGTGATTCTCTCTCTCTCTCTTTTTTAAAGATTTTTTTTTTTTCTTTTTTAAAGATTTTATTTATTTATTCATGAGAGAGAGAGAGAGCGCAGAGACTCAGGCAGAGGGAGAAGCAGGCTCCCTCAGGGAGCCCGACGCGGGGCTCGATCCCGGGACTCCAGGACCACACCCTGGGCCAATGTCAGGCGCTAAACCGCGGAGCCACCCAGGGATCCCCCAAACCTGCGATTCTTGAGGACTTTCTGGGGGCGCGGGGACTGGCGCAGCTTGCGTCTCGTCCTCCCTTTCACCCCCACAGTCCGGGCGCGACCCGACGCGCCGCAGGTCGGCTTAGGGCGGGGTGGGGGTGGGGGGGCCCAGGGGGTGGGGGCCCCACGCCCAGGCTCCAGCCATCCCCGGCCAGGGCAGCCCCCGCGAGGCCAGGCCCTTCCTGCTCCGGTCCTCGTCCGCGAGCCCGTCCCGTGGTGGTGGTGGGGGGGCGGGGAGCGCAGGGGCCGGGCTGCACACCCTCCCCCCGACCGGTACACTCGCCCTCCAGAGTCGGGATGAGGTAGCGGGGGCCCCGGGCCGGGTCCTCTCCCGCGTCCTCCCAGGGACCCCGGCGCGGCGCGGAGGGGAGCGCCCTGCAGCAGCGGCCGCCTCCCGCCCACGTGGCCGCCCGGCCTCCCCGCCCCCGCCCCCGCCCCCGCCCCCGGCCGGCCCGGCCCCGCCCCGCCCGGGGAGCCGCCCCCGCAGCCGCCGCGGCCGCCGCAGCCGTGCGCCCTCCAGCCCCGCGGGCCGAGCCGAGCCGCGCCGCGCCGAGGTGAGTGAGGGGGGCCGGCCGGGGACCCCGCCCCTCCAGCGGACCCTCCCCAGCTCGCGGCGCGCCGGCCCGACGGCTGGGGCCGCTCTCGGGGGGCTGGCCTCCCCCTGGCCCTCAGCCCCCGCCCGGAGACCCCCGCCCCCGCCTCCGGGTCGCCGTGGCCCGTCCCGGTGCCCGCAGCGGGCTCTGCTGCGCCCCCGCGCCCGGCGCTCGGAGCGCACTTGGGGCCCGCGCGGCGCAGGTGGGCGGTGCCGCCGCCACCCCGAACCCGAACCCGAACCCGAACCCGAACCGCCGCTCGCGCCGGAGCCCCTGACTTTGGTCCCGGAGCTCTTAAGCGAAAGTTCTCGGAGCCACTTCCGGGGAGGGAGGCGCCACCTGTCCTCTCCCTCGGACTCATCCCCAGCCTTGCGGGGCGCCCACAGGTCAGCGTCGGGCGCTGCTCGTCGTGGCTCGCGGAGCTGCGGGTCACCCCGCTTCGGGGAACCGGGCTTGGGGCGCGTTGCGGGCCCGCCCGGGGCCCTCGTGCTGGCGGCTGCATCTTTTAAATTACGCGGCCAGAGGGATCCTGAGAGAGAGGCGCGGGAGGCGGACCCCAGGGGTTTAGGCTGAATCTCGGGGCCTCATAGCCAGGAGACCGGGGAGCATTTTCTGAATGTGGAATTTGGGCCGAGCCGGGTGGAAACGGGCTGCTTTGGGCTCTGCCGTAGCGAAGAGCTGTGCTTGCACTGGCAGCTTCATCCTGGACTTGGATGTCGCCGAGACAGAGCGACTTGTTCCTAGAGGAGCCTTTCTCCGTTTAATGCTGGAACCAGGCTTGCTTCCAGCACGGGGCAGAGATGTGAGAGCTGCCAAATAGTAGTTGTCCTGGATGCACCACCGGCAGGAACTTATTTTAAAGCATTTCATGCGCAACACGGGGTGTATGTGCCTTCTTTCTCGGTTGGGGTGTGGAAGAAGGGGGCTTTTCTATAAAATTTGTCTTAGCTGTATGGTTTCAGGCAAGTTACTTCACCCATCTATGCCTCAGTTTTCTCATTTGTAAGAGGGGGGGTGATAAAAGTACAAATTCAGGGTTGTGTAAGGTTAAAGTTCTTAAAATTGTGCCCGATATAGGGTAAGTTCTACTTATGTTAGTTGTTCTTGCTATTATTATGGCTGTCATCTGTCTAACATGGCATCCGTGTGCCCAGCTCCCCGGTGAGGGGAGTGGGCAGGTTCTTGCTCCATCTTTTGCTAAGAACCGGAGTTATTCACACAGTGGTGTCCCCTTCAGCACTGGAACACTTGGGCTTTGCAGTTAGTTTCCTATAGTTGAGCAGCCTTTTGCAAAACGTGTCTCAGAATGTCAGATTAGAGATGACCTTTGTCAAGGACGCTGCTGGGAAATGGGGTCTCTAACCTTCCCTGGAAGCTGAAGGGTGGGACTGGATATTTGCTTCTGTGAGGGGGAATGGATGAGGTTCCACTTGAATTCCTTCAGATCTTGGGCTCCACCCCCACCCCAATAGGCTGACATCATCTAATCTCTGTGAGTGTGGGAGTGTAGTGAGGGGCCAAGGACTTAATCTTGTCTGTTCTCCTCCATTCACTAACCTCCAGGAGACTGTCCCCTCCACCAGTGAAGCCTGCACCAGCTTAGCTTCTTTCTTTTGGTGTTAATACCACAGGCAGGAGTTCTGAACCTGTCACTCCAGGGATTTCCCAAAATTGACATGAGATCCTCAGGGCACAGGTGCATATTTTTCCACAGAGTTCCCTTTTCATCATAGTCTGCAAAGGGCCTGCCCCCCCCCCCCCTGCACCAAAGGGGGCTCTGACCTGCTGGTGGGGAATTCTTACCCTTTGTACAGGAGCAGGCCCAAGTGCTTACGGCATCAGGGTGTCAGCATTACCTCTGTCTCCCAGAGGTGGAGGTGTACACATGTTGCTTTGTGCCCTTGCTCAGGGCACACCTCCCAGTGGAAAATTCAAGTCTGCCTTAACTTGAGAAAATCTGATAAAGAAGTCAGGGAAAGGAGAAGGCAAGCTGACGAAGTAGGAACTGTTGGCCGTGGTGGGGCCATTAGGATGGGATGCAGTTCATGGAAATTTGAGCTCAGGTTGTCAGGAGACTCCTCAGAGTCTTTGCACATGCTCTTCCTTCTGCTGAGCACACTTTTCTTCCACTTCATCTCAGGCTTGGCTCTATCTTTCCCTTTAGCTTGGATGTCTCCTCTGTAGAGAAGATTCTCCTGACCATTCTGTCCCCCTATCAGTACCTGCTACATTCTCCCATTGTATTTTATTCATGGAGCTTACCTGAAATGGTCATACTCATGTATCTATTTATGGGTTTATTAACTGCATCCACCCAGGAGAATGTAGTTCAAGATGGTAGGGGTGTTGCCCTCTTTACCACTGAACTCTGACCCCTGACCCCCTGCATACAGCAGATGCTCAATAAATGTCCCTTCGTGACAGAATGAATGAGCATCCACTGAGTGAAGTGTGGTGAGGCTGAAGAACATTTTTTTCTTCTTCAGTAAGCTCTACACCCAACATGGGGCTTAAACTCACAACTCACAACTCAGCTAGCCAGGTGCCCTGACCCTAGATATATATAAAAAAATTAATCTTTGGTTACATTATCTTAATGGTTTGTACAAATATTTTCTGAATCATATCACTTCGCAAAGGTTGAACAGGTTGAAACTTGAGTGAAAATGAAATGCTTTTATATATGATTCTAATTAATTGAGTCCATTCACATTGCTGTGTGGGAGATCACCAGTGTGGTGGGTGGAGTAGGGTCTGTTGTGGAGAGGTTTGGAAGTAAGCTTTGCTTTCTTCTTCACTTTAGTGTACATCATTTATTCAGTTATGAAAACGGGTACATTTTTTCTTTAAAAAAAAAGACCGAGGAAGACTATAGTTATTTGGAGTCATATTTCTACACGTGCCTTAGCTGCTTAGCTCACTTACTCCACTTATTCAAGAATCATTTATGGAGGGAGGGGTCTGACACTGGCCACAGAACCATCATGAAGACCAACAGTGTTCCTCCCTTGTGGTATTTACATCCCAGTGGCAGAGATGGACAATCGACAGCTAGACCTATAATGTGATATCAGGGAATGTGGTCAACGTAAGAAAGAGATGAAACTGGGTAAGGGGATCCAGAGCAGAAACCTAGATGAATGAGGGATTGCGGATATCTAAGAGAAGACAGTTGCATGCACGTGGACCCCAAGGTGGTGGTTGAGTTCTTGGTTTGGCCAGCCAGCTCTAGAGCCCAGGACACAGTCTGTCTCACTGGGGAAGGGGGAAGGGAAGTGAGGAACCTCCCTCACCTCCTCCGCGGATCCTAGCAGGTGCCTGGACTAAGATCTCGGCTCCATGTGCTCTCATGGTTGACCAGAAGGTTTGTGCCTTCCTTTCCAGAGGGACCTGCAGTGATGTTTCAGTGTTTCAGTGTTTCCTGAAACTGCCAGCTGGGCAGTGAGTATGAGCCTTGGGGGCACTGCTGGAAGTATAACCTTACACATAGTAAGACTTGCTTCACCTCACCACTCTGGCCATGGACCTCCTCCTCTTTTATGTCATTTGATTCCAAACACCTCATCACCTGGTGGGAACCACTTAGAGGGAAAGTAGTTTCTTAGCAAAGCTTTGATGGAAAAAAATGAAGTGATGAAAATGTATAGGATCATGAACCAGGAGGTGCATGCTTTCAGTTCTCTCCATTGAGTGGTTTATTGGTTGATTATTTGATGCTTTTTAACAAAGCATAAAGGAGGCATGACAGGGAGGCTTCTTGGAAAAAGTGACATCTAAGGAAAGAAAGGGGTGGCTACAAGTGACTTCTATTGGGGGGATGGTAGGAAGAGGGAACAGCATGTGCAAAGGTCCAGATAAAGAGTTACTAGCTCTCAAATGATGCCAGATTTTTTTTTGAAAGATTTTATTTATTTGCGAGAGACACAGAGGCAGAGACATAGGCAGAGGGAGGAGTAGGCTCCCTCCGGGGAGCTCGATCCCAGGACCCCAGGACCCCTGAGCCAAAAAGGCAGATGCTTAACCACTGAGCCCCCGGGGTGCCCTGATGCCAGATTCTCACTGGTTATAGCAGTGTGTGTGCAAGCACACGTGTGTGTGCCCACATTTTGGAGTATTGTGTGGAAAAGGAACTGACATAGAAGTCCTCAGTAAATGCCAGTCGATCGGAATGGCTGTGCCTTGTGCTACTGGGCTCTGCACTGACATCCTCATATATCATCTAGAACTGTCCTTTGACACAGACCCTCTTAGTAACCCCATCTTCCTGACCAAGAAAAGTGAGGTGGGGTGTGATGAATAACTTGCCAACTGTGTCTTTCTGGAACTCTGTTCAATTGTATCGGGGAAAGTGGAAGTGAGGGGGATCTTTCCAGAGGATTGATTCAATGATGTGAAGAGAATTGGTTGCTTTTAAATAGCTCTGGCAGGCCTTGCTTTGGTGTACAGCCCCTGCAGAATGTCATCTCTGAGAGGGCAGAGGCGCCCCCCACCAACTTCTCAGTCCCTGGCATGGTGAGGATTTGTTGAGGTGTCAAGTGGATGCTCCAGGATCTCTGGAGGCCACGGAATGACAAGGCTGGAAGAGACCATTGCTTTCTTTCTCCTGACTTTTCCAAGGTGGAACCTCAAGTCAGGGCAGAGCTGGACATGTGGCCCAAGTCAAAACCGAATACTCTGAAAAGAGAGGCTGGGGACATCGGCCAGAGATGAAGGACAAGTAGGCAGCTTGGCACCTTGCCTGGCTCATCTAGCTAAAGAACAAGCTAGTTATTTAATGGCTCAACTCTGTTATTTGTCCCAACAATCCACCTCCATTTCCAGCCAGCATGTGATAACTCTGTGTGTTGGGATTTGCTGCTCCTGCTGATAGAACCCCAGGCTCTGAATTCATCTTCAATTCTGAGCTTAGTCTTATCCTGGAAGCTGGGGTGGTCACCCAGTACACGAGCTGACTTTAAGGCAAACTGATGTGTCTGGAGGTGTTAGAAGTGGTGGTTGGGGTTCCAGTCTAGCTCCAGCATAAGTTACTAGTGGAGTGACCTTGAGCAAAGTGCTTGACCTCTCCTAACCTCAGTTTCCGTATCTGTACATGGGGATGGTGCTTGGCTGTACCTCATGAGTTTGCTGTGGAGATTGATGAGCAGAGTGAGCATCCCCATCAACAGCTCCTGGGCAGGTAGGGCTGGCTGTGGTCATTATCTGGTGACCTAAAATGGACACAGGTCACTCTGTCACTGTGCTGTGCTCATAAAGGTTTGCTCAAACACACTGGGAGTTCTTCATTCAGGTTTGGAAGCTTCTCCAGGGGTGGGTGCTATGGTTTTTGGAGACTATTGTATTAGGAGCCAAATCTGGTTAGTAGAGTCAAGGGTAAGTTTATGGTGAGACATGTGCTAGGTGTGAAATGGCATGAGACTCTCTCCTTACCATGGCCCACCCTCCTGTCCCATCGTCTCCCAGGCCTCCTCCACTACAGTGGTGGCCTCCATGTACCCATGGCCCTCAGAACGTGGCTACTTCAGTGGACTGTTCTGGTTCATCTTCTCCACACCCAGGCCTAGGTCATCTGCTAGACCCTCCAGCGGAGCTGAACCCAGTGGCCCTCCAAATACCCCAGAGGCTTTTCCCCTTCACAGTTTTTCACCTGCTGTTCTACTCCTTGGAATGCTTTTCACTCTTGTCAATTTGTAGAACCTCGCACACTGCCTACTTCCAGGGGCTCTTCACTCTTTCCTTCCCTTTTGACTAGAAAAGGAAATGCTCCTTTGCACAAGAAACCCTGGCTATATTCTTCATGTACATGAATGCAAACAAATCAGAAATTGTGGAGTAAAAAATGAAGTTCCACCTGCCTCATCCCTGGCTTGCTTCCAGAGAGAACATTTATGATCAGCTGATTGTATATTTCTCTTATGTTTTCATGTGCAGGTGTGTGTACCTGTGATATCTTTAAAAAACCAACGTGATGAGCTCATTTTAAAAAAAATTTAAAAAGGTTTTGTTTATTTATTTGAGAGAGAGAGAGAACACTTGTGAGCAGAGGGGAGGGAGAGGGAGAGGGAGAGACTCTCCAACAGACTCTGCACTGAGTATGGAGCCTGATATATGGCTCGATCTCATGACTGAGATCATGACTGGACCAAAACCAAGAGTCAGACACCCAACCAACTGAGCCACCCCTTATGGGCTCATTTTATACGCATTGTTCTCCAATGAATTTTTCCTCCAAGAGTGCTTTCTCTGTATACATCTCCCCTCTTTTTACACCCTCTCTTCCCCTAAGGGAGGAGTGGTATACAGGTTTGTGTGGACCTGTATTTTCAGTTCTCTCAGGTATATACCTGCAGTGATATTGCAGGTCATATGGTGACTCTATGTTTAACATTTTGAAGAACTACCACACTGTGTTCCAAAGTGGCAGTACCACTTTGCAATCCCACAAGTCATGTTTGAGAGTTTCAATGACTCCACATCCTTACCAACACTTTTAGTCTACATCCTTTTTAAAAAAAATAATTGCCGGGATGCCTGGATGGCTCAGCGGTTGAGCGTCTGCCTTAGGCTCAGGGCGTGATCCCAGATCCTGGGATCGAATCCCGCATCAAGCTCCCTGCATGGAGCCTGCTTCTCCCTCTGCCTGTGTCTCTGTCTCTCTCTGTCTCTCATGAATAAATAAATTTAAAAAATCTAAAAAAAAAATTGCCATCCTAGTGCATGTGAAGTGTTGTCTCATCATGGTTTTGATTTTCATTTCCCTATGGCTAGTGGTGTTCAATATCTTTTTTTTAAATTTTTTTGAAGTGCAGTTTTAGTTTTGGTTTTCCTTTTAATAATAAAATTGAGAGGAAAGTACAGAGATTTCCTTTATACTTCTGTTCTCACACATGCACAGCCTTCCCCAATATTAGCATCACTGACCAGATGAACCTACACGGGCACAACGTGTTTGTCTGAGGTCCATATTTTTTTACCTAAGGGTTCACTCTTGGTGTTGTGCCTTCAGTGGGTTTGAACAAATGTATAATGATAATTATACATACAATTATAATATCCTACAGAATATTTTCACTGTCCTAAGAATCCTTCTGCCCCCTGCAACCACTGATCTTTTTACTATCTCCATGGTTTTGCCTTTTCTGGAATGTTATAGAGTTGGGATCATACAGTAGGTAGCAATTGGTTTCTTTCACTTAGTGACATACATTTCAAGTTCCTCTGTATTTTTTCATAGCCTGAGAGCTCATTCCTTTTTAGTGCTGAGTAGTATTTCATTGTCTGCATGGACCACAGTTTATCCATTCACCTACTAAAGAATATTTTGGTTGCTTCTAAGTTTTGTCAATTATGAATAAAACTGCTATAAACACCCTTGTGAAGGATTTTGTGTGGACAGAAATTTTCAGCAACTCAGGGTAAATACCAAGGGGTGTGATTGATGGATTGTGTGGTGAGAGTATGTTTGGTTTTGTAAGAAACCCGCCAAACTGTCTTCCGAAGTAGCTGTACTATTTTGCATTCCCACCAGCAACAAATGAGAGAATTTCTGTTATTTTACATCCTTTGCTAGCATTTGGTATTGTCAGTGTTTTGGATTTTGGCCGATCTAATAGGGGTGGGGTGGTATCTTATTGCCTTAATTTGCATTTTCCTGATGACATATGATGTGGAGCATCTTTTCATATGTTTCCTTGTCATCTGTCTTCTCTGGTGGCGTGTCTGTTAAAGTCTTTGGCCCACTTCCAATTCAAGTTGTTTGTTTTCTTATTGTTGAGTTTTAAGAGCTCTTTGTATGTTTTGGATAACAGTTCTTTATCAAACGTGTCTTCTGCAAATATTTTTTTCTAGTCTGTGGTTTGTCTTGTAATTCTCTTGAAATTATCTATTGCAGAGCAGAACTTTTAAATTTTAGTCAAGTCCAGTTTATAAATTATTTTTTTCATGGATTGTGTTTTTTTGGTATTATAGCTAAAAAGGCATCACCATACCTAAGGTTATCTAGGTTTTTCCCTATGTTATCTTCTAGGAGTTTTATAGTTTTGCAATTTACATTTAGGTCTCTGATCCATTTTGAGTTAATTTTTGTGAAGGGTGTAAGGTCTGTGTTTAGATTCATTGTTTTGCATGTGGATATTCAGTTTTTCCAGCACCATTTGTTGAAGAGATTATCTTTGCTCCATTGTTTTGCCTTTGCTCTTTTGTCAGAGATCAGTTGACAGTGTATATGAGAGTCCATTTCTGGGCTCTCTGTTTTTTTCCATTGATTTGTTTGTCTATTATTTACTAATATCACACTATCTTAATTATTATAGTTTCATAATAAGTCTTAAAGTCTGGTAGTGGCAGTCCTCCAACTTTGTTCTTTAGCATTGTATTGTTTGAATATCTTTTCATGTGCTTATTGGCCATTTGTATATTTTCTTTGGAGAAATGTCTTTTCAAATCTTTTGCCAATTTTTAAAACTTGGATTGTCTTTATTATTGATTTGTAAGGGTTCTTAATATATTCTAAAGTTAGTCCTTTATCAGATACATAATTTTCAAATATTTTCTCCTAATTTGTGGGTTGCCTTTTCATTTTTTTGGTTGTATTCTTTGAAGCCTAGAATTTTAAGTGTGATGCAGTTCAGTTTATTCATTTTTCTTAAATTGCCTGTACTTTTGGTGTCATACTTAAAAGGAATGTTTGCCTAATCAAGGTCATGAATATTTATGCCCCAATTTTCTTCTAAGACATTTATAGTTTTTAGCCCTTAGATTTAGGCCTTTGATCCATTTGTGGTTAATTTTTTTATGTGATGTAAGGTAGAGGTACAACTTCTTTCTTTTGCATGTGGATATCCTACCGCCCCAGCACCATTTGTTGAAAAAACTATTCTTCCTGTTGAAATCTCTTGATGACCTTTTAGAAAATGAATTAGCCATAAATGTGCATGTTTATTTCTGCCCTCTTAATTCTAGTGCATTGGTCTATATGTCTATCTTTATGCCATACCACTGTCTTAATTACTGTAGCTTTGTAATAAGTTTTTAAATTGAGAAGTGTGAGTTTTTTTTTTTTTTTTGAGAAGTGTGAGTCTTCTAACTTTGTCCCTTTTCATAATTGTTTTGGCTATTCTGGATCCCATATGAATTTTGGGATCAGCTTGTCAATTTTTACAAAAAAGGTAGCTGAGATTTTAATAGGGACTGTGTTGAATTGGGAGGTTGGTGGGGAGTTTTGCTAGCTTAACGACATTAAGTACAGATCCTGATGCAATGCATCACTTGTCCATTGATGGGCTGAGACTCAGTGTTCTACCCTTCAGGTTGCAAAGACAAAAACCTGGGGATACCAGTGTCTCTTTTCCTTGTTGAAGAAAGTGACAAGTATATTGTAGTGTCTGATCTAAGTCTAGAGACCTTGGATAAAACACTTAACTCCTGAATGTGTGAAATGGGAGTGCATCTGGCACTGACTGAGCGAGCATATGGCAGACCTGGCTTTCCTTTATCTGAGGGCATGTTGGAGATCTCTAAAGATCCTCCCATACTCCCCTGCCTTTGTATTTGAGAATCATGGTGAGAACTGCCCCCCACCCCAACCCTGGAAGCACCAGGGAGTGGTGGAAGGTATTGGAGTGAGGCCACGTTTTTAACTTGTTTCATCTATTGGGCAAATGGGTAGGATTTCATTTAAGGAAAGGGTTCTGCTGCTAAAGCAATTTTTACCACCTCCCATCAAAGTGGCATCATGGTTTGAAGAATGGGATAAAAATAAGAAAGGGATACTATCCTATATTAGAAGATTAGTTTACACCTCTACCTGCACTTCTGAATTCCAGATGTCATGGTTTGTCAAAAGTCACAACTATTTTCTTACAGAAGAAGAAATAACAAGTGAAGCACCTATGTGTGTGTCAATAGGAATCTGGTTTTCCAAACTGAGGGAACAACCCAAGGAACTACATTGGGAAATGTAAATCCATTCTACCTCAGTGTGCTCTTAGCAGGGGTGAGGGGCTCCATTTTAAACAAAATGGTGCTACTGTGTATGAGAGATTGGAGTTGTTTATCACCGTTGTCTCAAAAAAAAGCAGTTAAAGTGTTAATTTGCGCAGAGTTTCTAGTTTGTTTCTGGAGGGGAAAAATTTTTGTGCAACACAAGTTATTTTGAGATCTTCAAAACCCAAGTTCCTTTGGTTTAGCAGGTTCCCTTTACCCAATCTGTTAGATCAAGCAGTTCATAAGGATTTTATTTCCATTCTTTAGTGAGGGGAGTGTGTGCATGCATGTGCACATGGAAAGTTAGGGGAAAAACACAATGATATAACCCAAGTCCAGAATAAGGAAACATGTTACAGAGCTGAAGTTCCAGTCTCAGAAGATGCAGCCTAGCTGCCCTTGTGTAACCTCTTTCTATGACACATCTCTCAAAGGGGGGATGTGGGGGTGTGGGGAACTGTTTCTCTCCAGCATGGCTTTAATTTTACAAAAGCCCTGTGCAGTCTTGCAAACTCAAGTGGTTTTCTCAACAGATCACTCCTATTTCATACGTCCTGGGCTGGGCAGAGCCTCACTAATCTTTGGCCAGCATTGTGAGTCAGAAAATATTTAAATGACCGCCGGGGCCTTTGAGGAGAGAGAATTGGCAAATGACTTTAGGAGCTAGAATGACTCTTAAACAGCACTGCAGTAAATGAGTGGCAGGACTGATACCGGGGTGAGCAATTCTGTTTTATTACACTAATAAAGAAAGTTATATTATCTTTTTGAATGAGATAATAATGATGATGCTACCAAATTCTTTTGAGCACTTATTATGTGGTGGAGTCTGGCCTTTCCTACCTGTGTTTGACTGTGATCTGTTGTAAGACATCAATCTAGACTACAACCTGGTGTGTGTGTGTGTGTGTGTGAGCACACACGTGCATGCCAGCATATGCGTATCTGAAACAACAGTTTGGTGAGACAGTACTTACCTAATGTATGTTTCGCATCCTCTGATCATTCTTTTCAAAATTAACAAATTTATACTTTTCAAAAAAATGATGGCTGTGAGACCCACTAGAGTTATTTCATGCATAGGGCAAAACCTACTGTTTGAAAACCACTGTGCTAGACGGTTTGCTGTGTGTTTTACATGTACTATTTCATTTAATCCTCATAAAAACCTCATGGAAGGGATATTATGATACCCGTTTATGGATGAAGAAACAAAGGCATAGAGAGATAACTTGCCCAGGGTCACACTGTGAGTGAATAGGGTCATGAGTTCAAGCCCCACACTGGATGTGGAGTTTACTTTAATAGACTCTTGATATCTAGAGTCACACACTCTACCAACTAAGCCAACCAGGTGACTCTTAATATCCTAATGAGTTGTTATATATTGAAAAGATAGATACAAAATAGATATAAAATTAATACCACTTATTTAACTTAAAGTTGCATTTAAAAACATGTACATCCATTATGATAGTTTTTTAAGTAAATTTTATTTATTTATTCATGAGAGACACATAGAGAGAGAGGCAGAGACCAGGCAGAGGGAGAAGCAGGCTCCATGCAGGAAGCCCGGTGTGACACTCGATCGTGGGACCCCAGGATCACACCCTGAGCTGAAGGCAGACGCTTTAACCGCTGAGCCACCCAGGCATCCCCATTATGATGGCTTTGATCAATACATAGATACTATTCTTCCTAGGTTGCTGTATTTTGTGGGTTTCTAATTTTTTGGGGGGGGGTTTCTAATTTTTAAAAAGGATTTATTCATTTAGTCAATATATGTAAGATATATATGTATATTTCCTTTTTTTAAAGATTTTATTTATTTATTCATGAGACACACACACACACACACACACACACACACACACAGACACAGGCAGAGGGAGAAGCAAGCTCCATGTAGGGAGCCCGATGTGGGACTCGATCCTGGGATCACGTCCTGACTAAAAGCAGATGCTCAACTGCTGAGCCACCCAAGAGTATATATATATACATCTCCAAGGAAGAGGAGAGAGAGTCCCAAGCTGACTCCACACTGAGCACAGAGTCTGCCGTGGGGCTTGCTCCCACAAACCTGAGATCATGACCTGAGCTGAAACCAAGAGTCAGACACTCAACCAACTATACCACCCAGGCACCCCATGTAGGTTTTTTTTTTTTTATCTCCTTAATCATTTGATGACTTGCAATTTCATGCAAGTATAGATAATAAGGAATAATTTCCGATGGAAAGTAAGTTGTTTTGGAGGTGTATTAGTCCAGTATCTCTGGAGAAACAAAACCAACAAATTCAACAGGATGTCTAATATATAAAAATATATAATACATATTGTAATATATAATTTATAGTGATATATAATGTGTACATACATAATATATGAAGTATATAATGTATGATGATCTATGGTATAGAATATATATATTATCCAACAGCATGTATGCTCTTCCTCTCGCTCATGATATGTATATGTATATATTATCACATATACAGAGCAAGAGAGGGAGAGGGAGATACATATTTATTTTAAGGAAGTGGCGATTCCTCTATGTGATTGTGGAGACTTGGCAAGTTTGCAATCTGCAGAGCAGGCTGGCAGGCTAGAGACCCAGGAAAGGCAGTTCAAGTCCAAAGGCGGCCTGCTGACAGAATTGCTTCTTGCTAGGGGAGGTTAGTCATTGTTCTACGAAGGCCTTCAACTGATTAGACCAAGCCCACCCAAATTATGAAGAGCAATTTGTTTTACTCAGAGTCTACTGATTTAAACGTTAATGTCATCTAAAACAAACAAACAAACAAACTTGAATCTTCACAAAACTTCTGGAATAACATTTGATCAAATATCTGGGCACTATGATCTAGACAAGTTGACACATAAAATGAAGTATAACAGAGTAAGATACTGTTTGAAGTTGTTCAGAAGAAAGGAAAAAGGCAGTGGGAAGCTTGAGTGTGATATTGTTACAAATAGAAGGGTGTTTCAGAAACAACTCCCTCTCCCATGATGATTGCCAAATAAGCCCGTCCCTGGTTCCCGTGCAGTTAGAGAAGCCCAGCATGGGGTGGCAGATGGGAGGGGGTGGCAGGTGCAGATTTTCTTGCTTTGAGTTGAATGGATTTTTCTTAACATTTCTCTTTTAGACCAGAGACCTGAGAGTTCATGGCTCTAAGTAAATAGAGCCATTTATGTGCAGCCAGCGGGTGTTGGTTCAGTGGATTTCTCTGTCCGGCTGTGTGTGCTGATGTAGCATTTGTATCTCAGCCTAAACTTGGAAGACTTTGCTCCCCTCTCCTGCACCACAAGCTACTGAGTGACCTGTGGATTGCTGGCCACGGGAACTCTCTGGGGCTGTTTGGGTGGGAACTCATGCTGTCTATGAGAACGTGGTATCCAGACAATATTAAATTCATTATTTTTTCATTTTCTCTTATTTTTATGAAGGTATAATTCACATACCATAAAGTTGATTCTTTTCAAGTGTGTGACTTAGTAGTTTTTAGTATATTTGTAAGGTTGTGCAGCCATTACAGTTCTCTAATTCCAAAACATTTTCATCACCCCAAAATATAGCTTTTGGTTTGAAAGTAATTTAAGCATTTGAGAACACTGCCTGCTGAATCAGTCGTATCAGCAAACAAACATACTGTTACTTCTCCCAACTTAAAAAAGAAACCCCACAACCAAAATCCTCTGTTCACTCTATTTCTTCCTCCAGTTATGCCACCATTTCTCTTCAGTTTAGAGCAAAACTTCTTGAAAGAATTGTTTGGGCTTGCTGATTCTATTTCTTTGCTTCCCTTCCCCTCTCACTTGTTAAAAAAAATTGTAATAAAATACATATAACATAAAACTTACCATCTTGACCATTTTTAGGTGTCCAGTTCAGTAGCATTAAGCATATTCATATTGTTATGCAACAACTTTTTTGTCTTGCTTGATGGAAACTGTTCCCATCAATTCTCCATTTCCACCCACCCCCGCTCCCAGCCCCTGGTAACCACCACTCTCCTCTTTCTCTGTGACTTTATTGACTTTAGGTGCCTTATATAAGTGGCATCAACAGAAATATTTGTCTTTTATGTGTATATGGCTGGCTTATTTCTCTCTGTATGTCTTCAAGGTTCATTTATGTTGTCGTACGTGTCATTATTCCTTTTCTTTTTAAGGCTGAGTCATGTTCCATGGTATGTATATACCACATTTTGTTTATCCATTCATCCATTGAAGGCTGTTGGGTTGTTCCCACCTTTTGGCTAGTGGAATAATATTGCTGCCCTGTCCTCCTGGGAACCCATGATTCCCACCAGGTTTGGGTTCCCCTCATGAACGTCTCTTGCCCAGTTCTGCCATGTTGCTCATCCCAATGGCTTATTATCTGGCCCCACGCCCACCCAACCTGGCAACCAATTGTGTTTGACACCATTTTCTTTTTTTTTTTTTTTAATTTTATTTATTTATGATAGTCACAGAGAGAGAGAGAGAGAGGCAGAGACACAGGCAGAAGGAGAAGCAGGCTCCATGCACCGGGAGCCCGATGTGGGATTCGATCCCGGGTCTCCAGGATCGCGCCCTGGGCCAAAGGCAGGCGCCAAACCGCTGCGCCACCCAGGGATCCCGACACCATTTTCTTTAAAGCTCTATCTTTATCTGATTTCCAGGGTACCTTACTTTGGTCTTTTAACCACCTGCCAGTTAACAGCAACTCCATCATTCTGATTGTTCAGACCTGAAGCCTGGGGTGTCATCTTTGACTCTTGTGTCTTTTATCCTCACTCTTATCAGAAAATCACACTGTGCATACTTTTAAAATAAACCCAGAATGTGGCCCCTGTTTACCCATTGTCCAAGCTACAGTTCACTCTCACCTGAGTGACTGTGGCGATCTCTTTGCTGGTCTCCCAACCTCTGTCCTTACCTCCTTCCAGCTTGTTCTTAGTTCACAGAGGGATCCTCCTAAAGAGGTGGGTAGATTACCATTCCTTTGCTCAAAACCCTCAAAGGGGTCCCATCTTAGAGCAGAAGCTAATGTCCTCACAGTGGCCTACAGGACCCCCACAATCTGGCCATGTTTCTCCTATTACTCCTTCCTTAGTTTGCTCTTCCCCTCATTACCCCAACTCCAACTGAGTCACACTAGCCTCAATGTTCTCCTCTAGTTGGACACCCCGGGATCTTTGTGCTTCCTGCTGCCTCTGCCTGGGATTTCTCTTTTCCTGATGTTGACAGAATTTGGCCCTTCACTTCCTTCAGCCTTTACTCAGATATCATCTTCCCTAACTGTCGAATCTAAACTACTACCACCCTCCCCAATATCCCTCTCTCCCTTCATTGGTTTATTTTTGTTTCCTAACTCCTGTTACTATCCAGCATAGAGGATATTCTGCTTATTCATCTTGTTTTTTGTCTGATTTCCTCAGTGGAATGTAAATTCCATAAGCACAGGGTTTTCTCTTCTGTTTTCTTTCCTGCCATATGCCTAGCACCTCACCTGGCACCAAGTAGACACTCAGTATTTGTTGAATCAATAAATGAAGATTGGGGAAATAGAGATACAAAGTCATTTATGATTCTTCCATTATGATACAACTCTTGCCCGTATTTTTTCTTACCTGTTCATATAGGTAGGTATGTGTATATCTGTATCTCTTGTCTTTTCCCACCAGGCATTCCTGTACAAACTTTTTCTTCTTTTCTTTTTTTTAAGTTGCTAGATAATCTTCGTGACTATTACTTGTTAAATAGCTACATAATGCTTCACTAAGTGGATGTAGCAACTTCATTTATTTAACCTTGTTTTGTTCAGTACTATGGGGCAGCTTCCAATCTGTCTCTATGGTAGATTACACCACAGTGAGCATCGTGTTGGGCATTTTCCTCTCTTCCCTCCCTTTCCTCTGGAAGGAGTCCCCATTCTCTCAAGCCTGGGGGGTACCCAGGCTGGGCCCATCATGGTCTCCACCCCCTGACTGTGGTGACCGGTTTAGAGCTGCATATAGGACCAGCCAGGCCAGGCCATGGGCTTCTCCAGCTCATCCTAAGTTGCTCAGAAGTGACAGAGAAGATACTCAGATGCATCAGGGTCCAGAGCAGTAAGGCAGGGCCCCAGAGTTGGTGTGGTGACATCATGTGGAAAGGGTTGGTTGGGTACATCATCTCTGGATCAAGTCACTTGATTGAGCTCTTCCAGTATCCTTCCAAAAAACCCCCCTTTACACCAATCTAGATGGAGTTGGATTTCTCACTGCAAGGAGGGGGTCTAGACGAATCCAACCAGTGGAACATCTCCCTCATTCCCTTTTTCAGTTGATCTTAGGCCAGAACAAGGAAAGATGTTACAGACCTAAGTAAGGCATTGCTTGGGGCAGAAAATGCATGTGGGCAGAGCAGCTCCATGTCTTTGTCATGACTGGAGAAACAATGTAAAAATGTCATCTGTCTGGGTTCAGATGCTGGCCCCGCCATCTGACAGGAGTAACCTCAGTTTCCTTATCTGTAAAATAAGGATGAAAATCATCTCAGGGAATGGTTTGGAGAGAAGGACTCAAACACATACCTGCACACCCATATTCATAGCAGCGTTATTCACAGTAGCTAAAAAGTGGAAACCACCCAAGTATCTGTTGGCAGAGGAATGGGTAGACAAAATGTGGTAATTACATACAATGGAGCATTACTAGCCATAGAAAGGGAGGATGTTCAGACACCTGCTTCCACAGGGAAGAATCCTGAAAACGTGCTGAGTGAAATAAGCCAGACACAAAAGAGCAGATACTGTATGATTCCACTTACACGAGATTTCTCGAATGACAGATTCTTGGAAACAGAAAATAGACCAAAAGTTACCAGGGCCAGGGGAGGGGAGAATGTGGAATTATTGTTTAGTGGGTGCAGAGCTTCTGTTTGTGAAGATGAAAAAGTTTTGGAGACAGACAGTGGTGATGGGTGTACAATATTGTGAATGCACTTAATGCCACCGAATTGTACACTTAAACATGGTTAAAATGGTAAATTTTATGTTACATATATTTTCCTATAACAACAAAAAAGTGTCAGAGGAGTTAGAGGATGTGAAATGGGTATGAGTATCACAGTGAGTCTCTCCTGGGCTTTTTCTTCACAGGTTAAAGTTAAATCAAAATGGAGCACACAGAAAAAATGACAAACCAGGCAGAGACAAAAAAAAAAAAAAAAGATGGTGTGTGTTTGGGGTGGGTAAAGTACCCACAAGAGCCCCAAGGGTTCCTCTGAGATCTGCTGCAGCAGGCTAGAACCTGGCAGGGCAGGAGCAGGTCACCCAGCCTGCATGTGCAGATGGAGTGTTCCTCGTGACCGTGGGCAGGTCAGTCAGGTCCCTGGGTCACATGGGCCCAGGCCAGACTGGAGCCCTTGTGAGTCACAGCTCAATCCCCAGAGAACAAAGGGATGTGGCAGGGAGGGGCTGGGCTGTGACTCAGAGGCCACTGCTGCCCTGAGCTTCCTCCAGGTATAGCCACCCCCCCAACTCCCTGATTCGGCTCCCCTCTGTGGGAGTGGATGCAGGTGTACCCACTTCCTGTGCAGACCATGGCAAAGGCTCCCCAGCAGAAGCTGAAGTTGTCCAGCGCTCTTTTGCAACTCCTTTTGGGAAACACAAATCACAGCAGCTATACGGATGGAGCCCTGGGTGTGTACTCTCGCAGCTCAGGGCCCTGCACACTTTGTCTCCTTTGCGTCTCTGTCTCATCCCATCAGCTAGTTGGCTTTACAGAAGAGACCATGGGCTAATGAGGTGAAGCAGCTTGCCTAAGGTTACCCCTGTCAGGCTGCAAAGGGCAGAGATTTGGGAGACTGGACTTGCATCCATGCCAGTATACACAAATGCACACTTGTGCATACATATACATGTGCACGAAAGGTTAGACTCCAAAGTATGAGCTATCTCTAGGTCATAGGTTTAGAGAGAGAATTTTCATCACTTTCCCTTGTGCTTATGAAAGAAGTTAGGGAATACAGATAATATATTTTACAACAAAAAGGACATTAAATATGATTGCATCCTAGCATTTCAGGTCATTCTTATGGGTACTTTTGGGCCCTAGAAAAGTGGATGACATCACTCCCTGAGTACTGAGTGCTGCTCACTGAGCTAGACTGGGACTATCACAATCCTGACATTTGTGTTCAGAGTTTGTAAAACTGCATTGGCACTTCAAAAAGACCAGACTCATTGGAAACAAGTTACCCTAAATGTTATGATAGATAAAAAAGGCATAACATGGATTACCCCAAGAGGGAGAAAACCATAGTACTCATTTCCAAGGAGTTGTTTGTTCTGTGGGTAAAAGACATGATGCCTTGCTTTATGGAAAGAAATTTGCTCTTTTAAGATTTTTATGTGAAAGAGATTATGGGAAATATGTAACCTTCCTTGTTTTACAGTCACTTTTTGATGCATGTGGTGATGGACAGCCCTGAAAAGTGAAAGACCAATAAATATGAGCAAAAAGAAATTCACTTTAGTCAATAGTTTCAATCTTGGCTCCTGAAATTTTTATCAGGGTTGAGAATTTGCTGGCAAAACTGACTCATTTTGGCGGCCCCTCCTCGGTCTTCGCCTAGGAAGCATTCATTCATTTGTCCACACGTGCACTGAGTGGTATGATGGCTAGGGCTTACTTCATTGGGAGAGGTGTAGAGGAAAGAAGATTAGGAATGAGTTGATCATTGAAGATGTATGATGGGCACATTTCTTTCTACTTCTGTGTATTTAAACTGTGTCATTCAGAAAAAAGTTAAAATAGGCATGCCTGGGTGGCCCAGTTGGTTAAGCATCTGGCTTCAGCTCAAGTCATGATCCCAGGGTCCCAGGATCAAGCCCCACATTGGGCTCCCTGCTCAGTAGGGAGTCTCCTTCTCCCTCTGCACCTCCACCCACTTGTGCTTACTCTCTCTCTCAAAATCTTTTAAAAATTAAAAAACATCTTTTAAAAAGTGAAAATATATAATATTGAGCTCTTATGTTGGGCCAGGCCATGTGCTAGGTGCTGGGGAGGTCTTGGTGGCCAAGACAGGCTCAGACTGCCCTTCTGGAGTCAACAGACAGTCTGATTCAGGAAACAGATATTAACCAAATTGTCACATGAATGCAAGTAAAATTACAGCTGGTATAAGAGCTGCAAAATCATGAGCAGAGATGTAAAGGTCTGCATCATTCCACCCAGGATTGGAGGAAGAACCGAGAGTCCTCAGCTTGAGGTATCACCAAGGGGGCAGGGTGTATGTGTGTGTGTGTGTGTGTGTGTGTGTGTGTGTGTGCGCGCACGCATGCTCACGGGCATGTGTATACCAGCACATTCAAGGCTGAGAATGGGTCTTTGCCTGGCCGAACCACAGTGTGATAGAAGGATTTCAAAGTTGACTGAATGCCCTTCGTCCTTTCAGAGAGCTCATGTGGTGCATGTTCAAGAGGATGGTTGAGATGTAGTAGAATTCTCCAGTGGATTCCAGTTCTGCTTAGAAAAAAACCCAATCTTGGTCTTACCCTCACCCACACACTCTGCCACTCCCTGTCGTGCCTTTAGCAAGATCCCAATCTCTGTTCTTTCTCAGCCCTTGAGTATGCCATTCCTCCCATCCAGAATGCTCTTATCCCTTCTCTTCTCAGGGTCAGCTCCTTTGCAGACGTAGGTCTTGGCTCAAATGTTGCAAGGGGGAACTTCCCTCAGTGCTTCTCCCTGTTTACTTTCTCTTCCCCCGTTTTCATGGTCTCTTCCCTAGGCTGAGAGCATGGTGATAACAGGGGCTGTGCCTGGTCATACCCTTGGCCTCTCTAACTTCCTTGTAGATGCAGAGAGTGGGTACCCAGCAGATGCGACAGCCAGGTGCCATCTGACATTGTCTCTATGCATATTCCTACTTAACTGTTTCTGTATTTTATTATTATTTATTATTATTATTATTTTACATTTTGTATCTTAAAAAGATTTTGGCCTATGTACAATTGTCAAAATGGACTGTGGGAATTTGTGGAAGCTTCCCCTGAGATGACAGTGGTTTGTATATGGTTTATGTTTAGAAGTTCTCTCAAACAATAAAGATGTGTACATCTGAATTTTGTTGGGCTACAGTGGTGAGCAGGAATTAGATGCTTCTGCAGGATCCAGTAAAGGCCAGTAAAGAGAAACCACATATACCTCTGGTGATGACAGCAATTGGTCCTTCTTGTGTTTGGTTTGTGGTCACAGTTGACAGAACTTACAGTACATGCAAGCCACCGCTACCTCATACCATATATATAAAAATAACTGGAGGTGAGTTGAAGACCTAAATGTGGAAGGCAAATCAGTGGGGCTTCTAGAAAATACTAGAGAAGAATGAAAATTAGGCTAGGCACAGATTTCTTAGACAAGTTCATAAAAAGCATTATCATAAAGGAAACAAGTTTGTAAAGTAGATTTCATTAAAATTAAGGACTCTATCAAAAGACACTATTATGAGAGTGAAGAAACAAATTGCAGTCTGGGAGAAGATATTTGAAATACATATGTCCAACAAAAGATTAATCTCTAGAATATATAAAGAATGTCTGCCAACCAATAAGAAACAGATAACCCAATATAAAAAAGACAAAAGGGGCAGCCCGAGTGGCTCAGCGGTTTAGCGCCGCCTTCAGCCCAGGGCGTGATTCTGGAGACCTGGGATCGAGTCCCACGTTGGGCTCCCTGCATGGAGCCTGCTTCTCCCTCTGCTTCTCTCCCTCTGCCTCTCTCTCTGCCTCTCTGTGTCTCTCACGAATAAATAAATAAAATCTTTAAAATAAAAAAGACAAAAGACTTGAGCAAACATGTCACCAAAAAGGATTCAAAATGACCAATAAACCTATGGAAAGGTGTCAGGAGTCATCAGAAGAATTTAACCACAATGAGATACCACTGTACATCCACACAAAATGGCTAAATGAAAAAGACCACCAATACAAGTGTTATTAAAGATAGGAAGCAGCTGGACCCCTCATACACTGCTGGTGGGGGTAGGAATTAGTACCACCACTTTGGAAGATCATGTTGGCAGTGTCTACCAAAGCTCAACATATGCCTCTCTGTGCTGCAGCAGTTCTAGGTGTATACCCAAGAGAAATGAGTTCATATGAGTGCCTGAGGATTTGTACACGAATGATCATAGCAGCTGTATTCGTAATTTCTAAAACATGGGAATAATCCAAATAGGCATTTGGATATATGGGCATTAACAGCCATACCAGTAAGCAAATTGTCTATCCATGCAATGGAATATACTCTGCAATGAAAGCAAGCCTTTGGGTAGAGCAGTCACCGGGAGGGGCACGAGAAAGCCTTCTAGGGGCCTGGGAGTTTTGTATTTTGATTTGGTTGGTGACGACATGGGACTATAAATATCAAAAAACGTTATTGAGTTGTACACTTAAGATCTGTGTGGTTTATGTATGTTGCAAACTATTTCATTTATGTATTTATTTGCAAACTATTTTATTGATGTATACAGTGGGGGAAAATGTACATGGTAGTCTTTTTTCTAGAGTCCACAGCAGAAGGCTAGGGAGCTAAAACACTGTCTGAGACCAGGGTAGGCCGGAGGGGAGGCCTTCATGTTCCCTGTGATGCTGCTCCTCCCAGGGATTCCTAATCGTCCTCGCCCATCCCCTCCCACTCTGTGGTGGGAGCAACACCACCACCAGCCCCTGGCGTGGTCTTCACCTGGCACAAAAGCCCAGTGCTTGAGAAGGAAGGTGGCCTTTCCTAATTGTGGTGCTGTTCAAGAGAGTGGTGTGCATCTCTCCGGTGCTCTCCTCAGACTCCCTGTAATGTCTCAATCTGGACAGGGAGGGAATCTGCCCAGAGGTTAGCTTTCCCTGAAGCTGAGGATTAAACAGTGGTGGTGGCTGGTGTTACAGGATAGGTTGGAGAGGGTCCAGCGAGGAAGTGGAACCTGCCTTTGTCTGCCCGGGCACATCACTCAGCACCCACACCCTGGGTTGGTCCTCAACAACAAATTAAAGCCTGTTGTGTCGATTGCCTGGGGCAGCCCAGGGGCTGTGCTAGGACAGATCTCTGAGCTTAATGGACCTCGGGGCCCCAGGGCATGGTGTGTGTTCTAGGGGGTCTCTGGCTCTGTGCTTAGATGCTCTTGCAGGTGTCTTTCTGACAGGAGAGGGACATGCTTCATTTCCAGGCCTCTGGGCTGGCTGATCGGGACGGCATAAGCATAAAAAAAACTACATGCCTCTAAGAAAGTTTGATGCAAACTCATTTGATGACCAAAGCTGACCTGAATTAATAGGAGGCTATTTATAGTATGTAGAAGAAATAGTCACACGCACAGCTGCAGAAATATATACATATTTGACTAAGGCTGCATCTCACCCTGCTGGTTTTTTACGTAACACACTGTACATACTTCATATTATCTTTCTAAGATGCAAACCTTATGAATTCTGAAACACATCCAACTCCAAGGGTGGGAAGAGATAGATTATGGACTTGCCTGCTACAGTTTATTCTTCAGTTGGCTGGTTAGGTCACAGTTTCTTTTTTGCTAATATAGAAGGATGCTACAGTGAGTACCCTTGATTGACTTGGAATTGATTACTGGATCAGTGGGCATGCAGATTTCAAATTTTGGTGGTTATCAGCAGATTGCCTTTCAAAGAGCTGAGAGAAAATGATAATTCTACTAATAGCGTGTGCAGTCGAATTTGGTCATATCACTCCCTTGCTTCCAAGAGCCTCTTGGGCTGTCCCCAGGCTTATGCCCTAGCTCCATTCTGTGGTGTTCACAGCCTTTCCTTTCCAGTCTGGCCCTGGCCCGTGTGACCAGTCGCTGATTGCCTGGCTTCTCTGCTACCACCATACCTGCTCCTCAGACCAGTTGCAGAGTCCCATGACCAGTCAACGACCACCCCGCACCCCTGCCACACACACCACTGCTGTGTCCCCAGGGGCTCAGCTGTGGTCAGGTCAGAGCTGTTTCTGCTTTGTGGCCTTGCCTTCTGGAAGAGTCTGGGGACCCAACTGAGTTCTGGTATTCCTGGAGGTCGGCTAAAGGCTCTGAGCTGAAGGAGCTGGAGTGAGAGGGAAGGGAGGGGATATTCTGGAAGACCTGCAGCAAACCTAAGAGGAAGACTTGTATCTTCAGGCCTCTGAGGAGGCCTTGCAGAGGATTAATAATGCCAGGGACTGACCTGGCTAACTGGGCTTGTATTTTAAATACCACGGCTCATAATAGAGATGGTTAGGGGGATGAGAGGTTGAGTTCAAGAGAAGAGGGTAGAGAGGGGCAAAGAGCCAGGCCTCATTGTACATAAGGGGTGAGAAGAGAGAAGGGTCAAGGCCACTTCTCTGGTTCCTGGACTCACAGCATGGGTGGACAGAAGTGGCCTTCCCTGAGCCTGGGACTCAGGAGGAGGACCGAATGGTAGTGAAAAGTGCTCTGGCTGTTGGATTTCAAATCCCAGCCTGGCCTTGCTGATGCCAGGACCTTGGGCAGGTCATTTCACTTGCTTTAATCTTGCGCTGTCACCTGTATGATGGGGGTTAAGATAGCCGTCTTGCAATGTGGTGGTGAATATTCATAGTGCTAACAGTAGTCGAGGGCTGGCATGTAGTGGGTGCTGGGTAAGATCTTTCTTCATCTTCCATGAAGCCACGCTCAGCCTAGCTCCTCGGTCAGAACTGCCTGCCTCGCCATTAATTTCCAGATCCTTCTCCTTGTCAGGCCTTGCTCTGGTTTTCCCACTGAATTTTGAGTCCCTCAGAATCTAAATCACAGGTGGTAGAGCCTGGACATCTGCATTTCTGAAAAGTTCCCCAGGTGAACCCAGCTGCTCCTGAATGACAAGAGCTATGTCTTATGGGTGACCCTGGGTAAATGTTACTAGAATCAACAAACACATGAATGGATGAACTATCAACAATATGGCCTGATGTCCATAGTTAAACCCAGCAGGATGGACTGATTGTGTTCCCAGAGCAACCCAGTGTTGGGCTGGCTGCCTCAGAATCACCTGAGAGTGGTCTTTAAAGTGCAGATTCCCAGGCCAAAACAGTCTTGGTGAGTGATTCAGAAGACCTGAGCTTCGGCCGAGCATGATTCTGTGCATGTGCAATTCTGTGCTTTGCTGAGTCAAGACACCTGTGGGTTTTGTGGGTCCTCCTGGCTCTGACATCCTCTGACTCTATCATGGAAACGCAAGGCCCTGTCCTCAAGCCACATGCCCTGGCACATCCTGCCCTGCTGGGTGAGGTTGATTTTCTTAGTGCCAGGTCACCAGGTGGAGTTTCTGGGTACTGGCAGCAGCTGCACTTCTCCTACTATTAGTAGGAATTAAAATGTCCTGCTGTTTTGAACTCAAGTGTCCCTCCACTGCTACCAAAACTTACACAAAGGCAAGTGTCTTTATTACAGCTGATGTCCCAACAACGTGGGAGCTCTATGCCTTCAGATTTGCTTTGGGTTGTGGTCTCCTGCTCCCTGCCAGCCCCTTGAGAGGGGAGTGATGAGAAACAGCTGTTCTCATCCCAGCAGAGAAAAGGCCTCAAATGCCAGGCTTCGCCTCCAGAAGCATCTGCCCCTTTCTGTTGTCCACTCCTCCCTGGCCACAGGGAAATGATTACCACCAAATGGAAGGGTCCCCCTCACTCCTCTCTTCCTGCTGCTTGCATATCTCCAGGTAGGTTTTGTGGAAGGTGCAGTCTTACTTGACCTGTGCAAGGCTGCTATGTGATAGAGTCCCCATTACGGTGTCAGAGGGGCCTCCCTAGTTCACTCTTGGCCTAAGCAGTGAGTGAATGTTCAGTAGCTGGCAGAGCCAGGCCAGTACTGGATATGTGACTTGGCTGGCCCAGCTCTAGATTGCTCATTTCTTGCTGTCATCTCTTGTGTGTGTTTGGGTGTGTGCCTCTCAGAGGGGAAGGGTAGGGATCTGGAATCCTAGAGGGGATCTTGCCAAGACTGTGAGGGTCAGGGAGGAGGGTGCTGGGTGGGTTGACCGTGTCTGGGCTGGCAGGGGAGGAGGACTGCTCCAAGGCTCATCTAGGGTGACTGGCACTCAAGCCACTGTCTTCTTTGTGACTGTGACTGAGGTGGCAATTTACTGCCTCCTGAGATCTCTGTGCCTGTATAATCTTGCCTTCTGGGTGGTTCCTCACCAGATATTTTATATTCTCTGGAAGGACTTTCCCCCGTTTCATTCTATCTTCCTGTTTGCATAGTACTCTCGCTCCTAAAGCTTCAGGTTCTGTCCCCTGGGCTCTTAGACCTAGCAGCCCTGGGTCACTTCATTCCAGTCAGGTCTCTTCTTGTACACCCAGCCCCACAAGACCCACAGTGCTGGCTGTGACGTGGACTCTGGAGCGTACTCACCATGGGACCTCTGAGAAGTTGTTAACCTCTCCGTGAGCCCCTCTGCTTTCTTGTCTTTTGGTTTTTTTTGAAGAGGGAGGGCACACTAACCTTTGTGAAGCTCTGTGTTGGCCTCTTCATTTGCACTGTATCCTTGAATTGCCACAGAAGCCCCATGAGATAGATACCATTACATCTCCTGTTATATAGTTGGGGAAACTGAGGCACAGGAGTCCTTTCCAGGATCTCGTAGCTGCTAAGTGGCAGAGGTCAAATTACAGTCCCAGTAGTCTTAACTTCAGAACCCAAGGCTTCAGTTGGTTGTCTGTGTTGTCAATGTGTTTAGAGTTTGCAATAGAGTTTTCTAGTAGTAAATGGAAGATCGTGTTATTGCAGAATTATGGTATCATGCAATCACATCTTTCTTGTGTTTAACTTATGTGAACTAAACTAGAAGCTCTTAGAAAAAAGACAAATATTTGATCCTGCTTTTCCACTGAAGTGAGTGTATGTTCTGGAGGGTTCCCCAAGCTCACATCCTGAGTGCCCCATCTAGTGTGGGGCAGCCCTATGTATGAATCTGTCCCGACCACAGACTATCTGGAGTGCATTTGAACACGCAGCCATTGACTCTAGCTCTGGTGTGTGCTGGGCTCCTCAAGGGAGGCGGAGCCCCTCTTCCATAGGCACTTTCCTGAGGGGCTTTCCAGGGAAATTTTGGATGCTGCAGGATTTTCCCACTAACTTCAGAATTTGCGCTGCAGGGTCAGAAGGCTGCAGTTGCTCCTCCCCTTTGCAGGGTCTTTCTTAGCTGACACTTGAGGTCAGAGCACAGAGATGGAGCTAAGATTTAGCCAGAGTGTTTTATTTTATAGGAGAGTCGGGCTGTGTGTTTACTCAGGTGCCAGAGCCTATGGGATGTTGGAAGTTTGAAGGCCTGGGCCCAGGAGTCAGACAGACCCAGCAGTCCTCGCTGTTGTGTTCTGGCTGCTGGAGCTTGACCAAAAATGTGGCTACCAGTGTGTGTCTTATGGGGATCTTTTGTAACCTAATGCGGGTGTAGAGTCAGTCCTAGATAGGTCTTGGTCATCTCCTCCCTAAATTAGAGCCGCATAGATTCCTGTGAATCTTAAATTGTCTCCAAGTGGCTAGCTACATACAATTTCATGAAACATTGTTTCCAGTTGAGCTTTTAAGAGAGCTCACCTTTTTTGCAGGTGTTTTGAAGCACTCTTTGGGCAAGTGGCATGCTCTACTTATAGGCATTTGTCCTTGCGGGTAATGAATGACGGGGTGAACCCCACTGCCGTCCTCCAGCTGAGGTAGTGAGTGTCATGTGTGTCAGTTCTGTGAAGTTCATTTTAACAAATGCCCTAGTTGGCGAAGGAACAGGTCAGAAAATCTTCCCATGCCCAAGGAATCCAGCTTTCTCCCCCAACTGGGAAAATTGCCACAGACCCCTTCCTGGGACTATTTTATATGACTGTCATCCTCATTTTGGACTTTATTTGGGGGAGGAGGGACAGTGTGTGTGTGCCCTGGTTCTCCCTTCCACTCACTAGCTCTGGGAGCCTGGGCAAGTCAGTTAAGCCCCTCTGCATGTCTGTTTCCACATCTGTGGGAAGGACATAAGAGCCCCTGCCTTACAACATTGCTGAGAGGGTGAAATGGAATCCGAGCATTTGAAGCCCTCCACGGGGTGGCTGGTACACAGGAAGGCTCCTGTCACTGTTGCCTGTGGGGAGGAGGAGGAGGACAGTGAGGGCCATGGTGAGCCCTGGGCAGCCCGTCCCCTCCTTCAGACAGGCTCTGCTTGGACAATGTCCATCTTCCATCAGGGAAGACAGGGGACCCCGACTGCTCTGACCACTGTGTCTTATCCCTTCTACCTTTGGGTGCTCTATGAATGGATAAGCATGCTCTCTGTCCATCAATAAAAATGTACCAAGTGTCCGCTAAAGACATTATTGGAGAGACTTTGAGAGAGGCAGGCAAGTGATAGAGGTTTCGCAGGAAGTGAGGTTTTTAAAACGTTTTTTGTTGTTATTGCCCTGGAACTATTTTATAGAATGAGAACTCACCCCAGCATAAGAATCATATAGGAGAGGAGATCCCTGGTTGAAATCAGAACACCCTTTGTCCTAAGGACAGTCAACCTGGACAGGAGTTGGCCACCAGTGGTATTTGCACTGAACTCTCGTTCTGGGCACTGGGATGTGACCTCGCACTGGGGAGACTGGAGACTTGTGATGAGGCCCTGAGGACACCTAATCTCCTGTCCATGCCCCCCCAAACACGCTTGCTGGGCTCACACTTGCAGCCTTGACCTAGGCAGTGAGAATGGGAACTGTTACCTGCCACCATGGCATACTCAGCTCTGCCTCTCCACGTAACTAAGCCACGTGGAGAGCTACCTGCCTAACCCTGAGGTGGCCTGACAAGAGGGCAAGTGTGGAGTTCAAAATACCAGTTGGAGCAAATATGAAAATGACATCAGCCTGTTGCACCCATTTTATCGTTGGAGCATCTTGACTTTATGTCTAGGGATATGGTACCTGAGTTGTTAGGTCTCCAGGATACATCTTCCTTTAATAGAGTGACTTGAGGGCCTGGGTGGGTACTAAGGGGTTTTTGCCTCTTGGAACCTCATTTTTCTGTGATTCTGGGATGGCCAGCTCCCCATGACTATTTCTTCATCTGTGTGAGGATGGCATCTGTGATGTTGGGATTCTGCATCAGGTTCATATCATCTCTCATTAGCATGGAGAAGTGCAGTTAGCTGGCTTTGTTCATTTGTTCAACAACTATTGTACTTGTCACTGTGTTCATGGTTGAGGTGTCATGAAACCCAGTGCAGTTGGGGAGAGACGTGCACGCACGTGAGTGGGATTTGGATGAGGGAAGAGTGTGGAGGGAGCTCTAGTGGGGCATGAGGGGGCTCTAGGAAAGCCCGAGGGCACATGAGTGGTTGAGTTTACAAAGTATCTCTCAGAGGGTAGTTTTGGGGATCTCGTTTCCAAATTCTTGCCCCAGCAACTCCCTGTGACAGCCACAGAATCTAGTGTCCAGGAAGGATGGAGTAGACATACAAGTAACAGTAGATAATGCCAACCACTCATGAGTGCCTCTTCTTGGCTGAACCCTCAGCATAGATTACATCACCTAACTTTAGCGCATAACCCACTGAGAAGAGGTGCTGTGGTGTCCTAGCCCTTCTCCTACTGCCCTCTATCCTCTTCTCTTGTGACCTCTGTCTCCTCCTTGCCATTAATTATGCTGTGTCCTTCACCCAGAGCAACCCTGGACTGTTGGCCTGGCAAGCTCTTAGTCCTCCTTCAAAACTCAGCCCAGGCAGTGCCTCCTCTGAGAAGCCTTCCATGCACCCCTCAGGCTGATGTAGGCACTTGATCCCCTTGTAATTATATATTTCTCGATTACTGTGTTATCATGTGGTACTGTGATGATGTGGGTTTTTTTTTTTATTAAAAGAAACTTTGAGACCATTTTAATAATTCCCAGAATACCTAAACCCTTTTTTTTGTTCTTGTAAAAACATTAGGGGTACAGATATAACAGAAGCCCACCTTAACCTCCAGTCAGTCCCATGTTCCTCCTCAAAGGATGCCATTTAAAAATAACATCTTCTCAATAGTCTGCATGCTCCTGGGCACAGGCCCTTTCTTCTGTATCCACATAGACACTGGAGCTGATCTGTGAGAGAATGAGGGTGAGTGGATGGTACCGATGCACCACTGTGTCCATGCTGGTCAGGGCACTGCTTGGTACCTGACTGTGGGTGGGCCTTGAAGGGAGAGAGTGCTGGGGCTTGAGCCAGCCACCACATGATATTCTGGGGACAGCAGAGCTGCTGGTGCCATTATCTCTGGTTCAGTTTACTGGCTTCAGCAGCCCTCAGGGGTGGTGGCCTTGGTACTAGCCAAGGCCTCTGGGTCACAATTCTTGGCCATCGAGGAGGTGAGGTCATCTGGGGCAGGTGGCTTGGGACCTTGTGGTCATAGACTGGGTTGTCCAATCAGCCTTCAACTCTGACGTTGGCTTTGACCCTGAGATTGGCAGACAAAAAAAAAAAAATGTATTCATCTCTCTCCCTATTCTGATAAAAGCCTGGAGGACAAACTTTGGCCGATAAATGTTTATAAAGCCCCCTGAATGCCAAGCATGATGCAAAGCAAGGAATATGCAGAGCCTCTGCAAACCTCTCCAGAGGGTGTGTCCTCTTTTTGAGATCTGAGGCTAAAAAGATTTTATTTGGTGAAGAGTCTTGATTTGTTATTTGTAACTGGTGAGGGGTTTGATAACACATAAAATATTTTATATGTATTGTGATCAAGCATGTCACAGTGTTTATTAAATACTAATAATATACCTAACTCTGGCTTTGGGTGGAGGGCATTAGGGAAGCAGAGTGGGATCTGAGTCAAAAGCATGGACTCTGAAATCAGATTGGATAGGTTCAAATCCCATCCTTCCTGTGATAAGCTTTGGGACCCTCAGCAGGTCAATTAGCCATTCTGTGCCTCAGTTTCCTCCTATTCAAAAGAGGGATCATAATAGCACCCATTTCACTGGGGTCAGGGGGAGAAGAGGAAGTGAAATAATGCATGGGGAGTACTGAATGTGATGTGAAGTAGATGCTCATCAAAGGCTGTTAATATCAGTAGTAGTTCTTAATTAGCACAAGAAGTTTACATCAGTAAGAATTGAACGTTTAAGACCTGATTTCTGTTCTTGTGTTTGCAGTCTTTTGGAGGAGATTAGACTAAGGTACTTGATACTACTAACAGTATGTGACAGTAGCAAGTAAGTCCCAGTGGTGCGATTTGTATTGCAAGTCTTACAGGAGCTGGGGCGGGGGGAGTTCCTGGGAGAAGATGGGGCTCCCTGAGGACATGTCAGAGGGGTGGAAGGAGTGGAGAAGGGGCAGGGGAAGGACCATGTGGTAAGTGACAGGGAAACATTCCAGGCCAGTTGGGTGGGCAGCCATTGTCAGGGTAGGCGGTGTTGAGGGGGCCAGCTCGGATCTGCTTCATCCAGAGGTGAAATGACATGTGCCTATGGAGTGGAAATGGGATGAGAGAGTCAGAGAAGCTACTGCTTCTCTTCCTCCTCCTCCTCAGTTATAAATGCACTTATTATATTTTCATGACTATTGACCTGGAATTATAGGATGCAAAGTTGGGGGGTTTCACGTGGCTATATTGTTTTACAGAAAACAAACTTGCAGCAACCTTATCTGTTGAGAGGATTACTGAGAACTTGGTTGGGGTTGGGGGAAACTTTAAATAGATACAATTACTTGTCATAAAATTCCCAAAGCTTCTTATTAAAGCATACCATACCTGCAGAAGTGGGCACAGGTCATAACTGTAGCTTGATAGATTGTCACAAACTGAACACACCCGTGTAAGCAGCACCTGTATTAAGAAACAGACCCTTAGCCAGCACTCTAGAAGCTCCCTCAGGCCCTCTTCAGCCACTGCTCCCCTGCTACAACTGCTGTCCCAACTGCAAACAGCTTTGGGTAGTTGGACCTGGTTCTGGGCTTTCTGCAGATGGACTCATATGGCAGATGCTCTTGTGTTGGTATCTTGTGAAGAGCCATCCTTAATGCTGCAAGTAGCTGTAGCTCATCTGTTCTCATTGCTGTGAATTACCACCATTTATTTCATTCATCCTACTGCTGATGAGCATTGGGGTCGCTTCTGGTTTAGGGCTTGAGTTAGGCCAGATAATGGCCCCTTGAAAGATGTTCGTGACCTAATCCCTGGTTACAGGTACCATTGACCAGTAATATCCATAACTAAGTTACCATACACAGCAAAGAGACTTAGCCAATGTTAGTTAAGGATAATGACATGGAGAGATGATCCTGAATTATCTGGAAGGGACCAATTGTAACAAGGATCCTTAAAGAGGGCATTGGGAGGGTCCGGTGCAGAGAATGAGACATGAAACAGAGATGAGAGAAGGGATTTGAAGATGCTACATGGTTCTGAAATGTAAGATGGGGCCATGAGCTGAGGAATGCAGGTGGTTTCCAGAAGTTGGAAAGGGCAAGAGAATGGGTTGCTTTCTAGAGCTTCCAGAGGAATGCAGCCCTGCTGACCCATTTTAGACCCATTTCTGACCTCTTGAACTATTAGATGATAAATTTGTGTTGTCTTATGCCACTATGTTTGTGGTAATTTGTTATAATAGCAATAGGAAACTAATAGAGGGCTGTTATGCATAGTGCAACTGAGAACATTCTAGAAAATGTCTCCTGGTGCACATAAAGACGTAGGGGCAAATGCAAGTATTCCTGTAGTCCTCAAAGGTGGTTAGATCCATTTGTGCTCCCACCAACAGCAGGGGTGAGAGTTGTGGTTTCTTTACGTTCTCACTAATACCCGGTGCTTCCTGAGAAGAGAGATTTTTCGGTGAAGAAGTAGCAGGGCTTGGTGTCCAAGGGACACAGTTGTGCCTTGCAGGAAGTTGGTGCTCAGCAAATGGTGTCAATGCTGAGGAGAGGAATGAGGAAGTGGTGGTGCCAGAGTTTCTAGCTGGGGGACATGGAATTCCTCTTCCATGGAAGTGACTGGGATGGGAAATACTGACTAACTTTAGATTAAAACAGAACTTTCCAGCTTCAGAGTTAGAACACCACTTATCTTGGCAACTTTGTGATTAACCAGGGTGAGTGGTGGGTATCAGGCAGTGGCAGGAAGGCCTGTGCTGTTCAGCTGGCTGCTCAGAGTTTGAAAACTGCCCTCACGTAAGCGCTGTGACTTTAGGCTACTCACAATCTTTGGAGCTCTGGATTTGCCATTTGTAAAATGGATGTGGTCCTGCCTTCCCTGTGGGCTGTGGGTGGATGAGAAGCGTCCGAGCTGGAGGCCTGAGTTTACTGCCTGCACACAGGTGCTGAATCAGAGGTAGCTGTGGTCATTAGGGACAACGGTATTAAGCTCATAAATTCCTTTTATAGAAGTTGGCAACCCTGGGTTCAGAGTGTTCAAGGGACTGAGTGGCTTTCTTGGGGGAGGGGTCTGAGACTATCACCCACTTGGTTGGCATCCAGGGTGGGTGGGGTCAGGCTCATAGTCCACCCTTCTAGGGCATTACAGAGACACTCTCCTCACAGCCCCCATTCCTGAAACTACTTTTGAAACTATTTGTTCGTCATTTGTTCATTCATTCGTTCATTCATTCAGCCCCTACTGAGCCTTACCATGCACATTGTAATGTACAGGTTAGGGGCACAGACTCCCAGATCAAATGCTTGGTTTGAGTCTCGGTTTTACCATTTTATTGTCTGTATGGTATTTGGCCAAATCTTAACTTCCTCGTGCCCAGTTTCCTGATTTGTAAAGTAAGGCATATCTGCCTCCCAGGGTTGATGTGAGAAATGGATGAAATAATCTGTGACAGCGGCTGCCCTTGGGCACCCCCTCAGTGCTGGGGTGCAGAGTTGGGTGCCCTCAATCCTTGCCCCTTGTCACAGGCAGAAGGGTGATGGTTCATCAGTGGTTGTCTATGGAATACTTTCACCAGTACCGGGAGGGAAAACCTGAAACCCTGACCCAGGACCAGCTGGTGCTCTCTTAGAGGGTAGGCCCTGACCTCTCACAGCTGCTCGGGAAATGTGGCTTTGAGGAGAATTGGCATAGTTTGGAGATGTAAGTGTCGAACCCTCTTGCAGCAGTTACTATGCTGTGGAAGGGCTTATACATTGCGCTCATGTGGCTTCCAGGCTGAGCCGAGGTGGGCTGAGGTGTTCACAGCTGCAGAAGTGACTCTGGTGTGGGTTGTTTCCTTTCTCCCGTCTCCCTTCATAGTGGGGCTGGTGGGGATGTGGTGGCTCTGAGACTCCGAGTCCATGTCTCACTACCCTTCCGTCTCTCCTCATTCCAGGATCCACATCTTCCCTCTTGCCTTTTTCTGGGCCCTGCTGTAATACACATGCCTTAGCTGATGAAGTTAGCCCTGATGGAAGCCAGAGCAGTGGTCCCAGACAGGGATCCAGATGCTAAAAATATCTCATGATGTGCTCTTTTTGCAAGTTAAATAAAAGAGCAGCATTGGAGACTGTGGCTGGGGATTCTCCCCAACACTGACTCTTTTCAATGCCTTGGGGTGCAAGAGTCCAAGGTATCTGGTCCTGCTCACCTGGATCTGAGAATTTATCCTAATGGTGCCTTTAAAAAAAAGAGACTTTGTTTTTTAAGTGATCTCTATACCCAAAATGGGGCTCGAACTTACAGCCCTGAGATCAAGAGTTGAACACTCTACCGAATAAGCTAGCCAGGTACCCCCTTAATGGTGCTTTGATCCAGAAAAGGACAGACTCATGGTGGGCAGATGGAAAAGGATGGACAGGAGATTGGGCCAAGCAGATTTGATGCTCAGCAGTCAAAACAGGTGATGCATCAGCATGGAAGATCATGGAAGATCATAAGTGTCAAAATTACCCTGACCCCCCCTTTTGCATAGGAGACGCCAGGTTGAAGACCAATACATCATCTCTCAATATGGTCTTGAGAGATGCTTCCAAGCCAATGCTTCCAAGGTTGAAACTGATGTAGGTTTCTTTCTTTGGTTGACACCAAATGAAGCAGCTGGTTTGGGTCTGTTCCATGCTGTCGGAAGAGGATCTGCTTTAATGCTAAACCCACCCCGAGTGATGAGGAATACAGTACCTGAAGCTGAGGAGGGTAGCTGGGCATCCTAGCTCAGACTCACTTGGGGCAGATGCTCAGAGGGTAGAAGAGCAAGTGAGAAGAATCCTCCACCCATCAGAATGTTCTCTCTCTAGGTCTCTCTCTATCTCATCCCCATGTCTCTCCTGGTTTCTGTTGCTTTCAAGCACACAGACTCAAATCCTTAAATGTGGGTATCATGTTCGTTGGGATATCTTACCACTCTGAGTAGTCATTTTGTGAAGCAAAGCTCACAACTCATACTTGTAGATCCCAGTGTTCCTAATTCTGCCCAGTGCCCTGCTCATGACAGTCTTCACACTGAAGGCATTACATGTTCATTAACATCTTCATCCCTCTACAATGATTGGGTACTACTTAAATTACATGTGGTTTTACCAAAGCTGTGACCAAAATAGTTTGGCCTTACCTGTCTCCATAGACCTAGCATATCGTACGATCCAAATAACTAAACCCACCCTCAGAAGGGCCCCAAAGGGAATATTTAATGATAGTGCCAACTGTTATGAGAGTTAACTAGTCATAAAAATAGGATCCAATAAAACTGTGACTTAAAAAATAAAATCTCTAAGGTAGTAGTTCTTTTTTTTTTTTTTTTTTTGAGATTTTATTTATTTATTCATGAGAGATAGAGATAGGGAGAGGCAGAGAGACAAGCAGAGGGAGAAGCAAACTCCCTGCAAGGAGCCTGATGTGGGACTCCATCCTGGATCCTGGGATCACACCCTGAGCAGACACTCAATCACTAAGCCACCCAGGTATCCCTAAGATAGTAGTTCTAAGGTGAGAGGGTGGTCATGCTCCATGGAGTCAATCACAGGCCCAGGTGCCTTCTATCTTGTTGCTCTATTATTTCCAAATGTGTGGTCATCATCTGCACAGTCCAAGTTGAGTTCTAGCCAGTGGGAGTCAGTAGGAAGGGTGGACGAGGTGTGCGTACATCTTGAGACCTAGATGGGGAAGTGGCACCTTTTTTCTCTCATTCCATCGGGAACTTAGATAGCTGGTGACACCAACCTGCAAGGATGCTGGGGAGATGTAGTCCCTGATAAAACTCAAATAACTATGGAAGAAAGGGAGAAAGGATCTTAATGGACACTGGATAGCCTTTGATGTATTCCCCTTGTATATATTTAATGCAACTCTTTGTGTGTTTATAATATAAATACATCCAGGTTATACACATTGGTTGTTTTGCTTTTTCAGAAAGAAGGCCTGGGCCAACCATGCTGTGTCTCTAGACAGTTCCACAGTAATGAATCAGTGTGTCTTCAGAGGGATGGAAGAAAACAAGGAAAGGTAAACATATCTTTAAAGATTAAAAATTTTTAAATTCTCACATGCAACAATTTTTTTTTATCACATGCAACAATTAAATGCAATATAGGACTTCACCTGTCTGTATATGTCAGTGGAGGCCATCAAGAATTGGAGATAGCAGAATTTCATGTATTTCCTTTTCCTATTTCCAATTTCTGATACCAAAGGAGGATACCTTTGTTAAGTATGAGGCAATTTTTCTAAGACTTAGAAGGGAAAGTTGGTATAAATAGAACTAATGTGGTCTAGAATTATATATTTGATTCTAAAAGCTATGGACACTCATTCCTAGAATCTATGGACACTTGCTCAGATGAGTTATGTCTCCATGTGTAGGTGGCCAGTCCATGAGAGGAGGCAGAGACAGCCCCTTAGCTTTTGGCAGCCACATCTTTCTCTTTCTTCCACCTCCTTTTTTTCTTCTTAAAATAAATGTATTCATTTGATTTTATTTTAATGCCCAAGGGATGCATAGTTTTCCTAGTTAAAAATAGGTGATACACCCTTCCCCAATTTCGTTCCTAGGCTCCCCACTCCACACCTGCCTTTCCCAGAAGTAACTACTGTGACCTACTTTTGTGCATTTCTTTCTAGAACTTTTTCTAGGTGCTTATATACATAGAAAACAGCCATTCTTTCTTTTTTTTTCTTTCTTTCTGTTCTCTTGCTGCAGGTAATCATACTGTGCTTATTGGTCTATTTTGTAACCTTTAAAAAAATTCAGTAATATGTCTTAAAATGTTTTCAAGACAGTACATGAGCATTTTCCTTGTTTTTATCTGCCATGAAATGAATTGTGCATGCATAGTATAAGAATCCCACTGTTTATTGAGCCACGTTCCTATGGGTGGTGGGTAGGTGGGTCCCATTGTTTCCCCTTATATCACTGCTGGGAGGCACTTTCTGGTAAGTGCCTCCCACACACACGGGCAGATAGTCCTCTAGGAAGTTACTGAGGAGTAGAATTTTTGCACCATCCTGCATATACATTTAAGATCTTACTAAATATTGCCATATCATTCTCTAAAGACCACTTGTCCACAGGGCGCCACATTTCCCATTTGCCTGCCCTCTTGTTACACCTCAGTTCCTCATGCTCTTCCACTTTTGCCCATCTGTTGGGTGAAAAATGGGATCTCTCCATGGTTGTCATTTCCTTCTCCTTCTTTCTACTCTGGGGAAGTTCATCTTCTCAGATCTCTCCTCAGGACAGCAGTCCTGGTTCTATTTGGGAGTGGGTACCACTTCATTTTCCTTCCTAAAAAGCATGCTTCTCCAGGAGAGTATCACAGGATTGTATCATAGGATTACCTCTTTCTTGACTTCTGGTTTTGAAGAGCCTTCGGTTGGGTTTTCCTATTTTGGGTGGTTCCGTCCACCACCCACTGTCACCACCATCATCAGTGGCAACCATGTGATGCTATGTGTCAGGCTCTGTGTCGATCACTGGGCTGACGTATCTCATTTACTTCTCACATGGCCCTATATGATAGGGGTTGTGTTATTATCCTCATTATGGCCATTAGGCAACATCAGAACAGAAATTCACTCCAAACCAACCCAAACAACAAAAACCTTACCTCACCACAGAACTCTAGCTCCTAGTGTTGCCCTCCCTTGCAGCGACAGACATACATTGAGTTCTCCTTGTGAACATAGCTATGGGGCCATCACACCCACGTTTGCAGTTTTCCTGGCCACACACTCAGTTGTTATTCTGCATGTATGGCCTTCCCAGAGGAGAGGTGGGAGCTGAGAATTTGGTTTTGGGTTTTGTGCCCAGCTGGCATGTGAACATGGGTTCCTGCATATATCATCAGCCCCTCTGTTCTGGGGTACAGTTGGGGTGGCAGCTTTACCTGAGTTTGTCCAAAGTGCTTCCCCTGGAAAGGGGTTTTCCAGTGTTAGAAAACAAAATTCAACCATGTAAATTTGAAGATCAGATTGGCTTTTATTAAGCGATTTGTGAACTGGGCAAGTAGAAAGGAGCTCTGAGGAGGTGTACAGAATGGAAGGTTTTTATAGGAAGGAAAGTGGGGCAAGCAAAAGAAAAGATTGTTTCAGGCCAAGACACCTTTTTTGGGTTGGGGAAGGAATAGCAGGATTTTAATCTTGCAGATGCTAATGCTGATCAGAAAATTTCAGGTTGACTTCTAAAAAGGTCACCTTCCTGGGAAAGTTTGAAAGTGTAACAAAGTCTTGATTTGCTGTTATGAGGGAGCAGAGGACTCAAATTTGAGCTTCTCTTTTTAAGTTTATTTATTTAATTAATCTCTACCCTCAGTGTGGGCCTTGAAACTCATCACCCCAAGATCAAGAGTTACACTGCTCCTCTGCTTCTGTGATTGAGCCAGGTGCTCTTGGACTTGTTTTTTTAAAATATTTTTTTCGGTTCTTTTTTTAAACACCAGGTTGCACATATTTGTCATGGGAGTAAGTCTGCTTTATTAGGATAAGTACACCCACTGAGCTGTGGAGGGGGCTGTGTCACTCGGCTCCATAGACCCAATCAGTTACCCTACTCTAGAATTGTAAGTTTTGATCTCATTCTAAAGCAGACAGTGGTGAAATTCTGGAGATCTTCTGTGGCCTCCTCCCATGACGTTTCAGAGACATGCAAATTTAGACCCAGACGATCCTAGGCTCATTATTATAATTTCTTGCTTTTTAACCTATAGTTTTAAGCAGTCAGGCCTCGGGTGATGATGTGATTGTTTGAGTTTACATAAAGACAAGACTTGGTCTCAGGTCTCAGGCTCTGGTTCTGGCTCTTTGTACACCACAACTACTTTTTGTGTCCTTATTAGAACACTGACCAGGACTTATTCCAGAAATTGAGCTTACTAGTCAATAGTGCTTGAAGGAAACGTGCCTATTGATCAATCGATTATTCATTCAGTGGGCATTTACTGAATACTATCTGTGCAGCAGAGACAAAACAAAACAAAACAAAACAAAACAGGTAAGATGAGTTCCTAGAGAATCCAGAGTCAGGGGTGGGGGCAGGAGGCACACACTATGAGCAGTGGTTAGGTGGAAAACTAATTTTTCATTGGTCAGTGGGAATAATAACAGTATCTCCTGGGATCCCTGGGTGGCGCAGCAGTTTGGCGCCTGCCTTTGGCCCAGGGCGCGATCCTGGAGACCCGAGATCGAATCCCACGTCGGGCTCCCGGTGCATGGAGCCTGCTTCTCCCTCTGCCTGTGTCTCTGCCTCTCTCTCTCTCTCACTGTGTGCCTATCATAAATAAGTAAAAAATTAAAAAAAAATTAAAAAAAAAATAACAGTATCTCCTGCAGAGAGTTGTTGGGCATGTCCTAAGTTAATCACAGTAAAGCACCTGGCATATAGTAAGCACCCAATAAAGGTGGCTGTTTTCATTTTTTGTTTATTTATTTTTATTCTTACATAGTGTAAGGAACCTAGGAAGATTTTTTATCAGGAGACTGATAGGGCCAGACTTTTGTTTTTATTTTTATTATTTATTTATTTATTTGACAGAGAGAGTGGGCACAAGTGGTGGGAGCAGCAGCAGAGAAGAGGGAGAAGCAGGCTTCCTGCTCAGCAGGAAGCCCTACAAGGGGCTCAGTCCCAGGACCCTGGGATCATAACCTAAGCCGAGGGCAGATGCTTAACCAATTGAGCCACCCAGGTGCTCTATTTTTTATTTTTTTAAAGATTTTTATTTAAGAGAGAGAGAGTATGAGTAAGGGGAGGGGCAGAGGGAGAAATGGACTGAAGGCAGATGCCCCACTGACTGAGCCACCCAGGCGCCCCAGACTTGTGTTTTAGAAACGATTATCAGTTGACATAAGTTCTCATCTTGCATGTGTTTATCTTCTTGGACTGTGATTTCCATGGGACCATATCTTACCTGTTTTGCTTCTTATCATCTAATCAGTGTGTGGCACACAGCAGGTGCTCAGCAGTGTTTCTGGACTGATGAGTATAGGGGGTAGAGCGGTGAGCCCTGGGTCCCTGAGGTGAGGTGCTGTGACAGAGACTGCCGCTGGAAAGAAGGAACTCAACTCTCCTGGGGCCAATGCCACTTTCCCGATGAAAGCTGCTCCTGGAGTCCTTGCCCACAGACTGCACTTCCCTCTTCAGGAACATGGTTTTGCTCCAGTGATTTGTGGTGTTTGTCTTTTAATCTAGTGACTTTCTTGAGGAGACCGCTCCCTACAGCCTTTATTGGCCAAGCCGCCATGACTCACCACTTCTAGCTCCAGGTGCCAACTCACAAGAACACAGGATTTGTAGAAGATTAAGCCCCTGGGGAGTTCAGTTTTCTGTTGTCACCAGTGATTGTGGATGGATATTGCTTTGTTGGGCCTCAGTTTCCTCAGCGGTACAGCAGTGGAGTTAGGCAAGTGGAATTTCTGATGTTCAAAGAGGGAAATTTTGAGGGGAAGAGTCCTTGCACTTCTTATAAATCCTTACTGTAAATAGACTCGTGGTGAAATGGGTGGGTACTTAGGACTTAACCCATGCCAAAGAAATGGAAAGGTTTAAGTTCGTTCGTTCGTTCATTCATTCATTCATTCATTCATTCGGTCACTTAGTCAGTTGATCAGTATCCTTTTACTGCTTAGTGGCCATAAGCACTTTGGGAAAATACTCAAATAAGAAATTATGAAGGCCTTTCACTCTCAGCTTGTGTAAATGTGTGTCTCTTTATGAAAATAAAGATCTTCTCCGGCTCACTCATATATTTCAGTATGTCTTGAGCACCTCCTTTGTGCCAGCTCCGCTTGGCTTTGCTGTCCTGGAAGGCTGGCTCTGCCTGGTGCAGGAACACCTACATCTGGCCCAGGGCCCAGCACACAGTAGGCTCTCAGCCTGTGAGCAGCTTCGGTGGACTGAACTGGCTAGAAAACAGTGATTTTTAGAAGGCTACATGAAGGGCTGTATCCCAAACTGAGATTTGCCCCCAGCACCGTGTTCTGTTTCATGTTCAGGGCTAACTGATGTGTAGCCCACATGCTCGGGAGCCCTCACCTCTATACAGGTTAGTTCTGCTGTTTGTTGTTCCTTGTTCTCTTGATCCCCTTATCAGTTTCCATCTTGTCCTTAGGCTGGAGCTGTTTCGGTCACTGATTTTTATTAGCTCTTTGTTCACTGCCCACAGGGCCGTGTGGGGCCCACTCCATGTCCTCCACCCTCCAGAGATTCAGCTGGAATTCACCTTGAGAAGCTGGAAGCTCAACAAGAATGAGAGTATAACCTCTCCTGACCTGAGGCTCTCGCCTGCACCCTTGGATTCACCAGCCCTGTGACCTCGGGGAAGGCACTTCACTCTCCATGGTGTCTTCTTAGAGATCCCCTCAGTTTTTCCTGCAGTCTGTTAATCAGAATATGGTTTCTTCCAAACATTAGTAGGCTTTGCAGGAAAATGGGGCCTATTGCCTAACGTGTTTGGGGACTGCTGACTTAAACTCAGTTAAACGTGGCCTTTCTGGCCTGACCCAGCAGAGCCTGTAAAAGGTCAGTGTGCACAGAGGGGCCTCTCAGGAGAGGGTAGAGTGTGCGGCCTCCCACTTTTGCTGTTGCAGTGGTCATACTGGAGACATGCTGGGCTGGGAAATCTTGAAGTTTCCTCCCAGAACTTCAGTGATATATGTCCCTAGGACAGAAAGGCAAAGTGCCCCCAAAACACAGATATTGGATTTGAATGGTTTAGTGTTTTTTTGTTTTTTTGTTTTCATAGGAAGCAAAAGGTGGAATGAGTCTTCTAATACATTTATAGGCCTGCTGGTGAGTGAGTTGAGAATAAGCAGTATCTTCATAAAAGATTTTATTCAGACAGAAACTCTCCCATGCAAACACTACCTTCTTTCTGGCTGTGTGACTTCGGGTGTATTTCTTTACTTCTCTCAGATTCCTCACTGGCTTAAAAGAAAGGAGTTGGTTGATGAGTGAGTTTCCTTTCAAACCTAAAATTTTCTTTTTTTAAAATATATATATATTTTAAAGATTTTATTTATTTGAGAGAGGGTAGAGTAAGAGAGAACATGAACAGAGAGGAGGGGCAGAGGGAGAGGAAGAAGCAGACTCTGCTGAGCAGGTCCTGAGATCAGGACCTGAGCCGAAGCCGGACTAACCATCTGAGCCACCCAGGCGCCCTTTAAAATTTTCCATATATTGTTTAAAGCAACTGTAAGCCCTGTGAGGGTGCATGGAGCCTGTATGTCTTCTCATTGATTCCCAGGGCAGTGCCTGGGATACAGTAGTCACTAAACGATTGTTGAATAAATGTGAAACAGAGTAGGCTCCTTATTATGTTCATTGGCTTAACCCCATAGACAGCTGACTAAGTTATTGTTAAAGTAATTTAATGAGTCTGCATGATCTTGTTTGAGACACATGAAGACCCCTTAAGGGAGACAGTATTATTTGACATTAGTCAGGATTTTGAGAAACAAAGAGCTAGACTTTGGTTTTCTAACAAGGAATAAAACAGAAAAGACACAGACTCAATCTCCTGAACCTCACATTCTGTTTGGTTATGGGGTTTTTTCCACCAAACCAAATCCTTATCTGTCCTTATACTGGCCAAAGGCAGTGATTAGGACTGGTCTTGGAAGATCTCCCATGCAGACACTGAAAAAGACCTTCAGTTCTCTAGTGGGCTGGCTAATCCTCTACATGGCAAATTATAACAATATCTGCTAATTCTTTAGCCACCTCCTAATGGGCTTTTTATATACATTGGCTCCAGACATCACAGGGACTGAGCAGAAGACATGTTGTTTGCCTCTATTTTGCAGATGAGGAAACAAAGGTTTAATTACCTACCCTAATATCACAGATAATTATAGGGCTCAGACTTAAACCTGTCTTTGACTGGCTCAGGGGAGAAAGCCTTTTCACCACCCCGCCTGCTTCTCATAGATTGGGCCCCTCCTCTTACCTTCTCTCTGAAGATAGGAGCTCAGAGTCCCCCGTGGAATGGTGTGGGGTTGGGGGGTGCTGCTACATCTGCCCCAGGAATAGGTCTACTGAGTACCTGTCATGTGCTCAGCATGCCATCAGGCGCCCTGGGGGGTACAGTCAGATGTGGATCTGCTTATAGTATAGAAGGAGACATGAGTGTAAGTCATAGCACGAGAGTATAAGGAGTAGGACAAGAAGGGCTTAAGGAAGGTTCTAGCCGGGTCTGGCACACTGTGCAAATTTGGGGAATGTTTAAAAACACTCAAACTGGAGGATACTCAAATGGGCACGACACTCTGAGGTGGTCCTGGGAAACACAATTCATGGAACACAGTAGGTAGGAAGAGAGCCTTTGAGGGTTCCTCATCTGGCAGAGGAAGCTCCTCCAGCCCCCATTCTATGGAAGGACGGGTCTTGGGTGAAAGGCAGCATCTGTCCTGATGCTAAGCCCTTGCTGGGCAGAGACCATGTGCAGCAGTCTCCCTCCAGGGGAATCAGATATAAAATTCCTTCCAGGCAAGAGCCTGGCACTTCCCATGGAAGTAAATCAACCTTTTCAACTCTAAGGGTAGAGGACTGGGTTTGGAGAGCTGGGGAGACTGTGCGTGGGGGTGTGTAACCCCAATGGTTGAAGTGCTCACTGGGCCCACAGAAGTGCTGGTTTTGTCTGGGGTGTTCCGCTAGGGTGTGGATGAGGAGAGTCTTGAGGCTTTTGTTCTCTGGGTGGGAGGAGAGGATGGGAACTCCGGTTGAGACTCTCCCCGGGACTGGGGCCGGGACTATAGCTGAACGTGGCTTCTGCCCCGCCTGTGTGCGGTGCTGTGTGTGCTGTGCGCAGTCAGCCGGCGGCTCCCTCAAGGATGGGTGTTGACGGAGGCCGGCTGTGTGGCCAGGCGCTGTGCTGAGCTCCGGGATATACCTGTGCCTGGGGCAGGCGGGAGCCAGATAACAGGGTCTAACAGGGTCCCTGCCCTGGAGGGTTTTGGAGTTCAGTTGAGGTTTTGTAAGGACAGGAAACTAAACAGAAAGCAGAAACAAGAGTGCAAGGAAGGAATGTGTTTTAGAAAAATCACTTCTGTGTTTTGGTTTATTTGTTCTATTTTGTTTTTTGTATATAAGAAAGCTACTAATTAATAATTTCTTTTATTAATGTTGACTGATATTATAAAATTGTCCTACTGGTTCTCTTAGTTTCTTAGAGCTTATTTTATTTTTCTGTGGGGAGGAATTTTTCTAGGCACGTAATCACATTATCTGCAAGTTAATGGGATTTTACTTCTTCTCCCTTCACAATTGGCAAAACTTTGTTTGTTTATTGGTCTAATTAGGATGGCAAATGCTTCCTCAATAATGTTGAACAATGGTGATGTCTCGGATCATTTTTACCTTGTACTGACATTAATGGGAGTATTGGCTGTTAGGTTAAGCTGTGTATCTTTTAAGGAAGTTTCTCTCTATTCCTATTTTGTTAAGAAATTTTTTCAAAAAGTCAGGAATAAATATTGAAATATAACAAGATTGACATCTAAGATGTTCCTCTTGATCCTGTTAATGAGGTAAATTATATGGATAGATTCCCTAATATTGACCTATCCTTGTATTCCTGGAGTGAGCCACATTTGGCTGTGCTCTGAATCTCTTCAAATAAAAAAGTATTTCAAGTTACTTGCCATCATTTGAATTATTGCTCCATGAAGATGCAGTTGGTTTATCCTGCAGTTTAGAATAATGTCAACAGGATAGCTTTACTTCAGTTTGAGAAGTCAGAACTAGGGTGATGAACAAATTAATTCATTAGACCAACATTTTGCTACTGAATGCTGATATATGCAAAACACTGCTGGTTGGATGGCCTCCAGTGCTCCTTATAGCTCCGAGTTCTTGCAATTCTATGTAGCATTTCCATTAGTCAGGTTTGTTGTTGTTGCAAGCGACTGAAACACAGTTCAGCCTGGATTAAGGGACTATATGATTCATATAAATGGACAGCCCAAAAGTGGGTAGCTTCAGGCATAGCTGGATCCAGGGGCTCAGTGTCATTAGGTTTTGGTCTCACTCTTTCCTTCGGTTGGCTCCACTTTCTTCTGTATTGGCTTTATTCCCAGGAAGGCTTCCTTTACATGATACCTCCCAGAAGCTCCTGGCTGACATTCTTCCACAGCTGTGGACTGGGAGTTTATCATTCCCATTTGTTCCAACAAGACTTCCCAAGTAGTCTCATATTTGTTCTGCTTGGGACACATGCTGTCTCCTGGACTTCAAGGGTGAGGGAATAAAATAAGCCTTACCTGGACCTTTGGACTGAGATGGGGGGGTGGGTGGGAAGGCCACATGCTATTACCCACAGATGGGCAATCTGATGCACAGTGGCAGAAACACCCGATGTCCATGCCATTGGGGCCAGTGATCCCCTTTCTTTTGTGGTCTTCACTGTCCTTTTTCATACGTAGAAGGGGAGGTTGCAAGGGGCTGTGACTCCTGACCCAACCCTAGGGCCCAACAAGTCAGTGATAGAACCAGGATTCTAAGTCCCTATCTAAATTCTAGGCTGTTCTTGTTCCACTTGGAAGTAGGAGTAGAGAGTTAAGGTGTTAGCTGGGCACTTTGAGATTTGATTGTTAAATGAAGGATTTCCATGGGTCACCCTCACTGCTGATGCACTCACCAGATGTAATTATTTATCATGGTGATTATTGTCCCCTTTCCATAACAAACTTAGAAGGGTAGGTACTTTTAAGGGTCTTCCTTTGGTGGGATGTTAAGTATTTTATGTGGAGCATGTATACTAACAAAGTTTTAATTTGGCAAAATCTTGCCTGGTCTGATCTGTCATCTCTTCAAATACTTTGTGTCTTTTAAACTTTGATGTATGAGGTGTGTCAGATTAAGGGAAAAGCTCAGTGAGTTTCTACATATGTTCCTACCCTTCATATTAAGGTACAGTACTCGTTCAAACACTGTTTACTAGCTTCTTCTTAGCCTCCCTGCTTTGCCCCACTCCTTCCTCCCACAAGAGCTGTGACTTCCTCACCACAGCCTGGCCTTAGGCTGTCCCTAAGAACTCTCTTCTGAGTGTACCAACCTGAGTCCAGGGACAAAGTTAGGAACCCATTCTGAAAGACTTGTGTGAGGAGAGAGGAGGGTAGTTACCATCCATAGAGGATAAACACAGAGCCCTCAGGTGCTCTAGGAGGCTGCAAAAGCACATCATCCGGGATCCCTGGGTGGCGCAGCGGTTTGGCGCCTGCCTTTGGCCCAGGGCGTGATCCTGGAGACCCGGGATCGAATCCCATGTCGGGCTCCCGGTGCATGGAGCCTGCTTCTCCCTCTGCCTGTGTCTCTGCCTCTCTCTCTCTCTCTCTCACTAACATAAATAAATAAAAATTAAAAAAAAAATAAAAAAATCTTAAAAAAAAAACCAAAAACAAAAGCACATCATCCAATCATGGTATTGAAGGGCCCCCTTGCGCTCTTGCTCCTCCCTTCACAGATGAGGAAACTGAAGCCTTCAAGAGAGGTAGGATCTGCCAAAGGTCATGGGCTAATGCAGGTTCAAGGTCAGACAGATGATCCACGGCTATAAGCCAGCCACCCACTGTAGTCTCACTCTCATTTTATGATACTTTTGATTTTTTTTCCTGGAAAATCTTGAAATTCTATGAAAGACAGTGTGTGTGTGTGTGTGTGTGTGTATATATATATATATATATATATATGTATATATATATATATATATATATATACCCAATTTCCAATTAAATGGAATGAAATTCATTTTCCAAAATTAAATGGAATGGGAGAAAATAAAAGGTGTTAGCTTGGCAGGCTCAGCCTTTATTTTGATTTAAATATATATATTAGAAAGAATGTAGGTCTGGTAACTGGCATTCTTCAGCTCAAATCCCTGTTCTGTTTTATGACCTTGGGCAAGGCTGTTATTCTTCCTAAACCTCAGTGTCTTCATCTATAGATAGGATCATATTAATACCAACCTTATAGGGGGTGGTCCTGAGGTTTAAATGAAATGACATGTATCATGTGCTCAGCACATGTGATTTTTATATTTGAAAAGCCAGTTTAGGGGCACCTGGGTTGGCTCAGTGGTTGAGCATCTGTCTTCAGCTCACGTCGTGATCCTGGGGTCCTGGGGTCGAGTCCCACATCGGGCTCCTGTCTGTGCCTATGTTTCTGCCTCTCTCTATATGTCTCTCATGAATAAATAAATAAAATCTTTAAAAAAAAGAAAAAGAAAAGCCAGTTTATAGCCTCTCTTGTGGGGGGAGGGTGAGAAGTGATATAAAAGTAAGCTGACAAACTCATAACTTCCCCCCAAATAGGAACACTTTAGCATGACTTTAATTTTGCAGTTCTCAATTGGTTTGGTAATGATAGCATGATATTTAAGAACACAGGCTCTGAAGATGGACTGCCTTGATTCAAATCCTGACTGTTGCATGGTATAACCTGGCTAAATTATTTAACATCTCTGGGCTATAGTTTCCTTGAATGTAAAGTGAGGCTAATGATAGGACCTACCTTAGAGGGTAGCTCTGAGGACTGAATGAGCTCATGGGTGAAGCATACTTCCTTAGCCCAGTACCTTAGTTGATGTGCAATGAATGTGACTTATATACACTACCAACAAATTGATCTACCTTTTCCATTGGCCTTTAAACACCTTGCTGGAAGTTGGCCTCCATTTTCAGTTTGTATCCTCTTTGTGCTGGCACATCACTCCAAATACTCCCCTCATGTTCGTGTCAGCCACAGACTTGGGAAAGAGAAGAGGGACCGCCAGGACAGCAGCATCCTCTAGAAGTTACAGGAAGAGGTTGGCTCTTGGAGAATAGTGAATGGACCACTCTCCTGAGTTGAGCGTTTTTTTGTCTGTTGGGGACAATGTGTGGCTTTCATGGGTGACTCATCCTTGGGCAGCCGTGACCACTCCATGGGAAAAGCAGAATGGAGTTCACATGTGCTGGGAGGGTCCGGAGCTGATGGGGCTGGGGAGGGTCCATTTCTCTGTGGACCAATGAGTCAGCTCAGTTAGCCATGGGTCAGGCTGAGCAACTGAAAGAATGGGAGAAAATAAAAGGTGCTAGCTTGGCGGGCTCAGCCTTTTTATATTTTGAAAAATGCTCCTTTCAGCTCTGAATCAGCCCCTTGAGCTGCAAGCATGCCAGTTAACCCACATTTAATTGGAAACTGGGTTAGGGGATATTCTTCCCCTGCCCCCCCCCTCCAGAGTATGTCCTGTGTGTTGGACCCGTTCCAATGGCTGGTACAGTAACAGCCATTGACACGGCCCTGGCTGCCTGGATGCTGGAATCAGCTGGGTGAATATACATCCCTCTCCTCCCACATCCGCTGACTCTCTCCTAATTGCATTTTGCCAGCTCTGCAGAGAATGCAGACTTTCCCTCTGATTTTCCTAAAGATCAGTCTCCTTTGTTTATTTTTGTCTACCTCCGCTGTTTGGGAAATACCTCAACACATCCTTATTGTTAGATTTTAATTTTCCTGTTCAGTGGAAACTTTTCCTCTCCTGGGTGAAACGATGCAGATTTCCTTTTGTCGACTGCCCCCCACCCCCAACCATTCTGTGTGTGTGTGTGTGTGAGAGAGAGAGAGAGAAAGCTTCCCTCTCTCCCTCCCTCAGGGCCTCACTGTGCCTTGTTTTAGAGTCTAGTAGACAGTGATACAGTGACTCCCTTGTCTGCTGGGTTCCCACCAGCTGATGAGCAAGGTCATTTTCACTCTCATTACACCTGCTTATCAGAACTGCCAGCTGCGTCCCCTCCCCCACATTGGAGAAAGACGAGATAAGAATAGACTAGGAAGGGACCAAGAGCCAGAGAATGAAGGACACTGTCCCCTGATGGTTAAGGCATGGATGGGCATTTGATTGGACAACTGGGCTCTGTAGGTTCTGGATTGCTATAATACCCCACCATAACATTTGAATTGGAAGAAGTTTTTAAAATAAACAGTAAGATATTTGTGCACACATTATGTGATCTGATCCCTTTTTCTGTTGTTCTTGTGACCAGCTTAACCTTTAGAAAGCAGTTTTACATCATCCATCTGTCTCTTATCATTTGAAAATGCTATGATTATAGAGGCTCTGTATCATGAAATACATAAATTAAATTGGCTAGTGGGATTTCAGTGGAGGTAACGAAAGGTTAAGAGACAGTGTGTGTTAACTGGTATATTCCTCTTTTCCTGTCATGGGTGTGGATGCCATCAGGGTCCCTCTCTCTAGATGACCTGCTCTGAACTTCCTGGTGGATCCTGAGGACTGACCCAGTTGGGTCCCTTTCCCTGTGTTCTCTGGAGCTGTATACTGAAGGATAGCTGCTTTTGGTCTGTAGCTATCTGGGGATTGGAAATGAAAGGAGCTCATCATGCCTAAAGCTGCTTGGGGATTGGTAGGAACAGACCTTTCTCACCATTGAACACATTGTGGTCTTAAAAATGGAATAAAGGTGGTGAAATGTCTGGGGCTTTAGGTAGGAGTGGATCTGGGTTTGAGGAGTCTGAAACATAACTGGGGAGTCTTCAAAAATACCCTTTTCCAAATTTTACAAAAGCATATGACTGTATGGATACCTTTCTAAGGAGGGGCTTGAGGTTCATTAGCTTCCTGCTATATCCAGTTTGGACTGTAGCAAAACAAGCAGAGACACAATGTGAGGAGAAATTGAGGTGGGAAAGTAAGAGATCCATCTTAGGCCAGGTTAGAAAGGGGATATAGTGTCCCTATGTCTACTCACAGCTATTCAACTCTACAGGTGTCACAAAAAGCAGGCACAGTCATTTATGTGAATGAATGGGTATGGCTGTGTTTCAATAAAATTTTATTTACAAAAAGAGGCAGACCATAGTTTGTCAACTTTTGGTCTAGACAAAATTAGAGATTTCGCTAAAAAAGTGATGTTGAAAAAGCAGATTCGTTAATTTTTACTTTTGTAAGGTTTTTATTAACTGTGTTGATTATAAAAACTTTGAGAAGTTTAAAAAATATAGAGGAAATGAAATAATCGCATGTACTTCTACCACATATTGATAAATACTATTAATCAGGGACTATTGCAGGAAATTTCCTTTTTGCATATGCATCAGCATGCACACTAATTATTTCAATTGAAATTATACTATCAGCTTGGTTTCTGGCTTTCTTCTAGAATATGGAGGTCCAGGTGTTGATGGAAGTGGTACAGTTTTAGGGGAGGGTGATGTTGTGGTTAAGGCTGTGGACTGTGGCATCTGAGTTCTAGGTGTGAAGTTATGTTTGAGCTGAGGAGCCTTGGGCAAAACACTTTAGTTCCTGTAAAATGGAGATATTTATCTTACCCACTTTCCATGGTGGTTGTGAGGATTAAATAAGATCCCCCACAAATAGGGCCTAATTCTTGGCCAGGCACAGGTTAAGTACTTAATAGATGTTGGACATTATTATTATTACTGTTGTGGTTGTGTTGTTGTAGGAATGGTAGCAGTTCCTGGTTTTTGAGGCAGGTCATGGAGGAGGTCATTTGAGGAGGCCCTGCCCTGTGGACCCCAGCTCATCATCAACCCCACCTACTTGGCATAGCCTGATGGGAGCAGTGATGTCCCAGGCCCCCAGGTTCCCTTAGAATGCACTATCACTCCACAAGGGAGTCACATCTTCAGTGGGTCCCACAGGACCCAAGGGCAGTCTATGCTTGCCACTCTGAGACATCACCCTTCCCACCTAACCAGATCTGCTTCTCTTTCCACCCCATGTCTTTTAGCCTCTGTGCAAGTCAGAGGCTCTGCAAGCCTTGCAGGGAATGATGACGGAACAAGACCTGTGATCGACAAAGCAAGACCTGTGATCGACAAAGCACTTTCCCAAACCAGGTCTCATTAAGCTCCAGCAAAGCCCATTGAGGGTTTGGGACTGATCATCCCATCCTGTACACCAGCCTCTGTACAGGGGATCCTTTTACAGGCGAGGGGGCCAAAGTCCAAGGTCACACAGCAGGTAAATTCATGATAGTGTTGAGACAGCTTTCTTTTTGATGTCTAACCCTGACCCACCACCTTTGCTTTGTTTTGGATCTGGGTTTCTCAGCCTTGACAGCACTGACATTTTGGGTACAACAGTAATTCTTTGTTGTGGGGGCTCTTTGTGCATTGTAGGGTATTCAGTGGCGTCTCTAGCTTTACCCACTAGATGCCAGTAACGCACCTTCTCTCCACTTGTGACAACCAAAAATGTTTCCGATGATTGCCCAATGTCACCTAGGGGCAACAGAGGAGCCACTGCTTGCCAGTGGGTGGGTGGGGTTGGGATGCCCCAGTAGCAACTATGAACTGCTGGCATTGGTGTGTCCAGGTGGGGCCTCTATAGGGAGTTCTGTTTTAGGGCAGAAAAGAGTGAGATTCTTATTTGAGAGCTTGTGCTCAGAACCAGCATGTCTCTGTAAGTTCCAGGGGATTTAACTTTAACCTCCTGATGCCTATCAGCTTCTTGTTCACCTGTACCCATGCTTCTTCAGTAGGCTGCTCGCCTCTCTATGTTAGATATAGCACTCGGGTCCCAATTTCACTTTTCCTCCTCGACTCTCCACGTTGCTAGCCTACAGGTTCATGATAGCACCTGCATGTAGCCATATACCCTGTGACTAGGGATCGGGATAAAAACCTTGTCCCTGGTGCTAAATCCTGCTTTGAAACTTCCTTTTGGTCACCTTCCTGGAGATCCTGCATCACCTGTCAGCTCCCTCCTCTTTTGCTCATTTCCTTGTTCAAATTTTGCCGCTTCTCATCTCGTTCTTCCTAAGTTTAATGGAGAGTATGTAAGTTAAGAGGGAGAGATAGCGAAGGAGGGCCCAACATCTCTTCCTTGGAGTAAGATGGATCTTGTAAAACATCCCATGTTTCTTCTTCACCAGAACCCTTCCCATTATTCAGGCCTTTTCACAAATCCTGGGATCTTTTGTTCCTCAGGAGGGCTGGGGGTTCCTGGGAGTCAGGACTGTGAGGGAGCAGACACTTTCCTGTGAATGGGGCTGAAGACAAGTGGGGTAGTTTGCACACTGAAAGCTGGTGAGTAAGGTACAGGTTGCAAATGGCCAAAACTAATCTTTAAAAATCCTCCAAACCACACATAAAGAAGAATGTGCATGTTTTTTATTCTGTTGTTTTTTTTTTAATTTTTTTATGACAGTCACACAGAGAGAGGGGGGTGGGGCAGAGACACAGGCAGAGGGAGAAGCAGGCTCCATGCACCGGGAGCCCGACGTGGGATTCAATCCCGGGTCTCCAGGATCGCGCCCTGGGCCAAAGGCAGGCGCCAAACCGCTGCGCCACCCAGGGATCCCTGTTTTTTTTTGTTTTGTTTTGTTTTGTTTTGTTTTGTTTTTAACAGCTACAATGCTTCTTTATTTTAACAAAAAGGATATAAGGAGGGTGAGAAAATAGGGGGATGGTAAGATAGGATGTAAAGTGTGGGGTGTCTCTGGACACCATCCCTCTCTTCCTGCCCCACACCCAAAAGTTATTAAATAATTTAAAGGACACCATTTAAGTACCATAACACCATCAAAATAATTGTTTTTTTTTAAAAATCAGTGTAAAAAAATACAGTGATTATGAATGTGCTGTGACCAGTTATGGAATTTACAGGTAACATAACCATAGTCAGCAGTCCGACGGTGTGCACAGTGCCTTCAATTAATGCACTTGAGCGTATAGCTCTCCACAGTGACCTGTGGATTTAGATGTCACTATATATAGTTATTACGCAGCAGGGAGGGTATGCACAAATAAACTCCATTGTGATTTTTAATGTAAGACAATAGGGAAAGGAGCAGTATCCCTGAACCCTGAACAGCAAGGCCCTGTGGCCTGTGCCTGCACTGAAAGAGGCAGCAGAGAGCCCTCCGGGCAGAGCCGGGGCTAAGGAGGCAGCTGCCTAGGATCCCGTTCCGGCCACCACTTGCTGCCTGGTGATCTCATTCAAGTCGCTGGCCTTGGCGGGCCTCAGATGCCTCTCCTCTAAAGCAGTATGATAATAGCATCAGCACCTGGCACACTAAGTGTTAGCTGTCATGCTGCCGCTAGTGTCACTGTCATTACACTGTTATCATTACCGATGAGATGCAACTGGTTTGAGAACAGTTTCCATTCCTGTACCTCTTGGCTCACGTGTGTCCTTTGAAGAGACGGGGCACAGAGTCTTCCTCCCTACCTGCCTCGCATCATGCTGACACGACTGAGTTGGCCGAGGCTCTTCTCCATGCACTCCCTCCCTCACTTTTGCTGCAACGTGGCTCGCTTGCTGTTTCAACTCCCCCAGCAACTTGGCAGGCCCACAGGCAGCCCTGCACATGCTGGCTGTCCAGAAGGATGACAAAATGCAGATGTGGTTTTGACCTCCTCAGGAACCTGCCTGCTTCTCACTTCGCTGTCCCAGCTCCCAGACATGTGTCCCTGGCTCAGGGCTGAGGGACCTGGATGAGGGGTAGGGGCTGAGATGAGACAACCCACAAAGGTCAAAGGGTCCCCGGAGGACTTTTAAACCAGCTCTGGGTCCCTAGATGGTCAATTATCAGAATTGCTGGAGGCTGGTGTGCAGGCCCCCAACTTTGTGGATTTCCACTTAACAGATTATCTATACTGATTATTTGTGAAATATTTTGACTTTGGAACTTGTTCATGAGTCTTCCAGCTGAAATGAAAAGTGAGAAAGTTAAGCAATAAGGGAAAGAAAATAAGCCAGACTTATGAACAGAAGTCCCAAACTTAAATGTTCACAGAGCCGCCAGTGATGACAATGATAGTCGCAGCATGGGTGGTTTGTTCCCTGTCCTGGGAAATTTTTCCTCCTTCCAGTTTCTGCCTCCTATTGGGAATGCAAGCCCACTGTGACCAGATTTGCTGATTTCCCAAGGGAATCCAGAAATTGGGATTTTTTTTTAAAGACTATTTATTTATTCATGAGAGACAGAGAGAGAGAGAGACAGAGAGAGAGAGAGAGAGAGGGAGGCAGAGACATAGGCAGAGGGAGAAACAGGCTCCATGCAGGGAGCCCAATGCAGGGCTCTATCCCAGGTCTCCAGGATCACACCCTGGGCCAAAGGTGGGCGCTAAACCGCTGAGCCATCCAGACTGCCCCAGAAATTGGGATCTTAATGTAAAATCTCCAAACTCTCATAAAAGCACTCCAGAGTTTGAAATGTTTGCAGCCAATCTGCAAACACACAACAACAACAAAACAAAACAAAAAACCCTTTAAATACATCTCTGGGCTGGAATTGAAAAGCTTGCAAGGGACTTAAGAAATGCTCTGTTTGTGCCTGTGGGGTTTGCGGATGAGGAAACTGAGGTCCAGAGAAACGTGACTTATTCATGATTCCAGAGCTAGAGCTGAATCCAGTCTCTGGGGCTCCTATCACAGGGGCCTTTTATCCCCTTCCCAATTTTGCCCAGATAGTGCGTGTGGCCTCCAAGAGGACTGTTGGATAGAGTTTTATTGCAGGTGTCAGGGTCATCCAAACTCTGCTGGAGCTAGCAGAGTGGCGGCAGGAGGAAGGGGCCCCAGGAAGGATGAACATGGTCTCCATTCTCGGTTGACTCTGGGATGTTTGCACATATCCAGAAGGGGCTGTTCTTGGCAGAGCCACCCCCTCAGATTCATCATACTGAAAAGTGCATGGATTTAATTTTACTGAAGTTTGATCTGTTTTAGGAAAGTATATCCAGTGTGGTTCCACAGAATTTTCTGCCCAAGAATCTACAGTTTCGAATATTTTGGAGATCTTAGCACAAAGTCTAGGATAATCGCCATGATGTCAGGCCAAGTCAGCATTGTCCTTTGGCTAGAAAACACCATGCTCCCTCTGAATTGTGGCATCAAACCCCAGCTGCCCAGCAGAGCAGCCCTGCTGGGATAAGGTGATGAGAAATTTGCATCTGTTAGGTTGTGGTTGTGGCCAAATGACTGTCTGACCAAGGGGCTCAGAAACGAATGTTTCCTGTTACACAGGAGGGTGGGGGTGGGCATGGGGTGGGGTGGGGCATTGCTGGAGACTTGGTCCTCATGTGCCATTCAGTCTGCTTGTAAAAAGGAGAGTTTTATTTTTGCAAGTTACTGCAGCGTGAACCCCAAACACCAAAGCGAGTCTCTTGAAGGAAATTGATCAGGATCCAGGAGCAGCTGTCAGGCCCCGGGAGGATGACTCATGAGCAGCAACGTTCCTGGAACACACCCGTCCCTGGCCAGCTAGGAAGAAGCTAAGCAAGGAGGTGTAAGGGGAGGTGTGGGGTGGGCGCTGCAGGCCTGGCCTCCATTTTCAAAAACAATGTGTGTTACAGTCAAAGCATCCATCCCCTGTGACCGACCAGGCTGTTTTAAAAATAGGAGTTTCTACAGGCAATGCTGGCTGCCTGTTTTCCTCTGGAAGACCAAGTGGTCACTTTCCAAGCCGGATCTTGGAATAAACAAAACTGGTTCTAGCTCAGGCACAGCAGGAGGCATGTGCCACTGCAGCTCCTTTGTGACCGCCTTTCCTTCAGGGCTGTTGGAAGTGTTTCTGAAACCAGTGTGTCTGTGGTCCTCAACAGCGGGAACAACTGGTTTTTCAGGCTGTTGAGAAAGAAAGTCTGTGATTTATGTGGCTGAAGTATGGCGTAACTGACCCCCCACCTCCATTCGCTCAAGTTCCAGAACAAACAATTCATGTGAATTAACAGTTTATTTATTAACTTTTTGTAGATGAATAACATACATGCAGAAGAGGTTACAAATAACCATACAGCTCTCTGGGTTTTCACACATGGAATGCACCTTTGTATTCAGATCAGTGTCCCAGAAACGTTGCCCATGGCCCCCTCCATGGTGGGGTGAGGCCTACTACCCTGACTTCTGACTTTGTGTAAATGGAATCACCAGGATTTGGGTCAGTGGTTTTGAACTTGGAGTATCCTAAGCAGGGTGATGCTGTGAAGCTGAGGGAAACCCTCAGCCAGGGGGAGGGTTGTACTTTGTCAGAAGGAAGATTCTTATGGTGTTTATGGGTTGGGGTAGATGCTAGTGTGTTGGCTGGGGAAGAGATGGATTTGTGGGCACCTCCTTGAGAGTAGGGGAGTGTGAGAAGTTGTGACCACGTCTAGGGTACCATCCAGGAGGCAATAGGCTGAACTTTTGATTGTGTTGACAATATGGTGTGAACCACTAGTACATGACCATTTTCTTAAAGGCATGATTATTCAGGAAGATTAAAAGCTGAGAGCTGCCTGCTGGGGGTGGAGTGGGGTCCTGAACTGGAGCCAGCGAGAAATGCCATGTGTCGTTACTGATAGAAATCTGATCATCCCCGGATGCCGCCTGTCAGCGTGTGGGATCCTGGGAGCTGTTTTCTGCTGGCCTGGATGGTGCCTGTTGACAATGGGGGCCGGAGGATGCAGCTCTGCCTAATGAGTTCCTTGTCTTTTGGCCCAAGGTGTGGGGTTTCTTTGTGGGAAGCCATTAGCCACTTTGATGGTTTGTTTAAAAACAAGGGAAATCTGTCTTGTCCCTGTGGCTGTTCCACGTGTACTTCACACTGGTCCTTGACACCAACAGCTGGGAGCTCCCCCAGCAGGTGTGGACATAGCCGGGCTTCTGGGTGATTTGCTCTCACGTTACTTGAATATGTGCCTGGGGTGGTTTCTATATATACACTTGCTTTGTGTGGCTCAAGGCAGCAAAGAAAGTGGCAGATCCTATTAAAAGTGGTTCCTATTTATTCATAATTCATTCAACATTTATTAAGCACCAGCTGTGCACCAGGTGCTATGGATGACTTTATTGACAGTTATCAGGGTCTTGGGCTCTGTCGGCGTGCAGTGTTACAGGTAAGCTAATGATTCACTTCGAGTTTGTATGCTGTGCATGTGTCTCTCCTGACGTGTGCCACTGATGTCCTAACCAGGAATTAATCCCAAGCAAGCTGATATATGTAAAGCATTGTGTACACTAGAAAATATTTGGCAAGTAGGTCCAGGGGGTTATTTTTATAAAAGCCTTCTCTTTTTGTGCCAAGTTACAGTATAAGAAGCAGGCCCTGTGCTGGGCACACTCCTCACATTATTCTTGGCCTTTTACATATTAGGGAGCAGAGCTTTGTGGAGGTGATGCCCTCATTCCTTTAAGAACTCAAGTTTCAGCTCCACGTCTTTATACGTAGCTGCTGGACTTGGACAATTGTTCCCTTAGAGCTGATGGGATCAGAGAGGCAGACTATCCAGCTATTGGAATGCTGCTGCATGGATTAGACGGCTTCCCTCTGACTCTGATTCATGCTGAGGCTTTTCTGTTAGGCAGTAAACACAGCTCTCATTGGGGATGCTCCTTTGGCTCTTGGCATCCCATTTGACTGTGTGAAGGTGACGACAGTGGCACTTAGGAGGCAGGTGGGTTACAGGAGACGCTTTGCTTAAGGTAGTGTTTGCTTTCCTGGGCTCTCATTCTGTTCTACTGCTTACTGTCTGTGGGCATGCCTCAGTTTCCTCATCTGTCAAATGGGGTTGATAATTAGTACCTAAGACATGGGATTGTTACAGTAATCATGGTAAAGTGCTTAACAGGTACTCACTGTCATTTCTCTTGTTATTCTCAGTTATTTCAACATTGTCCCATCTCCCAAATTCTGAAGGCACTCTAAATAAACTGGAGTCTCTTTTGCCCAACAGTATGTAACTTAAAATTTTGGCTTTATATGGTCTATATTTTAGGAAGGGCTGGGCTCCTTTATGGATTTTTTAAAAAAGATTTTATTTATTTATTTGACAGAGCATGCACAAGCAGGGGGAGTAGCAGAGAGAGAGGGAGAAGCAGGCTTCCTGCTGAGCAGGGAGCCCGGCGTGTGGCTCAATCCCAGGACCCTAGGATCATGACCTGAGCCAAGGGCAGATGCTTAACCAACTGAGCCACCCAGGCATCCATCCTTTGTGGATTTAAAAAAAATATTTTAGGGATGCCTGGTTGGCTCAGTGGTTGAGCCTCTGCCTTTGGCTCAGGGTGTGATCCCAGTCTGGGGATCAAGTCCCACACTGAGCTCCCTGTGAGGGGCCTGCTTCTCCCTCTGCCTATGTCTCTGCCTTTCTGTGTCTCTCATGAATAAACAAATAAAATCTTTAAGAATTTATTTATTGATTTATTTGAGAGAGAAGAGAGTGCATGTGAGTGGGGGAAGGGGCCGAAGGAGAAAGAGAGAGAGAATCTCAAGCAGACTCCTCTGAGCATGGAGCTAGATGTAGGGCTCAATCACAAGACCCCAAGATCCTGACCTGAACTGAAACCAAGAGTTGGATGCTCAACCGACTGAGTCATGTAGCAACGTCCCTCCCGTTTGTGGATTTGTAAAGACATCTTATAAAGAGGGAGGTCCATTCCTTCTTTGTGCCCCCATTTATCTCAGGGACTGCATGGACTGCACCATTACCTAGGTGTGTGGTGAACCCTCCGTTTCTCAGGCTGGCCAGGTGAGGTGTTGGGAAGGGCTGGTACACACAGGAGACAGGTACTTGAAAGACGATCTGTGGATCAAAGATGGTCCTGGCTTTTTCTTTCGAGTAGTATGTTTTTGTGCCTGACTTTGGCCAGAGAAAGAAGAAATGTCAGGCATCGGCTGCCCGACAGCACCAGGAACCCAGCTGCAGGGAATGGAAGGAAGACCTAGCTGGTAAATCCAGACAAGTGACTGGAGGATTCCAGGAAGGAAGCTTGGAGGGTGTTGCCTTTCTCTTGCCAAGTTTTTGTCTCTTACAAATGCGGAAACATTATCAGGGTGGATCCATGAGAAAACAAGTCCACTGACAAATCCGTTAGTAAGGAGTTCCAGACTGTCATGATGTCCCTAGGTTTTGTAACCAGTTGTAGGTGGCAGGGACCCACATGTGTGGACCAAACACATTTTTCCGGTTCCCACAGCACTTTGTGGCCGGGGTTCTGTGGCTCTTATTCCATTTAGTTTTTAAGAGCAGGTGGTGGTGTGTCTGTCTCCCTCTCTGGATGAATGAATTTCTGGAGGATAAGGCCTGTGGGGTGTGTGTGTGTGTGTGTGTGTGTGTGTGTGTGTGTGTGTGTCAGAGTTATCAACCATGTTTGTTTCCTATGGCTGCTGTGACACATGACCTCAGACAGTGGTTTCAAACAACACACATCTATTGGTTTACAGTTCTGGAGATGCAAAGTTTAAAATCAGTCTCACTGGGCTAATTTCAAGGTGTCGGTTGGCCTAGATCCTTTTGGAGGCTCTGAGGCAGAATCTGTTTCTTTGCCTTTTCTGGTGTTTAGAGGTTGCCTGCAGTCGTTGGATTATAGCCCCTTCCTTGTGTCTCCACCCTCTGCTTCCCTCAGGCCTCCCACTACAGCTCTGACCCTCTAGTCTCCCTCTTAGGGGAGCCTGATGATTCTATCAGGCCCATCTGGATAATCCAGGATACTCTCCCCACTTAGAATACTTAACTTCATCACATCTGCAAAGTTCCTTGTGCCATGCAAGGTAATATATTCACAGGTTCTGGGAATTAGGACATGGGCATCTTTGGGGGACTTTTAGCCTGTCATGCCAACACATTCCTTATAGGGCTAGGCTTGCAAGTCCTGACTCTGCCCATCACCAGCTCTGTGATACTGGTAAGTTACTTAACATCCCGTCAGGCTCTTCATCTGATAATAATACTTTCCCTTCTGAGACTTAATTGAAGTAATAGATGTGAAGGGCTTAGAGAGCACCTGGCATGAAAGTAAATATATTTTGAGTACTTACTGTTATTATTGTTACTCTCTTATTCTTTGTAAGCTCTCAGAAAGTGTTTGGTTGCACATTCCATTTTCCATTTTGGTTTTTCTGATTATTGACACTTATGACTGAAAAATCTGCTCATTAGAATACACACGTACACACATCTATATATATATTTAATTCAAGAATCTCACTTTAGGTTTTAGGATATAAGACTAACATGTCTTGTGTGAGGAAATATTTTCTATTCTTCTGTAGAATGATATATAAGTAGTACTGAGGGTAGGACGAGGTTAATCTAGGACCTAAATAATCTTATTGGCTATAATTCAAGTCTTTTTTCACTTTGCTATCCCCTTGGTGGGGCTTTTGTCCTTATGTTCTCACCATGGCTGCTGATCTCCTGCCTGCATGCCTGTATTCCAGCTGGGGAGACAGGAGAAGGGAGGGCCAGCACTCAAGCAGGGAAGGAAGCCAAGGCCTCTGGGAATCCTCAGTGGCTTTCTGTCTACACCTTTGACCAGAACTGAGGCGAGTGTCCTTCCCTAGTTGCAGGGAGGTTTGGGAAGGTGATAATGCTTAACTACATGTTGGATTCTGTTAGTAAGGACAAAGAGATGCCTCAGCATCTGTCATGATTCCCTAGAGAAACTGGCTGGTGCAGGTCTCCAAGATCCAAATAAGAATGGTTGTATGTTTATCACAACATTGTAGTGGCAAAAACTTTGAACACCATAAATATCCATTAGTGGGAAAATGCACAAATAAAATGCTATTATTGCCGTACAATCAGGTACTATAAAGCAGTTATGACATACATGTATCAACATGGATAAATCTTGAACATGTAAAATATCAAATAGACAATTGCAGAAGGTTAAGTATAACATAGTATGATTCCGCTTATATAAAATTTATGTAGAAAATAACTTGCTTATAGTTACCCAGTAAGGAAAAAATATGAATCAGGAGTGATCAGCATCACAATCAGAAGGGAGAACATGGGGAGGAGTATTACCAGGGAGTGATGCACAGTGAGTGTGACCAGGGAAGGATCCAGGTTTTGTGGGGCCTACCACATATATAATTGGGGGGATTCCCTTTTAAGAAAAAGAGGGCCGAGGGCTCCTGGGTCACTGAGTGGTTGAGCGGTTGCTTTTGGCTTAGGTCATAATCCCAGGGTCCTGGGATCGAGTCCTACATCAGGCTCCCTACAGGGAGCCTGCTTCTCCCTCTGCCTATGTCTCTGCCTCTCTGTGTCTGTCATGAATAAATACATAGAATCTTAAAAAAAAAAGGGGGCCCCACTTTGGGCTTTACTGTAAATCTGCTTCAAACTGACCTTTGCAACAGTGTATCTGATATACCAAGAAATCATTGCCAAAGTTATATGGGAAGTTCTTTGTAGATGGGTAATAAAAACATTCATAATCACAAGAGCTAACTTTTTTAAAAAAGATTTTATTTATTTATGAGGTGCTCCCATAGAGCCAATATTTTTAAAGCCCTTACCATAGGCCAGGCCCTGCATTGTTTGGCAGGTATTTTTCCTTGACACTTCACGACCAGCTTATGATAAAGATGCCACTTATTAGCCTCCTTTTATGGACAAGAAAGCAGAGACTCAGAGGGATAAGCCATTTGCCCAGTGCCACACAGCTAGTGTATGGCGGAATTGGGGTTCAAGCTCATGGAGCAGAGCAGACTTGCTTACTGTGGACTAAATATACCACACATAGTGATCTCTTCATTGTTGTTTACATGTATGTTATCTTTCCTTCCGTAAAAACTTGTTTTGTTTTAATTAAATGGAGGAAGAGCAATATAAGCTGAAAATGTCTTCCTATTCCATAGAGCTTGTTTTTGGAATTAGTGTATAATTGAGTAGTATTTCTCAAAGCAATTGATTTGATGAGTAGGCAAGGATGATTTGTGATAAGTTAAATGTCTTTGATAAAAGACTTTTGATTAAAAAAAAAAAAAAAGCTCTTCAGTATCCTTGTTGTACTTAATCTGTTGGTTGAGCTAATGTAAAGCACCAGTTGTAAATAATCAAGAAGTCAGTCCTAATGATTTCCTAGTATCAAAGCTCAATGAGAATCTCCCCATATGAACGTGCAATAAGCATCATGAAGCCCCTCACCCATGCATCACTGTGTGTGGGTCTGTTTCATGGTGTCTGCTAAGGAAGGATAGGACTCTGTGTGCTCATGGATAGAAACACATGGACATAACTTCCTCTGGATCCCAAAATGATTAATTCCACAACAAGAAGGAAAGGATGAAGGCAAGCTGTGATTGAATTGGCCATTCCTCGAAACAGTGTGAATTAAAAGCCAAACCAAGAAAACTCACAGGACTGGCTACCCGGGTTTGCTGGTATTTGGGAAAGATAGCTTGAGGAAGGCCTATAAGGTCCCTGAGCTGCAGGGCTTTGCCTGGGGGCTTGGCTGTGGCTCCCTACCCCACCCCCCACTCCCCCTACTCCCCCCCCCACTCCCCCCACATCCCCCCCCCACTGCTAAGGCCAGGAAGGATGCTCCAGGGAGCCCCCCCAGCCAGGAAAGCAGGGAAGTGAACCAGAGTCCAGCCAGTGTTGCTTTTGGCTGCAGGAAAGGAAAGGAAGAAAGCCAAGATGACCAGGAGAGAAGGAGCTAAACCACCTCCCTGGTCACATTTAATGGGTGTTCATAATTGTAAGTATTTGTAAATATTGAGTAGTAATGTTACCAAGTAACAGCCTTACCAGATGATTGAGTATAGGGCCTCCTTCTGTTTGAATTGCACTGGCTTGGGCTTTTTTTTTTTTTTTTTTCCAGAGCGCTTGGCCCCTTTTCTTTTGTGTGGTTCTATGAGTTGAATTAAGGGGAGGTTGTTTTTCAATTGTCTGTGTGCAGGAAGCCTTGGCTGACTGTAAAAATTTGGCACTGAAAAGCAAGGAGCAGTTAGTGATGTTACTGATTTGGTGTTTGCATAAATAACTTGAGAGCCCTAGAAACCACACTGCACCATGCGCCATAGACGCAGGACATCAAAGGTAGTGAAGTCTTGCCCTCCTCATTTTGCAAATGGGGAAATTGAGGCCAGAAGAGCCTTTGTGCCACATTGCTTAAAACTGTATGCAAGTTTGTCAGGAGTATGACTTTTTTTTTTTTTAAGATTTTATTTATTCATGAGACACAGAGAGAGAGAGAGAGAGAGAGAGAGAGAGAAAGGCAGAGACACAGGTAAAGAGAGAAACAGGCTCCATGCAGGGAGCCCGACGTGGGACTCCATCCTGACATGGGACTTGATCTCGGGTCTCCAGTATCACGCCCTGGGCAGAAGGCGGTGCTAAACTGCTGAACCACCCGGGCTGCCCAGGAGTATGACTTTTTGAAATATGAAAGTTTTACAAGTTATAAGCATCCTCCAGGAATTCTAGATTGGAACATGGGGCCTTGGATGAGTGAAAATATAAAACCCCTTGGGTTTCCTTATAATTGCAGGAGGAATGACAAGTCAGGGCAGTGGGGTGAGGGATGCAGAGGGGATACTAGGATCATTTATCCCTTATTCCCCATCTCTTGCTGAGGTCGCTCATTTTACTCCTAAGCTGTCCCTCTCTGTTGAGCAGGGCAAAATGATGTGTGGATGTGCAAAAAGCCCCTGCAAACAGCTCCTCTGAGTTCCTGTGACAACCTGCCCCGGCTGGGTAGGCCCTATGTGGAGTCAGCCCTGTTTATGGAAAGGCTGCCAGACCCCACTCTTGCCCAGTCCTTCTTGCTCAGACAGGCCTGCTGCTAAGCTGTCAGGGGGCAGAGTTTGTTTTTGACATCTTTTCCTGCTATCTCCCTGTGATAGCAGCTGTTTCCAAGAAGCCAGTGCCTCCAGCCCCATCCCCGAGGCCAGGCCTCTTCTAGGCCATGGGCCGGGCAGAAATCACCAAGCGTGGACCTTGCCCTGAAGGACCCCCCCTCCAGGGCATGTGGGTGGACTGAACTGAGAGTTGGGGGCTGAAGGGAGAGTGGTCTATCCTTAGGGAGGTCGTGGGGATCAGAAAGTCTTCTCAGAAAGGGTGGCAGAGGGCTGGGTCTTCCGAGGCTCCGCTGGTTAGAGAGAACCAAGCACTGTAGGCCTGGATGTTGTTGGGGGGAGGGGTGGGAGAGGGAGGCAGGCATCCTTCTATAGGGCTGGATGTGTGGTATGGGGATGCTGGAGTGGGGATCCCAGGAAACAGGTCCAGGGATAGGTTGGGTATGGTGAGTGTAGTGGTTAGTCTACTTAGCTATACTTTTTATCTTAGATTTTACTTTCTAAGAGATATGGAACCTTTTGAAGATTTGAAATGGGATGCAGGGATGAGGGAGGAATGACTGTATTTGAGTTTTAACAGCTTCCTCAATGGTAAAAATGTGCAGGAGGGAGTGGAGATAGGAGGACTGGGTCAGGGAGGAAGCGTCTGAAGCACAGTGGATGTAGAAATGGTGGTAGTGGGGGGGGGGGGGTCTCTGAACTCCCTGGGGTCCATAGTGGGTGTGGCGAAAATGATGATGCTATTCATCAAGAGCATTGTCCTTAATGATGTTCTTCCTTAATCGGAGAGCTAAAAAAAAAAAAATCGGGGAGCTACAATTCCTAGAATCACAGAATGGGGGTTAGGAACCATGTTGAAGACAAAGTTGTTCCTAGAGGTCCCAGACCTCCATTCTTTTCTCCTCTCATCCAAAACTCAGCCTGAGCCCGGTGCCCCAGGGCCTTGCCCATGGCTAGCTCAGCTGATGAATTACTTCTAATCATGTGTGGGAGTTAATGGTTAGTCGGTAGTAATATGTTATTCAGCCCTGGTAACCTATTTCCATTTTAAACAGGTCCTCAAAGCTCTTAGGTCAGTCCTGAAAGTTTAATCAGAATTTAATCAGAAAAACTTCAAAATGTCCAATTTTAGCTGCAAGTGATTTTTTTTTTTTAATTTTTCTCTAGTGGAGTCTCAAATTGAGACCAGGTTGAAACAACAAAAAATTATATGCTAAGAAATTTTACTCTTTTTTGCCCTCTAGTGACAGACTCTTGAACGCCTCTTTTCAAGTCCAACCACTTTGGGATTCATTGATTCAAAAAATAATTATGTCTGTTATGTGCTAGATGCCTCAAAAATCCTCACTGTCTGATATTATGATGGCCAATCTGTTCCTAAAGGATCAGCAAGGAGTATTAAGTAAGTTAAAATGAATTAATTATGTCTGGACGATTTTTAAATTTTTTAGCATTTTACATTTCTCTTTGACACAGTGCATATTCTGAGGTATTATAAACCCGGGGCTGAGAATTGATGCTGTGAGTACCAGTCATATTTCCTGCTACATGTATCATATCATTTTCTTTTTTTATCTTGGATTCAGAAGAATGTGGAATGTACTGTGTGTTGTTACAGTTCTAATAAGAAAAATATTAAAAGATTACCCATCAGTTGGCTCAGGTCATGATCTCAGGGTCCTGGGATCAAGCCCCATGTCAGGCTCTGTGTTCACAGAATCTGCTTGGGATTCTTTCTCTCTCTCTCTCTCTCTGCCCCTTCCCTGCTTGTGTTCCCCAGCGGTCTCTCTAAAATAAATAAATAGGAGCACCTGGTGGCCCAGTTAGGTAGACATCTGCCTTCAGCTCAGGTTGTGATTCCGGGGTCCTGAGATCAAGCACCGCACCAGGCTCCTTGCTCAGTAAGTAAGGTACATAATACTGGGAGCATGTGAACTCCTCTGTGAGGGGGTGGTGAAATGAATGAGGCTGAGGGAGCTCTTCTCCCTTCTTGGCAAATAATTTTATAGAAATATTCAGATTCTCCACAAAGTAGGCTCTTTTGAAAAAACAAGCATACTGATGAATCAACTGGATCTTTCTGTAAGTTATTATTTGAATGCCTGAAGGGAAGCAGGTCAGTGGCCAGCACAGTGCCTGATACAACTTCACTCCAGAATGCGTGCCTACCAGCCTTCGTGACTAAAGTTTGTGTTCTTGCTATGTTTTTGTCTGGTGATCATTTTGGCTTTACATTTTTATGTAGAAATTTTGCCCAAGCTTCACATAGCGTTCGTTGTATCATTTATTCAACAAAGCCTTGTATTTTTAAAAATAGCATCTGATAATCATAGCTATGAAAATAACACATGTGCATGTTGTATTTTATGTTAAGCTTTAATCTATGATCATTTAGCCTTTTAATGAGATATGAATATTATCATATCCAGAGGGGGACTCTGAGGCTCGGGCTTCTTAAGCAGCTTGTCCAAGGTCACATAGTTAATTACCAGCCTCCAACCAGGGTCTTCTGTCCCCAGTGCTGGTGATGTTTGTGCTGTGAGAGAGAAAACCCGTGTTCTTGGGAGGCTGATGTCAGACTTGAGTGTAGATTGATGTTTTTGGTGACTGTGCTGAGTTTACCATCCTATTACCATATAGGCTTCTGTGAGCATGTGTTTATGCTACTCTGACTTGGTGAACTAGCAGATGGTGGAGGTGGACCAGGCCACAGAAGGCATTGGGATTGACAAAGGGCCTGGCACTAAGCTGCTGATTCTCAAGGTCATGATTCTCCTCTGCTGCATGATGAGGCTTGCATCTGGGGGTGTCATCCCCTCAGAGGTGTCTTCTCCCCCTTGAGAACTGTTATTTCTCCAATTGTTTTTTTTTTTTTTTTTTTACCTGGCTTCTCTTCAATTACTAGAGAAGGGTGACATGGAGGTGTAGCCACATAATCCAGGGAACAATTTTCCTTGTCCCACCCTAGGAAGCCAATTCTGTGTTCCCAGAACACAGACATTGCATGTGTCTGGGACAGATGAGAGGGACTTGACAGCGATGTCATGATGTTGATACAGCAGATGTTGGGTGAAAGGTTCTAGTCACAGATGCTGAAGGCCACACACCTTTCTGTTTCTCCAATCTGCCACACTCCCTACCACAGGGCCTCTGCACATGCTGTCATCTCTGCCTGGGATGCTTTCCATCATTCTTCAGATCTCACAGATCTCATACAAAGGTCTACTTTTTTTCTGGAAACCTTAATAATTGTACAAATGTATAGTTAGCCTGGGTAAAATATCTGTTTAACTCACAAATGAAAGAACTAGAAGGATGAAGAAGAGAAGACTGGTTGTAAGAAGTATTAAGGAGTGGGGTGTCTTACTGGCTCAGTGGGTGGAGTATGCACCTCTTGATCTCAGGGTTATGAATTCAAGCCCCATGTTGGGTGTACAGATTACTTAAAAGTAAAATCTTTTTTTTTAAAAAAGAAGTATTCAGGAAGATATATGTATGCATCTTTCTTATAGACATCTGTGTATTCTAATATATGTATATATACACACATCTACATATGTGCATATGTGTATATATGTATGTATAGACATGGGAAAATGTAGAGCAAAGAATATTGGGATAGGCTTGCAAACTTAAATATAAAACAAGTTAAGGTTCTACAGGAAAATAATACTGTAATCTTTGGAATTATCTCTTATGCCCGACAGAAATTATTTGCAACTTACAAGTCTTTTACAAGTTAACATCCTGACTTTACAGTCTGGGCCTATCAAAAGTGAACAGTAAGTCAAACAAAATTACCTTTCGTGTAGGCAGGCTCAGGCTGTGGATGACTCTGAAAAGGCATGCTGTATTTCCTAGTTTTGGATAGTTATTAAAATGGCATATCTTGAATGGCCAGCACAGTGTCTGACACCGAGGAGAAACCAGTGACTATTTGTTGAATGAAGGAACACATGGGGAGATTGGCTCCTCAGGCACACATGGGGCCAGGTGTTAAATATGGGGAGTGGTATCCATTAGAGGTCGAACCTCCACCTTCCCACAGGAGACTTTGGGGTCAGAGTGCCAGCTGTGTGTGGACCTAGGGGGAGGCTAGCATAGTACATCAGTTACGCAGACAGGGTTGGGGGCAATAGAAAAGGATATATCAGAAATCTAACAGTAAGAATAGGATCTTAAGAACCAAGGAGGACACGGGATGCCTGGATGGCTCAGTGGTTGAGTATCTGCCTTTGTCTCAGGTGGTGATTCCAGGGTCCTGGGATCGAGTCCCGCATCAGGCTACCTGCTTCTCTCTCTGCCTATATTTCTGCCTCTCTTTTTGGGTCTCTCATGAATGAATGGATAAAATCTTAAAAGAAAAAGAAAAAAAACAAGGAGAACTCGGAGATCAGGACAAAGGAAGGAAGGAAAGGAACTGGTGCTTCTGGCATTATCTACAATATGCAATTCCTTGTAGGAAAGCCTCAGTCCACGTAGGCTATCCCAAGTTTACCCTTCACCTAGCCTGTTAGGTGGTGTTATTATTCCTTTCTAGCCAAGGCCAGAGTGTCACACAAACAGCTGTGGAGTCTGGGTGCACTTGGATTTGCATTCAGGATCTGCAGTTCATGAGCTGTATGGACCTTGGCAGGTTAAAGACCTCCCCTAGCCTCAGTTTCCTTATATATAATATTGGAATGCAATCCGAGCAAATACCAAAGCCTCTGATACTGGGTTTTGCTGCAGAGGTTTGAAGTCTGTTAGCCAACAGTCAAAATAATTCTGTTTACTTGTATCTCTCAAAGAAGATCCAAGGGGGATCCATTTTATACTTAAGAGCAGCCCTTTAAGGGACTCCTCTCTCTCCTTATCCCATTCTGTTTCTAGCTGACCTTGTGTTACAGGCACCCTAAGCCTTTTCCTCTGTTCCAGAAGACTTTTCTCTTTTTCCCCCACTCTTGGTATTTCCTTTTCTCTCCCTATACCTGCTTCTCTGCCCTCTGGTTTGCATAATGAAGGAAAGAAGATGGCAGATAAGGCAACGTCCTTCCTTGGCCAGTGGACAAGAAGCTGGGTAGCTTCAGCTTTTAAAGAGTTGTTGCTGGGCAGCCCCAGTGGCTTAGCGGTTTAGTGTCGCCTTCAGCCTGGGGCATGATCCTGGAGCCCTGGGATCGAGTACTACGTCGGGGTCCCTGCATGGAACCTGCTTCTCCCTCTGCCTGTGTCTCTGCTTCTGTGTATGTGTGTGTGTATCTCATGAAAAAATAAAGAAAATCTTTAAAAAAAATAAAAAAGAGTTCTTGCCTTTGATTCAGAAAGAAGGGCACCTCACTGTGTAGGATTAATTTGAAAGGAGAATATATCAAATTTCTGGCAGTTAGTGGACCTTGAGTAATGGCAGCTCCTAGTATTGTTACAGAGAAGGAAGCCCATTGGAGATACACAGCTGTGAAGTGATGAGCTGGGCTTGCAGCTCAGCCAGGTTGGCTCTGGTGCATAAAGTCAGAGTGAGCACCATGCTGAGTGGGTTAGAACTCACCCAGGAGGTCAGAGTTGTTCCTTGGGAGTAGGGCTGGGACTGCACTAGGGCTAGAGACCAAGGTGCAAAGGGCTGCAGCAGACAAGAGCAGCCCGGCAGGAAGCCAGAAAGCTGTGTTCTGCTCTTGAGTTTGGGGGCTGGGGGATGGGGTGGGGTGTGTCTCATGCCAAATTTCCAAGATTCCAGAGTAGGCCATCAGAATTGGCTGGGTTTGATCCAGGATCAGACTGTCTTCTTGGCCACCAAGATCTTGCTGTCCCATCATGTAGACCTGCAGGGGTTTTCTGGGAGAAAACAGGCAGCTTTAGCTCAGGGTGAGTGTCTGAAGTTTAGAGTCTGGTCAAGAGGATAGCCTCTTAGAATAGAAATGGGACAGTGCTATGGACCACCTGCAGACACTTGGGCAAGTTCCCCATTGCATGGATTCTCTGATGTGGAGCTAGAGCTAAGTGTTCACAGGGCCACTTTTTTAGGTGACAGTCATGTGCTTCAGCAAGAAAAACATAAGTGAGGAGGGAATGAAATGCTCTATGACCTTTCTCTTAGCTCCTCTCCTTTTAGGAAAAAAAGCCTTTGTGTTTGTGGTTCAGAACAAATTTTTCAAAAAATGGTTACAGAAGGTATTTGAAGCTTGCCCCAAGGCAGTGGAAGCACAGCCCTCCCAGAGCAGTGATGAGCAGCCAAGCATTTCTAAGGCTGGACAGCAGAGGACACTCTTCACTCACATTCGGTGCTGTCCTCCTTAGATTTCTCTTGTAGAGGCTGGAATCCTGCTTGGAAAAGTCAGTCTTGGAAAATATTCACTTCCAGCTATTTCTAATTTAACTTTGAGTCCTTAAGGAGTGGACTTTTCCTTTTAGAGCTGCAATGTCTGTGCTGCTATTTTAATAGCACCATCTGCTCTGGTCTGAACATCCAAAAGTCAGAAGAGGGAGATGCATTCTCCAGGGCTCTTAGAGCACATGTTCAGACAGAAACAGGCCAGAGGGGCACAAAGTGTTACATAAACACCAATTAATAAATACTTGGCCCCAGATGAGCCCTGCATGTCAGGCTTGTGATCTTCACACCTCTGGAGTCTAGGCCCTTCCTCCCATTGGTGCAAAAATCAAAGAGATGATTAAAACCAGAGCACTCGCTGGCCAGTCCTAGAAGGGAACAAGGCACCGTGCTGCCCATAGGGACTTTTTTTTTTTTTTAAAGATTTTATTTATTTATTCATGAGAGACACAGAGAGAAAGGCAAAGACATAGGCAGAAGGAGAAGCAGACTTCTTGCAGGGAGCCCGATGTGGGACTCGATCCCGGGACTTCAGGATCACACCCTGAGCCAAAAGCAGACACTCAACCACTGAGCCATCCAGCTGCCCCCATGGAGACATTTTAATTCCTTCCAGTGGATTCTTTGTTTTCCTTCAACGTAGTTTTAATCCTGTGAATGCAGGATTAATAATGATAGGTAACACTTTCTGTGTTCTTACCATTTATTTGCTGGGCACTGTGCTAAGCGCTCTCATGAGTGTCTGCTTATTGAACCCTCTTAAAGTATTAAGAGGCGAGGGAACTTCTGGGGTTTCTGAGGCTCTGTGAGGTCAGACACTTCCTGAGGGTCATTTAGCTGCTGAGGGAAGATCCAAATTGGAGCCTGTGCCATCACCCATTTGTTGAGTCCTAATTATATGCTGGGCAATGTGGTGCAGATGCAAGATACAACGCCTCTCTGGCTAATTTTAGTTTTGAATATGTTTTTTGATAACTTGAAAGCTGAAAGAAAGCAAGCAAAAGGAAGGAAAAAGCCAGCCCTCAAGGAGCATACATCAGAGGGTGGAGACCCTAAGGGGTCCTGCATTCCTTGGAAGATCCCTTCTTTAGAGGTCACCAGGAGTGAGGTTTTAAGGATAGGGGGAGGTCTGCCGGTCTGGCTCCATTTCCTCCTTCCCTTCAATTTGAGCAACTCTTTTTCCACCAGGTTTATGTCTCGAGGTTTGAGTATGATCAGGTTTGACACATGGTTCTGCTGCTAAAAAGAACAGAACAAAGCTTCAGGGTAGCAACTCAGAGCTAAGGGCATGCCTGGGGCAACATCCACCCACGTCCCCTGGATGCCTTCATCTTCCAGCTCTCTTTCCACTGGCTTCTTAGCTTCTGCCTCCCTCCTGTGCCACAAGCCCCTTCCCTGGCTCTTGTTAAGCTTCCTCGTTGCCAGGAGAACCAGCCTTGGAGTCCAAGCCCAGCTCCTTGACCTGCTACCCACTGTGCACTTACCTTGTGCCCGGGTTTCCTGGTCTGTGAGATGGGATGTTAACAGAATCTGCCCACCATGTCATTGGGTGGATTACATGAGATGATGGCACACCTGTTCTAAACATCACCCAGCCCAGAGTAAGAATTCACCATCCCTGGGCCACTTTTGCCTCCACTTCTTTCTTACCCACTCACCGCTCCCGGAGCTTGGCCAGCTGACTGCCGCCACCCTGACTACTACCCCCAAACAGCCACCTCTCCCCGTAACCAGTCTTGCCTCCTGGTTCCTAAATGGCCCTCCACTTTCTGAGTCAACAGCCGAGGAAGCTTGGGTATTGGTGGCCATTTTGCAAATAAGCAACCTCAGAGAGAGGCTAAGTGGGGAGGAGGGGCTTTCACAGATCTCAGAATTGAGCTTACAGACCTTTGCTTCCCAAGCTTCAAGGGGTTCTAGAAAGTTGGTGGCTTTATTATCAGGGGAAGTAGAAAGGGATGGGTCCACTGTTATTCTCTGTGACCCTCTTCCTGAGGAACAGATTTCCTTCAGAGAGAGGATAATGAAAAGGAGCAGACCACTGATACACACAGCCCCATGGGTGAATCTCAATGCATGGTGCCAAGTGACAAAGACAGCAGCCTACTTGCTGTATGATCCTGCTTACATGACATTTTGGAAAAGGCAAAATGATAGAAATAGTAAACAGATCAGTGGTTGCCAGGAGCTGGGGTGGGAAGGAGGGTATGGCTACAAAGGAGCAGCATGAGGGGACATTTTCCTGGTGATGGAAGAGCTTTGCGTTTTCATTGTGGTGACGGTCATACACCAATGAGCATCAAAATTCACATCTGGACATCAAAAAGTGAATGTGTATGTGAAAGTATATTAAACAAAATATAGGCTTCCAGGCAGGAGTACAGAACATAGTATCATCACTCTGTGGTGGGTTAGTCCTGCCCTGGTTTTACAGATGTGGAAATGGAGGCTCCGAACCCTGGGAAATGGTGGAGAGATTTCTTTCTCTTCTGTCTTCCTGTCTCAGCCCCTCCAGGTACTGAATGCTGCTCTGGGAGCTGAGGGTCAAGTCTTTAGGAGGATGGATTGGTCTCCAGCCCCCACAGAACTCACTTTCTAGAATTCTGGGAAACAGACCAGGAATAAGTAAGTCTAAGAATGGGATGGAAGGGAGTGTCAGGGTGCTGTGGGGCCAGAGCAGCATTAGGCTAGAAGGACCTTTTTTAAAACAAGATTTTATTTATTCATGAGAGACACAGAGAGAGAGGCAGAGACACAGGCAGAGGGAGAAGCAGGCTCCATGCAGGGAGCCCAATGAGGAACTCAATCCCAGGACCCCAGGATCATGCTCTGAGCTGAAGGCAGATGCTCAACCACTGAGCCACCCAGGTGCCCCTGAGGGTTGAGGCTCCATAGGAGGAGAGGCCTTGCAGAGAGGTCTTGATGGGCCAGGTCCACCCTCTGCACTTCCTGTCTTGTAGGAGCTTTAGATTTGTGGGATGATGCCCCCAGTTTGTGCGTATGTGTTTCTCTTACACTTGATCCACTCTGCTCATGATTCATGCATCCTTCACAGACTGCAGCGCCCAAATACAATCTGTTATTAAGTTGTATCCAGAGGAGCCTGGGGGCATTTGTAACTGCAGAGTACTTAATGGCTGAGGCTCCTTGGGAAACCAGAAACAACTCCCCCCTACTCTTGCCTTTATTTCCCACTTGCTAGCCCACATCACCACCTGGAATTATCTTGGTCCTTCACTTGGTTATTTGTTAAGGGTCCGCACTCCTCCCCTACTTGCTAGCAAGCTGTCACCAGTATCTGATACCTAGGGACACTCAAATAAGTTTGTAAAATGAACGAGAGGAGGGACCAGGAAGGAAGAAAAGTTGTTGTTAGCTCTTGTTCTTAGCTCTGTGTCCTCCCCTGCGCACACTCCTCCTGGCAGCAATCTGTTTCCTTGTCTGCCTTTACAAAGTAGCTGGCCCTGAGCTCTTGCTGCCCATCCTGTGCGTCTGGGGAATGAATGCCCCTGCAGACAAGTCAAGGTGGCAGAGATCTGGCCCAGGGCTCCTAGGAGCAGTGACTACATCACACCATCAGAGGATGATGCTCTGCCATGAGACACCTGCTGTCCTGGCTGCCCCACAGTTAAGGATGGGGTACCAGAGCCATGGTGCTTTTCTAGGCTCATGTGTATTTGAATTTAAATTCAGGTATTTGGGGATGCCTGGGTGGCTCAGTGGTTGAGTGTCTGCCTTCCACTTAGGTTGTGATCCCAGGGTCCTGGGATCGAGTTCTGCACTGGGACTCCCCACAGTGAGCCTGCTTCTTCCTCTGCCTGTGTCTCTGCCTCTCTCTCTGTGTCTCTCATGAATAAATAAATAAAATCTTAAAAAAAATAAATTCAGGTATTTGTAGTAGAAGATTTCCTTATGTTTCTTTGTTTTTCTTTGGAAGCATTCATAGGCCAGTGCTGAAAAAATTACCTTCTTTTGCTCCAAAAGAAATATATTTCTCATAACGTTTTGGATTTCTGCAGTCTGGAAGGTGAACTAATGTTGCTCTTGCTGATAGCAGGTGAAGGGGGAACTGGTTCCTATGAGGGCTGCTGAGGAGTCTTGAAGGATCAGTTTCCGTGTGGAAGGTCAGACTAACTTCCCATGTTTTCTTTTCTTACCCTCTTAATTCCACTCTAAGAGCCGAACTAATCCAAAATATTATCCTTTCCTCTATGGCTCCTTGGTGTTGCGAAATCTGTCAGAGTCTAGGGGAAGAATATTCACTTGATTGTAGTTCAATGTTGGCAGTAAAAGAATGAACTTCATAAAACAGAAAGTTGAAGATACACAAAAGGATTTGAAGAAAATTTCTAGGGGCGCCTGGGAGGCTCAGTCAGTTGAGCGTCCTACTCTTGGTTTCTGCTTAGACCATGATCTTGGGGGCTTGGCGTCCAGCCCTGTGCGGGGCTCGGCTCCGTGTGGAGTCTGCTGGAGATTCCCTCCCTCTGCCCCTCCCCCTTGCACTGCCAGCACATGCGTGCGCTCTCTCTCTAAAAGAAATAAAATCTTAAAAAAAAATAAAGTTAAAAAAGTAACGCTACTATTGATATTATAGTACTTTCCTTATCTTTTTTTATCATGTGAGTTTATTCATTATGTAACTTTATACTGTATTTTTAGATTTACTATTTTAATATAATCATTTGCTTATGACATTGGCACGTTAGAAATCACAGCTGAGGGGCTCATTTCCTCCCTCCCTGCCCTATAACATACCCACCTATCTAACCTGTCATGTGTCTGACTGTCCCTCCTGGAATGAGTGCTTCCTCTATGAGGAACAGTGTTAGGCTCTAGGAAAACAGTGATCAATGTGGCAGGTGGGATCCCTATCCAGAGGGAGGTATTGTTATATAGTGGAACCAGAGCATAAAGAACCCAGAGGAAGATAGCAGATCATAGGTTCCATGGGCAATATATGTGGGGTTGCAGGCCACTGATGTGGTGGTGGCCCAGTCTCTGTGGCTGTCCTGCATTAATGGAGCCTCTCCACATTGGGGGCCTGGTTAAAACAATGGATTTAGAGTTTCCCCATGGAAGAGGCATCCGGCTGATGCTCGGGCTGGGGGACCCCTCTGTATGGCGTTCACAAAAGGCTTTATGTTCACATGTATACAGGTCAGTTGTTGAACTGGGATTGTCAGTCTGAGAGGGAGACGTTGAACCTGGCCTGGCTTTCTGAGCTGCAGAAGGCCAGTGCCACAAATGCAACATTCTTTGATGCTGGAAATTAAGGGCTTATTTGTGACATCCCAGGCCACTATGAGAGGCAGAGGGAGATTTTCAGAAAGCTTTATGAGCACAGCAGAGTCTGAAAGGAGGTACCTGAGGCCAGAGGTGACCAACTCTGCATGAAATAGGGGCCACACAGGTACCTAAAACCAGTGGCCCGGGCAGTGCAAGGGTCAGAGTAGGGAGAGGAAGAGACCTCAAAACCCCAGACCCACCTACCTGCAAGGGGCATCTGCCACTCAGGCCCAGCTGACCCTTGTCATATGTGGGAACATGGGCCCTCTGTGACATTCAGCTAGATATCTGATTTTCAAATGAAATCCTCCAGCTTTTTAAATGTTGGAAGCTACCTTTATATGACCTTATTGGTCATATAAAATATATTAGCAGTCTACCTATTTTTGACTTGCACCCAAAATTTAACTTCAAGATTAAATTATGATTTTTATTGGTTATTTGTTACATTTTTATTTTGTGTGCTTTTATAATGAATATACAACATTTTTATAAGCAAGAAAAAAGAAAGAAACATCTCTATAACCCAAAGGGCTAATTACCCTTTCATTCTTAGTCATGCTATCTGGACAGGTGGGGATGGCTGTTGGAACTTTCACTCAGGGAACAGGAAAGAAGACCCATATCCAAGAGATCCCAGGGGCTGCTGACTGAGGCAGTAGGTGGGGGTCTGAGGGCCTGTTTTGTGCTGGGCACCATCCTCTGTGTACTCTGTATATTCATTCATTCCTCATTCATTAATTCACCAGATATATACTGAGCACCTATGGATGTTAAGCACTGTACTGTAGCCCCCAGGATACAGCAGTGAATGAAGTGGGCAAAAATCCTCATCCTTGTGGGATTCAAGTGGGGGAAATGAACAAGAAATGATAAGTAGTACGATAGGTCTGATGGTGATAAACACCATAAGAAACAGGTAAGGGTAGGGAAGAGCAAGGCTGGGGAGGTCTAAAGTTAACAATAGGGTGGTCTGGGAAAGTCCTACTGAGAAGAGACCCAAAGGAAAGGTTTCACTCCATTACACATGTATTGCTCACTTACTGTGTCAGGAACTGTGTTAGGCACTATGGAGGGTCTCCAGGGAACATTCACATTTTGTGATATACTTCTTTTTACAAACTTGGAAACAAAAACTTAGTTTTGGGCAACCTGGGTGGCTCAGTGGTTTAGTGCCACCTTCAGCCCAGGGCGTGATCCTGGAGACCTGGGGTCGAGTCCCACGTCGGGTTCCCTGCATGGAGCCTGCTTCTCCCTCTGCCTGTGTCTCTGTCTATGTGTGTGTGTGTGTGTGTGTGTCTCATGAATAAATAAATAAAATCTTTAAAAAAACGTAGTTTTTTGGTTGCATATGGCAGAAGTACAGTGCACACTTGCTTAAATTAAATAATAAAAAAAAGGACTCACTTAATTGGCAAATCCAGTGATAGTTCTGTCTTCAGGCATGGCTAGATCCAGGTGGCTAAACTATGTCACCAGGAATCCATCTCTCTCCATCTCCCACTCTACTTTCTCCAAATTAGCTTCCTTCTCAGATGGGCTCTCTGACCAAGATGCCTGCATAATTCCAAGTTTCTACCCCATCAGCTCAAATATTGCACTAGAGGACTGCATCTCTTTTCTTTAACTCCAGCAAAAGTCCCAGATTTCTTTCTCATTATTCCAGGCCAGGTCACATGCCCATCTTGGAAACCTAGGAGGGGATCCCTCAACAGAAGATCAGGGTGCCACTGGCAGAAGAAGGGAGATGAAATGCTGGACAGTAAGAAACTACCAACGTCCATCCTGGCAACACTTGCCAGGGTGGAAGAGAGCCTGCAAATGAGGATGTCTTCCAGGGCCCCAGTATGTCACCCACAGACTGTGTGACCTTGAGCCAGCTCTTTGTCTAAATGAGAGTGGTAGACTAGCTGGTTCTCTGAGGATCCTTCCAGCTCTTAATATGTTTGAGTTTTAGGCACATTAGTGGAAAACAGACACTATTTCATTAAATTACTGGGTTTGAAACAATACAGCCTTATGGATCCTGGTGGAACACATGGGTGTTTTTTTCCTCCAACAACTAGCTCTTTTGATGAATTGCTGAGGAAGCTGTGGGGGACATAAGACTTGCCTCTGCTTGAGCCGTGTCATCTCCTGGTAGCACCCACCTACAACTTTGGCCATATATATGCAAGGAAGCTTCATAAACCTTTTAGTCTGGTGGTGGGAAATGAACGCATTGCCATGAATTTCATGCCCCAAAGGCCAGAATGGCACAGTATGGAAGATTTAGCCTGGCTTCACCTCCCAGCATGAACCTGTGAGAAGGCCATAGTTTAAACAACACATGACTATCAACAGCTGTGGGGAAAACCAGCTGTGTGGATGTCAGTGTGAGTGTCCAAGACACCGATTAGATGTTTCAGTCCAGAATTCCATTTTAATGGTTATGTCTCATCTCTACAGTTAGACAAATACCAGTGTATTTCCCCAAGAAGATAGGGAGGGGTCACAGCGGTTGCTCCTTGGTGACTATGCTAATGTCATTTACCATCTCTGTTCATGAGATGTCTATGGGGCCAGTGTCTGTGCTACATGGTGGAGGACTTCGCCATGATTCATGTCAAAGCTAGAAGCCATGCACCACTCTTCCAAAGGAAGTATTAGGTATGTGAGTGTTGGGCTGAGCCATGCAGTGCCAGAGATGGAGGTGGGGGGCAAGAGCCCTGGGGCCCAGCTAATTTGGTTCAAAGCCCAGCAGTGTTGTTGCTTCCATTGTTGGAGCAAGTTACTTGAGCTCTCTGAGCGTCAGTTTCCCCATCTGTAAAGCGGAACAGTAATAGCACCTACTCAATAGAGTGTTGTCAGGATTAAATAGGAGAACACGTGTCAGGTTTGGGTCAGTCAGAATAATGACTAATGGTGGTGGTGGAGGTGTCAGACCAATGCAGCCATGGACTCATAGGAGATGGAGCAGTAGCATATTTATAATGGCTATCACCTGTGGTGCTTATTACATGATAGGCCCAGACACTTATGTGACAGACACATTCTAAACTCTGCTTAAGTACATTAGCTCAGCCAGATCTAAGCTCAGCTAGATAATGTAATCATTCGTGTTAGCTCAGGTGGGTACTGTTGTCATTGTCATTTTGCTGAGGAGGGAACCGAAGGACAAAGAATTAAGTAACTTGCCCAAAGTCACACAGCCAGTGAGTGGTGGCTGTGGGGGTTGAGCCCAAGCAGCTGAGTCTAGCTCCTTGTTCTAACCACTACGCTTTACAGTCTCACTAAAATAGAGCAACACAGAGCTTCCTATAGGTCAGGAAATGTTCCAAGCACTTTCTAGAGATTGGTTCATTTAACCCTCACAACCAGCTCTCTGAAGTGGTTGCTATTCTTCATATTTTATGGATGAAAAAGTGGCAGCACCCATAAAGAAGTAAGGACACGGAGGGAGTTCACATCCTGCTTAGCTGGGTGGTTTAAGACAGGGAAGCTGACCTCACTGAGCCTTTGGGTTGCTGTGGGGTAAGCAGTGACTGATGTCAAGCACTGCATGTGACCTGGCATGGAGCAGGGCTTCTCTGGAGGGTGGCTGTTTAACGGTTAGTGACAGGGCCTGGCTCATGGACCCCAGCTCTGTTTCTTGTCTTGAGCTGCTCCTGGTAGCTGGAATAGGGCTGAGAGCTCTTCAAAAGGTGTGGCTTCTTAGGGAAAGAGGTCTTTGAAGAGATTTCTCTACTCCCCAGCTAGGCCCTCTGTGGGACCAGGGCATAGGTTGGCTCTACCACGGATCCTGTGTCTGGCTTTGAAGCTGACACATCTGCCACCTGGAAGGCAAAGAGACTGTGAATCTGTCCCAGCCACTTGAGGGCAAACTATCTCCTAGATCTGGGGCTTGGTTTGCTTAGCTGCAGAATGGAGGGAGTGTGAGATGAAGCAGGCAATTAAAAGCATCAAATCCAGAAAGTTCTGTAGTTTCACAATGTAGAATAAGCAAGTCTTCTTGCCTGTGTTTTGCATAATGAACATGGAGAACTTTGCAAAACGTGCTTTTCCAGTAGCTAGTCCCTTTTTTAAAATTTATTTTTATTTTTTATTTATTTATGATAGTCACACACACACACAGAGAGAGAGAGAGAGAGAGAGGCAGAGACACAGACAGGGAGAAGCAGGCTCCATGCACCGGGAGCCCGACGTGGGATTCAATCCCAGGTCTCCAGGATCGCGCCCGGGGCCAAAGGCAGGTGCTAAACCACTGCGCCACCCAGGGATCCCCAGTAGCTAGTCCCTTTTGTTGGTCAGTTGAGCTGCACATAGTTCCTCCCTCTGAAACAACACAAAGCTGTATCCTCGCCACTAAGCCTGTTTGTGGTTTATTTTGTCAAATTAATTATTATGAAGGTGAAGTTCTGGGTCATTTTAACGTCCTTGGAAAATGCTGCCAAATTACCCTGTGGAAACATTATCTCAGTTCATACATTCACAATTGTGAAGCAAAATGTCTGTTTCTCCACATTCTGGTCCACCATGAAGTATTATCCTACAAAAATCATCAATTTGAAAGGCAGATGTACTCGTATTTAAATTTCCATTTTGCTAGTTACTAAGGAAGGTGAACGTTTTTCATTTGTTTATTCACTGGGTTTCTTCTTTTGTGAACTACCTGTATTATTGGAAAGCATTTCAGCTTTTTTTAAAAGCTGTTCTTTTTTTATTACAAAATTAATATATGCCTATCATGAAAGTTCAGTGTATGAATGTGTGACATAGCAAGTGAAGGTTCCTTGAGTCAATCCTAACCCTGAGAAATCACCATGGCCAACAATGTGGACATTATTCTTTCAGAATTTTCTAGAAAATTTTGAATGCTATAATTTGGCCTTAAAGATGGTTCATCCATGGCTTCAGTATCTTAAAAGTTGTTTTGCTTTTTGGGATTTTTAAAAGATATTTATTTATTATTTTTTAAAATTTTTATTTATTTATTTGAGAGAGAGACAGAGAGAGCACAAGCAGGGGGAGGAGCAGAGGGAGAGGGAGAAGCAGATTCCCTGCTGAGCATGAGTCTGATGTAGGGCTCAATTCTAGGACCCTGAGATCATGACCTGAGCCAAAGTTGGATGCTCAGTTGACTGAGCCACCTAGGTGCCCCTATTTATTTATTTTTTTGAGGTGGGGAGAGGCAGGGGAATAGGGGGAAGAGAATCCCAAGCAGACCCCCACCCCCGAGTGTGGAGCCTAATGCAGAGCTGGTCCCACGACCCCAAAATCATGACCCAAGCCAAAAATCAAGTCAGACACCTAACCAACCTAGCCATCCAGGCACCCCAAACTCCTATTTTTGTTGAATAAACTTAGTTGGCTTATTTTGATGAATCAATCTTTTCAGAGAAGCCATATTGCCTAGAGGGAAGAGTACTGAATTTGGGGTACCCACTGACCACTCTCGTGTCTCCCTGAGCAAAGTAGGGTGTGTGTGGACTGTGCTGTCTACTGTTCAGCCCTGTCAGTACCCCTGTGCTGTGGACAGAAGGACTTCTTGTTTTGAACGTCAGGCTGCTGTGGTATAAAGGCAGCATCAAGAGGATGAGGGCTCCTGGCCTTATGCTGGCATCAGCACCATTGAATTGGTGATAATAGTCAACAATAGCCAGTATTTACTCTGTATGTCCTTTACATGCTTGGCTCTATTTATATCTCAAAATGGTTCTATAAAATGTAAAATCTAACATTATTGTTGTTTTCCATATTCTAAAATGTGGGTTCCTAGAGGCCAAACCATTTGCTTAGCATCCCCAGGTAGCAAGTGCCAGAGTCAGAACTCAGACAGCCCTGCTAGGAGTAGAGGCCCCTCAGGCAGTTAACTACCCACCCTTCAGTTCTGTACAGCCTCTCCTTGAACCCACATCTCCCTCTCAGCCTTTATACCTAGTAGTCTGGTCCAAATGCAAACAGGGGCCTGGGGAACCCCCAGTTGGTTCTCAGTATGAGCAAGTTGGGAGCAGGTAAAAACACGAGTTTCTGTGGGGCTGCATCCTTGCATCAGGGCTCCCAAGAGCGAGGAGAGCATCTTTGCCGGGGCAACAGTGGGCAGTTGCCATGGTGGCAGCTATGGCAACATTGATGCAAGTACCAGCTCTGCTCCCACTGGAGCCCAGCTGGTGAGCTGGAGGAGGAGCTGCCCTGGAGGATGGCTGGGGGCTTGCTCTGTCCTGTGCAATGGGACTGTATTTGATAGAAATATTTGATAAATCGCACATAACTGATCAACACAGTTAATTTTTCTCTCTCTAGTTTGGTGGCCTTTATGGATTAGGTGGCCAGAAAACCCTTTAGACAATCTAGCAGGACTCAGGGGCCCAAAGCAGGCATCCTGGAACAGGCTGTCTGGCTCTGACTTTTAGTAGCCGTGGAGCACTTCCAAGTCTAACCTCAGAGGGCCGCAGCCTTCTTCTGATGGCCGTTATTTTCAGGGCCCCTAGGAAAACTAAATGAACTAATCCACATAATAAGCACAGCACTAATAGCATTATTATTGTTGTTGAAATAATGATATTACCCTGTCTTACTCAGAATTTCTCTTACTTTGAGTAATTGTCTTGCTCAGAATTACTCTCTCTTATCCAGGACTTTAGGGGTGGCTTGCTGTTTGTCATAGTGATGAAATAATCTCAGTTTGAATGGTCTCCTTGGCATTATCTTTTCCTTTTTCTCCATATATGCAGCCGTGGTCCCACCCTACCACCATATTTCACTGAGAGTTTGGGAATAAACATGCTTTTATGTGTGGCCCCAGGCACTGCCAAAAAACAGCATTTATAGAGCTTCTAATTACCTTGGAGACTGTGGTAGGTCCTGTATCAGAAAGTCAATAAACTGCTTAAAGCAATACTGGCTAAAATTTAAGAATTTTTGGTGTTTTTAACTGAGTTAGAATCAACAGAACATTTGTTAGAGATGCCCATTTCTGAATCCTAATTTTTAGGATTGCAATTTTCATTTTTAAGGTGTTAGGTCACCTACATGCTGATTTATTTATTAGCTTCTGATCAATATGTTATTATTTATTAATTTATTTATTTGAGAGAGAGAGAGAGCATGAGCAGGAGGGAGAGGGAGAGGGAGAAGGAGACTTCCTTCTAGGAAGGAAGAGACTAGGGGCTCTGTCTCAGGACCCTGAGACCATGACCTGAGTTGAAGTCAGATGCTCAACTGACTAAACCACCCAGGTGCCCTTGATCAATATATTATTGAATAAAGTGTGAAGTCTTTCTTCTGCCCTACCTTGGGCAAAAAAACCCCTCATACCTATTGGATAGAAACTAAGAAAGTATGGTGTCTGTAAATATAATTTTTGATTTAGAGCTTTTCAGGATTTGAAAAAAAATGAATTTATCTCCTTCCTTTTTGTTTCTGATTTGTATACAGTTTGATAGAACAATTCTAAAGACTTTTCTTACTTTTCTTTTTAAGACAAAAATTGGAAAGAGAGTTCAGGGTGATTTTTTAAAAACATTTTCTAAGAGTTGTTTATTTGATTCAGATCCCTTTAAAACATTAAGGAAACTCAGCCATTAAAATTTTTAAACTAAAATTGCAATTTTATCAAAGTAACATGCACACAGTAAAAATATACCAATGAATATGCATGGATGTTTATTGCCGATGTAGAAAAACCAACACATAATACTAATCTCTGATTATTATTATTATTGTTATTTTTAAAGTCCAATGGCACTTCATATAAAGAGAAACCAACCAGTAACATTGGCTTCTGGCCTAGCACACAGTAAGCATCTTTTCCAACTTCTTTTCTCTGTTGTCACTGCTTATGCCATGGTTTTAACATGTTTCTTTGTTTTCTGGAGCCAGACCATCTGGGATTAAAACCTGGCTCTGCCACCTACTAGCTGTATGATTTTGGACAAGTCACTTGACCTCTCTGGGCTTCAGTTTCCTCATCTATAAAGTGGGAATAATAAAAGTATTTACTTATAAAATTGCTTTGAGGGTTAAATGAGTTAATATTTATTAAGGACTTAGTATCTGATGGCACATGATAAGCATTTTTTTTTTTTAAGTAAACTCTTAAAAACATGACCTCCATGATGGAGAGATTGAGGATTCTCTTGGTCCATATAAATAAAAGGTCACTGGCACTGGTAAGTTGCGATGACCATGCCCTGATCCCACATCTGTGCAGTTGAGGGGCCAGAGGCTGTCATCAGTGGAGAGCTTCAGTTTTTCATTTCAGATAAGGGGGGAGTGCCTCTCAGTGTTGGCTCATGGGGAGACTGGGTACGTACAAGGAGTCCTGGTTAGAAAAACACACACTCTGGAAAGAACAGGCTCTCCCCAGGCAAAACTTTAGAAAAACAACAATCTGCTGCTCCTTGATTAAAGGGTAGAAAACTAATTATCCTTTCCGGAGGGACGTGAGGCCTCTCTCTGCCGGACTGTGACCTGGAGATGCAGGATGTGGATTTCCTTAGGATGTAATGAAGCCTTTCCCATTGAAAATGTGCCATAATTCAGATGGATGCAGGTGGGGACAGGGAGAATGATCCCCTTGCTTTTAAAAGTGACCCCTAAATGCTTTAGAAACATCATCTGTAGGTCAGCACTTTGAGAATATGAAACAATAATTTTCCTAAATTGGATTTCCAAAATACCTCTATTACAAAACATCCTTTTAAAAATATTCTGTAATTTCTGCTAATTAGACCAGCTTACAATTAGCTGAGTTCAGATTTGGTGTTGCCAATGAGAAGCCATTCAATCCACTGATGATATAGATCTGAATGCCAATGAGAGGAGTAACTGGAAAACACATTATTTCCGTGATGAATAAATGCCAAGTAGTATTAATTCTAGTTTCTTTAGTCAAGGGAAGGGAATGAAACATTCCATCTTGGGATAATTTGTGTATGAGTTTCCTCACTGTTGTCCATACCATCCTGTTAGAGATGCAAAGTTCCTGTTGACCTGTACTGTTTGGCTGGAGATATCAAGGAAGTTCAAAAAAGTCTTGCAAATATTTATTGACCATCTATCATGTGCCAGGTGTCCTGAGGTGGGAATAAAACATTAAAAAGACCGATGAAGGAGGATCCTGGGTGGCTCAGTTGATTAAGCGTCTGATTCTTGATTTAAGCTCAGGTCATGATCTCAGGGTCATGGGATCAAACCCTGCATTGGGCTCTGTGCTCAGCAGGGAGTCTGCTTGAGATATTCTCTCTCCCTCTCTCTCTCTCCTCCACCCCCATGCTCACTTGCTCTCTCTCTCTCAAATAAATAAATCTTTAAAAAAAAATATGAAATGCTCACCCTTAGGGAGTTCACATTTTAATGACTTCAGTGAACTGGCCAATACCTAAGATCCTTATCAACCTAGATTTTCTACAGACATGCTTCTAGATTATTTTGAGCCAAGCCTCTCTCAGCTCTGTTCCCACCTCCATTCACTTTATCCTGTCAAGTCACCAGGGACCCGTGCTTTGCTGAATTTCAGTAGGCATTTCTCTATCCCCTACTTAATGATGTAGTTGAGCACTCCCTCCCTGAAACACTTTCTTACTTGGCTTCTGGAACGTTCCTCTCCCTTGGTTCTCCCCTCACCAGAGTGTGGCTCCTCCTCGGTCTAAAGGCTGATGCTCTTGGATATACTCTTCAGTTTCTTGTATCCAGCTGCTCACTCTAATCTCCATTTCAAGATCCATACCAATTCAGATCATCTGTCTGCTCTGGCTTTTGTCCATTAGTCTGTCCCTCCCATAAGTCTTCTCTGTCCTCCCAGTTGCTCAGGTTAAAATTCTTAGAGCATCTTTGACTTTGTTTTAATTTAAGCCTCCATATCCCACCCACTGGCAAATCCTGTTACCTTATCTTCAAGTATGTATATAATTGCACTACTGCTCACCACCGCTGCCATCTTGGTCCACGGCTCTGCTGCCCATCACCTGGGCTACTCCAGGAACTCCCTCACCAACCTCTCTGCTCCTTGTCTTGCCCCCTCCAGTGTTCTCCCTACACAGCATTGAGAACAGCCTTTTGAAACATAGATCCTCTTTTCTGCTCAAAATCTTTCTGTGGCTTCCCATCTCGCTCAAACTAAAATTCAAAACCTCGCAGTAGTCTGTAAGACCCTTACCATCTGGTTTCTCCTCCTCAAACTTCCCCAAGCCTCAGTTTCCAACTTGAAAATGGATGGATGTGGTGAGATAGACATCATAGGGTTGTTTGAGGATTAAGTACAATAATTCCTGTACTGTGCTTTGTGTACACTGAGAGCTTAATAAACATTAATAAACATTAGCTCCAAATATTTGCTGAGTGTCTACTATGTGCCAGGCATCACTGTGGGCAGAAGGGATGCTGCAGAGTAAAATGCAGTTCCGTTCTCTCAGAGCTTACATTAGGAGGTGATCAATTCTATGGAGAAAAACAGAGCAGAGTAGGGGAGGGGGCAGATAGTAGGAGTAGCGGCTCTTTGTGTGGTCTGGACTCACTGGTTTGTGATTTGGATTTGGTTTCAAGTTGGAAACTGAGACTCAGGGAAGTTCTCTAAGTTGCCCAATATCACCTGATAGAGTTGGGCTTGAACTGGGTCTTGGGGACTGCAGCATCCATGCTCTGACCACCTTGTATGTTGCTATCCTGTTTGGTGGGTGTAGTTTGTGCAGAAAGGTTTACAGTGGCTGCCCAACACATAGAAATGTGAATAAGCAATCTCTGGCCCACCCCGGACTTGAAATACACAAATGGACAGGAGCACTCCTCCTCCGCCAATGCAAGGCTTGAACTCATGACCCTGAGATCAAGACCTGAGTTGAGATCAAGAGTCAGACGTTTAACGGACTGAGCCACCCAGGTGCCCTCAAGCATATGCACTTTTAACTGCTGCACCAAATTGCTGCTTCATGGCACCACTTGCAAAACATTAAAATTTACCATTAAGAGGTGTTTTGTTTTGTTTTTTTCTGGAAGACTGAACTCATGAAAAGTTGTTCTGAAGATAAAAGCTTTGCAGGAAGCTCAAGGGTGAAAGAGAAATGCAGCAGAATGCCTCATGAGGTGGAGCAAAGGATGGAATGGGTATTGCTGCAGACTCTCTGAACAGAGAGCCAGGGCCAGGAGTGGAGAACGGGAGGAAGTGGAGAAAGCCAGAGTGTGGGAATTTTTATCATTGTTGAAGGATTCACATAAATATGTGTCTCTGAAATGGGGACTTGTAGGGCAGATTTCTCACAAGTGCTGATAAAACTTAACATCTAAGCCATTTTTGTCAGTTCCCAAGCTGCACAGAATGCTTACTCTCCCTGGCTTTTATTTACATAAATCCTGCTTCTGGTATAGTTAATGATATTTTATTTTGCATGATTATTTCATGAGGATTTTTCATTAGATATATATTTTTTATTTTGCCTGAAAAACGATCTTTATTTTACCCTATTTTTTAAACTAAAAAAATTTTAAAGCAGTGAAACATGGCTCTCCCCCCTTTAAAAAGGTTTTAATTTAAATTCCAGCTAGCTAACATACAATGTAATACTAGTAGTTTCAGGTGAGCAATATAAGGATTCAGCACTTCCATATGTCACCTAGTGCTTATCAGGACAAGTGCATTCCTTAATCCTCATCATCTATTTCACCTGCCTCCCCCCACCCCTGACCCCCCAACCCATTGGTAACTATCAGTTTGTTCTCTATAGTTAAGAGTCTGTTTCCTGGTTTGCCTCTCTCTCTTTCTTCTCCCTTTGCTCATTTGTTTCTTAAATTCTACATATGAATGAAATCGTATGATATTTGTTTTTTTTTTTTTTGAAATCGTATGATATTTGTCTTTCTCTGACTGACTTATTTCATTTAGCATGATACTCTCTAACTCCATGCATGTCATTACAAATGGCAGGAATCATTCTTTTTTATGGCTGAGTAATATTCCATTCTGTATATATACCACATCTTCTTTATCCATTCATCAGCCAATGGACCCTTGGGCTGTTTTCATAATTTGGCATTGTAGATAATTCTGCTATAAACATGAGAGTGCATGTATCCTTTTGAAATAGTATTTTTTTTAAAGATTTTATTCATTCATTCATGAGAGACACACAGAGAGAGAGGCAGAGACACAGGAAGAGGGAGAAGCAGGCTCCATGGAGGGAGCCCAACATGGGACTCGATCCTGGGTCCTCAGGATCACACCCTGGGCTGAGGGCGGCGCTAAACCACTGAGCCACCCAGGCTGCCCAGTATTTTTTATATTCTTTGGGTAGAGACATGAAAAAATGCTCAACATCACTGATCATCAGGGAAATGCAAATCAATTCTATAATGAGATACCACTTCACTCCTATCAGAATGGCTAAAATCAACAACACAAGAAACAACAGGTATTGGCAAGGATGTAAAGAAAGGCGAACCCTCTTGCACTGTTAGTGGGAATGTAAACTGGTACAGTCCCTGTGGAAAACAGCATGGAGGTTCCTCAATAAGTAAAAAATAAAACTACCCTACGATCCAGCAATTGCACTATTAGGTATTTACCCAAAGAATACCCTCCCTATTAAAAAATTGTGGTAAAATACACATATTTACCATTTTAACCATTTTAAATATATAGTAATTCGATGGCATTTAGTGCATATACAGTGTTGTGTATCCATCACCACTATCTAATTCCACAATGTTGTCATCACTGCAAAAGGAAATTATGTACCCAATAAACAGTCATTTCCCACTCACTCTCTTTCCATCCGCCCCTGACCACTACTAGTCTGCTTTCTCTCCTTATGGATTTGCCTCCTCTGGGTATTTCATATAAATAGGATCATACAAGATGTGGCCTTTTGTGTCTGGCTTCTTTCACTTTGCATAATGTTTTCAAGGTGCCCCATGTCATAGCATGTGCCAGTATTTCATTCTTTTGAATGACGTCCATTGTAGGCATATGCCACCTTTTGTTTATCAATTTTCATTCATCAGTTGATGGAATTTAATATATACCTTTTAATATGGTTACTAGAGCACCAGGTAGTGCCAGACACTTTGCTACATGCTCGCTCCTGAGTCTATAAAGAGCCCTTACATATCCATAACAAAAAAAAAAAAAAAGAGAACATCCCTTTATATAAATAAGTGACCTAAACAAAAGGCAAACTACAAATATAATCATTTTATGGGTTAAAAAATCATTTAAATCTGTTCTTTTTAGTTCATTCTGGAATTAGTTTGATTAGTTCATTCTGGAATACATCTGGTATCTGTATTATTTAGGACCAGATCATAGACATCCCAGTGTTTGGGATAATCCCCATTTGGGAAAAATTTTATCTGTTGCTCTATTCAAGTAAAGTTGTGACCTGAAAATAATTTCCTATATTTTTTCCAGAGACCACATCTTAGAGCCTTTGTAAATATTTTTTTCTTATTATTTTTTCTGAATTTAGATGGATACTAAAATCATTTTAGAGAATGTCTCACTTTTCAAGAGGGTCTCAATTTAGAGATTTTGGTGGTTGGTCACTAACATACAGCCATGAGATGTAGAGCCATGAATTTTCAAAATCTGAGGCTCTTTGAAACTAATGAATTGTTTTTCTACAACTGTGCTGTCCAGTATGATAGACACATGCCATGTACTGCTACTGAGCACTTGAAATTGACACAAGAGTATAATACTCATTGGATTTTTAAAAATTTATTTATTTATTTATGAGAGCACAAGTAGGGTGGGAGAGGCAGATGGAGAGGGAGAGAAAGAATCTTAAGAAGGCTTCACCCCCAGTGTGGAGCCTGATGTGGGGCTCCATCTCATGACCCCTAGATCATGACCTGAGCTGAAATTAAGTTGGATGCTTAACCGACTGAGCCACCTAGGCACCCCAGTAATATACTCATTGGCTTTTGAAGATATGAAAAAATGTGAAATATCTCTAATATTTTTTCTACTCCACATTGAACTGATAATAGTATCTGGATATATTGGGTTAAATAAACTATATTATTATAAAATAAACTTACCTGTTTCTGTTTACCATTTTAATGTGACTAATAGAAAATTTAAAATTACGTATGTGCTTGCACGGTATTTCTATCAGACAGTGCTGTTCTAAAAAAACAACTGGCAGAGGGATGGAAAAATGGGAAAAAGAAGTCTGAATGTACACTTCCAACTTCTCTGCCTTTAGAATCTTAAAAGTGCCCCATGAGAGAAGCTGCAGTGGATCTGGATGCCTACATTAGCCTCCCTGCTGGTCTCTGCCTTCATTCTGGACCCCTCTGCTATCTTCTCTTCCCTCCAGCCAGAGGGATTTTTCTAAAGGCGAATCTCATGTCGTTTCCTACTGTATAGCCTTAGTGGAGCCTCCTCAGCCCACGGCCGACCTCCCAATCCTAGCCTTTAAGGCCCTGCCCTGTCCAGTTCTGGCTGCCTCTTCAGCCTCACCTTAATCCTCTTGGCCTCCTTCCCCACCTGTCAAGGTCTTTCAGTAAAAATTATTATGATTTTCATTACATAATACATTTCCATAGTAAAGATTTAAAAATACATAATGTAGGGATGCCTGGTTGGTCAGTGGTTGAGCGATCCCAGAGTCTCGGGATCGAGTCCCGCATCAGGCTCCCCGCATGGAGCCTGCTTCTCCCTCTGCCTGTCTCTGCCTCTCTCTCTCTCTCTCTCTCTCTGTCTCTCATGAATAAATAAATAAAATCTTCTAAAAAACTACATAATGTAAAAGATGTCCACATCTATGCTTCCCGCCCCCTACCCTGGCTACACACATAATCAGCATCAACAGTTGGGCATGTGCCCTTCCAGGGCCCTCAGGAGGTATACACATAGCTGATTCTATACGTGTGTGTGTAAACACAAATGAGTTTATATGTTGTCCTGTTGCTTATCCTACATTATGTATTTTATAGTCTTTGCTGGTGAAGGCATTATCTTTAATGGATGCCTTTGTGTTTTATATAGCTTTGCCATAATTAATTCGTTTATTATTATTATTAATTATAAACTATTTCACCCATATAGCAAAATATAGGCTGTTGTAACTTTCATCTCTGTACCCACCATTTAATAGACATCATCTTGCCCTGTTGGCTTCAGAATTTTTATGTGAGGGGTGCCTGAGTGGCTCAGTTGGTTAAGCCTCTGCCTTTGGCTTAGGGTTTAGGTCATTGATGGAGCCCTGCATCCGGCTCCCTGCTCAGAGGGGAGTCTGCTTGTCCCTCTGCCCCTCTCTACCCTCTGCCCTCCCACCCCCGCTCATGTTCTCTCTCTCTCAAATAAATAAAATCTCTAAAAAAAAAAAAAAACTTTTATGTGAATAAATGGAACATTACAGGTAGAGATGAAGCCTCAATGGGTCCCAGTCCAGTCTCTTTTCCCTCTCAGTCCCCAAAGGGAGCCAGTCTTATCCAGTTGATAAATCCTTTTCATCTGTAGTCTTACTATGTGTATGTGTGGCTATAAACAATAGAGTGTTACTTTGTGAGATTCTAAATAGTATTATATATCATGCATATCTCCTGCAACTTGGATTTTCTTTCTTTTTTTTTTGAGTTTTTCATTAATACATCATCCTACATGGTCTTACATTGCAAGGAATGAATATAGTTTTATTTAAGAATCCTTTATTGACGACATTTAGGTTGTCATACTTAGCTTCCAGTTTTTCAAATGTGCCATCTCTCTTTTACATCTTAACTCTTGACTTTTAATTTTAGTAGTTTTGCCAGTTTTGCCTATTTTGGTAATCTTTGCAAAGGTCAGCTTTTTATCTCCTGCATTTTAGCTTGCTTTCCTGTGGCCTGGCCCATTGCTCCCTGTTTTATCACCTGGCTGAGTCCTCATCTCTGTCAGGTCATAGGGAGGGCTCATTTCCTCTGGGAGGACCTCCTGGCTCCTCAAATGATTGAGCCCCTTTGTCACTCCTAACACAGCTCTTTTTTTTTTTTTTTTTTTTAAAGACTTACTATGTTGTCTGTCTCTCTCGTCCTTTTGTAAGCTTCATGAAAGCAGACACTGGATTTGTGTCATTCACTAATGTCTAGTACTGTGCCTTCCCCATAGGAGCTGTTCTATAATATTGGAGATAAATTAATATGTGAGCCCCTGTGATTGGGTACAGAACCCTTCTCCAAAGGGTGATGGCTGTCTTTCAGGGTGCATTCTCAATGGGACTGTTGCAGAAGATCCAACTAGTGCTGAGTGATTGTATCAGTTGACTATTTCTGAGGTTCTGTGATCCTTTCCCCACACAATTTATCAGTAAAAAAAGAGCTGGAGTTGCAACCATGGCATGAGTGGAATGAAACTGAGTGTGGTCTATGAACTATGGAAACATGTTAGTGGGTGGTGCCTTTGTGCTTTTGTTTAAGAGACAAGCCAAAATGATCAGCTTTCCATTGGCAAACTACCTCTTCACAGTGAGCTTCTCCACAAATATGGGGTCTTCACCAGGCTAACCACCTGCCAGTCCATCCTCAATTATGTACCACTATCAGACCTAAGAAGACATTTACCTGAAAGAGACTGTCACTGTCTTAACTGGTCCAAACAGAATAAAAATAACTGGCATAAGGGCGCTTGGGTGGTTTAGTTGGTTCAGTGTCTGCCTCTTGATTTCAGCTCAGATTGTGATCCCAGGGTCACAGGAGTGGGCCCCAAGTCAGGCTCCGTGTTCAGAGGGTTGTCTGCTTCCCCTCTCTCTCTGCCTTTTCTCCTGCTTGCATACTGTTTCTGCCTCTCTCAAAATGAATGAATAAATCTTTTTAAAAAAAAACTGGCACAAGTGGTACCATATTCTGCACTAATTTCTTTTATAAAATGTAGCTTTATGACTTTCCTAGGAGTGCTACAATTGTCTTCATGGATATAGAGAAATAAAACAAAAGAAATAAAAGGAAAGTTGGTTTTTAAAAAAATATTTTTATTTATTTATTCATGAGAGACAGAGAGAGAGAGAGAGAGGCAGAGACATAGGCAGAGAGAAAAGCAGGCTCCATGCAGGGAGCCCGATGTGGGACTTGATCCTGGGACTCCAGGATCACGCCCTGGGCTGAAGGGAGGTGCTCAACTGCTGAGCCACCCAGGTGTCCCAAAAGGAAAGTTTTGTTAGCATGATGTTCTGAGTTGAGAATTAAGACATTGAAATATTTAAAACATAAACAACATGCTGGCTAAGGTGGTACTCTTTGGGAAGGGAAATAGGGTGGGAGGCATGAAATTAGACAAGGAATGGAGGGGATCACTTTTCATGGTTCCATTGTGTTCGTATTTGTAGTCATGTTGTAGTCTAACAAATATTGTCATATTGTCAGGTTGAAGACTTTGTTTTTATTTTCCTTCTATTTTATCTAATGTATAAGAATTAGTGTGAATTTCACTGCTGTTCACATGTGCCTTACCAATGGTAATGATAAGTAACATTCCCTTTTACTTGGTTAAAGAAGGAGGCTTCAAGATGCTCCTCCTTGTGATGAGTTGTCAGAAGGTCAGTAGAAGCCTACCATTATGTCACAATGCTCACATCATTCACCTCACTTCATCTGATCTCATAGGCATTTTATCATCTCACATCACCACAAGAAGGGCAATACAGTACAATAAGATATTTGAGAGAGAGAAGCCACATTCACATAACTTTTATTACTACATATAGTGTTATAATCCTATTTTTTAGAGAGGGGGAGGGGTAGTGGGAAAGGGAGAGAGAGAATCTTAAGTAGGCTCCATACTGGGTATGGCTATCACATGGCTCAATCCCACGACTCTAAGATCATGACCTGAGCTGAAATCAAAAGTGGCTCACTCAACCAACTGAGCCACTGAGGTGCCCCTGTTATATAATTCTATCCTATTAGGAGTTATTGTCGTCATTGCCCTTATGCCTCATTCATAAATTAAACTTAATTATAAGTAGTATGTGTAGGAGAAAACATAGCATGTACAGGGTTTGGTCATTTCCATTGATTTAGGCATCCACTGGGAGTCTTGAAACGTACCCTTTTTAAAAATAAGCTGTACACCTGATGTGGGGCAGGAACTCACAACCACAAGATCAAGAATCACATGCCCCACCAACTCAGCCAGCCACGTGCCCCTGATACCTACCCTTCATGCATAAGGGGAGACTACTGTAGTAGCTAACTTGAGCATCTAGCAAGTACCAGATTCTCTGCCATTTTATATAGCACTTAAATGCTTCAATTTTGTGAAAAGAGATCATTATCCCCATTTTATAGATGAGAAAATGGAGACTCAGAGGGAGTAGAGAATAGGTAGCCTGGTTGAAGTCCCCCAGCAAGAAAGGGAGGGAGCCACTCTTGGAGCTAGCGTCACATAGTGCATGGGCAGCAGAAGCTTCTGAAACCCATACTCTCAGGAGCTGCTCTGGAAATGGTCATTAATCCTCTTCCCAAGGTGGTGGGAAAAAGTTTGTATTTGTTTTCCTGTGGTGGGAAATACATTCGATTGCTAATCCTGAGCCCTATTGCTACTGAGCTTATTCTGTTTGAGTCCAGCCACACAGACACACACACACACCTGAATTTGAGATCATTCCCTAAATGCATCTTGAATCCTGACTTTTTGCTTCTCCTGTGGGCATTTCTCTGCCTACCATAAGCTCCCTGGAGAGGGGAATGTTTATAACTTCTCTTCCCAACCTTTCCGACAGTTATAACCTCCTTCCAGGCAAAAGCTCTCCCTCCTGCCTCAGTGGCTTCTCTCCTGCCGCATGCCCACCCCTGGCTTCCCATCGGTTCCTCTGCAGAGATGGATGGTTACTGGTCAGCGTTGTCCTCCTGACATCTGTAGGACAGGCTGTGCTTCTTAACCACATATGTGTGCACGGCTGGCATGGATGTGAGCAGGGGAAGGGAGAGGGGGAGAAGGAGGAGGAGCAGGGGGAGACAAGCAGACTCCCCACTGAGTAGGGAGCCCAACACAGGCCAGATCCCAGGACCCTGAGATTATGACCTGAGCTGAAATCAAGTCAGACACTTCACTGACTGAGCCACCCAGGTGCTCCCCCTAAAGCTGTCCTTTAAAGCCATCTGGGTGCTAGTGTTTGGCTGGGGGGAAGGAGGGTGGATACTCTTAGGATGCCAGATTAGATTGTTGAAGGGATTCCAGCTAATGTGAATGATCTGGAAGCCTGGCTGGTGATGGAATACAAGGGTTGGGGGAAGCCTACAGTTAGAGACAGTCCTTCTCTTAGTAGGTTTCCTGGCAGTTTCCCCAGCCAAAAATGGTGTATCCAAATTTCCTGAGACTGCCTAGGATGGACAGATTTGCTCTGATCCTGTTTCTTTGCCTATGAGGCTTTTTGAGTAAGACCCTGCTAAACTGGTGCCCTCCCACAAGGAACCCTCTGGCCACATTCTTCCAAAAGCATGCTGTGCCCTGTTTGATGGGGCTTCTCTCTATATGAGAGGGGCTACATCCTCTGAATCTGGAGGCAGGCACATCTGGTTATGAATCTCAACTTGGCTGCCTACCAGCTATTTGACTTTCGGCACATGGCTTAACCTCTCTGAGTCCTAGTTTATCTCATCTGTAAAATGGGGTAATGATAATATCCCCCATTATACCATAATTTATATGAAAGTATGTTATGATACAATGCTGTATTATTTATTTAAAAGTATATAATGCCTAGGCACTTGGCTGGTTCAGTTGGTAGAGCGTGTAGACTCTTGATCTTGAGGGCAAGCCCCACATTGGGTGTAGAACTTACTTTAAATAAATAAAAGTATTTTAAATATATATATATCCATTATAATGTATCACGTATTATATATTTGTACAAAAATACTTATATATATAAAACATTCTATAGCACCATCATAACACTCCCTGTATATCATGTACTAATAATATACTGTAACATAATAACCTATTATATTGTGAGACTTACATTATTAGGGCACAGTGCCTGGCACATCATGTAATTTAATCACTGTTAATTGTTGTGATCATAATTTTCTGTGGACATGTAAAACAGGGGTCCATTTACTCACAATGTTCTGCTTGTTATATGTTGTTGCTTTGGAATCAGTGAAGCTCATCAAATAGTTAGGAAAGTAAAGCCCAATTATAACCTGGGAGAGGAGGAAACAGTATCCAGGGAGATGTTTTGTTAAATTCTAGTTTTTTTTTTTTTAATCCCAAGGGAGAAATGCTTTTTTAGAAGAACTTAGACCAACATGTTACTTAATAGAGAAGTGTATTAAATCTAAATAACCACCCACATGTTCTGTTTGCCTTGAGATGTTATTAGCCTGGGTTTTTATTGATGTATGTGTGGGTGAGGAGGAGAGTGAGGCAAGTGGGGCTGGATAGAAAGACACAGCAGGTGGGAGTTCCCATCGTTTTGGGTGAGTTGTCTCAGCTTTTCTATGTCAGATCTGGGCCTCTGGACGAAGGCTATTTTTGGAGCCAGAATTTGGGAGGAGGGAACGGAGCTCATGCTGACTCCTTTGAGAACTTAGCAGTGATAGACCTGGATTCGGAGCGCTCATCTTGTCTTGACTGCATACTTGATGTTGTTTCTCCTGTTTTGCAATATAGGCAGTGTGAAAGCCCAAGAGATGAAGCCTCATGGTTAGGGTCACGCAGCTAGTGACACACTGTGGGATCTGAGATCAGGCAACTGAGACCAGAATCCTGATTTCACCTATGTGCTGATAGTTGGCACTTAATATCCTTAGGCCTCCGTTTTCTTATCTATTAAATGGGTACAGTGACAAACCCTAGCTCTCAGTGTGAGAGTCGATGAGATTAATCCCATGAAGTCTTAGCATGTGCAGTTTTAAGTACACAATACCTGTTAGTGACTGCTATTATTATCACCTTGCATTTGGCTTATTTATCTTTCATGTGGTAGAGCCAATGAAGATTTTTACTCAAGTTTCACATATGGCAGAGCCTGTGCAGTGGTCACTCCTGCCGTGTGTCCCTACTGATCATGGCAGGGAAGTCAAAATACAGGTGTGGCTATCATGGGAAAAACTGACAATGCCTTTTTGGTACATCAGTGACTAAAACTTCAGAGAAAGTCCAAGATGGACCTTTCTCAGGGATGCTTTGAAGTGAGGTGGTACTTTGAGCAAACATGAAAGTTGAATTTCCATATTGACAGACACAACATTTTTAGGAAGGGTAATTTATTGTCCCATAAAAGCATTGTAAAAGGTGTCCCTGTAGGTATGTTGGCAGCTATAACATTGGATTTACTCCTTGGGACAGAAATAAGGTTTTGCTGGTGTGTCTGGAGCTCCCCAGCCACACTACTGCTTTTTTTCCTTCCCCATACTGTTTACCCACATCCTGCGCCCACCCCTAGAGCTTGCCTCTGTCATAGGTAAGGATACTGAATCATATGGAGGGGTTAATAGAAGAGAAAATCAGTTCCAACTGGTTAGGCAATGGCTACATGTTAGAAATATGGATTCTCCTTTAAATGTTTGCAGCTCAGGTGTGGCTTGCACCAGGTAGGGTTCCAGGCTCGCCCAGAGCTGTAAATACCACCTGATGGCATCCATTTGGGAATTGTTTGTGTGTGAGAAATAAAGATCAAGATCGGGAGCTTGGTCTGATTTCTTTTTATTGCAACCCAGGTTGAATTTTCTATTCAATTTGAATTTTTAGGGGTGGGGGCTTGACTATTTCCAAGGGACTCTGGAGCTTTGGTCCTGAGGTGCTGGGAAGGAGTTCGGAGTGCATTTGGCTGCTAAGGGTTGCGGAGCTGTAGGAAAGCCCAGTGCCTCATCGGCCAGAACCGTTTCTCGAAGCATCTCTCTTTCTGGTAAAACTGTATCTGAAATAGATGATTTCCTCTGAGTGTCGAACCTGTGAGTAACGAACATGTTGTCTTGTCTTTTCTCCTCTTCTAGGCCTAGGCGGCAGCGGCAAACCAACTTCCCCATGTTCCCTTCCCCCAAAGCCTGGAATTTCAGAGGGGTAAGTGTTTTCCTGGGAGCAGTCCCTGCTCTTCTACACCCTATTCTGGCCTCTCCAGAAACGGTGCTACCAGGAGTTGGCTTTATTAATCAGTCTCTGCCAAAAGAGCTGTGTTTTAGCACTTGGAGAAATCGTGTTTGTATCAGCGGTTGTGGCTTAATTACAAAATGTGTCCCAATAAGCACCCACTGGTGTTTGCCCTGTAGGTCTTGGGCTACTGGAAGCATCTGGTAAAGAAGCCACATCACGGTTGATGGGGTGGGGTGCATTGTGCCTGTTTTCCTGGGAACCTGGAGGGACCCAGTGCACAATGAAGAAAAGAAAAATCTGAAATGGACAATCTGTTAAAATGTAGATTTACAACTTCATGGGGAGCTTGGTTTTCCAGAAGGAGAAGTCTGCAAGCTCCAAACAGATTTTTAGGGGGAGTCAGAAAAATCTCCCAATCATAAAACCAAAAGCTGTAGACCTTTAAAATTGTATAGTCAGCTCTAACCATCTCTTGATGCAAAGTTCTCTTCCTTAACATAATAATGTTAATAATAATAATGATAATAAAGTGGGAACCCTGGGTGGCTCAGTGGTTTAGTGCTTGCCTTCCACCTGGAGCCTGATCCTGGAGGCCCAGGATCGAGTCCCACATCGGGCTCCCTGCATGGAGCCTGCTTCTCCCTCTGCCTGTGTCTCTCTGCCTCTCTCGTGCTCTCTCTGTGTGTCTCTCATGAATAAGTAAATAAAATCTTAAAAAAAAAATGATCATAAAGTGTATGGAAGCCCTACCATTTGCTAAAATGCATTCTAGCTCTGACCTTAGGAAGAAGACCCTTGCATGTGTAAAGAATACTCAGAGCTTGTTTCACCGCCCCCTGACAGCCTTCGTGTTAGCTATTCCTTCTGCCTAGAACACAGCTCCCACTGTCTAGCACTGCACTCCTACACACACTGTAGCTGGCCCACCCACTTTATCCCTTGGGTCTAAGCCTTGACATCACCTCCTGTGGGGAGCTATCTAAGCTGAGGCATCTCCTATGGACCCCTGCACTTTCTTCTTATTGATAGGATAAGATCATTATTAGTGCCTGCTGAAAGGTGATATTAGAAGCTCCACACATCAGGTGTGTAGAGATCTTGTTACTCTCTTGTTACTCTCTCTTATCCACTGTATCACTGGGCGTAGCACATACATGCTTCATTACTTTGTTGAATGAATAAACATCTCTCACATCCATCAAACACAAAGTCCACCTCAGATTGTGTTTCAAGTTCACATCTTTGGTCTTCTCAGCACTGTTTTTACTAGTTGAAATCACCTTTAATATCCTGCCTAGATTCTTAGTTGTTTTCTCCAAGTGTGTGATTAAAAATAAATATGGATCATGGCTCTATTTTAACTAAGTTTACAGTATGGTTTTCACTGAGTACAAAGAGAAAGGTGTTGGTCTCCTAAGTAGACTTACTGAATGTAAGTCATCTCCTAAGTTATTTATGGTTTTGTGGATAAGATCCCCATTCCGCCAGGAGTGTTCAGTTGGATGATCATAAGCATTAGGTGGGAAAAGCCTTGTGTGGTCAAATAAACTTGGGACCCACTGAGAGCACCTCATTAAATATGTTCACCACGGCGAGACTTCTCAGAACCTTTGATGTGTTGCAGTGCTTGGAGACTACATTAGGGAGAGTGAATGGAGTCGATGGCATTTCCCAAAGTCATTGCCCATAAATCGTTGTTGACAATATAGTTTGTACACACTTTGGAATGGCTGACATTTATTGTCAGTTTTCAACTGTAGAGAAATTAAACCTTCTATGAGCAAGTTGGTCTTTTTTGAAAACATGTATTTTCTGCCTCTGGCCTCCCTTCAGGATACTCTACCCTTCCCTCTGATTCAGCAGTGGTCACTAGCCAACTACTGAGGTACATTTAGGGTGACCAACCACCCAAGTTTGTCAGTGATTGTTCTGGTTTTAGCACTAGAAGTTTCCAGGCAAACTGGGGCAATTGATTACCTATGGCCATACAACCTCTTTAGCTGTTTTCCCTTGAAAAATGTTTTGTGAATTCTTTTTTTTTTTTTTTTAAGATTTTATTTATTCATGAGAGACACACAGAGAGAGGTAGAGACAGAGGCAGAGGGAGAAGCAGGCTCCATGCAGGGAGCCCGATGTGGGACTCGATCCTAGAACTCCAGGATCACGCCCTGAGCCAAAGGCATACACCCAACCGCTGAGCCACCCAGGCATCCCTGTTTTGTGAATTTTTTAGCACAACTCTGTTTTATAGAAATTGCTGCTCAAAGGAACTTGTTAGATATACACTTGGTTTGGGGCACCTGGGTGGCTCAGTTGGTGAGCCTTCTCCCACTCCTCCCTGTTTGTGCTCTCTGACACTGTCTCTGTCTCTCTGAAATAAATAAATACAATCTTAAAAAAAAAAAAAAAAGCTATACACTTGGTTTAAGTGACCCTTCATCCCTGCATGGTAACATTTGAAATTAGGGAATCACCACGGAAGAACTAGCTCAGAAGATTTTTCCAAATAGTTAAAATTGCTGGAGTAGAGTCTGCTAGGTGGTTAGATCAGCTACGGTATTTATTTTGGCCCCCTGTCCTTGCTTTGATTTCTCCTGGCTCAGGGCTTATTGATAAAATTAGACAAACTGACATCAAGATAGACCAGGGAGAGATGATCTGAGACCTGATCAATTGCCAGATTGGCCAAATTGATCTCTCTTCCTATTGGAGCATCATCTTCCATGACATAGAGAGTTAAGTAAGAGGGAACCCTACCGAGTGGAAACATCCTCAGTCCCAGCCAGGCCATGCTTTGTAACCATCACTATGGTAATTGGAACTGAAGAACAAGAAGGACCCAGAATGTCAGGGTGAAGACAGTTGAGGCATTATCTAGCTAATACATTTTCCCTAGTGAATTGTGACTCCCAGGCCTGTTAGATTGAGCCTAGGGCAGGGCACATTTTCTATGAATGCTTTATTTTCTTCTTTATTGAGATGGGAATGTTTTAGAATCTGTGCGCTAGTAAATTTCCTATATTTAAATATGTATGAAACCATTATAAACGTTTGTCATTCCATTCCTCTTTGTTTTGTAAAGAATAAAGATCCTGTGTCAGTTCACTTATATTCTGGGCACAGGTGGATTTTGGGGATGGGGTGGGGAGAAGTGGTGGGGAAAGATGGATGATGGTAAAAGGCAAGAGGACAAGAAACCATATCACTCTAGATGACAAACCAAGAGGGAGACACATGAGGACTCAGGAGGGAGCTTGGAGCAAAGGGAAGAAAGGCAGTGGTTGGTGTCTTCATAGTCTGGAAAAAGATGTTTCAAAATAATTTTAAGGAACGTCTTTCTCAGTGAGTTGTATTGTAATCCTCTCCTTGCCTTCCCTGGACACACTCACTGCAGATTTGCATTATTCCTCAAGGCATTAGGAGTAGGGTTTGTAGGTTGTTGTTTTTTTTAGGGGGCTGAAGCTTTTGGCTGTAGAGAGGTTCAAGAAGAGCTGGTGACCCTTAGATGACACTCTTTCTACCTACCCAGTGATTTAGCCCTTTTAGGAGTTGTCCTTATTAAGTGTAGTTTGGGTCTCTGGATTCCCACCTTTGTCTAAGCAGATGGAGGCCCTTGGTGTTACTAACCCTCCTGACATTCCCACCTTCCTGAACAAAGGGTGATGTTGTGCCCATCTTTCACCAGACTCATGGGTGCTGCACTTACACACATGGAGAGGAGCCAAGAGGGAGTTTTGGTTGGGGCAGTTATGGTGGGCACATCATGAGTAAAACCAGAATAGAATGACAGGAATGAGAAGGTGGGACCCTGAGGTGCTGTTACTAAGTGCTTCCGTCAGGTGTTCACTGCGCATCTGGTCCCCATCTGGTTGGGGCAGTGCTGAGCTCAGAATTTCCACCCTTCCCTTGTGCAAATATTTGCTACAGTTCCTCCCGTTAGCTCACACACACACACACACACACACACACACACTCAGGGAGGAAACTTACCCTTGTGGAAGTGTGGAAATCTCAGGACCACAACTACCATTGCTATTAGTTAATTAGGAAACACTTAGCAAGACTTACTACTCCATACAAGGCATTGTTTGGGTGTGAGAACTGAGGTTTCAATTAAGTATCAACCAGATTTCATGGCTGTGCTTGGCTTGTCTCTTTCTCCAGTGCCTGGGCTTTATTCTTGCCTAGGCCATTTGGGAAGAAATTTCTAGACTCTGAAGCTTTAGAAGAAACTTTGGACATTGTGGCCCTTACCTTTTAATTTTCAGATGTGGAAAACAAGGCCTAATGTATTATTAGTCAGGACTCTTTTGATTGGAAGTGATAGAAACTCAAAACTAGCTCACATGGAAAGGGAGATTGATTGGCTCATATAGCTGGTGTGTAGGCTGCAGGTACAACAGATACTCCTTCTCAGCTTTGTCATTGTTGGGGTATTGTTCTTATCTGGCATACCACATGTGAACCATTTTGGAGGGAGAGGATGACCACAAATAGCTGCTTGTTTCTAGAGAATAGAGAAACTTTTGATCCCAGGTTCCACATGTGAAATCCCAGTGTAGGACTCTGATTATCCTGGCTTGGGTCACATAGCTATGCCTTGGCCAATCACTGCAGTCAAGAAGACTGGACAGGCCTTGGCCACATGTTCCCTCTGAGGGAGCTAGATAAGGCAGCTCCACTAGAGCCACTTGAGGTAGGGAAGGGTCATCTGCTCTAAGGAGGAGTTTGGTACTGTTACCAAAAGGGAGTCTGGCTCCTACACAGACAAGTATTAATGGGGACTGCTCCTAGGGTCACTCAAAGTAAAGAGATCAGAACTAAAACCTGGCTTTCTGACAGCGAGTTGTGCACCTGTTCCATGTTACCTTGACGCATCCCAGGTCCTCCTGTGTTTGGAAGGAAACGCACAAACCTCAGCGTAGTTGAACATTTCTTGAAGGTCAGACTGAAATTTCTAAAATTCACAATTCAGTAGAGCGATAATCTCTCAAGATACTCAAAACATACACAGCCAGGCCAGTGTTCATTGCGATCTCACTGTGTCCACCCTGCAACAAAGGTGCCATAGTCTCTTTCTTGCAGCCTCACTTTGTACATTTACCTCCACTTACTAAACGTCAGCTCCAGGCAAGGCCATGGCAGTCCTGCATAGTAGATGTATTTATGTACATTTCAAGGATGAGGAAACTGAGCCCCACATGTGCTAGCTTGCCTAAAATCATAGCTATAGTAGGTGACAGAGCCAGGATTTGAACCTGGGACTGTCCGTCCCCAGGCCATTAGAGTATATTGCCTCTTTAAAACAAAGCTGATGACAGGAAGTCCTGGGTAGCTCAATGGTTGAGCATCTGCCTTTGTCTCAGGTCACAATCCCTGGGTCTGGGGATTGAGTCCCACATCAGGCTTACCACAGGGAGCCTGCTTCTCCCTCTGCCTATTTCTCTGTGTCTCTCATAAATAAATAAATAAAATCTTAAAGACAAAACAAAACAAACCTGAAGACATACTTTTCTTTAAAGGAAGTTAGACATCAAGATCTTTCTTAAAATGATAGGAACAAGCGAGTAATCTATGGTAAACTTTTCATCACCCAGAATCCCTTTTAGTTCCCTTCTACTCCTTTGGACTTCATTTTTTTTTAAAGGTTTGATCTTCTCTACTATATTTATTAAAAAAATAGTTTGTTACCCTATTTTGTATTTGTAATGATGAATACAATTTTAACAGCTCCATTAATCCCAGGTAACTAGCCCCTAGCATTCATTTAGGTTATACCAGGCATTGTGTTGAGTACTTTATGCATATATTACTTCCCAAAACAATCCCAACAGATAGGTGTTATTTGAGCCTCATCCTCATTTCATAGATGAGGAAGTAGAGTATGGTAGTTTTCTATCACTGCATAACAAATTACTGCAAATTAAGCAGCCTGAAACACGAGCCATTCATTAGGTCACAGTTCTGTAGGTCAGAAGCCTGGGTATGGTGTGCCAGGTTCTCTGCTCAGATCTCACAAGACTAAAATCAAGGTGTTGGCGGGGGTGGGGGGGGTCTTCTCTGAGGCACAGAGTCCTCTTCCAAGCTTATTCAGGTTATTGGGGGGAATCTAGTTTCTTGTGGTGGTAGGACTGAAGTACCCATTTCTTTGCAGATTGTCAACTGGGGGTGGCTCTTAACTCCTAGAGGCCCCTCTTGGGTCCTTGCCATGTGGCATCTTCCATCATTAAAGCCAGCAATAGAGAACCTGCCTCATACCAAGTATCTCTTATGTTTCATATCTCTCTGACTTGAGGAAGAGCCCAATTCCTTTTAAGGTCTCAGCAGATTAGATCACCAGGCAGATCATCTTCCTTTTGATTATCTGAAAGCCAATGATTAGTAGTCTAGTCATGGGGGTGATACTTCCTTACATTCTCAGACTCTGCCAGCACTCAGAGGAGGGGATTAGGCAACAATGTACACTAGAGGCTGGGGGTTTTGGGGTCCAGGCTAGAATCCTGCCTACTGAACAGAGGTTTAAAAATGGAGCATCTTGCTCAGGGTCACATGGCAGGTAAGTGGTGGAGCTGGCATTCTAACCTGAGCTCATCTTATTCCAAAGCTCATGTTCCTTGCCAGCACCATTTGGGAAATTATCTTCAGTATGAAATTACTAACCTCCTTATTATACAAAGGACTCTTGCAAATCAATAACACAAATTTGAAAACCTGATAGGAAAATAGTTGAAGGATGTGAATAAACAGCACAGGGATGCCTGGTGGCTCAGCAGTTAAGCATCTATCTGCCTTTGGCTCAGGGTGTGATCCCGGGGTCCTGGGATTGAATCCCACATCCCCTGCATGGAGCCTGCTTCTCCCTCTGACTGTGTTTCTACCTCTCTCTTTCTGTGTCTCTCATGAATAAATAAATAAAATCTTAAAAAAAAAAACAGCACAGAAGAGAAAATATGTATGACCAATAAACAAAGTCGGTATCAGGGTATGTCACTAAACATGTGTTCTGGCAAAACATCTGGGGGCTGATCAAATCTGGGCTCATAGAAGAGGTAGGCACCTACCCAACTGGGCTGTAAGACATTTGCCCCCCCCCCCCCCCCCCCCCCGCCGTCTCTTCCTCCTCCTCCCTCCCCCTGCCCCTTGCCTCCTTCCTCCTCCCACCCCCTCTCCTGCCCACCCATAGTGATAGTCAGTCTCGGGGCTGCCTTCGTGCACTTACAGGATGGGGAGTTTTACTATTCGCTGCATCTAGGCAGCCCAAACTCTGAGTTTGGTGGATAGTCTTTGGCAGTCATAACAAAAGCATAAGTGATGAAAAGGCACATACTTTGAGGGCGCGATGCCAACTGTAAACTTCAGACAAGATACCTTTCAAAGTGTCAGATCCTTATCAGCAGAATGAGGACAGTAATGCCATTTCTCAAAACTTGAGACTTGGTTATAATGGATATAAAGTGATCTGAATAATGCCTCCAAGTAAAGTGTGCAGAAAATATTAGCTCCTTGTAACTAGAATTCTCTTACACCTGAAATGACTGTTTTCCTAAATATGTGTGTTTGAGAGATGCCTTTTCTGTGGGGGTGCCACCTCAAAGGGAAGAACTGACTGTCTCTGGTTTCCGCTTTCCCCTCTTGCCTCATTTCCCTTCGGGCAATAGAGAAGCCAGCCCTTGAGCAGCTGCTGACACCTGTGAGGGTAAGCCCCTGTCATCATCAGTCTGCTGACACCAGCAATATGTCAGGCACACTGAAGCTCAGTTTTAGATTCAAAAGCAGTTTCTTTTTTTGGTCACATGTGAGGTCTGTGGGGACATAGTAGCTTTAATGACAATCGTGCAAATTCTGAACTTTGGTAGCAGAATTATAGATGCCTTTATTTTATGTAGTTATTCAATTATTCCCTTTTGTGTTCCAGAATTATGCAGGGTAAAAGATGATTTTAACTTTGTTTTCTGGGTTAAGAAATCTTAGTTGCAGGGTTGCCTGGGTGGCTCAGTGGTTGAGCGTCTGCCTTCCACGCAGGTCGTGATCCCAGGGTTCTGGGATCGAGTTCTGGATTGAGACTCCCCACAGGGAGTCTGCTTCTCCCTCTGCCTCTGTCTCTGCATGAATAAATAAATAAAATCTTTTAAAAAATAAATCTTAGTTGCAGATGATAGAAACAACTCAAATTGGCTTAAATGAGGAGAGGTTTTAAAACTATAGAGGTCTGAGGGAGTATCTTATGGAATGAAGTTGGGCCTTAGAAGCCACTGGAACTGGGCACCAGGAGCCCAGGAGGGTTTTGGACTCCTTTTTGTTATTTGCTGCATTTTCTCTACAGACTGACTTCTTTCATTTCTCTGTGCTATGGAAATACAACTATCCACAGAGAGCAGCCTCTTCCCTCTCTGAACCAAAATTACTAGGGAGGGATTTTGATTGGTCCAGCTTAGGTCAGGTGGATACTCCTGGACCAATCAGCAGTGGCCAGGGAGTGGGTCCTGCTGTACCACTATGTTGGCTCCTATGTTAACTAGGAGGAAGAAGGAGGCAGTTTCCAGAAGAAGGGGAGAGGCACTAAGCAGATACTAGCAATTCTTGTCTATGAAAGTCTTCTCCGCCCATAGTAAAGCATAGTCATCCTGATTCCCAAGGTCTGGCTTCTCAGACGGACAAAACTAACTCCTCTTCTTTCATGTTTGGTTAGAAGCCTTCCTTTTAGTTGTTTCATGTTTAGTTAGCAGCAGTCCTTTTAGTTGTGTTGCTTTGTTTTGTTTCAACAATAATAGTCTGACCTAGGAGCAAGAATAGACATAAATATAAGACAAAATAATAGACATAAAGAATAAGACATAAAACATAATTGTCTTCTGAAATAGTTGAAATAATAGCAGATCCTGGAAAATTACATTCTGAAATGGCTTAAGGCTGTTGCTATAATATTGGAAACTATTGGAGTTTAGTCTTGGGTTTTAAATAGAAAATAGCCTACACATCAGTCTCATATTGCTTTGTGGTTTACAAAATTTATGACTTTCCATGGAGCTTTTTATTTTTCATTTTATTTTTTTAATTTTTCATTTTAACCAAATTTAGCTTTTATTGCACAAACAGTATCAGGGCAATGATCCTGTCACCTTCAGAAGGCCCTGATACTATTTGCAGATGTGGGAGGAGATGGTAATGTTCAGAACCAAGGGGATCTACCTATTTGGAAAATCCCTTCTCTGAAGCTGAACCTTCCACCTCAGTTTTCCTTTTCCCCTCCCTGTTAGGTTTTATTTTATGTTTCCTGCCCATGTGAGAAGCTGGGATTGGGAATTACAGCTTTTTGCATGGGAGTTGGTAAAGGTCTTGTCACTGACTTTTCTTCTCTCCCATCAACCTCTTCCTCTTCACAGTTGATGGCCTATTTAATGGATTGGACTTGGGGTTTAGTTCACTGTGATCTGTATACCCTTCCCCACCCCCCAGCCTTTTTAAGTGCCCACATCACACTGTCCGTTAAACCACTTGAAACACACAATGAGAAGCAGGGGGTGAAAGCTAGCTGCAGAGAGGATGCAAACAGGATGGAAAGATCCCCTCTGACTCATGGGGTCCACGATGCTAATAGGTCCTTTCTCTCTCTCTCTACTGCCTTGGCCTTCCCTGTGGAAGATGTGGTCGATGATGATGATGCAGAGTTGAAGTTCACACAAGAGGCCCACAGACTGAAGGTGTTCTGGGTCCACGAGACAGATTTCTTTATCAAAAGACTCAGAGACAAGTATCCCTGGCCAGCAACTGAAGTTTGCCAATTAGGCAGATGAACAGCTGGCTAAGTTCTATTTTGTTTCTGTTTGGGGTGGGGGGGGCAGAAAACTCATGGAGCCAGAATGGATATCTCCAATGGGGTAGCCAAATTAAAGTCTTGTGTATGTTAAGTGCTCATATGTATTTGATGCCTCTGTATATTTAGTATCTTGCCAGTCTCACCTAACCTCCTCACCATGCATCACAAACGCTTAGTAACCAGCTGCTTTTTCAATATTAGGTTCTTTTGTTCCCTACACCCTTTTCTATCTCTGTTTACCTTATACATGTTCTACTTACTAACCACTTATTTATAGTTAACATAACCCAACATAATTCTCCTTTTTTTTTTTTTTTTGGTTTTATTAATTCATGAGAGACACACAGAGAGAGGCAGAGACATAGGCAGAGGGAGAAGCAGGCTCGCCATGGGGAGCCTGATGTAAGACTTGATCCCAGGACCCCAGGATCATGCCCTAAGTCAAAGGCAGACGCTCAAGCATTGAACCACTGAGGTGCCCCTATTTCTGGTTTTGAAGATTAATAAATCTTATAAACCCACTCGTCTTCAGTAACTGAAGTAAATATTTTCTAAAAGAGTTGCTTATTGCAAATTGATTACATAAGGCCCATTTTTAGATTTGCTACCCTTTATAAGCCTGATGATGACAATTCCCTTACTTGGTCTTCGGCACTCCATATTTGTCATCATTTACCCAGGTTCTCTCCTTCTGCCATTCAGCTCTGGAAATCTCAATAAACACAACTCCTAGATCAGCCTTTTTGTGCATGACCATTGCTGCTGACTTCCACAAGGTGCTGGTAATAAAACCAGCTGGCTTAGACACTGCAGCAGCAACATGGACCACCAGCGTCCTGACCTGGTTAATGAACATTCTGGGAGGAGGAAATGTTCTGTGCAGAGTGCTGCTAATACACAATGTGTTTTGTATCCTCAGGGCTGATTTGACCTAACCTCCCATTTAGAAAAAAAGAGGAATGAGGCTGATTACTTTCTTGAGGGACAGAGACAGGGATTTGTTTAAAATCATAGCTCTGATTTGAGGAAAGTGCAGTGGAGTGGTATCAGGTAAATGCATTTAATTAATGCAGGTTCAACCAGACCTGTTCATTGAAAAGGGGGGTAGGGAGAGAACTTACAACTCAGTGTTAGATGGGATGGTGAACTTGCTGTTCTGTTTGTCAGTCCCAGTGAGGAGATGGTAATTCTAGGTCTTGATGTGGGCTTTTTGTATAACATGCTCCCTAAAAACAAGCAAGAGTTATCAGGGGCTAAACTGAAGATATATGTATAATATTTTTCTAGCAGTTTATGGAGAGAAGGGATGTCAGACTTTACCTGGTGCCTTTCTAAGGAGTTTCCATGGTTGCTATTTTTACTCTGTTATTTTTTCAACTCTTTATAATGAAAAATTTTAAACATATGGAAAGTTGAAATATAACTGCAATGAACACCCACCCTCTGGAATCAACAATCACTAACATTTTACTCTGTGTATCTATCTATGTCTTGATCTATGTATGCATCTATCTACAGCTGTTTATGTAGTTTGGATATTTTTACTATACCATTTCAATAGCAGATAACATTATCCTTCACTTTTCGATACTTCGATATATATATCCTGAGAATAAGGTTTTCCTACATTACCAAGCCCAAGAAAGCTACTAATAATTCCCCAACATTTGCTAAAACTCATTCCATATTCCTGTTTCTGCAATTATCTTTTATAGTTGGTTTCCCCCAAAACCATCCAAAAGCCTTGCATGGCATCTGGTTGGATGGTTTTAAATCTAATCGAGACCACAGTTTTATTTTGTTACTCTGTTTTTAAGTCTTTTTTATTCTCAAATACTCCCCTCATCACAATCCTTCCTGCTTAAAATGACATTAACTTTTTGAAAAGACCAGCCCAGTTGCTTATGGAACGTGTTTCACATTTGAATTTATCTGATTGTTTCCTTATGCTATCATTTCATGTATTCCTCTGTCCTTCATTTTTATAAAGTGATAAGTTGAAAGACTTGGTTTCTTTCATGTTAAACTCTTTTGGGCAGAAAAACATCCTAAGGGATGCCAGCTACGTGGCATTCAGGGGCATGTTAAGAGGCACACAGCAGTAGGTTGTTTGTTATGCTGACTTGCTAGACAGGGTAGATGCTGATGGTAGTCCAGTCTCTGAGTGAGGAGCAACTCTGCTGTAGATTCCTTGATGGATATTTTTAATTAATTAATTAATTAATTAATAATTAATTATTGTCAGTCCGCCTTTCCTTAATTTTTAAAAAAATTTAATTTCAGCATAGCTAACATACAGTGTTATATTTAGTTTCAGGTATGTAATATAGTGATTCAACACTTCTATACATCACTCAGTGGCTCATCACAATAAGTGTGCTCTTAATCCCCTTCACCTGTTTCACCCACTCATTCCCCTCTACCACCTCCTCTTTGGTAGACCATTAGTTTATCCTTGGTGGATATTTTAGAGCTCTTTGCAAAGCAAAAAAATCCAAAAAACAAAAACCCAAAACCAAAACAACAAAAAAACCAAACAGGCACTTGTTCTACTATCTCAAGAAAAGGGCTATTTAATGAGAGAATATACAGTTGTAAGAACCCAGGCTTTTTCTCTCTGGTCAGTTTCATTCTTCCTTTCTCTACCTTCTCCTTTTGATGCATAGGTCCTGCTCCAAACGTCTTCTCCGTGAATGTGGCACTATGGGCTGGTCTGACTCAACTTGATGTGATCTTTCAACAGCTCGCTCTCCTAAAGCTCACTGGGTAGTCTTCAGGTGCCCCATCTCCAAATCCCTAGGAAAACTCTGATCACATCAGCTTATCTTTCTTGGGCTGGGCCTCTCAAGAGGTGGGCAGGCTGCTGGCCAGTTCTTAGAAGGGCTTTCCTCTTCCTTGGCCCAGTCACGTGCAGTTAGAAAGATAGGGTCAAATGGACCTGCTGTTTACCAGTTTAGGCAAGCGACTAACTTCCCTGAGATTCAAGAGTTCTCACTTGAAAATGTATCTAGCTCATAGGGTTCTGATAAGGAGTAAATGAAGTAATTCATATCAAATATTTAGCACTGGGTCTATGACACAGAAAGTGCTCAATAAATACTTCACCCCTCTGCTACTACAACTTTTTTTAATCTTATGTTCACTCAGCAGGAACTGTGGGGAAAATGGGGCCAATTCCCCAGAAAGAAAATGTGGGGAAGATACCCCAAAACATTTCTAGGATGGTCGAAAAACTTTCCATTTATTTACTATTTTTCCATGATATATAGTGATCATTTTAGGTCCTGTGTTCTGGGAGACTGAGTGGACCATTTGTTCTTTGCATGTGCCATTGAACAAAAAAAAGCCATACTTTATGCATATGGGGATATGCACCAATTTAGAGGGAGGAAAGAAAATTTCTAACATAAAAAGCTATTGAATGAATTTCAAATGCAGTCTGCATATATTCTGGAACATTCTAATGTATTTGTTCTGATAGGGATTGACTTATAGTAATTCAAATCTTATATATCTTGTGACATTTGGCAGTGGATTTAGTTCTGAATTTTTTTAAGATTTAATTAATTTATTTATTTGAGAGAGACAGAGACAGTGAATGATGCATGAATGGGGAAGAGAGGGAGAGGTTCCCCCCTGAGCAGGGAGCCCAACGCAGGGCTTGATCCCAGGACTCTGGGATCATGATCTGGGCCAGGGGAGACACTTAACTAACTGAGCCACCCAGGCACCCTGGAGTTAGTTCTGAATTTATTTTGCTAGCATCTCTCTGCATGAGCTGTCTCTCTGTACTATCACAGCCTGGTACATCGAACTGGCTATTCTTGGCTTCTTAACCACAGCACCTTAGTTGCCCAATGAAAATATCCAACAAATGTCTACATTTTTCTCATGTTTGTGGTTTCAATTGCATTTTTATATATGGGAAAAATTAGCATCTTCTTTTGAAGGATAAGAGAAGATTATTTTGATATTAAGGGAACATTTGAAATCATTGACTGAGGTCAGTCTAAGGATCGAAATTTTTTCAAAGTGTGGCTTTTCACCTACAGATTTAATCAGCCTTTTTAAAAAGTGATTATTTGGAATGCCAGTGAGGATGCGGTAGGACGGATGCTATCACAGGTGTTCAGTGGCATTGTTACTTAATTATCTTTCTGGAAAGCTGTTTGTGTCAAGAACCATAAACATATATAGGCCATTGGCCCAATAATTGCATTTCTAGGGATCCATCCTATAGAAGTCACCCGATGTGTGGGTTAAGATTTATGCACAAAAGTGTTTGGTGCAGCACTCATTATAATGGTAGAAAAAAAAGTGGAAAAAGTCTGAATGTCCAATAATGTGGGACAGTTGGTGTGAATTGTGTTGTATCCATATAAGCATGTGTTATGCAACCATAAGGGGATATTGTGGAAGAGTGTTATTCAGTGAAAATGTGTATTGTGTTCTTAAAAGCAGGAAATAAAATTGTATATACAGTAATGATCCTGCTGGAAAAAAAATTAAACATGCCAAAATATTAATAATGAGTTCCTCAGACTAAATGAGTGTCAAGTGACATTTTTTCTTTGTTTTGTTTTGGCTTTTCCAAGTTTCTACAGGGTGTGTGCATATATAATTTTCATAATTGAGAAGAAAATTTGAGGTGAGAAGACAGATATTTGAATTGTAATTTTGAAGTGGAACTTTGAGTTTTTAGGTTTAAGAATAAAAATCATCCCAACAGGCAAAGGAATAAATCTAAGTCAGAAATTCAATGAATTGGCCTAAATCCCATGGTTACTTAAGATGGAATTTTAAAATAAGGCATCTGTTTATGGAGGAGTTTCAAATGTGAGAACTGGATGAAGGTGAACTTGGAGGAATTTTGTCTTCCTTTTCTAACATCAACAACAAATCCATAAATCTTACTTGGATATTTGAGAGAGGAGGAAAGCACCTTAATAAGAGTGAATGCTGTGTACTCAGCCAAGAAAGAAATCATTTCCCAAAGAGTTAATATTCCAAAGAATTAATAGGTAACTCAATTGCATCTTATTAAGTTGAGATACCTTATTTTGATGGGTTCTGGATGACACCTTGGGAGAATACTTTAAAACGTCACTTTTGGAAAATTAGAGGAAAATGCTTAATATGGCAGCCTGCGTATTCCTTCTTTTGGTTTCATTTATGATTGAGGCTCAAAGGACTGCAGATTGCGAAGTTGCCTTAGTAATTTTTGGGGTCAAAAGGATACTGGATTTTTAAAAATACCCTTTACCCTCAAGGTATGTTTCCTGTTTTACAACTCCTGTAACTAAAATCAAACATGTTTTTCCTGGGTCAAACCTTTGCTGGGCATTAATATCTTTATCGCCAAATTCTAAAACTTCTCAAGGAAGGAAAAAGCTTGAGATTTAGACTGGAATAGTCCTTTCAAGTCTGCATTATTGGTACAAATGACCAGGATTTGCTGTTCCTGAAACATAATAAAACCTGCTGCCTATTCTTACGGTCTTGATATCATGTCTTTTTTCCCTTCTTTTTAAAATGTGCTCATCTCATTATCCAGAGTGACTAAGAGGCCCTGCATATGTGCCACTAAAATACTCGTCCTCAATTCGCTCTTCCTTTTGTCCTGATACCCGTTGCTCAGGAAGTGACTTCTCCATCTTGTTTCATGAGTCATTCTGACGTGGTTCACCAAATTCTCTCCATTGACCATGCCTCCTACTTGAACATCATCCCTCTGCTTTAATAAGTGCTCATTTCCCTTCCTTGTCCACTTGCATTTTTTTTTCTATTTTAGGGTTTTGGTCTAATATTGCCTATTATATCTCTTATGTGTAATTTTATGTTATTTAGTGGTATCAAAGTTCCTTAATATATTAAGAAATTTTTCTGCTACCAAACTCAAAGGGCCAATGTCAAAAAGTGCATAAAAGTGGACAAGTAAATGAGAACAGGAAAGAGAATCCCTATTGTGCAGCAGTAAACAGTGCAAGTAAGTCAATTTAATGTGGTTTTATGAATTTTAGTTACTTATTTCAAAAATTAATACCTCCATGTGTGTTTCTGGAAAAAACACGAAGTTGGCATTCTCCTCTCAGCTGCCTTCTGTTTTTACCCTTGATACTGGTTTTATTTCTACAAGAATTCAATCTGAAAAGTCTCTGGCTTGGCAACAGGAGGAGATAAAAGCATTTTACCTGTTGTTAGTTGTGTTTGTTTAAACAAACTCATGCAACTATTGTTGCTTACAGTCACTGGGCTTATTTCTGCTGGCCTGGCAGGGTTTATGTTGGCAATGATGAGGAGATGCTATCAGCAATTCATTGTGTACTGTTTGCATAACGGGACAGGGCAGCCAGCTCCAGTCATTTTTTTTTTTTTTAAATGCATCAGATTAGTTGAATGATTTTATTAAGATGAGTGTCTGGTTGGGAAGCTGCAATCTATGACTGATGATGACACAGTGCTCAAGTACCTGAAAGGCCCCCAGCTACAAGTGATAGGCTGGGCTAGCAGGTTGCTCAATTTCTAGATCATGATTGCACCTGCAGAGCTCTGGCTACGCTGCTGAATGGCAAAGGCACAATACTCAGTTATGTTGTCCTTTGATGCCTCAGGTCTTTTAAACCTCAGAGAATCCACAGCTATTCCAGAAACTTCAGTCAAGGGAAGATCTGCTGGATTGTCCTGAGGTAATAGTATCTAAACAAAGTTTTCCTTCAAGAACAGTCATCCTGTTAACCATCAATGAGATAACTTGGAAAACAAGAACTTTAAAGACATCTAGTGCTTGAGTTTACTTATTTGCTTTTAGAATGAAGTCACCGCTCAGTACCGTGACTATAGAAACACAGGAAATACAAATTTTTTTCAGTCTACTTCAGCTACTCACACATCTCCTAGCAAAGTCCTTGAAGTGTGGTCCTTGGGGTATTAGCAGCAATAGCACCTGGGAGCTCATTTGAAATGCAGACTCAGGCCCCACCCCAGACCTGAATCAGAATCTGCATTTTATCAAGATCCTCAGCTTACGTGTGACACATGAAGGTGTGAGTAACACTTTGGTTCTTAGGGCAGTCTCCATTCAGCTTGCAGATACTATCAGCTCAGGTGGAGGTTTCTTGTGAAAGTCTCTGGTCAGGATTCAGGCTGATGGAAATTGACATGCAGTCTGTCCTCTTTCTCTACTAAAAGAAAGTAGAGCCGTGGTGATTCCAGTTAACTAGAACCTGGGGCTCTAGCCACTTAGTACAAATCCTTCTGGGGTTCAGACACAGTAAAAGACACCAGAGGCAGGGTTGAAAATTCTTCTGGGGTTCAGACACAGTAAAAGACACCAGAGGCAGGGTTGAAGATTCTGGTATCACCACTCCTCTCACTAGTTGCTCCCTCCCTGCCTGGGAATACCCAAATCATAGCATTCTTTGTCCATGGAAAGGTATTCCTGGAACTCTTTCTCTAATGCAGACGATGTTTTTTTTCTCATCATGTGCCTTTTGCCAAGGTAGTAGGTGTCCTGTGTTGTCCTCAGCAGCAGAGCCACCACACCCTGCTGTGTGACGATGATATGTGATAAATGAGGAGAGGGGTCCATTCCACTTCTGGCTACTGAGGCCCATGTGCTATGTAATGCATGTCCCGTCTTTAATTATTTACTGGTCTTGCCCTGCCCATCCACTGTCCTGGCTGCTGTTTGCTGTGTTCTGTAGCAGAGGAATTTGACCCCTCCAGAGTTTAAATCCCACTCAATTCTGGCCATTTCTTGGCATGGTTTTTCCTCAGGTGGCAGTTCGCTGAGGGCAGAGGCATATTTTCTAAACCCCTCTGTGGCTGAGTGTGTTAAGTATGTCTTCATATTGAAAGAGATTCGGGCAGAGGCTAAGCTGATTACAGGGCTCAAGCCAGGCCCTGAGCACATTTCAGACTTGGAATGCAAATTGTTGTCTGTAGTAATTATAGTTTGTGCCATGGCCCTGCTCGGCCCCTGTGGTCATTATCCTGGTACAGAATAAGCAGTTTTGTGCTCTGAGAGTGGGAGGTAATGAGGGGGAGAGGGGCGCTTGAGGGGCATTTAAAGGGTATTTTCAGGGCCCATCCCCTAGTCTGAGTGGGTGTGGGACAGACCCAGATGTGTGCTGGGGTACACCACTGACAAACTCTGTGACCTGTGGGCCAGGAACTCAACCTCTTTGAGCTTCGGTGCTTTCTAGTCTTTGCCTCGGAAGGTTGCCCTGGTGATGAGATGGCGATGATGTAATGGGCCCTCATCACAGTGCCTGGCACATAAGAGGTGCTGACTAAGGGAGGGTTTCATGGCTTACCGGGTACCATAAGGGCAAGGATCTGTGACAGGAAAATACACACCCTTCTTAAAGGGCAATTCTCATGCACATGTTGGTTACCCCCTCTTCCTGCAAAGGGTCTATAGCATCCTTCTCATGCTTCCCAAGTCTGCAAAATTGACAGTAGCTTAGAGCGCTGGCTCGGGTCAAACTTCCTGCAGATCAGTCTAGCTGTGTGCCCTTTGGTGATTTGATGGACATCTCTGAGCCATCATGGGTTTTGTTGTTTGTTAAATGGACATTATAATTGTATGTGATTCACAGTGTTGTTGGGGAGATTATCTATGAAGAATGCATATAAAGTTGAGCACCAGTGCTTGGTTCAAAGTATGAAGGGGGTACTATTGTTTTCCCCTTTGCAAAGATAAGGAAATGAAGGCTTTAAGGGCTAAGTGACTCTCCCAAGCCTGTGGCCCAGATGTGGTAAAGCCTGGACTCTGGCTCAGCAAATTGCCTGTGATTCCACATTAGCATCACTGTCATTCTGCCTCAAGGTGTTCAGAAATCACTGCATGAGTTCTGCCCAGGCGTCTGCTTCCGGGGCTCCACTTCTCAGACCCCTCGTTTTTTTTTTCAGACCCCTTGTTTTTGTTGACAGATTCTTTCTTTTTCTAAAAAACATTTATTTATTTATTTTAGAGATTGAGAGAGAGCGCGTGCGTGGTGGTTGGGGGAGGGGCAGAGGAAGAGGGAGAGAAAAATCCTTGAGCAGACTCCCTGCTGAGCATGGAGTCCCTATGTGGGACTCACTATCTCGACCCTGAGATCATGACCGGAGTAGAAACCAAGAGTTAGATACTTAACTCATGGAGCTATCCCAGCACCCTGGCAAATTCTTTCTTAAATTGGGTTTAAGTAGATCATAGTAATATTATTATATTACTTTATTATATGATGTTATGTATAATATGTTATATAATATTAAAATATAAATTAATATTGCCTTGTGTGGGCTCTTACTCTTACTGTCCCCATTCAACAGATGATAAAATGGAGGTACAGAGAAAGTAGATTGCCAGAGGTTACATGGTAAGCATAGTGCTGGGATTTGAATTCAGGTGGTTTGGCTCAGGATTCCTATTCCTAACCCCAAGCTAAACTGCTTTCCAGATGCTATGCCCTTGCCACCTGGGCTGGCCTTGCGGTTCCCAGACCTCCTTAGATGCAAACTTGGCATATCATTTCCTAGGACCTGTCACTGTGTGCTTGGCCTCACTTGGCCTCAGAGAATGGTTCTGGGGCCTCCTCTCATACCCCCCAGGTGCTCATTCAACACAGAAGGCCATTTGTGCCTCAATCTTGTACATTCTTAAAAAATATATAAAAATCAGCCTTTCATCTTAATAATGACACAACCCAGAGGTGAGGTTCCTGTTATCACACCAGGGGAATTTGGGCAGAGGTGATTGGAGTTGTAAAGTCAAGTAGCAGGGGAATTCCTTCTTTTCTCCATAAATTACTGACACCAGAGCTCTGTGTAATTTCACATTATGGGAGAGAATGGCTATGCTTAACTCCTCTGGGGAGAGGAAATTTATCTCACTTCTCATTCAGCAAGGAGAGGGAATTGGGAAGCATAGAAATGGAATTTTGTTGTTGTTGTTAAATTCCTGACTTTTAGCTAATATATTTATGTATGTGTACTTTAACATAGGAACTAAGGTACTAAGACATAGCACCAGTATTATATAGTCATGGCCACTCTTCTTGACAAAAAAGAATTCATGTTTGGTTATGTATCTGTTCTTGCTGAAAATCTTGCTCTTGGTCCCCATTTTCCACAGGAAAGAGTTGGAATTTCTTTTTTTTTTTAATTTTTATTTATTTATGATAGTCACACAGAGAGAGAGAGAGAGGCAGAGACACAGGCAGAGGGAGAAGCAGGCTCCATGCACCTGGAGCCCGACATGGGATTCGATCCCGGGTCTCCAGGATCACGCCCTGGGCCAAAGGCAGGCGCCAAACCGCTGTGCCACCCAGGGATCCCAGAGTTGGAATTTCTACCTTGGCTCCAACCTTCTCTTTTCCTAGCCTAACCATTCCATCCCTCCCATGGGCCTTTGAGCATCTTTTCACCTCTCTCCTTTACTGTGGCTCCTGTCCTTTCAGCCTGACAACCCTACACATCCCTAATGAGCTGTTCGAATGGCTCTTTTCCTGAAGGGACTTGAGAATTGTCCTTGACTGCTTCTTCAGTGTTCCTGGTATTCCAAGGCCATGGAACATGACAGGATGGGCAGTAGACATTGTTTATAGGTCTGTGTTCCCTTTCGCCCATGAGTTCTCATGTGGTATTTTTGTATGCCTAACACATGGAACACAGAACAGGGCACTTTTCTGTTGAACGAAGGATGCGTGCTCCCTTTTTACACATGCCCGGATACATTTCTTCCCTAAGCAGGGTCTGTGGATAATAGAGAGAATACCAGGTGATAGAGCTGAAACACCAGGCTATCGGCTCCATGGGGGCAGGATCTGTCCTGTTGCTCCAGTCTACACTGTGGTTAGTATTCATGGAGACAATTGTCAGACAAATGCCTGAATGAGCACTGTGGTAATGAGCCCATGTTGCAGACCTAGATTCAAATCCCTATTCCATCACTGACAAGCTTGGATAACTTCTTTAACCTCTCTGAGCCTGTGCCCTCATTTATAAACTAAGGATAATAAAAGTACCTATCTCATAGAGTGGTCAAAGAATTGAATGTTTAATGTCTAATGCATAGCAAGCCTCCAATCAATGGTGGTTGCTAAAGCTATTAATAAATAAATTAATCATGGGATATATGCTGAAAAGAGAATCAACAGGGTATCATGATAGAGGATAAGATGGTGGGGCAGGGGATGTGATCCTTTAGGCAGCTCAGTCAGGGAAGGATTCCTGTAAACTGGGACCAAACTATGAGAAGGATGCTGCTGTACTGTGAAGATATGGAGGAAAGAGTTTTCTGGAAAGCAGGTGTACAGGCCCTGGAGCAGGAAAGAGCTTAATGAGGAATAGAAATTGTGACTAGAGCTTGGGAGGCGGAAGGAGAGTAGAATGAAATAAGGGCTTAGGAGGGAGACAGAGGCCAATTGATGCAGGGCCTTGTGGGCCAAGGGACACTGTTTGGGTTGAATTTGAAATGTGAAAGAAGCCATTCAATTCTTATGCTCAGAATCATTCTGTGGGTCTGGACTACTTCAGCTTTAGCCTATCCTATGTTCTGTGTGTATGAACTAACCCCCACAATAAAACCCAATTCTGGGATGCTTGGGTGGCTCAGTGATTGAGCATCTACCTTTGGCTCAGATTGTGATGCTCTCAGGATCGAGTCCCACATAGGACTCCCTGCAGGGAGCCTGCTTCTCCCTCTGCCTATGTCTCTGCCCCTCTCTCTGTATCTCTCATGAATAAATAGATAAAATCTAAAAAACAAAACAAAACCTCAGTTCTGATTGATTTAAGCAGAAAATAAATTTATTACAGGATATAGGAAGCTCAGAGAATTTCGGGAGGATTAGGGAACCAGGAACAACCTCAAATTATACCACCAGACATTTCCTACAAGCACATCATTGCTGCCACTGCTGGGCAGGTGTCAATAGCATGGTTTGTGCCAACTAATGTGGCTGCTCAGTTGCCCTCACTGCTGCCTCTGTGAGCTGCTGCCACCCCCACAAGAATTGAGTCTGCAGTGTCCCTGCTGTTTTCATTCCAGCTTTTGATGCCAAGTCTGGGGTGGGTGTATCTGATTGGCTGAGCCTAGCTCATGCTCTCATGCCCTGGCTGCAAGGGAGGCTGGGAAAGAAAGTGTGCGGTATCCTCATCTCTTTTGGTAGAATGTGGGGCTCGCGTTCATGAGTTGGGGCTTCCCCAAACCTAGGAAGATAATTAAACTGCAGAGTCTTCAGAGGGTTAAATGTCCCTCACAGACACACGTGGAGTAAGTGACTCAAGGAGCCCCTTGGCCTCAACAGTTTTGACCAATAGGTGGTAGCACTTTAAAAAAGACTACACTGCCTTCCTCTTAGACAATGATTTAAGAAAAATAGTGCCAAATTTGGAAGCAACTATTTCTCAGTCTGTTGCGAGACTAGGAACAATTTTTTTTAATTAGTTTAGTTCGTGCAGGTGTGTGGGGTCGCATGTTTCCCCCATGTTTATCACAGATTTGCATTCCTGTTGGAAATGCCTTAGCCATTGTCAGGGCTTATAATTGCTTCTTGTTATTGCCACGTGGGGCTTATTGTCCAAGATTTTGCTGCAGAGTTTATTGTTTATCTTACACCCCGTCTCCAGGAAGCTGCATGCGGAAATCTCTGAGCCTTACCAGGAAGTCTGACTTAAAGGGACAGCTTCCAGGGCAGAGCACTAACTGGGAGAAGGCCTGAGCTTCCAACCAAAACCCCGCTTCCCTGGAGTGGCAACTGGAAGCCTGAGTATCCCCCCACTTGGTTTGCTTGTTTCCAGTGTTTGGGTGATTCTTTTCTAATTCTGATTTAAGGGAAAAAAGTGGCAGTATTTACTCTGAGTACACATGGATACACACCAATCAAAATAAAACAAAAAAACCACTTTCACTGTGGTGTAGGCAGAACAAATGCTCTGAGTCACAGGTGCACGCACACACGCTTTTCCAATTTCTTTTATTTTGTTTGAGGGGTGTTTTCATAGAACTCTTGAACTTTATAGATAGGCATAGGGATTTTAAGGAAGTCAGCATTATAACAGCAAAAAAGTAAATGATGGGGGGGTGGGGTGTGCACCTGGATGGCTCAGTCAGTTAAGTGTCTGACTCTTGATTTTGGCTCAAGTCATGATCTCAGAGTTCTGAGACCGAGTCCTGTGTTGGGCTCCGTGCTGGGTAAAGCCTTTTAGGATTCTCTCTCCCTTTCCCTCTTCCCTTCCCCCTACCTCTCTTTAAAAACAGCAACAACAACAACTAAATAGGACTTAAGCTTTAACCACCTTCATATTTTGTTTTCTCTATTGGAAGGAAGAAGAGAAACAGGAAATTGCAAATTTCCATTGTCTTTTTCTTATTAGATATCTAATTGACAGCTCTTGTTAAAATCAGGGTAAAAATCAAATTATTTCAGATTTTTTTTTATGAGAGAGAGAGAGGCAGCGATGCAGGCAGAGGGAGAAGCAGGATCCATGTAGGGAGCCCAATGTGGGACTCGATCCCAGGACCCCAGGACCACACCCTGGGCTGAAGCTGGTGCTAAACTGCTGAGCCATGCAGGAATCCCCCTATTTCAGATTTGGTACCAACGTTTCAACTTGTTAAGAAGAAAATTTTCTGCTTAAGAAAAAATAAATTACTATTGTGGTTTGTTTGTATTTTTTGGTCTTTTAAAAAATATTTTATTATGGAAAATTTTAAACATATATAAAAATGGAAAGAACAGTATACTGACTCCCAATGTCCCCATCATCTTTTGTTCTGCTTTTAAATACGTGTATCAGTTAGATTCCTATAGACCTCTCTACAACCCTATGAGGGATAATGGAATCATGATTCCTGTTTTATAGATGAGGAAACCAAGGGTCAAGGAAGTTGAGGGAGTTACCAGGTCATTGAACTAGTAAATGCAGAGCCAGAGATCACAGAGCTGCCATATCAATTTACTGTTCCTTATTCCAGCCAGCCAGTTGTTCCCAGAAATTATCCTTAAAGAGATATCTGGATTCAAAATAGTGACGAGAAACTATTTTCTAAAAAATGATTTCTGCTTTTTGTTATATATTTTTAACTCAGATACTTGAGCAAATTACTTTTTAAAATCCTCCTAAGTATTCAGGTATTAGGAATACCACCCCCTTTCATATTCAGATTTTCTTCTGCTTAATCAGTTTTGACAATATAACACCAAATAGTAATTCTCATTTCCAAGTAAAGAAGCTCTTTCGCTGGTAGATATCAGCTAATTAGTTTTTAAACCTTTCTTTTTCCTAAGAATTGGGCAGAGGTCAGCAACCCACTAGAGTTTCACTTTTAACTGACAGTGTAACAAAGAGGTCTTGACAGTCCTTTGAAAGAGCTGTACTCAGGGTGTCCCTGTTTCTGAGTAATAGATCGAATGAGCTTATTTGCCAGCGCCCTAGTCTGCTCCCTGTGCAAATGCTTCAGGCTGTCCTTGCTTGCGTTCATAAAGGAGGTGGAACTCTAGGGACCAGGCCCTTGGCTGCTTCACAGCGCACATCAGAAGGCAGCTTTCCTTATTTCTGATTCACTTTTTAAAATAACTGTTTGTGGGTTGGTTGCCAAAGTAATGTGAGGAATTTGATTATAAAAGTTCAGATTTGTTTAGAGAGGAAAAAAAAATACAGTGCTCAAGCTATTGCTCGTAACAAAACCAGCAAGATAAGCACTCGAGATTAGCCATGATTAGCAATCTGTTGAGACTTCCATGTTCAAGCCTCATTTATTTTTAGTTCTTGTGTTGAAACCATAGATGAAGACTTTCCTATTTATTCATTCTTGACCTTGGGCAGCCAGGTTTGCTCCCACATTCTTCTCATCATTTTGTAATCTTGTTGAGCTGGGATATTAAGCAGGGCTCCAGAAGAGAATCAACATTTTCAAATGGTCCAAGTCTCTTGAGTTAAACCGTCTCGCATCCAAGCAGCCCTGGCCTGGAACAGGTCTGGAGCGCCCCCTCCCCCATTTGTTGGTGATTCATAATGAAGGGGGGCAGCATAGTTGTTCAAGTTTTGCTTGGATTAATCACACTTCCAGCACTGAGGAGTGGATATGAAGACATTCGATAAGAGTGGATGACCACAAGTAACTCCCAGGCTCGAAATACTTAGAAGCTCTTTTTATTTCTCACTGACTTGCCATGCATTATGCCTTCCGGCCAACCTAGTAACACCAACGAGTGTTACTGTACCTCTCATCTCTGCCACAACATAAATTTTTGTTTTTTCTTAGTCTTACTTGAATTTGGCAATAGCACCCAAAATGGTAAGATCTGTGAAATAACGATTTTCTGATATTGGAACCTTGATTAAATCGATGTGCAGTATACTATGTTAATTTGGTCCCTGCTGCCCTCCTGTTTTCATGATTGTTTCGCCATCTAGTTTTCACTTCAGTTTGTGGAATTATTTTAAAATTTAAAAAATTTTAAAATGCATGTGGTCACCTGGGTGGCTCAGTCAGCTGAGCATGTGACTCTTGATTTCAGCTCAGGTCTTGATCTTAGGGTGGTGGGATCGAACCCCACATCAGTCTCCATGCTCAGCTGGGAGTCTGCTTGAGGATTCTCTCTCCCTCTCCCTTTGCCCTCCCCCAGTATGCTGTTTCTCTCACTCTTGAAAGAAAGAAAGAAAGAAAGAAAGAAAGAAAGAAAGAAAGAAAGAAAGTCAGGCATCAAATGGAATATGGTCAAAGACCCTGAAATTCCCAGCCAACGTTGAGCTTTTGTGAAATCTATGGCTTCTTAGGTACAAATCAGAAAGAGAATGTGGAACCAGAATTAAATTCAAATGGAGAAAATCACCGATAGTCACCAACTTTTAATGAAGTGATTCTACTGAAATATCACCATTTTGTTTTATGTAAATGAACTTATCACAACCCTGATGAATATGTTTCTTATGATACTTTGGTGAGAAAACTATTTAAAACTTCTCAACATAAAATACCATGAGATATATACAATAACAGCAAAGGAAACACATCCCTTTGAGTTTTAGGGTCATTAGGAAGCGTGTTGTGGTAACTTAGCTAGGTCTACATTTTAATATTAGTCTCTTTTGTGTATAATAAGAATTTGACAGCAATATGGTTATTTAACCAGATGTGGGAAAACAGGGGCCAGTTTTTGCATTATAGGTGCCTTAGGGGTATTTCCCCATTATAAATATATAATGATTCAGCTCTACACACTTAGAGAAAAATATTATACCCTGAGAACCCACGCCCCCAGAATTTCATAGTTGGTTTTTTTTTTTCTTTTTTTTTTTTTTTTTTTTTTTGAGCATTTCACTCTGATCTATGTAGAATTTATTTTGGACAGTGTGAAGTAGGGCTTTAAAAGGAGGCTTTTCTTTCCAAGAAATGAATTATCCCACTTGTTAGCAATCCTTCTCTCCTCATGGTTTGCAGTCCAGCATTTGCCATATGTCAAATTCCAGAATATCCAGGGACAGGTTTCTGGCTATCTGTTCTAGGGTCTGTATGCATGTAGCAGGAGCTTGGAAATCAGCCCACCCAGGCTCCACTCCCAACCCTGCCACCTCTAGGCCTCTTGGGCAGGCTCCTGCCACCTGTTTGAGTCTCAGTTTTAAAAAATCTGTGCAGTAGAGATAACAGTGAGACTTATCTCAGGATGCCTAGGAAGGTCAAATGCAAAACTGCATGGCAACTTCTCCTATTGAAACATCAAAAATCTGCCATCACCATTTATGGTTTTAGTAATTATGGCTTTAGGATGTTTTATTATCTGCACACAGGTTCACTTTCATCATAAATTATGTTCTCAATGTTGGCAGAGTTAAGAATACGTAACTAAGAGATGATGACATCTCATGTGCATCTCTCATGTCTGCAGAAAGTTGACAGACCAGGGGGCAATGAATTCAGGTACTTCCATACCGTGGGATGCTCTGCAGTACAGGTCTAATATGGGTATGATGTGGAAAGATGCTCTGAATGTTAAGTGAAAAAAGCAAGTGGTAGAATAATGTTACTCTTCCATTTTTGAAAAATGTAAGTAAAATATAAAATGTTGTACATAGCAACTTGTGTGTGTTTAGACAGAAGGAAATGTCTAGATGATTTGCCAAACTGGTGGCCCTTGGATCAAATCCAGTCAGCAACTGTGTTTTGCGTGGCCTGTATAGCACTTTTTAAACTGATGGATTCATTGCCAGCATTTAAACGTTGTGAGATTTTATATATAACCTGGAATTTCCAGCTTCTCTTGAGAAACTGGAATGTCTGGTGACCCTGGGCCAGTAGTCCCTTGGGACCTCTGTTAGTTGGAACTGACTGAGGGCCCCCCTGAGAGCCCACCCAGGCTTTTCCTTCAGGTACCTGACTCCTGGCCCTGAAAACATTTGGGTTTATAACCCTTTTATCTACAGCTGGCTTTGACATGGGTGCCTCTGGCAAAAGGGACTGGGATGGAGAAAAAAGCAGGGCCTTTGGGAAGACTCACTTTTTACACTATATATTTCTGTATGTTTTGAATGTATTATAGTGACACCATGTTACTTTTAAAAGTTTAAAAATCAGTAGAAAACCATATTTGAATACTTGGTAGTATCCTAGGTGCTATGTAGAGAAAACCCACATTCTAGTTCCTTTATAAAGTTCCATTATGAAGCTAAAAATAAACTTGAACTCTGCATGGCAGGAGCCTCTTATTATTGAAATGTTCCTTCAAGATGTCCTCTGCGTGGACCAATTTCATTACTGGAGTTCTTGCTTCTGGTCAAAGCAGGGATAGCCGGAGATGGCCATGCCCTGCTCTTCCCTTCCTTTTCTCCAGCCAGGCCACCTGCTGGTTCTCCTGCCCAACCTCCCTCCTTCACTGCTACCTGCCCTGGGACCCAGTCAAGTTTCACCTCTTCCACGAAGTGCTGCAGCCCACGGGTTTCGGTTCTTCTTTCTCGTTCAGTGTCAGCAACCAGAAGTCAGGCTTAATCATTCTTGGATTAGTTGATGTGACTATGCCCTCCCTCCCCCAGAAAAGAAAGAAAGTCTAGAGTGCCCTGATCATTTTACATTTTCCTTTGGACCCTCCTTGGGGGTGATCCCAGCCTTGGCTCTTGGGGCCCATTCAGTGGCTTGTTTGAAAACCCTCCAGGAGACGAGTGGCTGGGCTTATGGGAACTTCCATTGGTCCTCAGGAGATTGACATTCTTCACTAGCTGAAAAGTCTCCAGGGCTGGCTAATCTCAGTTTATTGATAGGCCTCTATGAATTCAGGCCCCTTTCTGTGCAGGAGGCTGGGGGAGAGGCATTTTTTTAGGAATGCCTTCCATCTCTCCCCAACCAGCTGCCACCTACCCCAGGTTTGCTCTGTGGGGAGTCAGGTTCTTGGAAATAGAGGATCCTAAAGATGAGCTGAAACCCACCTTTAGTAAGCTCTGTTTTTTGACAAACATCACTGCGTGTTTCCTGAGTACCAGACCTGGTAGGTACCACATGTGGGCTTTGAGGTGACCCAGATGGTTGCTTGAAAGTGCTTAGCCTTTTCATGGTGATTTCACTTCCTTCTTTCTCCAGATAGGACCCTTTAAGCTCTTTGAAGCAAGACCCGTGTCTGTCTGTCGGAGCAGTGCTTTCAAAGCATTTGCTTTTCTTCCAGAGTGTCCTGTTGGCCTGTACTCCCTTGCTACTGCCCTTGCCAATTCTCCTGCCTAGAAAACCCCCCAGAGTTCTACCCATGTGTCTCTTGCTCTAAGAAGCCTTCCCAGACTCTGTTCCCATAAAAAATAATGCATTTGCCAGGCTCAGTTATTTCTTGCCCCCTCAGTACTTTGTTGTAGATCCTGGCAGCACTTAATTTGTTCTCAGGTCACCAGTGGTTCACCTTTGTACTCCCAGAGCCTGGTGCCTCCTTCTGTAATGTCTGTGGAGTACAGGGCGCTCTTCAGAGGCCATATGTTAGAGGCCAGGTCACTGCCTGGAGAGAATGGGGAGAGCCTGCTTTCTTGTATGCCCTAGAGCCCAGTCTTAGCTGGAAGCTTGTTCTTTCTTTGCTGGGTCCCCCACTTTACTCAGGGCTCAGACAAGTAGAGGTTCTTAAAAATCTGCATTTTTAAGACAACCTTGGGAGACTTTTGCCTCAATCTTGGCAGCTAGAAGTTGCAAATCAAATACTACTCCATTAGAAAACTAAAATAATAATAATAATAATAATAATTGAAAGCTGCACTGGAATTATGTCTCCGTGGATTTGAGATCCACTGTTACCATGCAAGGAGGGTGAGGGGGTTGAATTATTTGTGGAGGGGTTTGAACAGGGCATGTTTTTGTTTGTTTGTTTTGTTTTGTTTTGTTCTTTTCCCTGAAACCTGGTAGGTGTCTGTGAGACAATCTGTGTCACCCAAGGGATCTGGGTTTGTAAAAGGCAGGCAACCCGGGCAAGGTGTTCATTCTGGTGAGATCCCATTTTGTGAAATGAGAAATGCCAGCCCTGAGTTATTTCCATAATCACTCTGAGAAGAGCTTTAAGGCCTTCCGTGATCCATGTCAAAGGCTGAAAGGGAGGGCACCTGGGTGGCTCAGTGGTTGAACATCTGACTTTGGCTCAGGTCATGATCCTGGGGTCTTGGGATCGAATGCCGCATCAGGCTCCCTACAGGAAGTCTGCTTCTCCATCTGCTGTGTTTCTGCCTTTTTTTCTGTCCCTCTCATGAATAGATAGATTTAAAAAAAAAAAAAAAAAAAAAGCAGAGAGGGAGGTTTCCAGAAGCAGCTATTTTGAAGGGGGCTCTGAAGAGAAGATTTGCCTAAGAAAAAAAGAAACGGATGGGTGTGGTGTTTACCACCACTCTCATTTATTGAGTTGAATTTGGGATTCAGTGACAGCTCTGTGTCCCGGGCAGGGCAGCTGGCTCTTGGGTTAAGTTCAAGTGGACTATTGATTCTGCTCTGAACACACAAAGTTCTCCCAGTGTCCCTTCTCTCTCTGTCTCCTGCTGATGTTTGGGTTTAGGTCTACAAAGCTCCAGACGCCAGGCCTGATGTCCTAGCAGAGAACTCTTTAGAGCTGCTGGAGTGCTGGGCATGGCTTTAGGTGGGGACCCAGTGAGCATTGTTTGTTTCTTACCAGCTGGGGATTGCCAGCCAGACACTGAATTTCTGGTGTGCTTTTAAATGCTCAAAGACACAGTGCTCTGAAAAAGCAGCAGCCGGCGAGGAAACCGCTGGAGGTGGGGAGCTCTTGGCTGGTGTGGTCTCAGCTTCTGACACTTATAACTGATGGCCCCCTGTCACTTCCTGTCATGCAGCCCAAGTGGCGGGGAGGAGTTCCTTCAGGGAAACCATGCTCTGCTCAGCTCAGAGAATCCCGTCTGCAGGGCTCCGTCGCAATTAGGGGCGGGGGACTCTGCGTGGATGAGGCCAGAGCGCCCCATGGTTTGGTGCTGCTTCTTTGTCAGGGCTCAGGTAAGCTCCCTGTGGCAGAGCCAGGGATGAATGGGCTCCCAGCTTCCACCCATGCCTGGCTGGGCGGTGCCAGGAGCTGGGGTGCAGGAGGGCGAAGCTGTCTTTCACCTCCCAAGACAAATGGGCAGGGAGGGGCTTTACAAACACCTGGGATGATGGAGGAGGACTTCTGTCTGCTTCACGTGAATCAGAAAAAAAGCTGTGTGGTTGTGTTTAAGACCACAATGGTTGCTTGGTTGGAGATGGTGAGTTAAGCGAGCGTCTAGCTGTCAGTGCTTCCTTTAGCATCTGTGATTGGAGGAGAGAGTGTGTGTGCGTGTGTGAGGGGGGTGTCTTTCACTCTTTGTTCCACGATGCTACTGTTTTAATTTTCATAAGAGATCTGTTTTCAATTAAATGGGGAAAAAAAGAGGGAAAAAAAGGATGCATCTGCCGTCTGGCGTTTCTTTGTTTGGGGCGGGGGGCGTTTACAAAGTCACAAAGTAGATTTCCAAGATCTTTTCTTCTCCTTTGAGTTGAAAGATGGCTGAAATCAATTCTGGAAATTCATTCTGCTTGGAACAACTTTTTTGTAGGTTTCCTCATCGTGAATCTTGTGAATGTGTTCATCATTGAGAAGATGAAGTCAGATATTAGGGGACATCCAGACTCACTGGTGTTTTCATTAAGAGTGTTGGTGCTTAGTTTGGTTATGTCTGAAAGAATGGCTGGAAATGTTACATTTCTATGGGCTGAAGAATGATTAGGAGGCCTGAAGGTGACTCCCTCTGTCCTTTTTGTTTGTGGGTGGGTATTAAAGCTTTGGATAGACCACCACTATTTTCCAAAGAAAGTGTCCACTGCTTTTTCTACTCCTCTCACTGGAATTCTGAGGCTGGTTTTTGTAATGCTAACTCCAACTCTCATACATGACCATTCTAGACATACATTTTAAATCTTTTTGTGTGATTTGGGTGGTTTTACGGTCTTTCTCCTTTCCCATCTGACTCATCCATCTGTTTGCTCACCTGATAAAGAATCATTTTTGAGCCTTTGAGATACAGAAATTGACATTTAAAATGACTTACTACAATTTAGTGATAGTTAATGCAACATAAATAAAAAATAATATAATACTAGCCAACATTTGTTAGATACATTTTTTAAGATTTATTTATTTATTTATTCATGATAGACACAGAGAGAGAGAGAGGCAGAGACACAGGCAGAGGGAGAAGCAGGCTCCATGCCAGGAGCCCGACGCAGGACTCGATCCCAGTACTCCAGGATTGCGCCCCGGGCCAAAGGCAGGCGCCAAACCGCTGAGCCACCCAGGGATCCCCCTGTTAGGTACTTTTCACATTAGTAAGCACTTTACTCCCATTAGCTCATGAAATTCCTACAACACTATAGAATTGACTATTATTAGTATCTCTAATTTTAGATGGTAAAACTCAGATTTTGAGAAGATAAATAATTTGCCCAAGGTCACCTAGCTGGGGAGCAGTGGATCAGGCTTCAAACTCAGGCAGAATGGATCCAGAAATGACATTCTTAGCTATTAGGTGCTGCATGAGGATTTCAATGATGGGACCCTTTCTACATCATCTACAGCATCTTCAGTAACACTTTGCTTTCCTATCCTTTGGCAAGTCAGCCTGTTTTGGTGGATGTTTGCTGTGGTCCAATTAGCAGCTACCAAAGGGGCATCTAGACAAATTACTACCTTCTCTGGACTTAGCTTCCCTACCTGTCAAATGGAAGTTTCTCTAAACTCATTTTAGTTCTGATACGAATCTAAGGTGTGCAAATATCTTGTACAAAAAGTCAAAAATAGGTCTCACATATTTCCTATTTCAAAGTTAAATGAGTGCACTTAAACATACATTTCCCAAGGAACTGGAACTCACAATGTAATTGGCTGGGTGGCTGTTGACCTTTATTTTGCTCTTGAAAATATTACTGACTAAATATTTATTTCTCGGTTTGAGAGTTTTCAGGGAAAGGATCTGGAGGAATGGGGACTGGGTGTGGGAGGTCAATTGGTAAATGGTAGAGAAAAGGAGGATACAAACTCTTTAAAGATCTCATAAATCCATCTTCTGAGATTTGGCCAAGGTAGTTCTGTATCAGTGGAGAAATGGTAGAGTGTAATGATTAAGGGCATGGGTTTTAGGACTACTCAGATGTAGGTTCCAACTTTGCCTCTTATTAGCCATGTGATCCTAGGCATATTACCAAATATCTCTTAGTCTGTCTTTTGCTCTGCAAAATGGTGATAATAAAGAACATCTACTATATAGGACTGTCATAAGGAATAAATGAAATGACCCACAGTAGTGCCTCACACAGAGCCAGAACTCAGCAAATGTGATCCATGTCCTAGGTCTTATTGACTGTAGAATGTTGGTGGGCACCAGAGACATGAATCCTGAGTGCATATTTATATACAGAGATGACCATGGTTCGATTTTGTTGAGGGAAGGAAGCATATTCCACGGAAGGTCAATACTTTATTTTAAAGCCCCAATTCCAGCCATGTTTTTACAGCTTGGCCAGGATGCCAAGTAGTAGCCACGAAAAGGGAAGTTGATTCAAACCAGATTCTATAAAGGCCTTTCTTGATAGAACACTCAGAGGTATGACTCGGAGAGGGCGAGGTCAGGGTGGTGACCCCCAGTGTCCACCGAGACAGAAACAATGGGTGACTGTAGGACCTAAATATAGACCATGTGGATGTCACTTAGGGAAACCAGTTCCTGATGCTGACCAGGGTGGGCGAGTCTCTTGGGAAGAGCTCAGGAAGCAACCCCTGTGTGCCAATCCTTGCTCTGTCAGCCCTCTTTTTCTGGATAATTTTGTCCATATTCTAGCTTCTCCACATCTGTTGAGCATTTGCCTCTGATTGGCAGCCTTGTTGATGTCCCCATCTGTTCCTTCCCAAGTTTTACTTACAGCGTTTACCACCTCTCTTCCTTGTTTCTTGCAGACCACCCCCAGGCCTTGCCAGAAACTCCAGGTGCTCTTGCCATAAGATAGGATAGTTGGTGACTGGGAGTCAGGAGTTTGGGTTCAGGTCTTGGTTTTGCAGTCAACTGTGGGCAATGCTGAACCTCACTGGGTACCAGATTCTCCAATGGAAATATCACTCTTAAGAACCTGGATCCTGGAGGTTGACTATCTGGGTCTAAATCCTCATTGTGACTTGACCTTGGGCAGATTCTTTACCTCCCTGGGCCTCATTAACCTCACCTGCAAAATGGAGATCGTAGTAATATCTGCCTCAGTTACCACTAGGAGTTTATAAAATAATACCGTGAAACCCTTAAAACAGTGCATCTTGTTTCAGCGCTCAAAAATGCTAATTATGATTGGGCCTGGATGGCTAAGCATCTGACTCTTGGTTTGGCTCAGGTCGTGGTCTCAGGGTCATGAGATTGAGCTCCATGTCTGGCTCTGCACTCAGCACAATGTCTACTTATGGCCCTCTCTTCTTCTGCACCACTCCCTCTAAAATAAAAAAAAATGCTAGCTATGATTACGGTTGTGATTGTAGAAAAATGAGACTTGAGCTGGGCCTGTGTTTCCTAAACTTCAGTTATATTTCTCATTTCCACATCCCATTTGTATTGTTATTTTTCACTTACTGGTTATTTTTTAGTTGTCTAGTTATTTATTATTTTTTATTCAGGCTCATGCTAAGTGGGAATACCTTTGCAGTCATTAAATGTTATAATATGTTTCCCAAAATACATTGTAATAAATACATCCAGGTCTACTGCATGTGGTCTGAAATGATATTGTATCTCCCCAGGCCAATTCCTGCACTTTGGGGAACCACAGCACCAGTGGCTCTGAGCATCTGAGACCCAGTTAGTTGCCTGCTACTGGTGTTCACAATGCTAATCCCACCAAAATGAACAGTCAGCCCATCCTTTCACTCACCAGGCTGTGCCTGAGAACCAGCTTTGTGTCTGTCTCTGTGCCAGGTGCCAAGATACCCTAATGATGGCTCTCTGTAGCCTTTTCTATCTTCTTTGAATGGGACATTACCAGCCCTGAGAAAATGGAGTAGAGAGAGACATGAAATAATCTAGCTGCTGCAATCTCTCCTTAATGAGAAGTAAGAGAAGCCAAGAAATCTCTGCCTGAAATCTCTGGATGTGGGTCAAGATCTCAGCTTTTGCTGACTAGCAACCACCTCAGCTCAGTGGCAAACAACAACAGGCACGTGTTCTTATGTTCAGAGCTGTGCAGGCTGATGGGGGCGATCTGTCCCATTTGGGTTCATTAGCTACGCATGTTTGTTCTTCCCTGGTGGAGGTCAGAAGGTCCCAGAGGAGCAAGCAGAGACATAGGATGTCCCTTAAGGCCTAGGCTCAGAATTGATACACTGACTTTTCCGCCCGTATCATCAGCCAGAGCAAGTGACAGTACAAAACCATGGATGTCAGGAGAGAGCATAAAAGTTTGCTGAAGGATCCAGCAAACGTAATCCACTACAGAGATCCTCACTATTTACTCATTCAGCCCACAGTTATGTGGAGCATGCTGCCATGTTGGGGGAAGATAAATAGAGTCATAATAAATGACGAAGATAATGAGGACGTCTAGCCCAAGGTCTGGCATGGTGTAGGTCCTAAACAAATACCTAATGAATGAGTATCTGTAGTACCTGGAGTGCTGGCTAGCAAAGAGTGTTTCATGTAGGTTATCACCTTTTATTCTCCAATCCCTGGTTGGGCAGGTGCAATCATCCCAGGTCAAACAAATAGATGCCATTTTGGCCTGTTAAATGCTTACAGTCTTCTGATGTGAGGGATGTGAAGATGCAGTAGCAGGGAGAAGCTATACACAAAGAGATCCTCCCTGATATGGGGAAAGAGGCAACCTTTGCACCAAAAAGGCTCTGCCTCAGATCCCTCATACATTTATTCCATTACACTTTGTACACTGCCTTGGGTGCTAACGCTTTTTAAGATTTATTTATTTATTCATGAGGGAGATAGAGAGAGAGAGAGAGAGAGAGAGAGGAGCAGGCTTCTCACAAGGAGCCGGATGTGGGACTCGATTTTGGATTCTGGGATCAGGCGCTCCATCGCTGAGCCACCCAGGCATCCCTTGGGTGCTAACTCTTTAAGCACCCATCACATACTAGGAATTTAGCATGATACCTGGCCTATCATAGTTTCTCTAAGTCCCTAGCCCTCTGCTTTTTAG